>NC_137842.1:56562500-61362500 GCF_948465745.1 Chenopodium album | reverse complement strand
AAATAAGAGGTAAGTGGGATAATTAGAGTATTAAAAAAATTGTATAAGAAAGATAATAGGTTTAATAGTTTATTGAAAAGTAACGAATGTGAGGGGAAAAAAAAGAATAAAAAAAAAAGAAGAAGTATTGAGTTTAAGGGAGGACCATGATAAGAGAGATATATATATTATTAAAGTGTAAACTTTTTACCAAAATAATGTAATACTTATTAAAACACGTCCGCATTTGATAAGTGTAAACTTATTAAAATATGGAAAGTGTAATGAGTAATATGTAATTTATACTTATTAATAATTAAATATATTATTGGTCAACATTTTACATCGATATATATGTGTACCAAGTTATCAAAAAATTACAATCGAAATACGTAAATAGAAAGATTTTTGTAAAACGGATGAAGTAATATATAGTGTATATTAAGGTGTCCTATAGTCTATACGGTTATACCTATAATGTCTATATACTCCCTCCGTATTTAATTACTTGCTCCATTTCTCTTGGGCACGTATGGCGATGCTAATCTTTGATCAATTATATGTTTAATTATCAGTAAGTATAAATTCTAACAATTAAAATTAATCATCTATTCATTGAGACAATTCCAACAAGTACCCACAAGACTATATTTTTTCTTATGTATAAATCACACATATTAGTCAAAGTAGGACAAATGAATAGTGTAAAAAATAGAAATGGAGCAAGTATTTAAAAACGGAGGGAGTATATAAAATAACTATCCATGTAATATAAAGGAGAATACTTCCAAAAAAAAAATGTAGTTTATCACTTCATATTAGTAGGACATGTTTGGTAGATAAACTCTAACCTACAAAAAGTCACCAACGTAAGCAAAAAAAAAAAAAAAAAAAAAGTAAGAAGCAGCAAACTCAGTAGGACATAAATGGAATTGTGCAATATCTTTGTACTGTACAACTACCCTTTAACAGCAAACCATCAATATAAAAACAAACTTTGCCAACACCACAACCCATGAGAACGGTTGAACTGTAGAAAATTCTGTACAAATTTTTTAAAAAAAAAGAAAAAAAAAGGGAAATAAAAAAAATAAATAAATAAAAAGGGATAAAAACAAACTTTGCCAACACCACAACCCATGAAAACGGTTGAACTGTAGAAAATTCTGTACAAATTCAAAAAAAAAAAAAAAGAAAAAAAAAAAGGGAAATAAAAAAAAATAAAAAAATAAAAGGGACATTGATGGAATTTATAGGAAACAATATACTGTGCAACTGCCCTTTTGATGCAAACCATATTTTCTCTTTTTAGAAGGTTATAGATGCAATCATCAAGGTTAAGTCAAACTATCTTTCGGCAACATTATTCACTTCCTCCAATTGTAATTCGACATTTATGCGATTTCCTTTTTATATACAATCATTTGAAACTCATGAATCATGGTTCTTAATTAAACTCACGAAACTCATTAAACCAAAAGTTTAGTTAACCATGTACATACTCCATGAACGTAACCATTTTTTTTTTTTTTTTGACAAGACTCCATAAACCAACTTTAATAATCATATACACAATTAATTTAAAAGCTTAGCTTTTATTTTCAACATGTTTTATAAGTGAGTAAAATTTTCATTTTTTAACTTCGGATGAAAGTGATGTGCACCTAGCCACCTAGGCTATCTAGCTATGTTTACTTCACCTTTGTTTTTTTTTTTTACTTGTTTGAGATCAAACCCGATAAAAAATAAAAATAAATTCAAATTAGATTTTTTTTTTTAAAAAAAAAAATCTGACATAATTATTATTTTATATGCTATTTTTTATCGCTAAACTAAATTACTTTATAATTTCACAGTGAAAAAAATTATAAAAATTACATATTAATAACATGCACATTATTACAAATCTAACAGGACCGCAATTGATTTTTTTTTTTCCTTATAGATTAGCTTACATATAATGTCAAAGTTTAGATGAATTATACAATCAGATTAAATCATGAAACAAAAATTCAGATCAAATCAACTTAGCAAAAATAAGGTGAACTAAGCATAACTATACTATTTATATATTTATTAATTATTTTTTAATAGTAGTAGTAGTAGTTTCACAATTAATTGTTGTTCATGCGTGCGCATTGAAATTATAAAAATAGATATTAAATATATAAAAAGTCAATTGAAATAAACATTAAGGAACAAAGGGAGGACTTCATGTGGTTTCCTATCTAATTAATTAATTAATTAGGATGGTTCAACAGTAATGCACAAGATTATAAATAAGCAGATAATCATTTGAGGTAGCCTTATGAAGAACTAATCAAACTTCTAAACTATATTTTGATGTTATTAGAAATTTTAGTCTTCATCTTATCGTAGCTTGATTTGGAATATATTGAATAAAAGAGAATTAGTCATGACAAAAATAAAAGGAAATACTAGTACAGTACATACACAATTATTATAGCACAATGATGGAAGGACACATACATGATATATACATAAGAGAAGGGAAAATAATACATAATAATAACCAACATTATATTATTGCAATTTGAAAAAACCCTACCTAGTTATCCCCAACTATTGAGAAAAAAATCACCTCTACCACTTCTATTAGCTTAGCATAACATATGCAACCATTTTCATGTAATTATTAGTAAGACTCTGTTGGAGAAAATGATTATCGGGTCACAAAAATTGCAACGAACTATATTCAACTTCGAGGCCTGAACAAAATCAGTTTCCCAAAGTAATATTTCGACCCTGATTAGAACACACCGGGTATCACGAAATTACTAGGAGATACAACGAAGACAACCACAATAGTGTGTAGTATATTTGTGGTCAAATGTAAAACAAAAATCAGATTTTATGATGATGATAAGTAAGACTTTGCAATTGTTTTTTCAAGAGAAAATAAGAACAGTGGTTATTTTTCTTGAATACCTTTTCATCATATGAGAATATCATATATATATATCAAAGCAAGGAAACCAGCGAAACCGTGCAAAAATAACTGACGAAGAAACCGTCAATCCATGTACAACTCGCACCCGATCAGGCCGGCCACCGCCCGATCGGGCGGTTTTGGGTGAGAAATTTTGTCCCCTCTCGCGCCCGATCGGGCGGTGGTGGCTCGATCGGGCGGTGAAAATCCCAAATTCTTTTCTGCTTTCGCGCCCTGTCGGGCGGCGGCTGCCCGATCGGGCGGCGGAGCTTAGTCCCACATCCACCCTCGCGCCCGATCGGGCCACCACAACCCAAACCGGGCAGCAACTGGGTGAATACCGAGAGCTGTCATTTTAATCAAATTAAGCTTAACCCCTCTTTACCGAGTTTGCACTTCATTTGCTATGTTAATTGCTTTAAAATTCTTTGTTTAAATTAATATACAACACCTTATCCTAAGTTATTAATTAAGCAACATGAAATAGTCTACAATACTCTAAATCATTCAACAATCCTCCCCCATTTAGAGTATAAACCTAGACTCATTGCAAAAACATCATCATCATAAAAAACAATTTTGTGCATAAATGAAAGTGTACAAAGACTTGAACTCCCACTTAGTGCAATACACATCCAAGAATCCGTATCCATTCGGTGTCGTAAAACGATTGAACCAAAAGCAATACATATTGAATTCATGAAGATATTACACACACAAAATAAATTACTTGATTACATTTATACTTGACACGTAAAGCCATGTGTCCCTATCTTTTCATAAGTACTTCAAAACTATGCCCAAATAGCTTCTTGAAGCGGCTAAACTTCGTACTTATATAGGTAGACTTCCAACATGCTCCTATGACAAAGCACTTAATCAGGAATTCTATTAAGTTTAAAACAACCTCTTTTCATCATAGTAAACCGGAACTTTACCTTGGATGATTTAACAAGTTCCCAATTACCGGATAAGAAAGTTAATCTTATTGAACTTAAGACCCAACGTCTTATTGGGCGTTAAGTTAAGACTCCCTCATTGGTAATTAACTAGGGCTCCAATCCCAGGTTGATTTCCATCCTTTTATTCACGTCTCTAGCCAATGCCTTGGTGAAACAATCAGCTAGATTGAAATTCGTTCGAACATAATCAATAGTGATCACACTATTCTTGATAAGCCCTTGTATGTAGTTATGCCGCACCCCAATATGCCTTGACTTACCATTATACACTTGGCTATATGCCTTAGCCAAAGTAGCATTATTATCGCAATGTATCACAATTGGCGATATTGGCTTTTGTAACAAAGGTATCTCATGCATTAAATCCCTTAACCATTCTGCTTCTTTACCAGCGGAATGTAATGCAATAAATTCCGATGTCATTGTAGAATCAGCAATGCAAGTTTGTTTCTTAGATGCCCATGAAATGGCACCTCCCCCATATAGAAATACCCATCCACTTGTGGATGGCTGATCTCTATTTGAGATCCAACTAGCATCCGAATAGCCTTCAACAACCGAAGGGTATCCACTATAGCACAAACCATAATCCATGGTTTTCTTCAAGTACTTCAACAAACGACGAATCGCTTGCCAATGGAGCATACTAGGACTACTAGTGAACCTGCTCAATTGACCAACTGCATAAGCGATATCCGGCCTAGTACTTGTCATGGCATACATCAAACATCCTATAAATCTAGCATATTCCAGTTGTGAAACTGCATTACCTTCATTAGGTACCAACTTTATACTAGGATCCATAGGTATTGAATAAAGAAAGACCGAACTTTCACTAGCATTAAACTTCTTGAGCACCTTCTCAATGCAATGAGATTGTGACAAGATCAACTTCTCTTGTTCTCTCTTTATTCTTATGCCCAAGATGACATCCGCTTCTCCCATGTCTTTCATGGAAAATTGAGAACTAAGGAAGGATTTTGTCATTTCAACTTGTGACAAATCCGTTCCAAAGATCAACATGTCATCTACATATAAACAAATTATGACACCTTGACCGTTGTCATCAAATTTGCTATACACACATTTGTCAGAATTATTCAACTTAAATCCATTAGACAGCACAACCTCATCAAACTTTTGATGCCATTGCTTAGGTGCTTGTTTTAGCCCATACAGTGATTTAATTAACTTGCAAACCTTTGTCTCTTGGCCTTAAATCCTTCCGGTTGTCGCATATAAACCTCTTCTTCCAAATCTCCATTCAAGAAAGCAGTCTTGACATCCATTTGATGGATCACTAGATTCTTAATTGCCGCAAGTGCAATTAACAATCTAATAGTTGAGATTCTAGCTACCGGTGCATATGTATAAAAATAATCAATACCAGGTTTTTGCGTAAAACCTTGTGCCACTAACCGGGCCTTGAACTTTTCAACAGTTCCATCAATCCTCAATTTCTTTTTGAAGATCCACTTGCACCCTATTGGTTTAAAATTAGGCGGTAAATTAGCTAAAACCCAAGTGTTATTTCCCATGATGGAATCCATCTCATCATTAATCGCTTTCTTCCAAAATGGAGCATCCCGAGACTTCATAGCCTCTTCATATGTTAAAGGATCATCTTCCACATTAAAAATGTATGGACGTTGTAGTGAAACTTCATCCCTTGATCCTTCAACCAAGTACACATGAAAATCCGGGCCAAATGAATTTTCTTTTCTTGGCCTCTTACTTCTCCTAGGTTGTGATGATGATGTAGATGTCTCCTCTAAATGAGTTTGGTCATCCACTTCTTGATCAATAAAATCTTGATCTAAACTTTGAGCATTGGTATTTGGAGTTATATCCTTTGGTCTAGGAATTGAAGAAAATCGATTTTCATCAAACAATGCATCCCTTGACTCAATGGTGGTGTGAACCGACCAAAAGTCATTTTGTTCCATTACATAAAACCTATAGGATTTGCTATGATCCTCATATCCTATAAAAATGCATTCAACTCCTCTTTCACCTAACTTTTTGCATTTAGATTCCGGCACTTTTACAATTGCCCTACAACCCCAAACTTTGAGATGACTCAAGTTTGGTTTCCTTTTGTACCATAGCTCATATGGGGTAACATCTTTCCCTTTCATGGGAACACGATTTAACACATAACAAGCCGTTAAAACGGCTTCACCCCAAAAACCATCACTCAAACCTGAATATGACAACATATATAGAATTTACCATTTCTTCTAGTGTCCTATTCTTCCTTTCCGCTACACCATTTTGTTGTGGTGTATATGCTGCGGTAGTTTCATGTACTAAACCTAAAGATTGAAAATAACTTGGGTCATAGTATTCACCTCCTTTATCAGTTCTTAGCTTTTTAATTTTTCCATTGGTTTGCAATTCTACTTCATTTTTGTATATTTTAAATTTGTCAAGGGCTTCATCTTTAGAGAATAACAAATAAATGTAACAAAATCTTGAACAGTCATCAATAAAAGTTACCAAATATTTTTTATTACCTAAAGAAGGTGTGTTGTGAAAATCACACAAGTCACTATGCACTAAATCAAGCAATGAAGTATTTTTCTCAACAACTTTAGGAAATGGTTTTCTTGTGATTTTGGTTAGCATGCATGTCTTACACTTCTCTATTCTTGGATCAAACATGGGTATCAAATCATGCTTAGACATAAAATATAACTTTTTATAATTAACATGACCAAGTCGCAAATGCCATAGAGAAGAATTGTCATTAACAACATACACAACATCATTCGAAGTATTACAAATACTTAACTTAAACATACCATTACACAAATAACCAAGTCCTACAAATTGACCTCCTTTAGACAAAATAAATTTATCTGACTCAAACACCATCTTAAAACCTAATCGATTCAAGATCGCACCGGATAAAAGATTCCTCCTAAGTTCGGGAGAATACAATACATCTCTTAAAATAAGAGACTTTCCCAAACTAAAGACTAGCTCCACTTGTCCTTTGCCAAGCACCTTAGCTGTAGAGTCATTGCCCATATAGAGAATTTCTCCATCATCAACCTCCAAGAAGGTCTTGAACAATGATCTATCCTTGCACACGTGCCTCAATGCTCCCGAATCGATATACCACGAACAATCAGCCTGTACACAATTGATTTCAGAAATCATACACATATAATCCATTAATGAATTAAATGAAATTTGTGCACAAGATTTACCTTGTTTGTCTTGGGATTGGCTAGCATTGCCATCCCCACCTTGAGCCTTCTTCTTGCTCAATTTTTTCTTCCAGATTGTGCAATCTTTCTTGAAGTGTCCGGGTTTTCCACAAACCCAACAAGCACGTGATTTAGAACCATCACCGCTAAACTTAGGCTTCTTGCCCTTATTTTTGTTTGAGTCATTACCTCTCTTCCTCTCATTTGGCTTGACACCCTCCACTACATTTACCGTAGTGGAACTAGGATTTGCATCCTTATTACCCTCTTGCACCCGGATTTCTTCCTCAATCCGGATGTGAGTAGCCAAACCTTCAAGGTTTGCATCATCCTTTCTATGCTTTAAACCATTCTTAAAATCTTTCCAAGAGGAAGGCAACTTGTCTATAATAGATGACACTATAAAGGTCTCATCAAGAATTATATCATGTTGTCTAAGACTTCCTAATATTCTTTGTATCTCATGAAATTGTTCCATAATAGGCCTACTATCAATAATTTTATAATTATTAAATTTACTAACAAGAAACTTTTTGCTAGATGCATCTTCAGCCATATATTTAGCCTCTAAATCATCCCATAGAGACTTAGCATAATCAATAACCCGATAGATATCAAAGTGTTCATTAGACATACCATTGAGTATATATATGGCCACAACAAATGTAATTGTCATTCTCCCACCTGTTGCGTTTCCTCACTTCATCCATAGTTTCCCCCTCCTTCTCCTCGGGTTTCGGAGTAGCAAGAACATAAGCCACCCCAACTGTAGTCAAGAAGAAATGCATCTTCCTCTGCCACCTTCGGAAATCAACTCCTTCAAATTTGTCCAACTTTTGAATGTTCAACATCAATTCTTTCACCGATGCCATTTTTGCTGAAATTATTACTTTGGATTGTTGGAGAAAATGATTACCGGGTCACAAAAATTGCAATGAACTTGAATAAATTTCACTTCGAGGCCTGAACAAAATCAATTTCCCAAAGTAATATTTCGACCCTGATTAGAACACACCGGGTATCACGAAATTACTAGGAGATACAACGAAGACAACCACAATAGTGTGTAGTATATTTGTGGTCAAATGTAAAACAAAAATCAGATTTTATGATGATGATAAGTAAGACTTTGCAATTGTTTTTTCAAGAGAAAATAAGAACAATGGTTATTTTTCTTGAACACCTTTTCATCATATGAGAATATCATATATATATCAAAGCAAGGAAACCAGCGAAACCGTGCAAAAATAACTGACGAAGAAACCGTCAATCCATGTACAACTCGCACCCGATCGGGCCGGCCACCGCCCGATCGGGCGGTTTTGGGTGAGAAATTATGTCCCCTCTCGCGCCCGATCGGGCGGTGGTGGCTCGATCGGGCGGTGAAAATCCCAAATTCTTTTCTGCTTTCGCGCCCTGTCGGGCGGCGGAGCTTAGTCCCACATCCACCCTCGCGCCCGATCGGGCCACCACAACCCAAACCGGGCAGCAACTGGGTGAATACCGAGAGCTGTCATTTTAATCAAATTAAGCTTAACCCCTCTTTACCGAGTTTGCACTTCATTTGCTATGTTAATTGCTTTAAAATTCTTTGTTTAAATTAATATACAACACCTTATCCTAAGTTATTAATTAAGCAACATGAAATAGTCTACAATACTCTAAATCATTCAACAGACTCATGTCAACACCCATGACATTATTGTTTGATCAATCTTATTTGCTTTGTAAACAAAAACACATTTAGAGATGAAATAGCGGAAAACATTAGATCTCTCATACGTTAAATTACAACATAAATTCGTTACCTCATGCGTCGTCATTTAATTATTATGTATCATGTTGTCGGTTTGTATATTATTTCCTTTCTAATTTCTAAAACGTGTCCAACCTTATGAGACGACAAATGATACCATGCATATTTTAACTTAATTACAAATTTACAATACATAAAAAGAAGAGGAAAAATGGAGTTATCTATTTGATGTGAATATCAGAATATGTGATCGATAACTTACATTACACTATTTTATTAGTATATTGATTTATATTGGATTTGGATTTGTGGAGGTAATGACACTAAAACAAGCAAGGCACCACAATAATGAGGGCACAAATTATGATTTTGGTTACTTCTATATATTTTTCTAAGCACAATGAGTCTTATAGTTACTTTTTAATTTATTTTTTTTTGAAGGATCTTAGTTACTTAGAAGGCTGCTATTACTACTTGGAACTTAGAAGTGGGGAGCCAAAGTGAAAATTTGAATGCATAACTTTCAAACTTTAAAAGCAACTTTGCCAAAAGATGGGTTCCTTTGGGCCAATAGACTAGTACAAACATCTACAATAGACCTAGATAGATTCTAAAGCACAAACCTTACCACTACCAAGATTTGTTTTTTAGATTTCTCTTACTAGTATTTGATTTCTCGTCAATAATTTGAAATAGAAAACTACTTGTACTGTTGTACATAGCTTAGCTAAAATTATGTTATTCAAATAATTCATCTGAATTGAACTTACTACTCAAACTTAACAGTCTGTCTGAAAAATCTAGCTAATTGATTTTCTTTATTAACTTCAAAATTTCACATGTTTTTCAAAAAAAAAAAAAAAAAAAAAAAAAAAAAAAAAAAAAAAAAAAAAAAAAAACGTGTAATAAAGATTGTTAACTTTGACCATTAAATTCTATAATCATCTATTTATTACTAAAAACAAAACATTTATATACACGGCAGGAGTAAGTACTTTGTAAGATGAATTGGGCTAGCGATAATTAAGGTTCGGACTAAATATATTTTCATGGAAAATGGTCAAATATTGAATACCTTGAGCTACATGGCCATTAAAGTAAGTGTGTAGCCACTGTGTAGGTGTTTTATCAAGTATTTTAGTTGCCTTCCTCGGGAAAAAAAATTAGTTGGTTCGCAAGTTTAAAGGGTTGGGATAATATTCAATACTTGAAATCAAATTTTGTGTATATCATTCGTTTTTATATATAATTCTCTCTAAATAAAAATAGTAGACGCATATATGATTGATGAAATATCTTTTTAATGAAATAGTTGAATGTGATTTAAAAGTTTAAATTAGTAACCTATCTTTTTATACAACTTTTATTAAAGTCAACAATTTTACTGCATGTAATAAAAAGAGAAATAGAGAATGTGACATAGTAACATAAAATAACATGTATTTAGGCTTTTTCTCTGTAATAAAACCTAGCAAGATATAAGAAGTTGCATCGTGTCCACAAACAAACCACAATTTCGCACCAAAAAATAAAAAATCAAAATAAAACTTTTTAAAAAAAATCTCACAAATGCAGCCAAACAGAGTTTAAGCATTATTAAAGTATTGAGAGGACCTAAAGCTTTTTTTCAAGAAAAAAGATGCTTTAATCGTTTTCATACTTTTAGACGAAACTAATGATTTATTTCATGTAACGTTTATATCAAAGGAAAAAATTAAATAAAATAAAAAGAAGAAGAACTTTAGGTATCTTAACCAAAGAACTTGGAAATAATTGTATATTATTGCAACATCAATTTCGTGTGTCAAGGTGGAAATCACACATTCATGTCTATATCGGAATTATTGGAATTTATTAGTGGCTTTTTACAAAGGTAGCAACAATTTGAAAGACATCTAATATGGGTTTGTTTGGCGTCGTTTTTTGTTTCAGTTTTCATATTTTTGAAAACAAAAAACCAAAAACAGGAAACAAGAAAAAAGTGTTTCCAAATTTCTTGTTGTCAGTTTTCAAAATTATCATGTTCTTAATAAATTTGACTAACTTTTGATTCATTATATTACATATATCATATGATTTTCGAAAACAAAAAACAGAAAACCACAGCGATGCCAAATGAACCTTAGTCATTAGATTATGTTGTGGATTGAATATGTGTATGAAAGTAGAGATTATAAGATTTTTAAGTAGTTTGTTTTTGTTTGATGCATGGTGTATGTGTAGATATGTTTTTAGATTGGGGTGAAGTAGTGTGTGCTCTATAAACCTATATATCGTGAGTAAGTTAGGTTGAGGGTCTACGTACTTTGTAAGATTTTAGGGTTGATAATATACATGTATCTTGATTTTTTCAATGGAATGTATGAATCGATATGATATGATGAAAAATTAAGAAATATATCTAGAAACACATATGAACAATGTATCATGAACTTTTTTTAAGTCCTTTGGAATATAGGTTAACCTTTCTAGACAAACTCTCATATTTATTGAGCTATTGTAATGATGAAGGAGTTTTACACAATCAAGATAAAAAGATAGGGCAAAAGCTATACAAGAATATTGTCTAGTATGACTATATGAGTATTGCGTTCCAAAAATTTCAACCATAGAAGTGATACCCTATTGTCCCGATATGATTCTTAAAGATCTATCTTCTAGTCGGTATTTTGTTTGGCATTCAATGTGCATGTATATTTGTCAATTAATATCTTTAGTTTCGTACCAGGTAGTTAATTAATTTTATACAATGTACTACGTAATTCGATATATATGTAATGTACTAAAGGTAGACAAAGTTATAACAATTATACATATATCACATGATTTTTTTTTTAATAGAGAGAGAAGATGAAAAGAGAGAGAGAGATTGGCGTTCCAAAATGATATTGTACAAAATTTACATGCATATTATATGATAGAGTATAAAATATATTCACGAGCCTTAATTATAAACTTAAGTTTTTGGTTGAGTTGGTCCACTAACATTGTATCAGAGCCAACATGATACAAAGGTCATGGGTTCGAAACTCATCCACCCCTACTTCAAAGTGGAATTAATTAACACCAGGTATGGGCGGACCTGTGTTGCATACTTGCATCCACATTTCAAGCCCAAAGGGCCTTTCATGTGAGGGGGAGTGATAGAGTATAAAATATATTTATGAACCTCAACCATAAGCTTAAGCTTTTGGTTGAGTTAGTCCTTTCATGTGAGGGGGAGTGATAGAGTATAAAATATATTTATGAACCTCAACCATAAGCTTAAGCTTTTGGTTGAGTTAGTCCTCTAACAATATAAACTCTGGATAGCAACCTTGTCGGACCAATTTCAATTTAGTACAACTCTATTATGTTCCAACGTATTAAAAGTTCGTATTAGTTTTTCGTTTTTTTTTTTTTTTTTTTTTTTTTTTTTTTTGGGTGTGTGTGTTTTGTTTTGTTTTTGGGTTAAACTTAGTTACTCACATACTGACATACATGAAAAATTATAATTGAATTCTATAATTAGTGAGTGTTTTGAATGTGAGAAACTAAGAATACATGAGTTTTACTTACATTGGGCCATTTGGAGTTTGGGCCACGCAGACACCCTCTCAATCATTTTAGCTTCTGATTGGGCCCTATGGAAGTCCAAACTTAAAGCTGAAGCCCATAAAAAAGTTCAACCTAGTGTATGTTGGAACATTTTTAGATCAATCGGTCTTGGCTGCACTCTAGTGCAGCCAAGATAGCTGCAACAACACGCGGCCCAATACTCGCGGCCCAAACCAAACAGCAGCTTCAACCCATCAAACATACAGCCCACGCCATATTTCGGAAAAAAAAAAAAACCATCATATTCAAACCGCCATTAATTCCAACTTCTAACCATTTACTTCCTCACTTAAAATTATTTTCTCTCTCCATTCTCTAATTTTCTCTCTCCTTTCTCTTGATTTCTCTCTCTAAAAAATTGAAAATCCATGGCAAGCAAGCTTCTACCATCTCCGAAAAAAGGGTAACTTCAAAATTAGCATAATTTATGTTGAATTTCTTACGTTTTCCTCTCCAATTCTGTGAATATTGTTCATATTTTATAGAGTTTACATTTTAAAGTTAATTTTTATTATTTTTGTCGAAAATTATGAAGTATTTGTTCGTTTTTTTTTATTATGTAGAAAACCCAAAGAAGATACAACTAGTTCAGATGATGAAGATCATGCGTAAGAATCATAAATTTGTTGTTATTCATTGTTATTTTTATGTTATATGAATTTTGATTTTGCACTAAAAACCCTAAATATCTAAAACAGAACTCTTTCTCAATTATTTGGAAAGAAAGGAAGGAAGAAGTAAAAAGTCCAATTGTTGATCCAAAAATTTTAAAGGACTTGGAAAGAGAAGTTCAAACTGAGGATGAAAAAAGTACAAATGACAAGTATGTTCGCTTTGTTAAGTTCATGTTTATTGTAATTAAGTTCATTTTCATTATTCTTATATTCACTTGTTAAGTTCATGTTTATTGTACTTAAGTTCATTTTCATTATTCTTATATTCACTTGCTAAGTTCATGTTTATTGTACTTAAGTTCATTTTCATTATTCTTATATTCACTTGTTAAGTTCATGTTTATTGTACTTAAGTTCATTATAATTATTCTTGTATTCACTATATGCAATAAAAATATGATTATTGTACATTTCAATTTATGACAGAGAAAATGAACGACGTTAAAATCCTTCTGAACAAACAAAAGAAATTTCTGAACAACAAACTTTTGGAACTTGTAACACTAAAACTGTAGAAATTTCGGACCCCCTAAATGAAAAAGGGTATGTAATATACTTAATTTTTGTTAATATTCATTATTGTTCACTTGTTGTTAGTTTTTACATAGTTTTTTTTTTCGATTTTATGATATGGATTTAGTAATTTTGTATTCTAATTTATATACAGAGAAAATGATGCTGGACAGCCTAGTGTTGATCAACCTTCTGTTGAAACTAGGAAACAAGTGTACGCATTTTATTTAATATTGGATAAACTTCATTTATGTTTATTTGATATTCAGTTTTTAATGGATGTTGTTCAGTTTTCATAATAGAATATTAAATTTGCACTTCCAACTTAGTTATGTATTGCCTTAAACTTGTGCAATCTTAATTTATAAATTCATTGTGTTTCTTTTGTTGTGCATATTTTAACCTTAGTTTAGAATTGAACACAGCAATGAAAATGTACCTTCTGATCAACCAAAACCATCAGAACTGAAGCGAACTGTTTCTGAACATAGACCAATACCATCAGAACTGAATGACACTTTTTCTGAAGAAGGTGATAATCAAGGTTATGAACAACAAGAAAATTCTTCTAAAAAACCTACTGAAAAAGAAGCAGAGTTAGAAAAAATATTATTAGACAATGTTCATATTAATATAATGTTTATTCATTTTATTTGTTTTGATATTCATTCTTATATCTACAGAGATATGCCTCAAAATCGACTTGTACAACTTGCTATAGCTTCTGAACATGAATCTCTTTCAATGGTTGATGCTAAGTAAGAAAACCTTCAATTCTGGTCTATATTCACTAAATGGTTTTTTATGTTCATTTTGTATAATGAATTTATTCATTTTTTTTGTAGAACTAAAATGAAAAGGAAACATATTGCTGTAAAAAAAAAAAATCAGGAGAAAGTGCAAAAAAGAAAAGGAAAAAAGAATTGTTGATCAAGGTATTAAGAAATCTCCTGGTAAGAAACAGGAACAAAAAAATTTGAAAGAGAAGGACTTAACACAGAAAAAGATGAAGGGACAAAAAGATGAAGGACAAAGTTCAAAAAAATCAAAAGCAATTCTAAAGAAAAAGGAGTTGAAGGATAAGAAGTTAAAGGAAAATGAGTTGAAGGAATTGAAAAAAGAGTTGAAGATGTTGAAGGAGGAAAAAGTTGAGGAAAAGAAAAAACCTATAAAAAAAAGAAAGAGAGAACCAGAAACTGATGAAGATGAAATTGAAGTGGTGAATTTAGATGATGATGATGAGAACATATTGGATGATGAAAAAGACAGATTAGGTGTTAGAGTTGGACACTTCAAATTCATGACTTTTGTGAAACATTTGAGTCCAGCTCAAAAAGAACTTGTTGTTCAAATGGGGTTTGGAGCTATACTTGATGTTAACTTGCCACAAAATGACCAAAAATTTTGTGCTTGGTTGGTGAAGAACTTTGAAGAAAACAGTTGCACAGTGTTTTTGCCTTTCAACAAATCTATTGAGATTTGTGAAGATGATGTAGAATTGGTATATGGAATACCAAGAGGAGAAAAAGTTGTGACAGAAGTTGAAGAAATAGCTGAATCTGATGAGGAGGAAGAGCAAGAAAGTCTATTAACAAGGTTAAAATATGTTCAGTTTATTAATATTCAATATAAATTCACTGATGTTCATTATTAATTTAAGTATATTCATTATTCTGAAATTTTTACTTATTTTTTAAAATAAAATATGAAGGTGGAGAAAAGCATACAGCATCACCTCTGGAAGCCCAAAAACTCACTTGATTTTGGGAAAGTATGCATCTGAAGAACAAGAAGAAGAGAATGACAAGAAAAAGAGGAAGAAGAAAGCTGAAAAATCACCTGCTATTCAACAAAACTCGGGTGAAGCAAATGAAATTTTCATCATTGATTTCATTGTACTTGCTGTAAACTGTTTAATGAAAAGCAGCCAGAGCATCACCTGTCATTACAAGTTCCTATTTTCATTCAAAGATTGTAATGAAATCAAGGAGTACAATTGGTGCAAGTATGTACTTAGAAGCTTGATGGATACTACTTCTGATTGGAAAAGCAACAAGAAAGGGTTCTATAAGGGTCCATTGCCTTTCTTAATGGTATTTCTATAATTCATTTATTCATTATGTTTATTCATATATTTAATTTAGTTATTCAGAATATAATAACAGTGAAACATTTGTTACTTTAGTTTATTTAAAATATTCATTTTATATACTTGATCGTTCATATTTTTATATGAATTATTCTATGTTTGCTCAGTTGACTTACTTTGATCGATTGCGAAGAAAGGGTATTGTAACACCAAGAACTCCACCACTGATTTCGGTTTGGAACAAGGACATGGTGATTGAAAGAATGAAGTTGGAGAAGAAGGATTATGGATTAGGAACAGTGTTACCAAGAATCCAAATCAAAAAGGCTGTTATAGATGTACCAGAAAAAACAGATACGGTTTGTTTACTTTTATGTTCATCTCCAAATTCACAATTTTGTTTTTCGATTCAAAGTATTCAGTTCTATATTTATATTAAAAAAGTATTATGTTCATTTTTTTGCTATTGATGTTTATAATTGGATACTGAATGTTCATATCCTCTATATGTTATGTTAATTTTGTAGGACCAATTCATGGAAGAGTTAATTGATATGGCAAAAACTCTAGGTGGATATTTGTCAAAGATGGCAGCAAAACTCAACCGTGCCAAGGAACTTTTCCCGAACAATCTCCTTTTCAAAACAATGGGAGAGTTCATTGAAAAGAAGTTAAAGGAACCTTCAATCTTGAGTCAAGATGACGAAGTGTTTGGGTCAGAGTCCTTTTTGCGTGCATTGGATGAAGTTGAGAGAGAGTACTTGCAAAGAGTGGCAGAGAGATTAGCAGCAGAAAAAAAAACAAGCAGAAAAGAAAGCAGCAGCTAAGGAAAAAGGGAAAGCTACATTTGACCCGAGCAATCCTTTTGACTTGAGGATTAATGAAAGTCCTTCCCCAAGCCCCCAAGAAGCTGTGATTGCAAGTGGATCAAAAATCAACTTGAATCTCGGATTAGGAATGTCAGCACTTGAAACAGAAGAGATTCCGATATTTGATCCATCAGAATTTGGAGATATGTTGAACAACCCCGATACAACTCTGACAGATATTTTTGACCAGCCACAGTCAGGAAACTTCCCGTTTAATGAAGGGTAAAGTAACTCTAAACTGGACATTAGTTTTTCTGTAGGACATATAATAGATGAAGTGCTAGGATGTAGTATGAAGATGAATTTTTTTGGTCAAGTACTGGATGAAGTACTCTGAATTTTTTTGATCAAGTACTAAGATCAAGTACTGTGAATTATTTTGGACAAAATGTAATTGAAATGAACAAGTATTAGAATGAAGTACTTTTGTATTGTAAATATTCTGGGAAAACTTATGTGATTATGATGAAATATATAAAATTTATGGTTAAGTTTTCTATACTTGTTCAGTTTATTTATATTAATGTTCATTTTTAAATGCATAATGTATTGTTCTCAGATATAAAGAAGCAGCACCAAGTGAGGAACAAAAAAATCCAGGAACTGAACAACGGTAAAAGAAAATTTGACGTTCATAATCTGTCCCTTTTTATTCAAATATATACTTTAATTGTTAATAAATCAGGGAGAAGAACACTGAGCCAAAATTGCAAATTGAGGCAGAAAAGAGTGCAACAGATAAACAAGAAAGGTATAATCACTGTTCATTTCTGAAAAGTTTTTAAAGTTCATAATCTCAATATTGTTGTTCATATATATACTTTAAATCTTCATATATCCTTAAAAAAATATCATGTTTTTTCAATTAGAACAAAGGATGTAGAGGCAAAGAAAAGACCAAGGAGAGAAATTAAAAGACTGCCTCCTTCTCTTAAATCCCCTTTCATGATAAAATACAAAGATTTGTTCAAGGATGTCAACGCAATGAATGCAACCATTTCTGACTATGCATTCAGTGAAGGTCCTAATGAGTAAGTTTTATCTGTGAATTTCATTGTTCATAACTTGATACTGTATTATTCAAAAACTAATAAGTATTGTTCATTCTTTCATAAGTTTTAAAATTTTTTTTGTTTGTTTTGGTAGTGAGCTTTTGTACCATGATGGAGAAAACAGTGTCAACAGAGGTGAAATGAAGACACTTGGAACTGATTCAGAAATCGACACCGCCGTTATTGATGCCTGGGCACATATTCTCAACATCAAGGGCAAAAAACATTGCCTTTACTTCTCCACAATGCCATATGTAAGAAGATATCTGCTTTAATTTACAATTCATATTATTTATCATTGTCTTAATGTTCAATTTTGGTAAAAAATGTTCATTATTATAACATAACATGTTCATTTATTTGTATTTGATATGCAGCTGATAGTATGCACAGACAAAGGTGCAACTCCAAACACTACAAAAGAACAGAGATTTGAAAAGTTTGCACAAAGATTGCACTATGAAATAACAAACAGTAGCATTCAAAGAACCAAAGACTTTAAGCAATTCTTTTTTCCTGTAGCTGCATATAAGCATTTCTACTTAATGTGCATCAACATGTACAATGGCACGATTGACTTAATCGACAACAGAAAGCTACCAATGAATGTAAAAGCAAGTACAAAATATGAAGACAATCCAGAAAAAAATGGTAAATTACTAAATTTCCTTTGTTCAATTTTTTCTGTTATGTGATCAATTTTGTTTGTCCATTATTCAACATTTCAGTTTGTTTAATTTCATATTTCAGCTTGAAGCTTTTGCACACTTTCTAAAAATTGAAGATTACAAAGAAGCCGATTTCAATAAAGTAAAGAGCTTCAAAACAAATCTGATTAAGATGAAATGGAGAAGCAATTTGGATCATGACAATTGTGCTATTTACTTAATGAAACATATGGAGACATACACCACAGAAAATTTGGTGGAGTGGGATTGTGACTTGGTGGCTAATGATGTAAGTATTTTAACAATCTTACTCATAATTATGAGTATATTCATTTTTTTTTTAAATGTTCAAAACCTTTAATAATATGTTCACTTTTGTGAAAACAGATTGATCAAATCCGGAAGCTCAGGCTGAAATATTGTGCAGAAATTATTCTAAGTACCACAAATAAAGAAGGATACAGAGTGAAGATGGCTGCAAGAAGAAGAATTGAAGATTGATGTTGTGAATTAATCATATTGAAGAAATTGTGGTTTTATTTAGTGTGTTTGAATGATTAGTTTGAAAGACAAATGTTTTTTTTTAAATTTGAGACTGAAATTTTATGTTTAATTTGTAGCAAACTGTTTACATTTAACTTTCTTCAAAAAAGCAAGTCTAGATGTTCAGTATTTGTGTTAATTTTAAAAATAATAAACAACAATAATAAAATTGAAAAACAATGAAAAAATAGATTTATAAATTGAAAAGTAATAAAATTTGTATATTATTACAATTTCAATGAAAAATAAGGAATAAATCTATGACTAACTTGTCTTGTCAAACATTGATAACATTTCATCATAATGAGACACATTAGAAGAGGCAGAAGCATTAGAAGATCCTTCATTCCTTGCATTGCGACCGGCATCAAAATACTAAAAATTACAAAAAAGAAAATTAAAAAAGTAAATTTTGTTCATAAATAAAATGCACATATTCATAATTTAATATAAAAAAAATCATATTACCTGATACCATTTACTCTTTTCATATTGAAAACTTCTGTTGGAGTTAACTTCAGGATGTTTTCTTTTTTTAGCTTGAGATCCTAATTGACTTGATACCTACATCACATAAAAGGTGTTCAGATGTAATACAAATTTAGTTTATATTTTTAGCAACAAACATTCAAAAAGGAAACTTCATATGTTACATTTGATGAAGAAGGATTAGAAGAATTTTTTGGTGGTACACATGAAGATTGAGCAGTATAGTTAGACTTATTGGACTTTTCTGTTCTTGGTGGACCATCTACACCCTGTCAATTAAAAAAACACCTATATTCATAATCTAATATATAAAAACTCATAAAAAACTATTAAAAGTTCAAATAGTAAATTACATTAGAGGAAGAAGGTTGAGAAGCATGTGTTGACTTATTAAAGTTTCCTCCTGCTGGTGCACATGTAGGTTGAGCATTATTTTTTGATTTATTAGTATTTCCTCTTGCTGGTGAACGGCTAATACCCTTCAAAATAGAAATAATATATAAGTTCATTATCAATTTGACTAAATTCATAAATAAAACAGTAAAGTTCAATATTACTCTTTTCAGTTGCAGATTGGACACCAATACCCTATATATATATATATATATATATATATATTTTGAAAAAATTGAAAAAAAATATAAATAAAGTATTGAAAAATATTTAAAAATTACCTTTGTTGATGGTTGAAAATTCTTCTGTTTTGGAAGGACATTAAGATTTGAACCTGGTTCTGTTGGGTGTGAATAAATCATAGGATCACCATCATCATCCAAAACCTACAATTAAAAACGATATTTTAGCATTATTCATTTATTAAAATCTAATATTCACATAAATTAATATTATATTCAGATATACCTGGAAAAAATTTTCAGTAGTAGCTTTGACTTCATCCTTATATTTATCAACCTTTTTCTTCCACCCCTTGGATTTATTGTAAGCTTTTTCAACCGTACTTTTTGGCCTATCATTTCTCTCACCCTTTTTTCTTTTTATTTTGGGATTTTGAATAGGCTCACCTTCTTTAGAAACCTCTTCAACCTCCTCTTCTCCATCATCAAAAAGTATTGGTCCTCTAACACTCTCCACCTTTTCCCTTAGAATATCAAAAGTATATTCAATTTCAGCCCTTGCTTCAACATAATCTTGACAAGATGTCACTAATTGAACAAACTTTCTTGTCATTTGAGCCCTCCAAACAGAAGATGCCACTACATTCTCATCTATAGTTTCTTCATCAACCACATGACTACACATAGCGGTTTTAGTCCATCTCTTAACTATGTACTCTTCGGGAATTTTTTGAACACAGTGGATGTTGTAAATACGAAGAGAATGTGAACACAATAAACCCATTTCACTCCAATACTTACATGTACATTTGATTACCCTAGTAAATTTGTTCAAAATAACCTCATGCCTAATTATATCCTTGTTAGGCCTCCATACCAAGTAAGTAATTGTCTCATCATTTTCAGACTTTCTCTCTTGACAACAAGAAATGGCTTTAGCAAATTGATCTTCAAACACAATATAAACCGAAATAGTATACACCTCTCTAGCATGAATAAGAAGACTTACATTAGCAACCGCCAAGTGACGATTACCTCTCAAAAATCGAAAGTCTTGTTTGCTTTCCCTACTTCTCCACTCAGCCACAACATCAAGAAAAGTCTTATAAAAATCACACATACCATCTGTTTTCCTCAACCTATGAGAAACCGAACGGTTAGTAGTTTCACTCCTCTGTGAACTCAAAACTCCTGCAGAAAAATATTCCTTCGAATAAGCTGGACACCATCTTTCTTTGATCGAGTACAAATGATTCAACCAAGCACTATCATGACAGTCGTACTTATCCATCATCCTATTACAAAAAACAGATTCAAACTTTTATCTGTTCATAAATTACAATACTAAGTTCAAAAAATAAAACAATATGTTCAAATAGTAAGTAAAGCTCGTAAAACAGTGATACTTATACCCAAGTCATATAATACACACAAACCCTATATATTCATAGATGCAAAAATGTTTAAGTTTAAAATAAGTATGTTCATACATTAAACATACATATTCATTACATAATATACAATATTCATAAAGACAAATTAATAACAGTGGACAAAATAATTATAGCCAAAAACATATTCAATTGGTAATATACAAAGTTCATTTTTGTGTTATAAGAATTCATATGAAAGGTACCTTGGCCAATAATGTTCGAATTCTGCAGCAGTTTCACAATACTTCGTTAGAAAATCAAACAAGTCTGTGAACCCCTTCATAGCTCTAAATTTTCCAATATTTGTTTTTGAGTTCTCCCCAAGGTGCCATGTGCACAATCGATGCCTAGAACTTGGGAATACTGCCCGAATAGCAGCAGCAATAGATGGTGCTTGATCTGTCATTATAGTTATTGGATGACGCCCACCTCCCATTGATCTCATGAATGATTCAAACAACCATATGAAACTACCTGTTTTTTCATCAAGAACAAATCCCATGCCAAACATAACGTTGTTACAATGGTGGTTCATCCCAATAAATGGGGCACATATCATGCCGTACTTATTCGTTCTATAAGTAGTATCAAAAACCATCAAATCCCCAAAAAATTCATAATCTCTTTTCATCCTTCCATCTCTCCAAAAGACACAAGTAAGAGAGTTAGCTTTATCTACCTCAAATTCATAATAAAAATATGTTTCCTTGGCTTGTCTTTGAGCAAAATACTTGATCAATTGATTACAATCCGAACCATCAAGCCTATTTGACTTTTCAACATCCAAAGCATTGTATACATCCTTCTTAGTACACCCAAGGTTTGGTGAACCACCAACTTCTTTACTAATAACACGAAGAGAATCACTAACCCGAACACCACTAGCCTTCATAACACTAATCACCTTCAAATGTTCTTTATTCACTTTTCTTTGAGACCTAAGCAAATGTCTTTTATCAATTGGAATCATAGGGTGATTATGATCCATTAAATGTTGTACAACAATCCATACACCACGCTCAATAATGAACTCAACAAACGCACCACAATTTGTTCGAAAATCCAACCTCTCATACCTCCTAACATCCTTCTTAGAATCATCCTTCAAACCAGCATTTGAACATACATATTTCCTACTTCGCCATATATTAGTGTTATAAATTGTTCGCACATTGCTCCTCCTTATACTAAAACCCATCTTAAAGGCATAATCATTGTACAAATCAAATGCTTCCTGCTCACTTCCAACTTCTTTGAACATTAATTCAGATACTTCAGCTTCCTTAAACACAACAGCATTTGAATTCTCTGAAATAATAAAAAAATAACAAAGTGTTCATAATATGTACAAAAAATGTTCATAAAATCGAATACAATGTTCACAATTACTATACATAATGAAATAACAATTCATTGTCTGGAGATTGTACATTGTGCACTTGTAGACAATTAATGTTCATAGTATAGGAATGGAGTATTCAGATTAAACATATACATATTCAAAATATAAATGATAAACGTATACAATGTTAAATATACATACGACGAACTCAAAAACAAATTCAATTAAAGAAGAAAAAATTCATAACGAAAAAATCAATTCAAGATTTCATAAATTTTTCAAGAAATCAATACCAATTGTAAATTGAAATAGTTCAATCAACGACAATCATTAAATAGAACTTGAATAAATTCATGAAATAAATAACAAAATTCAATAATTATAAAATCAAAAAATCAATCATAAAAATGCAGAACAAAATTATAATTGAAATTCATCGAATTCAATGTCGTCAAACTCGATTAATCAATAATAAATTGAAATAATCACAAAATTCAGCAAAATTCATGAAATAAATCACAAAAATCAGCAAAATTCATCGAATTCAATGTCGTCAAACTCACTTAATCAATAAATTGAAAATCATCATATTCATAAAATATAAAATCAGAAATCAATTAATCAATAACCTAATTATAATAATAAACAACAAAAACTAACCTGCATTGATGATTTCGTCAGGAATAACGATCACCTCCATTGTTAAGTAAAGAACAGAGGAGGAGAGAGAAAATCTTGATTAAAAGCGAAGAACAATGGAGTAAAAAAAGAGGAGAGAAAAAATTGCAATCAAATGTGTAATTTGAATGAGAAGAGAATCGAATCAAATAAACCAAATAAGGAAAGAGAAAATTAAGGAAACTTCTAGCGGGAAACTTGAAGCAGAAATAGAATGTGGAAGCTTTTAGTAATGGTTGCGTTTCATACTTACGCTTCTGCGTTTTGGCTTGTTGCAGCCAGCTTGGCTGCATTAGAGTGCAGCCAAGAAATTGCGTTTTTAGATTGTTAATTTTGAAACCAAAATACCAAATGATAGATTTGTGAAGTTTTATTACACAATTCAGCAGCTTTTAAGTTTTAACTATATAATGATTGTGTTCATCAATAAATAAAAACTACGAAGTATATATGATGTAGGTTTTTTTTTTTTTGTTTTTTTGTTTTTTTTTTTTTTTTTTGTTTTTTTTTTTTTTTTTTTACATGATTATGCTAAATCATTACAAGATAATTACTTGAGTAATATTCTAAGGATGATTATATTGAATTATTGATGGTTCTGCTAAATCCTATTAATCATGCTATTTCTATGATAAGTAAGTTCCTTCATGAAAGAGGATTTGGCATATGCAACTATGGAAGGATCAAGGTTAAGATCGCAGGGAAGGTGGTGCTTTCTCTCGTAAAATATTCAATTCAGTTCAGATCAATCCAGTTCCAATAAGTTAAGTTAAGTTCAGTTCAGCCAATCAGAACAAGCCCTAAATCAAGTGAATACTCAAGAGTAGAGTTGTAATGTACATGCTTAAGAATAGGCACAAAACAAGGTGGAACATGACCCAAAAACAATAAAGGAATGAATATGATTAAGAATGTGGTTGAGTAGGTGTTAAAATATGTGGAGGAATTTGACAAAAAAAGAGAAAAACAATTGAAAAGAGATGTAATATTAAATGTTGCCTATGTTAAATGTTATGTGCAATTTTAGGTCTTTAGTGTATTATTTGTGATATATAAAATATTCTAAAGTTGTAAATAACATTTAACGGAGCTTGTACAAGAGTAATGATGGAATCAAAGTCAAATCATGCTTAGTTTAACGGATTAAATATCAACCATTAAATCACATATACTAAAAGCTTTGCATGAATGCTATATTAAACAATAACTTTAAAATAAAGTTAAAGCAGTGTTTTCTATGTGTTTATGATCAATTGAAAGTCCAATTTTGAATTGGTATTATGAAATATTAACCAAGAGTTTGTAATTATTGGGTCAAAAAACAAACACACCGGCTAAGAGCCTGTTCATATTTACCGAACTGAGTTGAACTGAACTGAACTGAATTGATTGGAGCTGAACTGAACTAAACTAAACTGATTAGAACTGAACTAAACTGAACTGAACTGAATTGAGCTGAAATGAATATTTTATGAGAGAGGGAAATTAAGAGCTGAACTGAACTGAACTGATTGGAGCTGAACTGAACTGAATTGAACTGATTGGAGCTGAACTGAACTGAACTGAAATTAAGTAAATATGAACATGCCCTAAGGTAAAATAATAAATAAATATATAAATAAAAATTAGTCCTCACTTGTGTCCAAAAAAAAAAAAAAGTCCCCACTACTTTAACTTTGGTTATTCTCACTACTTTTAGAGTTTTAGTTTCCTTCTCCAAAAATATATTCCTCATATGTCACAATCCTAGCGTAGAAATCCTCCACTCAATTACAATTTTTTTACAAGAATGAAACAACCATTTAATTTTATGTCAATTTCACTTTCGAGATATTTCAATAACCAAAATATCTTCAAATGGATTGAAGACAAAACTTTAGGGCTTGTTTGACATTTTTTTTGTTACCGTTTATAATTTTTTTGAAAAAAAAAAAAAACAAAAAACGAGAAATAAGAAAAATATATTTCCATTTTTTTTGTTGTCAGTTTTTAAAATTATCATGATCTAAATAAGTTTGACTAATTGTTAATTCATTATATGACATATCATATCATATACGTAGTAACTAATATATAAGGCTAAACTTTTAGCTAGGTCACGAGGCATCGACACTTAGCGTATCAACTTTTCGCCAAGTACGTTGGATATATTTAAATAGACGATTAAAAAGTTAATTTAAAATTCTATTTGGACATAATTGTAGGATAAATTGTTAGTTTAGAGTTTTATTTTCAATAAAACACCAATATTTCAGAGGTACAAATTGAATTATAATTTTGTTAAAAAAATTCGATTAAATATAGCAAATCGTCATAAAAGCACATCAATTCCTAACTAAATTTGTATCAATGATAAAATTAAAAATTTGACATATAAATTAAAATTTTATCTTCAATAAACAACCCGGGCATCGCACGGGGCACAAAACTAGCATCATATGATTTTTAAAAAAAAAAAACCAAAAAACAGAAAACCACTGTGATGCCAAACGATCCCTTATATTACTCCGTATTAATTAACAAGAGATTTAGGGCCTGTTCCGATTGACTTAACTCAGCTGAACTGAGCTGAACTGAACTGAACTGAACTTAACTTATTAATTAGTGATTTTTAACTACGGATTAGTGATCTTTGATTATTTATTGATTATTTATTACTATACATATGTGTATATACAAATGTACATATTATTATTAATATTATTATTATTAATTATTATTATTATTATTACTATTATTAATTATTATTATTATTATTATTATTATTTATTGATTATTATTATTATTGTTATTATTATTATTATTATTATTATTATTATTATTTATTGATGATTATTATTATTATTTATTGATTATTATTATTAGTATTATTATTTCAATTATTGTTGTTATTATTATTATTTATTGATGATTATTATTATTATTATTATTTATTACTTATTTATTATTATTATTATTATTATTATTATTATTATTATTATTGTTAATATTATTATTATTATTGTTGTTGTTGTTGTTGTCGTCGTCGTTGTAATAAGAGCTTAAAAGAATGAAATTTGGCTTTATATCATTAGCAATATCATTAGACGTAAATTAAGAACTGAACTGAACTGAACTGAATTTCAACGGAAGAGAACAGACCCTTATATTAATGAAGTATCAACTCTACATTTTGTACAACATAGTCATAATGTAAGAATTTTCTCATATTCAAAATGATTCTTATTTGAAAATTTTTGAACTTAGGATAAGTCCTTCAAATCGCTTATCATGATCCTTGTTCAAGAAATTTCATTTAAGATAGGAATATCTATAAATCCAAATAATCATGTGGAATACTTGGTAAATAAAATATGTAAGATTAAAAAAAAAAAAATAATAATAATAAAATAAAATAAATAAAATAATGTAAGATTAAAAAAATAATAATAATAAAATAAAAAATAATTTTTTTTTACCATCTTCGGATCTTCCCTCTACATTTATCTTCCCCTTATACACTTCTACATTACTTCCCCTATACACTTTCCTAGTTTCCTCCAAACATTTTATTTTTCCCGCCTTAATCTAAATCCCTCCCTTCATCAACGGTCCATATTTTCCGATACAATTCACGAAAAGTTCGTTTTTTATATTTTTCGAGCTAAATTATAAATTTTTACCGCTTCTTTTTTATTTTTATTACCTCGCCAACCTTTGTTCTCTCTTTCACTTCTAAAAAAAAATCCCCAATTTATCAAAAACCCTAAATTTTTTCTTCAATTTCTGCTTCTAAATCCACCATCTTGCTACTCTAAATCCAAATTAACAGCGATTTTCGGCTTGCAACGTTGAAATTTTCGCTGGCATTTCATTTTTCCGATAGTGTCGCCGGCGGATCATCGGAGTTTTCTGTTTCCCGGCGAGTTTGGTGGTTTTGGTTGTCATATTTCAACTTCATTTGTAAGTTGAAGTTTTTCCGGCGACGATTTGTGGAAGAGACCCGGCGGTGATTGGAGCACCGGTTTTATCTGCGGCGGTGATTTTCATCGCCGGCGGTAGTCGATGTACAGGTGTCAGTTGCGGCGGTGGTTGAAGGACAGGTGTCAGTTGCGGTGGTTGTCGTTGTTCTAGTTGGTGGTAGTTCAGTTCAGGGTTAGGTTTTAGGAGAGAGAATGTTTGATAGTGAGGGAAGTGATGATTTTGAATGCGATGATTGTTGTATGGATGTTGTACCTAAAGAGGTATAAATTTCTCTTCTTCTTCTTCTTTTCTTTTTATTTTTTCGGATTTTTTTTTTTTTTAAAATTTGGCGGTTCCATATGACGATTCATGTTAGCCGGCCCCAAATCATTTTGGGTTTAAGGCTTTATTGTTGTTGTTGTGTAATTTGAAGCTAAATTTGTTTTGTGTATATCTATGAAATGGTTTGCTTGATTGATACTTCTTAGATTGAAGGAGGGGTGGTTGGAAATTGGAATGGAATTTAGAATGTTGCAAATGATTACGGGGTTATGATTAACGTTTTGTGTGTTTTAAACCATTGGTGATAATGATATACGGAGTATCTGTTATGATTTCAGTAAGAATTCGAAGTAATTTAAGGCAGAAATTATGTATTTAAGTGAAATATATGTGCTTGGTAATTAAAGTAGGTTTCTTATCACTAATTGGAATTTCAGACAGCATATTCTGGCTTGATAGGCCGTATTTAGTTTGTGGATTTTGGTAATATATGTAAACTATTGCAATTACCGGAGTATAAGACTATTTTCAGTTGATTTCGAAGGTTGCCCTATGTTGAACAGATTATAGTTGTGGGTTTTGAATTTTAAGGTATCTTTATGTGGTTTCTGCATTTTGTACAGGTTCAGGTTGGTGGCTCCCCGAAATACAAGGTTGAAAAAAAGCTGGGAAAGGGGGGATTTGGTCAAGTTTATGTTGGTCGCCGAGTGTCTTCTATTGCAGATATGCATAAAGGCCCTGATGCTGTGGAGGTACGCTGTCTATTTCGTTACATTATGTTCTTCTTTATGTGCTATCAACTTGTTACAGTAATACTAAAGTTGGGTTGTAGGTAGCCTTGAAGTTTGAACGCAAATATAGCAAAGGATGTCTTAATGGTCCTCCGGCTGAGTGGCAGGTGTACAAGTATGCATTGTATCTTCCTGTGGTTTTCTTTTGTAGTTTAATATCTGTTCTTTCTTCAGCGTCTGAATTTGTTATGCTTTATTTGTTTGACAGTAAATTGAGTGGAAGCCATGGTGTACCACGAGTACATTACAAGGGATCTCAAGGTGACTACTACATCATGGTGTGTATTTTACTTCTACTTGTAAGGTTACATCTTGTGTTTGCATTGTACTTTCAAGGTTAGTAATGGTTTCTTTTTTTATGGTATTATCAGGTCATGGATATGCTTGGACCTAGTCTATGGGATACTTGGAATAATAAGAGCCAAACGTGAGACCTTACTATCATGTTTCATTTATACTACATATTAACTTGTGTTTGTTAAAATATATATTGACTTGCTGGGTTGGATCAGAGTGTCAACTTCAATGGCTGCATGCATTGCGGTTGAAGCAATTTCTATATTGAAAAACATTCACAGTAAAGGGTGAGAATTTTAGCAACTTATTTATTTGGGTTTATGTGCTTCATAGACAATGCTTTTACTTCTCTGTTAAACTGTGGTATGATCAGAGTTTGATCATCTATTTTTTATTTTTTTTTTCTATAATTTATATATACCTTCTTTTTCTCAATCTTGCATATGTTTCTTGCTCATAAAACCCCCTCTCTCTTATTTGTTTCTGTGTTTTTTCCACGCATTGATTTTGATTTCATGGGTATTAAATTAACAAGAATTTGTGGAAGCCTATTTCTTTTGCATACTCTTATATGCACCATAAATGGTGAAAGTTCAAATTGGATTTAAGTATGTGGTTCTTCATTACAGTATACAGGCTGCTTCATATTTCAGTCTTGGAACTTGTCTTAATGATATTCCTTGGCGGCTTGATTAAGTAATGATTTTCAAGGTGACCATGGACCATGGTGCTTTGTTCTGAGTTTTCATCTTCTTTGACTGGCAGTTATGTCCATGGAGATGTGAAGCCTGAGAATTTTCTGCTGGGTTCTCCAGGGACACCTGATGAGAAGAAGTTATTTCTGGCAGATCTTGGATTAGGTTTGCTATTAGTTATGAATCATGTGGATCAATGTTCATCTTCTATCTTTTTTTTTTTTTGTTCATTTTGTTTGTGTTTGACACTTGGGAGTTCTATCTGTTGTAGCAACAAAATGGCAAATTTCTAGAGGTCTACATGTTGGGTATGACCAGAGGCCAGATGCATTTAGGTTGGAAAACTTGTTTTTTTTTTTTTTTTTTTTAATTTTTAATTTTTTTATTAATTTTTTTTTTTAAAAAAAATTTCTATATTCAAGTTAATAGCTCACTCAATTTCCACTCTCTGCAATTTCATTGTCCTATTTAAACCTTACAGGGGAACTGTCCGATATGCTAGTGTCCATGCTCATTTGGGGAGAACTAGCAGCAGAAGAGATGATCTAGAATCTCTGGCTTATACCCTTATTTTCCTCATCCGCGGTTCTCTCCCATGGCAAGGTTTTCAGGTCTGTATGTCAGAGGAATATGATGTATTTAGCTATTCCCAGGCCGCTCTTAATCAGTTAATTTCATCACAGGGAAACAATAAGAATTTTCTCGTCTGCAAGAAGAAAATGGCAACATCTCTGGAAGGGATTTGTACTTCATGTCCAAAGCCATTCCAAGAATTTCTTGAGCATGTGGTAAATTTGAAGTTTGATGAGGACCCCAATTATGCAAAATATATTTCTCTCTTTGACAAGATTGTTGATTCCAAACCTGATGCAAGGCCAATAAATATTGATGGTGCACAAAAGGTATCTTTTTTACCCTTGGCATTGAGTTTGTCATCCAACAGCGTGATCAGATTGTTTAAGTTATATTGTAATGTTTATTTTGTGGTTTCAGTGTCAGGCTGGTCAAAAAAGAGGTCGGTTTACTATTGACAATGAGGATGAAGATGAACAGGTCAAAAAGAAAGTTCGGTTGGGGAAGCCTGCAGTGCAGTGGATCAGTGTTTATGATCCTCGACGCCCTCTGAAGCAAAGGTATGTTTTAGCACTTTCCATGCGTGTGCTAATCATTTGAAGAATGTTGAAATCATATGATATTATTGCTTTTCTTGCCTCAGTCATTGAATTTGTGCAAGCTTTATTGACACTATCAGTTTGGTTACATGGAATCAGATGTTATCTTAGAAGATTGATATTTCGTTTGTCTTCATTGGACCTTATTTATTTCATGCGCAATAGCATTTCGTTTTCTGTGACTGCTGTAATTTTCTGTAACTATTTGAATGTTTTGTCATTTTTGTATGCAATATGAATCTTGGACACACACTCCTAATTTTTGTTTGTCCCTTCTCTTGTGCATGTTTATTTGTGTGTCTTTTTAGAGGGTGAGCTTTTCATTGTCATATTATATTGTAGGTATCACTATAATGTTGCAGATGCGAGGGTCGACTCCCATATTGAGAAAGGATATAATGATGGTATTTTTATCACTAGTTTGACATCAAGTGATAATCTGTGGGCCCTTATCATGGATTCTGGTAGTGGATTTAGCGCTCAAGTTTATTCACGCTCTCCAGTTTTCTTCAACAAGGTACATGCATAATTGTTGCCTTTAAAAAGGACCTGCTAGAATGCTAAATGGAAGGATCTATAACTGAATTGATGTCATTGAAAGGATGTATAAAATTGGTTCATTACATTGTATAGTATAACTGTATTAGTGGCGCTTTATGATGTACCAACTCTACTTCTTTATATCCCCTGGGAAAAGATAATCCCTTATATGAACCTTGACTGTGGTTAATATTCTACGATGAATACATTGATACTTCATGGTGCAAGAACATATCTCCATGTATTCATATTCCTGCATCATGCTATGTACCTTTTACTCAGTTGTTGAACCTATTTGAATGCATTTCATTTTGCTATTTACCTTGTAGGGTATCTGCTTAGTTAGTAAAGTAATTTTTCTGAATCTGCCATAGAAGATATGGCTTGCATTAACTTATATTGGCATCTTCTAGCCACTCTTTAATATTTTGCGACTTCTGTGTTGCTGATGGATCTGTTTTTACCCCCTTCAAAGGATTGGATAATGGAGATGTGGGAGAAGAATTATTTTATTTCTGCAGCTGCAGGAACGGGATCTGGACAGTCATTGATTGTTATGTCAAAAGGTTTAGACCTACTGCTCTTAATTCTAGAATATGTTTGTTTGTTTGTTTGTGCCTCTGATGTTATCTGTGTCATTGCGGAATCTAGGAACCCAATACTCACAGCAATCATATAAAGTCAGCGATTTATTTCCATACAAGTGGATTGCTAAGAAGTGGAGGGAAGGCTTCTATATTACCTCCATGGCAACTGCTGGAAGTAGATGGGGAATTGTAATGTCTCGCTGTTCATTATATACAAGACAGGTGTTTGTCGTATTTCAGCTATGTGCTTTATGTGTTACTGAGTTGTTTGAGTACCATCTCTTGTGGTGTTATCCTTAGGCTTTGTATTTTATCCAGGTTGTCGAATTAGATTTTCTCTACCCTAGTGAAGGTATACACAAGAGATGGGAAGAAGGGTATCGTATCACGGCTGCTGCAGGAACTCCAGACCAGTCTGCTTTTGCTCTTAGTATTCCTAAACGAATAAGGAGGGATCAATCTCAAGAGACTCTTCGAACATCCACTTTCCCTTCCACCCATGTTAAGGTAAGGTTTAACGCATTTGCCATCGTCAACTTATTCAGGCCATGGAAAATTGAATCCTCTTTTTTCTTTCGGATTTTGGCAGGAAAAGTGGGATAAAAACTTGTACATCTCTACCCTTTGTTATGGTAGGACAGTTTCGTGAGGCTGCAGTGATAAGGATCCTTATTAAATTGATGCTAACCGCCTAACTAATCAATTAAGAGTAGACATTTTGATGGGTAACACAATCACAATCAAGTTAATTCAAGAATATAGAGATTGTCGCGAGCCCTTAGAAGGGTTCTCATTTTGTACAGGTTCTCCAAGTAGCTAGTTATCTGTATGTATGAAACAACAAATTGGTAAAGTTATCCTTTTGTAGGCCGTTCTCCATCTCTTTGCAAAAGGTGATTGTATATTTAGTATCTATCGCATGTTCTATTGATCCCTAAAATTGTTCATGACATGTATAATTGCTTATTATGCACTTACAATCAAGTATTATTCAAGAGTATATAAATTCTTGTGAGCCTGTGAAAGGGTTCTCATTTTGTAGAGGTCTCGTAGTAGCTAGTTATCTGTAAGACTACATTGTACCATAGAGCAAATTGGTGAAGTTGTCGTGGACCGTTTTCCGTCTCTTTGCAAAAGATGATGGTATATTTTTCTGTATACTTTCATTCTTACCTAATACCATCTTGAGGGAAAAACATGAAGAAAACACAAGCTTGGGAGATGAGATTGTGTTTCAATGGAGATTATAGGCTTTAAGGTTGTTTTTCATATGTCGCACTAAGTTAATTGATAGCTACCAAACGGGCCATTAAAGGATCAACGGAGACAAAGCATCCATGAAAGGTTTCATATAATTTGATGGTGCTAACGCGTTCATATATAGGCATTCCAAATAGCTATTAATTGAACCACTTGATTGATTAAACAGTAAGCATTCTCCATAAGATTAAAATCATTAAGCTTGTTTTCCAGTTTGATTATATCACAAAGGATATCAATTCTACTTTATACAGCGAATGGTGTTACCAGTTGAAGCACCAAATAGCAACCTGCCCCTATTGTTACATGGAAAATGTTGATTTCTCAATTGTAATTTCTAGTTCTGGCACAGCTAATTTCAATGCAGACTTTTACTTTGGCCTGCAGCATATCTTGCTCAGCTGGACCTTTTCCTGCCATAAGAGAGACGGAACTTAATACTTCCGAGTATAATATATGCCACAAAATATTCAATATTATGTTGTTGAGGCATTCACTTACCTCAGTCTTATCATCATCAAATCGAACCACAAAGATGCATCGACATCCCTTTATGTCATGCAACATCCGTTGGATTTCCATGACATGTGCATCAACATATACAGCATAATCCAGTCTTTCCTACAAGAATCCATTAGGAAAAAAGATAGAAAAAAAAAAGTTATTGGTAAATTAACACATTGCAGAGTACTTGAAGGCATGTGATCTTAGAGCGCAGAAATTGATCCTTATCAAAATAAAGTTTGCGACTTTTAAGTTTGAAATTGCAGTCGTTGTAAGCAAAGATTCTAATCAGTCCACATTTGTAATTACTATGAAAATAATTTTAAATCCTAATAATTACTGGTTGATTAAGCCATCTAAGAGCATCTAATGTGATTGGGTTGAGAGGTTGACTGCACATACCAATGATTTAATCTCCAGCAGTCGTCGTTGACAAAGAACCTCTATCACTCTAAAGAAGATCTAATTACTAAATTAAACTCTAAAAAGGATTCCCTCTATAACTATTTATCACCCAATATCTTTTGTTGGTTTCAACTTTCAACTAACTAATGCAATATTACTTTGTGATATCTTAGAATGGAAGGAATATTTCAAACATGTACAAATGGTTAAAAATTTCCTCTTTCAAGGGGACGAGAAAGTAGGGACAACAGCACAACAATAATACCTGATAGCACAGCACAAGGTCGCCAACCTTAATTTTATGGCACTCTGAAGGTTCTAGAGGGATTGAACGTTCACGCACTCCAATTTTTACATTCACCCATTCATCATGGGAGACCCCAAAACCCGCAAATCTGACACGAGCTTCCTGTTTTAGATGATAAAACATTAGTATCTGTGTTGCTTTAAAAATTTTCACTTGCATAGATGAATAATGAGTAAACAAGAGATGGGCAGGGAAAGTAAACATAATACAAGTCACATTTTCAATTCATTCCAACTAGAAGAAACTATCAGCAATTTACTCCCTCTGTTATTTTAAGTTCAAATTATTGTAGGTACAAATTTTAAGAAAATATTGAAGAACGTGAGTGGGTGTTTGTTATAGACTGAATTCTACTGATTTAATTAAGCATAATTAGTATTTAATTAAGACTAAAAGCTTGAACATTTGATTGATTAAAGGTTGGATTACATAAGGATAGTCATAACTTGAGGTTATGAATCTCTCAGTAGCTTTAGGCTACAAATCTCTCTAGTAGCTTGAGGCTACAAGTCTCTCAAGAGGTTCACTCAATTTCTGCCTACCTTCTATGTTACCCATACTAACTTACTTATACTAATGGTCAAGGTTGACCTTAAAGCTTACATGTGACTACTTAACGAAAATGGAAAAACCATAATAAAACATACTAAAAGCTGATTGCTTTCTTTCCTTCTCTTCTTCTTAATTAAATTTGTCTGTTACTTAATTACCCCCTAAAGTCGGTCTATTACAGTGTTAGATAAAGTAGGATAAATAAGACAGATTGTAAAAATTTGGGTGTAAGAAAAAAAAAATGAATAAAGAGAGAACGTATGGATAAGGTGTAATTATTGTGAGGTTCAAGGGTTAACATGGTAGAGAGGGAAGGCCAAAACTAGAATAAAGCAAAGTGAGTAGAACAAATAATCACGGACAAAAATGGATAGAGCAAAAAGAACAGAGTTTGGCTTCATCAATCAAATGTTCCTTATTACACTATAAACAACATTTCATGAGTTGTCCTCCAAAATTAATCTGCTAGTTACCAAGGGAAAATTGACTGAAGTTCATTCGATTTACCAGCAACAATTGTAAAATCAGCATCAAACAAACAATATCATTTCTTTATATTTGGTCTAACTACCCTGTGGCCAGCATCTAATCTTTCGTATGATGAACACAATCTTGACAGGTTGACATACAAGCTATCGCATCTCACATTCAATAGCACCCAGGGGCCAGGGCCAAGATGAGAAAGATACATCAGACAATCAGCATATTGTAAATCAGACACTTATTTCAGAAGCCAATAACAAATAGCACAGCACAATTATGCATCCAAACTGATAACCCAAAAAAAAAAAAAAAAAAAAAAAAAAAGAAGAGCTAGTGTGGAAAAAGAAAAGAAGTGTAGGCAGGCTATATAGGATGAGCCAGGATGCATTAGGATCAACCCTCGAGAATAGGGGATACCTACCTGGTATCTTTCTTTTTATTGCATTTGAATTTTAAAAAAAAGAACGAAAAAAGAATCAGCCAGGAAAAAAAGAATAAGCATAGGCAAGTCTCTGAATTTTATACCAGTAGATGGACCATGGATGTATACACTGGTTACTATGTTTTTGGAAGTTAAAACGACTAAAAGTTTGAAGCTCCTTTAAGAAGAAACCATTAAAGAGAGACAATGAACATTGTATACCTACATGGTATAAAATGTAAAATCATTAGAACAGAGCAATTAATTTACATTTTTCCATTAAAGATTTAAAGGTTCATGAAAAAGCCTCCACTTTTCCACTGTTTTTCCCATGATATGTAACCATCATCCAGATGGTCTAGTGTTTCCCTCTGATGATGTAGAGCATATCTTAGCGAAAGTAACACATCGAGCCAAATTCAAAGGAAAAAACCAAAAAATAAATGAAGGGGGAAAGAGAGGATAAAAAACAATAACAAAAAAATCCATGTAAAGGGCATGTTTATAATCCAAATGAGAGAAGCAGTACACTAGGAGCTTACAAGTTCGCCAGAACATAGAACTCTGTAGTTGAGAAATGTACCAACATCATACCTGGCATAGTGGCATGTAATGAACTGATTAGCATGTACTTTTATTTCTTTCTTTTTTCCATAACAGATTTTACCAGTTTGGTTAATCATCATATAACAAAAGAATGACAAGCTTTTTTTTACCAAAAAGCTAATTTGATAAAACAAAGGCTTAGAAATTTAGTGATGGGTGATAACTGTTTAGTATGTCGGCTCTCTCCCCCTCTCTCTAAAATATTTTTCAAGATCTAAATTGTGCAGTATCAGATAACGTTGGCCATGAAGCACCAACAAGAAATATTTGATTTATTTACAAGCAGCGCGTAGCTGTGAAGATGCTGAAATTGTTAAACAGGAAAGAAGGGACAGAAAATAATATAATGAAAAAGAGCAATTAACCAAACATAACTTCAAAAGTCAAAATACGTACTCCTTAAATGAATTTATGAGTACATAGGTCTTTCAATTCTTACTTTGAATTTTAATACAGGAACCCAGGCTAACTACTTAAGGGACTGTTAGAGAACAGGGAAGAGAGCGAAGGTTCAAAGCATTTGGAAATTAGGAGAATAAAGATAGTGCCTGTGAGCAGGACATGAAAATTGCACCATATTTTTGTGATATATTCATTAACTTGTGTTAAATTTCTCTTTCTTATTTTTTTTTTTTATTTTTTTTTTTTCTAGGGTTCTGTATTGTGCCCTTTTGTTATGTATCTATTAACTTATGGTAAATGCTCGGTAGCTTTGTCTACAAAGAAGAAGGATTGCATGTAAACAAAACTTGATCAGGCTTGAGGAGATGATGTATCAATAACAGAGTTTGGCTTATGTGAAATTTTGCATGCTCAGTTCATTCGAATTCAACTATTACAATCCCCAAAAATGAAAGCTTCAGCTATGCCTGTAATCAAGAAATATTTCATATTTTGATATTGACACTTGAACAGCTTCTATAAATAGACATACACCATATCTGGAACTAGAAAATAAACATTTTTCCAATATCATCCCACCACTATGCTCATTCAATCTCAAATCACCAAGAAACAGTAAAAAGTAAACATTTTCAAATAAATGAAAAACTTTATCAATTAATAAAGATGATGTTACAATTAATGGATTTCAAACAGGTTTTTACTCAGCAAAACAGCATTAGGGTTCCACCATGAATTAGCAATACTTCTTCTATTCCTGAACGATTGTTACGTAGGTGACTTTACGCAGTTATTAAGGAAAATAAGATAGTGAAAAACAATGATTAGATGTCACATAAATAAAGTATTAAGGCATTAATTCAACATTGGAAAGAAGAATATTTACGTTGGGAGTAGGTTAATATTTTTGTAATGAAGAATAGTTGCTTTGGGAGTAGATAAATATTTTAGTAAATGGTAATAGTTGCTTTGGGAGTAGGTAGTTGTGAGGGAAAATGTGTACAAAAAAAAAAAAAAAAATCTAGAAAATGATTGAAACATAACCGAAAAAAAAAAGAAAAAGAAAAAGAACACCCAAAATGGCCAACGTAACCAATTTTTAGGAACGGAGGGAGTAGTATTTAGTAAGAATAATTGAAAGCATGTCATAAAGACACAGTATCCAGGTCATTTGCAAACTTTAGTAGACACCGAGATAATTAAGTGCTCAGAAAGCCAGCATCAACATGTATTTTGCAGAGTTTAGTTAAACCAAACCTAAGGTCCTCAAGTAAAGACTAGAAAAATGTAGCGAGTCTTACATAAAAGAAAAACAAAAATATTTTTAAGGGTTACATGAATGTTCACTGCTCACCATGCATTATCTCTTGAAGATTTAGCCTCAAAAGCCAAGTCTGCAAGTTCTGAAGCTGTTCCACCTGTGTACAATTCATGATTATTTGAAAAGATATTAATGAATTGACAATATTAAGCCTAGATATAGATTGCACACAATTTATAGTACTTACAAGTATTTACATCTATTATCCTATTTTATGTTAAATACAGTTATTTTACCTTTAAGTACCATTGAAGTCTCAGGTGCTTTACTTGACAACGTTGACATAGGTGTATTTATAACTGAAAATGTACCCTTCTGTTTATCTTGGAACCAATTATGCACCTGCAAAAGTGTCATGGTAGCGGTGTAGCACAAAACAAGGCAAATTCATAAGATTGAAATATGCATTAAGTTAATAATGGAATAAAGAAAATAAGAATAATAGTTGGAATTCTGCCTGTTGCCAACTTATGGATGGTTTTCCGATGCGACAAGTAGAGGAACTGCAGATGTAAAGAACAAACAAGAAGGTAATCAATCCATATTAATAGCCCCTATAAGGAAAAGTTTTATTACAGCTTCAATGCTGAGTTGAAAGCGCAATACAGGATTGAAGCTTGCCCAACTACCTGAAACTTGTTGCAAGATCTTGATAAAATTCTTGAGTCAACGCCTCTTTTCTAACTTGCCTGAATAAATTCTCCATCTCTGCAATCTGCAAATTGATAGCAATGATTAATCTTATACACTCCAAGTACTTGTGAAATCATGGACAACACCTTGGGATGGAGGCAGTAGTTGAATATTGAATAACAAAACAATATGCAAAATCAATTTGCATGAACAGCTCAATGCTGATTTGACCCATTCTCATGCTGTTTTGACCTATTCATTTTATTGACGATATACAACTTGTTGTCAAAGGATCCAAGAGAGATCAAAGACATTGAATGCATCGGTATCTTTTGTAACAAAATGCTGAGCAATTCACCATAAAAGGTTTTATGTAATGATTCAGTGAGAGTCCTGTGCTGATTATCCAGGTGCAATTTAGTGAAGCAGTTCATGCAGTGTTTAGCAGGTTACGTTGAAGGTGAAGTAAAAACAATGATTATAGTGGGATTTCAAGACTAAAATCATATCAAATTTCCACACAACAAGGCAGACTAATGAGAAATTTAAGGAAACCAAATAAGTTACAGTCTTACAGATAAAGAACATTGGTCTAAAGTTGCAAAAGTGATCTAGACACATGAGCAATGGATGCAAAATACTGCAGGTAGTGGACAGAGAGAAAATCTTAAACCACCCTAATTAATTAAAGCTAAAACATGATATATTTTTCTCTCCTTTATTCCCAATCTGAATAATGGTCTCACTTTCCATGTTGGGGTTAACCAAATGAATTTGACCTTTATCTAGATCTAATTTTGCCAGTGTTATTGAATCTATCAGCCAACCTTTTGCCATACCTACAGAATGACAACTATTATGCTATAGATGGGATAGCCAAGATTATTAGAAATCCATACAACAGATTTAGGCTTTTAGCACCTACAAGATATCGCTTAAGTTCAACAATGGCAACCTTATCCCATTTCATTAGCTCAATGGCTGGCTGTAGAAAGGCCAACACTACAGGAATTACTCTGGTTTCTTGACATTTTCCTTAGAAACTCGTGTAATACTACAATTATCATAATCATGAAGCTGGAGTTCTGCGATAGTTCCTATATCATAACTCTATGTGCCACCAAATCAGACCTAAATATCCACCATTCTCTCATGTAACATCACATATGCCAAACTCTAAGGCTAATTGTTGCAATAGGTAGGTGTTTTCTGTTTGAAATCTTGCCATGCAAATGCCAAATTTTGCATAAGAGTGAATTAGAGAAGATGCTCAAAGTAATAATAGGCAACACCCTAGCTATAACACACTTAATCATTCCATATTAATTGCAACATTTCCTTTTAAAGGAAGTTTTTATCTTTCTCCTCGTCACATAATGTCCTAAAATCTTGCGCCTTTCCTTATGTTGCAATTAAATTGAAACGGAGGAAGTTTAAGTTGCTACATCATATTTGTCTTACCTTCCTAATCAGTTCATTATATGTGGAGTTCCTTATAAACTACAAAAACATGGGAATTTCCAAAGTTTCACCGAAATCATGATATCAGCAAAGAAAGCAATCCAAACCCCCCCCCCCCCCCACCCCCCCCCAAAAAAAAAAAAAAAAAAAAAAAACCCATATGAATGCATTTTTTTTTTCCACAGAATTAAATAAAATAATTCATCATTGCATCAAATGACTCTCAACAATCAATACCCACAAAAAATTAATTACAAACAGATAGCAAATTAGCAAAAAAAAAAAAAAAAAAAAAAAAAAAAGCCAATTTCACAGAATTGTAGCAAAATGAAATAGGTTTGTTCAACCCAGAAAGTAATTAGCTAAATTACTCAAGATGATGAAAATCAAAAGTTACAAATGATGAAAAAAGACAGAAATTGATGAAAAACAATCAGGAGTGAAAGAAAATTGCTAATGATGGAATAAAGAGAGCGTTAGGAAGAAAAAAGAAACCTCAGATTCAGAGAAAACAGAGGTAGTCGCCAATAATTCCTGCAGCCAAGGTGCCTCCATAGCCATAATCAACAAGAACCTTCTTCCAATTTCACTCTCTTAGTGGACTGGAGAATGTAAAGACCACTACTGTTTTATTCTTGTATTCCTTTGTCACTTTTGAGAATTTCTACCCAATTTCACATTATGATTTATGAGTAAATTGAGGGTATTTTGGGGATTTTAGAGTAATAATAGGATAACAATTTTTGTTTTTGCAAATCAACATGTACGCCTTGTTTGGTTTGATGTAAAAGGTTTTCATGGAAAATGAATTTTCCATTTTATCCCATTTTCCTTTGTTTGGTTTGTTAAGGAGTGGAAAACAATTTCTCAATGGTGGAAAATTGCATCCTTAATGATAGAAAACATTTTCCTTCCAAAAACAAGGGAAGCCACATTTTCCTCTCTCCTCCTTACCTCTTTTTTTTTTACTTCCATCTCATTCATCCTTACATTTTCACTCTTATTTTTTATTTTTCTTGGACTTTTCATGTATGCAACCAAACAAAGGAAAACTAATTTGCAATTGTGTTTTTCCTTGAAAATATGTTTTCCATGAAAACTAATTTTCCATTGAAAATGTTTTACATTAAACCAAACGGGGCCGTAATATTTTTTTATTTTTTATTTTTAAATATTACAAGAAGTTCTATCAAAGAAACCAAACAAAGCACCAAACAAAAAAAGGACCAAAAAGAAAATGACGTTGTCTAGCGCATACAACCAACCAATGAACAAGAGTAATCCAATTTTGAGGGACTTTACCAATGCGATGGGCAAGAAAACCTTGTAGAGCCATTTGAATACCCCATAGAAGCCAAACACATGATACATCACCAGATTTTGTGCAACACAGCATGGAAGACAAAACTGCATAGTTATTGTACTTAAGAAGGCATAAAAATCCTTTCCGACATGCTAAGCGGAGAGCCTATAAGCAAGTCTGCAATTATGTCTAAAAAGCATAAACAGATTGATTTGTCAAAATAATCATAATGTAGTAGGGGTGTCAATTCGGTTCAACAGTTCGGGTTTGGGTTGGGTTTATCAGTTTTGGGTTATAACGGGTCGGTTTATAACGGATTGAAATAATAAGCGGGTCGGTTTGGGTTGGTTTTGAAAATTATCGGGTCAGTTCGGTTTGGTTTTTTTAATTGCAGTTTCTATTCGGATCGGGTCCTTATCGGGTCGGGTTCTAGTCGGTTCGGGTCATAATCAATTTGGGTTGAACTGGGTCGGTTTGAAAACGGGTTTAGCCCATTTAATGTGGGTTTCGGTTAAAAACAGTTCGGGTCTTAATCAGGACGGGTCGTAATTGGTTCGGGTCATAATCAGTTTGGGTTTAACTGGGTCGGTTCGAAAATGGGTTTCGGTTCAAAATAGATCGGGTGAAATCGGGTCCAACCATTATTGTTTCGGTTATAATCGGTTTAGATTGAACTTAGTTGGTTTGAAAACGAGTTTACCCAATTTGAAACGGGTTTCTAATCAAAATCATATCGGGTTAAAATTGAGTCGGATGATTATCGAGTCGAATTAGTCAGATAATGGGTAGGAACGAGTCATTTTATAATCAAGTCAAGTCATAAATAAGTTGGGTTTATCGAGTAGTGGGTTGAAACAGATTAGATCATAAACATATTGGGTAACAGGTTGTAAATGACTCAGTCATAACGGGTTACGGGTTTTAAACGGTTTGTTCATAACGGGCTACGGGTCGTAAACGGTTCGGTCACAACGGGTTACGGATTATAACCGGTTCGGTCACAACGGGTTACGGGTTGGAACGATTTAGGTTTATCGGATTTTTATCGGGTTTTAACGGTTTTCGGTTTAAAACGGGTCGGGTTACTATCGAGTTTAAACGTAATCGATTTGGGTTGCTTTCAGTTTCGGGTTGTAACGGTTTGGCTTGATAACGGGTCGGGTTAGTAACGGTTTGCACAAATTCGGTTTAGTTCAGTTTCGGTTTGGAAAAAAATTGGGTCGGGTCAGTTTTCGGTTTCCAAAAAACGGGTTTTAAACAGTTCAGTTCCTTTTCGGATCGGTTCGAAACAGTCGGGTTTAACGGTTCGGGTCAGAAACTGACAGCTCTATAATGTAGTAAAATTTGTTGAAAGAACGAAATATAGATTAATTTGCGTGTATTAATTAGGTTGTATCCTTTACAATCCAAAACATAATATATGTGAAAATCAATTTTATCGTGACATTAAAAGGGGATTTGTTTAGGGGGATAACTAGGGAATAAAATTGTTTAGAGAATAATACTAGAAGGGAGGTTGACTAGAAAATGATTTGAAAAAGATCAAATTACCCTTAATAATAAAATTTAAAGAATAAGGACAAAGGAGAGAAAAAAGAAGTTTGCAAGGGCAAAAATATAATTTTATTACTGATCCCTAATTTATTTCCTGTACATACCAAACATGAGATAACATTTTAACCGAATTGACACTCCTAGATAACAATTTTTATCCTTATCCTATTTACTTATTTTTTATGTCTTTATCTTTCCTCACCCCTCTTTTCTCTATCCCTCGTACGAAACACCTCATAAATGTATTGGGATGAGTTTGGGCATTCACTATATATTGTTGACTTATAACACATTCAATTATGTGATCAAATTTTCAAACTACATTATTATCATGGTACAAGGTCGCCTAATAGTTGTCAACACCACCTTGTATCTTGCCATACATTTATACTGTATTTTGCGTATTGATTCCATGTTCATATTACCAAATTCTCTAGTCAACTTCAAGGGAGCTTATTTTATGTTTTCTGAGTCGGTTTTAGGTTACAATTTCTTTTCAATTGATCAAGTTAGGTGGTCAACTTTAAAATCAATTGTTAGAAATTCCGCCCACTGTAACAATTGATGCTAGTCTTGTCGAAATTGAATTGATAACAATCTATATTGTACTCGTAATAAACTTTGGAAGCTTGGACAACCGAATTAATTTTCCTACATGACCAACAATATATTCACTTGTTTTAGTTTCTAATAGTTGAGTAAATAACCGAAAACAAGTTCATTTGTAAAATCCATTGCCAATTCTATGCGAAATTTCTAGTTTTTCTCAATAAATGCAAAAAGAATAGAATATCAAGTGGCAATTATGTAATTAAATCTTAAAAAATACAGTCAAATGGATGAATATGCTTTGAGTATACGTTTTACTGAAATTTGATTTTATTCAATTTGAAATTGTTAAATATCAATTCAAAATTGCTAAACAAAATTTAAAATATCATTTGATCGTTAATCAAGTAGATTTACTGGTAAACCTCTTTCTAATCTTCCATTTCCCAGTTTTCATCCTAAAGTTTCCATCTTTGAAAAAAAAATCTGAAAATCAGGGCAAAATTGTAGCATAGAAAAATGGGGTTGTTTGATCTAGAGAAAAACTTTGCATTTTATGGCGCATATCACAGCAACCCAATTAATATATTGATTCATATGTTATTTGTTTGGCCTCTATTCTTCACAGCCCTAATGCTATTTTACTATGTACCCATTTTTTATTTACCTAATTTTGCATCATTTTTCACAATAATTTATGCTGTATTTTATGTGGGTTTGGATAAAAAAGCTGGCTCTTTGGCTGCTCTTCTCTGCTTCCTCTGTTGGCTTGGAGCTTCTGCTTTTGCTAAATATCTTGGCTTTTCTTTGACTTGGAAGGTAATTTTCTACATTTTCAACTTTGTTATGGCTATTTTTGATGGATTTTTGTTAGGTTTTATGGGTTTTAATTGATGAGTAACATTGGGTTGACTTTTTAATTTTTTTTTTCTTGATTGATTAATGCTTTTGTTAAGTGATGATTTTAAATTGTCTTGGTTTGTAACTGTTAGGTGTAAGTAGCATTGGCGTTGACCGGGTTGTGAACTTAGGAAATCATGTTTTCTGTTGTGAGATTAGGCTCAGTTTAATTAGGTGTATCTAATATCCATATAAATGCATTGGTTAATCACTTAATTGGTCATTTGGCAACATTTACTGTAAATGAGAGCGAGGTGGCTGAGATTTGAACTCGTGACTTTTTATTTGTCGAGCTCTTCAAGAGATTCTATGCTATGCCATTCTTGATTCAATGTTATAAAAAATTACATTTGTGATTCAGTCTTATGGATCCATGATAACAGTCCAGACCCTCAATCCCATTTTCAATGGTGTTCATATTTTCTATGTCTAAAATTGGGTTTAGACAGGTTCTAATCTGTTTATATTTTATATGGTAAAACGAATCTGGTTCTCATCATGTCAATAGTGCAACCAAAAAGTTTTGTTCTGATGAATTCTGTACTCGTATGACCTTTCATTCCACCTGAGATTTGCTGATATCTTGCTCATATCAATGGACGTGTCCCAGGACTCCTAGCTTGTGTCAAGTCCAACAGTTTGTTCAAGGGGCATTTAATGTGTCGTTCTGCTTCTAGGTCTTGTTACAACCAGTGATTGACACTTTGGACATCACGCTCTATAACTTAGCAAGTATTGTTATCATACTTAAATCAAGCATATAAGTGATATAACCTATTATTAGATTATGAAATGACCTTTAGATTTGGAGAGTATTTTACGAAGCGTGGCCTGCTTGTGCCGAGGTGGTGGTAGTTTTGCACCTCCATTAAAGATCTGTTTCAAACTGCTTTGAGGATGCCTTGCTGTCCCTGTTGCTTTTTAAAGCTGGAATTTAACCTTCTTTCCTGTAAAAGTAAATTACATTAGTTGATTGAACCATGTAAGTATCTTGTGGACTTGTGCTCAGCTGGTTCCCTATGATATTTTTCACCGCTTTTTGGTTCTGTTGATATAATCAAATCAAACATCATCCAAACATAATGTAGCTGTTTTCTCAACTCACCACACTGCTAAACAATGACTGCAGCATATATACTACTTTCGCTTCCTTCCTTGCTTAGTGATTCCTATGTTTGCTCTTCACCTACTCCCGTCTTCCAAGTTGCATCCTTATCTTTCAGCCACTTAAATGAATTCTTGTGCTATTTTTTCCTCTTTTTGATGGTTGCTTGCTAAAATCACATCACAGAAATACGGTACAAGCAGTCAAGCACACAATACATATTGTAGATACCGAGTATTTGTTTTCTGGTTGAGGCAGTATTCTTTCTTGGGCATAGTATTTTGCTTTCTCCTTGAACCACAATCTCTTCATATTTCTAGGTTGCCTGGTGGTACTTAGTTATCACTCCTTAGCCGTAAATCTTGATGTGCTTTGATATTAGGTGATGGTGGCTGTGATTGATATGTAACTGCTTCAATTTATGATGCACAGGATGTAGACTTGTAGTGCTATATTTCTCAGTTTTTGGGATTTAGCTTTGTATGTTCACCTTGCCAATTTCAATATTCAGGTTGTTTTGGCAGCTCAGTTGTTTGGTTGGACTGCTCAGTTCCTCGGTCATGGTGTATTTGAGGTGAAATGAACCCTGATATCCTGATCTTATAATTATTGAACTGGCAAATTTTCGCTTCTTACCATGCTTGAGTTCCTGACAGAAACGAGCACCTGCTCTTTTGGATAATCTCTTACAAGCCTTCTTGATGGGTCCTTTTTTCGTGCTACTAGAGGTTAACATCCTCACAGCCCCTTTTAGTCTGCAAGATTGTATTTGCTTGCTTGCTGTAGCTTTTCTTCCTAGTAATCGACTTACATACAGAGGATTGTTTGATGATTTTAATTTGTCACAGGCTCTTCAGCAATTCCTTGGATATGAACCATATCTGGGATTTCAGGCAAAGGTGACTGATATGGTGGGAGCTGAAATTAAAGCATGGCAAGAGAAGAAACAGAAGAAATCATCCTAAAGCTCATGAATTCACATTTATCTCTTCACATGATATTCAGCTAATTGTCTTTATACACTAGTATATAGTATATACTCTTAACTGTAAGTAAATATAAAATTCAGCTAGGAAATTCAGAATTGAACAAACGTATGTGAAACATGACATGAAACACGAATGTCTGCTGCAATCAACAAAGATGATGATAAAATTGTTACTGCTACTTGTTTTTTTAGTTGAATGAAAGTTCTTGAGCATATAATTGACAGGAGCTTATACTTGACATAGAGTAGCCTTTAACATGGTCCAAGAATCTAGTGCCCGAAAATTTAAAAGGACAGCAATCATCAGTGATGGGAGTGTTATGAACAAAGGGGAAAGCTGCAGGAGGCATAGAGGAAGGCGCATATGAACCTAGCTCATTATAAGGTTTGTGTGGAGATGAATATAGGCATATGGAGGCATAAGCACAATGGCTGTGGTCATTGGAATGAAGCGATACAAAGAAGAAAAGATGTAGGCGCACATCCGAGTGGAATTTGACATATCCGTGCAGCCTAGTTCAGTGGGGATCAGAAGCTGGCAGAAGCAAGTTTGTGAAAGAGAAGAACCAGTGTCACATTCATACGAACCCAATCATGTTCATGTGAAGAAAAGATGTAGGTGCATGTCCGAGTGGAACTTGATATTCATTGCTTGCCTTTTTCATTAGTTTTCTTGATCCCACTGTTCTAAGTTACTTGAGGACTTGAGTCATGTAATGCTTAGGCTTTACGGTCCATTTCATGGCATTTACACCCCCATTTAATTTGAATTTATATACAAAGCGCATGCCAAAGTGTGACGTGCTTTGTATATTGTAAGGAAAGCATCATGCCCTTGTTTATGAAAATAATCCAATAATCATATATTACCTTCGTTTTTTTAGTTGACACGGATCTTTCATCACACTTGCCAACCCACAATTTTGAATTAATATTATTGTACAAGTATAAATAGTGGATATTAGAAAATTTACCTAGAGACGATTCAAACACAACACACATGAATATATGTTTTATCGTAGTTATAAATCATAAAGTTAAAGCTAATCAAAGTGTAGTTTGTGAATAATGCTAAAGTCAAAGTGTGACAACTGCATGTATATTGTACTACCACCAAACTCTACACAAGCTTGTCAATCCATATGATGAATTCTTTCCAATACATAATCACAAAATTACAACACAAAAGGTGAGTAATTAGAGTAAAAAATCATCAAAAAATCACAATGAACAAAGGAAGAAATCATGGATGTGATAATTTGCAGTAAAAATTGATCAAAAATTGACATGCAATTGTAAAAACTATAGCAAAAAGAGCTTGTTGTCGTAGAGAAATAATCTTTTCTTTTTTCTCTTGGTGATGAAATTCATCGGGTTTTTTCGTACTTAAATTAGGAGGAGAGCAAAGGAAAGCCAATGATATACAATCTTTATTTTGAAATGTATATATTGGTTTTCCTATCACTTGTTTGTATCGTCCACCACTCCAAGCCTGTCATAATATACACCCAAATTAATACAAAAATTAGTGTGTGTATACCTTAGATAAAACAATTGCATATTACTAATTATGATTAATCTAATTGCAATGAAATGATTAATTAAGAACATAATAAAGTTAGACAGCTCAAAAGGGTACTAATTAATCTAAGCAATGCAACATCCTTGAGTCATGATTATGTATCAAGGGACACGAGGGGCCTTCCATGTCAAAAATTGTTGGTCATGATGACCAATACAACGGGTGTAACCTACTCGTAGTAGTAAATACACAACAACCATAGTCAATTAGCCACCCCCGAATTGTATAAAAGTTACTCCATAATTGACTATATGTGATTATGGTGATGACACAGTCTGTTATATACAATACACTCGTTGTATACAAGTTTTCCGTACAATCAATTTTTTTCCCGTTTCATATTTGAATTAATGTACTATAACACAATAAAGATTATAGGCTAAAGTATTGGTTGTGTGATTTACCTGTAGTTGATCCCCAGCTGTGACAATCAAGGCATTTTTAAGTGGTGTGAAAGAAATCCAGCCTTTCTTAGAGTAAACATGAAACTCAGAAGATCCATCACAAACGTGCAATGATAATGCATGGGAATAATCTGACCCTTTGATCATCATCCTTATGACGTCATATCGGAGGGAGCTAAGGCATTGATCTGCTGACACGTCATGAGGATGCTTGTAGATGTGGCATACACAATCATTCAAATTACTAGTATGCCCTTCACCATTTGGTGTATTGGGGTAGTTCTCATTTAGGATCAACATTATGTTCTTAGCAATCTTCTCAATTGATGATGCTAGGGTCTCCATTTTGTCACTGCAATGTATATACATCATTCAGTTTGTCAATCCATTGGCTCCAAATATGAAGGGAATAGTGAAACGAGTTTTAATCTATAATTAGGCAAATATTCATTTATAATTTGGATTTTTACTTTAAAATTTCAAATATTACGAGTAGTACAATAATAAATATGTACTGATTATATAGGAAGGGGGGTGGGGGGGGGGGGGGGGGTGGGGGGAATTTCACCCCACGCGTGCACATACACAAACACAATGTAAATAGTGGATCTATATCATATGAATCATGTCTAGTGACTTTGATTTCAATATTGCATGAGAACTCATTATTGCTTTAGTAATTATTTTAATGATTTAGTAGCGCATGTTAAATACAATGACGATCATTCTAGATATTATAATGTAATGTATAGAGTAACAAAATAATATATTATATACTACTACGTATTAAGTACAATTTTCTTAATTTTCTTTTCAAAAATTAGCAATTTGTAGCATTCAACTATTGTACTTTGTAGTGCTTAAATATTTATAACTAAACAATCTCATTCCTGTACTATACTGTATGAAATTATTTACCTTAAATGATCTCAACTGTTGAGAACCTCAATTTCTGAAATTTGTGACTAAATGAAAACTTGATTTGTCAAATTTATGTATAGTATTTTTTTTTGACGTCGTATTCATGTTCAATTATCTAACAGTGGTGATTTTAATTTCTTTTGTCTCTTAATATCATTAATTTTGTCATTGTTGACATAAATTGTTAAATAAATTAAATAAACAACCTGAATTATTCATAAAATAAAAAATAAAAAAAAAAATTGAAAACAGAAAAAACAAAGAATGAAAAAAATACAGATCATAGATTGACCGTTAAATACCTGAATTTTGAAAACTTATTTGGCAAAATTCCCTCCATTTTTAACTTAAAACCAAATCCCCTGCCCCAAACAAATTCCTCACCCATCTCATTCACAACCTCTTCTTGCTCCCCACTCACTTGATCCTCAAACCCGAACTCCATCTCCGTCGATCTCACCGCCATTCTCTTCTTCTCCGGCGACATTCTAAACACCCATCCCGCCCGCCTAACCGCCGTCTTTATCAACTCCGGCGAAATCCCATGATTGATCACCTGAAAACACCCAATTTCCGACAAAGAATCTCTGACCTTCAAAACTAAATCATCTTTCGCAGAATTCAAGGCCTGAAAATCAATATCTAGAATATCCCTGAATGGCTTTTGTCTTGGGAAGATTCGATCAGGGAGGATAAGGTCCGGGACCCGAAGGCTGTGCTCAAGGAACTCTGTTAAGACCTCATCGTTCGCCACAGAGGAAGCACGGCGGCTCGAGCCGATTGGGGATGGCGGCGGGGCTCGAAAATCGAAGGTGTTTGTTTCTTTTTCTTGGTGATTTTCAGGGGAAATTGTTGGCATTTTTTTTAATTAAATCAATAATGAAAAAGCTAGAAGAAGCTAGAGCTAGTGATATTTTTTTTTTCTTTTTTTTTTGTGTGAAAATAGGCTTGTGTTTTAATCACTATATAAAATCTACATGAAATTCTTTTTTTTTTTTTTAAAATTTTATTTTATGAGTTACTATAGACAGCAATGATGGGATTGTCTGAAACATTAATGAATAAATATATAATCATGTTTTTAAAATTGGGTTTACTTTAATTTGTTTGGAAATTATAATTAGAGGAACAAAATAGTTGGAATAATAGCTTTTTTAATTTATAAAAACTTTACAGCTAGCTAAGCTTTGTTAAAATGGTGGGGTATAAAAGGATTAATTTGGAGGACTAATAAGATGAGAAAGAAAAAGGGTTGATTAAAGGGGACAAAGGTTTCAATCAGAGTTAGCGCCAAAGAACTGCAGTATACTTTTCTACTTTCAATCTATGAATATAGTAAGATATGGCCCTGTACGTGCACTACTGTTGTTCATCAAAAGGGTGTTGCAATGTCGGATCTCAAATGTAATATGAAATCGGTCACCGGAGTCAATTTGTCGACGACGTTATTCCTCAAGGTTGAATTGCTTGATTGGGGTAAAAATAGGACTCTTTGCCAAATTGGTACTCGGATCAATTGAAGTTCGAGTTGTGTTAAGATGTTTTAAGTTTGGGCGGTTAAAACAAGTGTATACGTGTTTGTTTGTTTTTTTTGAAACAACGAGTGTATACTTGTTAAAAGGAGTTATAAGGCTACAAGAAAATAAACAATAATGAAGGAATCTAGATGTTGTGTTGTAGCAACATTTATGGTTTTCAAAAGTTAAAATGATATTTTATTATGATAAATTTGCTTTGGTACAAAATTACTACGTATTGAAATTTGGTTAAGGCATGTAATTCTAGCACGATGGCCTGGAACGTGAACCAACTAACCCCAAAGTATATGGGGTCGGAATGAGTGTCCCAAAGCCACCTTTAGATTGGAGTAGCATTTAGAGGGATAAAAAATTTATTAAAATAAAGGTGGGCGATTGCAAATTTATTTATGTTGCTTTCAGGCTTCCTTCCATATATACGACTAGTATAAGAGCTTGTTCATATGAACTGAACTGAATGGAGCTGAAATGAATATTTTATGAGAGAAGGAAATTAGGAGCTAAACTGAACTGAATTGATTAGAGCTGAACTGAACTGATTATTGGAGCTGAACTGAATTGATTAGAGCTGAAGTGAACAAGCCCTAAGTGCCGTGCAAATGCACGGTTTTTACAAAATTTTATTACGAATGCAACATTTAGTTATTACTACAATAATTAATTTTAAAAATGAATTACATTACTTAACATACTCCAATTTCACCAATTGGAACTATTAATTTCGAAGGTCTTTTCTCGAGTCACTCAAGTTGGTCTGGGAAACGAAGGAAATTGGATGAGAACTCTCTTGTACAATCAGAGAGTGGTTCAACAGTGAGAAGAAGCTACAATGATCTGAATTGGGTGGCGAAAAGAAAATTGAAGCTGATTAATCGATGGTCGGAGAAGGGGGCTTTCAATATTTGGCAGCGTGATAAATATGGTACTTTGAAATTCAGATCAAAAGCCATGTCGGATGTGGACATGGCTCGAACTTGGGGTGTCAAACCACTTGCAATTGAGTTCAAGGGAAAGAAGAAGAGAATTTCTGGTGCTTCTTCATCATCATCTTCGGGGCCGAGCAAAAGACAACGAAGCGAAGAGGTCACATCTAAAAAAAGGCAGGAGGATGAAGATGATATGGATGTCGATTTTCAGAAGGCAATACAACAATCTTTTGTGGAGAAATTTGGTGAGGAGGCTGCATCGTTCCAGCCCCCGAGTTCCAAATGAAGTTCATATGCTGGAATTCTAGGGGTTTAAACGACCCACACGCCCCTAAAATTCCTTATCTTGTGTGGTTAACTAGGACGAAACTTCCTTCTCTATCTTTTGTTCTTATATGTGAAACTAAAATGTCTGTTAATGATGTTAACCCTCTTTTGGCTTGTCTTTCCCCTAATTTTTCTTATGGAATTGATGCAGTGGGTACTAGGGGCGGCTTGGTATTGTTGTCTTGGTGTAGTGCTACAATTACTCCAATCTTTTGCTTGCAAAATATTATGCTATGTAATATTGTTGAAATTAGTGGAATATCAAAGTATGTAGTATTTGTGTATGGTGCTCCGGCTATTGAGGACCGGCTTTCTGTTTGGAATGAGCTAACTAATATTATTCATTGTTATCCTAAGTGTGTCTTACTTGGTGATTTTAATCAAATCGAATACCTTGCCGACAAACTTGGTGGAAGTCCGACTATTAGAGGGGTGGACAACTTCATAGATTGGCGTCTAAATAATGACATTATTGAAATTCCCTTTTCGGGTCCAAGATTTACTTGGACAAATAAAAGGCTTGGGGACGGTTTGATTTTGGAAAGATTAGACCGTGGTTATGTTTCCTCTGATTGGTTTGATGACTTCGGTAGTGGGAGAATAATTCATGAACCCATTACCGTGTCGGATCATGCGGCAATAACTTTTGATATGACTCCTTTACATCTTACAGTTAATCGACCTTATCAAGTGGAGGTTTGGTGTTTACGATTCCCGAAAATTGCACAATTCATAACGTTGGAATGGGGTAAGCTTATTACTGGCTCAACTCCCTTTATATTTGCAAGAAAATTACGTGTTGTACGACATCATCTTCAAAAATGGTGTCTGGATCATAGAAGAATTCTAGGCATAAACTGGAAGAGTGTGAATAAGGACCTCGTTGGTTCTAGTGCACACATCTCCTGCTTGAGTGATGGAAATCAGTTTATTCAACGGCTCAATACTATTATCCCGGAATGTCAATTACAATATGGCTATTGGCAGCAACGTATCAAAGAAAGTTGGTTGAAAGAAGGGGATGCTCCAACTAAAAGATTATTTAACAAGGTTAAGCAAAAAAAGAAAAGAAAAGAAATATTAACCTTATGTAATGAAAGTGGAGATTGGGTGGAGGGACAAGACAAAATTGCAGAATTATTTTTCAACAACTTCAAGAATGCCTACCAGCCCGAGACTGACCCGAATCATCAAGAAGAGATAGACCTTTTATTACGGGAAATTAATTTCCCCGATCTACCAATTCACATATCGGAGGAACTAGAACAAGCTTTCACGCCAATTGAAATCAAAGAAGCAATGTTCGATATTCATTCCTCTAAATCTCCGGGGCCTGATGGCTTTATAGCAGAATTCTTTAAAATACACTGGGACACCGTAGGTGACACGGTAATTAAAAGTGTCCAACACTTCTTTGACACAGGGTTTTTTTTAACTGAGCTAAACGCTTCTCTCTTGGTTCTTCTTCCAAAGGTTGATTCACCGGAAATGGTCACACAATTTCGGCCAATTAGCCTTTGTAATACGATTTACAAATGTATCGTCAAGTGTTTGGTGAAACGGATGAAACTGGCTTTGCCTTTTTTAACCACAGATTATCAACATGCGTTTATACCGGGTCGATATATGGAGGATAACGTATACTTATCGCAGGAGCTTATTCATTTCATTAATATGAAAAAACATTCTACTCACCTAGCGGCTGTTAAAGTGGATATGTCAAAGGCTAACGATCGGGTTGATTGGATTTTTTTATTTAAAATCCTAAAAGCTTATGGTTTCTCCTCGCGTTGGATTCAATGGATCTCACAGTGTGTCTCCACCGTCACCTACAAGGCTATTGTAAACGGGAAAACAACTGAAACTTTTAAGTCGCATTGTGGCCTCCGACAAGGTGATCCTCTTTCTGCATATTTATTCCTGTTATGTATGGATGTTTTGTCAAGAATGTTACCGTTAGCCGAAGATATTAAACTTTTTAGTGGCATTAAAATCGCAAGATGAACCCCTAAGATCTCACATCTCTTCTTTGCGGATGATGCCATGTTTTTCTTTAAAATTGATCACTCATCCTGTGCTCATATTCGTGACATTTTAACAAGATTTGGGAAGGTTTCGGGACAAAAAATAAATTTTCAAAAATCATACATCAAGTTCAGTCCTTCTGTCCCGCAAAACCTTGTTACGGAATATAAAGACATTTTTAGAATTCCCAGTGTCCAGGTTATGGGAACACATTTAGGTAACTCGATTGACATTGTGGGGAAAAAATCGGACCTTTTTCATTTCTTGGTAGAGAAGGTTAAAACAAAAATCTTGGCTTGGTCAACTTGTAGGCTCTCTCAATCTGCAAAATTGGTTCTGATTAATACGGTCTTAATGGGAATTACTTCCCATGTAATGAAATCTCTAAAATTGCCTCTAGCAATAGCAAACAAGCTTGATTCAATTATTACAAGGTTTTGGTGGGCAACGAGCGGGGAAAAAGGTATTCACTGGACAAAGCGACAAATCATTCAATTACCAAAGGGAATGGGTGGACTAGGAATTAGAGCTACTAATTTGGTCAATGATACCCTCTTATTCAAGAATGTTTTAAGGATGCACAAAAATCCACAACTTCTAGCTGCTAAGATCTTTGATGCAAAGGTAAAATGTACTCTTTGTCATGGTATTCCCAGAAATCAAGTGCTCCCCAATATTTCTTACGCTCGCAGGGGTTTTCAACAACTCGCGTCCCGTTTTATACCGGCCTTTTCTTGGAATATTGGGAATGGAGGTAACATTCCGGCTTGTAGCAGTAATTGGGTAAATGGAACGACACCGGTTGTCAAATCAAATCAAACTCTCCGTGACAGTTTGAGATGGAAGGTTAAGGATTTTATTATCCAATCTTCATCGTCGTGGAACGCCCCTCTTGTAAGGGAAAAATTTGAATGGAACAGTGCACAACAGATTCTAGGAATGGAACTTCCAAAGGAAAGAGCAGACGATTTCATGTACTGGCCACATCATTCATCGGGAAAGTATTCGGTGAAAACTGGGTATGCTTTCCTATCACAAAAGGCTAATTCTCTAGAATAGGATATTATTAAAGAAAATGCTAAATTCTTCAAAATCATTTGGAGACTACGCAATCCACCCAAATGGAGCATGTTCATATGGAAACTTTCTTATGACGCCATCCCCACAAAAGAAAAACTAGCACAACGAGGTATGCAAATGGCAACTCTGTGCGATTTTTGCGGGTTGGATATTGAGAACACACAACACATCTTTAGATTCTGTAATTTGGCTAGATTTGCGTGGAATAATTTTCAAGTAACAGATGGCTATACAACTAATGAATCCTTTTTCGGTACACTACGGGAATGGATTCAAACTTATATCATGCTTCTTTATAGTCGGGATGGCATCCATAGCTCCGCAATATCATCATTTATTGCAACTTTATGGGAAATATGGGTAAGTAGGAACCAGTGTATTTTCAAAGGGGATAGTGATGGTTACACCACTTTGAAAAGGAACATTGAACAAGCCGTGTAATGTTTGGAAGATTTCAACAAACCAAGTCTGACAACTTTAGGTACGCTGCATATTCCAGACATGGATATGCATGAACCCCCGGGTTTTTTCCAGGTACATATTGGACAGGAAAAATATATTTTTTGTCCAATTCAGGGCCAACCGGATTGTATTCTACAGATTGACGGATCTTTTGAAAAGAATAGTGGAAGAAGTGGTTTTGGATGGGCAATGAAACTTACTGATGGGGACTTCTTGGATGCGGGTGCAAGCTTCGGTTTAACAACCTCAACCTTGCATTCGGAGGCACAGGCGTGTCTTGAAGCTCTAAAATGGTGTACAACTATGGGATTCTCCAAGGTTCTTCTCTACTCGGATTCAATGAATATGATCAATCTCTTACGAAAGAAGGAATTAGACAACCTAAACGTTTTCTGGACCATACGGGATATACAACAATTAGGGCTGAGGTTTAAGTGTTGCAACATCCTAAAGGTGGACCGAGACAAGGTTCAACGGGCGCATATCCTAGCCAACAATAGTCGAACTAGTCTAATTAGCTTTAATTTTAGTTTGTAATTTGTTTTAATTAAGCTGATGTCAAAAAAAAAAAAAAAAAACTTCATTATATACAATACATTAACAATAAAACCAAGGTCAATACCCGTGCAAATACACTTTTAATCCCATACCTTGATAGGCACATGGGTAATTTACTTGATTATTTGTTTCATTTTTAGTGAATGGTGGAGAATTTATTTTTTGTTTTATTAGTAAAACTATGCTATTGTTATGATTATAGTCAATGGGTATTTTTATCTAATATTCCTATAATATTAAACAAAAAAAAACATGCTTATGTATAAATATATAATTTGATTAATTATTTAGGATTACATATTTTTATTATATTTACAAAAAATGAGGTGCAATGTGAATAAAAGTATAGATTCTTTACAACTTCATTTATTTTACTTTTCACCTAAAATTGTTGATGGATTTATTCTTGAAAATAAAATACAAAGTACAACATAGGTATATAATTAGACAAAAAAGAATAATTTAAAGTTTTATAAATAATTACTACTTTAATACCCAATAAAAATGGTAAGAAAGATATGAAAATATATATTGGTAAAAAAAATTAGGCAGAAAAATTTTTAATTAGAAGATGACACGACATGTCATCTCAAAGTTCGTTTTTAGTATAAAGTTATAGATTCAATTGATGCCTAGATAAAAAAAAATGGAAGCACTTTGTTGTAAAAACTAATATTGGATGTTTTAAAGTTTTATCATATGTCACAAGTAGTGATATCATACATTTCATGAATGTCGTATATACTCACTACAATGACACGATGTAGAAAAACTTTGAAATTTAGGCAGTGGCGAATCTAGCATATTATACAAATGGGTTAAAATTAAGTCAAATTTAAATAAATTATATTACAATTAATTATTTTCTAAGAAATATTATAATTAACAAATTACATGAAACTACGTATATATTATATTGGATATTATTGACACATATAATCATTAATTTGTAATGGATCGAGTAATTGGGATTGCTAAGCCACCTATTGTCAAGCAGTATCAGAGGAGGGGTAAGGTAAGGTTGTCTGACCAATTACAAAGTAATTGAACTTGTGAAAATTTTTTGTAAAAATAATGAACACGGAGTACTTTAAAATTGAACAATTTTGTACAAAATAAACATTTAGTTACTAAAAATGAACATTTAGTAAAATAAAATAAATGAACAATTTTTGTATTGATTGAAGGATATGAAGAGGTCTGGTGATGGATAATGTGAATTTGTGCTCAGCTATGAGAGCTACATAGTATCTCAAGATAAGCTCTCACAGCTGAGCATAAATTCACATTATCCATCACCAAACCTCTTCATATCCTTCAATCAATACATATTCAGAATTTTGTTAGCAATGGTGGAAGCAAGATCCTTCATGTCTAGACTCATCAAAGGTTCAAATGGCTCCTCCATATCCTGCAACACATTTAAATGATGTTAGACATTGTAATAAAAAAACATTTGAGACATTTAAGTTAATCAACATAGGATGCTTACCTCAAGACAGATAAAAGTCTTCTGAATATCCCCATCACCATAGATCTCAAAGTGCCCCCCCTTCACTTGGCTGATACTGCATTTATGATGTCATTATTATCACACTCAGAAACTTCAAAACTTAGAATATAAGGGAAAACTATAAAGATTTATCTTGATATTAGCATGATTTTTACTAAATATGAGATATCTATCTTGCATGTTTTTGTTTCACTTATGCTTGTTTTTCACTTATTACATGGCTCAATAGTGGATGACTGAACAAGTAACATTTTGTCCCTTGAGTTTTACAACTCCCCCTAGCCGTGAAAATCTGTGAATTGTTTTTTATTCTACATTTGTTAGGTTTGTATGTGCTTTGTTTGCTAGGATTTGGAATGTACATTTTGGTATTGGAAGTATATATAGGTCATTTAAAGCTATTAGGTGAGACTAAAGCTGCTTTGCTAGCAATCTTTTTCTAAGCTCTTAAGCCTCCTCACTGCTGCTTAATACTTGAACGCTATAGTGTTTTTAGAGCAGCTCCATAATGTTAAGTAAATGTAGTTGCTTAAGTATGGGAAGAGTGTCCAATTAGGGATCTAGAGTCAGTGGTGAACTGAACTGCAGTGTGAATAATCACTGTAGTGTTAAGATCTAATGGCACAAGCCTACAAAGCCCTAGTAGCTATCTTTTTTGTACATTAGCATGGTAACATATCAAAGGATTTTGGTTGTGCTCTGTTTGCTAGGTTTTCGAATGTACATTTTGGTATTGGAAGTATATATATATATATGTCATTTAAAGCTATTAGGTGAGACTAAAGCTGCTTAGCTAGCAATTTTTTTCTAAGCTCTTGAGTCACCTCACTGCTGCTTAATACTTGCACGCTATTAGCGTTTTTAGAGCAGCTCCATAATGTAAAGTTTATGTAGTTGCTTAAGTATGGGAAGGGTGTCCAATCAGGGATCTAGAGTCAGGGGTGAGCTGAGCTGCAGTGTGAATAATCAGTGTAGCGTGAAGATCTAATGGCACAAGCCTACAAAGCCCTATTAGCTATCTGTTTTTTGCATTAGCATGGTAACATATCAAAGGATTTTGGCATTTTTTGTCTGACATTCAGACTTCATAGTCATGATGAGTTATTGTACTAAAAAGGCAACAAGTATTAGACGTGAATCTGTGCTTAGCTGTGATGGTTAGCTATAGTAGTATCTCGTAAACTTAGAGACTAGTATATTGGAGTACAATTGATGTCACTTGCTTAGTCCTAGTGAGGTTACATCTCATTTTAAAACCGTACACAGGTGCTAGCGTGATTACTGACTAGTCACTCTTATCCAAGTTTAACTTGGAAATCCAAAACTTATCTGATGATTTTGATCATCATTTTCTGCTATGAACTTTTATGTTGCTAGTCAGTTTTGTCTATTACAGGCTCAACTTGTGTTTTAACAAGATTTTTACTTCGTATGAGGTTTTTGTCCTGCATGTTTTTGTTCTGAGCACAAGTCTTGTGCTTGTTTCTAATGGCTCATTAGTGGATGATTGAGCATGTATCATTTAGTCGCTTGAGGTTTAGGTTTACAACTTCCCAAGCAGTGAAAAGCTGTTAATTCACTACAAGAAAAATGTCTTTTTCGTAGCGATTATATCGTAGTGATTGTACATTCGCTACAATATGCAAGTATGTTTGTGAAATAATTAAGGGAGTCGTATCGTTTTTACAATCGCCATGTTTTCCCCATATAAAATCGATACGGAAAACATAATAATACATAACCACACTATTTTTACACATTTATATAATTTTGAGAAATCGTATCATTTACAATCGCCACTAAATCCTAAAAATCGATACGAAAAGCCTTTTCAACACTAGATATATAAATATTGTTTGACAAAGAATACATAAAATATGTCATAGCTTATTGGTGAAACATTTAATATAAGAGTTTGAGGTTGCATGTTCTAATCTTGTAAAGATCATACGCATTTTTTTTTTTTTGAAGAAAATGAGTTAATCATTTATAGCGATTGTAATCGCTACAATAATCACCACGATTAGATGTAGTTTTTCGTATCGATTATTGAGGCCAACCCCAGCGATATTGAAAACCACTACTAAAGGCTAAGGCAACGGGGGATATTGTATCGAATGACCATTCGTTGGGAAAGCTTTTTGTTGCAATTACAATCGATACTAAAGGTTAAAATAATCGCTACAAAAAGGTTATTTTCTTGTAGTGATTGTATATTATTCTACTTATGTTTGTTGCTTTATTTAATCTTATGTGCTCTGTCACACAAGTCTTGTGCTTGTTTCTAATGGCTCATTAGTGGATGATTGAGCATGTAACATCTAGTCTTTTGAGGTTTACAACTTCCTCGAGCAGTGAAAAGCTGTTAATTGTATTTTATTCTACTTATGTTTGTTCCTTTATTTAATCTTATGTGCTCTGTCTGTTGAGATTTTGTGTGTACATTTTGTTGTTGAAAGTATAGGTCATTCAAAGCTATTTAGGTGGGAGTATGATTGTTTCGCTAGAAATCTTTTTCAAAGCCCTTGTTGAAAGTATATATAGGTCGTCCTTGCTTTTAAAGGTATTACTTAAAGTCGTTTTGCATCACTGTGGTTTGCTTTTTTTTTTTTTTTTTTTTTAAAATCACATGATATATATCATATAATGAATCAAAAATTAGTCAAACTTATTAAAATCATGGTAATTTTGAAAACTGAAAACACCTTTTTCTTATTTCCTGTTTATGGTTTAAAAAAAAAACTGGAAACTGAAAACAAAAAACAATGTCAAACAACTACAATTAGTGGACTGTAGTTTTGGTAGTCGGAATAGTCTTGATGAAGAGCTTTGTGTGTAACATGTAGAGCTGTCAAAACAGACTCGAATTGGTGAACCCAAACTGTTTTGAAAAGGAACCAAACTGCTAATATATAGGTCATTGTTGCTTGTGAAGGTGCTACATAATATGTAAAACAAAATGCAGAGTATTGGAAGGGTTTTCAATTAGGAAATTAAAGCTACTACAATTAGCGGATTGCAGTTTTGGTAGTGGAGTAGTCTTGATGAAGATCTTTGCGTGTTTCATGTAGAGCTGTCAAAACAGACCCGAATTGGTGAACCAAACTGTTTCGAGAAGGAACCAACTGCAAAGAACTTGTTATTTAATAATCGAGAACTTACCTGGACTGATTTTTTAAAATTCGAAATTGTACTAAGCCGAAATTTTGAGAATCGTTAGTTGCCCATACCTATCTAGTTGAACTGTTACAATCCAAAATTGAGAACCCAAACTGATTATGTCTGAAATTGATAGTAACTTGACCCATTTTAGACCGAAATCGTTTAAACCTGACAAATTGGAATCATTTGCAACCTTAACGTGTTGTGATTGATTTGTTTACAACCTGTAATCCGTTATGACTGATCCGTTTATAACTCGTAATGCATTATGACCGAATCGTTAACTCGTTATGTATTAATCGTTTACAACTTGATTCTAGGAGCACTATTTGAGATTTTGGGCAAAATTTCATCCTAAAAAAAGAGTTAGTAAAGCAATGCATTTTTGTAGAGTTTTTGTTTTAGTTTGTATCCTCAATAGTAACAAAAGGGTTTAAACTATTGGAAAAATTGCCTAGAAATTGACAAAGAAGAGATTATTCTAGGCAATTTTTCCTAAACTGTTTATATTGGTGCCTTGGTGGCGTATTTATATTGAAAAGCATTGGAATTTTGATGTCTCTAAAAGTCTCATGCCAAAATATTATCTTCCAGTAATGACTTATGTCGCCAAGATTGTATTAAAAAAAAAATCTCAAATCAAAAGCTAATTATAGATAATGAACCATTTTCGAACCAACAGAGTTCAGCCCGAACCTAACTAGCTTAGACCCAACTAGGACCTGATTGAAATCGTAAGAAAGGAACCAAACTGAACCATATACTGATATACCTGATTGACACCCTACTTCATTAGAATAAATAACATACTTATTATATCTAGGGGTGTACATAAAATATATCGTACTTGTATTTTGTATCAGACGTCATAGTCACGATGAGTTATTTAAAAGAAAAAGGTAGTCCATAAAGGCCACATGTTAATTGGGGATAATCTGAATTAATCAATGAACTCTGGAAATCTACCAGTTATGATTGGAGGAGAAAATAGTGGTGAGAATATTATTATACAAGACAACACAGCTACGCACTACGCAGTTGGGTGAATTATGGGAAGAATTCGTGATGTAATTAGGAAAGTATCTTAAAGTAGGGATACTTACTAGGGAACAAAAAGATTGACCCAAATAATTTAAGATCTAAAACTGTTAATGTTATCTTAAAAGATATGGTAACTAAATCTTTTGAGAAAAATATTAACACAAAAATATCCTTTAAAAAGTAGCACTAACATAAATCTTCCCCTCACTTCTTTGTGGACAGAATTTGAATTCAGGGTGAGTGGAACAATGAGTACCAATAACTTCCAGCCCTCAAGCCCCCTGAAAATCTCCCACCATCGAAAGGGAGGGTTTTCGGGAGTGAGGTGGGTTAGCAAGGGGGTTCGATGATGAGGGTTTCAGGGGGGTGTTTCGAGGGTAAGGGTTGCGTGGGTGGAAATCGATAATGAATCTTTAATAAATAGCATGAGCATAGTGCAAGGGAGTGAAAATTAACAAAGCCAATGCTAAATCGTAAAATCGTGCATGGTGCTAAAAATCAATACGCTTAGCATAAGGTTTCAAATTTATAAATTCATTAATCATTCAAGAGTAGAATAATATCATTTGTCTTTGAAAATCTCAACCAAAATTTGAAAACATGCATTTATATCACTTAAAAGTTAAAACTAAGGATGGAGAATGCGGAAATAAGAAGTATTTAAGAGCAACTCCAACGGTTGTAGCTAGGGACTTGATTGCAATTTTAAATAATCCCTAGCTAGTAGCTTGACCATTGGAGCAAAAATATGTAATTAGCTTAGTCAGGCAAATTAGCTTTGCCAAGCTAATTTGCTTGAATAAAACTTGCCAAAAAGAAAATGCTAAAAGTCAATTAGTAATTAAGATAAAAATAATAAATTGATAATTTAAATAGTAAGCTAATAGCTAGCCATTGGGATCAAACTAACTACAAAGATAATTAGCTTGAAAGCTTATGTGGCATGAAAAGCTAATTTGACAATTAGCTTGCCATTGGAGTTGCTCTACGTTGAGCAACTTAATAAATAATACAGCTAATCAGGTTAAGGATCTCATTATGATCTAAATCTGATCAATTGGGTCATCCAATCTAGATGCAAAGGAAGCACACATGAATTTCAAAGACAACATTAAGAGGGAAGTATCAGTCCTCATCATCCCAGTCGCCATTTACCCAATCCTCATTTACCCAATCCTCTTTGTTTTTATAGTTTGGATTGTTTGCTTGAGATCTGTACATTTCTGCCACCTGAAAGAGAGAAATTACTCAGCGCAAACACTTGGACCTGCTCATAATGTCAAACTCATGCATGTACATCCTAGGAACAAAAAACTGAACTAGAATAACTTAGTTTAGCTAATTCACCTGAACAGATGATGTTGCGTCTTCTGGAGCTTTATCAACTCTAAGACGAACAAAACGAGGAAATCGTAGTGAAATTCCCTAATAACAAACATAAAGTATGAGAAACCACACAAGAGGTAGAATTACTATAAGAGCATGTACTCAAACTAGAGTTTATGACCGACCAACTCAAATTGGCCAAATAAGATAGTGGAGGGTGAGATACTAAGGCCCGATTGAAAGTTTAAGAAAAAAAGTTCGGTTAAAAGGTTAACAAGGGCTACATAAGTGATGTAACAACCAAAATAAGTTGTAATATATTCACTTAAGTTCAAGATAGTTCAGATTCATGTTTTATTGTATTAGTTTGACTTTACATTGTACTACTGCTTTCATAGTGGTTAATCGAATGCCCCCTAGACATCTTTCTTGAACAAAAAGATGGAAAACAAATACACTGCGTACCCTAGTAGGATGTACTTCACCAACTGCAGCACGATGAGTACGGCTAATAGTCAAATCAGCTGCTCTGACCTCCCAAACCTGCAAAGAGCGAACTAATTAAGCAATGTAAAAGACAATTATATTTATTTTATGTGAATTGAAAAATTGTAATAATATTTTAGGAAAAGTTTCTTATTGAAATCTATTACTATAATTTCTCATTTTATAGGGAGACAAAGAGATGCAATCAATAATTAAAATTAAATACAATATTGGAATATATTTTCTCCGTTTTTCAATACTAGCAACACTTTCCTAAAATGGAAATGTCAATATTTGCAACACACTATAATTGAAAAGTTATTTTGGAGAAAAGTTGTACTATTTCCCTTATTTAAACCTCATGACCTACTAAATTATTCCTAACCTCTCACCTCATTTTAGAGTATATTAAATCATGTGAACCCCACTTTTCTTAAATATCGTGAAAAATTGTGTTGCAAGTAAAATGGAGAAAGTAGTAACAAGCAAATCACTTGTATGCATAAATGAAATATGTACTTCGTATATTATATCATCCTGTAATACTTAAATCTCCGACAAGTACAAATTTCAATGATTGTGATTTGTAAATTAGTGTTACTGGTTAACCTCAAATAATGCACATCCTTAAACCTAAGAAAAATTGGATATACAAAATTTGGTTAAATGGCACATGAAAAATAGAAAAAAAAAACAAACACTTCGTATTCTATTAGTAATCACCGTACTAGCTGATAATAAGCCTCTTATGCAGGATAAATTTTCCTTTATTGGCCTCTAAAACTTCAGTCTCTTACTGCACCGATCTTTTAATAAATGAAGAAATAGTAGTACAAAATCCCATGTTCAAAGAAACATTTAAAGTTTTTGAGAGTGCATATGTACTTAGCAAATCCTACTATTATATAGGGGGCTCAATCAATAATGGGTACTGCAGACATCTGGTTTTAGGGTATTTCCATATCAAAAGTATGGCTGGACAACAGTCAAAAAATTAACACGTGAGGTTCCAACTATTAAATTCCTAAAGACAAAGAAAGTTTAGAAATAAAAACAAAAAGGAAGAAATTAGAACCTTTGGAACAGAAATCACCTTAGATTGAAGACTGGAACAACATTTTTTAAGCACTTCCTCAGAAAATCCAGAACCTGTAACAGTTGAATGCCCCCAGCACAAACATGAAGAATGAAGACAATACAAATGTAATACACAAATACACTAGAGTAGCAACCAAGGAACATCAACACATTACCGATTTTGCACATGCTCTGGAACTCATCATTTTGACGATCATAACAAGCAAGGAGAAACGAACCATAAACACCTGTAAATTTAAGTTATATAAGATGGACCAGGTCAGTAGGTCTTAGCAGAATAGAGAATAGATTTGCAAAATTATTATTATGCAAAACGCATAATTCTGTAGTAGTCATTAAGTGTTTTTGACTGAACACAGACAACTAAATTATAAATTAGATAAACAGGACTTATTAGTTGAGTCATTTAGCTAAGATCACACCAAAAAAACGGAAATTCAAAGAATATGGGGAAAAGGAAATATTTGACTAAAATCTGGTAGAAAACATACAAGGCAGATATATCTAATATGTACCAACCTTTTCGATTCCCTCGACCATCAAATGCTGCGATCGGCACCAGATCCAGAGAGTTCCCAAAGCTGCAGAATGGAAATTTTAAAAAAGTACAAGGGAGACTATATATGAAATAGGGAGAGAGGGGGATCAGTGTGAAACATTAACTAGAGGCCGAAAAACAAGCTAAAAAAGTGGATAGCTAGGTCCTGAAAAACCGAAAGTTCCTAACGCTTATTAAAGTAACAGTGTTAAAAACATTAACTGTTACATTAGCCGAGTAAAATAACAAAAAAAGACAAGTTTAGTAAATATATTATTATTAAATAATAAATAAAAACTAGACAGAATATACTAAAGTGAATTTTGTGCTGTTACATTAGCCGAGTAATATTACAAAAAAGACAAGTTTCATTTTAATAAACATATTATTATTAAAAAATAAATAAAATTAGACAGAATATACTAAAAGTGAATTTTGTGCAGAACTACCTATTTTTCACAACTATTTGATGATTATTACTAAGTTTTTTTTTTTTTGGTTGTTTTTGTTGACAAATAACCACCTATTAACAACTTTATTATACCTCCATTCCTTAAAAATGTTCTCATGGAATTTGGTCACCACTCACAATTAAAGAAAATCTTCTAAATTATTTTCTAATATATAAGAAAAAAAAAATCATGTGAGGTCTTATTTTGATCATCTCAATGAGTAGTTTACGAATATCAAACTTTTATATTTTTTTCAGACATGAAATTAGATATATTAACAAATTAAAATCTACACTGGCAATGTGGCAAGAAAAAATAGGAACATTATTAACGAACGAAACTTCAAACATCCAATCAACAAATTGGAGAATTTGCACTTCGATTTTACAATTGTAAATAAATTAACAATAACAATAATAATAATAATAATAATAATATATATATATATATATATATATATATAAAAACATTTAAAAGAGACTACACTCAAAAGTCACACCCCTAAAAAGCAAATGACCACCAACCTAATAGCTACTATATTTTTGGAAAAATTGAAACTAATAATCCCATTTTTGGAAAGTCACATCGCTTGGCATAAGCCACAATGATTGAGAGTAGTACTAGGATGGGTGACCTCTTGGGCTCATGTTGGTTCATGTAGCCGACCTCACTAATGGGATTAAGGCGATCAAGACGAAGAAGAAGAAGAAGAAGAAGAAGAAGAAGAAGAATCCCACCTTTGTCTCATCTTCTTAAAACAATCCACCTTTGCGTATTCTAGAAATAATCCCACCTTATACCTCCATATTCTCAAAATGAGACATTTTACCTTCGAACCTGTAAAATAGGTTAGATTTTTTTTTTTCTTTTTATTTATTTTTTATTTTTTGTCCCTTTAATCCCTCATCTCACCTTATCCCCTTCATCCATGCATGTCAACCACCATAATCACCACCCACCAATTCATCACCACCATGACATCACCACCCTAGCCACCACAACAATACCACCTTGAATAACAGCCCCACCCCAGCCACCATCCTCCTTCCCCTTTCCTCTTACCCAATCCCCACGTGCACGGCTGAACTAGCCCTCCTCCCCCCACCTTTGCCAAAACCAGCCCCCCCCACCTTTTTTTTTGAGCCACTATGGATTTAAGAATTCATCTGCATCGAGACTCCAACGGCGAGAAGAGCGTCAATGGGAAGAACTTTTGCCTCCTTTAAACAATCCAGACACCGCAAGAGGCGGTAGAGAAGTTGGGTTTGTGGGTGGCGATTTATGAATAGTTGTTGTAAAATTAAGCTCTTTATCACCCAAATGATGATATTTAGCCATTGTTGTAAAAAAACCCTTTAAACTTATTTTTAACTTTTTTTATGATTAAAATAGAAGAAAAAAAAACCCATAAAAATTCTTCCTTTAATTTTCTTTTGTTTCTCTCACTGCAATGTGGCATAGGAAGAGGATTGAAATGCTACATCAACTCTGAAGTTTCGTTGTTGGGTTTTATTTTTATTTATTTAATTAATGAAGGTGGGATGGAGAGTGGTGTTGATGGTGGAGCACTGGAGCTGCTGCCAGCAAGAGAGGAGAATTAGGTGGTTGTTTTGTGGTGGTTATGGAGGGGGTGGGGGTTAGGTGGTGGTGATCACGGTGGATTACCATGAAAGAGGTGGGAGGAGAGAGATTAAAGTTTTTTTTATTATTTAAAAAATAGGTCCAATTAGAAGGTGACACGTGGCAAGTCAGCTTCTAAAACAGGTTACAAATTTTACAAAAACCGGTAAGGGCTCATTTTGAGAATATGGGGGTATAAGGTAAGATTATTTCCAGAATACGCAAAGGTGGGATTGTTTTGAAAAGATGAGGCAAAGGTGAGATTATTAATTTTAATTTTTCTTATATTTTTTTTTAGTATAAAAAAAATCTACTATTAAGTACCACACGATAAAATACATATTCAATTGATTTGCATAAAGTCCTGCAATGGCCAAAGTGATGCACAACCAATTCTACTATAACAAAAAAAGTTATAGGAAAATTCTACATGTTGGCCCTCAAGATCCACATTTTCTATTTGGTGGACAAAAAAAATGTCATAATTTCTAGTGGCACTAAAGATTTGTAAAATTCTATGTAGTTCCCTTATTTCATTAAATTAAGCTTAACCTACAAATTATGGCTAACCTTTTAACTCAATATAGTTAAGTTACTAACCTACCCTTGATTTTTTTTTCTTTTTCCCCCTTCTTCTTCCCTTTCCCCTCCATAACTTTAGGCCACCCTTCTTACCCCACTTCACTTTCGGGCCACCTCCCCTCTTGCCCCACTTCTTTTTCCGGTAGCCTCCACCTTTCCTCCCCTCCCTCCCTGCCACACCAACAACGACCTCGCACGACCCCCCACGAAACCCCAATTAATTAGATCGTCATCTCTATTTTCGGCTAACCCATTCCTATCACGCCACACGAGCCACTGTGTCACATGAGCCACACACCACCGTTTAACCCGAACCACCGCATCACGCAATGCTAAGATTGTGTAACCACCAGATTGCGCCCTTGCCCTTCCTTTCCAACGACCGTTTTGATCTCCAACAACCCCAACGCAAACCACACTACCCTGGGTGGTGGACTGGTGGTGGTGAGTTAAGGGTTTGGGTTAAATTTTTTAGGGGTAAGTAATTTATTGAATTATGGTTAAAACCACAAATGGCTAACCATTTAATGGAAAAGGGTCACTAATTAGAATTATACCAATCTTTAGTGCCACTAGAAATTATGACATTTTTTTATCCACCAAATAGAAAATGTGGAACTTGAGGGCCACCATGAAAAATTTCCCAAAGTTTTATTAAATGAAAAATATTAAGGCTGCAAACCATCAACAACTATCATCCGCAAAACTTGTAGAAAGGACAATGAGAATGTAGAATGGATGGATACTAAATCAAGAATAATTATGTTCTTACCTGTCCATATAATCCTTTTTCAATTTAAGCCAATTATTAGATCGCTTTGCTGGTTTATAGGTAGCCTCTTTTTCCAAAGATTTGATCATCAACCCCTCACAACTGCAAAAGAGAACAAAAGAAATTAGACTAAAAAGAAGAGCTAGACGCAGATGTACTGCAGTAGGCCCAACATATGAATAGAATCCAGAACTGCATCTAACTTCTATGGCCACTTTTAAGTTCTAAGCGTATGAAACACAACTCAAGGCCCAAAAAGCAACATTAAAAGTAATTCTGAATTAGGAGTCACCCAGATGACTACTATTGGCTTACATTTGTTAATTGAAAGGCACATTAGCAACAATAAAATTATACCATGGACCAACACACAATAGGCTTAGAGACAAAAAAAGCTATAAAAACAATACTCTAATACTGAAATATCAACTGTGAATAGACTGCAACATAAATAAATAAATAAAATATCCCACTATGAAAATGAGCCATAGCCAAGGTCAAAGGAAAGCTCTAAATCAGCATCCATCTGCATATAAATCACTTCTGCTAAAGGGAAAGAGAGATCTCTTTTAAATCCTTTCGCATATACAACCCGAAATTCATCTTTCTTGTCTACAGAATATCTTTACATAAGTAACAGAAGAGATTACCTCGCATTAAGAGCTGCTTCAAGAAACTTATTTATTTCCTCAAGATCATTAGATGTGAGTGTTGTAGCAAATTGAAAATACCCAGAAACTTCCTCAAATGAATCATAAAGATGCTGCAGCATGCGAAAGAGGTCAGAAAAGAATCAGAACATGAAGATACCATAACAAAGTAACACATTATTGTTATCAAATTGTTACTCTTCAACTGAAAATAGAAACAAATAATCTCAAAAACATTTCAATAGGCGTAAATTTGACTTTTATCACCTTTATTTATAAAACACCACTTTGATTTTTACTAACTTTATAAAAATTTGTAACGCTTGTATTTCAACTTGCTGTAATGGATATGGTGACCTGCTAGGGTTGCTAGGAGAAAAAGGGTAGCAAAGGTTGGAGTATCAAAAGGTTAGATTATTTTGGGAGATGGGGCAAAGGTTGGATTATTCTTGTTAAATTTTCCTGTAATCAAAGGGGTGTAAACTTTTTGATGAATATTTAAAATTATAAGCTTATGAAATTTGATGATTCAGTGTAAGCTTGAATTTGAAGCTTTTTGTATTTTTTTTTTTTAAAAAAAAAAACTAGGTTTTGGAGGTTTAACTTAAATAAGAAGCTATGGTGGTGCATTTCAATTTTTTTGGGTATTCAGAAATAAAATTAAATCAGCTTTTCTTGAAAATGAAGCATCACAAACATCAATGCCTTTTTCAAATCCCATAAAAATAAAAATAAGAAAATAGAAATAGCCGAAAAAGATACGAAAAACTGCAACTCCCAGAAAACTAGAAAGATAGAGAGAAGAAAGGCCACAAAATCAGGCACGTTAGAGCATCATTCAAGCAATGAAACAATTGTTGTGAAAAAAGGCAAAAAGGGAGGGAGAGAGACTGAGAGACTAGCATGAAGAAGAAAATGGAGGGAGGCTGTTGGAAATGCTGTGAAGGGGTGGGGGTTGTCGGAGAATGTGTGACTTGTGACTGAGGTCCGTGGAGAGTGAAGAAGAAGAAAATGGAAAGAAATTAATTAAGTGGGTCCCATAAACAGAAATAGCAACAGAAGCTATTAGGTGGTAGCAAAATCTATTTTCTTGGGGTTTTTGCTGGTAGTAAAATAAAACAAATTTTTATAGGAAAAATTTCTCCCATTAATCTGAACTTTGCCTCGTCCGCCGAAAATAATCCCAACTTTCGTTTATTATCTATTGCACCGAACTTTAGGGGGTATTAATTTCTATTGCACCCAACAGGTCATCTAACCCGATGTAGCAGGTTACCTAGCCACGTGTCAGTGTATGATTGGCTTAATTTTATTTTTTTAAAAAAAACAAAAAACAAAAAAAAATAAAAAACAAAAACCCCACAAACCACCCATACCCAGCGGCTGCCACCACACCCCAACCCCCACCCCGCCGGGAAATCACCCCCACCCCCGAAAACCCCTCCCCTGCTGCCGGAAACCACCGCCCATCTTTCCCCCTCCCTCGAAACCCACCCCTTCCCTTCCCCCACCCCCGAAAACCCCTCCCCCACCCCCGAAATCCCCTCCTCCACCCACGAAAACCCCCTCCCCTGCTGCCGGAAACCACCGCCCAACTTTCCCCCTCCCTCGAAACCCACCCCTTCCCTTCCCCCACCCCCGAAAACCCCTTCCCCACCCCTGAAATCCCCTGCCCCACCCACGAAAACCCCTTCCCTTCACCCACCCCCAGAAAATCTCTTTCCACCAAACCACCGAAAATCTATCCCCCACCCTCGAAAAACCCTGAATGAACCCCTAGCGATGGCTAGGGAGGTCCGATTAAGGTTTTCGAGGGTGGGGGATGGGTTTTAGGAGATTTTTGCGGGAGAGATAGGGTTTCGGGGAGGATGGTTGTTGGTTCAAGCAAGTATCAGGAAGAGCGAGGGAGGGGACGATACGCGGGAGAGGGGGTCGGCGCCGGCATCGGGGGAGGGGATGTGGGTGCGGCCGACACCGTGGGATAGGGAGAGAGGAAGGCTGGTGATGGTGGTGCTGGTGGCTGGTGGAGAAGCTAAGGGTGGCTGTTGGGGTTTTTTTTTAATTATGTTTTTAAATATTTTTTTCCTATTTTTTCCAACCAATTACATGTTGACACGTGTGCAAAAAAAAATCAGAAATGTTTACTTGATTTACCGGTTGTAGGTCATTTGGGTGCAATAGAAATTAATACCCCCTAAAGTTCGGTGCAATAGATAATAAACGAAAGTTGGGATTATTTTCGGCGGACGAGGCAAAGTTCAGATTAATGGGAGCAATTTTTCCATTTTTATAAGAATTTTTTAGATTTTAACACCTGATAAAAACGGAAAAATTGATATTAACACCTCCAAAAAAAAAAATTATTTTAACACCTCTTTAAAAAATAGAAATTGGAAGTTACCACCAAAATCATAGTTCAGTTGACGGGACTGTTACTGGGTCCCACTGTAACGGATAGTTTTTTGAATTCCCTCTATATATGCACGATTCTCCCCAATTCTCCTCTATTTTAACCTAATTTTTGTTTGAAATAGTTCGATTTGCTTTAAATTAACCAAAATTACTGGATTAATTGGTATTATTTTAGTTCGTGGAAGACATTGAAGCTACTGAAACAGGTATTAGGGTTTATACGAATGCAACGAATTATGTTGAATCAAATTGGGTAAATTTAGGTTGGTTGTCTGTTAATTATGTAATAAATTCATTAGGTTTATTAATTAGGATTGTTTTGTACTGGAATTGATACTTAGATTGTGTTATGTATGCATGAAATTGCCCAATTACAAAACTAGGGTTTATCAGAAATTGAAATTTGGGCCTTTTTGTATTAGTTCATTAAAATTGAAAATTGTTGTTAACAATGTTAATTCGTTGATGATTAAATGTGTATATGTAATTGTTGTTCTGAAATTGATGCAGATTATGGCGTTTGTTAGCTCTTCCCCTTCTAATGAAAAGAAATGCAACTGTGGTGTGCCAATGGGCAAGCTAACTAGCTGGACAAGGGAGAATCCAGGGAGGAAGTTCAGAGCTTGTAAGTTTTATGATCCAATCACAGAAACAAGGGGCTGCAAATCTTTCGAGTGGGTTGATCAACCTGACGGGACAGATTGGCAAACAGGGGTTATTAACAACCTCTTATTGGATAAGAAGCTGCTAAAGGGTGAAGTCAATGAATTGAAAAGGGAAGTTGACGAAATCAGTGGTCAAAGGAGGTGCCTACTAAATGAAGTTGATAATTTGAAGATTAGATGCAAGGCCTTAAAAGGTGACATGAACAGAATGAACAAGGAGTGCAGTGCAGGGAAGACAACTTCAATGAACTATTTTGGTTGGTTGGGCATTACAATTTGTATTAGTTTGTCAATGTTTGTTGTTTTCATAATGGGTAGGGGTGGTTAACTTGTATTAGTAACAATTAAGTTATGGAACCTTAATTTAAATATTTTGTATTGGCTTGAGTTGTTATGAGAATGGTTTTAATGATATTTGCATTGACTGAGTTGTTGTTTTTTAAAATGCTTTAACATTGCTAAAGGAATTGAAGATTGTAAAAGCTGTAAAACTAGCTCCCTTTTTTCATTGGCAAAATAAGTAAGCACTTCAAAAGTTGTTTGACAAAAGAAGCTTACTTTACACTGCCTTAAAGCAATGCAAATCAGAAATACAAGTTTTAAAATGTCATATGGTAATCAAACCCATAGGAAATCTATCAAATCATACATAAAACTAAGGAAAACTTAGCACATCAAAGGGAACAAATTCACTTACAAAAGTGTTAGCCCTAGCAGCACTCCAAAAAAGCTCCTTAAATGTTGCTCCAGTGAATTTGAGCTTAAAGTTGGCCCAAATATGCCTAACACAAAACCTCTGGTCTGCTTTGGGAATAACATCAGCCATTGCTTCAATCAATCCCTAAAAAAGGCAAACATCAATGCATCATATTAGAAGAAACTCAAACACTTACACATGAATAAAAGTTTTGGAAGAAAAAAGTAAGGTAGTATTACCTTTTGCCTATCAGACATGATGGTTAGCCCAGCTCCTTGGTCATGTGTGAACATAGCCATTAGAGACTCTAAGAACCAACCCCAAGTTTCCTTGTTTTCCACCTCCACTATGGCCCAGGCTAGGGGGAACAAATTGTTGTTCCCATCTTTAGCCACTGCCACCAAAATCTGCCCAGGGTAGGCACCTTTGAGGTGACAACCATCCACCCCAATAAGTGGCCTACAACCTCTTGCAAAACCATCTCTCAGAGGTCTTAAACAGATGAACATTCTGAGAAACAAGGGTGGTTCTGGCCTATCAATACCATCAACAACAATATTACACCCAGAACCAGGGTTGTACTTCATCACAGCTTTCCCATAATCCCACACCTTTGCATACTGCTCCCTAGCAGAACCAAATATAATCAACTTTGCCCTACACCTTGCTACCCATGCCTTAAAATAAGTCACTTCAATACCCAACTCATTCAGAATCCTAGCCCTAATATCCTTAATTCTCCAGCTAGGGTTACTCCTAAACTCCTCAAATACCTCTTTGCTATATACTCAGCAGCAAGCATCCTGTTCTTCCTCACTCTTAAACAAGTGTGTTTCAATCTGAGGGTTTTGATTTGCCAAGTTTGCTGCTTAACAAGTTTTGAAGCAAAGACCTTGAATTGACACTTCACTCCCCCCACACATGTACAAGCAGGCATTCTACAAGTGTAAGTGTTGAACTCACAGTCACACCTATACCTACATTGTATTGTAATCCTAGTACTGTCATTATGCAAAAAGTAGAACTCATACTTGTTTTGAACTGCATGAAGTCTAAGTGCCCTCCTTAGCACTTGTGCATTGCTAAACTTCAGATTTACTTTCAACTGAATAGGGTTCTCAAAGTCAACATCAGCATTGAACCATGGAGCAATGTCCTCTTCTTCATCAGAACCACACAAACTCCTTGATTCATCTGAATCTCCTTCATTCTCTAGATTCAGATGCAGATCTCCAACATCCAGGTCTTCTCTAAGCTCTGACCTCTTATCTTTCAGGGGAACACCTTCCTCTATTTCACTTCCCAGCCCTTTCTTCAAGCTTTTGTTCACCTTGTCCAAAATATCTTGTGACCCTTCAATATACCATTCCTCATCCCCTTCATCATATTCTTCCTCACCAGGTTCCCAACCCAAGTCCTCATCACTTAAATCTTCACTTGAGTACTCAGAGTCAACATCCTCAAGCTCATCAAACTTCAGAGCTTTTGCCTTTGCTGACCCTTTCCCTTTCAACCTACCCTTCTCAGTTACCACTTCAGCTACTTTCTCTTTTCCTTTCTCTGCCTTACTAAACCTAGGGCTCCTTCTCACACTGACAGTAGTATCAGTGGTGCTCTTCTTGCCCTTTTTATTTGCCTTTGGTGGATTGGGTTGGGCCTCACTTGTGGGCTTAGTAGTAGTTGGTACTGTTACAAATACTTCTACATACCCTTCACCATTTGTTGTCTCCAAAAGACCCTTAATATCTTCACTATTAACTAGCTCCCTTTTCCCAGTGTTAAAAGTTTTCCCCTTCTCCCTATACCAACAATTGTAATGCATAGGAACAGGGATATCCCCTTGAACAAACCCATGAATAGCAGCTGTCTTAATCAAATGCACATCCATCTTAGACACTTCAACTTTCCTTTTCCAATAACACCACCCACCACACCAAACAAGAAGCTGCCTATCTTTGCTTACTCTTTTTGGAATAAATGCACCTCCAACTCTAAGACAAATGTCAACCATGCCATCATTGTCCCCCATTATCTCTACCCACCAGTCACAAAGGATAACATATATTAAAACCCATTCAATAATTGAACATTATACGATAACATGCGCAATGACACTAAGAGAATAAACAAATCTACCCTAATTATCTAACTTGCAGTGCAAAGGCAGCAATTCCAACATTTTTGCATAAACAATTCAAACTCAATTCAAGTACTCCATGAATTAATTAAGAATAAGCCACTGTAAATAACCTCTAATCTCAATTAAATAATTCAATTACCCTAATTAGCAAAGTCAATTAAATAATTAACCTAATTTGCATAGTCAATTGAATTGTCAAGGGTTTCATGCTCTTCTACCAAAAGTAACCCTAATTCGGCATATAATTGCAATTTTGACATCAACTAAGCACCACAATCAAAGATGATAAAAAAAAAAAACCTTCTTTGGAATCTTTCGACTGTCTATGTCAGATCTCCAGCAACGTTTGCCCCTTTTTGCTTGATGAAGATGACGAACACCTGCTGAGTTGTTCTTCTGCAATGTTGACACCTAGCTTTGGTCCTCAACCACACAAAATTAGGTTTAAATTTTGCCCTTTGAATATTTGTTTGATTAGATGAAGATTCAGAGAGAATTGAATGAAGAAGTTGGGTGAGTATTCAATGAAGGAAGAAGATTCGTATTTTGTTAGGTGAAAATTGGAGGTAAAACCAAATGCTGGGGCCCACAGACTTTTGCCGTCACGGAATCCGTTATCTGGTGGTAACTTCCAATTTCAATTTTTTTTAAGAGGTGTTAAAATAAATTTTTTTTTTGGAGGTGTTAATATCAATTTTTCCGTTTTTATCAGGTGTTAAAATCTAAAAAATCCTTTTTATAAAGGTAGTTAAAATCTAAGTGATGCTTTTTAAAGGTAGTAAAAGTCAAATTTTGCTTTTTTTTTTTCCAGTGACTTTAATGATTTGGGAAGTTTGTAGAGTTTATATAGAGACCATTTCATAATTTGATGACCATATAAATACTTAATACTACCTCTTTTCAAAATAGATGCAACGTTAAAAACATTCCCTCTAGGTTTTCTCCCTTGGGAGGGTTTTTCTAGGCTCGATTGCTAGATTTTCTCTATTTTGAAGGTTTTCCTTCAATCTTCTCCTTTTCTCTCTTTCTCTTCCATCTCTTTTCTTCTGGTCTCAATTGTAAAATTTTTGTAGGGGCTTCCATCAGTGTTTTTACCGGTGGTAAGCCCCAAAAAACTTTTTAATTGCTTTCAATAAAGAATCACATCTTTATGATGTAGTTTATTCTATTAGGTTTAATTAATTTGTTTGTTCATCTGTCAAAGTTTGAAGATTTAGGGTTTCACAATCTCCAAAAGTGTTTAGAAGGTCATATGAGTTTTTTCACCCAAACAACTATTCATATGTGAATCTCAAGCCGAATTAGTGCTAACTCACAGATTGTATTGCTTCGGATGAAGATTTTTATAAAGGCGATCGTTGATCGAATCTGCGATGTAACTAGTTGTAAGGTGAATTGTATTTGTATTGGAATTTTAGATTTCCTTGGAATTGTTTGTAAGTGCCGTTTGGCTAACTTCATTAATGAAATCCTTTTCGTCTTATCAAAAAAAAAATAAAAAAAAAATAGATGCAACGTTTTGACTTTTTGTTTTACTAACACTACTTTGACCACTAATATTTGTATAAATTAATTCATAAAATGATTTTAAAAAATAATAATTTGAAATATAATATTTTACACATAAATATTTAATTTTTATACATATGTAAAAGTGTAGTCAAAGTTTATAGATGGATAGTGCACAAAGTCAAAACATTACATCTAACGTGAAACGGAGGTAGTACTACCTTTTGTTGTCAAAAGCTTTGCTCACTTTCCAGGTGCATCTGTATTTTAAAAGTTCTACTCATTTTTACTTTAATTCCATATTTAAGAATAACATTCATATTTTATGATCTCCTACCCCACTCTCCAAGACACAATTATTTATAAATTCTCAATCTCTCCCTCCTTAAACTAAAAGCACTCACATGAGTAGTCCCCCCTCTAGAAGTTTATGTTGCTACAATAACAATGTACAACTCAAGAAAATAAAGGTGGTAATTTGCAGTATGACAACATAATGTAATCAAAATTTGTAAACAAAGCATCAGCACAATAGTAAAGAGAAAGAGGGAATGATGTGCTGAAGACAAGAAGCGTATACCATGATATTACCTTTCTACGAACATTCAGTTGCTCTGAGAGAAGTGCCTTTCCATTCAAATACAAATATGTCAAAAGCGAAGACACAAACATCAACCTTAATCTCACTCAATTTGACATGTTTGCGATCTCGGGTTTCAAGCACCTAACAACATCACAAATTTAGTATAAAAATAAAAACAAATGACAAGAAGATTGATTATAACAATCAGAAGCATCACCAACTCACTCTGTTTCAAAAAGTTAATTTGGTTTCAATTTTGCACATTTTCCCATGCATACATTTAATCAAATACAGAGTACATCTTATGGTCCCCTACTATTGCAACAATTACCAATTTTAGAAGTTTCACATATATTGCAACATTTTCCTATTTGCACATGTTTTCTCTTTATCCCTTTACTCATCGCATGGGTCCCAATCTTTATTTCTTTCTATCCATCCCTTTTTTCAAAATTCGTGTCTCACTCCTACGTCGTAATATTAGGTGAACGGAGGAAGTATAGCTTTGATAACATATTATTTAAAAAAAATTAAAATTTAATATCAATGAAATACACAATAAAAAGAATCAAACAAGATCTCCACGAGTGTTTTTTTTTTCATATATATTTAATAAGGGTATAAAAATTCCATTTGCAATAAAGATTCTAAACAAATGGAATCATGGAATGGCAAGATAAGGTTAACTTTGGACTTAATATGATGATGGCAATGATGATATGAATTCTAAATGAGCAAGAATTCATTTGTGGGTTATTATTCAACCTACTGCACAGATTTTAGCAATAGGAAATCAAGTAATAAAATAAACAGTTGTTGAATAATACTAGGGCATAACTCAATTCAAAGTGATGAGTTTCAATACATAATCACAAAAATACAACACAAAAGGTGAGTAATTAGAGTAAAAAATCATCAAAAAATCACAATGAACAAAGGAAGAAATCATGGATGTGATAATTTGCAGTAAAAATTGATCAAATATTGACATGCAATTGTAAAAACTATAGCAAAAAGAGCTTGTTGTCGTAGAGAAATAATCCTTTCTTTTTTCTCTTGGTGATGAAATTCATCGGGTTTTTTCGTACTTAAATTAGGAGGAGAGCAAAGGAAAGCCAATGATATACAATCTTTATTTTGAAATGTATATATTGGTTTTCCTATCACTTGTTTGTATCGTCCACCACTCCAAGCCTGTCATAATATACACCCAAATTAATACAAAAATTAGTGTATACCTTAGATAAAACAATTGCATGGTACTAATTATGATTAATCTAATTGCAATGAAATGATTAATTAAGAACACAAAAAAGTTAGACAGCTCAAAAGGGTACTAATTAATCAAAAATTGTTGGTCATGATAACCAATACAACGGGTGTAACCTAGACTCGCAGTCGCGTAGTAGTAGTTAAGTACGCAACAATCATAGTCAATTAGCCACCCCTGAATTGTATAAAAGTTACTACATAATTGATTATATGTGATTATGATGACGACACAATCTGTTATATACAATACACTCGTTGTATACAAGTTTTCCGTACAGATAATTTTTTTCCCCTTTCATATTTGAATCAATGTACTATAACACAATAAAGATTATTGGATAAAGTATTGTTTGTGTGATTTACCTGTAGTTGATCCCCAGCTGTGACAATCAAGGCATTTTTAAGTGGTGTGAAAGAAATCCAGCCTTTCTTAGAGTAAACATGAAACTCAGAAGATCCATCACAAACATGCAATGATAATGCATGGGAATAATCTGACCCTTTGATCATCATCCTTATGACGTCATATCGGAGGGAGCTAAGGCATTGATCAGCTGACACGTCATGAGGATGCTTGTAGATGTGGCATACACAATCATTCAAATTACTAGTATGCCCTTCACCATTTGGTGTATTGGGGTAGTTCTCAATTAGGATCAACATTATGTCCTTAGCAATCTTCTCAATTGATGATGCTAGGGTCTCCATTTTGTCACTGCAATGTATATACATCATTCAATTTTTCAATCCATTGGCTCGAGTTTTTACAATATGAAGGGAATAGTGGAAACGGGTTTTAATCTATAATTAGGCAAATATTCATTTACAATTTGGATTTTTACTTTTAAATTTCAAATATTACGAGTAGTACAATAATAAATACGTACTGATTATATAGGAGGGGGGGTTGGAATTTCACCCCACACGTGCACATACACAAACACATGCAAACAGTGGATCTATATCATATGAATCTATCATGTCAAGTGAGTTTGGTTTCAATATTGCATGAAAACTCATTACTACTTTATTAGTTATTTCCATGATTTAATAGCTTATGTTAAATACAATGGCGATCATTCTAGATATTATAATGTAATGTACAGAGTACAACATAATATATTATATACTATTAAGTACAATTTTCTTAATTTTCTTTTCAAAAATTAGCAATTTGTAGTATTCAACTATTGTACTTTGTAGTGCTTAAATATTTATAACTAAACAATCTCGAACATGTAAAACTATATGAAATTATTTACATTAAATGATCTCAACTATTGAGAACCTAAATTTCTGAAATTTGTGACTAAATGAAAACTTGATTTGTCAAATTTATGTACTGTATTTTTTTTTGATGTCGTATTCATCTTCAATTATATAATAGTGGTGATTATAATTTCTTTTGTATCGATCTTAATATTACTAATTTTGTCATTGGTGACATAAATTGTTAAATAAATAAAATAAACAACTTGAATTATCCCAAAAATAAATAAATAAATAAACTTGAAAACAGAAAAAACAAAGAATGAAAAAAATACATATCATAGATTGACCGTTAAATACCTGAATTTTGAAAACTTATTTGGCCAAATTCCCTCCATTTTTACCTTAAAACCAAATCCCCTGCCCCAAACAAATTCCTCACCCATCTCATTCACAACCTCTTCTTGCTCCCCACTCACTTGATCCTCAAACCCGAACTCCATCTCCGTCGATCTCACCGCCATTCTCTTCTTCTCCGGCGACATTCTAAACACCCGTCCCGCCCGCCTAACCGCTGTCTTTATCAACTCCGGCGAAATCCCATGATTGACCACCTGAAAACACCCAGTTTCCGACAAAGAATCTCTGATCTTCAAAACTAAATCATCTTTCGCAGAATTCAAGGCCTGAAAATCAATATCTAGAATATCCCTGAATGGCTTTTGTCTCGGGAAGATTCGATCAGGGAGGATAAGGTCCGGGACCCGAAGGCTGTGCTCAAGGAACTCTGTTAAGACCTCATCGTTCGCCACAGAGGAAGCACGGCGGCTCGAGCCGATTGGGGATGGCGGCGGGGCTCGAAAATCGAAGGTGTTTGTTTCTTTTTCTTGGTGATTTTCAGGGGAAATTGTTGGCATTTTTTTTAATTAAATCAACAAAGAAAAAGCTAGAAGAAGCTAGAGCTAGTGAATATAGGCTTGTGTTTAATCACTATATACTCAATAAAATCTAAATGAAATTCTATTTTTTATGTTTAATATCATAAGTTACTATAGACAGCAATGATGGGATTGTCTGAAACATTAATCAATAAATATATAATCATGTTTATATATAAAAACTGGTTTACTTTTATATTGTTAGGAAATTTTAATTTGTGGAAAATTAAATTATGCTTTAGTTATTCATAGTAACTTTACAGCTTGCTTAGCTTTGTTATGATTTTGGTGGGGTATAAAAGGATTAATTTGGAGGACTAATAAGATGAGAAAGAAAAAGGTTGATATAAGGGGGACAAAGGTTTCAATCAGAGTTAGCGCCAAACAAGTGCACTATACTTTTCTACTTTCAATCTATGAATATAGTATAGTAAGAGATGGACCTGTAAGTACACTGTTGTTCATCAAAAGGGTATTGCAATGTCGGATCTCAGATGCAATATCAAATCGGTCGCACCGGACCACCGGTGGCAATCGTCGACGACGTTATTCATCAAGGTTGAATTGTTTGATTGGTGTAAGAAAATTATTCAATTCTTTGCCAAATTGGTACTCGGATCAATGGAAGTTCGAGTTGTGTTGATGTTGTAATAAGGGTCTGTTCTTTTCGGATTATTTTCACTTCAGTTCTTAATTTTCTTCTCTTATAAAATATTCGGTTCAGTTCAGTTCAGCTCATTTCAGTCAATTAGAACATGCCCTAAATAAGGTGTCTAATGTACGAAATATAAGTATGGATGGTTAAACGAGTGTATATTTATTATTCCATTATTACTTAGGGATTCCAAGTTTCCAACATGCGTATGACTAGTCCTTTTTGAAGTATTATTATTCTGGCTTTTATGTCTTATACTTGTTTGCATGATTTTTTTTTTTTTTTAATATAATAATGTGCATATATATATATATATGATAAATGTGTCGGGTCACTGGGTACGGTGTTGTGTAGTAATGCAATATTCGAGACTTTAGTAGAGCTATTTTGATTTAGCAAGAGAACAATAAAAAAATTATTGAAATCTAGATTTATGTATACATATAGAGACAAATTGAATAAATTAAACAAAACATCACAATTTTATTTTTTTTTATTCAAAACATCACACAATTATAATACTATGTAATTCTTGTACTCCATATATATTGAAATAAATTTATAATACTTTGTATTAAATAGTGTTTAAATTCTAAATAGAAAAAATAAAAAGAAATGGAGAATGTTAAAGATGACTTTAAATATTAAAATAAACACAACTTTTTATTTATAAAGCATTAATCAATTTAGGGAATTCAAGGGACAATTTTTAGGCTTTTGAAATCAATTAGGGACAAATATATAAATGAAAATTTCTAGAGATATAAATGTCTACACATTACTCATAAAAGTTTTGTTATACTACGTACTTTTTATAAAGGTAGGCAAGGATTATATGGAATAAGGGTCTGTTCTCTTACGTTGAAATTCAGTTCAGTTCAGTTCAGCTCAGTTCAGTTCAGCTCAATTCAGTTCAGTTCAGTTTAGTTCAGTTCAGCTCCTAATTTCCTTCTCTTATAAAATATTCAGTTCAGTTCAATTCAACCCAGTTCAGTTCAGTTCAGTTCAGCTGAGTTCAATCAATGAGAACAGGCCCTAAGTTTTTTTTTTTTTTTTTTTTTTTTTTTTTTTTTGGTAAGACATTAATCAATGAAGAATTTTAGATGTTGTGTTGTAGCAAGATTTACAACCTTTAAGACAATTTTAATTATGGTCAAGTTGCTGCTATTCAAAAAAAAAAATATGGTCAAGTTGCTTTGTTCCTAAAGTATTGAAATTTGGCTTGGGCACGTAACCCTAGCATGGCGGAACATGGAATTGGGTCGTACATGACTGCACAGGCCAACCTTTTAAAAATTTAGACAAAATACGACATGTAATTTGTGGGTTAAGCTAGATCATTTTTTTGCTTCCACATTGATCCTAAGCCCATCATCTAATAGGCTACATAGAGGAGCCTAATTTTGGCCCGTTTATCAACTTTCAAAAATGGGCTGCCCCACAAACTTGGCCTTTTTTCTTTTTTAGAAAAATTGGAAACAAAATAATTAATCACTCCAGTTAGAATGTATCAAAGCTAAAATTGTTTTAGCTATATTATTCAAGTAGACTTGAAAATTTGACTCGGTCCATCCAACATGATCTGAGATCAAGTATAATTTAAATTGATATGCGTCTCATAATAAGCAAATTGGCAATAAACACTTAATTGACTAGACTTGTATTTTAATCGAAAGCTTCCTCATACGAATATGACCTGATTCAATTGGATCCAATTCACATTAAACTCGCAAATATGACTCAAAATGAATGATCCTATTTTAACCTAAAACACGAGTTTTCAATATTTACTCTTTAAACCTAATATACATATACACAAAGTCACAAACTATTATTAGGTTACTGTTGTGTTAATTATTAAATTTAGTTGGCCTTCTTTTTTCCGTATCTTGTTAGTGTTAACATAAAAAAAAATTAAAAAAATAAATAATATCCAACTCTGTTGTTTTAATGGAGTAATGATACTCCATCTATATAAATCATCTTTCTGAAATTTTTTTAAAAGGATTATCATCAACATTCAACAACACCTTGTTTGTCAATAACCTAATTGAGAAATTGGCAAAAAAACAACGAAAAAAATCGTAAGAAGAACGGTGGAATATTCTTTTCATAGTACACCCCAATATTTCCATCATATAAAAAGGGTACATTGTACCTAGTATTATTAACTAACATTATGAGCAAATCTAAGGATTGGAAGAATTTTCAACCTATAATTTGGATCATATCAATTAGATAAGAATTTAAGCCCAAGACTTTTCAAAAGGAAAATTAAAAAAATTAACTGTACATCATCAACATGAAGAATATGACACTAATAGCAGTAGAAAATTATGACATTACTACGACTGTAATACTAGTAGTACGTAGTAGGGATCCATCAGTTAATTGAGTCCAATAATATCAACATGCAAAAGATTGAAACGTAAGTGTAAACAATTGCTCTAAATTAAGTACGTATTTGACTCATGTTTGAATGTTTTTAATGCTTGTTCATTAATATATTCATTACTGTGAAAAGGAATTGGAACATTTATGATTTACTAGTATCTTATTTTATGTACACCATTTGCTATCATTTACTATTGAAGTAATGATTCAATATAATTAATTTTAAGTTGGTGATATGTTGAATTCAAGAGGTGGAAAGGTGGGATATACCGATATAAATGAAATATACTTCCTCCGTTTTTTTTTTCTTTATATAGTTGTAACAGTTTGACTTTTATATTATTTATATGCGTCACTTTTACTAGCTTTGATGATTTATATCCAAGCAAAAATATAATCATGTGGTATCTTGTTAGATTTGTCTCCATTTACACTATTTTAATATCAAATGTTTATAATAATTATACATTGATAGTTAAAGATATTAACGATTGAAATCATACAAAGTGTTATACTTAAAAAAAAAAGAGAGAGAAGAATATTTTATCCAACTTGGGGTGAAATTGACATACTACTTATAAAAATTGAATATCGAATATAATTCAAATATTATGATTATTATCTACACTGTATGAAATAATTTTGCTTTTCTGATCTTGATATTCTTTCTATTATAGGCAAAATCTTAATATTCACATACTATTTTGCTTTACAAGTGGTTGAAGGTCTAATGGTGTATTTGTCTTCCTCATTATTAATTTATTATGAATGTATACAAATGGAGTTAGTAGTCTATGGTGAGAATATGTTACTAATTCATTTATGCCTAACAGCATCCCTTGCGATTTTTTAAGTTTAATATTAAAGGGCTAAATGCTTGAAACTTGAAAGAGAGAATGGTTAAGGGATTCTCACCCTCGAATACTTTTGAAGGATTTGATCTTATGACCTTAAGGTTACAAGATGAACCCTTATCATTATTTTCTATACTATTGATTATCAAATCCTCTTATAGTCTTATATGAAAATTGAAATACTCAGGGCCTGTTCTCTTTAAATTATTTTCAGTTTTATTCAGTCTAGCTCCAATAAGTTCAATTCAATTCAATTTAATTTAGATAGAATAGACGGAGAAAAATCTAAGTTTGTAGTTCTTTCTCCTTTGATTAATTGCAAATCAATTGGCTGTACTCCAAAGTGAGTGGGCCTTAAAGTTGCAATATAAGGCTAAAGCCTGTAGGCCAGTAGTATTAAATGATGCAATTGGATTAAGGTCACTTTTTTTTTTTTATTTTTTTTTGCGAGGAGAGGATTAAGGTCACTTTGAAGCTTAATTTGCTATTGGTATTTAATACTATTAATTCATTGATGTGGGCTACGAAGATGAGTTCGTTTCTCTCTCTTAATCCCTATGACCCTATCTATGTGAAGTTGTGAACTGTTAGATGTTGTGTTACATCAAATTACAAGTATTATAAATAAATGCCTTGACTCATGAGCTATATTTCTAACTTCTAAGAGTTAGGCCCTATTTGATTCACCTTAATTCTGCTGAACTGAAATTATTTTTACTAAACTGAACTTATTTTTACTGAACTGAACTTAATTTTACTGAACTTAAATTATTTTTACTGAACTTAAATTATTTTTACTGATTTTCTATTATAATTCTTCTTTAATAAAACTGAATTTTACTGAACTGAACTTATTTTTACTGAACTGAACTTATTTTTACTGAACTGAAATTATTTTTACTTAATATTATTTTTTTAAGGTGAATCAAACAGGGCCTTAGTAGGAAAGGGGTAATCATTCAAATCATAAACAATGCAATATTATCACTCCGTTTATTACTCGTATTATACTTTGGCTATTTCCTTTTTTTTAAACAAGCAAAGCTTTTTAATGTTAAGGATTAAGCCCTTAAACCTTGAAATTAAGGGTTTAATTTCAACTAGAAATACTTTAAGGGTAGAGATTTTTCTTACCCTTTTATTCTCAAAGAGTCAAAGCCCTAGACTCCCAAGCACACAAACTCAGTCGCGTTGACTTGTAAGCAATTGAGAGGTTTCTAATTCATCTTAACTACCTTAACAAAAATACATAATGCAATGTAAAGTAATGTACTGTAGTCTGTAGTAGTGTAAATTATAGTTGAGTAAAGTTTTTAAATTTAGAAACTTAATAAACCACAAATGAAGTGGCTATCCTAAGAGTTGTGCCTAGTTTATCTTCCAGATAAACAAAATAGGGTATAATTGTCTTTTCAAGTACCAGTGGAGGGGAACATGCGTCTTTTCATATACTAGTTAAGGGGTACATGTGTAATTTCCTAAATACAAGTTGCAAACAGTAATTAGACAGCTCGCCAAAAGTACTGAATAAATGATCACGCTTTTTTGATATATTTACAGAAATTGCCACCAGAATTCGTTAATCTGGCAGATAAACTTGTATTTGTCCTATCCTAAAGGTAGGATGGGGAGAGATAAGGTAACCCAACTAACTCAAATATAAATTTTAGCTCTGTAGTTGATAACTCAAAAGGTTTACACAAAGGATGTATGATAATCGGATCCTTGATATTCGAAGGTGGGAGGAAGTACCTTTGAACTGTATCAGTCAATTTAGGGGTGTCCATAATTCATATTAAAATCGAAATCCAATCCAATCCAAATTAAATAATCAATTCGGATCGATCGGATCCAAATTTCAGATCGGATTGAGATTTTTAAAAAAAATTTGAATTTTTGGATTGAATTAGATTAACCCTAATTGGATCTACACCAAATCGAAAACGAACCGAAATTTTAGAATATGAAGCATGTATGTATAATATGGAAATTGTAACTCAACTCCAATCTCCGTCAATTTATCTTCAACCTCCCTACACTATCATTTTATTCAACCTCTCCCTAGTCAACCCGACCCTGAGCTAGATCAATCTTCCCTTCTACATACCTTCAACCCCTTTTCCCCGACAACTCAACCCAATTAATTATCACTCGTATATAAAATACCGTAGCCATCCCATTTTACATGCATCTCTATACTCGAATCGTTACCCATAAGAGGTGAAATAAAGGACATACTCAAGGAGTATGTATGATGAAATTGACCTAAGGAAGTCATATCTTATTATCATGTTCTTGTCAAATTCATGACATAGACTTAGCTACTATAGATTCCAATTACAAAAACATACATTCAATGACGAGCCAATAGGGCCAAAACTGAATTATGAACATAAAATAAAGGTTGGGCTCATTCATGTATCTTTTAGAAATATATAATAATGTTATTAGGTAACCTAATTAATTGAGTACATATAATCAACAATTATGTATGACTTCAATACTGCATATGTGATAATGCGTCAAAAGTGTGCCGCCGTTCTTCTCTTGGTCAACCCTCTTTTAGTAAATTGTTCTAATAGTAGGTGACCTTGACTTTAATTAGTCTAAAACAGTCACCATATATAAACACGTGCTTCTTTTTCTATTAGGAAGTTTCGTGAAACTACTTTGTATTAAGTATATTGTATGAAATAGTATTATAGTAATGTTTTTTTTTTTAAAAAAAAAATGCATGATGCCGTTAGCATTAGGTCTTCTATTTCATATAGTATAACATAAGCTTGAATTTGTCTTTAAAAAAAAATAAGCTTGAATTATATATATGATCAACAAATTAATTAAATCTAATAAGAGAAAAGGTAATAGAAGCTCCAACAAATATGTTCGCAAACTTGGCATACAGAGGAAACAAGACCAAGTCCCTAATTAAAGACTTTGAAAAAAAAAAAAAAAAAAAATTACAAGTAGGGAGTTAGTCAAATAAAAAAGTAGAAATAGTAACATATGTTACGGAGTAATATATAACATGTTGCCTTTAGAAGAGAACGGAGAATTATAATACACTATTTGATCTAATCTACATTAGCAAATTACATGCTTATGAAGGGATGATGTGAGCACTCGATCTAAACATGCATTACTCATCGGCGATCCCCCTCACCTTTCTATACTATTGATGATTTTTTTTTTTTTTAATTGTAAGTTCTTAGATTTTGTATAAATACTCTATCTATTGATGAATAATGATCAAGCCATTTCGTTATTTTTTTTCTCCAAATTTGTCGGGAATCCTTTCTTGCCTAACACTGCTTTGCATGCACACAACTTAGCATCTAGAAATTACATGCTTATTTTGGCCCTTAATGCTTGCAAAATAGTTTCTTTAAACCTAAACATATACTCCCTCTATTTTTAGATAATTGCTCTATATCCCCATGCTCGGAGTTTTAGGAGAATTGGAGAAAATAATAAAATATTGAGGTAGTGTGGTAGTGGAAGAATAAAAAAATTGTAAAAACTAAAAAGGAAAGTAGTGAAGAGAATAGAGGAGAATGTATGAAATTAATAAAATATGGTTTATGTTGGATTCACTAGGTGAGATAAATGAATTAAATTTTGTAAACGTTTTTCAAATAAGGAAATGGAGCAAGTATTTAAAAATAGCCAAAAATAGAAAGTAAAACAAGGACATGTTCTGATTTACTGAACAAAACTGAATTGAATTATTTGTATGAGAAGGAAATTAGGAACTAAACTGAATTGAAATTAAGCTGAAAAGAACATATTTCAAACATTTAAAAACGAGGGGAGTATACAATTATTCATATGTACTTGGACAGGGAAATTTTATCAAAGGAAAGAAGAATAGGATAAGGGTGTTATTTTTGTACTTTATGAAGAAAGGGAAAATGGAGGCATGGGGGGGGGGGGGGTTTGATTTGTGGCAATGAGACATGCAACCAAGTGGTTGTAGTACATAAAGAGTATATTTGCATAATATTAAGGCTCTGTTTAGTTCGCCTTATATTTTCTTATCTGAATTTGATGATCTGGTTTGGTCTGGTCTGATTTGATCTGATCTGATTTAAATATCAAATTTGACCAAACTTTAACCTTTAATATACGATAATCTATTCGGAATAAATATATCAAGTAAGGTCTTGTTAGATTTGTAATAATATGTACTTTATTAATATGTGATTTTTAGAATATTTCTCATTACGAAATTAAAGATATATTTAGCGATAAAAAACTGCACATAAAACGATGATCTGTTCTAAACTTTTTTTTTTTCCTGATCTGATCTGATCTAAACTTTTTTTTCTGAAATAAGTAAAAATAAGGTAAACTAAACCAAGGCCTTAGTATATAGACTTGTAGTGGTTGTTCAGTTGGATATAGAGGATGTTCTACTAGTTAACTTAATTGGGTTTCGCCATCCTGGGGAAAAGACCTCAAAAACTCTGATCCACCGTTAATTATAGAGTTATAAGTTTATAACGTCTTCGATTTTTAAGCTATATAAGTAGGGGTGTCAATTCGGATGATCGGATCGAGTCTGATATGGTCGGGTTAATTTTAAAGTTAAGGCATACTAAATTGTTATGTTCACGTGAGTCCAAATCTGAATCGGATATTTTTCGAATTGGGTCAGTTCAGATGTGATTTTGATACCTCTATATATAAGTGTTCAGTTGGTTGGACGTAGAGGAAATAAATTTTCCAAATAGCTAAAATAATACTACCTCCGGTCCAAATTACTCGCAACTTTGAAATATTTTATATCTCACAAATAATACCCCAAAGTTGCGAGTAATTTGGACCGGAGGTAGATATATTTAAGAGTTTTTTATTTTTATTTTTCACAAGGCACTCCGAATGAAAACAAATTATACTGACATGATTTAATTTGATCTCACACTTAAATTACCATTATCATCACTTTATCTAACAACTAAGTTACAGAAAATCTGTTATGGAGACTACGAGTTAGCATCTACATTGCTTTTCCAACAAACATCTACAGTAAATTTGACAAAGTTATGGACGCCAAGTAGTCCGTTGCATCATTATATGGTGGTAGAAATAGAATGTGGTACAATGGTCAAACATAGACTTAATATAGGTGAAAATAATTGGACCCTAATTAACTGCTTTTATTGTTAATACAAATATTTTCTTTATACAAGATTTACCAACCTTATGTTTGGTTGATAATATTATAAAAATAAGTACAAGTGGTTGGTTTAATTAAGCTTGATATATTTGACCATTGATGACGGTCGTTGATATTTTCATGGCTAGAATGAAGGTTAAAATTAAACAAGAGATTATTGAAATTTGAAAGGCCCCTACAATATCGTTTTTAACCGGCCATATTATATGATAGGATATAATTTGGGACCATATAGTTGCAATTTATAGCCGCCAAGTTTGTCTACTTATATTTGTTGTTAAGGCTTTGGAACACAATTATGTACACTCCTATAGTCATACTTTAAGCTTAATTATGACTATGAGTTTAACTACAGTATTTGAACTTAACATGCATAACTTTTCGAACTTATTTGGATATGTGTTGAAGAATAGATCTCTCATGTATCATCATATATAACTAATATAAGTGTCTCATATTAATTGAAAAAAGAGAGTTAAGCACGCACTTTATTATATTAAGGTGATACTCCTTCTATTGTCATATGGTTTTGGGATGAAACCTCGTTTGGACTTGTGAAGTGGACTCTCTTTCTCTCTTGGCGTGGTGACATACGCGGCCCAGACCCGTATTTAAAAATATGTAATCATATGCAAGTACCAATTATATGTTTAAATTACCATAGAATTTTCACATGAGGATACTACCATAGTAATTTGAAATAAGATCATAGGTATTGATCCTTCTAAAACTTCTTAATATGCGCTCTTACCATGTGATGAATTGAGGGTGTTGGATGCACATGCACAACTCAAATTCTACCATAGTATACGTGGAGGTTAGTGATCTATCTATGAATCTATCAAATCTTGTTACTTCTAGAACAATATATACATATTCATCTTAAGTAATGATGTATACAATCTTTGACTTAAAGTACATGATTGTTTACATGAAAATTGGAATGATCGATGTAATAAATTTTTGTAATCTGAAGGCAACTACTTGAGAAACTAGAAAGTCAACTGATATTGATTTAGATAAAGAAGTTATCATGGTAATGTTGAATAGTGTAATTCTCCCTCCAGGAGGCTTTCTCATTAAATCAATATATATAGGGTTTACCACCTAATCATGAGAATAACCTAAAATTATCTAACAGGTAAGACGTAAGCTAAACACCGATAAAGAAGACAACCACCATCAAAATTAATTGATGCTTCATTTTATCTCGAAAACTAATTTATCACTACTCATCGATAAATGCACCAGAGTGTCAATTGCCAAGTTTCTCAAGGAGAATGTACCAAGTGTTTTTTTAAAACATGTCACAATCACCACCAAGTGATTGACTATTATGAATTATCAAAAGAGAGTATCTTAGATTTTACACAAGAAGAAGGAAATACATACATAAAAACATACACTATATAGAACAATAGAAGAAATAATCAACGCAAATTTGAAAATTGAAAAAAAGTCAGCCACAAGAGTCAAGGGTGGGTGGAAACAAGTTACGTAGGCAATACAAATGACACGAGCAAAGATACATGCATTAGTCTTCTGTTCACATGCATTAAGTAATACGGAGTACTAGCTAGTCAGCGTAAATACCATTTTTTTCCTGAATTTTGTTTGCTAAAAAGTGTTAAATAAAATTTTGTAGCCAAAGTGTTTGAAAGTAACGTCTTCTTGTCTACTTTGATTTAAATTGATACACCTATAATTATTTATGTAGTTTAATTTTTTTTAATCAACTTTTATTTTTTTTTAATTTAATTTAACTAATTTACCTACTATGAGCACTATCTAATATCTACTAGATAGTCATAAGCTCCAGTTATTCTTGTTCAATCTCATTTTTAATGCAATTAATTGTGGATTGAGCTAAAAAAATTATTTATTAATAATTATATGGAATTTGGAGGTATACCAATTATTTATTTATTAATGATTGAAAGCAAGATGACAAATTCTATTGGAGACAGGATTGGATATTTGGTTGCATGCATGATTTTCTTTGAAAAAATGGGTCAAAGCAACTGTGACTCTATAAGGATATAACACTAAACTTGAGTTTATTATAGATTATTTGATTTCAATAGATTTTACCCAAGTTTTAGGGAAATTTTGATGTTTATGTTTGACTTTATAAATGTCCTAAGGAGTAAGGATTACCTCCTATAATAATATATAATAAGTTAATAAGAAAACTAATAAATTGTCAATATTATCAATGAAATTGATAGGTGAAGTTGGATAACATATTACGAGTAGAAGATTAAAAATGAAAGATTTAGGGCCTGTTTTAATTTACTGAACTTAAGCTGAAGAAAACATGTCCTTAGAATTAATATGAGCCTTGTTTATTAATAAGAACAATAAACTAACAGACATGTGACTTTGTCATACTAAATTTTTGCTCTTATATTGTACTCCATAGTCCATACCACTTTAGATATGTGTTTTACGATGCTTAATTAAATAATGCAGCCTAAGATATGTATATATACTCTATATATCATAATTGTTGTTTACACCTATTTATAATATGGGTAATGTTATATGTAGCCCTAAGGGCTATATATAAGCATTAAATATACTCTTGAAAATTGTATAAAATTAGGAATTCATGACAAAAACACGCGTAAATCACTGTTAATAGTGTTTATATTTTGATGATTTCTTAACTTTTTACGATTTTTAAGTGTAAATTTAATGCTTATATGTAGCCCTCGGGCTATGTATAATAACATTTTTCTTATAATATAGAGAGAAAAGCTAACATTTTTTTTTTTTTTTTTTTGGATTTTTTGAAGGAACAGCTAACAGAATTGTTTGCTAATCTTGAACATGAATATTACAAATTTAAAGTACTGTATTAAATACAGTGCACAATCACTCACATGACATTGGGTAATTAAGGGAACAAAGGATAAAAGTACATGAGAATTTCCTTAGTCATAATAAGAATAAGAATATAATAAAGTGTACTCTGTAATTGAGAATTAAAGCCGAATAAAAAGTCAAGAAATTATTGTTGATTAATTTAACTAGTCGAATTTAACTTGTTTAAACATATTTGAACTTCTTTAAATTACATTTAAGTAAAAATAAAAATAAAAACTAGATTGAAGTCAACTTAATTTATTTGAGCTTATTTATTTTCAAAATAAAAAAGTCGAGTACAACACATCTAAAATTTATTTTTGCATCAATCAAACAAGTGGGAAATAAAAATCGGATGGAAGATTGTGGTATTCTAATTAAGTTCCAAACACATTGGTGCTCAAAAGGTTCAATTGATCATCACTTGTTTTTGCCATTGATTGATGTCGCAGTCCTTAGCTTGGTCATCCATTGAATTTTTAGTTCTAGATAAGATGCACAATTGCACATGCATCTCTTGGACTATATTCTTGGTTTTATTGTATTCAATTTAATGCTTAGTAACAACATTTTATTCCCCAAAGAAAGCTATGGACAGATTTTGGCTAAATTGAATACTTTGTACTTATATATTATATCACTTTTGTTCAAAAACGTACATTTGGATTCAAATCATTCAATCATATTATCCTTAAATTTGTGATTGATATAATAATGGATTATATATTGAAATTGACTAGTTGTATAATCTAATTTAGCAAAGTATGGAGTAGAATATTCTAATTTAGCAAAGTATGGAGTAGAATATTGAATACGTTATACGTATTTAAATTTTGATCAAAGTACATATGAGTGGTAGTTTGTACGAGAAAACTAAACATAATTTTTATTATAGAGATTTCAAATTTTTAATCAGCATAATACTTTATATAAAAGTATAAAGTATAGGGACGTAATTTTAAGTAACCAATTTTATTTAAAAAAATTTATAACAATTATGTACTCCGTAATAATGTACACTAGGATGTTTAAGTTACACGATATTTATTTTAAAAAAAATATATATATATATATATATATATATATATATATATATATATATATATATATATATATTCGTTAGTTGTAACGTACCAAGTAATTAAGTAGGAATATAAAGTCATTTTCTGCATGTAAAGTCGATTTAGAAGCATGAAAAAGACATATAGATAGATTCAAGTTGATATGGAGACACCTAAGAAGTATAATTACAAGTTGTGAGTTTTGCAATAATGGAGGCATTACCCGATTAGGCTGCTGCTTTTGCATTATTGATTGAAGTTGATGTTCATCATCAGCCATCGTTTGCTTTTAGCCTGCAACTTGATTAGAATAAAAACAAGGGTGCATTTCACTAAATTTCATTGTACTCTGGCTAGGTTATACTTTCTCCGTTTTTTTAGACAAAACACTTATAATTTCTCTTTTTATGGTGATTGTATCGGAATCATTAAATTATGTGGAGTCTTGTTTGTCTTTGTTTAATTTCCATGTATCAAATTATTACAATTTTTATTTATTAATAATTAAAAATATTAATGATCAAATATTTATATCGAAAAACATGAAACAAAAAGTGTTATTAAAATTCGAAGGAGATATTAATTAATTAATTTTGTTTGGGCCTAGTCTATTGTCCTAAGCCCAGTGACCCGGAATTACGAAAATACTCCTCCATGATCCAGCCCATCATTAGTCAGAGCAAAGTACGGATTTACCCCTAATCTGTCCAATTAAGTACAACTCCTGCCACCTGAAAGTACATCTATAAATAGCTTTCCAATCATTAATGATGGTAACTTTTTCCTAATTCTCTAACCTTCTCTCTCTACTTTCTCTCTCTAAAGTACTCTCTCTCTACTTTCTCTCTCTAGAAAGTACATTCGTTGACTTAAGCATCGGCGGGGCTTTCCCGGGTCACACCCCCGGGGCAGTTAACCTTCTTTCTCTTTTGCAGGCCTAGCTCTCGGACAGCAAGGCATAGCTGAGGGAAATCCGGACATTCATTGCACATAGATCTAGGACATCTTGATTACCCTTACTTCCCTAAGACTCCCAGGAGCATTCTGTTTCCAGAAACAGGTGGCGCCGTCTGTGGGGATAACTAACAAAAAGTCATGGTGAACACTAGGCGTCCCCGCAGCACTCATCAAGATGCTACTAGGCAAGTTCCAATTCTATCGGCTAGGAATGCTCACATAGTCGAGGAGATTATACCTAGGGCTCGTAGTGAACCAGAGAGAGAAGTGAACAGGCCCCAGGTGGTCACTCGCCGAGACTTGGACCAGCTGGCAGCCCAGATCAACAAAAACTTGGAGGAAAGCCTCAGGGCACTTATCAACCAAGGGGTGGGGCAAGGCAGGCAGGGGAGCGCTCCACAGCCTAATCCTCCGCCTCACGTGTCCCATCTCCATCAAGCCTCCTCTCGGCCTCAGCATCAAACATCTCGTCGCTCTCAGCCCAATCAGTCCCATGACCCCCAGCGGGAGACAAGGCAGCCAAGTAGGCCAAGAGATGCTAGAGAGATCATCAATGACCGAAGGCTGAAGGATGGCACTCTAGATGCCCGAGAGATAATCAACTCCAGGAGGGAGAACCCCAAGGAAGATAACACCCCCCCCAGAGAGGTCGAACTAGAGTTCACTCTCGACATGGGTCAACAAAGTACCGAGATAGCATGATTCACTCAGCTACCTCCAGACCAGGAAGAGGAACTGATCAGCCCGCTCGTTCAGTAAGCAAAAGCCCCGAGCGTCCTCCCTCCCCCAGGCCACGGAGGCTCGGGATTGTCAAGAACATCATCCCCTTCAGCCAGGAGATAATGAATACCCCTATTCCTCCCAAGGTCAAGATCCCTACATTGGACCCTTATAATGGAAAGACAGACCCAACAGACCATCTGAACGCTTACAAAGCACAGATGGGAGTCCAAACCGGGTGTGAGGCCTCATGGTGTAGGTTCTTCCCTACTACTCTCAAGGGCATAGCTCAGACATGGTTAAACAACCTTACCCCCGGGAGCATAAGAACGTTTGACATGTTAGCCACTCAGTTCAAAAAGCACTTCATCGCTGGGAGTAGGCAAACAAAGACTAACGTTCATTTGATGACGGTGAAGCAAGGGGAAAACGAAAGTCTTAAGGACTACATCAAGAGGTTCAACACCGAGTCTCAGCTCATCCCCGACCTCTAAGACAACGTTGCCTTCATAGCCTTTCTCTTTGGCCTCAAGTCTAACAAGCTGAAGTTTGAACTTGTCCATGACAAGGCGAGCACCTTCCCCGAAGCCATGGAAAGAGCTTAAAGGATCATTGAAGCTAGTGAGGTGTGCAAGGCGCCCGTAGCAAACAACAAGGGGAAGAGGAAGCAAGAAGATAACTACCATGACAACAGGAATAGAAGGCCGAGGAGGGCTGAGAGTGATGATGAAGGACTCAAGTACAATGCTGATAGGCGTGAGATCTATTTGGACATAAAGCACAAGACTATTCTTCCTAAGCCTAACCCCATGAACACGCCGATAGAACAGAGGAACTAGAAGCTTTGGTGTGAATACCACAAGGAGTGTGGTCATACCACCCGGAACTGCAAAGAGCTCAAGAGAGCCCTTGACAAGCTAGCTGAAGAAGGAAAGCTTAACAGATATCTCAAGTCCCCCTCGAAGGATAAACAAAGCAAGACCGCCAAAGAAGTGCAAGAAGCCCATAGCTCAGCTGACACTAACTTGAGCATCAATGTCATAGCCGGAGGGTTTGCCTCCGGGGGTTTGTCTAACAGGGCACGCAAAAGTCACTTGCGGTCGCTCGAATAGCCCATCTATGATATCGGCACTCCCTCATCTACCCCGAAGGACCCCCTCATGGTATTCGGGGATGACAAAGGAAAGAAGATTCAAAGGCCTCATGATGACCCCTTAGTGATTCATATGAAGGTGGCCAATGCTAAGGTGAAGAAGATCTTAGTAGATAGTGGAAGTTCAGCAGATATCATCACATGGAAATGCATCGAGCAGATGCGTTTTAGAAGAGGTGACCTTACACCCCTAGAGAAACCCTTAGTGGGATTTGGAGGGCATCATGTGTACTCTTTAGGAACGATCAAGCTTCCTGTTCGTTTGGGGGAAAAGAACAAGGGGAGAAGCTTGGTTCACACGTTCTTAGTTGTGGATACCCCTCTGCCATACAACATGATCCTTGGCCAACCCCTTCTCAATAGGGTTAAGGCTGCCATCTCAACCTATCACTTACTCTTCCAATTCGAGACCGATGAAAGATCGGTGGGCAAGATATTTGGAGACCAGTTCGAGGGAAGAAAATGCTATGTAGATAGCTTGAAGTCACCTGAGAGCTCCGTCAATCAGGAGGACAAGGGGGCCAAGAGGAAAGCAATGGAAATTGATGAACCTCAGCACCCGGTCATGAGCATTTACATGGCTGAGAATCCAGAGCAGTACGGTAATCCTAGGCCTATTGAAGAAGATGAGAGCATACCCTTAGAGGATGACCCCGCTCGGACCGTGAGGGTGGGAAAGAACTTGGACCCCCAACTCAAGGAAGAAATCATTCAAGTACTTAGAAAGTACAAAGACATCTTTGCTTTTACAGCAGATGAAATGTCGGGCATAGATCCCGAGGTAATGACTCATGAGCTGAACATTAAGGAGGGATACAATCCCGTCAAGCAAAAACTCCGACATGCTGGGCCGGAGAGAAACAAAGCCGCAGCCACTGAGGTTAAAAAGCTTCTTGAAGCGGGTTTCATTCGAGAATGCCAATACACCGAGTGGTTATCCAATGTGGTGCTGGTTAGGAAGCCCAACGGTTCTTTGCGTATGTGTGTGGATTTTACAGATTTGAACAAGGCATGCCCAAAGGATGATCATCCTTTGCTTAAGATTGATAGGTTGGTGGATTCGACCGCTGGTCACGCCCTCCTAAGCTTCATGGATGCCAATGTAGGGTATCATCAGATCCCCATGTAAGAGAAGGATCAAGCCCACACAGCCTTTATCACTAGCCAAGGGGTGTATTGCTATAATGTGATGCCCTTCGGCCTGAAAAACGCCGGGGCTACCTACCAGCGTCTGATGAACAAAATCTTTGAAGGGCAACTAGGTCGGAATGTTGAGGCCTATGTTGATGATATGATCGTGAAAAGCAAGGAAAGCCCGGACCACATAGCTGATCTAAAGGAAACATTCACAACCCTTAGAAAAAATAAAATGAAGCTTAACCCCAGCAAGTGTGTCTTCGGGGTGCAAGGAGGAAAGTGTCTGGGCTTCATGGTGGATCAACGGGGTATTGATGCCAATCCCGATAAAATTCAGGCTATTCTTGACATGGAATCCCCCTGAAATGTGAAGGAAGTGCAACGCCTTACAGGCTGCCTAGCCGCATTGGGGAGGTTCCTATCCCGATCAGCGGATAAGAGTCTGTGTTTCTTCAAGGCCCTCAAGAGGCCTAAGTTCTTATGGGATGAAGAAGCTGAGAAAGCTTTCCAGCAGCTGAAGGAACATCTGATGAATACTCCGAAGCTTGTTATCCCCCTCCCCGGGGAGACATTGTTTGTGTACTTGGCCATTTCAGATTACGCCCTAAGTGCGATTCTTGTTGCAGAAAGAGAGGAAGGCCAAGTACCAGTTTATTTTGTCAGCCACGCCCTAAGGGGGGCTGAAACCCGATATACTCTCATAGAGAAGGTGGTGTACGCTTTAGTGATGGCAAGTAGGAAGTTGAAGCCATACTTTCAAGCACACCCGATCAAAGTCCTCACCAGCCAACCAATCAAGAAAGTGCTAGAGAGCAAAAATCACTTATCCCGAATGACGGATTGGTCAGATCAGTTAGCTGATTTCGAAATCGAGTTTGAACCCCCGGAAGGCCATCAAGGCCCAAGCCTTAGCCGACTTCATAGCTGAATGCGCTCACAGGCCTACTCCAATTGACACCTCCGCCCCTTGGGCTCTTTATGTGGATGGGTCGTCTAGTAAGGCCGGGAGTGGAGCTGGGCTAGTCATCATCTCCCCGGAGGGAGAGAAGTTTGAATATGCAGTCAAGTTTGCCTTCCATGCATCAAATAATGAAGCTGAGTATGAGGCTCTTATCTTGGGGCTAAACTTGTGCCAATTCATTAAGATAAAATACGTTCAAGTATGCTCAGACTCACAGCTCATAGTGGGGAAAATGACAAAGGAATTCGAAGTGAAGGAGGAGAACATGAAAGCCTATTTTGAAAAGGCTGAAAGCTTGACAAGATCGTTTGACAACTTTGAGATCAGGCACATCCCCCACTCAGAGAACCAACAAGCTGATGCTCTTGCCCGATTAGCAAGCTCGGCTGAGGGGATAACCCCCCGGAATATCATGTGGGAAGTGTTAGAAAAACCAAGTACCCAAAGGCCTACTGTCATGGACATTGATAGAGGGGAAACTTGGATGGATCAAATCATTCAATGCTTAAAGGGGGAGCTGCCCGAGGACACCCCTGACTACAAAATGATCAAAAAGCGGAGTGAGTGGTTCTTACTTCATGATGGGATCCTCTATAAAAAAATCATTTACTCATCCTTTGATGAAGTGCATAACCCCGGAGGAGGGGAATTATGTACTTAGAGAAATTCATGAAGGGGCATGCGGTAGCCATCAAGGTGGAAGAACTTTAGCTGGAAAAGTGCTGAGGGTCGGATTCTATTGGCCAACCCTGAGGGATGATGCTTCCGAAATTGTCAAGAAGTGCAAAAAATGCCAAAGATTCGCTGACATGCCCCATGTCCCGACCAGCGTCCTCACAAGTATTCAGTCAGTCATACCCTTTGATCGTTGGGGCATGGACATCCTAGGACTATTCCCCGTAGCCTCGGGGCAAAGGAAATTTCTAATAGTAGCGGTGGATTATTTCACCAAGTGGGTTGAGGCTGAGCCGGTGGCAACAATAACCGATAAGCAAGTCCAGAAGTTCATCTGGAGGAATATCATCACCCGCTTCGGGGTACCCCGCATCTTAATCTCGGATAATGGCCGGCAATTCAACAGTGGGCCTACCATAGAGTATTGTGGGCGTTTTGGGATCAAGACAAGGTTTTCGGCTGTGTGTCGTCCCCAAATAAATGGCCAAGCGGAGGCGGCAAACAAAACAATATTGAAAGGGTTGACAATGCTGGAAGGCACGAAGGGGTCTTGGGTGGATAACTTTCCCGGGATCTTATGGTCCATTCGTACCACAGTCAAGGAAGCTACGGGGCAAACTCCTTTTGCCTTAGTATATGGGAGTGATGCAGTACTCCCCGTGGAAGTTGGGATCCCATCCCCCAGGGTTACTTTCTATGACCCCGACCGAAATGATCAGCTAAAGCCCTTGGCCTTAGACTTACTCCCAGAGATAAGGGGAGATGCTTTGCTTCGCTCTATAGCATACAAGCAAAGGATTACTCGTTATTTCAACAAAAGAGTCAAGGTAAGGCCCCTGGTTGAAGGTGATTGGGTGCTATGAAAGTGTGAGGCTGCGGGCAAGCCCCCGGCATTGGGCAAGCTAAGCCCTAATTGGGAAGGGCCCTACAAGATTACAGAGGTAGTCCGCCCGGGAACCTTTCGCTTACAAAACCCTGATGGCAAGGACCTCCCTCGGCCATGGAATGCAGACAACCTCCGGCGGTATTATGTCTAAAGCATCTTCATCACAATGATGCCCTAGGGGCAATAAGAGCCGATGCTAGGAGATCAACTTCTATATAGCGCATCATTGTAATGACTTTCATCTTTTTGTTAATATAATGAAAAACCCCCGGTTGGGATGTTTGCCCCATTTATTTTGCACTTGTTATTTGTTGTTTACTTAGTTTATTTTTGAAACTTTTATATCGCTCATTAGCATAGCCAACGTTCATTTAATAGCACCACATGCTGGGCATAAGGCATTTTTGGTTCGCTAACTCTAAAGTTTGTTCCAATGTTTGGGGCAAGATGCTAGCCTATACTCAAGCATTTGAGATAAAGTCCTGGCAAAAAGATCACTCATAACTCGGGGCTCGTTTAGCCCCCAGCCTAATTTAAAGGGTTGGAAAGGCCTAACCCTCATACTACTTACAACTTGGAGCTTATGTTAGCCCCAAAATCGTTTCACTTTGATAATAAAAAGCAGGGATAGCCCAGCTCTCATATCACTTGTAAATTGGGGCTCATTTAGCCTCTAATCCATTTACTTAGTTAAATTATAACTTGGGGCTCGTTTAGCCCCCGGATGTTCACACAAATCACGTCCCTACAAAAATAACATAAGGCTCGTTTAGCCCTCGTTCATGCCAAAGTTACTTGATAAGCCAAGGGGATTCTTTTTGGCCCCTAGGGGTGAATGAGCAAGCAAAAAACAAGTATTAAACAATAAGCAAGCTGGAGTAAGAGCACATGAAATCTAATTCAAATAAGAAAAACAAAGGCAAAGGCTAAAGGTGCAAATATAAAAGCCAAGCTAGAGATTCAAAGTTCCAACAAAAAAAATCACAAGTCTGATGAATCACATTTATATAGGATTTATAGGCACATTTATGCTAAGTTTATAGTAGCTTTTAGGTCTTTTGTTGCTTTTTAGGTCGTAAATACATAAGTTGTTTATTTTTTACTCAATTACGTTCCGTTTGTGTTTTTCTTAATGTTTCAGGTGATTTGATAGACATTTGGACGCTTTCGTAGTGTTTGGAGTTGAATAGGACAATGAAAGGATGAAAAGTCGATGAATCGAGGTTGTTCAATGAAGGATATATATTTGTGCAATATTATTTTGAGATTTATATGCATTAGGAATGAATATAATATCCACAAGGGTTGCTATGCATCTTTCGGAAATGAATTTGAGCTAGAAACGAAGTAAAACGATGTTTTACAAAGTGGCAAAACTGACCTTTTCTCACTCTTTTGATCATAACTTGAGTTATACAAATTGGATTGAAGTGATTCAAGTTGCGTTGGAACTATACTTGAAGAGCTTTCCAACAGTAGGTCACACGCCTATATACAACGTATAAATCAGAAGTTACAAGCCTGTGAAGTTGACACAATGCCCAGTAGCCCCGAGCGAGAGCTCGCAAGGTAGCTCGCATAGACCTCGAGCAATAGCAGCCCCGAGCGAGAGCTCACTCGACCAGGGAGCTATAGCTCCAGTTTACCCACGAAAGCAGCAAGCAAGGGGCATCGTAGCACGTCTTTTTCTTGGCCCTCGATTCCATCGAGCATCTTCGTGCCACGTCATCTTCTATCGTCCAATCGTTTGACAACTTGTGTAATTTATATTTTACTTTTCTTTAATTATTTTTAGATTAGTTTTAGGATAATATAAATACTCCAAGGGATATTATTTTTCCCTTATGCTTTTTTATGCCTTTTTATACTTTTTATTTTACGTTCGTTTTTGCTTTCTCTTTAGCCCTAGTTTTTCATGGACAACTCCATGGATTCCTCCATGGATTTGTCCTTGAATTTGTTACTTTAATTTATAGAGGTAATATTATTTCTTTAATTTTGATTATGCTTTCTTTATTAGTTTTAGTTTTAATTATTTATTTCATGCTAGAGTAGTTTATTTCTAGGGTTTAGGAATCCATGTTTATACTATGAATCGTGATTGCTATTTTTAATATTTTGATTATTGATTTCTCTAATTGATAGTGTTTTCTTATTAATCTTGCAACCTGATCAATTGTTTGATTAATTCTTGTTAATAAGAGTTTGAATCGAAATATCTTACTTTTAAAGGCTTACCTACAATTAGCAATTCTGATTATGTTAGCGACCGAACTACATATGTTGAATTGAGAGCATTAAGACCCGATCGTAGGCTTAGCAATTGCTCTAGATAATTGATTGATTGAATTGTTATTGATATTTGATAGATTTAGAACTATAAACATGGTGAACCATAACCCTAGGTCTTTTTATTAATTATTTTATCCCTCTTTTAATTTAGACTATTTTTCTATCCCAATTTCGTGACATAGTTTAGTTTCTCCAATTTCTTAGAAGTTAGATTGAATACCATCTCTCTGTGGATTCGACCCTACTTACCCTACTACATTGTTAGTTGGTTTTGTTAGGAATTTATTTTTGACAGGTGTACGACAACCTATCAAAGTCTCATAAAAGAAAGTACATCCTAGGAGAAGTCAATCAAAGCAAGGCAAGGGGCTACTCCTCGGTCATGCCCTCCTCAGCAAGCACCTTCCTCTGCTCCTTCTCATCGGCCTCGTGAACAAGATCCTTAATCTTGCCTCGTACCTTAGGGTACGAATCCTGGAGACCGAAGGAAGTAAAGGCAACCTGCATATGAGTCAAGGCATCCTCAATCCCCACCTCAAAGGCCACATATCCAATCTCAGACTGGAAATCAGCGCAAGCCGGAGACTTCTTCCATTCAGCAATTACCTCCTCTGGCTTTGCTCCACCTTCCTCCGAGCCTCAGCAAGATCACTCTTCATCTGGGCCAGCTCGTCTTTCCTCTCCTTCAGCTCTTTGGCAATCAACTCCTTCCCTTCCTTGGCCTCCTTGAGCTGAGTCTCAAGGGCTTGAATGCGGGATGTCCCGGCCTCCTGGGCATCAGCAAGCTCCTTCTTGGCCGTCTTCACTGTCTCTCGAGCCGAGTTAAGATCCTCCTTGAGGCCGTGGATCTCGGTCCTAGCCTTTGAAAGCTCAGCACGGAGACCCTCAACATCCTTCATGGCCCCCCTCCGGTACTCCTCGGTGAGCACACTCAAAGTCATGCCGGCCTACATTTTCAAAAAACCAAGAAGATGATGGTCAGATACAACCAAACTAAAGATAGAGAAATTGAATGTTATATGGCAAAATATACCTTCAAGACGCCATCGAAGGCCGAAGAAATAGCCTTGTTGGGATCCTTCTTCACCACCTCAATATGCTTCGCCGAGGGGAAGCGGGCCATCGTTTGCTTTACCGTCTTCTTCCGGCCCCTCTTTGTGATTCCAAGGAGAGAGTCAGGAAAGTAAGGAGTCATGTCCTCGCAATCCTCCCCCCCTTCCTCCTCGCTCTCTTCCACCCGAGGCTGTTTTCCTCGATCCCCGAAGCCCTCGGCCTCTAGAAGCTCGATGTGAGTAGAGCCGGTCGGGGAGACAAGCTAAGACCCCTGATCGTCTATCTCCATGTTGGTGGTGCCTTGGGAGGATCCCTCTCCCCTCTCAGCCGTTTTCCTCCTCAACTTTGAGTTCTTCGGGTTCTGAAAGAACAAATCACAAGTGAAGTTAGCAAAAAAACGACATTTCATAAAAACCAACTTCAAAGAAGTAGGCATACCTGGGGAGGGGGAGGAATGCTCATGTTCCCCTTCCTCATGGAGACCTTGACCTTCCCAGCTCGAAATTTCACCTCCGACATCTTCTTCTGAAATCTCTTTGTCAACTGCTTGAAAGCAACACCTGAAATCATCATTTACACAAGTTTGTTAGTGAACAACAAGGCTCAGGAGAAAGAATAGAAGTGAAAGACATAAGTAAACAAAAATAAATCCTACCACTATCATAGGTGTGGCTCAAGCCCACCACACTCAAAAACCGCTCTTTCTGAAAGTGTCTATCCTTCAAAATCCACATGGTTGGAAGCTTCTCTTTGGACCCTCTTTCCTTATAGGATTGCAACCAAATAGCCGTCACGGCCTCATCGACTTCTATGGCAGGACCATTGTAGTTCAAGCCAACCCTAGGCACACCGCTATGATCTCGGGGAACCCTCCAACCCCCAGCATGGTAAATGAAGAGAAAGGTGTGGCGAAAGCCCTTCTGACTCGTGGGTTTAGTGTTTATAGTAAGATAGAACTCCCTATCATGAAAAGCATACCACCCGTGGTTATCTACATTTCCTAGGGCTTCCTGGAGCCTATGTGTGTTCCTAAAAGCGGTCATGGTGCAAGGGGCTCCAAGTAGACTACAAGTGGCTATGTACGCGTTTATCGTCAACCGGGATTTAGGAACAAGCTGGGTTACACAAAGGTTATACTCAATCAACAACTCCTCAATAAAAGGGTGTAGCGGAAATCTCAACCCGTTATCCAATCATTGCCTATATACAGCTATACACCTAGGGGGAGGGTTATCTACGGTGCTATCACCCCAGGAGGGGAAATGAGAAAAGGCTCCCTAATATGGTACTTAGTCTGCAAATGTCTAGTACCCTCAGATAAAGATCTAAGCCAAGTAGTGGAAGGGTGACACATAGAAGGGCTAACTCTCCTAACTGGTGGTTTAAAAGTCACTGGCGCCCCAAGAGAAGTAGAAGTATCATCCTCACTTGACATTGTCACCACTCCGTCAATGAGCAATCTGTTCAAAGAACCCCTAGAAGTTGGTTCACGTGCAAGAGAAACTTCCCAAGGGGAAGGAGGCAAAAAATAATCAAAGCCTAAATCATGCTCGGGGGGTGGGGATGGAACACATGGAAAAGGCACACCCAAAGGAACAGAAGAATCAACACTACTACCAATTACATTTGTTACAAGTACTCCCCCCGCCCAGATTTCCTTAGACAAATCATAAGATGAAGGGCCGGGGAGAGAGTCAAGGTAATCTTGAGTCGCTTGGTCGTTCATGATACACGCATAGCTCAACTCAAGACTACCCCGAGGAATTCTTAATGTACATACAAAAATACAACAAGCGTACCTCTAAGCCTAACATCATCACAAGAGCAGCCGAGGAACAATCAAGCATACAAAGGAAAAAATAGCAAACAATTACTAAGCATGAAGATGTGACACTTGGAGAATAAAAACTAAGTATTGAAGGCTCACCAACTAGTCAGAGAGGCCGAAAGGATTTCTCGAGGCAAAATCAAGTGCACCCCGCAGAGAAATACTCCTGCAATGTCAACAAAAATTTCAAGTGTTAGAAAAATATTCATAGACAAGCCCAGGTGAGGAGCATGATCAAAGTGGTTCGCGAATGAAATAAATTTAAATAAATTTTCCCTAAAGGTGGAGGCCGAGAGCTAGGGGTAACACCCAAAATCTAGGCGCACCAACCCTCTCGGCACTATACTCAGCCCCCTTTGAATTCTCAAAGCCCTCGGAAAATCGGGATAGTCAAAATTGAAAAATACATAATTTCTAAGTTTAACTCTCAAAAATGCGAAAAGCCCCTAGCTTAACTCGTAAATCCCTCGGCCGAGCAGGCCAGTGGCGCACTAGGCACCCCCTCGGCCCGGGCATCAACCCCCTCAGCCCGTGCTTCTATCACCCCGAAGAATCTCTCTCTTACCTCTCAAAAATCGCCAAAATCACTAAGTAAAAATCCATAGCGCTTAACTATGCTCCCTCTACCTACCCTCGGCTCTCACTCACAAATCCCCAAGAACATCACTAGTAAAATCAACAGCGAATGCTTAAGTCGGCCAAGAGCTATCCCTCGGCGTCTCCGCACGCATATCTGCCCAGCCGCACCAAGTACCCTCTCGGCACTTGGCTCAACCCCTTCAGCCATCTTACTCTCGAACATCAGAGATGCCGAGAGCTAGGGGTCACTTAGTTTCTCGGCACAGCTGGGCGTGTCCCGCACATGGACCCCCTCGGACAGCCGACCAACCCCCTCGGCCGGCAGCTCTAACCTATCAAGTTTCGCACCTTTCTCGCATCTCACCCCCTCGGCACTCTCTAGTTGCGCGCCTCACTCGGCCAGACACCCCGTCGGCGGCATCAATGACCCCACCGGCCGCGTCGGTTACCCCCTCAATTCGTCTCGGGGGATGAATCTCACTCCCTCGAGATTGAAAATCTCCCGCATCTCTCTCTCTCTCTCTCTCTCGGTCGGACAGACCATCAGCGTGCCCGTAACCCCCTCGGCACTCATCACTACTCCCTCGGCCAAGAGCAAGCCTCAGCTCTCCTCCCTCAGCTAGGGGTAGCAGCACCAACCTCGCAGCTAACCCTCTCATCCGCATTGATACCCTCTCGGCATAGGCATCTCCCTCGGCCTAGACAAACCTGGGGTGCCCATCTCTCACCTCCACCCCGATGTCCCTGCCTCAGAATCACTCTCCCTTCTTCTCGGCATGACAACCTTACTCACAACCACCCTCACCTAAGCCTAACCGAAACCCAAAGAACACCCATAGCCAAATTTCGAAAGCAGCAAGTCCAAAATTCGAAAATTATTAAACATAAACCCCAAAATATTCGAAAATCACCAAGAAAAATCCTTAATTTCGGCTGGGCATATCCATTATACCCCGGAGTTAAATCAATTTCAAGTTCAAATATGTCTACCCCTAGGTAAAATCAAAATTTCAGAAATTGCAAGTACACAAACACCTACACATGCTTTCGAATCTACAAATTTGAATCAAAAGTGAAGAAATTTTCACATACCTTTGAAGATCTTGATGAACTTGGATGAACTTGGTGATGTGAACTTAAATGATGTGACTTGAACAACTCAAACTCTCAAAGAACTTGAGAGAAATTGGAGAGGATTTTTTGAAAATTCTCTAAGGAAAATGAAATGGGTGAAAAGCAAATGCAAGTACAGTGGGAGTTCATATGTTAAAGCTAAGGAGATGGCAACTTCTCAAAACCCTGGTTCAAATGGGCCTAAGGGATGCTTGAGCCCAGAAAATCAGCATTGAAGGATTAAGCTTAATTTCCAGCTTAATTAGCAGGGAATCATCATCAGATTATTTCTAGAAATCCCTAGCTTATTAAACATGGAGACAAGACATGCCTTCAGCAAATACATGGGACTCGCCCTGAAGAAAATATTCTGAAAATGGAAATTTCATCAGTTACCCCTAAGCCATCATCAAGCTTAGCTCTCAAAACTGTTCAATCATTTGAATTAAAGTACCTTCTATGCATTGCTTGGGGCTGGTTTTCACCCTTGCAAGTCGCTTGGGGCTCTTTTTAGCCCTCAGGTACCCTTGGGGCTCGTTTTAGCCCTCAGGTACGCCTCGGGATTTACTTCAGCATATGTGACAACTTCTCTCATCTCTATTCCGCGTGATATCCGAACTTCATGCGATTTCGTTCCCACATCACGCGTGGGGCTAAATGGTTGGGCCTAGTCCATTGTCCTAAGCCCAGTGACCTGGAATTACGAAAATACTCCTCCATGATCCAGCCCATCATTAGTCAGAGCAAAGTACGGATTTACCCCTAATCTGTCCAATTAAGTACAACTCCTGCCACCTGAAAGTACATCTATAAATAGCTCTCCAATCATTGATGATGGTAACTTTTTCCTAATTCTCTAACCTTCTCTTTCTACTTTCTCTCTCTAAAGTACTCTATCTCTCTCTACTTTCTCTCTCTAGAAAGTACATTCGATGACTTAAGCATCGGAGGGGCTTTCCCGGGTCACACCCCCGGGGCAGTTAACCTTCTTTTTCTTTTGCAGGCCTAGCTCTCGGACAGCAAGGCATAACTGAGGGAAATTCGGACATTAATTGGACATAGATCTAGGACATCTTGATTACCCTTACTTCCCTAAAGACTCCCGGGAGCATTCTGTTTCCAGAAACAAATTTAAATGACAAATTTAGCCCAATGTGCTGAGTAAATTAGGGCCTTGTGATTGGTTTAATAATCCATGATGCCCCTTTACATGGAAGCCTTTGGATTAAAATAGGAGTGCAAGAAGGATTTTTTTTATTCCTTAAAGTAAAAATTAAATTACTATAAGGTGGGATGAATAAGATTTGAACCCGTGATCTAATTTTTATCACACTAGTTTTTCATATTATATGTCAACGAACGACCAATCCAATTCAACTAAACTCGTGATTATGAGGACGTGAGCTGAGACGCAAGTTATAAGGTCATACTCTTATAAAATACTTATAATGTCGCATGTTATACATTATACGAGTATATATTTTTATACCGATATTATGTTAAATCAAAGCTAATATAATATTTATACGAATGTAGTACATATCTATTGAGGTTAATAATCTTCATGCTAAAATGGCTAATTGATCAAGAAAAGGCAAATATAACAAGTTAACAACCAATACTGTATAATAATTGTGAAAACAAAGATGGAATCTAGCAAACTAGTAAACTACCATGTAAAAACAAAATATATTGGCATATATGTCATAAGGAAGTCAATGTGTTCATGCAAAAATGGAGCTGAAAAATGTGTTTTTCTCACTTCTTTCAGAATCTATATATACACGGTAGGTGCAAAATTTCGCAGCAGGGAATCAAATCAAGAATATAATAACAATAAGACAAAAATAACTAATTTGATGATTGAATTGAATATAATGCTAATTATTCAACCATATGATAACTCTCCCACCGTTTCATTTTAGGTGTCAAAATTTTCAATTTGAGAAGTCTAAATAAATGCCAAATCTATAATCTATAACTATATAATAAAATAAAGGCGAAACAAGAATAACTCTTTCAATTAAAAATTTTCCGTCCAAAGTAGTTTTGTAATTTTTTTTTTCCCCAAATCATTTTGCTTAGTATTTAATACACTATAATATATTCTTTCGTATGTGACCATTATATTTCTTCCATACACATTTAATTGAAAAAATTAATACGTATTTCATTATTTGATATGTTAAGTATCTTTATTAATTAAAAAAAAAAAAAATTGGATGACTGGAACTCACGGTGACATTAATCTAATATTTGACATTAATAATCTAATATTTGACATTAGATTATTTAGTGTCATATATTAGAATATTATTGTCAGATATTAGAATTGCAAAACTCATATCTTTTTACTAATGAAGAATTAAGGGTTCGTTTGGCATTGTTGCGGTTTTCAGTTTTTTGGTTTTTCGTATTTTAAAAGTGTATGATATATGTCATATGATGAATAAAAAATTAGTCAAATTTATTAAAATCATGCTAATTTTGAAAACTGACAACGGAAAAGTAAAAACACATTTTTCTTGTTTTCTGTTTTTGGTTTTTTGTTTTCAAAAAAACTGAAAACTGAAAACAAAAAACAAAGTCAAACAAGCCCTAAAATTATTGATCCTTAAACTTTTGTATTAGCAAGCAAAATAAAAGAACAGAGAATTTTTTTTTTTATTTTTTATTTTATTTTATTTTTTTTTTAAACCCAAAGAGAAAGTATTAATCTACAAGGAATAGGAGGCTAGGAGCATCACAAAAATATTGTTCTTTTTTTTTCAATCCCCTAAATATGACAAGTACAAAGTAATATGGGCAAAGCTAGAGAGTTTATACTGTTGATGTATAAATGCTTAATTGTCAATACGGCCTTGTTCTTATATGTTCTCGACAATCCTCTAAGAGCCTGTTCTGAATTACTGAACTGGACTGAAATGATTGGACCAGAATTGGACTAAACTAAATGAACTGAATATTTTATGAGAAAAACAAATTAGAAACTGAATTGAAGTGATTGAAGTCGAATTGAACTGAAAATAAAGTGAAGAAGACAGACCCTAAATATAACAACGAAAAATTAAATCACAATACTATTTGTATAAAACTAAGGCAAGAAGAGACAACATTCTAATTAAATTTTTTTTTTTTTTTTGAAAACTTTTAAATAACCACCCAAAAATGTATTTATTTTCAAAATAATCACCCGTTTAATTTTTTTTATTTTATTTTATCACCCCTTAAATTAAAAAACTACTCAGATTACCACCCATTTTAAAATTCCGATGGAATACTGTTATGAGGACCCACCCAATGGCTAGTAACGGACTAACGGCTATGTCTTAAGCATTATAATCAGCCATGTCTTCACTCCACCTCCCCCTTAAACCAATTTATTGAGTACAAGACAACCTAAAACCAAAAGAAAAAAACTAAAAAAACCAAGAGCATGCTATCTAAATTGCCACTACTATTGATCATCTTCTTCCTATCACCACTAAGAGTCGTTGGGTGGGGCCCACATAAGAAAAATCCACTTGAATTTTGAAATGGGTGGTAATCTGAGTAGTTTTTTAATTTAAAGGGTGGTAAAATAAAATAAAAAATTAAACGGGTGGTTATTTAGAAAATGGATATATTTTTGGGTGGTAATTTAACAATTTTCCTTTTTTTTTAATGAAAAATATGATAATAATAAATAAATTAGTGTTATTTTCATGTACACGAAGCAGCCAAAAACAATAAAAACAAACAAGTTACTCCGTATTTGTTATTCATATGTAAAAAGTAAGTCAGGAGCTTTCTCTCTCTAGAGTTTTAGCCATCGGGGAACTTCTCCGGCACTATTGGTGTTTCGGAGCTCCGGGAGCTTTTCTCTAGCTGGGAGCGAGCAGTGTGTTTCGAATGCATTTCTTGCATTTGCTTTTTAGTCCTATTTAGTCTTTCTCGAAGATTAGTTTCGTTCCGTTCTTTTTTGTTTCTTTGGGAGTTAGTCATCTGTTGGTATGGAGCTTGCATCAGACTTGGAAATGGCATCCACACAAGAAGTGGATTTGATGAATAGATCAGTGGTAAGGTTAGATTTAGGAAAGGAGATTGGCACTTCAATTCAGCACTCTGGTGGGTTGGAGGAGATGGAAGTAACTCATGAAAACCTACAAGTTAACCCTGAGGTTACTGAAGGTCATGAAGTTCAAGCAAAGGAAGTGGACAGCATTGATAGGAAGTCAAGTTCATCGCAGAGGAGGTTAGCAGGAACTTTTAGGGAGGTTGTAGCTAAATCCTCTCAATGGTTTAATGAAGCCAGAAGAATTGTCATCGCTTCACAAGAGTGGGAAGATGAAGAAGACGAACTTACAGGGCATTCACATGCTGTTAAATTCCGAAAAGAAAAGCTTAAGGAATTGAGAAAACCATGGCAAATGACACTTATTGGAAAATGCCCTGGGATTAAAATCAGAGCTGAATTTATGCAACAAAGAGTGCAATGTATGTGGAATCCAAAAGGAGGAGTCGAGGTCATTGAAATGGAAAAGGGAGTTTTCATGTTCAGATTTTCGATTCAAGACGATCTCGAAAAGGCTCTGTTCGGAGGACCTTGGTTCATATTTGATCATTATCTAATGATAGCAAAATGGAGGCCTAACTTTAGGCCATCGGTTGAAAGTTTTAAGAATATGTCCGTTTGGATCAGATTCCCCGAGCTGCCGGTGGAATATTACGACAAGGAGGCTCTGTTTAGCATTGCAGAAATTGTGGGAAACCCAATCAGGGTGGATTACTCCACCGATAAAATTAGTAAATGTAGATATGCTAGGGTGTGCATTGAAATCGATCTTGAGAAACCATTAGTTACTAAGGTCTGGGTCGGGAAAGCTTGGCAAAAAATTGAATTTGAAAAAATTCATAGCCTTTGCTTTGAGTGTGGTAGGATTGGTCATTCTAAGGAACAATGTCAATTAAAAAAAGAAAAACAAATTCAGCAAGAAGATGGCACCAAGGAGCAAGAAAGTAGCACGCCGATGTTGGGTAATGTTACTTCGACAATTTTGCAGGAGGAAGAAAATTCAAAACACCATGAGCCTAATGCTAATGCTAAGGGGTTGCAGAAGGAAAAAGGAAAGGATGGTGGCATAGGGTTACAGAATAAAGAAATAGGAGACTATGGCCCATGGGTTTTGGCGGTTTCAAGAAAAAAGCATTTTAAAAGGGATGATAAAAATAAAAAGGATGGAAGGATACAGCAGGAGCAAAAAAATCCAAAAGAGAAAAATCCAACAGAAAAGAATAAGGTGAAGCAGCCTAGGGAAGCCAATAGCCGCCAAACAGGATTAAAAAATACACAATGGGATTTGTTAGAGGTGGAAGAGCAAGATCAAGCCTTAATTAAGAATAAACAAATCAACCATTGGGAACATACAAAGGAAGGAAAGATTACAAGGCAAAAATCAAACCCAGAAAAAACATTAGCATCGAAAAAAAATATGGTTAATGGCGGCTTAGTCCCGAGGAAAAAACATCAAGGAATCACCAATGGCGATTCATCTCCTTCGCCCAATCCCAATTCAAAGTCGCCCCTTTTATCCCCTGCCATTACCTTCCATCTCCCCTCACCCTCTGATCATTCCTCGCCACTTCACTCCCCTCCCCCCTCTTTCGATTTGCCTAGCAAAAATGGAGAGCAACAATCACCCCGATAATTTGGTCACTCCGACCACTCAACCAAACAATCAGCGTCCAGCCCCAATCCCACAAATGAACTCACCCTCGAACCCACAACTTTACCGACTGTCACCTTATCACCCCGGCCAGTTCCGCCTCCGGTCACCGGTTGTAATGCCGGCGATCTTACCTCCGCGCATATCCCCAATATAACCAACCCCATCCACACTATCCCAGGGCTCACCGCCATCACCAATTCAGCATCTTTTCCCCACCTTTCAAACCCCATACATATGGCCTGTGATGAGAATGAATCCAATTCCAAGAGAGAGATTAAGAATCATAGAGGCGGGTATTCGTGTTATAATGAGCCAATTCATTCATCCCGCTCTTCCCGAATACGAAAATCTGTTCATCCCTATAAAAGCACCTCCAAAAAATCCGCCAACTTACCCCCTGCAATTGGTAAGTCAATGTCTCAATCTAATGGAAGCAAAGAATCAGATGGTAGCTTTGGAGACAAAGAAGGAAGTGGTGGGGATCGAATTGAATCTTCACTATGTAAGTACGGGGAACCTAATGCAGGAAATTCAAATGTTAGCAACACCATTGTCGATGGAAGAAATATGGGCGATGAGGAAGCTAGACATATGGAGGGATTGGATGATGTTGTATCCATCCAAGACCAACCATCAAGAGCAACATAGAGGGATCTTCCCGATACTACCTAATATTTATGTCAATATGAAGGCTATCCTATGGAATGTTCGAGGTGCAACTAGTAAAGACTTTGCTCCACATGCAATTGAGGTTGTGCGTATGCATAAACCAGAAATTTTCTTTCTTTTGGAAACAAAATCTACTGATGATGTTTCTCGTAAGCTTTGTAAAAGGCTTGGTTTTGAAGATGTTAGAACAATTCCTGCGGTTGGGCTTCGAGGGGGGATTTGGCTCTTTTGGCGTAAGCCGGCAATATTGATAGATTGTGTTGCCGACTCGCCCCATGTCCTTCACTCTCTTTTTAAGCTCTCGCCCACTGAACCTGATGTTATTATCTCTGGAGTGCATGCTCCCTCTGCCACACAAGATAAGAAGAAATTATGGAAAAAATTAGGCGAAAATCCCCCTCCTGCTGGTACTCCTTGGCTCCTAATGGGGGATATGAATGAGGTACTCTCACAGTCGGAAAAAATGGGGGGCAGACCAGTGACTAACTCTCAAGGCAAAGACTTCTCGAACCTAGTTGATGCCGAGGGTATGCTTGATTTAAAATATAATGGTCCTGCCTTCACATGGAACAATGGAAGGGAAGGAACGAAACTAATTAGGGAAAGACTCGATATGGCACTTGCAAATGCGGAATGGATGAGAGTGCACCCAAATACTCAGGTATATCATCTTTCTAGAACCTATTTTGACCATTGTCCAATTTTAATTGATACTGGTGCAATTTTTCATAATGGTAATTATCCTTTTAGATGTAAGGAAGCTTGGTTGGAAAACCCTAATTTTGATGATTTTTTTACTCAAACGTGGGGACTAGGTAATAACTTTAGTGAGGCCAAAAACCGTTTCACCACTAAAGTTAAGGTTTGGAATAAATTTGTCTTTAACGAAAACATCCAAAATAAGAATAGAATTATTGCTAGGATTCATGGCATCCAAAAAGTACTCTCCACTAGATATTCATCCTTCCTAATTAATTTAGAAAAATCTTTATTGAGGAGCTTAATCACACTCTAAAATTGGAAAGGATAAAATGGGCTCAAAAGGCCGGGGTCGATTGGAGAAAATTTGGAGATTGGAATACTAAGTATTTTCATATTTTAGCTAAGGTTAAAAATTGTAGGGGTAAAATTCTTAGTTTGAAGGATGAGCATGGGAATTGGATTCATGATCAAAACATGCTTAAATTTATGTGTGTTAATCACTTCAAAAATATTTTTAAGTCAAGAATTAGTGCTCATTCTGTTAATTCGCTGTTTACTCCTAATGCCGTGGTAAAACATGATGATATTTTGTTCCTCTCGAGCGAAGTCACTGTAATGGAAATTAAAAGTGCTTTGGATATGATGGCTCCAATGAAAAGTCCGGGTCCGGATGGTATTCAACCTAAATTCTTCCAAAAATATTGGGATGTGGTGGGGAATTCTATTGTTAATCTAGTGTCTAATTGTTTTAGGAATGGGGAAATACCGGCGTATGTTAATGAGTCTTTTATTTGTCTAATTTCTAAAATTGAACAACCGAAAACCATGAATGATTTTAGACCGATAGGGCTTTGTAATTATATTTATAAATTGATTACGAAAATCATAGCTAATATAATTAAACCTCTTCTTGGAGAGCTTATTAATCCGGTTCAATCCAGTTTCATAGAGGGAAGATCTATCGATGAGAATATCCTAGTGTAGACACCCATTTGTGTCTCCCCAAAACCAAACCCAGTGATGAGTGCCTTTCACGTCGAATCATAATCGAATGAAACGAAAGTGTGGAAAGGTCTAGTGTTGCGGAAAGTTTTATTTCTTTTCTTTTCTCTTCTCCCTGTTTTTGAAAACTTTATTTTTAAGAAAACAGCCAATCTAGTTTGGTTGGTCCATAATATGGGTCCAATAGTGGTGTAGTTGGATGGGGCTTGCAAAGACCTTTCCAACGATATATTATAAGCCCAATTCCGATGAATATTAAGGAATTTATGGCCAATTTACTAAACTGGGCCCGGTTTGAGTTTTAAGTACGGCCCAATGATCTAGGGGAGGGCCTAATATGATTTATCATTCCTAATGTAATTAGGAATGGTTTTGGTCTTCTAGAGCATTCTAGAAGGTCTTATCATTCTTAATTCAATTAGGATTCTTCAGAGTTTTAATTAGATCAAATAGCATTTTCGACCGAAATTATATTATTTTATCTTCCAGTACGGTAAAATTATCAGATTTTCGAAAACGCGTTAAAATCCGGTTTGGCGTCCAACCCCAGGCCTTGGCGCCTGGAATCAAGATTAGCGCCAGACGCCAGAATTGGCGCCTGGCGCTAGCCACAGTTCCTGGCGCCAATGAGCCAGGTCTGGCGCCAAGGTGGATTTGTGGTCTTCATACTCTGTTTTGATAAATTATCTTTTTTGGATGATTTTCTCTATAAATATCGTATCAAAAACTCCGTTTTGATTCATCAACAATCAGTTTTCTTTCGCAATCATTAATTCTCTAATTCTCTCTTAATCAATAACCAACTCTCATCAAGATTTTCTTGATTACTCGCTCTCTCTCTTTTCTAAACTAGCCTTTTCTCAAATAAATAATTCCGCATTCAAAAGATCTAGAAACACTTAGCCATATTCAAAGTCGCTTTCGCCCTAGACGTGAAAGGTTTTAATTTCTGAGGGTTTGGTCCCAAATCTCTATTTAGATTATTTAATTTAATTGTTTTGATTATTATTTTCCTTGAAGTTACTAACGTGTGTATTTTGTTATTAGAAAGAGGTACGAGGCATCCAAGTAAGTACTTTAATTGTTTTAATTGATATTATGATGTAGAAATCATGTTTATATTGTTATTATGATATTCCTAGTATCATGTCTAGGGTATTTTTAATATCAAATATGATTGTTATGATGCCTTTTATTTTCTTCCTAATATTAATTCATGTTAGTATCATGTTAGGGTTAAAGATTTGATTTTTAATGCTTAGTGACATGCTAGGGTTTGTTATTAATCTTGTTAGTATCATGCCTAGGATCTTGCTATGCTTTAATATGATTATGATTATGATTGATATTATTATTATTAATGATGTTGATTATTTATTATGTTGCTTGATACATATTATTTTATATTGTTATTGCTTGATCACCTTTATTACATGTTTAAAGGGAATTGGTACTTGTAATCATGCTTAATAAGATATTAATAATCTTGTTAGGTTAATTGTGATTATAATTCAAGTGATCGTCAATAATAGTTTATTTGTGCATTAAATTCAACCAACATAGATTAAACAGGTTTAGGGTTAATCCTATTGATTGTATGTTAGTCAGAAAGCGCACATGAATACGAGCAGAATAAAGTAGAGGCCTATTATTAGGGCAGGTTCAATCTCTTTTAGGTTGGATTTGTACCATCATCCCCGAACCCTTATTTGGTTCATGACCTTATGGAGTTGACGATCTCTTGGATCGTTAAGGGGTGTAACCTTCACCTCGTGAACGGTTTACAAGTTCCTTAAAAACTTGTTGGCGACTCTTTTGCTCTATCTTCTTCCCTTTTGGACGCCACCGTACTTTAGTGTATGATCACAGTGGGGTTCAAGCTAGTGGGATTTTTAAGGCTTGAAATTATTCCCCACAGTTTTTGGCGACTCCACTGGGGAGGATTTCTATTTTAATTCCTGAATTTGTTTCGGCAATGATTTAGAATGAGTGGATGAGACTCGAAAAGTTCTAAGCATTTCATGTGCGTAATTTTGATTAACATTGTGGCATATGCATAAAAAGGTTCTCATTGGAAAGACCATCCGTAATGAGTAAAAAACATAAGGATTTTACACGTAGGGAATTTGAGAAATGTCTTTCACAACTAGGACTGAAATAACACCGCGCGAAACTGGATGATTTTATTGAGCAAAGAAAGCTGCTGAGGCATGTGGGAAGTAGCGTCAGGGGCCAGAGCTTGGCGCCAAACTTTTAGCCGTAGCGCCAGACGCCAGTATTGGCGCCAGGCGCTACGGTTAAAAGTTGGCGCCAATCTCTGTTTGCTGGCGCCAATTTCCCCCAATACCGAGCCAGAAATATGCGTTCTAATTTCGACCGGTTTTTCGTATTGTTTGCTAGATCCTACTTCCTGATTGAACTTTTTCTCACTTTTCTGAAACCCATATGTGTTCTACATATGGACATAACCCTCTGGGAATTCATGCTCTATCTACCTGATTGAACGCTCCTGGCAACAAAGGGTACATCTGAGAGGTTGAATTCACCAAACCATGGAAGTGAGTTTTTTCTAAAAACTCGCGGTGTTCTATCCACACGCGTTAACCCTTCACGGTTAGGCTTCTACGCGGTGCATCTGGACAATTAACCATGGACCCTATTTGACTAAACCATATCCCGAACTTTAGAGAACTAGAGCCATGGTTAGGTTGCGAACTCATTGCATCATATTGTGCCTACTTGACTAATTGTGCATTATTTGTTGTGCATATATATTCTATGTTTTTCTTAACCGTTTGTTTGACTTGTGTTAAGACTAAATAAACTGATTAATGACTAAAGGACTTTTTTTAATTAATTAATTAATTAATTTGAGCTAATAAATAAACATAAAATCGAGTCATAGTTCCTTTAAGTCAACCCGGATTTTTATTCCCGTATACTGCACAAACGTCAACTTGTTTTGGTCATATCTGGAGTTCTAGAAAGAATTACGAGTTGTACAACCTATGGATCTGTAGCCCCGAGTTTTTTCTTTAATTTGGCGTTGGTTTCATCCCAATCAGAGTCTCAGATCAAAAGTTATGACTAAAATACCACAGTCTGTCCAGTTTAATACATATACGTGAAGTCTTAACTTAATCTTTGCTTGAGTCTAGTTACATAGTCTAGCCACATGGTCATGACACGAGTCTTAACATGTCACCTACACTCACTAGTCTTAGCATACACTTTGAGTATACATCACCATGTCCATGTCTTAGGTTCATGCATGAGTCGGTTTTTTTCCGTCATTTGAGTTGGGGTACATTCTACTCCTAATTCTTCATATCCCTCCATCTAAGTCTTCTTCACATTCTATTCCGATCTTTCTTCACCTCCTCCATCCATTGCATGTTGAATAAAGTTTGAGTCAAATAATTAACAATAAATATCCCCAATTTCCTTTTCCACAGTACTTGGTCGAGGAGAGAAGGGCGATTAATCAAGGACAACTTCTTTATTCAAGTCTCGCTTTTTGATAAACCGATTCGTCAAAAGAGGAAGGCTAAAAAGATAATGGCAACTCAAGAAGAAGTCAATGAGCTTAGGAACCAATTGGTTACCATGACTGAAACACTGAAGCTCCTCACACTCAAAGTTGATGATCCCGTGAAGCAACAACGGATGGACCTCATGCAAGAAAGCTTGAGCAAGCTATCTAGTAACTACAAATTTCAGGGCATAAGCTCGCAAGGGGTCTCGCTGGATAAAGAACTTCTTCCACATAAGTTCAACGCCACTGACATCCCTAAATTCAAGGCAACAGATAACCCTTACTTCCATCTAAGAGCTTTTGAAACAATAATGAATATTAAGGGTATCGATAAGAAGGTTTTTCCCTCTCTGTTCCCACTATCTCTCGAGACCGTTTGTCAACAATGGTTCTTTTCTCTCGACAAAAAAAAAAAAACCTCTTTTTGGGAGTCGATAAAAAACGCTTTCATAGATAGATATAAGTGCAACATCCAAGATGAAACAGACCACAGACAACTTGAGATGTTAAAACAAAAGGAAAACGAAGGGTTCACTTCCTTCTTCAATAAATGGAGGGAAGCTTCTGCTAATATGGTCAAGGCTCCTACCGAAAAAGAATCTGTGAGGATGTTTATCAAGAATCTCCAAGGGAAGTATTCAAAGCACTTAAAGTACCAACACAACTTGAATACTTTCAAAGCTGTTTATAATATAGGCATTGACATTGAAGATGACCTTCTGAAAGATAATAGTGCGAGAGGAAACAAGAGCGACCATCCTTATTCTTCCTCTAATGAGGTACATGCTACAAACATCTCTAAACCACGAATCCAAAGATCAAAAAGGGTGTTCACTCCACTTGGTATAAGTTATGAAACGGCTTTTGAGAAGCTACATCACAAAGGACTAGTCATGCCCATAGGGCCCATCAAAGATCCGGTTCCAGAAGCTAGACCACCTAAGTGGGACCCTAATAAGCACTGTAAATATCATCAAGGAAAGGGTCACGACACTGAAGAGTGTTGGAAACTCAAAGAAGCTATTCAAGATCTGATCGATGACAATGAAACTTCCGAGATTCTAGCCATCGAAGATGACCAAGCATCCTTTGACCCATCACTTCTTATCACACCTGTAGGAGAGCCTATGATCGAGACAGCTTATATGAACTCTCTCGATGAAGTGGCCATAATCGAGGAGGATGAAAGTCTTTTCTTAGATAATACCAAGGAAGACTCGTCAGGTCTAAAAGAGGACATTCGAAAACTGCAAGATGTCATTGCCATGCTCTTGAATGTGGTAGAAGGATTAGCAAATCGGGTGATGGCCATCGAACAAAATTCTCGCCAAGAGTTTAATGAAGAACTCAATGCTCCTAAGCCACAAACAAAACGGACTATTGAAGAATACACACCAATAGGAATGACTTACAATGAAGCTTTTGACTGTCTTCACGATCAAGGTCTCATTCACTCCATTGGTCCTAGTCAAGACCCTCCATCTGAAAAACGTTCTCCTAATTGGGATCCAAATTCCTATTGTCGATATCATAAAGGTCGCGGTCACACTACTGAAAAGTGTCTCGCCCTCAAGGATCGTGTTCAAGATTTCATTGATTCAAATCTCCTTCATGTTCCTCCACGCGACAAGAAGGCCAAGATTAGCAACAATGGTAACGGTGGCTGGAAAGGAAAGAAGAGCGACAATCCTTCTTCTTCCGAAAGCGCCCACTCTAGTAATAATGTTAGTACCTTTGACCATAATGATGTCTTAGCCGTGGACAATCAAGGATCTAAAAGGAAACCCAGGCGAGAGTTCACATCCATTGGAATGACCTACGATGTTGCTTTCAATCATCTCTGTGATCGAGGATTAATCAAACCTATTGGCCCTACCGAGGATCCAACACCAGAAAATCGATCTTCGAGATAGAATCCAAATTCCTATTGCAAGTACCATCGAGGAAACGGTCATACCACCGATCAATGCTACAGGTTTCAAAATCTCATTCAAGATCTCATAGAAGCAAATAAGATCCCATTGCCTCTAGCTAGCGAGAAGACTGGATGATGTCGGAGCAAACAACACAAGACAAGAGGCGAGCTTCAATGACAAGATTTCATGACCTCTTTTGTCTATTTCTTTTTCTTTTTTTCCTTTCCCCAATAAGTCTAGCATAGGCACCTTTTCTTTTCCTTTAGATTATTTTGTAGTTTTTCTTTTCTTTTCCCTTTTTAATAAAATGAGCATTTATTTCCTTGCATATAATCATTTCATTAAAAATAAAAAAAAATAAAAAATAAATAAAAAAAAATCCATGTCGAATTAAGCACAAGGTATACCAATGATTTGAGGCACCCTTATAGCCACATCATATCTCCTTTCGCCTTTCTAATTTACAAATCCTTTCTTCATAAACCACTTTGAGCCTCGTCTAACGATAGACCTTTCTGTTTTCAACCTACATCTATCTAACCTAGGGATGGGATGGTGTGCAACTTATGCCATTCTAAAGAAAGCTTGAGCAAATTCAAAAGAAAGCAATAGCAAAAATAAGCAAAAAATAAATAAATAAAAGTGTACGAAAGGGCAAGTGTTCCAATGTCTTTGATATGAAAATATCTTCGATAAGAACACGTCTCAGATTGCGTCTCTTATCGAGTGCTCGGTACCGTGCCTGAGAAACATGAATGCCAAGTGAGTGATAGACCGCATGATCGAGATTGCTCACACTTATAAAAATAAAATAAATGCTAAAGCAAAGAGAGCTAAAAAGAGTAGAAACTCAAGCATAAAAGCAAGGTTGCATACCTTGGGGGCTTATCTAGGGTCTTGATCCTTTATCCCCTTCTTCTTTAAACCTTTAGCCTAACCACGTTACAACCCTTAAAAATACCTTTTTGAGGTATACACACTTGTGCGAGGTTTGGCTAGAGCTACGTTTGGCCTGATTCCTTACGGATACGTAGGCAACCTCCCATCGAGGTGCGGCCGTAATAAACATGCATTCATATTCACATTCACACACTTGCACCATGATCATATCAAGGAATTCCCTATGCTCATCCCTTTTCATTTAGAGCTAGACTTGGGGGCTTGATCCCTATATTATTAGCTTACCTAGCCTAAGAGTCACCACCATTTGACTCTTTTCAATAATATCTTTTCACACACTTAGCTATTGCGGCCTAGCTTTAGTGTCACTATCACACACATCACAGATACATGACCAAATATACTTCCCTTAGGAACCCTTTGTCATGAAATCTTAACACAACGCTGAAGCATGCCTTATCATATCAAAATTGTTTATCAATCACAATTGTCATTGCATCACGAAGTATGAAGTGCTTAGCCTCCGTGCCTAAGTTACCCAAATACTTTCATCATGGAGTCAACAGTTGAGATAGCCTAGGATGGATTAATCCTTGAACCTTGAGAGATAGTATCAAACAACATTTGACTAAGCTCATTCAACATGCATCTTCAAACTTTCGATTCTTTTTCGCGTCTTTCCTTTTCGGGAGAAAGTCGGTACCCTCCACAAAATTGACGGAAAATTTTTGCTTTTTTGCTTTTTTCGAGTCGTACGATCACATAACAATGCACACACGAGTCATGTACACATTGAGTCATGTCGTGCCATATCACTTTGATTTGAGTCTAACACATGTGTCATGTTACTTCGAGTCGAGTCAACCTCGAGTCAGTCAATCATATCGAGTCAAGTTTATACCTTGAGTCGTGTCAAGTCGATGAGTCAAGCAACATTAAACCTTGGGTCAACCCTAAGATAATTCTAAGCCTTAGGTCAACCCTAAGATGATTAAAGAAATTGCCAAAGTTCTATAGTAAAAAATAAATACAGGTGCAGCAGAACAGGGAAGACTCTATCACAGCGTTCGGCGACAGAATCAATTCTTGGCGCCAGAAATATCTCAGCAACGACAGAGCTCGAAGCCTCTCAGAAAGGTGATTTCGACTTCATACAGCAATTTCGGGTTCCTTGGTGCGCCAGTTAGCCCCTATAAGCAATTTGACATGATTAAGTAGTCAGTTTGATTACAATTACAATAAGTGATCGACCTGATGAAAGATCGTCTCACTTAGCTTAAAGCGCCTAAGATATGGCTCATTACGGAAACACCGACATACTGGTTTTAGCGGAATAAAGTTCAGGCGAGCTTCAGAGATCGACAAACGTTGGTCTTTGGAAATTTTTCTTCAGAACATTATCGCAACAAACATTCAAGCACCGAAGCTCTATTGTTCAGAGACGCGTGGACATTTCATTGAAGCTCTTTTGCTCAGAGACGCGTGGGCATATCATTCAAAAGCTCTATTGTTCAGAGACGCGTGAACATTTCCATCAAAAGCTCTTTTGCTCCAGAGACGCGTGGGCATATCATCAAAGCTCTTTTGTTCAGAGACGCGTGGACATTTCTTTAAAGCTCTTTTGTTCAGAGACGCGTGGACATTTCTTTCAAGCTCTTTTGTTCAGAGACGCGTGGACATATCATCAAAGATTTCCTATTATCAAGCTCTTCGTTCAGAGACGCGTGGACACATTATTCAGAAGATCATATCAAAAAGAAGCTCTTTGTTCAGAGACGAGTGAACATCGAAACAGCAAGGTGGCGTTCCCTGGATTATGGAGAGTGTCACAAACAACTGAGGATTGTTTCAACAGAAGCAATCTTCGATAATGTTCCCTAGGATGTGGAATATTATCAATGCGGAGGAGGATCGTTTCAGTCAAAGCAATCTTCTAATTTAGAAGCAGTTACAAGGCGTAGCGGTTTTCAAGCGGGATGGCATTCTCTAGCTTGCAGGAGGTCATCAAAGCAAAAATACAGCAACAAATCGGTTATTTTCAGAGACGTGTGCTCGACGGTGCAAGATACGCGTTTCTTAACTCTCTTATCTGTTTAACTAACATTGTTTTGCAGGTATCGGCGTTACAAGATTGATTTAGGATTGCAGAACGTTCTGAATCATTCTTCGTCCCTATCGCTACTTTGACTTTCGTTTTCGAAACTTGCGTTTCTCCAAACTCAGTCAAAGTGGGGGCTTCTGTAGACACCCATTTGTGTCTCCCCAAAACCAAACCCAGTGATGAGTGCCTTTCACGTCGAATCATAATCGAATGAAACGAAAGTGTGGAAAGGTCTAGTGTTGCGGAAAGTTTTATTTCTTTTCTTTTCTCTTCTCCCTGTTTTTGAAAACTTTATTTTTAAGAAAACAGCCAATCCAGTTTGGTTGGTCCATAATATGGGTCCAATAGTGGTGTAGTTGGATGGGGCTTGCAAAGACCTTTCCAACGATATATTATAAGCCCAATTCCGATGAATATTAAGGAATTTATGGCCAATTTACTAAACTGGGCCCGGTTTGAGTTTTAAGTACGGCCCAATGATCTAGGGGAGGGCCTAATATGATTTATCATTCCTAATGTAATTAGGAATGGTTTTGGTCTTCTAGAGCATTCTAGAAGGTCTTATTATTCTTAGTTCAATTAGGATTCTTCAGAGTTTTAATTAGATCAAATAGCATTTTCGACCGAAATTATATTATTTTATCTTCCAGTACGGTAAAATTATCAGATTTTCGAAAACGCGTTAAAATCCGGTTTGGCGTCCAACCCCAGGCCTTGGCGCCTGGAATCAAGATTAGCGCCAGACGCCAGAATTGGCGCCTGGCGCTAGCCACAGTTCCTGGCGCCAATGAGCCAGGTCTGGCGCCAAGGTGGATTTGTGGTCTTTATACTCTGTTTTGATAAATTATCTTTTTTGGATGATTTTCTCTATAAATATCGTATCAAAAACTCTGTTTTGATTCATCAACAATCAGTTTTCTTTCGCAATCATTAATTCTCTAATTCTCTCTTAATCAATAACCAACTCTCATCAAGATTTTCTTGATTACTCGCTCTCTCTCTTTTCTAAACTAGCCTTTTCTCAAATAAATAATTCCGCATTCAAAAGATCTAGAAACACTTAGCCATATTCGAAGTCGCTTTCGCCCTAGACGTGAAAGGTTTTAATTTCTGAGGGTTTGGTCCCAAATCTCTATTTAGATTATTTAATTTAATTGTTTTGATTATTATTTTCCTTGAAGTTACTAACGTGTGTATTTTGTTATTAGAAAGAGGTACGAGGCATCCAAGTAAGTACTTTAATTGTTTTAATTGATATTATGATGTAGAAATCATGTTTATATTGTTATTATGATATTCCTAGTATCATGTCTAGGGTATTTTTAATATCAAATATGATTGTTATGATGCCTTTTATTTTCTTCCTAATATTAATTCATGTTAGTATCATGTTAGGGTTAAAGATTTGATTTTTAATGCTTAGTGACATGCTAGGGTTTGTTATTAATCTTGTTAGTATCATGCCTAGGATCTTGCTATGCTTTAATATGATTATGATTATGATTGATATTATTATTATTAATGATGTTGATTATTTATTATGTTGCTTGATACATATTATTTTATATTGTTATTGCTTGATCACCTTTATTGCATGTTTAAAGGGAATTGGTACTTGTAATCACGCTTAATAAGATATTAATAATCTTGTTAGGTTAATTGTGATTATAATTCAAGTGATCGCCAATAATAGTTTATTTGTGCATTAAATTCAACCAACATAGATTAAACAGTTTTAGGGTTAATCCTATTGATTGTATGTTAGTCTGAAAGCGCACATGAATACGAGCAGAATAAAGTAGAGGCCTATTATTAGGGCAGGTTCAATCTCTTTTAGGTTGGATTTGTACCATCATCCCCGAACCCTTATTTGGTTCATGACCTTATGGAGTTGACGATCTCTTGGATCGTTAAGGGGTGTAACCTTCACCTCGTGAACGGTTTACAAGTTCCTTAAAAACTTGTTGGCGACTCTTTTGCTCTATCTTCTTCCCTTTTGGACGCCACCGTACTTTAGTGTATGATCACAGTGGGGTTCAAGCTAGTGGGATTTTTAAGGCTTGAAATTATTCCCCACACCTAGTCATTAAGGAAATTGCTCATTTCTTTAAAAAAATCAAGCAAAAAACACCTTATGTCTTTTAAAATTGATATTTCTAAATCCTATGATAGTTTGGAATGGGATTTCATTAAGGATACTTTAATTGGTCTATGTTTTCCTATGTCCCTTGTCAATCTTATCTTAAGTTGTATTACTACTCCGTCCATTTCTATTTTATGGAATGGTGAAATTACGGATAGTTTTACCCCTTCTAGAGGGATTAGACGAGGGGACCCTCTGTCTTCGTATATTTTTGTCCTTTGTCTTGAAAGGCTTTCTTTGATGATTGAGGACAAGGTTGGGATGGGTAATTGGAAACCGATTAAAATTGATAATGATGTTAGTGTCTCCCATATTTTTTATGTCGATGATGTTTTTCTTTTTGGCAAGGCTTCGGTGGAAAATGTGGGGGTTATAAAGGAGGTTCTTCTTAACTTTGGAAACAAGTCGGGTTTATTTATTAGTCCTACTAAGTCTAAAGTTATTTTTCCTCCTAAAATGTGTCTCTCCCTCAAAAGGGCTATTCTTGATGCTTCCAACATTAAGGGTGCGCCTTCTTTTGGGAAATACCTTGGTGTTAATATTAGCCCTAATAGACTTAGGAAATCGGATTATATTGATCTCCTTAACAAGACTAAAAATAGAATAAAAGGGTGGCAAGCTAAACTCCTTAATATGGCCGGAAGAAGTACTCTAATTAAATCCGCTCTTAATTCCTATCCTCTTTATGTTATGCAAACTACCTTGCTTCCTAGTGCCATCACTAAGGAGCTTGAGAAATGTTGTAGGAGGTTCCTTTGGAATAAGGTGGATAGCACTCATTATCTTCCTAGAACTAGTTGGGAAAAGGTTTGTCTTCCCTCCGGATTAGGGGATCTTGGTATGCGCAACTTAAGGAATTGGAATCTTGCTTTTATGGCTAAGCTAGGTTGGAGAATCATTCATGAACCGGATAAACTTTGAGTGAGAATTCTAAGAGCTAGATATTTTAAACGTTCCACTTTTCTTAATAGTATTCCTAATTCTAATGATTCCCCCCTTTGGAAAGACATTCTGAAAGGAAAAGAGTTACTCTTGAAGGGTATTTCCTATAGAATTGGAAATGGGAAGGATATTTGTCTTTGGTTTCATCATTGGGTGGGAGATAAACCCATTTATCTTCTTATAGACAAACCTATCCCTAATTCCATGGCTCATTGGGGGGTTAATCATATTATTGAAAATGGAATGTGGAATACTAATAAAATCAAGCACACCATTCCGGAGTATCTTTGTAGGCTTATTGAAAATATCCCCCTCCCTAAAGTAGCTTTGGTTAAGGATACTCTATGCTGGGGTGTTGAAGCTAGTGGATAATTTAATATCCGGAGTGCTTATAAGCTGGCTTCTAATTTTGTGGCTCACCCCTCTTTCCCCTCTATTAATTGGAAGAAATTATGGCATATCCCTATCCCTTTTAAATATAAAATGCTCGTTTGGAACATTTGTCATCATATTTTACCCACGGCTTCCTCTTTGGCTTTAAGAATTGATAACTTCGACCCTATTTGCACAAGATGTAATCTTAGTGAGGAGAGTCATATGCACTTGTTTAGGGATTGTGTAAACACTAGAACGTTATGGTCTAGGATTTTTGGCTTAAATAAAATGGATAAGGGATTTAATTATCATAGTTTTTTCAATCTTAATTGGGAAGGATGGGTTAACTATAATCTAGGGATGAGTACTACTTGGAAGGTTGCCTTCTCAATTGCCTTGTGGCATATTTGGAAGGCTAGAAACTATACGGTATTTCAGCAGGCCATGTATCATCCTATCTCTTTATTTATTAAATATAAGTTGGATTTGGATGTTACTCTCAACCTTTTTCAGGGAAACGCTAGACTCCCAGTAAGTTTGATAAGAGAATCAAGATGGAAAAGACCTTTGGGAAGCTGCATCAAGATTAATTGCGATGGGGCTTGGCAGGGGGAAGAAAAGGCAAGCGCTGGAGCAGTGACTAGAATGTCAGATGGAACCTGGTTTTTTGGAAAAGCATGGAAGGTGGCTGCCAGCAGACCTGCACAAGCTGAGCTTATGGCGATTTATGGGGGTATGCAAATGGCAGTTGATGCACAACTTACGGAAGTCATCATCGAGACTGATGCTCTCTCTCTTAAGCGTAGCATTGAAGAGGTGGCCAAACAAGGAACTCATCAGTTAGCCGTGATTTTCAGGGATATGGAAGCTCTCCTCAACAAGGGGTGTTCTTTTACTTTCAGCTATGTGCCTAGAGAAGCAAATAAAGTGGCTCATATTCTTGCTAAAATTGTTGTACAGGAGGAAGCAGGAAGGAAATGCTAGGTTCTTTGATGATGCACCCATTTGTGCTAAGAGTGCATATGAGGAGGATATCACAAGGAGTATCTAATTGTTGTATCTTGAATGCTATGTTGCTGCAGAATTCAGACAAAGGACGTGAACCAGTGTTATTTGCTTATGCTTATTTACAACTTAATGTAGGAGGAACTTGTATTTTCTGGGTTTGGAATCAAAAAAACAGTAGTGATGCCAGTTGTTTTAGGCAGGTTTTGCTCATGCTTGATGTGCCTTGGTTTGTAGACCTTTATTATCTTTAATGAATGAGTAGCCTTTCTATTTTAAAAAAAAAAAACAAGTTACTCCGTAATAAATAAATAAATAAATTTAAAATTATAGAAAATTAAAAATAAACGTGTAAAACTTTGGTGAGCATATCAACTTTGGTAATAAAAAAGATGGTTAAAAAAAAGTGAGTAGATTTGGAGACAAGATACGAATAGAATAGCGCATAATAAGGAGACAACGAAGCAGCTTCGAATAGGCAACCTGGCAAAGTTTCACACTTTTGAGAGCCGTACATTTTTTAACAAATTGTTGGTTGGCCTATTATTATTTTTAGTTGATGACCATTTTCATTCTAATATTATTTATTAATTAATCATCAATATAACTCAATACTTTAAATACAAATTATGGGGTGTTTGTTACATTATTTGGATTTTAGTTAATTTTAGGTAAAACAGGAAGACCCTTTATATAATTATTTAAACATAATAGATTATATGTTACTCGTATCTTTGTACATGTTTGATATTGTGTTGTTGAATTTTGATTTTCTAAAATGTTTTCCAATAATTATGAAAAACTATTTGATATTATTGTCAATGCATGTATAAGAATACAGAAGATCAGATGTATAAGGAATGCAAAATAATTTCTTGTTAGGAATATATTTGGTTCATTTAATATGTAAGACTATACTGATTTGATAGAACTAAATTAGTTGGAATATATTTAAATTTACACGTAGTCAATAGAGTTTAGAGCAGTAAATCATTAGGGTTATTGTATTAATTAATTTTAATATAAATAATATCGATTGATACATGAGTAAGTTATACTCTTATTATATCTTTACTGAAATCTATCAATTATTGAAAAACATTTGCTAAATATTGACACATATGTATAAGATACAATAGAATATACAATGTAAAGGAAAATTATAGCTGATTTAAACATTTTAAAATACTTTGTAGTAGCGGCTTTAGTAAAAAGCTTTGTATTACTTCTATTATTAGGGAAAAAAAATTACTAATATAACTTCAAACTCTTCAAGTTAATTACATTACGTACCTTATAAATCATGTCACATTAATAATATAACTTCAAACTCTTAAACGTGAGATAAATATGGAGTAACAACATATGCAATTAGCAATATCTGTAGTACATGTCTAAATATATTTTTTGGGAAAAACGTAGTCAACATTAGATTGTAATATACAAGTAACTTGTAATGCTATATATACTTCGTATATACTATGACAATCACTATTTTTTTTTTATTAAACAATCACTGTTTTTTTTATTAACCCATAATTGTCATGCTTTATAATCTCTGTTTTTTTTTTTTTTTTTTTTTTGACAACATTATAATCTCATTTGAGTATGTGACTAACGCTGTGATTAACTTGAAAGTGCTGCTTTTTTTTTTCGGTAAGGGGAGAATCCTATCCAGTCGAAACCTCTCATAGGTTCTTCCTACCATTATTTTCTAAAAAGTGATAAGGTATAGTAGATTGAATATATAAAAAGTGGATTGGAGGGTCTTGAAGACTATACCTAGTAACCTAGGTAGTAATGTAGTATGGTTGATATGGAGGTGAATGATAAATGGTCTCATTTTAAGGAATAGGTTTAATTGGAAGTCGGTCATCAATTCAAGTACTCAAATTTATTCTTCCAATCATTGTTGCTTCACCATTTTGATTGTCGGCTACCTTGTTGGTTATGTTATGATCAATTCAATACAATTTTAATTATAACTTTGTACTCCACCAGTTATACCGTATCAAGCTAAGGTATATATTAATATAAATAAATTATTTCCTCCAATTTCTCATTTTGCTTTTAGGCCCTGTTTAATTCACCTTAATTTTGCTGAACTAAAATTATTTTTACTGAACTGAAATTTTTTTACTGAACTGAAATTATTTTTACTGATATTCTATTATAATTTTGTTTTGACGGGAAGATTAAAGATTTCATTTATAAAATAGCCAAACGGCACTTACAATCAATTTTTAAGAAATTTAAAATTCCAACAAGAATGTATAAAACCCTAAATATAACATCGCAGAATCGATTGATAATGGCCTTAACAAAAAACTTCATCCGAAGCAATACAATCTGTGAGTTTGCTCTAATTCGGCATAAGACCTGCAGATGCATAATTTTTTGGATGAATATACTTCCGTGGTCTTCTAAACTCCGGTAGAAATTGCGAAACCTTCGATCTTCATTCTTTAATAAACAAGTAATTAAAATTCCTACCATGAACACCATCTTAAGGATGGTATCTTTTTATTGAAAGCAATTAAAGAGATTTTGGGGCTTTCCACCGGAAACAACCAGTGGAAGCCCCTACAAAATTCACAAATAAAAATCAAGAATGAAGGAGATGAAGAGAAGGAAGGATTGAAGAAAAAACAAAGAAAAAACCCTAGCATAAGAGGCTAGGAAAAACCCTCCCAAGGGAAAACCCTAGAGGGAACTATCTCCCTATTATAATTCTTCTTTAAGAAAACTGAATTTTACTGAACTGAACTTATTTTTACTGAACTAAAATTATTTTTACTGAACTGAAATTAATTTTACTGAACTGAAATTATTTTTACTTAATATTATTATTTTAAAGTGAAGAGAACAGAGCCTTGTACAAAAATCCCCAAAAAAAATGATAGAAATTTGTTTTGAGTCATGGATATTATTGAATAATACGGAGTACAAGTAAAATCATCAGTGATCTAAGGAAAAAGAATGAAATATATTTTCTTCATTAACATTATCAACAAAATAAACTTATATAAATAAAATACTTTCATATTTAAAATAAATTGGAGGGAATATATTAGAGAAATGAACATTAGAATTTAGAAACATTGAAAATTTCATATTTAACCAAGAGTTATTATTAATGAGATATTATTTGAATACATGCATCAATGTTTCCTAATATCACAACATGTAAAATATACTACTTCCTCTGTTCTTTTTTACTTGATCCCCTTTGACTTTTATACTAATTACGCTCATTCCTTTTACTGCCTTTTGTGAATAACATGCATCAATGTTTCCTACTATCATAATACGTAAAATATACTACTTCGTATGAATATTGTATATCACATTTGTATATTTTTCCATATCTCTAAAATCTCATATGTCTAACAGTATTGCATTTTTGTAGCATATAGTACTATTTTAAAAATACATTATCTTAAATTATAGATGTATATTTATTTTTTAAATTTTTTTCAAAAAGAAAAGATTAAAAAAAAAAATGCTAACTTCAAACAATGACAAACTTTTAAATAAATCCGATGTACAATAAAATATTGTACAATCGTTATAAAGTTACCCTCTATAAATAAAATAGTGTTTATGCTTTATTGATAAAAGTTACCAAAAAAATTATAAAAGTGACCTTAAATTTAATAAAAATGACCCTAATGTACAGTAAATTACTATACATCGTGTGTATACAAAAATTACTCTTAAAAGATAGCTTAGGTAAGGGGTAGCTCATATGATTAAAGCTTCCCTTCCGATTTTAAGAGATTTTGGGATTGATTCTCATCTCACGCTTTCTGCCTCTCTAAAAGAAAAAAAAAAAAAAAAAAAAGACAAATTTTGGAGAATAAAATGGATTTCTTAAAAAAAAAAAAAAAAAAAAAAAAAAAAAAAAAAAAATACTCCTCTTGCGTGGCTCTATAAGGTTTCACCTCTGTTGTGTGGCTCCTCTTGCATGACCTGTGTGTGGGCCTTAATTAAATTGTGGTTTCTTTTGTGAGGAAGAAGAGTTTATAGGTGGGGGTATTTTTGGTCATATAATCATTTATCACTTAATTTTAACAGAACTAACAGTGTATTTCTTCTGTTCTGGAGGGAAAATTTGGTTAGGATTGATTCTATAATTTTGAATTATGTTATGACAAGCTATCTTTATATAATTCCTTGAGAGAAAATATGGTTAGGAATAATTCTATAATTTTAAATTATTATTCTGTATGGAGTTTTTTCTTCCCTTTGTGTTTAGGGTTGTCTAAAACAAAAATCTACCGTACAGTTGTTACAAACCTTAAAAACTAGTCCATCATCTTAGAAATAAAAGTAAATTAGGGTATGTATTGTCTTTATTACGAGTTATTCTCACTATTCATTTTAATCCAATAAAAAACAATTCGTACTTTGAATTTTGTGTCAATTAAAATATCAAAATCACAACATCAATGTATTACGAGTTTAAAGTACACTTCCGTAATACACATTCCTATGACCAATTCAATTTTCGAACCTCATTTAACCATCGTGCTATAAGAGTATAATCGTATAAGTATAATACTAAAATAAAAGTGTAAAAGGTGATCAATTTTTTATTTTTACAATTATTGACAAATTTGCGCACTAATCATCACTAGTCATAAAAACATACTTAGGGTATTTAAACTTTCCACTAAATTTTCCAACTTACCACTTAAATTAATGAAAAAGAATGACCAAGTCCTTCCAAGAAACAATACAACCCCAACAACTCCCATTCCTAACTCTACTATATATATCCCTCAAAATTATCCTTACACATTAAAGAAAATCTTCCAGAACAAAGTAACCCAAAAACAAAAATAATAGGGTCAAATTACATGAAATAAAAATAAACAATCCCCTGTTTTTTCTCCCCTGTTTTTCCCCTGTTTCAAAACAGGGCATTAAGCTTCAATTACCCAAGAAATAAATTGAAAAAAAATTGAAAAAAATGGAGGGAAATAGTAGAGGTTGGGGAAGAAATATGAGCAGAAATTTAAGCAGAAATATGAGCTCAAGTTGGGGAGTTGAGGATGTTTTTAGTAGCCAATCGCGGCGTAGTGTAAGAGCACATGAAGAAGATGAAGAAGCATTAACATGGGCTGCCCTAGAAAAACTTCCCACTTATAATAGGTTAAGGACTAGTGTCCTTAAATCTTATGCTGAAAGTCAAAATCAAAGTAAGATTTCTCATAAAGAAGTTGATGTTAGGAAGCTTGATGTCAATGATAAAATTGAGTTCATTGATAGATTGTTCAGAGTTGCTGAGGAAGACAATGAAAAGTTCTTAAGAAAACTTAAAGACAGAATTGATAAGTAAGTTTTTTCTTTTAATTATAATCTAATATTATGTTTTATGGTTTTATTGATTAAAAATAATACATCAATATGGTTTGATGATTGTTCTTTAGCCTTTTTCTTTAGTTAGGTATGCATGTGAGGTTGTGAGTACGTTATAATCTTGTTTGTTGATCAAAAGGATCTTCATGTTTTAGTTATGAGGTTAGTATGAGTCGTATTTTGAAAAAGTTGTCACCTTTCATATGATAATGATGAGTCGTGATGAATTTGCTTAGATATTCATATTTTCTTTCAAGATTGAAACAGTAAGGAGATTACGATAACGATTGAACTACCACAAAAAAAAAAAAAAAAAAAAAAAAAAAAAAATCTACAGAAACCGTGTTATATAACTAATTACGAAAGAAAGAATGTAAAATCTAATTCGAAAGGGGGATAATAATGAATATAATTCTCGTATAAGTGAAAGATGATTAATCAAAATGGATAATAATGAATAAAAGAATATGACAAAATATTGTAAATAATACAATTGGTGGACCTATGTCATTGACTACCATTAGTGGTTGTTAAAATGGATTTGTTATAAAATTAAGCAAGTTGCAAGAAATTTGTACTCGTGTTTCTTATAACGCATGAAATTTTTTATGCATGTTCAAGGAAACCAGCTTACGCATTGTATTGTATAGCTTTTGTACATTGCTTTTCCGTGTATCTTTTTCACTAATTATTGTTGGTGGTTGCTACTTTTGTGAAGCATTTGTAATTTAATAAAATAAAAGAGCATACATTTCAATCAATTAGTTAATAATTTGCTTTCTCAAAGCTATCTAAAAGAATGAAACTTCAACATTTGTCTTTTTTTATTTTGTTTGTCATCTATTTTTGTCAAGGTTATATCACATCAACATTGTGGACTCAAGTCATTCAAAATTGACTATTTTCGATTTTTAATTAAAAAAAAAATTATATTCCCTCCGTCCAAATTTAATCTTTAAGTTTTCTAACTTTTTTATTGTTAAGGCAAGGGCATACAAGGTGATCAATAATAGGAATAAGAATTACAAAAAAATTACAATATTTTTTCGAATTAGTTAAATAATGAAATTTTAACTGAACCTTGATTCATCAATAGTAAAATTCTTATCTCAATTGATATAAACACGATTTTTTTTGTAAATGATTATAATTGAAGAATCTAAATTGTAGTTGCGGATATCAATAATTTTTTGGTGTCAATGTTTAGAGAAGTTGGACCTTTTTTTTATAAAAATATTCTCTATATATATACCACCCCAATATATAATTAAACAAATTAACACTTGTCATCTTACCAACTTTATTTATTTTTATATTTCTCTAATTATGATTAATCTCATCTTAATGATTATTACAGAGTTGGGATTCAGCTTCCAACAGTTGAAGTAAGATTTGAGCATTTAACGGTAGAAGCAGATTGTTATGTCGGTACAAGAGCTCTTCCAACCCTACCAAATGCTGCTCGTAATTTTGCTGAAGGAATCCTTGGTTTGATTGGTATTAGACTGGCTGAAAGGAAAAAGCTCACTATCCTTAAAGATATATCCGGCATTGTTAAGCCATCAAGGTATATTTATGAGTCGAATACAATATATTCCTTTCATATTACAAGCACATTAATGTGTACATATACCTCCATATGATGTGATACCTAATACGTGTAAATTATAACATACACGTGTTTCACATATTGTATCACACTATCTTAGATGAACAATATGGCCGGTTACAAAAACATTAAAGAAGATTAGAAAGATAAAAAAAAAAGTTTTCCAATGATAAAGTACTCTATTATAGTAAAGTGAATTTATAAGTGTGAAGAAGACAAAATGAAGATATGGTAAATCATGTGACTATTATTGCTTTGATAAAAGTGTCAAAAATGAGGCAACTTTTGTGTTGACAAAATTGGGCATAGTAAATAAGTAACATAGATGTTTGTTAAATTATGTTTGAAAATTTATGGTAGATTTTATTTTGCAGGATGTGTTTATTGTTAGGCCCACCTTCATCTGGAAAGACAACTCTCTTGTTAGCTTTCGCTGGAAAACTGGACCCTTCTTTGAAGGTACTTGTTTCTAATAATGTCATTATGATTACGACTATAAGGTTATGGTTACGGTTACACTGCACGTATTGATATAAAATTTTGTTGAACGGACCAACAATACGAAATCATGGCGATTACTTGTATACTCGTATTTAGTATGTATGTATGTACCTCGTATAACACGTATGTTTGGTGACGGGTTTATGAACAGGTAAAGGGTGAAGTGAGTTACAATGGACATAGGTTAGATGAATTTGTACCACAAAAGACATCAGCCTACATTAGTCAAAATGATGTCCACATTGGATCTATGACTGTCAAAGAAACTTTGGATTTTTCTGCTCGTTGCCAAGGAGTTGGTTCTCGTTATGGTAAATATTCTAATACTCCTTTCGTTTTATTTCGTTTTTTTAAATGCATCACTTTTTTTAAAAAAATTTAATATATAATATTTTAAATATTCTAATCGTGAATTTAATTATTATATTCAGAGCTCCTATCTGAACTTGCAAGGAGAGAAAAGGAACATGGTGTTAAGCCTGATCCGGAAGTTGATCTTTTCATGAAGGTAAATTCCATAATTATAAAAATATACGTATCAATAATGAGAAAACAAATTTAATTTATTCATTTATCGAAATTTATTTTATCCGTATATGCAAAAATAATATAATGACTTAATATTTGTTTCAGGCAACTGCTATGGAAGGAGTTGAAAGTAATCTTATTGTGGACTACACCCTTAGGGTAAGTTGCATCATCAAATCTCGCATTAAAATAAGTTCAAATTACACTATCAACGCGATAAAAATTACATTTATTTATGAATTTGGTGTTTAGTTTATTGACTACGGTCCCCTCTAAATCAGCAGCCAGAATAAGGTTGAAAAAATCAGCACAAAAATAATGAAAAATTTGACCTTTATCGTCAAAAGTAGGTTCTCACCTACTAAATTATATTCTTATGGACAGATGGATTTTTATAAGCTAGTGGTCATACTTTTATCTAGTTGTATTAGATTTAGAGATATTGTCGTATGAATTTCCTTTTTGGGTTGGTGAACCACTCTTTTTCGTCTTCTTTTTCATGCAAGTTGAAGTGGAAGCCACCAAACCAACGTCTCTCTTCAACTCCACAATTCTGTAAATTTATTTTTCATAACCGACACATAGAAAATAAATTAGGAACAATACGTAGTAATAATAATACTAGTACTCCCTCTGTCCCGTTTACTTGTAACATTTTGACTATATACGCTTGCCGATGCACATATTTGACTAGTTATAAAATGTTTATGTTAATAAAATATACATTGAAATAGACCCAACAACATCTTACGGAGTATATAATTACATTGGCTTTCATATAATAGCTAGATTAGACGGTCAAAGTGAAATGTGTAAATAGTGCAAAATTCAAAATGTTGAGTAATTTGAAACAGAGGGAGTAATTATTATTATTATTATTATACAACCTACACAAAAATTAGTGGAAAGCCGACACATAATCTTATATAAACCTTCGGAATACAATTTCTCCATTCATAACGTATTACGTAATTTACTACTTTCTAGGGGTAGCTTTGTCTTTTTAATATCTATCTATATATGTCAGAAATTAATGATATGAGTATGATTATAAAATGAGCACCTTCATCTTACACCCAAATGCATTCATACCGTAATATATTGATTCTGAGAGTATCTTATGTAACACACTGCCACACAATATTTATGGTAGTGAACAAGTGTTGTAATTTTGTTAGAAATGGTAGGTCAAGATATGAGATTAAACAACATGAATAAAGATGGTCTTATCTAGTTATAAATTTATACATACTTAAAGTATTTTGTTAATAAGTTATTTCTTTATATCATTGCATGACATAATATTTTATGGGACAGATTCTGGGACTAGATATATGCCGAGACACTCTTGTTGGTGATGACATGCTACGTGGTATCTCTGGTGGACAAAAGAAACGTGTCACCACAGGTCATTTTCATAATTTCACATCTATTTAGTATTTAGGAAAATTTGTCAAAAACAACCTTTTAAAGTGTCTATTTTATTAAAAACAACCTTTTAAATTTTTTTTTGCAACTTCAGACCACATTATAAATTTTTTTTACCAAAGACAACCTAATGCTAGTTTTCGGCGTTGACTCTATTTTTCCGATGTTGACCACGAGTGTGTGAGGCACGGGACTTCATATATTTCTAATTATACCCCTTTCCCCTCCAATTAACTCCTATTAAAACCCTTCAAAGTGACAAATTACTTTGAGAGAGGAGGGGATTTAGTACGAGTGAATTGGAGGGAAAGGGGTGTAATTAGCAATATATGAGGTCACATGTCTCATACACTCGTTGTCAACATCGGAAAAATAGAGTCAACGCCGAAAATTAGCATTAGGTTGTCTTTGATAAAAAAAAATTATAATGTGGTCTGAATTTGTAAAAAAATATTTAAAAGGTTGTTTTAAATAAAGTGAACACTTTAAAAGGTTGTTTCTAACAAATTTTCCTAGTATTTATGAATAATATTGACTAAATAACTAAGCTAGTTAATATACTATTTTATCCTTTATTATTTTCAACGTGGAATTTATTTTATGTTTGTTCTTCCTCCATTGATTAACTGATTCAATGCTAACTTAACCTTAGCCTTTCAATAAAGATAAAAGCATAGCCTAGAAGAATTTATTTGTGTGGTTTGATATTGATCAATGATGTATATTGATCAACAAATTGCAACATTGTGTCAGTTGATGAAAACAACACCAATATATGTGATGTTGTGACAACAATAATTGACAATTTTTCTTTGATGGTACCCCGACACTATATTCACAACGAATAATTAAAGTTTATACCATATTACATAGTTACATATTCACCGTTGATGGTAACCCTATATTAATAATCTCAATAAATTTTAATGGTAACCCTATATTAATAATCTCAATAAATTTTAAATATTTTATGTATAACAGTTATATAAATAGACCGTGTTCATTCTAAATGAATTAGCACTTAACAAACTCGTGTATTTTTGTCCTGTATTTGAAAATGGCAGGTGAAATGATAGTGGGCCCAACAAAGGCATTGTTCATGGATGAAATATCAACTGGGCTGGATAGTTCTACCACTTTTCAAATAGTAAAGTGTTTGCAACAAATAGCCCATTTATCTGATGCAACCATTTTAGTGTCACTACTTCAACCTGCTCCTGAGACTTTTGACCTCTTTGATGATATAATCTTATTGTCTGAAGGCCAAATTGTATACCAAGGCCCTAGAGAGCATGTTGTTGAGTTCTTTGAAAGTTGTGGGTTTCGTTGCCCCGAACGTAAGGGTACAGCCGATTTCCTCCAAGAGGTAAAATATATAAACCCCTTTGTACATTAATCAATGGTCAAAGTTATGTATTGTCAGACGTGAAAGTCAAAGGGTTGCGAATAATACTAAACCGCGCGTGATAAATGGTGTTTACAGGTTACTTCGAAAAAGGATCAGGAACAATATTGGGCCGACACAAGCAAGCCTTATAGGTACATACCGGTATCAGAATTTGTGACCCGATTCAAGCGTTTCCATGTTGGGCTAAGGCAAGATAACGAGCTTTCGGTCCCATACGACAAGGCCCAATCACACAAGGCAGCTTTAGTCTACAAAAAATACTCTGTCCCATACAAAGAACTTCTCAAGGCATCTTTTGACAAGGAATGGTTGCTTATTAAGAGGAACCCCTTTGTGTACATTTTCAAGGCTATACAAATCATGATTATCGCGATCATTACATCAACGGTGTTCATAAGAACTAAGATGCATACTAGGAATGAGAATGATGGAGCTCTATACATGGGAGCCCTGATTTTCACTCTGATTATTAACATGTTTAATGGTTTTGCTGAAATGGCTATGATCATGCAAAGACTTCCTGTGTTTTATAAGCATAGGGATCTTCTTCTTCACCCTGCTTGGACTTTCACCTTACCAAGTTTCTTGCTCGGTATTCCTATATCGATTTTTGAATCCATTGTTTGGACTTCTATGACATACTATTCCATTGGATTTGCACCTGAAGCTAGCAGGTATGATAAAAGTTCAACAAATACTTTCATAGAGGAGTATATACATTATGTAACAGTCTATTTTAACATGATTTGCTTCTGTTATTCAGATACTTCAAGCAACTTCTATTGGTGTTCCTTATTCAACAAATGGCTTCTGGAATGTTTCGTGTTACAGCCGGGTTGTGTAGGACTATGATCATTGCTAATACCGGAGGAGCTCTGAGTGTCCTCCTTATGTTCATGCTTGGAGGTTTCATCCTTCCTAAAGGTCAGTTCTCATATCAAATCCTCTGAATTTACTTAGAATTCATAATCTTTATATGTTGGAATAGAAATTGATTGTGTTTTTACATCTTAAATCAGCCTTAATACCCAATTGGTTGCAATGGGGATATTGGGTGTCACCTTTATCATATGCATTCAACGCTCTTGCTGTTAATGAGATGTTTGCTCCGCGTTGGATGAACAAGCCGGTAAGATTTCCTTGTAACTTTAATGTCATCCATTCAATTACATGAGACTATCATTAAAACAGCTTAGAATATAAACTTAGATTTTGACATTTTTTGGAATAATCTGCAGGCATCAGATGGTGTAACTCCTTTAGGTGTACAAGTGCTGAAGAACTTCAGTGTCTTCACAGACAGAAATTGGTATTGGATTGGAGCAGCTAGCCTTGTCGGCTTTATTGTAGTTTTGAATCTGATCTATACTCTTGCACTTACCTACCTAAATCGTAAGTACATTCGAGTTTTTCAAATGACATGAAGCAAAATTTACTCTTTCTTTAGCTAAAATTGTTGCTATCTTTTATGTATATAGCTATTGGAAAGCCACAAGCAACAATCGCTAAAGAGGATGAAGATGGCATGGAAGATGAGCACTCGGTTAAAAAGCATAAGAAAAACCTATCCTCTGCTGATGGAAACAATACAAGTAAGACCATTAGCTATATTACATTCAAGTTAAGTATCGCAATTGCCTAGATTTGGTTATTCATGCTGTGTTTCGAAAACTTTTACAGGGGAGTTGGCACTTCAAAGAATAATGAGTCGGTCCAATCCTAACGGATTTAGCAGAAATGATGATGCTTCTATTGAGGTGACAAATGGGGTTGCTCCAAAAAGAGGCATGGTTCTTCCTTTTACTCCACTTGCTATGTCCTTCGACGATGTGAGCTACTTTGTTGACATGCCTGCGGTGAGTGAACTCTTTGTCATGTACTTGTGTTGATCAATGCAATGCGTTTTTTCAGGAAATAGTTTACTAAACTCTTTATCTTTAATTTTTGGCAATATTAGGAAATGAAGGAACAAGGGGTGCCAGAAGATAGGCTTCAACTCCTTCGAGAAGTGACCGGTGCATTTAGGCCAGGAATTCTAACAGCTCTTATGGGTGTTAGTGGAGCTGGAAAGACAACATTGATGGATGTTCTTGCTGGAAGAAAGACAGGAGGTTACATTGAAGGCGATGTCAGAATCTCTGGTTTCCCTAAAAAACAAGAAACTTTTGCTAGAGTTTCTGGTTATTGTGAACAAACTGATATCCATTCTCCTCAAGTCACAGTCAAAGAGTCGTTAATATACTCAGCTTTCCTCAGGCTCCCTAAAGAAGTCTCCAAGGAAGAAAAACTTGTAAGAACTTATTTCCGATAAATTTTACTACACGGTCTTGTTATCTTCGCCTGATTTTTACTGAACTGAAAGTCGAAAAATGATATTTACTAATACTAACTTAACACTATTTTATCCTGTTAATGAAGACATTGCCTTGTACATGTGATGTGAAACTAATGACTTTTATTACCTTTATCTGCTAGGTTTTTGTTGACGAGGTGATGGAACTAGTAGAGCTCGACAGCCTTAAGGATGCAATAGTAGGGTTACCAGGAATAACAGGGTTATCAACAGAACAAAGGAAGAGGCTCACCATTGCAGTTGAGCTTGTTGCTAATCCCTCAATCATCTTTATGGATGAGCCAACTTCAGGTCTTGATGCAAGGGCTGCAGCCATTGTGATGAGGACAGTAAGAAACACCGTCGATACAGGAAGAACTGTTGTTTGCACAATTCATCAACCTAGTATTGATATCTTTGAAGCTTTTGATGAGGTACTTAACACTCTTTTTAAAGAAAAGATTATTTGGTTTTATTTCACTTTCATCTTTAATAATGTACAATTGTTATGTTTTCCAGCTTCTTTTGATGAAAAGAGGAGGACAAGTTATATACTCAGGGCCATTAGGCCGAAACTCACACAAGGTCATCGAGTATTTTGAGGTAATAATGGTTTAGTTTTCAACACCGACCTTGTGCATATATAGATTTAATACATTATCTAACTAGTAAAAATTTATGAAATCATTTCAGTCAATTCCCGGAGTCCCAAAAATCAAGGAGAAGTACAACCCTGCAACATGGATGTTAGAAGTCAGCTCTATTGCAGCTGAAGTGAGGCTAGAAATGGACTTTGCTGAGTACTATAAGTCATCATCACTTTACCAGTAAGTAGATCAAATTCGCTTTCCATATTACATTAACATGATACTGATTTTACCATTTACATGTATTAACTATGTATTAATACCTGTTGAGCAGAAGAAACAAGGCACTGGTAAAGGAGCTAAGTGTACCACCAGCAGGAGCAAAAGACTTGTACTTTTCGACTGAATTTGCTCAATCGTTATGGGGCCAATTCAAATCATGCCTTTGGAAGCAATGGATGACTTACTGGAGAAGTCCTAGCTATAATCTTGTCAGATACTTCTTCACCTTGGCTGCTGCCCTTATTGTTGGAGCTATCTTTTGGAGAGTTGGAACTAAATTGTAAGTATTATTTTTCATCCGAACAATGTCTCACCTTTTTCTGTACACCCTCAGTTCAGAATTAGTAGTCGCATTATCTCATTAACACATACCATTTACAATATGTGACTTCTAATTCCAGGTAGAGAAAAAACAAGTATAAGTGACTAAACTTTATTTACAATTTTTATGACTTAAATTGACAGGGACAACGCGAATAATCTAACCATAGTCATCGGAGCCATGTATGCTGCTGTACTCTTCGTTGGAATCTGTAATTGTGGAACAGTACAGCCTGTGGTGGCTGTTGAGAGAACAGTCTTCTATAGAGAAAGAGCTGCAGGAATGTACTCTGCATTGCCATACGCCATTTCACAGGTAAGCGCAAAGTTCAGCATACTTGTGATAACTTAACATAATGTTATAACTTGAATTTGTACATTTGGATGTATTTTTTTTAACATGAACTTATTTTTGTTCTTACAGGTTGTTGTTGAAATACCTTACATATTCGTGCAAGCGGCGTACTACTCAATCATAGTGTATGCTATGGTGAGTTTCCAATGGACTGCAGGAAAGTTCTTCTGGTTCTTCTTTATCACATTGTTCTCCTTCCTTTACTTCACCTACTACGGTATGATGACCGTGTCCCTAACACCAAATCACCAAGTTGCTTCCGTGTTTGCTGCTGCTTTCTACGCGCTCTTCAACCTCTTTTCCGGCTTCTTCATTCCTAGACCAGTAAGTCCTTTACCAGCTTCCTGTTTTCAAACATCAGCATAACAGATTACATATATTGGAAACTAAATATTTGTATGTTTTTGTTGTGTATTTCAGAAAATACCAAAATGGTGGGTATGGTACTACTGGATCTGCCCTGTGGCATGGACAGTTTACGGGTTGATCGTTTCACAATATGGTGATCTAACACAAACGATCCAAGGCACCGGGATGACACCCGATCCAATGATTAAAGACTACATTCAAATACATTTTGGGTATGAGCCTGATTTTATGGGTCCAGTAGCTGTGGTTTTGGTTGGATTCACGGTGTTTTTCGCCTTCTTGTACGCTTACTGCATTAGGACACTCAACTTCCAAATGAGGTAGAGAGCTTAGAGTAGTCAGTACATGTATGTATAAACCAAAAAAATAAAAATTGTTAACTATTATTTGCCTTCATATACATCTTGAAGAGAAAGTTGTAAATATGAGAATCATGTGAGATTAACTAGCTAGATAAATATTTTTATGTATGGGGAAATATAAAAGTATGTGTATATATTTCCCAATATATAGTATGATTTGGTAGTATTGCATTGTGTAATGTGAAATTGTATATTGATTATATAATATATAAATTTCAATTTTGGCTCACAAATTTGTTATTGTTTGTTCATAAATCAATATCGGCTTACCCGTTACTCCATTAGTCCCTTATATTTTTGTACCATCTGACTTAAAAAACTATCACAAAATATGGTAGTATAAAAATAGGAAAATTTGCGAGGAAGGTCCTTTTATGAGGACGACCTTGTGGGGAAGGTCCTTTTATGAAAAAGGTGGCACGAAAGGTCCTTCTATGTACATTGGGTTGCGAGGAGGGTCCTTTGACCAAATTCCGGCGTTGACCAAGATTTTCCAGCCAAAAATAATCACATGATGTGCACATGACCACTTAAATGAGGTTTTTTAGGTGGTGGATGTTCGAGGTGTGGGTTTTAATGGGTGGTTTTCGTAGGTGGCCGGTTCTGGTTCTGGTGAAATCAAACACCATAACAATTAACAACCATAATTCTAATTGTAATTGTTGTTTCCGAGCTTAATTTAAAGGGGGAAAGGGAAATCAAGGGAAAAGAGGGAAAAAGGAAAAAAAAAAAAAAAAAAACCTCATTTAAGTGGTCACGTGCACATCACGTAATTATTTTTGGCCGGAAAAAATTGGTCAACGCCGGAATTTAGTCAAAGGACCCTCCTCACAACCCAATGTTCATATAAGGACCTTTCGTGCCACCTTTTTCATAGAAGGACCTTCCACACAAGGTCGACCTCATAAAAGGACCTTCCTTGCAAATTTTCCATAAAAATATTATGAAAAGGTAAAGAAGTTACACCATAGTATTTCTATATCTTTCTCCCCCTTTATTTTTATCATTCTAGATGGAGTAGTGTAAAAGTGAGGAATTTATTATGAAAATGAGGGAGTGATACAAAAAAAAAAAAAAAAAAAAAAAAAAACCTTTTCTTTTAGCCAATAGTCCCTCTATTCATAATTTTTTGCCCCATTTAAAAATATGAGTCAAACTTTAAATTATTTAAACCATTAAATACTCTTAAATCTTAATCTATAAGAAAAAATACAGTCGTGTTGGATCTAGTTAAATTCGTCTAATTGTATATTTTATTAATATATCTAGTTTTTATAATTTTTTTACACATATGAAATTGGATGGATATAAAACCATTCTAAGTCGTGTTTTAGAGACCACGATGAATCAAATGGGGTAAGTTTTATGAATGGAGGGAGTTGTAATTTATGTTATCTATATACATAAAAATTAATGTCTTAAGTAAGCACAAATAAATAAATAAATAAATAAAAAAAAAAAAAAAACAAAAAACAAAAAACAAAAAGAAGATAGTATATAAATTGGAATAGTTTTAGCAATTCCAAGACAATAAAGAGTTATTCTCTTTAAATCTTTTTTTTCCTTACGGTAATATGCTTTACAGAGTAATCAGTAATCAGTTGCCAATGCAAGTGTGCAACAACCAGACCATACACTAGTTTTCTGATACAACCTCTATTTTATACTTCGGAGTATTAATTGCAATAAAGGGGTGTTATTTATGAAATTGTGAACCATAAAAAATTCATTTGATGCAATTGGAATGAAGGAAATCATTGTACCACTTGGAAAATGAAATACTACATATAGGGTTGTTCATCAGTCCAAGACCAAACCGGACCAGACCGAAAGTTAGACTTTTAAGAACCGAAGATCGGATCGATTAAGCTAGGACCAAACCCGGATCGAATCGAAAGAATCAGTCCAAAACCCGAACTGGACCTCTTTGGACCGATATAAGAATTTTTAAAAAAAGAATTCTAATTTTTTTATACTTTTATGGAAAACACGAAAAAAGTAAAGAAAAATCTACACTTTAACGTCTTTTTTTTTTTTTTTTTTTTTTTGTATCTTTAGTACAAAAAAGCTCATAAATTTAAAGTTTTCTAAGCTTATTAAGGATAATATTAACCATTATTTTATATTTCACATATATTTTTAATAAAAAAATCGATCCAGTCCAAGACCGGTTTTTATAGAGTTAAGTATAAAACCCTCGGGTCTAACCTTTTCATTTTTTCACCTTTTGGGACCTCCCACTTTTTTTTCACCGTTTGGGACCTCTGGTTAACTTTATGGTCATTTAACCCGTCTTTAACTCATCGTAGGAAAAGTGAGTCCCTTAATTGACTATTTGACCCAAAAAAGTTAGTCCCCTCATTAACTTTTTCACAAAATTACTAATAAAGTCATCTATTCATAAATAATTATCAGCCATATCCAAAGAAAAAAAGTATATTCCAAATATGCCAATGAAAATAAAAGCAAAAAAAGAGTTGATGTAACTAGCCGTCACTACAACAAATCATCACTTATGCCACGAATTATGCCACGAGAATTAAAAATTCGTGGCATAATTAATTTCATCTAGTCACGGTACAAACGAATTTAAGAAGATTTATACCATGGGAATTTATTTTCCTGTGGCAAACTTTATATTTGTGTCACGAATAGTGCTTTTTCCATGGCAAACTTTACATTTGTGCCACGAGTAACTCTTCTCCCGTGGCAAACTTTACATATGTGCCATGACTAGTTTTTCCCGTTACTTTCTTTTTCTCATCATCCAAATTTAATTTTTCAATCTAGGGTTTTATCCTAATTAGTTACTCTTTTTTTTTTTTTTTTTGAAAAAAAAAAACTTTCAAACTGATTAGAAAATCTCACAAGTCAGACGACACTTTCGGCTACGATTTTGTCGATCTGCTAAAAATTCTCACTCCATCATTGGTAAGTTTGATCTTAATTCAGTTTGTTTACATGAATTTGGTTGCACTTAGCGAATTGTTTGGTAGTTTTTCTATCTTGCCCCATTTCTTTTTATTATTTTGATTGTTATTTTAAATTTTAATTTGGAATAAAAATTGTTTAATTCGTAGCAAAATCCAATGATTGCTCTTTTTAAAAATTAAGATTTAAATTCGTGAAATTGTGATTGCCTGATTTTAATAGTATGCTTTCACTAATATTATTAATCTATTTGAAGTTGTAATATGAAATTATGATGCAAAATTAACCTGCACAAACATTTATGAGGGGACTAACATTTTAGAGGGGATTTATTTTCTTTCTAATCATTTTTAGGGGAATAACTTATTTAACCCAAGGGAGTAACTTATTTAACTCAAGGGATAATTTTTTGGCCAGATTCTACCCATGAGGTCCCAAAAGGTGGAAAAAAAAAGGTAGGAGGTCCCAAAAGGTGAAAAAAAAAATGAAAAGGTTTGACCCTAATTTTATACCTAACTCGTTTTTATAGGGTTTTAAAACGAACTAGACCGAAGACCGAAAAAATAAATTTCTAGACCCGAAGACCGGATCGATTAATTCGATCCGGTCTGGGGTCGGTCCGAGGTGATCCGGTCCATTTTTCGGTCTGGACCGATTTATGAACACCCCAAGTACGTATATATTTGTAAAATAAAAATCGAGAGTTGACTGTTGCAAGTTTCCACCAATATTACAACATTTGTCGCGAGTCTTGAGAAAACGCCATTGAAGATCAAATTCGAAGCTTTTTTTCCAGGTTTTTCCTCACATCCCTTTATCTCTATCGTTCTATCTTTCTTTATCTGATTTTTTCTTTCTTATATTCACATCTTTTTCTGTTTGTTTCATTATCTAATATTGATTGCTGCTCGCTAATTTGGGCTTCAATTATCTGCATTTATAATTAATCTTTTTCATGCTATGTCGTCTCGATTTAAGTTGTTAATTTCCAATTTTTTGATCTTTTGTGATTGATTTTTTAGAGAATAAATTTCCTTTTATGAAGAGTTCAATTAGGGTTTATGATCTCGTCCTTTTTGAAAAAAAATTGTGATTTGATCAGATTATAGATAAATTGATTATTCAATATAAGATATACTGCTCCGATTTTATGAATTTGCAGTATACGCATTGGTATATCTCGTTCAATTTTAATCTGTTGCGTTATCTTATGAGTTGTAAATTCAAGCTGTAACAATTTGATTTTTTTTTTTTTTTTTTTAAAAAATTATCTATTTTGGGGTTATTTTCTGACATTGAAGGTTTAAATTGATGATTTTTGGAAGAATCGAAATTTATAAGTGTATAAAGAAGATTGATAAATGACTTGGGTCATGGTATTTGTTGGAATTGTCAGTGCTTAATGTAGCAAAAAGGGAGGGGGTTAGGGGGAGGCAGTGATGCACGGGTACGGCACTTTTCCACCGTCTCCCGTACCGGGGACGTTTTCGGGACGGGTACGCGACGGGTACGGCCCAAAAACGTCCCCGAGCCGTACCATCAGAAAGTGGTACGCCAGTCGAATTTGGGGACGGCTGAGAGGTGGTGAGGAAACGTTTCGGGGACGGCTCGACCCATCTTCTACCGTCCCCATACAAACCCAACCCATTTTTTTTTTACAATAAACCCCAAATTACATTACCTGAGTTCGATTAGGGATGAACCCTAGAAATTGAAAAGGCTAGATTCTTTGTGGAGGAGGAGGCGACCTAGGCTGCAACCCTAAAATCGAAGGCGGCAACCACCTACGACCCATCTGTCACCGGCGACCGGTGAACACGCGTCACTAACAAGTGTTCTACTTGTACCTTATTTTCTCTTTCTTCGACATAGCTGGGTTGTTGAATACTTCAATTAAATCAGTTTTTTTATTTCCCCTTTTGATGGATGTGAATCTTGTGCTTATTATTTTACTTATTTATTTACTTTCTTTTTTGAGAAAATTATTTGTTTAAGATGATAGGGTGATGCGAGTTCGTGATGTGATTATCTTTTTTTTCCCCTGTTTTCATTCCACTAACTGACTATGTAGCAGCAGTAGTGGTTTGGCGTGAACTTTGTGATTTTTTTTTCTCTCTTCATTTCTCATTTTAAATGATTTGATAATCCATTTCTTTTATTTGTGTTGTTTAAGACAATATTAATTTTAAACAAGTTTTTCACTTTTTCTTTTAATTTGCGTTATATATATTTATATTTCGCCGTACCCATGCCGTACCCGTTTTTTGAAATTTTGATTTTGCCGTTTCCTGTCCCCGTACCCGTACCCGTTTTTGTCCCCGTATCCGTTTCCGTGCAACCTAGGGGGGAGGATTTAAGCAAATAAAATTAGGAATTCCTGTTACGAAAATTCGTAATTTAGAGAGTATGGATATTGTACATTGCATGGTATGGGAGATTGGGGGGGTGGCTCGACTTCTGTGATGACCGTGAAACCAGAACAGCTGAAATAAATATGGCATTGATAATAGACGAGGGACGGAGAGGTATTAGCCCTGTTAACTTGTTGAAGGTGTCGGCTGACATACTAGATTAAAGAAAATAGAGGGAAAGGAAGGGATAGATTATTTTTCATTTGGATAACAATTGAGGAAGAGAGGGAATTGGAGGGAAGAAATGGAGGGTTTAATTTGTAAGAAATTGATCTCTCCAGAGAAATTTGGAAGGAAATTCATCTTACTTCCCTCGCATCCTATCCCCTTCCCTGCCACCCCTTCCCCTTTCTCTATCCAAACACACCGTAAGAGAATGATGGTGGGTTGATGGTTAGTGATTCTTCAATATACTACTCCGTAACATACTTACATTTATGTATGGACTCTGGAAAACATTGTGGAGAATATATGGGGGAGGGGGAAGTCTGCCTTGTTGAATAGAGAGAAAGAAGTTAGTAATTGTATAGTTGAGCATTGGAAGGAAACGAGAATAAGGGTGAATATTTCAGAAGAGTATTTTTTTTCCTTGCTATATTAGCCATTTATGAGTAATTTGCTTCAGATTATCTTTTGATCTTACCAATTCAAAATTCATTGACATTTTCATGCAGTAATTGCTAAGAGCAATAGAGTTCAGATTTAAATAGGCTGGCCGATTGACTGCTTTATGATTCTTTCTTTTTTAAAGTAATTGTGGAAATTAGCATTCTTTCATGGTTTTATAGACAGATGTTTCAATTGTGATTTCAACTTGTTTCTTCATTTATGGATTCCCAATCATTGACAACTGCATCGTCAATTTGTCACAGAAAAAAGGGTTTTTCGTGTCAGTGAGAAACCATGGGAATACAGAAGATTGAGACTGGTCACCAAGATACAGTACATGATTTTCAAATGGATTACTATGGAAAACGTATAGCCACAGCATCATCTGACCACACAATCAAGATAATTGGGGTGAGCAACAATTCCCACCAGCACCTTGCTACCCTCAGTGGTCACCAAGGCCCAGTTTGGCAGGTTGCTTGGGCTCATCCTAAGTTTGGGTCGATCCTAGCTTCATGTTCTTATGATGGGAAGGTCATAATCTGGAAGGAAGGTAATCAGAATGAATGGTCACAAGCTCATGTCTTTGATGATCACAAAACCTCAGTTAATTCAATCTCATGGGCGCCTCATGAGCTTGGACTTTGTCTTGCTAGCGGATCATCAGATGGGAATATTATGGTCTACACTATGAGGTCTGACGGTGGTTGGGATTCAAATAAGATAGACCAAGCTCATCCAAATGGAGTGACCTCTGTTTCTTGGGCACCCGCCACTGCTCCTGGTGCTCTTGTAGCATCTGGAGTACATGATCCTGTCCAAAAACTCTGTTCAGGAGGTTGTGACAATACGGTGAAGATTTGGAAACTCAATAATGGGATTTGGAAGATGGATTGCTTCCCAGCTCTCCAAATGCACACTGATTGGGTTAGGGACGTTGCTTGGGCACCAAATCTAGGGCTCCCAAAATCCACCATTGCAAGTGCATCACAAGATGGGATGGTGATTATATGGACAGTCGCAAGGGATGGTGATCAGTGGGAGGGCAAGGTCTTGAATGATTTCAAGACCCCAGTCTGGAGGGTGTCGTGGTCCCTAACGGGCAACATCTTGGCTGTTGCAGATGGTAACAACAATGTGACATTATGGAATGAGGCTGTCGATGGGGTTTGGCAAATGGTTTCTACCGTTGATTCTTGAGATGGAATAATTTATTAACTTCTTGGTATGTTCAGAGTATGTTCTCTAGTAACTTAGCGCGGGATGTTAGTTCTTTTTTCTGCTTCTCTCGCTGCTTTTGTCTGTCCTCTTTGAATTACATGATTGTGTTCTGTTGGAATATTGTTCACTTTCAAGCTCCCGAAAAAGCAAACATGGCATTCATTGGACCTTAATCATCTTATCTTTCTTTGCCCAGGAAAGGCTTAAGGCTTTAATGTCTTATATACTGATAATAGAGAGTTTAAATGGTTTAAAAATAATTACTCCCCTTTGCAGTAGAAGTGTTGGAGCTCTAACTAGTAATTTTGGGAAATCTGCTGTGCGATATGAAGTGGAACAAATGGTTGTTTTCTTTTATTTACGTCAAGGCTGAATAATATGTGTAAATGCTTGCAAGATTAGATTGTAGACTTGTGTTCAATATTTGATGCTTTATGTTGAAGTTTTATCTATTAATGTCTCCGGTGAAGAGGTCGAATAGGGTAGATGTAAATTTTTGGGAAGGTTGTTTAAAATTTGGGTAGAATACTCTAAACGATTTCTGGTATAGTTCTAAAACATGAAGCTAGGCATGAATTAATTACCGTCTTAGGGTCTGTTCTCATACAATGAAATTCAATTTAGTTCAGCTCCTAATTTCCTTCTCTTATAAAATATTCATTTCAGTTCAGCTCAGTTCAGTCAATGAGAAGATTGAGAACAGGCTCCAAAATCCCAATATTGTTGACATATTCTTGAACAGATGATCCCTCAATTCAGATTTCAAAATGCCTGAACTCTTGAATCTAGTCGACTTTTTAGTTCAGTTGAAAGATTGTGACTCTTTTTTTTTCTTTTTTTTTTTTTTTTGTGTGAGAACAGCCAACAAGGTAAACATGATTTATAACATGAAAATTCAGATATCAAATTGCCCACTTTCCTGAAGTTTTTTTTTTTTTTTCTATATTTATTTTTTCTTTTTAAGGATGAAGTAGATTTATTATGCACCATAATTACTTAAGTGCTTGTTTACATTAATGACAAAATTTTCATCCTTTTTTCTCATTCCATGTTGAAGGAGTGCATTTGAATAAAGACATCTAACCTACAAATAGGGGAAGAACCTTTATAGTGATTGTGGGGTTGATATCAACTCTATTTTACTTTATACTCCTCCTGTGATTTTTAAGGAAAACGTTTTGGTTGTATCATCCATCTAATATATCTAATTCATTTTGACTAATGTTAATGATTTATCCATGAGAAAAATATAGTCTTATGGGTGTTTGTTAGAATTATATCAATATATAGTTTATTTATATTCAATTGTCATAATTATTAAGGGTCCGTTCTTTTCAGCTTATTTTTAGTTCAGTTAATCTCCTCATTTTCTTTTCTCATAAAATATTCAGTTAAGTAAGTTTAGCTAGTTTAGTGAATCAGAATGGGCCCTAAGTACTTATCAAATTAACTACATTATTGGTCAAATCTTTACATTGTCATACATTATTAAACAAAGTGTTGGAAAAATGAAAAAGCTTGTAACTTGGTAAAAGAAACAATTAAACAATACTTACCCAACTACTTACGGAGTATAAAGTTGTGTTCTCTTCATCTTATTTTTGCTGAATTAAAGTTATTTTAACTAATACTACTATATACTCTGTATTACGGATTTTTTTGTTACTTGGTATTTGTTTGTTAGAGTTCCTTATTATGGAGTACTAATCAAAATATAATTTAACTAAATTAAAATTACTTTTAACACTCACCAATGTGTAGTCAGGTGGCACAACCACCCCAGAAGTCAACAAACCTGGAGTAGGGCCTAGGCCTGTAGCACTGCCAAATTAAAAATAAAATAAAATAAAAATAGCGAAGCGTGATCGAATCGCAGCGTCTGGGTTGAATTAATTGTGTGGTCTGTCTGGTAGCTAGATTCGACACGCTTCAATGACGTGTTTACATTCCGCTTTTTGTTCAAATCCAAAGCCAAAAGGGAGGACATTTCGGTCATTTTATTCTCTTCTTCACTTTTTAGCCTTGGTTTGTCCGTCTACTAGACTACTACTTGCCTGTTTGGAGAGAGGGTGGTTGTTATATACATTTATGGCCTTCTTTTGAGTTTCTGGGCAGAGCAGAGTATGGGTTAGCTGAGTAGAGCAGACTAAATTTCAGCAGAGCAGGTTTTAGGATAGCAGAGCCGAGCTGAGCAGAGCAGATTTCAACATTATTATTAATACTATTATTAATGTTACTACTACTGTTGTGTCTGCTTAGTTCATATATGATTTAGGTGAGTGAAAACATAAATATATGTGTACCATATTTAACATATGTTAATATTAGAAAGATAAAAGACAACGGTGATGTTAATAGTAGAAAGATAAAAGTCAATTATTTACTTATATTTATTTCACAAAAAATTTAAAATAAAATGATTTAATGAGTAATAATGATTTTACTTATAAATTTGTCTTAATCTATACTTCGTATTTTTTATATACAAAGTACTACTGGAAAACAACCTCTTGTTTTTTTTAAATCTTAAAATGTATGGAAAGATTTGAAAAATAATTCAACTCAATAAACTAACAATCAATACCCACATAAAATGTTTCCACATATTGTGATTCTAATATCAAATGTTTATAAAAGAAATTGTTATTAATTGTTATTATTATTATTATTATTTATTATTTTGAAAGAATTGTTATAATTATTAGAAATTATTAATTAATAATATTTATTAAATATTAATTCTTAATAGTTTGAATTATTAAATATTATTATTAATCATTATTATTATTATTATTAAGTATTATTATGATTAATAAATATTTATTATTATTAATATTAATAATTATTATAATTATTCAAAATAATAAATTATTATCATCAATACAATATTAATTATTATTATTGAATATTAATTATTATTGTTGTTATTATTAATTATTATTTTAAAATAGAGCAGAGCAGATTTCTTTTGAGCAGAGCTGATTTGATTTGATCAAAGCAAAGCAAAACAAAGCAAAGCAGAGCAGAGCAGCTCTAAAGAACGGGGCCTAGGTGTGCTGTACATTTATGAGTATTTTGTTCTTATTTTGATGATCGTTTTTTATTTGATCATCAAATGAAGAGTAAATACTAATTTCGGGTTAGTTGGGTGTATGGTACACCGGGGTTTCTAGTTTCCACCATTCCACCAATTTGAGTGGGATTTTTTTTTATTTTTTATTTATTTATTTATTTATTAAACTGAACGGGAAACTTAAAATTAAACAATACGTATTTCATCCAATTCTAAAAATCTATTATGTCTGTCCCTAAATAATATTCGTTCATGTTGTGTGCAATATGTACAAGTATATATTACTCCATCTAAACAATATTTTTTTTTATCATATTAATTAATGAATAAATTCAACCAATAAATAAATAATTATAAAAGAAAATATATACATCAAGAGGATTTCACAAGCAAGATATAACATAGTCATTACTCTGTATTTAATTTTCTTACTTGTATAGTATCATATAAGATAATCCACATAAAGTTTGTAAGACTCCGTTTTTGTTCACCTTATTCACTTGTTTTAGAAAAAATATGTTTTTAAAAACCACGTTTTAATAAGGTTTGTATGAATATGAGTTATTCAAGTTTAAATTACAACTAAAATAACCTCTAACAAATTCTAATAAAGTTCATATAACTGAAAATCAGGTGAATTAAACACATTCTAAATAAAGTTAAAAGTCAAACTTTTTAATTGTAAAGACGATATGATGGTATTAATTGGGGTAGGGTACAAGCTGAGGGGCGCTAATAGGAAAGTTGTGATCGGAGGGTGACTTGTTGAAGGTTTAAAGATGGAAAACGACTTTAATGGGATGCACATAGCAATGAAAATGGTGCGCTACAAGTAACAGCCATTACAACTTACAAGGAGGTGATGTTGTGCCTGAGATAAGGGTGGGCCACAACCAAGGAGGTAGTGGCAGTAATAGTGGATGATGCAATTAGTATTATGTGTGCACCACGTCTATACTTTTGAACATTTAGTAAAAAAAAATTAAACATTTTACAAAAAAAAAAAAAAAATATTTAGTAAAAAATATGAACACGTCTCAAAAACTGAACATAAACATGCAATTTTATGTTCATATTTTATAAAGAAATGTTCATTTTGTAAAGAATAAATGTCCAGTTTATATTATAAAATTATTGAATTATTACGAGTCAGAGAAACTTCTTTCAAAATTTGTCTGACTCGTAGTAATTCAAAATTTGCGGTTGTTCGGAATTTTTTTTACAAAATGTTCAAAATTTGTTGTTGTTCATATTTTTTTTACTAAATATTCAAAATTATTTGCGTGGTGTATTGCGATTGTTCAGATTTTTTAAATGTTCAAAATTTGCAATGTTTATTTTTTTTGCTAAATGTTCAAAATTCATGATTGTTCAGATTTTTTACTAAATATTCAAAAGTATAGGCGTGATGCATTGCGATTGTTCAGATTTTTTAACTAAATGTTCAAATTTTACGATGTTTAGATGTTTTTACTACATGTTCAAAATTTGCAATTGTTCAGATTTTTTTTATTAAATGTTCAAAAGTATAGACGTGGTGCCGCACCATGGTGCATCTTAAAATTTGCGTGGATGATGAATTTAATTGTTGACCGTTGAGTAGGGATTTGAAAGGAAAGTAGCAATCAAATAACTTTTAACTTATACTGATTCAATATTTAGATTACTACTCGTTTTATCCCTCATTATACAGTTATACTCTCTCTGTTTTCGTTATAAATACTCATTTATTTCACTTTTCAAAACACTAATTTTATCATCAATATCTCTAATTTCGCACTATAAAATATTATAAATAGTTACTTATTGAAAACTATATATCATAACAATTTTAATATGACCTACCATCACTCTTTGCATGTTGGTGAGAAACTGAGAATTCGTGGTCAAACTTTAAACTCTATAAACCACATATACATTGAATGGGTTATGAGTACATCAAGAGCATATGTATTAAGGAAAATGATTTATTCAACCCGTATAGCAGGGTTACACTTAATAAGGCACCAAAAGAGGGAATCTATGTCTATACTAATCTATCTATTAAAACTTTAAAAGGTGTTTCGAAAAACGTTCATGTGCCACGTAGATCTTCTCACTACGCCACGTCATCCACTTAATTACTCATTACGCCACGTGGCTCTCCTATCCATGTGCTTCTCGATCTCATTGCATGTCATACACTTGTAATAAAAAAGTTCTCTACAATATTTGAACATGGAACCTCTAATTCTAAAATTGAGTATCTTATCACCAAGTTATGTGATATTTTATGTTATTTTTTTTAACACGAGATATTTATATCTAACAAATAACAATATGAATAAAAAATTTTAATTGCAACAAAATTTGAATATAAATTAAACGTATAGTATTAATGATCAAGCCCTATATAATGACCCAAGGTATCGCCCAGACCCAAATACTAGTTAATATTTAGAAGTAGGATTTATGGTAGATTAGCAGGGGAGCAAACTCCCAAATCCTCTCCTCTAGGCATGCCACGTAAGCTACCATATTAACGCAACTTAAAAGGAAAACTTTGACAATCACTCACACGTAAGGAGCGAAGAAGAAAGAAAATACTTGAAACTCATGCCCATGTAAAACTTTGACTAATAACATATTTAATTATCATTAATTATAAATTATAAATTAATTATCTAATCATTGAGACGATTCTAATAACTATCCGCAAGACTATATTTTTTATGTATAATTCACAAACATTGGTCAAAATATGTTTAGTGAATAGTGCCAAAATTTCCAATGGGACACTTAAATAAAACGAAGGGACTATTCCAATACAATAATATAATAAGGGCCTATTATGATTGATGGAACCGAGCTAAACTGAACTGAACTGAACTTATTGGATCTGAACTAAATTGAACTGAATATTTTATGAGAGAAGGAAATTAAGAACTGAACTAAACTGAACTTATTGGAATTGAACTAAACTGAATTGAAAATAATCTGAAGAGAGCAACCCCTAAATCATGGTTGAAATTAACTTCCATAAATATTCAACCCATAAGGTAATAGACTTTTTTTTAATCTAATAACCAATAAAATAATAATGAATACAAAATACTTAGCAAAATTAACAAAAAAAAATATGTTGCTAACTGCTAAGGAACATCCTCGGGACGTTAGATAAGCATTTCAAAAATTTCCTAGAGTGGTCTTAATTTGGAAATGCATGTCAAAATTACACGTCGAAAAGTGTAATTAATATGAATCGTTTATTTTTATTTTGGCTGAAATTAACTTTTTTACATCGAAAATTCTGGAATGGAGAAAGATATATATACATTACAATTTCATGGAATTGAATTGATGTAATTCTGAAAATACTAATTTGAATTGATAGAAGAATGTGAAAAGTGTTAGAAATTAATATGGGAGCTTGGATTAATAGAGGGAATATGTTGTACATTAAAAATAAGGAGGCTCTTGAGAGTTGTAGCATTAAAAAAAATTAAATGATAATTGAAAAAAAATAAATAAAAAGAGGGCCTCTTATAATTGGGGCCCTGTGCTAGGGAGCACTTTGCACTCCCTATTCTACGCCCATGTACGGAGTAATAAAATTTTGTGCTTTAGCACAGGACACACTCTAAATATTAAAGTTAAATCAAACATTAATCACAAAAAAATCAGTGATTTTGAGATATACAAAAATTAATTTTGTGCATTAGCACAGGACACACTCTAAATATTAAGGGGTCGTTTGGTTGGGGGTAATCAGGAAAGGGAATGAGAATCAACTGGCCCGATTCCCTTTGTTGATGTTTGTTTTGCACTTTCTTTCATTCCCTTTCCCCTCTTCATTACCCCAAATCCCTCTAAGTTCATTCCCCACCCCCCTAGACTTTTCCATTCCATTCCCTAGCCACCACCACACCACCACATCACCACCTTCCTACCTCTACACACCACCGAGAAAACTCAACCACCGCACTACCCACGATTCGCCACCTCTCCGACGACCTCCGACGACTCTCCCCCTCCCCGTAAAACTCTCTTTTCCTCACGCAAAAACATCCCCAACCCCTAGGGTTTCGAGGGTGGGGGAGGGTCGGACTGTGGTTTTTCGGGGAGAGGGAGGGATTTCTAGGGGCTGGGATGTTACTAGGCCTTTTCTAGGTTGGTTTGTGGGGAAGAGATCGCTACGCGAGGCCGGAGAAGGGCGGCGAAGGTGCTGCGAAGGGCAACAAAGGTGAGGCGACCGGCAGTGTAGTTGTGGCTAGTGGTTTGGTGGACGGATGGTGGTTAGAAAAGGTGGAAAGTGAATGAATTAGGTGGTTGTGTGGTGGTGGGATGATGAGTTTATTTCCCTTGGTTTTGAAAACAAACAACATAGAGAAAAATGGGTATTTTCATTCCATTCTCTTCCATTCCCTTTGTTCATTCAATTCCGTTTACCCCGGGTGAACCAAACGGTCTCTAAAGTTAAATCAAACATTAATCACAAAAAAATCAGTGATTTTGAGATATACAAAAATCAATTTTCTAAATGAGTGAATGACAAACATAAGTAATTTAAATTAAGTACGTGGTCATACAATTTAGGCCTCAAAAGTAGCTGATCTACTATAAGAAAGATCGATCAATGAACAAACCATATTTGATATCCTTAATTGGGCTAATGAAAGTAGTTGAGAATTGAGATCGATGTACTAGTAGTAATTGCGTATTAGCTAGCGTGTAGCTAGGTTGCACGGAAACGGATTCGGGGACAAAAACGGGTACGGGTACGGGGACAGGAAACGGCAAAATCAAAATTTCAAAAAACGGGTACGGCATGGGTACGGCGAAATATAAATATATATAACGCAAATTAAAAGAAAAAGTGAAAAACTTGTTTAAAATTAATATTGTCTTAAACAACACAAATAAAAGAAATGGATTATCAAATCATTTAAAATGAGAAATGAAGAGAGAAAAAAAAATCACAAAGTTCACGCCAAACCACTACTGCTGCTACATAGTCAGTTAGTGGAATGAAAACAGGGGAAAAAAAAGATAATCACATCACGAACTCGCATCACCCTATCATCTTAAACAAATAATTTTCTCAAAAAAGAAAGTAAATAAATAAGTAAAATAATAAGCACAAGATTCACATCCATCAAAAGGGGAAATAAAAAAACTGATTTAATTGAAGTATTCAACAACCCAGCTATGTCGAAGAAAGAGAAAATAAGGTACAAGTAGAACACTTGTTAGTGACGCGTGTTCACCGGTCGCCGGTGACAGATGGGTCGTAGGTGGTTGCCGCCTTCGATTTTAGGGTTGCAGCCTAGGTCGCCTCCTCCTCCACAAAGAATCTAGCCTTTTCAATTTCTAGGGTTCATCCCTAATCGAACTCAGGTAATGTAATTTGGGGTTTATTGTAAAAAAAAAATGGGTTGGGTTTGTATGGGGACGGTAGAAGATGGGTCGAGCCGTCCCCGAAACGTTTCCTCACCACCTCTCAGCCGTCCCCAAATTCGACTGGCGTACCACTTTCTGATGGTACGGCTCGGGGACGTTTTTGGGCCGTACCCGTCGCGTACCCGTCCCGAAAACGTCCCCGGTACGGGAGACGGTGGAAAAGTGCCGTACCCGTGCATCACTGGCGTGTAGCAACTAACTACAGTGTCTTAATTCTAATACCTTCCCCAGATATAACCTTGTTTATTGGGCAATGATTCCTCATAAAATGCATCTACCATTCTACCCTTTTTTTTTTTTTTTTTTTTTTTTTTTTTTTTTTTTTTGGGGGTATTGGACTTGAAAATTATGAGGAAATATGGTTCATCCATGCATTACTCTAAGACGTTATCTCCCGAAATTATTAAGTACCAATGTCCCATAATTGTGTTTTACTTTTGACCCCCTCTCCAGTCTCGACCTCTTGTACTTCCTTCCTTTTATAGATTGTACATTTGACTACCACTTACGCTGTGATCTTTTGAACTTCTGGACAAGTAGAGTAGAATAGAACAGATTTTAATAGTGCATAACAAATTTTAACTAGCAAAGCAGAGTAAATTGTAGAGTAAAACAACTCAAAAAAATAAGGCTTTACACTATTCAATCTTTAATTATTCCCATCTTAGACCCTATTCTTTTGAGTTTCTGACATAACATAGTATAACATAACAAAATAGATTTCAATAGACTGTAAGCAGTGTGGAATAGCTCAAATAAATAGAGCCTTACTACTACTTAGCACATTAGCTATGACTATCGAACTTAACCCAAATTTTGTTAGTCATACAACACTCCACGTGTCCTAATTACCCAACTAAACCTAAGCCATTCGTTAATCTCACTGATTTTCTGACAATTACTACTCCTTATAAAACCCTTTTCTTTTGGGACCCACATTATTATTATGATCTCCAATTTCATGGCAATTTCGTAATTACATCACTGTATCAACTCCATATATTTAACAGCAGATCACAACTCACATTTTTTTTCCTCTCTTCTCTCTTTCTCTCTCCAATTTTCTGCAATTTTGTGAAGATCTGCGAGCAGAGAAAGAAGAAGAAAGAGGAGTAGTATTTGGAGAAAATCAAGCCTTTTTCTCTCTCCTCTTTCACCAATTTTACTTAAAAAAAAAAAGGCTTAATTTTTCAATTTCTCCATTGAAGATGATCTCTCTTCACAGAGCCAATTTCTTGGTAATCTATCATAAACCCATTTCATAAATCTTAATTTTAATCAAAACCCATTTCATGAATCTCAATTTTAATCAAAACCCATTTCATAAATCTCAATTTTGACAAATACCCATTTCTTCAATTTCGGATCCGGGTCATTGAATTTACTTTTTTTTTGGTTTTTTTGGCAGAGTAACAAACCAGGTGTACCCGGGCAATCAACCGGGTTGACCCGGTTTCAGAATCGAGGTCCTGCGGTGGTTCGGGTAGCGGTGGGCCCATCAAAAGGTCGATCAGGTGAAAACGGCACCGTTTTGACGGAGGAGGTGAAAGAAGGAGCTTCTGCTGCAATTGATTTGAATGATAAATCGACGGTCAGTGGTGGTGGTGTGGAAGACGTGTACGGTGAGGATTCTGCCACGGAGGACCAGCTTGTTACTCCTTGGTCTCTTTCCGTTGCTAGGTAAGAAAAAGTACCAAAAAAACAAAATCGATAATATCTATGCTTTGTTTGATTTCTTCCTTTTATTGTTTAAAAATATTTATGTTACTATCTATTTGTTTGTAATTATTTAGTCATACACGTTTTTCCTTTTGTTGTTTGTTTCGGTCAAGATTATGGTTTGGTCATTTTATGATGGTTGATATATTGTCCATATATGCTATTGTGTATCTAATTATTGTATATGGAGGAGTATTACTTTTGTAATTGTATAATCGTTTTTTGCATTAATGTTATGATATGGGTCTTTTTTTTTTTTTTTTTTTTTTTTTTTTAATTGTTTTGGTTAGATTCTTAGATTTAGCTCAATTATGGTGGATAAAAAGAGAAAAAGCAAGAAAGTGCTACACTTGTGAGGAGTATCATTTCTAATTAAGGTGTTGAGATTTGATTCTTATATCGCGCTACTTTGTTTAGAAAAGTGGAGAGAGCAAGTCTTGTGTATGCTACTGTAGTATTGATGAAAATTTACTCATTGAAGTTACCTAAATGTGAGGGAACAAGGAGGGTCTGGGGAGGTGGGTAATGATTAGGACTAAATAATTTTGAAAGACACGAGCGATCTTGCTTGTGCTTCCCTTGCACTTGTTTGTAATAAGAATCGGATTCGTCTTGTGACTTAAAACTTCTACGAGAGTACAAGTTCTATGTAATTTGTTATGGAATGTGGAAATTTGGGAATCTTCAATTGGAAAGGCATCTTCCAGGCAAAAAAGGGGTTTTGAGTGATGAATAGTCGTAAGGTTGGTGGGGAGAGATGGCCTAACTTACTAACTGTTCTTTGAAGTCTGTATGATATAACAATCACAGAGACAGGAATGTTGACATCTTAAAAAGGCATTTCTACTGTGTTTGAGAACTACTTTATTGTGGATTATTATTACTACTATTTTGTTTCAAAATTTAATTTGGGAGAATCGAAATTAAATAAATAAATTTGAATGTTAGCTTATTTTATTTAATTATTCATTTACACCTTTTGTTACTCAAAGTTGAAGACGAGGATTAGAAAATGATGTCGGTACAAGGGTTGAATGTGACTTTGTAAATAAAATGTTAGAACTGGGTTGATATTGGGATTAAAGAGTCATAAGCTATGGCTGCTATGTGACTTTGACACTTCGTTTCACTTCAAGTACTTGTATTAGACCCTTGACTCTTAGGACGTGGGTAGGCCCGTGTCGGACATGGGTTCCTGAGTCTAACTAACATAGGTCATAAGTTCGTTGTCAAAGAATCCAATTTGCCCTTGATAAATTTAATGAACTAATGGGTGTAAAGATACTTAGGGTTTCAAAACTTGTGTTATGCTGCTGTAGGCTACACATTTGTAACTATTGTAAGTATATATTGTACATGCGCATTTGTCATGGGGATCTGGTTTTTAAATTATATATTATAAACCTTATTATTGATCTTCGCTGCAGTGGTTATTCACTGTTGAGGGATCCTCACCACAACAAAGGGCTTGCCTTTACAGAGAAGGAAAGAGATGCTCACTACTTACAGGGTCTTCTTCCCCCAGCCGTTGTTCCTCAACAGGTTCAGGTAATATTTCAAATGCAATTCCAGTAATTATTTCTTTTAGTTTCGAGTAGATAGCTTTATGTATTTTTTGGAAGTAATCAACATTTGTGATGGTTTTTAACAATTTGTAGGTGAAGAAAATGATGAATAATATCCGTCAATATCAAGTGCCATTACAAAAGTACATGGCAATGATGGATCTTCAGGTATATCTTATAGAATGACTAATAAGGAGTGAACATTTCAATACTCCCATCATTTTTCTTATTACTCGTGTTTATATTTAATTATATGAAGACATGAGAGAAGCAATCGATTTTATGATAAAATGATGTTTCATCTAGTGCATATAAGCAGATCGCTTGATAACGATTTAGTATAAATATCCCTCGTGTATGATTTGTTATTTATGCTTCAATAAGATGAGATTCGGTCAATTTCACTCAACAAACCACTGAAATTAATGAACAGGATAATGAAATGGTTGATACAAGTATTATATAATGATATCTGCATTCTCTGCCTTTTGCAGGAAAGGAACGAAAGGCTTTTCTACAGGCTTCTTATTGAGAATGTTGAAGAGTTACTCCCAGTGGTCTACACCCCAACTGTTGGCGAAGCCTGCCAAAAGTATGGGAGTATCTTCAGGCAACCTCAGGGTCTCTTTATTAGTTTGAAGGAAAAGTATGTCTGTGCCTTGAATTATATCTCATCCTTTAAGTAAAGTCCTTTTGCAGCATTTAGTTGACAGTTGAGTGTGATTTGTAAAGGGGAAGAGTCCTAGAAGTGCTGAAGAACTGGCCGGAGAGGCACATCCAAGTTATTGTTGTTACCGATGGTGAGCGGATTTTAGGTCTTGGAGATCTTGGTTGCCAAGTAAGTTATCTGTATCTTTGTTTTACTTTTTTAAATTTTGTTTTATATTCATATGATTTTACTTTATTATGGGTTGTGTGCATACTCTTCACAGTTGATGAGCTTTACTGTAGTTATGAAGATGACTAATTGTAATGGGCTATATCTTTTCAGGGAATGGGAATACCAGTTGGAAAGCTTGCTCTATATACTGCTCTTGGTGGAATTCGTCCATCATCGGTATGTGCTTGCCTGTTCATGCACGGGCCCCATTTTATTTATTCTGTTTTCTTTTTCTTGGTGAATAGCAGAAATTTCTGAAATGCAAAAATTTATTAGTGGAAGGGAAGAATATATATTGCTTTTCACTAGCACTTAGGGCCTGGTCTCTTCGGTTCAATTTGAGTTTAGCTCAGCTCCAATCAGTTCAGTTCAATTTCTAATTTCCTTCTATCATAAAATATTCAATTCAGTTCAGCTCAGTTCTGTAAATCAAAATAGGCCCTTAAATAGCTGTTTAAAATTCTGAATTTACTGAAGTTTTTTTTTAATTTTTTTTAATTTTTATTTTAATGTGGTTTGGATAGTTCCATGAAGACCATTTCGCCTTTGTTTTGTAGCTTGGTACTTTTTTTGACCTTTATAATTCTTGTTTGTGCACGTGGTTTATGTGCTTGCCTAGTGCCCTTGCCTATATGCATACAAGTTGCTACTGCCCTTTTGAGTGCTTCTTTATGCCCGTAGTAACTACATATCAACGTGCTATGATTTCCTGACTTATTGTGTGTCTTAGAATGTGATGTTTGATGATGTATATAAGGAGCTCAATCAGGTCAAACTTGAATGCAATTTCCTTTTTTTGGGTACAAATAAATGTGCAAAGAGAATAGAAAGCTGATATAACAATGCACTTTTTCAGTGTCTGCCCGTCACTATTGATGTGGGAACAAACAACAAGGCATTGTTGAAAGATGAGTTCTACATTGGACTTCGGCAAAAGAGAGCGACTGGACAGGTGTTTGATTGCTACTCTACAATATGGAGACGATTAATTTAGTCTGAGTTCTACAAGATACCAAGTCTATTTATTTGTTGTTGCAGGAGTATGCTGAACTTATGCATGAATTCATGACTGCTGTGAAGCAAATTTATGGAGAGAAGGTTCTTGTTCAGGTGATACTATAAGAACTTAATAAATATATTATTGGCTTAAATAATTCTGTATTTGTGCCATATGCATACATCTTTCCTCCATTAATCCTATGCTTAAATTTGTGCAGTTTGAAGACTTTGCTAACCACAATGCATTCGATCTACTTGCAAAATATGGTAGCACCCACCTTGTCTTCAATGATGACATCCAGGTAATCTCAGGTCAGTAATGTCATGAGCTTATCCTTGAGTCCATTTTAACTCTGTTTCTCTTATCTGCTGTAGGGGACTGCCTCTGTTGTCCTTTCTGGACTTCTTTCAGCACAAAAATTGGTGGGGAAATCATTAGCCGACCAGACTTACTTATTCCTTGGAGCTGGAGAGGTACATTATAATTGCACATTGTTGAAATTTGATGGTATACCTATTGATCTTGAAATTATGTCTAGGGCTAGCTGTAATATTGGAAGGAGCCATTCCATGTTTTTCAGCACAAAAAATTTCCAAATTTGAATCTCCCATGATTTTTTTTTCTTAACAGCCATTTTCCATGGCCATTTTTATTTTCAGCTATTTTTTCTTACCTAAAAGCAAATCAGTGTATAGAAATGGGTTTTACTATTTTGAAATATATTCTAGCTTTCTTCCTTATAATATTTCTGGTAGTTTGGCAAGAATGATTACAAACTCTTGTATTTTCTTTTCTTCTTTGCTCAAATGTTTCTTGTTTCATAATCCAGGCTGGCACAGGTATAGCAGAGCTCATAGCTCTTGAAATTTCAAAACAGGTTAGAGCACAATTCATTTGTTGATAGATATAGCTCTTATTGGTTTTCATTGTATTATATTGAATCAATGTACGCTGCTTATTAATGCAGACCAATACACCTGTGGAGGAGGCTCGTAAGAATATCTGGCTTGTGGACTCCAAGGTTAGAAAAAACATAGAACATACTGTACTTGATCAATTCTGTTGAATTTTTGTCTTCTTCTGTTTATCTAATATTCTAATGCATAATGAATTACAGGGACTGATAGTCAATGGTCGCAAAGAATCACTGCAACATTTTAAGAAGCCCTGGGCTCATGAGCATGAACCTGTGACAGGACTCCTCAATGCTGTTAAGGTAACTTTCTTCCTGTCCTCTCCATTCCAAACTGCCTTTCATGTATGTTCAATAATATGCATTAAATTCTTTTTCTATTTCCCATCCTTTTATGTAGACCTTGAAGCCCACTGTCTTGATTGGGTCATCGGGAGTTGGAAGGACATTCACCAAGGATGTGGTTGAGGCAATGGCTACATTTAATGAGGTGCTGTTTTACATCATTGTTTTGTTATCTCCCTTCAGCCCCTTCTTTCTTTCGTGTCCTTGCTCATTTTATGGAAAGTAATTGCTTTCATGTGACTTCCATGCAGAGACCTATCATTCTTGCATTGTCTAATCCAACTTCACAATCGGAGTGCACAGCTGAGGAGGCTTATACATGGAGTAAGGTAAATAATTAACAAATGCAAATTTCTTCTTCTTTTATGTTGATTCTTCCCCTTCATCTCATTTAAAATGTGCTCTTTTGTTGTTTTGGTAAGTACTTGGAAATTGAAAAATTGTATGTTCTACATTCTATATTGTTTATGCTTCTGGAAATATTAAAATAACTTGTACTATTGTTCATTTGTTCTGCAACTTTCAGGGCCGTGCAATTTTTGCAAGTGGAAGTCCATTTGATCCTGTCGAATACGGAGGGAGAACTTTTACATCTGGACAGGTCTTTACTCTAGTGACTAAATAATATTGTAAACCCTCATTTTAAAGTTTGGCCAAGGTTAATTTTGTTAACTTTTTTCTTCAGGCAAATAATGCTTACATCTTCCCTGGATTTGGTCTTGGCTTGATAATCTCTGGTGCTATCCGTGTTCATGATGACATGCTCTTAGCAGCTTGTAAGTGTTATCATTTTGTATTACTGATTTTCTCAGCTATGTGAAAAGATATTCCCACCTTAATTAGTATGACAACTAGATAGGAGGGGAATAGGATGTCAAGTGATCTAGGATTCTAGGTATGGTGGTGCACTGGTGTGGTTTATATTTTGAATAAATAGTTGGGATTTAGTTCAACACAAAGGCAAAAACAACTCTTTGACGAGCCATCTAATGGTGGTTAAATTGGTGCTTTTAGCTGACTTATCTTTAAGGATAAATAATGTTAGGAGAAGTAGATATAGATCAGAGTATAAGTAGGTGCAGATTTGGTACCCACAAAAATTTGGTGCAACCTGTGTTGATGGGAGTGTGGTTTGGAACCCTATCCCGTAAACCAAATTCATTCACTCTGGTATACCATGTGAGGCTGCAACCTAGATCAATAATCTTATGAACCACATAATTGGAGGGTTTTTTTTGCTTGTTATCAAATTTTCATTTTGTTTTTGGGTGCGCCCGATTTGCTATGGATAGCGCTTTGTTGTAGATCCAATGATGGCAATATGATTTATAGAGTTAGTACCTATTGCCACTTGAGCGGAGAGGAGTGATGGAGCATGTTGTGATTTCTTCCAATATAAAAGAGCAAATTTTATGGGACTATACTTGGGCAACTTTGTTAATACACATCATAATGTTTACCCTATTAAAACATCAGAGTAAGGGGTTGCAGCTGCAAGCTGTAAAGCATAATTGCATATTTTAGATAGATGAGTGATATGATTCATATGAATATGTATAATTGCAATGATTGAGAATTTAGATGGGAGGGAATCAGTTACATGTTTACAACATGTACATCATTGAGGAGTGGACTTCCTAGAATTAGGGAATTTTGGAATATAAGAGATCTAAATTGAAGTTTGGGAGACCAAGGATCATTAGGATTGAGAATTTGAGAGCAATTAAAGAATCTTTAGGGCCTCATATACATCTGAAATAATATATATGATTATAATTTTGGACAGAGAGTAGTTACGGAGTATTTTTTAAGTTGAGGTCATTTATTGTTCATGTCCTTGCTTATGATACTTTGTTTGTGATGCAGCGGAAGCTCTTGCAGCCCAGGTAACCGAGGAGCATTTTGCTAAGGGTCTTTTGTACCCTCCATTTAGGGACATCAGAAAAATATCAGCCCATATTGCAGCCAAGGTGGCAGCTAAAGCATATGAGCTGGGTGAGTTTCTCTTTGTGCTGAAAATCTATAATTGTAATGTTGATCTATGGAATTGTACAGCTTTATATAACCCATCTTTGATAACTTTCAGGTCTCGCAACTAGGCTACCGCAACCAGAGAATTTAGTGAAGTATGCTGAGAGTTGCATGTACAGCCCTGCCTACAGAAGCTATAGGTGATCTTTTCTTGAGCAGTTTATGGAATCCTTTCCCCCTCTTGTTGTTTGTTGAAGTTCATAAATTAGTTTATTGTATGGATTTGTCTGTCACATGTAATGTTTGTATTAGACACTTCAACTTTGAAAAAAAAAGAGAGGAAAAAAAGAGGAAAAGTATGATAGAGGTGTATGTGTTTACACCTCACTTCTCAAAGACTCTAAAAGTAGATTAGAAGCTAGAATAATTCAGAGAAGTACCGATGATGATGATGAAAAGAGCTACAATCTATGACGTCGAACTCTTAACTAGGATATTTATATGCAGAAAAAAAGAGGGGGGGGGGGGGGGGGGGGGGGGAGAGGGGTGGCGAGTGGGATGCTATCAGAGTAGTAAATTCTTTTGTGTAATCAGTTAACTAGTGTTATTCTATGAATTCTTAAGATTAATGTATAACTTTATGGAGTTTGTGTAGAGAACCATACTCGTATCACATTTCTTGATTGATAATGTCGCTGAAACTGGTTCATAAATAGTCTGTTAGAGATATGATATGCCGGAAAATATATGTCATATCTCTAACATAGTCCGAATAGACCTCCTAGTTTGTGGTGGGGATAAAAAGGTCGAGGGTAGATATCTCCCTGGTTATTGCCCTTTTCCCCAGCTTCGCTTCATGAGTTCTAATCTATTTTAGCACCTTTGGTTACAGAATCACCTTTAACAATTTACGAGTACCTACATTTTGCAATCAACACCATCTCGAATCCTTATTAAAGCCACAACTAGGGGCACAATCAATCTTTTGAAACCCGAGTATCCGAATTACACTTAATATCACTCTTCTAATCAACAAAAACTAGATTATCTCTAGTTTGGAACATAAATACTCAAAATATTTACCAAAATCCGAGATCTAAGTACATTTAGCATGAAACATTCCCTTACTAACCTAAAAACATTTAGCATTCTGTATTTCTGTTGTTTCACAAAATATAATACTAAAGTATACGAAGTACTTGTGTATACGATAAAGTCGAGTTGAATAACGCATGATCTTGCGGATTTACGTTACATTCTGTAACTCTAATTTAAAACCCATTTTGTTTCTTTGAAATTATTTCATGAGTTTGTTTTCCTCTTTAATTAATGATTAAAAACAAGTTCATACAGTGAACTAGCTCTCATCTTCGTGTTCAGAAGGCTTCTTACCGTCGTCGCGCCCCAATTATCCATTTGATGTATTTTAATTAAGAACATTTTACCTTAATCATATTACCTATAATAGTGAATTTCTAAGGAAATCGTACTTTTCCTCTTGCCAAATCTACACGCGACTATATTTATAATAATTATTGAATATATCAGCAACTTCTAATAGTCTAATAGTACCTATAATAGTGACATTAGGATTAAAGTAATGAGATAAAGTTCTTGATTCAAATCCTATCTATAACACTATATTAGGAACATGTTGCCTAGAATAACAATAATGGAATTTTTTTGTGCTCATCCCTTGATCTTGAATGTAAGCCACATGACTTTATCTATAATAATAGATTAATACTGTAATTTTTAAAACATTCATTTTCAGAATTAATACCAAGAACACTATAAAGTATTCCTCATATCCCCCGGAATTTATTGACATATTGTCTAAAGTCTTCATAATTAAGGATGGCATGATTTTACATAATGCTTTTTTTTTTAGTGGGTAGAAAATTATACAAGTATTTGTTTTCATCACCACTTAAATTGATGGTACTACGAGTTGTAACTTTCTTGTTTTCATGCTTCTCAAACATAAATTTAATCATAAAATATATCTTCATATATCAATAAGGGAGATGTATCAAAAAAAAAAAAAAAACAATGATTTCTTTTAACCTTAAAAGAAATCGTTTTTCTTTAACCTTATTTTGTTCAACTAAAATTATCTGTACTAAATCAATTATTTTTGCTGAACTTAAATTGTAATTAGTGACTTTATCTCATCATGGCTAATTAAAACTTACGGGATAGTATATAACAATTTAAGTTGGATATATCAATAAGTGACGACTATTTCAATAATGCATGAATACGTGATTGAATAATGAGTAATTGTCCATATTGGTCAAGATGATAAAAAAAATTGAAAAGTAGCCTAGTTGTTCTTGTTTGTTGATCATTGCTACATAATTTCTATATTATCCTTTGAGTAATGACAAATGAGTTATCGTATAAATTAATTTGAATGGATACAAACAAGAAGCAATGAGATTAAAATGACCAAAAATGCGAATCACATTGTTTTTTAGACTTCAATTTAGCTGACTCTCCAAAATATAACCGCGTTTGGACTTCATTTCATCGAATTGACCGAATTTCACAATTTCTTACTCACAAAGTCACAACTCACATGCATGAGCATGAGCATGAGCATGAGCATGACCATCTGAAATGCATGGAAATTTGGTTTGATTTTGAAAAGAAAAGGAACGAAGTGTAAAAGAAGTTTATTTTTCCTAAGGAAAACTTTGCTACTCATTATTCTTTATTAGGACCTTTTGGTTTTTTAATAGACCAACTTAAAATATGGAGAGATTTATTGTAATTTAGAGTACGTGTAAGTGTGTAACATAAAGTGAACAAGAGTTTTAGGTGATAAATTTCACTTTTCCAAATTACTCCTTATCACCATTTTTTTATTATAAAAAAACCACCATTTTAAATTTGTTTTAAAAAAGTATAAATAAATTATCATCCTATTTAATTACTCATTAAAAAAAAATACTCTACGATTTCATCAACTACTCATATATTTTTTTTTACTAACAAGTTCTATTTCATACATTTTTTTTTTATCAACAATTTTTATACTTACACCCACTAATATTAATAGAGCCTAATAGATTTCCTATATTGTGAGCACAGACACATGTTGCTTGTATTTCTTAGCTTATAAATATAAGATGTACATTGACAAAATAGTGAAGAATAATGTGAACTTATTTTAAGTTGATACAATATGTTTTATTAAAATGTGATGAATAAAACTCTAACTCTCTAAGAGTATTGGTAGAGGGAAATAATCGGTCGTTGGACGATCACCCTAAAGCCAAACAATATTTCTACCTAAACCAACCTAAGACAAGTCTAGGGCAAGTAAAGGATCGTATCCACAGGGAATGGGTATGAGTACACCGAGAGTATGAAACGGTTGTAATCTAGTTCGGTCACAAATGGGAGGTTTGATTAAATAACTACTATATGGAGACAAACACTAGGGGGAAATGGGAATCGACACCAACCAAACCAATGAATCAAAACAATAGGCAAGCATGTACACAAATTGGGTGATAGAAAGGGCACTCAACATTGTCTTCTTTCGAAGCCACCACACTAAGAATTCTTAAACCAAACTCAACTAGCAAGATAGGCCAACCAAGTCTTAACAATAGGAAGTAGACTACTAACTCGGGTTCGTCTTTCGATCGATTCGAGATAGTACTAAGGCACAAATAATTGGGATTTCTCACCTAATTATCGCAACTAAGACTACTACATCATCCAAACAAGGAACCGTAATCAAGATAGAAATTCGGTTTAATCATACAAGAAAAGGTTCACTTCTCTCGAAACTACAACACTAAGCATTCCTAAACTAAACTCGACTAACAAGATAGGCCAACCAAGTTTTAACGATGGGAAGTAGACTACTAACTCGGGTTTGTCTTTCGATCGGTTCGAGATAGTACTAAGGCACAAATAATTGGGATTTCTCTCCTAATTACCGCAACTAAGACTACTACATCATCCAAACGAGGTACCGTAATCAAGAGGAATTTAGCATAATCATACAAGAAATGGCTCACATCTAGACCTCATCTTTCAATGCAAGCATAGAAGTGAATACATGAGCAATAAGTGGCCATCCAATTACACATGCAATTAACCAATTCTTTAACAATCAATCATCAACCCAAAATGAACATGCAAACACAAACATCAATTAACCCATGGCTTGGTTGGGTCTTCACCCAACCCCTAGTTAAGAAACTACTCACTAAACATGGTGAGGGACATCAAAACAACAAGTTCTAATCCAAACATTAAGTTAATAAGTTAAGAGGAGTAGTAGGAATAAGGTAGATTGGACATGCAACAACAATTAAGCAAGATCAAGAGAGAAATTAACAATTCAAAGTAAATAAAAACTGAAATTAAAGAGTAAGAGATAGAGGAAAGAGATTACTTAAAATGCTTCAAAGTTGAGAAATTGTTGAATTCAAGAGAACAATCTTCAATTAATCTACTACAATGATTGAGTTTGAGAAGATCTAAGCTAATTAATGAGGGTTGAGAAGAACTAAGAGCCTAAGAAAACTAAAGGGAAAGAAGATGATCTTCTCCAAGGAAGAAGATGCAGAAAACTGAAGCCAAGGGTCGTATTTATACACCCCGAAATAACATTGTAAAATCCGCCCAAAAAGTCGGGTCTGCATGTAGGAGCGCCCGCTCCTACATAGAGGAGCGCCCGCTCCTCAGGCTGGAGCGCCCTCCCCTGTCTCTTGCGCGCCCTCTCCTCCTGCAGCGATTTGAGGCAGTTTGTGGAAGATCAGGGAGGAGCGCCCGCTCCTACTATGGTGCACGCCCTCTCCTAGCTGGGAATAAAGAGAGGCAGATTGTGGCGCTTGGGGTAGGAGCGCCCTCTCCTAAGGGGTTGCACGCCCTCTCCTCTTGTGCTTTGCTTCCAATATAGTTCTTCATGTTCATGCTATATGACCAATTTCTCCTTGCATCTACAAACACGAACACACACATAAAAAGGAACGGGGAAGCCAAAAGTTGTAATCATACACAAAAAGGAGTCGGAAAGGGGGGTAAAGAGGGGAAAATGACAACAAAATTGTGCTAAAAATACCATGATAAGTGGACAAATAAAACACTTATCAAGTATGATTCTTTCTAATTATGTTAGGATTTAGGAGTACATAAAAATAGAATCTAATGACATAATTATCACAAAGACAAACACCAATTTTGAAGGCGGCTAGATAATTTGACTAAAATGCACCAAAAAAAAAACAAAAAAAAAAAAAAAATCTGGTCATATTCTAGTCTCTTTCAAACAAAAGAAAGAAAAGAACTAGAAAAACTCCTTATAATTAAGTACTTTGATGTGGTCAGCTTTGCCGCAATTAGCCAATTATAGGCCGTCCAAATAGAGATATCAAATAATATTCCCAAGTGTGTTGGAGTCCAACTACCTGAAAAAACAAACTTAGTTTTGCTTCATGTCAACTTTTTCTTTAGTTTTGTTGTACATATAAAAACACAAAATTCCTTATCTATACAAATTATTGGCATTTATTGTGGTGCAAGAAGCTTGTGGATATGACCACTTCCTAGCAATTGTAGCCTTATCGTCGTGGTGTTTGTAGCGATTGAGGTCATTTTAAGGAGATTGTGACGATTGTTGCCAATGTCACGGCCAAGAGTAATGGGAGGGTTACAAAGGTGTATGTAGACCATGATCTAACACCATACGACAATGCAAAATTTGTTTTAAAGCATCAGTATAATAATACGTTTCATCTTAGCCTCTTAGGTTAGGCATAAATAGACAAATAGTATTATGTAAGTTACATCCGTTTCTTTCTAATTTACTCATTTTAATTTTAATTTTTTTTTAAAATGTTGTTTGATAAATTTAGGTTACTGGTATTTTTAGAGGTTGGTAGTCTAAAACTATATTTCATGATCATAACTAGGGGCGGAAGGAACCGGGGGGGGGGGGGGGGTGCAGGTGGAGGCACATCCCAGATTTGCAGTCCACGTTTTCAATGCTTGCCCCCCCCCCCCCCCCCCCCCTAAATTATTACATAGTACCTCTGTTTTTTATTAGTTGACACGTTTTGACTTTAGCACTATTCACACATTCAATTTGACCGTGTTTTGTGATTTATATGTAATGAAAAATATAGTGATGTGAGATCTTGTTATAATCGTTACGATATAAAATTTCTAAATATCAACTTTTTAGAGTTTTTGCTTATCGGAAATTGAAGATAATATTGGTTGAATTTGTGCACTGGCAAACGTGACTAAAGAAACGTGTCAAATAAAAAGAAACAGAGGAAGTATACTATTAAAGACACATAAATTTAAGTAAACAAGGCTTGGTATGTTGATATAAAAAATAAATTTATATGATAATTTTTGAGAGTTATATTCTAATAATTTTTTGAATAAAATTATAATTCAATTTGTACATCTGAAATATTGGTATTTTATCGAAAATTAAACTCTAAAGTAACAATTTTATGCTATAATTCTATCGGCCAATTGACCAGATTGGTAAATAAAAAAGACCTCTAACGACAATTTGGTAAAAAAATTTATTCCGGCGACAGTTTGGTAAAAAAAGCTAACAATATGCGACAATTTGGTAAAAATAATAAACTCCGGCAACATTTAGACCAAAAAATCTATTTTTTCCCGACAAACTCTTTAAAATTCCTATTTTAATTTTTTTTGTGTTCTTAAATTTATTTTTTCCATTTAAAATTTTGAATTTACATGTCATCCCTTTTTATTTCCAACCCCTTTTTTAGGGGTGAAAGTTCGGTTTGCGGTTTGGATTATAGCCAAAACCAAATCCAATCCGGATTAATTCGGTTTCGAAAATCTCAATCTGAATCCAAACTGAATTAAGATTCAATCCAATCCAAACCAAACCGAATTAATTCGGTTTTTCAAAATAGAATCCAATCCAAACCGAAATTCATTTTTTTTTTTTGCAACATTCAAACCCGAAATCGGAGCTTCACCCGGAAAATTCCTACAATCACTCAACCTTTTCATGTTAACTACATTCTTTGTGAGAGATTACAATATTGAGAAAGGAAAATTGAGAAGTAGTGGTTTTCTTTAGTTTATATATAAAAGGGGAAAGTGGTTGGATACTTTCAAAAAGAAAATTGGGTTTAAAGTAATGGGTCAAAATTCGGTTTTCGATTTTTTAAAACCCCAAACAGAATCCAATCCGTAATCCATATATTTTAATTTTCCTAAACCGATCCAATCCGAATTACCCTACCTTATAAAAAGTAGAAAATAACTCTTAGGAATAGTGTGCTACTAACTATACCCTCTAAAATATGTAGAAAAATGTGTAGAAAATGTGTATTTACTTTTTTACCCTCATTAATATGTTTCCTCTCATTAATATATTTAATGTTTTTTTTTATCAAATATATCATCAATTAATTCAAAAAAAAAAAATTAACAAAATAATGTAATGCCTTTTTTAAAATATTAAAGTTATACTTCATATGTTATTATTATTATTCAAAAAGATGTAAAAAAAAAATTGTATTACGAAGAGATTGTTTATTACGAAGAGACTATTTATTTTTACTCCTTCGTGGTTGCTCTTCTTATTTACAATCTTGTCGTCTTTTAATTGCAACACTATTGTTAAGGTTTATTAGCTTTTGAATTGTACGTTGTTTGATGACACATAAATAACGTTATGGAGTTAGAATAGGATTCATATGAAATAGTGATATTTAAGCAAATATTATCAAGAGGTGTAAAGAACTTAAAAATCCTAAAATCAAGGGAAAACAATGGGGGAAAAAAAAAGACTGGTACGGAGTATTAATTATGGAGATATTTTACGGGGAAAAATATAACTAATTGGTTATTGATTTAATATTAGATATAGATTTAGATAGTTGTAGAACAATAAAAAAAACTTAGATTATTAAGTTTTAGCTAAAACGAACATTTCACATAATATTACTCCATATGACCAAAGCTTAAAAAAACAAATTATTTGAAGAAAAACACTCTAGGTATTATTGAATCGTGCAAATCAATTAAATATTATTTAATAATAATTTTGAAATAACAGTGTCAAACTTTTGAGGGTTTCAAAAAATAATTGTCATAACAGATTTTAGCGGCTTTTTAATACTTCTACAAAGTCACCACATAGGGACATAAACCAAATAGTACGTATTTAAACTAGCAGGTCTACCACTCAAACCAAAGGGGTAAATATATGTCAATATAACTTCTTTACAAGAGCTAACTCCTTTGCGCGCATCGCGCGCGCAGGCCACCCTAGTCAAAAAAAAAAATCCAAACCGAATTACTAATTCGGTTTGGTTTTCGATTCGGTTCGGTTTTAATCCGAATTAATTTCACCCATACCCTTTTTAAAAAAATTTCGTTAATAAGGGGTATGAAACTTAAGTGAAAATTGATACTTAACGTTGTTTTTCTTCAAATTATTATTTCAGTAAAAAAGGGTTGGTAAAATAACAAGAAAAACAAACTATATTAAGCATTCGCGAGTAATTTATCGGAAATTTTTGTATTTCTTGGGTTAATTGTCGCCTGAGATTATTTTATTTACCAAATTGTCGCTTAAGGTTAATTTTTTTTTACCAAATTGTCGCCGGAGTAAGTTTTTTTACCAACTTGTCGCTAAGGGTCTTTTTTATTTACCAATCTGGTCAATTGGCCTAATTCTATCTAAATAAAATTCTAAATATTTTTTTTTTTTATCTTATGAAGTCTATTAAAATTTATCCAATGTGGCGCAACACTTGGCGAAAAGTTAGAACGCCAAGTGTCGCTGCCTCATGACCTGACTAAAAGTTTAGCTTTATATATTAGTTACTAGTTTTGTGCTCGTGCAATGCCCGGGTTGTTTATTGAATTTTAAGATATATTTTTAATCTATATGTCAAATTTTAAAACATATCATTGATACAAAATTAGTTAGGAATTGATGTGTTTTTGTGACGATTTAAACTTGTAGACATGTAATGACTAATAATAATAATATTGGTGAAAAACATTTCTTGACCCATAAGTGACCCTGTTTGAAATGACTCGTGACCCGACCTGATTGACAGGTCTACACACAGTAATAAAATTATATTAGATTGTGAATTATATTATTTTAATCGATTAGAATATATTATAAACAATGAATGTGGTACATTTTGAACCAATTCCTTCGCTCCAAAAAAATATTATGATACAAAAAATAAATTTATTTGATAATTTATGAGAGTTATAATCTAATTATTTTTTTGAATAAAATTATAATTCAATTTGTACGTGTGAAATATTGGTACTTTATTAAAAATAAAACTCTAAATTAACAATTTTATCCTAAAATTCTGTCCAAATTTGATTGAAAATAAAATTCTAAACTAACTCAATTATCCTACAAATTGAATATTCTATATAACTCTATCCTACGTGGCACGACACTTGGCGAAAAGTTGGAACGCCCAGTGTCGCTGCCTCGTTGCCAGGAAATATCAAATTTTTAGGGTTATATGCTATTTGATTTGATAATTATTGTTTTTTTCTATTGATATCATGACATAAAAAACACTAGTTTTTTTTTTTTTTAAATATATATATATATATATATATATATATATATATATATATATATATATATATATATATATATATATATATATATATATATATATATATAGAAAAGTTAATAAGAGATTGTTGTAAATTTTAGTGTTGAATGTTTATTGATGATTTTGCTATTATGAAAAATCATAGAGTAAAATTTAACTCTTTTTTTTAGTAATAATAAAATATTAGCACATTTAATTTTTTCTATTAACAAGTCCGGTCCCCATTAGACTTGAAAATCCTGGCTTTGCCCCTGATTATAACTTGGTCTCATTAAGTCATTGATCAAAATGGACTATGTAAATAGAGTAAATGTTAAAATAGGTAATAAACTATATATAATATTGTTAAGGCTACTGAATGGATCTTGTTGTAATTTAAAATTTAAAGGCCTAATGGAGTATCATGTTTGAATAATTTACTCTATTTACATATTAAGTTTGTTGGGTTTGCGGTGTCCGGCATTGCGCGGAAACAAAACTCGATAGCCGGATCGTATGCATAATAATTACTGCATAAACAAAAGCATGCAAATAAACAAAAAACACAAACACAAGAGAGAAGAGAAAGAAAGAATACTCACCCTATAAGCGTGCTTCGCTCAACCGATGAGCTCGGACTTGAAAACTTCAAGTTCTGCAAGTGTGAAAGCCTCCAACGACTCACACCCTCGCTACCAAACCGTAACCGACCCCTACCCCGTAGCTTAAATGGGGCTAGACCAATTAACTTAGAGCTTACGAACAAAGATTTTCTCGCTTTTGGAGATCCCTTAGAGTTTACCAACTTAAGTGAAGTTCCCAATGCCTAATAATTGGTATTTATAGAGAAATGTTCCCAAGAATTCCCATCATCTTTCAATGTGGTATAGTTGGTAAAAAGGCAAAAAATAAGATTTAATTTTAAATTTAAAAGCCAAAACAATCGCCAAACAACAAGCTAAGTGGCACAAAGAAAGCAAGGGGTTAGGTGAGGACCACAAGGCAAGGACCACCTTCCCCTTGCTCCCCAAGAAACCACCCCTTACACTCAGCCCTAATCAAATCCCGCCAGCTGGCAGCGTGGCTTGCCTTGGGAGCCAAGGTTGCCTTGTTGGCGGCCTGGCCCCTTGGCTGGGCTTGCCAGTTGGCCCATGCGCTAGCATCCTCACACCAGCCTGCAGCAGCATGCCTTGCACATGCGGGTTGCTAGGCGCTGCTGTTGTGCCGCGCACCAAGCTCGGTGTTAGCAGCAGCTAGCGAGGCCGCCTAGAGTGCTAGCTTGCGGCTGGCGCTGCTAGCATGCAAGCTTGACCAAGCCCCAGTTAGCCATTTGTAGCCTAGCCCTCGCTTGGCTACAAATGGTTAGCAGCCATTTGTAGCCTTGGCCTCGCTTGGCTAGGCCAAGGCGAGGCTACGACTATAATTTGACTTGTTGTTTGGATGATTTTTTTTTTCGTCTGGTTGATTCTTAAGTTCGACTCGACTTTCAACACTGGGCTTCGACGCTCTAAGCTCGGAATTCGACGTCGTAGTTCGTAAAATCTCTATTGACTTATTTAATCCTTCAGATTAATTCGTTGCTTTAATTATGTTACACGATTGGGTGTGACCCGAAGGGTTCAGTTAAGATTAAGCTATAATATTAATTATATATTAATATTACTGATCGAAAGTGGCCTCCAACTAGGCATCTGATCACTTGACCTCACTGAATAATTAACTTCCCTAATTAATTTCGAGCCTCTGTCGGAATAATACACTTGTTTGAAGGACACCATTCCTTTCAAAGTTGGGTGACAAAAATATTTTTACTTTATCTTGATAGTATTTTTTTTTTGTTTATTTGATGGAGATAATTTTCTATTTTTTAATCGATTATAATATATCATATATTTTTTTGGCGGGATATATCATATATCCATATCTTATAAAAAGTTTGACTAAATTCTTATGAACGTGCATGAACATTTATATTCTTAAAAATGTTCTCTTATACATTTCTTTCCATTATTTGATTTCAAAAGCCTTAAAATTGTTCCTTGAATTCCCTAAATTGATTAAAATATTTTGTTTATTTCAATATTTAAAGCCATTTTTATTCTCTTCATTTATGTATGTTTTAATTTCCTATTTAGACTTCATTAGACATTTATATTTCTAGATCGAACTCAAATTTTTTTACCATTTAATTACTAAATCAAAGTAGCTCAACAAAAAATTTTCAACAATTCACAACTACATATGCAAATAGTTTTAATAAAATATTATGCAAATGGGCATAGGGCATAAAAGCCGCAGGTATTGTTTTCAAAGGGCTAGCCATTCGCGCATTGAAATACCTAGTAAGTATGAAATATTAGAATTTTATCGAATATTAGAATCTAATGTGGTCTTGTTCACTTCACATTAAAAATAATTTTAGTTCAACAAAAATAATTTCAGTTTAGTAAAATTAATTTCAGTTCAGTAAAATTAGTTTCAGTTCATCAAAAATAATTTTAGTTCAGCAAAAAAAATTTATGTTCTGTAAAAATAATTCCAATTTAGAAATAATAAGTTAAAGTGAATGGGGCTTAACTTTTTAAATATCTAATTTGAATTTTGTGGATCCCTTAAAATCGGAAGGAAAAGTCTAACCAACTTAGCTATCCCTCATTCTCCCCAAATTTATATGTAAGTGATATGATAAGTTAGTGGTAACACCAAATTTATTATGTTCTAATTGATTTATTGATTTCTTGTACAAGTATGAAATATTATAAGTTTATCGCATATAAAACTCTAATGTAACTTATTAATCCTAAAAAAACTATCTAATTTTTCGGATCCTTGAAATTGAGAGGGAAGGTCAAACCAATTGAGTTGTCCTGTCCAAATTTATATATTAGTGATATGATGTGTTAGTGGTTAAACCTTTTCCCTCACTCCATCATAACACACCAACCGATCCAAATTTCAGATCATGATCCTATTATTTTCCAAACCCACTAGTTACCAAATAAAAAGAGGAGTGCGTACAAGCTGGAAAGATGGAGTCTTAATTACTCGGAGTGTTTGGATGTGGCGCGAGCAAGATGGGATAAGAATCAAAGAGGTTCTCCGATGTTCAGATTAGCAAGGAAAATACACCAAGCAAAATTGGGAATTAAGCGTTGGACTCTTGACAAACGATGTGAATGGCATGGTGAGTGGGAGAAATTCGAAAAGGACCTACTTGAGGCGCAATTATTCCCGGAAAACGAAGGCAACTCAGAGGACTTCCTTCGTATAAGCAAACAATTGAGTGAATATTCGAAAAATATGGCAATATACTGGAGACAACGTGCAAAGATAAACTAGAATAATGCGGGGGATACGTGCTCCAGATACTTCTTCAATTTTGTCAAAGGGAGGAATGCTAGGAACAAATTAGAAGCGATCAAGGATGGAAATGACGATTGGATAACAGAAGAAGGGCAAATCACGGAGATTGCGGGTTCCTAATTTAAATCTCTCTACGGCAGTGATAACCATCCCCCTCCTACATCTAGAAGCGATGAGATTATCCAAGGCACTAGGGGAATCACAGCCACACTTTCGGAGGATCAGAAAGATTTGCTCTCTAGACCATACACAAGAAGGGAGATAAAAAATGCCCTGTTTGCAATGAAGCCCTAGAACGCTCCGGGCCTGGATGGGGTTTCGGCGGGTTTTTACCAGAAAAATTGGAGTTGGATACAAGACGATGTCATTGGAGCCATTCAATCGGCCTTATCCTCAGGTAATATTCTGAGAGAATTCAATTTCACCAACATTGCGCTTATTCCTAAATGTGATAATCCAGTCTCAATGGATAAATTGGTTTATGAAACGTTATTTACAAGATTATCTCAAAATGCATTACTAATAGGCTTAGGAAGGTGATCAATGATTTGGTTAGTCATTTTCGGAATTGCTTGCTCATGAACTATTAGAAAATATCAGAAAATCTAAGAAAGGTGTAAGAGGAAAAATTGCTATCAAAACTGACATGAGCAAGGCATACGATAGAATCAAGTGGGATTTTTTAGAAAATGTGTTGTGCAAATTTGGTTTTCCAAATTTGATGGTTAGAACTATTATGAATTGTGTGAGCTCTGTCTCCTTTTCTGTTATCATTAATGGTTGTGCACAAAAGTCTTTTAGACCAAGGTGTGGACTTCGACAGGGTGACCCTTTGTCTCCATACCTATTCATTTTATTTGTGGAAGGTCTTTATGCTTTAATTAGAAGAGAAGAGGAAGCAGGAAGGATTGTAGGCTCAGTGTGGCTCAGAGAGCACCTAAGATTAGTCACCTGTTCTTTGCAGACGACTCTGCCTTCTTTCTGCAAGGTTTAGAGAGCAATGTTGTGGCTCTCAAGAATACCCTTGACATTTATTGAAAATCCTCAGGCCAGGTTATAAGCCAAAGCAAGTCAGTTCTTATGGCTAGCCCTAGTTCAAAGGAGGAGAAGTGAACAAATTTAGTGAGATTTTGGGCATTGGTAGGAGTAATAGTTTTGGTGTCTACTTGGGTATTCCTACTGACTTTGGCACTACTAAAAAAGAAATCTTTGGTTTTATGGTGGATGGGGTGAAAGAATTATTAAACGCTTGGAACTCACTTTTTCTTTATCCTGCTGGTAGACTTACCCTCATCAAATCTGTTCTTTCTAGCTTAGGGACCTATGTTCTCTCGGTTTTCAAATGTCCTATGGGAATACTTAAAAAAATAAACAGCATCATTGCCAAATTTTGGTGGCTTGGTAGGAAGGAATATAAAGAGGTGTACTGGAAGAACTGAAAGCATCTAACAGCTGCTAAAGAGGATGGGGGTCTTGGTATCCTTGATGTAAGATTTTGTAATCAAGCTCTATTAGCAAAACATGGGTGGCGTTCATCATGAACACAAAATCTCTTATTAGCAAGGTTTTTCGTGCTAAGTATGGTATTGATAAAGGGACTCTTTTTGGTAATAGAAGGATTGGTAGAAACACAGGCTCTTGGGGGTGGAAAGGGGTTGAATGGGGTCTACATGTGCTCAATAAGGGCTGCTCGTGGTCCATATAGGATGGGTGCACCGCTAAAATTCACCATCCTTGGGTTCACGGGAAGGTGCCGGTTTGGAATGGTTTTTTTGTTCCCAATAATGATAATGTGGCCTCTTTGCTTACCATTAGTGGCGACTGGAATATGAACACCTGTAATATGATTTTTGATAAGGAAACTGTGGATATGATTGCTAATATTACCCCCATGGAAGCTGGTTTTGAGGATCTAATAATTTGGAGAGGTGATAGGAAAGGAACATACTCTGTTAAAAGTGGCTACAAATTTATTTTTGATGAAGCTCAACAAACAAAGGACAGCAACGACCAACAACTCAATGCTAATAATATAAACTAGAGGAAGCTCTGGAAATTTGCAAAAGATTCTCAAAGGTGCTCTTCCGGTTGGCAGTGAGAGGAAGAAAAGGGGGCTAGGTACATCCCACCATTGCTTGCTTTGTCTTATGGAGAATGGAAATGAGCAAGTTTGTTTGGAAACGCTGGAGCATCTCTTTCGGGATTGCCCCTTTGCTAGTCATGTTTGGAAGGGCTGCAGTTTGGGAATTAATGTTGCACACCAAGATAACATACCTATTGCAAATTGGATTCACAATTGGCAAAGAATATTATGTGATAGGACAAGGGGATTGGAGGAGAGTTACTCTATGTTTCTTGCTGGTCTTGAGTGCATCTGGGAAGCAAGAAATAATCTGGTGTTAAAAAATAATAAGCAACAGGCTTGGGCTACGATTAAACAAATGGATCACAAGGTTATAGCTAATAGCAGCGACACAAACTGTGAAAGGAGCAGGGAAGCTGCAGATATAGAAGAGGTTGGCCTACCTGGGTTTGAGGCTATGATCATTGGCAGGAAACCACATCAAAGCAAGGAGAGGATCAACCTTGTTGCAGGGAGCAGCGAATGTGCCACTACTATTCTAGAGTTGAAAAAGTCTAAGCACAAGAACAAGACACAATGGACATGGGAAATCATAAGACCTGGTGGGAGGAATCTGCAGGGAGAGGGACAGGAGCAAGGAGGAACTTCCAGCTGCATGGTGGATGCCATGCTAACAGGTACAAAAGCTGCCCTGAGACAGCAACTATGCCACCTGTAGACCAATGCTCCCAGCACCAAACTTACCAGATGGTTACAGGGTGATTCAGCAGGAGCATTTCATGTCAGAGATAAGATTACCAAAATTAGGGAGTTGTTGTCAAGTTTTCACTGTTTTAGTTTAATTATTTCTAAGTCTCTTGGGGCCTTATCACCCTTTTTTACTGCTGTAAAAAAAAAAAATGTTAGTACTAACCCCAATTATATTTATGCTGTAATTTATACCTTGATTTCCTGTCATAAAAATTTTATACATTGATTCATTATTATTTTTTTTTTTCCACTTACCTTTTTTTTTTTATACTTTTTTTTTTTATAAGGAGATAATAATGAAATCGCTACCATAATATTCAATAATAATTAATAAAAAAAAAAGAGTTATATAAGTTCAACTAGAATAAGTTAAGTTCATTTATAATAAAAAAATAAGTTAATTTATACAAAAAAAAAAAAAAAAGTTAAGTAAAAACAAGTTTAATCGGTAAACATTAAAAAATAAATACAATATCTAACTAGTAAAAATAAGTTTCAATCATTAAAAATAATTGAACTATAGTCCATAGTAAAAATAAATTTTAAGTAGTTAGATTTATTGAATTTCTCTAAAAATAGTACTTCGTATATGTTCAGTAAAAATAACTATTTTCAATAAAAATAATTTAACTTTAGCATAAATACTTTCATTTTAGTACTCGCGTCGTATAAATAAGGTGAAGAGAACAAGACCTTTGTATCTATTTATTGAAATCCCAGGAGTATATTAGGGATGATTTACAAAATTATGGTTACTTGAAAACTTATTTACACTTTTGCCTCGTAATGAAAACTTAATTACAGAACCACTGTCCACGTAGGCTCGAATAAGTTTATTTTTAGCAGTTTATGTACTCCCGTTCACTCCACCTTATTTTTATAGAACTGAAATTATTTTTGCTTAACTTAAATTAATTTTACTGAACTGAAATTAATTTTATTGAACTGAAATATTTTTTGCTAAAATGAAATTACTTTTACCAGATCTCTGTTATATTTCTTCTTTAAAGAAACTGATTTTTACTAAAGTGAAATTATTTTTACGGAATATTTTTTTTAAGGTGAAGTGAACAGGGACTAAAACCGCAACTTGAGGTAGCAGTTTTAACCTTTATAAATTGCTACTCCGTATCTTTACTTGTAATATTAAAGACAAACCGCTACCTTAAGTAGCGCTTTTAGGCTAAAACAACTACTTAAGGTAGCGGTTTGTGAAAAAACTACCCTAAATATATTCACGAGCCTACGTGGACTGTATTTTCATTAAGAAGTTTCATTTCAACGCAAAATCGTAAATAAGTTTCATTCCAACACAAAAAACTACTCTCTTCGTTTTTAAATACTTGCTCCACTTTCCATTTGCGACCGTATTTAAATACTTGCTCCATTTTCTTATTTGGAAAGCATTTACAATAATTAATTAATTTCTCTCATCTAGTGGACTCAGCATATATTCTCTTTCCTCCAATTCTCTCCACTACTTTTGCTTTCTATAATTTTTTATTCTTCCACCAACCCCACTATCTCCATATTTTATTACTTTCTCCAATTCTCCTAAAACTCCGCACATGGAAAAATTATACCTTTGTAAATCATCCGTATATTAGTCACTTAACAAGAGTAGGATACTGCAGTTGTCTACTCCTTGTCAAGATTATGCTTAGCTTGGTAAATCTATCCAATAATCACTCTAATGAGTGTACAAAAGCTGTACAATTGAATCTAATAATTAAACTTACCTCCAATGTTTGATTTCTTTCCCTCTGATACAAATTATTTATGATCTCTTACCTTATATATAGGATACTTATTTATTTTTACGCGTTATATTAAATAGATCAAAAACAATAAAAGTTGTAACATTTCCTTTTAAAAAGTCTCCAGCTCTCCGCATTATCCTTACGTTTTTAAAAACTAACTCTGCATTATCTTTGCATTTAACTCACTTACAGCTAATATATTAGAATTATTACACATTTTTCTTACTAAATCAAAACTAGATCTAAAATATTCTATTTTTTGAAAGAACTAAATCTAAAATATCAATACAAATTTCTGGTCGATAATAATAATACTCCTTCCGTTTCATAATTATGTTCCCGCGAATAAATATAAATACTCCGTACATGATCGTATGAACACAAAAGAAAAAGGAAAAAGAAAGCAGGCAGGACGTTGGATTCACTCCACACATGACACACACCGCGTTAATTCATTCTCCTCCTTGATCTCTTCTCCTCTCATTTATAATCCTTTTATAACTCCCTTTTTTGGAAACTATTAATCCCCATTTTTCTTTCTTTCTTCCTCCTATAAATATATTACAATACCACACAAAATCTTCAATCACCCCTAAAAAAAAAATAAAAAAATAAAAAAAAACACTCACTATCTTTTTACTCTTCTTCTACAAATCATAAAATCAAAATCAAAATTTCATCTAATCAAAAATCCAATTCAATTTATATTCAATCCAATCCAATCCAATCCCCCCAAAATTCACAATTATTTATATTCATAAATCATAAATCAATCTCACCATTTTATTTCTTTTCATCAACCCAAATTCCAAAAAAAAAAAAAAAAAAAAAAAAAAATATTTTATTTTATTTTACATGCAAATCCATTTTTTCTAAAAAAAAAAAAAAAGTTGACACACCCATTTTACTCCGCCATGACAAGGCGGTGTTCTCATTGTTCAAACAACGGTCATAACTCTCGTACATGCCCAACTCGCGGCGGCGCCACCGCTAACTCAACCGCTGGTGCCGGCAGCTCGTCCGTTTGCGGCGGCGCTAGCGGCGGCGGCGGCGGAGGTGGTGGTGGGGTGAGGTTGTTTGGGGTGAGATTGACAGATGGGTCATTCATGAAGAAGAGTGCAAGTATGGGAAATCTTTCTTTGTATCACTCAAATTCATCAGCTGCTGCTTCACCAAATAATAATAATGCTAATTCTGCTTCTGATGATCATGGGTATCTTTCTGATGATCCTAATCATGCTTCTTGTTCATCTAATCGTCGTTCTGAGAGGAAAAAAGGTGGGCCCTTTTTCTAGATTTTTAAAATTTTGATTATTTGGATCATTTATGTATTTTTTTAGCTTTTTTGGGTATTTTTTTAATGTTATTTTTGGTTGTGTAATGAGTAAATATTTGTGGATTTTTATGGGTGTTTTTTTATGTGTTTATTTTAAGCATTTAAGTATGATTTTGAGAATTGAGGATAAAGCCAATATATGTGATGTGGGATTTGAGCAAGTGGATATAAGTTGGTATAATTATTGATTTTTTTTTTTAATTTTTAATTTTCAATATTATGATGAAGTTGGTGGATTAGTGATAAATGATGATGGATACAGTTGGTTCTGGTTTAGTACCTCACTACCTTGTATGTTTAATAACTTGACAATTCCAATTATACTAATGTAATAAACTCATTGAAAGGATATTGCTACAGTAGCAAATAACCCTGTTAGTGTTGGGGCGTTGTGACTTGTGAGCCTTGTGACTCTTGTGAGTGAATAGAGTACGAGCCCGGAATTATACGATATTACGTAATCTCCTTGAGTAATATCGTAATATCGTGATCGCGTGAGCAGGTTGTGATCGCGTGAGCAGGTTGTGATCGCGTGAGCAGGTTGTGATCGCGTGAGCAGGTTGTGATTGAAGGATGTACTAGTCCAGGACCATACGATAGTACGTAATCCAGGACCATAGTATAGTAGTTGCCTAGTTGGGAGGTGGGGGGTGAAGGGGATAGAAGTAAGATGTTACACCTGTGTATAGAACCAAATTTTGGAATTGTGGTGTTGGAAAGAAATGATGGATGGTATATTGACGGAATTTGGGATTTTGAGGGGTGTATAGATGTTCCACGTATTGGTTTGTTATTGGAATTTTTTGATAGGACGATGTTGGTTGTTGTGCTGTTGAATAGCATGCTTGATTTTCAAGGGGATTAGACATTCATGCTTTTTTGATAATCTTAAACATTTGTGGTCCTGGTATTAGAATTTATGGATAGCCCCTTATCCTAGTAGGAGATTAGTTTAGTAGTATGTGTGTTCAAGGTATACTGCTGCATGCGACAGTACAAGCTGAGATGATTTGCTGTATCGAGTCATGTTGTTGTGGGCATCCATGTCTCTAGTATTGTTCCATTGATTACTCAGATTCTTGGGAGGAGTTTTGTAGGTTCTTGGACTAATCAAAGCTTTTTGATCGTAATTGATTTTGTGTGAATGTCTGTTATATGTGGTAATTGTTAATGATACGGGTCATAAGGACGTGCTAATGCACAGTCGAAGGACAGTGTGTTTTGAGTCACGTAAAAGTCATAGATTGTCTGAATGCAGTAGTTACAACTCTTACAAGGTGTGCTGATCTTGGGGGGCTCTGTATATTTGATCAATGTGATGGTGGGTGTGTTTAATTTCATCAATTTGTATCAGTGTACGTTTCAAGAAGTTGCTGACTGCTGGGTTTTTGCAATGAGCATGGATAATGGTGGCATTACCAACTGCGTGATAGTAACTTTACATTTCTTTTTTTTTTTTTTTTATTCTGCAACCACTACACATGAATGGCCTATGACGAAGACTGAGATGTCTACTGGGTGTCAACTTAGGATTCCTGAACTTTTCCATGTGAATGGCCTTGGAGTTGCAGGTGGATTAGAAGGGAGCAGTAGGATTGGTGTGTCCTGACTTGGTGTAATTAGTGAAAATGCAAGAAACACTATTGATGAGCAAGATTGGACATGTATTTTAGGGTGAGGGAGTAGCTGCTCTATCTCACCTTGTCCTATTTTCACTGTGGAGGGGAGAGGGATGTTGGTTTGGGTGGGGATAGATATGAGGGAAGGGTTTTAGGGGCTGGTTGCCTTTGGGTTTGGGCCCATTGGCTGAGATAGGTAGGACAGGCAGTGGCTGGCGTACCATGTGAAAAAGCGGGGCCTGATTTGTCTCATGTTGTTCCAACATCATGAATCAATAATGTTTTGAGAATACTTGTGAGGTAATTTGGTAGTTTGGTAAGGTTGACTAGCACTACCCTTTTTTCTCCTCAGCTTTAAATGGCCTCACATGCTTTCGTGGACTGGAATTGTTTTCGCAAACCTTGTTGATGTTGTTTTATTGCTTTTAGTACTGTCCTGATGGTTTTGCTTTTGTCTTCTGAACTCTACCAAATTCCTATGCCCTTTTACTATGGACTTGAGGGATGTGTTCATGTCAGGATGTCAACTATATTGAGTCTACCTAAACTTTGGAAGATTTTTTAATCAGCTGACAAAGCTTTGATCGCCTTTGTTTGTTCCCCCTCCCTCCCCCGGTGATCTTTGCTTTAGTTACCTTGTACGCGAAGACAAACCATAGATATATGTAAGCTTTTCTGCAAAGATGTTAGTTTTCCTGATTTTGATAATTACAGTTTTCCTAGATGCTAAATTTGTTTGCCTATAATCTTATTGAACTAATGGTTTTTCCCTTTCACCTCCTAACTCCATCTATATAGACTTTCATTTCTTGTGAGGAACTGAAATCTGCAGATGTGAACAAATTTCATCATTCCTGTAAATATGAATGAGTTTCATCTCATTATATAGTTTGGCCTGACATCTAGCTTGCTATCTTCTTCTTTTCTTTGTATGATACTGAAAACTGCAAATGTGAATAATTTTCGTGTTATCATATAATTTGGCCTGATATAAAGATTGCTATTATAATACTGTTGTAATACTGTTTTCAGGTAAACCATGGACAGAGGAGGAACATCGTTTTTTCTTAATTGGTCTGCAGAAGTTGGGTAAAGGAGATTGGAGAGGGATTGCACGCAGCTATGTGGTGTCGAGGACTCCTACCCAGGTGGCAAGTCATGCTCAGAAGTACTATATTCGACAGAAGAATGCCAGTCATAGAAAGAGGAGATCTAGCCTTTTTGACATGGTTAGTTTTTTTTTGTTTTTTTAACCCTGATTTAATGCTGCACTGATGGTAATGACATGTATATGACGCCATTTTTATATACCTTTTTTTTTCCTTCCCCATACTGTGAATAGAGATTTAAGCTTCATGGATAACATAAATTTTACATGAACAAGCGGCAATGTATAGTCTGGTATCTCAGTATTAAGTCGTGACATTTTTTGCAGCACAGAACAGATGACAAGGATGTGGAACCTGATTTTTTTTTTTTTTTTTTTTTTATAAGAAAAAATTTACAGACTAATATGTGTTTAAGATGTCTCTTACATACAAGGAAGTTGCTAAATTTGTAAAAGGTAAATGGTCTCATTGGGATTTGCTTGTCATATCTGGTTATCCATTCACCATTTATTAAATGATAAACATGGGGACATCCGGACATGTAGGATGTGGAGAGATATTTAGGATAGTCAACAGTCAGTCTCTTCTTTGAATGTATATTGTTCATATATGTGTCATTGCCAAATATATATTCTGAGCTTGCTTACCTTTGACTCTTTAAGAACAGCCATACTCTTTTTTGTTTGTTCTCGTTTCAAAATGTATGTAGTAGTGATTCCAAGGTCCACTTTCTATATTGCCCGGCTTTTTCCATCATTGCCCTTTGTATCTCCTTAAAAATCCATCAATTCTATCCTGTGTGGACACAACTCTATATTGTATGTGTTTTGTTGGTCTTTGAGTGTTGGACACAGAACATGCAGCCTTCTAGAAGTGTCTTTGCTACCTAGAAACCCACATGTATGAATTGGTTATGCTTAGGTTTATTTTGAAACGATAGTGGGGAATGGGGCCCTATGTTTGCTTTCAGCTAGTTCACTTGTTGACAATTTGCTGGCCAACACGATAGATCCACCATAGTATCTGTCTAGTTACATACTAAAGTAATAGCCTATTGGTCAGATTTATAACATGCTGTGTGGTTTCTTGAAGGTTTTCCCTTGTCTGAAAGAGAACAATTCCCTACTTGCTAAATCACTCGTGGTTTGCCTCTCTAGCTAATGACTTATTGCACTAAGGGCTGAGGCCTGTTATACACTAGTTGTCTTAATGTTTGAAAGTCTTGAGAATTTATTTTTCAATACTCAATAGTGCCTTGTGTTATGGCATATTAGTTTCTTTGAGTTGAATTTGTTTGGGTAGGGTTCATGAGTAAGAACACCCAGTAGTAGAGTTTGCCAATGATAGTACTATATGTGCATAGTTTTGAAATGTTCTTCCACTAACCTTGTTTTAGGCCTTGATTTCCTGGCCACAGTAATTTATTCTAGAAATAATTAGTTTTTCCAAATTGCATCTGGATGTACATGCTCATACTCGGGAAATTGTTTTTAAAAGAACTTATTGAACAATTTTGGTCAATTCATCCATATTGTTATGTTTCTTATGTTTCAGGTAACTGAAGAGCCTGAGACTGTGCCTGAAGAACAATTACTCCCCCCTCCGCCTGAACCTAGAGAAACCGATAACGCAACCTCACTGCCATCATTAAATCTCTCTCTTAGTACAGAACCTGAGCCCATGGAAGCCACTTCCACAGAAGAAGTTAAAGCAAATAATGAAACTCAGTCACTCCCGAACAACTTGACACCTTCTGTTCCTGCTTTCTATGTACCCATTCCATATCCACCCTTCTGGACACAACCCACAATCCACCCCGAAGAGGATAAAAATGGTGAAAACTCACAGCAGCATCAGGTCCTAAAGCCCACCCCAGTGCTTCGGAAAGAACCTGTGAATGTTGATGAACTTGTGGGACTGTCTCAACTCAATCTCAGTGAGACTGAAAAGTCCCATGTAGTTCCTCCACAGCTCTCTCTTAATCTTCTAAGTGCTCCATCTCGACAATCAGCATTTCATGCAAGTGTTCCTGTTAGCAGCTTAGACCTCACTGAAGGAAAGAACAGCGTGATTCAAGCAGTCTAACGGATTTGAAGAGGAGAATCTTTTATCCATCTATTCGTTGGATGTCTTCTGTTCTGTTCGATGTAAACTATCTTTATTGTAGCTGGTAATAGGGTGCTGATAGCAGTTCTTAGCTTTCTGTCTTTGGCTTATGAACCTTTTAGATTAAATTTTATTAGTTGATTTACATTCTTTCTCCCTGTAAGGAAACTAGAATATTTCAATAATTGAGAAGAAAAAAAGACAAGGGAAGCAAAATGGCCATCTTGTACATCATCTTTGAAGAATCAAGTTTCTCTTGTCGGTTATTTGATATGCTTTCCTTTCTTCCATTGCTGTGATGAATTTTAAGTTGTAACCAAATAGTTAGATGTTATCAGGACTAATCACACCATAAAATTGCTGCAGATTGTATCATGCATGTCATCTCATTTAATTTGTTGAAGTCAACTGACAGTTTTGTGGTAAAGAAGGCATGTTGGTAAAGAGTGGATATCAATCATATCATGATGTGCCCTTGAGCAAATATGATTGCAAAAACTAAAAAAAGGTGCAAAGGAATACATGCACAGGTTCTAACTTAGTTATTTATTAAAAACAAACATCAATCAATAACTAAATACTAAAGGCAAAACCAAGGATGATGGTTAAATTTTTATTCACCACTCTTTCTTTTTTTTTTTTTTTTTTTTTTTTTTTTGTCAAATCTTCAAGAAAACTAATTAATTTCCAATACTATTTAATTTCTAATTTGGCAATTTTATACGAATTATATTATATATGCATTCAATGATATATTTTAACAAATCTTTCGTATATTTTATATTAGGTATTATTTTTATAAAAAACAAACATATACTTTACACTACCTACTAAGTAATATGTTAAATAATGTAGTATCATTCTAAATCATATTATTTTTATTTGAAAGTTTGTTTGCTACAATTAGGATTATATATATATAATTTTATTTTATTTTTTGACAGCTGTGAAACAAGTTAAGAGTACATAGACCTCCTAGTCTCCTACACCCATTTCCTGGCTCTCATAGCCAGATCATGGGCTCTAGAATTAACAATCCTAGGGACATAATTAGAGCAGAAATAAGTATAATGAGAACCGAGGAGGAGGATTTCCTTAACCAAATTCCTTAACTCTTTCGGTGCCTGGCTAGGTCTTCAAGCGCTCTAACACTTAGCTTACTATCTGTTCTGATCTCCAGTTGGTTTTATCATCTGCATGCCTCCACATTGTACTTCCTTCCCTAATAGCCAGTAATTCACATTGTAGTGTTGAGCTCCCAATGACCCTTTTCCCACCTCCCTGAACCAGCACCCCGTCTTTCATGATCACCCACCCTACTGCATCCTTTTCCAAGCCCTATCCATAATCACTATTGCAACCTGTTGATGAGAGTCATGCATGCCTCTATGCCAGTAGTTTAACTCTGCTTTCCCCGCCCTATGAGAACCCTGTCTCTAATTATCCGAGATGCCTCTACTTTATTCTTGATTTACTTTAGCAAAAGCTTCACTGCACATCTGCATAAGCCGGTCTGGAGAGCTGGTTACTCCTCTAAAATTGACATCGTTTATGTACTTCTTGATACTCCACAGAGTAGCTAATATCATTCCAACAAGCGCTGGGATTTCTTTCTTCATACTAAACACATAGTTCAGAAATTTTTTTTTATCCATATCGCCAGCCGCCAAGCACGAGTCTTCACTTCTCACCTTAAGCCCTAGAGGGCCGCACAACTATATTCGTCGAACCACTTGGCAGTCTCTAAATAGGTGAGAGTCCTTACAAAAGACACACAGAGAGCTGACATTCAAACCTCTTATGATAAGCCCCTCGTTGCTGCCACAAGCGTTTTGCAGCACCTTCCAGCCAAGCATAAGCCAAGTTGGGGTTATTTTCAGTTTCCAAAATTCCTTCCAAAACTTGGGTCTTTCTGTTTCTCGGAAGGAATCCATCAACCATAAGTACCCAGACTTAACCGTGTATCGCCCATTTTCCGTCCCCCCCCCCCCCCCACATGATCTCATCCTGTTCCTCCTGTCTTGGGTGAATACTTAAAATTTGCTTTACTTCTTTCAGTATATATTTGTTGATTTATCTCTCTTTCCAACCATCTTACATGTTATAGAATGTATATCCAATTACCAAATGGTAATCCTTTTCATCCTCTTCCCCACACACAGCTTCACTGGAATCACTACCATCATTGCAGATGAAAAATCCGCCATGGATGACTTGTTGAAATCTTTCGTATCATCTCCTCCTTCTGAGTCGGATTCTAGCCTCCACGGATTTCTTCAAATGGAAGGGTGTAAAGACTGTAATTTGTGATAATAGCAATAGGGTTACCTCCATTAATCTTGCTTCTCAATCTCGGAAAACTACACTTCCTTCTTCCATTAATACCATCACTCAACTCATGACTCTTTCTCTTTAAAACAATGAAATCATTGGCCCTTTACCTTCTTCAGCTAATGTCTCTCTTATTCAAACTACTTTTATTAATAATAACAATTTCACTTTAATCCCATCAGGTGCTTTTTCTGAGTTGAGTTCACTTTAAACTCTCTTCTTCTCTCCTTTAATGATGACCTTGCGCCATGACAATTTCCCTTTGAGCTCACTAATTCTTTAAGTTTAGCCAGTTTTTATGTTAATGATGTGAACGATGACGGATCTTAGACTAGCTATAAGGTGTGGGGGCCAAATTTTGAAATTTAATAGCTTCTAATAAAATTATAGATATCTAACTTTTAACAAAAAAAAACAGTAATTTGACGGAAGTTAAGTTTAAATCAATGAAGTCTATCGAACCCACTTAATTCTTATAAAAGCTTGTAACCTACAATGAAAAATTAATGATTAAATAATTAAATCAATGTAAGGAAACAATATGTGAGTTTGATCTAAAAAGTTAAATTACATAAATTTATATAGGTGAATAGGTGTAAACAACATATTACGATACATGTACAACATAAGTAGAATATATGTAAAAAAAAAAAAAATAATATAATTTAAAAATATGTACCAATTTGGTTTGTAGTTGATAAACTTTGAATTATGAAATAAATTTGTAATGTTATGATTTGAGCGTAAAAGTTTAATTAAATGTATATGTCACTTTAAATGGTTTCAAAAAAAAAAAAAAAAAAATTTTGAAATAATATTTTTATTATGCACGCCTAGCTCTTACGTCTAATAACGAACCCGGTAAAGACCCACTAGAATGGTTGAAATTATATTCTATAACCCGGGAAATGACCCGAATACATCTGGAATCGGGCCTACCATGCATTTTCTCAAGTTTTTCACAGTTATCTCCTCATTTTCCTATGAAATTTAGTTATAAAAGCTTGATGGGTGCAACCAACAATTTTAATGTTAAGAAGAAACTTGAGTAGTAGTTTATTAGATAAATGGATTTTTAGTGCAAATTCAATTAGGCATCCTTACATGGGATGGGAAGAGCCAAGAAATATCATCATTCATATTGCAAAGGGGTTGACTTATTGTAATACAGTGAAAAAGCAGAAACATTTTTTTAACATATATAAATGTATATTCTTTACTTTTTGAACTCTTCATATTAATAATATCATGCCGTTGATGGTTAATTTTTATAATACAATGAAAATGCAACGAAAAAACAAAAATATTCTATTCAATTCAAGTCCGATTAAATAACTACTTACAAAGAGTAGCTTAAAGTCGAAATTAGAAAGCTCCATTGAAACTAAGAGAAAAATGGAGCAAAAAAAAAAAAAAATTGCAAGGGAAGTTTTGAATTTTAAATATTGGATGAACGTTTTGAAAAAACAGAGTAATGGTGATGATGTGGGATTGTCAGAGGTATTTATAGGGATGGACCCTTTTGATGGAATTTTTTACAATTTTCACTACCTAACTAAATTTGTATATTAGATAAGTTATTCTAATATTATCTTGTTTATTTCATTTTCAATTGTTATTATATATATATATATATATATATATATATATATATATATATATAGAAAACAATAGCATAAAAAATGTAACATATTTTTAGGTTACATATTTCAAAAAATAGGGTTGTATTTGTATATATAAGTAAATGAAAGAGATAGGATCACTTTTGTTATTATATGTTGTTGTTAAATATATGTGTATAAAATCCATATTGTTATATAATAAAGAGAACAAGAGAAAAATTGAGGAGAGAATCGATCAGTATATTTCCATTCCATATGATGGGGTATATATATATACAATGTAGTTAGGGTTTGCTTGGATAAGAATATAAAGTCTAGATATATCTAGAATATTTTGGAATGATACAACAAGTATAATGGGCATCCACACAATATTTCATAACACATATATATTATTAATTTTAAAATTTATGAACATGTTTGACTCTTTTTAATATAACATTGTTGACATAAAATGTGTCATTAGAGTGGTGAGTTTGATCTAAAAATTTAAATTACACAAACTTATATGGGTCAATAGATTCAAACAACATATAAGTACAATATATGTACAAAAATAATATAATTTAAAAATATGTACCATTTTGGTTTGTAGTTGATAAACTAATTATGAAATAAATTTGTAATGTTATGATTTGAGCGTAAAAGTTTAATTAAATGTATTTGTCACTTGAAAAAAAATATGTCACTTGAAATATTATTTTTATCATGCAGATCTAATAGCTCTTACGTCTAATAACGAACCCGTTAAAGACCCACTAAAATTGATGAAATTAAATTCTGCAACCCGGGAAATGACTCGAATACATCTGGAATTGGGCATACCTTTTTCACATTCAGGAAAGGATCTTCATTGGGGCTCATAGGGGTTCGACCCCTATAACAGATGGAATCCTAAGAACAGGGTCAAGTTTCTCACAACTAGCTCCTCATTTTCTTATGAAATTTAGTTATAAAAGCTTGATGGGTGCAACCAACAATTTTAATGTTAAGAAGAAACTTGAGTAGTAGTTCATTAGATAAATCGATTAGTGCAAATTCAATTAGGCATCTTTACTTGAGATGATAATAACCGAGAAATATCATCTTTCATATTGCAAAGGGCCTGGCTTATTGGATGAGGAGTGTCTAGATGATGCTCTTAATGCCAAATATTCGCATTTAGTCTTGTAAAGCTTTTTGGCAAGGATGAAAGTTATGTAATGACTCAAATGAGGTGATCGGAACTCGAGGGTATGTTGCCTATTAGAAGTCGGTTGGTTTATGTTAATATTGAATATTTGTCATGTTTATCTTTTAGAAGTTTTAAGCAAGTTAGGGCTTATTTGTATTGTAATATATATATATATATATATATATATATATATATATATATATATATATATATATATATATATATATATATATATATATATATATATATATATATATATATTGTCGTGATTATCAATACTAGGCCAAGTCGTTTTCTCCGATCTCTCTTGAGTTTAACATGGTTCACAGTCTGTTAATTTCTCGAGGTTTTTTTTTTTTTTTTTTTTTTTTTTTTTTTTTTTTTTTTGTGCAAAGTAATATATTAAAGGAAAAATTGATTCTAATTTAATAATACCACTTTTGCCAGTTCGCTGTTAATCATCCCACCTTTAAATTAATATTTAACAATCCCACCTTTATAGGGGATCTTCTTCTATTGGTCCCTTATTATGGATTTAATTTAAATTTAGATATTTTTAGAGAAAATAAGGTGAGATAATCCGATGTGAATTTTTCTAACATCAAAATCCATACCCACCACACTTTCAGTAGGAAGTCTTTGGCAATATCAAATTATCAATTGTGGTCTTTTATGACTATGAAAGAATAAGAGTAATTTGGAGGTTGGAAGAAAAAACCAAATTAGGGAATAAAGGAGATGGAGAGAAAAAGGAAAAGAGAGGCCCCACACATGTAGTGAGATAGTAATCTACCATCACGTGGTTCAACCAATTGCTGAATCAATAGGTAGATTAATCTTATCAAGTTATTAGTATTATTGTATCAACCTTGCTACCAATAATTCTTTGTTGGTACCATTTTATTAGTATTGTACTCTGTATTTCATTTTATTTACATGAGTCAACACCAAAACATTGTTGGTACTACTTTACTTTTCATAAATTAATTCAATTTTTAAATTTTAGATAATAAACCCTCATTGAAGATCTTTAACAATGACAAAAATACAATAATAGTTAGGGGAGATCAAACAATCACCAAACTTAAGTTGGATTTTCTTGACTTTCTTTCTCAATCTTTTTATTTCTTCTTGTGTTCCTTTTATTTATTTACTAGTTTTGTGCTCCGTGCGATCCCCAGGTTATTTATTGAATTTTTAAGATAAATTTATAATCTATACTTTTCTCACGATTTGCTATCTAGTAGGCATGTAATAACTAATAATAACGTTGGTGAAAATGTTCGATTTAATACATTAAAAAAATAAAAAATAAATAAATAAAATTAGCAAAAAATAAACTAAATGTTCAAAGCACGTTGGATTGACCCGAACCCAAAACTTTGGTTAAGGGTTGAACATTTCTTGACTCATAACGTGAAGTGACCCAATCCAAGATGACTCATGACCCAAACCTAATTGACAGGTTTCCATTTTATTAGATTGTGAAGTATGAAGTATATACTTTTAACCAATTAGTATATACTGGATTAGAAATAATGGATGTTTTATGCTTTAAACTACTTCCTTTGCTCCAAAAAAAATATCATTGTAGACACCCATTTGTGTCTCCCCAAAACCAAACCCAGTGATGAGTACCTTTCACATCGAATCATAATCGAATGAAGTGAAAGTGTGGAAAATCTAGTGTTGCGGAAAGTTTTCTTTTCTTTTCTCTTCTCTCTGTTTTTAAAAACTTATTTTAAGAAAACATCCAATCCAGTTTGGTTGGTCCATGATATGGGTCCAATAGTAGTGTAGTTGGATGGGGCTTGCAAAGACCTTTCCAACGATATATTATAAGCCCAATTCCGATAAATATTGAGGAAGTTATGGCCAATTTACCAAACTGGGCCCGGTTTGAGCTTTATGTGCGACCCAATGATCTAGGGGAGGGCCTAATATGATTTATCATTCCTAATGTAATTAGGAATGGTTTTAGTCTTCTAGAATCTTCTAGAAGATTCTTTTCATTCCTAATTCAATTAGCATTGATAAATTGACTTTTGACTTTTCAGAGTTTTAATCAAATTCAAATAGCATTTTCGAGGAAATTATATGATTTTATTCTCCAATACGGCAAACTTATCTGATTTTCGAAAACGCGTTGGAAATAGGCTTGGCGCCTGACCCCAGGCTTTGGCGCCTAGCGCTAGCCATTGGCGCCTGGCGCTAGTGTTGGTGCCTGGCGCCAGCTAGCCAGGGTTGGCGCCAGCTCTGTTTTTTGTGCGTCAGACTCTGTTTTGTTTATTTTATCTTTTTGGCTGATTTTCTCTATAAATATCGTATTAAAAACTTCGTTTTCATTCATCAATATTCACCAATTCTCCTCATTCACAAGTTCTAATCTACAATCAGTTAGCATTCTTTAATCTTTCATTTCTCTCTTTCTTTCTCTAAACTTTGCTTTTTACATACAAAATTCCGCATTCACGAGATCTAGAAAACACCTAGCCATATTCGAAGTTGCCTTCGCCCTAGACGGGAAAGGTTTAATTTCTGAGGGTTTGGTCCCAAATCTCTATTTCAATCATTTAATTTAATTGTTTGTTTAGTATTTTCCTTGAAATTACTAACGTGCGTATTTTGTTATTAGAAAGAGGTACGAGGCATCAAAGTAAGTACTTTAATTGATTTATTGATATTATGATGTAGAAATCATGTTTAGATTGTTATTATGATATTCCTAATATCATGTTTAGGGAAAAGGTTATAATATCAAATATATTAAATATGATTCCTGCGATGCTTCCTATGTTCTTCCTAATATTAATGATTGCTAGTATCATGTTAGGGCTAAAGATTTGATTTTTTTTGCTTAGTGACATGCTAGGGTTTGTTATTAATCTTGTTAGTATCATGCCTATGATCTTGCTATTATTATGCTTTAATATTAACATGAACATGATTATGATTATAATTGTTATAATTTATGATGATTATGGATGTTATTATTATTATTATTTTGATGATGATTATTATAATTATTGTTATGATTATTATAATTATTATTCATAATTATTTTTTATGTTGCTTATTTTGTTATTGCTTGATCACACCTTTATTGCATGTTTAAAGGGAATTTGTACTTGTAGTCACGCTTAATAAGATAATTAATAATCTTGTTAGGGTTAATTTGATTATAATTTCAAGTGATCGCCAATAATAGATTTATTTGTGCATTTATATTCAACCAACATAGATAAACAGGTTTAGGGTTAATCCTATTGATTGCATGTTAGTCAAAAAGCGCACATGAATACGATCAGAATAAAGTATAGGCCTATTATTAGGGCAGGTTCAATCTCTTTTAGGTTGGATTTGTACCTTCATCCTCGAACCCTTATTTGGTTCAAGACCTTATGGAGTTGACGATCTCTTGGATCGTTAAGGGGTGTAACCTTCACCCTGTGAACGGTTTACAAGTTCCTAAAAACCTGTTGGCGACTCTTTTGCTCTATCTTCTTCCCTTTTGGACGCCACCGTACTTTAGTGTATGATCACAGTGGGGTTCAAGCTAGTGGGATTAATACTTGAAAATATTCCCTACAGTTTTTGGCGACTCCACTGGGGAGGATTTCTATTTTAATTCCTGAATGTGTTTCGGCAATGATTTAGAATGAGTGGATGAGACTCGAAACGTACTAAGTACTTCATGTGTGTAATTTTGATTAACATTATTTTCATATGCATAAAAAAGATCTCATTGGAAAGACCATCCGTAATGAGTTAAAAACATAGGATTTTACACGTAGGAAATTTGATAAGTATCTTTCACAACTAGGACTGAAATAACACCGCGCGAAACTGGAAAATTTTATCGAGCACAGAAAGCTGCTGAGGCATGTGGGAAGTAGCGTCAAGGGCCAGAGCTTGGCGCCAGCATTTTAGTCGTAGCGCCAGATGCCAATATTGGCGCCAGGCGCTGCAGTTAAAAGCTGGCGCCAATCTCTGTTTGCTGACGCCAATTTCCTCCAATACCGAGCCAGAAATATGCATTCTAATTTCGACCGGTTTTCGTATTGTTTGCTCGTACCTACTTCCTGATTGATTTTTTTCTCAATTTTCTGAAACCCATATGTGTTCTACATATGGACATAACCCTCTGGGAATTCATGCTCCATCTACCCGATTGAACGCTCCGTGCAACAAAGGGTACATCCGAGATGTTGAATTCACCAAACCATGGAAGCGAGTCTTTTTCTAAAACTCGCGGTGTCCCATCCACTCGCGCCAACCCTTCACGGTTAGGCTTCCGCGCGGTGCATCCGGACAATTAACCATGGACCCTCTTTGACTAAACCATATCCCAAACTTTAGAGAACTAGAGCCATGGTTAGGTTGCAAACTCATTGCATCATATTGTGCCTACTTGACTAATTGTGCATTATTTGTTGTGCATATATTCTATATCTTTCCTAACCGTTTGTTTGACTTGTGTTAAGACTAAATAAACTGATTAATGACTAAAGGACTTTTTTTAATTAATTAATTAATTAATTTGAGCTAATAAATAAACATAAAGTCGAGTCATAGTTCCTTTAAGTCAACCCGGATTTTTATTCCCGTATACTGCACAAGCGTCAACTTGTTTTGGTCATATCCGGAGTTCTAGGAAGAACTACGAGTTGTACAGCCTATGGATCTGTAGCCCCGAGTTTTATCTTTAATTTGGCGTTGGTTTTATCCAAATCAGAGTCACAGATAAAAAGTATGACTAAAATACCACAGTCTGTCCAGTTTAATGCATATACGTGAAGTCTTAACTTAGTCTTTGCTTGAGTCTAGTCACATAGTCTAGCCACATGGTCATGACACGAGTCTTAACATGCCACCTACACTCACTAGTCTTAGCACACACTTTGAGTGCACATCACCATGACCATGTCTTAGGTTCATGCATGAGTCGGTCTTTTCCGTCATTTGAGTTGGGGGGTACATTATATTCCTAATTCTTCATATCCCTCCATCTAAATCTTCTTTCGCATTCTATTCCAATCTTTCTTCACTTCTTCCATCCATGTGTGTTGAATCGAGTTTGAGTCATATGATTGACAAACAAAAATGAGGGTAATGATGAAACAACACAAGACAAGAGGCGAGCTTCAACGACAAGATTTCGTGACCTCTTTTTCTATTTCTTTTTCTTTTTTTTCCTTTCCCCAATAAGTCTAGCATAGGCACCTTTCTTTTCCCTTAGATTATTTTTGTAGATTCCTTATATATTTTCTTTTAATAAAATGAGCATTTATTTCCTTACATATGATCATTTCATTATATTGCATTAAAAAAAAAATGTCAAACTAAGCACAGGGTATACCAATGATTTAAGGCAACCCCTGTAGCCACATCATATCTCCTTTCACCTTTCAAATATGCAATCCTTTCTTCATAAACCACTTTGAGCCTCGTCTAACGATATACCTTTCTTTTTTCAACCTATATCTATCTATCCTTGGGATGAGATGGTGTGCAACTTTTGCAATTCTAAAGAAAGCTTGAGCAAATTCAAAAGATTAAAATAGCAAAAATAGCAAAAAATAAATAAAATTGTACAAAAGGGCAAGTGTTCCAATGTCTTTGATATGAAAATGTCTTCGATATGAACACGTCTCAGATTGCGTCTCTTATCGAGTGCTCGGTACCGTGCCTGAGAAACATGAATGCCAAGTGAGTGATAGACCGTATGATCGAGATTTCTCACACTTATAAAAATGAAATAAATGCTAAAGCAAAAGAAATAGCTAAAAAAGAATAGAAACTCAAGCATGAAAATACAAAGATTCAGAAGCAAGGTTGCACACCTTGGGGGCTTATCTAGGGTCTTGAGCCTTTATCCCTTTTTTCTATAACCTTTAGCCTAACCAAGTTACAACCCTTAAAAGACCTTTTTGAGGTATACACACACTTGTGCGAGGTTTGGATAGAGCTACGTTCGGCCTGATTCCTAACGGATACGTAGGCAACCTCACATCGAGGTGCGGCCGTAATAAACATGCATTCATATTCACATTCACACACTTACACCATGATCATATCAAGGGATCTACAATGCTCATCCCTATTCACTTAGAGCTAGACTTGGGGACTTGATCCCTACATTATTAGCTTACCTTAGCCTAAGAGTCACCATATTTTGATTCTTCTAAAAATAACATTTTTCCACACACTTAGCTCTTGTGGTCTAGCTTTAGTGTCACTATCACACACTGCACAAATACATGACCAAATTTACTTCCCTCAGGAACCCTTTGTCATGAAATCTTAATACACCGTTGAAGCATGCCTTGTTATATCAACATCACTCATCATTGCATCACGAAGTATGAAGTGCTTAGCCTCTGTGCCTAAGTTACCCAAATACTTTCATCATTGAGTCAACCATTGAGATAGCCTAGGGTGGATTAATCCTTGCACCTTGAGAGATAGTATCAAACAACATTTGACTAAGCTCATTCAACATGCACCTTCGAAAACTTCATTTCGATTCTTTTTCGCGTCTTTCTTTTTCGGGAGAAAGTCGGTACCCTCCACAAAAACGACGGAAAATTTTTGCTTTTTTGCATTTTCGAGTCGCACAATCACATTACAATGCGCACACGGGTCACGAGTCACACGTGTTGTTTCACTTCGAGTTGAGTCAACCTCGAGTCAGTCAATCATATCGAGTCAAGTTTATACCTTGAGTCATGTCAAGTCAATGAGTCAAGCAACGCTAAACCTTAGGTCAACCCTAAGATAATTAAAGAGATTGACAAAGTTCTATAGTAAAAAATAAATACAGGTGCAGCAGAATAGGGAGGATCCTACTCCAATTCTTGGCGCCAGAGATATCTCAGCAGCGACAGAGCTCGAAGCCTATCAGAAAGGTGATTTCAACCTCATACAACAATTTCGAGTTCCTTGGTACGCCAGTTAGCCCCTATAAGCAATTTGACATGATTAAGTAGTCGGTTTGATTACGACAGCAAATAAGTGATCGACCTGATGAAAGATAGTCTCACTTAGCTTAAAGCGCCTAAGCATTGGCTCAAAAGCAGAAAAGGCACCGACGTATAGGTTCAAAACAACGAAAGCGCCGACGTACAGGCATAGCAGAAGCAAAGTTCGAGCGAGCTTTAAAGATCGACAAGTGTTGGTCTTCGGTAATTTTCTTCGGAATATTATCGCAACAACTGAGGATGACTTCAAGTAAAGTTATTTTCGACGGCATTCGCTAAGATTGTGGAAGTTGTCACCAAAGATTTGAGAAGATAGCACGAGATGGGCGGTCTTCGACGGCATTCGCTAAGATTGTGGAGGTTGTCACCCAAGATTTGAGAAGATAGCACGAGATGGGCGGTCTTCGACGGCATTTGCTAAGATTGTGGAGGTTGTCACCCAAGATTTGAGAAGATAGCACGAGATGGGCGGTCTTCGACGGCGTTCGCTAAGATTGTGGAGGTTGTCACCAAGATTTGAGAAGATAGCACGAGATGGGCGGTATTCGATGACTTTTGCTATGATAGGAAAGGCTATCACTATGATTCAAGAAAAGGCTCGAGATGTAGCAACATTGATCGACGGCGTTCCCTAGATTGCGGAAGATCGTCAAAACAAACAGCAAGATGACGTTCCCTAGATTGTGGAGGGTTGTCACAAACAACTGAGGATTGTTTCAAGAGAAGCAATCTTCGATAGTATTCCCTTGGACGCGGAATATTATCAATGCGGATGGAGATTGTTTCAAAAGAAGCAATCTTCAATAGTATTCCCTTGGACGCGGAATATTATCAATGCGGATGGAGATTGTTTTAAGAGAAGCAATCTTCGATAGTATTCCCTTGGACGTGGAATATTACCAATGCAACTGAGGATTGTTTCAAGAGAAGCAATCTTTGATGGTATTCCCTTGGACGTGGAATATTATCAAAGCGGAGGAGGATCGTTTCAGGCGAAGCAATCTTCTAATTTGGAAGCAGTTACAGGCGTAGCGGTTTTCAAGCGGGATGACATTCTCTAGCTTGTAGGAGGTCATCAAAACAACAGAAGCGGCAATGTAGGGAATAATTTCAAGCCTTTAAAATCCCACTAGCTTGAACCCCACTGTGATCATACACTAAAGTACGGTGGCGTCCAAAAGGGAAGAAGATAGAGCAAAAGAGTCGCCAACAAGTTTTTTTAGGAACTTGTAAACCGTTCACGAGGTGAAGGTTACACCCCTTAGCGATCCAAGAGATCGTCAACTCCATAAGGTCTAGAACCAAATAAGGGTTCGGGGATGAAGGTACAAATCCAACCTAAAAGAGATTGAACCTGCCCTAATAATAGGCCTCTACTTTATTCTGATCGTATTCATGTGCGCTTTTTAATTAACATGCAATCAATAGGATCAACCCTAAACCTGTTTAATCTATGTTGGTTGAATATTAATGCACAAACAAACTATTATTGGCGATCACTTGAATTATAATCACATTAACCCTAAACAAGATTATTAATTATCTTATTAAGCGTGATTACAAGTACCAATTCCCTTTAAACATGCATAAAAGGTGATCAAGCAATAACAATAAAATATATCAAGCAACATGATAAATAATCAATCATCACAACAATAAAATTATAATCATCATCAAAATAATAATAAATTATAACAATTATAATCATAATCATATTCATGTTAATATTAAAGCATAATAAAAAAAGCAAGATCCTAGGCATGATACTAACAAGATTAATAACAAACCCTAGCATGTCACTAAGCAATCAAGATCAAATATTTAACCCTAACATGATACTAACAATCATAAATATTAGGAAGAACATAGGAAGCATCGTAACAATCATATTTAATATTAAAAGTACCCTAGACATGATACTAGGAATACCATAATAACAATATAAACATGATTTCTACATCATAACATCAATAAATCAATAAAGTACTTACTTTGATGCCTCGTACCTCTTTCTAATAACAAAATACACACGTTAGTAACTTCAAGGAAAATAATAAACAATTAAATTAAATAATTGAAATAGAGATTTGAGACCAAACCCTCATAAATTAAACCTTTCACGTCTAGGGCGAAGGCAACTTTGAATATGGCTAGGTGTTTCTAGATCTTGTGAATGCGGAATTTTGTATGAAAAAGCAAAGTAAGAAAGAATTGAATGTTTTAAGAGAGATGAATGATTTAGAGAATGCTAAAGAATTAATGATTGTTGATGATGAATGAAAACAATTGGTGAATGAAAACGGAGTTTTTAATACGATATTTATAGAGAAAATCAGCCAAAAAGATAAATTAAACAAAACAGAGTCTGACGCACAAAAAACAGAGCTGGCGCCAACCCTGGCTAGCTGGCGCCAGGCACCAACACTAGCGCCAGGCGCCAATGGCTAGCGCCAGGCCTGGTTCCAGGCGCCAAGGCCTGGGGTTAGGCGCCAAGCCTGATTCCAACGCATTTTCGAAAATCCGATAAGTTTACCGTACTGGAGGATAAAATAATATAATTTCCTCGAAAATGCTATTTGATTTTGATTAAAACTCTGAAAAGTCAACAAAAGTCAATTTATCAATGCTAATTGAATTAGGAATGAAAAGAACCTTCTAGAAGAATCTAGAAGACTAAAACCATTCCTAATTGCATTAGGAATGATAAATCATATTAGGCCCTCCCCTAGATCATTGGGCCGTACATAAAGCTCAAACCGGGCCCAGTTTAGTAAATTGGCCATAACTTCCTCAATATTCATCGGAATTGGGCTTATAATATATCGTTGGAATGGTCTTTGCAAGCCCCATACAACTACACTACTATTGGACCCATATCATGGACCAACCAAACTGGATTGGCTGTTTTCTTAAAATAAGTTTTCAAAAACAGAGAGAAGAGAAAAGAAAATAAAACTTTCCGCAACACTAGACTTTCCACACTTTCGTTTCATTCGATTATGATTCGACGTGAAAGGTACTCATCACTGGGTTTGGTTTTGGGGAGACACAAATGGGTGTCTACAGGCAACAATCGGTTACTTTCAGAGACGTGTGCTCGACGGTGCAAGATACGCGTTTCTTAACTCTTTTATCTGTTTAACTAACGCTAGTTTTGCAGGTATCGACGTTACAAGAGTGATTTAGGATCGCAGAACGTTCTAAATCATTCTCCGTCCCTATCGCTACTTTGACTTTCGTTTTTCGAAACTCGCGTTTCTCCAAACTCAGTCAAAGTGGGGGCTTCTGTAGACACCCATTTGTGTCTCCCCAAAACCAAACCCAGTGATGAGTACCTTTCACGTCGAATCATAATCGAATGAAGTGAAAGTGTGGAAAGTCTAGTGTTGCGGAAAGTTTTCTTTTCTTTTCTCTTCTCTCTGTTTTTGAAAACTTATTTTTAGAAAACATCCAATCCAGTTTGGTTGGTCCATGATATGGGTCCAATAGTAGTGTAGTTGGATGGGGCTTGCAAAGACCTTTCCAACGATATATTATAAGCCCAATTCCGATGAATATTGAGGAAGTTATGGCCAATTTACTAAACTGGGCCCGGTTTGAGCTTTATGTACGGCCCAATGATCTAGGGGAGGGCCTAATATGATTTATCATTCCTAATGCAATTAGGAATGGTTTTAGTCTTCTAGATTCTTCTAGAAGGTTCTTTTCATTCCTAATTCAATTAGCACTGATAAATTGACTTTTGTTGACTTTTCAGAGTATTAATCAAAATCAAATAGCATTTTCGAGGAAATTATATGATTTTATCCTCCAGTACGGCAAACTTATCTGATTTTCGAAAACGCGTTGGAAATAGGCTTGGCGCCTGACCCTAGGCTTTGGCGCCTGGAACCAGGCCTGGCGCTAGCCATTGGCGCCTGGCGCTAGTGTTGGTGCCTGGCGCCTGGCGCTAGTGTTGGTGCCTGGCGCCAGCTAGCCAGGGTTGGCGCCAACTCTGTTTTTTGTGCGTCAGACTCTGTTTTGTTTATTTTATCTTTTTGGCTGATTTTCACTATAAATATCGTATTAAAAACTCCGTTTTCATTCATCAATATTCACCAATTCTCCTCATTCACAAGTTCTCATCTACAATCAGTTAGCATTCTTTAATCTTTCAATTCTCTCTTTCTTTCTCTAAACTTTGCTTTTTACATACAAAATTCCGCATTCACAAGATCTAGAAAACACCTAGCCATATTCGAAGTTGCCTTCGCCCTAGACGGGAAAGGTTTAATTTCTGAGGGTTTGGTCCCAAATCTCTATTTCAATCATTTAATTTAATTGTTTGTTTATTATTTTCCTTGAAATTACTAACGTGCGTATTTTGTTATTAGAAAGAGGTACGAGGCATCAAAGTAAGTACTTTAATTGATTTATTGATATTATGATGTAGAAATCATGTTTAGATTGTTATTATGATATTCCTAATATCATGTTTAGGGAAAAGGTTATAATATCAAATATATTAAATATGATTCCTGCGATGCTTCCTATGTTCTTCCTAATATTTATGATTGCTAGTATCATGTTAGGGCTAAAGATTTGATTTTTATTGCTTAGTGACATGCTAGGGTTTGTTATTAATCTTGTTAGTATCTTGCCTATGATCTTGCTATTATTATGCTTTAATATTAACATGAACATGATTATGATTATAATTGTTATAATTTATGGTGATTATGGATGTTATTATTATTATTATTTGATGATGATTATTATAATTATTGTTATGATTATTATAATTATTATTCATAATTATTTATTATGTTGCTTATTTTGTTATTGCTTGATCACACCTTTATTGCATTTTTAAAGGGAATTTGTACTTGTAGTCACGCTTAATAAGATAATTAATAATCTTGTTAGGGTTAATTTGATTATAATTTCAAGTGATCGCCAATAATAGATTTATTTGTGCATTTATATTCAACCAACATAGATAAACAGGTTTAGGGTTAATCCTATTGATTGCATGTTAGTCAAAAAGCGCACATGAATACGATCAGAATAAAGTAGAGGCCTATTATTAGGGAAGGTTCAATCTCTTTTAGGTTGGATTTGTACCTTCATCCCCGAACCCTTATTTGGTTCAAGACCTTATGGAGTTGACGATCTCTTGGATCGTTAAGGGGTGTAACCTTCACCCTGTGAACGGTTTACAAGTTCCTAAAAACTTGTTGGCGACTCTTTTGCTCTATCTTCTTCTCTTTTGGACGCCACCGTACTTTAGTGTATGATCACAGTGGGGTTCAAGCTAGTGGGATTAATGCTTGAAAATATTCCCTACAATCATGATACAAAAAATAAATTTATATGATAATTTTTGAGAATTATAATCTAATAAATTTTTGAATAAAATTATAATTCAATTTGTACATATTAGTATTATATCGATAATAAAACTCTAAACTAACAATTTTATCCTAAAATTCTATCCAAATAAAATTCTTAATTAACTTTTTTTATCTTATAAAGTCTATTTAAATCTATCTAACGTGGCGCGACACTTGTCGAAAAGTTGGAACGCTAAGTGTCGCAATCTCGTGACCTGGCTAAAAGTTTAGCTTTATATATATTAGTAACCAGTTTTGTGCCCGTGCGATGCCCAGTTTTTTTTTATTTTTGAATTTTAAAATAAAATTTTTAATCTATATGTCTTTAAAAAAGATCATTAATACAAAATTAATTAGTAATTGACGTGCTTTTGTGACGATTTGTTATCTAGTAGGCATATAATGAATAATAATAATAATGTTGGTGGAAATGTTTGATTTAATTACATTAAAAAATTAAAAAATAGTAAAAAATAAAATAAAATAAATAAATGTTCAAAATCCGTTGGGTTGACCCGAACCCAAAACTTTGGGCAAGGGTTGAACATTTCTTGACTCGTAACTTGAAGTGACCCATCTGAGATGACTCATGACCTGACCCTAGCTAATTGACAAGTCTACATAATCTATTATGATATTAAAAATAAATTTATATGATAATTTTTTAGAATTATAATCTAATAATTTTTTTGATTAGAATTATTATTCAATTTGTACATTTGAAATATTGGTATTTTATCGAAAATAAAATTCTAAACCAACAATTTTATCCTAAAATTCTATCCAAATAGATTTCTAAACTAACTTTCTTTTTTATTTTATCTTGTGAAGTCTATTTAAATATATCCAACGTGGCACGACACTTGGCAAAAAGTTGGAACGCCAAGTGTCGCTGTCTTGTGACCTGACTAAAAATTTAGCTTTATATACCTTTTCTTTTTAAGGCCCATCTCTAGATGGCAATGGATCTGGACCCGACCCAGATTCGTGGATCCAGATCCGTTTTTCACGGATCTAGGTCATGCTTAAAAAAAGGTTCTGGATCCGGGTCTGGCCCCTAGACCCGGACTTAGATCTGTTTACCCATTTTCTAATTTTCCTATTAAAAAAAAAACTAAAATTGTTTGTTTATTATTAAAAATGTTAATAATGAATTTTGGATGCTCCATATCGGAGACATCATCATTGTTTTTTCACTTGCTCATTTATAACATCATACTTTTTTTTGTTGTTATAATTTTATTTCAAAATGTAAGTGTATAAATTGGTTAATTTGTACTTTTTTTTTTGGTCCTCGGTTACTTTGTGTTTTTAGATTAGTTGTATAACTTTAATTAAGGTTTAATTTAATAACCCCGACAGAAGTTTGAAATGCATTTTTTGACCCAAATGCATTTTTTGACCCAAAAATTACATTTATTGCAAAAATTAGGCAAAACATATTGGACCCGGATCCGTTGGACCCGTCGGATCTGGATTTGGGTCTTCATTTCCCAGATCCGACGGATCCAGGTTGGATCTGGAACCGGGTCCATCCGGACCCGGTCCGGATCCGACCCGTTGCCATCCCTACCAATTAGTTACATCAATCATTGCTTGGTATTTTACTATTTTATCATTTTGCAAAAGTGGTATCGTAATCCGTAGTTATGAAAGACAGACATATCTCATGGCAAACTCTTAATTAAAGCAAACTTTTTAGGGATTGTTTCACATCGTTATTTGTTTTCAGTTTTCTATTTTTTTGAAAACTAAAAATAAAAAAAAACAGGAAACAAGAAAAAGGTGTTTATATTTTTGAGTTGTCAGTTTTCAAAATTACCATGACTTTAATAAGTTAAACTAATTTTGAAAATTTGTAAAAAATAATCCCAACTTTCACGTTTTCGCTTTAAATAATCCCAACTTTCGATTATTATTAAATAATCCCAACTTTCGATTATTATTAAATAATCCCAACTTTAGGGTGTATTCGCTCAAAACAGGCCCTGACTGGTTACTAACCTATTATAACAGGTTTTTGAGACACGTGGCATCACTGATTAGTTATTTTTTTTACAAAATTTTATTAATAAAATTATTTTTAAAAAAAAAAACTTAAAAAATAAAACTGCCCTAACACCTCCACCCATGAACCACCTTTCCAATCACCACGGCGGCGGTCGGGAGCGTCGCTCTTCCCCACCCCACGCGTCGGCAGTTACTCCTTCCCCTCGTCCTTCACGTCGGTCAGCCATTCTTCCTGGCGCTCCATCCCCAATAACCACCAAATCCGCCCACCCTAAAACCCACGAAATTCCAAAAAATAAGCTCGTCGCCGCAAAAACCCCCAAACGACCCTTCCCCCACCATTGGAACTCTAGCGCTAGGGTTTCAGTGGTGGGGGAAGGGTCGTTTGGGGGTTTTCGCGGCGGCGAGGTTGTTTTTTTGGAAATTCAGGTGATTAATTCATTGGGCAGGTTTGGTGGTTTTGGGGCAAGGTACGCCGAGAAGGGGAGTGCCGGCGCGGGGGAGGAGGGCTGGGTGTGACGGTTTGGACGGGGGATGTCTGCACTGGCCGTTGGGGGAAGTCCATCGGAAATTTGGCTGGTGGTGGTGGTTGTCGTGGGTTGGGGATAATGTTTTTTTTTAAAATATTTTTTTTAAATTTTCAGCTAATCACACGATGACACGTGTTATAAAAAAGGCAAAAAAAAAAAATTACTTCTTTAACCGGTTATCGGTCACTTAGGCCTGTTTTAAGCAGATACACCCCAAAGTTGGGATTATTTCATAATAATTGAAAGTTGGGATTATTTAAAGAGAATACGTGAAAGTTGGGATTATTTTTAACAAAATTTCCAACTAATTTTTATTTCATTATATGATAGGAAAAATACACTTTAATAATCCCAACTTTGCTCAATTTACTTTAAATAATCCCAACTTTTGATTATTCTGTAATGATCCCAACTTTCACCTGCATTTTCTTTCTTCAGTCCCAAACCGGTCAACAAAAGTCAATGACCTAATATTCTAAGTCACTTGACACGTGTCAAGTCGTAAGTGGTCCAAAAAATTAAAGAAAAAATCAATTAAAAAAAGAAAAAAAAAAAATCAAAAGTAGCCACCACCAGCCCACAACCACTGGCGGTGACCACTTCCATCCACAGCCAACCCCGAACCACCGTCTCCCTTGCCCCAGCCACCAAAAACTCCTTAGAAACCGCCTTAACCGTGAAATCGCCCCCCTCTTCCTCTCCCCACCACCAAACCAGCCATAGCCAAAACTCTAGCGTCGAAACCGCCGCCAATAAAACCCAAAACCACCATAACCAAATCCCAGGCCACATCCCTGAAACCGTCCCTATCCCCCCCAACCCCCGAAACCTCCTGTAAAACCAACCCTGACCCTCGAAATCACCTCCCTTATCCCCGAAACACAAAAACACAACCCTTTCTCTCTCCTATAATCGCCGGGAATCGCAATCAAAAGGAGTGACGAGAGGGTTTTCGGTGCAGGGATGGTTTCCGGTAGGTCGGAAAAGAGGGGTTGGGGATCAAAGATGGTGGTTTGGTTGTGGGTCTTGTTGGTTGGGGAAGTGCCGCCACCAGCAGTGGATGGCTGGTGGTCTTTGTTTTTTTTGTTTTTTTATTTTTTTATTTTATAATTTGATTAATTTAAATTTATTAATTTATTTTTTTGAACCAATTAAAAAGCTACACGTGTCATATATTTTTGTTTTTTTTAAAAGAAATTAACCCTTTCTTCAGGTAACCAGTAATCCGAACTGAAGAAAGAAAACACAGGTGAAAGTTGGGATCATTGCAGAATAATCGAAAGTTGGGATTATTTAAAGTAAATTGAGCAAAGTTGGGATTATTAAAGCGTATTTTTCCTATATGATATACATTATGTATTTAGGGGTGTTCATTAATAGGCCCGGACCGAAAAAATGGACCGGACCACCTCGGACCAGACCGGACCGAATTAATCGATCCGGTCTTCGGGTCTAGAAATGTATTTTTTCGGTCTTCGTTCTGGTCCGGTCCAAAACCCTATAACCGGGATTTTTTTTATTAAAAACACGCGTGAAACCTTAAATAATGGTTAAAATTATCCTTAATAAGCATAAAAAACTTTAAATTTATGAGCTTTTTTTGTACTAAATATACAAAAAAAGACAATAAAGGGTAGATTTTAGGAAAAATTAGAAAAAATAATCCCAACTTTGTCTAATTTATGTAGAATAATCCCAACTTTCATTAATACTGGAATAATCCGAACTTTGGGGGGTATTCTTTTTCTTCAATCTCAAATACCGGTAACCGGTTCAATGGGGTAATTTTTTTTTTTTTTTTTTGTTAAAGTGACACGTGTCACAAATTAATTAGCTAAAAATATTTATAAAAAAACAAAAAAAAAACAAAAAAAAAAATTAAAAAAAAAAAAAAAAAAACCATAACCACCGGCCAAAGCCCCAACCACCAGCCACCAGCCAAACCACCATCCCCCCTCTCCGAAACTCCGGCACCCCTGTCAAAAGCCACCAGATTCGAAAACCCCAAAAGCCACCAGATTCGAAAACCCCTAAAGCCACCAACCCCACTCTCGAAAATCCCTCACAGCCACCAGCCCACTCCCGAAAACTACCAAAACACTCCTCCCCCACCATCGAAAACCCTAGACGCTAGGGTTTCGGGGTGGGAGAGGAGTGTTTTGGGGTTACGGTGGTTTTTGGGGTTGGTGATTTAGGCGGTTGCGTGGGGTTTCGGGGATAGGGGAAAAAGGCGACTCAAAGGGCGGGGGAGATGCGGCGGCCTGGGCTGTGGTTGTGGAGGTTAGGGTGGATAGGTGGGGCGGCGGGCTAGGTTATGGTGGTGGTCAGGTGCATGCTGCGGTGGGGGAAGGGGTTGCTGAGTGGTTTTCTTATTTTTTGTTTTTTGTTTTTTGTTTTTTTTTTTTAATTTTTTTAGACCAATCAGGACTTGACACGTGTCAAGTGACCTGATATAATAGGTCATTGACTTTGGTTGACCGGTTTGGGATTGAAGAAAAAGAAGACCCCCAAAGTTCGGATTATTCCAGTATTAACGAAAGTTGGGATTATTCTACATAAATTAGACAAAGTTGGGATTATTTTTTCTAATTTTTCCTAGATTTTAATTTCTTTATTTTTTTTCGAGTTTTCCATAAAATTATTTAAAAATTAGAATTCTTTTTAAAAAATTTCTTAAATCGGCCCAAAACGGTCCGGTCCGGGTTGTGGACTGAAATTTGTTCTATGGAGGCGGATGCACGATGCTCCGTGCATCCGTTTTCTCTTTAAAAACGTGGAATGAACATTCCGTTGTTCAGTAAAGAACGTACATTTGTTTTGTAAAGAACATATAGCTTTTTCATAAATAACATCACATATAGCTATATTGTAATGAACATATAGTTGTTTTATAAAGAACATATACCTATTTTGTAAAAAAAAACATCCAACTTTATGTTCTTTATATATATCTAATTAAAGAACATCCGTAATATTAATTAAAAACATGATAATTAGAGGTGATCAATTTCGGCCCGACCCGACCCGGCGCAGCCCGAAAATAGGGCGGGTTTAGACAAGCCTAAAAATGCATTTTTAGTTAAAAAAATCCAAACTCGACCCGGAAAAAAGTCGAAAATCCAAATTAGAGCTGTATTGTAATGAACATGTAGTTGTTTTATAAAGAACATATACCTATTTTGTAAAAAAAAAACATCCAACTTCACGTTCTTTATATATATATATATATATATATATATATATATATATATATATATATATATATATATATATATATATATATATATATATATATATATATATATATATATATATATCTAAAGAACGTCCGTAATATCAATTAAAAACATGATAATTAGAGGTGATCAACTTCGGCCTGACCAAACCCGACCCGACCCGATCTAACCCGAAAATAGGGCGGGTTTAGGCAAGCCTAAAAATGCATTTTTAGTTAAAAAAAAATACTAACTCGGCCCGAAAAAAAGTCGAAAAGCCCACTACATTTTTCGGATTTTTTGGACACGAGATATTATGTTATAGCCCAGCCCGACCCGAATTTTTTATCACCTTTAATGATAATATAATGTAATGAACATTATTTTTATTCAACCATCATAATCTAAAGACAAAATTCAAAGAACATTTCAAAATAAACAATTAACATATGTCATAAATAAAAATACATTATTCTGACAATCAAAGAACATAAAGATAAAGAACATTATTTAACTGCACGTTATGTTCTTTACAATTTTATAACATGTTCTTTGCACTTTAACGGAATGTTCTTTACATTTCTATACAATGTTCTTTACAATTCTATAATATGTTCTTTTCACTTAAACTAAATGTTCTTTATAGATCTATGCAATGTTCTTTCCGCTTTTTTTTGGAAGAGATGCACCATGTGGATTGTGCATCCGCCTGCACGAACCATGCATTGGTTGTGGACCTATTTTTTCGGTCTGGTATGGGTTTGATCCTAGCTTAATCGGTTCGGTCTTCGCTTCTTAAAATTCTAATTTTCGGTGTTCGATCTGTTCTGGTCCGGTCTGTTCTTGGACTGATGAACAACCCTACATATAGTTAATTTTTTTTTTAGTTATTTCAAATCTCAATAATCTTGTGTCAAAAAAAAATCTCAATAACAATGTACAGTAAAATTCATGATGGAGGATTGGATTCACTACGTACTTTGGGTCTTTGGTAGGCCATTAGTCCTACACTCTTACATTTCTAATTTTCTATTGGGGTTTTTAAGCTTCAATTAAACAAATGTTGCAGACGTCATAGCTATGTTTTCGCGCCATTTTTGAAGTGATTCTAGTGTTCAACTGTCTGTTCCCTTTGTTAATCATTTGCAATTCTCGGCATTTGCATCAATTTTAAATGTAAGTTAATTTATGATTTCTGCTTGATTTTTGAATTTATTGATTTCTTACCCGACAATTAGGGTTTCTAATTTGGAATTTCAAATTTATTCATATTTGCTGTTCAATGTAATTGTTAAAGGGTTGAATCAAGCCAATTCTTCCTTTATCCTGCTTCAATTGCTTGCTCATATCTTATTTATGTGATAATTATAATCTTGTTTATGGAATATTGTGTAATTAATCAATTCTATTGTTGTACCCATTCAATTTAATTTATGTTCGTCATGAGATTCTTCTTCAGAAATTTTTTCTATATAATTCGAAGTACGGAACAGATTATGATTAGAGAGGATGGTAACTAACTACAATATTACTCTCTTTGTTCCTTTTTGCTTTATACATTTGTAATTTTTTTATGAGAGAAAAAAAGGTCAAAGCGTAAAAAAAAAAAAAAAAAAAAAAAAAAACAACAACAACAACAACAAAACGAAACAGAAGGAGTATAAAGGTAAAGGGCTTTATTGAAATTACGAGTCCTAATTTTAATTTGAGTTTTGTAACTAGTGGTGACAATTGTGGAGGAGAACATTGCCCCCTTTTTAATTAGGCTGCACGAAGCAAAGACATAGAGGAGCTAGCGCGCTGAGCAATAGTAATCTACTTCACTTAGGAAGAAGAAAGGGTGTAATTGAAATTATGACGAGTCTTAAATTATGGCGGGGAGTAATGTGACAGTTATTTCAGATGAAAGTTTAAAAGGGATATATAACATGAGTAGGTTAAACAAAAGGCTATTATGTATATCTCATAGAGAAACAATGGGGTGCAAGCATGTGGGGATTAAAGTTATTTTTTCTGTTTGATTGGCATTGGAAAAAAGGGATAGATAAGATTCTCATGCATTGTACTGTATTACTCCCTGCGTGTATTAAAGATTGCTCCATATGACTTTTCATGGTCTCTAAGACACATTTTAAATCATCTTATCCCCATTTCTGTACTTGTTAAATCCTTAAAAAGTTGATGCTTAAATAATATACATTGAAATGAATTCATTACGATCCAACATGATTGTCCCTTATCGGTTGCTTTCAGTCTCAACTGAAGCAATAGGACAAGAACTACCTTTGCTAATTGCACCATTATATGAGGTTTTACGAAAATGTAGTATGTAAATGTGCTTTAGAAAGGCTTCCAGTATATTAGTACCCATGTAAGAAATGCAAATATACTTTGTCCAGTGATTTATTATCAATAAAACTGAAGGGTTGCCTGCTTGTTGATTTTCCTAAGCCCCAGGCATGTTTCTCCTTCTGGTTGCTAGTCTTGCTACATGCCTTCTTTCAATTATTTTCTTGGGGTATTCCAGCTACTTGTATTTGCTAACAAATACGTAGTAATATCTTAAAATTCAATTTACATTGTGAGGATTGGTCTTAACTAGATCTGTTGAAACAACATGAAATCGTTAACTTGGTACCTCCCAATCTCTCATAAAACCTTTCCCCATGGAAAACATTGTTTTGTAAGATTTACAAAGTCTATTTTTGTGAAATGCTGTTATATATCACTTAAGCGTTTAAATTAGATAGATGTTGTCTCTGCTATATGTGACAGTCTTTCTTATGTACGTGAGGAGACTTTCATGTGCTGGAAACCATTGAACTTTATACATTTGTTTATTCCCATCTATTAATACTGGCTACAGACCAACACCCATCAAAGGTCTTTCCAAGTTGAGTAATTTTTACAGTGCTAAAAGTATTACTTATTGGCTATTAAAGTGTGTATGCTTTGTATGATTTGTGCTCAGTTTGCTCCAGATCTAATCAGCTGAAATCAATCAATGTGATGAGCTGTTAATTAGAGATAACTATAGAACTTATAAACTATAATGTGACCTGTATGAAGAATAGGACACTGCTTATTGTGCAGACCATTTTTAGTGCCTGGCTATTAAATGCTTATCTTGGGGTGCATTCTATACTGCTATATAGCAGCAACTGGGTTATGGTTATCACTTATTATCGACCATTGGTTTCTTTTAATTCTTCAATTAGTGCCTCTAGGGTATTTGATTTGTTAATAATATCTATGGTTTAGTCCTAGTCATTTTCTTAGAGTTTTGTTTGGTCATGGTAGTGCATCTTCCAAGTTAGGTTGTATGGGCTCCTAGTTATAAATAAGTGTTGAACATCCACCTGGTGAATTTCAGCATTATTGTTTGTTTGGGTATCTAAATCAATCCTCCCATATGTTGGGAAAGATATGGAACATCTTGTTTTGTGTAAAAATTATAGAGATTCTATTCTGAGGTTGCTTTTAGTTTCTTTTGATGAAGCTGTGCGAAGTGAGTTGTTCAGGGTAATTACTGATCGCTGATAATCTGACATAAGCACTTAGCTGATTAAATTAGTTCTTATTGTATAAGCAGACATGAATTTAAAAAGGGCTCATTGATCTTACATTTTGGGCATACTTCTGATTTGCTGAAGTCTGGGTTTTCATTTATTTATGTCTACCTTGGTCCTCCAATCCTTGCTAGTCTTCAAGCTTGGTTTGTTGGTGATGAAGGATCATCATACATTCATACTTATATCATATTAATGTGGAAAGCATGGTGTGGTTGTTCAGGACATGGTATTGAGGTGGGGTCTGTGAGTAAGAGGAAATAAACTGATATAGAAGAGAAATAAGTTTGTCTTTAGTGTCAGTTATATTTATTATTCTCTATCATGAGGAATTTAGAAACTTTGAAGCAGCTTTTAATATCACCAGTTTTAATCTAGGAGCTGTTGTCACATAGAGTTATAGATTGTCATCTGTTGCTCATAGAACGTTTTATGTGTTACAACTTCCTTTACCAGTTGCAGGTTTTATCTTTTGTTTCATATTGAATGAAGCCTATCACTCTTCAGGTTTTGATTATAATGGATATAAGATAATAGCACAATTATTGTTTGTACTTCTTATTTGTTGTGAAGTAGCAAAAAGTTATTGTAATTTGGATATAGGGTCTAATAGAAAGAGACTCTTTGTGACATAGGAGTAACTGAGTAAAGATGCCTATGACCATCTCTTATCATGTCTCGGGAAGGAACCTCTTTAGAAGTTTAATTTCATACCAGGTTAATGTCGATCTCAATGTTTGGTGTAATTATGTAGTGTTATCTGATCATACAGTATCTGAAAAGCTCTAGAGGTTCTATTAGTTTTTACTGCATCAGTAGATTTTTGTCTCTAGATCTTAATTATCTCTAGTGTTCTTTTGTGGCTGTAAATAGAATGCGATTAAAATTTTAATCTAGTCCTTTATCTCCATTGTTCTTTTGTGGCTGTAAATAGAAAGCGATTTAAAATATTGATCTAGTTGTAATTACAGTTACCACTGTGCATAAACAGAGTAGAATCTTATACATGTGTAATTTGCCTGCTTGTTTTCTCTTCTGGTCCCTGCTTTAAAGTTATGATTAAATTTGTAATTAGAATGGCTAACTATTAATGCAGATACATTATTATTTGTTGCTTATGTTGGTTACACCTTTCTAATTTATTGTTGTTGCTTGCGTACTATAGGTCCTGATATTAACCTTTTGGAAATTGATGCCTATTTCTGTTTGCGTTTTGGTACTTTTAATAGTCATTTTCATGGAATATGACATTTTACTGGCTGACTTACCTGCTGTTTGGGAATATCTTTTCTGGCTACAATAGTATGCCACTACTTTGGTCATCTTAAGCACTATCGTTTTCTCAAATTTTACCATTCGCATCTCTTACACCACCATCACCACCCATCTTCTGTTTCTAGTTGGTTCCGCTGTCTAATGTTTCTACTACATATAATCTCTTAATTGTTGTGAGATTGCTCAGATTTGCCTGCCAGATCCTAGAGAGTGGGGGACAGGGGAGGACAAGGGAAATCCTCACCCGGAAAACTCTTTAGGGTGTGATTCTAAATTACCAACTTAAATTAAGATTATGTTTCTTGAATGGCCCTTATATTGCCTTAGTTATAGCCTCTTTAGAAGTATTAAATATATTTTCCAGTATTCTGTTTCATATAAAGTGCTTTTTCATCAATTGCTAAATTTTGTTAATACCAATAGCAAAGAACTAGTGAAGATTCATTATAAAGTTATGTAATCCCTTTATCTAGAAAGAAGAAGAGGTGCTGCTGCCTGCTAGCTTACCTTTACACCCCACCGCCTCCAACATAAAGAAATTGTTACCTAATTTTTCTAGTACGAGAATAATCTGTATTAAAATTAACATCAGTGTCTTTTCAATTCCTAACTATTTTGAAGGTAATCTTGAAAAGCCCTTTATCTTGGGGATTTATTTGACAAGCTTTTACTTTTTTATTATAATATTTTCTAATTTTCTTTGTAAACATTAATGCTTAACTTCTGTTACATGTATACAAGTGCAGATTTCTTTAAACTGAATAAATGAATGAATTGTAGAATGGTACATGGATTATTATATACCCCAGATCTAATAAAACTTTGGACTTGTGTACAAATTTTCAAAATTTTGCAAATATTTGCAACACTTACAGTAAGTTACCTTGAATTTGATTGCTTAAGAGAAGATTATAAGAAAAAGTTGACTTGATTATTTACACTTGCTCTTAATAGATGCTAATACACTTTGTTAGGTTTATTTTGATCCCGGGTTTAATGCTGGAACTTGGTTGCTTCCCCCCCCCCCCCCCCCTCCTCCTAAATTCATTGTTTCAGTTTCTTCTCCTAATATTGATTGTGCATTCTTTCGTGTGTTTTTTAATAACTTGATTTAATTTGGTGCTGGCAGGTTGGAATGTCATGATATGATGCTGACAAGACTCTTGGTTGTCTTTGGTCAAGGTATATTGATTTCCCAGCCTTTGAAACTTTTACTCTTTCAATTCTACATTTTTTAATTTAATCTCCCATCATATATGTAGCAGAGAAGGATTAAAGGTCGATCTACTATCAATTGAGCATTAGATTAGTGTAATAGTACATATACTGATATACAAGAATTATTTATGCATGATTTACCACTTAATCAATCACTATTAACATCTACACATTTTTATGGAATGTCTACATCTCTTATATACATTTCTTGTGCATAAAGCACACATGAATACATGAGTTAATCAAAATCTTCAACCAAGTTTGAATGACTTTTGATTAGATTTAGTTTGAACATGGAAAGTTTTTTTTCATAGTCGGATCTGAATAAGTATTTTGCTAACTAAATCTTGATATTGATGAAAAAAAGGTATGTTTTAGATTCTAAATACAGATTTAAGTATTGTATACACGTGATTCTAGAAGAACAATTGTTTTTGAATTAAGAGGGAGTAAAACATGTCATATCATGGGGATAGTGAAGCATAGTTTTTGTGATCTTTTCATGTTTTCTATTCTCACTTTCCTTCACTTCCACTCAAAAGTACTAGTGATAAAGCTTATGTTTAAGAAGGGTATTTTTCGACTAAATTTGTTTTAAATAATCTTTCATTTATTCTGCACATATATTTTAACAATCATAGATAATCATATATGAAAGAAAATGAGTTCACTCTTTACATTTTTAAAAGTGGCATATATTAACACCATTTTGAATTAAGTTTTGTATACGCATGAAGGGAATATGAGTACATACTACAAGAAATTGGAAAAAGTAGGGAGAATTCTTTTTATAGCAAATTTCTCTAACTAAATTTGAAACTCTCTTGAAATGGAAATTACATAATAAATCTTAAGCTGCATTTACAATCTCGGGATGATGAGGATGAAGAGATGATAGTAGTCTAGTCGATGAACAGATTTGAGTTTTCATAATATCTGAGTCTGACACTTAACATTACCCGTGTTGAGTGTTGACACGCATGCACAAGTCCGTGTAACACAAAATAAAGTCACAAATAGATTGTACAACTTTTGCATAGATTGTGCAGACAAATGCTAGTAGGGATTGTAAAGGCTTTTTCTATTGTAGATGCTACTATGCTTAATGATGTCTATTCAAGCTTGGGATACTTCTGATGATGAGAAGAATTTATGCTGCAATCAGAATATCTGCAAAAAGGTCCGTATGAAAGTTGCCATGAAGCAAACATCTATATGATTGCTATCGTATGCATAAGTTTCTTAAGTTATTCTTGTGAGTGCATTTTTGATGGACTATAGAGAATACTATTTTATAATTATTATTATTATTATTATTATTTAAAAAAAAAAAAAAAACCTGAAAGGCAGCTAATTCCTTGACATGGCAGCCCTTATGTGTCTCAAGAGTCCTTTCTATTGAGGCTTCATATTCACTAAATAAATTATATACTTCGTGGAGCACTAATTTGTGCAAGTAAAATTCTATATTTATGGTACCAATACCCTTGTGATATCTTGAAGATTCAACAGTATCCTATCATCTCGACATGATTCGGAGCAGCTTATCTTTTGCAAGATATGGTTATCTTTGCTTGATAAAGTTCAAGTGTTATAATTAATTACAACCGAGAACCAACCCTCAAATGCATATGTATGTATCTGGTATGGTTTCCATTCACAAAGTACTGTAGTAAATTGGTATTTAAGAGTTTCTGGAGCCCCTCTCTCCTTTTCCTCTTTATTTAAATTATATCTTAGAAAAGGATATATACAGTACTGAACTGGTAGTTCCCAATTGTTGCTGAAAGTGACAGAAACCATTAGGAAAAGAAAAAGAGGAGTAACAAACATCATGAAGCCTTTAGCATTCATAAAACACTGTAGGTGATGTACGAAATGGTCCTTTTATGTTGAAGTCCATCTTTGATGTAAATAATTTCACAATGTAATAACTAGCGTGTTTACACTTGTTTAATACAAAGTACATAATTTCTGGAATTCATCTTTTTGTTTTGAAAGAAGATTAAGGTATGTTAAAGCATGCAATATTTCATAAAAGACTACATATAAAGTATTTGGATATTCCATTATAATTGTACATTTGTTATTAGTAAGTTTTTCCGCCGATTTCTTTATATAATTGAGCCCCACACCCACCCACTTCTTTTTTCACTCCTCTGCAGAAGACAAGATATACTTTTTATAATGAGACGGAGGGAGTAACTATATTAAGCTTAGTCAAATTCTCTCTCTTCCTCTCCCTCTCCCTCTTTTGTGTTGCCTAAGTGATCATTACTGTTCTTTTTATGTATGCATACTTTCTTTTTTTTCTCCACTGAGAATGTATTAATGGAATTGCAATGCAACGTTTCGATTTTGTGGCTAGGATAAGGGAATTTCCTGCTTTTGTCTATCCTTGCCTTAGTATGATGCTGTAAACATGAAGTGATTTAAAGCAGTAAGTGTTGGCTGCGTGCTTAAATTTCATCCAAGCTACTAGTATTAATGTTGTCCAGGTCGGGATTCTTATCAACATAAGAGACAGTGATTGAAGAAAAGAACCACTACATATGCCTGAAGGAAACATGAGATCATATTCTGATCCCCCTCCACCCACACACCTATCTTTTACTCCTAATTCTTTAACAAAGGAGTAGATGTGACCACGCATTTGCATAAAGGAAACATTGTAGAGGTTTCATGTGTAGGAAGAGGAGTCTGATTTTCACTTCCCCCAACTCTCACTTCACTTGGCCTGTGGAATCAGAATAAAGGGAGAATCTCTTCTTTTCTCTGGACTTTCTTTACCAATTAACAATCTGCAATTTTTTTTTATTAATATTTTTTTTTTCTGCAGTAAGATGAACAAGGAGGACATGACAATGACTGATGATTGAAAGGTAAATATTTTACATCTATCATTATTGTGACCTCTTTTATTTTTTATTTTTAATTTTTTTTCCATTGTTACCTTTTCCTTTTCTGGTTATCAGTGATGCTCTTTATCAGTGATGCTCTTATCGTTGGTGTCTGCTATTTTGGGTATTCTTAGCCCAAAGAATCGAACTTAGTGTTCTTGAGCAATGAGAAATATCCTGGGATTGGCTGTTTAATCAGAATTTTAACTTCATATTAATCGATAGCATTAGATGAAGATTAAATTGCGGTCTTGAGATACCTCAAAATTAGACTTATGGTTATCAGTTCTGTGATTTTTCAATCAAGAATAGAAAAACCTATCATCAAGTCTTTTACTCCTTCCGTCCTAGAATACATGAGACGTTGGACTTTTTTCACCATTCATGCATTAGCTTTGACTATATTTTTTTTACTAACATAATAAAAACATATTTTATCATAAAATATGTTGTTAGATAGGTATTAATATGAAGTTTTATAATATAATTTTTAAAATAATTTTCAGTAATATTTAATTATATAAAAGTAAAGTCAAACAAGCGCATCGGCATGTGTGCAATGTTGACTATGTCATGTATTCTGGTACAGAGGGAGTATTAGTTTTTGGTTTGGAAAATACAATTTGGTTGTAGTAATACTGCTAGTAGCTTACGGTATCTTAAGCAGAATCTTTATTTCTCAAAAAGGTGAATATATGTTGGCGTATTTAAATCGAGTCATTTCCTGAAGTGTATTACTATAATATTGTATGAACAGAATAAATTTAGTGTGTTTACACATTTAATTTAGACAAGCATCAGAACTGTGTTGAATCCAAGTTGCTGCGCTAGATAGCACAATTAAGAGTAATTTTTTTTTTTTATTTTCTCACTGAATTGAACAAGGAAATATAGTCAAAATCTTATGATTCTGCTTTTTGGAGGAGGATAGTAGGTTTAGTGTTACCTATATTTGTCCCAACATGGAAGAGTTAGGCCCTTAATTGTGATCCTTCATCTTCCAAAGATACTGTTTTACTTGACACTCTTTAAGCTCTTAGAGGTAGGACTAGCCTTTTAGAAGATATGTTCTTGCCAATTAAACTAAACTTAATTATTCCAAAAGAGGTTATTAAGGATAATGAATTATTACAAAAGTTGGCACCTAGAATTTGAAATCCAGTTTTTTCATTCTAAGCTACAAATAAGTAGGATTCGTTGTTTATTAACTAGTTGTTTATAAATTGTTTTTGTTGAGTGCCTGTCATTTCTTGCATAACTTATATTCCTTTTGTGATTGATACATCTGCAATCTCTTAATATAATGAGAATCTTCATAACATGTTGTTAAATCAAGCACCTGTTTTGTCCAAAATAAGGAAAAGAGGAAATCAATTCTTAGCTTTGGCTCTTTTAAGATAGATTCTTCTGTCTTATGCTACAAATATTATAGTACTCGAGAATATGATATCTAATCCTAAAAATGATGTTTATGGTTAGAAAAGTAGGGCAATCACAACTAAATGTGGTATATGCCAAGCAATTGTTTTTGCTAAGTGAATCATATGTTTTATGATTGTTTAAAGTGCCTTTTTACCATGAACTGCCTACAATTATAGGCTTGTAGCACACTCAATACAAAATCATGGGCCTGGTCACAACTTAAAAAAATGTTCCCCGGGCACTGAGCCGGAAAACTGCAGCTCAACCCCTATCAAACCGACCTGGTTGAGCAGTCCCATGACTAATACAGTTTGAACTTGATTAGTAGAGCTAAAAAAATTGCTGCCCAAGCCTGTCTTGAATCAGGTCAGGATTAGCTGTACTTTGCCACTACTTTAGGTTTTTTGTTGTCACTGGAAAGGGATGAATGTATTTCAACCTTATTTTAACAGATTAACACTAATATTATTTCCTGCACAATGCATGGTATCTTTTTTTAAAAATAAAAAACTAATTAATTAATGTTACAAGCAATAACTGAAAGGGGTTTCAAAAGAGGTTGAAGGGGTCAAATTAGGTGTATGAATAACGGTTAACCCAGTTCTTTAATTCCTTTTCTTAGTATTGATAGAGACTTACGTTAGAAATACTCACTTCATCAATTGGGTTATGGGTTGAAGATTGGCAACTCCATTTGAGTTTTTTTTTTTTTTTTAAAAAAAAAAAGATTATGTAGGTAGCAAATAAGGTTATGGTTTTATACTTAACCATAAATATCAATATAAATAAAAGAGCCTTTAGATTTAGTTTGCTTTATTATATTGGGGAATTGACGAGATTTGATCAAGATGTATGTAGCCCAAGTGCCTATTTTGTAACTAGAATTAACTAGTAGATGTTCAGTGACAATCTGAGTTTTTAAGGTAAAAAGGCTTGAGGATAGAGGTCTGATTTCTTCTGATTTATGTTTCTTAGATGAAGAAGAAGATAATTGTGGTTAATTGGCATAATGTTGTTTTAATTACTTAGTTTTGCAAGCTACACAACACACTGGGTAAATATTTGAACTTCTTTCGTTCAAAAGCTGTGTAAGCTCTCAATTTACGCTGTTTGATGAAGTATAAGTTCATACAAACAAGGATGAGTTAGAAAATATTAATGCATTACAATGTTTTGTACAGGTTTGTCAAGTGTTACCAAACTGTCAAATTTCTGTCGCAAGGGTCAACTTTCTATTTTAATCTAACTTGGGGTTTTGTTATATGCTCTGTTTTCTTTTTAGGAACAGAGAATATTCTCTTTCAAGAAATCATAATCGTCTGGTATGGTGAAGTTTCCCCATACTTCTTGCCCATCCAGAGTCCCCATTCATGTGAAAAGAATTGACAAAAAAGGGGCTTTATAATTACTTTCTGGTCGTTAATGTACTTAAGGGCGGAGTTTCTACTTGTATCTTTGCTAGTTGGCATATCAGACTATTTTCTATTCTTTTTGGTTGATTCAGTTTCTAGGTGATACACTTATTGAATATGAGCATTCTAGCTAGACTCAAGAGCACCAAATGAAAAATAATTCACCATGCACCCACCTAGTGAACGGAGTTTCATGCAACCACTGGCTTGTGCACTAAATCGGTGGTGTGTGTGGCTGGCTCGTGAATTACATATTTACATGTGCCAATCGTGAACATTTCACGTGTCAGTGCATGTGGTGCACGCCCATCTACATCAGGGTGTACCGTATAAGCAGTGTGGTGAAGATATTTACACGCAGTATAAAAGATGAGAAAAGTTAAATCAAAACCTTGTACTTCACAGTATCAAATGAGAATTGAGTGTCTTAAAAGCTATTGCAGATCACTGGAGAATACAGAAAAATTGGAATCTGCAGGAGTTAATTTTCACGGCCAATAAAATGACAAACAAGCCAGGTTTGTCCGTCTGATATTTATTTTTTTAAGCTCCTTACTGCAGAACTAAAGGCAAAATGCTATTCCTATTTCACAGTGCATCCATTATCTGTTGCTTTTATGCTCCATACCATATCGTTCATCTCACAATCATTTAATTGTGGCCCCCGATATCCCTACTTAAGAACATTCTTACTTCTCTCTTTTTCTCTTTCCTCTCCTGGAATCCTGCTATATAAACACCATTTGGCTTGTCCTTATGATATCAATCAACACTCAAGCCTCACTTTGAGTTTTAAAACACACCGACACTATTCCGTACTCCGTACTCTGTACACTTCACAACCAAATTCATTTCCTTACACTTGTACCACTATCACAATAATGGAGCGTAACCAATTGCATCGTCAAGTTGCTCAGATGAGACAATCTTTCTTTGATCAGGTTTCCTTTGTTCTCCTTCTAACCTACTTGGTTCTTGGATTTAGGATATGTAATTTGTTAAGTTGCTTTATAGTTTATTCTCTCCTTGCTTAATAATGGATCATTTTGCAGGGATTTTTGGATGAGCAATTTGTTCAGCTAGAAGAATTGCAGGATGACACCAACCCGAATTTTGTAGAGGAAGTTGCAACTCTTTTCTATAGAGATTCAGGAAGGCTGCTAACCAATCTAGAGCAAGCAATGTAAGCCATTTTCTTCATCTTTCTTTTCAATGAAATTCTCAAGTTATTATGTAACCAGTTAGCAAGCCTGATACTTCAACAACATTGACAATTTTAACCAAGTTTTTCCCCTGTTTACAGGGAAAGGAGTCCACTAGACTTTGTGAGGTTGGACAACATCATGCAACAGTTCAAAGGAAGTTGCTCAAGGTATGTATGAAAAAACGAACAGCTACATATCTGATAAACTTAATGATTAATTATGATTAGGAGTCTTTGGTTTTGAAATCTAACCTCATAGTTTTCTGTTGGTGCAGCATCGGAGCCAAGAGGGTGAGAAATGAATGTAATCAGTTCAAAGAATATTGCAGGGCAGGAAACAGTGATGGGTAATTCTCTTGGTCCCGGAATCTTTGTTCTATCAGTCTAACTTACATAGTCTTTGTCAGCTTGAGAAAAGGGTATTACATGTTTTGAAGACACTAGTTTCTCGCTATAAACTTAAGATCATTTTTGAGATTCTGTAAAAACCTAAGGCGGCTGCTTATTTAATAACTTGAGATATCAATTAAAGTTACTCATGGATTGTTACATACCATATTAGACATCTACACACTTGACATAATAAACTTTAATGAACAAATCTTACCACCCAACTGCTGGCCAGGGTAGGAAGTCGGAACTATATTTTGTTTTTCTTTCGGCTCCTTAAATTTATTGCCTTGTGCTTTTGCATGGTGTGAGCAGCTGCATGAGGACTTTCCAGCAATTGAAGAGAGAATATGCGACTCTTAAAAGGAAACTTGAATCCTACTTTCAGGTTTTTATATTCATATTATTTCGGCTATTCCAGTTATTCCTTTATTTTGATTTGAAAGAAAATATCAGCACTTTTTAATTATTCCTGTCGCCATTAATGTTACTACGTATTCTTTGTGTTGCTAACTACTTGTTAATGATTTTCAGTTGGTTAGACAAGTTGGGCCCAGGGAAATGGCTACTCGCCCACGCTAGATAGATGGTGTTGTAGGAGAAGTGGCTCAGAAACTTGATTGGCGAACTTCATACCAGTTTATGGTCTAGAAATTTTAGCTGCTGGAGCTTTTAGGCCCTGTTTCTTCATCTATACCTGATGAAAATGGGAGAGTTTAGCATGTTTTACTTTGCTTTAACTCCTGTATGTTAGAAATATATGTTGTACGAGTCTTATGTTGAATGTAAGGAATGTTAATGATAATTACCTGCTGCAGTTGATTAATGGTCTACTTATCTTTTGGAAAATTATCATTCACTGACCGAGAATTAGCAGGAAACAGTAATGGTCTTGGAGCATGAAACCTGCTCATTTTGACTGCGATAATAGAAAAACTCAATGTAATCAACATTAAAAATGCAATGTGATTGGACTGAAAATGAAGAAATTTATCGAAACACCTTGGACTTCTACACTTGCTGTTGATGTTCTCGTATGACTTATATAGCTGGTGTTGATGAGGTTCGCGATATCTTAGTGTTTTTATTAAGGTTATGCTTAGGAGCAAGTAAGAATACTCCGCAATGTCAAAGTTATGTTGGGGTTTTGGTGGTGATTGGTGAACCTGCATGTCTTATTGGCAAGCCTGCTTGTTTTGGTTGCTGTTAGTTCTACTTTAATAGACAAGAGAAACCACAAGTATCTTTCTTTCAGACTTCATAGGCTATGATGCAGTCATATATTGGTATAATGAGAAAATAAATAAAGAATCTAGTAACATACTTACTTTCTTATTCCTAAATAATAGGCCACATTTTTATATTAGATATTCAAAATTAATGTCACTCTGTAAATTTCACTTATCAGTTATCACCCTTAACAATAGCCTTAAATTAGACAAAAGTTGAAAAGTGGGGGGGTGTTTTGGTGGATAAATGGAGATACAAAATTTTTTAATATTGAAAGATAATTATGGTATTTTAGCTCAATTTCTTAGTTTAGTTGACACTAAGATCGTTTATGGTCTATTAGTTAGATTGAGTGGTACTACTTTTAAAATTTCGACACGTATAGTTCGAAATTCTTACTTACGTGTTAATTGTTATAGTGTCTGACATGTTGGTTATACAAAGAAAGGTAAACACAATCATAAGTTGCACATATGCTATTCTAGAATTTTTTTATTCTAGAAACTTAGTTACTTTTTTTTTTTTTTTTTTTTTTGAGGGCTAGAAACTTAGTTACTTAAAGATGGTCCATTTCAGCAAAACCAACAATGTCAATGTGGACATGTTAGAACTTCAAAAGATGTTATTTGTGAATTGTGACAGATTCTTCGTTGTGGGACAATTCAAGTTTTAAAAGGTATGAAGAAGCATCCAATTCTAACTTAAAATTTATCCTCTTTGATAGAGAAAGTAGGTGCTTGGATGCATTGGACCTAATCCTTGATACAACTATTGAGGATATTTTTAGGAAAGTGTACAAAAACCTTAATCAGAGAATTATAAAGTAATAAACAAAGTTATCATTGGTTTTTAGAAAAGATGATCACTACTCGTAATGTTCAATTGTTAATCTCATTTAAAAAAAAAAAAAAAAAAAAAAGGACTCACTTGACAAAGGAAGTAAGAAAAATCCACGGGGATATAAGGAGGGGAGTGATGTCACTACCTTACCAATTAGTTACCACCACAAAATCACAAAATTTTCAATTGTTAATTTACTAGTGCATCTATCAAGGTTAAGAATAATATTGGTACTGTAGGCATGATTATATATCTTGAAAGTGTCTTGTTTAAAGATATAACAAATAAAATTTTTACATGGTTCACACTTTTGAGTTACACTTTGTGTGATTATTTAAAGTATTATTTTGGCCTTTTGGATGGTTTGTATAATTATATTGTATTAGAGGAATGGTATTCGTCTCATATGTTACGATCCAAAGCTGTTTAACAAAGTAAGAAAAATCTTTATATGTAATCTTAAAGAAAAAAAAGGAAAAAGACACAAATTTTGAAAACCGCAAAATTAAATTGTGGTTGCTAAATTATTACTTAAAATAGTACAAAACACTCAACTTTTTTTTTTTTTTTAACGGATCATAATTAAAACTTATCTTAATCGTTGTTGAGTGAGAAAATACAAAGCATATAAAGTTAATGGTAAGACAAAATATTTGTTGGTCTCAAGTTCAAGCCTTTATATCGATCGAGGTATGTCTTGTCTTTATATCGATCAATGTCTTGTTTTCATTTTTGTAACGAAAATAAGTTTTTTCAAATATATATTCAACATTAAAGTATTGGATAACATTTACTCCAATATCACAATCCCTCATATCTCCAAATTAGCTAGGTTAAAAGGGACATAAGGAGTATGTCCTAAGTAGTATCATAATTTAATTAAAAAAGACATGTACATGGAGTATTATACAATTTTATGCTTACTAAGGGTCTGTTCTAATTAATTAAACTGAGTTGAACTGAACTTATTGGAGCTGAACATAACTGAATATTTTATGAGAGAAGGAAATTAAGAACCGAACTGAACTTATTGGAGCTGACTGAATAGAAAATAAGCCGAAGAGAACATGCCCTAACACTACTAGTACCACAATATTACTATAATACGGAGTACAATAGTTTGAAATGCTTGTAATTTATTTCAAGACGTGTAGTTATTTCCATGACATAGATTAAATAATAATAATAATTAATTACAGAAGCTATAATATAAGATCTGATATGATATCATATTAGATTTTGGGAGATCTTCTCAGCAGGTTGAAGTGTATGTGTCGCCTTATAATGTATATGCCGAATATAGGAGGGTTTCAAGAATACTAATCATAAGTACATAGGTTAAGAAACTCATTAATATAAAGAAATACTATACATAGAATAAATTCTAAATTTATGATTAAGTATATCGAATCTTTAAGATCGCTATCAGTTATTTTCCATAATCGGGTACACAGTGATTAATAACTACAAAGGAGAAAACAATAACGAATAGATCCGACCCCATTATCAAGTAATCAATTTGATCAAGCTATATCTCTTTGGTAGTTGGTTAGTGCTTGCCTTAGCATCTAGGCTTAGGGCCTTTTCTGATTTACTGAGCTGAACTGAATTGAAATGAATTTATTGGAGCTGAATTGAACTAACTGAATATTTTATGAGAGAAAAAAATTAAGAATTGAACTGAAGTGAACTTATTGGAGCTGAACTGAATTGAAAATAAGCTAAAGAGAACATGCCTTAGTAACCTATGTTAGAATAGTCTTAGTTTAGCCTCTAATGTAATGAGATCTATGATCTTCCTCTCCAATTGTAATGACAATAGTAGAGGTAATCTTTTTTCTATCATGACTTTCAACAATTTTGCTTGTTTGCATGCGCCGCTTAGAGATGAATATTAAATAACTTTTGCTTGCTTCATTTAATTTATTAGGCTTGTTCGAATTATTTGGTTTTGTTGGTAAATTTAGACTTTGAAATGACTCATATGTTAAAGAGTCTCTTCTAATAGATACAATAACCTTTAAAATTGTACTCTCAAGACACTTTAGACCTCAAATGATAAGGTGTTAATTACTTATTGAATACTCCGTATTTCTTATCCCAACAAAAAACAGGATTAAAAAAGTATTTTAGTTAATTACTAAAGGCAATGAAATTAATGATTGTATAAGTCCATATATAATTTAACCTAATATGTACATCTATTTTGACCGTTTAAGGATCATTGTTACCGCCGTCATCCAAATTACTTGTCTCACAGGTTACAACCATTTGCTCAAGGTTGAGCAAAACAGAAAAAAAAAAAAAAAAAAAAAAATGATATAGGTGATAACAACACTCAAAAATAGGAAAGTTGGAGGCAGTAAATCTGTAAACGAAGTGAACTAAAATAGGAAATTAAAATAATTATACATCTTAATAGATAATTATATATATTAATCAAGTGAATTAAAAAGACAAATAAACCTTCCCTCAATTAGAGCATTTTTACGAGCTTCACCCCCTTCTTCTTCTCTCTCCTCCATTGAAGCGTAATCTGAATTCTTTGTTGAAGCGGCTTCTCAGCTTTTTCTCCTCCATTGAAGCAGCTTCTGAGGTAAGATGTTCTTTCTTTGTAATAATCGTATGTCAATTTCACAATCTAATGTTAATCGTTAATTTGATTGTCAGTAAACTCAATTTAGGGTTCTTCTTGGGTGATTTGATTATTGAACTATTGGGTATTAATTCTATTACTGAAAGAATAAGTAGCGATTTCGTTGTTTGAATTTTGTTGTTCATAGTATTAAACGAACAGAATTTAACTTTGAAGTTTGAACTTTGATTTGATGATTGAGTCAAATTTGGCTGTTAATGTGTTGCAGGATTTTGTATATATAACCCTTTAATGTTAGGAAGAAACTATGAAAAAGGAATTTTTGTTCCTGGACCGAGGGCGGCTGCCCCGGCTCCGCCACAACAACCATCATTTGCACCTCCACCCCCTACACAAAACCCGCTTCCGCCACCGCCATCACGGCCCCAATCTCAGTATACTCAGAATTGGGGTTCGGCGCCACCACCTTACCCTCAAAACTATACACAAGTGACTGCCAATCAAAATTTCCAGCATTCAGGGTATAATTCAGGTAGTCAGCAATATCAACCACCTCCACCCCCACCACAACCCCAGCAGCAACCACAGCAATACCCTTTTCAGCCACCGCCACCTCCACCTGATTCGTCGTATGCCCCTCCCCCTCCTCCCCCTCCTTCTAGTGGTCAAAGCTCGGGCAATGTACATCAACAATATTACCCTACTTCACAATACTCTCAATTTAGTCAACAGCAGCCTCCTTTACAGCCATTGCAACCGCCCCCTCCACCACCTCCTCCACCGTCTTCCCCGCCTCCTAGTTCATCTGTTCCTCCACCACCACCCCCTCCATCATCTCCCCCTCCACCACCTCAAAATAAAGAGAGTGGGGGAGAGAGAGGGAGGCATGAGAGAGATAGAAGGTCTTCGAAAGAGGGGAATCACCACGTGTCTTCTAGGCAGCACAAGCCTCCAGTACCTCCCGGTCTTGCGAAAAAGGCTAATGGAACTTCGGGGAGGGTTGAGACAGAGGAAGAAAGGAGGTTGAGGAAGAAGAGGGAAATGGAGAAGCAAAAACAAGATGAGAGACATAAGCAACACTTGAAAGAGGCGCAAAATCGGCAGAAGCCGCCCCAGACTTTGCCTTCTGTAGTGAAACCTGGTAATATGTCGATTACAGGGTCTAGGATTGGTGATAAAAGGAGTGCTCCAGTTCTAGGAGGTGACAGGGATGAAAACCCGATGAAGAGACAGACAGCATTCATGTGCAGGATGAAGTAAGTAGTTTTCTTGTTAATTAACATTTATGTTGCTATTTATTCATTACATTGTTCTGAAAGTTGCCTTATGGACTACTTTGTAATTCTGCTTGTTCTTTTCCACATGTATATGGTGCCTGTACTTTCTATCAGTACGATCTCTGCAGAATTCATGAAGCTGTAGAAAGATTTTTATATTGTTTTTTCTGCTTCTATGCATACACTGACATATTATATATGATAGGTTCCGGAATGAACTGCCTGATCCATCTGCCCAGCCAAAGCTTATGTCTTTAAAAAGAGATAAGGACAGGTATGTGGTTGTACCCTTTGTACCTGATATGGGTATTCTGTTCTGCTGCATGTTTACCTTGCTTATTACTCTACTTCTTCAAATATTGAGCAGTTGTTAGTTCGGGTTCGAGAATTGTGATGTGTTGGGTTCATGGCTCCTATGTGCAGTATATAGACTAATGTTAATATAAAGCATCATGGTTGAAATCTAGTTTTCTATCCCACTGTTATCTAGAACGTAATTGAACAATTGATAGTCATTTCAAGTTTGAACAAAGTCCTCTTGGTTTAATGCACAAGAATTTTCATTTGTCTTTGATTAGATATGATAGATGATTACTTGATGTGATGCAAAGCTCCTGTCTTTGTTTGCAGATTTACTCGGTATACTATCACGTCACTGGAGAAAATGCATAAACCAAAGCTATATGTGGAGCCTGATCTTGGCATTCCACTTGACCTCCTTGATCTTAGTGTCTACAAGTATGTATTATCTTTTGCTGTTTGTTGAACTATTTCCTTGTACTTGCTTTTCTATATAGCAATCAATTCATATAAATTTTATTTTGTATTTTTCTATCAACTTCTAGCCCTCCCAAAGAGAGGTATCCTCTTGCTCCGGAAGATGAGGAATTGCTACGTGATGATGAGCAAGTGACTCCATTAAAGAGAGATGGAATTAAGAGAAAAGAACGCCCCAGTGATCAAGGTGTTTCTTGGCTTGTTAAGACACAATATATTTCTGCTCTCAGTAATGATGGGACCAAACAGGTTATTTCTTATGAACTAACTGTCTTCTGATGCCTAAGCAACATAGTTTGATAATTACTGACTGATATATATGTGTATCTGCAGTCCTTAACTGAAAAACAAGCAAAAGAATTGCGTGAAATGAGAGAAGGCCGTAGCTATTTGCAAAATCTTAACAATAGGTTTGGTTCATTTTATTTTTTGTTTGAAAATTTGTGGGACTTATTTCAATCTTCATTAGTAACTCTTTGCTCAACCCTCTGTTTCCTCTTTTCAGGGAAAGACAAATTCAGGAAATCCAAGCTTCATTTGAGGCTTGCAAAGTACGCCCTGTACATGCTACCAATAAAAACTTGAAACCTGTGGAGGTTCTACCATTGCTGCCTTATTTTGATCGGTATGATAGTCCATCTTTTATGCTCACCAATTATGCTAGGTTTTTTTTGTTTTTTTTTCTTTAAAAAAAAAAAAAAAATTGTTCTTTATTGTTACTCCGTACTCTGTATTATTTTGTCATTGGAGTATTTTTTTACATAGTATTACCTATACTGTTACATTACTACGTTGGACAATAGCTGTTTTCTTTGCATGCAAGTTTGAGGTATCTTGCTGATTCATGCATCATATGATGCTACAGTTATGATGACCAGTTTGTTGTCGCCAACTTTGATGGAGAACCTACAGCTGACTCGGAGTTGTTTAGCAAAATGCACAAATCAGTTCGCAAAGACATTGAATCAAAGGTAATTTTCTAGACTACTTGATCACCAGCTCAATTGATACTTATTTTTATTACTTTCATATATTGAACTTTAGCCTGTAACACAATTGCTTCTTTCACTTATTTTTAGCTCTTCTCAAGCTTATACATTCTGTATTGCAATATTAACTGATCTGCTTTGTCCTTTGCTACAGGCTGTAATGAAAAGTTTTACTGCAACAGGATCTGATCCTGATAAACCTGAACGATTTTTGGGATACATGGTCCCGTCAACGGAGGAGGTAGATATCACGTGATTAGCTCTATTTATAAATTGACAGTACTGTTTGCACTTGCACTGGTTTACAGCTAGCAAACTTTGATGACAAGCTTTGTTGATTTTGACAGCTATCAAAGGATATCTTCGATGAAGATGAAGATGTCTCGTACTCCTGGGTCCGAGAATATAATTGGGATGTATGTACTATGATTTGTTTTCTTGCAGCATTTTAAAGTCTTGTGTTCATCCACTTGGGATTAATACTGAAGATTTTTATTTGGTCAATACAGGTCAAAGGAGAAGACCCAGATGAACTCTCAACATATTTGGTGTCATTTGATGAAGATGCTGCTCGCTACTTGGTATTTTCAACTTTCTTTTCCCAACCCAACCCCTACATAAAAGACAGACCGTACTGTTGTGAGCTTTGTACTCATATCGGTCTTTTAAAATTGCAAAATTATTGTTGTCCTTGCAGCCTCTTCCTACAAAGCTTGCACTGAGAAAAAGGAGGTCAAAAGAGGGAAGGTCCCAGGAAGATGGAGAACAGTTTGTTCAACTGGGCAAGCTTACTGTCAGGAGAAGGGAGACTACCTCTGTCATTGAAAGGAAAGAATCAGCGGTATGATATTAAACATAAATCTTGTGTAGTGATATTAGGGACACAGGGAATTTAAATTACTGATGGATTTTTTGGCTGTGATGTTTTTAGAATGATTCTTACTATAGATCAGGTCCTTCAAGATCAAGTAGACCAGAATCTGATATTGAAGAAGAGGATCAAGAACGTATGGATGTCGGGGATGCTGGGGATGATCAAATGGGGCATTACAGTGGAGGGGATGACTATTTGTCTGAGTGACACAAATGACATGTAAACACAAATGTTGAATCAGGGTAGTATGTCATCCAAGAACAAATTTTTCTACTAGCTAATTTGAAAGATTTTTGGTAGTTATTTATCCTTTGATTTTTTGGTAGTCCATTCCTTTTTACTTTTTACTTCTCATTAGATTAGATCATCTCAGTAGCTTCAACAAGATGGGAGTTGGAGCATTGCTGAAAGCAGAGTAGATTGTAGAGAAAATGTGTATTTAACTTTTTATAGTATAATTGGAATGATCATATATTTCAGTTTTGTACTGTTCTACTTGCCTATAAGCTGTAAGAATTACGCGATCTAATAATACATCTCATACCGTATTAACTAATTTCTCAACTTTAAACTTTAGCTGCATTTGTTTTGCATTTTCAATTAAAACCCCTATCCGAATGACAAAATTTAAGTCCCACGTTTGTAAAGATCTCAAGTGGCTACAACATACATCCCAATTATATTCTCAGACCCAAGTGTACAGCAGTACGAGCATATATTCTTCAAGATGTCTTGACAGTCTTGTAATCCCGGTGTAGATGAGGATGTTATACTCCTGGGTTGAAGCATATAATTGGAATCATATTTTAAATATTTGACACCTTTTTAAATTCGTAGTACCAAAATTCTAAAACAGAACAGAACCAGAACATGAACAAGATAGAAGATATAATTAACGTCTTCAGGATTACATTTATGCTTTCTTCATATAGTAATACAAATACATCTCTAAAAATCTTCCTAGTTACTCATTGCCATTACACCAAGTGAAAAAAAGCGTAGGTGGTACCTTGTCTACCTACGGAAAAAAAACTCGAGCTAACTCTAAAATTAGTCACAACAAAAAGAATATAATGAGGTTGATCCTGCAGCTATAAGTCATAATAACTTCACATTAATCATCGATGCCGAAGTGTAATGGACTTGTTTCACACCATTTGGTAATAACAAAATGACGAAACATTTACACAGTTTCAAATTTACACAACCTCGCCCATTGATCAGTTGAGGCGAGTTGAGCTGATGTTTCCAGAAGACCTGCAGAGACATGTTTCGCAAGTTAGTATTTCTTTCTTCACAAAAACAAAATTAGAAAAGTACAGCAATTCCAAAAGCAACAAGAACATATTCCCTCATATGATTAAGTATAAAAGAAAAGCAAGAGAGGACAAGTTATATGCCACACTGAACATAAAGACAAGAAGATTAGAGTGAAGATTTAAAGGCATTTCAAACCCATTAAGATCATTCATCATAGAGAAGAAAAATTACTTCTACTGAGCCTTACGATTCATTGGGTATAATATTAGTAAAGGAAAGCGATAGAAAGGAATGGCACATGGAAGAGCGAATGGCACATAAAGGAAGAGAAGGGAAAGGCTCAGTAGAAGTAATTTTGTGAGTAGGGAGCCATATGTCTTCATATTATACCACTAATATATACTCGTATAATCAAACAATAATAAAAATTAATAAAAAGTCGATATTAATGAACTTCACATTAATATCTATTTAAAAAACATATTGCATGATAGTAATTGATTTTCACACATTACTCAAAAGCTATAGTCAAAGTTCATATATCTATATGAATAATGAAAAAAGTCCAAGTGCGTTAGTTAATAAGGGATGGAGGGAGTAAGCAAATATATAACGGCGTTTTATTAGGTGAAAAGATGCCATGCGATCCTGTTCCACCTTATATTATTCTTCATTCAAGGAATCAAGGTCATTTTAAAGCACCACAGTAATCCCAATTTACATCTGAGGATGTGGCTTTCAATTGTGTTCAAGGCCAGTTGACAATATCACTTTACAGTCACAGGTGTCAGCCCACTACAAATACAAAACCCTTAACAAGTGGGCACACTGGACAAGAGAGTGAAGCCCTCAACAGAATTATATTAGCCCAAAAGATACACAAAGCTTCAAATACTCTGGGTCTACTCTAGTTTCTGGGCTAGAAATGGGGTTGTATAATTTACAGATTATGGAATTAGATTGGTGAACTCAGCAGAAATTAACTTGAAACAACCACTAACGAATGATCATTAGCCTCAATAAATTAGTCCCCTAAACTATTTCAAAATGTAATAAATGCAACGAGGACCTTGTACATAAGCCAGCAATGTCACAATTGCTAGGTATGGGGAGCATCACAAATTCACAAGGGAGGAATTTAATACTTATACATTATACTGTTATACAGTAGTACCTAGCCAGTCAAGAGTCTCTAAAAAGGCTGTTCCACATGCACCATAGAGAAAATATATTGTAGATTTGTAGGACTGTAGTAGAGTATATTGACAAAAAAGGGAAAAAAAAAAAAAAATCCCAATTATACCTCGTAAATCGTTCAGCTTTTCTTGCTGGTTTCTCATCATCTCACAATACAGCCTCCACCATGATAAATTACTATCCCATAGACCCATACTAGGCGGAAATAACAGAAGATCTACAAAAAAAAAGCAAAACACATTAGTGTACAATGAACTGCCAATTCCTCTCTTGTGTCTGCACCTGAACCCAATTTGAAATATCTCCCTTTTCTTTCAGTCTAGGAAGCTATGCAATGTGCCTCACCCTTTCCCTTCATGTGTCTACTCTATTAGCCCATAGTTGCCTTGACTGAAGATTTTACGGGTCAGTAATACAACTCCAGTCACTTTTATGCTTATAGAGCGTACCTTTTATTGCTCAACATTATCCCTTAGTGCCTACTCTCTAAAAACAATTATCTCCAAACTTTGAGAACAGCCTCAGCACCACTCTATATTCAGGATAGCACTGCACACATCTAACCACTCCCTTAGTGAGTTCTATACTAAGGTTATCGTAGAAGAATTATAAAGCTCACCACGCAACTCCTATTGGTCTTAATAATAACAAATTCTTCACGCGAATGAAGACCTGTTAAACAAAAATACAATTCAATAAGAGAAGTTTCTATGAGGGATTAACTATGATATAGATGGTAAGAGTGATATAAATAATACAGACCATGCTTGCCGGCATCTGACAGCTTCTTGGCGAACACTCCTCTTTGGATCATCAAGAACCTTGGACAAAGCTCTTAGCACCTAAATTATCAAACATAAAATCCAACATTAACCAATTCCATCTCTTTGGCACTACATTGACTCAAGGGAAGGGTATTTCAAATAGTTCTCAATTTACAACTAATTTCAATTCACCAGTCATCAGAACATTTTGACAGTTCGGCGATAGGAAATGCAGTCAGGACTCAGGATTACACACAATAACCCGAGGGCGTGATGATTTTTGCTCAGGACATCCTAGCATACACTATGACACCTCCTTGTACATAACTTTTTATTACTTTTACCAACAAAAAAAAAAAAAAAAAAAAAAAAAAACTACCAAAAATAAGGTTCTTAACTACCAAAAATAAGGTTCTACCCAAAAAGTAATTGTCTTGACAATTATAGGGTAGATGGTACATGTGTTTTTGGGTATAGAAAGTTATATTAACCTGTAACCGCATTGGATAAATTCTTGTATGAGGCATCCCTGACACAGCAACAAGACACTGTATTGCAGTTTCTCGTACAAGCTGCATAAATTAAGAAGGAACTAGTACATTACTTCATCACAATCAAGCTAAATTACATACATGAAAACTAGAAACATCAGCCTTCAGAGCCACAGGTCAAGCAGTAAAAAAACAAAACAAGCTGCACTTGTATATAAATATCTGTAAGTTAAGTTACTTCAGGGGTACTTTATGAGTTAAAACTGGGAATGTATTGTGAATTCTTAAAGTGTAAAGCTACCTGGTGAGAATACCTAATTTAAAATAAAGGCATGCAGAATTAGGTATGCCAAACAATGTAAAAAACAAAAAGATGAAAAAAGAAAGCTACTAAGTGACATATATTACCATCTTATGGGGATAAGAGACAAGTCCAGTCAAGCAGTTTATTATAACATGGACATTCTCCACAGCAGTGTCTTGTCCTGCAAAAGACAGAAGTGGAATACATATATTCATTTGTTATCCAAAAGCTAATAATAATAATATTCAGAAACATTTAATATCTTATTCAAAATAGACTTTCAAAGAAAATATAGCAAGCTCAAAAAAATGTCTTGCAGTTATTTCCTTCTAGATAAAAATGAGTACTATCAATGAATGTATCTAAAGTACTGATTTTGTACGACTATTTTTAATCTCAAAAGGGCAACCTAAATCAATGTGCAACCTGAGATGATTAGTTTGGTTCCAGTATCACAAAAGCAGATCTAAGCAGAAATTTGCTAACAGGTATTGTTCTCACAGTCTCACTACTCAATTGCAAAATGTTCTTGCTCCCACAATGGAGAAACTAAATACTTCTAAATATACTGAAAGTAGGATTGTCTCTTCAAGGGCTTGTTCTTTAAAAATTGTTCGAAAATACTGTTTTGGTCACAATTGTGGGAACAATCATGGTGTAACGGAAACGGAATTGATGTGTTGATTGCAGATCGTATCTTGGTCATCGTGATACGATTTGATTTCAAAGCCTATATAGGGTTTTATATCAATGTATGCTATTACAGTAGTAGTTATAGTAACTATTAGAGGCTTAAAACCATTATTAGGGGAGACATGGGGACTTTTTCGCTATATTTTGAATAATTAAGTAATATTCAACTAGGATTTGAATGTTTGATTTGAACGATATTGTGGGATTTCGAAAAAAACACCACTAACTGTTACAAACAATTTCAGCGCCATCAATTGAAATCTCTTAAAATACAACCTAATTGAACGAAGCGGTCATATACTTGTACCATGCTTACAACTCACAAGTCTTTCAAAAGCTGCTGAGCAAGATCCTCTAGGTATTAGCTTCTCCAATTGCAAACTTCATCTGGAAGGCAAAGGTTCCTCTAAACGTGATAAACCTTCAAGAGAAGTATGGGGTTGGGAAGGATTAATACTAAGATAGGCTCCAAGTCAAAGTGGGCTATTTTACCTGATATCTCCTGCTTTCTGAGTTAACAGTGAATCTTGTCAAATAATCTTTAGAGGTTATTTTCATAGAAAGTCTAGGGGGTTTGTACTCTGAATAATAAATATTGGCTGTAGATTTTCTTTACAGGGTATGGAGATAAACAGGTAAAAGAAAATAACTTGATGTGGGTCAAAGCTGTTACGATGATTGTGTAGTGAATGATCATTTGTAGGATATAATAACATCTTTAGTGTTGCCATGGGCTAAGGCAGCTGAGGCTACTAAGAGTTATTTGATTGTACTATAGGAGAGATTTACAGGAATTGAATGGAATTGTAATACTACCTCCGTTTCATATTATGTGCAACATTTACCAAAAATGGTTGCTACACATTATGTGCAACAAAATTTTTTTCTTTCCTAATAAGTTGTCATCTCTCTCTCTCTCTCTCTCTCTCTCTCTCTCTCTCCTCATCACATGCATCATTATCTTTCTCTCTTTATTCAACACTCACAAACAAATTTTGCCTAGAAGTCTGTGCAAGTTTATTTGTTGAACATAATATGAAACAGAGGTAGTAGTTGACGCGTTTCTATTTTAGGCAAGTTTTATATGTTAAAATGTCATTTTTACCCTCACCAATTTCCCCAACTCATCTTCTATCTCTCTTAAGCAAAGAATCTGATTTCTCACTCCTCCATTATCTTCCTCACTCCACCACCTCTATCATCAAAATCATCACCATCACCATTTCACCATCACTATCAACATCACAACAACCACTACCACCACTTCTCTCTTCTCTCTTCCTTATAACATACCCAATTTCCCAAAGAAATCACCATTAAAAGCCCCCAGAGCTTCTCGTAACTCTGCAACCACTACCACGACACCACTTGCCCGACCACCACAACCTCTCCGACCCCTGCTTGACACCACCTCTCTTCCCCGACGTAACCCCATCTCCCTCCTCTCACTAACTCTCTCTCCCCCTCAAGTTCTCCTTTCTCCTCCGCGAACAGCGCCATTCAAAACTACCTACGCCGCAGAGGATAAAACCTTCAATCATAGATCTAATTTACATTTTCAATAAGCTAATTTGTGCTTTTTTGTTTTGAATCTTTAATTGCTAAAAGAAAAGGAGAGAGATATTTTAGAAGGTGAGATGATCAAGAATGGAGGTGCAGACCGTGCAGTTGAGGAGGAGAGAGAATGATGGTGAATGGTTATGATGAGAGGGAAAGATACTCGTAGGCGGTAACTGGTAATGGTTGGAAGGTATACGGATACCTTTGTCTTTAATATTTCTTTCCCACTTCTCCTTAATTTGTGTGCTAAATAGAAATGTGTTGACTAATAAAAACGGAGGAGTATTGTTTTCAACTTGAGGACAACCCCTCCCTCATACTCTTTGGCCATTAATAGATGCTAAGTAACAAAAAAGAATAAAACTTAAAATAATGTGGTCTTTTCAAAACTTTGGCTAACAATCATTTAATCATTCTAATCAATTAAAAAAAAAATCATTCAATCTATCATTTAGACTTAGTAAGGCTGTAAACTGCATCTACTTTATCTACAAAGTAAATCATGATTCAGATTTCTTCTCCGAATTCTGTGAAGTAGAATAACATACCAGATTTATCCATTAGAAGGCCAGAAAGAACCAGCAAGAGATTGTAGATCATATCTTTATTGAGTATGTCCTCACTAAGTACAGAGATAACATCCAAGAGTAGAGGAAGCAGCTGCCAAAAATGTCAAAAACAAGATCAGTTACAGCCTGAGGCATCCATTACAACAGAAAAATAAAATAAATAAATAAAACGGCTTAGTAAAATCAGCGACCAAGACCTTCTTAGTTTCTGACAAGACAGCTGCTAGAGGTGTATCAGTGATAACATGTCCAATTGCCCGGTAAAGCATAGATCTGAAATTGCAGAGAGTAGTATGTCTGTTTACAAGACTATAACATGAATTCATTTTACATCAAACTTGACACTAGCAAAGCATTTAAAACATCTGGAAGTTGGCCTAGCTGCAATGACAACATCACAGTTTTATGCATATGTTCTGCTGACTTAAATTGATGGCAGACAAATCCAAATACAGATCTAAGCAACATATACAGTAGTTCTCAGAATCTCAGTAGTAAAATAGAATCATAAGAAACTACCCTACTGGACAACACAGCTTGAACATGCAAGAAAATAGCTCACTTGTAGAATTGATAAAGACATTATAGAATCAACAGTCAGAAATACAGAGATGAACTTCATAGGTGATGTAATTGTAAGAATCATGAATTCAAGAGCTTTATTTTGGGTACCTCACTGTAGGGGAATGGGTCTTTTTCACAGCAGACAGCAGAATTGGCATCACAGTAGAGAAAAACCGTTGCTTGTATAGAGGCCTTATAGTAGCATGAAATGTTTTATTCAAACAATCTTCAGAATCACTCATAAGAACATGAAACGCATCTGCTGCAGACCTCGCCAACGAGTGTTCCACCTCTCTCTCTAACCCACCAATATTTTCAGCTAAGGTATCTAATTCACTGCTTAAAACTAAACATCTCAAGAAAATCATAGTTATGTCTTTTAACTTTTCATGCCCCCTCATTAGCAGCCCTTTCCCTATCCATGCAAGACCAGAGATACAATGGGCTTGAGGCAGTACACAATCAACAAATTTTGAACGAAGCTCATCAGAATCACAAATCTCAGAGCTGCTTGAAAGAAAAAGATCAGTACAACTTCCCAAGCTCCTTTCTAAAATCAAAGTCAGAATATCATCCAGGTAAAAGTAGCTAGAGTCCTGCATGTCTTCTTTCGCTAGAGACATTTTATTGACGATTGAACACAATGCTTGAGCTGATGTCACATGACCATTTATGAAAGCTGTCAGCAATGACTCAATAACAGCTCTAATGTTAGTAATTTGTGTCTTAGGGCGAAGTGCAATAATTACAGATGCAAACAATGTAGTAAGCCACTCATCTCTACATGTGAAACCATCTGAATCTTCTGATATTTGCAACTCTCTAAGCTTGGAAGGGACAAAGTTGGGTGAGAAAGATAAGTGGAATGAAATCACTTTAAAAGCTTTCTCGATGATTCGCCATTGATTTTCTTCCGACAACATAGCAACAGCTAGCTTTAGTGCCATCTTTGTTGCATCGAGAAGCTGCTAAGCCATTAGAAAATTTTAGTTCCCATATCATAGAGAATATAGAGTTTAGTTACAAAAAATAGATGGAGCCTATATGCGGAGAGTTAAGACCACAATAAAAGGCTTTAAAATGAACTTATTTACTTACCTTTCCTTCAGCACAAAAACTGCTTCCCGTGGCTGCTTCAATTTGATCCCAGACATCAATGGCTAAGCGGAATGGAACAATTTCAGAGCCCTCACACAAGTGAAACCTAAGCCCACATGGACAATAATTCAAGTCAACAATTTCTACTTATTAGGCCATTGTCCTCAGTGATACGTCCAGCATCAATGAGTGATAGCAAAATCATAGGTAAACAAGAATCAATGGGGGGTCAAATAGAAGAATATCTGGAATGATGGCAACTAAATTATCTTCACTGTAGGAAAAAAAAATTTACTGTGATTTGTCCCTTTGGAAGTGTTATCTTTTAATCATATTCAAGATAATTGCTGAACTGGTTTTAGCTAATACCCAGTTAGTCAGTTATCATAGTGTATACAAGGAACGTGAATTGAATGAGATTCCTTTATATTACAGAGAGAGTTTAAAGCTAAACAGATACAATGAGCCTTTGGTGAGCTGGATGGAAGATTTTTCTAGTTAGTAAATACCGTGGAAGCAAGTTCTTAGAGTAGCAATCCAAAAGCTGGACAAGTTCTGCACTCAGTTTCACATCGCCATCAACCTATTAGAGAAAAAGCCAAAGTAAAATTACCAATTCTGTAAATGCACGATAGAGGCAAAGGATTTGTGCAATTGCTAGAATACACAGAAAAGATACAGATGTACTTCCTTTGCCAAATGCTTTTTAGGTGTACAAGTTTAGCAGCAACATGACATTTTTAGTAACCCTTCTATCACAACAATTTTTTTCGTCCAAGTTGGGTACTACACCTACCAACTGAATTTCTCTACTCTACTATTCAATTCCATTAAATTGGTGCCAAAAGTATTTGTGGTAACCACAATGGAACACAGGGAGGAAGTCCATAATATAAAATGATGCAGTAAGTAGAACAGATAACAAAAGGTATACAAACTTACATAGACTTTAGCAAACTTGGCAGACAAAGCTTCTTGCCATTCTTGAACAATTCTCAACAGAAACGTATACCCACTAGTACTAATTTTAGATAATGCTTCTAAAAGTAGAGAATAAGGCATTGTGGAATCATCCATCGAGATCAACACAATCATCCTCTCAACAGCAGTAGACATGAAGCTCAGCAACTTCTCAGAACAATGGTATTCATTCAGAAATGTACCAATTTCTGTTAGTGCATTTATTGATGCTTTCCATAGTGCAGTCACATCAAAATTATTAGTTACAATTGATACCAATGTAACCACAATGTTCTCAAACAATGATTTTGACACTGGAGCAGTATCTCCAGGGAAAGTAGCCAGAGTCTGAAGACCTTTCACTGCAACACATAATAACAAGTATAAATAAATATGGATAAGAATAAAATGGCCTCAGATTCCACATCCCTAGTCCATGCAATAATTAACTTTTAGCCTTATAACGACAAAATTTGAAACAAAAGTGCAAACAAGTTATCGGAACTCATAAACAAAATGTATTAAAGATTGCTATCTCAAAAGTTGGTACAAAACAGTCACAGATAGCGTTTGGCAAGGTTACAGCAAATATCTAGTTTTCTGCCGGCAGAGAACAGGCGCTGTGAGTAGATTATCCAGAGAAAATTCAACAATGAATTTAGAATGGACATTTCATTTTATATCGTGTCTGATGAGGAATCTCTTCAGAAAAGAACATGAAAATACTGCACACAAAATTTTAAATCAGCGGAACTTAATCCAAAACTGCACACAAATTGTTAATCAGTAGAATTTTTTTTTTGAAACATTAATCAGTAATTCAGTAGAACTTAATCTGCAAACTTTCTTCATATTCGACTTTTGCTGAAAAAAAAAAAAAAATCCCTTTCAAGTTCCTTAATCATAATACTTAAACCTTCCTGAAGGAGGGAAAGAAAAAGGATATATGAAGAAGGGACAGATGAATGGTGACCGGTAGGTACTGGGAGAGTATAGGTATGAATATGATAAACGTAGAACATACAGCCACCTTTTATTTTTATATGTACTGTTGAAAAATTATATAGTCATTCCATGATATTAAAAAAGCATCATGAAGCCAAAGCACTAACCTTTAATAGAAATATATGCTTCATGATAGATCTCGTTTGTACTTGGTACCAAATCAGAGACCATTGCCTTCATCAATGAACTAGAACATCCAATAAGCTTCTGGCACCACGCATCATTGACAAAATTTGAACTTGAACTGACTTGAACAGAAGCAACAGCCAACTCTCTACATGCACCAAGGATTTCGACGCAAAGATAAAGGGCACTGAAATTCAATTTCTGGCAAGGAGAATCAGAATCTATAGCTAGCACATCTTTTTGACCAGTATTAGCCGGAACCCTGAGATTGGCCAGTAAACGGAGGAAGAGAGTATCAAACACTGTATTGCATGAAGATGTTGATGCTTTTGCCAAAACAGAGAAAATACGACCAACAAAACAAAGTTCCTGCTCATTCTGTGGTGGAATAGAATCGGAACTTCCAGAAGCAGTAAACGAGTTGATAAGGTTGTTTATGTCCCTATCTTTAAGAGCTAAGTTCAGGAAGCCACTGCTCTGTTGTGAGGCAACCTTTTGCAGAAGATTTAGTGCTTCTTTTGTAATTTCATTCTCTTCAAAGCTCATACCATTCGATAAATCTGAAGCAAATGATGAAACATCTTCTCTTGGGCCTCCAGGTAAATTACATATTGCAGCTTTCAAAGAGTTCCATATAGCTTCAGCATGCTTTGCTATTCTATCAGGCCCGTACTTTATAGTGCAGTCGCTTAGATATTTTAGTGAATCAATCTGTTGACATTAAATCTAGCTCAGGAAAAGTAATAAAGTATCAAATTCTTAAAGTAGCTGCACCGAGGCACATATGGAACTGTATTCATTACCAACCTTTGCGAGAGGCAGATTAGAAGAAAGTTTCTCCAGAAGCAAGGGAACGGCAAATGGCTCGAAAAAGGGTGAAGCAGAAAACGCCATCTGTATATTTAAAAGATTATTAGGATGAAAATTTGAAATTGAAATTCAAAGATAACAAAAGATTCAAAAGCAGCAGAAGACAAAATTATTGTAATATTATGGATCTTGAAGCCCATTTAAGTTTGTGTTAATTCCTAAAACACACAATAATAGTATAGTCAAAATCCTTAAGTACCAAACCCCTTGCAACCAGTCAGATGGACTAGTGGACCCTCATATAATTAGGTTGGCCAAAATGGCACACCCTTGGCACCAACATTCCAAGCACCAATTGCATCCTAACAGAACACCACACCTTATTCTTTGAGAATTGAGAATAGTTATAGAACAGACTGTTCACTCCCTTTAATTGTGGATCCAACTAGACTTTACAGCTAATATATTTATATTAACACACATAATCAGGTTGCCCCAGAGATCAGATCAAGCAAAACTGGAAAATAAGGCCTTTCAGGAACCTCAGGTGGGCACCATTAGCAATGAGAACATACAGAACAAAGAATCCATGCTAACAAGACCAGCTCCCTTCCTATGTTAGGGAAGACATTCAGGTTCAATTGGTAACTAAAGACACTATCGTGTTGGAGGTAGAAAGACTAGAAACCTCTTTGTAACTTAGATATGCTCTGGTAACAACTTTCACATCAGGATGTTAAGGGAACTGGATAGACAAGGATTTTTGAAAAATAGACTCGGTGAAACAATTACAGAGGCCTAAAACATAATTTTGAATCATTAGTGAACAGATATATCTTTGTTAAAAGATGTACTGGGAATTTGTAACACAAGACATTCTTTTATAAACATTGTTGTAAAAGTTAAATCTCCATTATTTTTAAGGAAACAACCCAACCTTTCCATAATGCAAACTCAGAATTCAGAGTTCAGACAACAATTAGTTAGAATTATGAGGCTCTAAAATAATCCAGTTCATTGACTCCAAGCATTCATAAAAACTATAGTTGCAACCAGAAAAGAATGCGCTTGATACAGAAATACTGCTCATGAACATATTCAATTGAACAAAGCACGCAAGAAATTGCATACCATCAAAGCCCTTGAAAGGTCCTCTCTGCTGATATCAACATCTTCACTCTTTGGCTGGATGAGAATGCACCCAAAACAATATAAAGTAGGAAAATTAATCTGAGAACTTCAAACCATAGAGAAGATGTAAAAGCTCTGTCTCAGACAAAAAGATAAACAAGTGTATTGGCCTCACAGCAGCAAAGGAAACAGATCGCTAAGTGAAGAAAGTAGGCCCATCTAGAGGGAGCAATAATTAGATAGATGGAATATTTAAGAACAGTGAAAAGATTTATCAAATTATCAAACTTACATGTGTGTAGTGGATAGGAAAATAACGGCCAATTATATCAAAGAAGTCCTCAGCAAAATTAGCTACAGGTCCAGAAGGATCAGGAAAAATTTGTGCCAGACCCTCCACGATATGGAAAACATGCATCAAGCACTGAGGATCTTTCTCTCCTTCGATGGCTTCACAGACACCATAAACAACGTGGTCACCCTAAAGTAAAAGTGAAGCTTGTTAGGGATGATTTTTAAGCTCTAAAAGTTGAGAAACATTGCAGATGAAATCAGCATGCATATTCAAAACCTTATATATGCAAATCAATGAGAGCCAAAAGTATAAATTCAGAGATACTTGTGAAAACTATATAACATAGGTGCGTAACATCAAAACCATGACAGTGAGGTGGACAGTAGATATTATAACAGCGTGAAATATAGAGACAACAGTACTATAGTAGAACAAGATTGGAGGATTCCATCAACACAAAGTGCACATAAGTGACATAACAACCACGATGCCACATTAAAAAAAATTCCAAAAAGCAACTAACAAGATTTCAGAGCAAAGCAGTAGTAATAGTAGATAATGCTAGCCAATCAATTATTACTGATAAGAACTTACTTGAGAAAGACCTGAAATGGGATTTGTACAATAGATTAAACAACATACCAGTGTGGAAATCGATTCTGGGTAACGATTAAGAAGGCCTTCTAGAAGTTCAAAGCACAGCTGCAGCAATAACATCAAAGATAAGCTAGAGCTATGTATCCAATTCTTCGACAAGAACGAACAAAATGAACATGAACCACTGCCGCAAACAAGAAAAATATTTTCCAACATTGTTACTACTTACTAATAACATTATTCACATAAGGTACCTTGTCACATCATACCTTCCTGTCATGTTGTCCCAGAGATTGCACCTGTAAGTTTTCCAAAAAGGACTGGGCCAAAATCTTAGCATCAGTTCCAGTGACCACACCTGCATTAGATTTTCTTCTGACAAGGGCCAGACAACCAACAAGTGCTCCACGTAATGCTCTCCAATCTGCCTAATGAATTTTAGTATGATACATCACATTACAAAAACAGAATAGATATTTTACTAACTTCATCCCAATATTATAGAACAATCTTATTTGATGGTTAAAACTCGTTAACCTAGACCATAAATTTATTTTGAAAAAAATGTTGAGTAATGATAGAAAAAATATATTACAGTTGCATAATATATATTTAGCAAGGTTTGACCACAAATTTCAGATGTCTCTATTATGATTGAAGGGAGTATTCTGTTTTACAAGAGCCCACAAGAAAAAACCATTGTTTATCATTTATCTCCCAATAGACTATGTATTAGAAGATGCAAAGACCATTGTTTATTTGAGAGATGATAATGTCAAAATAAATTGATGAATGAAATTTAACACACCAAGCTTTGATCTAAAGCATTTATAAGAAATATATTAGCAAAAAAGTAAAAAAAAAAAAAAAAAAAAAAAAAAAAAGAGAAAGAAAGAGGAAGCCAAGTTTTAGATTACAATTAATAGGAAACTTACTTTGCTCTCAAAATATACTCAATATTTAAAAAAGATAAAAATAAAAGGGAATGTGTAAAAACTTCATCACTAGATGACAACAGCAACCAGACAAAATTATCTCCCCCAAATTAATAAAAATCATAAGGAGTTGCAGCCTCACCAGTCTCTCACTGAAGAATCCTACTAATGTGTGTATAGTAGTTCTATCTTGCGGCTTTGTTTGAAGATGCCCAAGCACTTCTCCAAGGAGAAGTATACCTAAAAAGAAACAAGCATGATCACACATGAATCAAACAGTTCAATGAGAGCAGCAGAAACAAAACATATAGTAGTACTACAGAATCATTGACTTTGCAAAACCGTTTGCTACTCAGGTGACAAATTACAATGACGTAAATCTATAATAAGGCCTTGTTTGGTTCATGTAGTCACCTGTCAAAGAACTATGTACAGCTCTTATAATTGGTAGCTCAGCTACAAAAGCATGCAATAGAAAATGTAGTTGAGAATGTCCAATGCTGCCTGTTCAACTTCACCACAATGGATGTTTGTTTCTATGGTATGTTATTTGGGTTAAATACCAGTAAATACACTTGTCACAGTTGCATGAAAGCAGTATGTTCAAGGAAAACGTAGTAGGAAACTAGGATTTAAGCCATCTAGTTCTCCCATTAATTAGTGAACAGTAGAGTAGTTCAAGAATCAACTCAAAATTGGCTTTCTCGAGGTTCGTTTAAGTTCAACATGATATCACAATGGGCAAATAGGATAATGTTAAATCAATTATACATGAGAATACGAGATCATCTTATTGAATTTGGAAAAACAGCTTGTTATGCCTGTGATTGATTGTCAAATACAAGCAAAATCAAGCTGATCTTCATGCAGAGCTAATCTCTTTTTAAATGACTATCTAGCATAACTTTCACAGCTTCGCATCTATGTTGTATCTTCAGCCCCTTGACAACTTCTACCAATTTGTCGGAAACATGATTCAGTGTATCAGATGCATTATAATACATTATATTGGGCATCAATAGTACAGGTACGGAGGTACCCCTTAATAGCTAGAACTTGCCAATTCCTTCGCCTAACCAAACATGATTGCCAATTGCTGAACAAAAATTACAAAAGCATAACCCCCTAAACTACAAATAATACCCTCAACCAATAAAACCTTCACTGGTATCCTCGCCTTGCAACTGCCACTGTGCTGCCCCACCCCCAATAACGTCCACCAACAACACATTTGTACTACTATCATCTGTTAATATGTTAGCATCTATACAACTACCTCATTTACATGGTTACCCGACATTCATGCTACCAAGAATCTCAATCATGCACGATTGCACGGAAAGAAATCTCGAGTGAGTACAAAACATTGACTCGAGTTCCCCTTATAAGCAATAACCTAGCTAAAATCCTCTCATGCTATTAAGCTAGAAATTTTAACACCAATATTTCTTATTCACCAATTATTAGAAAGACAAACATCAGCAACAAATACATAAAAAAGGGAAGAACTAATCTTTTATAAATGGATGTAAAACATTTTATTAAAATCAAAGCTTAAGAACAAAATTAGTACCTCTTGCACGAAGAATATGGTCAGTGGTGGTCAAATACAGCTCCATTTCCTTTACCTAATGTTACCCAAATTAAAAATACTGATCATGCAACGAATTCAATATAAAACCCAGATAATTTTTACACAATAACGAAGAAAATATTGATGTAATTATATATGAACAAATTATTTACCAAAAACTCCATTGTAATTGAGTCATTCTTCAACAGAGAAGCAATTGAATTAACACTTGTAATCTGCAAAGAAAGTTGCAAAATGGGGAAATTGAAGTTCAAATTTCGATTAAATATAAATGAAATTATAAAGTTAAGATTGAAGAAATTGGACCTGTTGAGCAGGAGTGGCTGAAGAATCAACAAAGGATTCGATTTGTTTTATCAATGATTTATGTGGCTCCATATATTTCTTGGGAATTATACAGAGAAAAATAAAACCAGTTATACTTGTAATTGATAAGTGAATGAAGGAGAAGATATGAGAATTGAAATTAAGAAGAATCACTTTCGATTTTTTGGGTTTAAGGGTTTAAGACTTTAAAAGGGGGTGCTTAACTTCTTGATAACAAGACATAAAAATACTCCCTCTATTCTAGCCTACAACTAAGGGCGTGTTCGGCGTTAGCTTTTGAGTAGCTTTTAGGTAGTTTTTAGTGGTTTGACTACCACTACTCAACAAAAAATGTGAGTGTTTGACAAAGTAATGGTTCAAGTAGCTTTTAGTGGTGGGGGTAGCTTTTATTAAAAGCTAGGATTATTAGCTTTTGAAGTTAGAGGTAACTTTTGAAGTAGCTTTTGAAAATTAATGTATAGTTTTAAAAATAAAATATTGATTTTTAAATGTAACAGCTAGTCAACCACTACTTTACCGAACAATCATACCTAAATTATCTTTTTTCACAGCTAACAGCTTGTTGACAGCTAACAGCTATCTCCACAGCTCACAGCTATCTCCACAGCTACAGCTACCTTCACAGCTACATTTTGCCGAACATGCCCTAAAGGTGGGCACGGGCCGTGCCGGCACGCGGGCGGCACGACGCCAGCATGGCCCGGCACGGCATGGCGGCCCACCTGTGGGCCGTGCAGTGAACAAAAAAATGAGTTTTGGCACAGGCACGACACGCGGCACGGTGGCCGGCACGTGGGCCAGCACGCCTGCACGGCACATGGCACGGTCGGGCCCGACACGGCACGAGGCCCATATTTACTCACCATTATACACTATTGTACAATTTTTGTAATATCGAACTTCGTATTTTGTATAATAAATGAAGTTATTCACCAAATATTGTACGATTTTTAATTATCATTAATTAATTGTATTATCGATTTATCGTACCGGCTCCCGGCATATGATAAAATAAGTTATTCTTCAATTTTTTGTATTTTCGGATTATCACAGTCGTAATTTTTTATTATATGCATTGTTGTTTATTGCTAAATTAGTAAAATTGTTTTTATTTGTTTATATAAACTTAAACATAATTAGATAAATAATTTATATAACCTTAATTAAAATAAAGTTGTTCCAAACAAAATATATTAACATTAACATAAACATAAATTAATCACATTATTTATATAAAATTAAGTTGTACTAAAAAATATATATCGTTTTTTTATTTACATTTATTATTTTAAAAAAAATAAAAAAAAAATTAAAGTGGCACGGTTTAGCCCGCGGCCCGGCACGGCCCGCCAGGCACGTGGGTCGTGCCGTGCCGTGGGCTGGGGTGTGCCAAAATTAGGCACGGCACGGCACGGTCCGCCGCGGAGCCGGCACGGCATGGCACGACCCCCCACCGCGGCACAGCCAGGCACGGCCCGCGGCGGCACGGCACGGCCTGTTACCCATGTTTACCTACAACGGTTAAACGTTTCTACACCGGGATCCGATTGTTTTGATTGGCCGTGGATCCAGTTTTGATGGATACTCCGTCTATGCGATGCAACCTTTATTTGTTTTTTTTTTTTTACAGGGAAAAAAAAATCAAAATATGTACTAACCACCCCTCAAAGCACTGAAAATTGAATAAAAAAAACCCTAGCCTCCGTCCTCTCTTATAAACTTTAGCCTCCATTACCAATTTTGTGGAAAGCCCCAAACTTTATTTTCTTTTAAGTTTTTTGGTTCTTAGGTTACAATAATGTCTCCCTCGAAAGAAAGGGTTTATCTTCTTCAAAAGACAAGGTTTTTTCGATCTCCTTCGAAAGACAAGGCTTTTCGATCTCCTTCGAAAGACAAGGTTTTTCGGACTCCTTCGAAAGACAAGGTTTTATTTGTGTTTAATTTGGTCTCTGGTTGTAATCCCCCATATTTTTAAATATATTATAAATGAAATTATATATTATTTATAATATTTATTTGTATTTTTTCGGAATTTAATTTCAAAAGTTTCAATTTTTAATTTTGGGTCGAAAATTATTTTGGTACAAATTTTTATACATACCTTCATTCTATAATTCATGTCCAAACAAACAAAGTCAAACTCATCTTATTTACTTAATTGGCCCATTAATTTTATGAGGCTCAATCTTACTACTTACCCTACAACTCTCTCTCCTATAAATACCCCATACATCCCCAAATTTTTCCCCATACAAAAAGGTTAGTAAACTCTCTTCTCTTTATTTTATTTCTTCATTTTTTTTCCCTTAATTATTTTTTGTCTTTCCTTTTCTTTTTCTTTCTTTATTTTCTTTCTTCACGTGAGCATAGCTCACTGCTTCCCCTGCTGCCGCCTGCTGCCCACCACCGCCGGTCGCCGGTCACCGCCCACCACCGCCGGCGACCCACCAAGCGGCCCAGCCGTGGCCCACCGTGGCTGCCCCTCTTTCCTCCTCCTTTTATTTTTGTTCTACTATCTTGTTTATTATTAAATTGTTTTGGGTTTTGATTTTGTAGTATAAAGATTATATTTTTAGTATCAAAATCATGTTTTTGATGTTTTAAACTAATAATTTCAGATTTTAATTATGTTATAAATTTTCAGATTTTATGAATTATAAACCAAGGGTTTTAATTTATTGAAATTGGGATTTTAGGGTTCTTATAATCAATTAATTTGGGGCTTTTGTTCCTATTGTATTTCTATTGATTAATTAAGCATAAAAAAACATGTTTTTAAGGAAATTTTAAGAACTTTTAATCTAATTTATATTGCTGGAAATTTGGTTAAGTATTAATTTGTGATTATTGGTTGTTTTCTAGGAAGTGATTATTCCCTATGAGACTTTTAATTGATTAAAAGTGGCACAAAGGATTGTTTATACGAGGTACGTACATGTCTACTTCGTTGTAAGTAGTATCATGTTTAGGTACCAAAGAAAAGAACTTAGTTTATGATTAGAAAACACTTGGATGAAAATTGTTTGGTTATACATTTAATTAATTCATGTGCTTATGTTTATGAGACATGTTTTGGTGAATTGATTATGTTTGTATGGGATTATGGATGCAAACATATTGAATTATATTGGATTATTTGTTTGTATGGAATGTTGATACAAGCATATTTTTATTGGATTGGTTTGTTAACCACATTTGGATTATTAATGGATTGAAATTGAATAGTTTAAGTGTAATGAATTTATTAATTATTCCACAAGGTTGTTATTTATTTTATTATTCAATCATGACTTGTTAGTATGTTTAATAAAGGTGGATTAAGCCGAAATGGCTAGGTGAGTTGACTATGTTCAACAATTTGGATAATTTGGAAGTTTAATGAAATTAAAGGTCAATTTGTGATGTGATCACCATTGTCCTAAATAAGATTAAATGTAAATTGATGTATGATTTTTATGTATGGTCTATTGGATTGAGTCGGCTATTAATTAAAATTGTAATCACGTAAAGTGAAACATGGATGAGCAATAAAACTCTAGAAAGCGTGCACTTCTAGAGTATTGACAATTATGGGTTGGGGTACACGGTGGTAGCCCGTGGCTTTCCGAGGCTTGTTTGATCAACATGTCCTCTTTTCTTTTGGTATTTACATTTTATTTTATAATGAAAGTTAGATGGGATCCTAGACTAACTTTGTGAGAATGGAGTCGCGCCCATTCTTACATCGCGCTAAACTTTTATTTAAATGGTCATTTGAGACCAAAATGATTTGGTGGATTGGACAACCTCGTCTATTGCTTACTCCAAACTAAATTAATTAAATTAAATATAAAGAGTCGAGTGTTTAGAATTGGTTAGAAAGTATGTTGAGTCAATTGAATTGTTTAAGTGTGGAGTCTTGATTAATGAATTCAAGTTGTATGTTTATTACTTTAATTAGTTGAGCATGTCAGGTTTTGTGCGTTGTAGCTTGTATGTACTCAGCTTTGCTGATTACGTGCTTTTGTGTGTTTTCTTTTGGTCATGGCCTTCGCCTTTCAATGACCTTGTGATGATCCAATTATTACACTTGTATTATTGGGGAGCAATATTGCACAGGTTAGCTTGATGATGTGAAGTTCGGTGATTTGACATACGCATTGTCAAGGGATTGGTGTGATTGAGAGTATTCGTTCTTTGTGTTAAACTTATTTATGTTTTACTACTTTAATTATGTTTTGGGACTTTGATTATTGGTTTGGTTTTAAATAAGGGCCTTTATGGTTCCAATTTGTAAGCTTTGACTTATTGGTTTTCTAAATTATATTATTTTAAGATTTAAGTTGGATTTCCGCTGCAATACTTTGATAAAGCCTTAACGTTTTAACACGTGGCGGTAACATACATGCCAATGGTTCTCCTCTATTTTTATTTAAAGTAAGTGGTTTGGAAAAGGGAGAATTATTGGGGTGTTACACTGGTTGTGCAGGGCTACTATTGATTATGGCTTGAATTCGGGTTACGGAATCAACCCAAGAATTTACTTTCTCACAAAATTGCGAAGCGACGACGGATCCACTAAAAAAGTTGTATGAGACAACGAACCGAGAATGTACCGAATTGTTATATTTATGTATTTGGATTCTTAGCCCTTCCCCGATTAATTCTTGTTTGATTTTGTTAACTTCGTTTTCATTATCGTTAATTGTCAATGGTAGATGTCGTTTGGCTATTATTAATGAATTTTAATGTCATTTGAGACTTCTTTCCAAAAAAAAAAAAAAAAAAAAAAAAACACATTGAAAATTGATTTTATCACCTTTTTTTTTTACTTTAAATAACCACCTCTTTAAAAAAAAATCACCCCCTCTTAAAGATATCATTCAAATTTAAAATTAAAAAAAAAAGATTAATCATATCATCCAAATTAAATAATTAATAATTCCAACCTATAAATTAAAGATCAATAGTTTCTTGTGCGACAGGGTGCCACGTCAGCAAACAAGTAACCCCCAAACAAAGAACCTCTGACTGAGTAATTCTTGACCGACTAACCCCTGACCGACCTAGTAACCCCTAACCTAATAACCTCTGACCGACCTAGTAACCCCCAATCTAGTAACCCTTGACCGACCAAGTAACCCCCGACCTAGTAACCCCTGACCGACCAAGTAACCCGACCAACCTAGTAACCCCAAATCTTACACCACCTCAAAGCCTTAAACTCCACCACACCGCCAACTAATGCACCTCACTCATCACACAAAGCACTTCCCCGCACCACCACTACCCCACGCCACCAGCCCCAACCCCAAACACCACGCCACCAGCCCCAACCCCAAACACCATGCCACTAGCCTAACCCACGCCACCAGCTCCTAACCCACGCCACCAGCCCCTAACCCAGATCCACCAACCTAAAACCATTACCCAAACCCACCCTAACCTTAACCAAACCTGAACTCACGCCATCGGCCCAGCCCCGATACGCCACGCCACCAACTCCCGTACCCACGCCGCCACCACTATTCACCTAACCACAAAGAAACCCAAATCCAACCAAATTGTAAAAAGAAAAAAAAAATTAAATCAAACAAATACCTTAAAAAGTTAACAATGGCTTCGAAATTCACTTCAAATATGGCTAAATAGGCCAAATTCGACCATGAAAACTCTAGATGGCTGATTTTGGCCTTAAAAACCTGGAACTTGTTTTCCGGTGACGGAGTTAACCACCACTACCCACCCAGCGGAACCACCACCATCGACGAACGAACCACGAAGACGAAGACGACTATCGACAATGGTTGCGGAATTTGTGTTTTTTGAGAAAATGAGATGAAGGATCTAGCGTGGGCTTGGAGAAGAAGAAAAGAGGATAGAGAAGAAAGAGAAAAAAATTTAAAATAAATTGTAGCTGGCCGCACGTGCGGCCAGGTAGCCACATATGAAACTTTGTAATTAAAGACAGCATCCAAACAATTAATCATATAAACAATGAGTGATATCATCCAATCTAGATCGAAATCATAGTTATCATCCAAACAATTAATGATATCATCTAACTAATTAATTATATCACCCAATTGATGATATAATCAAAACATTGAATGATATCATCCAACCTAGAAATTAAAGATATTATCCAAACATTAAATCATATATATCATTCAAACATATCATCCAAACAATGAATAATATCATCCAACCTAAAAGTTATAGATATCATCAAAACAATTTATCTTATCATCTAGACACTTAAAGATATCATCCAAACAATGAGTGAAATCATCAATCCAAATAATAAATTATATCATCCAAGTAGTTACTAATATCATCTAGACAATTAACCATGTTATCTATCAAATCAAGTATATCATCCAGACAATTAACCATGTTATCCATCCAATATATGTTCAATCTTCATAAATTTAACGTAGTTTTGTGAAGAATAAAGGCAGTTGTGCTGAATATTAGTCGGAATAGTGGTGGATGAAGAAAGGTAAATTGGAGAAGACAATCACCATTTTTATTTTCGCAGATATACTTGCTTGATCCAAAAAAGTAAAAAAAAAAAAAAAAAAAAAAAAAAAGATCAATCTAATTTTAAGATATGTTTGTGAATTAGCCTTATTAGGCATTGACCTAAGGGCCTGTTTACATAAACTAAACTGAGCTGAACTGAATATTTTATGAGAGAAGAAAATTTGAAACTGAATTGAACTGAAATTAAGCTGAAGTGAACAGACCCTTAATGTATATTACCTGAACAATGTAGTTAATTACTACTACCATATTTTTGGAGATTCTCGAAAAAAATTGCGAAAAAATTATACTGGTAGAATTCTAGAATAGACCCGATGCACAATAATTAAAATAGACCCGGTGCACAATAACTATAATAGATCTGGTAATAACTTATTGTGCATTCAACCTTTTAGAATATTATTGAAATGTGATTATATCATTTGAAAAGTGACTATATCATCCAAAAACTGATTATGTAAATGTACACAAAGTCTTATATGTGGTTGGCCACACCGTGTGGCTAGCCACTATAGGGGTTATTTCGCTAGTATATTGGGGTTACTTAGTCAGTGTTAAAAAGATTACTTCATCATTGTTATAAAGTTACTCGATCAGTGTTATAGGGGTTACTCGGTCGGTATTACAGGGGTTACTTAATCAATCTTATAGAGGTTACTTTAAGTGGCCACACGGTGTGGCCTGCCGAATACAAGATGGGCCGGTAAATGTATCATTAAAAAAAGGCAAAATTGGCCTCAACAACACGAACTTTTAAAAGGTGCATATGGTAGCATGAACTTTGACTAGCTGCTGTAACAGCACCAACTTTTTTATTGGGTGCACAAAATATCATAAATGAAACCTAGGATCGAAAACTTTATCAAATATTCATATTCTATTAACTGTTTGCAAATTTTGATATCATATTTAGTCCTGGAGGTCCAAATTGAGTTTTTTTTATAACGCGCAAATCAATTTTTTTTTTGTGATTTTTATAACGCGCAAATCAATTTTTTTTTTGTGATTTTTTATGCTAAAGTTGATCTCAAATTTGACTAAATTGTCCTCCAAAACCTCGTTTAATAATTTTTACCCATAAAAAAATTGTGGCACACAATACTAAAAGATTTTTCATAATAATAAAATATTAGATACCATGTCTTCGTCAAAATTTTTGGTATCAAGCTTCATTTATGATACTCTGTGCACCTAATAAAAAAGTTTGTGTTGTTATAGCTACTAGTCAAAGTTCATGCTGCTACTTGCAACTTGTTAAAAGTTCGTACTGTTGAGGCCAATTTTGCCTTAAAAAAAGTATCAAACAGTAATTATATATATCGTTTAAAACATGATTATATCATCCAAAAGATAATTACATCATCTAGTTTTAGGAAAAAAATTATTGATTTTATATGTAACAGCTAATCAACCGCTATTTTATCAAACATTTATTACTTAAATTATCTATCTTCACAGCTAACAGCTACTACCACAACTATATTTTGCTAACACACCTCAAGTATATTTATAATTTCTCCGCTCTTCTTCATAATTCTATAACTCACTCTTCTACACATAAACTCTCCCTCAATCCATTACCAACATTGAAAGAATTATGTCTTCGATAAGTGCAATTACTAGATATACCAAGGATCACTATTATGGAGATAATAAGTTCGTTCTTTTGGGTCGTCATTGTCTGTTGCTAGATATGATAAATGATCTTTGGGCTAGTCAAATAGTTCAAAGCCCAATAGAATGGATCTTATGAGATCACATGACAGGCTAAAGTCGTATCTCCTAATCAAAAGTATTACCTTAGTCCTCTAACTAATGTAGATAGGAATGTAGGGTCGAATTCATAGGGAAACAAGTCTTTCTATTCCTAATTAATTAATATAATCTAAACTATTAAGTAACCGAAATATTGTTGTAAAAGGAATTAAACTAAGGAGATTAAGAATAGCGAGAAATCAATTGATAAAGGAAAAATTGTCCGGAATAATCCCACCTTTGGGCCGTCCACTAAAAATAATCCCACCTTGGATTATTTTTAAATGATCCCACCTTACCCCTAATCTGCTTCCAATGGTCCCAGGTGACCAGTTACCTGTTAAAAAGGTAAAAAAAAAATTGGGTTTGAAGTACACGTGTCACTATACAATTTGTCCAAAATTTATAATAAAAAAATGAAAAAAAAAGCCAGTCAGCCACCCCTCCACCAGCCCCAGCCACCCCTAAGCCACACCACTTCAGCCACCACCATCCCCACCTGACCGTAACCCACCACCATCCCCACCTGAACGCAACCCACCAAACCGAAACGCCACTCCCAACCGACGCCGGCCGGAACCCTAGCCTAACCAACCCCAAAATTCCTTCAAAACCCACCAACCCAATGCCTATTCAAAACCCCACAAACCCAGATCCCAAGAAACGGCAGACGAAAAGAGGGGTCGGAATCAGGTCGGGGGACAAGTAAGGGGTCGGAATCGAGACCGAAAATGGTTTTCGAGGGTGGAGAAAGGTTGTTCTGCATTTTCGTGGGGGAGAAAAAGGGGTTGGTGTTTCGGCAATTCGTGGAAGAGGGTAGGGGATGCACCGTGCTGGGGGAGGGGGGTAGGGGCAAGGAAGTTCGACGCACCTGGAATTCGGGAAAGGGGAAGGTCGATGCGGCCAGAGGGGGCAGTAGATGTTAGAAAAGCCGAAATTGGGGGATGGGGGTGGTTGCGAGGCCGGAATATGGCGATAGGGGTGGTCGGATTCGCGGGACAGCCGGATTCTTGAGACAAGGGAGGTCGGCGCGTCGAGGTTAGTGGTTGGGGAGGTTGGCGCGTCGGGATTGGTGGCTGGGAAGGTCGGCGCGTCAATAACGGTGGCAGGGGAGGTGGTTTGGCTGGTGGGTGGTTTTAATATTAATTAATTGTTTTTTCTTTTACTTCTTTTTTTTGTAATTTTTTTAATTTTATTATTTGGATTAATCGGGTGCCTACACGTGTCAAGTAACTTGCCAAAGCAAGTTAAGTGACCGGTTGGGACCATTAAAAAAGATCGGAGGTAAAGGTGGGATTCTTTTCAGCGGACGACCCAAAGGTGGGATTATTCCGGGCAATTTTTCCATTGATAAAAGGCCTAGGGTCACAGGTTCACCAATAATTAATATTCCAGGATAAAACATAACGATCAATAATCAACATTGCACATATAACATGATTAACAGGCTCTCGCAATTTATTAATCAACATTGATCTAACAGGCTCTCGCAATTTACTAGATCTAAGTTCCTATTGAAAACATCCTTTCATACCAAATTAACATATGCTTGATTCATCAATTCAATATTGTTATACTTTTACAATCAAATCACATCTGCTCGATTCATAATCCAATTGTAAAGAATTAAAGCAGTCTAATAAGAAATTATCATGCAATATCAATAATCAACAATAACAAATTATCCCTTCATATTAATTATAGATCCCTAAGAACCCAAGAATTAAACTACTCACACATAATTCAATCAAAACTAATCAAAGCATATGAAAAATACATGATTAAGATCAAAGCAAGAAAATAAGCAATGAAGGAGAGAAGAAAGAATACCGAAAGAAGGAAAATTGAAATTGCACTAAAAGAGGAAAATTTGAGTTTAAAAATAATCACCAACTAAGAATCTCTTTAAAGTTTTGAGTATGAAAAGAGAATAATGAAAGCATAACTAAGAAAGATTAAGAAAGATTACAAGAAGAGTATTAATCCTAATTAAGCTCGGAGATTAGCCAAAACAAAAGTCCTAAACCGCTTGGAATTACACGCGGCCGATCGGATGAAGGGCCGCCCAATCGGGCCCGCCTTTTTTTCCCCTTGTTCTTGTTTTTGGGAAGCCGCCCAATCGAGCCATAGGCTGCCCAATCGGGCCCGGTTCCTCTTGTCGTGGCTTTCTTCTTTGTTTCCTTGGGCTTCAATCATCAAGAGCCCAACTCCTTCTTAGTCCATTGCTCGGACCAATTTCACGAATCAAGCCCTTAGTCACCGATACGATCGGTCTTGGGCTACGATCAACGGTCATGAATGTGTTACAAGCTCCAATATCTTGTAGTGGCCGGAAAACCATAGGAATTACCGACAAATCCGGGAAATTTCTACAAAACAATTGCCAGCTCTACAAAACACTTGAAACCACACATTAGTACTAAAAGTAGCTCCGAAGAGCTCAAATAAGCATATAAATGACCGTGGGATTGGGGATAAAATAGCATATTAAACACATATATCATCAGACAACAAGGGTATTGGGTTAAACAAGTAAGAGGCTCATTAGTGGGCCTCATGAGAATATGACAAGCCATGTAAAGGAGTAGGGCTAGTGTAGTTGGAAGTGGGCTAGGAGTTTAGGTTTCACATGGACTCTAATTATGTATGTGATATATAAATAAAGTTCATGCCTAGGGTTGAGATAAGTCACAATTAACCTAAGTATTAAATTGTGAAGCAAGCAACCAAACTCTCTCAACCCCTCTCTCACACGCCTTTCTCTCTCCCCTCATCCATACAATCGTACGGACCACCCAAGCAAGGTGGTTGCTCGTGGTGGTGGTGATGGTTCGTGGCTTTATCGTTTCCTCTCCTCTCCGTAGAAGGTTGGTTGAAGCGTTCAATCACGACTAACTCGCATTAGTGGAGGTTTAATCTATGCCCGTGGACCAAGTAGAGGAATCACGCTTGAGGTTCTTTATCTCCCATTTTTCTTGCTCAATCGCAAGTGGAATCACGCTTCAAAGGTACAATTATATGTTCTTTTTGTGTTATGCATTGATCTTGGTGTTTAGATGCTTGTGAATATGATTCATGCAATTTCGCTTAAAGTATCTAAAGTCCTACACACTCATCTTAAACAATGGGATATTGGGATATCTTGGTCTTTATCACTTAGTAGTTCATTTGATGTTCCAATATTGATCCATTTTATTCTTCTTCGCTATCTTCTCTGTTTTATTTAAGGTTAACTCACTAGAATTTCTAACCAAGACCTCAAACACAAAGTTTAAAAAAAATGAGACCCCAAACACAATATTATCAAAAAAGTGGATCCCATTTGTCATCTTAACTCTTTTTTTTTAAATATCAAACAGTAGTATTTACTTTCCAACAATATGTCCTTTTGGCACAAATTTAGGTTTTGGGTTCTTAGAGGTCTATGATAAACGGGCCTGGGCTAAACCCGTCACAACTGTTCACTTTATACGACCAATGTGGGATACACATCTCAATACACTATTCTCACTTATACACTCAACTTATGTAGGACAACACACCACCTACATGTGAGTTGTCCATAATATTGGCCCATATCACAATACAACCCAACCCAACCTAGCTCTGTTACCATGTTAGTGGACCATCTCGACCAAAAGCTTAAGCTGATAGTTGAAGCCTAGAAATATATTTTATACTCTATCACTCCCCCTCACATAAAAGACCCTTTCATTTAGGCTTGAAATGTGGATGCAACACAGGCCCACCCATACCTGATGCGAATTAATTCCACTTTGAAAGAGGGGCGGATGAGATTCAAACCCGTGACTTTTGTGTCACGCTGGCTCTAATACCATTTTTAAGGACCAACTTAACCAAAAGTTTAAACTGATGGTTAAAGCCCAGGAATATATTTTATACTCTATCAATTTAGAACTTCTTTTAGAAACTTTAGCCAAAAACATACCGTTCTTAGTCATGGCCTCATGGGACCCAACACTAGGGGTTAGGGATGGCAATCCAGTCCGAATCCGACCCTACTCCGCCCTGATCCGAGGTAAAAAAATCCGCTCCGAGTCTGAGAAAAAAGTAATCCGAGTTCGACTCCGTTAAAATAAACCGACTCTGAGTCGGAGGGGGTCGGAGTCGGATCCTACAAAAAATCCGAGAAAAAAATCCGACTTCGACAAATATCCGACTCTAATGGATTATCCGACTCCGATACATCGGGGATTTTGGTGTGGGTCATGGTGGCATTGGGTGTGGGTTGTTGATAGGTTGTCGTACACCTGTCAAAAATAAATTCCTAACAAAACCAACTAACAATGTAGTAGGGTAAGTAGGGTCGAATCCACAGAGAGATGAATATTTTTTTTGACTTTCGGCCACCTTCACTCCTCAATTCCTCTACTTCCTCACCAAAACCCTTCATTTCCTTCACTCCGGCCACCGTATCTCACCACCGTATCTCACTCCGGCCACCTTATATTGTCTCCTTGGTCGAATATCAGTTCCTTTCTTCAGATCTGGTGTTCGTAGACTTCGTACTCCCTCAATCCGCGACACGCCACCACCTTCTTTCGCCACCACCTCTCTCAGTCACTCAAAGGTAAGGATTTGTTTATTTACTCCTCTTTTCCTCTTTCATTTGTTTTTTTGAATTGGGAATTTGAATTATGTTCGAATTAGGAATTTTGAGTTATTTCTGGGAAATTAATTTATTATGTTCGAATTGTGAAATTGAGTTATTAATTTATTATGTTCAAATTGGGAATTTTGAGTTATCTCTGGGTTATTATGTTCGAATTGATTCCATTCAAATTGGTGATGTTTTGTTCAATCTTTATAGTGATGTTTTGTTCTGTTATGTTCAAATTGGTGGGTACTTATGTTATTTTTGATAGATTCATTATTTTATGAGCCTTATTTTTGTAGTATAATGATTAATTATCATATGTTTTTTTTTTCATTATGTCATATATATTATGTAACTTGTTTATTTTTTGAATGTTAGACTTGAAGAATATGAAAATTACTGATCCAATCAACCCAAACTTGGTTGAGCTTGATTGAATGCATGAAGAGTACGCTGCCAAGAAGAAGAAGCTAATGCCAGATTTGAATGAAGCTGCTGCCAATCTGCCATACTGTCATTTTATGTTTAAGACTATTGTTGTGTTTGACTGTCTGTAATTTTTATTTTGGCTGGACAAACTTAAGTGTTGTAATTCATGACATTAATTGTGGTGGTGGAAGCTTTGTCTAAAAATTTATGTTTTGTTCAGGAACAAGTACAAAAATTAGGTCTTTAAAAGGCCCAAAACTATTTGTCCAATAACAGCCCAGAATTCAAGGCCCAAAAAACAGCCCAAAGAAATTCGGTTCGGTTTGGATTCAATATCCAAAATCGAATTATTTCGGTTTGGATTGGATTGAATCCAAATTCGGTTTGGATTCGGTTTCAAAAATCCAAAATCGAAATAATTCGGTTTGGATTCAGTTTGGGGTATAATCCTAACCGAATACCGAACTTTCACCCCTAGAACTTGGTGAAACTAAACTATGTCACGAAATTGGGATAGAAAAGTAGTATAAATTAAAAATAAGAATAAAACAATTGATAGGGTTATGGTTCACCATGTTTACAGTTCTAAATCTATCAAATATCAATAATAATTCATTCAATCAATTATCTAGAGTAATTGCTAAGCCTACGGTCGGGTCTTAACGCTCTTAATTCAACATAATATGTAGTTCGGTAAGCCTCTAAAAGTAAGATCTTTCAATTCAAACTTTTATTAACAATAATTAATCAAAAAATTGCTCAGGTTGCAAGATTAACAACAAAAACACTATCAATTAGAGAAATCAATAATTAAAATATCAAGAACAACAATCAAGATTCATTATATAAGCATGGATTCCCAAATCCTAGAAATAAATTACTCAAGCATGAAATAAATAATAAAAACTAGAAATAATAAAGAAAGCATAATTAAAAGTAAAGAAATAAAATTACCTCAAAATTAAAGTAACAGATTCAAAGACAAATCCATGGAGGAATCCATGGAGTTGTCAATGAAAAACTAGGGCTAGAGAGAAAAAAAATAAAAAGAACGTAAAATTAAAAGTGTAAAAAGGCATATAAGGGAAAAATAATATCCCTTGAGTATTTATAATATCCTAAAACTAATCTAAAGAAATAAAATAAAATAAAATAAAATAAGATAAAACTACATAATTCATATTATGATTGGTCGACTAAGGCGACAAGTGGAATCGTAGTCAAGGAAGCTTGCGAAGGTCGGAAAACGAGGGCCATCACGGCTTCCAGCCACGCCCAAACCAGCGCCCGCTGGGTATCCATCGGGCCAGGCAGAAGCTCGCTCGTGGCTGGGCGTATCGAGCTTCGGGCGCTGGTCGTCCGCTGGTTCTCAGGGCAGATTTTCAGAGGCTGTAACTCGAGATCTAGGAAGTGTATAGGGGCGTGCGACCAATCGTTGGAAAGCTCTTCAAGTGTAGTTTCCAATGCACTTTGAATCGCTTCAATCGGATCGATAGAAATCAATTTATGATCAAAATAGTGAGCAAAGGTCAATTTTTTATACTTTGCAAACCTTCGTTTTTCTTCGTTTCTAACTCAAATTCATTTCCGTAAAGTGCATAATGACCCTTGTGGATGTTGTATTCATTACTCATTCATATGAATCTCAACCTAAGCTTCCACAGACACATATACTTCTTTAAGTGACCTCGATTCATCGACTTTTCATCCTTTCATTGTCCGATTCTTCCAAAACCACTCCAAAAGCATCCAAATAGTTATAAAAACTACCTGAAACATTAAAAAAACACAAACGAAGCGTAATAGAGCACAAAATGGACAACTTATGCAATCGCGACCTAAAAAGCGACAAAAGACTCAAAAGGCAACTATAAAATTAGCATAAACGCGTCTATAAACTCTATATAAATATGATTCATCAGTTGTAAAGACCCAAATAGCCCAATTTCTCAAAGTATATTGAATAACGAAAAAAACTCAAAGTCGGGTCAGATCGAAGTCGGAGCCGGATGTCGGATATTAAATTCGGAGTCGGAGCCGGAGTCTAGGAGTCGGATGTCGGAGTCGGAGTCGGATTTAGCCTCCGACTTCCTGTAGGGTCGGAGTCGAATTTAGCATAATCCGCTCCGAGTCCGACCTGTTGTCATCCCTACTAGGGGTGTTCATAAAAACCCGACCCGCTTTACCCAACCTGACTAACCGAAGACCCGATGGGTAATTAGGAATTTTTTTGCAAATTTCTCGGGTCGGGTACTCGGCCCGCTAGAATTCCAAGATCATGGGCCGACCTCCCAAGGACACGGGTACCCGTTAATACCCGAATATTTTTTTTTAATAAAAAAAGCCTCAAACAGATGGAGTACAATACCGAACTGACACTTGTGGCAAGTAAGCCCTAAGACTTAAGTCTCATGTGCAAATTAACCCCTTTACTTTTAATTATTGCAAATTAAACATATAGCTTTTGTAACATGTGCAATCAACACCTATATGACATTTTCCGGCCACATCTAACCTAGATTTTTAATTCAACCGGAATATATACAATTATGTCTTTTCAACTTTATCTGAATATACAACTATATATTTATCATTATACAATACAACTATTATACATTTGAGAAGTAAATACTAATTGAAGGTACTGAAGTTTGCTAAAAGTTGCGCCTAAGGTACTACCGTTTAAGAAGTTGCACAAAAGGTACTGAACCTGTTATAGGAGGTAAAGAATCCGGTACTAACTTATTGAAACCGGTTAAAACAATTTTTTGGTTTTAAAATAAAGGAAAATAAAAAAACGAGTGACGTGTACTTTTGGAAACGCTTCCCTCATCATTTCTTTTTACAGAAAAGAAAAAAACAGAGCTCCCTTTCACTAAAAAAAACTCTTCCTTCCCCTTGAAGCTCAACGCCATTAATGTGGAAATTTGGTTCAGAAACATCATCCAAGAAAGCGAAATTACGGCAGCTAGATGCAATCATCTGAAGGTATATTCTATTTTTTTTCTTCATCTGATTTATTTCGACATTAATGGTGGTTTTTGTACAGAATTGTGGGTTTATTTTTTTTTTTTGGTTCAATTTTACTTTTTATGGTTTTGCATGTTGTTTGTTGTCATCATCTGGTAATTTACTTGTGAATTTTTGTGGCTTTGTCGATTTATCAAAATGGGTTTTTTTTTTTGTTGAATTTCTGGAAATGTTCTAGGGTTTTGTTGTCAATGATTTTAAAAAATCAGTAATTTAAAATAATCAGTAATTTTAAAAAATTAGTGATTTACAAAAATCACTAATTTTTGTAGTTTTGTCTGATTTATTAAAATGGGTTTTTTTGGGTTGAATTTATGGAAATGTTCTAGGGTTTTGTTGTCAGTGATTTCTAGAAATTTTCTAGAGTTTTCTTGTCAGTGATTTTAAAAAATCAGTAATTTAAATCAGTAAATACTGATTCTTTTAAAAATCAGTTTTTTATCGTGTAATTTTGTAAATTGCTTCTTCTGATTTTTTTATTTTATTTTTTTTAATCTGCAAGGTATGTGAGTAGAAGAAGATGGCTATGGAGAGCAATATAAATGGAAGTCAGTTTTTTTTTAGTTGTAATGGCTATATTTTATCCGCTGAAAACATTAAACAATTGCAAACATTAGTACCTTCTGACTTAATGTCATAATTTTTAATTTTTTTTTAATTTTTTTAAAATTTTGTTAACCTATTGTAGAAGGTAATTTTTTGGTTGAGTACTCTACCTGCAACTTCTAAAACGTTAGTACCTTATCTACAACTTTTGACAAACGTTAGTACCTCCAATTTGTATTTACTCTACATTTGAGCTACGAAGAATTTGTATATGTAGTACATACATGTAAAACTTCATTACAAACAGAACATCATTGAATACAAATCAATTTATACTGACATATACAAAATAGAAATTTGCAAGAGCCAGTGGCGGATCCACGTAGTAACAAGGGGTAGCACATGCTACCCCCATAATTTTGGTATAAATTTTTTAATACTGATGATTTAATCTGTGATACTCATTGTTGTAGTGGCGAGAAAGAAGGCGCATAAGTTTTGGAATAGCGGCAAGGTAATCAAGGGTTCGAACCCCACTTGGGCCACTTCCCCCTTTTTTCTTTTTTTTTTTTCATTTATTTTTTTTTTTAATTTTTGCCTTACTCTTTGTTCCAAATTTGCATAAAAAAAACTCTTTGTTCAAAATCAATATCCCCCTAGACTTTATTTCTTATACTATGTACATGTATAAGCAAAACATTAATAAGATTAAAAGTAATTTAAAATTCTCCATTACTTTTATTAATAAAGATTTTATTTCATATTCACAAATTATCTATGATGTATGGAGTATTTTATGAACTATAATGATAAATTATATACGATTTGGTTGTTAAAAAAAAGTATGAGTAAAATTATTAGTATCAATTTTTGAAAACAATTAATTTGATACTTCATACCATTATGCAGTTGTTTCTTATTGTAATTATTTTTTTATTAGTATAATATATCTTAGTAATTGTTTTAATTTCTCGGTAATGTATGCATGTCCAAAATCACATTTTCAATTAATAAGTAGCACAACAATGTACTAACACATTGCATTGCATCAATAAAACCACTCGGTTTATTATTTTGCTAATCATTTTTGTGGGAATTTTTCAATATGAATCCCTAAAATAAAGTCCGGTTTTAATTTAAATTTTCTTAAACAACTATGCGCTACCCCTACTTAGAAATCCTGGATCCGCCACTGGCAAGAGCAGCCAGCACGCAACAACCGCGGTACTAATGTAGTTTAAGAACTCCATCCTCTGAATTTGTGTAAGATGAATAGCTCATAATAACAATAACACAATTAGCTTTATGAGGGAAAATTAATAATTCTACAAAGATCTAAAAGAAAAAAAAAAAAAAAATAAAGTAGAGTGTAGGAGGGAAAATTCCTTCTAAAAACAAGTTTACTACTCTCTCCGTCCCCGAATGATAGTCACTATTTCCATTTTTGGACACCCAAAATGTTAGTCACATTTCACAATTTTTGTTCCCATACAATAACACAAAATGACCTATATGCCCTCATTTTTTTTGGCTTTATTATCTGTGATACCCAAAATACCCTTAAAATTGTCTTTGTACTTGTGCCATAATGAATGAGTTGTCTCCCTTGATTTTTGGTGTTCTGACTATTTTTGTAACGTTGCTTTCTCTCTCTTAATTTCTCTCTCTTCTTTTCTCTCTCTTCATTTCTTTGGTTTTCTGGGTTCTTCCATTGAAGAACGACTCATTTCTTCATTCTCTCTCTTCAAATTGGGCAAGTTGGGGTTCAAAATCGCCGGAAAAATTGTTGATTTTTGTTGTACGTGTTCGAACGAATCAAAGCCCTCAACTAATTTTGTGAATCCGCCCTTTTTAAAGGTGATAGGTATCGTTTTTTTCGATTTATTGTATATTTAATTTATGCAATTTTCTGTTATGAGTAATTTGATTATATGGGGTATTTGTTGATTCTTTATGATGTTTTACTCAAATAATTTAATTTTTCGGATTATTTTTGCCGATGTTTACTTCTTTGCCATGGATCTTGATTTTGTTCAATGCTATGGAGTATGATTTGGATTTAAAATATCTTCCCCTAAATCATGATTCTTTTGTGAATATTTTTGTTTGCGATTTTATATATTTGCTTTAGAGTAAGGTTATCTGTTCAATTTTGTGTATTAGGGTTTCACTGTTCACTTGAATTAGGGTTTCACTGTTTACATGATTTAGGGATCACTGTTCAATTGCATGTATATTTATCTGTTCAATTACATGTTGTAGACACCCATTTGTGTCTCCCCAAAACCAAACCCAGTGATGAGTACCTTTCACGTCGAATCATAATCGAATGAAACGAAAGTGTGGAAAGTCTAGTGTTGCGGAAAGTTTTTATTTCTTTTCTCTTCTCTCTGTTTTTGAAAACTTATTTTAAGAAAACAGTCAATCCAGTTTGGTTGGTCCATGATATGGGTCCAATAGTAGTGTAGTTGGATGGGGCTTGCAAAGACCTTTCCAACGATATATTATAAGCCCAATTCCGATGGATATTGAGGAAGTTATGGCCAATTTACCAAAATGGGCCCGGTTTGAGCTTTATGTACGGCCCAATGATCTAGGGGAGGGCCTAATATGATTTATCATTCCTAATGCAATTAGGAATGGTTTTAGTCTTCTAGATTCTTCTAGAAGGTTCTTTTCATTCCTAATTCAATTAGCATTGATAAATTGACTTTTGTTGACTTTTCAGAGTTTTAATCAAAATCAAATAGCATTTTCGAGGAAATTATATTATTTTATCCTCCAGTACGGTAAACTTATCGGATTTTCGAAAACGCGTTGGTATCAGGCTTAGCGCCTAACCCCAGGCCTTGGCGCCTGGAACCAGGCCTGACGCTAGCAATTGGTGCCTGGAGCTAGTGCTGGTGCCTGGCGCCTCTTTTTGGCTGATTTCTCTATAAATATCGTATTAAAAACTCCGTTTTCATGGACCGATCATCTACATTCATTCATCATCTACATCTATCATTCACCAATTCTCACGATCATTCACCTACAATCAGTTTTCATTCATCATCAATTCTCTCTAATTCTCTTTCAATTCTCTCTTTCTCAAAACTTTACTTTTCATACAAAATTCCGCATTCGCAAGATCTAGAAACACCTAGCCATATTCGAAGTTGCCTTCGCCCTAGACGTGAAAGGTTTAATTTCTGAGGGTTTGGTCCCAAATCTCTCTTTCAATTATTTAATTTAATTGTTTGTTTTATTATTTTCCTTGAAGTTACTAACGTGTGTATTTTGTAATTAGAAAGAGGTACGAGGCATCAAAGTAAGTACTTTATTGATTAATTAATGTTATAATGTAGAAATCATGTTTATATTGTTATTATGATATTCCTAGTATCATGTCTAGGGTAATTTTAATATCAAATATGCTTATTATGATTCCTGCGATGTCTTTTATGTTCTTCGTAATATTTATGATTGTTAGTATCATGTTAGGGCTAAAGATTTGATTTTTATTGTTTAGTGACATGCTAGGGTTTGTTATTAATCTTGTTAGTATCATGCCTAGGATCTTGCTATATTTATTATGCTTTAATGTTAACATGAACATGATGATTATTGTAATTGTTATAATTTATGATGATTATGAATATTATTATTTTGATGTTTATTTTATTATTGTGATTATAATTATTATTCATGATTATTATTATGATATTTATTAGGAAAAATTGCCCATAATAATCCGACCTTTGCCTCATCCGCCCAAAATAATCCCACCTTTCGATTATTTTTTAATAATCCGACCTTTATTATCAATCCGCTTCTAATGGTCCCAGGTGACCTGTAACCGGTTAACTAGGTAAATTTTTTTAAATAAAAGTTAATTTACACGTGTCACAATGTGGTTGGTAAATAATAAGTTTTACTTTTAATTTTTTTACAGAAATGATTATTTAACATTAATTAATTATTTTAAACTAACTTTTGTAAAAATAATATAAAAAGAAAAAAAAAATTGAGAACCACCAGGCCCAACCCCCCAGCCACCTCCTCAACACCACCATCGGCCCAAACCAGGCCATTCGCCGCCAACCCTGCTGCGTTCACACCCTAGCCCCACCGCGTCCTCACCCCAACTCCTCCGCGCTGGTTGTTGTCCATTCCCTAACCCCTTCCATTGCCTTAAATTAAACCACCACCCTTATTACCGAAATGGCGAAACAACGGGCCAGAATTAAGGCGTGGGAGGGGGAGGAGACCGAAATCAAGGCGTGGGAATGAGAGGATGGCCAAAATCGAGAAGTGGGAAAGGGAAGGGGCCGGAAAAGGAACGGGATCGGGAGTGGGAGAAGAAAGGGGCCAGAAAAGAGGCGTGGGGTTTTTCGAGGGTAGGGAGGTCGGGATCGGGACGGCGAAGGAGTTTTTCGAGGGTTGGGCTGGTGGAGGTAAGGCGACGGTTCAAGAAAAAGGAGGCAGGGTGGTCGGAGCGGCGCTCCAGTGCTAGGGGGAAGGCAGTGGGTCGAGTTGGTGAAGGTGGCGGCCATGGAGGGTGGTTGGACGGTGATGGGGTTGTTTTTTGTATCTAATTAAATCAAAATTATTTTTATTTTTTCTTTTAAAAAAATATTTATTTTTTATTTTTTTGACCAATCAAATACCGACACGTGTTATGTGACTTGCTACAACAAGTTAAGTGACCGGTTGGGACCATTTAAAGCTGGTTGATATTAAAGGTCGGATTATTAAAAAATAATCGAAAGGTGGGATTATTTTGGGCGGATGAGGCAAAGGTTGGATTATTATGGGCAATTTTTCCTATTTATTATTGTTGCTTGATATTTATTTTTATTGCTTGATCACGCCTTTTATGCATGTTTAAAGGGAATTTGGTACTTGTAATCACGCTTAATAAGAAAATTAATAATCTTGTTTAGGGTTAATGTGATTATAATTTCAAGTGATCGTCAATAATAGTTTATTTGTGCATTATATTCAACCAACATAGATTAAACTTGTTTAGGGTTAAACCTATTGATTGCATGTTAATCAGAAAGCGCACATGAATACGATCAGAATAAAGTAGAGGCCTATTATTAGGGCAGGTTCAATCTCTTTTAGGTTGGATTTGTACCTTCATCCCCGAACCCTTATTTGGTTCATGACCTTATGGAGTTGACGATCTCTTGGTTCGTTAAGGGGTGTAACCTTCACCTCGTGAACGGTTTACAAGTTCCTTAAAACTTGTTGGCGACTCTTTTGCTCTATCTTCTTCCCTTTTGGACGCCACCGTACTTTAGTGTATGATCACAGTGGGGTTCAAGCTAGTGGGATTTAAAGGCTTGAAATTATTCCCTACACATGTATACTTCACTATTCAATATATGAGGGCTATGACTTATGAAACAATGTTAGAGGTTTAGTTATGTATTGTTGACATTGTTATAACATGAATCCTTTTGTTTGAATGCTTCATGAACATGAACAAAGGACCCATTGTTATGCATCTTGAGTGATTGTATACTCATATACTCATGTTGGTTTGATGTGTGGCTGTCTTTATTACTTGTGTACTCAATTAATCTTGCTGGTTCCATGTTTGGGTGTCTTGTTTGCTTGTATACTCATATAATCATGTTGGTTTGATGTGTGGCTGTCTTGAGTACTTGTATACTCATATAATCATGTTGGTTTGATGTGTGGCTGTCTTGAGTACTTGTATACTCATATACTCATGTTGGTTTGATGTGTGGCTGTGTTGAGTACTTGTATACTCATATAATGATATTGGTTTGATGTGTGGCTGTGTTGAGTACTTGTATACTCATATACTCATGTTGGTTTGATGTGTGGCTGTCTTGAGTACTTGTATACTCATATAATGATATCGGTTTGATGTGTGTCTGTCTTGAGTACTTGTATACTCATATACTCATGTTGGTTTGATGTGTGGCTGTGTTGAGTACTTGTATACTCATATAATGATATTGGTTTGATGTGTGGCTGTGTTGAGTACTTGTATACTCATATACTCATGTTGGTTTGATGTGTGGCTGTCTTGAGTCCTTGTATACTCATATAATCATGTTGGTTTGATGTGTGGCTGTCTTGAATACTTGTATACTCATATACTCATGTTTGTGTGAGGTGTGGCTGTCTTGAGTACTTGTATACTCATATACTCATGTTGGTTTGATGTGTGGTTGTCTTGAGTCCTTGTATACTCATATAATCATGTTGGTTTGATGTGTGGCTGTCTTGAGTACTTGTATACTCATATACTCATGTTTGTGTGAGGTGTGGTTGTCTTGAGTACTTGTATACTCATTTAATCTTGCTGGTTCCATGTTTGGGTGTCTTGTTTGCTTGTATACTCATACACTCATGTTGGTTTGATGTGTGGCTGTCTTGAGTGATTGTACACTCATTTAAACATGTTGGGTCAATGTAAACTCATTTAAAGTTGCTTTTTTTATGGTTGTCTGTCTTAATTGGTTACATGTTGATTAAGCCATGATTGAGTGAGTCCCCTGGTTGCTTTTCAGGTTGCCTGTGACCATGAGTGAGTCCCCTGGTTCAAAAGAATCACACTAACAACTATGAAATGTATAGAAAGCAGAAGGCAAGCAGAGAAGAGGTTGATAAACCATCTAATTCTCTAGCCAAACCACCAAAATCTCCAGCAAAACTCCCATCTACCTCTAATGTGAAAGCTCCTGCCTACTCTCCTGTCAAACCCCGTGTTCCCACTCCTTTGGACCAACAAACTAGTTCACTTGCTGACAGGATATTTGCTGATTCCAAATCACACTACACATCTGAGTCCTACCAATGCACTAACCGTGACTGTGAATTAGGCAGTGGCTGTGATGGGAAGCACAGTTACAGCAATGAGACTTTGAGAATTAGATTTGGAATTGTCCCTACAGGCATGCCTCCTGCAGACTTTGACTATTAGCCTCATAATTGGTACAGAAGGCAATGCAGGAAGAAGGGTTTGCCAAGACCCTATGACAATGTTGACTCAGATTTCTCAGAGTCCAATGATGATGATGGTGGTTGCTCCCCTTCTAAGTTGCCTATGTCCTAGAGAAAGGATTCTGATAATGAATCTCACAGCTAAGTTTCAGAATGCCTTGGTGTTATTTGTTGTGGTTTTTTTTTTGTTTTCTAAGATTGGGGAAAATTGAATGTGATGGTTGGTTGTATTTAGAACATGAGGATTATCTTGTTGGTTTTGTTTGTTTTTTTTTTGTTGCTGTTGATGATGATGATCTTTGGTAGTCTTGTTGATATGCTCTTTTGGGTTGGCTTTTATTTTTGTTGCCTATTATCATGATATGTTGGTTGGATATGCCTTGTTGGTTGCCTATGTTGGTTGGATATGCGTTGTTGGTATGCTTTGTTTGGATATGCCTTGTTGGTTGCCTATAATTGTACTTGTATACTCATGTTGGTTTGATGTGTTGCTGTCTTGAGTATATGCCTAGGATGAGGTATGTGATGATATTTTTTTGTGCATTTAGAAGGCATATAGGATCTTGTTCATGTCATTTAGACCACAAGGTACCATCTTCCTCGAGGAATCTATAAAGCATGATATCAGTTTTATTTGGCTGCTCAATTTGCCTATTATGATAAAAACTTTAAAATCTGAGACCTTTTCTCATAACATGTCCTTATACTTAGTGTGTTATTACTAATGGGATATATGTTTAGATGTTCAAATTATTGACCACTTCACAATTATCCCATTTGGTAATAACACATTATGTGAGTGATTGTGATTTGATAAGGTCAATGTTGAATGATGGGAGTATGATGTTAGGAGGCATTTTGTTTTTGCCATATAACATGTATTGTGTTTTGGTTTCTTGTTTGGTTAGTTGAGATTGCTTGTGTGTCCTTTGTGTGAGCTTGTATTCCACAATATAAGTCTTCAATGATATGCATTAAATGGCCTGAGACCTTGTGTATGTTGTAATTTAACTTATGATACTTATGTTGTTCAACAAGTGGGGTGTGTAAGTAGTTTAAACAATGGTATTTACCTATTTATACACTCCGTCTGTTGAAACAACATAAGGTGTTGGTTTTATTTGACAATGATGAGTCTTTTTTGTTGAGATGCCCAACTTTAAATGCCCTATCATTCTGTTGTCCTTAGAGAATAACTCAGACTACTCTTGAATTATTTTCTTTGCTGACTATGGATTGTGTGTGGATGTTTGGTTGGTGTGTCGATGATGCTTGGGGACAATCTGAGTTAACAATAAAAGAGTGCAATGACATTTTTAGAGCACTTTGTTTTCCAAAATAAAATGCATGTTTCATTTCATAATAAAGGATTTGATTACATATTTATATTCACCTAATGTCTTAAGCAAAAGATAAGCACAAAAAAAAACATGCCAAATTTTTTTACACTTGACCCCTATTCACTAGTCTGCATTGGCATTTGAAGTAGATGCCTCATGATCATTGGCCATAACAGGCCTATATGCCTCTATGTTTGGTCTTTCTTGTGTTTTGTGCTCTTCATTTTCTTGTGTGTTGTCAATGTTGACCTCTTTAGTGTCTTGCTCATCATCTGAGTCCGGCTTGTCCATGTACACTCTCTCCCATGCATCAATCACAACCCACATAGGAGCTTCTATAGGATCTTGTAGCCTCCTCTCTTTCCAGCTTATCTTTGTTAACATGTGGAGGTTCAATCTGTTAGAACCTTTACTTTTCAGAATTTGGTTCATTGTGTGGCACAAAGTTACCCACACCTTGAACAGCCTATTAGGAGGTATCTCACTAAATGCATATTCAACAACCTTTATCAACTGGTCTGGTGTCTTAGCCATTTTCTTGTGTTGAAGTGATTGGATGCTTCTGAAAAATCCCAAGTCTAGAACATTCATGTCTGGACTGTTTGGTGGTTGCTGAGTTAATATAAAAGTGAACCCTGGCTGTTCACAATGTTCTTGCCAAACTGCATCATCTTGAGTAATATGTGCCTTTGCATTATCTTGCTGAATGTAGATTGTGTTGTGTTAACCTGTGTGAGGCCATTTTTCCATAATTGCTGGAATGACTTTTTCAATCAACATCCACCTTGAGACATCCCTGTTGATTGGATCAATTACCTTTGTGACCATTTCTCCCTTTTTCCTGTATTTTGAGGACCTAAGTGCCGGCTCCTTTTTTGCAAATGGAAAAATGCATATTTTCCCATCAAAAATTACTTCTTTTTGTGCATTGTACCAAGGTTTTGCAACTGCTCCTTGGAACATGAATTTTGAAATGAACTTGGCTGATTGCATTACTTTATGTGGACCTTTTTCTCCTTTTGCTAAATATGACCTATGTGTTTTTTTAGTCAGTGTAAACCATTTTTCATCAATATGTACTGTGTTATACATTGACTGGTACACTCTTTTTGTGCCTAGTGAATCTCCTACAATGCTGTTGAGTATGAATCTCAGCCTATCTAATATTTTTGCTGGTGTAAGCTTTGGCTTTAATGCATTTGTGTGAGGTCTGACTTCCCCTCTCTTAATCAGTCTCTGGATTGTGCTTTTACCAACATTAAGCATTACTGCCAAGTCCCTTTGGCATGATCTGTTCCCCATTGCCACTGCCCTTATGGCATCATTTGGGATACTTATTCTCTTTCTTCCACAATTGTGGAAGCATGTTGACATGTTGTACTGTAGCTGTGCATCCCTCTGTTCCTTCCCCTTTTTCCATATTCTGAGAATAGTTCTTGAGCACAGATTGAAATGATTGGCTGCCTGCTAAATGGATCCATATTTCAGGTTTCCATTTGTTGACCTTGTTAATAACCATATCAAAATGTCTAACTTGGCCCCACTACTGAGCCTCCTCCTTGTTGGCTGATGATGACCTTCAGCGTTTTCTGGATTGATTGGTGTTTGCTGATTGTTGTTGTTGCTTGCTGTGTCATGGTGATCTGATGTTGCTTGCTGATTGCTGTTGTTACCTGCTGTCTCTATGTGGTTTCTTGCTGGTTCAGATGCAGCTGGTACATCAGGGGAAGGAGTTTGGTTGAAGTCAAACCCATTGTTGTCATGGTCATTTTCTGAGTCAATCCCATCATCGTAGGCAAAGTTGATATCATACTTAAACATTTCTCGCATTTCAGCATCATTAGCAGCAGCATCTTCATCCATGTCATCATTCAAATTGAAGTCTGAAGCCATTTGGAGTCGGAGGCAATGATGTGATTTGGGTGTCTTTGAATTTTTTTTTAAAAGTGTCAATGTTTTTTCTGCAATTGTTCTCTGTAAAATTCCCTCTCAAATGATTTGAAAATTTGAGAAGGAGTGGTTTTTATAAGGATATATGTCTTAACATTAGTCATGAATCCGTGTACTTTCATTCTATTGGATGATGTAATTTTTCAGCTAATTTGATTGGTTAAAAATCAATTACATGGATTACAAATGCATTGCTTTAATCTCATTGGCTGTGTATGTAATAAAGACAAAAAAAACCCAAAAGTTTCTCTTTGTAATCCGCCCTTTTTAATGACAACAACTTTCTCTCTCTACCTTTTGTTTTGCAAATGATTGGGTTTAAGTTCCCATGTACTTCATTTATTTCTCCTTAATTCCCGTGATTTTCATCCAAAAGTGATTATCATTCGGGGACGGAGAGAGTATAATCCCGAAAGAACGACTCATTTGGGTTGATTTCGCGGGTATTAATAAATTTAAATAAAGATAAGTAAAAGTACATTGGAAAGATAAATTTACATGGGGTTTATAAAAAAGTAGAGAGAGATAGTAATAAAAGTACATGAAAAAAAAAATTATATGGAGAAGCTAATTTTACACAAATATTGTTGTAAATTGGTGGGTATTTTAATGCTAATGAGTCTCATTCTTTTTGGGACTAATTTGCACATACTGAATATCCTTAGGGTTTTTGTTCTTTTTGTTGTAGCTAACTAGCCGCCCAACACTCCCTCCTCTCCACTTTCTCTCTCCTCCTTCCTTCTCTGAATTCTCAATCTTCCTCCTTCCTTCTCTTTCTTTATCTCTCATCTAATTCCTAAGTAAGAGTTTCTTTCCCAAAGTTCCCATTAACATCTCATCTAATCTCCTAGTTCACTTTCCTCCTTTTCTAAGCTCCAACCTCCGCGGCTCCGCAAAACCACCTCCCTTCCTTGCGGCTGAGAACTCGAAACGACGAGAACTCCACCCCGAAGCAAAGATTAATCTCACAATCCTTGTTAATTATTAATTGTAGATGTTTTATATTTAAAGAAAGTTTATTTTTTTTATTATCCTAGGTGTTAGATTTAGCATATTAATTAAATGAGAATATTTTGTTTTGTAGTATTGTAAAATTACTGTAATAGTAATTTGAAAGACATTATTTTTGTTTTCTTCGAATCAAGAGTGAAGCATTGTGAATTTGTAATTTTTTATCTCAAATTAGTATTATTTCACTATTCTTCCTTCTTAAAAAAAAAAAATAATAATAATTATCACTTACTTTAAATTATCGGGTACCCTACGACCGAATACCTGGTTTTACCGGGTCGAGACATGGGCCGAATTCTTAACTACCCGAAAATCTGGATACCCACTTTTTCGGATGCCCGAAAATCCAAATACCCAGATCTGGACACCCCTAGGTGAGGTTCCCAATACCAGTATTGGGAACTAGGACCACACAAATTTACTTCCTTAGTAGAATTAAGAAAAATAGAACCCTTCCCCCAACTGAATTTTCCCTATACATCACTAGTCTCACTACGTTAGAATTTATTGAACCCTTCCGGCCTTCCCCAAACTGAACCACTGGTTGTTTGTTTCGTACGTAATAGATATGCCCAGGGGCGGATCTAGGGGGGTTCAAGGGGGTTCATTGAACCCACAGATTTTTCGGAAAAAAATTATAAGTTTTAATTTTTTTTTTAAAAAAAAAAAAAGAAAAAAAGGGTTAAAACTAATTTATGTGAGATAAATAATCAAATGTTAAAGCTTGGCACATTGGTAAGGGAGTGATTGTTAGAGCATTGAATCTCCTCCTTAGGTCTTGGGTTCGATTCCTACTGCCAGACCTCTTATTCCTCTACTTCTCTTAATTCTTAAATCTTTATTTAATGGTTAATCTCATTTTATGTTTTTATCTTTCTTTTTTGTAATTTTTTCCGAGTTTTTCCGTTCTTCGTGAGTTTGTGAGACCTCTTATTCCTCTACTCCTCTTAATTCTTAAATCTTTATTTAATGGTTGATTTTATTAAAATTAGTGATAATTAGTTAATTACATACTGATTTTTTTAATTGGTTTTGATATATTGTTGAATACTTGAATTGTTGACAAATTGAATTGTAGAAACTTAGAATTTAAAATTTTTACTTGGTCTTTTAATTGATAATTAGAAGAAGTTTACATTGTTAAATTTGTGTTTATTGGGGGCTTGAGATTTTTTATTTTAATTTTTATGTGTAATATTGATTTTTTGCAATAGAAATATAGATTTATAGAAGTAGTAATGTATTAGCACGCTTTAATTTCAAACTATGAAAACTCGAAAAATGCTTTTGTAGGTGTTTTTTTTTTTTTTTTTTGTAAAATCCATCCATTTGTAATTAAAAAAAAATGAACTTATGTATTGAATATTTAGTTAATATATGATCATCATTTTTTAAAAAATTCCGAACCCACAGTTCGGAATTCCTGGATACGTCACTGGATATGCCTGACTTATGTCACTCAGCAACCATAAGCAAGAAACATCAGCCCATTGGCTAGCCAGACGAGCTTGTGAGTGTAGGATTCTGTTTTGGTCCTTTTGATTTATTTATGTGTGTTTGTTGTTTTTAAGTTTGTTAGTTACTATTGTTAAAAAAGAAAAAAAAAAAAAAGAAATTTGTGTGGTCCTAGTTCCCAATACTAGTATTGGGAACCTCACCTGAGGTTCTATATATATAACATTTCTAAAAGCCACTTCTCTAAACTCTCTCCGACTCTCTCAATCCATTAGTTGCCTACTTGCCTCCTCCCAGCTTCGTCTTCAGCAATGGGCTTATCTGGGTCGTCTTCACCGCTTAGTAGTTCATCTGATGTCGTTCCAATATTAATCCCCTTTTTATTCTTCTTTGCTATCTACCCTGTTATATTGTCACTTTGCTCGTACACTGCTGATATATATCTCATGACAAAGAAAGAAGATCGTAATCGCGCTCGTGCTCGTGCTCGTGCTCACACTGCAGCCTCTGCCTCCACCGTTACAGCCCAACCACTAAATCCACCCACACGCGTAAGTCACCACACGCCAACAAGTTTACCGCCTGAGGAAGTTGTGTAGATTCAACCAAGTGTGACACATCAATTCAAGTCATATCCTAGACTACAGGGCTCTTAAACACCATAAATCCTCGGTGAAAAAACATTATTTACTTTAATGATACAAATTGGCCCAAAAGCTAATCTTACCAAGGCTTATATACATGTCAATCATCTCAACAGATTCTGTTACGTAATAACTTCATGTTTTTGTTATCTACCAGCAAGTTTTTATTTTTTTTATTCAAATGTGTCGTTGTTTTGTTTTAGTTTTTAACTTTGACTACTTTTTTTTTTATATATACAATCGTTCTTTTGCTCCAAATTTCGGGTAGTATATATTGATATGTTATCTGTATTACTATATATATTTTCTCTGCTCACTCTATATATACTCGCTCAATTTATATATTACACATATAAATGTATATTATCTTGTCAAAAAAATTAAAAAATAAATGTATATTAATGGAACAAAAATTGTAAGTTTTTTGATGGTGAGATTGAAGAGGAAACAAAAATGAAAGCATTTAGCAACGTTAGCATTTCAATCCAATTTATTCATTATTTGCAGGTTTAGGATTTTATGATTTGTAATTTTGTATCCTGAAGTAGAGTAACATAATACAATAAATAACATATATAAGTAGTATGTAAGATCTTTCAATGTTTCAAAAAAAAAATAATAATATAAGATCTTTAAAAAAAATATATATATATATAACAAAAATTAAACTAAATATTCCCTCCGTTCCTAAAAGTCTTTTCCATATATAATCTTGGCACAATTAATTAATTAATATAATGACATAATTTTTTAAATTACACCCAATATGTGTTAGTTTACCATCTTAATTAAAGGTAGATTATTACTTTTCAATTATTACAAATTTACAATCTTACTAATATAATAATATGCAACTAAAGATATATATTTATGGTCTAATAAATAATTCATTAACAAATGTGTATAGTTAATATGAGAGCACTTTTAGGGACAAAGTGAATTTATACTTCGTATTATTTCATATTCATATCATTTTCCATAGAAAAAAAAAAATCATATATGCGTGCATAAAAGACTTGTGTAATTACGTAGATTAAATAATGTACTGTGTACATGATGATAAGGTTTTCAAAAAAAAAAAAAAAAAAAAAAATAATGTACATGATAAAATTCAAGCTTATTACTTACTAGCTAAAGACTAAATTTGGGGTACTCACGCGCTACTATAGGTTAGCAACTTAGCACAGAGCTTACGGAGGGACCCACCCAGGAAGTTTAACACAAATTAGAATCCTTGCAAGTTGCAACCTTTGTCACAAAAAAAATTCATATAAGCGTGCATAAAAGACTTGTGTAATTAAGTAGATTAAATAATGTACATGATAAGGTTTTCAAAAAAAAAAAAAAAAAAAAAAAAATAATGTACATGATAAGGTTTTTTTTTTTTTTTTAAAAAAAAATAATGTACATGATAAAATTCAAGCTTATTACTTACTAGCTAAAGACTAAATTTGGGGTACTCACGCGCTACTATAGGTTAGCAACTTAGCACAGAGCTTACGGAGGGACCCACCCAGGAAGTTTAACACAAATTAGAATCCAATTTGGGGATAGGGATTGCAATGGGAAAAGGCTACCAGTGGCGGATCCAGGATTTCCAATCACGGGTAGCAAGTACGAGTAGTTATTTAAGAAATTTAAAACTGAATTAATACCGTACTTTATTTTATGGATTCATATCGAAAAATTTCTAAAAAAACAATAAGGAAAATAATAAACCAAGTAATTTTTTGGATATAATGCAATGTGTTAGTATTACATTGTTGTGCTCATTAATTGACAATAATGTGATTTTGGATATTGATACATTTAACTAAGAACTTATTCAGAAAACAATTAAGATGTATTATACTTTAAAAAAAAATATAATACAGTATAAAAAAAACACACAATCATTACGTTCAATTAATAAATACTTTATATTTCGTAAATACTTCTATTCAAAAAAAAAAAATTAATAAATACTTTATATTTCGTAAATAATTTGTGAAAATGAAAAAAAAATCATCTTTATCAATAAAAAGTAACAGAACAAAGAGCAAGGGTAGTAGTTAAGGTGATAACAAAGGAGAAAAAAAAAAAAAGAAAAAAAAACAATGTGAAAGTACCAAAATTGGGAATCGAACCCTGACCTATTGCACACTCAAATCTTACGCCGAGTTTCCTTTAACCACTGAAGCAATAGCAAACATCTTGTATAATTAACCGTTTAAAAATATTTATACCAAATTTCTGGGGGTAGCACGTGCTACCCCTTGTTACAATGTAGGTCCGCCACTGAAGGCTACACATACAATGGTTGTACGTGGGCCATCATTGTATAGAAAATCGAGCACGAGATTATACTTCCTCCGTCCCTAAATTACATTCCTCTTTCTCTCTATTATATGAGCAATAAATGGTATAAAGAGGAATGTAATTTAGGGACGGAGGGAGTACCAAAGAACAATAACAATAAAAGTTAGAGAGACAAGTGTTGGAAGTTAGCGTTGTATTGGGACTTCTACGCGCCCAAGGTGTGCGTAGCTATTTGTGTTGTGGTATCGTTGTAATGGGACTTGTCACTTGTCAGTGCGTAGCCATTTGTGTTGTAATTGTTGTTGTATGTCAAGAAATCGTTGGGTGAGTCTAATTGTTACTCCTCCGTTTCATAATGATGTTCCTGTTTCGTAAATCGATGCAAATTTTGACCCAACTTTGACCGCAAATGTCTTTAATCTCACACTAGCAAAAATTATAAAAGTTAGATATTAATAATCTACTCACTAAGATGAATCAAACTAGATCCCACATGACTATATTTATTCTTATAGATTAAGAGAAATTTAGAAGATTCTCTTTTTCTTAAAAAAGTCAAAAAGTCAAAACAAGAACATCATTGTGGAACGGAGGGAGTATTGATTTTCAATATTGTTAGAAATGAAATAAAGTAGTGAATTTATTATAAGTCTTATTTTATGGGACCAGTTGAGATTCGATTTTGTATTACCGACTTAAAGTTTACATGAATTTATTACCAAACACCTATAATGCATACATTTACTTATTACGGAGTAGTATTTAATTTCGTTAAACACCGAGACAACAGAATTATAAAGTGGTGAAGACTAAGATATACCCATTGTTGAAGACCTAAGAGAGTAAGAGGAGTAGAGAAACAGTTCACAGATATACTCCGTAGAAAATCTGAAAATATGATATAAACCTGAGGACTGAGGTTGCAGAAAGGATATATCGAACACAAGGTTCTAACAACAAAAAGTTAGAGAGAAGGTTTGGAATTTAGCGTTGTAATGGGAATTGGTTTATTTTTTATTAAGAGAGATTTAGTTGAAAGGAGAAAATACAAGTTTATCTCTTCGTATAAATAAAATATATCAACAACTTATTAAATGCAGGTCTCATAAATATTGATTTATTTATGAAAAAGTCATACGGGGTATTGAATAGAATATTTTGTTCCTTTATATTTACACAAATATCACTAAATAAATGATTATTGTTTATCTTGAAAATTAAGTGAGGCTCCTTCATCAGTTGAAAGTCTAAGTCTAAAATAATAATATGAATTCACAAAGTCACACTAGAGCTGGCAATCCTGACCCGACCCATGACCCGAAATTGACTCGTAAACGTAGACTCAGACACAAAGCTACCATGACCCAACCCGAAGTAGAGTTGACCTGGACTTGACCCGATACCCGAATTGACCCGACTCGAATTAACCCGACTCGAAGTTGACCTGATACCCGAATTGACCCGACCGATTTCGACCCGAACAGACCTAAAACCCGAAGCGACCCGTACTATACCCGAAATGACCCGATCCAAAATTAACAAATACTCAAAATGACCTAACTGATTTAGGGCTTAATTACTTTACCCAAATAAACATTTATCAAAATTAACCTTAATTAAACAGTATAGTATTGGGTGTATAAGTGTTAATGATAATGATCATACATATGAAACAATACAGTCTTGTGTGTATAGTAATGTTGGAATTGTCTAATGTATACATTAATAATATTCAATTGTTCTTTCAAAAAAAATAAAATAATATTCAATTGTTATACTTTATACTCCTTCCGTTTTTAAATACTTGCTCCACTTTCCTTTTTCGGCCGTTTTTAAATACTTGCTCCATTTCCTTATTTGAAAAGCTTTTACAATATTTAATTCATTTCTCTCACCTAGTGGACCCAACAACTATCATATTTTATTCAACGGGTCTCTGGTATGGCTTGGCTGGCCACACCATGTGGCCAGCTGCCATATCAAAAATAACGGGATTCACTTCCCAAAAATAACGGGATTCAGTTGCCAAAATTAAAATTTATGCTGAATTAACAAAATGCCCACATTTACACAAATCCCTAAACAAAAGCCGCCATTTACATCTAAAAATTTACAGATCTATACAAAAATTTACACAAAATTTAACATTTTCTTCCAGACCTTCAAACTTGAAGCTTCTATCATTTTCTTCCAGACCTTCAAACTTGACGCTTCCATGGCAGAATCATCGGAAAATCAACCTCAAGAATCAGAAAATTTTCAACCTATATTAGAAATTTTTCCAGATTCACAAGAAAGTATGGAGATCGAAGATATAGGTGATTCATTAATGAATCTGGAAATAGATAACAGAAACAACAATGAATTACCAGGTAACAATAATCTAATTTAACAAGTAACAAGTAATCATCTATTTCATACAAGTAACCCTTATTAAGTATTAAAGTAACCCCAATTTTTCTATTAAATTAACCACTAGGTAACATATAATACAAGTAACAGGTACAATAGAAAATTAGCTATCACACAGTATACTATTTAAGTAACCCCTATTACACATGCAGGTAATCTCTCTTACATATAAAAGTAACATAGCTAACCCCTATTGTGAAAACAAGTACCCCCATAAAAAGTAACCCCTCCTATTGTAGTATACAAGTAATCCCTTTTGTAAAACCAAGTAATACTATGCAAGTAACCCCAATGAAATCAAGTAATACAGGTAACCCTTAAAATAGTATACAAGAAACCCCAATTTAAAACAAGTAACACCCAGTATTCTATTCAAGTAACACCTAGTATATTATTCAAGTAATACAGGTAACCCCTACAATAGTATACAAGTAACCCCAAATTAAAAGAAGTAACACCCAGTATTCTATTCAAGTAACACCCGGTATACTATTCAAGTAATATAGGTAACCCCTACAATACTATGCAAGTAATCCCATTTTAAAACAAGTAATACCCAGTATTTTATTCAAGTAACACCTACTATACTATGCAAGTAACCCCTACTATACTATGCAAGTAACTACAATTTAAAACACACACAGTATTCTATTCAAGTAACACCTACAATAAATCCTGGAATCAAGTAACACCTACTTAATTAATTAAGTAAATCCTACATATAGCACTAAACAGGTAACCCATTTTATGAAAATTCAATAACCAAACATATAATAATCAAACTTATTAATAGGTAACCTACATTGTAGTATACATGTAACCCCTATTGAAAAAACAAGTAATACTATGCAAGTAACTCCAAATGAAATCAAGTAATACAGGTAACCCCTACAATAGTATACAAGTAACCCCAATCTAAACCAAGTAACACACAGTATTCTATTCAAGTAACACCCAGTATACTATTCAAGTAATATAGGTAACCCCTACAATACTATGCAAGTAATCCCTTATTAAAACAAGTAATACCCAGTATTCTATTCAAGTAACACCCAGTAACCCCTACTATACTATGCAAGTAACTCTAATTTAAAACAAGTAACACATAGTATTCTATTCAATTAACACACAGTAACCCCCCATTAACAAGAAGTAACCCTCATTATACCAACAAGTAACTCCAATAAACAACAAGAAGTAACCATTATTATATTTAGTTATATTACCCTAGACCAACATATAAAGCATTACTCAATAATCTGATTTTTTTTCTTACAGAATCAAGTAAAAGCACTCTGACAGAAGAAAGCAAACATGATGACCAGCATGAATTGGACTACACTGGATGTCTTATTGACTATACTGCAAAAACTTTGGATAAAATATATGAAGTATATCACAAACATGCTTTTGCTATTGGATTTGGGGTAAGACAATCAACAACTAGATACACACAAGGAGAACCCAGAATCATCAAAGGGAAAGACTTTGTTTGTTCAAAGGAAGGATTCAGAGTTAAACCAAAAGTGAGAAAAACTCCACCTCCACCTGACCAAAAACAGAAGAGAGTGAAGCAAGTGCCTATCACTAGAACTGGCTGCAAAGAATTCATTAGAGCAAAAAAAAATAGTGATGGTGTGTTTGAAATTGAAGAGCATATGATGAAACACAACCATGAACTAAGAAGACTAGAATGGCAACATTTACATAGATCAGAGAGAAAAATAACAAAAGAAAAAGCACAAGTAATAGACATGATGGCAGAAAGTGGATTAAAGCAAGCAGAATCTTATCGTCTAATGTCTCATGAAGCTGGTGGTGAAAACGTGTTAGCATACACAATGAAAGATCACTTCAACTATATAACAAGGAAGAAAATGAAAGAAATTGAAGGAGGTGATGCACAGACAGTAATAGACAGGCTTTACCAAAGACAAGAAAATGAACCTGGTTTCTTTTACAGATTCAAAGTAGGCGGTGGAGATAATTCAAGCAAACTTACAACAATTTTTTGGAGGGACTCACAAATGAGAGAAGACTATAGCATCTATGGAGATGTAGTTGTTTTTTATACAACTTATAGAACAAACAAATATAACTTGATTTGTGCTCCAATAGTTGGTATCAACAATCATTGGTTGAATGTGATGTTTGGATGTGCATTTATTGCTGATGAAACAGCTGATACATTTTAGTGGTTGTTGGAAACTTTTAAGAAATCCATGGGTGGAACACAGCCTATTTCTATATTTACAGACCAAGACTTGGCAATGTCAATAGCAATTCAAAGGGTAAATACTAATGTTTCTATTATATTACTCTAAAATACCTATGTTTATATTATATGACAAAACCTAACAAGTTAATATATGCAGGTATTACCCGAATCAAGACACAGGCTTTTCATTTGGCACTTGATTAAGAATGTAGTGTCAAGGTTGGGAGCCCTAAAAAGAGACACAACTTTCAAAGATGCATTCAAGAAGTGTTTATCTGGTTGTGTAACAATAGAAGAGTTTGAAACTTGCTGGGAAAATATGATTAAAACATACAAGCTTGAGAAAAATAGTTGGTTCAAAAGACTCTACAACCTAAGGGAGAAATGGTGCACAACTTTAAGCAAAGACTTCTTTTCAGCTGGTATACTCTCTTCTCAAAGAAGTGAGAGTACCAATAATGCTGTAGGTTTTAAAGCCACAAAAAACACAAGCTTGACAGATTTTTTTCAAGATATTCAATCAGACAATAAAAAGATGGAGGAAAAATGAATCTGATGCAGATTTCAAGTGCTCAAACTCTCACCCTTATTCACATTTACCATTCTATGGAATACTAAAGCATGCAGTAGAAGTTTATACACAAACAATTTTCAGAGACTTCGAACAGAATTTACATACTCAATTGGCTGCATAACACTTCTTCATTTGGAAGTTCAAGGTTACTTCTTTTATGAAGTGCAGATAGAGAATAATGAAGCATCAAAACAGAAAGTTACATACAACTCAGCAGACAACAGTGTAGCATGTTCTTGCAAAATTTTTGAGGAAGTGGGGTGGTTATGCTATCATGCTATACGTGTACTACAGCAACATTCAGTGACCAGAATACCAAATCAGTATATCTCAACAAGGTGGACAAAGTTTGTAAAAACACATTTATGGAAACAAAGAGATGAAACAGCAGAAGCAAATGCAAGAGTACCAGTAAAATACATTCCTTAGGAGACAAATTATGGCAAGAAAAGGATACAATCTGATATTAACATGCCAGGAACACTCAGAGACAAGGAAGTTGGTAGAAGAAGCGTTTAAAAAAATTAAAACACAAGCTGATGAAATAAAAAGAAAATTGGAAAGGGTAACAATATGTTTCTCCCCTAATTATACATGTCAAGAACACTCAGAGACTAATTTATAATTTTTTTTTTTTTGGGCAGGAACAAGAAGGCTTAGAAGAAGGAGAAGTACAACAACAAAACAAAAATTCATCAACAGGAGAAAAAAGAAAGGAAACAGAAAATCAAATTCCTACAGTAATGGATCCAGACAGAGCAAACACAAAGGGAAGAAGCAAGAGAATAAAGGGGCATTTCGAGAAAGGAAGGAACACAAAAAAAACAAAAGCAATGCAAGCTAAAGGAGACACAAGAGAATTTGGAACCACCACACCGATTCAAAATCCAAAATTATTTTAATAAAATAATATGTAGTTTTACTTTAATATATAAGTATGTAATGACATTTTTGCTTTAAGTAACCTTATTATGCTAAGTAATTAAACTCTAATATTATGCTAAGATCTCTATTATAATATTTATTATATACAGGTAACTTTTATTATACACACAAGTAACAACAATTAATACAGACATGTAACCCTTATTATCCTATAACAGTAATCCCTCATATAAGTAACACAAATAAATAACAAGTAACCCCTATTAATACATACTAGGTAACCCTTATTATCCTATAACAGTAATCCCTCATATAAGTAACACAAATGAATAACAAGTAACCCCTATTATTCTATACAAGTAACACCTATATATACCATCAAGAAACCCAATAAATAAAATGAAGTAACCCTTATTATTCTATACAAGTAACACCTATATATACCATCAAGTAACCCAATAAATAAAAAGAAATAACCCTTATATAAGTAACACAAATAAATAACAAGTAACCCCTACTATTCTATACAAGTAACACCTATATATACCATCAAGTAACCCAATAAATAAAATGAAGTAACCCTTATTATTCTATACAAGTAACACCTATATATACCATCAAGTAACCCAATAAATAAACAGAAGTAACCCTTATATAATATACAAGTAGCACTTATTATCCTATGCAAGTAACCCCTTTATAATATACAAGTAACACGTATTATCTTATGCAAGTAACCCCTTTATAATATAAAAGTATCACTTATTATCCTATGCAAGTAACCCCTTTATAATATACAAGTAACCCTTATTATCCTATGCAAGTAACCCCTTTATACTATACAAGTTACCACTTTAACAATAAATAGGTAACCCTTATTACATATCCAAAAAAAAAAACACCTAATATACTACAGAAGTAACCACTTCTATACTATTATGTCATCAAAAAAGTAAATACTTAAAAAAAAATAGCAATAAAGCAAAGTACACTAACAAATATTCACAAATATCAATTAACACAATTTGAACAAAATAAAGAAACATTATATATTCAGTTCAAAAGAATACCTTTTAGGAGTGACACTTCTTACTTTTGACGAGATGAGAGCTTTGATTGACCTGCTGCTTTGACTTTAGACAACTTTGCCTTAGTTGCCTTAGATTCTGCCATAATTGCAGCCAGTGATGCATCTTCATTTGCATTGTTTTTTTATTCTTCTGTAGACAACTTTTTTGTTCCTTTTTCTTCATCTAGTTTCTTTTTTGCTGGTTTTTTAACCAACTTTTCCTTTTGTTTTTCTTCATTTTCTTTCTGTCTTGCTTCTTTTTTGGCCAATTTCTCTTTAGCCTTTTCTTCCTTTTCATCTTGAGCCAAGGCAAGAAGCTCTTCTTTATCAACCTCTTCATTAGTTAGGACTTCATTATAAATTTCATCATGGTTGGCTAGAAAAACTTTAATATTTTCCAAAACATCTAGCCGTAATTGATTCAAATTACACAGGACCAATGATGCACATATTTCAGCTCTGTAACGAAGACGTTTAGCTGGCTGCAATGCCAACAAAGAAAAAAATATAAACAATATACCCCAAATAAGAAATACACAAAATTGTAATAATTATATCAAAATAACCATGCAATACCTTTGTCAAATTTTTACAATGAAATTCTTCGCCTTCGTATACAGAACAATGATATAAACAGAAAACCCCACAATCATTGTTCTTTGAACACTGCTGAGAATCAATTGGGATCATTCTAATAGGGAAATCGTTGACAAGTTCCCTTTGATCATGATTCTTTAAAACCAGATACTTTGAAAAGTAGTGTCTCTGAAATAAACAACAAAATAGGTCAGTTAATCAACAAAGTATAAATAAACAAAATAAAATGCTTAATTAATAAACTTACCAAATACCAAACAAGAGTATAATAACATGTATGATGTTCATCAAAAGTCCTAGTAATATTCCTTCCAACACCCAAGAAATATCTTCTGTTGTCGAGATAATCAACAGAGTTGTTGATGAAGTTTATCACAACAACAGAATAATGATTGAAATAGTAGATGGGAATAAAAAGTTGCATAAAAAAAACATTAAATTAATTACTAATATAATGATATGCAAACAAGTAATAATAAGTGATCCCCTATATATAAGATCAATTAACACCAATAAATTACAGGAAGTAACCCCTGTATATACCAACAAGTAACCCCTGTACCAACAAATAAGCCCAATAAATAAGAAGTAATCATAATAAATATCAAGTAACACCTTATATACCATCAAGTAACCCCAATAAATAATAGAAGTAACCTCTATACATACCAACAATTAAGTCACTTTTATCACAAAAAAAACCCATATAAATAATAAGAAGTAACCCTAATACTTAACAAGAAGTAATACTATGAAGTAATCCTATACACATAATATCAAGTAACCCTAAGTAAGCAAGCGCAGGAAACAACATCAATTAACTCTTATACATAATATCAAGTAATGCAAATATGCTATCTAGTAACTTGTTGTCATAAAATTAAATGAAATACCGACTTTGTATCAAAAAATGCAATAGTTTTAACAACATCAAGCCATTGATCCCATGCTCCGAAAATTTCTTTTTCAAAGGAGCATCCTTCTCCATTGAATATACAACGCAAAAGAGGTAACTGAATAAATAGAAATAAGTTAAAATGATATATATATATATATATATATATATATATATATATATATATATATATATATATATATATATATATATATATATATATATATATATATATATATATATATATATATATATATATATATATATATAACAAAATGATATAACAAAATAATATTTAATAATATAACAAAATTCAACAAAGCATAACATTGAAATTACCATATGTTCACCACCAAAATATAACTTGGCAACAGTAGCTGCTTTTTGGCACTGAACATAATTCAGCAACACAAAAAAACAGTCCATAACCCGACTTGAAATAAGCTCCTCCTCTATCAATGTCATTAATTCTTCACGCGGCAAATTATAAAATTCAGAAAAAAAAACACCAAAACTTCCCTGTTTCACAGAATTTAAAATAATTATTTAATAAAAAAAATTCAAAAAAAAATATATATATTCAATTATAGATAAATCCCTAAAACTTACATCATATCAACACCTTCATAGTTGTCACCAAAGCAATAATCAGCAACCTAAAGCCTTAAACTCTTCATTCTCTTAGCTTTTGGATTCTAAACTCTCAAAAACCTTGATATTAACTATAAAGAATAATCTCCAGCACCACCACAATCAATATCACATATTAAATGATCTTCAGAACTAGTACTACATTCATTATCTGTAGAAGACTCCTCACCATCACTTAAACAATCAGAATGCAAAACTTTCAACTTTGAAAAACACAGAAGCATTTCCTTTGTTCCTTTCTTTGTCGTTTTCCCTACGTCTTGCTTCTTAGAAGAAACCATCCCTACTTGTTTCTGAGAATTAGACTTCTCAAATACATCAGCAACAGGAGCATGAACAAAGGGTGAGCCAACAGCAACACTCTCTGGTTGCTTCTCTGAACAACCTTCAGCATTAGGCTCACCAAGTTTCAATAAATCATTCACAACTAAATTGGGATCAGCACCCAAACTCATATCAATATCTGGAACTGGTTGAGCACTAATTTCAGTAAAAATGTTCTTGTTCTGACCCAGTATTGGCGGTATAGGCATCTCCAGATCAGGATTTGTATAAGAAAACAGAGCAAAAGAAGGCAATTCATCTTCTAACTTTTTCATTGCAATAGCATGATTCGTAATCTTGTCAATTTGATCCCAAAACGACGAATCATTAAAAATTGCATCCAACTGACTTAAAACAGGAGACCTTTCTTTTTCTAGAAGCTTTGAATCAATTTGAACAGCTTCATATTGTAACCTTACAAACTGAATATATTGTTCAAATTGGTGAGAAAATAGCTTTAAATCTCTTTTGATCAGCATGTACTTCTCTTCAACATCCTAAAATCATTTAAAGTAAAAGAATTTAATCAACATATATACCAGCAATTAACCCCTATATATATCATCAATTAATCACAGTATATATAATGAAGTAAAGCTGATACATGTCATCAAGTAACCTCAATACATACCAACAAGTAAACCATGAATGTCTCATCAATTAAACAACGTATATAAAACCAAGTAACACCTATACATGTCATCAAGTAACCCCAATATATAACAGTAAGTAACCCATGAATGTTTCATCAATTAACCCCCATATATAATGACAATTAAAAACTATACATGTCTCCAAGTAATCCTATATATGACATCAAGTAACCCCTGAAACACCATCAAGTAACCATAAATATATAACAGCAAGTAACATCTATACATGTCATTAAGTAACCCCTAAATATAACAGTAAGTAACCCATAAATGTTTGATAAAGTAATCCCCATGTATAAATGCACATATATAAAATCAAGTAACCACAGTATATAAAACCAAGTAACCCCTATATATGGCATCAAGTAATAACAAACATTATATAACCAACAAGTAACCCCTATATATTGCATCAAGTAACCCCTAACACACCATCAGGTAACCCTTATACTACAAATTACAACTATATATATTCATATATATCATAAAAGAAAAAAACATAAAAAATATGCTATAATAAAAAAATGATAACAAACTGAAGTATTTTATTTGTAAAAGAAAAATTGATAAATGATAATGATAAAAAAAGAGTACTCACATTCTTTGCTAGCATATGAATTTCTTCATTTGATTCAATTCCAGCATGCAAATTGAATGTGAAAACCCGAGGAAAATCATTTACAGAATTGTCTTCAACAGCAGATTTCTTATTTTCCAAAAATTTCATCTCGTCTATCTTTTCCTCTGTCTTTTTAGCTTCAATAGCTAATACCTTTGAATTATTATTAGATATCTTCGTTACAGGATATGTAACTTTATCAAGATCTGTCATACCATAGACTTTATCTTCATCAGCCAATCGACTCCTAAAATCCTTATCACTCCAATGCTGAATCAGGGGCAAAGTAGAAGGTAAAACATTACCCCGAAATCGCAGTCTATGAAAATAGCATATTTGCAACAGCAACAAACAACCAGGAACATATTTTTGATTTGCAGAATAGCTTGACAATTTTTCAGCCAAGTCATCCAAAACATATTGGCACCAGTTGTAATCTTGAAATAGATGAACATTTTCCAAATCCAAAACCAACTTGAAATCAGCTTTTCTATTAGACGTTGGAGCAAGCAAAGTTATCATAGAATACATTACAAAGCACTTCTTGAACTCATCATTCCCCATTCGCATTCCTTCATTACTTGTCATAACTTCAACCAATTGAGGAACAGTTACTTCATGCTTTGCACCCCCATATAAATCCTTCCAAGTGTTCTTCAACTCACTGTCTGCGTGAGCATTAGAAATAGGAACAGGTAGAGGACCAATTGGAATTTGAAAAACATCATGAACATCATTTGCAGTTAACTGTAACTTCTTTCCCGTCGGCATAACAAACATGCGACTGCTGGGAACAAAACAACCACACAACCACCTAATCATCTCCTTTGGGAACTCATTTAACTGTATCAAACTCAAGCTGCCAAAGCCAATATCTTCTATAGCTTTTAACTGTTCCTTGGTTAAACGTTTCATCAACTGAACGATACCTGAAGGTCTACATCGAAGAACAACTTCATCCCTACCAAAAGACAAAATTATAATTAATTAGAAAAAAAACTAAAAGAATATAGCATAAAAATAACAAATAAAACTAAAGGGAACAAGAGATATGAATATTTACCCCTCATCAATATTCAAAACTTCAACAACTTCAGCAACAAGTTTAGAAGATCTAGGCAATCTTCCTCTTCTAATAGCTGGTTTAACATCCTCCAAATCATCATCCTCTTGAACAATCATCTTTCTCTTCTTTTTCAATGGCTTCACATCCTCCTCCTCCTCTTCAGTTTCAAGAATAGAAGAAACACCACCCTTGCACTCAATCAATTTCCGGTCTGGCAAAACAGAAGAAACATGTTCTTCACCATCATCAATAGCAACATTCTTGTCACCCTGCCTCCCAGCCAAACCTTTATCATTTATACTATTTTCATCATTATTTTCACCCTGTTCATCCAGAACATTTTTAGTTGATGCTGCATTTTCTGCCTTTGATGCTCCAATTTCTGACTGGGATACATTTTCTACAGAAACAAAAGCCCCTGAACCATCAAGTACATATGTTATTGGTTCTTTAGGAACCACTTCATCCTTTTGTAACTGATTTGCATCACCTTTTTCAATGAAAAAAAATATATAAATATAATAGACATACAAACAAACTGATAAAAACAGATAATGAAACAACATAATAATCATACAATTAACTCACTCATACATTATATAGAAAAAAATTTAATTAAATAGTCACTGAAGCAACATCATGTAATAAACAAGCAACTTCTAATATAAAACAACTACATGCAACATAATGAACAATATAAAACAACTACATGATACATAGTCAACCAAATAACTACTACAATATAAAACAACTACATGCTACATAATGAAGTAAATAAATCCTATGGAATCAATCAAGTAACTCCTATAATATAAAACAAGTAACTCCTACATAATCAATCAAGTAACTCCTACAATATAAAGCAAGTAACTCCTACAGTATAGAGCAAGTAACACCTACATAATGAATCAAGTAACACCTACATAATGAATCTAGTATAGTAAATCCTAAAATATAAAACAAATGACTTGTACATTATCAATAAAGTAACTCGTACATAATGAATCAAGTAACTCCTACTTAATTTATTAAGTAACACCTACAATATAAAACAAGTAAGTCCAACAACATGAATTAAGTAACACCTACAATATACAACAAGTAACTCCTACAATATAGAGCAAGTAAGTCCTACATAATGAATCAAGTAACACCTACATAATGAATCAAGTAGAGTAAATCCTAAAATATAAAACAAGTCACTTGTACATTATCACTAAAGTAACTCGTACATAATGAATCAAGTAACTCCTACTTAATTTATTAAGTAACACCTACAGTATAAAACAAGTAAATCCTTCAACATGAATCAAGTAACACCTACAATATACAGCAAGTAACTCCTACAATATAGAGCAAGTAACTCCTACATAATGAAACAAGTAACACCTACTTAATTAATAAGTAAATCCTAGAATCTAGTATAATAGATCCTACAATATAAAACAATACATTATCAATCAAGTAACTCCTACATAATGAATAAAGTAACTCAGATTTAACTAATTGTATAAGAACTCTAAAATCAAACATAAAAATCAGAGCAATTAGACATGCAAATGAAAAATAGATATAATAATCGATTCATAAGATAATCAAAATAACACAAAATTCATGAAAATTCATCAAAATAAGACAAAATTCATGAAAATTCATCAAAGTAAGATTTAACTAATCGTATAAGAACTCTAAAATCAAACATAAAAATGAGAACAATTAGACATGCAAATGAAAAATAGATATAATCGATTCATAAAAAAAGAAAAATAACACAAATGTCATGAAAATGCATCAAAATAAGACAAAATTAAACTGAACATGAACAATAAATAAAATCGAGAACAAAATTCATCAAAATAAGAACAGAGAAATCAGAATGAAAAGCAATAACACATAAAAATGAAAAATAATACAATAAATTAAAAACAAAAACAAAACAAGACAAATAAAACATCAACAAGAAATAAAAATATAATCGAGAACAAAGCTCATCAATATAAGAACATAAAATGAAAATCTAGGGTTTCAACAAAAACATAATTCAATTTCAAAAGGCAAAAAAAAGAATAATGTAGGTCTAAAGTGATTAAAAACGTTAAAAATTCACAATCTAGGGTTTAGAAACTACCAGAAGCAACAATTGAATTGGTAGAAGTCGATCCTTGAGTACGAGAACCACATTTTATCTTCAATACCACCATTTTAAGCAGAGAACAAGCGAAATTGAACGAGAATGTGAAGAAATGAAGAAATTGATAGAGAAATTTGAAGAACAGAGAGAATTAGAGGAGAAAAATTTGAGGAGAGAGAAAATGGAAGAAGAACAGTTTGAGGAGAGAGAAAATCAAAACAGAGAAAATGAAAAAACTTTGGGCAAGAAGAAGGTTTTGATGTAATAAAATGAAAAAAAAAGAAAGGCGAAAAAAAAAAAAAATTAAAATAACGGAACCGTTTAGTGTAACAGATCCCGTTATACGGAACGAAGTGGGCTAGCGAGTTGGGCTTATATTATGCTGGCCACATGGTTTGGCCAGCCACATATAAGAATTCTTGTATTTTATTAATTCCATATTCTCTCTCCTCCAATTTCTCCACTACTTTTTGCTTTTTACAATTTTTTATTCTTCCACCAACTCCACTACCTCCATATTTTATTACTTTCTCCATTTTTTTTTAAAACTCCGCGCATGGAGAAATGGAGCAAGTATTTAAAAACGGAGGGAGTACTTATTGATAATTATAATATTATTGGTCAAATTTCTACATTGACATAGACGAAGATTGACTTGACCAGAATTGACCCGACCCGAACTCAACCCGACTCGAATTTGACCCGACCCAAACTTGACCCAATAATTGAACCCGAATTGACCTGACCCAAACTCGACCCAAAGTGTGTGACCCAATACCCTACCCGACCCGAATTACCATTGACCCGAAACTGACCCGACCCAAATATTAATTGACCTGACTTGAACTGACCCGACTCGTACCCTACCCGAACGACCCATTTTCCAGGTCACACACTTCGGGTCGAGTTCAGGTCGGGTGAATTCGAATGCTATATGCTCAAGACTCTTACCCGACTCACACCCTGTTAGGAATATAGGAAAATATATTATTGTGATATATTTTCCATATAGATCTTATGATATTGTATTTAGGATAATAATATATCTTAGCGATATTCTAAGATAGATTTATGGAAGTTTATATGATAGAGTTTATATTTTGTAGGTTATCTTTTATAGTCTATAAATATTAGACAAGATTATCAATACAATTCAACTCATTCTCTCATAAATAATTTGTCATGGTATCAGAGCAGGTTAAATCTTGGGACCGTTCACACAAATACATCCCCTGCCGGTAGGTTAGAATATTAAACCTACCGGTGGGATTCATAAATTTGCTTCCGCTATGCAATAGTATTGCTCTTTGAAATTTCTATTTTTTGATTTAATCTTTTTTTTTTTTTTGGAATAACCATGTGATACGTGGGTTATTATTGGTGTATGTGATCAGTATGAATGATCATATGTGATTTGGTTAGGTTGCAGTGTTTGAGTGTGCTTCCTCCATTATTGCATCTTCATGGAGATGAAGAAAAGCCACGTTTGGCGTTTTATTTATTCAGAAAAAAAAATTGTAAAAGATCACGGACACCAGCGAAGGGCCTGGCAGAAGAAGTTCACGGACACCAGCAAAGGGCCGCGGCAAAGAAGATTATGGACACCAGCAAAGGGTCGTGGCAAAGAAGACCACAGACACCAGCAAAGGGCCGTGACAAAAGACCACGAACACCAGCAAAGGGCCGTGACAGATCTATATGGAAAATATATAACAATAAATCTATCTTAGAATATCGCTAAGATATATTATTATCCTAAATATAATATCATAAAATCTATATGGAAAATATATCACAATAATATATTTTCCTATATTTCTAACAAACCCATTCCAGTGCATATAAGTAGTAAGAGAATATGATTTAGGTTGATACTCGACAATTACTCATTCCATCAGGAGGTTCTACCCTTAGCTTCGATGAGATATATGGTTGATTGGTTGTTGTCAACTTTACTAAAGAGAGGAGGTGTTTGTTGGCGAGGATCTCAGGGGCATAATGGGAAATCCAATAAAATAATTTATTTATATTAATTAAAGGAAGCTTCTATACATTTTCTTTAAAGGAAGCTTCTATACGTTTTCTTTTTTCAAAGGAAGCTTCCATACTTTAAACTTTAAAGTATCAATATAAATAAAAGTGTCAAAAGTAGTAACTAGTAAGCTGTAAGCGGTATGACAAGCTCGGGGTACAACGTTAATACTATGGACTGTATGGATTATAAGGCTATTTATACCATAGCAACATACCATTCCTAAATACCCCTGAACCCTAATTTCCTAATAAGGTAATATTTCAATTTATAAATACTTAACATAATTGTATATCAAATTATTAAAGGAAGCTTCATTCTATTTTTCTTAATTCTACTAAGGAAGTAAATTTGTGTGGACCTAGTTCACAATACTAGTATTGGGAACCTCACCTGAGGTCTATAAGCATGTGAGTGACGTTATATTGATTGTAGTAACCTTAATATTAATGTAGTAGCATTAAATTTAACATGGTACGGAGTAACTTTTAATAAAACTTGTGTGACCTTTAATTAATTATTACTGTAAACTTGAAATGCTTTAACTTTTATTATTCATAACGACCACTATATTAAAATTTTCACTAAAACAATATTAACCTCTTATAACTTTTATAATAATACAATGACTTATTGTAACGTAATAGCCTTTTACTGCCCTTTTGATAGTCCCTTATGAACAAATTTTAGTCCCAAAATATTTACTCCATTTGCTTTTTCCAACAACCATTAATATTAATTTTTTACCAAAATTCCCTCTAATTTGCAACAATGCTTGTGCAAATTTAAATTTTCCATGTAAATTTTGTTTTTTCATTTACTTTTATTACTTTCTTTCTCTACTTTTTTACATACCCAATGTCAATTTACTTTTTCAATGTAATTTTACAATTCTTATTTTTGTTTATTAATTCCCGTGAAAAATGCCCATAAAGGACTATCAAAAGGGAACGGAGGAAGTAATTGTTTTAACATAGTGACCTTTTTTAATCAATAAAACAATCTTAGTATCTTTAATAAATAGTACTACGTAGTAGTCTACGTACAACAAATTAAGGAAAAATGGAAATTAATAATCCCACCTTTGCCATTTCTGCTCAAAACAATCCCACCTTTTCGAAATATGGAAATAATCCTACCTTTGACCCCTATCTGCTCAAAACAGTCCCTTTTACATACAACCTGTTTTATAGGTTAAACTTTTTTTTTTTAAAATTTGTTTCCCTTTAATCACTCTCCTCCCACCTCACCACCCTCTTTCATGGCAAACCACCATAGCCACCACCACATCACCACCTAACCCCCACCCTACCACCTTCTTTTTCTCTCCTTGCCACTGCATTTTTCTCTCACCACTTCCAACAACCTGAGCACCTTCTTTCTCTTTCCTTTTACTGCACTTTCCCCCACAAACCCCCCTAACATCTGTAGCAGGCTGGCAGTAACCCACGCATCTCCCCCATGCCACTTGCCTCCCTTCGAATCACAATAACATCTCCACACCGAACACCAACCTTCAACCTCCCACATTAGCGCAACCCAATTGCTTTCCTATTCGAGATTTTGAACCAAAGACGGGGAAAGGGAAACAAAATTTCCCAATTTTCGGGTTGTTGGTCATCGAGAAACGGGGAAAGAGGTTAGGGTGGGGGCTTATGTTCGTCGACGTGGAAGGGGTAAGGGGTGGGGATTGTTGTCCGTCGACGGGGAAGGGGGTGGGTCTGGCGAGTCAGGGGATTGCCGGTCGTTGGCGGGGAAGGGGTGGGCCTGGCCAGGGGAAGGTGGCTCCGGCAGGGGAGTCGGGGAAGAAGAAAACTTTTTTTTTATATTGTTTTTTTTAATAATTTTTAATAAAATAAACCAATTAGAAGGTGACACGTGGCAAGTCACCTTCTAAAATAGGTTACCAATTTCACAAACCGGTTTAGGGACTGTTTTGAGCAGATAGGGGTCAAAGGTGGGATTGTTTCCAGATTTCGAAAAGGTAGGATTGTTTTGAGCAAAAATGACAAAGGTGGGATTATTAATTTCCACTTTTCCATAAATTAATGTAAACTTGGTCTATTTAAGAGTTTGTAAGACTTTGTTAAAAAAAGAGTTTGTAAGATCTTAGAATATTACTCCGTAGTAAAATATATAGAGGGAATATAGTGAAGGTAACACTACTAATATATTTTATTTTTTGATAATGAGCTCATCAATCTTACCACTTTTCTCTCTCGTCAAATTCTTAAAGTCAAAATAAAAAAAGCTATCGGTCGAGCATAGGAGAGGGATTACTTAGGAGTGTGTGACAAGGTGCCATTCGTGCCAATATTTGTATCTCGGTTTCAGTTGGTCACATCAATGCTGACTATTGACTAATACTCTGATAAGGTATTTACCTTATACCAGCAGTGAGCTAAGAAATTAGCTCAACAAACCCAGATGATGATGATAGCAAAAAGGAAGAAGGAAGGAGATAACAGAATAGAGAGAGAAGCAGAGTAGAGAGAGAAAGAGATTAGGAAGAATAGTTGTAATTCATTGCATAACTCACAATTACAACCCAAGGTCATTAATAAAGCATGACACTTAACAGAAAAGATTCCTCTAATCCAGCTGGAAAATACTAAGCATAAAACGACAAAAATGAAAATAAAAACTTAACAGAATTTCCCTCCAAAATAACAAAACATTCTATTTCTTTTATCATCACCTATATCATACCCTCCCCTTTTAAAAGACTTGTCCTCAAGGAAATAGATGAGCTGAACCAGGAAACTGAGCAAGGAAATCAGTCTGAAGCATCCAAGTGGCTTCATGCCTGGGTTTGTCCTGCCAATGCACCAGCACTTGATCTGTAGCACAACCCTTCTGCTGAACAGAACGCTTGTTAAGAATAGCTTGTGGTAAACTAGGGGAAGAAAGAGAGTTGTCTGAGATATCAGGTATTATGGCAGCAGCAGGGAGATCTCCATGAAAAGCCTTAAGTTGAGAAACATGAAAAACATCATGAATCTTAGCAGAACTTGGAAGCAGTAATTTATAAGCTACTTTACCAATGTCAGCAGTGACCTTAAATGGGCCAAAATACTTTGCAGCCAGCTTAGCACAACCTCGACCTTGCATAGAATGCTGCCTATAAGGATGTAATTTGAGCCATACCCAATCATCTACCACAAAACTTCTCTCATATCGTTTCTTATCTGCCTGAAATTTCATTCTCTGCTGAGCTTTAATCAAATTAGTCTTAAGAACTTTCAGAACTTCCTCCCTTTTCTGCATACTTCTATCAACTACCTCATTAGTAGATTCACCAGGTAAATAAGGTAAATAAACTGGGGGTGGCTGACAGTACACAGCTTCATAGGGGGTCATGCCTGTAGAAGTGTGAAAGTGAGTGTTGTACCACCACTCAGCCATAGGCATATACTTACAGCAATCAGAAGGCTTCTCACAAGTAAAGCACCTCAAATGTGTCTCAATACAACGGTTTACAACCTTTGTCTGACCATCAGTCTTAGGGTGGTAAGCTGAAGACAATAGAAACTCAGTGCCATACAAAGAGAACAATCCCTTCCAAAATTGACTAAGGAACACTAAGTCTCTGTCACTAACAATGCTCCTTGGCCAACCATGAAGCCTGAATACATTATCCAAATAAGCCTAAGCTACCTCAACAGCAGTAAATGGATGCTTTAGTGCAATAAAATGTGCATATTTACTTAGCCTATCCACAACCACAAATATCACATTTCTAGACATAGACATAGGAAGTCCAGTTATAAAATCCATAGATATGTCAGTCCATATCTGTTCTGGAATTGGTAAAGGCTGTAGGGCACCTGGTTTTGCAGCTGTATCATATTTTGAGACCTGACAAACCTTACACTTTCTAACAAACTGACTCACATCTCTTGCCAAACCCTTCCAATAAAAAAGACACTGCAACCTTTTTAGTGTTTGATCCCTACCAGAATGTCTTGCTTCCAAGGAATCATGCTGCCACTTGATTAAATTTTTTTCTGATATTTTCATCAGGACCCACCACAATTTTGCCATGCCTTTTAAGCAATGCATCTTGCAGCAAAAATCCAGGGACAGACTCACCCTGTGTAAGCTTGGCAACAATAGCACTAGTGTTGTCATCCAAATGATAACTATTCTGAATACACTGAACAAAATTTGAATCCACCACTGTAATAGCATTCAACAATATTTCAGAGTCTGACACCCTAGAAAGAGCATCAGCCACAATATTTTCTTTCCCGGACTTAAACTGAATCTCATAATCAAACCCCATGAGCTTAGAAAGCCAGAATTGCTGAAATGGGGTAGATATCTTTTGCTGCAACAACCATTTTAAGCTTTTCTGATATGTTTTGACCATAAAATGTGACCCTAACAGATACTGTTCCCATTTTTGAACTGCAAATACCATAGCCAACAGCTCTTTTCATAAACAGATAGCTGCTGCCATTTAGAGCCAAGAGATCTGCTAATAAAAGCCAAAGGGTGGCTATCCTGCATCAAAACAGCCCCAATGCCTGTTTTAGAAGCATCAGTCTCCACCACAAACTGTTTTGAGAAATCTGGGAGTGTCAATACTGGAGCAGAAACCAGAGAACACTTCAATTGAACAAAAGCATGTTGAGCTGAATCAGACCACTCAAAAGCACCTTTTTTCAGCAAGTTAGTTAAGGGTTTGCTGATAATGGCATATCCCTTAATAAACTTTCTGTAATACCCAGCCAGTCCAAGGAAACTTCTCAAGTCTTTCACAGTAGATGGTGTAGGCCAAGAATTAATAACATCAATCTTACTGGGATCAGTTTCAACCCCCTGTCCAGATATGAAGTGACCTAGATACTCAACTCTAGTGGTAACAAAAGAGCATTTACTTTCTTTAGCAAAAAGGGAATGTTGAGACATTATAGTGAATACTTCAGCAAGATGACCCCAATGATACTCTAAACTCTTGCTATACACCAAAATATCATCAAAAAACACCAAAACACATTTTCTAAGCAAAGGCTTGAAAACAACATTCATCCAACTTTGAAAAGAAGATGGAGAATTAGTTAGGCCAAATGGCATGACCAAGAATTCATAGTGACCCTCATGTGTCTTAAAATTAGTTTTGAACACATCATTAGGGTGGATTTTGAGCTGATGATAGCCTGCCCTAAGATCTAGCTTGCTAAACACCCTTGAACCAGAGAGTTCATCAATCAATTCTTCTAGGACTGGAATTGGGAATTTATTTTTGATTGTTCTTTTTTTCAGCTCTCTATAATCAACACAAAGCCTCCATGTTCCATCCTTTTTGCCAACTAGGACCACAAGTGAAGCAAAAGGACTAGTACTAGTCTGTATAATGCCCCTTTCAAGCATTTCATGCACCAACTGTTCAATAATGTCTTTTTGCTTCAAAGGGTACCTGTAAGGTCTGATGTTCACAGTTCCTGCACCTTTCTCTAGGTGAATTCTATGGTCATACAGCTCCCTGCAAGGTGGTAACTCTCTAGGGTCTTCAAATACCCTAGCAAACTGTTGTAACAACTGATGCAGGGCAAGATGCTGCTGATCAGTTCCACTAACTTGCATTAAACAAGAATAAGGAGCTGAGTCTGCTAGATCAATAGCTTGTAATAGATAAATAAGAGCAGCCCCATCCATAGCTTCTGAGAAGGTGTAGTAGATAAGACTTTTAGTTTCTTAGGCTGTACTCCCTGGAGCTCAACTAACTCACTATCCTTATGAAACTACATATATAGTAAGTTTGCTGAAATCCCAAGAAATAGGTCCTAAAGTGCTTAGCCATTGAATTCCAAGGACCATATCACAACTGCCAAGGGGAATCAACATTACATCAGCAACATACTTATTTGAGCCTAGAGTCCAATAGAACTGTCTACAGATAGAGTGACACAACAACTTGTTGCCATCAGCCACCATAATAGACTGACCCTCAATTGCTTCACAATGACAGCCTAATTTCTCAGCCAAATTGATGTCTAAGAAATTATGTGAGCTACCAGAATCAACCAGGGTATGTACAGGAATGTTACCTACCATAGCCTTGACTCTCATGGTTTGAAAACTGGTATCACCAGACAAAGCACAAAAAGAGATTTTAGGGTCTGTCTCAAGGTCAATGTCCTGCTCCTCCAGCTCAACAACTGCCCTGTCTACTTCATCTATTCCAGGGATTTCAATAGTGAATAATTGTGGCTCCTTGAATTGACATTTATGGTTTCTGTCATATGGTGCATCATAGTAGTAACATAAGCCCTTAGCTATTTTCTCAGCTCTTATGTCAGTAGGGATATGCTTAGGTTTATGGAAAGGTTTATGGGAAGGTTTAGGGGAGGACAAGGGTGGGCCTGGTGGGGTAGGAAGTAATGGTGGTTGTTTGGTGTTTTGGAAAGTGTTTGGTAATGATTTTGAGTAGGTGGTGTTTGATTTTTGTGTTTTTGGGGAATTAACTAAGATAGATTCATCCTGCAGTCTAGCATACTCCATAGCAGCAGCAATGGATTGAGGTTTGAAAGCTCTCACAAAGGGTCTTAATCCAGGTTTAAGACCTCCAATGAAGCTCTGCAACAAATAATTCTCAGGCAAACACAGACTATTCTGAATCATGATTGATTTGAGGTTTTCAAATTCATCAACATAAGCTTCAATACTGTCAATTTGCTACAATTTATTGAACTCTTCAACCACATTCAACCCCTTATCATCCCTGAACCTCGCACTCACATCTATTGCAAAATCACTCCAATCAACATTGGATCTATTGGCTAAATAACTAGATATCCAGTTTTCAGCCTTCCCAGTCATATTTAAAGAAGCCAAATCAACTTTCTGATCAGCTGGAATTTTACATAAATCAAAGTATTTGCAGCATTTTTTTAATCCACATTCTAGTATTACTACCATCAAACTTAGGAAATTCCAGTTTAGGATTATACCCCAATTTAAGCTGACTGAAACGATCCTCTGATCTGGGTGATCTGAAGTCTATCATTTGCTCCTTCATAGCCTGGAGCATATGCAGCAGATCCTCGAACTTCCGATTAGAGGCCAGAGAAAGTTCCTCCATCTTCTGATCAGAAGCTAGAGCATGAGCATCAAGCCGTTTCTCCAAAGCCTGCAGCTAAGCTTCCATCCTGGATACTCGAGTCGAGAGTGTAGGTGCCATAATTTTACAGAGAAGGCAGCGTCTGCTCTGATACCACTGATAAGGTATTTACCTTATACCAACAGTGAGCTAAGAAATTAGCTCAACAAACCCAGATGATGATGATAGCAAAAAGGAAGAAGGAAGGAGATAACAGAATAGAGAGAGAAGCAGAGTAGAGAGAGAAAGAGATTAGGAAGAATAGTTGTAATTCATTGCATAACTCACAATTACAACGTAACCCAAGGTCATTAATAAAGCATGACACTTAACAGAAAAGATTCCTCTAATCCAGCTGGAAAATGCTAAGCATAAAACGACAAAAATGAAAATAACAACTTAACAGAATTTCCCTCCAAAATAACAAAACATTCTATTTCTTTTATCATCACCTATATCATACTCATATCATACGAGTATGAATCACTGCTCATATCATATGAACTTTCCTGTGTAGGAAAGCTCGATCTAATAAACCAGTAAGATGCAAGTACCCCAAAATCTAGATTGTCTCCTTTTCCTAACTTTTTGCACGTACGCCGAGATTTAGAAGTTCATAACAACAAAATATGCACTTCTTAACTATGGAGTAATAAATTTGAGGGGTTGTTTGGTTACACAAAGAAAATGGGGAAAGTGGAAAATCATGGGAATTTGAAAATGCATGAATTGTTTGGTTGATAATAAAAAATGTAAATGAGGGAATTGCAAATTCATGGGAATTGTGACTTCCCACAAAACATGGGAAGTTAATTACCTAACCCCCCTAGGTAAGTCAAATTTCCCATGATTTGCAACTTCCCTCATGCCAACCAAACAACTTTATACAATTTTCATGATTTTGATGTAGGAATTTAATTCCCATGAAATACAAATTCCCATGAGAAGTAAATTCCCATAGCAACCAAATGACACCTGAATTTTATCACATATATACAAATATGATCTAATCATATTTGATGAAAGAAACCCTTATTTAATTCACAATTATGTACTTGTTATTTTAAATTTCATTTTGTAGATCTTGCATTGTTTGTAAATAAATAAATAAAACTATTACTTAACCATATGTTTACACAAGTCTTTTATGCATGCATTGTATATGAATTTTTTATTCAAAATAATACCAAGTTTAACTATATGTTTTAATCACTTCATCCCTAAAAGTTCTTTCCAAATCACATTAATTGTACACATTTGCCAATGAATTACTTTGACTATAAATAATTTTAGTTGCACATTTATATTAGTAAAAGTATAACAATTGAATAATAATAATGATCTACTCATTAAGATTAAACATGAGCATATTAAATTTTCTACAAATATATATTCAGAGTAATTTAGAAAATCATCTCATTATTTTAATAGTGGTAATTAAGATTCTACATGAGAAGGACTTTAAGAAATAAAGGGAGTACTTGATTTTTCTATATTATTCTGTCTATTACGTTACATTACTTCAAGCCAACGTTATGGTGTGCATAGCCGATTCGATATCCGTCGGAGTATAAGACTGTTGGAAAGCTGCATAAGCATGTTGAGGACGAGGGCCTAGTATGCTGGACTGTTGCTGCTTCATTGGGCCTTGAGGTCTGGCCCAACCTTGGGTTGGGTATGGACAAGGTAGAGTAGTCCATTGAGGAAAATACCCCCAAGGTGGGTACTGTTGGTATTGGTGCTGCCATGGAGGAACCGACCCCCACTGTGGCTGTTGTTGCTGACCCGAACCACCGCAACCCCCACCAGTGTTCTGACCACCGCCAGGACCGGTGCCGCGACCACCCCCTGCGGTCTTGCCACCACCCGGTTGCTTGCAATTACCATTCTTCTTCTGATTCTTGTTCTTGCCACGTGATGAACTTGAATCAGAGCCAAAGTCAGAATCCCGGGAAGAGCCCGCCATTATAGCCGTAGCGAAATGAGCAGCCTTCTTAGCCAAACCCGCCTCCTCCAACGTGAGCATCGATCGGGCTTGGTAAAATTGAGGGAGGGGGCTGCTTTGTCGGATGAGAGTAGCAACACCATTGTAGGAGTCTGTGAGACCGGCAACCAATTGAAGCACAAGTCGGTTGTTGTCCACCGGTGCCCCTACATCTTTCAATTAGTCGGAAAGGCTCTTAAGCCTTTGACAATACGCCGAGGCGTTAGAGAAATCCTCCATCTTCGTGTTGGAGAATTCATGTTCAAGGGTTACGACTCTAGAGTTCTGATTGTCTTGGAAAATATCACGCAACCTTTCCCAAGCCTCCATCGCCGTTAAATTCGGTTCAATAGTTGTCTGCAAAAGATCCTTTGAAATTGTCGAATAAATCCACCTTAGAACGAGTGCATCCAACGTCAACCATAACTCCTTTTCCTCATCGGTTGAAGGGGCAACGACCTTCTTCTTCGGAGCAATAATATGGTCGAGAACCTTGTGAGACCGAGCGTGAATTTTGAATAGTTCCGCCCAAGTAGAATACGCAGCATTTTCCAATTAAAGAGTAATTGGGATGTTGGTCTTAATATTCGAGACGGTAAATGCCGGGTGGAAAAAGGATTTGCTATCCGACATTGTTACTGTAAAATAGAGGAGAATAACAGAGAAAGAAAGAAGAGAAGAAGAGGCGGAACAGTATTAGCGAGCAGCGGAAAAAACACCCTAAGAAACTGATACTATAGGGAATAGATTTCAAGCGTTAACCCCTAGCCTGAACCCCACTGTGATCATACACTAAAGTACGGTGGTGTCCAAAAGGGAAGAAGATAGAGCAAAAGAGTCGCCAACAAGTTTTAGGAACTTGTAAACCGTTCACGAGGTGAAGGTTACACCCCTTAACGATCCAAGAGATCGTCAACTCCATAAGGTCTTGAACCAAATAAGGGTTTGAGGATGAAGGTACAAATCCAACCTAAAAGAGATTGAACCTGCCCTAATAATAGGCCTCTACTTTATTCTGATCGTATTCATGTGCGCTTTCTGATTAACATGCAATCAATAGATTAACCCTAAACCTGTTTATCTATGTTGGTTGAATTTAATGCACAAATAAATCTATTATTGGCGATCACTTGAAATATAATCAAAATTAACCCTAAACAAGATTATTAATTATCTTATTAAGCGTGATTACAAGTATAAATTCCCTTTAAACATGCATAAAGGTGTGATGAAGCAATAAAAATAAAATATATCAAGCAACATGATAAATAATCAATATCATGAATAATAATTATAGTAATCATAATCATAACAATAATAATATTATCATAAATAAAATAATCATCATCAAAATAATAATAATAATAATAATATTCATAATCATCATAAATTATAACAATTATAATCATAATCATGTTCATGTTAATATTAAAGCATAATAATAGCAAGATCCTAGGCATGATACTAACAAGATTAATAACAAACCCTAGCATGTCACTAAGCAATAAAAATCAAATCTTTAACCCTAACATGATACTAACAATCATAAATATTAGGAATAACATAGGAAGCATCGTAAAAACCATATTTAATATTAAAATTACCCTAGACATGATACTAGGAATATCATAAGAACAATGTAAACATGATTTCTACATCATTATATCAATACCAACCATTAAAGTACTTACTTTGGTGCCTCGTACCTCTTTCTAATAACAAAATATACACGTTAGTAACTTCAAGGAAAATAATAAAAAACAATTAAATTAAATAATTGAAATAGAGATTTGGGACCAAACCCTCAGAAATTAAACCTTTCACGTCTAGGGCGAAGGTAACTTCGAATATGGCTAGGTGTTTCTAGATCTTGCGAATGCGGAATTTTGTATATGAAAACAAGGTTTAGAAAAGAGAAAGATGAATGAATTGATTAAGAGAGTATTAGAGAATTAATGATTGCGAATGAAAACTGATTGTAGGTGAATATAGATAAATGTTGACGAGAATCGGTGATTGAAAACGGAGTTTTTAATACGTTATTTATAGAGAAATCAACCAAAAAGATAAAATATCAAAACAGAGCATTGGCGCAACTGAAACAGAGCTGGCGCCAACATTAGGCTATTGGCTCCAAGCGCCAACACTAGCGCCAGGCGCCAATGCTGGCGCTAGGCGCCGATTTCAGAAATTCACGCGTTTTTGTTTTTATCATATCTTTTGATCCAGAAGTCTAAATAAGGCATATAATATGTCGTTGGAAAGATCTTAAAGTCTACTTTCCAACCCAATTAGAATCAGATTAAAATATTTTGTAGATAAAAATATATGGCTAAAATAGTGGAAGGGTGTCAGTTTTGGATAAAGTTTCATGTCTCATTCATATCTTTTTCGTTATAACTTGGATTTGATATTATAATATATCATTGGAAAGATAATTTCAAGATCTATCCAACCATATAAAATTTGGATAAAGATTATGAGACACGAAAATAAAATCTGAATATATTCCACTTCGTACAAAATAAGGATTCTTAAAAGGAGTAGTTTTATTCAATTTCAAACTCTTTAAAACATAATTATCAATCCTAACTCAATTAGGATTTAAAAGAACCTCCTAGAGTATTCTAAAATACTATAATCAATCCTAATAGCTTTAGGAATGATAATTAATAATAGACCCTCCTCTAGATCATTGGGCCGCATATAAAAACCAAATCGGACCCAGTTTAGTATTTTGGCCATAACTTCCTCGATATTCATCGGAATTAGGCTTATAATATATCGTTGGAAAGGTCTTTTCAAACCCCATCCAACTACACCATTATTGGATCCTTATCATGGACCAACCAAACTGGATTGACTATTTTCTTAAAATAAGTTTTCAAAAACAGAGAGAAGAGAAAAGAATTAAAACTATCCGCAACACTAGACTTTCCACACTTTCACTTCATTCGATTATGATTCGACGTGAAAGGTACTCATCACTGGGTTTGGTTTTGGGGAGACACAAATGGGTGTCTACAGAAGCCCCCACTTTGACTGAGTTTGGAGAAACGCAGGTTTCGAAAACAAAAGTCAAAGTATCGATAGGGACGGAGAATGATTCAGAACGTTCTGCGATCCTAAACCAATCTTGTAACGCCGATACCAGCAATTTAACGTTAGTTAAACAGATAAAAGAGTTAAGAAACACGTATCTTGCACCGTCGAGCACACGTATATGAAAGTAACTGATTTGTTTTGATAACCTCCTGCAAGCTAGAGAATGCCATCCCGCTTGAAAACCGCTACGCCTGTAACTGCTTCCAAATTAGAAGATTGCTCCGCCTGAAACGATCCTCCTCCGCATTGATAATATTCCATGTCCAAGGGAATACTATCGAAGATTGCTTCTCTTGAAACAATCCTCAGTTGTTTGTGACAACTATCCACAATCTAGGGAACACCACCTTGCTGTTTCGATGTTCACTCGTCTCTGAACAAAGGGCTTCTTTTTTATATGTTCTTTTGTAATATGAACTTCTAAATGATGTGTCCACGCGTCTCTTAACAAAAGAGCTTGATAATAGGATGCCCACGCGTCTCTGAGCGAAAGAACTTGAAAATAGGAGATCTTTGATGATATGTCCACGTGTCTCTGAACAAAAGAGCTTTTGAATGATATTCCCACGCGTCTCTGGAGCAAAAGAGCTTGATGGAAATGTCCACGCGTCTCCGAACAAAAGAGCTTGAAAAGGATTGTCCACGCGTCTCTGAACAAAAGAGCTTGATTGATATGCCTACGCGTCTCTGGAGCAAAAGAGTTTTCGAATTAAATGTCCATGTGTCTCTGAACAAAAGAGCTTTGATGATATGCCCACGCGTGTCTGGATCAAAAGTGCTTTTGAATGATATGCCCACGCGTCTTTGGAGCAAAAGAGCTTGATGGAAATGTTCACACGTCTCTGAACAATAGAGCTTCGGTACTTGAACGTTTGTTGCGATAATGTCTTGAAGAAAAAATTTCCGAAGACCAACGTTTGTCGATCTCTAAAGCTCGCCTGAACTTTATTTCTGCTAAAACCAATATGTCGGTGTCTCCGTGATTAGGCGCTTTAAGCTAAGTGAGACGATCTTTCATCAGGTCGATCACTTATTGCAATTGTAATCAAACTGACTACTTAACCATGTCAAATTGCTTATAGGGGCTAACTGGCGTACCAAGGAACCCAAAATTGTTGAATGAGGTCGAAATCACCTTTCTGAGAGGCTTCGAGCTCTGTCGCTGCTGAAATATCTCTGGCGCCAAGAATTGGAGTAGGGTCCTCCCTATTCTGCTACACCTGTATTTATTTTTGACTATAGAACTTTTCCAATCTCTTTAGCCATCTTAGGGTTGACCTAAGGCTTAAAATTATCTTAGGGTTGACCTAAGGTTTAATGTTTCTTGACTCATCGACTTGACACGACTCAAGGTATAAACTTGACTCGCTGATTGACTGACTCGAGGTTGACTCGACTCAAAGTGAAATGACACATGTGTTAGACTCATGACCTGTGTGTGCATAGTGTTGATTATGCGACTCGAAAATGCAAAAAAGCAAAAATTTTCTGTCATTTTTGTGGAGGGTACCGAATTTCTCCCGAAAAAGAAAGACGTGAAAAAGAAGAAGCAAAGTTTGAACATGCATGTTGAATGAGCTTAGTCAAATGTCATTTGATACTATCTCTCAAGGTACAAGGATTAATCCATCCTAGGCTATTTCAACTGTTGACTCAATGATGAAAGTATTTGGGTAACTTAGGCACGGAGGCTAAGCACTTCATACTTCGTGATGCAATGACAATTATGATTGATTTTGACGAAGCATGCTTTAGCGTTAAGATTTCATGACAAAGGGTTCCTAAGGGAAATATATTTGGTCATGTATCTGTGCGGTGTGTGAAAGTGATACTAAAGTTAGGCCGCAAGAGCTAAGTGTGTGGGAAGATGTTATTTGTTAAAAGAGTCAAATGGTGGTGACTCTTAGGCTAGGTAAGCTAATGATGTAGGGATCAAGCCCCCAAGTCTAGCTTTAAGTAAATAGGGATGAGCATAGAAGACCCCTTGATATGATCATGGTGTAAGTGTGTGAATGTGAATATGAATGCATTTTTATTACGGCCGCACCTCGATGTGAGGTTGCCTATGCATCCGTTAGGAATCAGGCCGAACGTAGCTCTAGCCGAACCTCACACAAGTGTGTATACCTCAAAAAAGGTCTTTTAAGGGTTGTAACGTGGTTAGGCTAAAGGTTATAGAAGAAGGGGATAAAGGCTCAAGACCCTAGATAAGCCCCCAAGGTGTGCAACCTTGCTTTTGAATCTTCGTATTTTTATGCTTGAGTTCCTACTCTTTTTTAGCTCTTTTTGCTTTAGAATTTATTTTATTTTAATAAGTGTGGGCAATCCCGATCATGCGGTCTATCACTCACTTGGAATTCATGTTTCTCAGGAACGGTACCGAGCACTCGATAAGAGAAGCAATCTGAGACGTGTTCTTATCGAAAATATTTTCATATCAAAGACATTGGAACACTTGCCCTTTTGTACACTTTTATTTATTTTTTTGCTTATTATTGCTATTTTGATTTTTTTTGAAATCACTCAAGCCCTTTTTTTAGAATTGCATAAGTTGCACACCATCCTATCTCAAGGTTAGGTAGATGTAGGTTGAAAAAAGAAGGGTCTATCGTTAGACGAGGCTCAAAGTGGTTTATGAAGAAAGGATTGTATATTTGAAAAGTGAAATGAGATATGATGTGGCTACAAGGGGTGCCTTAAATCATTGGTATACCTTGTGCTTAATTCGACATGAATTTTTTTATTTTTTTTATTTATATATATATATATATATATTTAATGCAATATAATGAAATGATCATATATAAGGAAATAAATGCTCATTTTATTAAAGGAAAATAAATAGAGAATCTACAAAAGTAATCTAAGGGAAAAGAAAGGTGTCTATGCTAGACTTATTAGGGAAAGGAAAAAATGAAAAAGAAATAGAAAAAGAGGCCATGAAATCTTGTCGTTCTAGCTCGCCTCTTGTCTTGTGTCATTCGCTTCATCATCACCCAGTCTTTTCGCTAGCTAGAGGCAATGGGATCTTGTTTGCCTCTATGAGATCTTGAATGAGATTTTGAAACCTGTAGCATTCATCAGTGGTATGACCGTTTCCTCGATGGTACTTGCAATAGGAATTTGGATTCCATCTCGAAGATCGATTTTCTGGTGTTGGGTCCTCGGTATGGCCAATAGGTTTGATTAATCTTCGATCATAGAGACGATCGAAAGCAGCATCGTAGGTCATTCCAATGTGTGTGAACTCTCGCCTGGGTTTCCTTTTAGATCCTTGATTGTCCATGGCTAAGACACCATTATGGTCAAAGGTACTAACATTATTACTAGAGTGGGCGTTTTCGGAAGAAGAAGGATTGTCGCTCTTCTTTCCTTTCCAGCCACCGTGGTTACTATTGTTAGTAGCTTTTTGCTTTGCGAGGTCGTCTTCGATTTCGATTCCGATGTCATAAACGGCCTTGAAAGTATTCAAGTTGTGTTGATATTTTAAATGCTTTGAATACTTTTCTTGGAGATTCTTGATAAACATCCTCACAGACTCCTTTTCGGTGGGGACCTCAATCATCTTGGCGGAAGTTTCCCTTCATTTATTAAAGAAAAAAGTAAAGCCTTCATTCTCTTTTTATCTTATCATCTCAAGTTGTCTATGGTCGGTTTCAACTTGAATATTGCACTTGTACCTATCAATGAAAGCGTTTACTATCGATTCCCAGGTAGAGATTTTCTCTTTGTCAAGGGAGAAGTACCATTGTTGGCAAACAGTTTCAAAAGATAGTGAGAATAGAGAGGGGAAAACCTTCTTATCGATACCCTTAATGTTCATTATGGTTTCGAAAGCTCTTAGATGGAAATAAGGGTTATATGTTGCCTTGAATTTAGGGATATCAGTGGCGTTGAACTTATGCGGAAGAAGTTCCTTGTCCAGCGAGACCCCTTGTGAACTCATGCCCTGAAATTTATAGTCACTAGATAGCTTGCTCAAGATTTCTTGCATGAGGTTCATTTGTTGTTACTTCACGGGATCATCGATCTTGAGTGTGAGTAGCTTCAGTGTCTTAGTCACGTTAGTCAATTGACTCCTAAGTTCATTAACTTCCTCTTGAGTTGCCATTATCTTCTTATTAGCCTTCCTCTTTTGACGAATCGGTTTATCAAAAAGTGAGACTTGAATAAAGAGGTTGTCCTTGACTAATCGCCCTTCTTTCCTCGACCAAATACTGTGGAAAAGGAATTTGGGGATATTCATTGTTAATTATTTGGCTCAAACTTTATTCAACATGCAATGGATGGAGGAAGTGAAGAAAGATTGGAATAGAATGTGAAAGAAGATTTAGATGGAGGGATATGAAGAATTAGGAATAGAATGTACCCCCCAACTCAAATAACGGAAAAGACCGACTCATGCATGAACCTAGTACATGGTCATGGTGACATATAAAAAGTGTGTGCTATGACTAGTGAGTGTATGTGACATGTTAAGACTTGTGTCATGACCATGTGGCTAGACTACGTGACTAGACTCAAGCAAAGACTAAATTAAGACCTCGCGTATATGCATTAAACTGGACAGACTGTGGTATTTTAGTCATAACTTTTGATTTGCGACTCTGATTGGGATGAAACCAACGCCAAATAAAGAAAAACTCGGGGCTACAGATCCATAGGTTGTACAACTCGTAGTTCTTTCTAGAACTTTGTCTATGACCAAAACAAGTTGACGTTTGTGCAGTATACGGGAATAAAAAATCCGGGTTGACTTAAAGGAACTATGACTCGATGTTATGTTTATTTATTAGCTCAAATTAATTAATTAATTAATAAAATAAAGTCCTTTAGTCATTAATTAGTTTATTTAGGCTTAATCACAAGTTAAACAAACGGTTAGGAAAAACACATAGAGTATGCACAACAAATAATGCACAATTAGTCAAGTAGGCACAATATGATGCAATGAGTTTGCAACCTAACCATGGCTCTAGTTCTCTAAAGTTCGGGATATGGTTTAGTCAATATAGGTTCCATGGTTAATTGTTCGGATGCACAGCGCGGAAGCCTAACCGTGAAGGGTTGGCGCGAGTGGATGAGACACCGCGAGCTTTAGAAAAAAAAACTCGCTTCCATGGTTTGGTGAATTCAACATTCTCGGATGTACCCTTTGTTGCACGGAGCGTTCAATCGGGTAGATGGAGCATGAATTCCCAGAGGGTTATGTCCATATGTAGAACACATTTGGGTTTCAGAAAAGTGAGAAAAAATTCAATCAGGAAGTAGGATCGAGCAAACAATACGAAAAACCGGTCGAAATTAGAACGCATATTTCTGGCTCGGTATTGGGGGAAATTGGTGCCAGCAATCAGAGACTGGCGCCAAATTTTAACTGTAGCGCCTGGCACCAATACTGGCGTCTAACGCTACGGCTAAAATGCTGGCGCCAAGCTCTGGCTCCTGGCGCTACTTCCCACATGCCTCAACAGTTTTCTGTGCTCGATAAAATTTTCCAATTTCGTGCGGTGTTATTTCGGTCCTAGTTGTGAAAGATATTTCTCAAATTTCCTACGTGTAAAATCCTATGTTTTTAACTCATTACGGATGGTCTTTCCAATGAGATCTTTTTTATGCATATGACAATAATGTTAATCAAAATTACGCACATGAAATACTTAGAACGTTTCGAGTCTCATCCACTCATTCTAAATCATTGCCGAAACAAATTCAGGAATTAAAATAGAAATCCTCCCCAATGGAGTCGCCAAAAACTGCGGGGAATAGATTCAAGCGTTAATCCCCTAGCTTGAACCCCACTGTGATCATACACTAAAGTACGGTGGCGTCCAAAAGGGAAGAAGATAGAGCAAAAGAGTCGCCAACAAGTTTTAGGAACTTGTAAACCGTTCACGAGGTGAAGGTTACGCCCCTTAACGATCCAAGAGATCGTCAACTCCATAAGATCTTGAACCAAATAAGGGTTCGGGGATGAAGGTACAAATCCAACCTAAAAGAGATTGAACCTGCCCTAATAATAGGCCTCTACTTTATTCTGATCGTATTCATGTGCGCTTTCTGATTAACATGCAATCAATAGATTAACCCTAAACTTGTTTATCTATGTTGATTGAATTTAATGCACAAATAAATCTATTATTGGCGATCACTTGAAATATAATCAAAATTAACCCTAAACAAGATTATTAATTATCTTATTAAGCGTGATTACAAGTATAGATTCCCTTTAAACATGCATAAAGGTGTGATCAAGCAATAAAAATAAAATATATCAAGCAACATGATAAATAATCAATATCATGAATAATAATTATAATATTCATAATCATAACAATAATAATATCATCATAAATAAAATCATCATCAACAAAATAATAATAAAAATAATATTCATAATCATCATAAATTATAACAATTATAATCATAATCATGTTCATATTAATATTAAAGCATAATAATTGCAAGATCCTAGGCATGATACTAACAAGATTAATAACAAACCCTAGCATGTCATTAAGCAATAAAAATCAAATCTTTAACCCTAACATGATACTAACAATCATAAATATTAGGAAGAACATAGGAAGCATCGTAACAACCATATTTAATATTAAAATTACCCTAGACATGATACTAGGAACATCATAAGAACAATGTAAACATGATTTCTACATCATTATATCAATAACAACCATTAAAGTACTTACTTTGATGCCTCGTACCTCTTTCTAATAACAAAATACACACGTTAGTAACTTCAAGGAAAATAATAAACAACAATTAAATTAAATAATTGAAATAGAGATTTGGGACCAAACCCTAAAAAATTAAACCTTTCACGTCTAGGGCGAAGACAACTTCGAATATGGCTAGGTGTTTCTAGATCTTGCGAATGCGAAATTTTGTATATGAAAACAAGGTTTAGAAAAGAGAAAGATGAATGAATTAATTAAGAGAGGATTAGAGAATTAATGATTGCGAATGAAAACTGATTGTAGGTGAATATAGATAAATGTTGACGAGAATCGGTGAATGAAAACGGAGTTTTTAATACGTTATTTATAGAGAAATCAGCCAAAAAGATAAAATATCAAAACAGAGCATTGGCACAACTGAAACAGAGCTGGCGCCAACACTAGCGCCAGGCGCCAATGCAGGCGCCAGGCGCTACAGCTGGCGTTTGGCGCTGATTTCAGAAATTCACGCGTTTTTGTTTTTATCATATCTTTTGATCCGGAAGTCAAAATAAGGCATATAATATTTCGTTGGAAAGCTTTTAAATTCTACTTTCCAACCCAATTAGAATCAGATTAAAATATTTTGTAGATAAAAAGATATGGCCAAAATAGTGGAAGGGTGTCTGTTTTGGATAAAGTTTCATGTTTCATTCATATCTTTTTCGTTATAACTCGGATTTAATATTATAATATATCATTGGAAAGATAATTTCAAGATCTATCCAACCATATAAAAGTTGGAGAAATATTATGAGGCACGAAAATAAAATCTGAATATATTCCACTTCGTACAAAACAAGGATTCTTAAAAGGAGTAGTTTTATTCAATTTCAAACTCTTTAAAACATAATTATCAATCCTAACTCCATTAGGATTTAAAAGAACCTCCTAGAGTATTCTAAAAGACTATAATCAATCCTAATAGCTTTAGGAATGATAATTAATAATAGGCCCTCCTCTAGATCATTGGGCCGCATATAAAAACCAAATCGGGCCCAGTTTAGTATTTTGGCCATAACTTCCTCGATATTCATCGAAATTGGACTTATAATATATCGTTGGAAAGGTCTTTTCAAACCCCATCCAACTACACCATTATTGGATCCTTATCATGGACCAACCAAACTGGATTGACTATTTTCTTAAAATAAGTTTTCAAAAACAGAAAGAAGAGAAAAGAATTAAAACTATCCGCAACACTAGACTTTCCACACTTTCACTTCATTCGATTATGATTCGACGTGAAAGGTAATCATCACTGGGTTTGGTTTTGGGGAGACACAAATGGGTGTCTATAGATACCATGAATATTCCGTGAGTTTTCCATTATACTTGCTGTGAATATATACACATTACATGCTTATCTTAAGCCACAAATCAAGGGATAGCTATACACTAAAATATATGATAAGCTACAAATTAGGAAAACATAATAATTACATATATACTAAGTCAAAGATATATTAATACTAATATATCTTAACATCAACAACAAGCATTCATTTCTTTTAAGTTTTCTTCTTAACTTTTGTAGTTCTCCCTTTGCTTAGTAGCCAAGCGATAGTGTAGTTTATCATCTAGTATGTACTGAAGGTCGTTCGTCTTTTCTAATTGTATGGCTATGAAGATAACCTATCATTCAACTTGTACAATTGTCGTAGACCTAACTCTATCTATCCTTTCATTAAAGGAATGCATTTGTATTTTCAGCACATTTTTTGTGTGGCTCATTAAAGGAATGCATTTGTATCTTCAGCCTAGTAACCCACTGTAGGGAATAATTTCAAGCGTTAAACCCCTAGCTCGAACCCCACTGTGATCATACACTAAAGTACGGTGGCGTCCAAAGGGAAAGAAGATAGAGCATAAGAGTCGCCAACAAGTTTTAGGAACTTGTAAACCGTTCACAGGGTGAAGGTTACACCCCTTAACGATCCAAGAGATCGTCAACTCCATAAGGTCTTGAACCAAATAAGGGTTCGGGGATGAAGGTACAAATCCAACCTAAAAGAGATTGAACCTGCCCTAATAATAGGCCTCTACTTTATTCTGATCGTATTCATGTGCGCTTTCTGACTAACATACAATCAATAGGTTAGCCTAAACCTGTTTATCTATGTTGGTTGAATATTAAATGCACAAATAAAACTATTATTGGCGATCACTTGAAATTATAATCAAATTAACCCTAACAAGATTATTAATTATCTTATTAAGCGTGATTACAAGTACAAATTCCCTTTAAACATGCATAAAAAGGCGTGATCAAGCAATAAAAATAAAAATCAAGCAACATAATAATCATAATAATAATCATGAATAATAATAATAATAATCATCACAAATAAAATAATCATCATAAATTATAACAATTATAATCATAATCATGTTCATGTTAATATTAAAGCATAATAATAGCAAGATCCTAGGCATGATACTAAAAAGATTAATAACAAACCCTAGCATGTCACTAAGCAATAAAAATCAAATCTTTAACCCTAACATGATACTAGTAATCATAAATATTAGGAAGAACATAGGAAGCATCGTAACAATCATATTTAATATATTTGATATTATAACCTTTTCCCTAAACATGATACTAGGAATATCATTATAACAATGTAAACATGTTTTCCACATCATAATATCAATTAAAACCATTAAATTACTTACTTTGATGCCTTGTACCTCTTTCTAATAACAAAATACACACGTTAGTAACTTCAAGGAAAATAAATAATCAAACAATTAAATTAAATAATTGAAAGAGAGATTTGGGACCAAACCCTCAGAAATTAAACCTTTCATGTCTAGGGCGAAGGCAACTTCGAATATGGCTAGGTGTTTCTAGATCTAATGAATGCGGAATTTTTTATTTGAAAAGCAAGTTCAGAAAAGAGAAAGACAGAGATGGAAAGATGGATGAAATAATCAAGAAAACTTGATGAGAATTGGTGAATGATTAAGAGAGAATTAGAGAATTAATGATTGCGAATGAAAACTGATTGTAGGTGAATGAAAACGGAGTTTTTACGTCGTTATTTATAGAGAAATCAACCAAAAAAGATAAAATTAACAAAATAGAGTTTGGCGCACGCAAAACGAGGTTGGCGCCAGGCGCCAACGTCAGCGCCAGGCGCCAATGCCTGGCGTTAGGCGCCAATCTTGTTTTTGACGCGTTTTCTAAAATCTGATAAATTTTGCCCTACAGGAGGATAAAATCGTATCTTTTCCTAAAAAATGTTCTTTAATTTTAATTAAAACTCTGAAAAGTCAACAAAAGCCAATTTATCAATGCTAATTGAATTAGGAATGAAAAGAACCTTCTAGAAGAATCTAGAAGACTAAAACCATTCCTAATTGCATTAGGAATGATAAATCATATTAGGCCCTCCCCTAGATCATTGGGCCGCATATAAGGTTCAAACCGGGCCCAGTTTGGTAAATTGGCCATAACTTCCTCAATATTCATCGGAATTGGGCTTATAATATATCGTTGGAAAGCTCTTGTCAAGCCCCATCCAACTACACTACTATTGGACCCATATCACGGACCAACCAAACTGGATTGACTGTTTTCTTAAAACAAGTTTTCAAAAATAGAGAGAAGAGAAAAGAAATTAAAACTATCCGCAACATTAAACTTTCCATACTTTCGCTTCATTCGATTATGATTTGACGTGAAAGGTACTCATCACCGGGTTTGGTTTTGGGGTGACACAAATGGGTGTCTACAGAAGCCCCCACTTTGACTGAGTTTGGAGAAACGCGAGTTTCGAAAACAAAAGTCAAAGTATCGATAGGGACGGAGAATGATTCAGAACGTTCTGCGATCCTAAATCACTCTTGCAATGCCGATACCTGCAAACTAGCGTTAGTTAAATAGATAAAAGAGTTAAGAAACGCGTATCTTGCACCGTCGAGCACACGCCTCTAAAAGTAACCAATTGTTTTGATGACCTTCTGCAAGCTAGAGAATGTCATCCCGCTTGAAAACCGCTACGCCTGTAACTGCTTCCAAATTAGGAGATTGCTTCGCCTGAAACGATCCTCCTCCGCTATGATAATATTCCACGCCCAAGGGAATACTATCAAAGATTGCTTCTCTTGAAACAATCCTCAGTTGTTTGTGACAACTCTCCACAATCTAGGGAAGGCCACCTTGCTGTTTCGATGTTCACCCATCGCGCCTCTGAACAAAAGAGCTTGAAAAGGATTGTCCACGTGTCTCTGGAGCAAAGAGCTTTTATGAAATGTCCACACGTCTCTGAACAAAAGAGCTTGATAATAGGATGCCCACAATAAGCTGGTGCTGGCGCCAGCTCTGTTTTGCGTGCTGTAGACACCCATTTGTGTCTCCCCAAAACCAAACCCAGTGATGGGTACCTTTTGCGTCGAATCATAATCGAATGAAACGAAAGTGTGGAAGGTCTAGTGTTGCGGAAAGTTTTAATTTCTTTTCTCTTCTTTCTGTTTTTGAAAACTTTATTTTAAGAAAACAGTCAATCCAGTTTGGTTGGTCCATGATATGGGTCCAATAGTAGTGTAATTGGATGGGGCTTGCAAAGAACTTTCCAACGATATATTATAAGCCCAATTCCGATGAATATTGAGGAATTTATGGCCAATTTACTAAAATGGGCCCGGTTTGAGCTTTATGTATGGCCCAATGATCTAGGGGAGGGCCTAATATGATTTATCATTCCTAATGCAATTAGGAATGGTTTTAGTCTTCTAAATTCTTCTAGAAGGTTCTTTTCATTCCTAATTCAATTAGCATTGATAAATTGACTTTCGTTGACTTTTCAGAGTTTTAATCAAAATCAAATAGCATTTTTGAGGAAATTATATTATTTTATCCTCTAGTACGGTAAACTTATCGTATTTTTTAAAACGCGTTGGAATCAGGCTTGGCGCCTAACCCCAGGCCTTGGCGCCTGGAACCAGGCCTGGCGCTAGTGCTGGTGCCTGGCGCCAGCTCTGTTTTCTGAGCGTCAGACTCTGTTTTGTTAAATTATCTTTTTTGGCTGATAATCTTTATAAATATCGTATTAAAAACTCCGTTTTCATTCACCTATTCTCACTATTCATTCACCAATGAAAATCATTCATCTCTCTTAAACATTCTTTCTTACTTTGCTTTTCATACAAAATTCCGCATTCGCAAGATCTAGAAACACCTAGCCATATTCGAAGTTGCCTTCGCCCTAGACGTGAAAGGTTTAATTTCTGAGGGTTTGGTCCCAAATCTCTCTTTCAATTATTTAATTTAATTGTTTGTTTATTATTTTCCTTGAAGTTACTAACGTGTGTATTTTGTTATTAGAAAGAGGTACGAGGCATCAAAGTAAGTACTTTAATTGATTAATTAATGTTATGATGTAGACATCATGTTTATATTGTTATTATGATATTCCTAGTATCATGTCTAGGGTAACTTTAATATTAAATATGATTGCCATGATGTTTCCTATGTTCTTCCTAATATTTATGATTGTTAGTATCATGTTAGGGTTAAAGATTTGATTTTTATTGCTTAGTGACATGCTAGGGTTTGTTATTAATCTTGTTAGTATCATGCATAGGATCTTGCAATTATTATGCTTTAATATTAACATGAACATAATAATTATTATTATTATTATTATTTTGATGATGATTATTTTATTTATAATTATTATTCATGATTTATTATTTATTATGTTGCTTATTTATATTTATTGTTATTGCTTGATCACACCTTTTATGCATGTTTAAAGGGAATTTTGTACTTGTAATCACGCTTAATAAGATATTTAATAATCTTGTTTAGGGTTAATTTTGTTTATAATTCAAGTGATCGCCAATAATAGATTTATTTGTGCATTAATATTCAACCAACATAGATAAACAGGTTTAGGGTTAATCCTATTGATTGCATGTTAATTAGAAAGGGCACATGAATACGATCAGAATAAAGTAGAGGCCTATTATTAGGGCAGGTTCAATCTCTTTTAGGTTGGATTTGTACCTTCATCCCCGAACCCTTATTTGGTTCTAGACCTTATGGAGTTGACGATCTCTTGGATCTTTAAGGGGTGTAACCTTCACCTCGTGAACGGTTTACAAGTTCCTAAAAAACTTGTTGGCGACTCTTTTGCTCTATCTTCTTCCCTTTTGGACGCCACCGTACTTTAGTGTATGATCACAGTGGGGTTCAAGCTAGTGGGATTAAAGGCTTGAAATTATTCCCTACAGTTTTTGGCGACTCCACTGGGGAGGATTTCTATTTTATTTCCTGAATTTGTTTCGGTAATGATTTAGAATGAGTGAATCAGACTCGAAAAGTTCTAAGTATTTCATGTACGTAATTTTGATTAACATTATTGTCATATGCATAAAAAAGATCTCATTGGAAAGACCATCCGTAATGAGTTAAAAACATAGGATTTTACACGTAGGAAATTTGAGAAATATCTTTCACAACTAGGACTGAAATAACACCGCGCGAAACTGGAAAATTTTATCGAGCACAGAAAGCTGCTGAGGCATGTGGGAAGTAGCGTCAGGGGCCAAAGCTTGGCGCCAGCATTTTAGTTGTAGCGCCAGACGCCAGTATTGGCGCCAGGCGCTACAGTTAAAAACTGGCGCCAGTCTCTGTTTGCTGGCGCCAATTTCCCCCAATACCGAGCCAGAAATATGCGTTCTAATTTTGACCGGTTTTTCGTATTGTTTGCTCGATCCTACTTCCTGATTGAATTTTTTCTCATTTTTTCTGAAATCCATATGTGTTCTACATATGGACATAACCCTCTGGGAATTCATGCTCCATCTATCCGATTGAACGCTCCGTGCAACAAAGGGTACATCCGAGATGTTGAATTCACCAAACCATGGAAGCGATTTTGTTCTAAAACTCGCGGTGTCCCATCCACTCGCACCAACCCTTCACGGTTAGGCTTCCGCGCGGTGCATCTGGGCAATTAACCATGGACCCTCTTTGACTAAACCATATCCCAAACTTTAGAGAACTAGAGCCATGGTTAGGTTGCGAACGCATTGCATCATATTGTGCCTACTTGACTAATTGTGCATTATTTGTTGTGCATATATATTCTATGTTTCTCTTTACCGTTTGTTGACTTGTGTTGAGATTAAATAAATTAATGACTTAAAGAACTTTGCCTAATTAATTAATTAATTAATTAATTAATTAATTTGAGTCAATAAAGTCTAATTTTTTTTAATCGGAATTGACCTAGTACGACTTTAGGCATACCCCAGTTGACTAATAACACCGAAAACAGTACCAGACCGAAGCTCCATTATTGGCGCCAAGGTCTGAGCTGTAGCGCCACACTATGGAGTGTAGCGCCTTACGACAGCTATGTTGTCTGGCGCCAAGCTCCACAGTGTGACGCCAATCCTGTCGCTTGGCCGACAGTTCGGATTATTGGTCGAGTCATCACCTAGGGTCTAATTAATCAGTTTTCTGTTTAATTCGGTTAATTTTGCTGTCAATAATGTTTAATTGAATCAATGATCGAGTTTAGGCAATAAGTCCCATGGTCTTACACAAGAGTCCAAGCATGTCACTTACACTCAACGCACACACCAATACACATACTTTGACCATGATTAAGAGAGTCTTGTGTGCGCGTTTTTCCGTCATTTTTTTAGGGGGGTAAGTCGGATATTAATCCTCCAATAAAAATAATAATACTTAATTCCCTAAAAATATGTACATTATTTTTTCCAAAAATATACACCCCTTTTCTTTTTCTTTTTTCCCTTAAAATAAACCATAAAGTCAAGATGATTCGAGTCAAGTAATTAAAACGCAAAATGGTTTAATTTACAGCGCGTGGTCAAGAAAGGAAGGACGATTAATCAAAGATAACCTCTTCGTACAAGTCCAACTTTTCGACAAACCTATAGCTCGCAAGAGAAAAGCTAGGGTTATAATGGTAACTCAAGAAGAAGTCAATGATCTTAAGAACCAACTGGCTACTGTGACTGAGACACTGAAGCTTCTTGCACTTAGGATCGATGATCCCGTGAAGCAACAACAAATGGACCTCATGCAAGAGAGTTTAAGCAAGTTGTCCAGCAACTACAAGTTTCAAGAGCTTACATCACAAGGGGTCTCGGTGGACAAGGATCTTCTTCCGCAGAAGTTCAACGCCAACGACATCCCAAAATTCAGAGCAATTGACAACCCTTACTTCCATTTAAGAGCATTTGAAACCATAATGAGTATCAAGGGTATTGATAAGAAGGTCTTCCCTTCTCTTTTCTCACTATCTCTCGAGACCGTTTGCTAACAATGGTTCTTTTCTCTCGAGAAAGAAAAGACCTCTACCTGGGAGTCTATAGAAAACGCTTTCGTTGATAGGTACAAGTGCAACATTCAAGTCGAGACTGACCATAGAGAACTTGAAATCCTCAAGCAGAAAGAGAATGAAGGCTTCACCTCTTTCTTTAACAAGTGGAGAGAAACCTCAGCTAAGATGATTGAGGTGCCAAGCGAAAAAGAGTCTGTGAGACTGTTTATCAAGAATCTCCAAGAAAAATATTCCAAGCATCTTAAATATCAAAATAATCTCCATACCTTCAAGGCCGTTTATGACATTGGGATCAATATTGAAGATGACTTGGCTAAGTCAAAAGCTGCCAACAATAACTCCAACAGTGGCTGGAAAGGAAAGAAGAACGACAATCCTTCTTCTTCCAAAACCGCCCACTCAAATAATGTTAGCACCTTTAATTTAGGAGAAGTTCTTGCCATGAACAACCAAGGACAGAAGAAACCATTTAGGAGGAACTTCACTCCTATTGGCATGAGTTATGACACCGCATTTGATCGATTAAATGCAAAAGGTCTTATAACTCCTATTGGACCATTTGGGGACCCCACCAGTTGAGAAGAGGTCGGTTAACTGGAACCCCAATGCACACTGCAAGTATCACCAAGGTAGGGGCCATTCCACTGAAAGCTGTTGGAAGCTTAAAGAAGCTATCCAAGACCTAATCGACAACAACAAACTGCCGTTGCCCCCTGCCAGTAAGAAGCCAAGTATCGACAATGCACCTCTAGCTCATACTCTAGCTATCTCCGATGAAGAAAACGAGGTTGACCCCTCCTCTCTCATTAGACCTGTTGAAGAAATCAGTGTTATAGAAAAAGAAGAGGAGATCTTTTTCGATGTCAAAGATAGCCTTCCAGAACCGGCAAATAAGGAAGATATACAATTGCTCACACTGTCTATGAAGGAGACATCGCAATTACTACGTGAAGCTCTCAAAGTTATGAACAAACTCCAAAAGAAATATGATGAGCTTCCACTTCCAAAAGAAGAACCTAAAAAAGAATTCACACCAGTAAGGATGACTTATGAGGCAAAGCACTTTCCCTAACAAGTCACTGAAAAACCCAAGAAGAGCAATAAAACCTACACTCCGATTGGGATCCCATATGTGCAAATGTTCGAAATGCTCTCCGAGAGTGGCGAGGTCAAACCTCTCGAACCGAGACCATTCGAATCATTAAAAAGGACAGATAGATATTACTGTCAGTATCATCAATCAGGGGGGCACACTATAGAAAACTGTTTCAAATTCAAGGATTTGGTACAGAAAATGATTGATGAAAAGAAACTAGTTCAAGTTCAACAAGAAGAGGATATAACCATTAATGGAGTTTGGGACAGTGATGAAGAAGATGTCTATCTAAAGGACATAGTAGGACCTTCACCTTATGTATCATACACCACAGATGACATTTGGGCTGAAGAAGATTCATCAATAGATGTCCTCACAAGATCCGGGAGAATGCAACCTCCTGTTTCAACACAACCTATGCCCACCATACATCAAGTTCCCATACCTATCATCGAAGACAACGACATTGTTAAACAGTTTAAGAAGACAAAAGTTGAGATGAATGTGTGGAAACTTCTGGCAACATCTCGAGAACATAGGTTGGCTGTAATGAATGCCTTGGATAAAATCAGAATAGATTCTGACACTACTCCTGAGGGACTAGCCAACTTCTTCACAAGTGACCTTCTTAGTCTGATTAACTTGATCACCTTTTCTGACAAAGATTTACCCCCAGAAGGTGACAAACATTACAAGGCATTAAACCTCACGGTAGTCTGCAAAAGGATGAATGTTCCTATGACTCTTGTAGACAATGGATCGCCTATCAATGTCTGTCCACTTAGGACCACGAGGATGCTTGGCATAAGGGATAAAGACTTAACTCCGTCCACACAAGGAATAAGAGCTTACGATAATACTCGTCGTCAAGCTCTTGGCAAGATTACCTTAAATGTAACGGCAGGAGCAATATAACATGCTACTACTTTTCAAGTAGTGGACATCAAAGCCTCATTCAACTTGTTGTTGGGACGCCCTTGGCTTCATGATCTAAAGGTCGTCCCTTCATCTCTCCACCAACAAGTGAAAGCTATAGTTGGAGGAATTCCAATCACCATCAATGCTTCGCCTATGAGAATCAAATCCATAGAGAATTCAATCATTAATGTGGAGCACGACGAGGATGATGAAGACCTATGGGGATTTAATGAAGAAGTCTCCTTAATCCAGGAGGATGAAAGGACATCTCTTTGCCATGACCCCCATTCCAACATGACCGTCAACGCCATGCTGAAGAAACAAGGACACTTTCCTGGAATGACTTTAGGAAAGAAGAAAGGAATAGAAAAACCGCTGGAGTCACCTGGCCTCCCTAAGTTAGATACTTTCGGACTTGGTTTTGAACCGACTCGGAAAGATCTCAAGCGAGCCTAGGAAAAGTTGAAAGCACGTAAGGACGCTCGCATTCAAAAGAAAGCAATTCCAATGGATCAGTACCCTCTTACGCTTAATGGTCAGTTCATAAAAGAAGGAGAGGACTATCCATGTTATGAATTTCCCGAGCCATTTGTTGTAAACGGCATAAGACAACCGGGATTCGAGATTTTCTTGGATTGCTACTTCACTGATGAAATCCCAACTCCCATCCATAAGGAGAAAGCACCCCCATGCTTTGACTTTAACGTCATGGGATTACTGTTTGGGCGAGAAAAGAATGAGCCAACTTATGAAGAAGATAACTCCTCACTCATTCAAACGGTCCTACAAAGTGAAAGCTTCGACCCCTCGAAGCTAATTACTCCAGATGAAGGATCACTACAAGGGTGGTGCAAAACTATCAAAGTGACTACTCCAAGCGGAAGGAAGATATCAATCACGACGGGGCAAGGACCGATGTTTGAAGAGTCGTCTGAGTCTGAGTCTTTTCCTTTAGAGTCTTCTAAGTCTTTAGTAGTAACACCTCCCTCTCCTATTTCTTCTCCTAGGATAGTTAGTGATCCAGTCCCTGAGGACATATCACTCTTTGATGTAATGATCTCAGAGTATAATAATATTTCTCATTCTCCTTACTTCTTGTGTTCTTCCCTAACCCAAGATGACGAGTATTGCTTAGCTAATGATGAAAAAGACAAAGAAATTATTAAAGCAATGGAAACACTCGAAAAGAAAACACCGGTAATTGAAGAAACTGAAACGGTTGATATCTCGAATGATTCAACCCATAAAAGAGAAGTTAAAATCGGATTAACATTGAATAAACAAGAAAGAACCGATTTAATTAACTTACTTAAAATATTTATCGATGTATTTGCTTGGTCATATGAAGATATGCCAGGCATTAATAGAGAAATAGCTCAACACACTATACCACTAATTCCAGGAATGAAACCTGTAAAACAAAAGTTGCGTCGAATGAAACCCGACGTAACACTTAAAATAAAAGAAGAAGTTCAAAAACAAATAACTGCAAGATTCATCAAGGTATCCAAATACCCCGAATGGGTCGCCAACGTCGTCCCAGTTCCGAAGAAAGACGGAAGGGGAAGGATGTGTGTCGACTATCGAGATCTAAATAAGGCAAGTCCAAAGGTCGACTTCCCTTTGCCGCACATCAATATTCTGGTAGATAACACGGCAAACCACGCGCTTCTCTCGTTCATGGATGGGTACGCAGGTTACAACCAGATTCTCATGGCAGAAGAAGACATGGAGAAAACAACCTTTATAACACCATGGGGCACTTACTGCTACACGGTAATGCCATTCGGGTTGAAAAACGCGGGTGCTACTTACCAACGTGCAGCAACTGCCTTACTCCATGACATGATGCACAAAGAAGTCGAAGTATATGTTGACGACATGATTGTAAAATCAAAAGACCGTCCAGGCCATCAAGTAGCCTTAAGGAAATTTTTCGAAAGGCTAAGAAAGTATAACATGAGGTAGAACCCATCAAAATGTGCTTTTGGAGTCACCTCAGGCAAGCTCTTGGGATACGTTATAAGCTCTAGAGGAATAGAGGTAGACCCAACCAAGATTAAAGCAATCATGTCAATGTCACTGCCCAAGACCGAGAAACAGATTCGAGGATTTATTGGCCGGTTGCAATACATAAGTAAGTTCATATCAAAACTGACGACGATATGTGAACCAATCTTCAAGAAGCTCAAGAAGAATGTACCAGTAATATGGGATGACGAGTGTCAAAAAGCCTTTGAAAAGATCAAAGCCTATCTCGCAAATCCTCCCGTATTAGCACCAGCACTTCCCGGAATACCTCTTAGGTTATATTTGACAGTTACCAAAGAGACAATGGGAGCCATGCTAGCACAAGAAGTAAAAGGCAAAGAGAACGCAATCTATTACCTAAGTAAAAAGATGCTTGAATACGAAACACGCTATACACCGCTCGAGAAATTGTGCCTCGCCTTGGTGTGGGCCACAACTAAGTTAAGACATTACATGTTGGTGCATACCGTTTTCATAGTCTCCCGATTAGATCCACTCAAGTATCTATTCGAGAAATCTACACTCAATGGACGCATATTAAGATGGATAGTCAATCTAGCCCAGTTTGATGTACAGTTTATGCCACAAAAAGCTATTAAAGGATCGGTGGTGTCAGACTTTCTAGCAGAATTTCCTATAGAAGACTCTACGCCAATACAAGACAATGAATTTCCAGATGAAGACTTGATGGTCACTGAAGATGATACTTGGACCTTGTATTTCGACGGAGCCTCAAACCAAAAGGGATGTGGTGCCAGAGTGCTACTAGTATCACCTAAAGAAGAGCACGTTCCAATCTCAATAAAGCTTGATTTCGACGTTACCAACAATGCTGCTGAATATGAAGCATGCGTGGTAGGCCTTGAAACAGCTTTGGCATTGGGAGTAAAGAAGTTAAGAATATTCGGAGACTCTTCTTTGATCATCAATCAGATATCTAAAAGGTGTAAAGTAAGGAGAGAAAGCTTAGCCCCTTACCAAACTTATCTAGAAACTCTTACCGACCAGTTAGAGAAAGTAGAATACACATATCTACCTAGAGAGGAAAACCAATTTGCCGATGCCTTGGCAAGATTAGCCTCAATGGTTAGGATTCCCACGGAGATCAAGAAAATGCCTCTAACTATCAAAAAAAGGCACAAACCAGCATACATCCAAGCTATAGAAGACGACGACTTAGTCCAAGAAGAAGAAGAAGAATCGTGGTACACGGACATACTCAATTATGTCACCAATGGAGAATACCCTCCTCATGCTGACAAAAGAGAAAAGCGAGCGTTGAGACTTTTGGCTTCTCAATATGTACTCATAGACAACGAGCTACATAAAAGGGTACCTAAAGGTCGAGCTCTCTTATGTATAGGAAAGATGGATGCACAAAGAGTGATGAGAATAGTTCACGAAGGAATCTGTGGCACTCATGTAAACGGCAAAATGTTAGTCCAGAAAATAATGCGAGAAGGATATTATTGGACTACAATGAATAGGGATTGCCATCAATACGTAAAAAGATGCCCTAAGTGCCAAATTTACGCCAACTTACAACATGTCCCTCCATCTTTGCTCTACACCTACACATCGCCATGGTCATTCTCTACATGGGGAATTGACATAATCGGCAAAATCACTCCCCCAGGAACAGGAGGCCACGAATTTATCCTAGTAGCAATCGATTACTTTACAAAGTGGGTAGAAGCGCAATCATACGCTAAACTCACTGCAAAACATGTAGCACTCTTTATCGAAAGAAATATTATCTGTCGATATGGAGTCCCACATGAGATGATAAGTGACAATGGAACTCACTTTCAAGCCGAATGTGAAGAATTGCTACAAAAATACGGCATTCAACATCATCATTCTTCCCCTTATAGACCTCAAGCAAACGGAGCAATCGAGGCAGCTAATAAAAATTTAAAGACTATCATCGAGAAAATGACTGAAAATTATAAGGATTGGCCTGACAAGCTTCACTTCGCATTGTGGGGTTATCGCACGTCAATCCGTACATCAACAGGAAATACACCATTTTCCTTGGTATATGGAATGGATGCCGTACAACCTGTCGAACTAGAAATACCATCTCTACGCATCGCGTTAGAGAGTAAACTCGATGAAGTGAATGGACTAGGGCAAGATACGAAGAATTGATTCTACTCGACGAGAAACGACTAGAAGCTCTACATCACACTCAGTGTTACCAAACTCGTATGGCTAGGCATTTTAATAAGAAGGTCAAGACAAGAAATATCAAAGTAGGAGATTTGGTATTAAAAGCGCTAAGGAAAAATGTTTTAGACCTAAGGGGAAAATTTAGACCAAACTGGTCTGGCCCCTACATTGTCAAAACAATCCTGTCAGGAGGTGCAGCAAAACTAACTGACATGGATGGCAATGAATTTTCAAACATGACAAATCTTGACCAACTTAAGAAATACTACCCATAATTACTTGAGTAGGATACTCAAGAGAGCTACGTTCGGCCTGATTCCTTAAGAAATGATACGTAGGCAACCCTTAACGGGTGCGGCCACTTTATTTTTCGACATCTCCGCGTTCCAGAATTAATTAAAAATTCAACAGAACATCGGCGAATTGTTGGCGTCGCAGAACAGAGCCTGGCGCCAGCCAGAAGTCATCAGCGCCAGACTTCAGTAGCTGACGCCAAATGCCAATGACTGGCGCCAATTCAGAAATAAAATTTGGGCGAATTTCAGTGTTTTTCGGAAAATTTTCGACTTCCGTACTCGAAGAATTTCTGGAAAATTAATTTTTCGATTTTCATTGCTTTAAATAAATTTAAAGTAAATAATTTATTTGAAAGCTAAAATTTCATTAATAAAATAAAATTACATTAATGATGGAATTTAAATAAAAGCTGAAATAAATTAACTTTAAATAGAAATATCAATCTAAGTCTAATAAATCTAAAGCTAAGCAATGCTCTTACTCTTTCTAATCCTTTCTAGCTCTTTTCCAATTCTTGTCTGCTTCCTCCTCTTCATCCATGACTTTAGCTAGTAGGCATCCTTTAGAGGACCTACATTCAATTTTGGAGTAGATGGTCTCCTCTTCAGCTAACACTCCATACTTCTTTTCCACCCAAGCTTTTTTGTCTGTGGTGTTAGCTTTCCTTTTTCCTTGTCTTTGGTAGTATTTTTCTTCCTAGGCATTGCAGGTGTTTTGAATTCAACTCTTGCACCTAAGCGGTCCTTGGCAGGAGTCACCCTGTCACCTAGACGATTCTTCACATCGGTTCTACCCTGATCAATCGAAGATTTCTTCAGCAACCATTTCTTTACATCATTGGACAAAGAAGGAGGAACCTTTTGGGTAATCACTTCCCACAAAGGTCTAGCGCCCCAGTAAGCATCAAATCTGTCTACTTCTTGAGAAATAGAGTACTCAAAGGGAGGACGAAGATCTCCGGAAGGAATATTCTGAAGCAAGCCGTATTGTCTTTTTACCCTGCAGGGATAATAATATGTTACACGAGACAAGCTTGGAAAACGACAGAAGGGTTGCTTGTTAACACCAACCATCCTTTCTATTTTCCACCATGGGATGACCCACTTGATAGTAAAATCACGTGATTCAAAGACTTTTCTCCACCCATGGCGCCCAATTTTAGGGATGCGCTTCTTCCTTCTCATGAAGCAATTGGGAGTATATTTTTCAATGTCGTTCGGAGGGCTAATTAATCCTAGCCTCTCCATTAGCCACATCTGTAAAAAATTGCAATGCAAATAAATCATTATTACAATACAAAAATATATTTTTTGATTTATGTAATTAAAAATATTATTTTTCTACCTGTAATAAAATTGGAGAGCCGCGAAGAGGCGCTTTTGGGTCCCTTTTCAATTTGTCTAGACTAATCATAGTCTCTCCAACTATTAATGGCATTGGATTTCTCCCTAATTCAATTTGTTCTAGTACAGTGGTTATAATTGATTGACCTTCGTTACTTTTACCACTACTAAGAAAAAATTGATTAAGCATGCAAAATAAGAACGCCCTTCTTCTATATATATATGAAAAGATTCAGAAAGAGGTTTATCAAAATAATAGCGTGCAAATTCTTTCAAATTCACTATGTTGCCATCCACTATTTTCGATAAATCCCTTTCCTTTAAATTAAAGAAGCGATCAAAATCCTTATAATAGTATGAATCTATTCTAGGGATTGCTATAAGGTCTATCGCAGGGAAGCCTAAGATAGCACCAAATTCCTCCGGCAAAGGGCTAATCTCATCATACCCTATTCTGAAACAATGAGTATCAACATTCCAAAATTCTAAAGCGGTATGTATGAAGTCTAGGTCTAGATCTACCTCTTTGATGCCATAAATTCCCCCCAAGTGAAATAAATATAATTCTTTTTTGTCTCTAGCGTTAAGAGATCGACACCATTCATGAGTGTATTGGGTGAAGGTTTTGGTGACTAAAGACATGATTATTATTTTTTCTAAAGAAGAGAATTGTTTTATTCGCTGGAATTATGAGAAGAATCGGCTGGGCAGGGGGCTATTTATACACAAATTGCGAAGAATTTTAATCAGAATGAAACACGGAGTCAGCGTCAATTGGCGTCAAAACCCCGTGATTGGCGCCAACCGCCGGCGCTTGGCGCCACACGCTAAGTGTAGCGCCTGGCGCCATGCGCCATAGTGTGGCGCCAGCTGGCGCCAAGTTGCCAGACCAGCCGCGCGTGCTTAACTTGCGTTTTTAATATTAGACTCGAGTCGGTTAATGACTTTATGGCTCCGTTTAATTTTCCTAAACATCTTTTCTATCCTTTTTCTTAATTAATTAAATATAGCTATTATTTTTAATTTAGATTATTCCTTTTGGACTTTATTTTAATTTCCAAACACCCGACATTTCATTTGATTTTTTCCTTTTTTATTTTTTTCTTTTTGGGGGAGAGAGTCGAATACCCTCCATCAATAATAAAAATGACGGAATTTTTGCGCAAAATTGTTGTCACATTTGTTCTTGCACACACAAACATACACACAACAGTAAATAAACTCATAATGGCATAAATATACAAAATGTGTCTATAAATAATGAGTCTAAGGCAAAGTTCTATAAACAAGTCAAAATAAAATATACACAGGAACAAACTACGGCGCCGGAGGACGTAGGCCCATCATGTCATAAAATTGCGCCGTACGAGGAGTCACCTCTTCACCAGCTCCGGCTCCAGTCCCAGCTCCAATCTCCGTAGGAGGAGGAAGACTCAATATAGGACCACTCCAGCCAGGATCAACCTGAGGCTGAGGCCGCGGAGGCTGCTGCGATGACGAGCCAACCTCGTACATCCCACCACCTCTGAAAGCCGAGGTAGCCTCTCCTACCGGTGCAGCGGGAGCACCCTCAGAGGAAGATCCCGAGCCCTCTGCAACATCAGCTCGAGCAGCCTCAGAGCGACCGCTTCTACCCCCCGACGAAGTGTGACGACGTCTCGAGCTAGACCTCGCTGGGTCCCTCCGCCCCTCAGGTCTCGTGCGGGTGTGATAAGCGATAGGCTGACCCTGCAAAAAGAGTTAAATCAGAAACAAAGTGAAATTGAAGCAGCAATGCAAAAATAATGAGCAAAGAAAGGCTACCTCTCGGATGACGTCATCCCGACGGCAAGTGGCCGCGTTCCTCATCCGGACGAGCTGGCTCCGGAAGGCATCTATGCATCGTGCCATCGCCGAAACCACCTCGCGTGAAAACTGTCAGAAAAATAAGTCAGTAAATATACATGATATATGAACATAAGATTCTGAAAAAAAAAAAAAAAACAAAAAAAACTAGGCTTACTCTAGTCTGGTGGCGAGGAATCGACCGCTCTACGAAGCGCTCGCCCTCGGGAGCCAGAGAAATCATCTCCTCAATCGGCCCGTACATCCCCTGGTAGTGGATGGACATACGGGGTGGCACGAACTCAGCAGCACCATCCTGATAAAACGGAAAAAATCAGTAAAGCATTACTTGGGGGCTATTTAGTGGAAAGTAAAGCTAAGAAAATCTTACCCTCACATCCTCAGCCGGAACAGGGGCTGGAGCTAACAAAGGTAGTAGCTCCTCAGCATAACACCGCCCGAGGATCACATGGGATCGCCAAGGGGTGCCAGCTCCCTTTGACATGCTCGACAACCGCGCCTCATCGAACGTATGACGTGGTGGAGTAACGGGAACGACGAAGACATCAGAAGATTGCTGTCTGGCGAACCTCTCTCCTAAGTACGCGAACGCTCCGTAAGTCCCCAGAAAATAGCGACGCTCAGTAGAATACTATGCGGCTAACCCAGGGACTGTCCAACCGCCCCACGGCCAGTATACCACCTCAGGTCCCTATAAAGAGCAATCAATCAGGCAAGAATATATCTAAAGCATCGCGGAAGAGCAAGATAAACAATAAAAGTCGTACCGATATGATCCGGCTCCGGACATGTGTAGTGGACGTGTCCACATGGTGGCCGCCCCAAGAGGCGCTCACTGGAAATCCCCGCGGCGATGGTCTCGCCGGCGCAACGGACGGAAAGTACTCGTAGAACCAGATCTACAAATAGCTAAAAGCGTGAGTAGATGCTAACTAATATGCAGAGCTAAACTTTATAGGGAATAAATGTTTACCTCTACGACCTTCCAGAAGGCAGACAAAGCAACGTTTGCCCCAAAGGACCGGTGACGACACGAGTCCCTCAGCGCACGAACGAAGTCAGCATAGGCCAAGCTGGCCCAGTCATAAGTCCCGATCCGGTGAAGATCATGGACTGCAGGGAGGTAGTAAAGCAATGCCCTACTACCCTTATCAGGGGAGAATGTCCCTGACAACAACATCAGCACAAAGATGCACACCCGCTGCTCTCGGGTGGTCGCATCGTCATCAAGAGCCGCTTCCAGCGTCGAGCGGCGAATTCCTCTAGCACTAAACTGAGTCGTCTCGACCTCAGCTCGAGCCCGAACAACGATCGTCCCCAACAGCTCCTCGACCTCTGAAGAGAAGACGTCGATCCCACTGTCGAACAGCAGTGGCACAGAAGTGAACTCCAGTCATGTGATGAGATTGAAGTCCGTAGGGGTGACCATCATCTCGCCCCAGGGGAAATGGAAGGTGTTGGTGGTGTCCCAGAAGAACTCCACCAAAGCGCGCACTACATGATGACCCCCGCTGGAGGCAATCATAGCCTCGGAGGTCTCAAATAGAGTAGCTAGTCCACAAGACTCCCATAGGAGTCTCGTCTCAAGATCCCTGGCGATGTACATCCTGTACAAATCGCCTAAACCATCACAGCCAGAGCCGTGATGCCGTGTCCTCCCGGGCACGATGCCCTGTCTCACCCTCTCAGAAATGTGGTGGATGGGGGCGAAGAACAGGGTCCGCTTATCCCACTCCGGAAGTCGACCAAGCGAAGGAGAAGGCGTAACGTCATCCTCTACGGGCTCATGCTCCCGTCTAGTGTTTCGGGACCGTGAACCCGAGCCTCGCTGTCTAGCCATGCTACATTGTGCAAAATTATCATGAATTAAGGTTCTATAGTATCTAAGGTTCGCCTAGCCGCATGATACTATGTTCGCAAAAACAGAGTACGTAGTACTAAAACAGAGCACAAATTCAAATTGAGCATGACAGCATTTTTCAAGCAATCAAACAATTTCTTGCAACACTATAGTGATTATTGTGACAAATTGAACAAGAATTGCTAGCAAAAGTGTCAAGAACAAGGCACATTGTTCTTCACGACCTTAAGAGGTCCAACAATGGCAAATTGCTCATTTCTTCACCAAATTGAGTCAAACAAGTCTCAAATTACTCCCAAGGCAATATACAAACATAATCTAGCAATTTCATGGCATAAAACTTGACAAAAAAAGCAAATTGAGCATTATAAGTTTCGAATTTTCATGAAATTCGTGAATAAACATGCCAAAAATTCATAAAAACTGATATGAGTTTGAAGAAAACTTACATAGATCAGGAAAATAGATGAAAAGAGCTTTGATTTGCAACAAATTTGAGCGAATTTGATTGAGAAACGAGCAAGCAATGAGCAATTGAATTTTCAGACTTCTTTCGAGCAGTTTTGCGACGAGCAGCCAGCAAAATGAAGAAGAAAGGGGGTATTTAAGGAAATCCCTGTGCTGGCGCCAGGCCCTATGCATTGGCGTCACAAATTTTTCTTGGCGCCTGGCGCCAACATCAGCACCTGACGCTAAGGCCAGCTGTGTGGCGCTGATGGTTTTTCAGCGACGCCAAAGCACCCAACCACCTGTTGAGGTTGTGCTAGTCTTGTGCAACATAATTTTTGGTTCCTTGGTACGCCAGTTAGCCCCTCTAAGAGATTTGACATGATTTAGTAATCGGCTTGATTACATAAAGTGATCGACCTGATAAGAGATCGTCTCACTTAGCTTAAAGCGCCTAAGCATTGGCTCATTAGCATAAAGCACCGACATATAGGTTCAAAAGCGCAAAAGTCACCGACATATAGGTTCAAAAGCAAAAGAGCGTCGACGTACAGGCATAGCGGAAGAAAAGTTCAGGCGAACTTTTAAAGATCGACAGACGTGGATCTTCGGTAATTTCCTTTGAGAAATTGTCGCATCAAACGAAGGTGACTTCAAGAGAAGATATCTTCGACAGCATTCCCTAGCTTGCGGAGGGTTGTCACGAACAACTAGAGATTGTTTCAAGAGAAATAATCTTCGATGGTATTCCCTAGGATGTGGAATATTATCAATGCGGATGGAGATTGTTTCAAGTGAAATAATCTTCGATAGTATTCCCTAGGATGTGGAATATTATCAATGCGGATGAGGATTATTTCAAGAGAAATAATCTTCGATGGTGTTCCCTAGGATGTGGAATATTATCATAGCGGGGGAGGATCGTTTCAGGCGAAGCAATCTTCCATATTGGAAGTAGTTACAGGCGTAGCAGTTTTCAAGCGGGATGACATTCTCTAGCTTGCAGGAGGTCATCAAAACGAATCGGTTACTTTCAGAGACGTGTGCTTGACGGTGCAAGATACGCGTTTCTTAACTCTTTTATCTGTTTAACTAATGCTAGTTTTGTAGGTATCGGCGTTACAAGATTGATTTAGGATCGCAGAACATTCTGAATCATTCTCCGTCCCTATCGATACTTTGACTTTTGTTTTCGAAACTTGCGTTTCTCCAAACTCAGTCAAAGTGGGGGCTTCTGTAGACACCCATTTGTGTCTCCCCAAAATCAAACCAAGTGATGAGTACCTTTCGCGTCGAATCATAATCGAATGAAACGAAAGTGTGGAAGGTCTAGTGTTGCGGAAAGTTTTAATTTCTTTTCTCTTCTTTCTGTTTTTGAAAACTTTATTTTAAGAAAACAGCCAATCCAGTTTGGTTGGTCCATTATATGGGTCCAATAGTAGTGTAATTGGATGGGGCTTGCAAAGACCTTTCCAACGATATATTATAAGCCCAATTCCGATGAATATTGAGGAAATTATGGCCAATTTACTAAACTGGGCCCGGTTTGAGCTTTATGTACGGCCCAATGATCTAGGGGAGGGCCTAATATGATTTATCATTTCTATTGCAATTAGGAATGGTTTTAGTCTTCTAGATTCTTCTAGAAGGTTCTTTTCATTCCTAATTTAATTAGCATTGATAAATTGACTTTCGTTGACTTTTTAGAGTTTTAATTAAAATCAAATAGCATTTTTTAGGAAACTATATTATTTTATCCTCTAGTACGGTAAACTTATCTTATTTTTGAAAACGCGTTGGAATCAGGCTTGGCGCCTAACCCCAGGCCTTGGCGCCTGGAACCAGGCCTGGCGCCTGGCGCTAGCCATTGGCGCCTCGCGCTAGTGCTGGTGCCTGGCGCCAGCTAGCCAGGGTTGGCACCAGCTCTGTTTTCTGAGCGTCAGACTCTGTTTTGTTAAATTATCTTTTTTGGCTGATAATCTTTATAAATATCGTATTAAAAACTCCGTTTTCATTCACCTATTCTCACTATTCATTCACCAATGAAAATCATTCATCTCTCTTAAACATTCTTTCTTACTTTGCTTTTCATACAAAATTCCGCATTCGCAAGATCTAGAAACACCTAGCCATATTCGAAGTTGCCTTCGCCCTAGACGTGAAAGGTTTAATTTCTGAGGGTTTGGTCCCAAATCTCTCTTTCAATTATTTAATTTAATTGTTTGTTTATTATTTTCCTTGAAGTTACTAACGTGTGTATTTTGTTATTAGAAAGAGGTACGAGGCATCAAAGTAAGTACTTTAATTGATTAATTAATGTTATGATGTAGACATCATGTTTATATTGTTATTATAATATTCCTAGTATCATGTCTAGGGTAACTTTAATATTAAATATGATTGACATGATGCTTCCTATGTTCTTCCTAATATTATGATTGTTAGTATCATGTTAGGGTTAAAGATTTGATTTTTATTGCTTAGTGACATGCTAGGGTTTGTTATTAATCTTGTTAGTATCATGCATAGGATCTTGCAATTATTATGCTTTAATATTAACATGAACATAATTATTATTATTATTATTTTGATTATGATTATTTTATTTATAATTATTATTCATGATTTATTATTTGTTATGTTGCTTATTTATGTTTATTGTTATTGCTTGATCACACCATTTATGCATGTTTAAAGGGAATAATCACGCTTAATAAGATATTTAATAATCTTGTTTAGGGTTAATTTTGATTATAATTCAAGTGATCGCTAATAATAGATTTATTTGTGCATTAATATTCAACCAACATAGATAAACAGGTTTAGGGTTAATTCTATTGATTGCATGTTAATTAGAAAGCGCACATGAATACGATCAGAATAAAGTAGAGGCCTATTATTAGGGAAGGTTCAATCTCTTTTAGGTTGGATTTGTACCTTCATCCCCGAACCCTTATTTGGTTCTAGACCTTATGGTGATAGCCATTGGCGCTTGGCGCCAATTAGCCAGGGCTGGCGCCAGCTCTGTTTTGTTGGCGTTAACCTCGTTTTGCGTGCGCCAAGTGCTCTGTTTTGATATTTTATCTTATTGGCTGATTTCCTCTATAAATATCGTATTAAAAACTCCGTTTTCATGGACCTACAATCAGTTTTCATTCGCAATCATTAATTCTCTAATTCTCTCTTAATCATTCACCAATCCTCATCAAGTTTTCTTGATTATTTCATCTCTCTCTTTCTCTTTTTCTAAACTTTATTTTCACATACAAAATTCCGCATTCGCAAGATCTAGACATACCTAGCCAAGTTCGAAGTTGCCTTCGCCCTAGACGTAAAGGTTTTAATTTCTGAGGGTTTGGTCTCAAATATCTCTTTCAATTATTTGATTTAATTGTTTTGATTATTATTTTCCTTGAAGTTACTAACGTGTGTATTTTGTTATTAGAAAGAGATACGAAGCATCAAAGTAAGTACTTTAATGGTTTTAATTGATATTACGATGTAGAAATCGTGCTTATATTGTTATTATGATATTCCTAGTATCATGTTTAGGGAAAAGGTTATAATATCAAATATGCTTAATATGATTCCTAAGATGCTTCCTATGTTCTTCCTAATATTTATGATTGTTAGTATCATGTTAGGGCTAAAGATTTGATTTTTATTGCTTAGTGACATGCTAGGGTTTGTTATTAATCTTGTTAATATCATGCCTAGGATCTTGCTATTATTATGCTTTAGTATTAACATGAATATGATTATGATTATAATTATTATAATTTATGATTATGATAATTATGAATATTATTATTATTATTATTATTATTATTATTATTATTATTATTATTATTATTATTATTATTATTATTATTATTATTCATGATTATTATTGTGATATTGTTTATTATTGTGTTGCTTGATGCTTATTATTTATTTCTTGATCACACCTTTTATGCATGTTTAAAGGGAATTTGGTACTTGTAATCACGCTTAATAAAATAATTAATAATCTTGTTAGGTTTAATTTGATTATAATTCAAGTGATCGCCAATAATAGTTTATTTGTGCATTAAAATTCAACCAACATAGATTAAACAGGTTTAGGGTTAATCTATTGATTGCATGTTAGTCAGAAAGCGCACATGAATACGATCAGAATAAAGTAGAGGCCTATTATTAGGGCAGGTTCAATCTCTTTTAGGTTGGATTTGTACCTTCATCCCCGAACCCTTATTTGGTTCATGACCTTATGAAGTTGACGATCTCTTGGATCGTTAAGGGGTGTAACCTTCACCTCGTGAACGGTTTACAAATTCCTAAAAAACTTGTTGGCGACTCTTTTGCTCTATCTTCTTCCTTTTTGGACGCCACCGTACTTTAGTGTATGATCACAGTGGGGTTCAAGCTAGTGGGATTAAAGGCTTGAAATTATTCCCTACACGTGCGCCAATCTCGTTTTGCGTGCGCTAAGTGCTCTGTTTTGATATTTTATCTTTTTGGCTGATTTCTCTATAAATAACGTATTAAAAACTCCGTTTTCATTCACCAATTCTCACGAATTCTCATCAACAATCAGTTTTCATTCGCAATCATTAATTCTCTAAATTCTCTCTGATTCATTCATCTCTTCATCTTTCTCTTTTTCTAAACTTTGCTTTTCAAATTCAAAATTCCGCATTCATTAGATCTAGAAACACCTAGCCATATTCGAAGTTGCCTTCGCCCTAAACGTGAAAGGTTTAATTTCTAAGGGTTTGGTCCCAAATCTCTATTTCAATTATGTAATTTAATTGTTTTGATTATTATTTTCATTGAAGTTACTAACGTGTGTATTTTGTTATTAGAAAGAGGTACGAGGCATCAAAGTAAGTACTTTAATGGTTTTTATTGATGTTATGATGTAGAAATCATGTTTATATTGTTATTATGATATTCCTAGTATCATGTTTAGGGAAAGAGTTATAATATCAAATATGCTTATTATAATTCTTGCGATGCTTCCTATGTTCTTCCTAATATTTATGATTATTAGTATCATGTTAGGGTTAAAGATTTGATTTTTATTGCTTAGTGACATGCTAGGGTTTGTTATTAATCTTGTTAGTATCATGCCTAGGATCTTGCTATTGTTATTGTGCTTTAATATTAACATGAACATGATTATGATTATAATTGTTATAATTTATGATGATTATGAATATTATTATTATAATTTTATGATGATGATTTTATATGACGATTATTATTATAATTATTTTATTATGTTGCTTGATATTTATTGTTATTGCTTGATCACGCCTTTATGCATGTTTAAAGGGAATTCAATACTTGTAATCACGCTTAATAAGATATTTAATAATCTTGTTAGGGTTAATATGGTTATAATTCAAGTGATCGCCAATAATAGATTTATTTGTGCATTAATATTCAACCAACATAGATTAAACAGGTTTAGGGTTAAACCTATTAATTGCATGTTAATTAAAAAGCGCACATGAATACGATCAGAATAAAGTAGAGGCCTATTATTAGGGCAGGTTCAATCTCTTTTAGGTTGGATTTGTACCTTCATCCCCGAACCCTTATTTGGTTCTAGACCTTATGGAGTTGACGATCTCTTGGATCGTTAAGGGGTGTAACCTTCACCTTGTGAATGGTTTACAAGTTCCTAAAACTTGTTGGCGACTCTTTTGCTCTATCTTCTTCCCTTTTGGACGCCACCGTACTTTAGTGTATGATCACAGTGGGGTTCAAGCTAGGGGTTTAATGCTTGAAATCTATTCCCTACACGCGTCTCTGAACAAAAGAGCTTGAAAAGGATTGTCCACGCGTCTCTGGAGCAAAGAGCTTTTATGAAATGTCCACGTGTCTCTGAGCAAAAGAGCTTTAATGATATGCCCACGCGTCTCTGGAGCAAAGAGCTTTGATGGAGATGTTCACGCGTCTCTGAACAATAGAGCTTCGGTGCTTGAGCGTTTGTTGCGATAATATTCTGAAGAAAAATTTCCGAAGACCAACGTTTGTCGATCTCTAAAGCTCGCCTGAACTTTGCTTCCGCTAAAACTAGTATGTCGGTGTTTCCGTGATGAGCCAATTGTTAGGCGCTTTAAGCTAAGTGAGACGATCTTTCATCAGGTCGACCACTTATTGTGATTGTAGTCGAACTGACTACTTAATCATGTCAAATTGCTTATAGGGGCTAACTGGGGTACCAAGGAACCCGAAATTGTTGTATGAGGTCGAAATCACCTTTCTGGGAGGCTTCGAGCTCTGTTGCTGCTGAGATATCTCTGGCGCCAGGAATTGGAGTAGGGTCTTCCCTATTCTGCTGCACCTGTATTTATTTTTTACTATAGAACTTTTCCGATTTTTTAATTATCTTAGGGTTGACCTAAGGTTTAGCGTTGCTTGACTCATTGACTTGACACGACTCAAGGTATAAACTTGATTCACTGTGATTGACTGACTCGAGGTTGACTCGACTCGAAGCGTGTGACTCGTGACCCGTGTGTGCATAGTGTTGATTGTGCAACTCGAAAATGCAAAAAAGAAAAAATTTTCCGTCATTTTTGTGGAGGGTACCGACTTTCTCCCGAAAAAGAAAGACGCAAAAAAGAAAGAAGCGAAGTTTTTGAAGGTGCATGTTGAATGAGCTTAGTCAAATGTTGTTTGATATTATCTCTCAAGGTGCAAGGATTAATCCATCCTAGGCTATCTCAACTGTTGACTCCATGATGAAAGTATTTGGGTAACTTAGGCACGGAGGCTAAGTACTTCATACTTCGTGATGCAATGACAATTATGATTGATGAGTGATGCGACAAGGCATGCTTTAATGTTAAGATTTCATGACAAAGGGTTCCTAAGGGAAGTATATTTGGTCATGTATCTGTGCGGTGTGTGGAAAGATATTATTTGTTAAAAGAGTCAAATGGTGGTGACTCTTAGGCTAGGTAAGCTAATAATGATGTAGGGATCAAGCCCCCAAGTCTAGCTCTACATGAATAGGGATGAACATAGGATATCCCTTGATATGATCATGGTGTGAGTGTATAAATATGAATGCATTTTTATTACGGCCGCACCTCGATGTGAGGTTGCCTACGTATCCGTTAGGAATCAGGCCGAACGTAGCTCTAGCCGAACCTCGCACAAGTGTGTATACCTCAAAAAGGTCTTTTAAGGGTTGTAACGTGGTTAGGCTAAAGGTTTGAAAGAAGAAGGGGATAAAGGCTCAAGACCCTAGCTAAGCCCCCAAGGTGTGCAACCTCGCTTTCGAATCTTTATATTTTTATGCTTGAGCTTCTACTCTTTTTTAGCTCTCTTTTATCTTTTGCTTTAACATCTATTTTATTTTTATAAGAGTGGGCAATCCCGATCACGCGGTCTATCACTCACTTGGCATTCATGTTTCTCAGTCACGGTACCGAGCACTCGATAAGAGACACAATCTGAGACGTGTTCTTATCGAAGATATTTTCATATCAAAGACATTGGAACACTTACCCTTTTGTACACTTTTATGATTATTTTATTTTTGCTTATTTTCATTTTGATCTTTTGAATTACTCAAGATCTTTTTTAGAATTGCATAAGTTACACACCATCCCATCCCAAGGTTAGGTAGATGTAGGTTGAAAAAAGAAAGGTCTATCGTTAGACGAGGCTCAAAGTGGTTTATGAAGAAAGGATTGCATATTTGAAAGGTGAAAGGAGATATGATGTGGCTACAAGGGGTGCCTTAAATCATTGGTATACCTTGTGCTTAATTCGACATTTTTTTTAATGCAATATAATGAAATGATCATATATAAGGAAATAAATGCTCATTTTATTAAAAAGAAAATATATAATGATCCTACAAAATAAATCTAAGGAGAATAAAAAGGTGTCTATGCTAGAATTATTAGGGAAAGGGTAAATAAAAAGAAATAGAAAAAATAGGTCGCGAAATCTTGTCGTTGAAGCTCGCCTCTTGTCTTGTGTTGTTTCCTTTATCATCACTCGCTCTTCTTGTTAACTGGAGGCATGGGAAGCTTGTTATTATCAATCAAATGTTGGACAGCCTCCTTTAGCTTCCAACAGCCCTCAGTAGTATGACCCCTACCTTGATGGTACTTGCAGTGTTCGTCTGGATTCCAACTAGGCAATCTCTTTTCAGGTGCGGGATCTTGAATAGGTCCAATGGGAGTAATGAGTCCTTTGGCATGGAGTCGATCGAAGGCAGTATCGTAGCTCATCCCAATGGGGGTGAAGTCTTTCCTTAGTTGCTTCTTAGATCCTTGGTTATCTATGGCTAAAACTTCACTGAGATCAAAGGTACTAACATTGTTACTAGAGTGGGCGTTTTCAGAAGAAGAAGGATTGTCGTTCTTCTTTCCTTTCCAGCCACCGTGGTTACTATTGTTAGTAGATTTTTTCTTTGCGAGGTCATCTTCGATTTCAATTCCGATGTCATAAACGGCCTTAAAAGTATTCAAATTGTGTAGATATTTTAAATGCTTCGAATACTTCTCTTGGAGATTCTTGATAAACATCCTCACAGATTCCTTTTCGGTGGGGACTTCAATCATCTTGGCGGAAGTTTCTCTCCATTTATTAAAGAAAGAAGTAAAGCCTTCATTCTCTTTTTATCTTAGCATCTCAAGTTGTCTATGGTCTGTTTCGTCTTGGATGTTGCACTTATATCTATCTATGAAAGCGTTTGTTATCGACTCCCAAGAAGAGGTTTTTTCTTTCTCGAGAGAAAAGAACCATTGTTGACAAACGGTTTCGAGAGATAGTGGGAACAGAGAGGGGAAAACCTTCTTATCGATACCCTTAATGCTCATTATAGTTTCAAAAGCTATTAGATGGATGTAAGGGTTATCTGTTGCCTTGAATTTAGGGATGTCAGTGGCGTTAAAATTATACGGAAGAATTTCCTTGTCCAGCGAGACCCCTTGCGAACTCATGCCCTGAAATTTATAGTCGCTAGATAGCTTGCTTAATTAGACTCTCTTGCATGAGGCTCATTTGTTGTTGCTTCACGGGATCATCGATCTTGAGTGTGAGTAGCTTCAGTGTCTCAGTCACGGCAAACAATTGGTTCCTAAGCTCATTGACTTCTTCTTGACTTGCCATTATCTTTTTAGCCTTCCTCTTTTGACGAATCGGTTTATCAAAAAGTGAGACCTGAATAAAGAGGTTGTCCTTGATTAATCGCCCTTCTCTCCTCGACCAAGTACTGTGGAAAAGGAATTTGGGGATACTTATTGTTAATTATTTGACTCAAACTTTATTCAACATGCAATGGATGGAGGAAGTGAAGAAAGATTGGAATAGAAGAAGAATGATATAGATGGAGGGATATGAAGAATTGGGGATAGGATGTACCCCCGACTTAAATGACGGAAAAAACCGACTCATGCATGAACCTAAAACATGGTCATGGTGATGTATACTCGAAGTGTGTGCGTTGAGTGTAAGTGACATGCTTGGAATTTTGTGTAATGACCATGTGGCTAGACTATGTGACTAGACTCAAGCAAAGACTAAGTTAAGACTTCACGTATATACCTTAAACTGGACAGACTGTCGTATTTTAGTCATAACTTTTTATCTGTGACTCTGATTGGGACGAAACCAACGTTAAATTAAAGATAAAACTCGGGGCTACAGATCCATAGGTTATAGGACTCGTAGTTCTTCCTATAACTCCGCATATGACCAAAACAAGTTGACGCTTGTGCAATATACGGGAATAAAAATCCGGGTCGACTCAAAGGAACTATGACTCGATTTTATGTTTATTTATTAGCTCAAATTAATTAATTAATTAATTAAACAAAATTCTTTAGTCAGTAATCAATTTATTAAGTCTTAACACAAGTCAAACAAACGGTTAGGAAAAAACCACATAGAGTATGCGCAACAAATAATGCACAATTAGTCAAGTAGGCACAATATGATGCAATGAGTTTGCAACCTGACCATGGCTCTAGTTCTCTAAATTTCGGGATATGGTTTAGTCAATAGAGGGTCCATGGTTAATTGTCCGGATGCACCGCGTGGAAGCCTAACCGTGAAGGGTTGGCGCGAGTGGATGGGACACCGCGAGTTTAGAAAAACTCGCTTCCATGGTTTGGTGAATTCAACATTCTCGGATGTACCCTTTGTTGCACGGAACGTTCAATCGGGTAGATGGAGCATGAATTCCCAGAGGGTTATGTCCATATGAAGAACACATATGAGTTTCAGAAAAGTGAGAAAAAATTCAATCAGGAAGTAGGATCGAGCAAACAATGCGAAAAATCGGTCGAAATTAGAACACATATTTCTGGCTCGGTATTGGGGGAGGTTGGCGCCAGCAATCAGAGACTGGCGCCAGGATTTAGCTGTAGCGCCTGGCGCCAATGCTGGCGTCTGGCGCTACAGTTAAATGCCTGGCGCCAATGCTCTGGTCATTGGCGCTACTTCCCTCATGCCTCAGTAGCTTTCTGTGCTCGATAAAATTTTCCAGTTTCGCGCGGTGTTATTTCGGTCCAAGTTGTGAAAGATATTTCTCAAATTTCCTACGTGTAAAATCCTATGTTTTTAACTCATTACGGATGGTCTTTCCAATGAGATCTTTTTTATGCATACGACAATAATGTTAATCAAAATTATGCACATGAAATACTTAGAACGTTTCGAGTCTCATCCACTCATTCTAAATCATTGCCGAAACAAATTCAGGAATTAAAATAGAAATCCTCCCCAGTGGAGTCGCCAAAAACTGTAGGGAATAATTTCAAGCGTTAAACCCCTAGCTTGAACCCCACTGTGATCATACACTAATGTACGGTGGCGTCCAAAGGGAAAGAAGATAGAGCAAAAGAGTCGCCAACAAGTTTTAGGAACTTGTAAACCGTTCACAAGGTGAAGGTTACACCCCTTAAGGATCCAAGAGATCGTCAACTCCATAAGGTCTTGAACCAAATAAGGGTTCGGGGATGAAGGTACAAATCCAACCTAAAAGAGATTGAACCTACCCTAATAATAGGCCTCTACTTTATTCTGATCGTATTCATGTGCGCTTTCTGACTAACATAATATCAATAGGTTACCCTAAACCTGTTTATCTATGTTGGTTAAATATTAAATGCACAAATAAAACTATTATTGGCGATCACTTGAAATTATAATCAAATTAACCCTAACAAGATTATTAATTATCTTATTAAGCGTGATTACAAGTACAAATTCCCTTTAAACATGCATAAAAAGGCGTGATCAAGCAATAAAAATAAGGAAAATTTGTCAAAAATAACACCACCTTTCACCGATCTTCCAAGAATAGAACGACCTTTAGATTATTCCAAAATAAAACGACCTTTGATACACATCTGCCAAAAATGAAACACAACCTGTTGGTAACCTGTTAAAAAGGTTACTATGACACGTGTCACAATGTCATTAGTCAAATTTTTAATTTTTTTTTAAAAAAAAAACCTTAAAATAAAAAAAAAAGTCATTACAAAAAAAAAAAAAAAAAAAAAAAAAAAAAAAAACCCTCCCTCCCTGGCAGCCAACCCCACCGCTAGACCTCCTTGTAACCACCAGCGACTAGAGCCCCAACTCCGGCGTCGGCGGCACCCCTCCTAACCTAGACCCCGACCACCAGCTCCAACCACTGAACCACCTTCCTCCCGCCCTAAAACCCTCCTCATTCATCTCGAAAATAATCGTCCTCCCTCCCCTCGAAAACGTTCCTCTCCCCACCGACCGGCGCCAAACCACCTCCACTTTGCCGGCGAACCAATTTTGACCTTCAAGACGACCGTCTCCACCCCTTCCCCCCTCAAATCACCACCCGAAACATTAAACCCCAAATTCTTGTGGTGGTTTTTGGATGGCTCGGGAAGAGGGGAAAAGGCCGAAAATGGGTCGGTAAAGGGGAGGGGGTGCTGGAAATAGGGTCGGGAAGTGGAGGGGCCGAAGAAAGGGTGGTTTTAAGTGGATGGTCTTGGTGGGGGTGGTGGATGTCGGTGAAAGGGGGTGGGCAGAGGGCTGGGAAGGGGGGTTTGTTTTTTTTTAAGTTTTTTTAAAATCAAAAATAAAAATAAATAAATTGACCAATCAAATTAGAACACGTGTCCTAAGGTTACCTATAAAACAAGTTAACGGTTTTTTATTTCATTTTTGGCAAATGCACGTAAAAGGTGGTGTTATTCTAGAATAATCAAAAAGGTGGTGCTATTATAGGAAGACCGCCCAAAGGTGGTGTTATTTTTGACAAATTTTCCTAAAAATAAAAATCAATCAACAAAATAGTCATAATAATAATCATGAATAATAATAATAATAATAATAATAATAATAATAATAATAATAATAATAATAATAATAATAATAATAATAATAATAATAATCATCATCACAAATAAAATAATCATCATAAATTATAACAATTATAATCATAATCATGTTCATGTTAATATTAAAGCATAATAATAGCAAGATCCTAGGCATGATACTAACAAGATTAATAACAAACCCTAGCATGTCCTAAAATTTATAGTCGCTAGATAGCTTGCTTAATTAGACTCTCTTGCATGAGGTTCATTTGTTGTTGCTTCACGGGATCATCGATCTTGAGTGTGAGTAGCTTCAGTGTCTCAGTCACGGCAACCAATTGGTTCCTAAGCTCATTGACTTCTTCTTGACTTGCCATTATCTTTTTAGCCTTCCTCTTTTGACGAATCGGTTTATCAAAAAGTGAGACCTGAATAAAGAGGTTGTCCTTGATTAATCGCCCCTCTCTCCTCGACCAAGTACTGTGGAAAAGAAATTTGGGGATACTTATTGTTAATTATTTGACTCAAATTTTATTCAACATGCAATGGATGGAGGAAGTGAAAAAAGATTGGAATAGAAGAAGAATGATATAGATGGAGGGATATGAAGAATTGGGGATAGGATGTACCCCCGACTTAAATGACGGAAAAAACCGACTTATGCATGAACCTAAAACATGGTCATGGTAATGTATACTCAAAGTGTGTGCGTTGAGTGTAAGTGACATGCTTGGAATTTTGTGTAATGACCATGTGGCTAGACTATGTGACTAGACTCAAGCAAAGACTAAGTTAAGACTTCACGTATATACATTAAACTGGACAGACTGTCGTATTTTAGTCATAACTTTTTATCTGTGACTCTGATTGGGACGAAACCATCGTTAAATTAAAGATAAAACTTGGGGCTACAGATCCATAGGTTATAGGACACGTAGTTCTTCCTAGAACTCCGGATATGACCAAAACAAGTTGACGCTTGTGCAGTATACGGGAATAAAAATCCGGGTCGACTTAAAGGAACTATGACTCGATTTTATGTTTATTTATTAGCTCAAATTAATTAATTAATTAATTAAACAAAATTCTTTAGTCAGTAATCAATTTATTAAGTCTTAACACAAGTCAAACAAACGGTTAGGAAAAAACCACATAGAGTATGCGCAACAAATAATGCACAATTAGTCAAGTAGGCACAATATGATGCAATGAGTTTGCAACCTGACCATGGCTCTAGTTCTCTAAATTTCGGGATATGGTTTAGTCAATAGAGGGTCCATGGTTAATTGTCCGGATGCACCGCGTGGAAGCCTAACCGTGAAGGGTTGGCGCGAGTGGATGGGACACCGCGAGTGAATTGGGCTTATAATATATCGTTGGAAAGCTCTTGTCAAGCCCCATCCAACTCCACTACTATTGGACCCATATCACGGACCAACCAAACTGGATTGGCTGTTTTCTTAAAATAAGTTTTCAAAAACAGAGAAAAGAGAAAAGAAATTAAAACTATCCGAAACATTAAACTTTCCACACTTTCGCTTCATTCGATTATGATTCGACGTGAAAGGTACTCATCACCGGGTTTGGTTTTGGGGAGACACAAATGGGTGTCTACACCCACAAATAACCCCTTTGACCTAGTAACCCCTAATCAACCTAGTAACCCCTCCAACCTAGTAAATACTAGCCGACCTAGTAAGTAACCCCCGACCAAATAACCCCTCCGACCTAGTACCCCTAATTAACCAAGTAAGTAATCCCTAATCCTACACCACCCTTAGACTCCACGCCACCATCAACTTCTCCCGTACCCACAGCCCACGCCGCTAGCAACCACGCCGCCACCAATTCCCATACCCAATACTGCCCCACGCCACCACCAACTCCACCACCACGCTTAGCAACCATTCCACCACCAACTAATGTACCACCAGCAACCACGCCCAAATCCAGCCAAACCCACAACTAAATCTTAAAAAAACGAGCAAACCCATATCCAACCAAACCAAACCCACAACCGTAAAAAAAAAACATCGTTAAAAAAATTAAATCGAACAAATACCTTAAAAACTCACAACGGCTTCGAATTTGACTCGAAATATGGCTAAAAAGCCAAAATCGACCATGAAAACTCTAGATCTAGAGTTTCATGGCTGAATTTGGCCTTAAAAACCCCTAACTTGTTTTTTTTGCGACGAATTACGAGGAGCTCCCTCCCCCACTACCACCGCTAAATTCTCAGCCTCCCGCCGCCTCGATCAAGGTGGGTTTGGGTGGCCTAACTAGAGAAGAAGAAAAGAGGAGAGAGAAGAGAAGAATTAAATTAAAAAAAACTATGGCTGGTCGCACGTACGGTAGCCACGTATAAAATTTGACTTGTATATTTTATCATATGTTTATCTACTCGTTTTTTTGAGCAATCTAACTTGTTTTACTTTTTTGGGATAGTTTTCTTATTTTTTTTGTTTTATGTTAGCAAGGTTATCAATCTTTGAAACCGGTAACTCGAGGGACAACCCCATAATACTCTAGATTAAGATAGAGTATTTAACTTGTTGGTTAAAAGCAATATTTACCTCAACAATAACTTAATTAATAAAATAAATACTAAATATGTTATCTAATTTTAAAGTGATAAAATTATAAGATACTCCATCGATGGAGTATTGGTGCAACTTCTTTGCAAACTTGGCCTATTCCAGGACAACATTCATAATAACCAGGATAACATTCATGATCATAATGTAGCTCGCAGGGGGCGTCTTTGCATTTGAAAATGCCGGGTCTTACTTGAACGCAAAGTAGGTTATGATCTTCACAACAATATTGTGATATATTAGTGTCACAAGGATCATCATAATGGGCAGGGCAACCACCATCTTCCTCGGCGCGGATTTGCTGCATCATCACTACAAAAATATATATACTAGAGTGTACCCGTGCAAAATGCACGGGATATATAAGAAAAAAATATTTTTAAAATATGGAAAGTTGATCTTGATGTTAAAACTTATACTTGGGCTGCAATGGTTGGTTTTGGACTGGTCGACTCTGTTGAACCCTGTTTAGCTTTGCTATAGTGAGTATTAATAATCGTATTAACAATGTGCTGACACTTGTTCTGTCGTGCTGACACCTACTCTGCATATGATATTCCCTGCTTTGCTTAGAAGCTCAAAAAACAGGGTCTTACTCTTTTATGTAGGTGGCCACGCAATGTAGCTAGATATTATGGGGTTTACTTTGTCAAATTTATAGAGGTTACCCGTTTAGTGTTATAGGGGTTACTCGGTTAGTGTCATAAGGGTTAGTGCATGTCTTGCTCTAAGAGTTATATACTTTAATCTGTTGCAAATAGTTATTCGGTGAGGCCAGTTGCGCAAAAACGTGTTGTACTTTTTTTTTTATGATAAGAGAAGTGGAAAATGTTTAGAGGGTAGTGCCTAAAAAAATGCATATAATTGAAGGGTTGGGGATTTGAGTAGTATAGTGAATTGTTGATAAAGGAATTGTATACTCGTGCTAATGCATGACATATATTGTACTATGTACCAAAAAATACTCGTAAAACAAAGTGAAATGTTAGTACATATTGTTTAAAAAAAAAAGTGAAATGTTGAGGATTTTGAGTGTTATAGTGAATTGTTGATAAATGAATTGTATATTCATGCTAATGCATATCATATATTATAATACGTACAAAAAAAAAAAAAAAAGGTTAAATGTTAGTAGTAGTTTCTTGAAAAAAAACAAAAAGGAAATATTGGATGGGTAGTTATTGTTTTTTTTTTTAAATGATAAAAAATAAATAAAAATAAAGTTGTTGGATAGGTAGTTATTTTTATTTAAAAAAAAAAAAAAAAAAAAAAAAAAAAAAAAAAAAACCTTAAATCCATGAAAGTTGAGCATTTGGGTTTTGGAGGATTTTGGTGAAAAGTGTCTCTACAATTATAATATAGATTATGATTTAGCTAATTAGTTCTGACATGTAAGCTTAACATCTTATGAATCAAAATAATTAAAAATTTTAACATAACATTGAAAATAACAGGAAAAGTATATGAAAAGATAAGAAGACAAACTTAATGCAAAAATGGCAAAGGTTGCTAGCATGATTCTTTTTTGACGAACACTTGTTTTCCGTTTTTGGTTTATTAGTAAGGAATATAAATTTTAATGTATCAAAACTATTTGTAATGTATTATACACCAGCTTTCTCTTCTTTCCATTTCTATTAATTTTTATATGTATGCATGGATTATATTAGTCCATTCAATGTCGACACTATGTGTACGGGACATTCGGATTATAGCATATAGTTTACTTGTTATTTCACTTATTATTGTTTTAATTCGTTTATTCTGAAGCATCTGTGATATAATGGAATAGATTCAAGGAAATATTAATATGTACATGTTCTTTTTATTTATTTTTGGGTGAAAATTATATACATATTCTATCAATATATGGAATTATGGGTATGCTTCATTTGTCCATAATGCATGCATGACCTTTGTTTTGTTAAGTTCTACCCATTTATTATTCATAAGGTTAAAGGAACTTTTTTTTCATTTTTTATTTTTAATTTTTAGAAAGATTAGGGAACGATGTTGCGAGAACATAGACATTCCTAATGCTGCAATGCATTTTACCTTTAAAAAAAAACCCTGTTTTCGTTGTGATATAAGTACAAAAAACCAAATCATGCAAAAAATTAAAAGTTATTTTCATATATTTCAATTCATAAATGATGAAAATACAATCCCTACCAGGCCATATATATATATATATATATATATATATATATATATATATATATATATATATATATATATATATATAGCAGCAATATATCCTGCTTTGCTTGGCCACTCGTGAAGATATTGATCTGACCCCTTTGTGAAAAGCAATTTTTTAAAAATTTTAGAAAGATTAGGTTACGATATTGCGAGAAGATAGATGTTCCTAATTTTGCAGTGTATATTACCTTTAAGTTATTTTTGGGTACTTATAGTGATATAAGTACAAAAGACCAATTCAGTCATGCAAAAAATTGAAAGGGTTTTTCTATACAGTGCCCCTGAGGTATTGACTTTTTCAAGCTGTGCCCACCCATTTTAAAAATTCTACGTTGTACCCCTAAGGTACCTTTAGTGTTTACGCTGTAACCCTACCCTAATCCCTCCGTTAACTTAAGTTAACTTTTCGTTAACTTCAAAATAAATAAATTTTTTTTAAAAAAAATACCCAAAAACACCCAAACACCTCTCTCTCCTCCATCACAAGTACCACCACCGCACCTCCAGCTGCACCGCCGCACCATAGTGGCTCGCCCCTCTCTCCTCGACCCACCACCGCATCATCCTCCTCCATCCTCCCTTCTTTTCCAGATTTTCGACCATTTTTTGAAAATTTTTGGACGTAATTCGAACAATCTCGACCAATTAAACTATATTCGTGTAGATTTTCATTGGAAAAATCAATTAAAACAAGTTTTGTGTATTTAATCTCGATCTAATTGAACCAAAATTGATGATTTAACAATTAAAATCAAATTGGGGAAAAAGTTAGGGTTTGGTGTCGTTTGATTGTTGCGGTGGTGCGGGAGGGGATTAGGGTGGTTGGTATTCCGAGGTGAGAGGAGAAGCTGGTCGGTGGCGTTTGCTGGTTCATGCGGCTGGTCTGTTTTGGTGCGGTGTAGTGTAGAGAGCAGTTGGGAGTAAGGTTGTGGGTTTTCCGATGCGGGAGGGGATTGGGGTGGCTGGTATTCCAGCAGGCAGTGGGCGGCCGAGAAGAGAGAGGCAGTGGGAGTGCGGCGGTACGACTGGATTATCGAAACTGCGGCGGTGCGGTTGGAGGGGCGGCTGGAGGTGTAGTGGTGGCTGGTGGGTAGTTGTGACTTGTGAGGGAGGAGAGAGAGGTGGTTGGGTTTTTTTTTTAATTATTTATTTTGATGTTAACGGAAAGTTAACTTAAGATAACGGAGGGATTAGGGTAGGGTTACATCTTAGACACTAAAAGTACCTTAGGGGTACAACGTAGAATTTTGAAAATGGGTGGGTACAACTTGGAAAAGTCAATACCTCAGGGGCACTATATAGAAAAACCCAAATTGAAAATTATTTCATATATTTGAATTCATTAATGATGAAAAATACAGTCCCAACTAGACGGGCCACATATATATTAAACATATGAACCAAAAGAAAGGAAACAAGACAAATCAAAGGAAAAGTGAATCTCAAACAACAACCAATTAAGGAAATTAAAAAAGAATGTGTAACGGAAGCTACACATAGCACACGATAATAATGAGCTCTACACCCGGCCTCAGCTTGTTGAGTGCATTGTAGAATTAGTAAACATATGATCATATATATAGTGTATGATCATATATATACGATGGCATTTACAGGCATTGGTAAACTTCGGGTGAAATTGAAACTTGAACGCAATCTAGGCCACTGCCAGTGCAACATTCAAAAACACCAGGGGTACATTCATGTCCACTGTGGGCTTCACAAGTGCCCTCTTTGCATTTTTTACCAGATGCAAGTTGGACACAATTTAAGCCAGTGCAACAATCAAAAAAGTTGGGATAACACTCATGGTCGTGGTGATCCTCACATGTGGTATCATCTTTACATTTGTACACATTGGTTGCAACTTGAACGCAATGCAAGTTTGGATTGGTTGAGCAACATAATTCGTTAGGATTGGTACATGGATCATCATATGCTGCTGGACACGCGCCTTCTCCCGTATGAATTTGCAGCATCATCACTATATATATAACATAAAAATAATTAGTAGTCATCATACAAATTAAATTACTACGTATTGAATGAATGAAGTGAAGAATGAAATACCTAATGCTAAAGTGGCAAGGGTAGCTAGCATCATTCTTTTCGAGAATGCCTTGTTCTCCATTTTTGGTAACTAACTTTGATTATATTATCAAAACTGTTTTTTTTGTAATGTATGTACTCCAATACTATACAAAGAGAGGATTCTTGTTTTGTGAGTTTCCTAGATATGTTTCTTGCTATTTATAGGAACTTTCTACTATTATTTTTCTCTTTTTATTTTTTTTCTAATACGTACTCAACGAAAGGTTCATACTATATTATGTCGCCACTATGTGTTATACATAATTCTTTATATTATTCCATTCACTTATTTCTATAGCGTATAATGTATTATACATTTATATTATGGATATGCTCTTGATCTAGTCTGTATATATTATTATATCAATACCATAAATGTGTTTGGTTTCATTTTGTTGACATAAAATGTTGCTACAATGATGATATATAATACCATAAATAAATAAATTGGTTGTTGCTTTGACTTTTTTTTATTTCGTTATTTAGTCCAAGTTGCAATAAGTAAGAAGGATACCCCCGTTCACTTCACCTTATTTTTTGCTGAATTGAAATTATTTTTATTGAACAGAAATTATTTTTATTAAGCTGAAATTATTTTTGCTCAACTTAAATTATTTTAACTGAATAGAAAATAATTTACTAAACTGAAATTAATTACTTTTGCTAAACTGATTTTTTTTTTATTATTATTATTTTTTTTTTTTACCGATTTTCTATTATTTATTCTTCTTTAAAGTTACTAAATTTTCTTGAAATTAACTTATTTTTACTAAATTGAAATATTTCTACTTAATTGAACTTATTTTTACTAAGGTGAAATTATAGTTTCTAATTTGAAAATATCTTTACTTTATACTCCCTCCGGTTTTAATACTTGCTTCATTTCTATTTTTTGCACTATTCATTTATCCTACTTTGACTAATATTTGTGATTTATACATAAGAAGAAATATAGTCTTGTGGGTACTTGTTGGAATTATCTCGATAAATAGATTATTAATTTTCAATTGTTAGAATTTACACTTATTGATTATTAAAGATATAGTGATCAAAGATTAGCATCGGCGTGTCCAAGAGAAATGTAGCAAGTATTTAAAAACGAAGGGAGTATATATTTTTTAGGTGAAGTATACAAGACCTGAATGGACATATACGGTCTTCTTTCTTTGTGTGTACCCCATATAAGGATTTTGGTGTTATTTTTCTAAACAAGATTTCATTTGATGCAAAACTAATTGTTGGCACAGACGATATCGGTAATGATTGTGAAGATATTAATTAAATAATATATCTAAAACCAGATTTTATAAGAAACTAGCTAATAAAAAAAATGTTATAATAAACTACCTTATTTTTTACGGGCATAAACTACTGAATAAAGGTAAAATGCTACATATAAACTACCTAAGAAATGGTAAAATGTTAAAAAAAAAAAACCCACCGTTAACGGCGTCAAAACATTCTTGAAACCATCGCTTTTTGAAATTGCATCCATCACACACTCACATCTAAACCACCTTTCAACCCCAAAGCTAATCAACAAGATGTACAACAATGGTGTAGCTACTAGCTTAAGATTTTTAATATTTGCAAGCTAGTCCATTTTCCCAACCATTGGAGTTGCTCTTAGATGAGTAAATAACAAAATATATCTAAAAAGGAAAATGAGTAAATTTTTAAAAAGAAAAAAAAATTAGGGAGTATATATGAGCTAATCAATAATATTGCTTTTCCCCGTTTAAAAAAAATAAAAAAATTGCTTTTCATGCCTAAAACTCTACGAAATCTGGTTTGATAAATATTGCTTAAGCCTTTGTTGAATGATATTGTGTCGGTTAATCAGAGTGCTTTTGTTCCGGGTCGTCTTATTACGGATAATGCGTTAATTGCTTTTGAAATATTTCATGCTATGAAGAGGAAGGGTAAAGGTCAGGATGGCTCAATAGCTCTGAAACTAGATATGAGTAAGGCATATGACAGGGTGGAGTTGATTTTTTTGGAAAAGGTGATATTGAAGCTCGGTTTTGCTAGTAGTTGGGTGAACAGGATTATGCAATGTCTATCAAGCGTTTCATTCTCCTTTATGGTGAATGCAATAATCTCGGGGGATGTTCGCCTATCCCAAGGGCTTCGACAAGGTGATCCAATTTCGTCGTATCTGTTTTTGTTGTGTGCTGATGCTTTTTCCTCCCTTTTATCCCGTGCTGCGAGGGATAAAAAAATTAAAGGGGCAAAAGTGGGTAATGGTGCCCCTAAAGTGTCTCACTTGTTTTTTGCCGATGAAGGTATTTTATTTGCTAAAGCTACCTTGCAGGAATGCTTTGTTGTTGCTGATATCATCAGTGTGTATGAAAGAGCGTCTGGCCAGAAAGTTAATCTTGAGAAGACGGAGGTAACTTTTAGTAAATGTGTTAGTTGAGATGATTAATACAAGAGGGGGTGAATTGTATAGAGTTCCTAATGACAACTTTTTGCGGATAAATAAACAATGCGTATAGGAACTTAAGCAAACACACAGATTTTACGAGGAAACCTTCTAGGGCCCAACTGGAAGTAAAACCTCGACCCTACCTTAGGAATTTCAAACACAAAACACTTCACTATAATAGGGCAAACACCAAGTTACAACCTATTAGACACAGACCTTTATTTCACAAGTTTCTCACTGGACTTGTTACTTGATAGGACCCTATCCTCCCCAATCTAAGCACCACACTTAGATTCACTCGTACCACCAAAGTACTACTCGTACCACCGAAGTACAAAACACTCGTACCACCCCAGTACAAAACTCACAGCCTCACCAAGAAGCTTACACAAAATCTGTATATTACACAAACTATAAAATCACCAAAATAACCCAACCAATACAAATATAAGACGCCTATTATGATAGGTAAGCAATGCACGAAATCCAAAACTAATATGATAAGTTAAAAGCTTGGTAAACTTACTCGTTTAAAGCACTGTGATTTCTCCACGCATAAACTCACAAAAACCTAAATCATTTTTGCTCTCTACTATTTATACAAGTAACACTTGTATAGAAAGTAGGTTTTCTAAAAAGATAAATATGTTAACTTGACTTATCTTTATTAAACACGGTTTTAGTAAATCAAGTGGAATAAAATCTTTTCCGAAAATAAGTATAAAAGATATTTATTAAGAAAACTTATCTTTCTTAATAAACCGACTTTAGAGAAAAATAATCTTTTTGTTAGAAAATCTTTTCCTAAAATCTATCTTTTATTATTTTCCATATTATTTTATTTACCAAGCAAACTTATCACGTTTCTAATAAATCTCGTGCACTAACCTACTTACCATATTAACAATAATTTCTAAGAATAAACTTTAACAATTATTGCTGCGCCGCACTCTGACCAGATGAATTACTTGGGCTCCAAGCATATCAAGTTCCACCAAAGAACTTAACTGCTAGTCTTCAAGTTCCTGTTAGGGAACTTAGTTCTTGTTAGAGAACTCTTCCTCTACTTTGTTTAACTTCTTCAATAAAGATCTTCTTCATGTCTTCTTAGATTCAGATGGTTCTTCAATCACCAAGATTATTCTGCACCTTGACTAATCACACACTAGAGAATCTTTATTAGATGAGTTTGCTTTTAGTTTAAGTTCCTCATCATCAAAACCTTAATGCTTCAACAATTTCCCCCTTTTTGATGATGACAAACTCAAGCAAACTCTAGAATAAGTTAAACAAAATAGAAGGTCGTATTTTTTAATTTTTTAATTTATTGACAGAAAGTAAACACACACAGAACAAAAATTAAACGAACAACAATAAAATAAAAATAAAATTAAGCAAAAGCAGAAATAAACTAAAAGAAACTAACTAGACTAACTAAACTACTCAAGCATCATATCAGAGAGAGTTCTGATACTTTATCAACTAAAACCCAGAACAACTATAGCTTCCAAGTTTGCTTCATCTTTTCCCCCTTTTGGCATTATCAAAAGTCCTGTTTTTCAAGTTATTAAGCATCTAGCCACAGCCCCACAAGCAATTCATCGAGTGTGGGAACTGAAGGCAGCGCTGCTAACTTCCCTTAAGTTAGTTCCACTCTCCTGTGTCAGCATTCATAACATACAAAAACACACATGTATAAACAGTTCCAAAAGCATTCATTTAAAACTGAAAATAAACATCCTGTTATAGCCTTACAAACCAAAATAACAAAATAAATTGTTTTAGCATTCAAAAACTAAAGTTGGAAATGTTCATGATTGCAAAGGGGAATAAGGATAGGCTAATAAAGATAAGCTGAAAAAGAAGAGAATGGCTAAGTTTGCAAGAGGCTCAAAATCTGGTTGTTGTCTTCCTTTTGCTGTGCAATAAGAGCTTCCAGATTGTGCTCAAGACTCTGAATCTGCTGAAGAGACTCCTCCTTTTGTTCCTTCAAAGCCTTGTCCTGTTCTTGCACAAGCTTCTTTTGATCTTTCAATGTTTTCCCTTACTCTTGCACAAGTTTTTTCAGCTTTTGAATCTGAACCTTTCCAACTGAATCCTTCATTTGAGTTTCAACTCTCTCCATTCTGTCCATCAGCTCTGCACTTTGCCCATCAAGCACTTTCTCCTCAACATCCAAGTCTAAAGGTTTCTCTAGACTGGTTTGAGGAATAGTGCTTGTTGATAGCCTCCTGCTTTTCCTAACAGGTTGCTCCACCACAGCCTTTCCTTTTCTTTTGCCTGTTCCTTTTTCTTTCTTCCCCTTCTCCAACTTCTGTATTTTCCCTTGAACTACCTCCAAACTAATCCCAGCCAGTGTTTCTTCATTAATCACGTTTTCTGGCTTCTCATCTAAGCCTCCATAATTTCCTTGTAATTCAACACCCAAATTTTAAAAAACAGTAGAAAAAATAGCTCCATATCCTACTTTGGTCTTCCCAGGGATACAATGTGCTAAGTGTTGATACATTAAGGAAGGAAAGTTAACCTTGATTTTCTTAGAAATGCAAAAAATCACTGCCATATCCATCAAACATGCTTCCCCTTTCTTAGCAGTTCTAGGCAGAATGGTTTTCTTAACAAGATTAAACAGAAGTTTGTTCATAGGGCTCAGATCATTGTGACTCATAATGTTCCTTCCTCGTTTTCCTCCTAAGGCTTCAACTATATCTCCACTAAAGTAATTTCCCACGTTTACACTTGCCTTCCCTTTAATATAAGTTTCATAACCTTCAGCAGGAGTTTTCAAGATTTTGCCTAGGGTTTCGACATTTAGTTCAATTTTAACACCACCTACTTCACTGGTAATTACCCCCAATTTTGCTTCAAAATTTTCACAAAATTCAGTCATTGCAATTGGATACATGAAATTGTTTGATGCTTTTGTCAACAAATATTCCCACCCTTGGAAATTAATTAAATCAAGAAATTCTAGGAACTTAGCTTGTTTGACCCAATTCAAGTCAATTCTGTGACCAGTTACATACCTCCCAGCTTGCGACTCAAGTTCAGCTTGATCCACGATCTCCTCTTCTTCCTCCTTCTCTGATTCTTCCTTATCAGAATTTCCTATCTCCTCAACGAAATCCTCCACTTCCTTGATATGCTCTTCAACTGTCTTCCTTTGTTCCTTCTTTACTTTCCATTCTTTTAATTTTTCAATGAGTTGCTCATAGGATAGGTTTTCGGTTTCAACGGGTTTTGGATTTTGCATGTTTTCAGAGGACGGAGGGAGTGATTCAGTGAAAGAGACAAGTGGAAGTGATGAAACTTCTTCTTGTTCTGAGGAAGGGTTCTTTTGTGAATTTTCGGAGGAGCTGAGAGAGGTAATTATGACCATTGTTATCTTTTAGAGGGTTTTAGAAGGGTGTAGAAGCTTTTCACAGTGGAGTAAATTCGAATTTGACAGTGATGATGTAAGGTGGTTGAGGGAGGCCTTTTATAATAAATGAAACGGTGTGAAGAATTTAAAGGGTTTTATTTGCAGTCATTAATTAAAAAAGTTCAACTAATTTTTCCAAAATTATATAGGATGTATTTACCAAAATTATTTTCTTTCAAAATTCAATTGATTTGAAAACTTTCTGAAAATAAAACACGCAATTGGAACACGCTATTTACACGTATGCAAAGTACATTACTACTTAGCAAATTTATTTGAGTGTTTAATGAACTAACCTCCAGTGATCAACAACGGTGACACTTCAGCTATGTTTAGCACACCAAGATTGTGCTAAATGCTCTTTTTGCTCTATTTCCATTATTTTTTACTTTGCTATATCTAGGAACTTCAGAAGCAATCAATTCAGCTTGATCATTCCAAGTTCCAGTCTCAATTTCTCAAATCTTTCTCTGTTCAAGGGTTTGGTCAAAATATCTGCAAGTTGATATTCTGTACTACAAAATTCCAATTTAATATTCCCTTGCTCCACATTATCTTTTAGAAAGTGATGCCTAATGTGGATGTGTTTTACCTTAGAGTGCTGAACTGGATCTTTAGAAATACAAAGAGCACTTGTGTTGTCACAGTAGATAGGTACACATTCAAAAATAAGACCAAAATCTCTAACCTGTTGTTTTATCCAGAGTACTTGTGAGCAACATGCTGCTGCTGCCACGTATTCAGCTTCAGCTGTAGATAAAGCAACTGTGTTTTGCTTCTTGGAACCCCAAGAAACTAAACAAGGTCCTAAGAACTGTACCATACCTGAAGTGCTTTTTCTATTCACCAAATCACCTGCATAGTCAGCATCAGTAAAGCCATGCAAATCAAATGAGTCACTTCTAGGATAGAAGAGACACAAGTCATCAGTTCCTTTCAAGTATCTAAGGATTCTCTTTACTGCTTTCAGGTGTGACTCCTTTGGGTTTGCTTGAAACCTGGCACACAAACCTACACTGAAAGATATGTCAGGTCTACTAGCTGTTAAGTAAAGTAAAGATCTTATCATAACTCTGTACATGGGTTGATCAACACAAGTTCCAGATGGATCATCATCCAATCTGGTTGCAATACCCATTGGAGTATCATTAGTCTTAGCACTTTCAAGTTTGTATTTCTTGATCAGTTCCTTGATATACTTTTGTTGATGGATCATGATTCCTTTCTCAGACTGCTTTATTTGTAGTCCAAGGAAGAAATTTAATTCTCCCATCATGCTCATTTCAAATTCTCCACTCATCAAGTCAGCAAAATACTTGCACAGAGATTCATTAGTTGCACCAAACAGAATCAACATAAATTTGTACAACTAATATGTGAGTTCCATTTGATTTTAAAAACAAAGTTTTATCTATTTTGCCACGTTTAAAATCATTTTGTAATAGGAACTTTGACAATCTTTCATACCATGCTCTATGAGCTTGCTTCAACCCATAGAGAGCTTTATCAAGCTTGTAGACATGGTTTGGGAACTCTGGATTTTCAAATCCAGGAGTTTGTTCCACATAGACTTCTTCATTTAAAAATCCATTTAGAAAAGCACATTTTACATCCATCTGGAACAACGTGAATCCCATATAAGCAGCAAAAGCAATAAGTAAACGAATAGCCTCTAACCTGGCTATTGGAGCAAATGTTTCTTCATAGTCTATTCCTTCTTGTTTATTGAAACCTTGTACAACCAGTCTTGCTTTATTTCTGACAATAATACCATGCTCATCTAGCTTGTTCCTAAACACCCACTTTAGTCCTATTGTCTTCTTATCTTTGGGTCTAGGTTCCAGATGCCATATTTTATTTCTTTCAAATTCATTTAGTTCAGCTTGCATAGCATTATTCCAGTATGCGTCAGTTAAAGATTCAACATAATTCTTAGGTTCCATAGAAGATAAAAATGCATAAAATGCACAAAAGTTCCTAAGCTGAGATCTAGTCTGAGTTCCTTTTGTAATATCACTCATGATTGCATCAACAGGATGTGATTTCTGATGTTTCCATCGTTTAGGAGTAAAGTCCTTCATTGGATATAATCTTTCTTGATCATTGTTGACTGGTTCTTCTATAGGAACTTGTTCTTGAGCCTCAATTGGAACTTCGACAGGATTCTCCTCATTCTGATTCTGATCTTGTTCCTGAACAGGAGTTCCTGGAGCATTCTCCATTTCTGGTACTTCATTTGCTTCCAGATTCGTTTGCTTACCAATTTCCACTTGCTGCTTCTGCAATGATGTTGATTTTTCATCTGGATCTGTCTTGCGGATAAGTCCAATTTCAAAATCATCATCACACTCCTGTACATCATTTAAAGACTGTTCAGTTTCATCAAATATAATATGTACAGATTCCTCAACACACATTGTCCTTTTATTATAGACTCTATATGCTTTACTATTAGAGGCATATCCTAAGAACACAGCCTCATCACTACGTTCATCAAACTTTCCCAAGTTCCTTTTACCATTGTTATGAACAAAACATTTACAACCAAAAGATCTAAAGTAAGAAATATTAGGTTTTCTCCCTTTGATCAGCTCATAAGGAGTTTTGTTGGTAATGGCTCTAACTGATACTCTATTAAGAATATAGCATGTTGTATTCACTGCTTCTGCCCAGAAGTTCCTAGGCAGACCACTTGAGATCAGCATTGTCCTGGCCATGTCTTCAAGGCTTCTGTTCTTGCGTTCCACCACCCCATTTTGTTGAGGGGTCCTAGGGGTAGAGAAGTTGTTATCCATTCCATGTTTAGTGCAGAATTCATCAAATTTTGAATTTTCGAATTCTGTGCCATGATCTGATCTGAGGTGAATTAATTGATTACCTGTTCTTCTCTGTTCTTTCTTTACAAAAGCTACAAATTCATTAAAAGTTTCATCTTTACTCACAAGAAAGAAAACCCAAGTAAACCTTGAAAAGTCATCAACAATAACCATAACATATCTCTTACAACTTCTACTTTGGATTTTCATAGGACCACATAAATCCATATGAACAAGTTCCAAAGGTCTTTTGGTACTTACCATTTTCTTGGACTTGAAAGAAACTCGAGTCTGTTTTCCTCTAACACAAGAATCACACACTTTGTCATACAGGAACTTAATACATGGAAGACCTTCCACTAGTTCCTTAGATCTCAATTTATCAAGTAGAGTAAAGCTTGCATGTCCAAATCTTTTGTGCCATAATAAAGGATCATTCTCAATGACACTAAGACATGTTAAACTGCTATTAGGAACTTCGTTAAGATCAACAACATATGTGTTTCCTTTACAAATTCCTTTTAAGATGATGTTCCCAGTGTCATTATGAATGATTCTGCACTTATTAGAAGTAAAGCTTACAGAGTTACCTTTGTCACAAAATTGTGAAATACTCAGCAAGTTGTGTTTGAGGCCCTCGACCAAAAATACATTCTCAATTGCATGGGAACTTGACCTTCCTACTTTGCCAATAGCAACTATATCTCCAATCATGTTATCACCAAAGGTCACAGTTCCCCCGTAGTAGGCATCCAGTGAGAGAAATCTAGATTTATCTCCAGTCATGTGCTTAGAACAACCACTGTCGAGGTACCAAGTGTTGTTCCCCCTCACTGGAACCTGCATGAGAAATCAAACATTAGGTTCCCAGGTTTCCTTGGGTTCCTGTGTAACAACAGTAGGTTTATTCTTTTCGATCCAGATCTGTTCTACATGCTTTTTGTTTTTCTGTGAACTTTTTTCCTTCTTAGGACACTTAACTTGTTTGTGTCCAGTATTCCCACAGAAATAGCATACTATACTACTAGGCAGGTCAACATAATTCTTTTCCTTTTGGAACTTCTTTTTAAAACCCAAACCTTCTGTTCTTTTGGTTTGAGCTTTGGTGATCCAGTCAGGAACTCTGTACTCTACAGGTTGTTTGCCTTTCCTGGCTTTCTCAAGTTCCCCCTCAAGTCTTCCTTTATCCGCTTTTATATTTTCCAAATCAGATTTTAGTTTTTCTAAATTCGGATATTGAGCAAGTGGTGGAACTTCAGAATCAGGAGCATTAAGACAGAGTTTCATCAAGGATAGTTCCACATTCAACATTATGTTATCATGTTTTAACCTGTCAATAGTTTCTTTTAAATAATTATTATCATCAAACAGACTAAAGAATCTATATTGAATATCAAATTTCAGATTATCAACCCACTGACTGTTTTCTTTAAAAGTAACCAAAGCTTCATCACTTTTATGTTTTGCATTTATGCAATTCTTTAAGATCTTTTTGAATCTCCAAGACAGCTAATATCAAGTTTTCTTTAGAGAAATGTCTAAGTTCTTTTCGAGAAAACCATACCTCAGACTCTATTTCCTTCATCTTTGCCTTTTCATCAATTTTGTCCATCAAACATAGATGGGCAGTTTCCTCTGGTGGTTGTTCTTCCTCTTCCTCAGAATCTGAATCTCTCCAAGCAGCTAACATGGCTTTCTTTACGTTGTCCTTGGTGAAATAAGGTTTGTAGACCCTTGACTCTTTGGATTGCTCCTTGCCCTTAGTCTTTCCTTTCTCACCGTCTGGTAATGGACAATCTTTAATGAAGTGATCTTTTGAGCCGCACTTGAAACATGTTGTGTTTCTGGAACTTGCATATTTCTTGTTCCTATCGAACTTCTTGTAGTTCATCATCCTTTTGAATTTTCTTACTAGCATTGCCATCTCTTCCTCATCAGCTTCTGATTCCTCTGAATCTTGAGCTTTAAGAGCCAGACTCTTGTTTTTGGAACTCTCAGAGTTGGAACTCAGATGTAGTTCATGAGTCATCAATGATCCAGCTAGTTGTTCCATGTTGAACTTTGTGAAGTCCTTAGCTTCCTGCATAGCCTGCATAGCAGTAACCTTCGACCTCAATCGTTCATCTTGTAGTAGACTCCTCAAGATCTTCCTAGCCTGTTCATCAATCGTAATGTGTCTGCCAAGGGAATTTAGTTCATTAATAATATCATTGAACCTAGTAAACATTTCCTCTATGGTTTCCTTTGATTGCATTTCAAACCTTTCATATCTAGACATCAACAAATCAATTTTAGAACGTTTTACCTCATTAGTACCTTCATGAGTTACTTCTAGTAGATCCCAAATCTGTTTAGCAGACTTGCATCCCATGATACGATTATGTTCATGAGGTCCAAGTCCACAATGCAAATACTTTATGGCTAAAGCATTCAATTCAAGTTTCTGATAGTCTTCTTTATCATAATCAGAAATAGGTTTAGGAACTACCTCTTTCTTTTAATTGGTTATGGTTATTTCAAAATCACCAGCTTCAATAACACGCCAAACCTGGTAATTTTCTGCCTTAATAAATATCTAAATCTGTAGGGAATAAATTCAAGCCTTAAATCCCACTAGCTTGAACCCCACTGTGATCATACACTAAAGTACGGTGGCGTCCAAAAGGGAAGAAGATAGAGCAAAAGAGTCGCCAACAAGTTTTAGGAACTTGTAAACCGTTCACGAGGTGAAGGTTACACCCCTTAACGATCCAAGAGATCGTCAACTCCATAAGGTTTAGAACCAAATAAGGGTTCGGGGATGAAGGTACAAATCCAACCTAAAAGAGATTGAACCTGCCCTAATAATAGGCCTCTACTTTATTCTGATCGCATTCATGTGCGCTTTCTAATTAACATTCAATCAATAGGATTATCCTAAACCTGTTTAATCTATGTTGGTTGAATATTAATGCACAAACAAACTATTATTGGCGATCACTTGAATTATAATCACAATTAACCCTAACAAGATTATTAATTATCTTATTAAGCATGATTACAAGTACCAATTCCCTTTAAACATGCATAAAAGGCGTGATCAAGCAATAACAATAAATATAATCAAGCAACATAATAAATAATAAATCATCATGAATTATAACAATTATAATCATCAAAATAATAATCATAATAACCTTCGTAATCATCATAAATCATAACAATTATAATCATAATCATGTTCATGTTAATATTAAAGCATAATAATAGCAAAATCCTAGGCATGATACTAACAAGATTAATAACAAACCCTAGCATGTCACTAAACAATAAAAATCAAATCTTTAACCCTAACATGATACTAACAATCATAAATATTAGGAAGAACATAGGAAGCATCGCAGGAATCATAATAAGCATATTTGATATTATAACCTTTCCCCTAAACATGATACTAGGAATATCATAATAACAATATAAACATGATTTCTACATCATAATATCAATTAAAACCATTAAAGCACTTACTTTGATGCCTCGTACCTCTTTCTAATAACAAAATATACACGTTAGTAACTTCAAGGAAAATAATAAACAAACAATTAAATTAAATAATTGAAAGAGAGATTTGGGACCAAACCCTCAGAAATTAAACCTTTCACGTCTAGGGCGAAGGCAACTTCGAATATGGCTAGGTGTTTCAAGATATTGCGAATGCGGAATTTTGTATTTGAGAAAAGTCTAGTTTAGAAAAAGAGAGAGAGAGAGAGAATAATCAAGAAAATCTTGATGAGAGTTGGTGAATGATGATGATAATCGGTGAATGAAATTAAAACGGAGTTTTTAATACGTTATTTTTAGAGAAATCAGCCAAAAAGATAAAATATCAAAACAGAGCACTTGACGCACGCAAAACGAGGTTGGCGCACCTAAAACAGAGCTGGCTCCAGGCGCCAATGACTAGCACCAGGCGCCAATGGCTGGCGCCAGGCCTGGTTCTAGGCGCTGATTTCAGAAATTCACGCATTTTTTTTTATCATATCTTTTGATCCGAAAGTCCAAATAAGGCATATAATATGTCGTTGGAAAGATTTTAAAGTCTACTTTCCAACCCAATTAGAATCAGATTAAAATATTTTGTAGATAAAAAGATATGGCCAAAATAGTGGAAGGGTGTCAGTTTTGGATAAAGTTTCATGTCTCATTCATATCTTTTTTGTTATAACTCGGATTTAATATTATAATATATCATTGGAAAGATAATTTCAATATCTATCCAACCATATAAAATTTGGATAAATATTATGAAGCACGAAAATAAAATCTGAATATATTCCACTTCGTACAAAACAAGGATTCTTAAAAGGAGTAGTTTTATTCAATTTCAAACTCTTTAAAACATAATTATCAATCCTAACTCCATTAGGATTTAAAAGAACCTTCTAGAGTATTCTAAAAGACTATAATCAATCCTAATAGCTTTAGGAATGATAATTAATAATAGGCCCTCCTCTAGATCATTGGGCCGCATATAAAAACCAAATCGGGCCCAGTTTAGTATTTTGGCCATAACTTCCTCGATATTTATCGGAATTGGGCTTATAATATATCGTTGGAAAGGTCTTTTCAAACCCCATCAAACTACACCATTATTGGATCCTTATAATGGACCAACCAAACTGGATTGACTATTTTCTTAAAATAAGTTTTCAAAAACAGAGAGAAGAGAAAAGAATTAAAACTATCCGCAACACTAAACTTTCCACACTTGCACTTCATTCGATTATGATTCGACGTGAAAGGTACTCATCACTGGGTTTGGTTTTAGGGAGACACGAATGGGTGTCTACACCATCATGTTCTTCCAGTAGGTGTAGAACTTACCATTGAACATGGGTGGACGTTGGGTAGAATACCCTTCTTCAAGTTTCTCTTTGTAATTCATCTCTCCAGGAACTTACTCAGCAAAGTTATTCGCTTATACGAGAGTACCTTGCTCTGATACCAATTGTTAGTTGAGTTGATTAATACAAGAGGGGGGTGAATTGTATAGAGTTCCTAATGACAACTTTTTGCGGATAAATAAACAATGCGTATAGGAACTTAAGCAAACACACAGATTTTACGAGGAAACCTTCCAGGGCCCAATTGGAAGTAAAACCTCGACCCTACCTTAGGGATTTCAAACACAAAACACTTCACTATAATAGGGCAAACACCAAGTTACAACCTATTAGATACAGACCTTTATTTCACAAGTTCCTCACTGGACTAGTTACTTGATAGGACCCTATCCTACCCAATCTAAGCACCACAATCAGATTCACTCGTACCACCAAAGTACTACTCGTACCACCAAAGTACAAACACTCGTACCACCCCAGTACAAAACTCACAGCCTCACCAAGAAGCTTACACAAAATCTGTATATTACACAAACTATAAAATCACCCAAATAACCCAACCAATACAAATATAAGACGCCTATTATGATAGGTAAGCAATGCACGAAATCCAAAACTAATATGATAAGTTAAAAGCTTGGTAAACTTACTCGTTTAAAGCACTGTGATTTCTCCACGCATAAACTCACAAAAACCTAAATCATTTTTGCTCTCTACTATTTATACAAGTAACACTTGTATAGAAAGTAGGTTTTCTAAAAAGATAAATATGTTAACTTGACTTATCTTTATTAAACACGGTTTTAGTAAATCAAGTGGAATAAAATCTTTTCCGAAAATAAGTATAAAAGATATTTATTAAGAAAACTTATCTTTCTTAATAAACCGACTTTAGAGAAAAATAATCTTTTTGTTAGAAAATCTTTTCCTAAAATCTATCTTTTATTATTTTCCATATTTATTTTATTTACCAAGCAAACTTATCACGTTTCTAATAAATCTCGTGCACTAACCTACTTACCTTATTAACAATAATTTCTAAGCATAAACTTTAACAATTATTGTTGCGTCGCACTCTGACCAGATGAATTACTTGGGCTCCAAGCATATCAAGTTCCACCAAAGAACTTAACTGCTAGTCTTCAAGTTCCTGTTAGGGAACTTAGTTCTTGTTAGAGAACTCTTCCTCTGATTTGTTTAACTTCTTCAATAAAGATCTTCTTCATGTCTTCTTAGATTCAGATGGTTCTTCAATCACAAAGATTATTCTGCACCTTGACTAATCACACACTAGAGAATCTTTATTAGATGAGTTTGCTTTTAGTTTAAGTTCCTCATCATCAAAACCTTTATGCTTTAACAAAAATGTCTGTCAACTGATCGGAGGAGGGAGATAATTGTGACGTTGGGGGTGAGAGAGGTAGATAAACATGAGAAATATTTGGGGCTTTTGACTGTTATCGGATAATAAAAGAAAGCCGTGTTTATGTGTTTGAAGGAGCGTGTGTGGAAAAAATTAAATGGGTGGAAGGAGAAAATGTTGTCGCGACCCGGGAAAGAGATCCTCATTAAAATCGTGGCTCAAGCCATACCCACGTATATGATGAGTGTTTTTAAAATCCCGGATAGTTTGATCGACGAAATTCATACTTTGTTGTCAAGGTTTTAGTGGGGTTCTGGAGAGGATGTGAGGAAACTTCACTGGAAAAATTGGGAAAAATTATGTCGTCCGAAGGCAATGGGGGGCCTTGGCTTCCGTGATTTAAAGTGTTTTAACCAAGCGTTGTTGGCTAAGCAAGCTTGGCGCTTATTGAAGGATGACAAGTCCCTACTTCATAGTATCTTGAAGGCTAGATACTTCAAGCATTCGAGTATTATGGAAGCTAATAGGGGTTATGATCCTAGTTTTTCGTGGAGGAGTATTTGGGGAGCTAAGTCTTTGTTGAGAGACGGCTTGGCATGGAGAGTAGGCAATGGTAATGACATCAAGGTGTGGATTGACCCTTGGGTTTGTGACAATGGTAGAGTACTCCAACTTGATCCGACCGCGGGTAGTAATCTGGAAATGTGTGTGTGTGAGCTCATGGTTGACAGTTGCAGTGAGCGAGATGCAGAGCTAGTTAAAGCATCATTCCCTAATGCTATTAGCGTTACTATTCTTGCTACTCCGATTTCGCTTAGAAGGCCTGCGGATGCTGTAGACACCCAAATGTGTCTCCCCAAAACCAAACCCAGTGATGAGTACCTTTCACGTCGAATCATAATTGAATGAAGCGAAAGTGTGGAAAGTCTAGTGTTGCGGATGGTTTTAATTTCTTTTCTCTTCTCTCTGTTTTTGAAAACTTATTTTAAGAAAACAGACAATCCATTATGGTTGGTCCATGATATGGGTCCAATAGTAAGGTAGTTGGATGGGGCTTGACAAGACCTTTCCAACGATATATTATAAGCCCAATTCCGATGAATATTGAGGAAGTTATGACCAATTTACTAAACTGGGCCCGGTTTAAGCTTTACATACGACCCAATGATCTAGGGGAGGGCCTAATATGATTTATCATTCCTAATGCAATTAGGAATGGTTTTAGTCTTCTAGATTCTTCTAGAAGGTTCTTTTCATTCCTAATTCAATTAGCATTGATAAATTGACTTTTGTTGACTTTTCAGAGTTTTAATCAAAATCAAATAGCATTTTCAAGGAAATTATATGATTTTATCCTCCAGTACGGCAAACTTATCTGATTTTCGAAACGCATTAAAATTAGGCTTGGCGCCTGACCCCAGCCTTTGGCGCCTGGAACCAGGCCTGGCGCCTGGCGCTAGTGTTGGTGCCTGGCGCCAGTTAGCCAGGGTTTGCGCCAGCTCTGTTTTTTTTTTGCGTCAGACTCTGTTTTGTTTATTTTATCTTTTTGGCTGATTTTCTCTATAAATAATGTATTAAAAACTCCGTTTTCAGACACCAATTCTCACGATTATTCACCGACAATCAGTTTTCTTGATTATTCTCATCTCTCTCAATTCTCTCTTAATTCTTACTTTGCTTTTTCATACAAAATTCCGCATTCACAAGATCTAGAAACACCTAGCCATATTCGAAGTTGCCTTCGCCCTAGACGTGAAAGGTTTTAATTTCTGAGGGTTTGGTCCCAAATCTCTCTTTCAATTATTTAATTTGATTGTTTGATTATTATTTTCCTTGAAGTTACTAACGTGTGTATTTTATTATTAGAAAGAGGTACGAGGCATCAAAGTAAGTACTTTAATTGGTTTCGATTGATATTATGATGTAGAAATCATGTTTATATTGTTATTATGATATTCCTAGTATCATGTCTAGGGTAATTTTAATATTAAATATGATTATTATGATCCCTTTTATGTTCTTCCTAATATTTATGATTGTTAGTATCATGTTAGGGTTAAAGATTTGGGTTAAAGATTTGATTTTTATTGCTTAGTGACATGCTAGGGTTTGTTATTAATCTTGTTAGTATCATGCCTAGGATCTTGCTATTATTATTATGCTTTAATATTAATATGAACATGATTATGATTATAATTGTTATAATTTATGATGATTATGAATATTATTATTATTATTATTATTATTATTATTATTATTATTATTATTATTATTATTATTATTATTATTATTATTATTATTATTATTATTATTTTGATGATCATTTATTTTATTTATGATGATTATTTCATTGTTATAATTTTATGATCATGATTATAATTATTATTCATGATACTGATGATTTATTATGTTGCTTGATATTTATTTTTATTGCTTGATCACGCCTTTTATATATGCATGTTTAAAGTGAATTTGGTACCTGTAATCATGCTTAATAAGATAATTAATAATCTTGTTAGGGTTAATCTGATTATAATTCAAGTGATCGCCAATAATAGTTTATTTGTGCATTAAATTCAACCAACATAGATTAAACAGGTTTAGGGTTAATCTATTGATTGCATGTTAATAAAAAAAGCGCACATGAATACGATCAGAATAAAGTAGAGGCCTATTATTAAGGCAGGCTCAATCTCTTTTAGGTTGGATTTGTACCTTCATCCACGAACCCTTATTTGGTTCTAGACCTTATGGAGTTGACGATCTCTTGGATCGTTAAGGGGTGTAACCTCCACCCTGTGAACGGTTTACAAGTTCCTAAAACTTGTTGGCGACTCTTCTGCTCTATCTTCTTCCCTTTTGGACGCCATCGTACTTTAGTGTATGATCACAGTGGGGTTCAAGCTAGGGATTAATGCTTGAAATCTATTCCCCACAGATGCACTCTTTTGGACTCAATCAAAGGAGGGTGTGTATTATGTGAAATCTGGCTATTGGCTAGCTCGATTGGGTGGTGTTGTGCAGATTAAAGAGGATTTGGCTGAGGTCTGACGGGGTATATGGAACATGGCAGGGCCCCCAAAGCTGAAACACTTTGTGTGGAATGCGTGCAAAGGTAATATGGCAGTTAAAGAATGGCTTGTACATCGCCACATTGTTGATAATTCATCTTGTCAAATTTGCGGTGCTGATGTAGAGTCAATTTGCCATGCTTTGTTCTTCTGCCGAGCTGCTACTGAAATCTGGAGTCATAGTGAATTAAGGCACAAACTTTTAGGGGCTCCAATGTAGTCTTTTGTGGAGTTATGGCTTTGGTTGGGGCGCAAATACAAGGCAAGTGAGATGCGGTCACTAGGGGCTTTGATGTGGGCAGCGTGGTTCTGCAGAAATAAGAAAGTGTTTAGCAATGAAAGCCCGGATGCTGTAATAGTGGCTGCTGGTTTTGCAAGGATGGTGGAGGAGTATGGTGAATACAATGTGAAGGTCATAGGGAGGGGAGGGGACTTCGCCACTGCTGCTGCACATAATTCTGCTTGGGCTCGGCCTCGATCAAGTTTGATGAAGGTGAATGTGGATGCTTATGTGTGCGAAGGAAGGGATGTGGGTCTTGGTGTGATCATTCGAGATGCGCAGGGTGGCATCTTTGTGGTTGGTAAGAGACGCATTCCTTATACTACACCAGAAATTGCTGAAGGTCTTGCTGTAAGATATGGATTACAGCTAGCCAAACGATTTGGGCTCCGGCGCATTCATGTTGAGTGTGATGCTATCAATGTGGTTCGAGGTGTACATAACATAAAAGGGGGTACTCTCCTATTCACCTAATTTTTGATGACATACGCTTAGAGAGTAATTTCTTTGATTATTGCAAGTTTTCTCATGTTAGACGAGCATGTAATACTGTAGCCCATTATATGGCTAGATGGGATACTAGTAGTAGTGATGAATATGTTTGTACTGGTCCTTTTCCCAGAGTATTTCGACTTTGGTGGACATTGATTTGTTTTAATAATATGCTCGTGCTACCTTTTCCTCAAAAAAAAAAAAAAAAAAAAAAAAAAAAAAAAAAAAAAAAAAAAAAAAAAACTAGAGTGTTTTAAATTATATCTTAATTATGGTTGATATGGTGTTTTTTTTGGTCAACATTATCTTTTAATTTATCATTTTGTGAACAATTTTTACTTTAAATTTTGTTTTTTTTTAAAAAAAAGAATAATTATCTTGTGTTGAGTTTTCAAGAATAATGTAAAATATGACATTTATTAGGTATCTTAATTTGGGGAAAATGTAAATTAGGTGTCAGAATTTATATTATTTCGAAATTAAGGAAGACTATTTAATGACTATAACAAACTTGTAGCTATTGTAATTAGTTTTAATCTTAGCCCTTTATTTTAGGAATAATCTTGTCCATTCATTCAATTGACTTTAATTTTTAATAAAATACCAAAATAATAATAATAGTAATAATAATAATTGTTCAGTTTTTAAAAGATTAAACTGAGCTTTTCCATTGAAGAAAATGTTGGCAAATTACAACTTTACAAGTTCAAAGAATTCCCCATCTCCATTAAAAACTAACATTTGATAATAGTTTATTAACCATAAACTTATAGACCTAGTACTATAGGACATTACGGTTTATGGAGTATATATTACTACTTTACTAGGTTCATACTTTTTGCATCAAATATATCAAAAATTGATTCATCCTCCGTTAAAGAAAACAAGAGAAGGATGGATAAAATTAAAGAAGAAGATAAATTATTGTGTGTTTTGTCTTTAATTTTCCATTTCAAGAAACCAATAATTTGACATTAAAGATAAAAAAATTGAAAACATCAAGTAAGATAAATTATACAGAGTAGGCCATGTTCTTTAGAGCTGCTCTGTCTGCTCTGCACTACTTTTCTCTGCTCTGCTAAAATATTCTTTACTCTACTCTGCCCTGCCTGCCTTCCCTGTTCTGCTCCGCAGTGTGTAAATTTTGTTTAGGTATTTATAGTGATATAAGTACAAAAAACAAGTGATGCAGAAAATTGAAAATTATTTCATATATTTGAATTCATTAATGATGAAAAATATAATCCCAACCAGGCCACATATATATTAAACATATGAACCAAAAGAAAGGAAACAAGACAAATCAAAGGAAAAGTGAATCTCAAACAACAACCAATTAAGGAAATTAAAAAAGAATGTGTAACGGAAGCTACACAAAGCACACGATAATAATGAGCTCTACACCCGGCCTCAGCTTGTTGAGTGCATTGTAGAGTTAGTAAACATATGATCATATATATAGTGTATGATCATATATATACGATGGCATTTACAGGCATTGGTAAACTTGGGGTGAAATTGAAACTTGAACGCAATCTAGGCCAGTGCCATTGCAGCATTCAAAAACACCAGGGGTACATTCATGTCCACTGTGGGCTTCACAAGTGCCCTCTTTGCATTTTTTTACCAGATGCAAGTTGGACACAATTTAAGCCAGTGTAACAATCAAAAAAGTTGGGATAACACTCATGGTCGTGGTGATCCTCACATGTGGTATCATCTTTACATTTGTACACAATGGTTGCAACTTGAACGCAATGCAAGTTTGGATTGGTTGAGCAACATAATTCGTTAGGATTGGTACATGGATCATCATATGCTGCTGGACACGCGCCTTCCCCCGTATGAATTTGCAGCATCATCACTATATATATAACATAAAAATAATTAGTTGTCATCATATAAATTAAATTACTACATATTGAACTTATGCACTTGATAAACTCAAGGAAGATACATGGAGAATCAGCATGCCTTTATTCCAGGAAGATACACGGAGGACAATGTCCTTCTAAGCCATGAACTTATGCACTTGATAAACTCAAGGAAGGACTCTAACTATTCTGCAATAAAGATTGATATGTCAAAAGCATACGACAGAGTAGATTGGGCATTCCTCTTGAAGGTTCTACAGGCTTATGGTTTTTCTAACCACTGGATAAGGATGGTTTCTCAATGTATTTCAACAGTAAGTTTCAAGGCTGTCATTAATAGGAAGACCACAGAGCACTTTGTCCCAAATTGTGGTCTTAGACAAGGGGACCCTTTATCCCCTTATCTTTTCATCTTCTGCATGGACATCCTCTCAAGAATGCTGACTTTGGCAGAGGATATAAATCTGTTAAAAGGGCTAAGGGTCTCTAGAAGATCGCCTTCGATCTCGCATCTATTCTTTGCTGATGATGCTATGATTATCTTTAAAGCATCTGAGGAATCTTGTAATTGCATCAGAGACATCCTCCACAGGTTTGGTACAGCCTCTGGACAGAAGCTTAATCTCCAGAAATCTTTTGTCAGATTTTCCCCAGGTCTTGACATAAGTGTTAAGGCCTCGCTAAAAGGGATTCTGTCCATGCCTGAGACGGATAATATGGGAACTCATCTAGGAGCTCCAATTGATGTTCAGGGAAAGAAGAGTGACTCCTTTCAATATCTGGTGGACAAGGTTTCAGATAAGGTTGTTTCTTGGGCCTCGTTGCGGATTTCACAAGCAGCGAAGCTAATCCTAATAAATACTGTTTTGGTAAGCATTTCAGCTCATGTTATGAAATGCCTGAAATTACCACAAGGTGTGGCAAGCAAAATTGACTCCCTTATTACAAGGTTTTGGTGGTCAAATAATGGTAATAAGGGTATGCACTGGGTGAGAAAGGCAATTATTCAAATGCCTAAAAGTATGGGAGGCCTAAGAATTAGAGGTATGTCAACTCTTAATGAAGCACTCTTGTTCAAACAGGCAACAAGATTGCATCTAAATCCACAACTGGTAATCTCAAAGGTATATAAAGGGTTTCAACCTTGTGGAGTTTGTAACATTTCCAGACCTTATGAGAGAGTTGGAAGGCCGTCAATGGGAAGGTCAAGTCTGCAAAAGGTGACAAGGTCTTTCACAGAAGGTTTTGCCTGGAAAGTTGGGAATGGGGAAAGCATTAAGGCAATTAGCATGGCTTGGGTCAATGGAGAAATTCCAATTGCAAATTCTAACCGAACGTTAGGAGAATCTTTGAATTGGAAGGTAAGTGATTTTATTGACAAAGACTTAGCTATGTGAAAGGCAGGGAAAGTTAGGGAATGCTTTGAGTGGAATAGTGCAAGAGCTATTCTAGCGATGGAGCTACCCCGTTCTATGGAGGACGATTTCCTCTACTGGAAATACCATCCGTCGGGTAAATTCACTGTTAAGACTGGTTACTACTTCTTAACAAATATGCAGGGAGCCGAACAATTGGATATTTCTTTAGAGGAACAGGGTTTTGTAAAGCTCATCTGGAAATTAAAGATTCTCCCAAAGTGGAAGATTTTTCTGTGGAAACTTTTTCACGATGGGATTGCAGTAAAATGCAATTTGGCTAAGAGAGGCATTCAAGTCGAGGAGACTTGTGTTTTCTGTGGGGAGGATGAGCAAGATAGCCAACACTTGTTTAGGCTATGTAATCTAGCAAAGGAGGTTTGGGAGAATGGCTCCCTAGCAATTTGCTCTGACTCTACAGGGTTCGACTCTTTAAGGGAGTGGATCCAGTACTATATCATGTTGTTTTATATCGAGGATGGTAAGTATGGTACCCGTAGCACTAAGTTTATAGCTACCTTATGGGGTCTTTGGAAAATGAGAAATGCGAGAAGCTTCAACGGAGCCAATGGGGGAATTGACCTTGCCTTGGAATTTGTCAATTTGGCAATAAGAGAGCAGGAAACCTTTTGCCAAAATATTGGGGAGAGTATGGAGAATAGGGACAACTCGAGGGAAGACCCTTATCCTCCCCGGGTTTCAATGCTGTGCAGTTGGGAAAAGATCGAAGTGGTTTTGACGACTTCATTGTGGGAGTGGATGGCTCATGGGATAAGAGAACGACAAGAGCTGGCATCGCTTGGGTGGCAATGGGAGGAAATAATGAAAACACTACAAGAAAAAGGGGTATTAGCGACGGCTAAAGTAGTCGCAAATCCGTCGCAAAAATGGATTTGCGACGGATTAGCAACTACTTTGGTTAGTTGGCAAAGACCTCGTCGCAAATCCATTTTTGCGACTAATTTTTGAACAGTCACAAATTTTGCAACGGATTTGCAATGACTTTGCAACTTTCATTTAGTGACTAACTTTTAAATTTTAGCAACTAAATTACTGTCCGTCGTAAAATATTAGCGACGGATTAGCGACTACGAAAACTAATGTTTTAAAATTCTTTTTGCGACGGATTAGCAACTACAAGACCAAATTTTGCGACTAAGAGACAATTTTTGCGACTACAGAGACTAATTTCTTTGCGATGGATTTGCAACTAGAGGCCAAACTTTTGCGACTATAGAGACTAAATTGTTTCGGGACGAATTAGCGACTAATTTTTGTGACTACCAAAACTAGTTTTTTGCAACAAACTAGCGACTACTGAGTCCATTTTTGCAACATACCAATTAGTCTCCATAAGAAATCTACCGTCGCTAAATTTTTGCGACTGACTATTAATATTTGGAGACCTTAATTTAGTGACGGCCAAATTTCAATTAAAAAAAAAAAAGTACCTACACATATATTCAAATAACCAAAATGTTAATTTTATTCAAATATCCAAAATATCATCATCAATTTTGTATCAATGTATTAAAAAAACAATATTAGTATCCATAACACTAATTGTTTCAAAAATCAACTCTAACATGACAAATAAGAACTAATGATGATATACATTATATATGCAGTAAGGTGAGAAGTAGGATCGTTCTTGTAGTAAATTTGTGAAGCACTCCCTAAACCATAAACTTTTCTATTCTTTTGCCCACCTACAACCTTCAAGTAGACTTTGTCGGGGTTTATCTCAACTCCTTTTTATATTCCTCAAGTTTATCCATATATTGTCCCTGCATTAAGATATGTATTAGTAATTATGGTCTGAATTGTTAAAACTTAAAAGACTAAAACAAATAACAACACTTATAATAAAATAATTATTGTAAATAAATATTAGAATTTTTTTGGCATATTCTCCTTTATAAATCAAACAATTCCCTCCAATAAGGTATCGCTTCAAAACCTGTTTCAATTCACATTGTGCCATACCACGTTAATCATTAGATTAATGCCCTCATCCTCCAACTCAATCACACAAACAAATAAATAATCTAAAAACATTAACTAGCATATATATATATATATATTTTTGTAATCTTAGCAAAATATATAAGTATACTCATACCATGACTTGATGAGTCTTTTCACCCATCAATTCAATTTCATTATTGCCCACATCAACAGAATGAGTGCTCTCATATCTGAAGAAGTTGTTAGCACTACAAAAAAAAAAACAAACATAAAAAAAGGGGACATATAAAAAAGAAGGAGGGATTGGCTTTGTTAGGTATTATGTGGTAATTAACTAATTGTATTCTTTAATGTTCTAGCTGATTTATTTTACAAAAAGCAGCCCAACTTCCCTCATTTTCTTTACTGTTCTTTCTGATTTATTTTTCTCTTGCTTTAGTTGTGAGAAATCGAGTGAAAGTAGTAGCAGTTCATTACAAAATAAAGGATAATTCATAGACCCTATAAGTAATGTATAATAACAGAGCATAATGCCAAACACCTGATTTATTCCAAAATTTTAATCCAAAAACGCTGCTGATAGGGGAGTAGTTGGGATCATTTGTCAACATTGTACATATAAAAAGGGGAGGTGGAGCAAATATAGTTCAGAGACTATATATATATATATATATATATATATATATATATATATATATATATATATATATATATATATATATATATATATGTATATATGTATATATATATATATATATAAATATATATATATATATGTATATATATATATTATATCATCTAAGAAAACAAAACACAAGCCTACAGGGGCTACAACTATATCAAGCATTCAAAAAATCACAAAAATAACTTTGATTTAGCTCTAAAAAGCACCACACCACAAGAATATCTTTGAACAAACAAGGTTAAACTCAACTCATCCGAAACAGTTGTAAAGATAAGTGTCAAAAAAATGAACATATTTTCAACAAGATTGACATAGAATTTGACACTAAAGAGTGCCTCTGTTGCATCCAGAATATTTGATTACTCATGCTTGAAAATCTGATTCCGGTGATAGGATTTTGTCATCCAGATAAAACTTGCTAGAAAAACATAAAATATTAACATACAAATTATACAACCAAGAGATTAACATAACAACAGACTAACAACAGATCAAATGAGGTGCATCAATCGAGCACAGGTGGGTTTCATTATAGGTTTTGGCTTAAAATTTTTTTTAAAAAATGACAGTTAATGGATGCACTTGTAAAAGGTCAGTGATCTAATTGTCTCAGGACATAGGAAATTGAACTCTGCTCTAATATGAAATGCTTTTCACAAAGAATTAAAGACTCAACCAGGCCATGCTTTCCATAGAGAATTAGAGACTCAAAGCTAGTATTCAAACATATAGCTTCCCTAGTTTAAGAGAAATGAATACAAGAAAATGTCTCAAATTTTCACTAGTAGGAAAAATCACCATCTTTTAGGTTATCTCCACACATTACATGATTAGTCGGTCACAAAAATCACACTCTAGCTGAGTCCTACAAACAACAATCAACTAACCTTAGCTTCCTAGGAAACTCACTCAAAAACCACTGTAATATATTCAACACTATCATCATATGTTAAAATAATTTCTAACACATGAACTATTAGTATTACCACTAGTAGGGAAAAAGCAGCATGGATAAAGCAACATAAGACATCGAATAAATCAAACAAACCGAAAAATCCTCATCCAACCGATGTTCTAATGAAATACGAATAAGACTTCAACATTTAAACCCCACAACTACAGGGGAATACCATAAAGACTTCCTATCACCAATATCAAGCAACTATTTCAAATTATATCTAAGAATTCATACCTTCAAGGTGGCATTTGCTTCTTATTCCCTGATTGCAAGGTTATGCTCCTCTGCCTCTATGATGTGTATTCCTCGATTTGATTTCTCATTCCTTCAAACTCTCGTTCCCTCTGTTAGATTCCATTTTTCAGTAGATCAGCCTCATAATATTAATATAAAGACAAAAAAAATATGGAAATGAAAATCATAGAGTTAAAACAATAAATACAGAGAGTGTTTAATTTGATCGCACAATGGTTGTAGCCGTGGTTGAATACAAACACCAGTTTCATTGGATGTCACCTAATATGCTGTAGCCAAAAGAATTATAAAGATTAAATCCAAAAAAAAATAAGTGGCAAAATAGCAAAGGAACAACAATAAAACATACGACTAAATAATTTTCTGATGGAAAAAGCTTCTTATGTTCAAAACTAACCTCTTCTTCCCAGTCTAATTCTTCACAGTCACTATCACTAGGAGTCCAATTCACTTACAATAGTCTGTTCACCACCAAACTGGCGCTGCTGCCAACACCCACACGCACCACCGCCTGCCAACACGCACCACCACCCGCGCAAACCCATAACTTTACCTAATCCAAGAAGTTAAAACAAATAATCACATAAACCTAGAGAGTGAAGACTTACAAAGTTACAAGTTCAAGAAGTTTAAGGGGCTTATGTGAATTGATTTTTTTCCTAAATTGCATCACATCTTGTCCACAATCAACATCATTTTGATGGAAGGACACTACAAGAACCCCAAAAAAAAAACAAGGGAATCAACAATTTTTATTATACCTGGATTTATTTAATAAACTTATTTCATTGCATACTTTTATTCTTTGTAAATGCAAGAATTGGGAAAGTAAATGGCATCAAGCTTAACCAGGGATCAAAGATTTGGCAAGTAGTGTACGAATATAAAGAGTGTAATTGAATCCTAAAGAAAGGATTTTTTTTATAACCAAGTATATAATCCAAATTAGAAATGGTGCGTAAATGTAAAAAGTGTCAGCTAAACTAATTAAGATGAAATTATCAAAACTGAAGATATGGCACCACTTGTCCACTTCAATGATAAACTAGAATTATGAAGCTATACTCATTTGGAGGTGATAACACCATAATAAAGAACCAAAGAGCATAAAATAGTTTTTACAAATTACATCTTCGTTGTTTCCCAGCCCAAGTATAATGCAAATTACATCTTCCTTTAGTTGTTTATGAGGAACATGCGAATGGTAATAATGAAATGGTAATTACAAATACACATTTTTCAGCAACACTAATAATGGAATGGTAATTACAAATACGCAAAAAGCCCCAAAATTTCACCAATAATTTCAATCTTCCATCACTTCAATTGAATTTCAGTAAAATTCCTATCAATTATCAAACCCAACAAGATATATAACAAAAATCAAGCAAAGCCATGTAGAAATATACGATTAATTAAAAACACAAGTTTTGACATTGAAACTCCAAAGCAATTCAATAAATGGACAAATTTAATCAACAAATTGATCTCAATATAAAAAAAATAGAAAAAAACACACTAGAGATTAGAACTGGAATAGATGAACATAAATAAATAAATGAACTTACATATAGAGGAATTTGCGCCGGCGTCGGTGTACAAGGAATCCGGCGATATGAGCGATGGTGACGGTTGCAGAGGCAGATTGATGGAGAAAGTGAGTAGATGAGAGAGGAAGATAGAGAATTGGGGGGTTTTTCAGTTGTGAGCAGTGACTCTAGGGTTAGACTCAAGAATTCGGTGCCTGAAAAATGAAGAAGCGTTGATGAGGTGCGCTAATAAGCTGTATTATCCTGTCATTCACTGTAAGTTAGCACCCACTAAAAATTGCTTAAGGGGTTAGTTTATTTGGTCAAATTTAATCATATACTTCGTATTAGTTTAACACATATCATGTATAGGTTCTTCACTTCTTTTTATTAGGATCTTGCTAACGAACGCTCCATGAGCATTGAATAAGCATTTAAAATATTACTTAAAGTGGACAAGTGGTATTAACTTGGGATTGCATGACAAAATCGCGGGTTGATCGGTGTTATTAATGTTTAATTTAAGTTAATCTTTCTACTTTTAGCTAGCTAATCCAACGCTCCCGGGATTTTTGTTAGCTTTTGCCTTCTTATTATCAACATTTTATTACCTATGTTTATTGATAATAACAGATACTCATGTACAATATTCAAGTAGTAAATAATCGATTTACCTTCGCCTTACAAGGCTACAAGCGTTTATCATCAATGCTAAATGGAATGTAGAAAAAGCTCAAATAACAACTAATTTTTGAAAAGGAAGAATATCAAACTGGTAACAAGATTTCTGACAGAATAGTTCAGTCTCATTTTTGTGACTGGTTATTAAGGTGGTCGCAAATATCAGTCGCAAATTAGCAACTACTTAGCATCTGCTTCAAAATTAGTCGCAATATATGCGACTACCGGTCTTTTTCAGTCGCAAAAATATTTTTTGTGACTGAATATTATGGTAGTTGCAAATATCAGTCGCAAATTAGCGACCGCATAGCAACTACTGCAAATATCAGTCGCAAAATTTGCAACTACCCATCTTTTTCAGTCGCAAAAATATTTTTTGCAACTGAATATAAGAGTAGTTGCAAATATTAGTCGCTAAGTTGACTTTTTCTTGTAGTGAAACGAGGTTAGTGAGGGGGGTAAATATGGGGTGGCGACCTCGGCTTTACATTGCGAAGCATGAGCATGTTTAGAAGCAATAAAGTGGGCCAGAGCGAAAGGTAGGCAAGGGATTCTTATCCTTTCAGACTCCATTATGCTTATTAACAACCTCCATGACCAATCAGGTAAGGATATTTTGATCTCTTGGATAGCCAAAGAAATTAGGGAAGTGGGTGCACTGTTTCAACGTGCACAATTCTTAAAGTCCAAAGGGATCAGATACAAAGGGCGTATGAGATCGCTAGGAAATGTCGTACTTCTCTTTCGAACTATATGTAACCTAGGTGTTTGTTTTGCTATTGTCAAAAAAAAAAAAAACATACTGAATGAATGAAGTGAAGAATGAAATACCTAATGCGAAAGTGGCAAGGGTAGCTAGCATCATTCTTTTCGAGAATGCCTTGTTCTCCATTTTTGGTAACTAACTTTGATTATATTATCAAAACTGTTTTTTTGTAATGTATGTACTCCAATACTATACAAAGAGAGAGTTCTTGTTTTGTGAGTTTCCTAGATATGCTTCTTGCTATTTATAGGAACTTTCTACTATTATTTTTTTCTTTTTATTTTTTTCTAATACGTACTCAATTGTGAAAGTAAATCAAGATTGCAATCAATTATATTTAGGAGAATTACCTTGATACCACCTTGTAAACCAACCCTTACAGTGCGTGGTTTTAAGGGTATTTTTAAGGTGGATCAACGTAGTAATATTAAAATGGTAGAAATTCGGTCAAAAATAGTATCTTATTAAATTTTACCTTTTATTAAGTAGTTTTTTACAATATTTTTTTTATTAGGTGGTTTCCGACAAAATTTTAGTTTTATTAGGTAGTTTTCCACAAAAAGTTCTAATATCTATTGAAGTATTGAACCAACAAAAGAAATGAACAACTTAATCAATTTCTGGTGTAGTACATAACTTTAAATAATAGCATTAGTAATATCGTATAAACCAAAATAAAGAGGAATTAAATTTCTAACCACTTTGATGAGAAACTTAACAAATCAGAATACATGTTTTGTAGAAAAAGCTAGCCTAGGAAATTAAAAGGGGGGTTGGTTGTAGTACATCCGTTTGTTTTCTATATGCACACTTTCCTTTTCACGAAATAAAGATTGCAATAAATTATATTTAGGAAATTTAGATTTTAACACCTCACAAAAACTCGAAAATGGTTTTTAAAACCTCCATAAAAAAATATTTTGATTTTAACACCACACAAATTTCCAAAAAATGGGTATTACCACCACTTAACGGTTTCCGTCACAAAATTCCGTTAAGTGAGGTCCACATTGACACGTGTCACTATTTTATTTGTTTTAAAAAAAAATTTAAAAATAATAAACCCTAAAACTACCCCCAGCCACCCCAGCCCCACCATCGCGCCACCATCGCCGTCACTCAACCCACCCCCTACCGCCGTCCGGGGTCCCAGAGAATCCGCCCGGCGCCGACGACCCTCCCCCACCCCCCTGTTGAAGGAGTTCTGTCTTCGATAAGTGCAATTACTAGATATATCAAGGATCACTATTATGGAGATAATAAGTTCGTTCTTTTGGGTCGTCATTATTTGTTGCTAGACTATGATCATTGATCTTTGGGCTAGTCAAATAGTCCAAAGCCCACTAGAATGGATCCTATGAGGTCACACAACAAAGGTATTGGGTTAAGCAAGTTAGAGGCCCATTTATGGGCCTCATGAACAAGTAACCAATCATAAATTGGATTGGGCTAGTATAGTTAGATTAGAGTTAGGATTTGGGCTTTGTCATGGACTCTTATTTAGAGATGAGATCTATAAATAAAGTCCATGTCTAGGGTTGTATGAGACAACACAATTAACAGTTAATTGTGCACCAAGCAACCAGTCATCCAAAACCTCTCTCTCTCTCTGTACCACACGCCTATCCCCTCCCTTCGTGGTGGTTCATGATTTGTTCGTTGCTCGTTCTACTCCATAGAAGGTCAATTGAAGTGTTCGATTGCAACTAACTAGCATTAGTGGAGGACTTAATCTGTGCCTGTGGACCAAGTAGAGGAATCACGCTTGAGGTTCTTTATCTCCCATTGTTCTTGCTCGATCGCACGTGGAATCACGCTTCAAAGGTACGATTATATGTTCTTTATGTGTTGTGCATTAGATCTTGGGATTAGGTATTGTATGAATATGATTCATGTTTTTCCGCTGCGTAGTACCTATAATTCCCTACAGTGGTATCAGTTAGCCTATTGCATTTACGCATAATGACTATAATTCTTTGATAGTCCACAATTTTAATTCAATTAAGAGGGAGATTAATTTAATTATGGTTCAATTATTATATTAAATGTGATTTAACTCTTGGAATTGATTAAATGTGATTTAATAATGCTCAAAATAGCCATGAAGAGATCCGAATTTCGCCCTAGATTACTCGAAAATTTCGACCCCCCCAACCCTAATTTCGAAAATTTCGAAATCCTAACCCTAAATTATGAATTTTGTGTATTGGTTTTGATTTAATTCGTTTACTATGTAATTAATGATTTTAATCTATTTGATTTCATGAAAAATTATGAATTTTTCATGATCAAATCATTTAATTTAAGAGTTAAATTAAATTGGGGATTAATTTAATTAAAAACCCTAATTTCAAGATTGAATGTGATTTAATTTTGAAATTAATTGGACCACATTAACATTAATTTAATTTTAAAAAATATGTTTTGTTTTATTTAAATTAAAATTTTTAAAAAGGGGGTTTTAGCAGCGGCAATCGCGGCTGGGTGGCGCAGCCACGGCGGCTGCCGCTGCAGGTGGTCTGGAGGGAGGGACGGGGCAGGCAGCAGGTCGGGTCAGGAGTGCGGCAACAACAGCACCGTGCAACAGTTGCACGACAGTACTGCTGCTGCTGTGCACCGCTGCAGAGCAGCGTACACCTCACGGTGTACGGCCACCGTGGCCGGCTTTGGCTGGCCACACCACGGTGGCTAGTGCACGGTTTTCAAAAAATATATATATATATATTAAAAATATTTCAAGATAAATATGATTTATTTTGGATGAGATAAATATTTTGAAAATATGATCTTTAATTTTGAAAGATAAATTCGGTTTTATTTGGATAAAATCTTTTATTTTAGGATAAAGTCAAGTCTTTCAAAAGTTGTTATATTTGATATTATCCATATTTAAAGTTGTTAAATTGGTAATTATCCATAATTAAAGTGGTTAATTTTGGATAAGATTTGTTAGGATATTCTGAGCATATTCCAAAAGGATAATAATTGATTTAAATAATGTGATTATCCCATAATTATTTTTGGATATAATTGATTTAAAATTTTGTGATTGGCTAGTATTAGGATAGAATTTCCTAACTTTGTTAGGATAATCTTTGAGGATAAATATGATTTATCTTTTAAGATTAAAATAAGATTTGATTCTATCTCATGACTAATTTAAAATATACGATGTTTTATTGATGGTCATGAATAATATATGATATTATCTAATTGCATTAATTAAAATATGAGATATTTAGATGTCATGTTTCCTTAATTATGATCATTCGATGTTGTAGTTTAGGAAAGCATGATGAGTGATTTATTATGTGGCACTTTATAATATATGATATTATTTACTGCTATATAATGACTAGTATGGCCCAGTAGATTGCTAAATACGATCTGCGCATCGTGATGTATTTTTGTAATCTAAGTACGGTCTACGTACCGATGAAGTATTTTTGTAATTTTATTTCATTTTATTTAAGTAGTAGATAGAATAGAGTAAAATTACAGGTTGCAGTTAATCCAAGAAACCCATGAAGTGAAGGCCCAAAGGAGCAAGGTGGATGAGATCCATGATGATTCAAGTGGGAGCATTTACTTTTATTGGTTTTCTTAGGATTAGGGGGTCATGCTATGTCTTGTTTATGCATTCAGTTTATTATGCATGTTAGATTTTATTGATGTTTTGTGATGATGCGCTAGAGTTCACTATTAATCACAACATAATGAATCTAGGTCCCAGTAATATTGAGGTAGCTTTTCCAATCAAAAACCCGATGAAACCTTTGATATTTATGATGGGTCATGCTAAAGCTGGGTGTTATATTATATCTTAGGGGAATGAGGGTAAAACAAATTTTACAATTTTGATTGGTTATACTCAACAAGGTTACCTAAAGAGTTTAGAACCTTGAAGCTAAGGGTAATAATTAAACATGTGATGATTAATTATTCAACCAAGAGTTACAAAGAGTTGTAATCAGTAAAGAGTTTACTCACCTTGAAAATGTAATGGTTGATGGTAGGGCTAAAGTCCAGTCAATTATTGCACAAATAAAGGATTTTGGAATCATTTTATTCAATAGGGATCAAATTAAAATTGAATAAATGCTTTAAAGTTACCGATATTTAATTCTCTTATGGTACTTTAAATTTTATTAAACATAATTGAATTTTGCGTTTACTTATAAGTAACATGTCGTTCTAATTTTATTATTATATATAATCTCCCCGATTGAAAATAAAGTTGAGAAATGTTCTCAAAAGGTTAAAAGATAATCCATAAAACTATATTCCAATTTTGCTAAGATGGTTCTAAAAGGGAAGTTTTAGAAATCCATGTCACATGTCTAAGGTTGGTTTTATTCAAAATGTTTGAGTAAAATGCCAACACATCTTCATTTTGAAAAGTGTTTCAAGGGATATAATGAGATGGGAGGTACAAACCCTCTAAAAGACAAGCATAGAAGTCCAATAAAATCTCTTATTTTCAATATGACTGGATATAAGAAAGTGATTGGAAATTTCCATGATCAAAAGTTGATTAAATGACGTTATTCTTCATCCATTTTATATAAGAGTTAAATAGTTGATTAAACTCTATTATGAATAATGATTGAATAGACTTAGCAAAATCATGAAAAGTGCTTAGAGTAGTTAAGAAAAGCATCATTTTGAACCTAAGAGAAGTGTTCTAAGTGGCTCAAATGGGAAAGGTTTAGGAATATATGAGGATTGCATTAAGAAGTTATAGGCCAAGAAATGCAAACAAGTTGCTACTTCTCAAACCTAGAACTACTTACATGCTAAAAGTTGTTATGAATAACAAATATTTCAAATTAAATGGACCAATTCCAATTGATTAGAAACTACCTCATATTGTTGGAAGGTAAAAGAATGGAAAATGTTCCAATTTAAGAAGTATATTAGAGAAATTGATTTAGCACATTACTACTTCTTGGACGTATGATGTCTTGTTTAGTTCTCTCTTATTGAGAATAAGGTTGAACTAAATGAAGAAGTATGGCTAAAGGAGAAATAAATCTACAAGTTTAGAAGCAAATATTGCTACTTCACAAGTAGAATCTACGAGACTGAAAGCAAAAGTTGCAACTTTACAAGTAGAACCTATATTTCACCTTACCTTGTTATTGGCTAGAATTAAATAAATGTTATTCATTCTTGCCATTATCAAAACATCATTCAATGTTAGTAATGACTAAGCGTCGAAGATTCAAAAACGTGGAATAAATGTTATTCTATGCTTCATTGAGTCATAATGTGTTTTGAGATTGCTAAATAGGTTCAAAGTTCTATATGATAAAAATAATTAAACCATTTCTATGTATATATATAAATTGTCTCTAAAATGTCAATTAATTCGAATGAAAATGAACATTGCATGCGGAAGATCCAAAGGGATGGACTTTCAATATCATTGGATTATGAATCCATTGATATATGTAAATATCATTCTAATTTGAAATTATTGACAAAGTCACCATTTAGAGAAATGATGATGCGAACTCGAGGTCGAATACATATCGATGTAAGAAAACCAAAGGTTCAAAGGCTAGAGACGGACAATGAAACTTCATTTGTGATACGATCACTACTTGTGCTTAGTTGAAGCATAAGAGTGAAAATTTTGAAAAGTTCAAAATGTTCAGCATGAAGTTCAGTATCAACTTGACAAGATAATGATTACATTACAATATGATTGTAATTGTGAAAATTTAAGTCAAGACATATACTTGGCAACACATTCAAAATATTGCGATATGATCGTGATAAAGAAAATTTAAGCCAAGACCTTGATGAACATCCAAGAGTTGTGAAATCCTTTTACGACAAACTCCGAAAGAAAACCTTGTGAAGTGTTTATGAAGGGAGCTATCAATCTATATGAGATATATATTTATAATGGATAAAATTACCTGTCTTTCAACCATTATTCAGGGGATATACTTTTAAGATAAGCTACAAAACTAAACAAAGATACATAAGTCAAATCAAATTGTAGCAAAGGTTTCATATGTGATATGGATAAGAAGAGTTCTTATAAAGTCTTTCTACAAAGTAAGGAATAAATATTGTATTAAATCGTTTAATGCACGATCAATTCCTACACAGAGCACGGGGTACTACTACACAAATCATACTTAGCACAAAATGTTTGTTGCTCAAGTAGGTGCCCTTATGGAAATTGTTCCAAAAGGTCAAGTGGGAGTAGTGTAAATCTTGACAGAGTTCGAGAAAAGCAACAAACAAACATGGTTCAAACCATGGTTGGTTCACCCTATGCTGAAAAGTGTCTCCTCAAAAAGGCAAGTGGGAGTATAAGAATCTTGAAAAGTTCGAGAGCCTTGAAAGAGTTCAAGAAAAATGATTTCGAAATTCTTGAAGAAATTTGAGAAGTAATCGAATCAAAGCAACAATATGAGCATGATTCACCTCATGTTACAAGTGACAACGCATGGTCTCATTAAGTGTAATGGGAATAATAACCATGTGTCGAAGGTAGTACATTCCAAGTGCACATCCTCAATTGTCGTTTCTCAGTGAAAACTAAACAAAGTTGTTGTATAAGTTTCAATTGTTGCATAAAAACCCACAATGATGACTAGCATATGTAAAACTTAGCCAAAGAAATATGATTTCATATTGACTAAGAGTTCTAAAATATTTATTTTGGAACATGATGATTATGCAAGTAACAAAGATGATTTGACAAGTTATAACTCCAAGTGGTTTAAAAACCCGGAAATCTGAAATAGATTCTAAATCTGTAAGCAAGTGTATGACACTTGAATAATTTGCTTAATTGGGTGAGACCCATTATAAGCAAAACAGACAAGAAATAAAAATGTTTTCTAAGTAAGCAAAGACTTGTTAAAGGATTTAACTAATTCATAGTATGACTATGACTACGATGAAACCTTTACATTAGTCACGTTGCAAAGATCTATTAAAGATATTTAAGTGATTTCTACCTTATGAGATTTGGTAGATGGATTTCAAAACACTTTCTTGAAATTGTTCATGAAAGAAGATTTGTATGTGATACAATAAGAGAATCCAATAATCCTAAGGATGCATAAAAGATTCATTAATGGATGGAAGTAAGCATCATGGAGTTGTACTGTTGCTCTTAATTTTATGAGTTAATCAAATCGTTTGATGTTCTCATAAAATGAAGAAAAGGTCTTGGTATACAAGATGTTTAGTGGGAGCTATGAAGTCTTCTTGGTCTAGTATAAACAGCAAATTATTCGTTGCTTGAAGATTCAAGTGATGGGTAGTGCATTTTGTATGAAAAACCTTGAATAGGATGATGAGTACATTTGGGATTCAAGATCTATAGAGATAGGTCTCGAAGGATGTTTGAGTTTTGTTAAGAATCTTAAATTGATAAGATTTTTATAAGGTTCAACATTATTTTGAAAGGAGTTTCAATCCCATGTAACATGACACATTACTTAATGATTCAATACTTTGAGAAAGGTTGATGAAATTAAGGTTTTGAGTGATGATCCTTATGCAATATGCAAAGGATGCATCATGCATGTCATGGACTATACTCGTCTATTTGATTCACGTGTTTTTAGAACAAGTGATGATAGATTTCAATCGAAATCCAATATAACGTTGGAATACAAATTAGAAATTCCAGAGTTCCTTGGGAAAGGGCGAAGGAAAATTCTTAATGTATGGAGATGAAAATGATTATAAGATTTAGAAATTGCAAAATTTATGTTTATGAGAATGTCTCATGAACTCTACTTACTAAACCCCTTCCACTTCCAAAGCATGAGAAACATGCTAACGGAACTGGATTGAGGCAAATGATGTAATTAGAAGTTGTATTTGTTTTTGGAGAAAAACAAGTTACATGTGTAATACATTCATTTGCAGAATTATGTTTATCAATTGAAACAAAGTTTCAATCTTATTTAATCGTGGTTTCAAGATTAAATAAAATGTCCAAAATAATTATGGATTGATGGGTTCATCAGGTTAATTTATTTAAATAACCTTGTGACTGAAACCCCACAGGTGAACTAAATTCATACATTATTTAAGTTCCTAGTTCGGAATCATTAAAGTGGACATAAATGATTTCATAAATTGGACTAGCATGTAAGATTGATTGGATAGCGCAGTTTCATGGGCTATAGGAGCGTAGTGAAGCTCGGTCTATCACATGGGTATGCATGAATGATGCATGATCGAACTATAGACCTACTTTGAAGTTCAAGTATAGAACTTCCGGATATATTAGTGGATTCCTTTGACATGAGTGGAACATTGATTTCATTCAATGATTGATGTAACTATATATGTACATTCAAACGTCTTCCCGTAACTGGAGATTATAAAGGGTGTTTCCTGGTTACCTCGTGATTTGAGTGGGAGCCTTGGTTGCCACAAGATTGGATTGAGTCTACCTATTAAATAGGAATGTGTCTTGGCCCCTTGAAGAGGGAGAATTCAGAAAATGCATGGCCGTGCTCAAATGGATTACATAGTAATCATTTGTTTTGTAATTCTAACTCAGTTTTCAAGAAAAGATTTGTAGATTAATATGATCACGACATGAGATGCAATCATATTATCAAATCGACACACATTGACTTAAGGAATTTGAATATTGTGCACTTGTCTCAGACAAGTGGGAGATTGAAGGAGTTCTGTCTTCGATAAGTGCAATTATTAGATATATCAAGGATTACTATTATGGAGATAATAAGTTCGTTCTTTTGGGTCGTCATTATCTGTTGCTAGACTATGATCATTGATCTTTGGGCTAGTCAAATAGTCCAAAGCCCACTAGAATGGATCCTATGAGGTCACACAACAAAGGTATTGGGTTAATCAAGTTAGAGGCCCATTTGTGGGCCTCATGAGCAAGTAACCAATCATGAATTGGATTGGGCTAGTATAGTTAGATTAGAGTTAGGATTTGGGCTTTGTCATGGACTATTATTTAGAGATGAGATCTATAAATAAAGTCCATGTCTAGGGTTGTATGAGACAAAACAATTAACAGTTAATTGTGCACCAAGCAACCAGTCATCCAAAACCTCTCTCTCTCTCTCTGTACCACACGCCTATCCCCTCCCTTCGTGGTGGTTCGTGATTTGTTCGTTGCTCGTTCTACTCCATAGAAGGTCAATTGAAGTGTTCGATTGCAACTAACTAGCATTAGTGGAGGACTTAATCTGTGCCTGTGGACCAAGTAGAGGAATCACGCTTGAGGTTCTTTATCTCCCATTGTTCTTGCTCGATCGCACGTGGAATCACGATTCAAAGGTACGATTATATGTTCTTTATGTGTTATGCATTATATCTTGGGATTAGGTACTGTATGAATATGATTCATGTTTTTCCGCTGCGTAGTACCTATAATTCCCTACACCCGTTCCCCCACCTACGCACCCTACCCCTTCCCTTTCCCGACCCTACCCCAAAACCACCCCCCTAAACGCCCCCCTCCCCCGAAAACACCCCTCCTCCCTTTCCCCTCCCTCGGAAACACACTTCTCCCCTTTCCCCTTCCCTTAATCGACCCCTATCCCTAAACTACCACCCCGAAACCACACTAAATGGGTTTTAGGGTTTCGTTTGGGGTGGTGGTTTAAAGTTGAAAATCGGTTACGGGAGGGGTAAAGGAGAGGGAGAGCGTTTTTGGGGAGAAGGAAGGTGAGGAGGGGCGGTTTCCGGGGGAGGGGGGTGTTTAAGAGGGTGGTTTCGGGTGGGGGTCAGGAAACAAAAGTGAGGAAAGAGAAGGGTGGGATGCGTAGGTGGCGGAAAGGGGGGTGGGGTGGGGTTGCCGGCGTCGGGTGGTTCTCTGGGATGGCGGACGCCGACAGGGGGCGGGTTGGGGGAAGGCCGGTGGTGGCGCGGTGGTGGGGCTGGGGTGGCTGGGTAATTTTAGGTTTTTTTTAAAATTTTCTTTTTTTTAAATTTTTTTGTTTTTCCCAATCATAAAGCGCCACGTGTCTTTATGTCCCCACTTAACGGATTCCTAAACAGAATCGGTTAAGTGGTGGTAATACCTAATTTTTGGAAATTTGTGTGGTGTAAATTTCAATTATTTTATAGGGGTATTAAAATCTAAAATTTCCTTAAATTTAGGAGAAAGAAAATTGTTAATTGTGAAAGTAAATTTTGAAATAGTATTAGTAAATGTACAAGTTGTGAGTGCCATTTTTAAAAATGGTATATGTTAGAATGAGTAAATAAAAAAAACATATCTAAAAAAGGAAAATGAGTAAATTTTAAAAAAAAAAAAAAAAAAAAAAAAAGTAGGGAGTATATCTAAAAAAAGGAAAATGAGTAAAGTTTTAAAAACAAAAGGTACAGATAGATCGTCATCAGAACCTATTCAACTAGTTACCCATAATTGGGAATGAAGAAAGTAAACAACCTTCAAAGTTCAGATTTAATTCCTAAATAATCTAAAGATGCAATTATTATAAGAAAATAATACAGCAAAATAGATATTTTATTAATAATTTAGCTGATTATCACTTGGAGTAAATTGCTACAATACTGTGTTGTATGTACTATGTTTACGTTTTTATTTATTCCCTCCATTTCGTTTTAGATGCATTGTTTTTAAAACTATGAATACCTAACTAGGTAGTTTTTGGAGATAAAAAGATAGAAAGAAAGAAAGAAAAATGAAAGCCCATGTTATACGAGAGAGATAGAAATTTTTTATTTACAAATTAAAAATTAATGCATATAATTTGAAAATGATGCATCATATAACCGAAACAAGGGAAGTATGATAATTACACCCTTAGAAATTACAATCTCTAGTGCATAAGCTAAGCGAGAGAGTAAATTTTGTATGCATTTTTGAACACCTAAATTGCCCTTAAAGTTAAATATTGTTAATTTTAGGGTCTTTTCTCATACGATTATTTTCAGTTCAACTCAATTCAGTTCAGTTCACTCCAGTTCAATTTCTTTCAGTTTAGTTCAATTCAGATCTAATAAGTTCAGTTCAGTTCAATTCAGTCCAGCTTCTAATTTCCTTCCCTTATAAAATATTCAATTCAGTTCAATTCAGCTCTAATAAGTTCAGTTCAGTTCAATTTAGTTCAGTTTAATTCAGCTCATTTCAGTAAATGAGAACAGACCCTAAGTCTTATTCTTATTTTAGATTTCAATCAAGTTACAATAGGAAAATAAGGGGGAAAATATTTAATCAATCAGTTTTAACAAAAAATTAAATAAAAATCAAGTGATAAAAAATTAATATTTTGAAAAGGAAAATATATCATTTTTTGAAAAAAAAATTATCAAGATAAATGGATAACATAAAATAATAATAATAAAAAAATGTTACATAGTAATCACACAGCTCTAGCAAAATTGAATCACCTTAAATAAATATGTAAATAAAAAAATAATTATTACACTTTAATAATCCTAACTATGGGCGATTTACTTTAATAATCCCTACTAAGGTTTATTTTTTTAATAATTCTAACTATATTATGCTATTTGTTTGCCTTTAATGGTCTTAGTGACCAGTAACCTGCTAAAAGATTTCATTTTTTTGGTGTTAATAACCATGTGTCAACTCATGATTGGTGTAAAATTAAAAAAATAAAAATAAAGACAAATAAATAAAAACAAAAAAAATAAAAAATAAATTCCCCGGCCACTTTCCCCGCCCCCCCTAAATTCAGCTCGCCGAAAATTGGTCATCCAACCACCTTAACCACCAAAATCGGTCAGTCGATCCTATACCGCCAAATCTAACCCTCCTCCGAACCCTTCCTTTTCCCCTAACCCCCGGCCTGCTACATCTAATTTCTTTCTCGAAAACCAAACCACGCGATAACCCTCCTCCTTTTTCCCACACCCTGAAACGATGATGGTTGTTTTGAGGTGGGGAAAAAGGATTAATACGTGACTGTTTTGTGGTGGTTTAAGGGAGGAATGAGGGTGGTCGGTTTTTTGGTTGTTTCGTTGTTACGCTTGGTTGTGTTTGCGATAGGGTAAGGGAAGCAGGAGTGCAAGCAAGAAAGGTAGGGGCTTGATAGCGGAAGGGGTTATAATGGCGCCAGTCGAAGGTGCGTAGCCACTCGCCGGCGTCGATGACTTGGAGTGATGGGTGGGTTGTGGTAGTGGGAGGGGTGGTTAGTTGCATTTAATTCTTAGTAAATTAGGGTAAAATGATAACATTTATATAATGATAAGGATGAGAAGTATTAGGGTATGTTAAAAAAATTATCAAATGACCCTCGATCATTACATGCTTCATTAGTGGCAACACTGTAAATAATAATAATAATATATACACTAAAATAACAACCGATGATGTCATCATTGCCTACGTGTCACTTTTATTTAATTTTTCCCTCCAAAATGCGAGGATGATGTCATATTTTTTCCCTTTTTAAGCTACCCTATTTAACATAGCTTTGAAAATATATTCCATTTGAATTTTTGAATTTTAAAATTTTGGTTTTCTACACATATTATGCTATTTAGTTATTTACGAGTTGTTAACAATTGTTAATAATAGAATTAATTGAAATTTCTTAATTAAATATGAAAATTATGCACTTTCGGGAATTGTATATTCATATTTAATCAGAAATTAGTTAGGAAAATGAGGAAGTTATTTTCTTACAGTACGTGTTAAAAGTCTATAAATCAATTCTTATTTAAAACCATGCATCACACGGGGTTAATCTAGCATTAAAATAAAACTTTTCCCCAATTCTTTTTCTCTTTCCCATATTCCTATCCTTATTTTCCCTCCTTATCCAGCATAATTTTTCAGTTAAAAGTACATACATTTTCAACTAAATGCGTATATGATTTATTTTTTCTAAACCGTGCATTAATTATATTTTTCAAAGAAAAGTACATAAAAGTGCATTAATTGTTTTATAAGGTAGTTTCATACAACATCTATTGTTTAAAAGGTAGTTTCTTACAACATTTTTGTTAATAAAGTAGTTTTCACAAAAATTGGCTTATATAAGGTAGTTTTTCACATAATTTCCTATCTTTAATTAAGTATGCATATTTGCTGTTACAAACGTGCATATTTTGTGTTCAAAAAGTGCTTATTGTTTGAACTTGGAATTGGTCCTGCTTTTGGCTATTATAAAGACAATTTTGGAGATTTTAATTTATATACATCGGGTAAGTCTTGTATGTGGCTAGCCACACGGTGTGGCCACATTGATTTATTAGGGTAATCTTTATTTATATGTATGATCTGAGTAACCTTATTTATTCATACGAGTAACCCCATGTACTGTTGTCCATAAAAGTAACCCAAATTCATTATACGAGTGTATCAAGTAATTTAGAAATAAGTAATTAACCTCATCTGTTCATTTGAGTAACCCCTATTCTTTTGTTTAAAAAAATGAAAGAATAATTCCATTTTTTTATTAAAGTAACCCCTTTTTATCATTCAAGTAACTTACATACGTTAATATAATCTCATTTGCTCATCACCGTAACCCGCTATTACTTTATTAATTGTCTTATATGTGATTATGTGAAGTAACCACACCATATGATTAGCCACATATAAGACTTTGTGCTTATTTTATCATACCAATACCATTAACATTGAAAGATTTTGTCAAAATATTCATTATTGGGTTCAGGCCTACTTTAGTTTTTGTCAAAATTTTTGTCATGATACTTTAGTTTTGCCGATTTTGGCATTTGATTGACTATCAGTAAAATTTACAAATCTCTTATTTGATTTACTATCAGTAAAATTTATAATCCTACACGGTGCATTAAGAAAATTTTATTCATGTGGCTCTCTAATTAAAAACATGGGATAAACTCTCCATATATACTAATTTTGTGCCGGGTGATGCCTAGATGGTTGATAAGAATTTTTTTTTTCACCGATAAGATTTTATTAGGGTTAATTTTTTGTCTTTAAATGTTTAATACGATCATATATTTCATGTCATTTATATTTATATAATAGTTTACTTTTTGTATTTTTTATAAATAAATAAATCTTATTATATATTTTTTTATTAAACTTAATTTATATAAACAGATTAAAATTTATTTTTACTAATTCTCTATTATTTTTTAAATAAATTAAATATATTATAAATGGATCTTATTTTAAAGTACCTTTTAAAACGAATATTATGATGAAATTAGAACCAAGTTATAAGATATTTATTAAAAATTTATGATTAATTTTATATACATGGCTGTCTATTAGGGGGAGCACTTTGAGCGACGGCTCAGAGCCCCCCTATTTGTGGGTCCTGTCATTTTAAAAATATTTTTTTTACAAAATAAAATGAAATTTTAATACTAGATATATATGAGAAATATTTGGTTTTTCCTATTTAATTATTATCACTAGTTATACCCATAATCATTACTACTTTTGTTTAGTGATAATCGTAATATATAGGTTGATTTTTACGCTACTCAATATTCTTATGCTTATATTACTTGACAATACTTTTTATCAATATATAAATAACATATATTTTGTAAAATATATTTGGATTAACTTTAATATATTTTTTTCATTATATTAACCTTTTATACTTCTTAATAATATATAATTACAAATATTAATAGTCAAATTTGTGCATTGACATCATATGTGTTAGTGTTGCGATTATTATGAAATAGGAGTGTATTATTGCCCTCTTCTCTCTTTCGTTTCAAATTTTGTGATGCCCGCCAAAATATTAATTAATATGGGGGTATAATAATAATAATAATAATAATAATAATAATAATAATAATAATAATAATAATTCAATTAATAATCCAATAATACGGGGAAAATCATTTTGTTACTGAATTACGTAAATTACCCTTTGTAGTTTAGGGTCGGGCGCCTATTTAAGTTTTTGCTCCGAGCCCCAAAAATGTCTGAGACGGGACTGTTTATATATAAGAAACATCAGAAGTATATCAATAATAAAACTCTATAAACTTTTTGTAAAAAAAAATCTATCCAAATAGCATCATATCATTTATATACATCATAATAATATCTATTTTTTTTTTTTGCCTACATGGCTCGACACTTGGCAAAAAAGTTAAAGGCCAAATGTTGTTGTCTCGTGGCCTGATTGCGAGACCGGGTTTATTTATTACTCCCTCCGTCCCTTAATACAAAGCCTCATTTCCTTTTTGGGTAAATAAAAATACAATGCCTCTTTTTATTTAAAGGTTGTATTTTTTTTACATTATTACCTTTTTTTGATGAGTTGTCATTTTTTTTCCTTAACTTTTTTTTTGTTTAACATCAATTTCCAACACTTTTTCTCTCTATCTCTTCAATTATTCCTAACTACTTTTTCTTTTTCTCTATCTCTCTCTAACCTCACATGCATATATGTACTTTTAATAATCAGTTTTACAGAATTTACAACTTTCTTAATTCTCGCGCAAAAACCAAAAGAGACTTTGTATTAAGGGACGGAGGGAGCAGTGATATAGTATGATATGATATTAGATTTTTGCAAGAAACCACCTCATAAATTTTTTAGCTGATCTAAAGGCAATTTTGGAGACTTTAATGAATTTTACATCCCGACATATTTATCGTGAAAAAAACGAGCAACAATTATATACTTTGAATATTGCTTTGCTTGGCTACTCTACACCAACTGATGCAAAAACTAATCTGACCCCTTTGTGAAAAGCAATTTTTTTTTTCACCTTTAGAAAGATTAGGGTATGATATTCCGACAAGATAGACGTTCCAAATTTTGTGGTGTATATTACATTTAAATTATTATTTTTGGGTATTTATAATTATATAAGTACAAAAAACCAAGTGATGCAGAAAATTGAAAATCAATTTACATTATACTAAAGGTGAATCTGATATGACACTTGTCAGGTTTTGATTAAAAAAATTCCCGCCACTTTTACTTTCCTTTTTTTAACAAATATTTATGAACATTATTTTATAATATCCTGTAATATTTAACTTTCAATTTGACAACTATATATAAAGTATATTCTATATGCATTCAATGAAAATATTTTGACATATAATATTTTATAATAGGTATTTTATGGAAAAGAAAATCAAGTATTTGTTTCAATTAAAAATATTGATTGTTATTTTTAATTAATTATTAATTATTGTTAAATTAACATTATAATTTATAAATATGCTAAGTAAAAACGTGCATTGCACGGGACTTAAACTAGTTATTTCATATATTTGAATTCATTAATGATGAAAAATACAATTCCAACCAGGCCACATATATATTAAACATATGAACCAAAAGAAAGGAAACAAGACAAATCAAAGGAAAAGTGAATCTCAAACAACAACCAATTAAGGAAATTAAAAAAGAATGTGTAACGGAAGCTACACATAGCACACGATAATAATGAGCTCTACACCCGGCCTCAGCTTGTTGAGTGCATCGTAGAGTTAGTAAACATATGATCATATATATAGTGTATGATCATATATATACAATGGCATTTACAGGCATTGGTAAACATCGGGTGAAATTGATACTTGAACGCACTCTAGGCCAGTGCCACTGCAGCATTCAAATATACCAGGGGTACATTCATGTCCACTGTGGGCTTCACAAGTGCCCTCTTTGCATTTTTTACCAGATGCAAGTTGGACACAATTTAAGCCAGTACAACAATCAAAAAAGTTGGGATAACACTCATGGTCGTGGTGATCCTCACATGTGGTATCATCTTTACATTTGTACACATTGGTTGCAACTTGAACGCAATGCAAGTTTGGATTGGTTGAGCAACATAATTCGTTAGGATTGGTACATGGATCATCATATGCTGCTGGACACCCGCCTTCTCCCGTATGAATTTGCAGCATCATCACTATATATATAACATAAAAATAATTAGTAGTCATCATACAAATTAAATTACTACGTATTGAATGAATGAAGTGAAGAATGAAATACCTAATGCTAAAGTGGCAAGGGTAGCTAGCATCATTCTTTTCGAGAATGCCTTGTTCTCCATTTTTGGTAACTAACTTTGATTATATTATCAAAACTGTTTTTTTTGTAATGTATGTACTCCAATACTATACAAAGAGAGAATTCTTGTTTTGTGAGTTTCGTAGTTATGTTTCTTGCTTTTTATAGGAACTTTCTATTATTATTTATTCATTTTTTTTGCTCATACGTACATCAAAGTAAAGTTCATATTATGTCGCCATTATGTGTTATACATATTTCTGTACTTTTATTTCATTTACTTATTTCTATAGCATATATATTTTGCATTTATTGATCGTATATACTCTGATCTAGTTTGTACACATTATTCTATCAATATATAAATGTGTTTGGTTTCATTTTGTTGACTTAAAATGTATGTTGCTACAATGATGATAATACCACAAATCTATAAAATGTTAATTGCTTTGACTTTTTTTAATTCATTATTTAATCCAAGTTGCTATGAACAAGAAGGATAATGAACACTGATTGGCAGGCCCGTCTCTTGGGCGGTTTTTTCTCACCCACTGAACAGGGCCCCCAAAATTTTAGGGCCTTAAAAAAAAAAAATTACTGAATAACCCAAAAATACCCTTTCATTTCCTCCTTAATGGCTTCCGGGTTGAATGCTCACCATTGCCAACACAACAAACTCTACAATTTATCATGATTTTAAATAATTCTAATCTTTTTTCCCCAAAATACAATTAATTCTCTTAATTATATATCACTCTCACCTTCCCGTAAATAATTTCCTTAACTAAATTCTTGTTCTTTTTTTTTCCAGCAAGCAACTATGTGGGTCAAAACCATCCAATTATTTCAATGTCTCAAATTTGTTATAATAGGGGCCTAAATTTTGTTCTTAGCACAGGGCCTCTATATTTCCCGAGATGGCCTTGCTGATTGAACATATATTTGCCAAAAATGAAACAAAACCGGTTGGTAATCTGCTTTAGGTTACCTGTGACATGTGTCACAATGTTATTGGTCAATATTTTTTATTTAATTTATTTTTTTAAAAAACTAAGTGATTAAAAAACAAAGAAAAAAAATTCACCACCAAGCCATCTGCCCAGCCTCTCCCTGCCCCGCCCCTACCCCCCCTTCTCCCCCTCCCCACACTCGTCGCCAATCGACCTCCCCAGCCTTCCCCTTCCCTTGAAAGACACCCGTCCACCCATTCCCCCCCCCCCCCTTGCACTTGAACAACCCACCACCGCTTGTGAACAACCCTCTTCCCCTTCCCTTTCCCGGATACGACCCCCTACCCCTTCCTCCGCCGTAAATCGGTGTCCCCTCCTTAAACCCACAACTAAACGACATGAAAACCAAACTCAATCCAAAACCTAACCTAAAAGTATCTCCTTGAAACCCTAGCCTATGGAAATTAGGAAGAGAAAGCCGAAATTGAAAAGGGAAGGAGGGAGGGGGCCGAAATCGATAAAGGGAAGAGGAGAAAAGGCCGGAAAGGGGTAGGGAAGGGGAGAGGGTGGCGCAAAGGGGTCCAGAAAGGGAGGGTGCCGAAAAGGGGTAGGGAAGGGGAGGGGGTGACGGAAATGGGTCGGTATAGGGGAGGGGGTGCTGGAAAGGGAGGTCGGGAAGGGGGGAGGGGGGGTAAGAAACTAGGACGGGTGTTGGAGCTAGTTTCATGTGGATGGTCTTGGTGTCGATTTCGGCCACCCAGACCACCCACAACACAACGATGGCTCCGATCTGATGGTTTCGCAACTTCGGCGATCAACCGTGGCTCGCTGGAGCTGCAGTCTTTGTTCCTCTGACTGAGGGCTGGCTGCTTTTTTAGAAAAAAAATTGATTTTTTTTAGTTTAAAAATTTAGACAAGTTTTATGGTGACACATGTACTTTAACAATAAAATAAAATAAAATAATACCAATTTAGCAGGTAACCGATCACTTGGGACTATTAGGAGCAGATAGGGTATAAAGGTGAGATTATTTAAAAATAATCCAAAGGTGGGATTATTTGTAGCTGACGGCCTAAAGGTGGAATTATTGCCAGCAGTTTTTCCAAAATAAAATAATCTATTTCAATTTACGTTATTTTCTTATTTTAGACTTGGGGATCGGATGGATTTCAAACCATAAACAACCAATATACATAATTTATTCAAGCAATCAAACATACCAATTTAATTCTTGAATACTCAGTGACCACAGTACATTTAATTTAATGTGGAACCCTTTTTAAACTACCTCGGTCTTAAATAACACCTTAAGAGCATAATGCACCACAAATCCTATCTCTCGATGTGTAGAACACCTTAAGTTCACTTAGGCACCAAAATATAAATAAATTCTCGTGTACATAGACACTTAAATAGCTTTTTTCCCATCCTTATGGCATCAATAAAATTTATATGAGTCATAATAATATTCCGTTTTCATAATCCAAACCAAATAAAACATTTAGTTAAATTAAACATGCCTTTAATCATTCCAATAATAAAAGTGTGGTTCATATTCAACTTGCCATCATAATCGATTCCAGTCAACAATTTACCTCAAATATTTCATACTTCACAAATTAATCACCAAAATCAATCCAACCAATAATTTCAACCAATACCTATCACGATACTAACTTGAAATTAATCAAACAAGTTCTAGCATGCACCTATACCTAATAATTACCAAGTACACAAACATACCTCGAATATGATCTCAACATCGCCACAACTACACGATATTACTTACTTGAAAGTCTCCTACAACCCAAAATTACAAAGAGACATTAATACCTATTCATAATAAAATTTCAGCAATGTATACATTCTTTATAACAAAGAAATGAGATTTTTTTTACAACTGCGCACGCACGTACGGGGGAGGGGGCTTCTACCGCCCTCCGCACATCGGCATCTCCTGCTACCGGTTGATGATGGTGGCAATGGCCGATTGGTGGAAAGTGGTGGTGGTGGTGGCGGTGGCGGCCGGCCACCATAGTGTGCGTGTGTGTGAGTGTTTGTGAAGGAGCGAGGAAAAATTAAGGAAAAGAGAAAAATAAGAGGAGAGAGAAAGAGAGTTTACCTTTGGGTATTCTCCACCTTGGGCAAAGTCTAATTTGTTCATAAGCTGTGTATTTATATTCCCTCACTAACCCTCTTAACTTAATATCCCTTTTTACCCTTAATGATTCTCATTCCCATTCAAATTGGTATTTTGACTTTAATAAAAATCCTTTTGACTTTAAAACTCCTTTATAAATCCAAAGTGACCTAATGTTTTTTAATTGATGATATGAAATATTTCCAAAACCAAATAAATAAATAGAAATGAGTTTTTTTTTAAGAACTTTTAAATTATCAGAATACCATAAATAAGTCATTTGAAGTTATTTGAATAAGCCACAAAATAATACTTTAATTTAATATATGTATAAAAATACGTGGTATTACATCTCCTTATCCCCTCTTTTCACCATCTCAAGTAAGCAAAACACTAGCCGCCACCATCACAAGCTCCTCATCATAACCATACGCTTGAGCCACTGTCATGACCACATGCATGCTCAAGCCCCTATCATGACCGTACGCTCGAGCCACCATCACGACCTCCACCATCACAAGCACGAGCGAGTCCAAAAGAAGTCAAGGTTTTCTAGATTTGATTTTTAATTTAGGTTAGATTGTAGATCTAGTTTTAATTAATCTAATATAGCTATTTTTTTATATAATTATAATTTTAGTTTATAAATTTTGAAATATTTGTATAATTGCTTTAGGTTTTATTTCTAGTTTTGTGTGCATATTTAATATATAATTTTTTGTTCATTTGTTTTTTTTATTACTTGTTTGATGGTCGGGCTGAGGAGATGAGAGGGGTGGGGGTGTCGCGTATGGAAGGGAGGGGGTAGGGAGGTCGCGTGTGAGGAAATAATGATTGAAGGTGGGAGAAGAGGTCGTGGGTGAGAATTGAAGGGGTACGGTATTGGTTGGCCGGGGGTGGTGCTTTAGTTGAAGAGAATGGGTGAGTTAGGTACAATGGGGTTGTAGTTTAGGTAGGGCATTAGAATTAATTAAGTTTTTTTTTTGGATTTTCTTGTAAAATTTGGTGAAATTCTTGATGTTATTTGGTCATTAAAGTTGGTTAACTACGGTTTTTTTCTATTTTCATGGCCTCTTCCATGATTTACATGATCTTGGTAGCTTAATGCTTGGTAATCGGTATGATTAACTGGTGTTGTAAATGTTGGACTCGAATGACACACATTGTCTTTTGTTATCTTTGATGTACTAGTACATATCAATTTGAGCAATTTTCTTTTAACATTATAACGCTGATCAGGAGCGACCACGCCAATCTTTGCGAGGTTGCGTCCATGTTCTCTTCTCTTTATTCTTTACTTAAGCTTGTGTCTCTAGGCTTGTTTCCTTCATCTCTTTGTCTCCAACTTTGGTCCTTTATTAACAGACTTCAATTAGTCGTCTTGGCACCTAAAATCTTTACAAAAAACTGTAATAATCCGTGAAACATAGGATACACAAAACTTGTATAAAAATAGAGTAAAAGTAATCCAAAACACCAATTTATCAAGTAATCAAGGTCTAAGAACACAGTATAATCATATAAAATAATTAATACCTCTGTTTCTTTTTAGTTGACACATATTCTTTTTTAGGAAATTTTTTTAGTTGACACGTTTCCTTTTTGGGTAAATTTTTTACCTTGCATTTACAAGGTACCTGTAGACACCCATTTGTGTCTCCCCAAAACCAAACCCAGTGATGAGTACCTTTCACGTCGAATCATAATCGAATGAAACGAAAGTGTGGAAAGTCTAGTGTTGCTGAAAGTTTTTATTTTCTTTTCTCTTCTTTCTGTTTTTGAAAACTTTATTTTAAGAAAATAGCCAATCCAGTTTGGTTGGTCTATGATGTGGGTCCAAGAGTAGTGTAGTTGGATGGGGCTTGCAAAGACCTTTCCAACGATATATTATAAGCCCAATTCCGATGAATATTGAGGAAGTTATGACCAATTTACTAAACTGAGCCCGGTTTGGTTTTTATATGCGGCCCAATGATCTAGGGGAGGGCCTAATATGATTTATCATTCCTAATGCAATTAGGAATGGTTTTAGTCTTCTAGATTCTTCTAGAAGGTTCTTTTCATTTCTAATTCAATTAGCATTGATAAATTGACTTTTGTTGACTTTTTAGAGTTTTAATCAAAATCAAATAGCAATTTCGAGGAAATTATATTATTTTATCCTCCAGTACGGTAAACTTATCGGATTTTCGAAAACGCGTTGGAATCAGGCTTGAAGCCTAACCCCAGGCCTTGGCGCCTGGAACCAGGCCTGGCGCTAGCCATTGGCGCTAGTGCTGGTGCCTGGCGCCAGCTAGCCAGGGTTGGCGCCAGCCCTGTTTTCTGAGCGTCAGACTCTGTTTTGTTAAATTATCCTTTTTGGCTGATTTTCTCTATAAATAACGTATTAAAACTCCGTTTTCATTCATCAATTCTCAAGAATATTCACCTACAATCAGTTTTCATTCATCATCAATTCTTTCATTTATCTCTCTTCAACATTCATTCAATTCTTTCTTACTTTGCTTTTCATACAAAATTCCGCATTCACAAGATCTAGAAACACCTAGCCATATTCGAAGTTGCCTTCGCCCTAGACGTGAAAGGTTTTAATTTCTGAGGGTTTGGTCCCAAATCTCTCTTTCAATTATTTAATTTAATTGTTTTGTTTATTATTTTCCTTGAAGTTACTAACGCGTGTATTTTGTAATTAGAAAGAGGTACGAGGCATCAAAGTAAGTACTTTAATTGATTTATTGATTTATTGATATAAAAATCATGTTTATATTGTTATTATGATTCCTAGTATCATGTCTAGGGTAATTTTGATATTAAATATGATTGCTATGATGTTTCCTATGTTCTTCCTAATATTTATGATTGTTAGTATCATGTTAGGGTTAAAGATTTGATTTTTATTGCTTAGTGACATGCTAGGGTTTGTTATTAATCTGGTTAGTATCATGCCTAGGATCTTGCTATTATTATTATGCTTTAATATTAACATGAACATGATTATGATTATAATTGTTATAATTTATGATGATTATGAATATTATAATTATTATTATTGTTTTGATGATTATTATTTTATCTATGATGATATTATTATTATGATTATAATTTTATTTCATGATTTATTATTCTTTGTTGCTTGATACATTATTTGTTATTGCTTGATCACGCCTTTTATTGCATGTTTAAAGGGAATTTGTACTTGTAATCACGCTTAATAAGATAATTAATAATCTTGTTAGGGTTAATGTGATTATATTTCAAGTGATCGCCAATAATAGTTTATTTGTGCATTAAATTCAACCAACATAGATAAACAGGTTTAGGGTTAATCCTATTGATTGCATGTTAATCAGAATGCGCACATGAATACGCGCGATCAGAATAAAGTAGAGGCCTATTATTAGGGCAGGTTCAATCTCTTTTAGATTGAATTTGTACCATCATCCCCGAACCCTTATTTGGTTCTAGACCTTATGGAGTTGACGATCTCTTGGATCGTTAAGGGGTGTAACCTTCATCCTATGAACGGTTTACAAGTTCCTAAAAACTTGTTGGCGACTCTTTTGCTCTATCTTCTTCCCTTTTGGACGCCACCGTACTTTAGTGTATGATCACAGTGGGGTTCAAGCTAGTGGGATTTTAAAGGCTTGAATTTATTCCCTACAGTTTTTGGTGACTCCACTGGGGAGGATTTCTATTTTAATTCCTGAATTTGTTTTGGCAATGATTTAGAATGAGTGGATGAGACTCGAAAAGTTCTAAGTATTTCATGTGCGTAATTTTGATTAACATTATTGTCATATGCATAAAAAAGATCTCATTGGAAAGACCATCCGTAATGAGTTAAAAACATAGGATTTTACACGTAGGAAATTTGAGGAATGTCTTTCACAACTAGGACTGAAATAACACTACGTGAAACTGGAAAATTTTATCGAGCACAAAAAGCTGCTGAGGCATGTGGGAAGTAGCGTCAGGGGCCAGAGCTTGGCGCCAGAATTTTAGTTGTAGCGCCAGACGCCAGTATTGGCGCCAGGCGCTACAGTTAAAAGTTGGCGCCAGTCTCTGATTGCTGGCGCCAATTTCCCCCAATACCGATCCAGAAATATGCGTTCTAATTTTGACCGGGTTTTCGTATTGTTTGCTCGATCCTACTTCCTGATTGAATTTTTTCTCACTTTTCTGAAACCCATATGTGTTCTACATATGGACATAACCCTCTAGGAATTCATGCTCCATCTACCCGATTGAACGCTCCGTGCAACAAAGGGTACATCCGAGATGTTGAATTCACCAAACCATGGAAGCGAGTTTGTTCTAAAGCTCGCGGTGTCCCATCCACTCGCGCCAACCCTTCACGGTTAGGCTTCCGTGCGGTGCATCCGGACAATTAACCATGGACCCTCTTTGACTAAACCATATCCTGAACTTTAGAGAACTAGAGCCATGGTTAGGTTGCGAACGCATTGCATCATATTGTGCCTACTTGACTAATTGTGCATCATTTGTTGTGCATATATATTCTATGTTGCTCTTAACCGTTTGTTGACTTGTGTTGAGACTAAATAAATTAATGACTTAAAGAAATTTGCCTAATTAATTAATTAATTTGAGTCAATAAAGTCTAATATTTTAATCGGAATTGACCTAGTACGACTTTAGGCATACCACAGTTGATTAATAACACCGAAAACAGTCCCAGACCGAAGCTCCAATATTGGCGCCAAGGTCTGAGTTGTAGCGCCACACTATGGAGTGTAGCGCCTGACGACAGCTATGTTGTCTGGCGCCAAGCTCCACAGTATGACGCCAGTCCTGTCGCTTGGCCGACAGTTCGGATTATTGGTCGAGTCATCACCTAGGGTCTAATTAATCAGTTTTCTGTTTGATTCGGTTAATTTTCGCTGTCAATAACACCTTGTTGAGTCATTAATCGAGTCTTGGTCACATAGTCTAGCCACATGGTCATGACACGAGTCTCAACATGTCACCTACACTCACTAGTCTTAGCACACACTTTGAGTATATGTCACCTTGACCATGTCTTAGGTTCATGCATGAGTCGGTCTTTCCGTCATTTGAGTTGGGGGTACATTCTACTCCTAATTCTTCATATCCTTCCCTCTAAATCTTCTTCACATTCTATTCCAATCTTTCTTCACTTCCTCCATCCATCGCATGTTGAATAAAGTTTGAGTCAAATAATTAACAATAAGTATCCCCAAATTCCTTTTCCACAGTACTTGGTCAAGGAGAGAAGGGCGATTAATCAAGGACAACCTCTTTATTCAGGTCTCGCTTTTTGATAAACCGACTCGTCAAAAGAGGAAGGCTAAGAAGATAATGGCAACTCAAGAAGAAGTCAATGATCTTAAAAACCAATTGGCTACTGTGACTGAGACACTGAAGCTTCTCGCACTTAGAATCGATGACCCCGTGAAGCAACAACAGATGGACCTTATGCAAGAGAGTTTAATTAAGCAAGTTGTCTAGCGATTACAAATTTCAAGAGCTTACATCACAAGGGGTCTCGGTGGACAAAGAGCTTCTTCCGCAGAAGTTCAACGCCAATGACATCCCAAAATTCAGAGCAATTGACAACCCTTACTTTCATTTAAGAGCATTCAAAACCATAATGAGTATCAAGGGTATCGATAAGAAGGTTTTCCCCTCTCTGTTCTCACTATCTCTTGAAACCGTTTGCTAACAATGGTACTTCTCCCTTGACAAAGAGAAAACCTCTACCTGGGAATCGATAGTAAACGCTTTCATTGATAGGTACAAGTGCAATATCCAAGTTGAAACCGATCATAGACAACTTGAGATGCTAAGACAAAAAGAGAATGAAGGCTTTACTTCTTTCTTTAATAAATGGAGGGAAACTTCCGCCAAGATGATTGAGGTCCCCACAGAAAAGGAATCTGTGAGGATGTTTATCAAGAATCTCCAAGAGAAGTATTAGAAGCATTTAAAATATCAACACAACTTGAATACTTTCAAGGCCGTTTATGACATCGGAATTGAAATCGAAGATGACCTCGCAAAGCAAAAAGCTGCTAACAATAGTAACCACGGTGGCTGGAAAGGAAAGAAGAGCGACAATACTTCTTCTTCCGAAAACGCCCACTCTAGTAATAATGTTAGTACCTTTGACCATAATTATGTCTTAGCCATGGACAATCAAGGATCTAAAAGGAAACCCAGGCGAGAGTTCACACCCATTGGAATGACCTACGATGCTTCTTTCGATCGTCTCTATGATCGAGGATTAATCAAACCTATTGGCCCTACCGAGGATCCAACACCAGAAAATCGATCTTCGAGATGGAATCCAAATTCCTATTGCAAGTACCATCGAGGAAACGGTCATACCACTGATGAATGCTACAGGTTTCAAAATCTCATTCAAGACCTCATAGAAGCAAACAAGGTCCCATTGCCTCTAGCTAGCAAGAAGACTGGGTGATGATGAAGCGAATGACACAAGACAAGAGGCAAGCTGCAACGACAAGATTTCATGGCCTCTTTTTCTATTTCTTTTTCATTTTTTTCCTTTCCCCAATAAGTCTAGCATAGGCACCTTTTCCTTTCCTTAGATTAATTTTGTAGATTCTTTATTTTCTTTTAATAAAATGAGCATTTATTTCCTTGCATATGATCATCACATTGCATTGCATTAAAAAAAATAAAAAAATAAAAAAAATCCATGTCGAATTAAGCACAAGGTATACCAATGATTTGAGGCACCCCTTGTAGCCACATCATATCTCCTTTCACCTATACAATCCTTTCTTCATAAACCACTTTGAGCCTCGTCTAACGATAGACCCTTCTTTTTTCAACCTACATCTACCTAACCTTGGGATGGGATGGTGTGCAACTTATGCAATTCTAAAGAAAGCTTGAGCAAATTCAAAAGAAAGCAATAGCAAAAAATAAGCAATAATAAAAAAACGAAAACAAGTGTACAAAAAGGCAAGTGTTCCAATGTCTTTGATATGAAAATGTCTTCGATATGAACACGTCTCAGATTGCGTCTTTTATCGAGTGCTCGATACCGTGCCTGAGAAACATGAATGCCAAGTGAGTGATAGACCGCATGATCGGGATTGCCCACACTTGTTAAAATAAATGCTAAAACAAAAAAAAAAAGAGCTAGAAAAACCTCAAGCATGAAAATACAAATATTCAAAAGCGAGGTTGCACACCTTGGGGGCTTATCTAGGGTCTTGATCCTTTATCCCCTTCTTCTTCAAACCTTTAGCCTAACCACGTTACAACCCTTAAAAGACCTTTTTGAGGTATACACACTTGTGCGAGGTTCGGCTAGGGCTACGTTCGGCCTGATTCCTAACGGATACGTAGGCAACCTCACATCGAGGTGCGGCCGTAATAAACATGCATTTACATTCACATTCACACACTTGCACCATGATCATATCAAGGGATCTCCTATGCTCATCCCTATCCACTTAGAGCTAGACTTGGGGGCTTGATCCCTACATCATTAGCTTACCTAGCCTAAGAGTCACCACCATTTGACTCTTTTCAATATATTTCTCCACACACTTAGCCCTTGCGGCCTAGCTTTAGTGTCACTATCACACACCGCACAGATACATGACCAAATATACTTCCCTTAGGAACCCTTTGTCATGGAATCTTAACACAACGTTGAAGCATGCCTTGTCATATCAACATCACTCATCAATCATAATCATCATTGCATCACGAAGTATGAAGTGTTAAGCCTCCGTGCCTAAGTTACCTAAATGCTTTCATCATTGAGTCAACAATTGAGATAGCCTAGGATGGATTAATCCTTGCACCTTGAGAGATAATATCAAACAACATTTGACTAAGCTCATTCAACATGCACCTTCAAAACTTCGATTCTTTTTCGTGTCTTTCTTTTTCGGGAGAAAGTCGGTACCCTCCACAAAAATGATAGAAAATTTTTGTTTTTTGCATTTTCGAGTCGCACAATCACATTAAAATACACACACGAGTCATGTACACATTAAGTCATATCGTGTCACATCACTTTGATTTGAGTCTAACACACGTGTCATTTTACTTTGAGTCGAGTCAACCTCGAGTCAGTCAATCACAGCGAGTCAAGTTTATACCTTGAGTCGTGTCAAGTTATTGAGTCAAGCAATGCTAAACCTTAGGTCAACCCTAAGATGATTAAAGAGATTGGCAAAGTTCTATAGTCAAAAATAAATACAGGTGCAGCAGAACAGGGAAGACCCTATCACAGCGTTCGGCGACAGAGTCAATTCTTGGCGCCAGAGATATTTCAGCAGCGACAGAGCTCGAAGCTTCTCAAAAAGGTGATTTCGACCTCATACAGCAATTTCGGGTTCCTTGGTACGCCAGTTAGCCCCTATAAGCAATTTGACATGATTAAGTAGTCGGCTCGATTACAATCACAATAAGTGGTCGACCTGATGAAAGATCGTCTCACTTAGCTTAAACGCCTAAAACACTGGCTCATTACAATCGGTTCAAAAGCAAGCACTCAAACGACAATATTTCCAAATATGGATTGTCGCGCATTCTTATTAAACGACAAAGTTTTCCAAAAATTGGATTGTCATCCCCAACTGACAATATTTCCAAAAATGGATTGTCATCTCTGGCAAAGTTTCCAAGCATGGATTGTCGTGCTCCTTCTTTGTTTGGAAAGTTTTTCCAAGTTCGGATTGTCATATATTCATAGATCGCTGGCAAGTTTTCCGAGATTGGATTGTCATACACCTAGTTCCCTATGGCAAAATTTCCCAAAGGATTGTTTTAGCTCTCTATTCATCATAAATTTCGGCAAAGGTTCCTCAACGTGGATTGTCATTCATTTCAGCAAGTGGCACATTTTCCCGAAGTGGATTGTCGATCGACTCTTTTTGCAAATGTTCCAAGACGCGGATTGTCAATTGTGGCAATATTTTCCTAAAAGGATTGTCGCATAAGCGTTGGAAAATTTCCAAGATGGATTGCTTTCAAGAGTTATATTCCAAGATGTGGATTGTCGATCGTAGCAAAGTTCTTATGAAAGATTGTTACGAAGCATTGGCAACTTTTCCAAAGATTGGATTTTGGCAAATTTTCTGAGATACGGATTGTCGCTTCATCGTGGCAACATTTCCAAGGATGGATTGTTACAAAGCATTGACAACTTTCCCTAAATTGGATTGTCATACATCATACAAGAGTTGTGTTGGCAACTATTCCTTAAGAAAAGAGGATTGTCATCACAGCAAAAGCACCGACATACTGGTTCAAAAGCAGCAAGCGCCGACGTACTGGCATAGCAAACAATAAAAAGCAGTGATCTTTTCGAAGACTATCACAACGGAAAAAGAAGCTCTTTGTTCAAGAGACGAGTGAACATCGAAGCAGCAAGACAGCGTTCCCTAGCTTGCGAAGGGTTGTCACGAACAACTGGAGATTATTTCAAGAGAAGCAATCTTCGATAGTATTCCCTATGATGTGGAATATTATCAATGCGGATGGAGATTGTTTCAAGAGAAATAATCTTCGATGGTGTTCCCTAGGATGTGAAATATTATCATAGCGGAGGAGGATCGTTTCAGGCGAAGCAATCTTCCGGATTGGAGGCAGTTACAGGCATAGAGGTTTTCAAGCGGGATGGCATTCTCTAGCTTGAGGAGGTCATCAAAACAATCGGTTACTTTCAGAGACGTGTGCTCAACGTTGCAATATACGCGTTTCTTGACTCTTTTATCTGTTTAACTAATGCTAGTTTTGCAGGTATCGGCGTTACAAGAGTGGTTTAGGATCGCAGAACGTTCTGAATCATTCTCCGTCCCTATCGATACTTTGACTTTTGTTTTTGAAACCTGTGTTTCTCCAAACTCAGTCAAAGTGAGGGGTTCTGTAGACACCCATTTGTGTCTCCCCAAAACCAAACCCAGTGATGAGTACCTTTCACGTCGAATCATAATCGAATGAAACGAAAGTGTGGAAAGTCTAGTGTTGCTGAAAGTTTTTATTTTCTTTTCTCTTCTTTCTATTTTTGAAAACTTTATTTTAATAAAATAGCCAATCCAGTTTGTTTGGTCAATGATATGGGTCCAATAGTAGTGTATTTGGATGGGGCTTGCAAAGACCTTTCCAACGATATATTATAAGCCCAATTCCGATGAATATTGAGGAAGTTATGGCCAATTTACTAAACTGGGCCCGGTTTGGTTTTTATATGCGGCCCAATGATCTAGGGGAGGGCCTAATATGATTTATCATTCCTAATGAAATTAGGAATGGTTTTAGTCTTCTAGATTCTTCTAGAAGGTTCTTTTCATTCCTAATTCAATTAGCATTGATAAATTAACTTTTGTTGACTTTTCAGAGTTTTAATCAAAATCAAATAGCATTTTCGAGGAAATTATATTATTTTATCCTCCAGTACGGTAAACTTATCGGATTTTTGAAAACGCGTTGGAATCAGGCTTGGCGCCTAACCCCAAGCCTTAGCGCCTGGCGCTAGTGCTGGTGCTTGCCGCCAGCTAGCCAGGGTTGGCGCCAGCCCTGTTTTCTGAGCGTCAGACTCTGTTTTGTTAAATTATCCTTTTTGGCTGATTTTCTCTATAAATAACGTATTAAAACTCCGTTTTCATTCATCAATTCTCACGAATATTCACCTACAATCAGTTTTCATTCATCATCAATTCTTTCATTCATCTCTCTTCAACATTCATTCAATTCTTCCTTACTTTGCTTTTCATACAAAATTCCGCATTCACAAGATCTAGAAACACCAAGCCATATTCGAAGTTGCCTTCGCCCTAGACGTGAAAGGTTTTAATTTCTGAGGGTTTGGTCCCAAATCTCTCTTTCAATTATTTAATTTAATTGTTTTGTTTATTATTTTCCTTGAAGTTACTAACGCGTGTATTTTGTAATTAGAAAGAGGTACGAGGCAACAAAGTAAGTACTTTAATTGATTTATTGATTTATTGATATAAAAATCATGTTTATATTGTTATTATGATTCCTAGTATCATGTCTAGGGTAATTTTGATATTAAATATGATTGCTATGATGTTTCCTATGTTCTTCCTAATATTTATGATTGTTAGTATCATGTTAGGGTTAAAGATTTGATTTTTATTGCTTAGTGACATGCTAGGGTTTGTTATTAATCTGGTTAGTATCATGCCTAGGATCTTGCTATTATTATTATGCTTTAATATTAACATGAACATGATTATGATTATAATTGTTATAATTTATGATGATTATGAATATTATAATTATTATTATTGTTTTGATGATTATTATTTTATCTATGATGATATTATTATTATGATTATAATTTTATTTCATGATTTATTATTCTTTGTTGCTTGATACATTATTTGTTATTGCTTGATCACGCCTTTTATTGCATGTTTAAAGGGAATTTGTACTTGTAATCACGCTTAATAAGATAATTAATAATCTTGTTAGGGTTAATGTGATTATATTTCAAGTGATCGCCAATAATAGTTTATTTGTGCATTAAATTCAACCAACATAGATAAACAGGTTTAGGGTTAATCCTATTAATTGCATGTTAATCAGAAAGCGCACATGAATACGCGCGATCAGAATAAAGTAGAGGCCTATTATTAGGGCAGGTTCAATCTCTTTTAGATTGAATTTGTACCATCATCCCCGAACCCTTATTTGGTTCTAGACCTTATGGAGTTGACGATCTCTTGGATCGTTAAGGGGTGTAACCTTCATCCTATGAACGGTTTACAAGTTCCTAAAAACTTGTTGGCGACTCTTTTGCTCTATCTTCTTCCCTTTTGGACGCCACCGTACTTTAGTGTATGATCACAGTGGGGTTCAAGCTAGTGGGATTTTAAAGGCTTGAATTTATTCCCTATAGTTTTTGGCGACTCCACTGGGGAGGATTTCTATTTTAATTCCTGAATTTGTTTTGGCAATGATTTAGAATGAGTGGATGAGACTCGAAAAGTTCTAAGTATTTCATGTGCGTAATTTTGATTAACATTATTGTCATATGCATAAAAAAGATCTCATTGGAAAGACCATCCGTAATGAGTTAAAAACATAGGATTTTACACGTAGGAAATTTTAGGAATGTCTTTCACAACTTAAAACTCCAAATCAAGCCTTCACCAACCCTCAAAACTTCGTCGCCAGGGTTTCGAGGGTTGAAAAGGGCTGGATTTTGGGGTTTAACGTGGTGGAGGAGGGTTTATTGAGGTTTATGGTTTGGTAATTGGGGGTTTCGGGAGGTGGGTTTAGTAGTTAAGGGGGAAGGGGGATGGGTCACCGGCGCGGGAAAAGGTCGTCTGCACGCCGGCGAGGGTGGGGGCCGGTTGGGCTGTCGTAATGGTAGGGTGCTTGGCTGTCAGCAGAGGGAGGAATTGCTGGTGAATAGGTAAGGTAAGGGAGGAGTTTGGTTTTTTTTTAAAATTATTTAAATAATTTTACTTTATAAGGCTAGATTAGTCATTAGTATTATAGTTAACTAAAGTTAGCCAAATAATTACATAAAATCATCAATAATGTTACCAATGCATTAGTAAAACTAATTAAGGTTTACTATTGATAATAAATTTAACAAGATCTAGAATCTAAGAGTTTTAATAGAAGAAACAGTAATTTAACAAGATCAATAACCTAGGGTTTTGAAACGAGTGAAATTGGGAAATTTCAACTTGCAAGTATTGATAACTTGTTATTTGATATGATTTTAGAGTGATCTTGAACCTTGTTTTACTTGATATATTGGCATTTTGGTTCACTCTCACTCTATTTTCGTTCAACTTTTGTGTATCCCTTGCTTCACGGGTTGTTAGTGTTTTTTTTTTGTTGAGTTTTTAGGTCCAAAGATGACCATTTGAAGCATATGGATTATAAACCGAGGTTAGAAGCCGAGACAATGGAGAAAAACCGAAGAAAAGTGAAGATAAGGGTCTTAGAGAGTCTGCACGGACGTGCAAAGTATGGCACGTCCGTGCAGGAGTGCCTCAGCACGACCAGAAGCTCCTGCCTGCTGCTTTCAAGACCTGCACGTCCATGCAAGATATTCAACACGTCCGTGCCTGATCCTGCACGTCCGTGCAGTTTGCCCAGCCCAAATCAGTTTCAAGACTGATTGTGCAGAACAAGGCCTGCACGTCCGTGCCACATTTGGCACGTCCGTGCAGGATCCCCTGGCCAAAACAGTAGGTTCTGCCTCTCTTCTTTCGGATATGCACGCAAGTCCGTGCAGTTCTGGACGCAAGTCTGTGCCAAGTCTGGCACGTCCATGCCAACCTGTAGCTGTGCCCGACTCTTGTTTTCTTCGTCCTTTTTATTTGGGGGTCTTTATAAATAACCCCTTGAGCTCATTTGTACGGGACCCAAGTTTTGAGTGCTTCCTCTTAGTTTGTAATTGTAGAAACACAATTATTCTCAAATCATTAGTTAGATTATAATTAATAGCTTGAAAATTTCATTCTCAATGATTGTAGAGGACAAGTTCCACCATTGTTATTCAAGTTGAAGCTTCTAGTAACCTTTTATCACTCTTCTCTTCCATTTTAATTGCTTTGATTGTTAATTATCTTGCTTAATTCTTGCATGCTTAGATTGTTATTTAGCTTAATCTTTAGTTAATTCTTGTTCATGAGTTACTTGAAATCCTTAATTTCTTTAATCTCCATGGATTGTGAGTAGTCTAATTTTCTAGGGTTTGGGTAAAACCCTTAATGTAGTCACTAATTACTTGTTGCATGTGTTAATTTGGTAATTGTTGGGTTTTAATTAGTTGATCTTAAGTGGTTAAATTGCTTAGTTCTTGTATATGGCCATTGCTAGAACTATTATCTAAGCTTTCTCAACGAAGGATCGAGAGATGAACTTGAGTTAGCTCCCTTATGCTTAATTGACTTGAAATGCCATGAGAATAAGAATTTCCAGTCAAGGGAATGTTTTTTGTCATCGTGATTATGCTTTAATACTTGTTTTATGCTTTGTAACCACGAGAGTAGGTCGTATTCATGATTCAAGTAATCCCTCTAGCTCGAGAGAGTAGTTGGGTGCTTTAGATGACTTCCCCTATATTATCCCCTTAATTTATCATTGTTTGCTACATGCTATTAGTGATTTGTGACAAAATTGAGTGGTATATCCCGAGTCCTAGAACTCTCTAATTATTGTTAATCAGCCCTTAGTATTAGTTGATTGAACTAGTACATGTTACATAAAAACCAAACCAATTTCGACTTCATTTAACTTGTTTAAACGGTAGTATCTCGGTGGTTGATTCAACGCCTCTCTTGGGTTCGACCCTTTCTTAATTACCCTTGCTATTATCTAGTGAGACCAAGATAGGACTTTATCTTTGGTAGGCTCGACGACGGCCTATCAAGTATCAATTAAACTCCCACAAAAAAATTAAAGAAGTGCTATTAAGAATTAAAAAATCAGCAAAGAGTGATGTAGAAATGTAACATGTGAGGAGAACAACAGCAATAGCTTACGCAAATCAATTTTCAATGCAAACAATTAGATTTGAGAGAAAGAAAGTAAATTTCGGCAAGATATGTAAATTGTTGTGATAGTATTGAGAAACGCAAGGAGGAAGAAGATCTGAATTCAAAATCTAGGCCATAACTTCATGAATCTCTGCGTAGAATTTTGATTGAATGAAGAAAAATATACAGAATAAAAGAATATGATGAGTTGGCGATTTTTAGTTAATACATTTCCTTTTTGGGTAAGTTTTATACCTTGCATTTATTTCTAGTGTACCCACTTGCTTTATCATTCCCTCAAATCTCCTTAATATGTGCATGTGTCTAAATTGAACACGTCAACTAAATAGAAACGGAGAAAGTATAAAACAATATATGGACTTTAGAGACTTGCACCTGCCTTTGGCTGATATTAAGACAATTTTGGAGACTTTTATGACTTTTACATCCCACACATCTATTACACGTGAAGCATTATATTGAGCAACAAACTATATACTTTGTATGTTGCTTCGCTTGTCTACTCTTCACCGACTCATCAAGATATTGACCCTTTTGTGAAAAGCAAATTTCATAAAAATTTTTAATTACTTATTGAAAGATTAAGGTACAATACTGTGAGAAGGTTGACGTTTCTAATTTTGCAGTATATTTTACCTTTAAATAAAAAAATCGATATTTATCGTGATATAAGTACACAAAAAAACCAAGTGATGCAAAAAATTGATATTATTTCATATATTATTTCCATTCATAAATGATGAAAAATACAATTCCGATAAGATAGACGTTCCAAATTTTGCGGTGTATATTACATGTAAATTATTTTTTTTGGTATTTATAATGATATAAGTACAAAAAACCAAGTGATGCAGAAAATTGAAAATTATTTCATATATTTGAATTCATTAATGATGAAAAATACAATCCCAACCAGGCCACATATATATTAAACATATGAACCAAAAGAAAGGAAACAAGACAAATCAAAGGAAAAGTGAATCTCAAACAACAACTATTAAGGAAATTAAAAAAGAATGTGTAACGGAAGCTACACATAGCACACGATAATAATGAGCTCTACACCCGGCCTCAGCTTGTTGAGTGCGTCGTAGAGTTAGTAAACATATGATCATATATATAGTGTATGATCATATATATACAATGGCATTTACAGGCATTGGTAAACATCGGGTGAAATTGATACTTGAACGCACTCTAGGCCAGTGCCACTGCAGCATTCAAATATACCAGGGGTACATTCATGTCCACTGTGGGCTTCACAAGTGCCCTCTTTGCATTTTTTACCAGATGCAAGTTGGACACAATTTAAGCCAGTACAACAATCAAAAAAGTTGGGATAACACTCATGGTCGTGGTGATCCTCACATGTGGTATCATCTTTACATTTGTACACATTGGTTGCAACTTGAACGCAATGCAAGTTTGGATTGGTTGAGCAACATAATTCGTTAGGATTGGTACATGGATCATCATATGCTGCTGGACACCCGCCTTCTCCCGTATGAATTTGCAGCATCATCACTATATATATAACATAAAAATAATTAGTAGTCATCATACAAATTAAATTACTACGTATTGAATGAATGAAGTGAAGAATGAAATACCTAATGCGAAAGTGGCAAGGGTAGCTAGCATCATTCTTTTCGAGAATGCCTTGTTCTCCATTTTTGGTAACTAACTTTGATTATATTATCAAAACTATTTTTTTGTAATGTATGTACTCCAATACTATACAAAGAGAGATTTCTTGTTTTGTGAGTTTCCTAGATATGTTTCTTGCTATTTATAGGAACTTCCTATTATTTTTTTTATTTTTTTTCTTATAGGTACTCAACGAAAGGTTCATACTATATTATGTCGCCACTATGTGTTATACGTATTTCTTTATATTATTCCATTCACTTATTTCTATAGAGTATATGTACTATACATTTATATCATGGATATACTCTTGATCTAGTCTGTATATATTATTATATCATTACATATTTACATAAATGTGTTCGGTTTCATTTTGTTGACATATATGTTGCTACAATGATGATATATAATACCATAAATAAATAAATTGGTAGTTGCTTTGACTTTTTTAATTCATTATATCGTCCAAGTTGCAATAAATAAGAAGGATACTAAGCAATTAGGCCCCATTCACTTCACCTTATTTTTGCTAAATTGAAATTATTTTTATTAAACTGAAATTATTTTTGCTCAACTTAAATTATTTTAACTGAATAAAAAATAATTTACTAAACTAAAATTAATTACTTTTGCTAAACTGAAATCACATGACTTTTAATTCACCCTTTTCCTCCTTTTTTCTTAATTGGCACGTGATATAGTTAATGCCGGAAAATAAAAGTAAACGATGACTTTTTGACCAATGGTAGTCTTTTACAACACTTACCCTTTTATAAGGTAGTTTCTTACAACATTTATTTTATTAGGTAGTTTCTCTCAAAAAAGTGTTTTTAAGGTAGTTTTTTACAAAATGTCCTTCAAATAATTGGATTATTCGTCAACGTCATATAAACCCGTTTAGATCTGTATTTTTTTTCCTTTTTAGTGTTTAGAGAGACACAAGGGCATATAATGAGAATCGGTCCAAAGATCTGTTCCGACTATTAAAAAAAATAACTCTAACCACAAATACTCTTACATTATGGAGGGAAACGGGGAAAAATAAAAGAAAAAGTTGGTTTAGTAGGTCATGTGAGGTGCACATGTTAGTCAACGCCGAAAATATAAGTCAATCGCCGGAATTCGGGGAGTGGTGGGACTTAACAAAAAAATTGAAACAAGTGTGTTTTGACCAAAAAAAATAAAAAAAAAATATAAGATGTTTTCAAAAAATTTTAAAATATATTATTTGATAGAGGATATGTACAATTTATTAGAGGATATGCATTATTTGGTAGAGAATATGTACAATATATTAGATGATATGCATTATTTGATGGAGGATAAGTACAATTTATTGAATGATATGCATTATTTGATAGATGATATGTACAATTTATTAGAGGATATGTATTATTTGATAGATGATATGTAAAATTTATTGGAGGATATGTATTATTTGATAAAAGATATAAACAAGGGCTTTTTGTTAGAAACTAACTACCTATTAAAAGCCATTTTTGTGAGAAACTACCTAATAAAAATAATGTTGTAAGAAAGTACCTATTAAAATAAAAATGTTGTAAAAGATTACCCTTTCACCGGTTTTCACTACTAGCAAAACCGTCTTTTTCCGACGGAAAAATACGTCGGAAACACCCTGAAATCCGTCGGAAAACACGTTTCAGACGGAATTCCGTCGAAACTGGACGTCGAAAAAGCATTTGTAAGAAAAAACGACATTTTTCGATGAAATTTTCGACGGAATTTTTCGTTGTAAGAGATTTTCCGGCAACAGAAAAATCTGTCAGAAAATTATTTCATGAAATTAAAAAATAACGCCGCGCCACCACTGACACGGCGTATCACCACCTCCAACCATCCAAAATAACGATGTCAACCCCACCCACACCCAACTAACTGAACAACACCACCCACTACCCACCTTAACCAAAACACCACGCTACATACCCTAACAAAACCAAACCCACTTCCTAGCCCTAACCTAACCACAACACCACCACCACAATTACCAACAGCATCAGACCACCACCACCGCCACTAACACCCATATCAAACCACCACAAAACCAGCGCCACCCACTGCCACCACCACTGAACCCTTAACCAGTCCTACCTTACCCAAACCCTAACCGAACACTAACCAAAACCCCACCAAACCTAAACCCATATCCACCCACCTAAAACACCCAAACCCTAACCCAGACCTTGACCGAATCCTAACCAAACCCACCTTCTCTTACCAAATAAACCCACGTACCCACCCCACCCTAACTCTCTTGGCAGCACCCAAGAGCACCTCCACCAACAAACATTAAAAAAAAAAAACCACCGCCATCGACATGTCCACCGCCACCGCAATTTAACCACAATTCATCGTAAAATTAAAAAAAAATCTCAAAAACCAAAAATGATTAAGAAAAAAAAGTACATACCTTGAATTTACAAACAAAACCCCGAAATTGGCTCGAATTTGGGTTTTAATGGTCAAATTCGACCATTAAAACTCTAAATCTAGAGTTTTCATGGTCGAATTGACATGAAAAACCATTAATTTCTAGAAATCGGCGAGAAATTAACTTGAACACCACTATACACACTAACCGGCGTCTTGAACACCACCAACCATACTCGTCGGCGTCGTGAACACTACCAACCAAGAATAGAAGAGAGAAAGAGAAGAGGAAAGAGAAGAGGAGCGAGAGAAAGAAGGTGAGGTGTAACAGGCTGACTAGGAGAAGAGGAAGGAGAACGAAGAAGAGGAGAGAGAAAAAAGAGAAGAGGCGCAACAGGGAGAAGAGGAAGGAGATAGAAAGGAGAGAGAAGGAGGAGAAAAGGAGAAGAGGAAAAAGAATGGGAACGCACAGAAAAGGATTTTAGGGTTTCTTTAAAGAGTTTTTTTTTTAAAATTAAATTCCGACGAAATTTAATTCCGTCAAAAAATGGTAATCTACGAGGAAAAATCCGTCGAAAAATTCAAAATTTCCGACGGATTTATATTTCTTTGGAAATTTCGACATTTGCGACGGAATAATGTGTTCGTCGGAACCATTCTGACGCTATTTGCCTGTTTTCTAGTAGTGTTTTAACCTTTAACTAATTATTTTGGCGTTGACCACCTACTTGCCATTCACATGAACTTTTAAAACCTTTAATTTTCTATGCCCCACCAAAAATGCCACCTATGATGTGACCGACCGAGCATGGTCGATGCTAGAGAAATTAGTCAATGACGAAAATTCGACTAATAATAGCATTTTTACAACATTAGTTGCTTTAATAGGTAGTTTCTTACAACACTTTTATTTTAATAGGTATGTAGCTTAGTTTCTTACAACAGATTTTTTATTAGGTAGTTTCTCACAAAAAATTAATTTTAAGGAAAAATGGAATCTAAAAATCCAACCTTTGGCCGGTCTGACAATAAAAATCCAACCTTTCAGTAATCTAAAAAAAAATTCAACCTTATACCCACCTTCTTAGACAGGTCCATTTTACCTTTAACCTGTTAAACCGGTTAAAAGTTTTTGTTTTTTTTGTTTTGTTTTTTTTTTTTTTTATTTCCTTCTCACTCTTCTTTTTTCTCTCTCCTCTCTACACCACCACGACACCACCACCTCTGCCACCACTTACCCCACCCAACCCAAGCCCAGATTCGAAACCCTCTTCCTCCTCCTCCACTCTCTCTCCTCCCAAACCAACACCCAACCACGCAGCCTCACGCAATCCTCCCAAACGACGCAGCCCCCCGAGGCCCCGATCAAAAACCTCCCTGTTTCAAGTAACGCGGCCTTACGGGTAGGCATCTAGGTTCGTGGGGTAGGCTTCTGTGTTCGTGGGGGTAGGCGTTTGGGTTCGTGGAGGTCAGGGCTTGAGTTTGGGGTTGGTTTGGGAGGGTCGAATAGGGTGTTTGGTGTGGTGGTTATATATGTTAGGTTTAGATTCGTAGGGGGTTTTGGTGGTTGGGGAGGTTGCGGCAAGGGGTGGGGGGGGGGGGAGATCGCCGGAATCCGACGACCCCGATGGTGGGGCTGGTTGGGGTGGGGGGAAGTTGCCAGGGAGGTGGTGCGGGGGCTGGGGGATGTGGCTGGTGTTTTTTTTTTCTGTTTTACTTTTTCTTTTAATTTTTTTTAATGATTAAAAAAATAATTGACCAATTAACGACTGACACGTGGCACATAACTTACAAAAAACAGTCATCAACAGGTAATGGATCTGTTGGAGAAGGTGGGGGGCAAAGGTTGGATTTTTTTAAGATTACTGAAAGGTTGGATTATTTTTATTGTCAGACCGGCCTAAGGTTGGATTTTTAGATTCCATTTTTCCTACTTTTAAAAGATAGTTTCTAACAAAAAGCCCTACAACAATTTATTAGAAGATATGTATTATGTGATAGAAGATTTCGTTTTTTCAATAGAGAACATAATAAGAACAATAGAGGATATATTCAGAATAGTAAATTATATTATTATTTCAATAATGAAAGACAAATTAAGATAAATAGAAGATATTGTTTTTTAAATATAGAATATAATAAGAACAATAGAAGATATATATTAAGAATAGTACGAGATATTATTATTACAATAATAAAGGACATATTAAGGGTAATAACAGATATCGTTTTTTCAATAGGGAACATAATAAGAGCAATAGAGCCTACAGAGGAAAAGAATTATTAAAAAAAAATCACACACACAAATCACCAGAATTCATATTAACGAGTTGTTGAAAAAATGATATTAATATTGAAGAAAAGTTAAAACTAATGGAGTAAACCAATTTTGGATCTACTTATTCATAAAAAAGAAAAAATAATATCAAATTTAACTTGATAATCAATTAAAAATTAAAATCACAACATTAGCATGCAATTTAACATTTGTCAAGAATGTGTATTCTTAGTTTGTATTGATGTGTAAACAAGGTATTTATACAACCTAAACCATGAGGCTAAACTAAGTCCATTAACAAACTAAATACAATATATATACACGAGCTTAACACCACTCCTCAAGTAGGAGCATGCAAGTCACAAATGTCTAACTTGTCTAGTAAATACGTAAATTGTCGCTTGCCTAAAGCCTTCGTAAAGACATCTGCAAGTTACTCTGGTGTCCTCACATGAGAGGTTTTAATAGTACCATCTTGAATTGCATCACACACATAATGATAATCAACCTCAATGTGTTTAGTACGCTCATGAAAGACCGGATTACCAAAATAGACTTATCGCATGTGGATGAGCAACACCCAGACTATCAATAAGTGCCTTAAACCACTTCAGCTCTGAAGTAACTCCTGACAATCTGATATAGACCGATACTCTGCCTCTGTGGAAGACTTAGAAACCGTATGTTGTTTCTTTGTTTTCCAAAAAATCGGAGAACCACCAAGAAATACCAACCAACCTGTAAGAGATCGCCTCGTTAAAGGACAACTAGCTCAATCAGAAATTCACCACCCTGTCAAATGCAAGTCAGAATCCGATCGTAATAAAATACCCTGTCCAGACAACCCTTCAAGTAGTGCACCGTGCGCAAAGCTGCATCCCAGTGGTCTTGGCGAGGTTGTTGCAATGTTGCATAAACTGAGTCAAGATGTGCACCGTGTAAGCCAAATCAGGACGGTGAAGGACAAATATATTAAACGACCCACAAGTCGTCTATATACCTCGAGATCAGCAATAAAAGTACTCTGAGATTGAGCTAAATTATGATTCTGTTCATGGAAAACCAGTCGGTTTGGCACCTAGCAGACCTGCTTCCGCAAAAATATCAAGTGTATATTTGCGTTGACATAAGAAAATTCCCTTGGAACTCCTAGCAACCTCAATACCAAGAAAGTACTTCAACACACCCAAATCTTTCATGTGAAAACAATCGCTCAAATACTTCGTTAGCCAAATGATACTAGCATGTTAATCTGGGCAACTTAATTACTTAATTAACCACCCTCTTAGCTGTTGACTTGGCCTTCGATTAAAAAAAATGAAGGCGCAAATATATTCAAGCATACAAATGATGCTCTTTTCATGTCCTGTAGAAACTACTTCCCTTCGGATAGAAAAAGAAATGATGGGATTAACATGCTAGTTGCTAAAGAAACAAATAAACTTAGTAACGTATTAGAGGAAATTCGAGGTAGTTAATCAATACTACAACAATTCAAAAGTGAAACTTGAGACACGAAATCCATCAATGGAGTCGCGACGACGACGATGAGCGAGATCCAGTCTTTGGGGAGGGAGACAACAGTACACGGTGTTCCGGCGACAAGCCCGGCGAGTCTAGCATCGGGAATTGTTGATAAATTTATAGGTTCCGACGTGAAAATTCGCCTTAGAGTTCACAAAATCGTTAGTGAATTATAGGAAGAGGAGAAAGAAAATGGAGCAATAATTCAGTAGATCTGAGGATGTTAAGAAGAGAGAAAATGAGGGGTGGGTTAAAGGTGAAGGACGAGAGAGAAAGTGGAGTACGAGTGTGTGGAAGTGTTGGTGGTGATAAGTCAAAATGAGGGAGGGTGTAAGAAGTCAATCATGTAATTATGGCCGGCTGGCCGCCAATCAACAAACCCATTCGACTGACGAACTAATTGGTGAGGCTTGCCTTACCCAATAAATTGTGATGTCCGAAAAGTAAAGTTGTCAAAAACCAACCCGAACTAGTGAATTTGAACCGTTTAAAACTGTTCCGAAAAGAAACTGAACCGCTAAGAACCTGTTATTATAAAATCGTAAACCGACCCGCCCGGTAAAACCTGAAACTGAACCGATCCAAATGTTTGAGAACCGTTAATGAACCGTACCCGCCCGTTATCAAGCCGAACTGATAGAACCCGAAACCGAGAATAACCCGAACCGAGTACTTTCGAACCCGATAGCAACCCGACCCATTGTAAACCGAGACCGTTTATTAAACCCGATAAACCCAAATCGTTTACAACCTGTAATTGGTTAGGGCCGAACCGTTTATAACCCGTAATAAGTTATATTATGACCGAAAGGTTTACAACCCGTAACCGGTTATAATCGAACCATTTATAACTTGTTATGTCCGTAGAGTTTTTATTTTCCTTTTTTTTTTGTACATTTTATCGATAGAAAACAAAAGGGTTTAATTTAAATTACGAAGTATTTATGTTGAAAAGGTTTGGAATTTGATGTCATTGAAACTCTTATGCTAAAATATTATCGTCTTTTTACGAGTAATGGCTTATGGAATACTATATTGTATTAAAAAAAATCTAATTCAAAAGCTAACTCTAGATTTGTTATTATAATTTGATTCTGAAAATCATTATAAAAAAAAGGGACATAAAACTAAACAACTAATTAACACTTCGTATGATCTATTGGTATAACTAATTAAAGAATGTTGAGGACATACTAAGAGATATACGTTAATGAAACCCATTTAAAACTGGCAAAACCACTTGTAAAACCGACTGAGTTCAATTCGAACCGATTATGACCTGAACCGATTAGAACCCGACCCGATTAGAACCCGATATGTTTTGACCCAAAACCCGCTTTAAACTGACAAACTCCGTTTTTAAACTGACCGAATTTAACCCGAACCGATTATGGCCCGAAACAATTATAACCCGTCCAGATTAGAACTCGACCCGAAAAGAAACTGTAATTAAAATAAACAAAACTGAACCAACCCGAAATTATTTAAAATCGACCCGAATTAACCCGATAATAATTCTAACCCTTTTAAAACCGACCCGTTACAAACCGATAACCGATAAACCGAACCGAGAACCCGGTTGACACCTCTACCAAAAAGTGTTAGTTATTAGTTGATTGTCAATTTTTTTATTGCAACTTGGATTAAGTAATAATTAAAAAAAAGTCAAAGCAATTAAAAATTTATTTATTTGTGGTATTGTATATCATCACTGTAGCAATATTTTATGTCAACAAAATGAAACCAAACACATTTTATGTATTTAATGTAATAATATATACAGACTAGATCAAGAGTATATCCAAAATATAAATGTATAATACATATATTCTATAGAAATAAGTGAATGGAATAATATAAAGAAATATGTATAACACATAGTGGCGACATAGTACGAACCTTTCATTGAGTACGTATTAGAAAAAAATAATAATAGAAAGTTCCTATAAATAGCAAGAAACATATCTAGGAAACTCACAAAACAAGAATTCTCTCGTTGTATAGTATTGGAGTACATACATCACACAAAAAAAAAAAAAAAAAAAAAAAAAAAAAAAAAAAAAAAAACAGTTTTGATAATATAATCAAACCAAAAATGGAGAACAAGGCATTCTCGAAAAGAATGATGCTAGCTACCCTTGCCACTTTCGCATTAGGTATTTCATTCTTCACTTCATTCATTCAATATGTAGTAATTTAATTTGTATGATGACTACTAATTATTTTTATGTTATATATATAGTGATGATGCTGCAAATTCATACGGGAGAAGGCGCGTGTCCAGCAGCATATGATGATCCATGTACCAATCCTAACGAATTATGTTGCTCAACCAATCCAAACTTGCATTGCGTTCAAGTTGCAACCAATGTGTACAAATGTAAAGATGATACCACATGTGAGGATCACCACGACCATGAGTGTTATCCCAACTTTTTTGATTGTTGTACTGGCTTAAATTGTGTCCAACTTGCATCTGGTAAAAAATGCAAAGAGGGCACTTGTGAAGCCCACAGTGGACATGAATGTACCCCTGGTGTTTTTGAATGCTGCAGTGGCACTGGCCTAGATTGCGTTCAAGTTTCAATTTCACCCGAAGTTTACCAATGCCTGTAAATGCCATCGTATATATATATGATCATACACTATATATATGATCATATATATGTTAACTAACTCTACAATGCACTCAACAAGCTGAGGCCGGGTGTAGAGCTCATTATTAACAGAGGAAAGAGAATTGAAAGATATGTTAGAATGAGAGTTTATGTTTGTTTAGTTTAGGGAATGTGCACACGGGTTGGTGTCTTGGTTTAGAGTGATGTGCAAGACAAGGGTGAGAAATTTGACTCACTGTGACATAAATAAAGTATCTTCGGTTTTCAAATGGCTACAATAAAATTGTGGCCAGGGTAACAGAAAAAATTAAATTCAGCATATCCATAGTTGACTTTAAAATAAATTAAATATTATTAAAAAAAATTAAATGAGATCCAATTTCAACAATACAACTAGGGCCCTGTTCTTTTGAGCTTCTAGGCAGGGTAGAGCAGAGCAGGGCAGAGAAGAGAAGAGCAAAGCAGAGCAGGACAGAATAAAGCATAGCAGATTTCAACAGAGCAGAGAAATTGTAAAAATGATAAATTAAAAGATAATGTTGACCAAAAAAAAAAAAAAAACACCATATCAACCATAATTAAGATATAATTTAAAACATTCTAGTTTATTTATCAAACCAGATTTCGTAGAGTTTGAGGCATGAAAAGCAATATATATATATATATATATATATATATATATATATATATATATATATATATATATATTTAACGGGGAAAAGTAATATTATTGATTAGCTCATATATACTCCCTACTTTTTTTTCTTTTTAAAAATTTACTCATTTTCCTTTTTAGATATGTTTTGTTATTTACTCATCTAACATATACCATTTTAAGAAAATGGCACTCACAACTTGTACAAATTCTTAAATGGACCTGGTTCACACTAATTTATTGTGGACCACTACCATTAGAGAAAGTATGGTTGTTTTATTAACAAAAAAAAAGGGTCACTATAATTTTAAAAAAAGGTCACTATGTTGAAATAAAAATCATTTTGGTAATATATAGGCCTAAGTGGTTATTTTTGTAATGAAATATTTTATATACTGATCAATATGAATAATAAAGGCCACTATGCTAAAATTAGGGTAATAGCGTCGTATTTCAAGTTCACAATATTATTAAACGTTGTAGTAGTTTTAATAAAGGTTACTATGTTAAAAATAAGGTTACTATGTTAAAAATAATGGTCACTATATTCAAAATAATGTCAGTTGCGTGTGTATAGACCTCGGGTCCACAATAATATTATTGTGGACCAGGTCCACGCAAGTGTTTTTGCACAACTTGTACTATCTAATACTATTTCAAAATTTACTTTTACAATTAACAATTTTCTTTCTCCTAAATATAATTGATTGCAATCTTGATTTCGTGAAAAGGAAAGTGTGCATATAGAAAATAAACGGATGTACTACAACCAATCCCCCTTTTAATTTCCTAGGCTAGCTTTTTCTACAAAACATGTATTCCGATTTGTTAAGTTTCTCATCAAAGTGGTTAGAAATTTTATTCCTCTTTATTTTGGCTTATACAATATTACTAATGCATGCTATTATGCAAAGTTATGTACTACACCAGAAATTGATTAAGTTGTTCAATTTTTTTGTTGGTTCAATACTTCAATAGATATTAAAACTAAAATTTTGTAAGAAACTAGCTAATAAAAAAATGTTGTAAAAAACTACCTAATAAAAGGTAAAATTTAATAAGATACTATCATTGACCGAATTTCTACCATTGACTTAATATTACGACTTTGATCCACCTTAAAATACCCCCGAAACAACTGTAAGGGTTGGTTTACAAGCAAGGTGGTAAGGTAATTTTCCAGGTGCTTGGGGGATATTCCGAGTTGCTGAGGGTAGATTAGTGTTTTGGGATGATGGTTTTTGGAGTTAGAGGTGGTGGCTTTGGGGTTGAAAGGTGGTTTAGGTGTGATGGATGCAATTTCAGAAAGCGATGGTTTCAAGAATGTTTTGACGCCGTTAACGGTGGGTTTTATAACATTTTACCATTTCTTAGGTAATTTATATGTAGCATTTTACCTTTATTCGGTAGTTTATTACCGTAAAAAAAGGTAGTTTATTACAACATTTTTTTATTAGCTAGTTTCTTATAAAATCTGGTTTTATATATATTATTTAATTAATATCTTCACAATCATTACCGATATCGTCCGTGCCAACAATTAGTTTTGCATCAAATGAAATCTTGTTTAGAAAAATAACAATAAAATCCTTATATGGGGTACACACAAAGAAAGAAGACCGTATATGTCCATTCAGGTCTTGTATACTTCACCTTAAAAAAATATACTTCCTCCGTTCTTTTTTTATTGCACCATAGGAGGTTGGCACAAGATTTTTGGTAGTGGAAAAAAGGATGAGAGAGAAAGATAAAAATACAAGATTGCCCATGTGATGGTATACATAAAAAAAAATTAAGTGTTGAAAAGTAAGGGTATATTTGGTATTTGTAGTGTGAACACAAGTATTTATTTTCCTAAAATAGAAATGGTGCAATATTTGTGATATTTCCTTAAAAGGAAAGTGGTGCAATATTTAAAAAACGGAGGAAGTATATATAGTAAAGATATTTTCAAATTAGAAACTATAATTTCACCTTAGTAACAATAAGTTCAATTAAGTAGAAATATTTCAATGTAGTAAAAATAAGTTAATTTCAAGAAAATTTAGTAACTTTAAAGAAGAAAAAATAATAGAAAATTAGTTTTAAAAAATAATAAAAAAAAATCAGTTTAGCAAAAGTAACTAATTTCAGTTTAGTAAATTATCTTCTATTAAGTTAAAATAATTTAATTTGAGCAAAAATAATTTCAGCTTGATAAAAATAATTTCACTTCAATAAAAATAATTTCAATTCAGCAAAAAAAAGGTGAAGTGAACGGGGCCTAATTGCTCAGTATCCTTATTTATTGCAACTTGGATTAAATGACAAATTTAAAATAAGTCAAAGCAACTACCAATTTATTTATTTATGGTATTATATATCATCATTGTAGCAACATTTTATGTCAACAAAATGAAACCAAACACATTTATGTATTGATATAATAATATATACAGACTAGGTCAAGAGTATATCCATAATATAAATGTATAATACATATACTCTATAGAAATAAGTGAATGGAATAATATAAAGAAATATGTATAACACATAGTGGCGACATAGTACGAACCTTTCATTGAGTACGTATTAGAAAAAAATAATAATAGAAAGTTCCTATAAATAGCAAGAAACATATCTAGGAAACTCACAAAACAAGAATTCTCTCTTTGTATAGTATTGGAGTACATACATCACAGAAAAACAGTTTTGATAATATAATCAAACCAAAAATGGAGAACAAGGCATTCTCGAAAAGAATGATGCTAGCTACCCTTGCCACTTTCGCATTAGGTATTTCATTCTTCACTTCATTCATTCAATATGTAGTAATTTAATTTGTATGATGACTACTAATTATTTTTATGTTATATATATAGTGATGATGCTGCAAATTCATACGGGAGAAGGCGCGTGTCCAGCAGCATATGATGATCCATGTACCAATCCTAACGAATTATGTTGCTCAACCAATCCAAACTTGCATTGCGTTCAAGTTGCAACCAATGTGTACAAATGTAAAGATGATACCACATGTGAGGATCACCACGACCATGAGTGTTATCCCAACTTTTTTGATTGTTGCACTGGCTTAAATTGTGTCCAACTCGCATCTGGTAAAAAATGCAAAGAGGGCACTTGTGAAGCCCACAGTGGACATGAATGTACCCCTGGTGTTTTTGAATGCTGCAGTGGCACTGGCCTAGATTGCGTTCAAGTTTCAATTTCACCTGAAGTTTACCAATGCCTGTAAATGCCATCGTATATATATGATCATACACTATATATATGATCATATGTTTACTAACTCTACAATGCACTCAACAAGCTGAGGCCGGGTGTAGAGCTCATTATTATCGTGTGCTATGTGTAGCTTCCGTTACACATTCTTTTTTAATTTCCTTAATTGGTTGTTGTTTGAGATTGACTTTTCCTTTGAATTGTCTTGTTTCCTTTCTTTTGGTTCATATGTTTAGTATATATATGGCCTGATTGGGATTGTATTTTTCATAATTAATAAATTCAAATATATGAAATAATTTTCAAGTTTTTGCATCACTTGGTTTTTTGTACTTATATCACTATAAATACCTAAACAAAATTTACATGTAATATACAGTGGCGGATCCAGGATTTTCGAACTTATGAGTCACCATCAATAATTGATCACTTGTTTCAATCCAAAAATTATATAAAAAAAAAAATTATATATCACCAAAATTATTTCAATCCAAAAATAGGATATAAAAATACATACTATAAAACTATTACATTAAACTAACTTTATGATTTTTTACTTAAAAACAAGAATTATTAAAAAAAAATGTTAGATAACTTAAGAGACCGGTTATTAAATATAACAGGTCTCTTTAATGAAATATGAAAGCAGTGCAAAAAATTATTCTAATTCAATGGCTGACAAAAAGAGACCTGTTATCTAGATAACAGGTCTCTAATGACGTGATGGCAATGGCAGCAACAAAGAGACCACCTATCTGATATTTTAATAGGCAGTCTCTTTGATATTTAAAAAATTGACAGTGGCTAATCTCAAATAGAAGCAACAAAGAGATTGCCTATCTGTAATAGGCGGTCTCTTAGTTTTTTTTTTTTTTTTTTTTTTTTTTTGCTGGTGAGTCACGTGACTCACTGTGCACCTTAATAGATCCGCCCCTGGTAATATACACAGCAAAATTGTGAACGTCTATCTTATTAGAATATCATACCCTAATCTTTATTAAAGTGTAAAAAATAAATTAAAATTGCTTTTCACAAAGGGGTCAGATTATTATTTTCATGAGTTGGTGTAGAGTAGCCAAACAAAGCAATATACAATGTACATAATTGTTGCTCGTTTTCTTCTCGGGATGTAAAAGTCATTAAAGTCTCCAAAATTGCCTTTAGATCAGCTAAAAGCAGGTGCAAATGTGCAAGTTCCAAGCTCAAAAAAATTTGCAAGTCACAAAAAAGCACATTCTGAATAACAAATATGCACACTTAGGGCCTATTCTCATAGACTGAATTGAACTGAACTGAATTGAATTGAGCTGAACTGAGCTGAATTGAGATGAATATTTTATAAGTGAAGGAAATTAGGAGCTGAACTGAACTGAACTGAAATGATATAATGCATGTTTATTTAAATGATATACGCTTTTAATTGAAAATTGTTGCATTTTTACCTAAAAATTCTTCACATGTTGCTTATAATTGGAATAGTGTTGGTGTGCGTTTTTTAGTGGTTATGGTGGGGTGGGTAAGAGGTGAATGTCAAGATCTAGTGGTGGTGGGTAGGCAAGGCGGTTTCGGTGGCGTTATGGTGGTTGGTGTAGTTGGAGAGTTGTTTTTAAAAGGTCACATGCCTTGCACGTGGTCAAATCAACGCCATGAAACAGGGTCAAACCATCCGAACAAATGTTTGTCATTGCCAAAAAAAAATTGTTTAAGGTATGTCATTGCAAAAATAATTTATGAGGTGGTTTCTTGCAAAAATCTAATATCATATTATATCACTAATAAATAAAACCGGTCTCGTAGTCAGGCCACGAGACAGCGACATTTGGCCTTTAACTTTTTTGCCAAGTGTCGAGCCACGTAGGGAAAAAAAATAGATATTATTATGACGCATTTAAATGATATGATGCTATTTGGATAGATTGTTTTAGACAAAAATGTTGTATAGAGTTTTATTATTGATATACTTCTGATGTTTCATATATATAAGATTAATCATAACTTTTTAATAAATATCCTATAAATTGGTTCTAATTTCATCATAATATTTGTTTTAAAAAGTAATAGAGAATTAATTTAATTTGTAAATATAAATTAAGTTTAATAAAAATATATAATAAGATATTTATTTATTAATAAAATACAAAAGTAAACTATTATATAAATATAAGTGACAAGAAATATATGATCGTATTTAACATTTAAAGACAAAAAGTTAACCCTAATAAAATCTTATCGGTGTCAAAAAAAGAAATTCTTATCAACCAGGCACAAAATTAGTATAAATGGAGAGTTTTTTCCCGTGTTTTTAGAGAGCCACATAGAATAAAATTTTCTTAATGCTCTATGTAGGATTATAAATTTTACTGATAGTCAATCAAATAAAAGATTTGTAATTATTTTATAATTAAATAATTTAAATGCTATATAAGAAAAATTAGCGAATGAGATTTTAAAGTTTAAATTTATTAAATATATAAAATATGATTTTTATAAATTAGGAAATTTATCTAAATATGTAACAAATAAGAGGAAATTTACTATTTATTTTTTGTAAAAAAAATATAAAATGATATGCTACGTGCATCATACTTCTTCCGTACTTTTTTACTTGACCTGCGTCGACTTTACACTATTCACCGCTCTTTCTTTGACTGTATTTTGTGAATATTATATAAGGAAAAACATATTCATGTGAATCTTTTTGGAATCGTCTCAAAAAGTATTATCACAATTTTAACTTTCATAATTTATACTTATAGAGAAATAAAGTTAATAATGGGTAAAAATGTACATCGTGATAAAAGAAACAGGTCAAGTAAAAAATAACAGAAGAAGTATAAAATAACAAATTTTATCACATAAGTATAAAAATTATTTATTTTATAAAATACAAATACATCGTGCATTACACGGGTTTTATCCTAGTTATTTATAAAAGATGGCTTTTTGCAAAATTTTCTAAAAAATAACATACTTTATAATAAAATATGCAGGGTTGTTTATAATTTGTGCAAAACAATACTCTAAGAATTATTCTATTAAGATTTTCAAGGTCATTTTAGTTATTAATTTAAGTCAAAGTAAATGCCAAAATCGGCAAAACTAAAGTATCATGACAAAAAATTTGACGAAAACTAAAGTAGGCCCGAATCCAATAATGAAAATTTTGACAAAATCCGTCAATGTTAGTTAATGGTATTGGTATGATAAAATAAGCCCAAAGTCTTATATGTGGCTAATTATATGGTGTGACCACTTTACATAATTACATATAAGACAATTAATAAAGTAATAGCGGGTTACGGTGATGAACAAATGAGATTATTTTAACGTATGTAAGTTACTTGAATGATAAAAGGGGGTTACTTTATTAAAAAAATGAAATTATTCTTTCAATTTTTTAAACAAAAGAATAGGGGTTAATCGAATAAACAAATGGGGTTACTTATTTCTAAATTATTTGATTTCACTCGTATAATGAATTTGGGTTACTTTATGGACAACATGGGGTTACTCTTATGAATAAATAAGGTTACTCAGATCATACATTTAAATAAAGATTACCCTTATAAATTAATGTGGCCACACCATGTGACTAGCCACATACAAAACTTACCCAATGTATTTAAATCTCATAAAAGTCTCCAAAATTGTCTTTATAATAGCCAAAAGCAGGACCAATTCCAAGCTCAAACAATAAGCACTATTTGAACACAAAATATGCACGTTTGTAACAGATAATATGCATACTAAATTAAAGGATTTTTTTGACTTTTACCACCAAAAAAAATCACGAAATTGTTTTAACTACCAAAATTTTTAAAAGTTGTATTTTACCACCAAAAAATTTCAAATAATTGTTTTTTACCACCTACCATCAAGAAAACCGTTAAATTTAACGGTTAAAAAAAACTCTTCGATGTTTTTCATAGTATTTTGGGGGGGGGGGGATTTTGGGCGTATGGGTCCAATTTATTGAAGTCAAAATTGACAAAATAATAATAAAAAATTCCCCATTTTGAGTGTTTCTCGCAAACCGAGGTATTTTTAAACACGCAAAGGAAGCATATTCGATTATTTTTTTTTCGATTCCGACCTCAAATTTTTGTGAAAAACTACCTTATTAACAAAAATGTTGTAAAAAATTATCTTTTAAACAATAGATGTTGTATGAAACTACCTTATAAAACAATTAATACTTTTTATGTACTTTTAATTGAAAAATATAATTAATGCACGTTTTTTTAAAAATATTATACGCATTTAGTTGAAAATGTATGTGCTTTTAACTGAAAAATTATGCTGGAAATGGAGGGAAAATAGGAATAGGAACATGGGAAAGAGAAAAAGAATTGGGGAAAAGTTTTATTTCAATATTAGATTAACCCCGTGTGATGCACGGTTTTAAAATAAGAATTGAAATATAGACTTTTAACACGTAATGAAAGAAAATAACTTCCTCATTTTTCCTAACTAATTTCTAATTAAATGTGAATATACATTTCCCAAAAGTGCATAATTTTCATATTTAATCAAGAAATTTCAATTAATTCTATTTTTAACAATTGTTAACAACTCGTTAATAACTAAATAGCATAATATGTGTAGAAAACCCAAATTTTAAAATTTAAAAATTCAAATGGAATACTTTTCAAAGCTATGTTAAATAGGGTAGCTTAAAAAGAAAAAAAAAATATCTGACATCATCCTTGCATTTTGAAAGGAAAAAAATAAATAAATAAGTGACACGTAGGCAATGATGACATTAGCTGATATATATATATATATATATATATATATATATATATATATATATATATATATATATATATATATATATATATATATATATATATATATATATATATATATATATATATATATATATATATATATATATATGTAAAGGCTCATATAAGAACCCTCCTCTATATAAGAATCCAATCTTATATAAGAATCTATCTCAACCGTTCAATGATTTTGATCTAACCATCTAAAATCCCCCTTTAGTAATGGCATTTTTGTAATTTTAATAACTCTTTTTCAATCTTTAAATAAAAGAAAACCCTAAATCTCCCTCCTTAGCATTTTCTCTCTCCTCAACATTTTCTCTCTCCTCAGCATTTTCTCTGTTCTCTCTCCTCTACCTCAAGAACTTGGTAAGTTTTTTTTTTTTTTTTTGCGTTTTTTTTTTGCCATTTTAAGTTCAATTGTTTTTATATTTGGTTCGATTTTGTTGAATTTTTTTTTTGGCGATTTAAAGTTTATTTTTTTGGTTTTTATTTTTTTCGATTTTTAATAATATATTTTTTTAATTTCCAGTTTTTTTTTCGATTTTTTATTTTCAAGTTGTTTTTTCGATTCTTTTTTACGATTTTCCAGTTTTTTTTTTTTATTTTCCAGTTTTTTTTTTTGTCGATTTTCCATTTTTTTTCGATTTCTTATTTTCAATTTTTTTTACGATTTTTTTTTCGATTTTCCATTTTTTTTACTCTATTTTCAGTTTTTTTTTCCAGTTTTTTTTTTTTTGGTCGATTTTCCATTTTTTTTTTCGATTTCTTATTTTCAATTTTTTTTTTACGATTTTTTTTTCTATTTTCCAGTTTTTTTTTGTCGATTTTCCATTTTTTTCGATTTCTTATTTTCAATTTTTTTTTTTCGATTTTCCATTTTTTTTTTATATTTTCCAGTTTTTTTTTTTGTCCATTTTCCATTTTTTTTTCGATTTTTATTTTCAAGTTTTTTATTTTTATTTTTCGTTTTTTTTTTCCAGTTTTTTTTTCGATTTCAATTTTTTATTTTTAATTTGTTTTTTTTTCCTCGTTTTTTCCTCTGTTTTTATTTTTCAATTTTTTTTTCGATTTTCCATTTTGTTATTTATATTTTCCTTTTTTTTTTAATGTCCATTTTCCATTTTTTTTCGATTTTTATTTTCAAGTTTTTTATTTTTATTTTTCGTTTTTTTTTTCCAGTTTTTTTTTTTCGATTTCAATTTTTTATTTTTATTTCGTTTTTTTTCCTCGTTTTTTCCTCTATTTTTTCCCTAATTTTTTTCGCTTTTTTTTTTTTTTAAGTTTCTAGTTTTCATTTTCAATTTTTTTTTCCAAATTTTTTTTTCTTGCTTGAGTTTTTCTATTATTTGATTTTAATTTCAAATTGTTTTTTTTACTATAATAGAAAACTTTAGAACATAAGGGAAAACTTTAGAACATCATAGAAATACTTTAGAACATATAGATAGAAAATGTTAGAACATAATAGAAATACTTTAGAACATAAGGGAAAACTTTAGAACATAAGTAAAAAATATAATAAAACATAATAGAAAACTTTAGAACATATGGGAAAACTTTAGAACATAATAAAATACTTTAGAACATATGGGAAAACTTTAGAACATAATAGAAACATTATAACATAATAGAAAACTTTAAAACATAATAAGGAAAAACTTTAGAACATAGTAGAAAACTTTAGAACATATGGGAAAACTTTAGAACATAATATAAATACTTTAGAACATAAGGAAAAACTTTAAAACATAATAAGGGAAAACTTTAGAACATAGTAGAAAACTTTAGAACATATGGGAAAACTTTAGAACATAATATAAATACTTTAGAACATAAGGGAAAACTTTAGAACATAAGGGGAAAATATAATAGAACATAATAGAAAACTTTAGAACATAATAAAATACTTTAGAACATAAGGGAAAACTTTATAACATAATAGAAATACTTTAGAACATAATAGAAAATCTTAGAATATAAAAGAAATACTTTAGAACATAAGGGAAAACTTTAGAACATAAGGGAAAAATAATACATAAACTTTAATTACCTTTTTCTTCTATAAGTAATTTTAGATTGGTTTTTTACTACAATTTGTATTTATGATAATTAGGTTTTGGCATATTCATGGATTTAGATTATGTTCAAGATAATTCTCCTTCTTCCGTTGTTACTCATTCAGGTAATTTTCATTATTTTAATACTTTAATTTCAATTTACTTACATGTTCTAAACTTTACTTAGTTGTATATTTTAAAGTAATTTTGTGAATTTGTGGATTATGTTTAAAAGTTGTTTTAATGTTCTAGATTAATTCATTATGTTCTAAACTTTTCCACTTTATTCTATTTTAATTTAGTTACATGTTCTAAACTTTACTTACATGTTCTAAACTTTAAACTTTACTTACATGTTTTAAAGTAATTTTGTAAATTTGTTGATTATGTTCAAAATTTGTTTAATATTAAAAAAAAATTCTAGTTATGTTCTAAAGTAATTCTTTATTTTCTAAATTTTTTCACTTTATTCTAAATTTTATTATGTATGTTATAAAGTAATTTACTATGTTCTAAAGTTTATTCTTAATGTTCTAAACTTTTTTCATTATGTTCTAAAGTTTTCTATGTATGTTTCTCTTTCTCTTTATGTTCTAATGTAGTTAGTGTTATTTATCGTACTCCTGAGGTTGTTGGATCGTTTAGCCCTGGTGGTACCACTAAGGAATGGATTCCAAGTGTTCCCGAAGAGTTAAAACCTTGTTTGGGGATGATATTCAAAGATCCCGAAGAGGGTCTTAGTTTTTATAAAGCATATGCAAATGCCGCTGGATTTACTTCTAGGAAATCTACTACTACAAGGAAGAAGAATAACAAAGATATAATTGCTTTTCAATATGGAGTTTGTAATAAGGAAGGTTTCAAGGCAACAAAAAAACCTATTACTCAACAAACTGTTGATGAAGAAGGAAAAGTTCGTATTACTAGGAAACGTTTAGTGACTCGTGTAGGATGCAATGCTCACATATGTATGAGATATGATGCAGGAAAGTATGTTGTTAGTCAATTCAAAGAAGAACATAATCATTGTTTATATACTCCAAGTTGTGCAAAATTTCAAAAGGATAATAGAAAAATGCATATTATGCATAAGAAGTTGATTGTTGATAATTCAAAGGTGATTTATTTTTATGTGCCAAATATTGTTTTCTTTGTTCTAAAGTTGATTTTTAATCATAGTTATTTTTCTTTCTCTTTGTTTTTGTACACAGGTAAATGTTGGTCCTGTGAGGTCTTATACAATGATGAAAGAATTAGCTGGATCACATGATAATGTTGGTGCATCTAAACAAGATTTCAAAAACTTTTATAGAGATTTGAAGGCTTATATTGCTGGATCAGATGCCCAAATGTTTGTGGATAACTTTCAAAATAAGAAATTGCTTTGGAGTGCATTTTTTTTTACTATGATGTTGATGAAGAAGGTAGACTTTGTAGAGCTTTATGGGCTGATCCTATTTGTCGCAAAAATTATGCACTTTTTGGTGATATGGTATCTTTTGATACAACGTTCCAAACAAACAGGTGATGTTCTAAATGTAGATTTTTTTATGTTCCTAAATTAATATCTATCATGTTTTGATGTTCTAAACATATATTTCTTATGTTCTAAATTATGTATATCTTATGTTCTAGACATATATTGCTAATGTTCTAAACATATATTGCTGATATACTAAACATAGATGCATTATGGTCTAAAATATTGGTAAGTTTAATAATTAAATTAAATTTCTATACTCTAAAGTTTATCGTTAATGTTCTAAAGTATACATTTATTCTTCACAATTTATCTTTATGTTCTAAAGTTTATCCTTAATGTTCTAAAGTATACCTTTATGCTACACAATTTACCTTTATGTTCTAAAGTTAATCCTTATGTTCTAATATTTTCTGCATATATAATTTGTGTATGTTACAGATATAATATGATCTTTGGTCCATTTACTGGAGTTGATCACCATAAGAAATGTGTTACTTTTGCGGCTTCTTTTGTAGCTCATGAAGATATATCATCTTTCGAATGGGTTTTCAAAACTTTTCTTAAATCAATGGGAAATAATGAGCCTGTGTGTTTGATTACCGATCAAGATCCTGCAATGAAAGTTGTTGTTCGTAATGTTTTTCAAACTACAGAACATAGGTTTTGTATGTGGCATATTATGAAAAAGGTGCCTGAAAAAGTAGGTCGGGCAATTACCCAAGAAACTGATTTTTTGAAAAAACTTTGTGCATGTGTTTGGCATTTAGAGATTGAGCCAGCAGAATTTGAAGAAAAGTGGAACAAAGTTATTTCAGAATTCAATTTGAACGATCATGAGTGGTTGGCTCACATGTTCAACATACGTGATATGTGGATTCCAGCGTATTTCAGATATTTATTTTTAGGTGGCATCATGAGGACCACATCTAGATCCGAAAGTGAAAATAATTTTTTCACTATATTCACAAATCCCCATCTCACTTTGATTGAGTTTTACATGAGGTAATATGTAAATGTCTAAATATGTTCTAATTTTAATCTTTATGTTCAAAAATTTTAGTTTAATGTTTTAATAGTATTTAAATCATGTGTATTATTTTAATATGTTCTAATGTAATTCACTTTATGTTCTAAAGTTATTTTCTATGTTCTAAAGTTAATTTTTATTTTCTATAGGTTTGAATGTGCATTGGATGCTCAAAGGCACACTCAAAATAAAATGGATAATGATTCAAAGAATAAGAGTCCAGAGTGTAAGACTCCAATTTCTTTAGAAAAAGATGCTTCCGAGTTGTTTACAACAACAATTTTTTATGATTTTCAATATGAGCTTGAAATTGGATGTTTTAATTGTGGTGTTGAGGAGATGAAGAAGGACAATGAGATTTACATTTTCAAATTAAGGGAAGGATCTAGGAGGAGGGCTTTTGATGTTGTTTTTGATCCAACTACCTTAGATACCAAGTGTTTTTGTAAAAAATTTGAACGTGATGGTGTGCCTTGTAGGCATATGATTTGGGTGTGGAAAGCAAGGATGTTAGAAAAAATTCCCAAGACTTACGTTCTAAATAGATGGTGTACAATGGCTTATAAGAAGCCCATTTTTTATTTAGAGGGTAATGTTTTAGAGGAATGTCTTAATGCTGTAGATAAAAAGATGTTATTAAATAATTTGTGGTGTGAAATTCATGCTTGTGTGAGTTTAGTGCAAAACAATGAAGATGATCTAAGTGATCTTGTCAAAAAACTTCGAGCCATGAGAATAGATTTGGAACAGAAGAAAACAACAAATGGAAGCAACAATTTGTGTAGCAAAGTTAAAGACATTGAAATGCTTATTGGAGCTAGTTTACCTTCTGAAGTTTTGATCAAAGCTCCAAAAATTTCAAAAAACAAAGGCACAGGGGTTCATGTTCCAAATCAGGTTAATGTTCCAAATGATACCCTTATTCCAAATGATACGCATGTTGCAAATAGTGACAAGAGAATGAAGAATGACAGAGAAAAAGCTGTTGAACAAAGTCAAAAGAAGAAAAGATTATGTAGAGCATGTGGAGAGCTTGGTCATCATGATAGTCGTAATTGTCCAGGGAAAGTCAAGTGATATTGTAAGTAAACATTTTTTTCTTTTGTTCTAATTAGTAATAAATTAAAATTATTAATAATTAGAACATAAGAAAAAAAAATGCATCAAATATGTTTGAATTTAAATTTAATACTTTGAATTTTTAATTTAAACATTTTGTATATGTTTTAAAATGCATCAAATATGTTCTAAAATTTATAATGTGTTTACGTTCTAATTATTAATTTTTTTTTTTCAGGTTGACTATGCTATTCGTACAACCGCATGGGACATTTTATTTATAGGAAATAGAACAAAAAAAAAATTTTGTGTAAATTTTTTTTTTATATATTTTTTTATTATTTTGAGAACATAATGACATATTATTTTTTGTCCAATTATTCTCTATATTCTTATGTTTACAATTATAATATAACATGATTTTATTATAACATAAGGAAAAAATATAATAGAAAACTTTAGAACATAAGGGAAAACTTTAGAACATAATAAAAATACTTTAGAACATATGGATAGAAAATGTTAGAACATAACAGAAATAATTTAGAACATAATAGAAAACTTTAGAACATATGGTAAAACTTTAACACATATGGGAAAACTTTTGAACATAAGGGGAAAATATAATAGAACATAATAGAAATTTTTAGAACATAATAAAAACATTAGAACATAATAGAAAACTTTAGAATATAAGGGAAAAATATAATAAAACATAATAGAAAACTTTAGAACATAAGGGAAAACTTTCGAACATAATAAAAATACTTTAAAACATATTATATAAATACTTTGAGTTTTAAACTTAATACTTTATGTTTTAAAATGCATCAAATATGTTCTAAAATTTATAATGTGTTTATGTTCTAATTATTAATTTTTTTTCGGATTGATTATGCTATTCGTACAACCGCATGGGACTTTTTATTTTAAGGAAATAGCACATGGAAAAAATTTTGTGTAAATTTTTCTTTTATACATTTTTTTTATTATTTTGAGAACATAATGCATATTATTTTTTGTCCAATTATTCTCTATATTCTTATGTTTACAATTATAATATAACATGATTATATTATAACTCTTATTCTTTTATTAACATAATTTTTGGCAATATTATAATATGAGAATGGGGTTGGATGAGTATGAGATAACATAATATTTTTCAACTAATGTGAACCATTTATTTTGCGCAAATTTTGCAAGTAACAACTTAAATACTTTAAAACATTATAATAATAAATTAGAACATAATAAGAATTACTTTAGAACATACACATGCAACTTAGAACATATTAAGAATTACTTTATATACATTAGAACACAATCAAAATAACTTGAAATTAGGTTAATTTTCCAAATGATATTAATGTTTCAAAATGTACACATGTTCAAAACAGTTATGTCCATAATCATATATTTGTACAAAATATTACTATTATGTATACTTGAGTTTTACACAATCAAATATCAAAATTTGTTGATCTTTGACCACTTTCTAGCCATCTTCAACACTCTTTTCCGTTCTTCATTTACTTCTGATGTTATAATCTTCCCACAATACTCCACTCGTAACCTTTTTATTTGCTCAAACTGCACAAAAAAAAAATGATTTTAGAACATATACATGTAATTTAGAACATAATAAGAATTACTTTAAAACATTAACACGTAATTAGAACCTAATCATATATGTTTTGTACTTATATTATCCTTCTCTAGTCCTGAATTCCATTATTTTTGACATTGGCCTTCATAGGATTCCATGTGCTTCAACAGAAATACTCCACAATCATGTTTATTCTGGTTGCTTTTCCATCTCATCTCAACATTTCTTGTTTCATAAGTGGAAATAATTACACTCTTCTTATCAACTTCTTCATAAAATTCACCAAATGCTTCCAACTAAAAAATTAATAATATAATTAGAACATTGACATGGAATTTAGGACTCAATTACAATTATTTTAGAACATTGATATGTAAATTATAACATATATATAAAATTTAAAGTACTTTAAAAGATTGACATGTAATATAAATAATTTCAAACATAATAGAAAATCGTAGAACATAATAGAAATACTTTAGAACATAAGGGAAAACTTTCGAACATAATAAAAATACTTTAGAACATAATGGAAAACTTTAGAACATATGAGAAAACTTTAGAACATAAAGGAAAACTTTAGAACATAATAGAAATACTTTAGAACATATGGATAGAAAATGTTAGAACATAATAGAAATACTTTAGAACATAAGGGAAAACTTTAGAACATAATGAAAAAATATAATATAACATAATAGAAAACTTTAGAACATAAGGGAAAACTTTAGAACATAATAGAAATACTTTAGGACATATGGGAAAACTTTTGAACATAAAGAAAAAAATAATAGAACATAATAGAAACACTTTAGAACATAAGGGAAAACTTTAGATCATAAGAGAAAAATATAATAGAACATAATAGAAAACTTTAGAACATAATAGAAATACTTTAAAACATATAGGAAAACTTTAGAACATAATAAAAATAACTTAAAATTATGTTAATGTTCCAAATAAGGTTAATGTTCCATATGATATCAATGTTCCTAAATTTCTTTATAGCATAATAAAAAAAATTATAATTAACTAAATCAAAACTTTACACCTTACCATTTTTGTAAAATCATCCCCATATTTGTCTTCTACCGAAACATTTGGTGGAAGAATCATGTTATCAATGACATCAAGAGTACCTTCCATAAAGTTGAAGCACAACAAATAATAGTGATCCGGTAAAACAGCCGGAAAGAAAACCTACGTTTAGAACATAATCAGAGACTTTAGAACATAATCAAACATGTGTTTACAACATAATCATATACTTTAAAACATTATAATAATAAATTAGAACATAATTAGAAATACTTTAGAACATTGACATGTAATTTAGAACTCAATAAAAATAAATAGAACACTATATAAAGAAAAAAAAAACTTACCAATTGAAAGTTGTTAAATGTTGTTACTTCGGCATTTGTCATTTCATTTTTCATTTGACGAAACAAAGCTTTTTTTCTATCTTCCCAACTTTCAGTATTTTTGATGTATTTTTCAGTGCAAAGAATGAGCTGGAAAAAAAAAATTAAAACTCAAGTAATTAGAACATTGACATATAATTAAACAAAGACATTAAATTTAGAACATAATTAGAAATACTTTATAACATTGACATGTGATTTAGAACTAAATCAGAACTACTTTAGAATATTTTTTGAAATACTTTAGAACATTGACATGTAATTTAGAATATAATAGTAAGATAATTAGAACATACATAGCATTCAGTAGAGAAAAAAAATCTACTCTTCTTGTCTACACCACACCTTTTGTTTTCACAATTTAATATGAAAGCATAAGCATCTGCAATGTTGTTGAACATGTGACTACATCCTGAAAGACTATCCATCTCATCTCTCCTAATCACTATTGCCGCTTTGTCAGCATACAAAAGTTCCCTAAAATGAGAACAAAAACTACATTAAATCAAAACAACATTTTGAACATAAACAAAATACTTTAAAACATAAGCACATAATTTTAAACATAAGCATAGTGCTTTAGAACTAAATTTTAGAACATGACCAGAAATATTTTAGAACATAAACTATATTAATCAAAACATAATTTTGAACATTAGCATAATAGTTTAGAACATAAGCACGTAATTTTGAACATAAACATACAACTTTAGAACATAAGCATAGTATTTTAGAACATAAACTTGTAACATTTAGAACAATTACTTAGAAAAAATATAACCATCAAAATTGAATTTGATTAGAAAACGAAGATGGGAATTTCAAACATGTATTTTAAAACATAAGTTTCTACCTTAGAAGATAAATACAATATTTAGAACATAAATATATATATTTTATGACATAATCAAATACTTTTATCATAAGCATATAAATATAGATGGATGAAATCTTACGCGTTATCTCCTTGAGCAAAAGCATACTCAGCTATCATTTTATGATCTACATTGTTGAAGAGTTTTTCATGAGTAACCATAAAAGGCGAGCGCAAGTACATTGGAAGCTTATCCTTTCCTCTTTTTTTCTTTGTTTCTTCTTCTTCTTCTTGCTTCCTATTCAATTGAATTTAAAAAAAAAATAAAAAAATCAACAACTAAAATCAAATAATAATCAAACAACCGCCATAGCCTAAATCTAATTACCGTTGCTTATTCTCTTTGTTGTTCTTTTCTTCAACATGCTTCTTCTTTTCTTTTTTGGTTTTGTTGTCCTCTTCTTCTTCATTCAATGTAGGTGGATGATCTAGATTCAAAAAATTTAGAACATTAAAAGAACTTTTGACATAATAAATATAATAAATTTCCAATATACATATAACAAAAATAAAGTTAAAATAAGTCAAACTTACCAACTATTGGTGAGGGCGTCAACAAATTGAAGCTTGGAGGTGAAATATCTTTATGCATCTTTTTTGGAGGAATTGGTGTCTTTGGTGTGTCGTCATTCCTTTTCGTTTTCTTCTTTGTTGTACGCAAGAAAATTTTAAGCTTATTCTTTTGTCTAAACAAAATCAAAATTACTTTTAGAACATGGGCAAGTAATTTAGAACATAATTAGAAATACTTTAGAACATAAACATATATACTTTGGAACATATTTGAAATACTAATAACAAACCCAAATCAAAACCAATATATATAACTAGAAAAAACAAACCATTAATCCTATATTAAGATTTTACCAAATCGTCCAACATATGTTCTAAACCAAAACCAATGTATTAAATATTCCTATTAATAAGTTACATTGATTACTCTTTCTTTGCTTCAACTTTCTTTTTTGCCTCTTTTTCTACTTCATTCTCTTTTTGCCTTTCTCCTTCTTGCTCCTCTTGTCTTTCTCCTTCCTTTGCCTCTTGCCTTTTTTCTTGATTATTCTTTTGTCTTTGTTTTTGCTTTTCTTCTTGTTCTTGAAAATATAAAGGAAAACTTTAGAACATAAGAGAAAAATAAAATTAAACATAATAGAAAACTTTAGAACATAATAGAAATACTTTAGAACATAATAGAAAATACTTTATAATCAAAAGTACTTTAAAAGATTGACATGTTCTATAAAGAAAAAATATAATAGATCATAATAGAAAACTTTAGAACATAATAGAAAATCTTAAAACATAATAAAAATACTTTAGAACATAAGGGAAAACTTAAGAACATAAGGAAAAAATATAATAGAGCATAATAGAAAACTTTAGTTTAGAACATAATAGAAATACTTTAGATCATAACCTTTTGCCAAATCTCCTTCTTGCTCCTTTTGTCTTTCTTCTTTATTATCCTCTCGTTCTTGGTCTTGCTTCTCTTCTTGTTCTAGAAAACATAATTATAAAACACAATATTAGATTATAATTGTATCATAAGAATTTGAGTTGGAACATTAACATAAACTTTAGAACATAAAGTGCAAACTTTAGAACATATAGCTTAAACTTTAGAACATATAGCGTAAACTTTAGAACATAAGCATATACAAATATTCTATTTCATTTTTTTTAGTACTTTTCCTTTTTAAAATACTTTAGAACATAAGGGAAAACTTTAGAACATAAGGGGAAAATATAATAGAGCATAATAGAAAACTTTAGTTTAGAATATAATAGAAATACTTTAGATCATAACCTTTTGCCAAATCTCCTTCTTGCTCCTCTTCTCTTTCTCCTTCCTTCTCCTTTTGGCTTTCTCCTTCCTTTGCCTCTTGTCTTTCTTTTTGATTATCCTCTTGTCCTTAGTCTTGCTTCTCTTCTTTATCTTGAAAACATAATTATAAAACACAACATATAATATAATTGTATCATAAGAATTTGAGTTGGAACATTAACGTAAACTTTATAACATAAAGTGCAAACCATATAACATATAGCTTAAACTTTAAAACATATAGCGTAAACTTTAGAACATAAGCATATACAAATATTCTATTTCATTTTTTTTAATATTTTTCCTTTTTAAAATCAATTAATTAAAAGAACATTAATAAGAAATGAGTTTGAAAATAGTTGGAAATTACCAAGTATAGGTGAAGAGATACTATCATCTATCTTTTCATTGATATTTCTCTCATCGTTGTTCTTTTCTCTTTCTCCTTCATTTGATGGAAAATCTTCATAATAATTACAAAACACAATTTTAGAACTTAACTATATCATAAAGATTTGAGTTGGAACATAAACACTTGATTTAAGAGCATAATTTAGAACATAGGTATAATTTAGAAATTAAACATGTAATTACCATGTCCCAATGACTTTGGTGACTTTTCAACATTAAATTTCTTCCATGCAATGTTCATCAACATATCCAATTCTTCTATGAATGCCGGTTCATCGAAGAAATGTTGATCTTGACTAAGTATGGAAGGACTTTTTGTCTGCTGCTTTTCTTCTTCTTGATTTACCAATGGCTATATATAAGAATACATAAGTTAGAATCCAATAAGACATTTATATATGTTGAACTATTATAAATATAAAAATTACACTTTAGAACATAGTCTGAAAATAGTTTAGAACATGATTATTATACCTTTGTGGTATACTTGCACCAAATGTTGTCTATAAGATGATGCATTTTCCCCGTTGTTTCTTCCTTAACAAAGATATCCTTTGCTTGTTCCAACATGCTATACATCTCTTTTACATTCGATGCAAGACTTTTTGCCAAATCTCCAAATTTGCTTAAAAAATCCTAAGAATTTAGAACATAAAATAATGAATATTTAAAATATTATAGAAATAAGTAAATAAATTAATAAAAAAAATATTAAAACATTATACCATCATATCATTTGGAGACGTGATAGAATCACATGTCATTGATTGGTTTTCCACAACTTTCTCTTTTCCTTTGTCTATCCCTTGCTTTTTTATTACTTTCTTCTCCCCTTGTTTTTCTCTAATTGTCAAGGGTTGCTCTTTCTTCTTGCCTTTGTCATTCTCTTGCCTTTTTTCCAATCCCTTTTTAAATATACATTATAAATTTTAGAATACATGCATAAATATATTGTATAGATAAATATAAAACGATAATAAACTTTAGAACATATATTACAAAGTTTAGAACATATAGTATAAACTTTAGAACATAAGCATATATACAAAAATCATACCACATTCAATTTCATTCTTTCTAGTACTTTTCCTTTTCCAAATCCAAGGTCTTTCTCAAACTTCAATCTTGTATGGAACCTTTCTTGGTTCCACAATGATATTAATGGAACTTGACGTGGTATCTCTAACCCCTTCCTTTGTACCCGATCAAAATAGGATACCTAAAAGAACATCATTAGAAATACTTTAGAACATTGATATGTAAAGTAGAACATAGATATATAATTTAGAACATCATTAGAACTTACCATAAGAAAGATTAAAGGACCCGTAAAGAAAGATTCTCCATCTAGCCAATTCTTAGTAGTTTCCATCAAGTGCTCCTTAACAAATTTGCACCAATTCAACTTAACTATATTCTTTGTATCCTTGCAACTATACAAAAACTTAATGTATAGTTGCTTGTTATTAGTTGAACGGATGCAACTATTAACCACACAAACCAAAAAATTCCAAATGAATTCATCCGAAACTTGTTTTTGTTCTTTATCTACCTCCTTAACCTTTTGAATCCTACTAATCAATTGTGCATTTGTTGGAGCACCCTGTAAGTAATTTAGAACATGGATAGGTAATTTAGAATATAATAAAAAATACTTTAGAACATAAGCAAAAATACTTTAGAACATAATCAGAATAACTTTAGAACATAAGCAAAAATACTTTAGAACATAATGGAAAACTTTAGAACATAATAGAAATAATTTATCGCATAATAGAAAATACTTTATAATCAAAAGTACTTTAAAAGATTGACATGTAATTAATATAAATAATTTGAAACATAATAGAAAATCATAGAACATAATAGAAATACTTTAGAACATAAGGGAAAACTTTAGAACATAAGGAAAAAATATAATAGAACATAATAGAAAACTTTAGAACAAAATATAAAACTTTAGAACATAATAGAAATAGTTTAGAACATAATGCAAAACTTTAGAACATAAGAGAAAAATATAATAGAACATAATAGAAAACTTTAGAACATATGGGAAAAATATAATAGAACATAATAGAAAATCTTAAAACATAATCAAAAATATTTTCGAACATTATTAAAATAAATTAGAAGATAAGCCAAATAACAAGTTTAGAATACAAGTACACATAAAAATATTCATACCACTTTAAGGTTAAAGTTTTTTCTCCATTTTTGCATAAAATTTGCACATTCATTCTTGTTTTCTATTGTATCAAGAATTGCTATATCTCCCATTGGCAATCCATATGTCATGTGAACATCAATTTCATCAAAGAATATTTCTTCTTCTCTCCCCGGTAGCATCAAGCAACATCTCTTGGGATCAAAATTCGAAAGAAGTTGTTGTGTCAACCTAGATTTAAATTAAAGGTTTAGAATACAAAATACATATAGATTAGAATTTAAATAAAAATAAAAATTAACATGATAATTAAACTTTAGAACATTAATTAGAATTTTATAAGAATTAGAACATAATAGATGATATTTAAATAATAAAAACAAAAAATAAAAGTACTTTAAAAGATTGACATGTAATATAAATAATTTCAAACATAATAGAAATCATAGAACATAATAGAAATACTTTAGAACATAAGGGAAAACTTTCGAACATAATAGAAATACTTTAGAACATAATGGAAAACTTTAGAACATATATCATGTGAACATATGGATAGAAAACTTTAGAACATAATAAAGATACTTTAGAACATATGGATAGAAAATGTTAGAACATAATAGAAATACTTTAGAACATAAGGGAAAACTTTAGAACATAAGGAAAAAATATAATAGAACATAATAGAAAACTTTAGAACATAAGATAAAACTTTAGAACATAATAGAAATACTTTAGAACATATGGGAAAACTTTTAAACATAAAGCAAAAAAATAATAGAACATAATAGAAAATCATAGAATTTAATAGAAATACTTTAGAACATAAGGGAAAACTTTAGATCATAAGGGAAAAATATAATAAAACATATGAGAAAACTTTAGAACATAAGGGAAAACTTTAGAACAAAATAGAAATACTTTAGAACATAATGGAAAACTTTAGAACATATGAGAAAACTTTAGAACACTAGTGCTTACCAAGAATCCACATAATGTGGTGCATCCAAGTTCAAAAAAGCACCAAATCCAATTTTTTGAATAGCTTGTTTATGCTTATCAGAGAGATTTACCAAAACTTGTTTCATCAATTCCTTAGCGGTAATTCTTTGATAAGCCGATCTCTTATTTTTTTCCACTTTGATTATTTTCACATCCTCATCATCCTTTTCTTTTTCAATCTTTCTTTTCTTATTTTTCTGATTTTTTTTCAAAACCACCTGAAAAAAGTAAAACATTAGAAAGAATTTGAATTAGTAGATAAATTATTGTTATAAAAAATAAAGTTTAGAACATAACATATGTATATAATTAAAACATCAACTTAGAAATGTAAGAATTAACTTACAAAAATCATTTACTTATTAATTAAAACATTTACTTTAGAACATAAGCATGAATGTATTAGAACATAAACATGAATGTTTTAGAACATATGTATATAATTAATAAAGTTACATATTATTTATAAATGTAGAATATAAACATGCAATTTATGACATTAGCATATAATTTAGAACCTTTTTACTATCATCATTCACGCCATCTCTTTCATCATCTTTCTCCTCCAACTTTGGTTCATCCATCTCATCATTAATATCATGTTGATCATCATTTTCATCATCATCATCATCTTCTACTTCCTTTGTTTTCATTTTTCTAGTTGGTTGAATCCTTGATGAAAGCTTGGCACTTTTTTTTTGTTTCTGACTTTGCACATGTTTCTCAAATTCAGCTTTGTCAATTACTTCCGCATCATTTTCAACAACTTTCCTTTAAAATCAAATATAAATGATTTAGAACATATATGATAATCTTTAGAACATAAAAGAAAAATTTATATCATAATATAAATACTTTAGAACATAATAGTTACTCTTAGAACATAATAGAAATACTTTAGAACATAAGGGAAAAATATAATAAAACATAATAGAAAATTTTATATCATAATAGAAATACTTTAGAACATAATAGAAAAACTTATAACATAATAAAAATACTTTAGAACATAAGGGAAAACTTTAGAACATAAGGGAAAAATATAATAGAACATAATTGAAAACTTTAGAACATAAGAGAAAACTTTAGAACATAAGGGAAAACTTTAGAACATAAGGGAAAACTTTAGAACATAAGTGAAAAATATAATAGAACATAATAGAAAACTTTAGAACATAAGGAAAACTTTAGAACATAAATGAAAACTTTAGAACAAGGGAAAACTTTAATACATAATAGAAATACTTTAGAACATATGGATAGAAAATATTAGAACATAATAGAAATACTTTAGAACATAAGGGAAAACTTTAGAACATAAGTAAAAAATATAATAAAACATAATAGAAAACTTTAGAACATAAGGGAAAAATACTTTAGAACATAAGGGAAAAATTTAATTACCTTTTTCTTCCATAAGTAATTTTTTCATCCGGTATAATATTAATTTCTTCTTCTGATTTTTCTTCATTTTGGTTTTTCATTTTGCTGAAATTTTATAAAATAAAAAACATTAGTAACATTCCTACATTAGTAATATATTTTAAACATAAGAATAGTTTAGAACATGCTGAAAATAGTTTAGAACATGCTGAAAATAGCAAAAATTTATAATTACATGCATCTGGTAACAACAAGAGTTGTAGGACTTGATAAAAATAACCATATATCAATAAACAATAAAAAAAATTGATGCCAACCACTCAAGCGCTCACATAAACTCCATAGAGATATATAGCCATTACTAATAAAAACATGAAACCGAACATACAATGAAATGTCTCAGTAATTGATTCAAAAGCAATATAACGTACAAATCTACGACAAAATCAAATTGAAGCGACGACTTCGAAGATCGGTACCGGTAATTGCAGTTTCTCTCCTCTTCTTTGTTATTGATTCTTATGTACTATTGAGCTTTCAAATCGCTGCAATACAAATTTGTTGAGCACAATACCAGGTTAATAATCAAAATTGGTGAAGAATCAAACAAAAATGGAGCAAAAACCAGTGTTTTTCCAGAAATTTTTCTCACTCTTCGCGACAATTTACCTGTTTTTCTCTCCGAATTCAACCGCAAAACTGAAGAAATCGATCGATTTCCAGAAAAGTAGCTGTAAAATAGAAGAAATTTGAACAAAATTAGTAGATTTTCACCGGAAATGCGATGAATTTGTTAGCCTAAATTTGATCAACAACAAGTTTTAATTCATTCAATTGTTCAATCGTCCAATTCTATATCAAACTTTTCAACCAGGATGAAATTTCTATCATGAAACTTCACACATTTTAATCAATTTAACCACAAATTTCCGATTTTAACTGATTAATTTCCAAATTCCGCCATTGAAACAAAACTACAAACCTTCAAAAATCCAGCACCAAAATCCAGAAACAAAACAAAGCTCATTCAAGATCGTCAACTACAGAGAAAAACTACACTCATAATTCATCAATTACTCTGTATTTCATTGCATTTTCTTCAAGAATTATCAACAATATTGCAGGCCTTCAGAAGAAGCTAAGAGTGTTGATGTTTACACAGCCAAAGGTCTCCTTAGTACCGGATATCGAACAAAAATCGAACGAAAAATCAAACAAAAATCGAACGAAATAATGAACAAAAATCGATCGAAAAATCAAACAAAAATCGATCGAAAATCATTCGCAAAAATCACACAAAATAATTCGCAAAAATCGAACAAAATAATTCGCAAAGATTCGAACCCTAAATTTGCTAAACTCGAACTCAAAATAATCAAACTCCATACGAAAAATCCAACTCAAAAATCGCACAAAATAATACGCAAAAATCGACTCCTAAAAATCGCAAAAATAGAACCCTAAATCCGAACCCTAAAAATTGCAAAAATCACCAATTAAAACTGCAAATTCACTTGAACATCATGCTAATTTCATGAAAATTTGAACAAAATCGAAAAGAAAAACATACCTGAAGCGAAAATCCTTCAAATTGCAACTTCTATCAGATTTTTGGGGGTTTTAGGAGAGAGAAAATGAGAAAATCGGGAAGAAGAGAGAGAAAGTTAGAGGAGAGAGAAAAGGTTGGGAGGTGGGTAAGGGGTTGAAAAAGTTGGACACGTGTTTTAATCTTAATCGTCTAAAACAACTTGATCCTACGGTTGAGATGGATTCTTATATATCTAGGGGTTCTTACCGGATCCCTCCCCTATATATATAACAGTTTCGCCACTAATGAAGCATGTAATGAGGGTCATTTGATCATTTTTTTAACGTACCCGATTACTTATCATCCTTATCATTGTATAAACGTTATCATTTTACCCTAATTTACTAAGAATTAAACGCAATTAACCACCCCTCCCACTACCACAACCCACCCATCACCCTAAGTCCTCGACGTCGGCGACTGGTTGCCCACCTTCGACCGACGCCATTATAACCCCTCCCGGCCCGCTGGCAATCCCCTACCTTTCTTCCTCGCGCTCCTGCTTCCCTTACCCTATCGCGAACACAACCAAACATAACAACAAAACAACCAAAAAACGACCACCCTCATTCCTCCCTTAAACCACCACGAAACAGCCACATACTAATCCTTTTTCCCTACCTCAAAACAACCCTCCTCGCCGTTTTGGGGTGTGGGAATAAGGGAGTTGAGGTTGTTTTAGGTAGGGGAAAGAAGGAGGAGGGTTATCGGGTGGTTTGGTTTTCGCGAAAGAAATTAGACGTAGCAGGGCGGGGTTAAGGGAAAGGGAAGGGGTCGAAGGAGGGTTAGATGTGGAGGTATAGGATCGACCGACCGATTTTGGTGGTTAAGGTGGTTGGCCGACCAATTTCAGGCGAGCTGAATTTAGGGGAGGGGGTTAGGTTTTAGCGCGGGGGGGGGGGGGGGGGGGGGGGGGTGGGGGTGGGGTGGGGAAGTGGCCGGGGAATTTATTTTTTAATTTTTTTTATTCATTTGTCTTTATTTTATTTATTTTAATTTTACACCAATCATGTGTTGACACTTGGTTGTTAAAACCAAAAAAAATAAAATCTTTTAGCAGGTTATCGGTCACTAGGACTATTAAAGGCAAACACATAGCATAATATAGTTAGAATTATTAAAAAATAAACGTTAGTAGGGATTATTAAAGTAAATCTCCCGTAGTTAGGATTATTAAAGTGTAATAATTATCTTTTTTTATTTACATAATTTTTTAAGGTGATTCAATTTTGCTAGAGATATGTGATTACTATGTAACATTTTTTTTTATTATTATTTTATGTTATATATCCATTTATCTTGATAAATTTTTTTTTTTCAAAAAATGATATATTTTCGAACTCAAAGTATTAATTTTTTATCACATGATTTTTTTAATTTTTTTTTTATTTGATTGATTAAATATTTCCCCCTTCCCCCCAATTTTCCTATTGTAACTTGATTGAAATCTAAAATAAGAATAAGACTTAGGGCCTGTTCTCATTGATTGAAATGAGCCGAACTAAACTGAATTGAACTGAACAAAACTTATTAGAGCTAAACTGAACTAAAATGAATATTTTATAAGAGAAGGAAATTAGGAGCTGAACTGAATTGGACTGATCTAAAAATTAACAATATTTAATTTTAAGGGCAATATTTAATTTTAAGGGCAATTTAATTAACAATATTTAATTTTAAGGGCAATTTAGGTGTTCAAAATTGCATACAAACTTTAATCTCTCGCTTAGCTTATGCACTAGAGATTGTAATTTGTAAGGGTGTAATTATCATACTTCCCTTTTTCGGTTATATGATGCATCATTTTCAAATTATATGCACCATTTTTTAATTTGTAAATAAAAAATTTCTATCTCTTTCATATCACATGAGATTTTTTTCCTTTCTTTCTTTCTATCTTTTTATCTCCAAAAACTACCTATCTAGGTATTCGTATTTTTTAAAAAAAAATACATCTAAAACGAAATAAAGGGAATAAATAAAAACATTAACATAGTACATACAACACATTATTGTAGCAATTTACTCCAAGTGATGATCAACTATATTAAAAAAAAAATTTCTTTTTTGATGTGTTATTTTCTTTTAATAATCGCATCTTTAGATTATTTAGGAATTAAATCCGAAGATGATAAGTTGTTTACTTTCTTCAATCCCAATTATGGGTGACTAGTTGAATAGGTTATTTTTTTAATGTGACATGTGTCAAAAGTTAATTGGTTAAAAAAACTAAAATTAAAATAATTATCCATAACTAAATTTTAAAGATAAAATAAAAATTTATTTAAATAATATTTTTTAAAAAAAGGGGGTACGTGACTAGGCTGTTCCCAACCATGTTACTGTCGTTACAGCTACTAGGCACGCAGCCCAGTCACCACATCAGCTTGCCACCGCAGCCAGGCTGAAGCTCATCCACTACAACGCCGACTGACGCAGACAAGAAGCAAGTCCAATCACGTTAGCCAGCAAGCAAGCGTCGGCCAACGCAGCCAGGCACCAAGCCTAGTTACCCTAGTCAGCATCGACCAACGATTCTTGCATGCCCTAGCCTCCACCACCACTCAAAACTCTCTTTAAAACACCTACCCCACACCCGAAGATGCCAAACACTCCTCCTCCCTCATCGGAAACCCTAGCCATTAGAGTGAGGGTGGAGGAGCAATTCGAGGTTTATGAGATCGAGTGGAAGAGGGGTTTCTGTGGTGGTTGCATTGGGGGATGGACGATGAGCTTGGTAGTGGTGGTAACATCATTTTTTAAATTTTTTTGGTGTTGAAATTTTTATTTTTTATTTTATTTTATTTTTTTATTTTTTTATTTTTGTAAAAAAAACATGTTCAGTCTTTTTTTGGTTTTAAAATACAAAATTTCCTTATAATCATGATCATGCATGTATGTTTAATAGGAAATTTATATATAATAACATGAGTTTTTTTAAAATTGTGTCAATGTACATATTTTAGTTATAGGTTCTGATATGTGTACCTTTTGTGACTATTAAGCCTTTTAACCTTTTTAACATGTATTGGCTAATGTGAAAAGAAAAGTGTTCCATTTAAATAAGCTTGATAAAGACCATGTGGTATTATTAATAAGATTATATTTTATTCACTAAATTTTGCACTTGTCTTCCTCGCCCAATCTATCTTTCTCTCATCCCAACAGAGGAAAGAGAATTGAAATATTTGTTAGAATGAGAGTTTAGGTTTGTTTAGTTAAGCTGATATGCACACGGGTTGGTGTCTTAGTTTAAAGTGACGTGCAAGACAAGGGTGAGAAATCTGAGGCACTGTGACATAAATAAGGTATCTTCAGTTTTCAAATGGCTACAATAAAATTGTGGCAATTGTAACTGAATGATTCTTAACCCTTTATTTAACTAAATCCATCATATCCATAGTTGATGTTAAAATAAATTATATCTTATATAAAAAAATTAAATGAGATCAAATTAAATGAGATCAAATTTCAACAATACAACGTACTTTGTATGATTTATCTTACTTGATGTTTTCATTATTTTTTATCTTAAATGTTAAATGATTGGTTTCTTGAAAAGTGAAAATTAAAGACAAATCTCACAATAATTTATCTTCTTCTTTAATTTTATATTTTTATCCATCCTTCTCTTGTTTTCTTTAATGGAGGATGAACCAATTTTTGATAAATTTGATGCAAAAATTATAAACCTAGTAAAGTAGTAATATATACTCCGTAAACCGTAATGTCCTATAGTACTAGGTCTATAAGTGTATTGTTAATAAACTATTATCAAATCTTAGTTTTTAATGGAGATTGGGAATTCTTTGAACTTGTAAAGTTGTAATTTGCCAACATTTTCGTCAATGGAAAAGCTCAGTTTAATGTTTTAGAAACTGAACAATTATTATTATTATTATTATTATTTGAAATTGAAGTCAATTGAATGAATTGACAAGATTGATCCCTAAAATAAGGGGTTAAGATTAAAACTAATTACAATAGCTACAACTAGTTTAGTTCCTGTGCGATGCATTATTTTAAACAAACATATTACAAGTATGACATTTGTTTATAATGGGGAGAAAGAAAGTTTTCTACTTCATTAATTTTTTGTGTACACTGTAGCATATTATTTATAAAATAAAAAAATCACAATGAACACTTTTGAACATTAAAATATTAACATACTTAAGAAAAAAAGGAGTCAATGACGACGAAGGGTAAAATATATGAAAGGTAAACTATATCTATAATATAATTTAAGAGTAAGTTGATGGTTTCTCCAAAACCCCAATCCTCAATTCTCATGCACTCCCCTTTTATTTTTTTATTTTTTATTTTTTTTTTTTTTTACAATACCCTCCAACTAACTTCCATGTTTTTTAAAAAAAACAAAAATAATCGTCCAAATAACTTCCACTTCTTTCCTTAAAAAAAAAAATCCACTTTTACTATTTTTATTATTTTTCCTTTTTTTTGAATTATTATTTTTCCTAATAACACACATACTATCCATTTTAATTAATATTAAAAAAAAAAACAAAAAATTACCAATTTTATTAATCTACTAAGTATCAAAACAAAAATAGCACGTTTTCTACGCGTGGCCGATTGGAACACAAAACACTAACTCGATAACTTCTGACCGAGCTGAGTAGTAACCCCTACCCGACCAAGTATCCCCTGACTGATCAACCCTCTTGATTGACCGAGTAACACCTAACAGACCGAGTAACCCCAAACCGAGTAGCCTCCGATCGAGTAACCTTTGACATATCGTGTAACCCCTGATTGACTGAGTAACCCCTAAACAAATATCCCGGCCACACGATGTGGCCAGCCACATATGAAACTTTGTGAAACATAAAATGTATACATCATCTTTTTTATGCAACTAGCGACAACGTATGACCACTTGTAAAAGAACAAAGTAATCTTTATAACATTGACTAATATTTTAAATATTTGTTCAGCAACTACCTTATTATTAATTTAATAAAAAAATAATTAAACAACACATTTTTCGTGTGACAAGTTGTAAAAGAACAAAGTCACTCCTATAACACTAACAGAGTAACCCTCATAACACCAACGGGTTACCTCACATTGAATGGATCGGATGAACCCTATAAAACTAATAAAGTAACTCCCATAAGAGCTGGACACACGGTATTATATAATAGTTAGTTACCATATCAAAATCAACTTTCCTTATTTGAAAATCAATTTTCGTCATTAAATTTATTTTTAATATCATTTTGTAAAATATCATTTGCACGGGTACACTCTAGTTAGATAAAAAAAACAGGGAAAAATAAAAATATATAAAAAATAATGACATTATCAAAGCAAATTGGCAGGAAAAAAAAATATGTCAAAGTGAAATGTGTACAATTTGGGATAGGCATGATGTCAGCAAAAGTTTTGTTTTAGTATTAGTTAATAGAATTTGTTATACCCATTAAATAGTCTTTGTTAATTTGGAATAATATAAATTATGGCACCTAATAAATTTAATTATCCCAAAATTAAGATACCTAATATATGTCATAATTTACATTATCCCTGAATTCGTCAAATGGTAGTGGTACTATAACACAATAACTCAACACAAGATAGTCATTTTTTTTAAAACAAAATTTAAAGTAAAAATTATTCGCAAAAATGATATTAAGGGCCTGTTCACATTTACTTAATTTCAGTTCAGTTCAGTTCAGCTTCAATCAGTTCAGTTCAATTCAGTTCAGCTCCAATCAGTTCAGTTCAGTTCAGTTCAGCTCTTAATTTCCCTCTCTCATAAAATATTCATTTCAGCTTAGTTCAGTTCAGTCCAGTTCAGTTCAGCTCCAGTCAGTTCAGTTCAGTTCAGTTTAGCTCCAATCAGTTCATTTCAGTTCAGTTCAGCTCAGTTCAGTAAATGTGAACAGGCCCTAAAAGATAATATAGGTATTTTTTTTATTTTTTTTTTACAGAATTTTACCTTTATTCGGTAGTTTATTCCCGTAAAAAAAGTATCTTATAACAACACTTTTTTATTAGCTAGTTTCTCATAAAATCTTGTTTTAATTATATTATTCAATTAATATATTCACAATCATTACGGATCGGTTGATATAGTCTGTGTCAACAATTAGTTTTGCAACAAATGAAATCTTGTTTAGAAAAATATCACCTAAAACCTTACATGGGGTATACACAAAGAAAAAAGACCATGGCCTTGTTTGGCAAATGGCTGTTGGCGGATGGCTGTTGGCTGCTTCACTTGGCTTGTTTGACCAGCTGGAATGTTTGGCTGTGTTATAATGGCTTTTGAAATTGGCTATTTAAGCCGGCTGTTTATAAAAGTGTTTGGTAAATTAATTGTTGGCTGTTGGTTGTTTATTAGATAATTTGTGGGCCAACAAGCCAAAAGCCAACAAAAAAGCTACTCAAAGCAGCTTTTTCATTTTGGCTTAAAAGCCAGTTTTTTCGCCGACTAAAAAGCCAATTACCAAACACATTTTTTGGCTGTTTGACCACCTAAAAAAGCAAAAAGCCAAAAACTAACCAAAAAGCCATTAAAAAGCCAATTACCAAACATGACCCATATATGTCCATTTAGATCTTGTTTACTTCACTTTAACAAAATGTATAAAGTAAAAATATTTTCAAATTAGAAAATATAATTTCAGCTTAGTAAAAATAAGTTCAATTAAGTAGAAATATTTCAATTCAGTAAAAATAAGTTAATTTCAAGAAAATTTAGTAACTTTAAAGAAGAAAAATAATAGAAAATAAATCAGTTTCGCGAAAGTAATTAATTTCAGTTTAGTAAATTATTTTCATTCAGTTAAAATAATTTAAGTTGCGCAAAAATAGTTTCAGCTTAATAAAAATAATTTAAATTCAATAAAAATAATTTCAATTCAGCAAAAATAAGGTGAAGTGAACGAGGCCTAATTGCTCAGTATCCTTCTTACTTATTGCAACTTGGACTAAATGGCAAATTAAAAAAAGGTCAAAGCAACTACCAATTTATTTATTTATGGTATTATATATCATCATTGTAGCAACATTTTATGTCAACAAAATGAAACCAAACACATTTATGGTGTTGATATAATAATATATACAGACTAGATCAAGAGTATATCCATAATATAAATGTATAATACATATACTCTATAGAAATAAGTGAATGGAATAATATAAAGAATTATGTATAGCACATAGTGGCGACATAATATAGTATGAACCTTTCGTTGAGTACGTATTAGAAAAAAAAATAAAAAGAAAAAAATAATAGTAGAAAGTTCCTATAAATAGCAAGAAACATAACTAGGAAACTCACAAAAAAGAATTCTCTCTTTGTATAGTATTGGAGTACATACATTAAAAAAAAACAGTTTTGATAATATAATCAAACCAAAAATGGAGAACAAGGCATTCTCGAAAAGAATGATGCTAGCTACCCTTGCCACTTTCGCATTAGGTATTTCATTCTTCACTTCATTCATTCAATATGTAGTAATTTAATTTGTATGATGACTACTAATTATTTTTATGTTATATATATAGTGATGATGCTGCAAATTCATACGGGAGAAGGCGCGTGTCCAGCAGCATATGATGATCCATGTACCAATCCTAACGAATTATGTTACACATTCTTTTTTAATTTCCTTAATTGGTTGTTGTTTGAGATTCTCTTTTCCTTTGATTTGTCTTGTTTCCTTTCTTTTGGTTCATATGTTTAGTATGTATGGCCTGGTTGGGATTGTATTTTTCATCATTAATGAATTCAAATATATGAAATCATTTTCAATTTTCTGCATCACTTGGTTTTTTGTACTTATATCATTATAATTACCCAAAAAAAAAAAAATTTACATGTAATATACACTGCAAAATTTGAAACGTCTATCTTATCGGAATATCACACCCTAATCTTTCTAATGGTTAAAAAAAAAAACCTCCTTTTCACAAAGGGGTCAGATTATTATTTTCATGAGTTGGTACGGTGTAGGGTAGCCAAGCAAAGCAATAATCAAAGTATATAATTGTTGCTCGTTTTCTTCACGATAAATATGTCGGGATGCAAAAGTCATTAAAGTCTCCAAAATTATATTTCCTTTAGATCAGCTAAAAGCAGGTGCAAATGTGCAAGTTCCAAGCCCAAACAATTTGCAAGTCACAAAAAAAACCATTGTGAATACGAAGCTTCTACGACGACTACGGACAACTACAATAAGAGATTAAATCTGATCCATCGATATAGTTTGTTGCTTAATCTTAGCCTTTGAATGTTACATTTTTAAAAAAATAAAAAACCTAATTTACACATCATTTAAGTCATGACAAGTCATCGACCAGTCAACAAAGAGTTGTTTAGTTACTAACTTTTAGAGGGTAATTTTTTTTTTCCAAGTTATAATAATATAATTTATAAATAACCAACCAAATTTGAAATAAGTCGTCCAATATAAATTAAGGAAAAAAAAACATTTGTACAAGTACATCCCATTTTGATTGCTTCAACCATCTTCAATTGCACACTTCATCTTCAACCTTCATTATTCAACCATTACACAACAATAAATTACCAAAGTATATAAGAAATCAATAAGAATAAAGTATACTAATCACATTTATGCTTCAAATTTATTTATTTAATTTTTTTTTTTTTTTGGAATTTGTAATCCACTTAATTATCTGTATAAAAAAATAGTTTGATTTCAGATTTTATTTTATAATTTTGGAATTAATTGTTACTTTGTTAGAAGTGGTATGATTTATTTTGTGGTATAATTTTGATTAGTCATATGAATTCGCGAGTAATCATCTGCCATTATTGTACGTTGAAGCTATGTGAAATTGTGAATGGTTTAAGGTTGGAGATGAATAAACGTTAAAATAAAATTAAAATTTTGTTAAAAAATAAAAAAAAAATTAAAAAACTGAAACAAGACGTTTTAAAGGGCGTAATCAAGGTAAATTAATTTATTTATAAGACTTTAATTTAGGCTTAAAAGGCAACAGCCTAACCAACTTAAAACATATCCTAAAATAAGATGTTCTCTAGGTTGTAGTATTATATCATATATTCTCATATCCTTATAAATATATTTAAAAAATATTATATCTTTGTCAAAGTTGCTTTAGATTTAAAATACTAGTACATTGTGAGATTATAATGAGGCAAAAGCTTGTGTTTATTCATCATATGCGGCAGCTTAAATATAATACAAGTACAATCCTAGGCAATCCACCCTAGTATTAAAGATAAGATCAAAGTTTTCCAAAATATGTCATATGCCAACTATACAATATATGGTCATATCCTAATATATCATACTTATAAATTTCCATACGCATATTATGTTAATAAATTTTTAAATTCATTAATTATTGTCCACTTCTTCTTTTTGGATCATTAAAATTATTAAAAATAATTTTATTTATTTATTTATTTTTTTTTGTTAATTGGGTGGTCCTAGATCAAGGTTGGGTAACCCTAAATTATTTAATTTTGGGCATATTTAAAATTTAATTTTTTTTTTAGTTAATTAGAACGATTGACAAAGATAAGACTTGACTAAGACATGGATCACGATGTATACAATGTTTCTTATTTTGGGTATACCAAAGTTATATTTGGGCGTACCTAAAACGAAGTGGTTCAATTCTTTTTAAAATTTTTTTACAAAAGTTTAAGGTTATTTCAGATAATCACATTCGTTTTAGTACTCTTAATGACCAGATTTATTGTCACGCTATCTAACCAAGGTTTTATTAACTTATCACGACTCTTATTAAAATTGAAAGACCAATTTTAGATGCTGAAAATAGTTACTCATCCAAAACATTACCTATTACATAACGATTCTTGTTTAGATTAAAAAACACCCTTATCTTAAATTTATTTAGGGATCAAGAAAACATATACTTTAATATACGTAGTACGTACGTACACAAAGAACACAATTAGGCGGTCCCACACGACTACTAGTTAGTCCCAAAATGCAACGCTACATAAATGTTTGGTTTATTCGTAGGACAATTATCGAAATTCATAAACACAAGAATCCTAACAATTTCGTCTATTAACCCTATTGTTTGCAACAGATTAACTTTGTGTAGAACAAAAATCACAACCCTTAGAGAATACGTAAATTTCACTTTTAGGTATCCCCAATTTAATTTTTCGTGTACCCAAAATTCGAATCTTATTAGTCAATTAGGATAATTGACAAAGATAAGACATGGTTAAAACATATTAGAGGTGATCAATGGTCGGGCGGGCCGGACCGGGTTTGGGCCGGGTCGAGAGAAAAAAGTCATTCCTTGTGTCGGGCCAGGTCGGGCCAAGCTTCGAACCGGAATATATGTGCCCAAACTACCCGGGCCATGCATGCTTTTCGGGCCAATTTCGGGCCGGGTCAAAAATATTAACTAAAGTGCATAAAATTGATTTTCCTCGTCCGCCCTATTTTTAAAAATCTTTCGGGCTAGGCAGGGCTCGACCCGAAATCGGACAGAAAAGCTGCCCAAAACCCGCCAAAATCGGGTCGGGCTCGACTTGATCAGGTCTAAAACATATACTTAATTGTACGTAGTGCGTAACAATAAGACATTGTTAAAACATATACTTGAATGTACGTAGTACGTAACAATAATTTTGGGCGAACTCAAAAGTTGATTTTTTATTAGTTAATGTAAGACTTCTTGATTAAAACATAGATCAAGGTGTATAAAATGTTTTTCAATTTGGGTATACCTAAGCTATATTTGGGCATACCTAAAACACAATGGTTCAATACTTTTATTAATCAAAATACAGAAATATAAAGTTATTTCGAATAATCAAATCTGTTTTTAGCACTCTTGACTAGATATTACAACTCTATCTAATCAAGGTCTCATTAGCTTAATCACAGTTCTTATTAAAATAAAACGACTTATTTCACCTATTAAATAACTATGCTTGTTTAGATTGAGATCCACTTATCTTAAATTAATTTAGGTACATGCGAAAATATATACAATACTTGTGAATGTAATTAGTAGTATGTAACAAAGAACAAAATTAGGCGGTCCCAAGTAAACAACAGCTAGTTAGTCCCAAAATAAATCGCTAAAGATTAGTTTGCTTTTAATCGAAGGATAGTTTTCAATATTCATACAAACAAGAATCCTATCAATTTCGTCGATTATTAGTCCAATTGTTCGCAACAGATTAATCTTGTATAGAAAAAAACTCATGACCCCAACAACATAAATAAATTTTCTTTTAGATATCCTCAATTGGATTTTAGGCATATGCAAAATTCGAATGTCATAATTAGTCAATTAGGACAATTGACAAAGATAAGAATTGAATAACACATAGGGCCTGTTCCGATGTATTGAAAATAACTTAACAGAATGGAGATGAACAAAACACGCCCATAGATTACGATATAAAATGTTTCCCATTTTGGGTATAGTTAAGTTATATTTGGACGTATTACCTAAAACGGAGTGGTTTAGTTCCATTTCCTTTTTCTTTTTTTTTCTTTATTTTTTTTTTTACAAATTATAGAAATTTATAAATATTTCGTATAATCACATCCATTTTAGTACTCTTGACTAGATTTAGGCCCTGTTCTCTTCACCTTAAAAAAAATATAATATTAAGTAAAAATAATTTCAGTTCAATAAAAATAAGTTCAGTTCAGTAAAATTAATTTCAATTCAGTAAAAATAATTTCAGTTCAGTAAAAATAAGTTCAGTTCAGTAAAATTCAGTTTTCTTTAAGAAGAATTATAATAGAAAATCAGTAAAAATAATTTCAGTTCAGTAAAATTAATTTAAGTACAGTAAAAATAATTTCAGTTCAGTAAAAATAATTTCAGTTCAGCAAAATTAAGGTGAATAGAACGGGGCCTTAATGTCACTTTATCCAACCAAGATCAAATTTGCATAATCATGGTTCTTATTATTAAAGTAGAAATCCTAAATTTAAATACTAAAAATAGTTGCTCGCCCAAAACATTACCTTACACAACGATCCTTGTATAGATTGAGATTTTAAATTGGAATAAATAATATAAAAAATAAAACAAAATCATTATATGTAAACTTAAGGGATAATTGGATAGTTCAAAAGTTAGACACCAACATTTTCACTATATCATATACGAAAGTGGTACAAAAAAGGTTAAAAATATTACAAAATTTTTAATTGAACTGTCAAAATTAACAATTTATGTATTTATAATTCTATATATGAGAAATTCGAGAATTCTATTGTAAATGTCGCATACTGCTATGTAACATTAAAGCAGCGTACTGCAACGACTACTATTAAAATTAATTAAATATATTATTTATTTTTTTGTATTTTTTAAAAAATTTTAAACTTTAGCTAATACACAACAAAAATTCGCATAAGATGTTGTATTATTTATTGAATTTATTAGACTATTCGATTGACCTTGGCTAAATATCTTTTAGCATAATCGGATCCTAAACATGTATTCCTTTGTCATTGAAGACATTTATGTAATTTTGCAACTTAACATTTGTTTACTATTAAAGTGATTTCAATTATCCCAAAAAAAAAAAAAAAAAAAAAAAAGTGATTTCAATTATATTGCTTTTTGAGTTATTTCATTTATTTTTAAAAATATTTCATCAATATTTTAAAATTGAAACTAAAAGGCAAGCTATAATTTTATAAGGTCAAAATTACAATAATTATACATTGCAATAATTATGCAACCACTATAATAAGATCAGTCATATTGAGAAAATTGAGATACACATAGTACATTTTTTATTTACCAAATATGCAAATGTATTCAAGTGAATATGCAAATTATATTTTCGGAAAAAAAACCCAACAACAACAACATATTTTTTTCTAAAAAATTACTGAAATAAAAAACTGATTAAAATTATATAAATAAATGATTCTATGAATATTCAAATACATTATTTGTTTTTGTAAAAAAAATACATTTATATATGCTTAAAAAGTATGACATATAATTATTTATAACAGTACAAGTATATTTCAATTTATACGCTAATACGTGGTAAAAATATCCAATTAACATAATTATGAGATTTTAACAAAATTTTGTTGGGATTGATATTTTTTTGTGAAAATATTTTAAGTATAGATAAATGAAGATAAAATTTATCAATAAAAAAAATCCTTAATTACGCCTAAATTCCCTCAAAAAAAAAAATCCCTCAATTCACGCCTAACTAACTACATTTTTTTTTCCTTTTCTATCTAATTTCCGTTTTTTATTTTATTTATTTTTATTTTAGAGCTTTAAAGTCCTTCATCAATGGTGATTATGATTAAAAACAACCCATTAAGTACAGTTTTAGACTAATGATTATTGTACATGAACATGATACATGAGTTTTAAATTACCTTTCTTTTATAAGTTACATTCAAATTAATTATCCTGTGAGAATTGATTTAAATGAACTAACTAATTTGATTTTCAATGATTTAAAAATTTAGGCATGCATAGTTGTGATAATTTGACGTTGCTTTTACAAGTTTTTCATAGATTTTGGTAATTTAATTACCGGATTTATTGTTGAAGGATGAAGGTAAATAATGAAATAAAAAAATGGAGGTTCAATGTTAATGTTGACAATTGAGGTTCAATGTTAATGTTGACAATGGAGGTTAATAATAGAGATGAATCACGATAGTAATTAATAATGTTAAAAAAAAAAAAATTTTAAAAAAATCAATTTTAACTAAAAATAAATAAATAATGTGTGTAAAATCAAAAAAAAAAAACCAAACAATCCCTTGTTGACTGTGCAACATATGTGTTGAATTGGACGGCTGAGATTAGACAAATAATGTATCAATGGTTTAGATTTAAATTATTATCGTAGTCGACCATAGTCATCCGTAGTCGCCCGTAGTCGACGACTACGCTAGAATTTTTATTGTGAATAACAAATATGCACACTTAGTTAAAAATATAGATTTAGTTAAAATATAAATAATGCATGTTTATTTTAAATAGCAAAATTTGTTAAAAAGGACATTTTAAGTGCATTTCTTTGTCTAAAAGGACCTTTTAAAGTCAAAGTTGTGAAAGGGGTACAAATTTTGGAAAAAAGTTGTGACTTGGGACCACATGCCGGAAAGTGGAATTTGACCCACCAACTCCGGCGTTGACCACCCTAGCCCAATCCCTCCCCCTTCCCCTTTCACGACAGACCCCCCCCATTAGCCCCCCTTTCCCCGTCCATTGTCTAAGCAGCACCCAAGCCTCCCTTTCCTCCACCCTGAGTCCCCGATCCTTTTCCTCACCCGATTACCCACCCCCTTCGTTTTCAACTTACTCTCCGGTAAGGGTTCTTAATCTCCAAGATCTCAACTTTCCCCAAATTCGTCACAAATTAATCCAATTTTAATTCATACCCTAGTTTCATTAAACTCATTTAGAAATTTGATTTCATCTTCTCTCTTTGCTCCATTCTCTCATCCCTAAATTATAATTAAGGTTTGGGTGTAGGAAATTGCTTGAAGATTATACAGTAATCGAGGTGGAGGAAAGGGAGTGGAGGCGGGAAAGGGGAGAAGTGGGCTGCTGTGAAAGGGATGGGGATGAGGTTTCGGGGTTAGTGTCGGCAACGGAGGAGAAAGGGGGTGGCTTGGACTGTCGACTTGTCGTGAAAGGGGAGGGGGGAGAACGAAGGAGGCGATGGGGTGGAGGAAATTGGTGGCTGCAAGTGTTGGTTAACGCCGGAGTTGACCACTCAACGTTGACATTCCGGCATGTGGTCCTAAGTCACAATTTTTTTCCAAAATTTGTACCCCTTTCACAACTTTGGCTTTAAAAGGTCCTTTTAGACAAAGAAATGCACTTAAAAGGTCCTTTCTGACAAAATTTCCTTTTAAATAATATGCACTTCGGAAAAATACAAACGTGTAAACGCGTTGCTCCGGGGTGAGTAAAAGGTCCAACTAGCTGTAACTAGAGGAATTGAAAATTTTAGCTCTCGGTTACCGGACTGAAGCCGTAAAACCTAGCTCTAGATACCAAGCAAAGCCCCAAAAGGGCCCTCGAGAGCCTTACCGATTTAGGGCAGGGCTCGTTATGGGGAGATACTTCGGATAAAGAAGTGGAGACCTTACTTTCACACGCATGAAAGCGAACTACGCGACGGGGGTAACCAAATATAGCAGCTGCTAGTCCCTTATTTTCCTAAAAAAAACAGTTGTACACGTAGCTTATAATTGGAATAGTGTCGGTATGCGTTTTTGGTGGTTATGGTGGGGTGGGTAAGAGGTGAATGTCAAGATCTGGTGGTGGTGGGGTAGGAAAGACGGTTTCGGTGGCGTTATGGTGGTTGGCGTAATTGGAGAGTGGTTTTTAAAAGGTCACATGCCTCGCACATGGTCGGTTCAAGGCCATGAAACAGGGTCAAACCCTCTTTTCTGAACAAATGTGTGTCATTGCAAAAAAAAATTATTAAGGTACTCCCTCCGTTTTTTTTATATGCATCACTTGGTGATGCGCGGAGTTTTAGGAGGGTAATATAATATTGTGAGTGGATGAATAATATATTATAGTATAAGTAAGATGGGGACCATGAAAGAGAAAGAATGTGAGGGAGAGTAAATATTTTAATTATATAAGTGGGGACCATAGAGGAGAGAGAAATGATAAAATAATTTAAGCGGGGTTTAAAGTGAGAGAGAGAATTGATAAAATAAAGTATAAAGTTTCCAAATAAGGAAGTGATGCATTTAAAAAAAACAACCATAAAAGGGAAGTGATGCATATAAAAAAACGGAGGGAGTATGTCATTACAAAAAAAAATTATGAGGTGGTTTCTTGCAAAAATCTAATATCATATCATATTATATCACTACTCCCTTCGTCCCTTAATACAAAATCTCTTTTGGTTCTTGCGCGAGAGTTAAGAAAGTTATAAATTCTTTAAAACTGATGATTAAAAGTACATATATGCATGTGAGGTTAGAGAGAGATAGAGAAAAAGAAAAAGTTGTTGGGAATAACTGAAGAGATAGAGAGAGAGAGTGTGTTGGAAGTTGATGTTAAAGAACTAAAAAGTTGAGGGAAAAAGATGACAACTCATCAAAAAGGTAATAATGTCAAAAAATACAACCTTTAAATAGAAAGAGGCATTGTCACCCAAAAAGGAAATGAGGATTTTTATTAAGGGACAAAGAGATTAATAAATAAAGACGGTTTCGCAATCAAGCCACTAGACAGCGACATTTGACCTTTAACTTTTTTGCCATGTATCGAGCCACGTAGGCAAATAAAAATAGATATTACTATGACGCATATAAATGATATGATGCTATTTGGATAGATTTTTTTAGACAAAAATATTATATAGAGTTTTATTATCGATATAATTATGATGTTTCATATATAAACAGTCCCGTCTCAGACATTTTTGGGGCTCGGGGCAAAAACTTAAAAAGGCGTCTGACCCTAAACTACAAAGGGTAATTTACATAATTCAGTAACACAATAATTTGCCCCGTATTATTAGATTATTAATTGAATTATTATTATTATTATTATTATTATTATTATTATTATTATTATTATTATTATTATTATGATTATTATTATTATTATTATTATTATTATTATTATTATTATTATTATTATTATTATTATTTTACCACCATATCAATTAAAATTTTTGCGGGCATCACAAAATTTGAAACGAAAGAGAGAAGAGGGCAATAATACACTCCTATTTCATAATAATCGCAACACTAACACATATGATGTCAATGCACAAATTTGACTATTAATATTTGTAATTATATATTATTAAGAAGTATAAAAGGTCAATATAATGAAAAAATATATAAAATTTAATCCAAAAATATTTTTTAAAAATATATGTTTTTTATATATTGATAAAAAGTATTGTCAAGTAATATAAGCATTAGAATATTGAATGGCGTAAAAATCAAGCTATATATTACGATTATCAATAAACAAAAGTAGTAAAAGATTATTAGCATGATTATGGTTATAACTAGTGATAATAATTAAATAGGAAATACCAAATATTTCTCATATATATATATATATCTAGTATTTAAAATTTTATTTTATTTTGTAAAAAAAAAAATTGTTAAAATGACGGGGCCCAAAATAGGGGGGCCTTGAGCCGTCGCTCAAAGTGCTCCCCCTAATATACGGCCCTGTATATAAAATTAATCATAAATGTTTAATAAATATCCTAGAACTTGGTTCTAATTTCATCATAATATTTGTTTTAAAAAGTACTTTAAAATAAGATCCATTTATAATATATTTAAAAAATAATAGTGAATTAGTAAAAATAAATTTTAATCTCTAAATATAAATTAAGTTTAATAAAAAAATATAATAAGATATTTATTTATTAATAAAAATAAAAAAAGTAAACTATTATATAAATGACGTGAAATATATGATCGTATTTAACATTTAAAGACAAAAAGTTAACCCTAATAAAAACTTATCGGTGTCAAAAAATAAATTCTTATCAACCATCTAGGCATCACCTGGGCACAAAAGCTAATATATATAAATAAAGTAGGCATTTTTCGGGAGCATTTGGCGCACCACATAAGAAAAGGTGTTATTTCGACCAATGAAAAAATTAGATTAATAATTTATTTTAGAATTAAAAAATTTATTTGCCACCTAAGCAAAAGTGACGAATAGGATTTAAGAATTTTGATACATAGGTAGAGAATAATTAAAATTTAAATCACTTTTAAAAACCAATAATTATCTTTTCTAAAAAAAAAAAAAAAAAAAAACTAAGTAATAATTATCTTTTTTACATATATGGATGCAAATTTTTAATCGCAAATATTTTTAATCTCCCTCTAAAAAATATTGTAAAAGTTCGATTTTACGAATAGAAAAAATTTAAAATTTAAATTAAAAAAAAACTAAGTAATATCTTTTTTACATATATGGATACAAATTTTTGATGGCAAATACTACGTATCTTTAATCTCTCCCTAACAATTATTATAAAAGTTCAATTTTAATAATGTACTCATCAAGACGGATAAAACTAAATCTCGACTGATTTCCCATAATTTTTAATAGTTAAACGATTATAAATGAGACTAACATTTTAAACAGAACGAGTATATTAAATAAATGCATAGGAAAAAGACTCATTTTGATCAATAAAAAAACGAGATTTGTCATTTCTTTTTTGAATTAAAAATTTATATTGTCACATAAGCAAAATTAGTGAATAAGGTTTGGAATTTTAAATTCAAGCGTCTCGTAAAATAAATAAAACAACAAAAGATAACTTTAGTGTTAAATTAAAAAATTATCTTATGATATTAAAAAAAATTATCCATATATCTAATGAAAGATCTTCATAAATATACAAAATTTTAAATTAAATAGAATGATTTACTAGATTTCTCATGTTTTTAGAGAGCCACATAGAATAAAATTTTCTTAATGCGCCACGTAAAATTTTACTGATACTCAATCAAATAAGAGATTAGTAAATTCTTTTAGAATTAAATAATTTAAATGCTATACTTGACCCGCGTTGACTTTACACTATTCACCGCTCTTTCTTTGACTTTATTTTGTGAATATTATATAAGGAAACATATTCATGTGAAATCTTGCTGGAATCGTCTCAATAAGTATCATCACAATTTACAACTTTTGTTATTAATGGGTATAACCGTGCATCGACAAGCGTGATAAAAGAAACAGGTTAAGTAAAAAATAACAAACGACGTATAAAATAACAAATTTTATCACATAAGTATAAAAATTATTTATTTTATAAAATACAAATACATTGTGCATTACACGGGTTTTATCCTAGTTATTTATAAAAGATGATTTTTTTACAAAATTTCCTAGAAAATACTCTTATGAATTATACAATTAAGATTTTCAAGGTCATTTTAGTTATTAATTAAAGTCAAAGTAAATGCCAAAATCGGCAAAACTGAAGTATCATGACAAAAATTTTGACGAAAACTAAAGTAGGCCCAAACCCAATAATGAAAATTTTGACAAATCCGTCAATGTTAATGGTATTGGTATGATAAAATAAGCACAAAGTCTTATACGTGGCTAATCATATGGTGTGACCACTCACATAATCACATATAAGACAATTAATAATGTAATAGCGGGTTACGGTGATGTGCAAATGAGACTATCTTAACGTATATAAGTTACTTGAATGATAAAAAGGGGTTACTTTATTTAAAAAAAATGGAATTATTCTTTCATTTTTTTAAACAAAAGAATAGGGGTTACTCAATTGAACAAATGGGGTTACTTATTTCTAAATTACTTGGTTTCACTCGTATAATGAATTTGGGTTAATTTTATGGACAACCTGGGGTTACTCTTATGAATAAATAAGGTTACTCAGATCATGCATATAAATAAAGATTACCCTAATAAATCAATGTGGCCAAACCATGTGGCTAGCTATATACAAGACTTACCCGATGTATATAAATCTCATAAAAGTCTCCAAAATTGCCTTTATAATAGCCAAAAGTAGGACCAATTCCAAGCTCAAGCAATAAGCACTTTTTGAACACAAAATATGCACGTTTGTAACCGCAAATATGCATACTTAATTAAAGATAGGACATTTTGTGAAAAACTACCTTACACAAGTCAGTTTTTGTATTTCTTCAAAAAAAAAAAAAAAAAAAAGTCAGTTTTTGTAAAAAAAATACCTTATTAACAAAAATATTTTAAGAAACTACCTTTTAAACAATAGATGTTGTATGAAACTACCTCATAAAACAATTAATGCACTTTTATGTACTTTTAATTGAAAAATGTAATTAATGCACGTTTTAAAAAAAAAAAAAAATAATATGCGCATTTAGCTGAAAATGTATGCACTTTTAATTGAAAAAGTATGCTGGATATGGAGGGAAAATAGAAATAGGAATATGGGAAAGCGAAAAAGAATTGGGGAAAATTTTTATTTTGATACTAGATTAACCCCGTGTGATGCATGGTTTTTAAAATAAGAATAGAATTATAGACTTTTAACACGTATTAAAAGAAAATAACTTCCTCATTTTCCTAACTAATTTCTAATTAAATATGAATATACAATTCCCGAAAGTGCATAATTTTCATATTTAATTAAGAAATCTCAATTAATTCTATTATTAACAATTGTTAACAACTCGTAAATAACTAAATACAATAGCATAATATGAGTAGAAAACCCAATTTTTAAAATTTAAAAATTCAAATGGAATATATTTTCAAAGCTATGTTAAATAGGGTAGCTTAAAAAGGAAAAAAAAATGACATCATCCTCGCATTTTGGAGGGAAAAAATTAAATAAAAAAGTGATACGTAGGCAATGATGACATTAGCGGTTGTTATATATATATATATATATTATTTACAGTTTCGCCACTAATGAAGCAAGTAATATGGGTCATTTGATCATTTTTTTAACGTACCCTAATACTTCTCATCCTTATCATTATATAAATATTATCATTTTACCCTAATTTACTAAGAATTAAACTCAACTAACCACCCCTCCTACTACCACAACCCACCCATCACCCCAAGTCATCGACGCCGGCGACTGGCTATGCACCTTCGACCGGCGCCATTATAACCCCTTCCGCCGGCAAGCCCCTACCTTTCTTCTCGCACCCCTGCTTCCCTTACCCTATTGTGAACACAACCAAATGTAACTACAAAACAACCAAAAAACTGACCACTCTCATTCCTCCCTTAAACCACCACGTAACAGTCACGTACTAATCCTTTTTCCTCACCTCAAAACAACCCTCATCGCTTCAGGGTGTGGGAAAAAAGGAGAAAGGTTATCGGGTGGTTTGGTTTTCGAGAAAGAAATTAGACGTAGCAAGCCGGGGGTTTGGGGAAAGGGAAGGGGTCGGAGGAGGGTTAGATGTGGCGGTATAGGATCGACTGACCAATTTCCGACAAGCTGAATTTAGAGGGGGGGGGGGAAGGTGGCCAGGGAATTTATTTTTTATTTTTTTGTTTTAATTTATTTGTCTTTATTATTATGTTTTTATTTTTTTTTTATTTTACATCAATTATGTGTTGACACGTGGTTATTAAAACAAAAAAAAATGAAATATTTTAGCAGGTTACCGTTCACTAGGACTATTAAAGGAAAACAAATAGCATAATATAGTTAGAATTATTAAAAAAAAAAACCTTAGTAGGGATTATTAAAGTAAATCGTCCATAGTAAGGAATATTAAAGAGTAATAATTATCTTTTTATATTTACATAATTATTTAAGGTGATTCGATTTTGCTAGAGATGTGTGATTACTATGTAACATTTTTTTTTTTATAATTATTTTATGTTATCCATTTATCTTGATAATTTTTATTTTTTTTTTCAAAAAATGATATATTATCCTAATCAAAATATTAATTTTTTATCACTTGATTTTTTTAATTTGTTAAAACTGATTGATTAAATATTTCCCCCCCTAATTTTCCTATTGTAACTTTATATTATTGAAATCTAAAATAAGAATAAGACTTAGGGTCTGACTGAAATGAGCTGATTAAACTGAACTGAACTTATTAGGGTTGAACTGAAATGAAATGAATATTTTATAAGAGAAGGAAATTATGAGTTGAAGTGAACTGAACTAATCTGAACTTATAGGATCTGAACTGAACTGGACTGAATTGAACTGAACTGAATTTAATTTAATTTAATTGAACTGAAAATAATCGTATGAGTAAAGACCCTTAAATTAACAATATTTAACTTTAAGGGCAATTTAGGTGTTCGAAATTGCATACAAAATTTATTTACTCTCTGGCTTAGCTTATGCACTAGAGATTGTAATTTGTAAGGGTGTAATTATCATACTTCCCTTGTTTCGGTTATATGATGCATCATTTTCAAATTATATGCATCATTTTTTAATTTGTAAATAATTTTTTTTATCTCTCTCATATCATATGGGCTTTCATTTTTAATTTCCTAAGCTAGCTTTTTTCTGCAAAACATGTATTCCGATTTGTTAAGTTTCTCATCAAAGTAGTTAGAAATTTTATTACTCTTTATTTTGGTTTATACGATATTACTAATGCTATTATTTAAAGTTATGTACTACACCAGAAATTGATTAAGTTGTTCATTTCTTTTGTTGGTTCAATACTTCAATAGATATTAGAACTTTTAGTGGGAAACTACCTAATAAAACTAAAATTTTGTCGGAATCTACCTAATAAAAAAAATGTTGTAAAATGTTACCTAATAAAAGGTAAAATTTAATAAGATACTATCTTTGACCGAATTTCTACCATTAACTTAATATTACGACGTTGATCCACCTTAAAATACCCTTGAAACCACTGTAAGGGTTGGTTTACAAGGTGGTATTAAGGAAATTTTATAGGTGCTAGGGGGATATTCCGAGTTGCTGAGGGTAGATTAGTGTTTTGGGACGATGGTTTTTAGGGTTAGAGGTGGTGGTTTTGGGGTTGAAAGGTGGTTTAGGTGCTATGGAAGCAATTTTAGAAAGCGGTGGTTTCAAGATTGTTTTGAGGTCGGGTTTATAACATTTTACCATTTCATAGGTAGTTTTTTTTACAGCATTTTACCTTTATTGGGTAGTTTATTCCCGTAAAAAAAGGAGTTTATTACAACATTTTTTTATTAGCTAGTTTATTATAAAATCTTGTTTTAATTATATTACTCAATTAATATTTTCACAATCATTACTGATCGATATCGTCTGTGTTAACAATTAGTTTTGCATTAAATGAAATCCTGTTTAGAAAAATATCACCTAAATCCTTATATGGGGTACACAGAAAGAAAGAAGACCGTATATGTCCATTCAGGTCTTGTTTGCTTCACTTTAAAAAAATGTATAAAGTAAAAAATTTTCAAATTAGAAAATATAATTTCAGCTAAGTAAAAATAAGTTCAATTAAGTAGAAACATTTCAATTCAGTAAAAATAAGATAATTTCAAGAAAGTTTAGTAACTTTAAAGAAGAAAAATAATAGAAAATCAGTAAAAAAAAATTATTTAGCGAAAATAATTAATTTCAGTTTAGTAAATTATTTTGTGTTTAGTTAAAATAATTTAACTTGAGCAAATATAATTTCAGTTTAATAAAAATAATTTCAATAAAAATAAAAATAAGGTGAAGTGAACGGGGCCTAAGTGCTCAATATCGTTCTTACTTATTGCAACTTGGACTAAGTAACGAATTAAAAAAGTCAAAGCATTGTCTCAAAAAAAAAAAAAAAAAAAAAAAGTCAAAGCATCTATCAATTTATTTATTTATGGTATTATATATCATCATTGTAGCAACAATTTATGTCAACAAAATGAAGCCAAACACATTTATGTATTGGTATAATAATATATACAGACTAGATCAAGAGTATATCCATAATATAAATGTATAAATATAATACATATATTCTATAGAAATAAGTGAATGGAATAATATAAAGAAATATGTATAACACATAGTGGCGACATAATATAGTATGAACCTTTCGTTGAGTACGTATTAGAAAAAAAAAATAAAAAGAAAAAAATAATAGTAGAAAGTTCCTATAAATAGCAAGAAACATAACTAGGAAACTCACAAAACAAGAATTCTCTCTTTGTATAGTATTGGAGTACATACATTCAAAAAAACAGTTTTGATAATATAATCAAACCAAAAATGGAGAACAAGGCATTCTCGAAAAGAATGATGCTAGCTACCCTTGCCACTTTCGCATTAGGTATTTCATTCTTCACTTCATTCATTCAATATGTAGTAATTTAATTTGTATGATGACTACTAAATATTTTTATGTTATATATATAGTGATGATGCTGCAAATTCATACGGGAGAAGGCGCGTGTCCAGCAGCATATGATGATCCATGTACCAATCCTAACGAATTATGTTGCTCAACCAATCCAAACTTGCATTGCGTTCAAGTTGCAACCAATGTGTACAAATGTAAAGATGATACCACATGTGAGGATCACCACGACCATGAGTGTTATCCCAACTTTTTTGATTGTTGCACTGGCTTAAATTGTGTCCAACTCGCATCTGGTAAAAAATGCAAAGAGGGCACTTGTGAAGCCCACAGTGGACATGAATGTACCCCTGGTGTTTTTGAATGTTGCACTGGCAGTGGCCTAGATTGCGTTCAAGTTTCAATTTCACCCGAAGTTTACCAATGCCTGTAAATGCCATCGTATATATATGATCATACACTATATATATGATCATATGTTTACTAACTCTACAATGCACTCAACAAGCTAAGGCCGGGTGTAGAGCTCATTATTATCGTGTGCTATGTGTAGCTTCCGTTACACATTCTTTTTTAATTTCCTTAATTGGTTGTTGTTTGAGATTCACTTTTCCTTTGATTTGTCTTGTTTCCTTTCTTTTGGTTCATATATTTAATATATATGTGGCCGCCCCATCTGGTTGGGACTGTATTTTTCATCATTATATTAATGAATTCAAATATATGAAATTATTTTCAATTTTTTGCATCACTTGGTTTTTTGTACTTATATCACTATAAATACCTAAACAAAGTTTACATGTAATATACACAGCAAAATTTGGAACGTCTATCTTATCTTACTGAAAGAAAAAAAAAAACAAAAAAACAAAAAACAAAAAAATTGCTTTTCACAAAGGGGTTAGATTATTATTTCATGAGTTGGTGTAGAGTAGCCAAACAAAGTTATGTACAAAGTATATAATTGTTGCTCGTTTTCTTCTCGGGATGTAAAATTCATTAAAGTCTCCAAAATTGCCTTTAGATCATCTAAAAGCAGGTGCAAATGTGCAAGTTCCAAGCTCAAAAAATATGCAAGTCACAAAAAAACACATTATTGTGAATAACAAATATGCACTTAGGGCTTGTTCTCATAGACTGAACTGAGCTGAAATGAGCTGAACTGAAATTAATATTTTATAAGCTAGAGAAGGAAATTAGGAGCTGAACTGAACTGAACTGAACTAAACTGAACTGAATTGAAAATAAACATATGAGAACAGACCCTTAGTTAAAAATATATGTAGATTTATTTAAAATAAAATGCATGTTTATTTTAACGGATTTTTCACCATATACCACCAAAAACTTTCTAACACACCATGTACCATTGAGTTTAATATAAATGTCACCAAATGCCCTTTTTCTTAACCCCGTTAGTCATGAAGAGCTAAATGTCACACGTGGCAGCCTCTAATTGGCTCTTACTTAAACTATTTACTTTAATAATTAATCAATTAATTAAAAAACTTTAACAAAAATAATTAAAAAAAAAAAATAAAACCACCACCAACTGTCAGCCATCTCCCCTCCCCACAACCGCCACCTAGCAGCCCAGCCCCTCGCCGCCTGCTCTCAGCCTTGAACCACCACCGGGTTGGCGCTGACTTTCACCGTACCCAGCCTTGCGCCGGTGCACGAATCTCTCCCTTGATCCACCATACCCAACACCTGACCAACTCCCTGCCATCCCCAATCACAGCCCCACGCAACCAATTCCCTTTCTCCCCCGCATCTTCAGCCGCACCGCTGCTGCCACCATACAAACTGCAACAATTACCAATTCCAGCTCTTTGCCGCCGAACACCGCCCAAATTACCACCCACGCAACTCTACTTCTCACCACCTCCCATCTTGTTTTGGGTGTTTTTGTCCCTCGGGAGAGTTACGTCACGAAGACTGATCCGGCTTGAGCTGCACCTGCAAAATAACGGAGACTCCGGGTGGTTGGAGCTCCGCCTCCGATGGTCAAGTTAGTGACTTGAAAAGGAATAAAGAGTACGGAAATTTAGGTGGGTATCTGCTCGGATTCCAAGCTCAGGTGTTTCTCTGATGTAAGAGAATGCAGGTATCTTTAATGGTAAAACGTGCCCTCAAAATGAGGGATATCTCCCTATTTATAGGGTCTTTGGGAATTGTGTCCCTGATTAGGTCACTGAACCCTAATCATTGGTGGGCTACGCCGTTTTTCGGCATTCTCGGGATTTGGGCCTGAAGGCCGCCTTTTCCCTTGATTTCTGGAATGACATGTGTCAAGCAGGGATTGGTCCATTTTAGACCAATCTAGGGCTGACACGTGTCACCTTCTGATTGGGCCACGTGGCAGGGTAAAATTACCCTAAACATTTGCCCCTCACAGATGTGACGTGGCACGCCACGTGGCATCTGTGACACATGTCACGCTTCGGTTGGCGGTAATTTTACCGTTACAGAGTAACCGTTCACCTTCCGGGTAAATTACGGAAATGCCCCCATATTTACCCTCTATATATAGCCGTTTTACCCTCATAATTTTGTACGTTTACAAAAATTTCCTAGAGAGAAAAACTTTGAGAGAGCAGAAGTCATCCGTTTGAGTCAGACGCAAGCAAGAAAGTTTGTTCTTCAGCGACCCAGCCGGTCCCGCCTACTTTCAGATACCAAATCAAAAGGTACCGTCTCTGTCTCTCTCAGCTCTTTTCTTTTTCACCGCTTGTACATATTTCTTGCAATAAATGGATGCATCACCAACACACACGGCACAACCTAGGTTAGAGTCAAGCCGGTCACCAGGGACGGCTGAGTCTAGGACCGGGAGTGCCGGCTCGGGGTGTTGGGACCACCCTTTGCCATGGATTCCGACCAGTTATGTGTCTGTGCAGGACACCATGGCTCGGACAATGCAGACGACCACTGATCCAAATTACAGAAGCGAAGGCTCAGGCGGCCAAACGCCTGAGGGAGAAACGTCTGGTCAGGGAGACCAGACGGCTCTGGAGAGATCCCCTCCGCGCGCCCCTTCAACCCCTGCTGACTCTTTCTTGGAAGAGTCTGACGAAGGCGACGACGAGGCCGCCTCTACCCCCATGGACCAAAGTGAGGGGGAGACGGAGAGTGACAGCTCCGCCTCTACCTCTGAGAGCAGCGATGACTTGCCCCCTCTTCCGGATAGCGAGGAGGAAGAAAGGAAAAAGTGGAGTGAGAAGGGCGATCCCTTCAGCATCCACGTCTCATTCTGATTGGGCCACGTGGCAGGGTAAAATTACCCTAAACACAGCTCACCCACACATTTCGATTCCACGCCTACAAGCGGTACTCGCATGGTTGGCTCTGAAGGTAAGAACCCTTTTGAATCCCCGCTTGAGTTGGGGTGGCCTTTGCGGGTAAAATCCCACTCCCAACAGACGTCATCCTCAGACGGCCGGCTACAAATAGGTGTCGCCTTAGTTTCGCACTCATCACCTATTGATTGTGGTGCAGATCAATCTCCCTGCTGGCCAGACGTCTAGAAGCATGCCAAGGCCATGCTGGAGGCTGTCCGGAAGAGGGATAAGGACAATATCCCTGGGATAGAGACGTTCAACCTTGAACGCATTCTATCCCTTCTGGCTGAGGTAAGAAACTTATCAACTCAACTTTATTTTTTCCAAGTGTTTTATCCCGCCTGCATTACTTATATCGCCTGCTTTTTTGCAGGCCATGCTGCGGGTGGACGGGCTCAAACTTCCTTATTCCCGCAAACGGGAAGAGGTAAAAAGGGCCAAGAAGTCCGCCATAGACGCTGATAATATTGCTTTCCACTCGACTATCGTAAATGAACTTGAAACTAAAGCAATAATTATGACACAAGCGTCTAAAATCCAGCAGCTGGAGCTAGATCTGAAGGCGGCCGACCAGCGGGCAACGGATGCTGAGACGGCCAAGAAGGGGGCGGAGGAGGCCTAGAAGAAGGAAGACGAGAGCGCCAAACAGACTGATGAGGCGCTTAAAAAGGCTCAGGAGGACCTTGGCAAACTGAAGACCAAGGTTGAGAGGCTGGAGAAGGATGCTGCTCAAGCTCAGAAAAACTTCGTAGCAACCCTGGAGGCAGAGCAAAACCGCCTTGTTGCTGAGAGTGATGCTGACAACGACGCCCGTATGAAGATTGCTTGGGCTGCCTTATACCTAGACGCAGATTATAGCATCTGGGCAATGGCGCACAGCTATGCCGAGTACGTGGTGTACTTGAGAGAGCAAGGCGAGCCAGAGCCTGCCTCCTTCGAAGCCTGGCTCAACAACAATGAGCCGACCGCGCCTGAGCTTCCTGGATCTGGTGAAGTGCACCAAATTCCCTCAGATGGTGAGGAGAAGGAGGAGAACCAGGAAGCTCCGTCTGCAGGCCAGAAGTGACCCCTCAGCGGCAGTATGCCAATCTTTGCTTTCTTTTAATTCTTTTTATTCAGCGGCTATATGCCAAGACTTTCTTTTTCCGGCTTGCGTGCCGAGTATCTGTGTATTTACCGGCTGTGGAGCTGGGTTAATTAACAATTTCTTTCTCCCGGACGGAGTCCGGTTAACATTTGATCCATTGCAACCGTTTGGTTGGATGGACTTTTATGAAATGCACCGACTGAGTCGGTTTTGATCATTTTACATTTGAATTTTTATTTTTTGCAAATTTTAATTTTTGCCTACATTATCAAAAGCATGCGGCGATTTCTTGCATAACTAGTCAATAGTCTGGCTGTCCTTGCCCCTGGACGGCTGTGTGATTGGTTTCAAGTGGAGTTGGTTGATTGACTTGAAAATGTCTGATGCTGCAAAGAGCATGATACGTTTATAAGTCAATCAATCACAGTAGTGATTGCCCCAAACCAAGTGCACAGCCGTACACCAACAAGCGTTTCGGTCACTACACAGACGGCGTATGTCCGTCTTAGTAGAGATTTCATAGCCATTGAATAACTCCTTTGCCCCAATTGGGGGGAGGTGCAATTTTGGGATAAATAACCTAAGTGAGAACTTCAGCCGGTGACCGACTGATGCCTATGGGCATCCGGTATCTGGGAACTTATTCGTTCTTCGTAGGTTATTTTGGTCAGACGGCTATGAGTTGACTAATTTAATCGTTCAATTTTTGCCGTCTGTACGGATACGTAGAACCGACAAATAGTCCGTTCTCTGCGACGATTGCACTCGGAGGGGTGTCGCCGGACGCCTTTGTCCATGTTGGGACAGGCGATTTTATAAAATGAGCAACCATCCGGCCATTTTAGCCTCTGGTCTTGTTTGAGACCGGTTGTGTAGCCACTAAACGTTTTTGTGCTTAGTTTCGAATCAGTATTGAATTTACACTAAGTATCGAACTTAGTTTTTTAGACAAACAGGTTAGTCTGGGTATTGCCCAGGCGGATAATCAGGCGGTTGAATAAACAAAGTATCAAACCTAAATAAACAAGGGATCTGAGTATTACCCAGGCGGTCCAACTAACGTAGCCTTTACTAAGTATCAAACCTAGTTGGGTTAAAGAGAGCCCGCCTGAGTATTACCCGGATGGGGAATCAAACAATAACACAATTTGCAAACAAAGTCTGATTTCATTGACTAGTTCATTTGTTTACAAAAATTTACATTCTCAGAAGTAGTGCTTTTTCATATTGTCTACATTCCAAGTTCTAGGCAGGCGCCTGCCGTCTGGGGTTTCCAGGCGGTAGGTGCCGTCCCTTACTTCTTCATAGATCCGGTAGGGGCCTTCCCAATTTGGTGTTAGCTTTCCTAACTCATTGGCCCTACCAGTTGCCTCCATTTTTCGTAACACTAAGTTGTCAACTTTCAAAGGACGCTTGTGTACTTTTTTGTTGTAGGCTCTTGTCATTCTCATACCCGGTAAATCTCATGACGCAAGGCGGCATTGCCCCGGCGTTCTGGGAGCGAATCCAATGCCAGACGCATTGCTTCCCAGTTTGCCTCTTCATCATACAACATGACTCTGAGAGTCGGCTCGTAATGTTCGATGGGCAAGACGGCTTCAGCACCGTAAACCATGAGAAATGGGGTTTCACCGGTTGCCCCTTTTGCTGTTGTCCGGATGGCCCATAGGACATGGATTAATTCTTCTGCCCATAAGCCACCGGCTCTTTCTATTTTCTTTTTAATGCCGTCTGAGATGAGTTTGTTGAAAGCTTCAACTTGGCCGTTTGCTTGGGGCCGGCCAACAGATGCAAAATAACTTGAGATCCCCTGATCTCCCAACCAAGTTTTTAGCTGAGGCGTCTCAAACTGAGGACCATTATCAAACACCATAGACATGGGTACCCCGTACCGGGTGATAACATTCTTCCAGATGAAGGAAATGACGTCTGAGGTCTTGATGTTTTTAACCGCCTCAGCCTCAACCCACTTGGTGAAATAATCCACAGCCACTAAGATATAGCGCTTTCCGCCTGGAGCAGGCGTGTAAGGACCTAGAATGTCCATGCCCCACTTTGCAAACGGGATTGGGCTGTGGATAGCCGTCAGATTAGTAGCCGGACGATGAATAAGTTTTCCAAACTTGTGGCACTTGTCACATTTTTTCACCAATTCCTTAGCGTCTGCCTCAAGAGTGGGCCAAAAGTAATGTCGTCTGGCTCTGACGGCTAGGGACCTGCCGCCTATGTGAGAGGCGCAGAATCCCGAGTGCAAGTCTTCGAGAACTTCCCTCCCCTTTTCTGGGGTGACACACTTTATTAGGGGCTTAAGAAACCCCGCCTTGAAGAGCTCTCTGTTTCTCAACTCGAAGCTCGAAGCTCGCTTCTTCAGGACGGCTGCCTCCTGTGGCGAATCAGGAAGGGTGCCGTCTACAAGATAAGCCCGGATGCCATCCATCCAGGTAGAGCTTCGGTCCAGGATTCCGATGGGATCTTCATAGATACTTCTCTTTTCCAGGACTTCCCAAAAGACAGACCGAGGCGTGTCATGGCAGGCGGAAGATGCCAGTTTTGACAATGCGTCCGCCTGATTGTTTTCAGACCTAGGCACCTGATTCAGTTGGAATTCCTCAAGTGCCCCGGCCTCTTCTTTGACTGCCTGAAGATATTTGATCATAGCCGGATGGGTAGCCTCATAACTTCCCTCATACTGGCTAACGACCAATTGAGAATCAGAGTAGGCGTCAATTTTCATGGCCCCTGCCGCCTTACACATGCGTATGCCGGCCAGTAGGGCTTCATATTCCGCCTCATTGTTAGAGGCCTGAAACTTGAAGCGTAGTGCATATTCAAATCTGTCTCTTTCAGGAGACTCATAGATTACGCCTGCACCACAGCCGTTCTTTGTAGAGCTCCCGTCTACGTACACTTTCCAAACCTGATCAAGATTATCCGGAGCCACCGGACGAGTCATTTCAACAATGAAGTCGGCGAATGCCTGACCTTTCACTGCCTTTCTTGGTTCGTAAGTGATTTCAAGGCTCTGCATTTCAATAGCCCATTTCAACATTCTCCCGGATGAGTCCAAGGTAGACATTGGCCGCTTGAGTGGCTGGTCCGTGTAGATCACCACCGGATGTGCCAAAAAGTAAGGCTTCAATTTTTTGAATGCCATATACAAAGCAAGGCCAAATTTTTCAACCATGGGGTACCGGAGTTCAGCATTTTTAAGAACATGGCTAATGAAGTAAACCAGGAGCTGCACGCCGTCTCGCTCAGCAAGGAGAACGGCACTAAGGGCATGGTCTGAGACGGCTAAATACATGTACAACGTCTCCCTAGGCAAAGGACTGACCAACCTAGGCAAAGAATGTAAATGCTCTTTCAACCTCTGGAGCGCCGCCTCAGCATCATCCCCCCATTCAAATCTGGTCTTCTTCCTGATTGCTTGGAAAAAGTAGAGGCACTTGTCACCTGACCGACTGAGGAACCTCCCCAAGGCGGCCAGACAACCGGTGAGTCTCTGAACTTCCTTGACAGAGCGGGGTGACTTCATGTCAATCACCGCCTGTATCTTTTCGGGGTTAGCCTTTATCCCCCTTTGATCAATCAGGAATCCGAGAAACTTCCCAGACTCAACACCAAAGACGCATTTCTTAGGATTTAACATAACCTTATGCCGCCTGAGGGTGGTGAATGTTTCTCGGAGATCAGCAAGGTGATCCGTCTGTAGATTGGATTTGACTATCATGTCATCAATGTACGCCTCCACATTCCTCCCAATCTGATTAATGAAGAACGTATTAATCATCCGTTGGAAAGTGGCAGGCGCATTTTTCAAGCCAAACAACATCACAGTATAACAGAATAACCCCTGATCAGTGACGAAAGCCGTCTTCTCCTGATCTTTCTTCCACAGGGGTATCTGATGGAAGCCGAAATAGGCATACATAAAACTCATCAAGGCGTGACCGGCTGTAGAGTCGACCAGACTGTCGATCTTTGGAAGCGGATAACTGTCCTTTGGACACGCCTTGTTGAGGTCTGTGTAATCAACACAAATGCGCCAGGTCCTATTCGGTTTCTTAACAAGGACCACATTGGCCACCCAGTCGGGGAAATTACAAGGCCGAATAAACCTGGCGTCTAGCAGCTTTTTGACTTTGGCAGCTGCCGCCTGACTTCTTTCCTCGCCGTGGTTTCTTTTCTTTTGCCGGATGGGCTTCTTTTTGGGGTCCATGGCGAGTTTGTGGACAGCAAGATCCGGGCTGACGCCTGGCATCTCTTCCACTTCAAAGGCAAAAATGTCTTTGAATTCCTTCAGCAGAAGGTGCAAGCTTGCACCTAAGGTAGCATGAGCAACCGTCCCAACCTTAACAGTACGTTCTGGGCGGCTGTCATCCAGAACGAGATCAATGCTTTTGCCAGCCGGTTGGGGACGGAGCTCATCTGACCGTTCACCGGTCAGTGATTGCTATTTTTTCTCTTTCTTCACCTCCACCAGCAGAGGTGCCTTTCTTTTCTTCCCGGCTGCTGGTGGGGCAGGAGCTGGGTCGGCATCCTTGACATTGTCAAGTTCTATTGGTTCCTGACCGCCTGGGGCCACAGTATCTTGGACGGCGGAGAGATAGCACTCTCGGGCCGTCTTCTGATCCCCATTCAAGGAACCAACGGAGCCATCATCCCTCTCATACTTGATGAGCATGAGGGACGGGATGATTACTGCCTTGGCTACGTTGAGGGTTGGCCTGCCAAGGATGATGTTGTAGGCGGTCAACTCTTCAACGACCAAGAATCTGACGACAATATGTCGTCCCTAGCCTTTCTCTCCCAGCCGGATGGGTAAGTCGATTCTCCCGGCTGGGTAGACCATCCCACCCCCAAAACTAACCAAGGGGTGGGTGACCGGATGCATGCTGCTGACATTGTATTTCAGCTTTTGCAGGCACCGGAGGCTGATGATGTCTGATGAGCTGCCGGTGTCAATAAGGATCCGTCCAACCAGCTGGTTGGCAACCTTACATTCAATGACCACCGGGTCATCATGCGGGCGGCGGACGCTGTCCCTGTCCTTCTCAGTGATCAAGATGCTGGGAAGGAGGAGCTGGCTTCCGCCTGCTCATCATCATCTTTATCCATCTTTCGAAGATGGCTCTTGGTACCCCGGATGGTAGGGCCACCACATGAGAACCCGCCTGCTATAGTGTAGACCGGCTCCTTGTCGGTATCCGAACTACTAGCAGGCTGGGGGGTAGTCTTGGAGGACTGACCCTTGTTTTTCTTTTTTGCCCCGGCTAGGGACTTAGAAATTTAGGACTTTAGCAGCCCTTTGTCAGCCAGACGGTCCAACACCCGCTGAAGACTAAAGCAGTCGTTGGTGTCATGGCCAACTTCCTCATGGAACTGACAAAATTTATTTTTGTTTCGTGACTGGACAGAACTCTTCATAGGATTCGGCTTCTCAATGGACAGCCGGTCCTTCACCTCCATGAGGATGGAGTTGCAGTCTTTGTTAAACTCGTATTTGGGGACGTACGGTTTAAACTCTTTCTTTTTCTTCTGGGACGGCTGGTCAGAGTCAGTAACCGCCCAGACTTCTTTTCTTTTCTTGCTCTCTTCTTTGTTTTTGGCCGGCTGAGCAGGCCGGTTGTCTTTCTGCTTGTCAGACTTCTTAGAGTCCGACTGGCTACCAGGTGAGCAGAGGTCGGTAGCTTGAATGTAGCTTTCCGCCTCCCTCAGGGCCGCTTGTAGGGTGAAAGCCCCTTTTCTGACGAGGTCGAACTTAAAAGTCGACCCGTCTCTCAGACCCTTGAAAAAGTCTGTAAAAGCTACCTCGTCAGACAGTCCTTGAATCTGAATTCTTATCAGATTGAACCGCCTGACATATGAGTGCAGCCCTTCTCTCTCTTCCTGCTTAACAGTGCTCAAATCAAGGCTTGTTTTCTTAGCAGGGATGTTCATTGAGAAGTTGGAAGCAAATAGAAAGGCGAGCTTCCTGAAGCTATCGATGGACCCGGCCGGCAAATTGCCAAACCATTGTTGGGCAATGCCCTTCAATGTAGCCGGGAAACACTGACACCAAGTGGCATCATCCAACCCTTGCAGGTACATGAGGTTGGTGTAAGCCATGAGGTGGTCTTCTGGATTGGTGGTACCATCATAGGTACCAACCAACATGTTCTTAACCTTGGCCGGCTGAGCCGCCTCGATTATCTCCCGAGTGAACGCAGAAGGTTGTTCACCCAGGCGCAGCAGACGAAGCTGCCAGTCCAATGGCTGGACATTTGGATATGCCGCCTGACCCCCAAAGAAGGCCGACTGCATGAAGTGAGGAGGATACTGCCCGTAAGCCTGAGTAGGCACATACGGGACAACTCCAATTATATGAGGGCCAGAATGGACGGTATTACCGCCTGTCTGACTCTCATGCAAGGAAGGTGCACTCCCTGCAGAGATGTTGTTGAACCTGTCTGGAAAATTCGACGTTGAAGCCGACTCAGACAGCGATTTTTTTCTCTTCCGGTTGATGATCTCCTGGGCATCAATAGTTGATTTTTTACTTCTCACCGGCTGCTGAGGCCGGCGAGTGTTGTTGGTGTTCCTCCCAAGAAGGAGAATTTTTGACCAATCAATGGTCCCGGCTGCCTTCTCCTTTGGATGGGGAGTGGGCTGCCGGTTTCTGACTAACTTCCCCTTCTCTGGAGGAGTCTTCTTCACCGACTGGCCTTTACTTGGACCAGCCCGGCTCTTGGTGATCAGCTCTGTAATTTCACCCTTGAAACTTGTCATGAATCTCATGAGCTCGTCTCGTGTGACAGAGGCTGATCCAGCGGCCGTTTGGGTTTCCCCTTCCGGCTGTCCAGGGGGTCGGCTTGGACCCGCCTGGGAGGCACCCCGCTCCAGAGTGTCTCTGAGCCGGATGCGTTTAGTTCTGAGAGAGCCGTCTTCGGCTGTAAAAGCTTCGACCTGAGGATCTTCATCCTCCTCATAGTCTGTAAAAACTTCTGGGTCTTCACCCAGACGGTTAATGGGTGGTACAGACTCTTGAACCATCTTCGAGGTACTCTCCCCACAGACGGCGCCAAATGTTTTGGGTGTTTTTGTCCCTCGGGAGAGTTACGTCACGAAGACTGATCCGGCTTGAGCTGCACCTGCAAAATAATGGAGACTCCGGGTGGTTGGAGCTCCGCCTCCGACGGTCAAGTTAGTGACTTGAAAAGGAATAAAGAGTACGGAAATTTAGGTGGGTATCTGCTCGGATTCCAAGCTCAGGTGTTTCTCTGATGTAAGAGAATGCAGGTATCTTTAATGGTAAAACGTGCCCTCAAAATGAGGGATATCTCCCTATTTATAGGGTCTTTGGGAATTGTGCCCCTGATTAGGTCACTGAACCCTAATCATTGGTGGGCTACGCCGTTTTTCGGCATTCTCGGGATTTGGGCCTGAAGGTCGCCTTTTCCCTTGATTTCTGGAATGACACGTGTCAAGCAGGGATTGGTCCATTTTAGACCAATCTAGGGCTGACACGTGTCACCTTCTGATTGGGCCACGTGGCAGGGTAAAATTACCCTAAACATTTGCCCCTCACAGATGTGACGTGGCACGCCACGTGGCATCTGTGACACATGTCACGCTTCGGTTGGCGGTAATTTTACCGTTACAGAGTAACCGTTCACCTTCCGGGTAAATTACGGAAATGCCCCCATATTTACCCTCTATATATAGCCATTTTACCCTCATAATTTTGTACGTTTACAAAAATTTCCTAGAGAGAAAAACTTTGAGAGAGCAGAAGTCATCCGTTTGAGTCAGACGCAAGCAAGAAAGTTTGTTCTTCAGCGACCCAGCCGGTCCCGCCTACTTTCAGATACCAAATCAAAAGGTACCGTCTCTGTCTCTCTCAGCTCTTTTCTTTTTCACCGCTTGTACATATTTCTTGCAATAAATGGATGCATCACCAACACACACGGCACAACCTAGGTTAGAGTCCAGCCGGTCACCAGGGACGGCTGAGTCTAGGACCGGGAGTGCCGGCTCGGGGTGTTGGGACCACCCTTTGCCATGGATTCCGACCAGTTATGTGTCTGTGCAGGACACCATGGCTCGGACAATGCAGACGACCACTGATCCAAATTACAGAAGCGAAGGCTCAGGCGGCCAAACGCCTGAGGGAGAAACGTCTGGTCAGGGAGACCAGACGGCTCTGGAGAGATCCCCTCCGCGCGCCCCTTCAACCCATGCTGACTCTTTCTTGGAAGAGTCTGACGAAGGCGACGACGAGGCCGCCTCTGCCCCCATGGACCAAAGTGAGGGGGAGACGGAGAGTGACAGCTCCGCCTCTACCTCTGAGAGCAGCGATGACTTGCCCCCTCTTCCGGATAGCGAGGAGGAAGAAAGGAAAAAGTGGAGTGAGAAGGACGATCCCTTCAGCATCCACGTCTCCTTCTGATTGGGCCACGTGGTAGGGTAAAATTACCCTAAACACAGCTCACCCACACAAACCGCACATCCTTCAATTCGCCACCACACGACACCAGCTACAAACCACCGCAACACCTTACCTTATTTCACGGCACCAACTACACCACCACGCTAAGCACCTTACCAGCCCGTAGTTGAACCCAAAATCCCAAAACCCAAAATCGAAACCCTAGATTTTGATTTTGGGGTTTTAGGGTTTTAGGGTGGTGGTTCAGAGGGGGGAAAGGGGTGGAGTTGGAAGATTGAGGGGTGACTTAGGTTCGCCGGCTCGGGGAAGGTGGGTCTGGGAGCCGACAAGTGGGTTTGGGCGTTGGAGAGAGGGTTTTTCGAGTTTTAGGGTGGGACTTGAGAGGATAGTGGTTTAAGGGAAAGGGATGTGCGGCGGTGTAGACATGGTGGTGCCGGTAAGGGCAGGGATGTTGGCTGGGTGGGGAGCGGTGGCTAGGTTGGTGGTGGTTTATTTATTTATTTATTTAATTTTTTTTTAGGTTTTTTATTCTTTATTTAAGTAATTAATTAAATAATATTAATAAGAACCAATAAGTGACAGCCACGTGGCACAATTAACCTTAATGACTAACGGAGTTAACGACGTTAGTCATTAAGTGCATTTGGTGACATTTATGTTAAACTCAGTGGTACATGGTGTATTAGAAAGTTTTTGGTGGTATATGGTGAATTAAGCTTTAACTCAGTGGTATTTGGTGAAAAATCCGTTATTTTAAATAATATACGCTTCTAATTGAAAATTGATGCACTTTTACCTAAATATTCTTCACACGTAGCTTATAATTGGAATAGTGTCGGTGTGCGTTTTTTGGTGGTTATGGTGGGGTGGGTAAGAGGTGAATGACGAGATCTGGTGGTGGTGGGGTAGGCAAGGCGATTTTGGTGGCGTTATGGTGGTTGGCGTAGTTGGAGAGTGGTAATTAAAAGGTCTTATGCCTTGCACGTGGTCGATTCAACGCCATGAAACAGGGTCAAACCCTCTTTTTCAAACAAATGTGTGTCATTGGCAAAAAAAAATTATTAAGCTATGTCATTGCAAAAAAAAAAAATTATGAGGTGGTTTCTTGCAAAAATCTAATATCATATTATATCACTAAGAAATAAAGCCAGTCTTGTAGTCAGACCACAAGACAGCGACATTTGGCCTTTAACTTTTTTGCCATGTGTCGAGCCACATAGGCAAAAAATAGATATTATTATGACGCATTTAAATGATATGATGCTATTTGGATAGATTGTTTTAGACAAAAATGTTGTATAGAGTTTTATTACTGATATACTTCTGATGTTACTTATATATAAGATTAATCATAACTTTTTAATAAATTTCCTATAACTTTGTTTTAATTTCATCATAATAAGCGTTTTAAAAAGTAATAGAAAATTAATTTAATCAGTAAATATAAATTAAGTTTAATAAAAATATATAATAAGATATTTATTTATTAATTAAAAAATACAAAAAGTAAACTATTATATGAATATAAGTGACATGAAATATATTAACGTATTTAACATTTAAAGACAAAAAGTTAACCCTAATAAAATCTTATCGGTGTCAAAAAAAGAAATTCTTATCAACCATCTAAGCATCACCCGGGCACAAAATTAGTATATATGGAGAGTTTTTTCCCGTGTTTTTAGAGGGCCACATATAATAAAATTTTCTTAATGCGCCATGTAGGATTATAAATTTTACTGATAGTCAATCAAATAAGAGATTTGTAAATTCTTTTAGAATTAAATAATTTAAATGCTATATAAGGAAAATCAGTGAATGAGATTTTAAAGTTTAAATTTATTAAATATAATATATAATTTTTGTGGAGAGCTTGTAAGAGGTTTCTCTAGATCGCTGTTAAAGAGAGGTTGTTCTACCGCCACATTGTATCTGAAAAGTCTTGTATCATCTGCAATGAGCCTGAGGAGACTATCATTCATGCCACCTTTGGCTGTAAGGCAGCGAAAGAAATATGGGCTGCTAGCCCTCTCACATCCAAGGTAAGTGCTGCCCCTGATAATAGCTTTGTCGAGAGATTTTTATGGTGTTCGAAGAATGTATCGAAAGATGAGCTGCTATCTATTGCTACACTTGCATGGGCATCATGACATTGTAGAAATAAATCCATTTTCGAGCAAAGTGATTTTTGTGCTATTGATGTGGCTCGTGGGTGGTGAATTTTGTGAAAGAGAGTAACGAATATGCCTTGAAATCTGGCCACGGATCAGCTCAAGTTGTGAATGCTGCTATAAGCTCTTGGCGCTGTCCTGCTGCAGGGATGGTAAAGGTGAACTGTGACGCGCATTTAGGCACGAAAAAAGGGTTGGGTGTGGTGATAAGGAGTGAGCAGGGAGTGTTGCAGGCTGCTGCAGTGCGTGTGTTGGAGGCTGGTTGGGATCAGTGGCGGATCCAGGATTTCCGTCCTTGTGAGTCACCCTAAATAATTGATCACCTGTAAAAGGAAAAAAAAATCGAATCCAAAAATACTAACAAAAATATATATATATGACAACCACCTTCATTTCAATCATTCAATCAAACAAAAATAATCCATACTACAACCAAATAGTACCTAAATAATTCATCTTACAAACTAAAAGTACTACAAATAATATATTACAATCACATAGTACAATAAACTATTACAATTGTTCATGACAATTTTTCATATTTTGATATCGATCAATAATGTGATCTATTTTAACATTCGAAAACAAATCACTTTCTAGAAAAGTAATCAAACAATCATTCAACATTTGATCTCCCATGCTATTACGCAATTTATCTTTCACGATCGTCATACCAGAAAACACTCTTTCAACACTTGTCGTTGCAACGGGGAGAACCAACACCAACTTCAATTCAAAAGCAAGTATACTCTACTATGAGTTTCGGACAATCCCGTCTCAACAAGTTTCTTTGACAATTCACTAAGACTCTTCAAATTCCAAAACCTTTCATCATCTCTAACGGCCACAAAGTAATTTTGAAGTGTGTGTTCAAAGTAAATCAATTTCGAGCTTGAAAATTCATTTGGATAGAATGTTGCTAGCTTGGTCAATTTAACTTTGTTAAAAGAAGAGAACCGATTAACTGGACTAAAACAAAACATACACACAAGAAGTTCTTTACTTATCTCGGGAAATCGATTTTCAAGCTCTTGTAACTGAAGATCAATGACACTAATAAACGCCTCAACTCGAAAATGATGAAGATTTGACACTCCCGGACGCTTACCTCTAAACATCCTTCTCCCGGGAACAACATATGTCGCATTCATATCTGGAACCTCAATCTCATATTTGGTTGTGAAAGACAAGATCTTTTCCATAAAGGAATCCCATCCTTCATCTCTCAACTCTTGCAAATTATTCTTGTTTACGTTAACCATGGCCATTGCATTAACAATATCTTGATCATGTTTTTGTAAAGCCACATTCAACTCATTTGTAATTGCAAATATAGTAACCATTAAGTGAGCCACAAACACAAAATCAAAAGTCATTAACCAACCAATAATACTTTGTGCTCTGTTAAAATCATCTGTCATAGATTTTGCTTCGGCAGCTTTAGCAATGTCATCAAGTGAGCCAAGTATTGAAGGAAATATATCAAGAACATTTACAAGTGTTTTAAAGTGGGAACCCCAACGGGTGTCACAAGGTCTTCCTAACCCCCGTTCTTAATTTAAACCCGAACCCGTTTCAAGTTCACCTAGGGATAATGCATCAACAACTGCTTGAGCTTGTTTTTCACGAAGAAATTCTTTCCTCTTTGGTGAGCAACCCACAAAATTCAAGAGAGGAGCAAGCATGTCACTAAAGAGCCAAGCACAATCAGGATTCTTTCTAGCAAGTGCAACTTGAGTCAACTGAAGTTGGTGAGCAAAGCAATGAACAAAGTATGCTTGTTTACATTCTTTCTCTATTAAGGTTCTAAGGCCATTAATTGAACCTTGCATATTACTAGCCCCATAATAACCCTGACCCCTTACTTGAGAGAAAGACAAAGAATGTTGAATTAATAATGACTCAATAGCAGCCTTAAGAGTTAAAGAAGTTGTATCCCCAACATGCACAACACCAAGTAAACGTTCACACACTTCTCCTTTTTTATTTACATATCTCAAACAAAGAGCCATTTGTTCCTTATCAGAAATATCAGCCGACTCATCAGCAAGAATAGCAAAAAAACCACCATTAAGATCTTCAAGTATTGCTTTAGTAGTTTCTTTTGCACATGCATTTTTGATGTCTTTTTGAACAACCGGAGAAGTAAGTTGACAATTACCGGGAGCATTTTTCAAACAAACTTTTGAATAATCAGGATGTAGTTCTGAAACAAGAGTCAAAAGTCTGAGAAAATTACCTCTGTTTGAAGAAGTTTCTTTTTCATCGTGAGCTTGAAAAGGCAATGCTCCAACTAAAAGCCATTGTACAGAAATAATTGATGCTTCCAATCGCTTCCTATAGTTACTCATAGATTCCTTGCTTTGTTTTGAAAATGCAGTGGTGATGCTTGACTTTTGTTTCTTGAACAGATCCATAGCTAACACGGCATTGTTGTGAGCACTCATGTGCTTACCAACATGAGCTTTTAGTATGTCTAATCTATTCCAAGATCGAAAACCATCGGTAACAAATGCATCACCTCCAAATGCATTTTCATCCTTGAATAAGTAACAAATAAAACAATAGGCAGCATCCTTTTCCACACTATATTCAAGCCAAGAACCCCAAGTTTTAAACCACTTCACACAAAATCGACGTTTTTTAGGGGCAATGAGTCTTTGAGGAAATACATGGTTTTTAGGTTGGCATGGCCCTTTTTGAATGTAAGTTCTCCTCACTAAGTCTTTATCATCAGGATGGAAATCACTCATCTTTCTTCTCAATCCCGGGTCGTGAGGAAGATTGGCAAGATCATTTTCACTTAATCTAACACCATCTCCCGAAGCATTATTAAGAGGACTAGAGTGTTCCACTTCATTTTGAGGGGAGTTGTGAGTGGAATTTTGAGGAGAGTTGTGAGTGGAATTTTGAGGGGAGTTGTGAGTGGAATTATGAGGTGATCTTTGAGGGGAAATTTGAGGTGAATTGTGTGTGGGAGAGGTATGTTGTTCAATAGTATGATGTGGAGTTGAAATTTGTTCATTTGGAGAAGAATTTTGTTGACTAGGAGGATGAGGATTACATTTAGCAAAGAAACTAGCGATATTCTGCATTTTATTTGGAGTACGTTTCCGCTTCATTCTGAAAATCATTTAAGCAAATAAGCAATTACAAAAAAAAAAAAAAAAAAAAAAAAAAAAAAAAAAAATCAGCAATTCATTTATACAATCATATATACACATTACACAATTTCAGTTCATTTGAATACACAGAATACATTCAAATATCAATCAAATCTGAATCAAATGACCACCTAATCAACAATTCTGCATTTCAACACCATAAATCCATACCACAAATCCACAATGAACAACATTACAAGATTTACAACAAGGCCAACAACCTGTCATTTTGTCAATTTCAAATTTTCAAGAGATCAAGACTATGAAATTATAATTTATAAATGACTGAAAATCTGAAATTATAATTAATTAAGTAATTAACACAAAAATGAACAACAAATCAACAATTCAGTTCAATTTAATCAATCAAATGACTAAAATTATACAAATTTATAATTAACAAAACAAATTAAAAGGTGTAAATTAGTAAATACCTTGCTGCTTCACTGTTTCCTGGCGCCTGCCTTCAAAGTTCAAATCCTTCAATCGGTGATTCGGTGGTCCGTGGTAGACAGACGGCTGCTCGCCGTGCTCGGTGGTGTTACTGGCGTAGATCTGAGATTCCGAGGGGTGAGGGCGCCGTCCAGTCGGGCAGTCGGCCGAGTCGAGCCTTAGGGATGAACGAAGAACCACGATTCCACCAATAAACTGTTGTTTGAAGTTTGAACGACGAAGGGGACGAACGGATGAACGTGTGAAGACTGAAGGTAGGCTGCTCCGGCGTGGTTGGCTGCTCCGACGAAGTAGCGGCGGATGCGAGATTGCGATAGAGGGATTTAGGGTTGTGAGGTTTCCGTTGTTTCTTTCACGCGTTTTGGGCCTTTGTGCTTTGTCGTTCAACCGTTCTTTCTTGTTTTTTTTTTGTTTTTTCTTGTTTTTTTTTTAATTTTTTTTTGGCATTGCTGAGTCACGTGACCCAGCGTGCACACGTGTAGGTCCACCACTGGTTGGGATGTTGATGCTGCTGAGGCGGCAGCTTGCAGATACGGATTGCAAGTGGCAAGGAGGTTAGGCTTCAACAATGTGCACCTTGAATCTGATGCTGCAAGCGTGGTGAATGTCGTGAAGTCGAAAGCTAAGGGTTTCTCTCCTATTTTCCTATTGTATGATGATATTTCTAGGTTGTCGTCTTGTTTTAGTTCTTTTTGTTTTTCTCATATTAAGCGTGCGGGTAATACCTTAGCCCATAGTGTTGCACGATGGGATACTAGGGGATGTATTGAACGTGTTTCTCTTGGTCCTTTCCCCCAAAGTTAGACAACTTTGGCGGAAATTGATCTCTTCTAATGATAATTCGCAGCTTTGTCTCAAAAAATATATATATGTTGCACGTAGCATATAATTTTTATAAATTAGGAAATTTATCTAAATATGTAACAAATAAGAGGAAATTTACTATTTATTTTTTTAAAAAAAAATATATAAAATGATATGCTACGTGCAACATACTTCCTCCGTACTTTTTTACTTGACCCATATTGACTTTACACTATTCACCGCTCTTTCTTTGACTGTATTTTGTGAATATTATATAAGGAAAAACATATTCATGTGAAATCTTGTTGGAATCGTCTCAAAAAGTTTTATCACAATTTACAACTTTTATAATTTATACTTATAGAGAAATAAAGTTATTAATGGGTAAAACTGTGCACCGACAAACGTAATAAAAGAAACAGGTAAAAAAATAACAGAAGAAGTACAGAATAACAAATTTATCACATAAGTATAAAAATTATTTATTTTATAAAATACAAATACACCGTGCATTAAACGGGTTTTATCCTAGTTACTTATAAAAGATGGCTTTTTGCAAAAAAATTTAGAAAATAACATACTTTATAATAAAATATGCAGCGTTGTTTATCATTTGTGCAAAACAATACTCTATGAATTATTCCATTAAGATTTTCAAGGTCATTTTAGTTATTAATTAAAGGCAAAGTAAATGCCAATGTCGGCAAAACTGAAGTATTATGGCAAAAATTTTGAGAAAAACTAAAGTAGGCCCGAACCTAATAATGAAAATTTTGACAAAATCCGTAATGTTAATGGTATCGGTATCATAAATTCTTATATGTGGCTAATTATATATGGTTTACCCACTTCACATAATCACATTTAAGATAATTAATAAAGTAATAGCGGTTACTGTGATGAGCAAATGAGATTATCTTAACTTATATTAACGTTTATTCTATTATATTTTAATTATCACCATATTGCATGTTTAAAAGGAATATGTAATTTAAAATCACGCTTAATGAGTTAATTTGGACAACTGGTTTAGGTTCCTTTTTAATCTTGTTGTTTATTCAAGTGATCAAAATTATTTTAGAATTATTTGTTGCATTAGTATTCAATCAATTTAGAATAATAATGGTTTGGAGTGAATTGAGTCTTTGTTTGCATGTCTTTGAGATCGCATGAATCACTTTTCACTATAAGAATCGAGTAGAGACCAATACGGGCGAATGTGACTCCATGACTCACTTCGTACCATCATCCTTGATCCTCCTTTCGTGGTTCCGAACCATATGGAGTTAGTAATCTCATGGATTATGAATGAGGTGTAACCTTCACGGGTCAATCATTGTTTCATATCGTTGTCCTTTTATTCGTGGTTGTCTTTTATGATCCGTGAATGGTTTACAATCTCTTTAAAACTTGTTGATTGGCGCCTCCCACTTTCCTTGTCCCTAATCGTATTATGTCAATTCCTAATTTCAATGAGTGCCAAGCATATTCACACATGCTAAACATAGGCGCACTTTAAACTAACGACACCTACAAATAGGTTAATTTTTTTTCAATGTGACATGTGTCACAAGTTAACTAGTTAAAAAAACTAAAATGAAAATAATTATCCATAACTAAATTTTAAGTATAAAATAAAAATTTAATTAAATAACATTATAAAAAAACAAAGGGGTACGTGACTAGGCTGTTCCCAGCCATGTTACTGTCGTTGCAGCTACCAGGCACGTAGCCCAGTCACCACATCAGCTTGCCATCGTAGCCAGGCTGAAGCTCAGCCACTACAACGCCAACCGACGCAGCCAAGAAGCAAGTCCAGTCACGTTAGCAAGCAAGCTAGCGCCGGCCAACGCAGCCAGACACCAAGTCTAGCTATCATAGACAGCATCGACCAACAATTCTTGCATGCCCTAACCACCACCACCACCCCCACCCAAAACTATCTTTAAAACACCTACCCCACACCCGAAGACGCCAAACACTCCTCCTCCATCATCGAAAACCCTAGCCGTTAGAATGTTGGTGTAATCCCCCGTATTTTTAAATATTTTATAAATGAAAATTTATTTTATTTATAATACTTATTTATTATTTTTCATAATTTAATTTCAAAAGTTTTAAATTATTAATCTGGGTCGAAAATTATTTGAACAAATTATTTTATGCACCTTTATTCTACAATTTATGTCCAATCACACAAGCCTAACCCATTTGTTTACTTAATCGACCCATTATTTTTATGAGGCCCAATCTTTCTTTTTATCCTACAATAATCCCCTCCTATAAATACCCCATGAATCTCCAAAAATTTCCCACACAAAAAGGTTAGTCTTATTTTCATCCTCCTTTGTTTCATTATTTTGCTTAATGTTAATTTAATTGTTTTGGGTTTTGATTTTAGTATAAAGATTATATTTTTAGTATCAAATTATATTTTAATGGTATAAAGATTATAAATTTCAGATTATATTTATGTTATAAATTTCATATTTTATGAATTATAAACCTAGGGTTTCAATTTATTGAAAATCATGATTTTAGGGTTTTTATGAATAATTGATTTAGGGCTTTTATAGTAATGATGTTTTGAAATTTTGGTGATTATAACTACTGATTAGTTTAACTTAATTCCAGATTATTTTGAACACATAGATTCGTGTTTTAATTTTTAGATTTTCGTTCGTTAATATTAATCCCGTTTTAATCCCGATCAGATTCTGAACTCATCCGATTTTGATGAAAAAGTAGTGTTTTCCATGTGGAAACAACGTTTTAAGAAAGACTTACTACCTTTTGTAGTAAGCACCACCCTTTCGTGGCCAAATTCAGCCTCTAAATATGATTTTCGGGCAGTTTTTGATTTTAACGAAGTTTTTTTATACTTAAAATATTATCCTTGAGTTTGATTAATAAAATTAATTATGTTTAAAGTTAATTAAGCATAAATATATGTTTTAATTGAATTTTTAAGTGTTGGAAATAGTTTCTAAGTACTACTTTTGATGTTTTATAAAGAGGGTTTAATCACCCATTAAAAAGGGAGATTATTAGGGGTTTTAGAATAATTTTCAGATTTTTATTAGACTTTAAACTTGCTGTAATTTCATGTATAAGAGTGTATTTTAAGGTTTTTATGAATAAAATTTAAAGAACTATATATAAGCCTTTAATTTTAAACTAAAGGGAAGGTTTTAAAGTGTTGTTTGATTTGGATTTTAAAGGTTTTAAAGTAAGTTAGTATTGCTGTAAATTTGATTGATTGGGTATTGATTGAGATGTTATTATTTGGATTAGGAGAGGAGTTTATTGAAGGTGATTTCTAGTTAGTAAAGTGGCATACCAATTTGTTTGCTTAAGGTACGTACAAGTTACGAAACCTTTCTTTTAGGTGCATGTTTAAGGACGACGGATCGAGAACTTAGTATCATGTATAGGGATGACTGAGTTAAATTGTTTGGTTATACATTGTGAATTTCGTATGACGTGCACTATTTTATATTGCAAGTATTATTTGTGCTCTAATTATGCAAGGTGCGCTTTGAGGCAAAGGTATATGATTGGTGTAATGATTAATTTATTACTTATTCATGATTATGCAAGCAGGATAAGTAAAGGAAGAATTTAAGTCTTCTAAGACGAGGTTAAGGTTTTGGGGTTCCTTATGCACTCAAGGTGTTTATACACCGAGGTAGTAAAGGAATAAATAATAAATGTTGCTTGCCACTAATAAATCAAGAATTGAAATTGAAAAGTTGTTTTACTTGACTGAATTGATATTGGATTGATTGTATAGATATGCATATGAGTCATCACCAAGTCTAAACCTGTAAATCACGTAAAGTGCAAGATGGATGAGCAATAAAACTCTGGATTGGTGCACTTCTGGAGTAATGACAATCAGGGGTTGGGGTACATGGGGTATTAGCCGTGTACTTTTCTCGAGGCCGTCTGATCTACGAGTCTCTTATTTCAAATATTTTTCAAAACTAGGAGTTAGGTGAGATCTCATACTAACTACGATCACGGAGTCGCGCCCGTGGTCATTGGATGTTTATTGATGTTTCCGAAAGGAGGCATGGAGTTTTTCTTTTATTGATGTTCCAAATGGAGCATGGGTTGGACAACCTTGTCTATTGCGTAATCCAATGAATAAAAATAATGATTTACCTATTATTAATTAATGGAGTCTTAGTAATATAAATAGTTGAGTCGTGTGTTGAGTCTATAATTTAATGGTGCATGATGATTGATTATTAGTAGAATGCATGTTATGGATTTCTTAATTTATTTTGCAGCTTGTATGTACTCAGGTTTGCTGATTGCGTGCTTTTGTGTGTGTCTTTCTTTGGTCATGGCCTTCGCCTTTCAATGACCCTGTGACGATCCAATTTTTACACTTGTAATATTGGGGAGCAGAATTACCACAGGTTCTTACACATGCAGCATTCATCAGGGTTGTGGGATCTTGAGTAGAGAGTTGGTTGTTTGCATTTTATTTCTTTTGCAAGTTTGAATTTATTTTAATTCAATTTTATTCGACACTATTTCTTTTGGATTTGAAATTATTTGAACACTGTATTTAATCACTTACTACTTTTATTGTGTTTTGAATAAGGGCCTTAATGGTTCCAAGTTGTATGACTTAATTTGGTTTCATTTGTTGGTTTTGAAACTTATTTATTAATGATTTAGTTTTTCCGCTGCTATTTTCTGATAAAGCCTTAACGTTTGAACACGCGGCGGTAGCACGCCAGTAATTCTCTTGAATATTGTTCAGGGTCCTCACAGGTTTAAAGAGAGAATTATTGGGGTGTTACAGTTGGCGGAGGAGCGATTCGAGGTTTATGGGAGTGGAGGAGGGGTTTCTTTGGTGGTTGCATTGGGGGATGGGAGGGGGTTTTGAGGAAGGGGGGAAACAATGATGTCAAGGTGGGGAGACGTGATGGGACGGCGAGGGAGAATAGCGGGCCGACTAAGGATGGACGACAAGCTTGGTAGTGGTGGTAACATCATTTTTTAAATTTTTTTGGTGTTAGAAATTATTTTTTTGGTGTAAAAAAACATGTTCAGTCTTTTTTTGGGTGTTAAAATACAAAATTTCCTTATAATCATGATCATTCATATATGTTTAATAGGAAATCAATTTATATATAATCACATGAATTTTTTTAAAAAAATTGTGTCAATGTACGAATTTTTATTATAGGTTCTGATGACGATCTATGTGTACCTTTTGTGTTTATTAAGCATTTTAACGTTTTTGACATGTATTGGCTAATGTGAAAAGAAAAGTGTTTCATTTAAATAAGTTTATAAAGACCATATAGTATTAATAAGATTATATTTTATTCATCAAATTTTGCCCTTGTCTTCCTCGCCCAATCTATCTTTCTCTCATCTCAACAGAGGAAAGAGAATTGAAAGATATGTTAGAATGAGAGTTTATGTTTGTTTAGTTTAGGGGATGTGCACACGGGTTGGTGTCTTGGTTTAGAGTGATGTGCAAGACAAGGGTGAGAAATTTGACTCACTGTGACATAAATAAGGTATCTTCGGTTTTCAAATGGCTACAATAAAATTGTGGCCAGCGTAACAGAAAAAATTAAATTCAGCATATTCATAGTTGACTTTAAAATAAATTAAATATTATTAAAAAAAAATTAAATGAGATCCAATTTCAACAATACAACTAGGGCGGCCCTGTTCTTTTGAGCTTCTAGGCAGGGTAGAGCAGAGCAGGTAGAGAAGAGCAAAGCAGAGCAGGACAGGGTAGAGCAGAGCAGAGAAGGGCTAGACTTCCACACACTGCGGAGCAGAGCAGGGCAGGCAGGTAGGGCAGAGTAGAGTAGAGAAGATTTTAGCAGAGCAGAGCAAAGTAGTGCAGAGCAGACAGAGCAGCTCTAAAGAACATGACCTACACTGTATAATTTATCTTACTTGATGTTTTCAATTTTTTTTATCTTTAATGTCAAATGATTGGTTTCTTGAAATGGAAAATTAAAGACAAATCTCACAATAATTTATCTTTTTTTTAATTTTATCCATCCTTCTCTTGTTTTCTTTAACGGATGATGAATCAATTTTTGATAAATTTGATGCAAAAAGTATGAACCTAGTAAAGTAGTAATATATACTCCATAAACCATAATGTCCTATAGTACTAGGTCTATAAGTTTATGGTTAATAAACTATTATCAAATGTTAGTTTTTAATGGAGATTGGGGAATTCTTAGAACTTGTAAAGTTGTAATTCTCCAACATTTTCTTCAATGGAAAAGCTCAGTTTAATCTTTTAAAAACTGAACAATTATTATTATTATTACTAATAGGAAATTTTGACAATTACCACCTTCTGTTTAGTCCATTTTAGCAATTACCACCTTGTATTTTTTTTTTTGAAAATTACCACCTTCTATTTTCAAAAACATCAAAAGTTACCACCTTCTTGCCTCCCAACTACCACATGACGTCATTTTGGTCTCATTCTTTCCCTTTCCTCCCTATTTCCCTCACATTTTTCATTCCTAACTCGATTCTCATCCCTCCTTTCACTTTTTTTCTCCCAAACAATAAAAAACACTTCAATTCATCACTCCTCCAAATCAAAATTGACGAACAATTATTGGTGGTTTGGGGGGAAAAGTGAAAGGGGAGATGAGAATCCAAATAAAAATGAGAAATGTGAGGGAAATAGGGAGGAAAGGGAAATAATGAGTCCAAAATGACGTCATGTGGTAGTTGGGGGGCAAGAAGGTGGTAACTTTTGATGTTTTTGAAAGTAGAAGGTGGTAATTTTCAAAAAAAAAAATACAAGGTGGTAATTGCTAAAATGGACATAACATAAGGTAGTAATTGTCAAAATTTCCTTACTATTATTATTATTTTGGTAACTTATTAAAAATTAAAGTCAATTGAATGAATGGACAAGATTATCCCTAAAATAAGGGGCTAAGATTAAAACTAATTACAATAGCTACAAGTAATTTGGAAATAAATTATGACACCTAATTTACATTTTCCCCAAATTAAGATACCTAATATATGTCATATTTTACATTATCCCTGAATTCGTCAAATGGTAGTGGTACTATAACACAAAAACTCAACACCAGATAGTTATTCTTTTTTTTTAAAAAACAAAATTTAAAGTAAAAATTGTTCACAAAAATGATAAATTAAAAGATAATGTTAACCACAAAAAAAAAAAAAAAAAAAAAAAACCCTTATCAACCATAATTAAGATATAATTTAAAACATCTATACTTAGTATTTAAAAACACAAACCACAAATCTATACTAAGTCACATGTCACCATGCATAATCACTCATATGCAACATGTCACCTATCTTAATCCTTTCTTTTTAAATTCCATTTTAATATAAAAACAAAATATATAAATAATGTTTGAGTCTTTAATCTTTATGCATTCTAAAACTTACAAATTTAAGTAAGAAAAGTAAGTGTTTCATATTCAATATAATAAATTAAAGCTAAACTATTTAGTGTTCATTACATTAACTATAAAATAGTCTTTTCATCTCCTAAACATAAATATAACTTAAACCAATGTGTCATTTCATGCCCTACAATATCTATGTATATATACCTAACTAAAATCCACACAACACCGACACTTTTCAAGAAAAAATAACCTAAGTAACAACTCGTGCATTGAACGGGTTAAAAGGCTAGTTCTAGTTAATTTATCAAACCAGATTTCGTAGAGTTTGAGGCATGAAAAGCAATATTTTTTTAAAAAAAAAAAACGGGGAAAAGCAATATTATTGATTAGCTCATTGTAGGGAATAGTTTCAAGCCTTTAAAATCCCACTAGCTTGAACCCCACTGTGATCATACACTAAAGTACGGTGGCGTCCAAAAGGGAAGAAGATAGAGCAAAAGAGTCGCCAACAAGATTTTAAGGAACTTGTAAACCGTTCACGAGGTGAAGGTTACACCCCTTAACGATCCAATAGATCGTCAACTCCATAAGGTCATGAACCAAATAAGGGTCCGGGGATGAAGGTACAAATCCAACCTAAAAGAGATTGAACCTGCCCTAATAATAGGCCTCTACTTTATTCTGCTCGTATTCATGTGCGCTTTCTGATTAACATACAATCAATAGGATTAACCCTAAACCTGTTTAATCTATGTTGGTTGAATTTAATGCACAAATAAACTATTATTGGCGATCACTTGAATTATAATCACAATTAACCTAACAAGATTATTAATTATCTTATTAAGCGTGATTGCAAGTACCAATTCCCTTTAACCTGCAATAAAAGGTGATCAAGCAATAACAATATACAACAATATGCATATCAAGCAACATAATAAATAATCATCATCAATCATAATCATAAATATAATAATCATAATCATGTTAAAGCATAGCAAGATCCTAGGCATGATACTAACAAGATTAATAACAAACCCTAGCATGTCACTAAGCATTAAAAATCAAATCTTTAACCCTAACATGATACTAACATGAATTAATATTAGGAAGAAAATAGGAAGCATCGTAACAATCATATTTAATATTAAAAATACCCTAGACATGATACTAGGAATCATAACAACAATATAAACATGATTTCTACATCATAATATCAATAAATCAATTAAAGCACTTACTTGGATGCCTCGTACCTCTTTCTAATAACAAAATACACACGTTAGTAACTTCAAGGAAAATAATAAACAAAACAATTAAATTAAATAATTTAAATAGAGATTTGGGACCAAACCCTCAGAAATTAAAACCTTTCACGTCTAGGGCGAAGGCAACTTCGAATATGGCTAGGTGTTTCTAGATCTAATGAATGCGGAATTTTGTATGAAAAAGCAAGAAAGAAATAAAGAATTCTAAAAGATTAATGCTATTGAGAATTGACGAAAGAAAGATGACGAATAAAGAGAATTAGGTGAATGAGATGAATGATGATAAAGAATAAGGAGAATTAGTGAATGTTGATGATTGTTGATTGTAGATTGATTCGTCCGTCAATCAAAACAGAATTTTTGATACGATATTTATAAAGAAAATCGGCCAAAAAAGATAATTTATCAAAACAGAGTCTGAAGATCACAAAACCAAATTGGCGCCAGCCCTGGCTCATTGGCGCCAGGACCAGTGGCTAGCGCCAGACGCCAATGGCTGGCGTCTGGCGCCAATCCTGGTTCCAGGCGCCAAGGCCTGGGGTTGGACGCCAAACCGGCTTTTAACACGTTTTCGAAAATCTGATAATTTTACCGTACTGGAAGATAAAATAATATAATTTCAGTCGAAAATGCTATTTGATCTAATTAAAACTCTAAAGAATCCTAATTGAATTAAGAATGATAAAACCTTCTAGAATGTTCTAGAAGACCAAAACCATTCCTAATTACATTAGGAATGATAAATCATATTAGGCCCTCCCCTAGATCATTGGGCCGTACTTAAAACTCAAACCGGGCCCAGTCTAGTAAATTGGCCATAACTTCCTCAATATTCATTGGAATTGGGCTTATAATATATCGTTGGAAAGGTCTTTGCAAGCCCCATCCAACTACACCACTATTGGACCCATATCATGGACCAACCAAACTGGATCGGCTGTTTTCCCTAAAATAAAGTTTTCAAAAACAGAGAGAAGAGAAAAGAAAAGAAAAGAAACTTTCCGCAACACTAGACCTTTCCACACTTTCGTTTCATTCGATTATGATTCGACGTGAAAGGTACTCATCACTGGGTTTGGTTTTGGGGAGACACAAATGGGTGTCTACAGAAGCCCCCACTTTGACTGAGTTTGGAGAAACGCATGTTTCGAAAACGAAAGTCAAAGTATCGATAGGGACGGAGAATGATTCAGAACGTTCTGCGATCCTAAATCAATCTTATAACGCCGATACCTGCAAAACAATGTTAGTTAAACAGATAAGAGAGTTAAGAAACGCGTATCTTGCACCGTCGAGCACACGTCTCTGAAAGTAACCGATTTGCTTTGCTGTTGTTTTGACGACCTCCTGCAAGCTAGAGAATGTCATCCCGCTTGAAAACCGCTACGCCTTGTAACTGCTTCCAAATTAGAAGATTGCTTCACCTGAAACAATCCTCTCCGCTGTGATAATATTCCACGTCCAAGGGAATACTATCGAAAATTATTTCTCTTGAAATAATTCTCATCCGCATTATGATCACATTCCATGCCTTAGGAAATATGATCGAAGACAATTTCGCCCGAAATTACCTTCAGTTGTTTGTGACAACTTTCCGCAAGCTAGGTAATGATGCCGAAGACATCTTCTCTCGAAGTCATCCTCATTTGATGCGATAATCTCCCAAAGGAAAATACTGAAGATCCACGCCCGTCGATCTTTAAAAGTTCGCCTGAACTTTGCTTTTGCTATGTCTGTACGTCGGCGCTCTTTGCTCTTGAACCTATATGTCGGTGCCCTTTTGCTAATGAACCTGAATGTCGGTGCCTTTTGCTAATGAACCTGTATGTCGGTGCCTTTTGCTAATGAGCCAATGCTTAGGCGCTTTAAGCTTATTGAGATGATCTTTTCATCAGGTCGATCACTTCATGTAATCAAGCCGATTACCTAATCATGTCAAATTGCTCAGAGGGGCTAACTGGCGTACCAAGGAACCCAAAATATATTGCAGAAGGCTAGCACAACCCCAGAAGGTGGCTGGCTGCTTTGGCGTCGCTGAAAATAGATCAACGCCAACTTTTCGCATTAGCGCCATGCGCTGAAATTGGCGTCTAGCGCCAAGAACATAATGTGACGCCAATGCCTAGGAACTGGCCCAACACGGGAATCACTTTAAATTCCCGTTTCAGTTCATTTCGTGCTCTGGTTTGTTGCGAACGCTGCTCGAAAGAAGTCGAAACTTCAATTGATCGTTGCTCATTCGTTTCTCAACCGAATTCGCTCAAATTTGTTGCAAATCAAAGCTCTTTTCATCCATATTCCCGATCTATGTAAGTTTCCTTCCAACTCGCACCGGTTTTTATGAATTATTGGCATGTTCATTCACGAATTTGATGAAAATTCGAAACTTATAATGCTCAATTTGCTCTATTTATCAAATTTTATGCCATGAAATTGCTTGTTTATGTTTATATATTGCCTTGGGAGTAATTTGAGACTTGTTTGACTCAATTTGGCGAAGAAATGAGCAATCCGCCATTGTTGGACCTCCTAAGGTCGTGAAAAACAATGTGGCTTGTTCTTGATGTTTTTGCTAGCAATTCTTGTTCAATTTGTCACAATAATCACTATAGTGTTGCAAGAAATTGTTTGATTGCTTGAAAAATGCTTATCATGCTCAATTCGAATTTGTGCTCTGTTTTAGTACTACGTACTCTGCTTTTTGCGAACATAGTATCATGCGGCTAGGCAAACCTTTAGATACTATAGAACCTTGATTTATGATGATTCTGCACAATGTAGCATGGCTAGACAACGAGGCTCCGGTTCACGATCCCGAAACACCAGACGGGAGCATGAGTCCGTGGAGGACGACACTACACCGTCCACTTCGCTTGGTCAGTTCCCAAAGTGGGATGAGCAGACCTTGTTCTTTGCTCCTGTCCACCACATTTCTGAGAGGGTGAGACGGGGAACCGAGCCGGGAAGGACACGACATCACGGCTCTGGCTACGATGGTCTCGGTGATTTGTATAGGATGCATATCGCCAGAGATCGAGAGACGAGACTCCTATGGGAGTCTTGCGGGTTGGTTGCCCTATTTGAGACCTCCGAGGCTATGGTCGCCTCCAGCGGGGGTCATCACGTAGTACGCGCTCTGGTGGAGTTCTTTTGGGACACCACCAACACATTTCATTTTCCATGGGGTGAGATGATGGTCACTCCTACAGACTTCAGTCTTATCACAGGACTGGAGTTCACTTCTGTGCCGCTGCCATTCGACGGCGGTATCGACGTCTTTTCTCCAGAGGTCGAGGAACTACTGGGGCCGATTGCTGTTCGGGCCCGAGCTGAGGTCGAGATGACTCAGTTTAGTGCTAGAGGGATTCGCCGCTCGACGCTGGCAGCGGCTCTTGATGACGATGCGACCACCCGAGAGCAGCGGGTGCGCATTTTCGTGCTGATGTTGTTGTCATGCTCAATTTGATTTTGTGCTCTGTTTTAGTACTACGTACTCTGTTTTCTGCGAACATAGTATCATGCGGCTAGGCGAACCTTAGATACTATAGAACCTTAATTTATGATGATTCTGCATAATGTAGCATGGCTAGACAATGAGGCTCAAGTTCACGGTCCCGAAACACTAGACGGGAGCATGAGCCCGTGGAGGACGACACCACACCATCCACTTCGCTTGGTCGGCTCCTAGAGTGGGATGAGCAGACCTTGTTCTTTGCCCCTGTCCACCACATTTCCGAGAGGGTGAGACTGGGAACCGAGCCTGGGAGGACGCGGCATCACGGCTCTGGCTGTGATGGTCTAGGCGATTTGTATAGGATGCACATCGCTAGAAACCGAGAGACGAGACTCCTATGGGAGTCCTGCGGACTGGTTGCCTTGTTCGAGACCTCCGAGGCTATGGTCGCCTCCAGCGGGGGTCACCACGTAGTACGCGCTTTGGTGGAGTTCTTCTAGGACACCACCAACACTTTTCATTTTCCATGGGGCGAGATGATGGTCACCCCTACAGACTTCAGTCTCATCACAGGACTGGAGTTTACTTCTGTGTCGCTGTCGTTCGACGGCGGGATCGACGTCTTTTCTCCAGAGGTGGAGGAGCTGTTGGGGCCGATTGCTGTTCGGGCCCGAGCTGAGGTCGAGACGACTCAGTTCAGTGCTAGGGGGATTCGCCGCTCGACGCTGGCAGCGGCTCTTGATGATGATGCGACCACCCGAGAGCAGCGGGTGCGCATCTTCGTGCTGATGTTGTTGTCAGGGACATTCTCCCCTGATAGGGGTAGTAGGGCATTGCTTTACTATCTCCCTGCTGTTCGCGATCTCCGGCGGATCGGGACTTATGACTGGGCCAGCTTGGCCTATACTGACTTCGTTCGCGCACTGAGGGACTCGTGTCGCCACCGGTCTCTTAGGACGAATGTCGCTTTGTCCGCTTTCTGGAAAGTTGTAGAGGTAAACATTATTCCCTATAACATTTAGCCCTATATGTTTAATTGGCATTTACTCATGCTTTAGCCTTTTAAAGATCTGGTTCTATGAATACTTTCCTTCCATTGCGCCGGCGAGACCATCGCCGAGGGGGTATCCGGTGAGCGCCTCTTGGGGCGGCCACCATGTGGACCTGTCTACTGCACGTGTCCGGAGTCGGATCATCTCGGTATGATTTTTGGTGCTTATCTTGCTCTTCTGCGATGTTTTATACATGTTCTTACCCGATTGGTAATTTTATAGGGACCTGAGGTAGTATACCGGCCATGGGGTGGTTGGACAGTCCCTGGATTAGCCGCACATTACTCTGCTGAGCGCCGTTACTTTCTGGGGACCTACGGAGCAGTTGCGTATTTAGGAGAGAGAGTTGCTAGACAACACTCTTCCGATGTTTTTGTCGTTCCTGCTCCTCCACCACGCTACATGTTCGACGAGAGGGAGTTGTCGAGCATGGCTGAGGAGCCTGGTTCTCTTTAGCGGTCCCATGTGATCCTTGGGCGGGGTTATGCTGAGGAGCTACTTCCTTTGTTAGCTCCAGCCCCCATGCCTGCCGAGGATGTGAGGGTAAGATTCTTGACTTTTGTTTTTCGCTGAGTAGCCCCCAAGTAATACCTTACTGATTTCTTTTTCTGTTTTATCAGGATGGTCCCACTGAGTTTGTGCCACCCCGTATGTCCATCCACTACCAGGGGATGTACGGGCCGATCGAGGAGATGATTTCTCCGGCTCCTGAGGGTGAGCGCTTCGTGGAGCGGTCGATTCCTCGTCATCAGACCAGAGTAAGTTTAGCTCTAATCCAGAATCTTGTATTCAGTTATCATGCATTTTTACTGACTTAAATTTCCTTGACAGTTCTCACGCGAGGTGGTTTCGGCTATGGCACGATGCATAGATGCCTTCCGGAGCCAACTCGTCCGGATGAGGAACGCAGCTACCTGTCGTCGAGACGACGCTGTCCGAGAGGTAACTTTTCTTTACTTATTGTTTCTGCACTATGCTTCAATTTTCACCTTGTTTCTGATTTATTTCTTTTTGTAGGGTCAGCCAATTGCTTCTCACACCCGTACGAGGCCTGAGGGGCGAAGAGAGCCGGCGAGGTCTAGCTCGAGACGTCGTCGCACTTCGTCAGGAGGTAGAGGTGGCCATTCTGAGGCTGCTCGAGCCGACGTTGCTGAGGGCTCAGGGTCCTCTTCTGAGGAGGTTCCGGCTGCACCGTTAAGAGAGGCTACCTCGGCTTTCAGAGATGGTGGGATGTACGAGGTTGGCTCGTCATCGCAGCAGCCTCCGCGGTCTCAGCCTCAGGTTGGCCTTGGTGTTGGAGCTGGTGCTGGAGCTAAGGCTGGAGCTGGTGGAGAGGTGACTCCTCGGACGGCGCAGTTTTATGGCATGATGGGCCTACGTCCTCCGGCGCCGTAGTTTATTTCTGTATATGCATTTTATTTTGACTTTTTATAGAACTTTGCCTTTGACTTGTTATTTAGACACTTTTGTTCTGTAAATCTATTATTATGTATTATTATTATGTTAGTGTGTGCAAATGTGATAACAATTTTGCGCAAAAAGATTCCGTCATTTTTATTATTGATGGAGGGTATTATCCGACTCTCTCCCCCAAAAAGAAAAAATAAAAAGGGAAAATAAAACGGAGAGAAAGGCTGATTTTTGAATTTTAATAAAAAAATCCAAAAAAAAGAATAAACAATAGAAAATTAACTAAACATAATTGCTATATTTAATTAATTAAGAAAAAGGATAGAGAGATATTTAGAAGAAATTAAAACGGGGCTATAAAATCATTAACCGACTCCAATTTAATATCAAAACGCAAACTGAGCACGCGCGGTTGTCCTGCTGACTTGGCGCCAGCTGGCGTCAGCCTGTGGCGCGTGGCGCCAGGCGCTATTCCTAGCGTGTGGCGCCAAGAGCAGATGGGTGACGCCAATTTTGGGTGTGTGACGCCAATTGACGCTGACTACGTATACCAGTCAGGTTGAAATTCCTCGCAATTTGTGCATAAATAGCCCCCTGCTCAGTCGATTATTCACATAATTCCAGCGAAAAAATTATTCTTCTCTTTAGAAAAAATAGTAATCATGTCTTTAGCCACTAAAACCTTCACCCAATATTCTCATGAGTGGTGTCGATCTCTCAATGTTAGTGAAAGAAAAGAATTGGATTTATTTCACTTGGGGGGAATATATGGCATTAAAGGGGTAGATCTAGACATAGACTTTATTCATACCGCTTTAGAATATTGGAACATTGACACACATTGTTTTAGAATAGGGTATGATGAAATTAGCCCTTTGCCAGAGGAATTTGGTGCTATTTTAGGCTTCCCTGCAATAGACCTGGTGGTGATCCCTAGAGTAGATGCATATTACTATAAGGATTTTGAGCGCTTCTTTAATTTGAAGGAAAGGGATTTGTCAAAGATAGTGAATGGCAACGTGGTGAACTTAAAGGAATTCGCACGCTATTATTTTGATAAACCGCTTTCTGAATCTCTTCACATATATAAAAGAAGGGCGTTCTTATTCTGCATGCTTAATCAATATTGTCTTAGTAGTGGTAAAATTAATGAGGGTCGATCAATTATAACCACTGTGCTAGAACAAATCGAATCAGGGAGAAATCCGATGCCTTTAATAGTTGGAGAGACTATGATTGGTCTAGATGAGTTGAAAAGGGACCCAAAAGCACCTCTTCGCGGTTCTCCAATTTTATTACAGGTAGAAAAATAATATTTTTAATTACAGAAATTAAAAAATATATTTTTGTATTGTAATATTGATTTATTCGCATTCCTAACTTTTCCTTTTTTTTTTTTTTTTTTTAGATGTGGCTAATGGAAAGGCTAGGATTAATTAGCCCTCCGGACGACATTGAAAGTTATACGCCCACTTGCTTTGTGAGAAGAAAGAAGCGCATCCCTAAAATTGGGCGCCATGGGTGGAAGAAAGTCTTTGAATCACGTGACTTTGCTATCAAGTGGGCCATCCCATGGTGGAAAATAAAAAGGATGGTTGGTGTTAACAAGCAACCTTTCTGCCGTCTTCCAAGCTTGTCTCTCATGACATATTATTATCCCTGCAGAGTAAAGAGACAATATGGCTTGCTTCAAAATATTCCTTCCGGGGATCTTTGTCCTCCCTATGAGTATCCCATATCTCAAGAGGTAGATAAATTTGACACGTACTGGAGCGCTAAACCTTTATGGGAAGTGATTACCCAAAAGGTTCCCCCTTCTTTGCCTAATGATGTAAAGAAGTGGTTGCTGAAGAAGTCTTCAATTGATCAGGGTAGGACTGATGTGAAGAATCGTCTAGGTGACAGGGTGACACCGGCCAAGGAACGCTTAGGTGCAAGAATTGAGTTCAAGACACCTATAATGCCTAAGAAGAAGAATTCTACTAAAGACAAGGGGAAAAGGAAAGCTACCATTATAGACAAAAAGGTTTGGGTGGAAAAGAAGCATGGGGTGCTAGCGGAAGGGGAAACAATCCATTCTAAGATTGAATGTAGGTCCTCTAAAGGATGCCTACTAGCCAAAGTAATGGATGAAGAGGAGGAGGCAGAAAAGAATTGGAAAAGAGCAAAGAAGGAGAAGAAAGATTAGAACATTGCTTAGCTTTCGATTTATTAGATTCTTAGTTTTTATTTAAAGTTAATTTATTTCAGCTTTATTTAAATTCCATTAACAATGCAATTTTATTTTATTAATGAAATTTCAGCTTTCAATTAAATTGTTACTTTAAATTTGTTTTATTAAAGCAATGAAAAACCGAAAAAATTGATTTTCCAGAAATTCTTCGAGTACGGGAGTCGAAAATTTTCCAAAAAAACACCGAAATTCGCCCAGATTTTATTACTGAATTGGCGTCAATAATTGCAAATTGGCGCCGGATATTGATGTCTGGCGCCAGGCGCCAATACTGTCGTCTGGCGCTAATGGCCTTTTTCTGGCGCCAGACTCTGTTCTGCGACGCCAGTTGCTTTTCCGACTTTTTTGACTTTTTGTTGATTCTGGAATGCGGAGATGTCAAAAAATAAAGTGGCCGCACCCGTGATGGGTTGCCTACGTATCCTTTCCTAAGGAATCAGGCCGAACGTAGCTCTCTTGAGTGTCCTACTCAAGTAATTATGGGTAGTATTTTTTAAGTTGGTCAAGATTGGTCATGTTTGAGAATTCATTGCCATCCATGTCAGTTAATTTTGCTGCACCACCTGACAGGATTGTTTTGACAATGTAGGGGCCAGACCAATCAGGTCTAAACTTTCCCCTTGGATCTAAAACATTTTTCCTTAGTGCCTTTAATACCAAATCTCCTATTTTGATATTTCTTGTTTTAACCTTCTTATTAAAATGTCTAGCCATATGATTTTGATAACACTGGGTGTGATGTAGAGCTTCTAGTCGTTTTTCGTCGAGTAGGATCAATTCTTCATATCGTGCCCTAGTCCATTCGACTTCATCGAGTTTACTTTCTAGCGCAATACGTAGAGATGGTATTTCTAGTTCGACAGGTTGTACGACATCCATTCCATATACCAAAGAAAATGGTGTATTTCCTGTTGACGTACGGATTGACGTGCGATAACCCCACAATGCAAAGTGAAGCTTGTCAGGCCAATCCTTGTAATTTTCTGTCATTTTCTCGATGATAGTCTTTAAATTTTTATTAGCTGCCTCGACTGCTCCGTTTGCTTGAGGTCTATAAGGGGACGAATGATGATGTTGGATACCATATTTATGTAGCAATTCTTCACATTCGGCTTGAAAGTGAGTTCCATTGTCACTTATCATTTCATGTGGGACTCCATATCGACAAATGATATTTCTCTCGATAAAAAGTGCTACATGTTTTGCGGTGAGTTTAGCATATGATTGCGCTTCAACCCTCTTCGTAAAGTAATCAATCGCTACGAGAATAAATTCATGGCCTCCTGTCCCTGGAGGAGCGATCTTTCCAATTATGTCAATTCCCCATGTAGAGAATGGCCATGGTGATGTGTAGGTGTAGAGCAAAGATGGTGGAACGTGTTGTAAATTGGCATAAATTTGACACTTAGGGCATCTTTTTACATATTGATGGCAATCCCTATTCATGGTAGTCCAATAATACCCTTCTCGCATTATTTTCTGGACTAACATTTTGCCATTCATATGAGTTCCACAGATTCCTTCGTGGACCATTCTCATTATTCTTTGTGCATCTACCTTCCCCACGCATAGGAGAGCTCGACCTTTAGGTACCCTTTTATGTAGCTCGTTATCTATGAGTACATATTGAGAAGCCAAAAGTCTCAAGGCTCGTTTTGCTCTTTTGTCAGCATGAGGAGGGTATTCTCCATTGGTGACATAGTTGAGAATGTCTGTGTACCATGGTTCTTCTTCTCGTTCTTCATCTTCGTCTTGGATTGGGTTGTCGTCTTCTATAGCCTGTATATATGCTGGTTTGTGCCTTTTTTCGATAGTTAGAGGCATTTGTTCGATATCCGTGGGAATCCTAACCATTGAGGCTAGTCTTGCCAAGGCATCAGCGAATTGGTTTTCTTCTCTTGGTAGATATGTGTATTCTACCTTCTCTAACTGATCGGTAAGAGTTTCCAGATAAGTTTAGTAAGGAGCTAGGCTTTCGCTCCTAACTTTCCACCTTTTAGATATTTGATTGATGATTAGAGGGGAATCGCCGAATATCCTTAACTTCTTTACTCCCAATGCCAGGGCTGTTTCAAGGCCTACCACACATGCTTCATATTCAGCAGCATTGTTGGTAACGTTGAAATCAAGCTTTATTGAGATTGGGACGTGTTCTTCTTTAGGTGATACTAGTAGCACTCCGACACCACATCCCTTTTGGTTTGAGGCTCCGTCAAAGTACAAGGTCCAAGTATCATCTTTAGTGACCATCAAATCTTCATCTGGAAATTCATTGTCCTGTATTGGTGTCGAGTCTTCTATTGGAAAGTCTGCCAGAAAGTCTGACACCACGGATCCTTTAATAGCTTTTTGTGGCATAAACCGTACATCGAACTGGGCTAAATTGACTATCCATCTTGAAATACGTCCATTGAGCGTTGATTTCTCGAACAAGTATTTGAGTGGATCCGATCGAGATACCACGAAAACGGTATGCATCAACATGTAATGTCTCAACTTAGTTGTGGCCCACACCAAAGCGAGGCACAATTTCTCGAGTGGTGTATAGCGTGTTTCGTATTCGAGCATTTTCTTACTTAAGTAATAGATTGCATTCTCTTTGTTTTCTACCTCTTGTGCTAGCATGGCTCCCATTGTCTCTTTGGTAACCGTCAAATATAACCTGAGAGGTATTCCGGGAAGTGCTGGCGCTAATACGGGAGGATTTGCGAGGTAGGCTTTGATCCGGTCAAAGGCTTTTTGACACTCGTCATCCCATATTACTGGTATATTCTTCTTGAGCTTTTTGAAGATTGGTTCACATATTGTTGTTAATTTTGATATGAACCTACTTATGTATTGTAACCGGCCAATGAATCCTCGAATCTGTTTCTCGGTCTTGGGCGGTGGCATTGTCATGATCGCTTTAATCTTGGTTGGATCTATCTCTATTCCTCTAGAGCTTATGACGTATCCCAAGAGCTTGCCTGAGGTTACTCCAAAAGCGCATTTTGAGGGATTTAACCTCATATTATATTTTCTTAGTCTTTTGAAAAATTTCCTTAAGGCTACTTGATGGCCTGGACGGTCTTTTGATTTTACAATCATGTCGTCTACATATACCTCGACTTCTTTGTGCATCATGTCATGGAGCAAGGCAGTTGCTGCACGTTGGTAAGTAGCACCTGCGTTTTTCAACCCAAATGGCATTACCGTGTTACAGTAAGTGCCCCATGGTGTGATAAAAGTTGTTTTCTCCATGTCTTCTTCCGCCATGAGAATCTGATTGTACCCTGCGTATCCATCCATGAATGAGAGGAGCGCGTGATTTGCTGTGTTGTCTACCAGAATATCGATGTGTGGCAAAGGGAAGTCGTCCTTTGGACTTGCCTTATTTAGATCTCGATAGTCGACACACATCCTTACCCTTCCATCTTTCTTTGGTACTGGGACGACGTTAGCGACCCATTAGGGGTATTTGGATACCTTGATGAAACCTGCAGTTATTTGTTTTTGAACTTCTTCTTTTATTTTAAGTGCTACATCGGGTTTCATTCGACGTAGCTTTTGTTTTACAGGTTTCATTCCGGGAATTAATGGTATAGTGTGTTGAGCTATTTCTCTGTTAATGCCTGGCATATCTTCATATGACCAAGCAAATACATCGATAAATTCTTTAAGCAAGTTAATTAAATCGGTTCTTTCTTGTTTATTTAATGTTAGTTCGATTTTAACTTCTCTTTTATGAGTTGAATCATTTGAGATGTCAACTGTTTCAGTCTCTTCAATTACTGGTGTTTTCTTTTCAAGTGTTTCCATTGCTTTAATAAATTCTTTATCTTTTTCATCGTTAGCTAAGCAATGTTCGTCATCTTGGGTTAGGGAAGAACACGAGAAGTAAGGAGAAAGAGCGATATTATTATACTCTGAGATCATTACATCAAAGAGTGATATGTCCTCAGGGACTGGATCACTAACTATCCTAGGAGAAGAAACAGGAAGGGAAGGCGTTATAACTAAAGACTTAGAAGATTCTAAAGGGAAAGACTTTGACTCAGACTCTGACTCTGACCCTGACGATTCTTCAAACATTGGCCCTTGTCCTGTCGTGATTGATATCTTCCTCCCACTTGGAGTAATCACCCTAATAGTCTTGCGCCACCCTTGCAGTAATCCTTCAGCTGGAGTAATTAGCTTCGAGGGATCGAAGTTTTCACTTTGTAGGACCGTTTGAATGAGTGAGGAGTTGTCTTCCTCATAAATTGGCTCATTCTTTTCTCGCCCAAACAGTAATCCCATGACGTTAAAGTCAAAGCATGGAGGTGCTTTCTCCTTATGGACGGGAATTGGGATTTCATCAGTGAAATAGCAATCCAAGAAAATCTCGAATCCTGGTTGTCGTATGCCATTTACAACAAATGGTTCAGGAAATTCATAGCATGGATAGTCCTCTCCTTCCTTTATAAACTGACCATTAAGCGTAAGAGGGTACTGATCCATGGAAATTGCTTTCTTTTGAATGCGAGCGTCCCTACGTGCTTTTAATTTGTCCTGGGCTCGCTTGAGATCTTTCCGAGTCGGTTCGAAACCAAGTCCGAAAGTATCTAGTTTAGGGAGGCCAGGTGACTCTATTAATTTTGCTATCCCCTTTTTCTTTCCTAAGGTCATCCCAGGGAAGTGTCCTTGTTTTTTCAGCATAGTGTTGATAATCATGTTGGAATGGGGGTCGTGGCAAAGAGATGTCCTTTCATCCTCTTGGATTAAGGAGACTTCTTCGTTAAAGCCCCATAGGTCTTCATCATCTTCGTCGTGCTCCACGTTGATGATTGGATTCTCTATTGACTTGATCCTCATTGGTGAAGCATCAATGGTGATGGGAATTCCTCCAACTATAGCTTTCACTTGTTGGTGGAGAGATGAAGGGACGGCCTTTAGATCATGGAGCCAAGGGCGTCCTAACAACAGATTGAATGAGGCTTTGATGTCTACCACTTGAAAAGTAGTAGCATGTTCTATTACTCCTGCCGTCACATTTAGGGTTATTTTGCCAAGAGCTTGACGTCGAGTATTATCGTAAGCTCTTATTCCTTGTGTAGACGGAGTTAAATCCTCATTCTTTATGCCGAGCATCCTCGCAGTCCTAAGTGGACAGACGTTAATAGCCGATCCATTGTCTACAAGTGTCATGGGAACATTCATTCTCTTGCAGACTACTGTGAGGTTTAACGCTTTGTAGTGCTTGTCACCTTCCGGGGGTAAATCTTTATCAGAGAAGGTGATTAGATTAATTGGACTAGGGAGATCACTCGTGAGGAAGTTAACTAGTCCCTCAGGAGTGGTGTCAGAATCGATCCCAATTTTATCCAAAGCATTCATCACAGCCAACCTATGTTCTCGAGATGTTGCTAGAAGCTTCCATACATTCATCTCAACTTTTGTCTTCTTGAATTGTTTAACAATGTCATTGTCCTAGATGATAGGTATGGGAACTTGTTGTACGGTAGGCATGGGTTGCGTTGAAACAGGAGGTTGTATTCTCCCGGATCTTGTGAGGACGTCTATTGATGTATCTTCTTCAGCCCAAATGTCGTCTGTGGTGTATGATATGGAAGGTGAAGGTTCTAATATGTCTTTTAGATAGACATCTTCTTCATCACTTTCCCATACTCCATTCACATTTATATCCTCTTCTTGTTGAACTTGGACTAATTCCTTTCTATCAATCATTTTCTGCACCAAATCCTTGAATTTGAAGCAGTTTTCTATGGTGTGTCCTCCTGACTGATGGTATTGACAGTAATATCTATCTGTTCTTTTTAATGATTCAAATGGTCTCGGTTCGAGAGGTTTGACCTTGCCACTCTCGGAGAGCATTTTAAACATTTGTGCATACGGGATCCCAATTGGAGTATAAATTTTATTGCTCTTCTTGGGTCTTTCGGTGACTTGTAAGGGAAAGTATTTTGCCTCATAAGTCGTTTTTACTGGTGTGAATTCTCTCTTGGGTTCTTGATCATATTCCTTGCAAAGTTCATTCAGAATTTTGAGAGTTTCATGTAACAGTTGTGATGTCTCCCTCAGATATAGTGTGAGTATTCGTATCTCTACCTCATTTGCTAGTTCTGGAGGATTATCCTCGATATCGAAAAAGATCTCTTCTTCTTCTTCTTCGGTCATTTTAACAGGCTTAATGAGAGATGAGGGGTCGACTTCGCTTTCTTCATCGGAGATAACCAATGTGTGAGCTAGAGGTGCATTATCAATACTCGGTTTCTTACTGGCAGGAGGCAACGGCAGCTTATTACTGTCAATCAGGTCTTGGATAGCTTCCTTAAGTTTCCAACAGCTTTCAGTAGAATGGCCCCTACCTTGATGATACTTGCAATGTGCATTAGGGTTCCAATTAGGCGACCTTTTCTCGACTGGTGGATCTCCAAATGGTCCAATGGGAGTTATAAGACCTTTTTCATTTAGCCGATCAAATGCGGTGTCATAACTCATGCCAATAGGAGTGAAGTTTCTCTTAAACAGTTTCTTTTGTCCTTGGTTGTTCATGGCAAGGACTTCTCCTAGATTAAAGGTGCTAACATTATTTGAGTGGGCGGTTTTGGAAGAAGAAGGATTGTCGTTCTTCTTTCCTTTCCAGCCACTGTTGGAGTTATTGTTGGCAGCTTTAGATTTAGCTAAGTCATCTTCAATATTAATCCCAATATCATAAACAGCCTTAAAGGTATGAAGGTTATTTTGATATTTAAGATGTTTTGAATATTTTTCTTGGAGATTTTTAATAAACAATCTCACGGACTCTTTTTCATTTGGTACCTCAATCATTTTAGCTGAGGTTTCTCTCCATTTGTTAAAGAAAGATGTGAAGCCTTCATTCTCCTTCTGCTTGAGAATTTCAAGTTCTCTATGGTCAGTTTCGACTTGAACGTTGCACTTGTACCTATCAACGAAAGCGTTTGCTATGGATTCCCAGGTAGAGGTCTTTTCTTTTTCAAGAGAAAAGAACCATTGTTGGCAAACGGTCTCGAGAGATAGCGAGAACAGCGAAGGGAAAATTTTCTTATCGATACCCTTGATACTCATTATTGTTTCAAATGCTCTTAGATGGAAGTAGGGGTTGTCGATTGCCCTAAACTTTGGGATGTCGTTGGCACTGAACTTCTGCGGAAGAAGATCCTTATCCAGTGAGACCCCTTGGGATGTGAGTTCTTGAAACTTGTAGTCGCTGGACAACTTGCTTAGGCTTTCTTGCATGAGGTCCATTTGTTGTTGCTTCGCGGGATCCTCGATCTTAAGTGCGAGAAGCTTTAGTGTCTCAGTTACAGTGGCCAATTGGTTCTTGAGATCGTTAACTTCTTCCTGAGTTGCCATTATAACTCTTGCTTTCCTCTTGCGGGCTATAGGTTTGTCGAAAAGTTGGACTTGTACGAAGAGGTTATCTTTGATTAATCGTCCTTCCTTTCTTGACCACGCGCTGTAGATTAAGCCAGTTTGCGTTTTAATTACTTGACTCGAATCAGTTTGACTCTATGGCTTTTGTTTAAATAAAAGAAAAAAGTATGCATATTTTTAGGGAGGAATAATGTACATGTGTTTAGGGAACTTAAGTACTATTATTTATTGGAGGATTAATATCCGACTTACCCCCCTAAAAAAATGACGAAAAATAACGCGCGCACACAAGACTCCCTTAATCATGGTCAAGACATGTGTAATAGTGTGTGTATTGAGTGTAAGTGACATGTTTGGACTCTTGTGTAAGACCATGGGACTTAGTGCCTAAACTCGAATATTGATTCAATTAAGCAGAATTAACCGAATTAAATAGGAAACTGAATAATTAGACATTAGGTGATGACTCGACAAATAATCCGAACTGTCGGCCAAGCGACAGGACTGGCGTCACAATATGGTGGTTGGCGCCAGACTTTTTAGTAAATGTCTGGCGCTACACACCATACAGTGGCGCTACAGCCCAAATTTTGGCACCAACATTGGAGCCTCGGTCTGGGACTGTTTTCGATATTATTAGTCAACTTGGGTATGCCTTAAGTCGTACTAGGTCAATTCCGATTAAAAGAAGAAAAAACGTTATGGACTCGAATTAATTAATTAATTAATTAATTAGGCAAAGTTCTTTAAGTCACTAATTATAATCTCAACACAAATCAACAAACGGTTAGGAGGAGCATGGAAAATATATGCACAACAAATAATGCACAATTAGTCAAGTAGGCACAATATGATGCAATGAGTTCGCAACCTAACCATGGCTCTAGTTCTCTAAAGTTCGGGATATGGTTTAGTCAAATAGGGTCCATGGTTAATTGTTCAGATGCACCGCATAGAATCCTAACCGTGAAGGGTTAACGCGTGTGGATAGAACACCGCGAGTTTTTAGAAAAAACTCACTTCCATGGTTTGGTGAATTCAACATCTCAAATGTACCCTTTGTTGCCAGGAGCGTTCAATCGGGTAGATAGAGCATGAATTCCCAGAGGGTTATGTCCATATGTAGAACACATATGGGTTTCAGAAAAATGAGAAAAAAATTCAATCAGGAAGTAGGATTGAGCAAACAATACGAAAAATCGGTCGAAATTAGAACGCATATTTCTGGCTCGGTATTGGGGGAAATTGGCGCCAGCAAACAGAGACTGGCGCCAACTTTTAACTGTAGTGCCTGGCGCCAATACTGGCGTCTGGCGCTACGGCTAAAAGTATGGCGCCAAGCTCTGGCCCCTGACGCTACTTCCCACATGCCTCAGCAGCTTTCTGTGCTCAATAAAATCATCTAGTTTCGCGCGGTGTTATTTCAGTCCTAGTTGTGAAAGACATTTCTCAAATTTCCTACGTGTAAAATCCTTATGTTTTTGACTCATTACGGATGGTCTTTCCAATGAGAACCTTTTTATGCATATGCCACAATGTTAATCAAAATTACGCACATGAAATACTTAGAACTTTTCGAGTCTCATCCACTCATTCTAAATCATTGCCGAAACAAATTCAGGAATTAAAATAGAAATCCTCCCAAGTGGAGTCGCCAAAAACTGTAGGGAATAGTTTCAAGCCTTTAAAATCCCACTAGCTTGAACCCCACTGTGATCATACACTAAAGTACGGTGGCGTCCAAAAGGGAAGAAGATAGAGCAAAAGAGTCGCCAACAAGTTTTTAAGGAACTTGTAAACCGTTCACGAGGTGAAGGTTACACCCCTTAACGATCCAAGAGATCGTCAACTCCATAAGGTCATGAACCAAATAAGGGTCCGGGGATGAAGGTACAAATCCAACCTAAAAGAGATTGAACCTGCCCTAATAATAGGCCTCTACTTTATTCTGCTCGTATTCATGTACGCTTTCTGATTAACATACAATCAATAGGATTAACCCTAAACCTGTTTAATCTATGTTGGTTGAATTTAATGCACAAATAAACTATTATTGGCGATCACTTGAATTATAATCACAATTAACCTAACAAGATTATTAATTATCTTATTAAGCGTGATTGCAAGTACCAATTCCCTTTAACCTGCAATAAAAGGTGATCAAGCAATAACAATATACAACAATATGCATATCAAGCAACATAATAAATAATCATCATCAATCATAATCATAAATATAATAATCATAATCATGTTAAAGCATAGCAAGATCCTAGGCATGATACTAACAAGATTAATAACAAACCCTAGCATGTCACTAAGCATTAAAAATCAAATCTTTAACCCTAACATGATACTAACATGAATTAATATTAGGAAGAGAATAGGAAGCATCGTAACAATCATATTTAATATTAAAAATACCTTAGACATGATACTAGGAATCATAACAACAATATAAACATGATTTCTACATCATAATATCAATAAATCAATTAAAGCACTTACTTGGATGCCTCGTACCTCTTTCTAATAACAAAATACACACGTTAGTAACTTCAAGGAAAATAATAAACAAAACAATTAAATTAAATAATTTAAATAGAGATTTGGGACCAAACCCTCAGAAATTAAAACCTTTCACGTCTAGGGCGAAGGCAACTTCGAATATGGCTAGGTGTTTCTAGATCTAATGAATGCGGAATTTTGTATGAAAAAGCAAGAAAGAAAGAAAGAATGCTAAAAGATTAATGCTATTGAGAATTGACGAAAGAAAGATGACGAATAAAGAGAATTAGGTGAATGAGATGAATGATGATAAAGAATAAGGAGAATTAGTGAATGTTGATGATTGTTGATTGTAGATTGATTCGTCCGTCAATCAAAACGGAATTTTTGATACGATATTTATAAAGAAAATCGGCCAAAAAAGATAATTTATCAAAACAGAGTCTGAAGATCACAGAACCAAATTGGCGCCAGCCCTGGCTCATTGGCGCCAGGACCAGTGGCTAGCGCCAGACGCCAATGGCTGGCGTCTGGAGCCAATCCTGGTTCCAAGCGCCAAGGCCTGGGGTTGGACGCCAAACCGGCTTTTAACACGTTTTCGAAAATCTGATAATTTTACCGTACTGGAAGATAAAATAATATAATTTCAGTCGAAAATGCTATTTGATCTAATTAAAACTCTAAAGAATCCTAATTGAATTAAGAATGATAAAACCTTCTAGAATGTTCTAGAAGACCAAAACCATTCCTAATTACATTAGGAATGATAAATCATATTAGGCCCTCCCCTAGATCATTGGGCCGTACTTAAAACTCAAACCGGGCCCAGTCTAGTAAATTGGCCATAACTTCCTCAATATTCATTGGAATTGGGCTTATAATATATCGTTGGAAAGGTCTTTGCAAGCCCCATCCAACTACACCACTATTGGACCCATATCATGGACCAACCAAACTGGCTCGGCTGTTTTCCCTAAAATAAAGTTTTCAAAAACAGAGAGAAGAGAAAAGAAAAGAAAAGAAACTTTCCGCAACACTAGACCTTTCCACACTTTCGTTTCATTCGATTATGATTCGACGTGAAAGGTACTCATCACTGGGTTTGGTTTTGGGGAGACACAAATGGGTGTCTACACTCATATATACTCCCTACTTTTTTTTCTTTTTAAAAATTTACTCATTTTCCTTTTTAGATATGTTTTGTTATTTACTCATCTAACATATACCATTTTAAGAAAATGGCACTCACAACTTGTACTCTTATTATCTAATACTATTTCAAAATTTACTTTCACAATAAACAATTGTCTTTCTCCTAAATATAATTGTTAGGAATATAGGAAAATATATTATTGTGATATATTTTCCATATAGATCTTATGATATTATATTTAGGATAATAATATATCTTAGTGATATTCTAAAATAGATTTATGAAATTTTATATGATAGAGTTTATATTGTGTAGGTTATCTTTTGTAGGCTATAAATAATAGCCAAGATCATCAATACAATTTAAGCTATTTTCTCATAAATAATTTAGCATGGTATCAAGAGCAGGTTAAATCTTGGGGCCGTTCACAAAAATTTTCCCCCTGCCGGTGGGTTAGAAAATAATACTCACCGGCGGGATTCATAAATTTTACCGAAAAATTCCGCTGTGCAATTTTTTTTCTTTTTTTGTGAGTTGATTCGGGCATGATTTTGCTCTTTTGGATATAAGTTTGGTTTTACTCTAAAAGACCAATAAGAGAATTGAGTGTGGTTTACTCTGAAAGACCAATAAAAGATTTGAGTGTGGTTTACTCTGAAAAACCAAGATTTGAGTGTGGTTTACTCTGAAAAACCAATAAAAGATTTGAGTGTGGTTTACTCTGAAAAACCAATATTTGATTGGAGCTTGGTTTTGCTCTGGAAAAACCAAAAATTGTTATATTTGCAGGTTCGAAAAGAATGACGTTCCTGTTTGATTGATGACAGATGAGTTCGAAAAGATGAACGTTCTCATCATTGAAGAAAAAAAAATTGAAGGCGACATCAACAGAGTAGTGCAACTCGATCAACTTCAACAAAGTGCGAATTTCCAATCGTAACGTTCGTGTTACTGCCGTTACGATTGCGGGAGGGTGTTAGGAATATAGGAAAATTATTATTGTGATATATTTTCCATTTAAGCTATTCTCTCATAAATAATTTAGCAATAATTGATTGCAATCTTGATTTCGTGAAAAGGAAAGTGTGCATATAGAAAATAAACGGATGTACTACAACCAATCCCCCTTTTAATTTCCTAGGCTAGCTTTTTCTACAAAACATGTATTCCGATTTGTTAAGTTTCTCATCAAAGTGGTTAGAAATTTTATTCCTCTTTATTTTGGCTTATACGATATTACTAATGCATGCTATTATGCAAAGTTATGTACTACACCAGAAATTGATTAAGTTGTTCAATTTTTTTGTTGGTTCAATACTTAAATAGGTATTAGAACTTTTTGTGTGAAACTATCTAATAAAACTAAAATTTTGTCAGAATCTAGCTAATAAAAAAATGTTGTAAAAAATTACCTATTAAAAGGTAAAATTTAATAAGATACTATCATTGACCGAATTTCTACCATTGACTTAATATTACGACTTTGATCCACCTTAAAATACCCCCGAAACAACTGTAAGGGTTGGTTTACAAGGTGGTAAGGTAATTTTCCAGGTGCTTGGGGGATATTCCGAGTTGCAGAGGATAGATTAGTGTTTTGGGATGGTGGTTTTTGGAGTTAGAGGTGGTGGCTTTGGGGTTGAAAGGTGGTTTAGGTGTGATATGATGGGTGCAATTTCAGAAAGCGATGGTTTCAAGAATGTTTTGACGCCGTTAACGGTGGGTTTTATAACATTTTACCATTTGTTAGGTAGTTTATATGTAGCATTTTACCTTTATTCGGTAGTTTATTCCTTTAAAAAAAAAGGTAGTTCATTACAACATTTTTTCATTAGCTAGTTTCTTATAAAATCTGGTTTTATATATTTTTTTTTAATTAATATCTTCGCAATCATTACCCATATCGTCCGTGCCAACAATTAGTTTTGCATCAAATGAAATCTTGTTTAGAAAAATAACACCAAAATCCTTATATGGGGTACACACAAAGAAAGAAGACCGTATATGTCCATTCAGGTCTTGTATACTTCACTTTAAAAATTATACATATATAATAAAGATATTTTCAAATTAGAAAATATAATTTCAACTTAGTAAAAATAAGTTCAATAAAGTAGAAATATTTCAATTCAGTAAAAATAAGTTAAGTTTAAGAAAATTTAGTAACTTTAAAGAAGAAAAATAATCGCAAATCGGTTAAAAAATCAGTTTAGCAAAAGCAATTAATTTCAGTTTAGTAAATTATTTTCATTCAGTTAAATAATTTACATTGCGCCAAAATAGTTTCAGCTTAATAAAAATAATTTTAGTTCAATAAAAAGAATTTCAATTCAGCAAAAATAAAGTGAAGTGAACGGGGCCTAAGTGCTCAATATCCTTCTTACTTATTGCAACTTGGACTAAATAATGAATTAAAAAAAAGTCAAAGCAACTACCAATTTATTTATTTATGGTATTATTTATCATCATTGTAGCAACATTTTATGTCAACAAAATGAAACCAAACACATTTATGTATTGATATAATAGTATATACAGACTAGATCAAGAGTATATCCATAATATAAATGTATAATACATATACTCTATAGAAATAAGTGAATGGAATAATATAAAGAATTATGTATAGCACATAGTGGCGACATAATATAGTATGAACCTTTCGTTGAGTACGTATTAGAAAAAAAAATAAAAAGAAAAAAATAATAGTAGAAAGTTCCTATAAATAGCAAGAAACATAACTAGGAAACTCACAAAACAAGAATTCTCTCTTTGTATAGTATTGGAGTACATACATTAAAAAAAAACAGTTTTGATAATATAATCAAACCAAAAATGGAGAACAAGGCATTCTCGAAAAGAATGATGCTAGCTACCCTTGCCACTTTCGCATTAGGTATTTCATTCTTCACTTCATTCATTCAATATGTAGTAATTTAATTTGTATGATGACTACTAATTATTTTTATGTTATATATATAGTGATGATGCTGCAAATTCATACGGGAGAAGGCGCGTGTCCAGCAGCATATGATGATCCATGTACCAATCCTAACGAATTATGTTGCTCAACCAATCCAAACTTGCATTGCGTTCAAGTTGCAACCAATGTGTACAAATGTAAAGATGATACCACATGTGAGGATCACCACGACCATGAGTGTTATCCCAACTTTTTTGATTGTTGTACTGGCTTAAATTGTGTCCAACTTGCATCTGGTAAAAAATGCAAAGAGGGCACTTGTGAAGCCCACAGTGGACATGAATGTACCCCTGGTGTTTTTGAATGCTGCAGTGGCACTGGCCTAGATTGCGTTCAAGTTTCAATTTCACCCGAAGTTTACCAATGCCTGTAAATGCCATCGTATATATATATGATCATACACTATATATATGATCATATATATGTTAACTAACTCTACAATGCACTCAACAAGCTGAGGCCGGGTGTAGAGCTCATTATTATCGTGTGCTATGTGTAGTTTCCATTACACATTCTTTTTTAATTTCCTTAATTGGTTGTTGTTTGAGATTCTCTTTTCCTTTGATTTGTCTTGTTTCCTTTCTTTTGGTTCATATGTTTAGTATGTATGGCCTGGTTGGGATTGTATTTTTCATCATTAATGAATTCAAATATATGAAATCATTTTCAATTTTCTGCATCACTTGGTTTTTTGTACTTATATCATTATAATTACCCAAAAAAAAAAAAAATTTACATGTAATATACACTGCAAAATTTGAAACGTCTATCTTATCGGAATATCACACCCTAATCTTTCTAATAGTTAAAAAAAAAAACCTCCTTTTCACAAAGGGGTCAGATTATTATTTTCATGAGTTGGTACGGTGTAGGGTAGCCAAGCAAAGCAATAATCAAAGTATATAATTGTTGCTCGTTTTCTTCACGATAAATATGTCGGGATGCAAAAGTCATTAAAGTCTCCAAAATTATATTTCCTTTAGATCAGCTAAAAGCAGGTGCAAATGTGCAAGTTCCAAGCCCAAACAATTTGCAAGTCACAAAAAAAACCATTGTGAATACGAAGCTTCTACGACGACTACGGACAACTACAATAAGAGATTAAATCTGATCCATCGATATAGTTTGTTGCTTAATCTTAGCCTTTGAATGTTACATTTTTAAAAAAATAAAAAACCTAATTTACACATCATTTAAGTCATGACAAGTCATCGACCAGTCAACAAAGAGTTGTTTAGTTACTAACTTTTAGAGGGTAATTTTTTTTTTCCAAGTTATAATAATATAATTTATAAATAACCAACCAAATTTGAAATAAGTCGTCCAATATAAATTAAGGAAAAAAAAACATTTGTACAAGTACATCCCATTTTGATTGCTTCCGTTACACATTCTTTTTTAATTTCCTTAATTGGTTGTTGTTTGAGATTCTCTTTTCCTTTGATTTGTCTTGTTTCCTTTCTTTTGGTTCATATGTTTAATATATATGTGGCCTGGTTGGGATTGTATTTTTCATCATTTATGAATTCAAATATATGAAATAATTTTCAATTTTCTGCATCACTTGGTTTTTTGTACTTATATCATTATAAATACCCAAAAAAAAATTTACATGAAATATACACCGCAAAATTTGGAACGTCTATCTTATCGGAATATCATACCCTAATCTTTCTAAAGGTGGAAAAAAAAAATTACTTTTCACGGAGGGGTCAGATTAGTTTTTTCATGAGTTGGGTCCTGTTCTTTTGAGCTTCTGGGGAGAGCAGAGCAGAGCAGGGCAGAGCAGGGGCAAGCAGAGCAGAGCAGAGCAGAGCAGAGCAGAGCAAATTTCAGCAGAGCAGAGCAGATTTCAGCAGAGCAGAGCAGATTTTAGCATTATTTTTATTAATATTAATACAACTATTATTATTAATTTTATTATTATTATTATTATTGTTATTATTATTATTATTATTATTAATTTTTTTTAATTTTATTTTATTATTATTATTTTTTAATTTTAATTTTATTATTATTATTATTATTATTATTATTATTATTATTATTATTATTATTATTAATAATAATGTTGTTACTATTTAATTTAACTACTATTACTATCATTATCGCAATGTACTACCATTATTATTAGTAGTATTAGAATTATTTTTTAATTATTATTATTATTATTATTATTATTATTATTATTATTATTATTATTATTATTATTATTATTATTATTATTATTATTATTATTATTATTATTATTATTATTATTATTATTATTATTATTATTATTATTACGACTACTACTACTACTACCACTATTACTACTACTATTACTACTACTACTACTACTACTACTACCACTATTATTATTATTTTTACTACTACCACTATTATAATTGATGGGTGAATGAAAACATAAATAGATGTGTACCACGTTAACATATGTTTATACTAAATAGATAAAAGACGATAATGGTTTAAAATATTCAAATTATTACATATTCAAATTATTAAAACATTGTGGTGAATTAACCATCTACTTCCATATGATCTTCATTTTCATCATCTTCATTGTCATCTTGATCTTCATTTTCATCATCTTCACTGCCATCTTGATATTCATTGTCATCACCTTCATTGTCGCTTTCCAAGCGATTAGCCCTCCAAATTCGGCGTGCTATACGATGTCGCACTTTGGCCATACTAACTTTGCGCCATTGTGCATACATAGTTGAATCTGCTACTCCTATACTTGCGTCATGTTGAATGATTGGTATGCCAAGCTTATGCATCCGAATAAAATTATGTAGTGTGCAAGTGGCTATAATGATTGACATTTGACTCTTTTGTGACACTTGTGGCATGTTATGTAGTATCCTCCACATTTTTTTTAACTGTCCAAATGAACATTCCACCTTCATTCTTAGCGATGAATGAAGCTTATTAAAATGTTCTTTTAATCCTCTAGGTGACAGTATTCTAAAATCAGGCATATGTATTCTTACTCCCCCGAAGTATGGCGTCATATATCCAAGAGTATTTGGATATGTCGAGTCCGCCAAATAATATTTTCCTGAAATATATATATTTAAGAGTACTTTACACATAATAAATGAAAATATATATTTAATACGTAATTGAAGAATCAGAGTTTACCCGGAGGTGGATGAGGGAAATTAAATTTTGGATCACCCAAACTGTGAATTTTTAATTGTTATAATTTACTTTTTTATTTTCTTTAAATAAAAAAAAGGTAACAAATTAGTAAAATATCTTCCTTTTTATATCATTATTTTTCACTATTATTATAATAATGTAGTATTATTGTTCCAAAAAAAAACATGTATTATGTGTTATTATAAAGATCAATATGTATTTAGAAATTGTTAGACATTATTATTAATAAATAATAAAAAATCTGTATTGTGAATTTTTTATTGTTATAATTTTAAAAAATGTACTTTAATTATTATGTACTTTAATTATTAAGTATTATTAATTATTGGTTTATTGATATTATTAATTGATATTAACCCAGAGCAGAGCAGAGCAGATTTCAGCAGAGCAAAGCAGAGCAGAGCAGAGCAGAGCAAAGCAGAGCAGATTTCAGCAGAGCAGAGCAAGGCAGAGCAGAGCAGAGCAGAGCAGAGCAGCTCTAAAGAACAGGGCCTTGGTGTAGAGTAGCCAAGCAAAGCAATATTCAAAGTATATAATTGTTGTTCGTTTTCTTCACGATAAATATGTCGGGATGTAAAATTCATTAATGTCTCCAAAATTGCCTTTAGATCAGCTAAAAGAAGGTGCAAATGTGCAAGTTCCAACTTCCAAGCGCAAAAAATTTGCAAGTCACAAAAACAGATATTGTGAATAACAAATATGCACACTTAGTTAAAAATATATGTAGATTTAGTTAAAATATAAATAATGCATGTTTATTTTTAATAATATGCGCTTCGGAAAAATACAAGCGGGTAAACACGTTGCTCCAGGGTGAGTAAAAGGTCCAACTAGCTGTAACCAGAGGAATTGAAAAATTAGCTCTCTGTTATCTGACTGAAGCCGTAAAACTTAGCTCTAAATACCCAAGTCCCAAAAGGGCCCTCGCGAGCCTTACTGATTTAGGACAGGGCTCGTTCCGGGGAAATACTTCGGATAAAGAAAAGGAGACCTTACTTTCACACGCATGAAAGCGAACGACGCGACGGGGTAACCAAATATAGCAGCTGCAAGACCCTTATTTTCCTTAAAAAATATTGTTGTTCACGTAGCTTATAATTGGAATAGTGTCGGTGTGCGTTTTTGGTGGTTATGGTGGGATGGGTAAGAGGTGAATGTCAGGATTTGGTGGTAATGGGGTAGGTAAGGCGGTTTCGGTGACGTTATGGTGGTTAACGTAGTTGGAGAGTTGTTTTTAAAAGGTCACATATGTCTCGCACGCGGTCGATTCAACGCCACGAAACAGGAGCAAACCCTCTTTTCCGAACAAATGTGTCATTGCAAAAAAAATTTATTAAGGTATGTCATTGCAAAAAAAAATTATGAGGTGGTTTCTTGCAAAAATCTAATAGCATACTATATCACTACTCCCTCCGTCCCTTAATACAAAGTCTCTTTTGGTTTTTGCGCGAGAATTAAGAAAGTTGTAAATTCTTTAAAACTTTTTATTAAAAGTACATATATGCATGTGAGGTTAGAGAGAGATAGAGAGAAAGAAAAAGTAGTTAGTAATAATTGAAGAGATAGAGAGAAAAAGTGTTGGAAATTGATGTTAAACAACAAAAAAGTTAAGGAAAAAAGATGACAACTCATCAAAAAAAGGTAATAATGTAAAAAAAAAAAAATACAACCTTTAAATAGAAAGAGGCATTGTATTTTGGTTTACCCGGCCCAAAAAGAAAATGAGGCTTTGTATTAAGGGACGGAAGGAGTAATAAATAAAGCCGGTCTCGCAATCAGGCCACGAGACAGCGACATTTGACCTTTAACTTTTTTGCCAAGTGTCGAGCCACGTAGGCAAAAAAAATAGATATTATTATGACGCATATAAATGATATGATGCTATTTGGATAGATTTTTTTAGACAAAAATGTTGTATAGAGTTTTATTATCGATATACTTATGATGTTTCTTATATATTAACAGTCCCCTCTCAGACATTTTTGGAGCTCGGAGCAAAAACTTAAATAGGCGTCCGACCCTAAACTACAAAGGGTAATTTACGTAATTCAGTAACAAAATGATTTTCCCCTTATTATTGGATTATTAATTGAATTATTATTATTATTATTATTATTATTATTATTATTATTATTATTATTATTATTATTATTATTATTATTATTATTATTATTATACCACCATATTAATTAATAGGAAATTTTGTCAAAAACTACCTATTATACTCAAGAATTTGCGAGAAACTACCTATTAAAAAAATGTTGTAAATGACTACCTATTTTTTGAAAAATGTTGTAATTTACTACCTGTTGCCGGATTTTGAATTTTGACCATATTTCTCCGGCGTTGACTTAGGCACTTGCTACTCACGTGAGACTTAATGTTCATATTTTTCCCAAATTTCCCCCAAATTTTGAAACTTGCACTGTTCATCTTCTTCATTAAAAGAGAGAAGAGGGAAATAATATACTCCTATATCATAATAATCGCAACACTAACACATATGATGTCAATGCACAAATTTGACTATTAATATTTCTAATTATATATTATTAAGAAGTATAAAAGGTTAATATAATGAAAAAATAAATAAAAGTTAATCCAAATATATTTTACAAAATATATGTTTCTTATATATTGATAAAAAGTATTGTCAAGTAAAATAAGCATAAGAATATTGAGTGGCGTAAAAATCAAGCTATATATTATGATTATCACTAAACAAAAGTAGTAATGATTATGGGTATAACCAGTGATAATAATTAAATAGAAAAAACCAAATATTTCTCATATATATCTAGTATTTAAAATTTCATTTTATTTTGTAAAAAAAATATTGTTAAAATGACGGGGCCCACAAATAGGGGGGCTCTGAGCCGTCACTCAAAGTGCTCCCCCTAATAGACGACCATGTATATAAAATTAATCATAAATTTTTAATAAATATCCTATAACTTGGTTCTAATTTCATCACAATATTCATTTTAAAAAGTACTTTAAAATAAGATTCATTTATAATAAATTTAATTTATTTAAAAAAAATAGAGAATTAGTAAAAATAAATTTAAATTAATTTTAATAAAAAAATATATAATAAGATTTATTTATTTATAAAAAATACAAAAAGTAAACTATTATATAAATATAAATGACATGAAATTTAAGATTGTATTAAAAATTTAAAGACAAAAAATTAACCCTAATACGGTGTCAAAAAAATAAATTCTTATCAACCATCTAGGCATCACCCAGGCAAAAAATTAGTATATATGGAGAGTTTATCCCATGTTTTTAGAGAGCCACATAAAATAAAATTTTCTTAATGCACCATGTAGGATTATAAATTTTACTGATAGTCAATCAAATAAGAGATTTGTAAATTTTACTGATAGTCAATCAAATGCCAAAATCGGCAAAACTGAAGTATCATGACAAAAATTTTGACGAAAACTAAAGTAGGCCCGAACCCAATAATGAATATTTTGACAAAATATAATCCGTCAATGTTAATGGTATTGGTATGATAAAATAAGCACAAAGTCTTATATGTGGCTAATCATATGGTGTGGCCACTTCACATAATCACATATAAGACAATTAATAAAGTAATAGCGGGTTGCGGTGATGAGCAAATGAGATTATCTTAACGTATGTAATTACTTGAATGATAAAAAGGGGTTACTTTAATAAAAAAAAATGGAATTATTCTTTCATTTTTTTTTAAACAAAAGAATACAGGTTACTCAAATGAACAGATGGGGTTAATTACTTATTCTAAATTACTTGATTCACTCGTATAATGAATTTGGGTTACTTTTATGGACAACATGGGGTTACTCTTATAAATAAATAAAGTTACTCAGATCATACATATAAATAAATATTACCCTAATACACTACAAGAAAACAGCCTATCTCCGACGGACTAGTTCCGACGGGCACGTAATTCCGTCGGAAAATTCGAAATTTCCGACGGATTTTTGATCCGTCGTATGTTTCCGACGAAACTAAAGAATCCGTCGCAAATCCGTCGTAAATTTACGACGGAATTTAATTCCGTCGAAAAATTAGTACTTTCCGACGGAATATTCCGTCGAAAAGAGTAATTTCCGACGGAATATATAACTTTAAAAAAAAAAAAAATTTCAAACCCTAACCCTAAAGCTCTTCCGCCCCTTTTCTTTTTTTCCCTCTCTTCTCTTTCCTCTCTTTCTCTCTCCTGTCCGCCCTTCTCTTCTCCTTCCTTCTCTCCTCTCTTCTCTTTCTCTCTCCTCTCCTTCTTTCCTCTGATCTTCCTCTTTCTCTCTCCTTCTTCTTCTTTCCTCTTCTTTTTTCTTCTCCTTCTTGCCTCTTCTCTGTCCGCAGTTCCGCACTCTTCTTTCCCCTTATCTCCTAACACCACCGCCATCACCAACTACCAACAACAACGGACACCATTACATCCGTGCAACAACAACGGCGACCACAATAACACCGGCAACACGCAACAAAACCAATTGCACAACCACCGTCGCGAGAATCGTCAACCGCTCAAGTATTGTAGATATTGTTTTAGTTTAGTTTAGATTGTAGATCTAGTTGTATTTTTTAATAAATTTTTGATTATGGTTAATTTTTCAAGTAATTTTAATATTAGTGTATGAATTTTTTAGGATAATTGTATATTTATTTGAATCCTTTTGATTTTTGTGGTTCGATCTACTTGTTTCGACATTGTTTTGGGTTAATTGTTGTTGTTTTGGTGGTTAACTTTAGATCTATATGTTGTGGTTGTTGTTTTTTTTTTTATTGGGTTAATTTTATTTTAGATTTCTGTTTTTGTGGTGAACGGTGGTAGTGGTGTGGGGTTTGAGCTGGTAGAGAGGTTAAGGGGGAGGTGAGGCCGTGAGGTGGTGGTGGTGGTTCTGGGGAATATTTGAGGAGTTTTTCTAGTTTTATTTGTTGCGGTGGAGGTGGTGGTATTGCGGTGCGGGCTGGTGGTGGTATGGGGTGGTGCATCTTTTTTTTTTTTTAAAGGGTTTTCCGACGGACTTTTCTTGGACTGAAAAACCTCTGACGACGGAAATTTTCGTCGGAATTTCCGTCGGAACAGTGTTTCCGACGGAATTTTCGTCGGAAAAGGTCGATTTTCCTACTAACATTTTTACGACGCCACTTTTCGACGGAATTCCGTCGGAAACACCATTACCGACGGAAATCAGGATGTTTTCGAGGGATTTTTTCCGTCGGAAACAGCCTTAATTCTAGTAGTGATAAATCAATGTGGCCACACCGTGTAGCTAGCCACATACAAGACTTACCCGATGTATATAAATTAAAATCTCCAAAATTGTCTTTATAATAGCCAAAAGCAGGACCAATTCCAAGTTCAAACAATAAGCACTTTTTGAACACAAAATATGCACGTTTGTAACAGCAAATATGCATACTTAATTAAAGATAGGACATTATGTGAAAAACTACCTTATACAAGCCAATTTTTGTGAAAAACTACTTTATTAACAAAAATGTTGTAAGAAATTACCTTTTAAACAATATATGTTGTATGAAACTACCTTATAAAACAATTAATGCACTTTTATGTACTTTAATTTGAAAAATATAATTAATGCACGTTTAAAAAAATAAATAATATGCACATTTAGTTGAAAATGTATGCACTTTTAACTGAAAAATTATGCTGGATATGGAAGGAAAATAGGGATAGGAATATGGGAAAGATAAAAAGAATTGGGGAAAAGTTTTATTTTAATGCTAGATTAACCCCGTGTGATGCATGGTTTTAAAATAAGAATTGATTTACAGACTTTTAACACGTACTGTAAGAAAATAACTTCCTCATTTTCCTAACGAATTTCTGATTAAATATGAATATACAATTCCCGAAAGTGCATAATTTTCATATTTAATTAAAAAATTTCAATTAATTATATTATTAACAATTGTTAACAACTCGTAAATAACTAAATAGCATAATATGTGTAGAAAACCCAAGTTTTAAAATTAAAAAATTCAAATAGAATATATTTTCAAAGCTATGTTAAATAGGGTAGATTAAAAAGGAAAAAAAAATATGACATCATCCTCACATTTTGGAGGGAAAAATTAAATAAAAGTGACACGTAGGCAATGATGACATCATCAGTTGTTATTTTAGTGTATATATATTATTATTATTTACAGTTTTGCCACTAATGAAGCATGTAATGAGGGTCATTTGATCATTTTTTAACGAACCCTAAAGCTTCTCATCCTTATCATTATATAAATGTTATCATTTTACCCTAATTTACTAAGAATTAAACGCAACTAACCACCCCTCCCACTATCACAACCCACCCATCACCCCAAGTCATTGACGCCGGCTAGTGGCTACGCACCTTTGACTGGCGCCATTATAACCCCTTCCGCTATCAAGCCCCTAACTTTCTTCCTCGCACTCCTGCTTCCCTTACCCTATCGCGAACACAACCAAACGTAACAACGAAACAACCAAAAAACCGATCACCCTCATTCCACCCTTAAACCACCACAAAACAGTCACATATTAATCCTTTTTACCCACCTCAAAACAACCCTCATCATTTCGGGGTGTGAGAAAAAGGAGGAGGGTTATCGGGTGGTTTGGTTTTCGAGAAAGAAATTAGACGTAGCAGGCCGGGGGTTAAGGTAAAAGGAAGGGGTCAGAGGAGGGTTAGATGTGGCGGTATAGGATCGACTGACCGATTTAGGCGGTTAAGATGGTTGGATGACCAATTTTTGGCGAGCTGAATTTAGGGTGGGGGCGGGGAAAGTGGCCGGGGAATTTATTTTTAATTATTTTTGTTTTTATTTATTTGTCTTTATTTTTATGTTTTTTTTTTTAATTTTACACCAATCATAAGTTGACACATGGTTATTAACACCAAAAAAAATGAAATCTTTTAGCAGATTACCGGTCACTAAGACTATTAAAGGCAAACAAATAGCATAATATAGTTAGAATTATTAAAAAAAAATAAACCTTAGTAGGGATTATTAAAGTAAATCGCCCATAGTTAGGATTATTAAAGTGTAATAATAGTTTTTTTATTTACATATTTATTTAAGGTGATTCAATTTTGCTAGAGCTGTGTGATTACTATGTAACATTTATTATTATTATTATTATTATTATTATTATTATTATTATTATTATTATTATTATTATTATTATTATTATTATTATTATTATTATTATTATTATTATTATTTTATGTTATCCATTTATCTTGATAATTTTTTTTTTCAAAAAATGATATATTTTCCTTTTCAAAATATTAATTTTTTATCACTTGATTTTTTTTAAATTTTTGTTAAAACTGATTGATTAAATATTTTCCCCCTTATTTTCCTATTGTAACTTGATTGAAATCTAAAATAAGAATAAGACTTAGGGTCTGTTCTCATTTACTAAAATGAGCTGAATTGAACTGAACTTATTAGAGCTGAATTGAACTGAAATGAATATTTTATAAGAGAAGGAAAATAGAAGCTGAACTAAACTGAACTGAACTAAACTGAACTTATTAGATCTGAATTGAACTGAACTGAACTGAATTGAACTGGACTGAACTGAACTGAATTGAATTGAATTGAACTGAAAATAATCGTATGAGAAAAGACCCTAAAAATAACAATATTTAACTTTAAGGGCAATTTCGGTGTTCAAAATTGCATACAAAATTTACTCTCTCACTTAGATTATGCACTAGAGATTGTAATTTGTAAGGGTGTAATTATCATACTTCCCTTGTTTCGGTTATATGATGCATTATTTTCAAACTATATGCATCATTTTTTAATTTGTAAATAAAAATTTCTATCTCTTTCGTATCACATGGGCTTTCATTTTTCTTTCTTTCTTTTTTTTTTTTTTTTTTTTTTTTTGTATCTCCAAAAACTACCTTGTTAGGTATTCGTAGTTTTAAAAACAATGCATCTAAAACGAAATGGAGGGAATAAATAAAAACATAAACATAGTACATACAACACAGTGTTGTAGCAATTTACTCCAAGTGATGATCAGCTAAATTATTAATAAAATATCTATTTTTCTGTATTATTTTCTTTTAATAATTGCATCTTTAGATTATTTAGGAATTAAATCAGAACTTTGAAGGTTGTTTACTTTCTTCATTCCCAATTATGGGTGACTAGTTGAATAGGTTCTGATGACGATCTATCTGTACCTTTTGTTTTTAAAAATTTACTCATTTTCCTTTTTTTTAGATATACTCCCTACTTTATTTTTATTTTAAAAAATTTACTCATTTTCTTTTTTTAGATATGTTTTTTTATTTACTCATTCTAACATATACCATTTTTAAAAATGGCACTCACAACTTGTACTCTTCCTAATACTTTTTCAAAATTTACTTTCACAATTAACAATTTTCTTTCTCCTAAATATAAGGAAATTTTAGATTTTTACACCTGTTAAAAACCCGAAAATGGTTTTTAACACCCCCATAAAAAAATTGAAATTAACACCACACAAATTTCCAAAAATTAGGTATTACCACCACTTAACTGATTCCGTTTAGGAATCCGTTAAGTGGGGCCATAAAGACACGTGGCGCTTTATGATTGGGAAAAAAAGAAAAAAAAATTAAAAATAAAAAAGAAAAAATAAAAAAAAAACCTAAAATTACCCAGCCACCCAGCCCCACCACCGCGCCACCACCGGCCTTCCCCCAACCTGCCCCCTGTCGGCGTCCGCCATCCCAGAGAACCGCCTGACGCCGGTGACCCCACCCCCACCCCCCTTTCCGCCACCTACGCATCCCACCCTTCTCTTTCCTCACTTTTGTTTCCTGACCCCCGCCCCGAAACCACCCTCCTAAACACCCCCTTCCCCCGGAAACCGCCCCTCCTCCCCTTCCTTCTCCCCAGAAACGCCCTCCTTCTCCTTTTCCCCTCCCGTAATTGTAACACCCTAGAAATTCATGTACTTTAAATACACACTTTACTCTTTTTAATTAAAATACGTTTTAGGAATATCTAAGACATTACCGCCACCGTGAAAACGGCTAAGGCAACTATCAAAGATACACAGCGGAAGACTTGAAAACCAAAACTATTTAAATAACACAATTTAAAAACCAAACCAACGAAAGTAAAGTTGAAAATCAACAAAACCAAAGTCAAATAAAAATCCACTACAACTTGGAATCATTTAAGGCCCTTATTCAAAATCGAAACAACCAAACTTTTGTGTTAGTCCATAAAGTAATATAATAAAATATTCAATGCATAAAATACATCATATCCTAATGGAAGCTAGCATGATTCTCTCTTCACTCATGCCCCGTCATGAACATGCTTCAATACCTGAAAAGTGTATCTCTACTTGCCCCCACTACTCTCCATTAAAATGGATCATCGTAGGGCCAAGATAAAGACATGGCCAGACACAAACAACACACACAATCAGCAAAGCTGAGTACATAAGCGTAATTAAACACACTAACATGCATTCTCCTATCATCACACACACTTACCTCATTGCACCTGTTTACAAGCACACACAGCAATCAACAAGACACTTTAACTGGACACTAAATAATTCATTTAGCGTTGATTACGCATCAAACGGGTTTCCAACTATACCTCCCCCAATAAATTGAGGTTAACTGACACGGGAGCTAACCGTGCCGGCAACAAACCTGTGCCACACATAGGTGGCGGAATTCCAGCGCATAATAATAATAAAAAGGAATATACAGCGTCTTGTACTCCGTTAGAAGTTATGATCAAACATAAAGTCACATAACTCCCCCCATATGTTCATACTCAAGGTATATACGTTCCAAGAGTTTTGGTGCGTAATCTCTTTCACTTTACGTTATTTACATATTATTAAACTTGGTGATGACCCTCAAAGCATAACAATTCAATCATCAATAATAATTCAATCACTCAAACATACCAATTTAATTCTTGAATATTTAGTGACCACATAATATTTAATGTTGAACCCTTTTTAATTCTACCTCAGTGTCAAAGACACCTTAAACGCATAAAGTGCCAAAAATCCTATCCCTCGGTGTTAAAAACACCTTAAGTGCACATAGGCACCAACATACAATTTACTCCTTGTGTACATAGACATTTATATAGCTCCTTTCTCATGCTTAAAGCATCAATAAAAATTATATGAACCATAATAAAATTTCTTTTCAATATTCCAAACATAATTAAACAATTAGTTTAATTAATCATGCTCTCTATCATGCCATAAATAAATATGTAGTCCATATAATCATGCCAAAATATAATTTTCCAATCCATAAACCATCACAAATAATTCATACTTCACAATTCAATCACCAACACCAATAATTCATGCCATTCAATACATAAACCTTAGCATGATACTACTTGTAATTGATTGAAATTAAACCTAGCATGATTCTACATCATCAAAATATGCTAAGTACGCGAACGTACCTTGAGTACATTATTAAAACTGAAGCAACTAGTAGAAATCGCTTACTTCAAAGTCTCCTACACATTAAATCCATAATAGAGTATTAATATTCACTCTAAACAAATTTCCAGCAATATATATTATTTTAAAACCCTTCATAAATTAATTAGAATAAGCTGAAATTATATTTAAAACACCCTAAATTAAGTCCCAATTAATGGGTAATTAAAATTTCTTCAAGAAACCCAATATTAAGTGTTCTACATAAAATTTCAGCACTTTATTATACTTAAAACTTGCTGTAATTTGGTTTTAAAACACTTAAAACAAAGGCCTACCCTATTATACATCATAATCTTTCAATAAATCATGAAACAAGAACCTAGGGTTTCAAAAATTGGGGCTTTTTAATTAAAAACCAAATCTGAAAATTAATTCATACAATTACAATTATCAAACATCAAAATTAAACCCCCAAACTCATAATTTATATTTAGATCCAAGAATAGATTAAATTAAAACAAGAAAGCTTAGTTTTTTTTATATATATATATATAGTTCGAAAAAGAAAGGGGGAAAAAGAGGAGGAAGAACGGCAGCCACCACCGGCTGCCGGCTGCTGGCGGCGGTGGCTGCCTGCTGCCGACGGCTTGCGCTGCTTGCAGCGGCGGCCACCAACTGCCGGTGGCTGGCAGCGGTGGTGAGGGAGAAGGGCAGCCGAAAAAAATAAGGGGAAGGGGAAAAAGAAAAAGAAAGAAAAAATAAGGAGGAGAGAGAGAGAAGTTTACCTTGGGTTTTCTCCACTCTGGGCAAAGTTTGATTTGCCTCATAAGTGGGATATTTATACCCCTTCTCTACTAACCCTATTCCCTAAACTTTCCTCTTTTAGGTTTTCCTAATTCCTTCTCTAATAAAACTTGTTGAAAATTAAACTTTCCTAAAATAAAACCACAACTTTTAAATAAAATAATTAAATAAACTTTCCTTTAATAATAATATTAATTAAAATACTTTAATTAAAATAATTACAACTATTTAAATACTTTATAAAATACATACTTTAAATAAAATACGTATAAAAATACGGGGTATTACAGTAATCGATTTTCAACCTTAAACCACCACCCCCAAACGAAACCCTAAAACCCATGTAGGGTGGTTTCGAGGTGGTAGCTTAGGGCTTGGGGTCGATTAAGGGAAGGGGAAAGGGGAGAAGTGTGTTTCCGAGGGAGGGAAAAGAGAGGAGGGGTGTTTTCGGGGGAGGGGGCGTTTAGGGGGGTGGTTTCGGGGTAGGGTCGGGAAACGAAGTGAGGAAAGGGAAGGGGTGGGGTGCGTAGGTGGGGGAACGGGGGGTTGGGGGAGGAGGTCGCCGGCTAGGACCCCGAACGCCGGCAGGGGGTGGGTTGAGTGACGACGGTGGTGGAGCGATGGTGGGGCTGGGGTGGCTGGGGGTAGTTTTAGGGTTTATTATTTTTTTTAAAAAAAAAAATTAAAACAAATAAAATAGTGACACGTGTCACTGTGGACCTCACTTAACGGAATTTTGTGACGGAAACCGCTAAGTTGTGGTAATACCCATTTATGGAAATTTTTGTGGTGTTAAAATCAAAATTTTTTTTTTTTTTTTTATGGAGGTGTTAAAAACCATTTTTGAGTTTTTGTGAGGTGTTAAAATCTAAAATTTCCTAAATATAATTGATTGCAATCTTTATTTCGTGATAAGGAAAGTGTGCATATAGAAAATAAACGGATGTACTACAACAAACCCCCCTTTTAATTTCCCAGGCTAGCTTTTTCTACAAAACATGTATTCTGATTTGTTAAGTTTCTCATCAAAGTGTTTAGAAATTTAATTCCTCTTTATTTTGGTTTATACGATATTACTAATGCTATTATTTAAAGTTATGTACTACACCAAAAATTGATTAAGTTGTTCATTTCTTTTGTTGGTTCAATACTTCAATAGATATTAGAACTTTTTGTGGAATACTACCTAATAAAACTAAAAATTTTGTCGGAAACTACCTAATAAAAAAAATGTTGTAAAAAACTACCTAATAAAAGGTAAAAGTTAATAAGATACTATCTTTGACCAAATTTCTACCATTTTAATATTACCACGTTGATCCACCTTTAAAAATACCCTTAAAACCACGCACTGTAAGGGTTGGTTTACAAGGTGGTATTAAGGTAATTTTCCAGGTGCTTGGGGGATATTCCGAGTTGTTGAGGGTAGATTAGTGTTTTGGGACGGTGGTTTTTGGGGTTAGAGGTGGTGGTTTTGGGGTTGAAAGGTGGTGTAGGTGTGATGGAAGCAATTTCAGAAAGCGGTGGTTTCAAGATTGTTTTGAGGTAGGTAAACGGTGGGTTTTATAACATTTTACCATTTCTTAGGTAGCTTTTTTTACAGCATTTTACCTTTATTCGGTAGTTAATTCCCGTAAAAAAAACAGTAGTTTATTACAACATTTTTTTATTAGCTAGTTTCTTATAAAATCTTGTTTTAATTATATTACACAATTAATATCTTCACAATCATTACCGATCGATATCGTCTGTGTTAACAATTAGTTTTGCATTAAATGAAATCTTGTTTAGAAAAATATCACCTAAATCCTTATATAGGGTACACAGAAAGAAAGAAGACCGTATATGTCCATTCAGATCTTGTTTACTTCATTTTTAAAAAATGTATAAAGTAAAAATATTTTTCAAATTAGAAAATATAATTTCAGCTTAGTAAAAATAATTTCAATTAAGTAGAAATATTTCAATTCAATAAAAATAGGATAATTTCAAGAAAATTTAGTAACTTTAAAGAAGAAAAATAATAGAAAATCAGTAAAAAAAAATAGTAAAAAAAAAAATTTAGCGAAAATAATTAATTTTAGTTTAGTAAATTATTGTGTATTCAGTTAAAATAATTTAAGTTGAGCAAAAATAATTTCAGTTTAATAAAAATAATTTCAGTTCAATAAAAATAATTTCAATTCAGCAAAAATAAGGTGAAGTGAACGAGGCCTAACTGCTCAGTATCCTTCTTACTTATTGCAACTTGGACTAAATGACGAATTAAAAAAAGGTCAAAGCAACTACCAATTTATTTATTTATGGTATTATATATCATCATTGTAGCAACATTTTATGTCAACAAAATGAAACCAAACACATTTATGGTGTTGATATAATAATATATACAGACTAGATCAAGAGTATATCCATAATATAAATGTATAATACATATACTCTATAGAAATAAGTGAATGGAATAATATAAAGAATTATGTATAGCACATAGTGGCGACATAATATAGTATGAACCTTTCGTTGAGTACGTATTAGAAAAAAAAATAAAAAGAAAAAAATAATAGTAGAAAGTTCCTATAAATAGCAAGAAACATAACTAGGAAACTCACAAAACAAGAATTCTCTCTTTGTATAGTATTGGAGTACATACATTAAAAAAAAACAGTTTTGATAATATAATCAAACCAAAAATGGAGAACAAGGCATTCTCGAAAAGAATGATGCTAGCTACCCTTGCCACTTTCGCATTAGGTATTTCATTCTTCACTTCATTCATTCAATATGTAGTAATTTAATTTGTATGATGACTACTAATTATTTTTATGTTATATATATAGTGATGATGCTGCAAATTCATACGGGAGAAGGCGCGTGTCCAGCAGCATATGATGATCCATGTACCAATCCTAACGAATTATGTTGCTCAACCAATCCAAACTTGCATTGCGTTCAAGTTGCAACCAATGTGTACAAATGTAAAGATGATACCACATGTGAGGATCACCACGACCATGAGTGTTATCCCAACTTTTTTGATTGTTGTACTGGCTTAAATTGTGTCCAACTTGCATCTGGTAAAAAATGCAAAGAGGGCACTTGTGAAGCCCACAGTGGACATGAATGTACCCCTGGTGTTTTTGAATGCTGCAGTGGCACTGGCCTAGATTGCGTTCAAGTTTCAATTTCACCCGAAGTTTACCAATGCCTGTAAATGCCATCGTATATATATATGATCATACACTATATATATGATCATATATATGTTAACTAACTCTACAATGCACTCAACAAGCTGAGGTCGGGTGTAGAGCTCATTATTATCGTGTGCTATGTGTAGCTTCCGTTACACATTCTTTTTTTAATTTCCTTACTTGGTTGTTGTTTGAGATTCACTTTTCCTTTGATTTGTCTTGTTTCCTTTCTTTTGGTTCATATGTTTAATATATATGTGGCCTGGTTGGGATTGTATTTTTCATCATTAATGAATTCAAATATATGAAATAATTTTCAATTTTTTGCATCACTTTGTTTTTTGTACATATATCATTATAAATACCCAAAAAAATAATTTTGATGTGTGCTGTGAGTTCCTTCCATTGTTTTCTGTTTTTTGTACTTGGGTTTCATTCGATAACTTCGAAACTGTTTGATGGTGTTTATATAATGTACACTTACCTTTTACTAGATCTTAAAATAAAGGACTAGTAAAACTTAGGTTGTACTATTATACGATTGCATAATAAAAGTCAAAGTTATTATTGTATTGTTATTGTTTGATGATCGACCACAACTTATGATAATTATACTGGGGGATAAAACACAATTCATGAAAATTTTCAACTATATCTATTCATCAAAACAATCAGTAGTTTACTTGAAAATTTTTCTTTTTCTTTTCTTTTTATTTTGGTTTACTCGAGGAAGAGTAAAGGTTAGATGTGGGGGATTTGATAACACGATAAAATACACGGTTTATACTCCATATTTATATGATATTTATCGTACTTTCTCCCTACATTAAATTATTTGAGCATCATTTTACATCTATTTCGATATTGCTCTCCTCGGGTTCTTTTTTAGTTTTTTTGTAGGAATAAGTTATTTTTCGAGTTGTACTGATCGGAGATGATTTTATGTGACAAAGTGAAAGGAATTCCTTTAAAAGAGCTAAATGGCAGCCTACTCCACAACCGAGGTGTAACATATGATATTCTCCACAGCCTACCCGCGGATAGCACATTAAAGAGAAGAAGAAGAGTGGTGTGGCAGTCCACTCCACATCACGCCTGTGGCCAATAGAGGTGCGCCACAACCTGGTTGTGGCATGCTCGTGAATGACGATTTAATACTCGAAATTGGGCTTGTTAGGCTTATATGTTTAGAATCCAAATTGTATTTAACTACTCCAATGTATTAGCTAATATAAATAGCTTAAGTTAGGGATGTTTTGAAGGGAGGGTAGCCACTTTAGTATTGAAGGAGGCTCATATCTCGATCGTCATGTATTCTAGTGTAACTTTAACTCGTCTTATAATAATTTAGTTATTTGGACTTTTTACGAGAAACTACTATACCCATAAAAAAAACTACCTAATAAAAAAAATGTTGTAAGAAACTACCTAATAAAAGATAAAATGTAGTACGATACTACCTTTGACCGAATTTCCACCGTTAACTTAATTTTACGACGTTGATCCACCTTAAAACACCTTTAAAACCACCGTGAGGATTGGTTTTCAAGGTGGTAAGGTTATTTTTGAGGCGGTTGGAGAATATTTCAAGTTGGTGAGGGTAGATTAGTGCTTCGGGATGGTGGTTCTTGGGGTTAGAGGTGGTGCTTTTGGGTTGAAAGGTGGTTTAGGTGTGATGGAGGCGATTTCAAGCAAGTTGTGTTAATTTTGGGAATGAAAGCTATGGTTAAAAGAGTATTTTGAGGTCGGTCAACGGTGGAAATCCGGTGCGGTAGTATTTCACAACATTTTATCTTTTCTTATGTAGTTTTTTACAACATTTTATCTTTATTAGGTAGTTTATTACAACATATTTTTTATTAGGTAGTTCTCATAAAATCTAGGATTTATTAGGTAGTTTTTGACAAAAATTCCTACAGTTAATGAAAGTCTGTATTAACCAAGAATTTGTGCAATTATGTATGGTTGCCAATTGTATGCCAATCAAGTCCCAATTATTGTATTCCCTCTGTCAAACGATACAAAGCATGTATTCCTTTTTGGATAATTCAAAATACATACAAAGCCTATTTCTGTTTAAAGGTAGTAATTTATTCAAAATGTTTCTTTTTTCTTTTTCTTTTTGTATAATAAGTTATCAATTGACAATTATTAACACTTTATCTTTCCATTTTTTCAATAATTTTCAACTACGGTTTTTTTTTTTTTTTCTCTATCTCTTTCTAACCCCACATGTACATATGTACACTTACTCATTAATTTTACTAGAACAATCTCTTTAATTTTCGTGAAAAAAAACTAGATAAGCTTTATATTGTGTGATGGAGTCATGGAGGGAGTAAGAAAAGGTACACCCACATTGCCATAACCAATAATTTGAATATGTACATAATTGAGATGAATTAACAAACTCGTGTGATTATGTATGAAATTCCTAATTAACATGTATGCATGGTCATGCTTATTAAGTTAACAGCAAAATTTTCCTTAAAAAATAACTAATAATCATAGGAATATATTACTTTGTATGTTCATCATTCTCCTGTATTTTTCAAATGACCACTGTAAAATCATCTGTCATAGATTATATTGAAAAAAAAAATCAGGGCAAGACATTGAGAATTTCTTTAACCATCATATCTTTTAAAGTTGAAACATACAATCCGAGCCATATCACATATAGAAAATACAAGCGACAAAGGAAAGAAGACAAAGTAAAATAAGGTGGATCTCAAATAGCAAACACAAGGACATTAAGCATGAGGTCAAGTGGTTAGGGTTTCCTCCCGATTCCAGCAGATTTTAGGATCGATACTCACCCCTGCCCTTGTGACTCTCTAAACACCAAAAAAAAAATTGTGTAACAAAAGCTACACATAGCACACAATTAAGGATGAGCTCCACAGCCGGCGGGCGTCGCGTGCATTATTGTATTGTGATTGCATTCACTCCTGGCATCTGAGAACCCCACCCTCAGAAGTTGCGCAAGTTAGGCTATCGCAACAGTCGAAATAACCAGGATAACACTGATGTCCTACGTGATCCTCACATGTGGTATCCTCTTTACATTTGTACACCATGTCCGCAACTTCAATGCAATGCAAGGTTGGATCAGTAGGGCAACATAATGTGTTAGGAGTGTCACAGGGATCATCTTCTACTGCCGGACACGCGCTTTCGCCAATGTGGTTTTGCAGCATCATCACTAATAACGTAAAATTAATGGAAGACATCAATTAGTAGTCATACATATTTATCTATGTCTAACACACTTATATTTATATAATGGTTGGTTTAGAAACATGCATTATTTAAAACTGACAGAAAGTACATAATAAAAGTATAGAATAATAAAAGCAAACCTAATGAAAAAATGGCCAAGGTAACTAGCATGATTCTTTTGGAGAAAGCCTTATTTGCCATTTTTGGTTTTTTTTTTAGCTTCAATTTTTCACAACTTTTTTTTTTTTTTTTTTTTTTTTTTTTTTTTTTTTTTTTTTTTTTTTTTTTTTTTTTGTGATACTCTAGTAGAAAGATTTTTTTTCTTTTGAGAGTTTTCTAGTTCGTTATATTTCTTGCTTACTTATAGGAGCTTTCTATTAGTTTGTTATGGATTTTATTCAACTATGTCGACACTATGTGTTTGTTATTGTGTTATAATAATTTTTCCATGGTGTATTTCATTATTTTTTAAATTAAAAAATTGATAGTTTTTCAGCAAAATCTTTTTATCGTATATAAATTTATAAAATTTATGTTTTATTGTGCGGACATTTTAGGCATGCTGCTAAAATGATATGATGCATGCCAATATGCCATTGTCAACACGATTAAATACTTTACTTGCTTTGAGTGTGAGGGATAGCTCAAGTGGTTAGAGCTTTCCTCCCGATTTCAGGAGATCCTGGGATCGATTTTCATCCGCCCTTGTGGCTCTCTAAACACCAAAGAAAAAAATACTTTACTTGCTTTGACTTTGTCAAATTAGAGTGAATAGATTTTTCTGTATATCGTATTAAGGTATTCACAAGTATATATACAACCTAACTAGATAAGGGCTCGTATCTTCGGCCCAAGTACACTAAATAGGCTTAACACCCCCCCCCCCCTCAAGTTGGAGCATGCAAATCACAAATGCCCAACTTGCCAAGTAAATACATAAATTGGGTTTTGCCTAAAGCTTTAGTGAATATATCAGCTAATTGTTCGGTAGTTTTCACATATGATGGACTAATAGTACCATCCTGAATCGCATCACGAACATAATGACAATCAACTTCAATGTGCTTAGTACGCTCATGAAACACCGGATTCTGCGCAATATACAATGTCGATTGACTGTCGCAGAATAAACTCATCGCACGACGATGTGAAACTCCCAAACTAAGAAGCAAGGCCTTCAACCATTTTAACTCATCGGTGGCCTTAGACATTGAGCGATATTTCACTTCTGATGACGACTTAGCAACTGTGTCCTGTTTCTTAGTTTTCCAAGAAATAGGTGAATCACCCAGAGATACAAACCAACCAGTGATCGAACGTCTTGTCAAAGGACAACTAGCCCAATCGGAATCACACCAACCTGTCAAATGTAAATTACAAGCAGAGCTCAATAGTATCCCTTGACCCGGGCAACCCTTCAAGTAGCGAACTGTACGCAGAGCTGCTTCCCAATGATCCTGACGAGGTTGTTGCATAAATTGTGACAAAATATGAACAGTATATGCCAAATCTGGTCTAGTAAAAGACAAGTAAATTAGACGACCCACAAGACGTCGATACATTTCGGGCTCTGCAAAATGAGGAGTCTCTTATTTTGCCAGAGTATGATTTTGCTCATTAGGTGTACCTGCCGGACGTGCACCAAGTAAACCAAACTCTGCAATAATATCAAGAGAATATTTTCGTTGACACAAAAATATGCCCTCCGGACTACGTGCTACCTCAATGCCAAGAAAATACTTCAACACACCCAAATCCTTCATATGAAAACATGCACTCAAGTATGATTTGAATTGTGAAATAGCAGAAGAATCATTACCAAAGATGATTAAATCATCAACATAGACCAGAACACTAAGTTGGATAGTACCCGATTGCAGAGTAAATAGAGAATAATCAGAGTACGATTGTATAAAACCGTACCTTTTCAGAGAAGTAGCCAACTTAGAGAACCAACACCGAGGCGCTTGCCGGAGACCATACAAGGACTTAAGAAGGCGACACACCAAACCCGGTTGAGTGCCATGAAAACCAGGCGGGGGTGTCATATAAACCTCCTCATCAAGATCACCGTGAAGAAAGGCATTGTGAACGTCCATCTGGTGCAATTCCCAATTTTTCGCAGCAGCAACAGCCAGAAATGCACGAACAGTGACCATTTTAGCAACGGGAGCAAATGTCTCGTTATAATCAATACCCTCAACCTGATGATTACCAAAAATAACGAGACGGGCCTTCAACCTCTCAATAGTGCCGTCAGAATTAAGCTTAACTTTGTAAACCCATCTGCAACCAAGAGCTTTCTTCCCTGGAGGTAATTTTTCCATTACCCATGTTTGATTATTTTCTAATGCAGATATTTCTTTCTGCATTGCCTCTCTCCACCCTGCATCTTTCATGGCCTCTTTGAAATTTCGTGGCTCTACCACAATATCCACAGCTGCAATAAATACACGATGTCGCACAGAAAATTTATCACAATACACAAAATGTGCTAAAGGATAGGGAGTACCTGAGGAGCATGAAGGAGGCGATGAACTGGAGGAGATAGATGGACTAGTAATAGCATGAGCGACATAATCCTTGTGCCAATTCGGAGGGTTCCTAGGACGTTGTCCAAGTCCTAAATCGGGAGAGGGAGTGTTCGTAATAGCAGCGGCAGCAGGGGTGGGATCTGCCTGGGCAGCCACGGGTGAGCTGCGGACTGTCCCGCTCCCAGCAGTCCCCGGGGCAGCAGGTTCCCCCAAGGTGGCAGCGTCCCCCGTGCTGCTACCAGCAGCCATATCCGAGGCAGCAGACCCCGAGCTGGCAGCAGCAGACCCCCTGGCAGAATTGGCGGGGCTGCTGTGATGTGAGGCATGTCCAACGGATGCTTCACCAATTTCTAAGACGTGCTCAAGGTCATCCAAAAAATCAACATCAATTCCATTTTCCACTCTTTCGGGTGCATCAGTAGAGGAACCATTTGAGTGATCATCAAGCATAAAAGGAAATTCATTTTCATGAAACTTAACATCTCGTGAAACAAAAATATCACCCGTCTCTAAGTCATACACCTTCCAACCTTTCTTCCCATGAGGATATCCCAAGAATACACATTTTCTACTCCTAGGAGCGAATTTGTCACCCTTGGCTTTTTTATTATGAGCAAAACAAAGACACCCAAACACCCTTATAACATCAAAATTAGGTAGCTTGCCAAAGAGAAGTTCATATGGGGTTTTATTGGCTAACAAACGAGATGGAGTACGATTAATCAAATATACCGCCCCAAGTACACACTCTCCCCAAAAAGCTATCGGCAAGTTGCCTTGAAACATTAAAGCTCGACTCACATTAAGGATATGTTGGTGTTTTCGCTCTACCCTCCCATTTTGTTGAGGTGTGCCAACACACGAGGTTTGAAACAGGATACCATTTGCATCAAAATAAGGAAGCATGGTTTTAAATTCCGTACCATTATCACTCCGCACACATATTACAGAGACATCAAATTGACATTTAATCATAGTAAAGAAGGAGCAAAAAATAGAATAGACTTCCGTTTTGTCATTCAATAAATAAACCCAAACACCTCTCGAAAAATCATCCACAATAGTCAAAAAATAGTGCGCACCACAGGTAGACGGTGTCTTATATGATCCCCATAAATCACAATGAATTAATTCAAAAATACGACTAGCTCTACTATCACTAATAGGAAAACTATCCCGTGATTGTTTCGCTTGCGGGCAAATAGTACAAGCTTTATTAAAAAAATTACTACTAGAACTACCACTAAGAGCATGCACTAACTTGACTATATTGTCCGACGGATGTCCCATACGACGATGCCATAATTCAAATGTAGAAACCGCTGAATTTGTCACCGCACATGCCTTAGGAATTCGCCGGAAATAATATAGTCCATCTATCCGTTCACCGGCTCCAATCAGGCTCCCCGAGTGTTGGTCCTGTATAGCACATAAAGAGTCAGTGAATCGGACAAAACAATGTGAATCATCAATCATTTTAGACACCGAAATTAAATTGCAATTTAATTTTGGGACAAATAAAACATTCTCAAGAATAATTCCATCTGCCAAATAAACTCGCCCCTCCTTCATAGCCATAGCATGGGCACCATCCGGGAGACCCACAGGGCAAGGAGAAATAGAATGTACATCCATCAAACAAGAATCATCACCAGTAACATGATGTGAAGCTCCGGTATCCACAATCCAAGACAAAGAAAAAGACTCACCGGTCATCTTGTCTTGTTGGTGATTATTTACCATATTCAATAGCATCCGAACATGCTCGGGTTGGAGCTCAGACAAAGCAGAAAGGGTGTCCTGTGAAGGCAGAACAGAGGTAGCAAGAGGGCTGCCCACGGCATTGGCACGAGCCGTGGGCTTGTGGTGATCAACGGCAGCAGCAGCAGGCTTCGAGGATGAAGCAGGAGGTGCGGCAGAGGTCTTCCAAGGCTGCTGCCCCGTAGGTGCAACCCCCTTCTTCCCATATTTCTCGACCCACCACTCGGGGTAACCATGGAGCATAAAACACCCCGAATTCTCATGTCCCGAACGCTTACAATGAGTACAAAAGAGCTTCGACTTATCCTCACGAGTAGTCGATTGAAAGGGCTTTCGATCACTAGGAAGAGCAAACACATGCGCATCCACCCTTTCGGCAGAGGTTTGATGGCTACGAGCAATTGCACGCGAACGTTTCTCTTGAAGAAACGCTTGATACGCGCGATCTAAGGTAGCAGGAGGTTGTTGAGAGAGCAAATTCGTTCTCACCATGGCATATAAATCATCATCAATGCCAACAAGAAATTGATGCAATTTTTCTTCCTCCTTATCAAGTTCGTACGAGGCAGCCACATTACAGGAGCAATTACCACACGTACAGCCATGTGGAGGCTTGAGACGGGCCAAATCATCAAAGTAACCCATCAATTGGGTATAGTATGCTTCAACAGAGATGTTCTTCCCCTGTTTGCAGCTGGTGATGGAAGCCCTTAATTGCTGTAAGCGCATTCCATCAGCCACACAAAATCGAGATTCTAAATAATCCCATAATTTTTTCGCCTCTTCAAAGTAAGGGAGTGATGCCGCAAGTTTTGTGTCAACAGTTCTCAAAAACCACGAAACAAGCATAGAATTTACCGTGTCCCAGTCCATCAACTTCTTCGTCTCCGTCGGTTTGGTAATGGTTCCATCAACAAACCCATACTTCCTCCTAGATTTCAAGGATAGAGTCATGGCCCTCGACCACGCAAGATAATTTTCGCCCTTCGACACCACATGGGTAATCAAATTACCAGGCTGATCCCCGGCACCAAGGTAAAAAGGTGAAGAAGGATCAAGTTTCCCTTCGTCTCCCATTGATAATCGATCGATAGAGTAATAGAGATTAGAGCAGAGTAGTGATTAGAGGAATAGAAATTAGAGCAGAGTAGTGATTAGAAATCAAAGATTAGAAAAAAAAAATTAGGGTTTAGAGTATAGAGGCTCCGATACCATGTCAAATTAGAGTGAATAGATTTTTCTGTATATCGTATTAAGGTATTCACAAGTATATATACAACCTAACTAGATAAGGGCTCGTATCTTCGGCCCAAGTACACTAAATAGGCTTAACAGACTTTCAATTTTTTATATTCTTTTAATAGTCATTTCTCCTAAAATACCACCCGACCAGGCAGCCTTCATTATGGCTAGAATTCGTGATATTAATCAGGCCATGGCAAATCCCATTGTGTTCAATCTAGGAGGCTCAAGCAGAAGAGTTGAGAGATGTATTAAGTGGGAAACTCTGAATGTCGGATGGGTAAAGCTCAACACAGATGGAGCTTCGAAAGGTAATCCGGGTCAAGCAGGTGTTGGAGGTTTGATTCGGGGTTATAATGGAGAAATATTTGAAATGTTTGCTACTAATTGTGGGATTTGCTCGAACAACAAAGCAGAATTGTTGGGTGTGTTGTGTGCTCTGGCAGTAGCATGGAATGCTGGACATAGGCTTGTTCAAGTTTCCCTGGACTCGGAGTGTGTTCTTCGAATGTTAGTTGAGCCCATGCCCAGCTAACTCTCCCTTCATTAATATCATCAGGAAGTGTAAAGCCATCATTTCTCGAGAAGGTTGGAAAGTGACGCTTAGTCACTGCTATAGAGAAGCTAATCGGGGTGCGGAGTGGCTAGCCAACTATGGTGTCAACTTGGTAGAAAAGATGGTGATTTTTGAGGCGGTATGGCCTTCGTACTATTTTATTGGAGGACTTGAGTGGTGTGGCTAGGGCTAGACTTGTCCCTTTGGACAAGGCCTAGGGTAGTTTTTGTTGGTGTTTTTGATTTTTTTTATTTCTTGTTTTTGTTTTCCTTTTCGTCTTAGGGTCTGTTCTGTTCACCTTATTTTCACTTATTTCAGGTTTAATAAGTTCAGATAAGTTTAGATAAGGGTTAATAAGTTCAGATAAGTTCAGATAATTTCAGGGTTAATAAGTTCTAAATTAACGTTCTCCTCACCTTATTTCCACTTATTATATTTATATAGAGTTATTACTAATCAAGATTGCTTTTCACTTTTTTTTTTTTGTAAAATTTTATGTGTTATATTATCATGATTTCATATAAGAATAAAGTAACATTTGCATAAAAAATAAAATTAAAGTAACGTTATACTCATAAGTTATGGTAAGACTAGATAAATTTTGCTTATATAAAAGTTAAGCAAATCAAAAAGTTTATCCGTCTATACGAATTTTATCCGTTTGTCATTGTTGCAACATTTACGCTTCACAATATTATCCGTCTATACGAATTAGGGATACCAATATTTCAAGAGGTTGAAGAAATGGAGACTAGAGCAGATTATAATTTGTATGATATCCAAAGGAAAAAAGCTATGAACCGTATTCGGGATAAAATAACAAAATATATATGGAAGTCGGTTGGAGGTGTCGTAGAGGATGATACAGAAGAAGGAGATGATGAGAATGATGATGATGAAGCATTAGAAGATTAAAATTTTATTTGGTGTTATTGCAACATACACTTTTGCTTGTTTCATAGTTTATTTTTTTTAATATTTGAAATTATCAAAATGCTAATATTTTCATATTTTATTGCTTTTATTTTAATATATTGTTATATATATAATCATATTACCAATATGTTACACAATATGTTTCAAGAATGACAAATAATGTCTAATAAAATCTTATAAGTGTTAATAAGGTTTAATAAGGTCAAATAAGTGAAAATAAGTGTTAATAAGGTGTAATAAGTTCAGATAAGGGTTGATAAGTTCAGTTAAGTTCAGATAAGTAAAAATCAGGTGAATAGTTTACACCCTAAATTAACCCCGTGCGATACACAATTTTAAAATAAGAATTGAATTATAGACTTTTGACACGTACTGAAAGAAAATAACTTCCTCATTTTTCCTAATTAATTTCTAATTAAATATGAATATTTAATTCCCAAAAGTGCATAATTTTCATATTTAATTAAGAAATTTCAATTAAATTATATTATTAACTATTATTAACAACTTGTAAATAACTAAATAGCATAATATGTGTAGAAAACCCAAAATTTAAAATTTAAATATTCCAATGGAATATATTTTCAAAGCTATATTAAATAGGGTAGATTAAAAAGGAAAAAAAAAATATGACATTATCCTTACATTTTGGAGAGGAAAAATTAAATAAAAAGTGACACGTAGGCAATGATGACATCAGCGGTTGTTTATATATATATAAGAAAGAAAATATTATTTTGTCAAAAAAAAAAAAGAAAGAAAATATTTAAAACAAGATTTAATTCAAAATGAATTGTTGACCTGATCGTTTTTTTTTTTTTTTTTTGAAATAAATTCCATAAGCAAAGCTACGATCGTTGTTGCAAATCGTACATTCTTCATACCCTCTTTCATATCGCTGTGATTTACAGCCTTAATCGGCGAGGGGATCTATAGATCTGTTGTATCCGTGCAGAAATTTTCCGTCTGATTCGCTAGATTGTAATCGAAATATTAACCTCTTTTTTTATCCCGCACAAAATTTTACCCATGAAACAACTCTATAAAACTCTTTTGCGGGCTCCGTAGCAAGAAATGAAAATCCATAAAATAAAAAAGCAAATCCTCCCTCAAAAGAGAGAAGAAAAACCCGGTTTTTCGAAGGAGCCAAATCCTCCTAAAGAAGAAGAACCCTGTCTTTCGAGGAAGAAATATTCCTCCTAAAAGAGGAAGGGTTATTATAAACCTAAAACAATGTAAATAAATAAATAAATAAAAAATAAAAAACCATACAAAAACAAACGATTGGGGCTTTCCACCGATAAAAATGGATGGAAGCCCCTCCAAAATTCAACAATGGAGGCTATGGTTTTACAGAGAAAAAAGAGGAAAGAGAGGCTAGGGTTTTAAACTGTTGTCCTGATCATTATTATAAATAAATATATGGATCGAAGAAAATTAAATATCACATCATTATTAAATAAAGAGAGGCTAGGATTTTATGTTATGCATAATTTTCTTGGTACTAGGTTAAATCCCGTGCATGCACGGTTGTTAAATATTTTTGACAATTTTATTATAAATTTTCTAATATAATGACTTGAGTATTAAAAAATATAGAGTATATTAAAAATAAAAGCATGCAAGAGAAAATATTTACAAAACATGTCATAGTTATAAACTTATAATGGATAGTTTAATCTTTTAGGAAAAGATTTATATTTTATATAAAACAAATTATGTCATAATTTAGATATAATTTTTTTTCCTTTAGTAATAATAATTTATTTAGAAGGTACTTTTGGCAGGAAATTTTTTATAATACGTTGACAAATGTGTCTTAAGATTCGCTTTTAGTAGTATGTAATTGATTGATTTGAGTCAATGTAGCATTAACCCTAGACATTTAAAGTTAAATTAGCCATGGTATTCCTTTTGGTAGCAGGTTAATTATAATCTCCACACTCATTATTATTACTATTATTATTATCACAAATTTTCATATGTAATGTGACCAGCTACACCATGTGATCAGAGTTACTTATTCAAGGGATAACCCTTAACCAATCTAGTAACCCCTGACCAAGTAACCCCTCCTCGAGTAATCTCTGAATAAATAACAACCTCTTGTATGTGTTCAAAACTTTACAGGTGCTTACCAATGCCAAGTTTAGTAAATGATAAGTTGGCTTCACTAAATTTTGTTCATTTATTAGGACTAGCAAATTTTAGATGAATATTTCACCATACACCTAGTGTACCATGAGCATGGTACACTCGATCATTATATCACGAGACTCACGACATACCTTTCTCATTATGTCTAAAATGTTTTTACTAGCTAACCATGACACATATTTTTTTCAAAAATTTTGCATGCTTCCGATTTACATTAAGGTTAATGCAGTGCCGCTGGCACGTGCAAGTAAGTGAAGAATTTTTTTAAAAAAATTACAAAAACAAAAACGCGGGAATAAAAATGGAGAAGAGAGAAAGTAAGAATGTGTAGAAAGAAAGAGAAAACATGGAAACTCATACCTTAGGGCTTCGATCATCAATGGAAAATTCATCAACAAACTTCAATACCTCAAATTCCGGTAATCTAATCCATGAATTACTACAAAAATAGAGGCAAATTGAAACTCCATTGTTAGGTAATTTTGAGAACTCGAATTCATTTGTTGAAATCGATTTAAATCGCTCGAGTATAGAAGAAGAAAAAAAGATTTTTGGAGATGAATTTGTTCCAATATTGTACGATAATTACAAAAACAAAACAACACAAAAAACTTAAAATGCGGGAATAAAAATGGAGGAGAGAGAAAGTAAGAACGTGTAGAAAGAAAAAGAAAACAAGGGAAACTCATACCTTAGGGCTTCGATCATCAATGGAAAATTCATCGACAAACTTCAATACCTCAAATTCCGGTAATCTAATCCATGAATTACTACAAAAAATAGAGGCAAATTGAAACTCCATTGTTAGGTAATTTTGAGAACTCAAATTCTTTTGTTGAAATCGATTTTAATCGCTCGATTATAGAAGAAGAAAAAAATATTTTTGGAGATGAATTTGTTCCAATATTGTACGATAATAACAATCCTGACACTGACTTTGAAGGTATGTAATCAAATTTTTGGACATAATAGCAACCTTGACATTGAGTTTGGAGGTTTATAACTTGTTATTTGGTATGATTTTAGGGTACTTTTGAACCTTGTTTTCATGATTATTCGACATCAAAGTTCATTATTTATCTTACTTTTATACAAATTTTGTACCATCCATGCTTCACGGGTTGTTTGTGTTTTTGATGTAATGTAGCTATTTTTTGCACTATATATGGACGTGATCAAGCATGAGTGAACAAGGAGAAGGGAAATCTTGGTTGATAGAGCAATTAAGGAAGAAGGATGAGTGCCTTAAAGAGAAATGAAAAGCTTTTGGAAAGTTTTGGAAGGATTTTTGCACTAAGGTCAACTTCAACTGACCATAACTTTTGTTCAAGTCAAAATTTTGAAGTTATTCAAATTGGGGATTAAAGTTCATCTCAAGATCTTTCCAACGACTGGTCACATGCCTTATTCCAATGAGTAACGAAGAAGTTATGACCTTCCGAAAATAAGCTATTTTGCTAGAAAAGGGCTGCACATCCGTGCCAATAAGTGGCACGCCCGTGCAAGTCACTGCACTTCCGTGCCAAATGAAACACGTCCGTCGAAGGTCAGGAAGTAGCTAATGGTCGTATTTTAATAGGTCTGCACATCTGTGCAACCTTTGGCACGTCCGTGCCGACCTGTAGACGGGTCGTTTCCTCGTGTTCTCCATCCTTTTACTTGGGGGTTATATAATACCCCTTTGGCTTCATTTGTAAGGGGTGATCTTCTTAGTGTAGTTTGAGCTTAGGTTAGGTTTTTAGAGAGAGAACTCTCAATTTTTAGAGAGAGAAAGTGGGAAAAACTTGTTGAAAGCTTGGAATATGAAGAATTGAAGGAAGGAGACTTGAAGATTTGATTATTTCTTGCATTATTAATGAGAATTTCTTACTCTCTCTCTTATTTTATTGCTTTAATTGCTTATTTTTATATCTTTTCTTGTTTTATTACTTGTTTATGTTCAATTAGTGTTTGATTTCATGTTCTTAGTTGTTAATTATTCATTTAGTTTTGCAATTTATTATGATTTGTGAGTAGTTCTTTTACTTGGGATGGTTGAAACTATTGATGAATTCACAAATACTTGTTTGCATGTGTTGATTTAGCTAATGTGGGATGTTAATTAGTTGAACTTAAGTGGTTTTATGGTTAGTTCTTGTAAGTGGCCATTGCTAGAACTATTTATCTAAGCTTTCTCAACGAAGGATCGAGAGATGAACTTGAGTTAGCTCCCTTATGCTTAATTGACTTGAAATGCCATGAGAATAGGAATTTCCAGTCAAGGGAATGTTTATGTCATCGTGATTATGCTTTAACACTTTTTTTATGCTTTGTAACCACGAGAGTAGGTTGTATTCATGACTCAAGTAATCCCTCTAGCTTGAGAGAGTAGTTGGGTACCTTAGATGACTTCCCCTAATTTATCCCCAAATTGCTATGTTTTGTATGTTAAATTGTAGTTTGTGAATGACTTAATTGGTGGATACCTTCCCAAGATCCTTTTTATTATTGTTTGTAGTTTTTCTGTATAACTCAAAACCCAAAAAGACTTGACTTAGCTTATCACAAATCGATACTTGTTAGTGCTCCCCTTAGTCCTTGTGGGATCGACCCTTACTTGCCCTTTCTACCCATTAGAGAGACCAAGTTAGGTTTTTATCTTTGGTATGCTCGACGACGGCCTATCAGAGGTAATCAGATTTTTGGCAATTATAGCAATCCAGAAGAAGCAGACAATGCAAAAGAGAGAGAAAATCATGTTGTCCCTCATAAATCAATTGAAACAAACATCTAAATCAAATTCAATTGAAGGTAGATTCTATACAATCAACCTTCGTTCTAATTAATAGTATTAGTTAGGATTCTGTTAGTGGTCGGTCATTAAACGTTTTTCCTCAATTTGTGTGTCGTACAATGTTCCATTACAATTTTAAAGAGGTTATTTTAGCTTTTAAGGGTTCAAATTGTGCTCGAAATTGACAAAAGGATCGATGTAAGTGCCTCATGTTGTCATCTCACCGATAAAATATCTCCACTTTTTTTCTTAATTTTATTTTTCTTTTAAAATAGTTCTTTATACTCTATCTTTTTACTAGCAAATTTTGACTTATCATTTTTTATTTTTGAACGAAATTTTGACTTATCATTTAATTAAACTTTATCTTGAAAGAAACTAAAAAAGGGGATAGTTTTTTTTAAAAAATATATAATAAAATATGATTGGGATATTTTAGGAAAATAAAATTTATCACCCAAAAACCCCCTTCACTTTTTTTTTTTTTTTTTTTTTTGACAAAAAAAAATACCCCCTTCACTTTACATATTACTATAGATAAATTAAAAATAATAATCATACACCAATAATGACATGAGTCTAATATAATCAGATTTTATAGATTCATTATTACATACGCCCTTCGTCCCCTTTTGATAGTCCTTTATGGGCATTTTTCACGGGAATTAATAAACACAAAAAATAATAGTTAAAGTACATTGAAAAAGTAAATTGACATTTGGTTTGCAAAAAAGTAACAAAAGTACATGGGAAAACAAAATTTATATGAGAAAGTTAAATATGTTCAAATATTGTTGCAAATTGAAGGGAATTTTGGTAAAAAATTAATATTAATAGTTGTTGGAAAAAGCAAATGGGGTGAACATTTTGGGACTAAAATTTATCCATAAGGGACTATCAAAAGGGGACGGATGGAGTACTATAAAGACTAATGTAATTAGTCTAATACAAGAATAATAGTTTTTTATAACATAAAGGGTAACTTTAAATGCCTTTAATATAAATTAATCCCGTCTTATCATAAATTAGTGTACACTCACATTTTTTGCAAGATTTGTGAAATTACAGGGTAGGTATCAAAAGAGGACCTTTTTTTAAAAAGAAATTCAATAGAGAAGGTTTTTTCTAGAATATGAAATATAGTTTGATAGTTCTTCAAAAAAAAAAAAAAAAACTATAGTTAGTAGGCAAGTAGAGGGTGGGTTTAATTACTTCTCTTTCCTAGCTACCAACTTAATAGAATTGAAACTTAAATGTAGGTAATATAATGCCGAATGTATGTATAATATAACCATATATTATAGAGACATTTTAGATTACTTATTAAAAACATGAAGCAATGTTTACGAAAAATAGGTAACAACAATATATTAAATTAAATAGGATCAGAATATGTATGCTGTCATAGTTGGCAAATAACAACATTCTTGGACATAATGAGTAATGTTGTAACACATTCAGAGAGGTTGACGACTTTGTATTATAAAATATGAAGGAAAAAAAAAAACTCAAAGACATTAGAATAATATTAGATGTGCTCACAAAAGTAGTATAAATAGAGAGAAATTCAATGAGAAATCACAAACAAAAAAAAAACATTGTATTCTACTTTGTACGAAATTAAGAGTTGAAAAGATAAACTGAAAGAAAATGAAGAAAGCAATAATGGCATTCCTTTTGGCAGCAGGTTAATAATCTCACGTACCACTTTATATTATTATTATAGCATATAATTAGCTCTCTAGTACTCCGTACGTGATTACATTTTCTTTTATTATAATACACTAATCGAATACTTGTATATAATAGGAAACAAGTGTGTAGCCCGGGCGTTGCACCGGTTGTTACTTTAATAGACCTTGTAATTATCTATTATATACATTTATTTTCATGTTTATAGCATAGCTTATGATTGACTTAGATGGTTAAGTAACTATCTTTTTTATAAAAGGTTCGGTGTTCGAATCCCCTTTTAATATATTAGTAACGCTTTTTAATATATTAGCATAGATTTAGTTACAAACCCTCTTTTAAAAACCAAATTTTGTTAAAAAGCATCTTATAACAAATTTTTTGTCAAAGCACACTTGTTTTGAAATTTTTTTTGTGAAGTCCCACCACTCCCCGGATTTCGACTAGTGACTTACATTTTTCGGCGTTGACTAGCATGTGCAGCTCATGTGATCCACTTAACCCGCTCTTTTTCCCCCCTTTTTCCTCCATTCATTCCCCTCTTCATATCCTCTGCTTCATGCAGTTACGGGGAGTGGTGGGACTTACAAAAAAAAAAAAAAAAAAAAAAAAAAAATCTTATAAAATGGTTTTCAACAAAATTTGGTTTTTATAATATGGTTTTTGAACAAATTCTAATATAAAATATAAATGCTCGTAATTGATCTGATAGATACTCTAGCTGATAAACAACATTTTGATTTTGCAGTGTTGCTGCAAATCGTTGCGATGAAAGCGGGAGCTGTGTGTCCTGCTGTATCCTGTACTTCAAATCTTCAGTGTATGTCACCATGTGTCTGTGGAGTCAGCTTAAAGTGTTGTGAGCCCTATGACACTCCTTGTGATCCTACAAATAATAACTGTTGTGAAGGACTTACTTGCAAAGAAGTTACTCCTGGAGTTTTCAAATGCAAGGAAGAATGTGAGGACCACCCGACTCATGAGTGTTTTCCTGGTTTATATGAATGCTGCCCTGACAGTGGCCTATCCTGCGTTCAAGTTTCTACGGGTGTTTACGAATGCCGGGCCCCTAAATGATTTGTCTATCGACTCTAGCTACTACACCCTTGCACGGCTTTTGCTCATACGACGTACGGCTAGCTGTAGAGCTATCTATATTCTGCTTGTGTATGTAGCTTTGGAAACCCATTCTGTTTTCCTTATGCTTGTGGTTTGAGATTGACTTTTTCTTCGCCTTGTTTATTTATGTTGATGTGTTTCCTACTATCTACGGCTTGGAGCCTTGGATTGTTATCGATTGTCAACTCTTAATAAAATCATGTATGAAATAATGTTCAACCATTATGTTTTCATTTGCAACTCTTAACTTTACCTTTTCATTTCTTAGCTTCCTTTATTTTCTCGATCGGCATCTTTTTTAACATTTCAATTCCCCGTTTATGTTACTTGACAAATTTTAATTTTTGACATTATTATTAGTTTATTACCATAGTTTATTATAAACAATTCCAATTATGTGTCAGGATTTAATTTGCTTTGACTAATGTTTAATTCACCATTTCCTTCCTTTCTTTTAATTGGTACATGACATGATCAACACTGAAAAGGGTAGTCTCTTATAACATTTATCCTTTTATAAGGTAGTTTCTTATAATTACAACATTTTTTTATTAGGTAGTTTCTCGCAAAAATAAGTGCTTTATAGGGTAGTTTTCACAAAATGTCCTTAAAAATAATATCTATCAAAATTTTATACCGGCATATATATATAAGTGCATAAGGATAATGTTTTATTTATTTAAACACAGATGGAGTACTCATTATCTCAGAAAGTTATCTCATATTCTTAAAATGTTATCCCATATTCACTCAATACCTAATAAGAAAGCCCAATGTAAAAGATCTAGTAAAGCTACAAGGAATTGGTGAACATCCATGATTTCTAAGCATGTTAGATTAATTCTATTGATTGCATGTATTGGCGGTGAAAAATTTGTCCATTTCGATTAAAAGGCATGTTTTCAAGACGACCAAATAAACCTACATTAATAGCCTAAAGTTCCAAAAAAACCCATGCTATATTAATCTTTATTTTAAAAAAAAAAAATCCCATGCCAAGTTGATTAAATATGTTTGGGATAGGATTCGATCCAACTCCCTCATGAAAAACACCACTCCTTAACCAACATAATATGGACTGCAAATCTGGGCCGGGGAGGCTGGGCCTCCACCAGCCCCCGGTCCCTCCGCCACTGTAACTGATGGAAGATAGATAAATTAATAATGCGATAAGTTATAAACACAATGGTTATGGGCTATTATTGGGTTTACTCTAAGAGTATGTTTTATTTGTGTAATATCTTTTACTTAATTACTTCTACATTTAGAAAATAAAAATTAAAAAAAGGTAAAAAAAAAAAAAAAAAATTAAAGAAAAAAAATCTTTGACTTCTTTTTTTTTTTTACTTATATGTTCACACCAAGTCAATGTATCACGTTATTCATAATGTCCAAAAATGTTGTTATTAGCAAACTAATAGAATATATAGAAGTATATATTAATACGTTTTTCATCCATCTGATTTAAGTGAGTATTACTGTTTTTGTAAAACATATTACAGCAGTAACTATTGTTTTTTTAAAACTTACTAAGTATTAGTAATTATTCTTTTTTTTAAAACATATTAGTACCATTGTGCAAGTAACTGTTTGTTCCGGGACCAGGCACTACTGCACCAGGACCAGGAGTCCAGGAGTGCTAGTCTGCTTGGCAGTTTCTTTTGTATCCATGAAAGCCATTGATCTTCTTAGTTTAGTAGATCAGAATACATCTTCATGGAAATGTGTTAGAAACATGAACCTCGTAGTAAACAAAAAAAACATAAAATTAACATGCATATAAAAGAAATAGTGCTTATTTTTAAGTGTTAGATATAAAGATTACACTTTTGGTGGCTTTAGACATTGGAATACAAAAGCTAAAGAACCTCCATTTACAACTCCAATTTCCTTTCAGCTAACTGCGAGTCACCTAAATGCATCACGATGCACATTCGACTCTTCACAGGATGCCTCCTCCAACATTTCCATAAATCCTTTGTGAGAAGTATCATTTGAGATGGGAAAGTTTAGACCATTTGTTGATGCAGCTTCAAACCTTGTCCACAGCTCCTTCTTCAGAGTGTTTTCACCTGGACGCTTGCCTCTGTAAATTGTGCTTTCAGACCCCTTCCACAAAGGAGTGCTTTCTACTGTTGCAAAGTTGCTCCTTGTGTTCCCTGCAATCGATACATCTTAATCTCAGATGGTGTCTATAACGAGTTTAGTTTAAAGAGACAAGTAACAGAATTGAATTAAAATACTATACCTTTTAAGCAAAAATTCTTGTTTTCTTCATCTTGATTATGAGCATTAGTTCTGCTTTCCTTGGGATCAAGACATAATTTCTGATTGAAAGTAGTAGCTACTTCTTGCAAGCTAGCATGATCCTTTGGTTGTTTTTTATCAAGTGGTTCCAGCAATGTACAACATTTAGGTGGCGACGTTATCCATGCTGGTGAAGCATCTAGAGCTCTATTTCCATATGTTGATTTACAGGAGGGTTTTATTCCAATAAGCTCAAGGTACCTATTGCCCAACTTCTCTTGATCTTCATCACTGGAGCCTTCAGAATCTGTTGACTCGAATATTTTTTGGTTTCCAGTTGGAAATGGTGTTGATTTATGGGATTTCGCAATTTTTCTGTAGGTCAGATCATGACCAGGCTCAACGTAAGCTCTTACAGGTGGGTTTTTGGGGCAGGGGGTAATCAAACTTGTAGATAAGTCACCAACCGGAATGTCCTGAGCAGACACAATTCTCATATCTGAAATGCTCTCTAAATTTTCAGAAATAACTTCGATCTTTTCCTTTTTAGATTTTTCATTATCACAAGGTGAGGAAAAAATGGCAGCAGTTACACTCGAGGAGATCCCTTCACAAACGGTTAGCTTGGTTGAAGCATGAGCTTTGGAAGTTGTTGATTTTGGCCTCAGCAGAGGAGTAAGGAAAAAAAGTTGTTTACCTCTCTCTTCTACACAGCCAGTAGCACGCCAAGATACAAGTGGGGAAGGAGAGACCAATGATTCAAACTTTGCAGGCTCCGGGGTACCAACTTCATGCACATTACCTTGATCAACCACAACAGGACCTTCAACACGAGTCTCACAAAATTGAATCTCAGATTCAGAGTGAGGAACATCAATTGCCTTTTGAAGCCTAGGAACCCACGGCTAAGTATAGTGAACAGGAAAGACACAATTAGTCATATATGGTTGGTGAAGTAAGCAGGCTAACTTGGCAGAGGATTTGAGGGCTGACCTTAAGAGAGGAATGGATTTCAGACAGCACTGTTGTGAAGGATTTAATTTCTGTAATCTTTTCATTGTCAGTTGTATCCACTTTGACTGCTTGGACTACAATTTCATCGATCTGCAATTAAGAAAAATATGCCTGAATCTTGCTTTTAACATCACAAGGGTCCACAAATTCCAGCAAATTACACAAGTATAGATGAATATGGTCCACAGGCAAATTACACAAGTATCGCACGAGTACATTCCATATAACATTACCAGCATAGAAACTCATCATTTACCAAATAATAGGTAAAGTTGCAAGAAAGAGCATTAGACAAAAAGATGATGAAGAGTATTCATCATTTGTTATCAAATGAAAGATTATCCATCCCTCCATTTTCCTTCCTTTCCTTTCCCTCCATTTCCAATAATCCAAAGAAAGTGTTACCGAGCATGTTCTAAAACTGAAAACATGCAAATGAAAGCCAATCAAATAACACAGACAAAGCTCAGTTGTGCATAATTTATTCCCCCTAGCTCCCTGTGCACTGACAGTTCTTCATTCCCTCTTGAACTGGACTAGTTGATTTTACAATCCCCAATCAAATAACTAGTGATGCAATAAACTCAATACTGCAGTCTTAAGTGATGAATTTGGTCAGTATAGTTATTAGCTTACTAGCTTATAAATTTAACATAGATTATATGAGCATTCTATAACACATGCTGATAGAGTATAAAACATATTCATGAGCCTCGACCATTAAGCTTAAGTTTTTGGTTGAGTTGGTCCTTTAACATGGTATCAAGAGCCACGCCCAGGAATATGTTTTATGCTCTATCACATGCAAATATTTGATGATAGTAATTCATTATAGCAATATCCTTTTTTACATTAACATGTTCCATTACCAGGTCTAAGCTCAATTGAAATCTCACAAAGGACCCTCATTGAAAATTTGATCTAGATTCATTCCCCTAACTTACAGACTCAAACACCAAAACAAGCAGCTCTTAAGGTAAACTCAATACATGTACTACTCTGTATAACACAGTTGCTGATGAAACCCTTACTTTGACTCCAAAATATGCTCATCACTTGCATATGCATCAAACAAGCTAAACTAGTAAACCAATACATTACGATACAGTAGAAACTTGTAGAAAGTTCCAACTAGCACACAAAGAAACCCTAACCTGCACCAGAGTTGATCAAAAATACAAAATCATTCTCAATTATAGGAGAATCTTACATTTAGACACCACAAAAGCAGGACAATTTTACATGCCTAAATCGGTTGTTTCCAATCGAATCAATATGATAAGTGCCTACAGAACTATGAAAACATTGACATGCCCCTTATCTTCACTGAAAATTGATCAAAAATGCCAAAACATGTCTCGATTCTAGGAATAAATCTTCTCATCCAGGCACCATAAGAGCAGGAAAACTATACACCATACCATATAATTCTCAAATATTTCGATCAGAACATAACGATACATGCCTACAGAACTGCAGAAACAATCACCTTAACAATCTAATCTCTTGATTGTACCTCCCCAACAACATAACAAAAGCAATAAAAAGCTCTAAATTGCAGTTACGATTTCCAGGCACTCAATGTTAACCCTAAATCTTGCTCAACAAAACAAGTACCAAATTTTGTACAATAAGCAGGTGTTAGCTCCAATTCAACCCCTAAATGAAATCAATAAAATATTTTCCTACGCTTGTCTTTGTAAAATTGAAAATTAATACTATCACTGAACAAATAATCGATACAAAATAATGTAATCCAAAACATTATCATCATACATTTCCAGAAATTGAATGTTAAGGTATAATAATCCAAAAATCAAACCTCAAAGCAAGAAACCATGCTGTTCAATCTGAAAACTTAGGGTTTTTGACAGTATTTACAAATATCAAACAATCTGTAAAATTTGAAATAAAATTGATTAAATTACCTGACGAAGAAGAGAAGAAATATCGGAATGAACTAAGAGAAGACGATCAAGTGGATCGGCAATGTTTGATTGTTGAGTTTGGGAATGAGGAGGAAGTTCTTCCGCCATTTTCAACTTCGTTTGATTTTTAGAGGATTTATTAATGGATTTGAAGCCGCCATTAGAGACATCTCGCAGAGGTTTCCTCCTTGCTGATTTGAATTTGCTGTCGCCGTCGGTTTTCGTCATCGTATTGTCGCTGTTTTCCGGTTGGATTGTTGTAAAAGTGTTTGTCTGAGTTCAGGTGGAAGAAAGGCGGGCTTCTTATTTTTTTGAATTTTATCTGAAAGGTTTTTTTAAGGAAAAAAAAATTTTTTTTTTTTTTTTAGGAAATTTTTTAAGGAAATTTTGATATCAATCATCAATCAATCAATACTATATACTAAAAGACACACCAGCGATGACACGTGTCATCTCCTGGTGTGTCCTTAATTAATTTTTTTTAAAAAAAATATATTTTAATCAGGGAAACAAATCATTTACAAAAATCATTTTATTTTGTACATATTCCATATTGACACGTAATACTTATTATATTTAAAATAAAAGATTTATTCGCAAATCTTTCTAATAAAAATTGGGTAATATATACCAAAAATCAATATTTTTAAATAATTAGTGATCTATTTTACAATAAAGATTTTTTTCTACTTTGTTTTAGTTGTGTATTGGAAGCTACAATTAAAATTGCAAATATCAAATTAACATATCACATACTTTTATTATTTCTTGACTAATTTATGATTATAATATTTCTCAATCAATAATAAAAAAAAAAAAAAATCAACGTGCATGGCACGGGATCTAACCTAGTTTGCTACTAAGAAAAACACCATTATTCATATTTGATACCTCCTGTCAAAAAATAAATAAAAAAATAAAATATATATATATACATTTGCTACCTATTTAAATTTTTTTTTTTTTTTTATTTTGCTACCACATAAATCACAATTTGTTAAAAATTGTTATCACATGTATTTGTTTCCGTTAGTGAGGCTCAACCACCTTCTAGCCACCCCTCCCTCCTTCCAGCCACCCATACTCCCTGCTACCACCAACAACCTCCCTTGTCTCACCACTACGGCAGCAGCAACAGCCAAACGCAGCCGCCGTCACCAAATTGCGGCTAATCGCAACAATCACCCTAAAACGGTGGGAAATCATAGGAAAGAGAGGGTCGTGGGGTCGTTTAGGGCAGTTTTAAGGGTGGCAATTGCGGCCAATCGCAACCAACACTACCACCCTAAAAACGAAGCCCTAAAACTCGTTTAGGGCGGTTTTAAGGGTGGCGTTTAGGTGGGAGGGAGGGTCATGGGGTCGTTGGCACCGAGGGATCGGAACAGCCGGCACGGAGTGGGAGGGGAAGCGGTGGCTGACGGGCTACATGCAGCTGGCGACGGAGGTGGGAGTGGTGGCTGGCGGGCTGTTTTGCCAAGATTTTTATTTTTTTTTTAGTTTTTTTTAAGATAAATTGAATATTATTTAATTAAATATTAGGCCCCACTTAACGGAATCTTAATGGATTTTGTTAAGTGATAGCAATTTTTAACAAACTGTGATTTAGGTGGTAGCAAAGTAAAAAAAAAAAAAAAAAAAAAAAATTAACAGGTAACAACTGTGAAGAGTGGTGTTTTTACTTGTAGCAAATGTCAAAATTGCCTTTTTTCTTACTTTTTTTTTTCACTATATACCCTCAAGTTTTTTATTTATTCACCATATACCTCTCAAATTTTGTAAATTTATCATATACCGTACCCCCGACTTTTCACAAAAACTACATCATATACCCTTTTATGACTATTTTTTTAATCCAAACGCAGATGAATACATCCAAGAAAAAGAAAAAAGAGCAGGAAAAGAAAAGGCAAGCACACAAAACAAACTAAGCAACTACCTACACTCCTAAAGAGGGATGAGGTGAGGCAAAGCAACACCCCTAGCTAATATCCTCCTCTAGAAAACGACTAAACTCTAATGGAGAATTATTCAAGAAAACTAATTGAGAGTTCTAAATGACTCTGCAGTTGGCCAACCAATCCGCCGCTCTATTACATTCTCGGAAAATATGTGCCACTCTCACTTGCCAAATATCATCATTGATTAGCTTTAGGCATTGCCTAATGATTGTTAAGTTCGTTAGCCATTAAGGATAATTATGACCTGAAACCGCCTTAAATACGTTTCCCTACCCCCGAAACCACCACATTCCGTTTTCCTACCCACAAAACCACACTGAGGTTTCTTTTCTCATCCTCAAAATCAATCATATATAGGCATATGGTTATGGAGATTTGGAGTTGTTTTGGGGGTTAAAGAAAGAAGAAGAGTGTTTTCGGGGAAGGGGGATATAGTCATATACTCCATCCGTCCCAAATTACTCGCAACGATTTGACTTTTTGACCATCTTTTTTAGCTATTATGTGAAAGTCAATGTAATTATGTAAGATGTTTTAATTTATTATATATTTTAATTTAAAAAGATTATAAAATTTAAAAAGTTGGTAACATCTGATTTAATTTAGAACACCTGGGGAAAAGTTAAGAACATCAGATTTAAAATTTAGAACATACGAGTAAAAATTTAGAACATGAATAGTGTTCTCATATATATACTGCAGTTCCTTTTCGGGCGGCTGTAGGACGGACGGCCGCCTATAAGTGGTAGGGTAGGGTGGGTGGTACCGCTCAGATTGCGGCCAATCTTCCGAAACATTCGGGCACTCCTTTCTTCTAACTCCCATCAAAGCCTTTCTGACTTAGCCTGGCCCGGTCGCCCTACGCGACTGGCGCTTCAAAAGGTAGTTTCTACTTGCCGGGAGGGCGATCCTCCCAGTGAACTGACCGAGATCAGGAAAAGATAGTGTTGGTCACTACTATAGACCCCGTTTTTCAACATTTCAATAGTTGGTAGATCGGGTCCTCGCATCATATTTTTTCCGAAAAGAAGAATTTTGTGCAGATATGATTGCAGAACTTTATATAGGGGGAGGCTCTCGTAAGAATTTTTCTTATGTGAGAATTATTTTATGTGAGAACACTTTTTATGCTCTAAATTTTTACTCGTATGTTCTCAATTTTAAATATGATGTTCTAAACTTTTTTCCGGGTGTTCTAAATTGGTACTCACATGTTCTAAACCATAAACTAATTAAGTTAGATGTTATATATTTCGAATGACTTATTCCGAAATTTTAACTTATATGTTCTAAATTTTAAAACGTGCGTGTGTTCTAAGATTTTTAGTTATATATATGTTCTAAATTCGAAAGCATATGTTCCAATTTTTACTCGCATGTTCTATATTTTTACATATATGTTCAATATTTTTACTCCCATTTTCTATATTTTATACCAAGTGTATTAAATTTTTTATTCAGACGTTCTAAATTTTAAATCAGATTTTCTAAATTCTAATCATATGTTCTAAATTTCATAAAGCAAATTTTTAAAATTTTTACTCACATGTTCTAATTCTTGAATCATATGTTCTAATTTATTGCTCACACACATGTTCAAAATCATTATTAACATGTTCTAAATTATTAGTCATATGTTTTAAATTTAAATTTGAGTCGCATGTTCTAAATTTTTACTCACGTGTTCTAAATTATAGATCAGTTCTCATATAAGTATGAATTCTCACATATTAACCTATTCTTACCGGATCCCTCCTCTATAATATATATGGGGGAAGTCACAATTCATGGGAATTTTCACTTCCCACAAAACATGGGAAGTTACTTACCCACCCCGGCCCTCTCTTGGTCATTCACAATTCCCATGATTTATAAATTCCCACATGACAACCAAACATATTTATGTAATTCCTAGGAATTTTAATAAAGGAAGTAATTTCCCATCACCAACCAAACAAGCCCTAATACTCCGTATGTCGTAAATAGAATAAAGCACAATGTGCTAAACATACCTAAATCTAAAATCTTTTAGGAAAAATGGAAACTAAAAATCCTACTTTTCGGTTTTCTAAAAATCCTACTTTTGGGTTTTCTACTTTTGGGTTTTATAGTTAGGAAAATTTGCAAATTGCAGCCATTTAAAAATAAAATTGCAAATTGCAGCCCAAAAGTTCATATAAATTGTAAATTGCAGCCCGATTCAACTTTTTATCGGTTTACTAGTTGAAAAATCTTCGATTAAGGTTTTAGAGGCCAATTTAGGGCTTAGAGGTCCGAATTGAGATCGGAATTAGAAATAAAATAACGCAAATATCTCGTTTTGCGTAACAAAAATGTATCGATTTGTGGGAAACTGTAAATATGAGACACTTAGGTTATTTTTTTGCTGATTTCGAGCTCAATTCGAGTCCTTAAGGGAAAAAATGACCCCCTAAAACCTTAACTGAAGATTTTTCAACTTGTAACCGATGAAAAAATTGAATCGGGCTGCAATTTACAATTTATACGAACTTTTGGGCTGCAATTTGCAAAAAAAAAAAAATTTAAATGACTGCAATTTGCAAAATACTAACTTTAAATGGCTGCAATTTGCAAACTTTCCTTATAGTTAAAACAATTCTATTTTTGACCCATTGATAGAATAAAAATTAAGCGGAAAAACTAATTATCTAAATTTCATGTAAGTGGAAGTTGTCCGATTGAACAAAGACGCAAAAGTAGCCAAGTTAACAAACTCAACCCCCACACACACACACACAAAAAAAAAAAAAAAAAAAAAAAAAAAAAAAAAAAAAAAAAAAAACCTCACACGTTTTAAACCCACACTTTCACTTTCACTCTCATACGGCATCTGGCATCATCACCTCAACAATGGCGGAATTCTTCACAGAAATCAAACTCCCTCAACAAAAACACTACAACAATCACTCAACCTATTTCCCTCTAATTCTATCTCCAACCTTCAATTCCTCGTTTATCAACACCATTAAATCCCACAAAAAATGGCTCGATTCCCGCCTTCATTCCGCCGGCGCTATCCTTTTCCGTGATTTTCCGGTATCAACCGCCGCCGACTTCAACGAAGTCGTTGAGGCTTTTGGGTATGAGGAATTCCCTTATGTCGGTGGCGCTGCTCCTCGGAGTAGCGTCGTTGGCCGTGTTTTTACCGCTAATGAATCTCCCCCTGATCAGAAAATCCCTTTTCATCATGAAATGGCTCAGGTAGTTTGTTTGATTTAATAAAACACAATTTAATTGCTCGGGTTTTTCTATTATACACCCGGGTGTACCTTATCAATATCGAGTGCTTATTTGCTCATTTCAAATGAGCAAATGAGAGTACTGTGTCCATAACAATTTTGGACTCCTGATTGTGTAATTGTCTGTTTTTATTAAGTTTAGTCAATTAATTATTTTATTGATATGTGATGAAATACTTTATTCATTGAGTTTTTTAATTCATTTTGTTGATCTTTGAAATAATTGGCATTCTTGAATATTCTAATGGTTTGACTTTGTTAGTCAATTCTGGTCAAAATTATTTGCTTCATTACGGGCTGTTCGAAATGAATTGAGCTGAACTGAACTGAACTGAAGTGAATATTTTATAAGAGAAGGAAATTATGAGCTGAACTGAACTGAGCTGAATTTCAACGTAAGAGAACAGGCCCTAATTTCAGACTTTGTGATTGTCATTTGGAATAAATATGATCAGTAATTAATAATTATGCTAGTTATTATTCTGTCATTTAAAATTCATATGTTTGTAATTTTGTATTGTCACTTTGTAGTTTAATTATTGGGGGTTGCTTGCAGTATGTAATGTTGGAATATATTACTAGGTTCCCGAGTTTCCGGCGAAATTGTTTTTCTATTGTGAAGTAGAGCCCAAGACTGGAGGAGAAACTCCTATTGTTCTTAGCCATATCATATATGAAAGGATGAAAGAAAGACACCCGGAATTTGTTCAAGAACTCGAAGAGCATGGACTGATGTATATTCGGGTGTTGGGTGAAGGGGATAATCCCGCGTCCCCTATTGGTCGTGGGTGGAAATCTACATTCTTGACTGATGATAAGAGTGTTGCTGAGAAAAGGTTTGTGGCTTATTTGATCTTTTAGATAATACATAGATCATTGCGATTTGTCATAGTCCATAACTCCATAGTTATGTTACTCTAGCTTTCGTTTTTTTATATAATGTTTAGCATTTTATTAAATGGATGACAAGAAAGTTAGATTGAGCTTATCTTAAAAATTGTCCATCCATAAAGTACAGGATTTCGTGATTGAGGGAACTATGTTACTTGCCTCTACTTGGATTAAACTTGTTACCTTCAATGTGTGTCACTTGAACATGTACTCGTTTTTTACACAAGTACCCGAGTGTCTGAGTCTGAATTACATGCTGTGGTAACAGCATTAGCTTGATTTTTGCCATCGCCAACAGTCCTACACAGCCCAACATGGGACTATGGGACATGAGAGTTATTACATTAGTAACTCAGAATACCTTCCTACATTTTATTGTCTTAAGTAATGACCATAAGAATACTTGTTTTTCAGCTTTTGAACTGTGGTTTTATTACACTGCTCGTATTTTCCATGGAATATTTGAATTATATGGGCAACTGATCAGTAGAGTTTGAGGGAGTTCGTTATGTACTTGATAATCTTTTTAAAGCGATTTTCAATTTTGTTGAAACTGAAGTTGCAATTGAAACCTTGAAAGAATTCATAAACAGATTCTGATTGTCTAAGCTGACATCGGATCTAAAATAACCACAAGCTCTTAAGTAACATATTCTGACATCAGATATTGATAATGCTTCAGAAATATTAGATGAGAGCATAGGATCAGGTTATTTGTGACTATTTATTACTTTGTGTTGCTCAATATCTGCCAGAATGTTTTGTTTGTGATACTGTACGTTTGGCGGTTCTTTAGCAGTTTCCGTTTATTTATATGGCCATTTGGCAAAGCTATTAAAACACTGGCCTGTTAACCTAATGCCACAATATAACTCTTACTGGATGCTGCTTGCCTGCTTCCCTCCACTAAAGTAGATGTCAATTGTATTAATACCCTTTTGCTTGTTTGACAAAGTTGTGGAATTGTATGCCACCCAGTACATAACCTTTTTGTCTAATTAGTGTGCTTTGTAATGAACTAATCGCCACAAAAAAGTACTTGGGGATTCATGACTCGTACTTGTGACGATGTGTTGGGGGGGGGGGGGGGGATTGATTTTTTCTGTTCAATTGTGCTTAAATTTGGTGACCTCTGTATAATTAGAGGATGTTCTGTATAATCCTATATCCGCTGGTTGTGAAAATCAGCTGTCTTTGAAACTTACATCGTATGGTCTTTTCCTCAGGGCGGCTAAGTTAGGAATGAAGCTGGAATGGTTGGAGGATGGAGTAAAAACAATAATGGGCCCTATCCCTGCTATTAAATACGATGAAAGTAGGCAACGTAAGGTCTGGTTTAACAGCATGGTAGCTGCTTATACGGGTTGGGAAGATGACCGAAATGATCCTGTCAAGGCAGTTACCTTTGGTGATGGAAGACCATTGCCTGCTGACGTTGTATATGACTGCCTTAAAATTCTTGAAGAGGAAAGTGTTGCTATACCATGGAAGAAGGGAGACGTCCTTCTAATTGATAACTGGGCTGTACTTCATTCTCGTAGATCTTTTGATCCACCACGCCGTGTGTTAGCTTCTCTTTGCAAGTAGGCAGTAAGTTTCTTGCTTGTTTACTGCTTTGCATCTGTAAAACATATTTTTCCACTTTCGCTGCAAATAATTTATATATAAACTGCTATTAGTTAGATGGAATCACAAAGCAAGATAATGTGTATATATTTGATAATAATGCTGCAAAGCTTTCACTAGTGTAGCACAGGATAGTATGTGGGAAACATAGTGCACTTATTTTCCGAACATCTTCTGTGGCTTTGTCAATTATTTGCTATGTGCATGCCTAGTAACCTTTTGTGTGCTGCAAATTTGTGGTTATTGTAGGATGCTGCTAACCTGCTTAGTTGCTCTCATATTGTTCTTCTCGATACCTGTCTATAGTAAATAGCAATAATATGTTGATAAATTTGGGAATTTTGAATCAACGATATGACACCTTCAGATTTAAGTGTTGCTAACTTGCTTCCGCATAGCACACAGACACGAACATCTGGTGTACTTCAGAAACTATTTGATTTAGATTATCAGTAGCTGAAAAGGAGACCTTGCAGAACTTGAGGATATTTGATAATACAGAATGTTGCCTAATATGTTTAACCCTTTCTGAAATAAAAGAGGGTGAAATACTTTGTTCTTTTACCTTTCTTGGAAGCAAATTCAGAACCAATACATTCATACCAAAGTACGATTCACAACCAAATAAGTTCGGACAAAATTAGTCCAAATAAAGCCTAATGTTCAGACGAAGGGTACTCTGATGAAAACTGAAAAGATCAAAACCTTAAACACAACACTTAATAAAAACATGGAAATTGATCTGTATGTGCAGGCAGTTAGGCCATCGTAAAGAAACAATCTTCACTTCACAATTAGTCCAAACATAGCCTAGATTCACAATTGGCAAAACGTGCAAAGAATGGCATCAGGAAACAATCAAACGGCTAAATAGAGAAGCATAATCTTAGTAATAGCTGTTTTTCTATGTTATCTACTGTAGAACATAAAAGTATAAAACACTGGTGCCCTTTAATCTATAAAACTTAGGCCTGATAGGTACATGCCTTACTATAAGGACAGAACAAAATATTTGTATTTACAGAACACGGTATATGACCTGACTAACACATCTGAGAAATTCTATTACAGCTATGAATGTTCAATAAATTGAACATATCTTACAGATTTTGGGAGAACGCAAAAATTGAAGCCAAATGGATAAGTGGAATCACTAATTCACAACCATTACCCTCTGCCACTGTACACAGATACAAGCAAAAAAATATATTTTGAACATTTAACTGAGATTTTGAGATTCATATCAAAACGCAGTGATTGACACACCAGTCCCTCTCTCATCGTCCTTGAACAAGGCCACTGAATACTTGGCTATTCCCAGCAAGTGTTGCTTCCCATTCCACAGAAGAAAGAAGGATTTGCGAAAGAGCTATCACGATTTGCTTCATGTCCGGTCGCAAGATGGGATCATCATCAACACATTGCTTTGCCAACATGGCCACCTGCGCAGATGCAATGAAGAAACAAGAGAAGAATATAAATTGCTTGTTTTACTTTATAGGAACTCTAATAGTGATTTGTCTCAAAAAAAAAAAAAAAAAAAAAAAAAAAAAAACTAAACTCTAATAGTGATTTTTCTGAAATTCTATCTCCCTAGTCCCTACCAAATGAAAAGTTAATTATGTTACAGCTTTTTCCATCCCATTATAAAGAGCTTAGAGTTAACATAGCTTTAACCCTGATAAAAAATTTCAGTTTGTTTTGGTTTAGGCTGTTATATTGGGATACTTTACAACAGTTGTCACACACAATGCAGTTGGAGGATATGTAAAAAAAATGGGCTCTTTTCTTAAATTGCGTTGCTATGTTCAGTCAGAAATCATGAGCACGTGTATCTCACCTTATATACACAGTCATGTGGATACAAATCCATTAGATTTGTATCAATGTAGTCCCTCAAGTTTGACATGCCCATTGAATCAGGTACATGCCTCAGTACAGCCAACATCTGCGTTTAAGCACCATTTAGCAATAATCAGTTCACATGGGTACTACAGGGTAAAGAGTCTTAAGACAAAATGGATATATTTTCCTCTATTCTAGGAGTATATTTTTAAGATTATACTTACAATAGAAACAAGTGATCGCCTTTCTGGACCTTTAGGTGTGCTTTCAGTTCTTATTACCGCTTCTTTTCCAGATATTAACTCAAAAAGAACCACACCAAAAGCAAAAACATCACTTTTGGTTGTAGCAAGGCCATTGCTCAAGTACCTATATGAAATAGAGATAAATAACCAAACTATCCTTTAAATAATCGATAAGCAACCTTAAAGAAGGGTAGGTGTACTCACTCAGGAGCTAAGTAACCATAAGTTCCAACTACTCTTGTTGCCGAAGCTTCTATATCACCTGCTGTACCAACAAGTTTTGACAACCCAAAGTCTGATATCTGAAATAAAAGAAACAACTGAATTAGAGATTCCAGCATTAACCAATCCCGCCTTCCCGCCTTCATGGTGTACAAGAAAAGTAAAATGAGAGACAAGACAGTAATTACCTTTGCCCTAAAGGCTCCATCAAGCAAGATATTGCTTGATTTAATATCTCGATGAACATAATGAGCTTTTGTGTGCTCATGAATATACTCTAAACCTCTAGCAGCATCAAGAGCTATCTGAACCCTCATGATCCATGAAAGAGATGTATGCCCTGCACAGCAACCATCGGGTTCTTTAGATAACCAACCTTAATCTTGATTAGCCAGGTAGATCAGATTGTAGAGCCTCAAAACGAAGCTTGTAATTTGTAACCTAGGAAGATGTAGAAGAAGATATAGAAAGCAACTATAAAAATGACAAGTAACACACCTTTATTATGAGAATCATGTAAATGGCTCTTCAGTGAACCTTTTTGTGCATACTCGTATATAACAAAGAGCTCATCGTCAGTGGCTGCATATCCAAGCAACTCCACCTTATAAAGGAGAAAAATGAGAGTATCATTCAAAAATTTCAAACTGAGACTAAAAAGGGTTTTGTTGGTAACAACAGAAGTTATCAGCATTGATCCTGTATAGAACTTACCAAATTTGTATGATGAACCTTACATAACAGTTTCATCTCTGTCATGAATTCTTTAGTTTTAGTCGCAGTCATTCTCTTGATTGCTACCTCCTATAAGAATCATCCAAAGTAAGTCATCACAGGCTAACTTGCCATGAGCAATTATTGGGAAAAATAAATAATGTTCATAGTAAATGGAGTTAATCTTGAGAAGAAATCTTTACACTTCCCAGCATTTTACCTGGTCATGGAGAAGACCATAATATACAGAACCATAAGCTCCATGCCCAATAAGATTTGACTCAGAGAATCCTTCCGTTGAAGCAAGGATATCTTCATAGGTGAAGGTAACCGGCTTTTCCACTTCAAAAGCGTCATTGCCTATGGCTGGATCATATAGGAGGATACTCAAATCAGGACATACATGTAATATCTAATGACGAGCCTTATTTTTACATACATGAGAGATGAGACTAAGGTCTCAAGTACAACAGAAAACTTGTTGAACACAACACTTTCAAATTAGCGTATTGAATACACAGTACAAAATTATGCATAAACAGTTATAATCATTGACATTTATTCAACGCTTGCCTGAACAAAAAAAGCATTTAGTCTTCTCTCTTATGATAAGAATAAAGGTGGGCAGGTCCACCCAAAAAATTCCTAGTCAAACATTTTACTTAATCCCAGATAAGAGCAATGCCATTCTTCTCTCTTTCTTGTAGGGGAAACTGATGGTTTGCCAATTAAAAATTGTAGAGCAGGATTTTACGGTGGCCAAAATTATTACCAAATTCACAAGTCAGTTATCTCTATATATTTTTTCAACAAATTTCTAGAGAACAATACCTTTAGGAATGTTTATTTGATGTTGGCTGTTCGGTTCAACAACACTTTGTTTCCAATCATCTGATCTACTGCAGAACCTTCTAGAAGCACAACAGAAACTAGTATTCCGCAGAACATGAAACTTATGTGAACGTCTCTCACTAGGATCTTTTGCATGACCTTCTTGCTCACTCTGGGAGCAGATTGATGATCTGAACACAACAATAAAGAGTACAAGTATCACAACCACAGCTAAACCAACACCAAGGCCTCCTAGTATCCATCCAAAAGGCATATGCTCCTTGTGACTCGTTCCGTTTTCTGTCAAAAGATTATCACATGGTCAATAGAATTTCTATCATAAGACATGAAGCAGATGCTCTCACGAGGCACAGTGGTATCAGAAAGAAAACCTTTTTCTTATAGGCTTCAAACTCAGAAGTGATAAGAAAATTCTGAATAACCTTAAGCAGAAACTGTGGTGACCTGACTTTATATGCTAATTAAATCAGAATTTAGTTTTTCTGTTTACAAAAATTGTTAAACCAAATACACAAAGCCAACTTCATATTTTCCAGTTGACGAAATCCCAGAAAATGGATTGGAAGTTTTGAAACTTGACTTTAGGCAACCCTGATCATGGCTGATTACATTATTGCACTAGTCTAACTTGATATTCTCTCAATAGAGGTTGTTATAAAAGCTTGTTACCATGCATCATCAACAATGATGTGCTTTGATCTTCATTAGTATTACACTGACAACCAGATTGTAGCTACCAATGAATTAAATCATTGTTTTTATTATTTGCCTGTACATCCAAAACTTAAAAGTTATACCTTTGACATCACTGACTGATGGAGCAGGCTCTGGAGCTGGAGGCTTACTCGTCTCTATTGGATATGGATCGCCGGGAACTGGAAAAAAATTACAAGAAGACTTAATGAATCAGGGCATGATGCAGGGAGTATAAGGTTCACCACAGAATCTGTATACAATGGAAGCCACTGTGTGGATAGGAAGTTTCACTTCATCATCAGCAGTAATCACAGAGATTTAGGCTTTCTAGAGTTTTTATCAAAATCTATACGAGTTAACAATTTCAGTATAACAAACATTCTTAATAAATAAATAAATATATTTTTGTTTACCACACATTTTCCACACGATTACATATTCTGTTGTTTAACAGGAGATTGCTGCATCCCCTGCCCTCAAACCTCCTACAATCCTACTTTCTCAGCTTGCTGTTCTACTAATTAATGAACAGTAGGTCTCACCCAATTGAAGGAGAGCTCATTACAAAATGTTCTGAGAATTGCTTAAGCATTCAGGATCACTAATTTACCAAAATCAAGGCTTTTACCACTTATAGAAAACAAGGATGCTTCTGCATCACAACCAAGAACTTACGCTGGTCAAATGATACTCATTTATTGTGTTGTTGATCCAATTCTCAACCAACCCTTGTTGTTTCCTCCTTCTAAGTGAATGACAAAGAAAAAATACACATGCCACGATGGTGCTTATTTTGAAACTGACATCATACCACCAAAGATATTGTCCATATTCTGAATGCATCCTCAATTGAACAAACCACCACACACAGTCCACACATTCAGCTGCTTACCAGCTTCTAAACAAGAGTTGGTGCATTCAAACGGTCCAAACTCATCATTTGATCAACCCGTTACATTATCTCGATTTCATAATAAACAAAAACTCAAATCAAACCCTTAATCAACTTTTGTGTCAATCTTTAAGGCATTCAAAAGGGTGACACAATTGACCCCAATATTAGTGTCACAAATTGACCTCATTATCTCTATATCTACTTTTTACAAAGTTTGGAGACACTTAAACTGGCACTAATTTTCCAGTAACTCCCCAAATTGCACAGAACATATACCAGCTTGGTCAAACTGCCACTATTATTCCAGTAACTCCCCAAATTTACCTTTTCCTTTCTAAAAACTCCCACAAATTGATAAAGATTGACACAGAAGAATCTCAAAAATAGTAAACTTCCTTCCAAACTTCTCTTACACAAAAGTTGTAATTCTAATTATGCTATCCTTTCAGCATTCAAAGATACTTCATTAACTACAAGTCTACAATAGACTTTACTCTCTATCTCTTCTCACACTTTCTTTAGGGTGATACCACCTACTCCTATTTTCCAATTCTTACTCTTCTTTATCTAAAGCACTGAACCTCTTCTTTTCTTTCCAACTCATATGCACTTTTTGCTGGTGCATAGGGATCGACAAAGGACAGTAATGTAGAAGGGATACACCCAAACTCATATTTTCACTTTAATCAAATCAAATTTATAAAATTATCAACTAACTTCACTATTTGGTTCATAAGGAGACACAAAAGGCAATAATAAATACATGATCCAATCAAATTCCTATTAATAATATGATAAACTTAAATTTTAATATAACCATTCTAAGAATATAAATTCACTTTTTTAGATGTAGATACTAGCTAGGCTAAAAAGGCAATGATATAGACGAGATTCGATCAAGCTCATATATTCACTATGAGTCTATAACACACCCAAAACATGTAATAACAAGTCTATAATCCCAACACCACTCCTAACAACAACAGCAGCATAAACAAAGAATCAATAATCAAATCAAACTCACACACCAAAAGTTAAAATTTAAATTAAAAAATGGACTAACCTGAATTCAAAGGAATATAATAAAGTTGTCCAACAGTAATATTATCAGGATTATCAATCCCATTAACTTGCTCAATACTATCCATACTAACCCCAAATCTACTAGACAAAGAAGAAAGAGTATCCCCATCTTTCATAACATAACTCATCAAATAATTCCACAATCCACTTGAACACCCACATAACAATCTCACTGAAACAACTTCATTAATCCTTGCCATCCTACTATTACTGTTATTCTGTACCAAAGCCAAACCCTGATATGCATCTTTCACCAAATCATTCACTAACCCACTACCATTTCTCACTGTAAATGTTGTTGTTGTCAAATAATCTCTCAATCTAGGGTCACAAGAACAGTTTTTTCTGACAAAGATGAAATCTTTATCACTATTTTCAACTGTTACATCTTTTGGGAGGACATCAAACATGCTTTGGATCAATGGCAGAGTCAGATTTGAGGTGGGTTTTAGAGCTAAGAATGAAGCACAAACTCTACCAGCGTCAGAACAGTTCATGGGTTGTGTTGATGATATTGATATGGTAAGTGTAGAGAGAGAAAGTAGTGAGAGAATGAAGATGGAGATTGAATTGAAATGTAAAGATTTCATCTTTTTTGTGAGTTTGAATTTCTGGATTGATTTAGTGAGATGGGTTTGTAGAAAATTTGAGAGAAAATGAGGAATTAATTGATTGTAATATTAAGGGGGTTTGAAGAAGAAGAAGAAGAGCATAGTAGTACTGCAATTGTTTGTTTGTTGTTGTTGTTGTTGTTGTTGTTGTTGGTGTGTAAGGTGGTTTTGTGTTGGTGTTGGTGATGGTGAGTAAGAATGAGCTGTTTTGTGAATACAGGGGTTACTGCAAAAAGGGGGGTCTGTCTATTTTTGGGGTTGAATATTTATTATAAAAAAAAAAAAAAAAAAAAAAAAAAAAAAAAAGTACACTTTTAACACTTTTACTACTGTAGTGAAGTAGTGAGAAGTTAGGGCCTGTTCCGATTGACTGAAATCAGCTGAACTGAATTGAACTGAACTGAGCTGGACTGAACTTAGTAATTAGTGATTTTTAACTACGGATTAGTGATCTTTGATTATTTATTGATTATTTATTACTATACATATGTGTATATACAAATGTACATATTAAAATATTTACGAAAAATATACTATATAATTATAATTATAAAATGTATGGAAAATATATTATAAAATGTACGGAAAATATATTAAAAACTTGAAACCTCTAAACATTTTAAACACATATACTATTTAATTTAAAAATAAAATAGTATTAGGACAAAAGAACACAAAACACTTACATGTATCTAACCCATTTAAACAAATTTTAAGTTGTGTAGTACTCTAATTTTCTCAATGAGATTAACATTAGAAATATGTATCAAAAAAATAGAACCATTTGAACAATGAATTGTATCAATATTATTATTATTATTATTATTATTATTATTATTATTATTATTATTATTATTATTATTATTATTATTATTATTGTGATTATTATTATTATTTATTGATTATTATTAGTAGTAGTATTATTATTATTATTATTATTATTATTATTATTATTATTGTTATTATTATTATTATTATTATTATTTATTAATTATTATTATTAGTATTATTATTTCAATTATTATTGTTATTATTATTATTATTATTATTATTATTGTTAATATTATTATTATTATTATTATTATTATTATTTTATTTTTTTTTAAAACATTATTATTATTATTATTATTATTATTATTATTATTGTTGTTGTTGTTGTTGTTGTTGTTGTTGTTGTTGTTGTTGTTGTTGTTGTTGTTGTTGTTGTTGTTGTCGTCGTTGTAATAACAGCTTAAAAGAATGAAATTTGGCTTTATATCATTAGCAATATCATTAGACATAAATTAAGAGCTGAGCTGAACTGAACTGAACTGAACTGAATTTCAACGGAACAGAACAGGCCCTTAATTTGAAAGGGGGTGACTTGGGGTTTAAGTGGAGACTGTTTAAATTAATGTACGAATCTAATTAGTCGCGAGGCAAAAGCTTTTGATTTTACTCTTACTTATTCCATATTTATTGCTTGTGTGTGTGTTTTTTTTTCTTTTTTTTTTGGTAGAAAAATAAAAAATAAAAAAAAAAAAATTTAATTGAACTAGTAGAGCCATGCACAAGTCAATTTGATCTGAATTACGGAGTATGGGACGGAACAAGGTTTTTGAGAGGAGGGGTGGGAGATTGGAAGGGATTTTTATCTGAAGGGGTTTGAACTTAGTGCTGTGTATATGGAAAGACATAAGACTTGTTCACTTCAACTTAATTTCAGATCAATTCACCTTTTAATTTTCTTCTCTTATAAAATATTCATTTTGACTCTATTCAGCTCCAATCAGTTCAGTTCAATTCATCTCAGTTCAGTAAATGTGAACATGGCTATAGTCATATGACTCTAATTTGATTCATTATAATTTTCATAATCACCTATTTTAGGGTTTATAATAAATGGGAGTACTATAAGTTATACGGATAAAATTTAGTAAGAAACTTATTATCTTAAAGTCCATGGTAATACAATCATATTCCAAACTGGTGTTTACTCTAAACAAATTTTCATTTCAATAACACCACTCTAGGCCTCTTGCTACATTGATGAAAATTTAAGAAAAAATTAAAATAATTTGAATAATTAACATGAACATTACCATATCCGGTAAAATTCAATCATAGTTCATAAACCATTTACTAACCTACGAATCAAGTAATTGGGGGAAGATAGCACCTTTCAACCTTGATTGTGGTAAGGGTTCAATCTCCATTAGAAACACTTTGAGAGTAAGGATTTATTATCCTTCCTCTTACTTTTAAAGTATCTGATCTGTAAATATTAAACTAAGGGTCTTTTCTCTTACGTTGAAATTCAGTTCAGTTCAGTTCAGTTCAGCTCAGTTCAGTTCAGCTTAGTTCAGTTCAGTTCAGTTCAGCTCCTAATTTCCTTCTCTTATAAAATATTCATTTCAGCTCAATTCAATTCAATTCAGTCAATTGAGAACCGGCCCAAAAAAAAGTGTAAGCAAAAAGGCCAAAACAACTTTGAAACAAATAAGTACTGATATAGAAAACCAGTATACTAGAAGTAAGATGAGATAAAGATAGCTTGATTTAAGGTTTGGTAAGAAGTGAAGGTTAGAAGGTGGCGCCAAAAACCCACCACATGAAGTCGCCAATTATAATGGCTCCACCACACATGTCTTCAGTCTCTTGACTTTTTTTGTTGACCAACTCGATATTGACACTCAATATTAACCACATAATTAACTTGAAAACTTTATTAACACTCCATTGTTTTTATTTGACTGTTTCATTTTTAGACAAATTTCTATTGCTTGTTTTTTATATCACTCACATCCAATCAACACTACGTTGAGTAATTGTGTAATTAATTGTTATAATTGCATTGAATGATTGATTAGGAAAATAATTTTTGTACTCCTCATATTTAGTTGGCACCCAGCCACTCACTGGCTTTGTACTCGTACATTGCAATATTGCATACATATCAATATATCATGCCTTGTTGCGTCAAAATTTTCAAAATTATTACAGTTTATATGTAAGACTCAAACCTGTGTGATACTATGTTGTGCAAGAACCTAATTTCACTCATCTTGATATGTTACGTCAAATTGTATCATAGCTTGTCAAGTTTTTTTTTTTTTTTTTTTTTTTTTTTTTTTTTTTTTTTTTAAAGTCTGATTCATGATCCATTAAACATAATAACATGCCATGTATATCGCGTCGTGTTATACTATACATTTTTAGTGTAGGGCATGACAACGTATCATGGGCCTACCTAGTGTCATAATAGGCAAAGAAAGAGGTTAGTTAAAACCCTTAATTTTTACAAAGAATTAAAGTCTAATTTGTTCACCTAATTTTCACTTATTTCAGGTGTAATAAGTTAAGATAAATTCAGTTCATGAAACATAAGTTCTAATAAGGGTTAGCCAGGTACAAATTATAATACGTTTTAATGGGGTCGATAAGTTCAGATAAGATAAGATTAGTTCAATAGAACACATCCTAAGCAAGAGTTCTACCTTATTACTTCAGTCCGATTTAATACCATCCACATATGTAAATAGAGCAATAGATAATAATGTGCTCTCACAATGAAGTGGTATGATTAAGGAATGCCAAATTTAGTTTTGTGACTAAGGGCCTGTTCTCATTGACTGAAGTCAGCTGAACTGAACTGAATATTTTATAAGAAAAGGAAATTAGGAGCTGAACTGAACTGAATTGAGCTGAACTGAACTGAGCTGAGCTGAACTGAACTGAACTAAACTGAACTGAACTGAATTTCAACGTAAGATAACAAGCCCTAAGCTTCAGCAATTCATCAACATTCAAAGTGATGATTCTCACAAAGCTAGCATTATAACCTCGAAGTGGGACAAGCTAGCTAGCTATCAAGACAAAGTTTATAATTAAATACACAATTAGTTTATTAATTAAGTAGACTATTAGATCAGAAAGTATGTAAACTTTACTAAGCAAATGTTATTATATACCCTAATCTAGGTTTGATCGATGTAGTATAATCCATAAAGGGTAGCAACGTGCATGTAATGTAGAGGCGCACGAGCGCATGCAAATTAAACAACTGTAAAGCAAATTAGTAATAATAGTTTTTATTCCTAATTACATTTAATTTTTTTCCCGACATATCCAACCTAGAGCTTAAGTCAAAAGCTTCTTCATTATGATTTATTTTTGTAGGATTAATTAGAAACTCTGATATAAATTAAAAGTTGCATACTAATTTTTTTGTCACATCTAATTTTTCTCTTTTTTCACGTTTTGTTTTTGCCCTTTTCCTGCTGGATTTAGTTGCCTCACTTTATCCGAAATTCTGGATTATTGCTTTACATTTCCAGCTGTCATTGTCCTTGAGTAATTAGTACTGTATAAGTTGAGTTTTTTCTTACCTTTTATTTTACTCCGTATTTTATAGTGAACAAAGAAAAGGGATTACTGTATAATTCATTACCACTTTAAATTACAGTATTATACTTTAACTTAATTTATTTTGTATAATACTCCATTTGTTTCTACTTTGCTAGGATATAAGCATAATTTAAGATAAAGTTGCATTATGAACATTATCATTGCCAAAAGATCAACTCTTTCTTACAATGTTACAAATAAACTTGTCATTGTGTGTATGTTAAATAAGTTGTAAATGTTTATATTATTAGCACCATCTTCTACGAGAGATGATTAAAACTACTCGTAAATGCTAGAGATTGGTAAGATTGTTTGATTGTTTTTGATGCTCTACACCCATCAAACCCCTATATACTCTTTTTGTCTCTTAAAATAAAATTGTCATATATTACTCATATTATGTTGAGTTTTCCTTTATTTTGGTATTTTTCACTTGCTCTCTTTCTTTACCTTTTTCAGGTGCTCAACGTTAAACTTATGTGCATATAACTTTGTCAAGTCTTAATAAAGTGAAACTTATATTATCATTCTTAAAATGATTATCAAAACTCCAAAAAAAAAAAAAAAAAAAAAAAAAAAAAAAAAAAAAAAAAACCAAAAACTAATTGTATTATCTACCATCACATACCTCAAAAGTAATTCGAGTACAATTATTATACATTATCATTTATGGCCGGGCCATATATACATAACCCCACCAAAAACATACAATTGGACAATTATTTGATTTTGTTGATTGATCAACTATTTAGTCCCAATTCTTCCCACAACTATGACAAAACTTAATTTTTGTGTTGGTTTACTTTCAGTTTGCAACAGTCACAATAACGTACGGAGTAATAATAAAGACAATGCAGTAATAATACTTCAATTTGTACTCGTATCAATTTGTTTCTGCCACATGTGCAGTGAATCTCTATAAAAATAAATAATTAATTAATAATAATAATTAAATAAATACTAGTAGATCCAATAATTAACATTTACTTTTTACTGTACTTTTAAGTAACATTAATTAAAGATGCAAATCCACCATAAATAATAAATCTCAAATTAAAAAATTTAGGCCCTAAGACATTGAATGGTATCCAAGAATAGAAGTTGGATTATTATATTAAACTATGAATTAAGTGAGGTAATCAATGTTTACAAGCTGGATTTGCGGTACATAATCTACCAAACATCACAAAATGGTCATCTATGTTAGTTTTATTATTGGTCGCATCACTTTTTGTCACTTAGCTTGATTTTCTATGCTATTGTGTATTAATGTTACAAAGATATTAAGGGAATGACGGCATTCCTTGTTTTCTATTGATAATTTTTGTCTAATTGTCTCCATGAATAAAGATAGATAGTGACCTCAATTATCCTACTTCCTACATTATTAGGGTTTCGGTGACCTATAAGGCTATAACTATAATTTGTTATGTTTAGGGTAAAAGCTTAAAGTATGTAATCTCGTTAATTGACGTAAAACTGCAGATATAATAATAATAAAAAATAATAATAATAATAATAATAATAATAATAATAATAATAATAATAATAATAATAATAATAATAATAATAATAATAATAATAATAATAATAATAAACTCTTTTAATTATTAGAAAGTTAAAGTCTTTTGTTTGATATTAGAAGGGTCAATTAAAAATTTGTATTATTTAATGTGTGAACAACCCTTACTATGTGTTGTGTTAGAAATGGGCAGCCCCATGCATACATTACAACTAGCAAAATCATGACACCAATGCGATGTGGTGCGTAATTTTTTTTGGTTGATGCATGCTAAGTTTAAGCATAACATAAGTAACTAAGCTAAAACCCATAATTTAAACTATAATTAAAGGAACATTCGAACCTTTTAAATTTGTTTGAACAATAGCATAACATATTAGTTTTACGGATAGTTAGAAAAGGCAATCAAACTAGTTGTACAATCAATAGCGATCTCATGTACCCTTTGTACTTGATCAAGTTCCACTTTTAGGGCAATTCTAAAACCTAATGCACCAAAGGTATACAAATTTCAATAATGTTTAACTTATACTCATAAGTCATTACTAGTCCATATTAATTGGCAGCACTATGTCATACGCTTGATTTAAGACAATACCTTGCCGTATAATTGAGGCAAGTGCATGTGTTTTCCAATGAAGCATACGGTGTACTTTTTTTGCATATCCATAAAATCAAGATTCTAACCTCTAAATAAGGATGCCATATTTCCAATTCAATTCAATGACAACAATATTTTTAAATCTATAATAAGCCAAACAAGAACCATCTACTCTTCCTAATTCGTAGTTTCTCATCTCTACTAGTCCACATTCTCACTAATAATGATATTGCTAGCTGGACTTGGAAATTGGAAGTATGTAAGCAACTACATTATTATTTTGCATCAAAACAAAAATTGAAATTATTGGTCTTAGCCTTTATTTGTGAGTAATAAAATAATTATGTTTGTTAAATTTTTTTCGTTTGGTTTAGAATTGAAGTCATTAGTAATTTATGAGTTGTTTTGTTGAGTTGCTAGATTTGTTAATTTGTTTGCAAAACTCATTTTTTGATTTAAATAATTGAATCCAATCACTAAATTTCAAATAGCTCAAAAACACAAGGGCATCTTGGCTTAATCAACTAGACATTTACTAGTCAACTTTGGCTAATGAAGAATTTGGAGAATTCACATCTAGCCCAACTTCTTTCAGCCCAAACCCATTTAAGATTTGCTTGACTGGTTACTGGCTTACAAACCCAACTCGATTCATAATTAGGGATGGCAATAGGGCGGGTAGGATGCAGATGATGGTAACTCCATACCCATCCCCGCCTAAAAATCTTATATTCATCCCCGCCCCACACCACCGTACAATATCCACATCTATACCCGCCTAGCCGGGTACAAGATAGAATCCATCTCTATCCCAAACCTCTCTCCATCCCCGCCGATGGGGCGGGTCTTCCATTTAACCTGCCCCACTGTCATCCCTGTTCACAATGTAAACGAATTGAGTTAATTATACTTCAGGTCAACTCCTAGACTAGGTTCAAGTAAATGGTAGATAAATGAAGTATGTTGTGATATGATCAAAGCATTATAGTTGCACCTCATGCACAAGTGTGTATTGAGCTACAAGATCAAAAAATATATTCACGTGGGATCTTATTAAATTTGTCTTAAGTATCTCATTACATACTTCCTAGACATCAACTTTAAAAGCTTTATTTTACAAATGTTTCAATGGTCAAATAGTCAAATCATAGAGGTTAAGGTAGTGGAGTGGTGACATCCCTCCCCACCTCGAAGTGTAACGATCAAAACTCATTGGACTTATTAAGAGATTCCCTTAGATGAGGCTCCTATTTCTTACCTTACAAAAAAAATTCAATCAAGTTATACATTAACGTGAAAGAATAAAGGGTAAGCATTTAAAGATTTGAAGTTATGGACTATGGAGTACTCCATATAAGAGACTGCAACTCACATTAAATGGCTAGAATAGGCCCAATCTTCTATCCTAATGCATTTATAAGAGTCTGCAACTCACATTAAATGGGCCAACCATTGGGCCCTATACACTAGTAGTATGATTTAGAGTTATTCGTAGTGAAGAGATTTTTGGCCCGGTTGTTGTGTCAGCTTATCGTCAATATATGCACAATGGAGGAATCTCAAACATGCAAGGTTATTTCGTTTCATTTTATGATATCATCTACATTTTTTTCTTTTTTGTTTTTTTGGTATAATTATCAAAAACTTTTAATGCATTTAGGATAATAGTTTTTGAGCTTCAAATTTAGATTGACATTCGAATTCTCATTTGATATCTTTATTTTTGGTTTACTAATTATTTTTTAAAGTAAAATTTATTCACTATTAAAAGAGTCATATGACATTTACAAGAGAAATCAAAATTAACAAATTCAAAATAAAATCGATAAACCTTCGATAATTGTAAAGGACATCTACTAACGATGAATATCCTCTTTCACTTCATTGTATTAAATGAGTACAACATTCCAAAATTTTGTTGAGACCTCATTGTTGTCCACATTGAAAAAAGAGTAGATCAAAGAAAGTAGCACCTTATAACCTAGAGGGGTACTGATCATACTATCATTAATTGATTTTAACTGGTATGAAGTCTTCTTTATTTTGGACATGTAAATTGACCGATCTCTCCTCCTCTTTATTGAGTTGCCTAAGCTTGTTTCATTTCTTTAAAATTTAATACATTTGATCTATATAGTAGTTGATAGCCCAACAAACAACAAAAAAATATCTTAGGGTTTTGAGGAAGGAAGATTTGCTTACTAATCAATATCCATTAAATTTAAACATTTTTAATGAACGTATAAGTATGTCCAAGTAGAAACTAATTGATATTTGATAGGAACAGAGGGGGACCTTCCACCGGGGCCATTAGGGGCCCGGCCCCCGGTAAATTGTTGAAATAAATTAGCTAATGAACTTAAATAACCTTATTTTACATATAAAATATTAGAACATAGTGATTATTTTGTAGTGAGAGATAAAAGATTCAAATCCCAGCCCCTCTAATAGTTTTGACCAAGATCCGCCACTGGATAGGAAATGAATATGTTGAGTTAATTTTTTTTTAATCTAGATACGAACATAATAAGTATAGATTTCATTCGCATAAGAATGTTATAAATATTTCAAAAAAGAACGGAAGGTGTACTAAATTTATTAAATAGATGCTTGCTCTTGGCTGTTGCAATAGACAATAACTTTTAAATGGTTCAAGGGGCTAACATAGCAATAGCAAATAAACACATAAAATTGGCCAACATTTCTCTTATTTTATATCATTATGGGGACGTGTTAAAGATGAAGAGATGAACACAAATCAATTCTATGTCGATTGTATAAAATGTTTTTTTTTTTTTGGAGGAGTAATATTCTTGATGGATAATGATACCATTTTTTACCCTAACAAATCGATGAAGAAGATAAGAACATATACAATAAACCTTCTTAAAAGATCCTTTTTTTAGGCTTAGTGGAGGGACCCTTAATTTTCAGGTAATCATTACTAGAATTGAATCAAATATTTGCTATGTCTATTTGTAGGAATTCCATTTATTTTTTTTTTCTAACTTATAATTTTATCTTTATATATATTTTGATTTTGAGATATTGCTGGTTGGTTGGTGTCAATATAAAATACTACTTGTATGTTACAATGTTATATTATAATGTTAAAAGGTCCCTCAAAATTGAAGGCAGGCTGCTGTCTACTTTGTAAGATGTCTAGATGAATTGTACACACGTTTTGTAAAGAAGTACTGTAGAACAAGATTGTGCACCCAAAAAAAAAAATTAAATGGGCGCATGCATTTTTTAGATCTTCTTTGTGGAATCATCTATTCACCCCGTCCTTTATTTACATTTTTATTTTTAAGATTTATTACACATAATAAGAAGAAATAGACATGTAAATAAGGGACGGAGGTAGTATCATGTTTATGAGTCATGACTCATGACTATGGAATTGAGCAACCTTCATTTTCTATCTTGAATGAAGCAGCTATATGACTCTATTATACTCGTTACTAAAATAAGTTTTGGCAAAAAGATGATTTTTTTAAAAATAAAATATAAAATCTCAAAAAAGCTTCTCATTATCCCAAGTTTTGCAAAAACAAGTATTTGTATTTCATAAAATTCAGTGAGTATAGTATAAGTTAGGGCGTGTTCTCATTTACTGAACTGAGCTGAACTGAACTGAACTGAACTGAGCTGAACTGAACTGAACTGAACTGAACTGAGCTGAGCTGAACTGAACTGAACTGAAATGGATTGAACTGAACTGAAATGAATATTTTATAAGAGAAGGAAATTAGGAGCTGAACTGAACTGAACTGAACTGAACTGAATTTCAACGTAAGAGAACAGGCCCTTATATAGAACAAGACCTAATTCATTTGTCAACCATCGAGTTTCAATAACAAGGATTAGTGATAAGTTTCTATAGAAAATCAAACACGCGACTTATAATTCTCTCTTTATTTAGAAGGGGTTGTGTTTTAATATTACTCAGTATATTAGGAGTGTTAAATCAATTAATTTCATCCAAGTTTCTTTGATGCACCTTCTAGATTTCATGTGGTCCTTTAGATGAATATATACATTTAGTAATACGTACATGTATGCTTTCCAAACAATGCAATCCTTCGAGAGTTTGTTTTCAATAAATCGGAACAGACCCTTAATCATATACGGTCTAATTGGATTGCTTCCCATGTTTAATTAACATTTCCAAAATAGGAATTTATCTTCATCGACGCACTTACAAGGAAACCTTTCTAGAACAACTCGACTGAACCTAGACAATTAGGACATATTATAGTATTATTATAGCTTTCTAGGAGAAGTCGCAGTCTTTTTAAAAAAGTAATTAGACTTCTAATCAAAGTTAGATCATCATCATAAACACATACATCAACTAATTAAATTATCATAATAATTATGAGCAGTTGACGGTCTAATTGTGTAGAAAAAAAGAGATTGGAAAAAAGGAAATTTGTCCCCGTGTATGTAGTTGAATCATTACAATGACTAAATGTGAATTAATATTATAATTAAGATTCTTTAAAGGTCATTGTTACCAACATCTTTACTCCACTTTGTCTAAGCCCCATGCTTCTAATTATCGCAGTCATGCATCTTCCTTGACCATCTATAAGTTGTAATGAAGATATTATCATCATGATTACTACCTTAATTAATTTGAGCTTCCATTTTTCTTATATATATGTTTCTATCATAATTTCTTATGTTCGAAGTTATTGTCTCGTGAATAGATTAAGGCCCCGTTCATTTCAATTTTAATTGAATTATTAAGAAAATATAACCATTTTGTATAGAATGTAACCTCTTTTAGATTAGATTTATCTTTTGTTTGGATTAAAAGAATAAAGGAACTATATTATAGGAGGTCTAAATCTATTTTTTATTGCAAATCATAACCCAACCAGGCTATGTGACAATAGTTGTATTTGCTTCCTATAAACTTGAAATCTTGAATATGGATACTTAAAAATTATCCTTAATTGAATAAGGCAATTAATCAGAAGGTAATGAGTAATGATGTATGTGTGTTTTGTAACACCCTAATTAGTTTATTGTCACACATTGCGCATCAAAGATCAATAACTACAAAATTACACCATAACCCCTAATTGTTTACATTGAAATATTTCCAACAAGATTCCACATTCCCACCATATGACAATTTTTATTTCACTTATAAGTGGGAAATCATGGCCAAAAGTTATAAGTACATGTTTGACCTACACATAAGTTACAATAGGGTAATAATCTTTAAGGGACACAGGAAGCACTGCTATATATAGTACTTGTACTATATAACAAATTAGAATCATATTTCTTCCTTTATTTAATACAAGCAACATACGAGTACCCTTGTGACATTTTTTTTAAAAAATAAAATCAATCCGGTCCAAGACCTGTTTTAAAGGTTTTGGACAAGACCAAATTGAAAAAAAAAAATTCAAATTTCTCAAATCGGAGATCGTGCTAGTTCTCTTCTTCCGATCTGGTTCGGTGCTATTCGATCCATTTTTTCGTTTTGAACACCCCTACATGTGAAGTATTTGACTAATTGTTGATATCTTCAACTACTTATATATAAGGGAAAAATATGAAAATTAAGAAAAATTCATGAGATGATTCTAACAAGTTCCCACACACTTATTTTTCTTTTGTATTTTATGTTAAAAACAAACTAAAGTTATAATATTTTATCGTGTGAATAGTAATTATTGAGTTCACCTTTCAAGAACGGGAGTAGAGTGTTTTTTTTTTAGTGTTAATTATATTCATTTAAGTAATAATATGATGTGTTTAAGATTAAATGATTGAATTATTATTGATGGTTTAGTTTATTTTTATTGCGTTTGTTTAACTTAATTTTTTTTATTGTAACAGATTGATGAAATGATAAGGGAGAGAAGCTCATTAACATAGTTCATAGTGAGGTTCTATCCATAAATTAATTGACAATAGAATTTAATTCATTTATAAAGTGAATTCTCTATTTCATCTTTCAAAATGATGCATATAATACGCATACACTTGCACTATCCTCAACTCTTCAAGTTTGAGAGTCCATTAGTCCATACACTCCCACTTGAACACAATGAATAAATAAGTCACCTAGATATACACCAATAGATATAGGTCGTGTTTGGTGAACAACTTAAAACTGAAAGCTGAACCTGATTATGTTAGCTGATTTTGACTAAGGGCTTGTTCTCATTGACTGAACTCAACTGAACTAAACTGAACTGAACTGAATTGAGTTGAACTGAACTGAACTAAAATGAATATTTTATAAGAGAAGGAAATTAGAAACTGAACTGAACTGAACTAAACTGAACTGGACTGAACTGAGCTGAACTGAACTGAATTGAACTGAACTGAACTGAACTGAACTAATTTTCAACGTAAGAGAACAGGCCATAACTTATTTTATTAGCTGATTGTATAAAAGTGTTTGGTAAATAACTGATAGCTTAAAGTTGTTTGAGTATATGAAATGACCAGTAAACTATTTGTGGGGTAGGTAGTTTAGGTAGGATTTTAAATTAATTGGAGGTCTACGGGCCTGTTCTCATTGACTGAACTCAGCTGAATTGAACTGAAATGAATTGAGCTGAACTGAACTGAACTGAATATTTTATAAGAGAAGGAAATTAGGAGTTGAGCTGAACTGAACTGAACTGAACTGAAATGAATATTTTATAAGAGAAGGAAATTAGGAGTTGAGCTGAACTGAACTGAACTGAACTGAAATGAATATTTTATAAGAGAAGGAAATTAGGAGTTGAGCTGAACTGAATATTTTATAAGAGAAGGAAATTAGGAGTTGAGCTAAACTGAACTGAACTGAAATGAATATTTTATAAGAGAAGGAAATTAGGAGTTGAGCTGAACTGAACTGAACTGAATTTCAACGTAAGAGAACATGTCCTTAAGTGTCATTTCACCATATTAGTAAATAAAAAAAAAAAAAACTCTTAAAATGAGCTTTTTCAAAAGAGCTTATTTAGTGGAATAAGCTTTTTAAATAAACTTCCCACCAAACCCCTTGAATTAGTTTATTTAATAGTCAATAAGCTAATGTTAGTCAAATAAGCTAATTTTGCTCAAATAAGCTATTTACCAAACACAGCCATAGCCTGGCCTTATCAGCATAATCTCCAACTCAAATAACGTCAATTAATTATTGCAAACAAACCAACCAAACTAACTCTGATATCGTTTGTTGTAACGGAAGCAAAAAGATCAATATAATGCAATAAGTATACACAAATTTAAGTGACTCTTCACTAACTACCTATGTGTTGCGAGATCCTCACACTGAATCATTTGTAGGCAAAAAATTAAATAAATAGATTTTAACATACTCTTTAACTTTTTGCTAATGTGCGTATCAATGGGTTTGTTACAAGTAAATAAGATAAGGAAGATGATCCGTTCACAATCACATAAAAAAAAGGCAGATTGTAGATTATAAGGTGACAATCAATTCAAATATTCAATCATCACATGTAAAGATCATAAGCTGGTTGAAGCATCAATAGGGATGAAAAAATTAGGAAAATACAATCAGAATCAAATCACACTATACAACGTATGACAGACATTCATAAATGTTAAAAAAGTGAATATTTTGGACCCACAAAATTATGTACTCGTAAAAGAGTTTCGTCATATATTTCGTATTTAGAGTTGTCCTTTATTTTCTATGTTGCCCTCATCCAAAAGAAAAAAAATGCATGTTGACTGTAAAAAAAATAATAATAAAAATAAAAAAAGTCGGTAGCCAAAATTTGAATAGTACATGCACTAATGTTAACTCATTGAGTCATTTCATGACACTCGATAATCTTATTCTTAGTGCTTGTTGAGGGTGATACATGAAATGTAATTCGATCTTATTAAGGATGCTTTACTCACTAATTACTTTGATAAAGCTAAGGTATTTTTAAAGTGTGACAAATTCATGGTGCATGTTTTAATTGTGGGACGATGTTACATGTGATATTTGATTTGTTCTTTTTTTAGGATTAAATACTACTTTGTATATCTAATGCAAGCATAACAAGTTGTAACGATGTATATATAGTACAAGCATTTGATTATGCAGGACTAATAAAATAAATTGAATGTAGCTGAATTATCAGAAGATGTTTATGATAGAAGTAAATATTTGATTAATTAATTGTGAAATTGAGGATTTAAAAAGACCGACATGTGAAATGATGAGATTGAGTGCCTAAAATTGAAAAACAAGAATGATTAACATTAGCTTATACCTAGGTTTTTAGGTGTTGTATTTGTTAAATTTTCTTTATTCAATGCAAACTTGTTTTTTTAAAAATTATATGAGGCTTATTTATCTAAATCATTGCTTTAGAAAGTTTATACCTAGGGTTTAAGGATAAGAAAGAATTGATGTTTGGCTAATCACGGGATGGAAATTGAAAACTTTCACAATTTTTGGAGAGACTACTGTCTTAGAGAGACTTGAATTCAATTAACTCTAATTTTATTTTATTTTTTTGCAACAACAAAACGTAAAACTACATATTAAATGTAAAATCAACTAAAATAAACGACATTGGTTAGCTATAATGAGAGCCCTATCTACTTGTTCTCTATCACCACCTTTAGAATGTTGCAAACTTGAAAGCACATCCCAAGTCTTTTAATCTCCCCTATAGACCAATGGGTGGAAATATTCGCTTCTCCCGAATTTCGGATTAGAGAAACTAGAAATTATACTCCATTTTGCAAAAAGTAGATATACTCCATATCTGGAAAGAAAGTTGTCTCTTTATATTGTATATTTTGTGAACTAAATCACTATACATTATTATTTCATTTCTTAAAAACGTTTACTTTTTTTTTTTTTATCTATGTGAACCAAACAAACACCGAGTTCATGCTTTTGAGCAAACATCATACATGTAGAAAGAAAGGGGGGATTGTAAAATGACATGGCAGAAAGACTACAAATAATTGGGGGCATCAAATAATTGATTAGACTTCTAATCAAAGTTAGATCATCAAATAATAGGACAACAAATAAGGTAAGAAGCCAAGAACTAAAGGTACAAAAATAGATTGTACACCATCTCCCACTTTGACTCATTGGATTCAAGTAAAAAGATATCCAAAAATACATTATGAGTTGTGAAGAAAGAATTATGAACCATCCATTTCTATTTATGAAATGGACAAAAAATAAATACGAGTATAAGGGCCTGTTCTTATTGACTGAACTCAGCTGAACTGAACTGAACTGAGCTGAGCTTAACTGAACTGAGCTGAATTGAACTGAATATTTTATAAGAGAAGGAAATTAAGAGCTGAACTAAACTGAACTGAACTGAGCCGAACTGAACTAAACTGAACTGAATTTCAATGTAAGAGAACAGGCCCTAAGTTTATCTCCTTCATAAACAAAATATGTTTATCAAATGATAAAATTGTAAGTAAATCAAAAACTTTTTGTTCAATATGGGTCTCACACTTTTTAATTTATTTACCAAAATGTCATGTTAACTCTTGTAAAAAAAATGTCATATTAACTAGACAAAATTGCAAAAAAGTAAATAAATTAATACGGAGTAACTTTTTGTCAAATACGAGTTCCATAGTTTTTTTATATATTTACCAAAATATCATGTTGATTTAACAAAATGGCTGATTTATATATAGTGAGCCTCCCCAAAAAAAAAAAAATAATAATAAAAAAATAGAGTGAGCCTCCTTCTAAGAAATAATTTTTCAAGGCAATATTATCATATCCTCCAACCTCCAAGGCTTTCATTTGTGATAGGTACATATCCTCCAAGGCTTTCATTTCTAGTATTATTATTATTATTATGTCTTGACAACATATAAAAACTGACTTGATAAGATCTTCGTCCATATTAACTACGTGTTTTTTTTGTTTTTTTTTTGTTTTTTTTTTTGCCATGATGATGGGAGAATTATTAATGATTAAAGCTTTTAATAACAAAAGGTACTAAATGAGTGGATAAAGTAAATAAAAATTGATAGGATTTAAGCCGGCTCATTATTATTTATGCAACTTATTTAATTATTTCAAAAAAAAATAAGATTAAAAAAATAAGAATAAGGATTATTTTTTTGTCAAAAACTATCTAATAAAATCCAAATTTTGCGAGAAACTACTTAATTAAAAAAAAAATTGTAATAAAATACCTAAGAAAAAGGTACAATGTTGTAAAATACTATACTGGATTTTCACCGTTGATCGACCTCGAAACACTCCTGCCGAAACTACCGCTTTCATTCCCAAAATTAACACGGCTTGCTTGAAATTGCCTCCTCCACACATAAACCATCTTTCACCCCCAAAACCACCACCTTTGACCCTAAATACCACCATGCCGAAGCATTAATCTACCTTCACCAACTCGAAATATTCTCCAACCACCTCAAAATAACCTTAACACCTTAAAAACCAACCCTAACAGTGGTTTCGAGGGTGCTTTGAGGTAGATCAACGTCTTAAAATTAAATCAAGGGTGGAAATTTGATCAAAGGTAGAATCTTATAACAATTTACCTTTTATTAGGTAGTTTTTTACAATATTTTATTTTTATAAAGTAGTTTCTCACACACTTAACTTTTTTTGCGAGAACACACCTTATGTCGAAATTCGATTATTGACCTTGTTTTCTGGCATTGACTTCGTCAAGTGATTTATTTCATAGAACTACCCTCCTTTATTTTTATCGCTTTTTCTCTCCAACTACACCACCTCACCGCCACCACCATCTCACTGTCACAGTGCCACCCTCACCAACACCACCTCACAAAACCGGGCCTGATACAAGTATTTTGGGAAGAATAAAGTAATATATAAATAGAAATTTGACTAATCTCAAAGGAAGCTAACTAAGGTGATCGAATAATGGATCGTTTACCCACCAAATAGCAATCGAAATAGGCAAAGAGCATAGTCAATTTTATTACCCTTTAATACAAGGACACATAGACAAACATAACTTTAAGAAAAGCCTAAAGTAACGGCCTTATATATGTTACACTAAACTATTTAAGCAGAGCATATAATTGAGAGAGATCGATGTGACATTCATGAATGATATGAAGTTTAATAAGTTTGGCATCATTTATTATCCAATCAAACACATCGAGTTGTACACCATTATTCATAAGAATCATATCATCAATTATTCAAAAAAAAAAAAAAAAAAAAAAAATATAGGAATCATAACATCAATATATTTCACACCTATATATCCTTCGTTTTTTTTTAATCACTTTATTATTAATTTAATTATTTTTAATCATTTTATTATTAATTTAATTATGTCTAATTTTTTTGTGAAAATTAAACTGATTTTGATGAAAGGACAAATTAATAAACATGGCACATGCACTTAATTTTTTAAAGTTTGGATTAAAATTAGGGTGGCAAGTGCGGCAGAGTGTATGATCGATGGATATGCCCCAATTTGTATTATTCTTTGGTGAGTGGTGACACCTCCCCTCATCCATCATTGCTAACAACTAACCTCATCCGCTTTCTTTTTCTTTTTTCATTGATTAATCTCTATTCTCAATCATGTCTAAATACTCCCATTTGCCTCAAATAAAATGTCACATTATTTGCACCCCTCAAATTAAATGTCATTTAATTTCATTTCATTTGCAACTAGGCCTGTACATACTCGTGCGGATGCACGATATTAAGCAAATATTTTCTCTGTTCTTTTAAATTGTAATGTTGGGATTTTACGCTTGTCAATACATGCACATTTTATAACTTAAATATCTAATGTTACAATTTTAGTAAAAATTATAAAAGTATGTTTTGAGTCAAATCTAAAAAGATTTGACATTACTATCTATTTTTCAATGAATAATTCACATTTCATAAAAGACAATAAAAGGAGCATGTGAGAAAGGTAACAAATTAAAAATGTTGTAATTTAAAAATAATGGAGAAAGCACAATTGGCTTTGTTTCAAAATAATAATGAATTGAAATATCTAACCATTTAGAACTACTCTTTTTATGTTTAAATGAAACATTTTGACTTTTGTGGAGTTTTAGAAAAATTAGTTGAATTTATTAAAGGAAAATGATAAACATATAAGAAGCTCAAAAAGGAAAGATTGAGGAAATATTAACATTAATTACACTGATCTGCGTGTGATTTTGTGAATTCCCAACTTAATTCCATTTTGGGAAATATATTTAATACTTCGATCTTGCTAACGAGCGCCCCGGGGCGTTAGATAAGGATAAATTATATTGGTTGAAATGGTATTAAGTTAGGAATTCATGACAAAATCACGCGTCGTTCGGTGTAATTAATGTTCATTTTAGGGTCTGTTCTCTTCCGTTGAAATTCAATTCAGTTCAGTTCAGTTCAACTCTTAATTTACGTCTAATGATATTGCTAATGATATAAAGCCAAATTTCATTCTTTTAAGCTCTTATTACAACGACAACAACAACAACAACAACAACAACAACAACAACAACAACAACAACAACAACAACAACAACAACAACAACAATAATAATAATAATAATAATAATATTAACAATAATAATAATAATCAATAAGTAATAAATAATAATAATAATAATAATAATAATAATAATAATCAATAAATAATAATAATAATAATAATAACAATAATAATTGAAATAATAATACTAATAATAATAATCAATAAATAATAATAATAATCATCAATAAATAATAATAATAATAATAATAATAATAACAATAATAACAATAATAATAATAATAATCAATAAATAATAATAATAATAATAATCAATAATAATAATAACAATAATAATAATATTATTATTATTATTATTATTATTATTATTATTATTATTATTATTATTATTATTATTATTATTATTATTATTATTATTATTATTATTATTATTATGTACATTTGTATATACTCATATGTATAGTAATAAATAATCAATAAATAATCAAAGATCACTAATCCGTAGTTAAAAATCACTAATTAATAAGTTCAGTTCAGCTGAGTTCAGTCAATCTGAACAGGCCCTTACTCTAATATTTGCACTTTAATTCTCTTATCTAACGCCCCGGGGGCGCTCATTAGCTTTTGCCTTAATACTTATACATAGCCCTAAGAGCTACATATATCATTATCCTTTATTAAATTAATAGGTTTTGGGGCATAAGTTGAGAAGTGAGAAGAGAGTAAAGAATTATATAGGGACCAATAGTTAATAGAAAGTTATTAACAAGTAAAGAGAATACGAGAAATTGAAATAGTAATGGAGTAATATTATATATTTTTTGATACATATAACATGACAATTTGTAAATATTTCAAAAATTAACATTGGTATCACTAAGATGTAAAATGTATCATTGTTAGTAAAATAGTGTTGTAAATGGTATAAATTGTACTAAAGATTGTTACAATGGTATGCTTTTGAAGCTTATATATGTACTGTTAGGTTGTGAAATCATGTCATTGGAGTGTAATGGTATACGAGTAATAATTAGTTACAATGGTATTAAAAAGACTATAGTGGTATAATCAAAATTTGACAATTAAAGTGATAATATGTGTTACAAGCACCTTTTTGTTGTACTAGATCATCATTATATATGTCCTTGTTATGTACCTATAGATGCATAACATTACTCCCTTTAAAACTCCTTGAAAATAGAGAAAAACTACTACAGAGTGAAAAAGAAAACGTGTTATTTATTTAAACATAATCAGAAAAGGAAAACGTTTCACACGGAGGGATTATTTAACAAACACTTTATATAATAAGTTATTAATACTATCTAGTAAAATTGGCTAATATGATCATCATTTAATTAATTATATCAATCGACTACTAGCTAATTTCCAAACAAAGCCTTACACTTAATGATTATATATGATTGGTTAAAGATACATTAAAAGACTATATGTAGTGAAGAAAAATAGAAAAAGTAGGCATGGTAGTACATTTTGTACTCATTCATTGCACATAATTACCAAGCAAAGCTTATTAGTAGTAGTAGTATGTAGCAGTAAAAATAATAAAACTAAAAATTAATAATTATTATTATTCTGCTATGCTCTGTTGAAATTTGCTTTGATTTGCTAACACATGCTCTGCTATATACTCTAGTATAAATAATTATTAATAATTGATAAATAGTAATTAATTAATAGTTGAATATTATTAATAAATTAATTATTAATTACTAATATTAATATTAATATTAATCTGCTATACTCTCTTGAAATTAACTCTGACGATCTGTTATGTCCAAAAGCTCAAAAGAACAGAGCTTGCAATTTGATTTAAGCCTTGGAAATGCTAGCCTAAAACCATCCAAGTAATTAGTGTGATTTGATCCAATTACATTAGTATATTTGGATTTGATAGGGGGTAGGGTCAAGGGTGGGTCCATAAGGGATATAATGCGCCGACTTACATCAAAGTAGCGGAAATGCATGTTGGGTGGACGGAGGGCATACCCCCCCTTAAGAGTCACGAGCTTACCACGCGCGCTCATGTACACCAATTATAGGACTGTGTAAGGGCCCGATGGCCCGCCCATTCCTACTGAACATGGTGTCTAGTGATGATCTTAGCATTAACTCAACACCATTAAATCATCTATATGACGTTGTAATTTACATTCCTTCTAGGGATGGCAGTGGGTCGGATTAAATGAGAGACCCGTCCCATTCCCGCCTAATTGAGAGGTTTGGCTGGTGATGGGGCAGGGATGGGTATAAAATGTGTACCCGCCATGAGTGATGGGGTGGGTATGGATTTTAGAGTAGACTCGCCCCATATTCACCCCGCCCCGTACCCACCTTATACTAGCACCATATTTCTTTTAGAAGAGTTGAGAATTTATGAAACTTAATACCCCTTAAGACTCAATAAGCTTGAATGGTGAAAGTCTCAATTTTCTTAACCTAATTTGATATAATCGTCATTAATGTGATGCAATAGAGCATCATGACAAAGGGTTTGGGACGATTTTGGGACGGGTATGAGGTGGGTATGAATATTCAAGTGGGTGATGGGGCGGGACCTGGTGGGGCGGGTATGGATGTGGATATTGTACCCACCACGGGTAGTGGGGCGGGGATGATTATAAGATTTTTAGGCGGGTGTGGGTATGGAGGTACCATCATCCGCATCCGACCCGCCCTATTGTCATCCTTAATTCCTTCTATGATTAATTTTTATTACATTTTTTATTCCAAATAACAACTTTAATGTGTTTGATAATTTATAACCAAAATTAAGATAAATTTTTATAAGGCTCTATTTAATAATTCACATTTGAACTTAATTTTGATATAAACAGTTGAAATTAGAAGTATTATCAATTTAAATTAAAAACATAAATTATTTAAGGGACGATAAAAAAAAATATAAATGATTTAATTTAAAATAAATCAAAATTAAACTCAATTGATTTTAAGATGAAAATTTGGGATCACACTTAATGTATTGAAGATTTAGGGCATATTCTCATACGTTTATTTTCAGTTCAATTCAGCTTCTAATTTCCTTCTCTTATAAAATATTCATTTCAATTCAGTTTAATTCTTTTCAGTCAACGAAAACAAGCGATACTTCATAATAAGTAGATGAGTCAAGTCAACCTACCGAATTTTCAGAAATCGAGAAAGTATTAAATATTTTAAACGAACACATGCAATGTGGGAAGGATTTGCCTTAAAATAAACAAAACAAAATAGGAAAAAAATATATGTATTTCAACCCGTCTTGTGTTTGGATAGCCATATCATATGACCACTTATAAAAGAATAAAGTAATTCTGAAAATCATATATTAATAAAGTACACATTATTACGAATCTAACAAGACCCCACTTGAGATATTTTTTCCATATAAATTATCGTATAATTAAAGTCAAAGTTTGGTCAAATTTGATATTCAGACCAGACCAGATCATATAAGTTCAGATAAGCATATATATAAGGAAAACTATCATAGGGCCTTATTCTCAAAAAATAAAGCTATTATGTGTCATAAATAATGTACTCCCTCTGTCTCATTTGACTGTATACGGTCTCCAAGACGCGTCTTACAATGCCTATATATTTATTTACATACACGTAAAAATTATAAAAATGTAATATTAATAAAATATACAATAAGACGGATCTAACAAGACCACTCATAACTAATATCTTTTATAAATTAATGGTAATTTATGATAAAAGTTTTCAAAATTTAACCTTAAAATAACAATGGGCCAAAAATAAAGGGATGGAGGAAGACAGGAAGTAGCCACCAAACAAAGTTTATTTCATCTTATCAAAAAAAAAAAAACTAAAAAAAACAAAGTTTATTTCAGCCCAAAAAAAAAAAAAAAAAAAAAAAAAAAAAAAAAAAAAAAAATCGTACTACCTTTTACAAGCTGACACTTGTAAGTTGTAACATGTATATAGTGGCAACAATAGATGCCAAATAGGCAAATAGCTAGCTCAGGTAACATTTGCGGATAGCCCGTGTCCACAATCAAAGTGACATCAATTAAAATGCTTGGCATTGTTCGCCAAAAAGAAACTTGCCAAAGTAGACCAAATTTCACTACGCGGTCCAAACACGCCTCTTATAGTCTTATGTCTTCTCCCAACTCACAATTACACTCACTCTACCTTCAAACTAACTATGCTTTGATTATTTGACTTGAAATACCCTATTTAGACTCTCAAAACTAAACACGGAATAACTTTATTCGCAATCGATACTGACCTGAATAGGAGTTTATCAAATATTGAATCCATACCTTATTACTTCCGAACTTCAAGTGACAAATTAAATGTTACAGTGTCTGTAAACTAAGGGTCTGTTCACATTTACTTAACTAAGGTAAACTAAATAAAAACTGAATTGATTAGAATTGAACTGAACTGAGCTGAAATGAATATCTTATAAGAGAAGGAAATTAAGAGCTAAACTGAACTGATTGGAGCTGAATTGAATTGAACTTAAATTAAGCTAAAGTGAATATGCCCTAAACAGTTAAAAGTAACTTTAATAGTCAAGCTGATTTCTAATCGAACCATCCATTTGATCAAAACAAAATTGAAAATCACCTGAATTAATTGGTCCCTAGCCTCCCTACTAGGGGTGAGCGAAAATTCCTGGTATCCGGAATTGGAACCGGAACCGGTTATGAACCGGCGGGTCCAAAATCGGAATTGGACCCGGTGGTTCCAATTCCGGGTAATAAATTAAGGATCCGGTTATAACCAATTTCAATTCTCAACTTTTTGGAACCGGAATTGGTTGGGTACCCGGTTACCTAATATATGCTAAACTAAATAAATTTTAAATAATAAACATATGTAGAATGTATCTAATTTGTAAATTTAAAAAAAGTATTATTAATACCTAACATAAATACAAATAGCTTAATGCATAAAAAATATAAGTATTAAACACTAAAAATAAACCTAACTAAAATAAGAATTATAATTTGTAATATATTTTAACAATTACATACATAAGTGGGTACCCGGAACCGGAACTGGTACCCGGTGGTTCCAATACCAATTCCTAAATTTTAAGACCCGATTGAAACAATTCCAATTCCAGATCCGAATTTTAGGACCCGGTTCCAACCAATTCCAAGTCCGGGTCCTAAAATTTTGACCGGGTCCCCGATTTGCTCACCCCTACTCCCTACTAAGCTCACCTTTTTTTTTTCAATTTTTTTATTTTGCATGTGAAAAAACAAAAAATGTATATTTTGTTTCGCTTTTATAACTATACATTTAACATGATAAATTGATAATGATAGAGGACTAGGTTAATATCCTCCTAGCTCGTTTGGAATAATCGGTTTAATGACTTCACTCATGCAATTCAAGCCAAGTTTTGACAAAACTTGTGAAAGTAATTAATAATGAAGGAAAAGTGATTCTAATGTATTTCATCCGTCAAATTCATGTATTTTCAAAAATTTATTTTTAATTATTGGATAGAGAGTATACCAAATACATTCATGTATTTTCAAAAATTTATTTTTAATTATTATTTATTTATTTTTTTGGTGCAATTTATTTTTAATTATTGGATAGAGAGTATAAATATTTGTCAAAAAAAAAAAAAAAAAAAAAGAGTATACCAAATACGAAAATATGATAATTTTTATGCAAAAGTAATTTATTGGCCAAAGTATAAGAAAAATACTCATATAATTGAATGCAATGTACTTCTTATAGAAATATTCTTTAATGATATATAATAAAGTGTCGAAATGTGATAAGGTGACATTATTTCGCCTTGATGAGTCTTTTTTTTTTTTTTTTTTTTTTTTGAAACTGCCTTGATGAGTCTTAAATATACTTTTATTAAGAGAAAGGGAAATTATATTAATTAACCATCAACTAAGAGTTTAAGTAGAGTCTTAGATTTACACATAAACATAAATACTAATGATAGATGCACATCATGCACCTAGGCATATGTAAAAATTCTTAAAATACTCCCATTCGATATACCTAATCACATAAGGGTGGATAAGATTCGAACGCGTGATATTTTGTGTCACAGTGGCTCTGATACCATGTTAATAAACTAACTAAACTAAAAGGTTAAACTAATAGTTAAGCTCTAGAAATATATTTTATACTCTATCAATTTATTGAAAAATGATTTTGGCACACCACTAACGAGGCGTTTGGATTGTGGAAATGGGAGTTTGGGGATTAAAATGTGGGAATGAGATTGAAAATTAATTGATGGGAATACATGAAAATATGTCAATACCTTGTTTGGATAGTGGATGGGAATATATAGGGAATAAATAACAATTTTACAAAAATACTCTTACTAAGATTATTATTTCATTCTTTTCAGTAATGTCAAAAATGTCATTTTCCCCTATTACCATTTCCATTTATTTATTACCTACCCTTCATAGGTAATAAAAGGGTGGGAATTCACTCATAAATAATCCTATTCCCAAACCCTTTTTTAATTCCCATTCCCACCAAACAAACAAGGCTTATTTTTTCAATTCAGATTAAAATTCTCAATTCCACCCTCAATTCCGACTTGCCAAACACCCCCTAATTGATTATGAAGTTGTTTGATCTATGAGAAGAGGTGATCGGCCTTAAGCTCACAAAGACAAGGGTGTAATATGGTAGACAAAAGATGTAAAGTAGGAGTCCTTTCAACCTGATACCGTCTGCTGCAACCATATGTCGACTGTTTCTTCCTGCTTTTTCCTTGATTTATGTGTTGTTATTGCCATTTTCTTACTTCTTTTATTTAATTATATAATGCATCTACGGTTGTAAATCAATCACCAACAAATCTAACACCCTTAAAAAGGAATTTCTATTAAAAATTAATTAAGACGTCTTTTTTTAGTGCCTTAAAACTGAATATTGGCCTGCTTTTCTGGAGACATTCATTATTAAATCTGCATGTATATTTACTGCCATCATCTGCCTGTTTGGATCGTGTAAATCTTCTTGTTACACCATATTTTTTTCAGGTGTATATTCACATGTACGCTAATATTGGAGTGTGACAAAATTTGTAATACTATTTCATGTCCCTTGTATATTAATGAAAAAAATTCTGAAAAATGACTACGAGTCCTACGTTTATTTTTGTAATTCTGAATATTACAAAAATTTATATTCATTGGTTTTATAGGAAAAATATTGTACTCGTAAAAGAAAACATAAAAAGTACAGACTATGTATTACGGAGTAATATCTTTAACCACCGTATTTAATGTTTTAATTAGGTGCTTCCCCATGACCGCATGTATGAAACATTATGCGTTAGATACCTTCAATAGTTTTTTTTTTTTTAAAAAAAAAAAAAAAAAAATACCTTCAATTTGCACGTAATAATATGATTTGTGAGATTTTTTTTTATTCTTTAAAAATTTTATATTTAATGAGATGGGTTTTGCATTTGTGAAACTTAATGCACTACTTGATACATTCAATTTGCAAAAATGTGCAGAATATAAGAGTTAATTTATATTTATAGTCCAAAAGTTAGATTTAGGGTCTGTTCTCATTAACTGAACTCAACTGAACCGAACTGAACTGAACTGAGCTGAGCTGAGCTGAACTGAACTGAACTGAACTGAGCCGAGCTGAGGTGAACTGAGCTGAGCTGAACTGAGCTAAACTGAACTGAGCTGAACTGAATTGAAATGAATATTTTATAAGAGAAGGAAATTATGAGATGAACTGAACTGAACTGAAATGACCTGAGCTGAACTGAACTTAAATGAATTTCAACGTAAGAGAATAGACCCTTAAATTGTTTATAATACGAAGTTTTTTTTTTTTTTTTTTTTTTCTTTTTAAGGAAATATCAACCCTTGAGACTTGAGAGCATAATCTAATTTGACTCATATAATATCCAACTTGGCCTTCAATAAAAGTTGACCAAGTTCAAGCAAAATTGACCCAAACTATTCATATCCAACCCTCTTTAGCCTCTCGGTATGAGTTTTTTTTCCCATAGCCTATTGAACGGTTTCAAATACAAAATTTTGACCATTATTTTCTTTAGTTTAAAACTACTAGAGTTTATAGATAACTAATTAATACAATTAAAACTTTCTGCTATTTTTTTTTTGTTTTGTTTTGTTTTCTTGTACTAGGTAGAAGTCATATTTTAAACTCTTATTTTTTACATGCAAAATTACCATTATAGAAAGTGATAGAGGTGACACTCAAACCCCTTACCTTAAATTTTTGGAGTAACTTATAATTTCGATTTTCCAATCACTTGGTGGTCTTGATCTATCCCAAACAATCATAGTACACTTCTTATGGAGTAGTAAAATTTTAGCCAAAGCTATTGAACTAATATGACACATAACAATTAATTGTTGTTGATGTTGAGTTAATACAAAGCATAAAAGGTTATATATAATATATATATACCCTCATCTCTTTCACTCTTTTCAGTCTTTTGATATAAAATAGGAATTAGGTGGTGCTTACCAATTTATTTTACAAATAAGCACAACAATTTGGCGATAAAATCCAAATTAATCATGAACATTAAAACAACACTATTTAACCCCAATTGAAAAAAGTTTCAAGATCCTAAAGAAGGAAAAGGTCAAAAACTCTCATATTTAACTTGTAACTACGGAGTAGTAAAATATAACACTCGAATTAGACACAAACCAACCATCTTTTTTACACTACAAACCCCAAAAGCTCTTCCACATAAATAATCAAAAATAGAAAAATTCTTCTTAGGCAAGAAATCCAACCACTATACCAAAAGTAATTTTTTTTACCACTATACCACACAATCCTATTTATTAGAGTAATTAAGATAAACATCATTATTTTATACTTCCTCCGTTAATGGTTAATTGCAACAAAGGGGTATTATTTGTGAGATATAAAATATTCCTTTGTTGCAATTAACTATTAATAGAGGAAGTACAGAGAATCAAGGTTAGCCTAGTTGGTTGGAGGCCCGGCTTTCACATGCACACTGTTTGAGTGGGGTCCCATAACCCCACTTGAGCACGGGAAAAAAATTCCTATGTAAATTAAATATTTCCCTATAAAACCCCATTAAAATTCAGTAAATATATTTTGACCCCGTCAAATATTTTTTTTTGGATCCGCCATTACTACAAGAGGGGTTCGATTCTCACGCCAAGCAAGTTGGATCCCCTCCTCCTAATTGCAGGAAAATTTTCCTTACTCATTAAAAAAAAAAAAAAAAAAAAAATTCTCCATATATATATATACACACACTAAGGGCCTGTTATCTTACGTTGAAATTCAGTTTAGTTCAGTTCAACTTAGCTCAGTTCAGTTTAGTTTAGTTTAGTTCAGTTCAATTCAGTTCAGCTTAGTTCAGTTCAGTTCAGTTCATTTGAGTTCAGTAAATGAAAACAGGCCCTAATACACTCCATAAACCATATGTTCATTTCTTCAACTCTACAAATGAACCAAATTGAAGTGACACAATTAATTTTTTTTAATTTATTTTTTATTTTTTTTATAACAGTACAGTAAGATTTTTTTTTTATTTTTATTTTCTCAATTTTATTTAATATTTTTTAAAAAATTGTCTACTTTTATCTTTCCGTCACTTTCTCACTCCTATTAAAAAGAAAGATGTTTAGGATGTTGTGCTGCTAATAACAAAGAAGGTCAGCACTCCACGCTTTGCTTACTCTCTATTTTTTCAGGGTTGCGTGCTTTTTCCTCTAATTCTGTTTTTCATTTTCTTCTTTAATTTTTTCTTCATCTTCTTAAAAAAGTTAAAATTCACAAACAATAAAAAAAAATAATCATCTTTTTTTTTTTTTCTTTCTTCCTTAATCTAATCACTAATCTTAAGCAGCAGAAATAAAGGAGACCCACTAAGCGTGCTCTAAAAAGAATCCCCATTAATTTTTTTTTTTATTTCTCTGCAAAAATAAATTAAAAGGTAAGTGTTTTTATAATTTATTATTTAATTTAATTTAATGGGTTTTGTTCCTTTTTGTGGGGTTTCAAATTTGCTGTTATATGTTGGTTGTTGTTGGTAGCATTTTCTGAAACATTGAAACCTATATTTATCAGCTTTGCCTTCTTCATTTTCTCATAATTTTAATTTCTGAGTTTATTTTTATTTATTTTATTGTTATATTTTCCCTGTTTTCAGGATGTGGGTATTTTTCTGCTATTTCAGTTTCTGGGTAACAACCACAATCACACTCTAGGTATGTTCTTCACATTTTCTTCTCCATTTATTTCTTGTTCTCAAGTTTTTTTTAATCATATTTTGTAATATATATTTTTTTTTTTGGTTTTGCAGAGGAATTTAGTGGTCAGTAATTAAAAAATATTCATCTGGGTTGATTTTATATTTGTGAGAAAAAAAATGAGTGAAAATAGTCCAAAATTGTTGGATTTAATAAATGGGAATCATAAAAATTCAGAAAAAATATATGGGTTATCATCTTCATCATGTAATGAAGAGAACAAGCTAGAACTAAGGTTGGGATTACCAGGTGATAATGGAAATTGGTCAGCCAAACAAGGCCTTAAATCTAGAGAGAGAGAGGAATCACTTCTCTCTCTAGGATACTTCAATGGTGGTGTGATCAGGTGTGGTAAGGAGCAGAATCATAAACTATGGACAACATCATCAACAACACCAACAACAACACCAACACCAACTACAAGTAATTCTGCATTTCTGCAAAATCATCATCAAGAAAAACAGCAGTACCAAACATGCCCTAAACAAGCTAATGGTTTGACTGTCATGGACTCATGGTAAAAGATTCATCACAGCCCTGTTGCACTAGAATAGCAGAGTTACAGTCTGCAGAAAAGAAGGCATTTTCACCCTCTTCTGCTCTTACAGCTGTGCCCAACACTTCTCAGAAAAGGTACAATTTCACTCCTCTTTTTTTTGCTTTTTAATATAATTTGAAAAATATTTATTGAAGAAAATGAAAATTAATTTTTATGTTTGTTAACAGAGTATATTCATCACTGTATGTTGAAGATGTTTTTGAATGTGGTCCATACATTATAACATTATACTACTAGCAGTAGCAATCTTGGAATTTATTTTATTATAGTACTATTATTAAGGAAATTATTATCTTGAAAATAGTTGTATTTTTGTAAAGTTATGTGTGAAATTTGTTTTTTCCATGTTTGTTTTTGTTTGATGAGGAATTTTAGGCTTTGATCTGCTCCCATGTTTATTGTTTTCTACCAGTCTTGTCCTTAGCCTTTTGAAAAAGAACAAACTAATTTTTATGTTATGTTATGAACAAAGAACAAATTTATATTTATGTTATTATATTATTCTAGATCAAATCTACTGAGGATGAAAACAGAAAGTGAGTAGAACTTAAAAATGGGGGATTGCTTGTTATTGTTGTGTAATGAATTAATGAGAAAGGAATATAATTAGTAATTTAATGTACAAGAAACATTAAATGTGTTTATTAGTCTGATATATGGTTGATTTCTTTAATTCCTATGTGTTTATGTGATTTGATGGGTTATTTTGTTTAAGAATGTGTAGTTGCATATACTGTAGCAGATTAGATTATGTAGTTGACTTGGTTTTGTGGATGATTGTATCATGAATGGGCAAAATTTTATATAGCTGCTCCTACTCCAGTTGTGGGTTGGCCTCCAATTCGATCGTTTCGAAAGAACCTTGCTAGCAGTAGCTCAGGAAAATCGGTTCCAGAACCGCAGAGTGCGATCCCAAGTAAGCCTGTGAATGAGAAACCAGCTAAGGACAATTCTCACAAGGGTCTATTTGTGAAGATTAATATGGATGGTGTACCGATTGGAAGGAAAGTCGATCTGAGTGTACATAACAACTATGATAGCCTCTCGTCGTCTGTTGATGAGCTTTTCAGAGGGCTTCTTGCAGGTGAAACCCTTCTGTTCCATTGTGATAAAATGTCAACTGCTTTTTAGGTGTTAATTTCGAATGCGTTTACTAGTGTTGATCAGTTGCATTATGCATATAAAACAGTATGAATATATTGACTGATAGTTGCTTTCTGTAGTCAAGTTTAGGTAGGCATGTTTTCATGAGGCTGACATGTTATTAGAAAAAATCTTGTTAATTTGTGGGGGTAAGGAAGCTGTGGAGGTTAATTAGGGATCTATTTGTTGGTTTATTTTGTTGATTAATACCGATAAGTTGTAGTTGTTTAATGGATGAAAAATTGGCTCACATTGTTTGTCGTGTGGTTTTTCCAATCAGCTCAAAGAGATTCTTCTGCTGGTGCGATTGATAACAAACAAGAGCAGGAACCTATTACCGGATTGCTGGATGGAAGTGGGGAATATACTTTGGTGTATGAGGATAACGAAGGAGACAGGATGCTTGTTGGTGATGTCCCATGGCAGTAAGCATCTTTATAATTCTGGATCTTGGCATTTGATTTATGTATTTTTAATCAAGTTTATGCGGCTCTATCCCATGTTGCGTCCTTCTTATTGGTCATGACATTTCGTAAACAGCAATGTGGTAGCTTTTTATTTGGATTAATTAAGCGAAAAACTGGATTAGGAGTCCTATTTGGTTGACAATTATATGCATTGTTTTGTTGGTTAGTGAAGCATTTTCCTGCAGTCCAAGGTAAATGGTATAAATGTTTTTGTAAAAGAGTAAAAGAATCAATGTTTGCACTCCGTCATAAGATTGCATTATAATTAATCCTAAAATTTGGCAATTTGCATGAAGAATTTGTCGCTTAGCAGCGCTAATGATATTCTAATTGCTTGTACCTTGGACTTAGTTGCTTGTGGATTTTAAAACTCTTCCAGGATAAACCTACTGTTTTGATCCATAAGCAGCCTCTGATGTGTGTTTATGTCAGCAATGTTGAAGAAATTGCAAATTTTTTATATGATACAAGTTTTGATTTTGTTGACGCTTGAAATTACTTGTTTGTTTTGCAGCATGTTTGTATCCACTGTAAAGAGGTTACGTGTATTGAAGAGTTCCGACCTGTCTACCCTAAGCCGTGAGTTCCATTCCATTAACCACTTAAAATTGGCTTAATCGTATACTTTAATGTTAAGTTGGATAACGGAGTAAACAATTGACAAAACTCCACAAAATAGTTTTTGATAAATCGATGTTATTCTGTAGGTGGTGTCAATAAAGAAGGCAAGCTACCGATTGAGAGTCCATCCAAGTGAAGAGCAGCAAAATGCTATTTGTTCCTAAATTGAGTTGAGGATTGGAGTCCATTTTTCTGTGTTTAAGTAACTTAGTTCAGTTCTTGCTTGCTGAAACAACAAATTGTTCGAACTCAGAGCAAAAGATGTGTATTCGGTCTAATCATCCAATTCGCCTATGTAAAAAGAAGATAAGCTAAACTGATGGTTTTGTTTTAGATATGTTTTCTTCAATGATATAACTCTTTTGAAAACTCGAGTTGTTGCCTTGTGCTTGTTTGTTCTTATGTTGTGTTCTGATTTTTGGCACTTGCTACTGAGAGGAGTAATTTGATGTTATGAGCTAGACGAACTAGGAAATGTCTTACTTACAAAGTAGAGCTTCATACTTGAAGCATTTCTGTTTGGTTTGAATTTTACGGAGTACTTTATATTTTGACAATGCAAGTTACTCTATTGTGAATTTATGTTTTCTTGTTTTACATTAGTTTCACAGGTGCAAATTTTGTTGGCTATGAGAGTATGAGCTATGTCGTCCTTATCCCTTTCGTCGTACATTAAATTATTTAGCCTGTGGAGTAGATTACTAGAGTGCCGTAGAGGTAGAGCTACAAAAACACGAACTGTTTTTGAAACTAGTTAACTTAGGGTCTGTTCTCATACGTTTATTTTCAGTTGAATTCAGCTCAGTTCAGTTCAGCTCCTAATTTTCTTTTCTTATAAAATATTCATTTCATTTCAGCTCAATTCAATTTAGTTCAGTTCAGTTCAACTGATTTCAGTCTATTAGAACATGCCCTTAATATTTGACATTTACTCAAACCAAATTATATGGGAACTTAGTTTCATTTACTAATGGTTCATTTTTCATTAAAAAAAAAAAAAAACCCTCATCAATAGGCGTAAAAATCACAAATTACCTTTTAAATTGAATTGAATTAAGATGGTCATCATAAATAGAATCCTGATAGTCATCAATAAAAAAAATAACCTGAATGGAATTAAATCAAACCAAATTCAAATCAAACAAAGTATGATCGTATATAGAAAACCTAGAGAGGTACGCGAGAACAACAGAGTTTACAAATGAAGAAAAGTTGCAAATTTTAAGCATAGACATCATGTCTTATTCAAAGAAGTAATTTGGGCAAATTATTAATTTTCTTTCACCTATGTCTACTTTATGGTTGGGGCAAATAATAACTGAATATAAGTAGGTTTTAATTAAATGTACAGTGCAAGTTGTACAATTATCAGTAGTAGTATAATTATAGGGGATTTTCTTGATTTTGACTTGAATAGGGCTGAATATTTTGTTCTGTCACATAACCTAAACATTAAAAACCACATTGGAATATAGGATACATTTCTGAATAATGTAGATGTAGTTTTCAGCATTAATGTTTTGTTTTATGCTATGGTATCAAATATCTGAATTTCCTGAGATTATGAATTTATGATCCAGGAGTATTGAATGTAATATGAGCTCATAAATTATGGTATCTAGTAATATCCTACTTAGCCAACATAGGATAGGATAGGATAGGATAGGTTAGGTAATTGTGTACTACCTCGAGGTCTATGTTTTGCTTCACCCTTTTGGCTTAATTTTGAGGTAGGATTTTGTCCCTCTTGTATTTTTTTGGTGCAAAATGACACATTTCATGAAAAAAGGATAAACTCAACTAATAAATTATGGAAAATCCCTAAAAAAAAAAAACAAATGGATCTCCTTTTGAATATAATGTAGGTTTCTCTTTGACATTTTATGACTACTCGTATGAGTGAATTTTTGGAGTAGTTTTTGAAGGATTTAGGACAAATATGGGAGATTGGGAGAGGTCTACTAACACGGTGTCTACAATGAAGTTGCTTCTTAAAATTATTCTATATTTAGTACGGAGTATTTAAAAATTTAAATTGGAAAAGATATATGTTTCCATCTTATTACATTTTTTCTATCTTCTTTTTCAACCTAATTATGTGCCACATGCCATCTTATATTTTTAATTTTTTTTATTACATTATCTTTCTTAACTCTTTCATTAAACATTTCATCTTTATCTCCTTTCTTCCATTCAACCTCTTTCTTCTCTCCCTTTAATCTTAGTCCTTCCGATCCACCTTTTTTTTTTTCAAGCCTAATTTTAAATGTAAGTTCTAAGATTTTAATTTTTTAATACATGTATTTTATTACACACTTACACATTGCACCTACAATAATTTCAATGTAATTTTTATAAACAATCCGTGCATTACTCAGGCAGAAGGCTAGTCGACAATAAAAGAAGTAAACCACTTGGATTATAAAGTGACACTCTTCGGGCCTGTTCTCATACGTTTATTTTCAGTTCAGTTCAGTTCAGCTTAGTTCGGTTCAGTTCAGTTCAGCTCATAATTTCCTTCTCTTATAAAGTATTTATTTCAGTTCAGTTCAGTTCATCTCAGTTCAGTTCAGCTGAGTTCAGTCTATGAGAATAGGCCCTTCATCTTTCTATATGATAAATGTTATATTCACACACTTGCACTTAACCATCTCACATCAAGTGTATGGGTTCATACATTCCCCCTTGAACAAATTTGAATAAACAAGTCGCACCCACATTCAACGTAGCAAACTCTAAAGAGACGCCAAAAGATGTGGCTTGTCACTACAATTCATAACATATAGACGATGTCTTACAGATAGTGTAAACAACTAACCCATTTGAACTAAAAGATGCAAGAAAAGATTAGTGCGAGAAATCAACATATAAAAACACATATTTTATGTGATTAGCTGATGATAAGTTAGCTACATCCACATACATGAAAAGGTGAATTTTGTTGGTGGTGAGGACAAAATATTTAGTAAATATATATTCCCTCCATTTTTAAATAATTGCTCCCTTTCTCTTGGATACGCATGTTGATGCTAATCTTTTATCACTAATATCTTTAATTATCAATAAGTATAAATTCTAATAATTGAAAATTAATAATCTATTCATCGAGATAATTCCAACAAGTATCCACAAGACTATATTTTTTTTTTTATGTATAAATCACAAATATTAGTCAAAGTAGAACAAATGAATAGTGCAAAAAATAAAAATTGAGCAAGTATTTAAAAATGGAGGGAGTACAAGTTAAACCCAGCTTAATAAATAAGTTTATATAGCACTCCTAAAATTAAAAATAGAATTGGCTAGAAATGGGCTTAATAATGTTCAATAATGACAATTGAATTAAATTAGGATGTACGTACATGAAATAAATTAAAGCAGTTAAATAGGATTGGAGGGAATGATTGAAAAAATTGAACAAAAAATTGACAGAGAAACAGGCTTATCTATCAAAAGCTAAGCTCTTCTCGCTTCTTTCAAATAACATTATTTTTTCCAACGTCTCATTGCAATACTAATTGAGTATGTGGTTTAGGGTGTAAATGAGCCGAGCCGAGTTGAGTACTACCTTGTTCGTGTTCAAGTTCTAGGCGATTCCGAGTACGATCTCGAGCTTTCAAGCGAGCTCAAAAATTTGTTCAAGCTCGGTTCATTTAGTACACTATATGTTCGTGAACGACTCGTTTATTAAACGAGCTGATAAACAAACGTTTTATGAATGAGTATGGTAATAAATTAAACGAGCTTCTCTAATAAACGAGCTTCTCTAATAAACGAGCTTTGTATTTTTGACATTTAAAAATCTTAAAATTAGCATAATAATAAATCCTAATTATACACCTAAGAATTAATCTTAATTATTAGAAAATTTAAGAATTAAATTAACAATTATGAATAAATCAATAATTCATTAACCAAAATAAACGTGTAGTTTGCAAATATAAATAAACGAGTTGTTCATGAACTTATCTGAACGAGCAAATCTATGTTCATGTTCAAGCTCGTTTAGTAAACGAGTTTCAAAATTTGTTCAAGCTTGGCTCATTTATCAAATAAACGAACATAAACGAGCTTCAACTGAGCTCGAACCCAAGTAGTTTATTAATCGGCTTGGTTCATTTACATCCCTAAGTTAAGACTAAAGAGAACTTTACCTCTTAATCACGCTTTTATTGCAAAACATGGAAATTTTGTTTCCTTGAAACTAATAAAGAAAAATCTATCCGTCATATTTGCATAACTCAACCCTCTTTAAATACATTCAAAAAAACGTTAATGACCTCCTTGGGGATAAATTGTTAGACATATGAGATATCGGAAAATATATTTGTCTAACATAAATCTTTGCTTAGTGACAATTAATTCAAATTAAGGGCTTGTTCTCTTTAGCTTATCTTCAGTTTAGTTCAGTTCAGCTCCATTTATTGCCTTTAGTCTAATAAGAAGGCACACTATTCATTAGTGTTTTTCTTAAATATGTATCAAATACAAACAAATAAGCAAAACAAATATTAAATCGTGCATCCCACTGCACTAACCTACTAAATTAGTAAAATGTTTCACTAAACCAAAATGTGAACAAGTGTACAACCCATGCCAATTATTTAAGTCAGCATTCATGAGTTATTGACCGTAACTCCTGTTGCATACTTTATCAATTTAACTGTATAGCTGGCCACCTGAGATTAGAACAAAACAAGGTGTGGTCGTCAAAAATGTGATCAGACCTTCTCTTTGTATGTTGATACTTGATAGTGATACTCTTAGACTCGGTTCATCTCCTACAATGACTTCAGTAGTTCAAATTCTTTGTTACTCTCACCGTTTTTAAATACTTGCTCCACTTTTTTTTTTTTTTTTCAGCCGTTTTTAAATACTTGTTCCGTTTCCTTATTTGGAAAGCTTTTACAATATTTAATTAATTTCTCTCACTTAGTGGACCCACTTAAATCATATTTTATTAATTTCATATTCTCTCTCCTTCAATTCTCTCCACTACTTTTACTTTATACAATTTTTTTTATTCTTCCACCCACCCCACTATCTCTATACTTTATTACTTTCTCCAATTTCTCCTAAAACTCCGCGCATGGAGAAATAGAGCAAGTATTTAAAAATGGAGGGAGTACAAAATAAGGATAATTGTGTGGTCGTTATTTTTAAAATAAACGGTTCATAATTAATTATTTTTTTGGTGTAAAAAAACAATTTAATGATTTTTGAACTATTTTTAAATGTTAATACTTATTTAGTTATTTTGAGAAAAAAAAAATAATTTTTTGATTTTATTAATAATTAAAACTGAGCTACATAAATTAATTTAAAAAACAAAATTCAAAAATCAGAAGTTTAAAATGAATTCCTAAATAAGAAAAATGAATCTTAATTAATTTTAGCATTTAAAAATACTTCAAAAATCATTAAATCACAACCATCTAATTTTAAAAATCGTGGCAATTAATTTTCAAACAACGCGTTTTCTGTCTGGCTGGGTTTACTTATTCCGGGATTACTCGATCAGGGGTTACTCGGTCGGTTAGAGGTTACTTGATTGATCAGGGCCTTAGGGGTTACTCCATATATCAGGGTTACTCGATTAGTCAGGAGTTACTTCGTTTGTCATGGGTTACTCGATCAGTTAGGAGTTACGCCTAAATAAATAACCCCGGCCGCACGGTGTGGCCATCCACATATTAAAAAAATGTACTTTTCGTTCAAATGACTACTATAGAATTTTAATTAAAACAATATGTATACTTGATTGTATATGTATTATAAAAAAAAAGTGTAAATACATATTACGTATTTTCCTGTTCTTATTACTCCCTCCGTTTTTAAATACTTGTTCCACCTTCCTTTTTCGGCTATTTTTAAATACTTGCTCCACTTTTCTTATTTGAAAATCTTTTATAATATTTAATTAATTTCTCTCACCAAATGGACCAAATAATATTAATTTCATATTCTCTCTCCTTCAGTTCTCTCCACTACTTTTAGTTTTTTTTACAATTTTTTATTCTTCCACCAACCCTACTACCTCCATATTTTATTACCTTATCCAATTTCTCTTAAAACTCCGCGCATGGAGAAATAGAGCAAGTATTTAAAAACGGCGGGAGTAAATTATAACGCTTGAAATTTGACACTATTTATACAAATTAATTTGATCATATTTTGTGATTTAAACTTGAGAAAGGTAATTATGTGATCTTGTTAAATTAATTTATTCTATGTATTCTTATATAATTCTCCTCTTGTATTATAATTTTATACTCCACCCATTCCGTAACAATTGCAACACTTTCGTTTTACATGGTTTCATAGTATTGCAACATTTCTTTATTTGATAAGAAACCAAAACTATTTTATTATTTTTCTCTTCTACCAATCACGCTTACACTACTTTTTATTTTTTATTATTTCTCTCTCCTAATAACACTAAAATATATCCATATATTCCCACTAACTGCACTTTAATATAAAATCCATCTTTTGGTCCTCAACCTATAATTTTCTTATAACTTTGTTTACAAAATGAAAGGAGTATTTTAAATAAGTTGTCATTTAAAGACTATATATTTAGATGGTCTTAACAATCACACACTTGCCATTAGTGACCAGTCAAAATATTTAGATCAATGATTTTAACAGGTCTCTAATCTCGTATTTAATCGGTCAAACACACTTGACATCAGTGATCGGTTAAACTAGTCATGATAAGTCAAAGACTGTTTTGAGAAGGAACACTTTATGATTGAGACCGTCCGGGGTTATTGAAAGTCGAAACATTTTTAATTAGATGGTTCTTGTAAAAAAAAAAATAAAAAAAATGGTTGATAATTAGAACTGCTGCCTGCTGGTGTTAAAATCTCTAATAAAACGTTGCAATTAAAATACACAAATAGAAATAACTATTCAATACTTCGTTTATTTTTTGTATCTACCATCTTTTTCTTCTAGACATTATTTTAGGCGGCACCCCCCTAAAAAAGCCCTTTATTTTAAGATACTGTTCCTTTTTGCGCCGCACAAAAAAGTGATATGCCTAAGAAAAGTCCTCATCTTAGTGGGCTACTCAATATTATTACATGCATGGAATTAATTTCTAATAATTTGAGGTACGAAGTTTAGTTGTTAGGAGATGTCATGTTCATGAAAGCACCCTTACAATAAGCCACATAATATTATAAAAATACATTATAATTTCATTATTTTAAAATAAATGTCCCAATTTGATTAACATATTTACCCACACTGATTTTGACTAAAAATATCTTTAATCATCTATAAGTATAAATAATAAAAATATTTGATATTCAAAAACTATACATTAGTTAAGAAGATTCTAGTTGACAAATACTTGCTTTACATGACGACTGTTGTTCTTATGGATACAATACATGGATCAAAGTGATATACTTCTATATGAATACTCCGTGGTGAAAAATAATGTATTTATTATGAAACGGAAGAAGTAGACTTTTAATATATAAGTGGTTAATTTTATTTATATGTATTAAAAGGAGCAAGAAAAAGATGGTGGTCCAAATCAAAGGGAAGAAAGAAAGGGGTGAATTGAAGGGTCATCATCTTTGAAGGCTGCCTAATTGTGGGACAACTTCACAAATCCATTCAAAAGTTTGGTCATGTACAAAAGAATTTTACTTGTGACTAATTTTAGTAAAATATAGATAAAAATATGATTAAATTTTATTCAAGGGGGGATGTTTTTAATGTTGTTGGGTTAGGGGGATTACGCGTGGGTGTTGTGTGTTTGTTTTAAGAGTGGTGAATATATGTTGTGTGGGTCACTAATTGTAATCTTATCACTTTGAGTGATAACAACCTTACATTGATACAACATTAAAAGGACATTGTTTTTGATGCAATGTGCATGAAAGGAAATAAAATTGTGGATAAAGATAAGGACTAAGTTAATCACATGGTGATGGCTACTTAGTCCATATTTAATAATTAACTGATAGCTCATTGATATAACTTATTGTATTAATTAATTTGACTAGCTGATTATATTATACTTTCTCTGTTTTTTTTTAGTTGCAACAGTTTGACTTTTACACTATTCATGTGTTTCACTTTAACTAGTTTTGACGATTTATACACAAATAAAAATATAGTCATGTGGGATCTTGTTAGATTTGTCTCAATTTGTATAATTTTAATATCCAAAATATTTAATTTTTACATATGAATAATCAAAGATATTAACGATTCAAAACATATATTGACAAGCGTGAAAAGAGAAGTGTTGTAACTATAAAAAAAAAATTGAGGAAATAAGCTATTTACCAAACACCCACATTAGCTTTTTTTTATTGGTCAAACCCCTAATTGGACAAAATAATCCAAAAGTTCTTTAAAAGCTCTTTACCAAATATAGTCTTAATTTGACAACTTGTGTGTTTTCATAGTTATAAATCACAAACATCTATCTATCTATCTATCTATATATTATACTAAAAGACAAGCGCCTCAATGTGAGACTGACAAATGTCTCTTTATGATTCGCTGTATTTTTTAATTTTTTTAATTTTTTATTATACATTTATGTTTCCATATAAAAAAATATTCTAAATATTTTATTCTAAATAACTACGTAAACTATTATAGTAAAGTCTAGCAATATTATTTCTAAAATAGTGTTAGGATTATTTTTGGGAATTGCCTTTATTAATAGCATACTAGCATAGAGTGATATTTTTTTGCTCATTAGTCATAATGTAATCAGTTACTATAATAGATGGTCGTGAAAATGGTCAAAGCATCTATTATAGTAGTAAATTCTAGCAATATTATTGCGACGTAATGAACAAAGGAAAGAATTATACAAGTATTTCATATTACATAATACGAGCATAATGGTCAGAACATCTATTATAATAAAGCTTAGAAATATTATTTCTCAAATAAATAAATAAAAAGCCTACAAATATAATGATAGCATGATACGGTAAAAATAAAATATTCAAAAAATACATTAATAATAAAATATTCTAAAAATATTCAATTCAAATCATAGTATTCAAATAATAAAATACGATACAATATATTTTTTTTGTATTATCATCTACATAAATAATAGCCATAGTCATAACATATATGTCTTTATATTTTTCATTTCAAGGCCATATTATATATCTATATTATGTAAAGATTAATATATCGTTCTTCAATATCACATTCACTATGATATTTGACCATACCCCTCTTAAAGAATAATGGTGAATAAATTAAATTAACTTTGATTAAAAAAATGTATATCTAATAATTTAATTTTATATTAATGTAGTCATGTAGAGTCTATGAATTGTTAATATACAATTTATTGAATTTTTTTTGAGGGAATACAATTTATTGAAATTAAATTAACTTAGATTAAAAATATATATCTAATGTAACTTTTTCTTAAAAAAGAGTTAAACAATATTTTCCTAACAATAATTATGCCAAAAATTTACGCATATATAATAATTAAAGATTTTGCACACTTTAAAATATTATTTTTCTATAACCATTAATTTTTCATATTTCCTTACTAATTTCATGCTAATATTCAAAATTTAAATAATTACAGTATAAGAATACATATCCATAAAAAAAATATATTTACATACATGATTGGGTAGTTGATGAAATTTGTCTTTTATTCTTAAAAATGTTGGTAAAATAACTGTTGAAATCAATAACAAACAACAAAAGATTAGAACTTTCCTGGATTGAAGATCCCAAACTCACAGTCGCGCCGCGGAACAAAATCCACTGCCTTAGAAGCGAAATACGCCACCACCGGTACAAGTTTCCTAGTGACGCACGCCCCCCAAGTTTAACGCAACTCTCCTTCGTAATTCGTGCACCCGAACCCGAAGAGTGGAATTGCTCAAGAACTGTTCAGATCTCAAAGGGTAGGTTTGTGTTTGTGTGTTTAGGGTATAATCAATAATAAAATTAACGTGTATTGATTTTGGGGTATGAGGGTATTTATATGAATATATTGGAGTAAGGAACAAGCCAAGAAATTAGGTCTTTTAGCCCACGCAAGCCCACTGCCCAAAAGCAAACTGATCGACCGAGCTCTCGCTCGCAGTCGAGCGAGCTATCGCTCGGCCTAGCAGTGAGCAACTAAGGCAGCGAACTAGCGTGCGAGCTATCGCTCGAGCTCTCGCTCGCCCCTGCCGCAAGCAAATGGCCAGCGAGCTATAACTCTCTCGTATCTGAGCTATAGCTCGGCCTTGCAGCGACCACAAGCAGCAGCGAGCTATAACTCTCTCTTACCCGAGCTATAGCTCGGCCTTGCCGAAGTTATCTATCCTCGTTAGAGCTATAGCTCCTTCGCTAGATCTTTAGCTTGCATATATCACTCCCTCGTTAAATCCTCGCACACTCACTTGGTAAATCTTCGATTTGCATTACTAGAATTGCAAATACTCCAATAATCCCCCACTAATGCAAAACGGACATGAGATCATGAAATCTGAACAGTAAATGAAAGTCTTAGTACTTAAATGCTAGTATCCAAAGGTTTGAACTAACACATTAGTGCACAAGGTTTTCAACACTTCCCTAGTGGATATCCTAAGATTTGAACTCCTAGGAGCGAGGAAGGGACCTTGAATGCATATACCTTGACTTTATCGCGGGAAATCCTTTGATAACACGGATTCCTATTTCTCAATGATATCCCACGATCAAAACAATTGGCTGAATCCCGTAAAACCATTTCATAGAAGAGGCAATAGCTTACCAAGGCGATGATCAGTAGCTGGTCCGAGAGGATGATCAGCTTAAGCAACTCCGCCAATCTTGGCCAACACTTGGGCTCTCATGAGTACTTCAGGAAAACAATACTTCAGTCTTCCCTTGAGAGAGGCCACCTCTCGTACTCACGTAGGTGTTCATCCTATGTGTTACTCACACACGTTCCCAGCAAATTCAAAGGTCTTTCCCTGCAGGCTTAAACATGTTTAAGCACCTTGCAAACCTAAGAAATCCATGCAATGGAACTAGAACATTAAGAACATAAGTTCAACCCTTCAACTTTCGGTGTCATTATCTATCCTGTTTTAGGAGCCACTGGGACAAAGGTCTTAACTCTTTAAGAACCTCCACCTATCCCTGCTCAGAAAACAACTAGACTAATGACATTAAGAGATAAACTCAACCTAACAGAATCAACTTACCACTCTTATAGAGTAATAGATTCAAACACATGATACACATATAACAAATCCACATGATTCATTGCAATGAAACAAAATAACCAAAACAGGTTCTTGATTTATTATAACCAATGTATCATGTCACATAGCTAGAATAGCTACCACTTCAAGTCATTACAACAAAGGTCCTAAACCCATGCCAGCTGATGACTCCACCACTAGTCTACGACTCAAACCCTTAGTAAAAGGGTCTGCCAGGTTTTTCTTTGTTCGAACATAGTCCAACGAAATAACCCCATTCACAATAAACTGCCTCACAGACTCGTGTCTGACTCTTATGTGCCTTTTCTTACCGTTGTAAACGCTATTTTTAGCAACACATATAGCGGCTTGTGAATCACAATGCATAGATACAGGTGGTGACGGCTTCCCCCACAAAGGAATATCGATCAACAAATTTCTCAACCAATCTGCCTCTTGTGTAGCAAGATCCAATGCAATGAACTCAGCTTCCATAGTTGATCTAGCTATACACGTCTGCTTACCAGACTTCCATGAAACTGCACCCCCACTAAGGGTAAACACATAGCCACTTGTAGAGCTCGTTTCATCACTATCCGTTACCCAATTTGCATCACAATACCCTTCAAGAACCAAAGGATGACCAACAAAATTCAATCCCCAAGACATGGTTCCACATAGATATCTGAGCACACGCCTCAAAGCAACCCAATGTTGCTCACTAGGACAATGAGTATAGCGACTAAGTCTACTAACAGCAAAAGCAATATCAGGGCGAGTGCAATTCATCAAAACATCAGACTTCCAAGCACCTTAGCATATTCAGTTTGAGACACACCGTCCCCCACATTTTTCACCAAAGCTCCAGAAAGATCAAAAGGAGTTCTCAATAGAGGCAAATCAAAACAATTAAAGTTCTTCAGAATTTTCTCCACATAATGAGACTGAGACAGAAAATACCCTTTCTTGGTTTTAGTAACTTTAACACCAAGGATCACATCTACCTCTCCCAAATCCTTCATCTCGAACTTTGAATTTAAATATTTCTTAGTTTCATTTATGACATACATGTTTGTGCCAAACAGGAGCATGTCGTCAACATACAGGCATAATATCACACATTGCGCACCAAACATCTTAGAGTACACACATGCATCACTACCATTGACAACAAAACCAAAACTAAGAATAGTTTTATGAAATTTTTCATACCATTGCTTCGGAGCTTGTTTCAAGCCATATAAGGACTTCTTTAGTCTGCACACCTTATTCTCCATCCCAGGAACTACAAAACCCGGAGGTTGCTCCATGTAGATCTCCTCCTCCAAATCGCCATTCAGAAAAGCTGTCATAACATCCATCTGATGCACAATCAAGTTGTAAGATGAAGCTAAGGTAAACAAAACACGAATAGCGACAATTTTAGTCACCGGAGAATAAGTATAAAAATAATCAAGGCCAAATTTTTGAGTGAATCCTCTTATCACCAATCTAGCTTTGAACCTTTCCACAGTGCCGTTGGTTCTCATCTTTCTCTTGAAAAACCACTTGCACCCAATAGCTCTGCTCCCTTTTGGCAGGTCCACAAGCTCCCAGGTTCCATTAGACATGATTGAGTCAAGCTCACTGTTTACAACTTCCTTCCAGAATGTTGCATCTACTGAACCCATAGCTTCTTCAAACGATTTCGGATCTTCATCCACAACCTGTAGACACAGCATGATCTCATCTAGATCATCTTTGAAATCACCTAGATTTCCGCACTCTGCTATAAAGGCTGTTAGGAAATCAGGTCCAAAGCTTGTCTCCATTCTTTGCCTTTTACTTCTCCTAGGTTGAATCTCACTTTCAATCCTAGGGGAAGTATCTTCTGGCTCTGCAGATGAAGGAACTGAAGAAACATCGTTAGTAACTAAATTTTTCTTCAAAGGAAATACCTGTTCAAAGAACTCTGCATCACGAGATTCAGATATAGAGCGATCTTCCAGACTCATAAACCTGTATGCGACACTATTCTCAGCGTAGCCAATGAATACCATATCATAGGTCCTAGAACCTATAGTTGAGCGCTTGAACGATGGATAGCCCACCTTAGCTAGGCACCCCCACACTTTCATGTGATTCAAGTTTGGAGCATAACCCTTCCATATTTCATATGGAGTCTTGTCTAACTTCTTGTGAGTTACTCTGTTCTGTACATAATTAGCTGATAGAACCGCTTCACCCCACAAATTGTCTGGCAACCCGGAACTTAGGAGCATTGCATTCATCATTTCCTTCAAGGTCCTATTTTTCCTCTCTGTCACACCATTTTGCTGCGGAGTATACGGGGCCGAAACTTCGTGAATGATTCCCTCACTTTCACATAAGTCCTTGAGGAAATCGAAGCCATACTCTCCACCCCTATCTGATCGAACTCTCTTTATTTACCGCTCCAACTGATTTTCTACCTCTGCCTTATACATAAGAAACTTGGACTCAGCTTCATCCTTCGTCCTTAAAAGATACACCTTGCTGTATCTAGAACAATCATCAACGAAGGTGATATAGTAGCGTTTCCCGCCTCTACTTTCCAAGTTCTTAAAGTCTGCTAAATCTGAATGAATTAGCTCAAGTGGCGTGGTCTCTCTCTTCGTGACAGATTTATAGGGTTTCTTCACGAATTTAGACTCCGCACACACTTCACATTTTTCAAATCCATCTAATGACATATTAGGGAGCAAATTTAAACTTTTCATTTGTTTCAATTTTGTTGCACCAACATGACCCAACCTACTATGCCATAATTCAAAGGACTCAACAATATAAGCAGAAGTAGAAATCTTATTCATTGAAGGAACAGTTACAATCTCAAGAACAAATAGGCCCCCACTAAGGTAACCCTTTCCAACATACTCCCCATTACGGGTTAACACAAGTTTATTAGCATAAAAAACTAACTTAACTCCTACTTTGTTCAACAAAGCACCAGAAATTAAATTTCTACGAAGAGAATGAACATACAACACATTGTGAAGAGCCAAGGTCTTCCCTGAAGTCAACTTCAGAACCACTTTGCCCTTTCCAAGTACCTCAGAGCTGCTTGAATTTCCCATGTAGACTTGTTCACCTTCCTTTGCATCTTCCATACTGACAAACAGGTCCTTGTTAGCACAGAAGTGTTTAGATGCACCAGTGTCCACGATCCATTCACTGTTGTTCTCAACCAGGTTGACTTCAGAAACAACTGCAGCAATGACATCTTCATCCTCATTCTCAACCAGATGAGCATGACCCTTGATTCCTCCACTCGATTTCAGATTTTTCTTCTTCTTGTTTTTGCATTGTGAAGCAAAGTGCCCCACTTCACCACATGACCAACACTTGCCAGTGACTTTCTTCCCAATCTTGCCCTTAGCTTGGAGATTTCCCTTCTTCTCAGAGCTCCCCTTCTTGGCACGATTATCACTTGTTTTCTTGTCAGAGTCAGCACCAGATTCAACAAGGTTAGCCTTGATTGCTAACACATTCTTAGGCTTAGAGGAAACATCCTTAAGCCTATTGGCTTCCTCAATCTTCATGTGGCTCACAAGTTCTTCTAGGGTTAGATCCCTCTTTTTATGCTTGAGGTGATTTCTATAATCAGACCAGGAATCAGGCAATTTTTCAATCAAGACATTAGCCTGAAGGATTTCACACATCTTCATACCCTGAGCAAGAATTTCAGCAACATAATTTTCATACACATGGACTTGGTCCATAATAGGCTTTGTATCAACCAATTTGAAATTCAACCAATTTCCAGTCACATACTTCTTTTTCCCAGCATCATCAGCACCATATTTCTTCTCTAAAGACTCCCACATCTCCTTAGCAGATTTTATATTGACATACAAATCAAATATGTTGTTTTTCATGCTGTTCAAAAGATGACCTCTAACGAATTTATTATCACGATCAAATTTCTTGATTTCAGATTCATTAACAATAATAGTAGTGATCCTTTGACTAGAACTAGATTCTTTATTCCCAGGAGCAGGAGTACTAGGAATTTCAATCATGGTATTGGTTTGCTCAATGGCCTTTGGAGCATCCCTAAACAAAACATAATCAATCTCTACTTGTTCAAAAGCAATCAACATCCTTTGTGACCATCTCTTATAATTAATTCCATCAAGAGACTCAACCTTAGACAGATCTAGGTATAGACGAGTTTGAGAATTGCTAGTCATGATATCAACAGAATAAATCAAATTCTATTTCGCTTCTAAATTGTTGGTAAACTAACTGTTGAAATCAATAACAAACAACAAAAGATTAGAACTTTCCTGGATTGAAGATCCCAAACTCACAGTCGCGCCGCGGAACAAAATCCACTGCCTTAGAAGCGAAATACGCCACCACCGGTACAAGTTTCCTAGTGACGCACGCCCCCCAGGTTTAACGCAACTCTCCTTCGTAATTCGTGCACCCGAACCCGAAGAGTGGAATTGCTCAAGAACTGTTCAGATCTCAAAGGGTAGGTTTGTGTTTGTGTGTTTAGGGTATAATCAATAATGAAATTAACGTGTATTGATTTTGGGGTATGAGGGTATTTATATGAATATATTGGAGTAAGGAACAAGCCAAGAAATTAGGTCTTTTAGCCCACGCAAGCCCACCGCCCAAAAGCAAACTGATCGACCGAGCTCTCGCTCGCAGTCGAGCGAGCTATCGCTCGGCCTAGCAGTGAGCAACTAAGGCAGCGAGCTAGCATGCGAGCTATCGCTCGCCCCTGCCGCAAGCAAATGGCCAGCGAGCTATAGCTCTCTCGTATCCGAGCTATAGCTCGGCCTTGCAGCGACCACGAGCAGCAGCGAGCTATAACTCTCTCTTACCCGAGCTATAGCTCGGCCTTGCCGAAGCTATCTATCCTCGTTAGAGCTATAGCTCCTTCGCTAGATCTTTAGCTTGCATATATCACTCCCTCGTTAAATCCTCGCACACTCACTTGGTAAATCTCCGCTTTGCATTACTAGAATTGCAAATACTCCAACAAAAAATCTTAATAAATATCTTTCATTCGTATAAAAATTTACCAAATCCATATCTATATATTTGTGTTGTATATTCTAGCTATCAGTTGTTGATTGGTTGTATGGATATTATGTACTCTGTAATTGTTTTTGACACAATGATTTGCTTAGGAAAAATGTATATAGTGGCGGGTCAAATATAAGTTAAGTTATTATCCATTTATTACTAATTGAATTATTAGTTTTTTTCCCTACGGGATTAATAATACCTTATTCAAAAAATTAATAAGTTGATTTATAAATCGTGCATCGCACGGGTATTATGCTAGTTAATTAAATTGGAGTTTATTTAGTATTAAAAGTCAAAATATGTTAAATAATTTTAAATTGAGGAAGTATTAGGGCCGGGGGGGGGGGGGTGAGAATCGATTCCAGGATCTCCTAGAATCGGAAAGGAAGGTCTAACCACTTGACCTATCCCTTACTCTCATTATATACCCACATATGCATAATCATAATAATTTATTAGTATTAGATAAGAGCTCATAAAAATGCAACTCAACCTACTGACCGGACCCAAAATTTGCCCAGATATATGAGCAGGTCTTTTAGGCCTGAATTCTTATAACTTTGTTTTGGGTAATTTTTGTTCCAATTTTTCCCAGGAAAAAATAGCCCAAAAGCTTACTATTGCTGGCCCAGAGCATTGAGCCCAAAATGGCCAACTTTTTTTTAACTAGGCCCGACAGTAGTTCATAAAGTATGGTGACTATTAATGGCTCGACCCTCTAGCCAGATCTACTCCGGCCTAGGAAGTGCATAAAATTTGCATAAAGCAATAGTTAAATGTTCAAAATTTAAAATTGTTCAGATTATTTTTTACTAAATGTTAAAAAATATAGGTGTTGTACACCTATTTATAGCTGCACCAAAGTGCATCTTAAAATTTGCGCAAAGACTGAACCCGACCTTAAAAACCCAAAACACCTGCTTTGGCTTGATAAGCCTGACAATATTTTGTTAGTTTAGACACAAGATTTTGTTCAAAAGGCTAGCCCAACCCGATTTTTGGTCACCTCTAACATAAAGACAAGATAATTTGTACAATAACTTATAATATACTTTGTAAAACAACATAAACACAAGGCAGATACGAACTTACGAAGTACAAGTAGAATACAAGTACTAAACGAGTTATTCGAATGATTGAGCCGTAAAAAACACATTAAAATTTTACAAATGTATCACTGCAGTTGGTGGCGTAGGCAATACATTGCTGCCATCAATCTATAGTCAGCACATGATTTTCCCCCCCTCTCTAAAACAGTGAGTAAAAGTATAATTAGGAAGTCCTCCTCACCATGGGCAAGTTACAATTCAACACATGAATTGAACAGGCAACGGAGGCCCTTGGTAGATTCTGCAATGTATTCTCTAGGAACATTCGATCTGCTTTTGCAAACTTTCTTCGGAATAAGACCAAGTCCTCCAAAACTAACGCATATCTCAGCAGAAACCGGATCAAACATAATTCCCTCTCAATCCCATAGTAATACTTTATCACAATTCTTTTGAGATGATTTCTGCAACATGAAGGAACAACTGAGAGAGCTTCTTCACAAAATCTTCTTTCCAGCACACATGTATCCTGATTGTAACGACTACTTGTAGTATCACCAGATGATACGAATCCCTACAAATTAAGTAGATGATAATCAAACTACAATTATTACACCATATACAAAATTATGACCAGATGATACGAATTCACACACTTACCGTTGGAAAGACAAGTGTTTCTAAGACAGGAGAACAATTCAGAAATGCTAGCAGCAACTTATCCCAAGAGTTACAACAATGATAAAGCTCTAGTCGCTTCAAGTTATGAAAAACGGGCAAATGATCATTTACGTCAACATAGCTTAAAACCTTCAACCAAAAGTTAACAAATAGCCATCCATCAATTTCACAAATATAGTATAAATCATAAAAAAAAAGAGTAGGAAATTGAGACAAACCTCTATGCATGCACCAGACAATGTTAAATGCTGAACATTAGACAAGGGCCTTATAAAGGTAAGCATTTGCACAGAAGAAACCTCAAATTCTTCCCTTAACAATTGATTTTCCAGGTAGACATCTGCTTTAACAAGGCAATTCATATTTGGGACAGAGTACTGTAAAGCTAAATTATCGGTGTATTCAAGATACTCCAAATTTGGAGTATTAATAATCACACAATCAGTATTGTCTACGTAATCAAGTTTATTCACAAATAAGCATAATCTCCGAAGAGAAGGGGAGGAGATATTTGTGAAATGGACGTGATTCCAATAGACATCCACAATGAGGTCTTCAAGTACGGGACAACCAGAAACTAGCCTTGTCACAAAGGCTTCCTCGAAAATGAAAGCCACACGTAATTGGAGTAGTTTCAAGTTTGGAAGATGAAAGGATGACATAGTTGAAGTTTTATCAAGACTAAGGTTAACATCGAGCTTCAACACCTCCAAAGTTTCACAGGTGAAAATCTCGAGGGGGAGGAGACCATCACCAGGTTGCTTCACTTGAATGCGAAGGTCAAGCTCTCTGAGGCCACAACGGGTTAATGGAAAAGAGATCCACGCATTAACTTGTGTAGCTTTCAAGTCAGGGCAACAGTCTTTCTCTTCTGGACCATTAAACTTGCAATCTGTACAAGATGTGTCCGTGAAGTCTGCACCTACTCCAAGCTTAAACCTGGTAAGATACTGAGACTTGTATTCAGACAGAACACTGTCAACAAAGGTGACAAAAGTGGGGAAACGTTGGATCGCATAGGGAAAATCCGAACAATGAGATATAGGTGAATCATCAAAGTCGAGGCTCGTAATCAAAGGGAAAATACACCTCATCCTCTTGGACAAGATGCTAGTAACAGCAGCATCCTTGGTGGGAAGCAAAGACAGTATCCGAATCAACAATTCATCAGGTAAATTGGTGAGCCTATCTGATATAAGGATGTCACCACAATTTCGATCATTCTGTAACGTAGTAGTACTACATGGTTTCAACCTCAAATCCATAGGACTATAGGAGTATTATTAACACATAATCCCCTGATCTTGAATTAATTAATTCCCTGCTTCAATAAAATGATAACAAGAATCAAACTTATACGAAGTAATAAACTTAATCTAACATTAAAGGGTTATAGACAGAAGTCTGCAATTCATTATCAACATAATTCCCATCTAATAAAAGGGTGTCACTGCTATTTTGATCCATTAAGTATTTTTAACACAAAATTCCAACAACAAGAATTGATTCTTAATAACACAATTAATTAATTCCATGTTTCAATGAAAAAAAAAATAAAAAAATTCAAACTTAACAATAAGCTTAATCTAACATTGAAGGGATATGAATAAAAGAATGCAATTCAAAATTAATCAAATTGGGCTCCAAAATCACATAAAATTCCTCTACATAAGAAATGAACAAAATAGTTTGTTATAGTCATTTATAAAATCAGTAATTATAACCTATAGTTCAATATTTCACCTCAGAAGAACCCGAAATTGACTATACAGACAATTTGATTAACAATAAACCCTAGATTGTAAAATTGATATCTAATGATCAATAGCAATTAAAAATAAAATTACCTCAGGCTGTTTCAATGGAATAGAGAAAACTAAGAAGGGTCTTCAATGGAGAACTCAGATCATGCTTCTAAGGTAGAACTCTGAGACGCTGGAGTGTGCTTCAATGGAGGAGAGAGAAAGAGGGGCAAAAATAATTTAAAAGTCGAGATGAAAATTCAGAGAAGCCCACGCTTTCTGATATTACAGTACATTATTAAACACTAATGACCTCGATTAGGGCTGTTTTTCAATTTAGTTTAGCTCCAGTTCAGCTCATTTTAGTTCATTTCAATTAATGAGAACATACTCTTATTAACCCGTTTTTTAAGAGAAAATCCTAGTTCATCTCCTTTTTTCTTTTTCCTTTTTTTTTTTTTGAATAAAGTTTATCTCCTTGATAAACAAATTATAAATCAAAATTTTTTTCTAGTCATCTTGATATTTTGGTTAATAAATAAAAAATATTGAGTTGATTTATTTACATTTTTGCCATTTTCTCTAGTCATCATGTCTTTTTGGTAAATAAATTAAAAAATGTGGGAGTCATATATGACTAAAAGTTGTTAATTTATTTACATTTTTATTTTTTGATAAACTTGCATTTTCTCGTTTTTCTGAGTTTCATCTATTCATTACTCCCGCCATTTCATAATAATCGCAACATTTTGTCTAATATACATGTCAATATTTGAACATTAATATTTGTAAGTATAAAAAGGTAATAAATGAAAATATACTACCTCCGTTAAATATTATGCGCAACTTTGGAATATTTTATATCTAACAAATAATACCCCAAATTTGCACATAACATTTAACGGAGGTTATATATATATATATATATATATAGTCAAATATATTGGTATAAAATATAGTCAAAGTAAACATTTGAATAATGCAAAAGTCAAAATGTTACGATTATTACTAAACAAAGGGAGTATACACTATGTCAAAATTGACTTGTTTATGGCCTGTTCTCATACGATTATTTTCAGTTCAACTTCTAATTTTTTTCTGTTATAAAATATTCATTTCAATTCAGTTAAGTTCAGTTCTAATAAGTTCAGTTTAGTTTAGTTCAATTCAGTAAAAAAGAACAGGCCTTAATGGTGTATATTTAAGAAAAAAATTTATCAATTTATTGAGTAGTATTGAAATATAAAAGTGTTTATATAAATGTAAGTTAATAATCAACCCATAAATAACTAAGTAATGGGGTTTATTAATGAATTAATAATTTTACATTATATATATATATATATATATATATATATATATATATATATATATATATATATATATATATATATATATATATATATATATATATATTGTTTAAGCGGGAAAATTCCCTTAAAAAAGATTTCACTTTAGTATAAGTATATATTATTGTTATGAATTTTCAATATATCAACTCTATATGATTTTTACGAATGCTGAATCAAATAAATTAATGGTCAAAGTAGTGCATCAAACATCGCGTGAAATACAGGTGAGTAACATTAAAAAAAAAAAAAAATAAAATAAAATAAAATAAAAAAATAAAATAGAGGTAGTATGAGTAATTTTTGTAAAAGCTAGTAATATTAATTATTCATTAGTAAAATGATATACAAGTAATACAACATACACAAAGAGTAAATAAGCATTAACTATCTTTCTTATTTGGTATTAGTTTAAGAATGCATGACAAAATCACACGCAAATTAGTATAATTAATAAATACTTTATTTTATTAATAATTTTTTGTTAGAATTTTCTTATTTTATTTACTATTATTAAATTAAGAAAAAATTGTCAGAAACTATGAGTACCTTTAAAATGGCATTTTGTGTCAAAAACTACCTTATAATTTTGTTTTGTGGGAAACTACCATTTAAAATATTGTTTTGCAAGGATACCACATAACCCTCGTCGAATTTTCAAGTTTGACCTCAAAAACACTGTATTAAAACTTTTATGTAACAACGTAGTTTATGATTTAAAAAAAAATGTATTTATTACTCCCTTTACATTTTATTACTTGCTCCACTTTTATTTTGTTGTAGTAATTTATTACTTGCTCCATTATTTTTTTTTTTGAAAATTTTAACAATCAATAAGTTAATGTTAAAACAGACTGGGAGTGACACGTGTCACATCCTGATTTTTCCCCCCCTCCAAAACTTTTTTTTTTTTTTTTTTTTTTTTTTTTGTGACTATTCGATATAATTATAATAATATCATTCCAAATCTTTTATATTATCTTTAAGACAAAAATACTCCCTCCGTTCCTGAAAGTTCGACGAACTTTGCATTTGCACGGTTTCCAATGAACATCTTTGATCACTAATAGCTTCGGCTATGTATAAGTAAATTTTTTTTTAAAAATGATATCTGAACCATCTATCATAAGGGGAATCTAATAAGATCAAACTTGTTAATTTATTTTGATTGTATAAATCATAAAATATGGTCAAAGTTATTTTATTTTGATCACATGAATAGTAAGTGAGTCGAACTTTCAGGAACGGAGGTAGTATTCCGTTTTATTTGGTGTTCATAATTCTTCCATACAAATTTACATAAAATATTATTCCAACTCCTTTTTAATTACAGAGTATAGTATATGATAAACGAAATAATATTAAATTTTGCCAAAAAAGTAAAGGATTGTTCTGATTGACTAAACTGAACTGAACTGTACTTATTGGAGCCGAGTTGAACAGAATTGAATATTTTATGAGAGAGGGATATTAAGATAAGAACTGAACTGAACTGAAAATAAGTTGAAGAGAACAGACCCTTAACACTCCTTGATAAAACTGATTCATATTATTGATATCAAAGAAATTACTTTAAAGCATCACTTTTATATGCTAGATACAATATAATAATTTTATATATATATAAAAAATATACTTATGCATGGCACGAGGCTTAAGCTAGTATTTTGCTATTGTTCAACCCACTAGTGGTCTCATCATATCACATTGTAATATTTTTCATATTCTATCTCCTCGATTTTACTCGCTTTTGCTTTTTATAGATTTTACATCCATCATATTTTTACTTTCTACTAGAGGTGATCAAGTTTAGCCCCGCCCGTTGGCCTGGCCCGATTTTGGGTAGATTTTCCGGCCCGAAAAATTAATTTTTTTGGACGGGTTTGGGAATACACTTTTACGCATATTTAGTTGATATTTTAGGTCCGGCCTGAAATTGGCCCGAAAAGCCCACACGACCCAACCATTTTGGGCGGGTTTGGGCACAAAAAATTTGGCCCGAAGCTTGGCCCGACCAGAGAAGTGGGCATAATTTTTTTAACTTTGGCCCAGCCCGAACCCGCCCAGCCCAATGATCACCTCTACTTTCTACTATCTAAAATACGAGTAAATCCAAGTTACTCAATATGTATAACAAAATATGTTACTCAAGGGGTACTCTACTCTTATCTTTTCGTATCTACCATTAAACTTTCTCTCTCCTCACTCCTCTTCTACCCCAACCATCACAACCACCACCATCATCACTTCGTCGCCCACCATCTACGACCTCTGAAAGGAATGGTGTCCTTCGAACAAGTGTACTATTCCGTTAGTGGGTTCAGAATTATTAGAAAGCTAATATATTCAGTGAGGTCAAGTGATCGGAATGCCTGGGTGGAGGCCGCTTCCGATCAGTAATATTAATGAATAATTAATATTACATCTTAATCTTGACTGAACCCTTCGGGTCACACCCAAGCATTCAACAAACCGAAACGACGAATTAATTCGGAAGGAATTAATGAGTCGACTGAGTATTATTTATTTAGACGTCGGAAATTCGAGCTTAGAGCGTCGAAACCGAGCGTCGGAAGTCGAGTCGAAAAATAGTGAAAGACGAGACGAGAAATAGTAATAAATCAACAAAAAGACCAAAATACCCCTAGCATCGGAATGCCCAAGCAAACCGAGTGCTAAGGGCGTATGACCTAGCATGGTGGCTAGCATGCGCACCAAGCCGAGCCTAGGCTGGCTAGTGCGTGCTAGCACACCCATGCTAGCATCGCAAGGCTAGGCGCTTCTTAGTGCGTGCTAGCACGCTAGGCACAGCCTTGTGCGCGCAATGGCTAGCAAGCCATGCCGCAACAAGCTGCAGCAGCTAGCACGCTAGGCGCGCCAGCTCGCCACAGCTAGCAGCAGCATGGCTAGGCCATTGCTTGCTGCCTAGCAGCGCTGGCCAAGGCACAAGGCCAGCAGCAGCCCGCACAAGCATGCTGGGCTTGCTGGCCAGCAGCGCCTGGCAGCCCGCATGCGAGTGCTGAGCCTGCTGGGCTTGCTGGGCGTGGCTGTCACGGACAGCAGCACATGGCAGCCCACCTTGGCTGTCTTGGTGCCCAAGGGTGGGTGCCATGTGGCTTATGGTCCTTGAGTGTGTGTGGAGTGAGGTGGTTGGTTATGGGAGAGGGAGTGGGGAGCAAGTTTGGTCCCCCCCTTCTCCAAGTGGTCCTCACCTAACCACTCACATGAGCTTGTCACTTGTTGATTTATTACTAGCTTGATTATTAATTTTATTTTAGCTTTAAAATAAAATGGAAAAATCATACTATCCCACATTGATGGGAGAGTAAATGATACTCCCATCATTTCCTATAAATACCCAAGTATGGGCATTGGGAATGACGCTTGAGTAAGAGTTGAAAAAGGCATCACAATTAGTGAAAACCTTTGAACTCAATATAATTACTCGGGTTTTATTGGTCGGGTCTTGCTAACCCCAAGACATTGGACCTAGTCGGTTTTGTTGGTGCGGGTGGACTTCGTTGGAGGTCTCCGTGTGAGCGGGACTTGAAGCTTTCAAGTAAGAGCTCATTTTGGAGCGAAGCACACGTCAAAGGTAATTAGCTTATCTTAATCTTGTGATTAATATAATTATGTTTATGGTTTTATTTATTGCGAGTGCGGTCTTGTTTTTGGGTTTGTTTCCGTGGTGAGTCGGACTCACCAAACCCCAACAACGGTATTGGAGCCTCGCTCGTTTATTTTTAAAATCATAATATTTTCAAGGTGTTTTTATGGCTTAATTTTTCTGGTTTTAAGTTGCTAATTAGATTAGTAACTCGTTTTTCCAATTTTTACCTCGTATTAGAGCTGTCTTCAGCTCCCGAACCCAGATTTCGACCCAAAAATAGTGAATTTTGGGTGGAAAAGGCATTCTGGAAATGGTTTTACCCTTTCAGGACTCTGTTTTTAGCCAAAAAAAACGACCAGAAATGCATTTTTCGAGGGATTTTTCGTTTTGACGAAAAATTTTAAGTCTTTCTAACCTTGAAAATTGATTGCATATTTATGGTGGTTATGAATTTGGTTCTTTCCTTTATTTATATGAAATTTTAGACCACTTTAAGCATGATTACTTGGTAGTAATTGATGCTTGAAAGTTTTGTTTTATTTTTCCACATAATTGCAAATTAATTGCATTAAGTGTGAAATAGTTGTTCTTTGTTGCTTCCGAGTACTAAAGATTCAATCTTTATTTATGATAAGTGATTGAAACTTTGAGTTACTAAATTCCATGAATTTTGGTTAAACTTTGTTGATTTAATCATTTTTTAGTTGATTGGAATCATAAAGTTTAAAACTTGTGATTGAAATTGGTTTATCTTCATATTGGAAGATATAAATTTTCATGGAGTCACAAGTATTAAAGTTGGAGTCTTTATTGAACTTATGTTCATTTTTTCCAACTCCCTTTTATTTTGCCAAAATCTCAAGATTAATTTAAAGTGATTAAATTAATAGTGAGAATTGTCCTAATTTATTTTATTACACCAAGTTAAACCAATTTTATTAAAGAATGGTTCTTGGAAATAAATTTGGTTAATTGCATTTGGATGAATTATTTAAGTTGGACTTGTTATTTTTCCTTTTTCCTCAAAATTAATTCTAAAATTAATTTAGAATTGATTTATAATGTCACACACAAAAATCGATAATTTTCGAAGCATTAGCACGCAACACGGGGCCTAAGAGCCCCGAGCTAGCTCTCGGCCAGCTGGGCTGCTCGCGCAACCCATATGTGGCTGCCGAGGCAGCTGGGCGCTTCGTTCTTAGGTGCGTGGTGCTGTGCGTCTGTGTGTGCGAGGAAGGGCGTGGGCTGCTGCTCGCTGCCAGCAGCATAGCGCGCCAGCCAGCAGCAAGCAGCAGCATGGCGCAGCAGCATAAGGCTGTGCGCGCTGTGCGTGCTGCTATGCTTGGCTGGGCTGGGCGTAGCGCATGCGAGCACAAGCAGCCCACATGCATGCTTGGTGTTGCGGGGGTGCGCATGGGCATACTACGTGCTTGTTGTACGGTACGTACAATCCCATAATTGGCACAATAACCCCGGGTTATTAAGGCGATGTTATTTTAAAGTTAATTTTAGCATTGCTTAATATGTAAATAAGGGTATTTTTTTTGGACTCCAAGGTTTAGTGCTAGGCACTTAGACATTTTGGAATTCGTAATTTTGCATAAATTGTCGTTTTAATTATTTTAATTATTTTGTTTATTTAATAAAAATTTTGGAGGCTAGGCCTCGGGTTTTGAGCGACATTTGCAAAATTAATTTTGGCAAATATTTGGGTTCACCGACTTAATTAATTGGATTAGTTAAGTTGGATGCGGAATTTAGTGGGAGCGTCTCTAAGTTATTACCATAACCGGTTAAAACAACTTTGACTAGTTTAATTAGGCGTGTTAATTGGATTAACCACCTAGATTAGTTACTAGTTCTCGCGCGTTTTATGCATTGTTACCTTTTATCGTTGTAAAATGCATGGGCCATTCACATATAGTGAATGGATGAATGGAATGTAAATTCTCTCACAGGTTTTATGAAATGGCAACTAGTGGGGCCCGATTAGGATAGAAAATACGGACTGTGATCCGTGATGTATTTTTGTAAATCTAAATACGGTCTGCGAACCGTTGAGTATTTTTGTACCTTAATATTTAGATTAGTCCTAATCGTAGATACTAGAAATTGTAATATTTTGGTCAAGTCTTGAAGACGGGGTTCTTAGAAGACAAAGCCATGAAGTTGCAAATGAAGACCTTTTGAAGACTTGAAGATCTCAAGGGGTCATGCTAGTTGCCAAATGCATCTCTATTTATATTTTCGATATATATTTATGTTTATATATATATGAATTATATGTTAGATGCATGTTTAGGATTTCGAATGTTGAGATGATTAATTAAGTTCACTTAAATCAACCAACATAGAAACCCTAGGTCCCTAAAATATTGAGTAAAACTTGTCATTCCAAAACACACTTACCAACCGAACGAGGGTAGTGGTGGGCTACGCCAAAGCGAGGCATCACTACTTCTCCAAGGAACGTAAGGCATACCGGGTATGCAAGGTGGTTTTGGTTATACTCAACGACATGAGTGATGGAGTCCTAACATGTCGTGGCAAAGGGAATAAATTGTTTAGAGAGCATTGGATGCGACGATTTATTCAACCAAGAGTGGCTTGGAGCCATTAGCAAAGCGTTGCTTACCTTAGGAGATTGAGTGTTAAGACAAGCCAAAGCATGCTTAACCACTCTTTGTTTCTTTGGATCTTGGAATCGACTTATTCTTTCCTAAAATGGGGACAATCTTTAATGTGTGAATAAGACGTTTTAAATAAGTTTGATTAAAATGCATGAATTCAATCTTATTTAAGTATAATGAATGGTTTTTCATTTCAAAATTCTTTCAATTGTAGAATCATGTCTTCAAATAACTCAAACAACCAATTCTCGTTACGCTCAATTATCAACAAAGAGAAGCTGAGTGGGCCAAATTTTCTTGATTGGCAAAGGAACTTGCGAATTGTTCTCATGCAAGAGCAAAAGGAATATGTCCTTGATGAGGAAATGCCCGAGGCTCCCAATGAGGAGGTGACTCAAGCTGCCCTAAATCGATGGCAAAGTGCCAATCGAGATGTTAAATGCATCATGTTGGCCACAATGTCTCCTGAGCTTCAAAAGACTTTCTTTGAAAAAGAGACGGCTTTTGAGATCATTTCTGAATTGCAGAATATGTTCCAAGAGCAGGCCCGAACTGAAAGGTTTGAAACCCACAGGCAGATCCTTGAGAGCAAGCTCAAGAAAGGAGAGCCAGTCAGCCCACATGTACTCAAAATGATTGGATTGTTTGAAAACATGGGAAGGCTTGATGCGGGGTATTCAACCAAGATGGCAATTGACATCATTCTCCACTCGCTGCACAAAGGCTATGATCAGTTCAAGATGAACTATAATATGCACGGCATGGAGAAAACCCTCACCGAGCTTCATGGTATGTTGAAGCAAGCTGAGCAAACGCTCAAGGATGAGGGAAAGCATGATATGCTCATGATTAAAAAGGGCAAGCCGTTCAAATTTTCGGGCAAGAAGAAGAAAGGCTTTAAGGGGAAAGGTAAGAAGAAAACTTTTCCACCTAAGTCTAAAGCTACCAAGGATAAGAAAGTAGCGTCTTCTAAATCTGATTCCGAATGTTTCTACTGTAAGAAGAAGGGACATTGGAAGAGAGATTGCCTCAAGTTCAAGGAAGATAAGAAGAACGGAACCGTTGCTTCTGAATCAGGTATATTCGTTATAGAATTTAACTTCACTAGCTTAACATCATGGGTATTAGATACCGGATGTGGCTCACACCTTTGTTCCAATTCTCAGGGACTAAGGAACGCTAGAAAGCTAGAGAAGGGAGAGATTGAACTCCGGGTCGGCAATGGAGCCAGAATTGGTGCCGTATCCGTAGGAACTCTCAGTTTGTCTTTGCCCACCGGGCTAGTTTTGGAACTCGATAATGTTTATTATGTTCTTAACATTACCAAAAACATTATTTCAATTTCGGCGTTGGACGCCAAAGTTTTTGAATTTCGAGTAAAGGACAAAGAATGTTCGTTTTATCTCGATAATGTTTTATATGGTATTGCACATTCTGAAAATGGCCTTTATGTGCTTTCTTTATACAAACAATTTTATAATGTGAATAATGATACCAAAAGAGCTAAGACCATAGAGTCAAATCAGACTTACTTGTGGCATTGTCGTCTTGGCCACATCAACATCAAACGCATCAAGAAACTTCTACAAGAAGGTGTTCTTGACTCTTTCGATTTAGAATCGTTTGAGAATTGCGAGGGATGTCTATTAGGCAAGATGATTAAACAGCCATTCTCCAAGTTGGGAGAAAGGGCAAGTGACTTATTGGGTCTTATACATACCGATGTATGTGGACCAATGAGCTCAACCACAAGAAATGGACATCGATATTTCATCACTTTCACAGACGACTATAGTAGATATGGCTATGTCTACCTCATGTCGCATAAATCTGAATCATTTGAAAAGTTCAAAGAATTTCAGAGTGAAGTTGAAAATCAGCTTGGCAAGAAAATCAAAGCCCTTCGATCGGATCGAGGTGGTGAATACTTGAGCCAAGAATTCGATGACCATCTGAAAGAAAAGGGTATACTTTCAGAATTGACACCTCCAGGAACTTCTCAATGGAACGGAGTATCCGAAAGGAGAAATCGGACCTTGTTAGACATGGTACGATCAACAATGGGTCTTAGTGATCTTCCTATCTCTTTCTGGGGACACACACTTCTAACTGCGGAACTAACACTGAACCGTGCTCCATTAAAAGTTGTAGAAAGACTCCATATGAATTATGGACGAAGAAACCTCCCAGGTTATCTTTTCTAAAGATATAGGGATGCAAAGCATATGTCAAGAAATTGATTTTTGACAAACTTCATCCCAAATCTGACAAGGTTTACTTTGTGGGCTACCCAAAAGAAACCAAAGGGTATTACTTCTACAATAAATCGGAGAACAAAGTGTTTGTTGCTCGCGATGGTGTCTTTTTGGAGAAGGAGCACCTTTCCAAAATGACAAGTGGGAGGAAAATCGAACTCGACGAAGTTCGTGAGGATGAGCAACAAAATCATAATGACAGTCAAAGTGCTCAAACAGCATCTGTTGACGCAGGTCAAAATGATCAAAATGTGCAAAGTCGAACCGACAATGCAAATGCTCAATCCATTACCCTACGTAGAGATCTCAACCTGATAGATATCTTGGTTTAGTATTAACCGAGAATCAGGACATCCTGATTATGGATGGAGATGAACCGGCAACCTACAAGCAAGCGATGGCAAGCACCGAATCTGCTAAATGGCAAGAGGCCATGAGATCTGAAATGGATTCCATGTTTGAAAATCAAGTCTGGGACTTGGTTGACTTACCCGAAGGTTATACACATATCGGATGTAAGTGGCTTTTCAAGTTGAAAACCGACAAAGATGGAAATGTATTCATTTACAAAGCTAGATTGGTGGCAAAAGGTTACAGATAAGTTCATGGTATTGATTACGATGAAACCTTTTCACCAGTCGCAATGCTTAAATCCGTTCGGATCCTCCTAGCGATTGTTGCATATTACAATTATGAAATATGGCAGATGGACGTCAAAACCGCCTTCCTTAATGGTTATTTGGAAGAAACTGTGTATATGACACAGCCTGAAGGTTTTGTCGACCAAAACAATGCTAGGAAAGTTTGTAAGCTTAAGAAGTCCATTTATGGACTAAAGCAAGCAAGCAGAAGTTGGAATCTGCGATTCGATGAAGCCATCAGTAAGTTTGGTTTTATCAAGAATCCAGATGAATCTTGTGTTTACAAGAAGGTTAGTGGGAGTGACATCGCCTTCCTAGTCTTATATGTCGATGACATATTGCTCATTGGAAACAACATTCCGTTGTTAGAGTCTGTAAAGGCCTGGCTTGGAAAGTGCTTCTCAATGAAAGACTTGGGAGAGGCTCAGTACATACTAGGCATTAAGATCTATAGGGATAGATCGAAAAGGATGATTGGATTGAGTCAGAGTACTTATATTGATAAGGTACTTGCTCGATTTGTCATGGAGGAGGCCAAGAGAGGTCACCTGCCAATGTCACATGGCATAACCCTAAGCAAGAAGCAGTGTCCACAGACACCTGATGAGCGGGTAAGAATGAATCAGATTCCATATGCTTCGCTTATTGGATCGATCATGTATGCCATGATATGTACTAGGCCAGATGTATCGTATGCCTTGAGTGCTACGAGCCGTTACCAATCAGACCCAGGAGAGGCGCATTGGACTGCGAACAAAAATATCCTAAAGTACCTGAAAAGGAACAAGGATAAATTCCTGGTGTATGGTGGTGCAGAGGATTTAGTTGTGGAAGGTTATATCGACGCAAGCTTCGTTCCAGACAGACAGAGACGATTTCAAATCGCAATCTGGATATGTGTTATGTCTAAATGGAGAGGCGTTTAGTTGGAAAAGCGCAAAGCAGAGTACAACTGCAGATTCTACAACTGAAGCCGAATACTTAGCAGCTGCTGAAGCAGCTAAGGAGGCTGTTTGGATTCGTAAGTTCGTTGGTGAACTTGATGTTGTACCCTCTATAAAGGGTCCAATAGCCCTCTATTGTGACAACAATGGAGCTATTGATCAGGCCAGAGAGCCTAGGGAACATCAGAAGGTCAAACATGTCAAGTGGCGATTTCACATGATTCGAGAATGGAAATCAGAGGGTGAAATCAGAATTTGCAAAGTTGGAACGGATGACAATGTAGCCGATCCACTTACTAAACCTTTGCCTCAAGTGAAGCACAACAAGTACGTTGAGGCAATGGGAATCAAGCATGTAGGAGACTGGCTTTGATTTCTTTGTTTAGTGTTTTAGTTAATTTTGAGAAAAATTAATGTAAGACGCTAAGGAAAACCATTCAAGTTTTGGAGTAATATAAAATTTCATGCAATATTTTATTACTCCGTTATGCTATTTAATTGTGGTTTAGGATTAAATAATGAGTCCATTCGATTATGAGAATATTCAAAATAGGGTATCAAGACCAGTCTTGGTAAGGAAACACCTATTAAGTGAACATTGAATATTATAATCGAAAATTATCCCTAATCAAGGTCATTTAAACGATGGACGATTAATGACCGATTGAGATTAGTGTGTAGTTTGATTTATAACACCGTTTCATGTGCTACAAGGACATGATTATCATAAATCATTTGCACAGGTATTGGTTTAGAACCATACTGGATCGACCTATGAGAATACTTTAAGAAATTAAAAAATTTGTCATAAGTATACTTCTCATTATGGCTATCGGAACCTATTTCCTCGACCATGAGTATTGTGAGTTCTCTTGTTTGAGTACTAGTTCGCTTTGATGTTGTCAAACGTCTGCCGTAATAGGGGATAATAACGGCAACACTCGGGCGACTAGGTCCTCTAAGTAAGAGGAGATACATTACAAGACTGGGAATGTCCCCCTACTAAAATAGGGAAGATGTCTTTGTTGTATACAAGGCCTCTCGTAGAGCGAGACTGTAAAATGCATGGCCGTGCTCGGATGGATTTTAGAAATCATCTGTTTATTGACAGTCGGACTCGGAATCGGGAAACACTTCTGGACGTAATAAGGATGACAAAATAAATCTTACCTTATAGTTCATGAAGAGACATTAAGCGACATAGGAAAAAGGTTGTACACAAAATGCGCACTTGTCCGGAAGGACAAGTGGGAGATTGAAAGGAATGGTGTCCTTCGAACAAGTGTACTATTCCGTTAGTGGGTTCAAAATTATTAGAAAGCTAATATATTCAGTGAGGTCAAGTGATCGGAATGCCTGGGTGGAGGCCGCTTCCGATCAGTAATATTAATGAATAATTAATATTACAGCTTAATCTTGACTGAACCCTTCGGGTCACACCCAAGCATTCAACAAACCGAAACGACGAATTAATTCGGAAGGAATTAATGAGTCGACCGAGTATTATTTATTTAGACGTCAGATATTCGAGCTTAGAGCGTCGAAACCGAGCGTCGGAAGTCGAGTCGAAAAATAGTGAAAGACGAGACGAGAAATAGTAATAAATCAACAAAAAGACCAAAATACCCCTAGCGTCGGAATGCCCAAGCAAACCGAGTGCTAAGGGCGTATGGCCTAGCATGGTGGCTAGCATGCGCACCAAGCCGAGCCTAGGCTGGCTAGTGCGTGCTAGCGCACCCATGCTAGCATCGCAAGGCTAGGCGCTTCCTAGTGCGTGCTAGCATGCTAGGCACAGCCTTGTGCGCGCAATGGCTAGCAAGCCATGCCGCAACAAGCTGCAGCAGCTAGCACGCTAGGCGCGCCAGCTCGCCACAGCTAGCAGCAGCATGGCTAGGCCATTGCTTGCTGCCTAGCAGCGCTGGCCAAGGCACAAGGCCAGCAGCAGCCCGCACAAGCATGCTGGGCTTGCTGGCCAGCAGCGCCTGGCAGCCCGCATGCGAGTGTTGGGCCTGATGGGCTTGCTGGGCGTGGCTGCCACGGACAGCAGCACATGGCAGCCCACCTTGGCTGCCTTGGTGCCCAAGGGTGGGTGCCATGTGGCTTATGGTCCTTGAGTGTGTGTGGAGTGAGGTGGCCGGTTATGGGAGAAGGAGTGGGGAGCAAGTTTGGTCCCCCCCTTCTCCAAGTGGTCCTCACCTAACCACTCACATGAGCTTGCCACTTGTTGATTTATTACTAGCTTGATTATTAATTTTATTTTAGCTTTAAAATAAAATGGAAAAATCATACTATCCCACATTGATGGGAGAGTAAATGATACTCCCATCATTTCCTATAAATACCCAAGTATGGGCATTGGGAATGACGCTTGAGTAAGAGTTGAAAAAGGCATCACAATTAGTGAAAACCTTTGAACTCAATATAATTACTCGGGTTTTATTGGTCGGGTCTTGCTAACCCCAAGACATTGGACCTAGTCGGTTTTGTTGGTGCGGGTGGACTTCGTTGGAGGTCTCCATGTGAGCGGGACTTGAAGCTTTCAAGTAAGAGCTCATTTTGGAGCGAAGCACACGTCAAAGGTAATTAGCTTATCTTAATCTTGTGATTAATATAATTATGTTTATGGTTTTATTTATTGCGAGTGCGGTCTTGTTTTTGGGTTTGTTTCCGCGGTGAGTCGGACTCACCAAACCCCAACAACCTCGACCCATCATTACTTCGTCGTTGCTGAACTTGACGCATCTACGAAATGTCGGACTTAACCCATCATCAATTAAAGGAGCTTCAATAGAGGATATGGTCAACCCTTCCTTTTGGGGTTGACCATGCCCTTAATTTCACCCTTCAATCCTAGGGTTTTCATTTTTTCCAGATGTGGGTGGAGATCAAGGGAGGTGGGTGGAGATTGGGGAAGGTGGAGAAGGGAAAGCTTGAGTTTTGTACCACCGCGGCATTGTGGGCTTGAAAAAGGACAAAGAATAGGAGGTCAACGGGAGAAAGAAGATCGAAGGTCGACGGGAAAAAGAAGATCGGCTTGAGAGAGGGTGATTGTGATGATGGTGGTGGCAGTGGTGGCTATAATGATGGGAAGGAAAAAGGAAGAAGAAAGAGGAAGAAACAATTATTTACAATTGTGTCATTTGATTAACAAATGTTGTTACTCCAAATGAGTAATTGGGGCTAGCTCAATAAATACGAGGAAAAAACATTATAAACTAAAGTAGTAAACTACTATAATCAAAAGGAATACTTCCTTCGTTTTTTTTTTTACTTGACCCGCTATGACTTTTACACTATTCACCACCCCTCCTTTGACCGTGTTTTGTGAATATGTAAGGAAAAACATATTAATGTTGGATCATTTTGAATTCGTCTCAAAAAGTACTATCATAATACTACCTCCGTTAACGGTTATTTGCAACATATACTATAAATGAATGCTAACTATTATGTGCAACAAATGTTTTTTTTTCCTTTTTAGGTAATCATCTCTCTATCTCTCTCCTCATCACATTCACCCAACTTTTTCTCTCTCCATTTTACTCTCACAAACAAATTTTGCCTAGGAGTTCGCAAACACCCCATTTGTTGCAAATAATAGTTAACGGAGGAAGTATATAACTTTTATATTTTTTAATTATAGAGAATTAAAGTTATTAACCGTTAAAGTTTTGCATTGGCAAACGTGATAAAAGAAACAAGTCAAGTAAAAAAAACAGGGAAAGTATACAAATAGTGAAAAAAAAGTCAAACATGTTCGGAATGAAGGGAGTATTAGTTAAATTCCATGTTCACATATTCTAATCAAAATGTGGCATTTATTTTGAAATAGATAGTAATTTTATATGTGCCCTATTCCTAATTAAATATAATAATAAGTGGCATATTACTAACAGCTCTAGAATACATAACTTAAGGCTGGTAGAACTGTTTTAAAAATTCAAACGAATGAGCCCGTATCAACGCATTAGCCGTTTAACTCATTTGGTGCATATATGCAAATAAATACACAACATTACAACATTGCTGATTTGCTGATGTCAGCCATATTCAACACTTGAATTGAACAGGCTGAAACCCTTTCTAATTTCTGCAATGTATCCTCAATCAGCTTCCGATCAGATTCGACATACTTCGACCGGAATACAACCAATTCCTCCAAAGCTAATGCATGTGTCAGCAGAAACTGGATCAAACTTATTTCCCTTTGAACCCCACAATAATGCTTTATCACAATTCTTTTAAGATGATTTTTGCAACATGAAGGAATAACTGCTAGAGCGTTTCTACAAAATTCTCGTTCATCCAGATAGATAGGATGAATCCAAGTGCGAATGGTGCTACGAGGCTCAGTTAATCCCTGCAAATTAAGTACGTGATGATCAAAGTAAAATTGTTACACTAGACAAAATACGCTCCACATTTGGAAAATTTTAATAACAAATACAGGAGATAAAATTACACACTAACCTGTGGAAAGACCAGCGTTTCTAACACAGGAGAACAATTCTCATTTAGAAATGCTGGCAGCAATTTGTCCCAACAGATATAATCATAAAGCAGCTCTAGACATTTCATGTTATGAAAAACGGGCAGACGATCCTTTAAATCAACACGGCTTAGAACCTTCAACCAAAAGTTAACAAATAGCCATTCAATTTCACATTTATAATAAATAATAATAAAATATGAACAAGGAACCAAGACAAACCTTTACACAATCGCCACCCAAAGTTAAATGCTGAACATTAGACAAGACACTGATAAAGTTAAGCACTTGCACAAGACAAACCTCAGATGGCCCAACCGGGCAGATTCTAAGGTCGACATCTGCTTTAACAAGAGAATTCATGTTTGGGACAGAGTACTGTAATGTTAAATAATCAGTGTAGTTGAGATACTCCAAATTAGGAGTATTAATAGTAACAAATTTGTTATCAACATCATTATAATCATATCTATTCACAAATAAGCATAATTTCCGGAGAGAAGGGGAAGATATATTTATGAAATAGGCCTGGCTCCAAACCACATCCACCATGAGATCTTCAAGTATAGGACAACTAGAAACTAGCCTTGTCACAAAGCCTACCTCAGAAATGACAGGCACACGTAATTGGAGTCGCTTCAAGTTTGGAAGATGAAAGGATGACATGGTTGAAGTTTGATCAAGACTAAGATTAACATCGAGCTTTAACACCTCTAGAGTTTGAAAAGTGAAAATTTCTAGGGGTATCAGACAATCACCAGGTTTTTTCACCTGAATGCGAAGGTCAAGCTCTGAGGCCACAATGGGTTAATGGAAAAGAGATCCACGCATTGATTTGTGAGGCTTTCAAGTCCGGGCAGCAGTCTTTCTCACCTGGTAGATTACTTTCGCAATCTAAACAACATCTGCCCATGAAGTCTACACCCACTCCAAGTTTAAACCTGGTAAGATACTGAGACTTGTATGCAGACAGAGCACTATTAACTAAGGCAACAAAAGTGGGGAAACGTTGAATCGCAAAGGGTCTATTCAAACAATGAGATATAGGTGAATCGTCAAAGTCGAGGCTCGTAATGAAAGGGAAAATAGAGCTCATCCTCTTGGACAAGATGCTAGTAACAGCAGCATCCTTGGTGGGAAGCAAAGACAGTATCCGAATCAACAATTCATCAGGTAAATTAGGGAACCTATCTAATAGAAGGTCGTCGCTGCAATTTAGATCATTCTGTAAGGTAGCAGTAGTACTACTGCATGGTTTCAAGCTCAAATCCATAGAGCATACAAGTTACACACAATTCCCAGATCTTGAATTAATTAATTCCCTGCTTCAATGAAGACAAGAATTTAACTTAATACAAGATATAAACTTTTATCTTACATTAAAGTGTAATAAATAGAATTCTACAGTTCATCATTAACAAAATTAGACTCAATTATCAAATTTGGGCTCCAAAAATTAAATACTATCTGCATACAATCATATCAATCAGATACATAAGAACATGAACAACACTGTAGCAACATAATCGATTGTTAAAATCTTCTATAAATTCAGTAACAATAACCTATGATTCAATAATTCACCTAAACCCTAGATTGAGTAAACTCACAAATCAGATTAACGATAAACCCTAGATTGTAAAATTGACATTCGATTATTTACAGAAAATTAAAAGAAAAGTCACCTTAGAAGGTGGTTCAGTGGAAGTGAGAAAGCTTGCTCTTCAATGGAGGAGAGAGATAGAGGAGCTTGCGAGTGACTAATCACAAACACAAGTGTTTCGTTTGATTCCTCCATTTTTTCTCCTTCTTTTTAAATTTCTTTTTTGGAAAATAAAACTTGATACTTTATTTTGCTTCTTCTACTATCTAATCCTTTAATGGTGAATAGTCCAATCGTTATTTACTACTTTTTCCCCTTCGGCCCTTTGGGTGATAATCATTTCGTTCTTTACTCCTCCATTTGGGGTTCTACTTTCTATTTTTGAGCCTATTTCACGTGAGCCATGTACATTGTACTATTCGTCTATTCGAGTGTATAAAGGCCAATAGGTGCATAACATATATTCCCTCTGTGTTTTTTTAAGGGTTACATTTTTCATTTCCAATGTGTTTTTTTAAGTATTACACTTCCCATTTTCGACCATATTTTTTTAAATGTTACAGTTTCTTTTTTGGCAACAAGCTACATTTAAATATTATATCTCTCTCCTCTTCATGGTCCCCACCCAAACCACCACTACTACTTTTTTTTTTTATTATATCTTTTCTCGCACATTCATTACTTTTCAATAAACTATTAACCCCACTATTTTTCTTTTACAATTTTTTAATACTCCACTTTTTATTTTATTTAAGTCAATTAAATTGTCAAAAACTACGCGCCGGTCAAAGTGTAACACTTAAAAAACACGGAGAGAGTACTCCCTCTGTTTTTAAATACTACCTTCGTTACAGGTTATGAGCAAAGATTAGACATTTTCCCTCTCTGCTTTATATCAAATCGCTGCACATAACCTGTAACGGAGATAGTATTTGCTTCATTTCTCCATGTGCGGAGTTTTAGGAAAAATTAGAGAAAGTATTAAAATATTAAAATAGTAGGGTTAATGGAAGGTAAATTGGAGGAGAGAGAATTTAAAAGTAATAAGGGGTCGTTTGGTTCGTATAGGGTAATCGGAATGGAATGAACAAAGGGAAAGAAGAAGAATGGAATGAAAAACCCTTACATTTGCCATGTTATTTGCTTTGAAAATAATGAAAATAAGCCACCAATCCACACAACCACCGAACCACCACATCACCACCACACAACCACCCATTTTTTTTTTCAAATCCCACCTATTTCAGCCACCACGTCGTTCGCCGCACTCCCCCCACCACTCGCCACTGTTCGCCGCAACCTCCTCGCCGACCCTCCTCTTCCCCCGCAAAGTTGTTCCCGACTTCCCGCCGAGCCCCTCGCAAAACCCTTAAAATCCCCTTATCTTCCCATAAAAGCGTCAGACAACCCTCCCACCACCCTCGAAACAAAGGTTGGTGAAGGTGCAGCGACCCGCCGGAGGAGATGCGGCGACCCGTCAGAGGTCGAGCGGTGACCCATCGAAGGTAGAGCGGCGGTGTGGCGGCTGACTTTCCGGTGGTGAGTGTGGTAAGAGGGTGGTGGTGAGATGGTGGCTAGGGAATGGGAAAGTCTAGGGGGGGAATGGAGTTAGAGGGATTTGGGGGAATGAAGGGGGTAAAGGGAATGGAGAAAATGGTCTAACAAACAACAACAAAGGGAATGAGGGTAGTTGATTCCCATTCCCTTTGATGATTAACCCCAACCAAACGACCCCTAAAATTAGATCACTAGTTGAGAAAAATGAATTAAATATTATAAATACTTTCCAAATAAGGAAATGGCCGGAGCAAGTATTTAAAAACGGCCGCAAAAGGAATGTGGAACAAGTATTTAAAAACGGAGGGAGTATTTGCTAGGCATGCAAATAGAACGGTATTATGTGGTTTTTATTTTTTTCATTTTTTATTCTATAGTGGTACATTTGTGTGTACTATGATGCATGTATAATGTACCATTAACGTATAAGTTGTCTTAATTGTACTTTTTGTGTACTATTATGCATGTAGTGATATTTTTTGCCATCCTATGTCGTTGATTATTTTCTCCTAAAATATGTACCACCTGTCACCTATTATGCTGCAGTGGTACATTTTGTCATCCTATTTGTTTCTAAAACATATAGGCACTATGCGTCAATACTTATTCGGAAAATTCATCTCGTGGGACACGCGACGATACGTCTCGAATCAAACTATCAAACTGGCATGGCCTCCAAAAATAAAATATTATCTGCATACAATTATATCAACCAAATTATAACTTATATAAGAACATGAACAACAATGTAGCAACAAAATCGCTTGTTATAATCTTTCAAAAATTTAGTAACTATAACCTATAGTTCAATAATTCACCTGAACCCTAGATTGATTATAATCACAAATCAGATTACCCTAGATTGTAAAATTGACATTCAATTATTCACAGGAAATTAAAATGAAAAGTTACCTTAGATAGTTAAGTGGAAGAGAGAATGCTTCGAAGGTTGTTTAATGGCGAACTCAGAGACGCTTCTGTTAAGCCTGATTGACGCAGTCGGAAAAGTAGAAAGAAAAGCAAGCGCTAATCCTTCGCGAACAGACAGATTTACAAGCAATAAATCAGTTAAAATACTCCGGAATCCACTAGAAAAGAGTAAAACTCTTGAAAATATTATAAAAACGTCAAAAACTGAATATTAAAGACGGCTACAGCGTTTAAGTAGTCTAAACAAAACCCTAATACAAAAATAAAATAAAATAAAATCCGGAAATTGTTTAAACGCTATATTCGGGCCTTAAACGAACTCGGATGGGTTAAAAAGCCTGTCAGTCACAGCAACTGTGTGTTGGACTCATTGGCCCGTTTCCATTTCCGAAAATATATTTTATTAAGCAATCTGACTCCGGGAGCCCGACTAGTAGAAATCATTACCCTTAAAAAACCGAAAATCAAGCTTTATGACATTGCACTTCTTCGTCGAACCAAGAAGCTAATCTCTCTACGTCACTAATATTATATAGTTAATGGGCCAATGTTATCGGCCCTAATTTCTAATTAGATTGTATATATATACTTGTTCATACGGTAATACAACTAAGGAAAATCAATTCCTGACATGGTAAAAACTTTATATTTTTTTAATCCCCAATCCCTAAAATAATAATCAATTTCTAATCTCTACATTCTAAATTCCTAATACCAATTCTACATTTTTTTCCTCTGATTCGGATTTTTAGGGTTTAACGCTAATTTTGGTTCTTCTATTTTCTTTGGTTGAATTGTGGAGGAGAGAGATAGAAGAGCTTAATTTTTACTTGATTCCTCCATTTTTGTTATTATTTTGTTTAACTTTCTTTTTGGAAATTAAAACATAGATACTTTATTCCTCTTCTTCTTCTCTCTGACCTTTAACGAGTGAATGGAAATTAAAACATGATACTCCAATTGTTCTTTATTACTGACTCGGTCACTCCCTTTCAGGTTATAATCATCTCGTTCTTTACTCTTCATTCGGGTTTTATTTTGAAAATTTTGTGTAAAATCACCCATTAAAAATACATTTTTATCTTAAACCACTCACTTAAAAATATATTGCCTAGGACCACCCAATTTTAAAAATTTGTTGTCAAACGCCACCTGACTTCATATTCCTGTATTGACCCAAAACTCTGACATTGACATACCCCATCCCCACGTGACTATCAAAAATAGTGTGAGAGGGAGAAAATATTATAATTAAAACTAGATTAGTACTTGCGCGTTGCACGGTGGTAATTAGTAATTTTTCCATATTTCCTTTATAACTTTTTTTTTTTTTTGAATAGCAAAAATATTTCATTAATTAAAAGTCATACGACATCTACAATAGAGATTCGACGTTAACAAATACATAAGATATTGAATCAAATAGAATTTTCCTTCATAAAAACTACGATCGTCGAGTAGATCTTGCACTGCGGAGCATCTCCCGCTTATATCGCTGAAAACTACAGCCTTGTTGGAGAGACAATCTAACGATCCGTTGTAGCCGTGAGGATGTTTTCCTTTTGATTCATCTGTTCGTATTCGAAAACTTGATAACTTTTTCACCAACGAAATAATTTCACGACAATCCATTAGATCTGCTACCATAGATTCAAAACTAAGAAATTTCTCCCTCGAAAAGAGGAGATAAACCTTGTCTTTCGAAGGAGGTCGAAAAACCCTTGTCTTTCGAAGGAGATCGGAAACCCTTTCTTTCGAGGGAGAAAAGTTCCTCCCAAAAGGAGGAAGCATGTTGTTGACCAATAGAAATTTCCTTTATAACTTTGTTGTTGACAACTTTTTAAAATAACTTTGGCATGCTTTTTAAAAATAAAATTGTTATACTACGTGTAAATATTAAAAAAAAAAAAAAAACATGTACATAGTCTTTATTGTTAAATGATTATTATTGAATGACGCATCATAATATTTACTATGTTATGTAAAATAAACTAAAATGATGGTTAGACATAATATATCAAATAATGTTGCATTATCTATTACACTTATATGTTTAGAGTGAAAGCTAAAGAAATGTACTTCATATATATATCAATATCTAAATTTATTAACATCCAAAAATAGTATAGTGTATACAACAATATTGATGCCGATGCCAATGCCAAGTTTTGTATTTTTTAGTTTCAAACTTAGTTGATCCTAGTTTCTAGCAAGTAAAAGGAAATGACAAAGAAAAAAATATATAAAATTGATGACATCATATATAAATTTGGAGGAAATTTTTTTTAATGAGAGCTTCACGCGTAAGACACTTTAAGGAATTGATAACATCAACAGGGCTTTTTTTTTTTTTTTTTTTTTTTTTTTTTTTTTTGTTTGTTTTTGTTTTTGTTTTTGTGAAAAGCGGGTTTTGTTTTAGTAATAGTTAATAGATGATAGTGGGATTATAAGATGAGAGAGTAATAATATATAATGTGTGAGTGGGTTTCCATTTTCAGTAATGGAACACTTAAAAAAAATGGTCATTTTGGAAAGTAGAACATTAAAAAAGGGAGGAAGTACTCCGTATCCTTGTTTTATAAAAAACAATAAATAAAATAGAGTTAACTACACAAATGGACCCTCAATTGTTACATTTTTCACCATTTGGGTACTTCACTTTTTTTTCACTGTTTGAGTATCCAACCCCAATTTCCGCCCAAAAATATTAAATACCCAAAACGAATTGAGTACCTTGGGTTAACAGTTGAGTACCTTGGGTTAAATTAATTGTCCACCTAAGAACTTAATTTTGATGATACCTCTTTGATTCTTTTCCCCACCCCTCTCCCCATCTCTCTTCTGGTTTTCATACTTGAAAATCATGTAAAGAGTGAAAAAAGTAAGAATTAAGGGCCTAATTGTGTGGTTAACTCAATAAAATAATATGCTAAAATAGTAATATAAGGGGAAATTAGCTTGAACAACACAAACTACTATTATTTAGGTGTGCTTAATAACACGAAATTTAAAGTAATAAACAACATGAACTTTGGGGGCTGAATGCAATTAATGATATAAATGATTTTCGGAACCGAAAATTCCAAAGAATTACGGCTACTTTTCTTTATTTTTTTTTCTTTTTTTGCAAAAAAAAAAAAATAAAATATTTATGTGACAAAATATTCATTTGTTCTAAATAATTTGAAACATAAGTAGTATATAAATTTAACCATCCTTTTAAGTAAGTATTGTATGCATGTATGGGATACCAGCTCCATCTGGGAGGTGCATATCAGTTGTCAACACAACACAACTAGGGCTCAAAAGCTCATTAAAGTCAGCGCCATAGGCTAACTAGTACAACTCCAGCTTATGGGAGTTCATACACCTTGTTGACTCGAATGAACAATACAAGGGGGGGGGGGTGAATTGTATTGTAGAGGAAGTACGGTAATTTTTTTTGCGGAATTAATCAAGAAACTCAAACAAAAACTAAAAGTGCAAAGAGAGATTTTACGTGGAAAACTTCTTGGCCCTAATCAAGAAGAAAAACCACGACCACAAGGGATTTTAAACTCAACTCTTAATAATAATAGGGCAAACAACCTATTACAAATTAAGACTCTAACTTAAGTTCCTCCACGAACTCAAGTTTCCCTTTCAACTGATCCCTCAACCAGTTGAACTCTCTAACTCTCTCTTTCTCCTTTCTTCACTTAAAGCAATACACACTCTTAGAGTTTCCTCAAACTCTATCCCAATACAACTCAAGATTAAACTCTAAATGCTAAGTACTAAGACACTCAAGGACTTAAGTGGATTATGACTCTTTTTAATAACTAAAAGATTGTAATACTCAAGTATGTTTTTCTAAACAGAAAACCAAGTTTATTTATAGGAGGAGAAGGAAGTTAAAAACTGTCGTTTGCCTTAACCTCCACTAATCCACAACTTCCATAAAACTAGGAAGTGCAGTTCGTGGGAGTTTGGGCAGCAAGCTAAACGAATTACCAGGAAGTGGTTTTATTGGCTTCCTAATTTTTCTCAACCTCTTTTGACAAAGTAAAACACACGTTGAAGAAGATATTTTTCCTATAATCAGATTTTTCCAAAGAATAAGATAAAATCAAAACAGAAAATCTTTTTAATAAAAAAGGATATTTTAACTAAAAGATATTTTCGAGAATTATTAAGTTAAAATACGGAAATAAAATCTTTACCAAATAAAATTAAATCCACTTAAATCCTATCAATTATCATTGTACTTAACATAAATACAAGAAACCTAAAATAAAGATAAAATACATTAGACTCCTTGAGACTCTGTGAAGCTTCGACTCTGAAGCTTCAGTTCCTCACTCAAGGAACTCGTCGTCTTGAAGCTTCAACTCTGGAGCTTCAGTTCCTCCCTCAAGGAACTTGACATCTGATTGGCTTTTTTTTCCTTCCATAACAGACTTAGATTTTGAACCATGCTCCATTCTTACTCCAGAATCTCGTAGCATACACCTGTCAATAATCAAAGCTAAAATAGAAGTTAAACTAGTTATGGTTTGCTTAGGTTCCTTGAGTCATCATCAAGACTTAGGGTCAACACACCTATAAATTGTACACAAAGTACAACGAAAATAAATTAGATACTTTGAGTTTTATCACTCTATCTCTCTTTAGAAGTATTTTCTCTCACTGAAACACAAATTGACTTAAGCTTTGAAGGGGTTCCTCGAGCCACCTCACGGGTAGAGACGTGTGCTTTTTATGCAGTCCAGGTGGACCCATCTAATTCTAAGCCCAGTGGCGGAACCAGATTTTTTAGGTGAGGGGGCCAAGATCATATCTATGTATGTACAATTTCACAACTATTATGAGTTCGTTGATTACATTTATTATTAAAAAAAATGTTAGTTGTAGGATTTGAACTCTTGACATCTTGTCCACTATCACATGGCAAAAACCAACTTCTCTACACTAGAACTAGTAACAAGTATAACTGTATAAGCACAAATTAATATTTATCTTGAGTTAAGGGGCCGGGGAGGTCGTGGCCCACCCCAGCCCCCCTTGTCTCCGCCGACTCAACCCAAATCGCCAGTGCAACACCTGGAGTCCTGGAACAATCGGCACTAGAAGAGGGGCCAGGACCGTTTGTACTAAGTGCACCGTCTAAGTAGGAACTGACTAATCTGCAACCATGACAAGCTAATAAGCAGTTTAAATATCAATTTGAAAGTGACCGGAAACAACCAGGCGATGCAAAAAGCTGCAAATCATCATAGATACGACGAGAAGCACAAATCAAACATTGCCCAGAAGTCGAATCCTGTCATATCTTTGCATGTCACGAAAAAATCGGCGGTAGGACACGGTAAACGTAATACCATTTTTTTTGCCCAAAAAGAAGTGTATTACTTAACGAAACAAGGTCATATTTGGTAAGTGTAACATTTAAAAAATCTTGGAGGTCGTGCGTATGCAACTTTATTTTATACGGAGTAATAAAAAGTTCAAAATATTTTGACAACATATTTTATCAATTTTCAAAGAACTTACAAAATATAATTATCATTTTATTAGTAATTTAATTCAAAAAACTGTGTATAAGAAAATCATTCATCCCACAAATAAATATAATACCTTATAATATAAAAAAATCAAGGTTGCATTTATAGTTCTTTTGATGCTATAATTTTGGTATTTATCATACTACCTCCGGTTAATATTACTTGCAACTTTTGTCATTTTGGGTTAGTTCACATTACTTGCAACCTGTAGACACCCATTTGTGTCTCCCCAAAACCAAACCCAGTGATGAGTACCTTTCACGTCGAATCATAATCAAATGAAACGAAAGTGTGGAAAGTCTAGTGTTGCGGAAAGTTTTTATTTCTTTTCTTTTCTCTCTGTTTTTGAAAACTTATTTTAAAAAAATAGTCAATCCAGTTTGGTTGGTCTATGATATGGGTCCAATAGTAGTGTAATTGGATGAGGCTTGCAAAGACCTTTCCAACGATATATTATAAGCCCAATTCCGATGAATATTGAGGAAGTTATGGCCAATTTACCAAACTGGGTCCGGTTTGAGCTTTATGTACGGCCCAATGATCTAGGGGAGGGCCTAATATGATTTATCATTCCTAATGCAATTAGGAATGGTTTTAGTCTTCTAGATTCTTCTAGAAGGTTCTTTTCATTCCTAATTCAATTAGCATTGATAAATTGACTTTCGTTGACTTTTCAGAGTTTTAATCAAAATCAAATAGCATTTTCGAGGAAATTATATTATTTTATCCTCCAGTACGGTAAACTTATCGGATTTTCGAAAACGCGTTGGAATCAGGATTGGCGCCTAACCCCAGGCCTTGGCGCCTGGAACCAGGCCTGGCGCCTGGCGCTAGTGTTGGTGTCTGGCGCCAGCTCTGTTTTCTGAGCGCCAGACTCTGTTTTGTTTAATTTATCTTTTTGGCTGATTTTCTCTATAAATATCGTACTTAAAACTCCGTTTTCATTCATCAATAATCATCAACAATCATTAATTCTTTAGATTCTCTAAATCATTCATTTTCTTCATTCATCATTCTTTCTTACTTTGTCTTTTCATACAAAATTCCGCATTCACAAGATCTAGAAACACCTAGCCATATTCGAAGTTGCCTTCGCCCTAGACGTGAAAGGTTTAATTTCTGAGGGTTTGGTCCCAAATCTCTCTTTCAATTATTTAATTTAATTGTTTTGATTATTATTTTCCTTGAAGTTACTAACATGTGTATTTTGTTATTAGAAAGAGGTACGAGGCATCAAAGTAAGTGCTTTAATGGTTTTAATTGATGTTATGATGTAGACATCATGTTTATATTGTTTTTATGATATTCCTAGTATCATGTCTAGGGTAATTTTAATATTAAATATGATTGTTATGATGCTTCCTATGTTCTTTCTAATATTTATGGTTGTTAGTATCATGTTAGGGTTAAAGATTTGATTTTTATTTCTTAGTGACATGTTAGGGTTTGTTATTAATCTTGTTAGTATCATGCCTAGGATCTTGCTATTTTTATTATGCTTTAATATTAACATGAACATGACTATGATTATAATTGTTATAATTTATGATGCTTATTATTTATTGCTTGATCACCTTTTATTGCATGTTTAAAGGGAATTGGTACTTGTAATCACGCTTAATAAGATAATTAATAATCTTGTTAGGGTTAATTTGATTATAATTTCAAGTGATCGCCAATAATAGATTTATTTGTGCATTAATATTCAACCAACATAGATTAAACAGGTTTAGGGTTAATCCTATTGATTGCATGTTAATCAGAAAGCGCACATGAATACGATCAGAATAAAGTAGAGACCTATTATTAGGGCAGGTTCAATCTCTTTTAGGTTGGATTTGTACCTTCATCCCCGAACCCTTATTTGGTTCATGATCTTATGGAGTTGACAATCTCTTGGATCGTTAAGGGGTATAACCTTCACCTCGTGAACGGTTTACAAGTTCCTAAAAAAACTTGTTAGCGACTCTTTTGCTCTATCTTCTTCCCTTTTGGACGCCACCGTACTTTAGTGTATGATCACAGTGGGGTTCAAGCTAGTGGGATTAAGGCTTGAATTATTCCCTACACAACCTTTCTTTTTCTTTCCTTATTTAGTATGTTATTGGGTGGTAATTGACCAATATACCCTTACTTTTTTATTTTAAAAACAACCTTATTAAATTACAAATCTGATTTCATTAGATTAAACCCCAAGCTTAATTAATTAAACCCTCATTCCCTTTGATTTTCTCTCTCCTCTTCCAACCCCATTTTCATGGTGGCTTTATGGTGTTAAGAGCGACACGGGTTGCAGATTGGCGGCGTCGTGGTGGGTTGGTGGGTCGGCGGTGCTGGGTTTGTGGCTGCAGATCGACGGCGTTGTGGTGCTAGGGTTCGTAGTTGTAGATCAGCGACGTCTTAGTGCTGGGTTCGTGGGGTGCTGGATTCGTGGGTTTGGTGGTTGCTGAGGTCGATGGTTCGTGGGTTGCTGAGGTCGATGGTTTGGTGGGTTGTTGAGGTTAGATCGGTGGGTTTGGTGGATCGGTGGGTTAGCTGAGGTTAGATCGATGGTTTATTGAGGTTAGGTTGGTGGGTTTGGTGGTCGGTGTTGGGTTTAGCGGGTTCAATGGTAGGTGGTGGTGGTGGCCTGGTGGGTGGTTTCTGTACAGCTAGGTGGTGCCAGTGGTGGTGGGTTTCTTTTTAAAAATTTGGTTGAATTTGTTTTTTTTTTTTTAATTACTTGGATTAATGCTTAAATATATACCCTTATCTTTCAATAAACATGCTTAGAAAATTTTTCCTTGGCTTCCGCAAGCCCTCCCAAAGTTGCAAGTAACTTGAAGCAGAGGTAGTACTTAAAATGACAATATTTGCATTTAGCACAGAGTCTAAGTTTTTTTAGAACCTTATATAAAAGGTTAATATAATGAAAATCTACAGATGAAAACTAATCCTAAAGTATTTTAAATGGCAACATATGTTATTTATATATTGGTATAAGTATAACATATAGTCAATAAGCATATAAACAGTGTAAAAATCAAACTGTTATGATTATTAAAAACAATCAAACATAGGGATATTGTTAGTTTGTTACAACTTAAAAAGTTTGAAGGATGTATGAGTTATTTAAACAATTAAACGACTGAGCCGGTATCATTGTATCAACCCATTAACATATTATATACATATCAACTCATTGGTGCATCCAACACTTGAATTGAACAGGCGACTGAGGCCCTTGGTAAATTCTGCAATGTATTCTCAAGCACCATCCAATCTGCTTCTGCATACTTCGCCCGGAATAGAACCAATTCCTCCAAAGCTAATGCATGTCTCAGCAGAAACTGGATCAAACATATTTCCCTTTCAATCCCACAGTAATACTTTACCACAATTCTTTTAAGATGATTTCTGCAACATGAAGGAATAACTGCTGGAGCTTTACTAAAAACCTCTCGTTCCAAATTTTGAAAGTTACGACCATTTTGATCAGGGGGATCAGAAACCAATCCCTGCAAATTGAGTAGATGATAATCAAAGTAAAATTATCACTCCATAGATAAAAATCATTCAACATATGTAGAATATTAATACCAATTTAAAGACAAATTGACACACTTACCCTTGGAAAGACGAGGGCTTCTAAGACAGGAGAACAATTCAGAAATGCTGGCAACAACTTATCCCAAGAGTTAAAACGATAATTCAGCTCTAGACAATTCAAGTTATGAAAAATGGGCAGCTGATCCTCAAAATCAGCACGACATAGATCCTTCAACCAAAATGTTAACAAGCGGCCATTCAATTTCACATTTATAAACTGTACTTCCTATAATATAAGTCATTGAACAAGAAATTGAGACAAACCTGTGTGTAAGCGCCAGTCAAAATTAAATGCTGAACATTAAACAAGGGTCTAATAGAGGCAAACAATTGCGCAAGACGAAACTCATCTTCTTCCTCATACAAGCAACTTACCAGGCAGACATCTGCTTTAACAAGGGAATTCATGTTTGGGACAGAATACTGTGGTGCTAAACAATCAGTGTACTTGAGATACTCCAAATTAGGAGTATTAATAAGCACAAATTTGTTATCAAAACCATCATCAATATCTACATTCACAAATAAGCTTAATTTCCGAAGAGAAGGGGAAGATATATTTACGAAATAGTCATGTTCCCAATTGATATACACCATGAGATCTTCAAGTAAAGGACAACTAGAAACTAGCCTTGTCACAAAGTCTACCTCGGAAATGAAAGCCACACGTAAGTGGAGTAGTTTCAAGCGTGAAAGATGAAAGGATGACAAAATTGAAGTTCGATCAAGACCAAGGTTTGTATCGAGCTTTAACACCTCCAACGTTTCACAAGCGAAAATTTCTAGGGGGAGCAAACAATCACCAGGGTCCTTCACCTGAATGCGTAGGTCAAGCTCTCTGAGGCCACAACGGGTCAATGGAAAAGCAATCCATGCATTGAATTGTGAGGGTTTCAAGTCCGGGCAGCAGTCGTTATCACCTCCTGGTAGATTAGATTCGCAATCATCACAAGCTGTGGCCATGAAGTCTTCACCCACTCCAAGTTTAAACTTAGTAAGATACTGAGATTGGTGTGCAGAGAGAACACTATCAATGAAGGAAACAAAAGTGGGGAAACGTTGGATTGCAAAGGGACGAATCCGACAATGACATATAGGTGATTTGTCAAAGTCAAGGCTCGTGATGAAAGGGAAAATAGAGCTCATCCTCTTGGACAAGATGCTAGTAACAGCAGCATCCTTGGTGGGAAGCAAAGACAGTATCCGAATCAACAATGCATCAGGTAAATTAGTGAACCTATCTAATAGAAGGTCGTCGCCGCAATTTAAATCATTCTGTAAGGTAGCAGTAGTACTACTACATGATTTCAACCTCAAATCCATAGAGTATACACACAATTCCCAGATCTTGAATTAATAAATTCCCTGCTTCAAGAAAACAAGAATTAAACTTAATCTAACATACAATTTTGGATTTTGACTCATCATCAACAAAATCAGACTCATTTATCAATTTGGGCTCCAAAAACTAAATAATCTCTGCATACAATTACTACGTATATCAAGTTATCAACCACATTATAACTTACATATGAACATGAACAACACTGTAGAAACATAATCGATTGTTATAATGTTCTGTAATTTCAGCAATTATATCCTATAGTTCAATAATTCACCAGAAACCTAAATTGAGTAAACTCACAAATCAGATTAACTATAAACCCTAGATTGTAAAATTGACATTTGATGATTCACAGAAAATAAAGAAGAAAATTTACCTTAGAAGCTGGTTCAGTGGAAGTGAGAAAGCTTGTTCTTCAATGGAGGAGAGAGATAGAAGAGCTTGTGAATGCCTAATCACAAACACAAGTGTTTCACTTGATTCCACCATTTTTTCCCTCTTTTATTTAATTTCTTTTCTGGAAAATAAAAGTTGATACTTTATTTCCCTACTTCTATGAGTTCTATCTAACCTTTAACGGTGAATAGTCCAAATGTCCAATCGTTATTCAATAGTTACTCCATTCGGATTATAATCATTTCGTTCTTTACTCCTCCATTTGGGCTTCTGTTTTCTATTTTGAGCCTATTTCATGTGAGCCATGTACATTGTTTTACCCTTTAGCTAATTCAGATTTGGAGATTAGTTATGGATAGTGAGCCATGTACATAGTACTACACTAGGTCACTTGGACTATTCATCCAACTGTCATGTCCGTGCCGGATATTGTGTCAAACATGATGATACGTCTCACATGAACACTCTAGGACACACGATGATACGTCTCAGGGCCTGTTCTCATTGTCTGAACTCAGCTGAACTGAACTGAACTGAAATGTACTGAGTTGAACTGAACTGAAATGAATATTTTATAAGAGAAGGAAATTAGGAGCTGAGCTGAACAGCCTGAACTGAACTGAACTGAACTGAATTGAACTGAGCTGAACTGAACTAAACTGAATTTCAACGTAAGTGAACAGGCCCTCGGATCGTACCCTACTATTATATGAATTTTTTAATTTTTTATAAAAAGAGCAAATTTAAGTAAATAAATAAGGAGTTGTTAAATAATATGGGTGCATTCATATATAGCTCATTGTTAATACGGTACAATATGATCTAATGAGAAGATGAAATGACAAATATATGGTCAATTTTATTTTTTTTAAATATATTTTATAAAGGTTAATATCCCGTACCCATGTCCCTTATTTTGAGATAGACATTTTTCCGTATTCGTTTCGTACCCGTATCTGTGTCAGTGCCGTTCTTGTGCAATCTAGACTACACATTGATAAGGTGTTGGATCACTTTGAGGTTTGGGGTTCGTATTCTCCGAGGCTCCAAGTGAGGGTTCTTAAGGTTATGGAACCCCTTACCATCCCATCTACTTTCAAGTATTTGACCTGCAAATATTGAGGGTTGAGGTCTAATAATGTTCCTTCTTACATTCTCTCTGTTCCATAATACTTGACACAATTCTATTTTCGCCCGTCCTACAATACTTGACACATTATTGTAAATAGAATGGGATCACTAACAAAAAAAAATATTTTCCCACATTTTTTCTCTCCTCAACTATCCCACTCCCACCCCACTTGTTTTTTTTTTGTAATACTCCATCCGTCCCTTAATATAAAGCTTCTTTCTAGCATTTATTACTCACATAATAAAGAGTAGAAACAGACTTTTGATTTAGGGACTGAGGGAGTATAAAAATTCAAAAGTGAATCTTTTATACGATAAACAAATATTTTAAATAGACAGTTGTAGTTTAAAACTACGTGTCCACCCCAACATCCCAAGTATTATGGGACGGAGAGAGTATTAAAAGACAATTGTACATTATTGTACTATACATTACGTCAATTATTACTGCTCTTTTATAGTAATTGCAGTATTTTGTCTTTTTACTATTTATATGCTAGTGCTTACTTTGAAGTGTTAGCGTGTTTTCTGTATGGTTGACCATACTGTGTAACCCTCTGATCAATCAAGTAATTCTTGACCGAGTAACCTTTAACCGATTGAGTAATCTCTAACTGAGTAACCCTTGACCAAGTAACCCCTGACCGACCGGACAACTTCTGACCAAGTAAACTCGACCACTGATTAAAAATTCTCTTAAGGAAATTATCCTCATAAATATTATCCTTTCATGATTTTTTATGTGTAAAAAATCGTTTATCAAACGAGCTTTCATCTAGTTTCAAAAAAAAGAAAAAGGAATAACCTAGTATATACTCCGTAACCAATAACTCTTGCAAATATACTAATAAGAATAAAATGTCAATGCCAGCCTTATTTAATTTTATGTGAAATGTCAACATTTCTTATTATTCTCAAATTTCAATTGGCTTGTGTACTGTAACGCAATTAATATTAAGATAATTAGTTGAAGTCAACCTTATGCATCATATTTGCAAGTCAACGCGCTCCTCCTCCATTGTTGTGCTATAAACTGTGGGTAGGGAAATCGGCCGTCCACGCAACAACAAAATCTTTAGGATCATCAACATAACGTTGTTTGGAATCTTAGTCATTTAGTCAACATGTTAAATAATGTCATTCCAAAGTGTTATTGAAATTGTTCCCATTCCTAAAAAAATTCTCATATTATGAATCATGATCGATGTAACATAGTGTTGTTACTTATCCTACAAAACGACATCATTTGGTAGATGGTACAACCATTGGGATGTAAGCCGTAAGCGTATAACCATAAGTTAAACCATTGGGATGGAGGGGGGAGGGTTAACATAGATCTTTTCCATGTTATAAGAGCATTTTGGACAGTAAAATATGATGAGGCATGCTAGTCATTCAACCACATATTGCACTTTCAACAATCTTTAATTTTTTTGTTGTGTTTGGAAAAAAAGAAAAAAAAAAACAATCTTTAAGGATTCGTTTGGCATTGCTGTGATTTTCTGTTTTTTGGCCTTTTGTTCTTATAAAGCATATAATATATGTCCCATAATGAATTAAACAATTATTATTTAAACTAATTAAAATCATGATAATTTTGAAAACTGACAATAAAAAAAGTAAAAATACCTTTTTTCTTGTTTCCTGTTTTTGGTTTTCAAAAAAACAGGAAAATGAAAATCTAAAATGATGCCAAACAAGCCTAAATTATTCATTCTATACAAGAAACAAACAGTTAAAGTTGACTATTCATACCCAACTTTGATTACATCTACTCATCTACCAGCTACTATCAAATATATATTATTTGTTCGATTTATGATCATGAACACCTGATGATCAATCAAGTACTTCAAGTTGGCTTGGAGATTGATTCACTATATGTATAATTTAACATAGCTTCAAGAAAAATCATTTTAAATTAGAAAAAACAATTTATGAACACAATCAATGCTAATGTTCTTGGATAATTAGAATATAATTTTAAATTTCACAAGTACTAGGACTAGTCAGTTGAATAGCTTTCACTGATCTTCTCAACAATCTCCCATCATTTTCAAACATATTCCTATAAATTTGACGACATTAAAAAATATATAGATTTGTTAGAAAATTGATTATTGATTTTGATTAGTCTATAGAAAACCCATCCATAATTGTTAATTAAAGATTGATAGACAAAAATCCGAAGCAACTACTTTCTCACATCACATATTGAAAGGTAGTATTTGACATAAACACTAGTGAAATGCTTATAAGAACTAACATAGCCACATAGGTCACCATATACGTCAATTTGTGAGTCACATCACCAATTAATCAATAAGTAGTATACCTAAAAAAAAAATGTAATTATTAATTAAAGAATACTAAAATATTGACTAATACTTTTTTAAAAAAAAATATTGACTAATACTTATATATATAAATTAATGTTAATTACAGATGGGGTCTAAAAGGTCACAAGCTCTAATAATCTTCCTCTATGTATTTATAATGCTCTTGTGACTCATTTGTACATTTTACAAAAATGTAATTTTGTAAACTGCATGTGACTTTCTCGTTTCTCATTATATATTTTCAAAATACAAAGTAATAACTCTTATAATTTTACAAATATACTCCCTCCGTCCCTAAATTACATTCTTATTTCTAGCATTTATTCCTCACATAATAGAGAGAAGTAGGAATATAATTTAGAGATGGAGGGAGTATATATTAAATATTTTGATGTTTAAAGTTGTATATATTGACTAATAACATAAAAGTCAAATCGCTACAACTTTACAAAAACAGATAAATGATTAATTGTCCCTCGGTCTTTTTAGAGCAAAAATAAAAAAATAGACAACAAAAACAATTATAACAATTCCTTTTAATTAACCATGTTCATTAAGGTCAAAGGGGTGAGCTTATAAATAAAATAAACTTCCTCAAGATACGATTATGGCATGAATGACGTGCCAAAAAGATTTGGTCCGCCGAAGTAAGGCAAGTCGCAAGTATTTAACTGAAAAATGCCACCCCTTTAATTCAATTCCAACTAAAAATCACCCAAAATTTAATTTACATAGGACACCCCCTCTAGACTTGGTCCACCCCAAATTGACAACATTAATACTCCATTTTATAAACTGTCCCCTTTTTTGTGGGACCGTCCTTTCAATTGTAAGGATTAATTCATGTATGACTAATCACTATTATCTGTAGCTAATCTTAGGATAATGACAATTAGCTAATTATTAATTTGATTTTGTAGCCCCCTTTTGAAGTAGTCGGTTATCAAATTATTATCCCTAGTTATAGATTTTGATGTATGGGTCAATTTTGAGCTCTATATAAACCTAGCTCCCTCTCATTTAGTTGTTCATCAAATTAAAGCATTGTTAATTAGTGATCATCACAACTTCAAAAGTAGCTTCATTATTAACTCATTTAGTGTAAGCTCTCTTCTTAATTCATCTTATTTTGCTTCTATTTACATGTATAAGTTATATATGCATACTTCTATATAATACGTGCATTTCCTTTGTGTTCACGTGTGTTCACGTAAACTACTTGTTTATATATATGTAACATTCATCAATATATGTTGCTCTCTTGGTAATGTAGGGTTCTTTTATTTAGTGTATAATTAATAAAGTGCTTAACTAAAAATACGTGCATTACCTTTGCGTGCATATAAGTTACATTTGTGAGGTCGTCATTCATGTATAGTAATTCGATAATTATTGTATCAGCTAATGATTTGCTGATTAATTAAGAGTAATTAACTTTTAAATATATACTTCCTTTTCATGTTGACATGTACAAGCAGCAAATATAGACCTAGGAGTGAGTCTACCTAATCTGAATATCTTGATGTGCCATATTATCAATTACAATTTGTTAATTAATATTGTGATTGGCTCTAATGTTATTGTGACATTGACATGCACTTAGACTTACTAGAGTAATCTGACCATTTAGCAAATCTTGACGTGCCTATATGTGTATTTTACTAATACTACTCAAATGCTTAATTAGTCCTATAACAATATTGTAATGAAGAAATTAAAATTTGATTAGCTACTCATAGCTCTTAAAGTTTATTTTATTGATAAATTGATTGATAATCATATTGTTTAATCTCTAATTTATAACCTTTATTTGACTCACTAATTAAGAAAAGTCTCCTTTGGGTAACACATTATGTTGATAATCATTTCATAATTCATAAATAGTTAATGTTAACAATATTTCATAAATCTTATATAAATTTCTTTTTTTGTAACAGAAATTAATTTCAGCAAAAAACCATGGTTTCCAAAAGTCTACCAAAGCTTCCTACAGTTAACCTCACGTTAAACTTGACCCCTGGAACAAGTTCATGGACATCAACATGCAACAAAATCAGGCAAGCACTCGAAGAATACGGTTGCTTCGTCGCAGTGTACGACAAGTTCACCCTAGACTTCCACAACAAGGTAGTCGACGTTATACAACCAATGTTTGACCTCCCTACGGAGGTTAAAGCTAGAAACTCCTCCGATCTACCCTACCACGGGTATTATAAGCCTGGCAAGCCGATGCCACTCCTTGAAAGTCTAGGCATCGAGGATGCAGCAATGCCTGACAAGATGCAAAGTTTCACTAACCTCTTGTGGCCTACTGGGAACGATCAATTTTGGTAAGAACGACATTATATTTAGGTTATTTTCGTGTTGTAACATATTCCTTCTTTTTAAAAAAAAAAAAAAGTAACATTAACTTTTAAGGCTCTGGTCTCTTCGCCTGATTTTATTAATTTTATTTTGTTTTTATGTTATGAAACAGTGAAACTATCTATGAATATGCAAAGAAAGTATCTGAGCTAGAACAATTGGTTATGAAGATGGTGTTTGAGACCTATGGTGTAGAGAAATACCTCGAGTCACATCTCAACTCGACGACATACCTTCTTCGGATAGCCAAATACAGGGTACCACAAGAGGATGAACATAATCTCGGGGCAGTAGGTCATACAGACAAGAACTTTATAACTATACTTCATGAGAATGATGTCAATGGTTTGGAAGTTCAAACTAAAGATGGTGAATGGCTTAGTTTTGAGTCCTCACCTCAGTCTTTTGTTGTCATGGCAGGGGAACCTTTCTTGGTACGTCCTTTAATTTTTAAATATTTTTTGTGGTATTTATGTCAAACTATTAATTAATTAAAGTCATTAATTAAGGATTAATATATAAGCGGACATAGGAAATGGAGGGATTGTTAGTCCCTCCTTCTTCCCCCAAGTGGTTGGGGCTTGGGGGTTCAATTCTCATCCCCCATTCCTGTGATAGGATGGGGGACCCCCTCCGTATCTTACTTTTAAAAAAATGACATCATTATGTATTGAAATTGATTATAACACTACTCGTTTTTTTATAAATTTTTTGTCTGTATGTACAGATAAAATTGTTATGTAGGGGTCACCATTATTATTATGTTTTCTATCGATATTATTTTTCATTGTATATGTATATACGTAGTACCACTTAGATTGTTTTTACTAATATTTTCCTTCAAAATTAATCTTTAGACAAGTCTAAGAATTAATAATTGCAAAAGCATGCAAAATCATTTTCATATAATATATGATGTGATGCCCTAACTTCAAAGCTTCAAAATAATGTAGGCATGGAGTAATAACAGAATACATGCACCTCTACATCGCGTGATAATGAAGGGAGACAAGCCAAGATATTCATTTGCCTTATTTTCTACCACCAAAGACACCATTGAAACACCCAAGGAGTTGGTCGATGATGAGCATCCATTACAGTTTAAGCCATTCGATTACATGGGATTGCTTCGATTTTATACCGAAGATGTTACTCGAATGGCTGTGTGTACCATCAAAGACTACTGTGGAGTAGTTTAATAAACTACAATGGAGTTCTTTCTTTGTTATATATGATCTGATTAGTGAACAAAGAGAATGATGTAATTACCTCATAAAATTTAAAATTAGCAAGTAATTTGTAATAGTCATGCATCTTCTAAAACATCACAGACTTTTCAAAACTTTCCCTATTTTGCTAAAGACATGTAATGGACTTATAAATTATAAGATGGTTGTTTTGAGAATGGAAACTCCAAGTTAGCTCCCAAAGCCATTAGCTGTCTTAACTTGTCGTATGTAAGTTTTTTTTTGGTGTTAAAAAGAGCCGCAAGGACAAGGTGAGAATCGATCTCAAGATCTTTTGATTGTAATAGGAGGGGAAGCTCTAATTACTTGAGCTATCCCTCACTCTCACATGTCATATGTACGTAGTACGTATTGTATGTATAGTTTCAACATGTTACAACTAACTTTTAAAAATTTGAGTTGTTATGTCTTATTGATCAAATCATTTTATTCTCTTATACGGAGTATATGCCAAAATTTTATTTTCCGTATTAGCTAATTTGACCTGAAACAAACAAATCGTTGTGTCTATAAACTTTCAACTGTGTTTATATTGGCTTTTTACAATTTTTTATTTATTTATTTTTTGAGATAGACAAGAACAAATCACGTCACGGAATGATATTTATAGTTTGAAACTTTGAACTTAATGTAATAAACGATCTCGACCAATAAAGTGAAGGTTTAATTTGTGTTGTAGCTTCTTCTCGAGTAAGAATTAAAAAAAGCCAACAACCTATCTACTGTGATACCATTTTTTTGAATAGAATCTAGCTACTAAGAATAACATACTAGCTAGCATGTTCAAGGCTTGAAGCTAAATTATAAGTCTAATTGTGGAAATAAAAGATTATACGGAATTAAACATAATACGACACCAAAAAAAAACATATATTAGCCACCCAAATCTTTTGTGTTAGATCTTCACATGTGACAAAATCTTCACAATATCAAACTAAACAATAATATAAGGTCATACACTTATACAGCTTATACTCGTATTATGAATTTATGATATGAACCGACATTTTTATACTTCTATTACTACCAAAGTTTCTTCATTTAAAATTACAAGTCTTCCTCTCTCCACAACAAAAATGAATAAATAAATAAATAATACGGTTAATAAATAAAGAAAAAATTACAGGCCTCCAGCTTGAAAAACTGCTAAAAATAGAAATTTTATTCGGGAATTAAATATCAATTATCAAAGCTTCAATTCAAACATTAAATTGAATAATAAATTTAGCTTTGGAGTTGGAAGAGAATCTTTACACAAGACTAAGAAAAAAAAAAAAAAAAAACCTCCTGGATACAAATTAAATAAACAAACAAACTAAAAATAATTATTGAAAAAAAAAGTGTAGAAAAGATTAAATGATCATAATTAATTATATAGTCATTAATAATTTTATTAGCAATAATGATCATTATGTACACTTTAGTATATATTAGGATCAATATATAAGAATTAAGTTGCAAAAATATATTGTATATAAGAATATAAAATTAAGGAAAAATAATTAAAAACTACATAATTCATCAAGTAATACTACAACAATAATATAAAGGCCATTTCTTGCCTGGCTTGACCCTGTGTGCCTTGCTATATACACTTGTGATACTGGGCATCTAATAAGGAGGAAGTCAACGCCGGGCGAAAGCCGAGAAGTCGAGCTTTGTAGTGGTTGAGTAGGTGGCGCCACTAAGTTTGGCGGAGGTGGAGAGAAAGAGTGGTGTGAAAGACACAAGTAGCATTTTGGTGGTGGTTGATGATGATAACGTTATTTTTGGCTTTCTAGTTTTGGTGAAGGGTCCTGTTTAGTTGGACCTCTTTATATATAATCTTAATGGTTTATTTATGTTAAATATTTCCCGCTTCTATTTGAGGAATATTTGCACTTTTTCCTACTTTGTCCAATAACTAGCTTAGTCAAGGTTTGTCTAATACTCTTTTGAGATGGAGTTTCAGTTAGGTGCACACATTATGATAGTTATATATTGATGAAGTATAATATATGGAGTAAATAATTATTTTTGCCTAAAAGAAAATTGCTCATTCTGAAAATCTGTTTAATTTGGTCACTGATTTATAGGCCACTAAGTAATCACTATTATGCAATTACATACCGATTAAGCTATATATATATATATATATATATATATATATATATATATATGGTATATTTTATTCACGTGATTTTTACTTACATAAACTTAGGGTCTGTTCTAATAGACTGAAAGCAGCTGAACTGAACTGAACTGAACTGACCTGAGCTGAGCTGATCTGATCTGATCTGAACTGAACTGAACTGAACTGAATATTGTATAAGAGAAGTAAATTAGGAGCTGAATTGAACTGAAAATAAACGTATGAGAACAGGCCCTTAAATAGCTCAATAACATATTTATGTGTGGAGTAAGGCAAGGCGCATAACGATGATAGGTTTACCAAAAATGTGCTTCTTTGGTACTTTGTCTATCACATTTAGGCGTTAATATTTCTCCTTTTTATGAGTGACCTTAAAATGACACTTATCCCAGAATGTCAACCCTGATTCAAAAACTCCAATCGATCAATTTATAGTTAGTAGTAGGCTTTATTTAAACCACCAACATATCATAATTGGTTTTTAACAAAGCATTATTATTACCATGTAAAACAACTTAAACCAATAATAAATTCTAATGGAGTATTATATTTTGAAGCTACCATCTTGATCATCTATCAAAGGACAATTCCTTCATATTTTCTCTTCGATCCACTCATCATCATACCACCGTTGAAAATGACCAATAAGGCAGTAACCTTAACATACTTTTACAATATTGGTTCAAATATTACTTTAATTTCTGTCATGATGTTATTGGATGTACCATAACATGCAAATTGTCAATATAGTCAGCAACATGTAAGTTGAAGCATATGAAAATCTATCCTTCAAACTTATGTGGGTTCTATACTTTTGTCATTCTTGTCAATTCCTAGTTACTTCACCAATATTCTGACATATTCATGCAAAAATACGTTTTATGTATGGAACATATTTGTGTGGAGATTCCACTTCGTTTCCGCAAATTAATATAATAACGACTCTCCACACCCAACGGACCCATAAAACGCGTATGGATATGAATATGAAGTGTTAGTAAGGTAAAAGTAAATACATACCTGTATGTACGAAGGATAAAATAACGAGTCTCCACACCCAATGGACCCATAAAACGCGTATAGACATCATTCTGAAGTGTTGGTAAGGTAATAATAAATACTTGTATGTACGAAAGGGGGTAGGGTAAATGTAAATACTTACTTGTATGTTCGAAGTATCATATACTAAAACGAGTATACATATGATAACTGAGTCTCAACACCTAATGGACCCATAAACCATGCGCGTATGGGCATTGAAATTTTAGTATGGCAAAGGCGAAGACTTGTATATTGTAAGTAATACTTCCTACTTCGTATATGATATAGAGTAAAGGACCCAAAAACGCATATTGCTATTGAAGTTTAATAAAATAAAAATGAAGACTTTTATGTATAGGTGTACTAATAGTTTTTTCAATCCAACTAATGTAAATTTAGCCTTGTAAAAGAGTAGTATCATATTTGTAATATAGGCTAATTTAACAACAAAACTTATTGTATACATTACACCCTTGATGTAAAATGTCTTAACATAATTAAGTACAATAATTATATTAAGGTTATGAAACCTTTTTGATAGTTATATAAAGCGGTATATGTTTAAAGGAACTAACTCGATCTTGGTTAGTTATGTCTAATTGAATGCACAGAACCCAACCAATTTTTGAAACAACCCAACCTGACTATCACTATGTAGGGCTTTAACCTAGTATTCCCACTTGACTTGGGTTGACGGTATTTCTAACCAGTTGTAGAGATAATTAACTTTATAATAGAGGTGACAATCGAGTCATTCAAAGTGGATGGGTTAGTAATTTCAAGTACATACTAGTTTGTCAGGTCTAATTGTGAATAATCAAATCACACAGTCACTCTCCTTACTTTAATAACAATCACGAATTCCATAATTTACGTTACACACTCCTTTATATTAAATTTTCGAAAAAATTGACATTACATCTATCTGTTTGCTTTATTCTTCCATTATTATCATATAAACATAAAAAAACGGAAGTTGCGTTTAGCAATAATTTTTTTTAAGATAAAAAACGGAGAAAGTATCAATTAATGTTACGGCGAGACAGATTAATGGATAAATGTTGTCCTCTTATAGAGAAAGCGATGTGAATAGCATAACACAAAAACTCTATAAGTGGTGGAATAAGGAATCACAAAATCGACGACAAAAGGAATCCATACATAATGAAGCAAAGGACAAGGTGAAATCTACTTCGGTATTGCGCACGTTATGAACCAATGGGTATGAAAATGAAAGGACTTGATCGAATTGGCCTATATTTTCAGCATTATATTCATTGTACTTTAGAATGCCTTTATAATTATACCTTGCAAAGAAAATGACAAATGGGGGGTCATAGTGATCCCCTCTTCTTCAACTACATAATCATATGCACACCGATGAATTTAATCTTATGTTTTCTTGCTCCTAATAATGGGTTTCTATGTTTGACGTTTGTTCTATTATAAGATAGATATTGGTTGTTGAATTCGAGGTTCACACACATATTAACATTAACCGATTAGTCTCAAATAATATACGAAGTTTTTAAAGTGAATTGAATCAATAGTTTAATATTTTCAAGGGAAATTTCATATTTTAGCAGTGTAATTAAGCCTACCTGTATTGTCAATGCGTCATACGTGTCATACGTTTAGACCTGGTTATTGGGCGGGTCGGGTCAGGGTCGGTGCAGGTCAGGGTCAAAGAGGGTCACATTTTATAGGGTCAATATAGGGTCGGGCCAATGCGGGTCGCAAGTCGATAATGGGCGGGCCTACAAAATATCAATTAAAATAAATATTGGACAAAGCCATTATTAAATACATATGAATACAAATTAATCTATATAATTATTTTTACATTATGTATTTTCTTTATCAACTAAATTGGAAAAACATGTTGGCCCTATATTGACCCTACCCAATAAGGGCCCTGTCCATTAATAGCTCTGTCCATTAAAAGCCCTATAAGCTTGGTCCTGACCCTATTATCATTGGACTACCCTGTCCAATAACCACCTCTACATACGTTTAAACAGGTCATGTCTGAAACAAACTAAGAAAAAATTATGTCATATTTAATTAATGTTGTTCATTCATATTAATCATATACTGGATGTCATACATGGGCCAAGCCCAACCCATGTGTACAATATTGTTGTATGGGTTATGTTGTATACCAACTACCAACAAATGTTCTTAATAACTTTTACGGAGTATATTTTTTTTGTGAATTGGCCTACTGGCATACTTCTCAAGGAAGCCCCAATTAATCAATTTGATAAACAAAAATTATTTATCAAATGGCAAAATGGTAAATTAAACAACATAAATACCTAGTTATCATGACATTTTCGTAAATATATCAACAACAGTGGGACCCATATTTAATAAAAAGTTGTTGATTTATTTACAATTTTGCCATTTGATAAACAAATTTTGTTTATCATATTGATAAACTTGAATTTTCTCATTTTCTTATGTCTACCCGGCACCTGCTCTCTAGTTCTATATCCAAGTAACTAATTCAATCACCCCAATTAATCATTAATCATGATTAATAAATTTGGAGGCTAAAAGCACACGAATTGGCAAAAATAACATTTATGACATACTCCGTAACACATAACAAAAAGGTGACAAAGAAAGAGAATAATTAATGCATACTTACATGGTAGGAGACTAGGAGTCACCTATTCTCTAGATGATAAGAAATTAAGAACATTGCTATAACATGATTAAATCAATACATGAATCAACTAATTTGTAATAATGTAATTAGGTTAAATTAACTTGAACAAGATGTTAGATATAGTGTCTTTAATTTCAAGTGTGAACAGAAAATGTAGTTCTTCAAAAGTGGATATCATGATATGGACATACATCTATAAGATGACCGTCTAATGTAAATGAAACTTAGGTTATAAATGTTAGCTTAGTGGTAAGGAAAGAACCTTTTAACCTCGAGGTTAACGATTTAATTTTCATTAGAGGCGCTTTGAGAGTTGAGATCGCCTTACGTTTACCTCTCATTTTAAAGGTGTTTAACCAGCTAATCAATGGAGAAAACACGACTAAATGAGTGTGTAAAGAACGACTGGTTGATGGTCAGTTTAACGATTGTTATGTATTGGGGAACACTTTAACAAAAAATGCGCAGTTTACTCATGGGCATTCCACGAAAGGCAAGAAATTATAGTGCTCCTATGAGTAGTCCTATCTACATGGTATGAAGGGGTGAAGTTGTTGGGTTTGAGAAGTGTGGAGAACGGTTCAAGGAGGCTAAGGGGGTGCATAGCTTAGGAGTTTAAGTTATGGGCTATTGCTTGGTGTTAAGCAATGGTGGATGACAAAGGGCTGACTTCAAATGGGCATATCTCAAGATCTAGAAGTGATATTGCGATGATTCAAGCTAGAGGTGATAGCTCGTATCAAGAGCTTTCCAACGACTTGTCATAAGCTAAATTTGGCCAAGAAACGAGGAAGATATGGCTGTTTTATGAGAAGTTGTTCAACAGGGGAAGTCGGAGCGGCCGCTTCTCTCTAGAGGAGCCCCCGTTCCGTGGAGGCTTGTTTGGCTATTATTCTAGTTTGTTGGAGCGCTCGCTCCTGTCCTTTGGAGTGCCCGCTCCAACGGGTTTCTTGGGGCTCTTTTTTATCGCATTTGAGCCTCGGTTTTACGGTGTTGATTTCTCCTTTGTTAGTAACTTAAATTTTTAGCCCTTGGATTATTTACCTTGTATTTGGACTATATATACTCTTTTATTGTCATTGTAAGGGAGTAATAAGATGAAGGGAGAAAGATGTAGAGAGAGCGCGCCTCATGTAAACCTTAACACTTAGGGTTTGAGTGTTTGAGATGGTGAGTTTAGGATGGGAGCTTTAATTTAATGGTGATTGAAGCTTGTAATCTACATTAATCTTCATCAAATTGTTACTCCATAGTGCATTTGTGGGTTTTTTTCCCGGTTCTCGGATTTCTTCTTGTCTCGTTTAATACTTGTTTTTCACGTCTTTGTTGTTGTTAATCGCAAACTAGCTAGCACATTCGTAATCCCTTTCAGAAGCAGTCGCCTAAGGATAGTTTGATTGATCAAGCTGATTTTCATTCTTTTGTTCTTCCTTCCCTTGGGCTTCCCTCTTTTAATTTGTGAGTTTGGATAGATGAGGCTTGGCGTAATAGGCTTTGGCTCTGTACTAAATCAAGTTAGACCAAGGGTGTGTTTGGTAAAGAGCTTTTTAAAGAGCTTTTACCTTATTTTGTCCAATTAATTAGATGTTTGACCAATTAAAAAAGCTAATTTGGGTGTGTGGTAAATAGCTTATTAAAGAGCTTTTTGGACTAAAAAAACTCTTTTAGAAAAAGCTCATTATAAGAGCTTTTTAAAATTAGCTTATTGTACAATTAGCTTTTTGTCTCTTAAATACACTAAAATAACTAACAAAACAGCTATTTACCAAACACTTTTACACAATCAGTTAAACATAATCAACTAGTATAATCAGCTAATATAACCAGCTAGTCAAATCAGCTAATACAATCAGCTACCAGCTAATTACCAAATAAGCCCCAAATCAAACCATTATAGACCAAAGTAGACATCAAATTACAACAATAAAAATAAATAAATAAATAAATTAACTAGATTATATTCTCTCAAAAAAGAAAAAAAAAATGTATTCAAGATTATATCAAATCAAATCAAATTAAAAACATCCATTATAACATTCAAGAGAAGAATTATATCAGATTCAATGAAAGTCCAATGAACTAAACACATCAGATGTGCATAATTAGCTTTTTTATGTCAATCTTTCAACTCAGTATATCAGTAATCTTTTAATAGGAAAAAGTTTTGTCCATTTGGTACTTTTTGGATCATGATTGACTAACATCAAATAGCAATAAAAAGTTTGCTGATTTTTATTTTCACTCTTAAATTGAACTATTAGGCTTACACTTCCCTCACATCATGGGAAAGTAAGCAAGGTAATGTATGTAGCCGTATTAGCATACAATTTAAACATATACAAGTACAACACTAGACCAAATAGATTGGTAGTATGACTAGTATCATCAAGTGTGAATTGAGTGTGAAGCAGCAACAACAGCAGCACCAATGCCTGAGGCATCTTTAAACTGCTTGAGAACGACCATCTTCGATATTTCTTCATCGAGCAACTCCTCAGCAAGAGTTTTCTGCAGGCATGATTTAAACTTTTTGTATCTGCCAAACAATGACCCATCAATAGCAACTACAGTCTCCTCTGTCTTGGTTATATCCTTGCCTAACCTCTTCAGGATTGCCAGTATAGCAGCAGCAGCTAGTCGAGCACCTCGTGTAGCTACAATATCACATATCTTGACAACAAGCTGCTTCCTCTCCAAGGATAAGTTGGTTATCTAAATATCAGACGAATGACAATTACAATAATTCAGAAATCCAAAATTTTCTGTTTTGCTTGTTTTGATCATAAGCATACATGATGAAATCTCTATAATTAGGCGATGTAGGCCTTTAAACGGATCCCCTGAAAACAGTAAGGTTCATAAAAAAATCCAAGGATTCTTAGAAAATAATCAAACCTAAGTGCATCGAGCTTTCGTTTCAGGGAGGCCAATGCTGCAATCTCACATTTTACAGCAATGTCATTTGACTTAACAGGACGGAATTTAATTTGTACTTACAAAACTTGCTTTAGAGTTTGGGAGGACATTGGTCAAGTATTCTAAATATGGCACCGAATTGTATTTTATAGTTGTCCTTTTCACCTTAACAAGAAAAGGTTTCAAGAAAAATACGATACACTGTCATTTACAGCTAAAATAAGTCAAGATAAGATCAAATCATTGCTTTTCAAGTCAAATAACAAAGCTTTAATCATCATTACCAAGTACTCATGTTTATATAATGTAGTCGCATCGTGTCCAGCATGAGTGCAGATTGCAGAATGAATAATTTGCAATAAGGTAAACATGCTTAGGGACAAAGGAGTACTAAGAAACAGGGAAATGCGCGAAAAAAAAAAAGATTTTCCATAGTAAAATGTTTGCATTATTGATAAGAAGTTTATACCTCAAAGACCTCCTCTAGGCATTTCCCAACCACACTTAAGTCAGTGGATTTGTCACTATGCATCGCCACCACATTATACGTCCTGCATTCCAAAGTGAAAGACTTAGGCGCAAAATATTGGAACCACATAATATGACAGTACAATTATATTTGTCCTGGTAAAAGGACTGAATGCAATTTCCCCACATACGCCAGTATATAATGCTGTCGAAGTTTTGGAGGAGTTTTGTCACCAAAAAGCGCAGCATCATCAGCTAGTCGCTGCAAAATTCTACGCACAATTTCTCCCAAATATCTACCAGAAAGCATCTTTTCTAGAATCTGATAGATAATAGTGATTTGAAGGTTTTAGAATATGAAAGATTATCAATTTGACCATAAGAATTCAGAATACAGTTGTGATAATTACCTGCTTGTGGTGGTTTGGACTATCATTGTCTAATTCATGATCGTAGTCAGTTAAAGGAAGAAGTGGAGAGTTAAAATTACCCCATTCTGTGTTAATAACCTACATCTGACACAATTAGTAATTCATCCAAACCAACTGAATCAAGTTATCTTCTGTAACTCGGGAAGAAGGTAATGTTACCATCTGTCCTGATTCTGGTGGAAGACCATACGCCTTTACAATGTTTTCAGACTGTTCTACATAAGCTGCATTAGTTCCAGTACCCAATACTACAGCTGCAACGACATTGTTGTCGCAAAATCTTCCTCCAGCCAAAGCACCAACGGTATCATTGAGCTGATAAACATATGCATGTTAGCAACTCTGAAGTTCAGAAGGGGAAATTGCAGAATACTAGAATAGTGGACTGGTGTACAAGTAAAATAGCAGATTAACTTACCAAAGCAGTGACATTAACATCAATAGCTCGTTTCTCTAACGCCTTTGTCAATTCTTTCACCACGTCTTTACCAATCTAATATCGTTCAGATCATAAAGTGTCAGGCTGAAACGTTCATAAACCATGCAAAATAAGTTTAGATGGACATCAAGCAACTATATTGGTGGAGCTGTCTTCTTCGAAAATTCAAAAATCAGCATTCTAATATATTATAGATGAACACTATTTTATCAGATTCAGGATTTGTAACATGCAGATGAATTGGAAAGTACCACTATCAAGAAAAGTCAATAATAAAGTCCAGAGGACTAAAACTACTTTTAGTACTTAGATGTTGTGTATTCAAGGCTGATGTGTAAATAACTAAATATACATATTCTTCAATTCGGAGTTAATAGTCATGTATTAAGATATCTGATAAAAAAAATTGAATTCCCTAATAGAGATACAGCTTATGAATAAATGAAAAGAAACAAAAAGTAAAGTTACTTTTATTATGAAGGGTTGGGACAATGTGACAACTAATTTTAGGAGGACGGATATTTGTTGATATAGATGCTTTCAACTTAGAATGATCAACTACTCACTAGTCATTATACTGAACAAAATTTCACTGAACTACTGAAGCATAAGAGACTTACAGCATCTTGCACATCAAAGTCCTTTGTCCAATTAAGGAGAGTCCCGGAGTTTATCCTTGTTTGTTGTACTGGGAATGAGAAAGTAAACCCGAGTTCCCTCTTCTTACCAGGTTGTATCTCCGAATCAGAATCCATTTCAATAACATGAGAAACTTTCTCTGCTATATAATCAAAGAGTTCCTGAAATCAGAAATCTGTCAAGTTTCTGAGAAAGCATAGGTTTAGTTATAGCACAACATTTCATTCAAGACGAGAAGGGAGACAGACTTTACTTACATGTAACTTTCCAACCTTAATGTTTGGAGGCACCATGTAAGACTCGGATTTTAGATCAATGGTCCTATCTCCTTGCAATTTAACACGCATCACACGAAAGTTCGTCCCACCCAAATCCAATGCATAAAAGCATCCCTTTTCATGACTGAAAGGCAACAGCCACAAGAACACTGCCTACATTACTACATATGGAATCAAACAGCAAGGAAGACATCTTTACTGACATCAAAATCAATTCATTAATTAAAAGTCATACGACATGTACACATGAAAGACGATTTTAATCTTGAATCCTGCTCCACACTATAGGAAACACATATTAGGATAATTTAGCAAAATTGTAGTTCCTTGTCTCATATCAATGGTTTTTCTTCTCAGTTTAGCAACATTATTATCAAAGTCATTGCTGTCATAAACTCATAACCACTAGTACACACGCGCGCACACGCACACACGTATTCAGATTTTAATAAACAAAACCAAGTGACTTACAAAGAAACATCAAATCCACCCACCATCAACTCATCAAGGTTCAGAAAATGGTTGTCCTATGTCCACAACATGTAAAAATAATGCATGTTAGACTAGATTTTTCAATAGAATGAGGTGACAGGGTTGTTTGGATCAATTTCATTCAATTTTAGTTTGGTTTGTTTGTAATTCTACTAAGGGCTTGTTCTGATTTACTGAACTGGGCTGAACTGAATTGATTGGAGTTGAGCTGAACTAACCAAATTCAAGTCAAACAATTGAATAATAATCACCTACCCACTATACCTTTTCACTCATCCAATTAGTTCGTATACTCACCCACCTTTTTACTCATCTCGATACACTTTATTTACCTTTTTCTTACACTCAATTCACTTTTTTTCGTTTTTCCTCGATTTTCGAATCAAAGTTATTACTAGTGATGAATAACAAAAATTTGTAAATATTACTTGATACAACTAAAAACAAAAGAAAAGTTAAAAAAAAAAAGTACCCTGAAGGTAGGGAATCAACATAAGAAACAAGCATTTTGATAGAACTAGAATCTTCATCTTCTAAACCCTTTCTCATCATCAACTCCATTTCATTTGCCAACTGCTTCAGCAATTCAACTGATACCCAGAATTCTTCTTCTATTTTCTTCACCATTTCCTCTAATCTCACCCCATTTTTTACATTTTCACAATTACTCATCTTTTTTTCTTCAATTTTTCTAAGCCTTTTTTTTTAGCTCTTTTTAGAAAACCTTCTTAATGCATTTGATTCCCTAATATTTGTATGTGAACCTTTTTTGGATGTATTGTAATTAAAAAATGGCAACTGCATGAAATTATATTAATGGGGCGGCAAAAACAAAGGATGGAAGATGGTGGCTGCAAAATTCATGCAACAAAAACATTAAACAAAGACTTAGGCCTTATTTGGCCTCTTTCGTCTTAAAAAGAATAATATTCGGTAAAAATAAGTTTAACCGAGTTACAAACCAGAAGTCTACTGGGATCAATGCATAAAAACATTTAGAGGGAGCTTGTCCAAATATGAAAGCTTTTTTTTTTTTTTTTCACAATCACATACTCATACACGAATTTGATAAGTTATCAAGTTAAAGATAACTGCATTGCATTCACTAATCTGGGGAAATAATGGTTTAAATTGTAAAAAGAAATTTTTTGTTACAATTAACAGCAAGAATTATTGAACAGCATAAATATATACTAGACTAAACCCACCAAACAAATGCTAGTATTATAAATCGTAAATCGAGTGTGAAGCAGCAACTACAGCAGCACCGATGCCTGAGGCATCTTTGAACTGTCTAAGAACAACCATCTTTGACACTTCTTCATCGAGTAATTCATCTGCAAGAGTCTTCTGTAAGCAAAGTTTGAACTCTTCGTATTTCCCGAACAATGACCCATCTATAGCAACTACAGTTTCCCCTGCACTTGTTTTGTCTTTGCCTAGCATCTTAAGGATGGACAGTATTGCAAAAGCTGAAAGTCGAGCACCTCGTGTAGCAACAGTTTCACATATCTTGACAACTACCTTCTTCTTCTCCAGGGATATATTAGTTACCTAAATTTCAAAGAAATGATTATCATAATGGAGTTAGATAGTGGAAGAATCCTATTTCATTTGCATCTTTTGATTACAAACATAATCTAATTTCTCCAAACAAATTAAAGTTAATATGCACAAAATCAATCTGTTTACTGAGCAGACAAAACCAACCTTTCGCTTGATCGTTTTTGACAGTTAAACATAGAATACAGAAAATTTTGTGATATTGAAGTATTGAGATACATAAATAAGATATACATTAATTAAAACTCAATGCTTCAATATCACAAAAATTTTATATTTTATTGAAGTACTTTAATAAACACAATTATCAGCAAAAATATAGTTCAGGTAAGGGCTACTAAGTTCAATTTACCAATCTAAATAAGTTTTCGCATGTTCAGATTTTTCAAATAGAAAAACGAATTACCTAAACATTGCTTTAATATGATGTGGTCACATCATGTCCAGTATGGTACAGAAAGATGAATGAATGACTTGCAGTAACAGTAACAAAGGTGAACATGCTCAGGGAAATCAGTTTTACAAAACTAGAATGAATATACTAGTATAAGTATACATACCTCTAAAACCTGCTGTAGGCTTTTCCCAACCACACTCAAGTCTGTGGACTTGTCACCGTGCATAGCGGAAACAACATCCGTCCTGCATTAACCACAGTGTATTAGACCTCAAAAATATGTTGCAACAAAATAAGATGAAAATTTGTCCACAAAAAAAATTGATTGCATTTCTCACACATACCCCAAAACATAAGGTTGACGAAGTTTTGGAGGAACAATGTCACCAAAAAGCGCTGCATCATCAGCTAAATTTAGCAAAATTCTCCGCACAATTTCTCCCAAATATCTACCGGAAAGCATCTTTTCTAGGATCTGAAACATAATGTTGATTTGAATTCCTCAGCAGATGCAAGATTACCAATTATTTGATCATCAAAATACGCTTACTATAACAATCACCTGCTTGTGGTGGTTCGGACTATCACTGTCTAATGCACGATCATAGTCAGTTAAAGGAAGAAGAGAAGAATTGAAATTGCCCCACTCCGTGTTGATAACCTATGTTTTAATACCCAAAACAACCAACATCTCATTACAAAGATCAACACAGTTTTTTGTAAAGTAAAACTCAGGAAAATGAAGGTAAAGTTACCATTTGTCCTGATTTTGGTGGAAGACCATATGGCTTCACAATGCGTTCGGATTGTTCTACATAAGCAGCATTCATACCGGTACCCAAAATCACGGCTGCAACAACATTTTTGTTGTAAAATCGACCTCCGGCCAAAGTTCCAACAGTATCATTGAGCTGGTAACCATATAGAAGTTAGCAACTTCTGAAGTTCGGAAAAGAAAATTTTGACAGAAAAATTAGACTGATAAAAGTAGTATTTTAACTTACCAAAGCAGTCACATTTACATCAATAGCCCGTTTCTCCAAAGCCTTTGACAACTCCTTCACCATGTCTTTGCCAATCTAATCAGTTTAAGTTGATCAAATGTCAATTCAAATGCTCATGAACCAAGCAAATATTGGATGAATAAAAATAAAATAATGGATGGGATAGAAGTATAGAACTATCAAGCTCTCTGTGCCGAGTCATCCCCCTCAATGATGCAATTAGTTACTATTCAGTCTACAACTATGATTTTCACATTTAAGGACCCATATATAAAATTCGAATGCAAGCAGTGAAGAACTACAAAGTAGATATATGAAAGCAAACGTGTACCAATAGGCCATGCATGCCCAAAATACACTTCCTTCTTAATTTTATCTTATCCAAGGAACTTACTACTTAAAAGTTACAAGCTTTCAACTAGTTACTACATATAAACTAGGATTTTTCAGACAGTTTCAGACAAAATATACCGACAGAGATACCACTATAGAAGTCCAGGGACCTGAAACTCATACCAGATCCATCACCTATAACTGTTATTGCTAGACTAATGCAGACCAGTGAATAACACATACTTCATGCTTGTTTATAGAGAAGCATGATCAAAAGCACTCACATGGAACATTCCACATAAAAATTGATATAAATTCCCTAGATTTATGACTGTGTCAAACTGGCTGTAGAAGTAGAAGCTGGGGCATGCTTGGATAATTCTTAGACTTTAGGCTACATAAAAAGCATGACGCAACATTTCAAAATGCATTATACGGCCACATTGCTTCAGGAAAAAAAAACTGTGTCCAGAAAATATATTATTGACTTTACTTTTCTGCCACATTCTAATCTCATTTGCTAGTATTTCTAATGCCAGACATTTCATATTTACAGCCTTTCAGCCAAATGCATGTAGCTGAACATGGTACATTGGAACGTACAAAAAGGCATAAGAGACTTACAGCATCTTTTGCATCGTAGTCCTTTGTCCAATCAAGGAGAGTTCCAGAGTTGATCTTTGTTTGGTGCACTGGGAATGAGAAAGTAAACCCAAGCTCCCTCTTCTTACCAGGAACAGTATCAAAATCAGCTTTTACCGATTCAAAAACATGTGAAACTTTTTCCGCAATATAATCAAAGAGTTCCTGAGATCAGAACTAAACGTCAATGTCTGAGATAATAGAACTTATAGTAATTTAAATCAAACAATTCCCTCCAAAAGAGAAGGGAAACTGATTTCACTTACATGTAATTTCCCAATCTTTATCTTAGGAGGCACCATATAAGACTCGGCTTTTAGTTCAATAGTCCTATTTCCCTGCAATTTAACTTGCATTACACGAAGGTTTGTCCCACCCAAGTCCAATGCATAAAAGCATCCCTCTTCATGGCTGAAAGGCAACAGCCACAATAACACCACTCACATTACATTACTACATAGTACATACAGGCATACAGTATCAAACAGCAAGGGAGACAGAAATCGTTAACATTGTAAATCAAATACTTTGTATCAGAAAATTGAATTTATGAGGAGTGTAGCATAGCAACATGACAGCCATTTTAACAAGTACATACTGTGTTAGCAACTTTGTACTGCCTGTTCTTACTATAATTGTTTCAAATCTTACCTTGGATTATCCAGCTTTAAATGTACTTTTCATTTCACAATTACTATTACTATTTTATATGAATTATAATATTATATACACCATATCTATTACTTTTCTACGTAGTCATAGGTTCATCGAGATTAAAGTATTAAACTTAAGCATTTTAAACACTTTAAATCATTCTACTTTTTTTTTTTTTCCTTTCAACATTAGTCATAAAAATGAGACATCTGAAGTATTCATTCGGCTACGCTTTGTATCAGATGGCAGCAATTATAATATGAAACGGTGCCTAAAAGACAGTCACTGACCTATTATCTACCCACTTACCGCACAGCAAATGGAATTGTTAACTATTTGAGACTAAATATAACAAATACATTATTTAGTATTAAACATTTGCTGGTATGAGGGGTAGGTTAGTAGGTGTTGCTAGGTTGAGTTATAGAGAGTTGTAAAAGCAATGATGCGATTAGTTTAGTACCCGAGTCCCACACAATCACCAAGAGCCACAGAAGCAATGATGCAACTAGTTTAGTACCTAAGTGGCTAAGTCCCACACAATCATCATCTGAAGACCTTACTTAGGACTTAGGAGGCTTACATCATTAAAAATCATTGATATATGGCATTGCAGCTTGTTGATGATTTATTATGTTTTCCAATAGTTAACAAGCATATGCAATCACTTAATTACCAAGCAAATTAAGTAAACCTCATAATTTAATCCTATTTGGTCCACATTTGCTAGAACCTTGTCTCTAAAATTAGAATAGAGGACAAAAGAGACTCATCTAACATTATTCTCGTCATATATAGAATAATGAATATTTTTACCTATTAACAGGAACATTACATATGATGTCCTTGTATTTTGGCTTTTCCAAAAGATGGACATAGATTTGCTAAAATTCACATGATACCCTTTGATTATTGACCTCAATTTATAAGGCAAATCTTGTATCATTTCCCTAACATCCTCTAGACGCAAATCGAATCCTAAACTTGGGAGTATATTGTGTATCATACATTCATACTCACATCACAACCTCACATGGCCAAAAAAATCATTGATGACATATTCTGGAAACTACAGGGTAACAATTAAACAAATGACAGAAATATATGGCCATTGAGTAATGGAATCTTTGTATATAATTATTGGAAAATGATTGATGGTGTTAAAGAGTTTAGGCGGCGAAAAGCAATCAAATTCAATTAGATTACCAACAAAGGTTGCCTGCAATTAACCATCAAATATATATTGGACATCATATGAACATAGAAAAATAATATGGTCCACCATATAAAAAAGTCTGAAACACAAGAGCACCAGTGTATGGTTCATGATATGTTATAATCTAAGCTATAAAATATCAACCGTTAAGGGTCTAAATTCTATAATAGTACAGTATGCTTCATAAAAAAATTAATAATAATATTGAATAACTAAAATTGTTTGACAATCTTTATAATGTCATGCTTTGTCATCATAGCATGAGCAATCACCCAAAATTAAGCGTGCAGTAAATCTTCAAAACACAAAATTTTAGGTGATTCAAAAAAAAAAAAAAAAAAAAAACCTCATTTGAAGATTTTTAAATAAACATTAAATTTAAACATCGTTAGCTAGTGTATTCAGAGTGTAGATACACAATAAACGATGTCACAATTCACAAGACCATGTTACATTTCAACTTAGGAAAAACCTTTGGCTTATTTGTAAATAATCCGAACTTTATATCCAATTCGCTCAAAGGTAGAATCATTTCGGAAAATTTTTCCTTTTAACTTATTTTGTTTAATTTGTATACATTGTCACACAGACACACACCATTTGAAAGTATTTTCTTTTGGGGTCAATGTCAATTTCACATATGAAAAACAATAATCCATAATATCATTAATAAGCTAATAACATTTCATCATCAATGTAATGTAAAAAAAAAAAAACAAAAAATAATTGAAAAGAGAAGATTGAAGAAAGGAAAGATACCCAGAAGGGAGAGAATCAACATAAGAAACAAGCATCTTAATAGAGCTAGATTCTTCATCTTCTAGACCTTTCTGCATCATCAACACCATATCATCACTCAACTCTTTCAGCAATTCAACTGGTACCCAGAATTCCTCTTCTATTTTTTTCACCATTTCCACCAATTTTTCACCATTTTTTACATTTTCACAACTACCCATTATTCCTTTTAATCTTTCTGAAAAATCCCTCTTTTTATTTCTCTCTCTCTTTCTAATTTTTGTGAATGAATTAACAGAAATTTGGTAGTGTTAATCAATTATATGTATAAGTAACCAGTTTTGGGCTATCGGATGAAAATTATTATTATTAATACAAAACGGTGGCAACTGGCATGGAGTTGTTGACAAGTTTGTATTGAAAATGATGTATAATATAAAGTCTAGATCTGTGGCTTTTTGGCAGAAACAAAGGTTGAAAATGGCGGCTGCCAAAAAAACCATGTTAGAGAAAAATACAACTACACGTATTTGGTAACTAATTAGAATGTGACCGTTTATGAAATATCAACTCTATCCTCTAGTCGTTCTCAAAAAAAAAAAAAACTCTATCCTCTAGTCTCCTTATTTGGCTACTTATGTTGTTTTTATTCTCCATGTTTTTTTTTTGGCTACTTATGTTGTTGATTTGTTGTATGACTTTTGTTTTATTACTCCCTACTTCCTAGTCCGTATTATTATTGCATATTGGATTATCGACGTTTAAATTATTGAATCAACACGATTCAAAATCAAAATAAAGTTATTAAGAAACTGAGAAAGGGTAGCATAGTATATGCCAAGCATATGAATAAAATTGTACTCTATATTCAATTTGAAAATTAACGAATATGGCCGTATTCAATTTAAAAATTACCGAACACGATCCATGACATCTACTGTTTGTTAATTGATATTGATTAATTTAATTAATTCTAGTTTTTTTTTTTGAAACAATTTAATTAATTCTAGTTGACATTGATTATAACCAAAAAGCTAGATAGGCAATAATTATGACATGGATAATCCAACGAGACGCCTTGTCATCAAATTGTTTGAATATTGACTTTTTCATCCTTGTAAGATCTCAATTTTTCAACAACACAAATCAGGAAAGACTGTAGTGCCTCAAGGGCTTTTTATTTCATGGAATGAAATTAATTGCATGATTAGATAAGATAATACAGTAATAGAGCTTCTCAAAACATTAGGAAACTTCTTTTTTTTTTAATTATTATTTAATTATTATTTTATTTAAAAAATTAAGCATGAACTTTCACTCAAATGTACTCCATTTCCCAGGTTATGAACTCATCCAGAAGCTCATTATATACTGAGAGGACTAATACATGTGACAGAATAGAGAATTTACTGAGGTGTTGAAGCCCTAGGAACAACTACAATATCTTCTTGAGTTTCCTTGGCTTCAAGGTAGCGCGAATGAGAAGCAGCTAGTAGGGAAGCTCCGATTCCAGAACCATCATTAGCATGCTCGATGGAGATGTTTTCCCAGACTTGTTCCCCAACAAGCTCTTTCAACGTTTCCTCTAAGCATTCCCGGAATTCAGTGTAATGCTCGTATAATCCACCATCCATGGCTATGACAGTCCTTTGCTTCTCCTTGTTGCTAGGCAGTGTATCTCTTCCCAACATCTTCAAAATCCCCAAAATGCCTGCTGCAGCAAGACGGGCCCCACGTGTTGCCACAATTCTGCAGAGCTCGTGTATAACTTTTCTTTTCTTGAGGGAAATGGTTGGTATCTGAAGGTCAAATTAAAGATCACAGTCATTCATGATGTAAGAGAAAAATGGGGTTTGACCAGAGCTTATCCAAATATACTACTTGTATGTATATACTAAGATATTCTTGATTACAAATCGAAATAAAAATAATACCTCTAAAATTTCCTCCATTTTGGATCCTACGATGCTGAGATCAGGTGATGAATCATGATGCATAGCTGACATGTCAGGTGTCCTGCAATCACACATTCGATTAGTTCTCCATAACTTTTAAAATTCCTTTTTATGGCAATGTTTTTAAAAAAAAATCCTTTATTCCAGCTTAAAAATGAAAGATGAAAGGACTAGGAATTTGTCCAGTTTTCTGTATGACAGAAATATTGAAGATTCTTTGAAGGGGAGAAGACAAGAAATGATGTATTATTGTTTCAGTATTCAGCAAACATTAATCATACCTTAAGATGAATGGAATCCGCAATTTTGGAGGGATGGTATCACCAAAGAAGGAAGCTTCTTCAGCCATTCGGCACAAAACTCTACGTACAATGTCACCCAAATACATTCCAGATATCATCTTTTCATAAGTCTAGCAAAATCATTATACAGATACAAAAAGTCAGTAACAGCATTGCAAACACTCATGATTTATAAGTGTAAATGGTAGATGAAATGAATATTTAAGCAACCACCTGCTCACCACTGTTGGGACTGTCACAATCCAAGGCCTTATCATATTCTGTCAATGGAAGATGTGATATTTTAAAATTACCCCATTCCGTGTTGATAACCTGCAGCACAACATTGTTAAATTTCTTAAGATATGACCATGCCGGTTTATCCTAAATCTTTAATAACACAACCAAGATAAATAATTGATGCCAATTATGTACCATCTCTCCTGATTTTGGTAGTGGACCATGCCATTTAGGTATCGCTTCTGCACGTTCCACATATGCTGCATTTGTTCCTGTGCCCAATATCACTGCAGCAACGACATCTTTGTTTGAGAATCTACCTCCAGCTAGTGTACCAACTGTATCATTAACCTAGTTTTTATAATGTGGATCAGCGTATCTAAAATGCAGAAATGATAATCAGAAAGAGGTTTCTGAAGAGGTTTGTAAAAAAGTTTCACTTTTATAAGACAGTACTTTGAGTGAGCAGAATAGCCACATGCAGATTTAAGCTTACCAAAGCTGTGACATGCATATCAACACCTTGTTTCTTCAATGATTTTGCCAACTCATCAGCTACATCCTTACCAACCTATGATAGCAACAGACAGAAGTCAACAAACATATATATCCAGATAAGTTTTCAAAAGTAAAAAAATTATAAATTAAATAGTACACGTCAGTTGTCAGAGAAATATAGAACATTTGTTAGCCAACTGACAAGGTTGCACAAGGCAACAAGAATGGATCTTAACTTTGCAGAACTACAACATCACGGGGGCAAGGGGTTGATCAGAAGTACCCCTGCTAACAAAGAGGATTACTTTTGATCCTTAATTCGATTGGCAATCATCATTTGCTACTTCACAACAAATATAAAGTGCAAGCACTTATAGTTTCATCTTCACTGATGGAGACTTAAGAACAGATATTCCCCAAGTATCACTAAGCAGGTGCCTCTTATCATCTCTTGCCAAGATAGCATCTCAACAAACTTGTACAAATTCAGAATCTCAATACATGCCCTTTTTGAATCAAGGACCTCATAGCTTCTGACCAAATAACCGGCTAAGAAACTACTTATTAGAAAGCTCGGACATATGTAGGAATATTCTGAATCTAGCACTAACAGTCAAGAATCAGAATCCAGGAAAGAGCTCAAGACACTGAATGCATCACACAAGAACTCAACAATCAACATATTTCTCTATTTCAAATCACTATCACAGGCTCACAGCCCCCAAAGCTCTGATCCCAAATCTCTAGCACAGCCCCCCAAACTCTCCCTCTCTCAATCTCAAAAAAAGAAAAGGGAATATCTGTTATGTACAGATTTTAAACTTCATTTTCAATGCTACAAGAATGTCTTCCCCAAACCTATTATTAATTTACATTCAATGGAAGTTTGATTTTTCCATAATGTATCCAGAACTTTGACCAAAATCTTCTTATGCTGATTAATACAAGCCCTGATCCACAAGTATCACCATTGAAGGTCAAGATTGCATTCTTTGGAAACAAGAATAGAAAGATTATCATATTACATGTAATTGGAGAGTAAGTTGATTGAGACTACTACAATTCCTCTTCACTTATTGACTTTCACATTTGCTCTCTCAAGCAGACATGAAAGAAGGGGAAGAGGTTAGGTCAAGTAGCCATCTGGGAATGGCACCAAAGGTTGGTAAGAAGTGAAGTTGGTTTGAAACTACACCAAACTTGTGTATGAGAATATTTGACAGAAAAAATAGGACCAAAGTTGATTCCTTGTGTTTTTACATTTAATGACAATTGACAAACTATTCTCAACGTCTCTAAAAGGGAAAGGGTGGCCAAAGGAACAGGTAGCTGCTGAAAATTCTGTTACTATTTCCTTCTTTGTTTCTTAATAAATACGATTTCCATGTAAGAGTAACAGAATGAAATGCAATGACCCAAACATGACTACAGAGAGACAATATTTTTGACCCTTTCATATGCCAAAATTCAAAGATCCTTAAACCGTTTGTAACTTCCTTGCTATATGCTTAACGTACACTAGGTTTTCGGTCACAATTTTCATTTCTAATAAAAGGAGTTTGGGTATTTGTATCAGATAAATCCCTCCATCTGGAGTTGTTTTCCCCTGACTTCCCTTGTAAAATATAATCATGAGATAACACCATGATTGTTCAGCTATCCCAGGGACATGATAGTCACGGGCTACAAAGAAAGGGGCTTAGGTGAGTATAAATTACGGAATACAGACACAAGAAACACCATGTGCAAGTTGTGCACTAGTGCTTTTTGCTTAATAATGCATACTTACAACTCTCAATCTTATTATTTCCTTTTAAAAAAGGGTCAGATGACCAATACTCATCATACATTAAAATCACAGTCTCTAAAACAAGCTACATTCCCATGCACTAAAAGTGTAAACAGGCTTAAACGACCACTCACAAGCTAGAAAGTTCTCATACGTCATTCACACCTCAAAACTTCAGGAATATGCCAATACTATTATAGAACTAAAGTAGACCCATACTAGTTTCAAACAGAATTGCACATTTTCATAAAATTAACCAATATCGAAATTTTGGCAATGACAGTATTAGATAGTAAAGTTACCGTATCATCTATACAGAAGCCTTTTGCCCATGTGATCAAAGTTCCAGAGTCAATGGATGTTTGCATTACAGGGAATGAAAATGTAAATCCGAGCTCCCTTTCTCTACCAGAAGGTAGGCTAAACTCTTGACCTTCTTGGGCAACAAATTTCGCAAGTTCACTTGCAATGTAACCAAAAAGATCCTGTCATCCATAGCTATTTGTCAGTATGGATAAATCTAACAAATTAATAGTATCAAAATGTGACATACAACAGTTACAGAATCACACACATCTGACGTTCCAATCATCAATTCCATAGGGATTGGAACTTCTGCGAATTCCTGGTGCTTTATACCACCACCCTTGCCACCCAACTGAACCCGAAGAACACGAAAATTAGTTCCACCAAGGTCCAATGCATAGAATAGACCCTCCTCATCCCTGATTGCACCGAGGGAAAAAGGCAACACATGATAAGAACAAAGCTCTAGAAATAAACTTAAAACATTCAGTCATCAAAGATACTTGTAAAATTAGCCACTTCCATAAAACTTGAATTTCCTGGCACCTAATTCACAGTAAAATGCAAACTAGCTTTAAATTCACTAGAATTCATTTTAATCCTAATTCTTCATGGTTCAGTCTGTTGAAGTCTTTTAAATATTAAATAACCCAGTAACTCATTTACTACCAAAGCAAGACACTTTCACCATACACACAATTACAAAAATCATACTTCGATAAGACTAACATCATCACAATCAACCAAAATGATGATATTATAATATCATGTGGGATTGGTACCCATGATCTGTTATAATATCCCGTCTACATCAACACCTTTGTAACTCTATACACAACAAAATGAATAATAATCAATATGAGCGGATGGCAACTAGTTCAATTACTGGTTGTTCGGTTGACATTTAAAAACAAGACAGATAAGACATTGAGACTACCTTGGGATCACAAGGTAGGTGAGTTGTTTGGTTGAAATAAATTTGGGGAATAGGGAATGGAGCTTCTTATGAGTTTCCACTTCCCATAGTAGGCAGGAATTCACTCACCTATACTGTACCAGTATCCCCCCACCCCCCCCCCCCCCCCCCCCTCCCCCAAGTAAGAAAGTTACTAAATTCCGTCTACATCACTGCCCTTGTGTCTCCGCGCACAACTAAAAATTAACTAAACATCTAAAAAAAATAGCACATAAGTAATAATGTGATTCAATCATGATCAAATAACAAGAACAAGAGCAAAATTTTCCATTAAATTACACTTTCAAATCAAGTTTATTATTGAATAACTAGCAATTGACTAAAAATGTTGCAGAAAATTACCCAGTAGGAAGATTATCAACATAACTAACAAGCATGTTCACACGACCAGCAGTATCAGAAGCAAGTCCAGCATTCATTTCCTTGATCAAAGCATCAGTCACTTGCTTCAATTTCTCAACTGGGGTCCCACATTTCTCCTCAAATTCCCTCAAAATCTCAATCGTACGTCTCCAATTCGCCCCTTTTTTCATCCGACGGCTCAAAATCAACCCCCCTGCCGCCGCACAAACCGCCGCAACTCCCACCACCGCCACCACAACCACCACTTTACCCATCTTCCCCAAAATCCCAAATACCCAATTATCTAATTATCTCAAAGATTCTGAAATGAAAACACCCAGAATTTACCCAATTATGTACTATCTAATCTTAAAAACTCTGAAATTTAAACACCCAGAATTTAGAATTTCAAGAGAATAACACCCATAACCCCACCAATCCAAAAAATCCAATTTTTTTTGGAAAGAGTGAAGATATGATATTATTCTGGAATTTTTAAAGGAAGTTTTTAATGAAAAATTGAAGGTGATTGGTCCGTCAGAAAAAGGAAAGATAGTGATTGGAGAGAAGAATGATTTGGATCTTTGCTTGACTTTGAGGATTGCTCTTATTACCTGCTTTATTTTCTTGCACAACTGGGTAACTTAGTTCAATGCCAGAGGACAACCCATACAAATATACAATTTGATGAGGAATCAACAATAGTAATAAGACTATTAACAAATTCTAATCTTGTTATTAGAGATTTAGAGTAAGAGTAAGATTAAATGGTTAACCTGTTAGTCATCGAACTCAGTAAAATGAGTTATATCACGTGTGTTGCATGAGTTTTATTTTTTGTGATTTTTTAAAGGCTCGTTTATACTTTGACTCTTTTATTTGACTTTTTATTTTTGTTACTTAGATGCTTTGATACCAAAAAAATGGCAACTTGTGAATATGAAAATTCTAAATAATTCATCATGTGAAATTGTAAGACTAGTAACCCCTTAACAAATCTCACTTGTGAAATAGACAAGTGTTGTGGAAAGTGAATGGCTAACATGTTTTTCATTGAACTCTTAGTAAATAAGGAGATCGCCCCCCATTGATCTTCAAGATAAACGTTATTTGTTTATCTTGTACTCATATCGGCAGTCCCTACTCCATTCATCAACCTTTGTTGGAAGCATTAGCTTATTTACAGTGATAAAATTTAGCTAGATGGAGTCATACTAACTGAAGGGTACCGACACCACCAGTGAAGTTTCCTCCCCTCCCCAATCTCCACCCTCCTTCCACCACCAAATTAAACGAAAAAATTTAGGGCATGGTCAACCCCAAAGGGTAAATACGGCCATGTGCTCCATTGACCATTGAAGTTGATGGAAGAAGAACACATTTTGAATGGAAGATGGAGGAAGGAGATTGTTAACTGCGTTTGTTGATGAAGCATTCTAACGTGGCATTAGTCACAATCATGCCTGGTAAATGTACCACAATACGTCAATACCCATCACTTAATGGAGGAAATGTCATTAATACCTCCTAAGTGATATCTGAAAATGTTTATCATGTTGATTAACTTGAATTTCCTCGTAAATGTGTTCTAAAAATTGTATTACTTCTATACAAGTATCATATATCCTTTTTTTGTGATCATTTTGTACTCTCAATCAATGAATTCTAACAATGGTTTACAAGTAACATTCAATTTTTGATACTTTTGAATGTTAACTTTTTATATGGTTGCATGTTTTATGTTACAACAAGTACGATTAAAGTTGTACATGTAATTTCATATATTAAATTTAAAGTGAAACAATTTTTTTTAACACAAAAGAAGATTCATATATTACTGCCCGTTAGGCTTAAAACATCCATTACAACAAAAGCATTACTCTTCCCATCATAACCAAAAGGAACCCAAAATATGGTACTAATGGAAGAGTAATAAAAGAAAGACTTATTACAAAGGTGAACTACTAAGACAACACTTGGAAAGAAACTATAATACAAACTGTTAGTAGAACAACTACAGCAAAAGCAATGAAGCGCAACACAAGTAGACATCCAGCACCGCGACAGGAGAACACCAAAGAGACTACCCGGACGAGGTGGATGATCAGCATCATTGATCTGCTTAGCAAAAGGAGGAACCAAGAGATTAGTGAAGATAGTACTAGAACAATTAGATGAATGAAAAGAGTACTAGTACAATATTTAATCATAATAAAGCTATTAAGGACTATGACAAAAAAATGAAAAGCAAGAGATTAAAAAGGATAATTAGAATAGTGAAGATCAGCTTATTGTCGTTTTGGAGTTGTCATTGATGTTTTATACTCGTTGTAAAATATAAAATGGATAAAAAAAATATATAAGGTCTCGTTTTGTTGTATATTGGAATTAAATGACTATAAAAAGTTACAATTTATGGAAAATTTTATTGCCTAGGAAATATCTGAAATTGTGTTTGGTTGACATATAAGAAATCGTATTTCCCATGATTTAGTTTTCTATGTTTTGTTTGGTTAACTTATGTAATACCAGTGTGGCAGTGTATTATTATAACTTGACCTACTTTTCCAAAATTTTAAGGACAATAATGTAATTTCACCCAAAATACATGTGGGAAGTTTGAGTGATCAAGGTAGGGTGTGGGAAATAAGTTCCCATGTTTTGTAGGAATTCCAAATTCCATTGGAATTTTCACTTCCTACATTTTTGCTAACAAACAACTATTCTTAAACACATTTTCCATGAATTTATATTTCTCCCATTATTCAAGTGCAACCAAAGAAGCTAAGGCCTAATTGATGAAATTAAATCATCATCCTACCCACAAATTTTTTTGATGTGAAATTTTAATCAGTAGAATCTTAATCACCCACAAATGCTTTTTTGTTGTCAAATTTTCACAAGTAGAATTTTAGGGTTTGTTCTCTTACGTTGAAATTTAGTTCAGTTCAGTCCAGCTCAGTTCATCTCAGTTCAGCTTCACTCCTAATTTCCTTCTCTTATAAAATATTCAGTTCAGCTCAGTTCAGCTGAGTTCAGTCAATGAGAACAGGCCCTTAATGTAGATTTGAAAACATGTTCGGCAATACGTAAATTAAGTTAATTGGTGGTTAATTAGAAGAATTTAGAGTTTAATTAAGTTAATTGGTGCAATTAAGGGAATAGGTTTCCTCTCGCAAAAAAAAATGAATGTGGGGTTTTTTTTTAATCAAAAAACTTTTAAAAGGTTATTTTTTTCGCAAAATGATGCTTTTAAAAGGGTTTTTTTTTTTTTTTTGACAAATTTGTCTTACTTTTATTTAGCAGATTTTCATAATATTAATAGAAATTTAGTGGTATTCCACAAAATTTATCATACAAAATTACAAACTCCTGAAATACGATGTATTTGAAGAGGTTTCTAAAACAAGTATTTGAAGTTACGACTCAGCTAAATCAAGTAATATCAAGAGATGTCCGAAATAAACATATTTAATTTTTTAAGAAAGATTTTCATAATAGCTTTCCATTAACATTAATGGAAATTCAGTTTATAAAAAATTCAAATATCTTGGGATTTTGTGGGATTTTTTTAAAAAGAACACAGTGAATTACAAGACTACAACTACATGTCATATTTCATGTAGCATATCCATTGAAATGCATAAGGTCTGAAGAGAAAAATACACCAGTATAGAGACTGAACACAATTTAGAATTTATACTATTATTAACAACGAAATCTGTAAGGTCTGAAACAATGAGAAAGACTACATTGCTTAATACAAACTATAAACTAATCATTATAGGACCAACCTCAACCTATCTCCCCTCCCCCCTCAAAAGAAAAAAAAAAAAAAAAAAAAAAAAAAAAAAAAAAAACACTTCGAACCAGAATATGAACACCACTCGTGCAGTGCAAACTCCAAAGGGCAGGCCTGAGTTGAGAGACAAATGGTTTAAGAAAAGGCCAAGAGATCCGAAAGTCGGAGCACACCCTGAGATGTCCAAGGCAGAGCACCATAACTCTTCCCCCAGATTGAAAGGCCAACACCATCAAACCAGAGATGTCCGAGGTGGAGCATCACAACTCTTCCCGCCACGCACCAAATTGAAAGGCCAACACCATCAAACCAGATATGTCCAAGGTGGAGCACCACAACTCTTCCCCCAAGTTGAAAGGCCAACACAAGCACCACTACTCTTCCCCCAAGTTAAAAGGCCAAACACAATCAAACCAGAAATAGCAATGCTTCCATTGTTTCTACATTAAGTTCCTTTTTTTTTTTACTTGATTTGTTCTCTCTTAAATTTTTTTTTTTTTCTTTTTTTTTTTCTATCTTAAATTTTTTTTTTCTTTTTTTTTTTCCCTTTAAAATTTTTCTCTCCAAGTTTTTTTTTTTTTCTGATTTTTTTTTAAAAAATTCCAACTTCAGCTCATCAGTTACACCTAAGTAACCCAAAACTAACTGCACAAATAACAGCAGGACAGAAGTTGAAACCGTCTTAAATCTAGCATCTGTAGTATTGTCTCGAACAACCAAGCAAACCTGAAACAGTCAAAGGGAAGAAAGCCAGCAACACAATATTGCACTTACCCGAGAAACTGGCTTTCTCTCCCACCCACCAAACTCACGCCAGCACAGTCGTTGTGGACCCAGGTTTCTGCAAATGTCCATCAGATTACTACACTGCCCCACTTCAAGCTGTACTAGCAAGACTAAGCCTGAAAATTATCACAGAAAATGCAAACAAAAGCAATATAAAGATGAACATTGTAATGAATATAAGTTACATTAAAAAAAAGGATTCTAAATCGGAAATAAGCATGCCTTATTACTGGATCTTGAATTGTTCTCGAGTCCGCTCCAATGCTTGCCTTCAACTTTACACCATTTATTCCATTTGTCTTCACAACATAAACACAAGAGTCACAAGTAAGCAGCTCAGAAAAGAAACATAATAAGCTCAAGACATAAAAGACCAAGGAAATTCAGAATAAAAGTTAAGTGACCAGCCAGCTTTTGCTCAAACTATTAGTTAAAACTTAAAATAATCAAGGAAACATAAGCATAATTGCAGAAATTGACACAGTGAAAGAGGACAGAGCAGCAAAAGGCCAATATTTGTATAATAAATATTAGAACAATGAACCACAAATTTTGGAGCCAATACTGATATAATAATAGCAGATAAGAGTAAAAAGATAAAACCTCATATCCATCTTGCAATGCTACGTTGCTCTTCATGAAATCACCTTTTGCATTAGTGAGCAAGCCAGAAACTTCCTCAAACGCATCATTTTGAATTAAACTCTGGTTTACACTTCCTTCAGAACTGCTAATTTTCCCACCCTCTTCATTTGCTTTAGGTTCCGAATCAAGATCCCTGAAAACCCCATTGCTTGTAAGAACAGAGACAGCACTGCAGGTAGAGGTAGAAGGAATATCTGACTTTTCTGCAACTGAGACAGTACTGGCAGAAGTAGCCAGCCCAAAATCTTTAGCATCATGATCCAACACCGCATTCTTATTTGTTGAAACATACCCTGAGACCATCCCTGGAGGTGAACCCCGATCTACCACAGCTGTCACATCACACTCTGGCAGTGGAGACCCAGAATTATGAAGCACTGAATCAGGAGACACTGAAGCACCACATGGACTAATGGACCGCCGCTTCCCCGGTTGCCCAGATATATCTTCACTAGAACACTTTCTTTTATGAGACCTTCCACCATAAACTTCATCTTTTGGACTACTCGAACTTTGTACTCGCTGGTCACCTAGAGACCTTGATAATCGAGAACGCTTATATCCCTCTGGAAAAACAAAAGCTGGAAGCAGCTTTTTACGGACATGGGACACATATATATCCATTCCTGGTTTCCAGTAAGAGTACATATTTATTGAATTCCTAAACTCATCAACTGTTACGCGAATATCAAACTGCTGTCCCTCCTGAGCAACCTCGCCTTGCTTCCTTTGCAAACCCATAAAAAATGCACAATGAGCCCTTTGCCTGGATGGATCAAACAAGTCATGTGGACAGGGATGGCACTGCAGTTTCCCAAGAGTATCACGTTCTATCTGAAAAGTACAACAGATAAAACAAGACCTATTCAGACAAAAACCAATAACGAAATGCAGAAGAGACAACTGGAATTCATAAGATAACAAATAACAATTGTGTGCAATGTAAAACAGCTTGACAAGCACCAATAAAGCTTAAGCCCCAGCAAAGACCAATAAAGCCACCACTATTCCATTGCAGACAAAAACAAAAATGTCTTACCATCAGAGTCAACTGTCTAAATCGGGATTCTACCCAACCTCTCCAAGAACGCAAATCATCAGCATCAGCAGCAATTATGTCAACTTGTAGATAGTTTTTATAGCTCTCAAAGAACAAATATGGCTCAAACAGAGAGCCCCAGCGTGCCTTGTTAAGCTCAATATCCTATGATAATCAAGTAAAAAAAAAAAAAAACTACATTAGTGTCTTCCGAAAGATCTTAAAAAAAAAATTTAAAAAAAAAAAGGCTTCAAACCACCTTACCTGACAAATCTTGTTGCCAAACTCGAGCTGCTCCATCATTACCCGGAGAGTACTAGGCGAAACATTGTAGCTAGAATTCATGCAAGGGTACGCAGGAGTAATGATAGGCATGTGATGAGTACGGTCCCGATGATTTTTACGAGGATCCCAAACTGGAAATCCAAGCTCTTCCTCTTCAATCTCACAAAGCATCACAGGGTTGGGCCAACGCCACTGGGTAAAGACCCTAAAAAATCGAGAAACCAGCATACTTGGTACTGCATTTGGATACAGCTGACAAACCCGAGCAACTAGAATTGCCCAATTTACACCTCCAAGAAATCCAGTCACCTAAGCCAACAGATTGATGAAATTAACAAAAGTGGGAAGAAAAAAAAACACTAAATTGGGAATATAATCAACAATAGCAACTTGGAACAGCATAGAAACTCACATTTGAGTAAACACCTCGTTTTTTCGCCCAAAACTTAAGACACCGAAGCGCAGTGCGGAAATGCTGAAAATGGAAGATAGTTTATAATTTATAATCATTCAAGGATCAAAGCAACAGCAAATAAAAGCTGCTAGTGGACCAGGACTATAATCATATTGTACTAAAAATACAAAATCTAAAATACAACAAAAAATCATTAATAACTAAAAAAAATGAAGGAATATAGAGCATTGCAAGGCTAAAGAAACCGAGTTTTCATGTGTACCTTGATGTTAGGAACTAACTTAAGAATTTGATCTGCAACCCTGCATCCATTTAAACTTCGAACAGTAGCTTCGTCAACATTGTATAGAACCGAAACATCGGAAATATCCAAGTCCTGCAACAATGCTCATTTTAGTTATCATGCTGGAGTCACACTATTAATAATAATAACTTACAGGAAAAGAAAACGATCACAATACTACCAATGTACAATTCTTCAGCAATATATATAATAGATCCTCTAAGTACACAATAGGAGATCAAATGTTACTAAAAGAAAGCAGATGCAGCTAGTATTGGAATAGGATATTGTAACTAACTACCCCAAAAGAGACACTGCTACTGCCCTTTGCCAAAAAAAAATGCAGTCCCGCAAGATATTATGCAATTACATGCTACAAACTTCAATAGTGCTGACTACAAAATAAAGGGGATGGCATCAAAACAAGCACTACCTCATCATTTTTAACTCCATAAGCAAAAGCATGAGGACAAATAAAAAGGATAGAAAAAATATACTTCACAATAAGAGCCATGTAAAGTCCACAGAAAATTAAACCAATTATAGTGTGAAAAAATCAAAGTACTACTTACTTCAGGAACAACCAAGACGGAAACACTAGCATAAAGAAGATCAATAGAAATCCCATCAAACTTAAATTTCATCACTGGTACATGCGCATCAGGAATTGGTTGAAGCTCGGTCACTTCCACCAATTGTGCCAGAATATCATGGAAAATGTAAAAGAAATCCTCCTATTGAGCACAAGGTAGAAAAACAATTAGAAGCTAAAACCCGGAGCAAATTCAATGAAATTGAACAAATCGCACAAATTAAGACAACTACTTACATCTCGGTTGATATATGATGGCCCCACACATAAAGCATCTATATCAGCTCCGGGACCACTCACCTGTATAGGGCATGCAAAGGATAAGTTTCAAATCGAATTAATGCAAAAAAAAAAACAATTAGTATTTATGTCAGAAAATAAGTCATACAAAAAATAACTCCTTTCTGAAAGCATACTTAAATAAATCACAGCAAGAAACTGATACCATAAATCAGCATAGCAAACCAAAACAAGACACATTAAGAAAACTATGAAATCATCAGTTATCGCAATAAACGACATCAAAAATCTCTGAAAAGAAGTATCAGAAAAACCAGACAAAGAAAACTTTAAGAATCTATAACTTGAGTTTTAATCAACAATGCATAATCAATCTCCTCAAATGCAGATTCACCAGACAGATATTAATCAATAGCAGCAATCTAAAAATGGTTTCACCAAAGCATAAAATCTTTGATTTCTTACCCCCAGACGACAAGATCCAAAAGTGAGTATCAATGCATTAGCATCCTCAACCATTTGATCTGTATACCCTCTTAGCCGAGTAAGTTGTTTCACCCAATCTTTGACAAGCTGAGAAGTAAAAGTATGAATTAATACTCAGAATTCAGAAATTAACATGATATCAGAGAGCTATGAAATAGGAGACGACACAATATCATGTAAGGAAAAGGCAAATATAACAAGTGTAGATACATTCACATATAGTAATGAATGCCATCCAAAAACAATTTTCTTTGAGTCTCTTACAATCCTCACCACACAGGTCATGCAAGAAAGTGAAGGCATAAAAGAAAGAAAATCCATCATACCCTTGTTGTCGTCAATAGTAAAATAATACTATACAAAAACAATCTTAATCCTAAATCGCAATCATTATTGAGTTGAATGCTTGGTGATATGATAGTCCAATATAGTTCAAGAAGAACTCTACCAATACAGACACAATCTTAATCTTGATTGAGATAAATGCTTGGTAATATATATCTAATCCAACAGAGTACAAGAAAATCTCTACAGCTTCTGGTGGCAACAAAATTTAGTACCTTGACAATAACATGGAAATAATCTGTCTCTGGCCATTCACCAGAGAGCAAATCCAACGACCGATAAAAGGAATCACACTGGAAAGGTAATTAAAAAGCTAACGACCACATTAAAGGTAAACTCTTCTAAATTATTACATATTAAACAAAAACATACACTGCTCCATCCATGTTAAAGATTTACTAAGTACTGACACAAACCAACATATGATAAACTTTAACATTTATAGTTTAACATTTACAGACTAGTTTAACCGCGCTCTTCAGCACATCTCTATTCTCTACAAAAATTATCTTGATCATACAGTAATATCTAACTATAAACAACAAATAAATCCACTTTTCATATATGATTACAACAACCTCGTTTATATTACAACTTCAGCAAGTCTAGGGGCTAGGGCATTCATACAAATGTCAACTAATTAACAATAATAATCAACAATCAACCAACAAAATCCCAAATTCGACAAAATCAACTAGAATTCATGTCAGAAATAAGAACATAACTTCAACACACATCAATTAAGTTCTTATACCTCTCTAAGGCGAGCCAAAACCGCTTCCCTCTTCGCCGCCTCGTCTTTGCTTTCATACAAACCAGAATTAACCAAAAACTGAAATTCCAATACAAACGATCAACAACAATCAATTACCAAGAACAAAAATCCCTAATTAAAAATTAAAAATTCAAGAATCAAACCAACAAACCTTCTCCAATTCCCGAGTCTTCTGCAAATCAACAGCAGAAGGTCCCGCCATAGAAATCGGCTTCGTCACTCCAAGTTGCTTCACCAATCCTTCTGTACTCCCCATCCTTCTTCACTCAACAAAAATTCTCTCAAATTTTCACCCAAATTCCCAATAACAAACCCTAAATTCACAATGATCTATCCTCAGAACCAAGAAATAAACCCGAATTTCAAAATTAATTGAAACCCTAATGATCAAAATTCAATCACGATCAAACAAATTAGGAAAGAATGAAGAAAACCCGCAATTCTAAATTGAGAATTGGGAGATAGTAATTGAATATCAAACCCTAAGAAGAATCGGAACCCTAGAAAAATCGAACGAAGAAACGAATTGTAAGGGGGTTCCAATTCAATTGAGAGAAGAAGAAGAGGAGAGAGAAAAAGGGAGGTTGATCGGTTTGGCGGCCAATTGATATTTTTTATTTAATTTTTTTTTTTTTTGGGAAGAGATTATTAATTAATATAGGAAAAAAAATCTCAAAATCCGTAACATTTTCGGAAAAGGAAAATAAAAAAAGGTAGAAATATAAAAATAATGGGAGTAATTAAAGGAAATAAAAGATATTGTTAATGTGATTTTAGGAAATTAGGGGGAAAGATAGATTTTAGCAACGTCGGCTTTAATTGAGTTGGGATTTTTGGCGTACTTTTTGTTGATCCTTATACACGTCTACGCGGGTATCTAGTTTGTAATTGTTGTACTTTTCTTTCCTTTTTTAGGATGGTGCTTTCAAATAATATCGTCAATCGTTGTTGGTTGATTTATCGGTGTTTTATTTGTACTCTTTTTATCTTGAAATAGGTTTTGAAAATATTTGATTAAAATGGTTGATTAAATAATGAATGGGGTTGGATTAATTTTTTTCAAGATTGTGGCTCTCTAAACACCAAAAAAAACTTAAATAAATGTTATGGAATTTGCTAATTTATCTCTAGTAACTTGATATTTGAGTATTTGACTTTGTTCAAACTTTTTATCAAAAATTATAAGGATTTTGCTAACGAATGTTCATGTGGTGTTATGTAAGCATTTAAAATTAATAAAATGGCATTAATTTGGAATGGATGACAAAATCACGAGTCGATTGGTGTAATTATTGTTCATTTTGATTTAATGTTACTATATTTAGTTATCTTGTTTAGCACCCTCATGACGTTCATTAGCTTTTGCCAAAATTATAATTGCATATTTATTCGGGTAATGTACTTTGGGGGGGGGGGGGGGGTAATGTACTTTGATTGTGTAGTCTCTTCGTCTTAAAATATACGAAGTATTATTTATGTTTGCGACTGATTGGGGTAAATTTATGTAAATGCTTTGATTTCAAAAGGTTGATATTTGATTTGTTTAAAACTGTGAACAGCTCATTTTGTGGTTTACTTGTAACCTCTCATTCAAAATCGATGAGGATTGAATAAAAGGACTACTTCTTATTGTTGAAATTGACTAAACAATTAATGATTGTTGCAATATATGTGAATAGACTAATTAATATACGCAAACGTATTTGGTCGTAAGGTCGGGGTGTCATTTGACTCTACTTATTTTATGTTCAGCCGTTACCTCATGGAATGAATACCACACGTCTTGTCATCTTAACTAGTAATAATTTATGTTTCATTCATCCACATAAATGTATATAAATGTATAATACAAAAAAACACCCAAAACTAAAAAAACAAATGAAACTCATATTATTCTTTCAATTCTTTTCAATATTTTAACATTATATTTCTAAATTATTAATACAAAAAATTTCAAATACTTTATACTTTAAAAAAAAAAAAAAAAAAAAAAAAAAAAAAAAAAAAAAACTCTAAGCAACATTCCAGGGCAATGTCTGGGTCAATACACTAGTTACAGGTTAAAACAAAATACTCTTTATGAAATTGAACACTAAGATCATTTTCTTTTCACCTTATTTTCATTCACTTATTTAATAAAAAATAAGTTAAAATGTTAAGAAAATATAAGCTACTTCATCTTCTGTGATTGTTTGATTTATCTATGATGTAATTAGTTATGAGGTGTTATGTACTTGTATTGGAATTATAGATTTCTCATGAATTGTTTGTAAGCTCATTAAAATATCTTTTATTAATAAAACCTTAAAGTTAAAATTTTTCCTAATTAAAATATTATGGCTCACAAATATCATATATTCATATTCAAAAAATGAAGTGAAGTCGTTCTTAAACAATTGGGCTACGAAAACGCCGCATGATTGGCCACTTGGTAGTAGTGGTACTTGGTAGTATTGAAAAGTCCAACAAGTCAAACGGTGGGAACAAATATTGGATATTGAATGACACATGACCCACTCTAAAAGCATGATGTCAATGCCCCACTAGTCCAATTGAATAAGCATATCCCATAAATTACGAAATATGTAAGCCCACTAACATAGAACATGATGCACGAATCACAATTCAGCCCAAACAAAAGAGGTACTAATAAGTAATAATCCAACATATACCTCAAAGTCTTCAATACCTCCTCATCTTCCCAAATACATCTCCCTTCCATCTGTATTTTACATGGTTTTCATCACTTACTTTTTAACTATGAAACTTAAGTTACAATGAACCAAAAAATTATGAAAAGGTTAGGTAAGGTTGTGTTCTGATAGACTGAATTGAGTTCAACTGAACTTAACTGAAATGAATTAAACTGAAATGGATTTTTTATGAGAGAAGGAAATTAAGAAGTGAACTGAACTTATTGAAGCTGAACTGAACTGAAAATAATATGAAGAGAACAGGCCCTAATACTGTAATATTCAATGAATCGAATTTAATTAAAACTCATTTAACAATCTTTTCTATATCTCCGTACAAAATATACAAATGAATCAATTAAAAATATGCTTTAAATGATTAAATTAGCTTTAGCTAGTAAGAATATGTTGCGATTCTAATCAACAAAAAAAGGGTTACAAATTTACAATATATCTGAGTAGTCTTCTAGAGTTTAGAATAGTAACAAGCAATTTTATACTAACTTTAAACAATTAGCATCCCATCTTAGTATAAATTGTAGAATGTGCTAAAGTATTACCCGTTCTTATTGTCGCAAAAAATAAAATAATATCACAACTCATGAACAATATTTACGTGCATTCATGAGTACATTCTATGACATGTCAATATATCATAGACGTCTAGATCCTCTCCCTCTCATAAATATTCAAACGAAGTAATCTTCAACCTTGTGATGACTATTGACTAATTAATAAAGACATAATGAAGAATGAAGTATGCATGTCAGCAGTAGGTATAATGAGTAAAGGTAGGGTTAATGTACACCATCATGACCAGTCTTCAATTTGTGTTAACGGTTCAAAAATAGCATCATTATTCTTAAGACATAATTTTGCCTATTACATGCTTTGCTTAATTGCTTAATAACTCAATTTTATTCTATTCAAATTCGAAACTTAAACATGTATGCTAATTATCATTTAACTGACATGATTAAGTTCGTCCTTCTTTGAGCTTAATAATAAACACCCCCACCAATATCAAATTAATCACAAAAGCCAAGAAGTGATTGGAAACACAAACAAATTTGGAAACTTTTGAACCTTTCTTGATAATAACATTTTAACAACATTATACCATATTAATCAGCTTAGCTTCATCTTAGCTAATTACGATAGCTTTGACATTCTAGGAACTTTGAAGGGACTCTCCAACTAAATATATTAACTCTTTCTGATTTTTTTTTTTTATTTATATTTGATTATTATTCATGTCTTTTAATTGCAGCCCTACAAAAATTTATTTGATACTCTATAATACACCTTCCAAATTTTATTTAATTATTTTGTTGCAAATGAGCTATTAGGGCATTACAATTTACAATTACAAATGTGATAGAGGAATTTTGACTTTGTGACCTATTGTATGTAGGCTTTTAGTTTTCATTTGCTAGAATTGCCACTACGCTAAAACCTCATTGAGTCATTATTCATTGGTATACTGTATACACCTAACAAAAGTGATCCACATACACTAATCCAATTAAAAAATAAGTATTACCTCGAAAATGGATATATGAAGTTTTTGAATTAGATAGTCATAATTAACTAGGACTTGCCTTGATTATTTTTATTGTGAAACCTGAAACAATTTTTACTATAATCAAAATTGACCTAAGAATAACGAATTCTACTAATTGAATATATAAAAGTCATTGGTTTGTTATTATATAATCTCAAATACTATTTGCTACTTTGTTTTTTATTTGTTACTTGGATATTTGTATTCTCCTTGAATCCCTTAGCTTGATTGATCTAGTTGCTTATTACCATGTTCTCTGATTTCATGCCATGACCTAAATTTCCCCACGTTGGCCTCTTACAAGTCTCACCGTAGCTCTAATGTTTCATTGGTACAAAAGCAACTACACAATCAAGCCTGCTTGAGAGTAATATTTGATGAAATATAACTCATTATTATATTTATCACTATACAAATTAAAATTTGTTGGATAGTATATGGTTTCATCACTATACAAAATTAGGAAATTTTAGGATGTATAAACAAATCACGTAACAACATACAAACTAGGGCATGTTTTGATTACTAAACTGAAGTATACTGAACTGAACTTAACTTAAGCTGAAGAAAATAGGTCCTTAAAGTATGATTGTATTTTTCATTCGAGTTGTTTGTGTGTTCCATATAAGACATATTATCTATGTTTTTTGTATCTTTTAATTAGAGAAAACCTTAATTGAGTATATAATTTGGATTAGAAAATTAGGAACACAATTGAATTGTTCATGGGGTTGTCAAAGAGTTGAAAATTTTTTTGTCACATTTTTTCCTAGCGTCTTCCAAATCCTTTAAAATATAAATAAGTACAAATATTCCTACTTAATTACTTTATTGTATAAAAAAAATATGGAGTACTTTATTGTAATCCAGGTGTTTTTCTTTAAAAAACATTTTTGGGTAGGGTACATTGCTCTATAAAGCAAAAAATAAAAATAAAAAATAGTAAAAAATAAAATAAAATAAAAGAGAGGTGAAATTTAGTTGCAGACTATGATTGGTGGAACAAAACTTTTTTTGAAATTGATAAAGGGAAATACGGAGTAAAGTTTTTGATTCGTCTAATTTTATTTTTGCTCTAACTTTTTAGGCGTAAAATAAACTCCGTAATACTCAAAAATAACTTTTCTCTCTATTTTTTTTGTTCTAAATTACTTGTTTTTCATTACCTTAATTTACTTTATAATCTGACCATTCTTTTTGTCATCTAATGCACTCTTTCACAAGGCATTTGTCAGATTAAAAGCAAATCTTAAAAGATAAAGTGAAAAAAGAAAAGTAATTAACTAAAACACAGTTGTTTTAATTTGTTGTCAGAAAAAAAATAATTTGAAAAGTAGAAAGAGGAAATTATTTTGTTTCTTTTCATTTGAAATCACTAGAGTAAATTATTTTACATGCAAGGGGCAAATTCATTGATTTGCATGAAATGTTTTCTTAATGAGTATAAATTGCCTTCTCCTACTATTAAATTTAGATACTAAGGGTATGTTCTCATACGATTATTTTCAGTTCAATTCGGTTCAGTTCAATTCAGCTTCTAATTTTCTTCTCTTATAAAATATTCAGTTCAGTTCAGTTCATCTCTAATAAGTTCAGTTCAATTCAGTCCAGTTCAGTTCAGCTGATTAGAGTCTGTTCTCATTGACTGAACTCAGCTGAACTGAATTGAGCTGAACTGAACTAAACTTAAATAAATATTTTATAAGAGAAGGAAATTAGGAACTGAACTGAACTAAACTAAGTTGAAGTGCTGATTTGAACTGAACTGAAAATAAACGTATGAGAACAAGCCCTAAGTACTCTTTTTTGGTACGCAATCGAGATTCGTATATCACTATATCAAAACTATCAAGTACGTTAATGATAAATATTGTATATTGACGAGCATAAAATTTTAAGTGAAACATTTAGTGGTAGACACATATTCTCTACTTTTAAATTTTAAGTATTATTGTTAAATCAATACAAGTTTACAACTTAGGGCTTGTTCATATTTACTGAACTGAGCTGAACTGAACTGAACTGAGCTGATTGGAGCTGAACTGAACTGAACTGAAAAATTAAAATGCATAAAAATATATGAAAATGTTTATGAAAATTAATGATAATATATATAGTGGATTATGAAAAAATATAAAAGTGTTTTAAAAATAACTCTGTATTTTAAATCATTATATTTTAAATTATTAAATTTTTGTGTATTATATTTTAAATATATATATATAAATAAAAAGTATTCTTCAATATTTTACTGTAGTCAATCGTTGCTTGTTTACTCTACACAATTTTGTTCGTTTACATGAATTAGGGATTCCATTCACGCACCAAGTTGAAGTCATGAGACCAACAGAAGATCATACTATGTACGATGATAACAGAAAAGCAGCTATAGATATTGTACGAAACCAAATAACTGATCAGATATGGGAGTCAATTCAGAGGAATGCCGAGGTAATGGAGCAACTTAATGAAGAAGAAGACGAAAAACTAACCGATTATGAAAGCTAGTAACTGTTATGTAGTACTCTCATTTTGTCAATGAGTTCAACTATAAAAAAACATGTGACCATTTTGAACGACGAATATAATTTAAAATAATAATAATAATAATAATAATAATAATAATAATAATAATAATAATAATAATAATAATTATTATTATTATTATTATTATTATTATTTATATTATTATTATTATTATTATTATTATTGTTATTATTATTATTATTATTGTTATTGTTATTGTTATTATTGTTATTGTTATTGTTATTATTATTATTATTATTATTATTATTATTATTATTTTTATTATTATTATTATTATTATTATTATTATTATTATTATTATTATTATTATTATTATTATTGTCTTTGTTGTAATATGCTAAAACATCTAAAACAAAAAAATTAACAACTGGGCTGAACTGATTAGAGATGAACTAAACTGAACTGATTGGAGCTGAACTGAAAATAAGTAAATATGAACGGGCCCTTAAATTCATAAAAATCACGTCACATTAGCAGCAAAAAAATCATATGCAATTAGGCAGTGATAAGTGAGCGACTGAGCGTAACTTTCGTTTTTTAAGAAGTAGGATATGTTAAACCTTGGATGTTTGTCATCATTCTTTTCCTTTCAGGTTGTACAAATCTATATGCACTTAAATCAATCGGACTATTTATCAAGGTTACAAAACACCAATACAGGATCATATCTTTTAATAGAAAAACTCACTTTACCTTTGCTGATACAGGGTCAGGTGATCATAATATTAAACCTAATCATAAGCTATTACTCACATAATCAAGCTTTATAAAACCATATGAATTCATAGTACATTAGTACTATTTGTAATTAATTTTTGTTAAAAGATTTGCTATGTTGCCAATTTTCCAATATTTCCTAACTGTGATACTCTAAGTTTGCCTATGCAATTTGAAAACTGAAAAGGAAATTTTGGTTCCATGATTTGCTTTGGATTTGTTCAATTCCTCTTATTTAAGGGTAACTCAAGTTTAAATTACAATTAAATTAAATTCTAATAAGTTTAGATATATGAAATCAGGTGAATATAACACACCCTTAATTAAAACTAGTCGTTGGAGCACGCGCGTTGCGCGTGCCCCTCCGACGGCAAGATAAGTACAATTCGCGGCTGTGTTTGTTTTTCTGATATTCGTGGTTGTGTTTGGGCTCCGACTTAAATTACTTACACTGTTTTAAATGGGTCAAGTATGCTTAGTGTATATAGATTTAAAGTTAAATGTATCAAAATGTTATTAGTTAGGATCCTCTTTATCAATATTAGTTGGAGTTGGAGTCTTTGTTGGTTGAACATGGATTGTGTATTGTTGGTCATAAATAAAGATTATGAATATGTTAGGTCAATGGACTATTGGCTATTGGGTTATGCCTTATGAGTACAAGTGGCCAAATCATTAAATTTAGTGCAAAAAAGAAAGTATACATTTTTGAAAAAGTGTACTAAGGGTCTGTTCTCATTGACTGAGATGAACTGAACTGAACTGAACGTAGTAGAGCTGAACTGAATTGAACTGAACTAAAATGAATATTTTATGAGAGAATGAAATTAGGAGCTGAACTGAATTGAACTGAACTTATTAGAGCTGAATTGAACTGAAAATAATCTGATGAGAACAAGGCCTTAGTGGGAGATATAATATGGCCTATTTTGTTATTACATGCAATGTATTAAATTATGTAAACATGCATATGTTTTATATATAAAAACTGCTTTTTATCTCAAAAAAGAAATGTGGACCTTATTAACTATAGAAGGAATTGTGGGTGTTATTAACTCAAAAAATACTCTTATTTTAACCCAAAAAAACATAAACATATATAATCTTGAAAATATATTTAGAAAGTTTAGTTGATTTTGACTTAAACAAAGTTGCTCAGTTAGACATATGGACATATAATAGTTGTAATACCCCTCATGATTGCTTTAAAGGAGTTTGATATACTACTCATATCAACAAGATGCATCTTCCTTTTAGGAAGCCCATATTCTAATAATAATCCATAGTTAAGCATGCTTGGCTGGGAGTAGTCTTGGGAGTTTTCTTGGGGTGCGCATGAGTGAGGACAAAATGCGCCGGAAGGACTTGTGTTGGTCTATGGGGATTATATGCATGTGATTTAGCTAAAGTTTCTTTTTTGTTAAATTTATGTCAATTTTGACTAAGAAGTAAACTCTTGATCATGGCCAATATGATTCCCAAAATCTATACCGAATAACTTATTCAACATGTAATCAAAATGATTTTCGAACATGTAAATTAAGGGAAAATTAGTAATGGGGAATACATAGAACACACCATCACATTAGATCATCCAAAGCTTAAAAAACCCCTAATTATTTCTCAGAAGTTTTTAAAAACATCATCCATTTTTGTTACAGAAAAAAAAGAGCAATATTTTTAAAACCCTCCTAGTTATTATTTATTTAAAATAGAGATGTATTCTATGGTTAGATAACTATACATATAACACCCCCAAGTAGTTAGTAAAACATTTAAATTAAGAAACTGTGACACTAATGTAAGATCAACAATATTTTTTGAGGTACAATTATGAGTTCTTTAATGACTCATTATGATATTCTTGATAATCTAGCAAGGGAGTTTAAATAGAAGACATCGATCTTACAAATCTGTTCTAGATTAGCACTATCTATTGCTTTTATCTTGGATGTTTTCCAGCTCTCGACATCTCTGCAACAATGTTTCCTTACCTGTAAAAATGTAGCATACCATACACTTCATCAAAAATTGCATTCCAGTAATAAAAAGATAAAACAAAAATACCATACATTTCAGTCATTACTCAATAATCGGCTAATCAGGACACCATCTACCAATAAGCTATATTTTAGTATTACCTCTTTAAGATACAAACCACTCTGAAATTTTGCTACCCGACAATCAATAAAAAGAATAAGGTGTACTAATTGTCACTAAGGCAACTATTTCTATCCTTATTAGTTACCTAATTGATTTGGCAAATAGACAATTTCTAGAAGAAATGGCAATGTATGTCATAACAAAGCTTGAGCATATATAAAACCTAATAATGAAGCTGCTGAGTACAAACATAGGTTTTTCTGAGACAAATCGATCATATGAAATAAAACCAGCACAAGTGAACAAACTATGCAGTATTTGATAGCCTAAAACTGTTTTTCCAGATCAGGTGCACAATTACCCTCTCGAGGTGGCCTGTAGAAGGTGGCTACTACTTTTCCTCCTAAAAAAAAATAAATAAAAAAAAAGGTGGCTACTAAGAAATAATGTCCAGGGAGAAGGGGACAGGAGCCTTGAACCCAGGATGACCTAGGTAATGAGCTGATGGAAACCAGGGCATCCAATCACTTGACTCTACTCAATTCTTGATTAATAATAGCTTAACACTATGATCCAGGAAATTGCTAGCACTAATAAACCAGACATTCAAAAATCAATCCAAGTCCAAGCTCCAAAGTTCATCTATATACATATAATAGCAGCAACTCATATATTTTTGACTTCCTAAGTATGAAACAGAATCAGCATCACCAGGGGCAAAAATTTCAGTATCATCATAATTTAATTTGACTAATAATTAGTCAATATATATTTCATATAATTTATTAAAAGATGCACATTCAATAATTGAATAATTGAAGAAAATATGCAACCGAAAAAAAGAAATCAGGCAAAGAGCTAACCATGCAAAGAAGAAAATCTTGCTATTTTGGCAATTATCAGATGTCACAAAATCATAACCAAAGACCCATATCAACAGATATTTTCTGGTAAGGCAGCCAAAATTCATCTTAGCTTTTGGCTGGATTGCCATCCTTCTCAACTGCAACTCCTCTTCTTCTCATCAATGTTGTCTCCATCGCTGCATTCTCGCACTTTAAATCATTATTTCATTATTTCTGTGAACAATAAATCAAAACCAGCAAAAAACTATGTCAACAAATCAATTTAAAAATAGCATCAAAGCAAATTAAGAAATGATAAATGAAAAGAACTGTGTAAAGCTTTCTTCAAGTCTACTTGAAACCTTTCCTCTTCATCTTCTTCAGCTTGTAATTGTCGAAGCGCTTTTTACCCACCGTCCCCAACTGATTAACAAGCAAGCACATTATCTTCATTCTCCGAGAAAACAGATTATAAATTAATTTAACAAAGCTTCAGAAAGTAATGACCAATGGCAACAAAAGGTAATCATGGAAAATGATAAAGGTGGTTAGTGTTTTCCCAGTATCTACCCACTAATAATAGCAGCTTTTCATCTGATCAAAACTCAAAGAAAACCTTGACAGTTATAGAGCAGTTGCAATTCAAATTCTGTTGATTTTCGTAAAATATAAACTAATATTACCATGTGTTAGCTCTTTCTTTCACATCTTCTTCATTTTCATAAATATAAACTGATACTACCCATAGACAAGCCTTATTTTGATTTAGATTGTTTGTTTGCCCCAATTTTTGGTTTATTCTTTGAATGTAGAATATGATCAAGTTTATTTTGTAATTTACACCTAGCTAAATGTCCAGACTTCAACAACTAATACAAAAATGCACACAATTGATAGAAAAATAAGCATTATAATACAAAACCCAAAGCAAATTTAAGGAGTAAGAGATAACCAAGAGGAACCCTTGCTTTCCAAGAGTCCAGTAATACTAAAGACAGCATCAGCAGAGAATCAATTCAATCCACCATAACAAATTCAAAACAAAAATAGCAAAATTACAAGAAACAAAGGGTTAAGCATTTATCAGTCAATCGAGGAACCTATATAGCGATACTACTAAAACCTGCACACTTATTAATACTACATCATCAGATTGGAGGTGAAGGTGAATCAATCGTAATGATTATGGGCTTAGGATGTGGCATTTCTCTTTACATTTCTGGCAGCTTCTGTGGCTTCCTTGTTCACGGAATTTTTGTAGTTCGGTTCATACTTGTAATCTAATTTTATAATGGATTTTGTTTCAAATTGAGATGTTGGAATAAGCAGTAGGAAGCTCTCATCAGAATTTAGCATAGCTTATGAGTTAATACTTTGAACTTATCTAAACTCAAGGTAAATTAGAAAAAAGCATAATACAAGCAAGATCAATCTACAAATGTAGATAGTGTTAACTACGTGTACTCATGGCTAATTTAGTATATTGCACTAAAATTTCTGTGAATGAAAATGGATGGGAAATACATATTCCATATAGGATCAGCAGTTTAGCACAGCACAAATATCAGTACATGCAGCCACGCAGGCACGAGCATAGACACACACACACACAGTCAAGAACTAAAAGTGAATAGCAACTCACTAAATTGTGAAAGGTTTAGATACTAAAGAAAAGAAATTATATGATAAATAATCCCAAAAACTAAGAGCAATAATACATAATGCAATAAAGCATTATAGACTCACGGCTTTTTTGTCTGCAGTGTCCTCAGGATCCTGCTGCAAGGTTTCTTCAACAATGAATGGGGTTGAGAACAGCAAGTTGAGGTCAATCAAGTCATCTACATCTTCTGGCAGCTGATCTAACGTTGTTGGTTTTGTCATTTTTAGAGTTCAAATGCTGAAATTGGTTCAGATTGTGTACTTCAGATTTTTTATCAAAATAGTAAGAAAAACATGTTTTGTTCCTCGAAGTTGCCATTTTCAAAAATGTAAAGAAAATTCTATCAATCTTTTACAAAAATTAAAATTGCCCATAATTTAACAACAAACGATTAAATGTAGCCTTTATCTTTTTATCATTCCTTATTTGTGAGTAGCTTTTTTAACTTACAAAGTAATAAGTAACAAATCTAAGTACCCATTTTATGTAAGATCATCATATTCATCAAATGACATAAACAAAATTGACAAAATTACTAAGAATATGAAATAAATGGCCCAGATCTTTGAAATTGGCCATTTAATGCAAATGAAGCAGGGATGTTAGTTGATTGAATTAATGGCCCAGCCATGATTTCCACCAGAAATCTGCATTTGATGAGAGTACTTGGTAAGCAATAATTTATAGATAGCAAAGCTCAGGATTGTAGAAGATAATTACAACAAAAAACACGTTCCAGAAACACATTTTAAAAAAAATATGCAAGTGCAAGCCTTATAATACATAGACCATGCTTGCCACCAGATTATAAACAACTATAACAAATACCGCATAAAGAAGACAGCAAAAGGCTTACAGAGCATTGGAAAGATAAAGAAAAATTCAAATTCACATTACAAAGAGTAACCATTTGTCATAAATTCTAAAAGTAAAAAAAGAAAGCCATTAACAAACAGAAATATACTATATGGAATCATGAAAACCATTCTAAAACTACAGTCACAACAATTGAAAGAGCGATTGAGCTTAAACACTACACAAATAACAAAGATAAGAGAATAGAATTTGAAACCAATGAAACATATGTAACAAGATAACACAAATCAAAATTTAATCATCACTACCTTACTAACCATACAAAGATAAGATACCACAATTCGAAACCACAGAAACATTATGTGATAAGATAACACAATTCGAAACACAATCATCACTACTTTCCCAAGCTGAGAAATCCTGAATATCACAACCCCTCCTTCAGTGCCTTACCCGGGACGAATCGCACCCAAACCAAACAAACATCTAAAATTAGCTACTGGATAAATATCATAATTCATACAACCACTAACCACGAATAAATTGTAGAGTCGTCTTTTTTGGGTATTGTATTATGTCCACACAATAAAAAGAAAATTGAAAGATCATGAATCATAATCAACATCATATTTATGCGATGAAAATAAAAATTATCATAATACTCGTATCATGCTTTATTATTAACTGAATGATATATATACTTCAATTCCTCCGTTCTTTAATTATTTGTATATATGGAGGAACATTTTGACATTTGCATGGTTTATTTATTAACTTTGACCATATATTTTTTTAAGAAGGATTTATTTTGGTCTGATGGATGAGAAATACAAACAATAAACACATGAAATAAATTAAATGTAAAAAAATAAGCTTGGTTATGTAATTAGTAGCTTAAAACTAAAAATCAAGCAATATACTGAAATTTGCTTTATCATATCCTCTAATATCCCTACTTTACATCTATACAGCTGATCAATTGAAAAAGTACATGTGAGCTGCTTCAATTTCTCTAATTCGATTAACAATGAAATGCTAGATCGAGAAATGATTTTTGATGATTAAAAAACAAACATCTAAATTAAAGTTGTTGAGCAAAAGTCCAAGAAAAAAATTACAGCCTAATCTTCCAGAAATGAGCAATTTTTACATATTTCTATTCAACCACATCAAATTGAAGGAGAGAAAATACCTTACAAGTTTCTGAGTTTCATCAAATTGATGGCAGGAACTTCCCCAACACCATTACCTCCGGCGCCGTTCATCACAGTTTCTTTCCTCTTTTTCCCTTTAAGATCAAAAGGGCAAAAATCCTTGAGGGTTTCATCACCACTCCTTCATTTTAAAATAGTTCAAGTTATTAATCGAATTTGAGAAAATTAATTAAGAAGCTTAACGAAGAAACGTAGCACAAAAAAGGATTACTGTGAAAAGATTGTCAAAATTGATATTAGATGATTATAAAAATTAAAGGATAGAGATCTTACCTCAAGAATACTGCAGAGTAGGGATGATCCCAGATGGATGTCTCGACTGATCTACAGGTTGACCACCTTCCAAGCCCTGTTCTTCCATGTCAATTCCTCTTTCTTTCCTTCTGTTTAAAATCAAATTAGGGGAAATTACTAACTTATTCACCACTAAATTAAAATTAAACCCCAATTTCCTAACTACTAAGAATCTCTTTTTTTTTTATGTTCTATTTCAATTCCATTCACTTTTAATTTCTGTTAAGGAAAAAAAAAAATTGACTAAAAAAAGAAATACCCAGTTCATCATCATGCTTGAATCAACGAAAATTGTAAAATAAAGAACTGGGTTTTTCAAGAAATTCTTCTTTTTCCTACACACAAATACACCCACAAAGATTCAATCCAAAAAATTCGAAAACAACATTAACATATATGCAAAAATCCACGACAATCGAACAAGTAAACCCCAAAAATTTGAAACAAAATCGAGAAAAAGAAAGGAGATCGGACCTGATGAATGTGACGATCGAAATTCTGAGAAGAATCGAAGCCCCATCGTCGAAAGGGATGATCGGTGGTCTTGAGTTGCTGAAGTTTTAGTTTTCTCTCTCTAGGTTCTCTCTCATTGTTTCCCCTAAATCTGACCTTTTTTCTTCTGAGATGGAAAGACAGAGGGGAAGAAGGTGAGGAAGTAGGTGAGAAAGCAAGGGCAAAATCGGCAATTCAATGAATTCAGGGGCACCTATGTAATAGCACCAAAAAACACTATTCATAAGGAATAGTAGCAACTTTTGCATTTTTATAATGGTTATGGATATATAATATTATTTCTGTAGTGTTTGATTCAATGAATCAACTTTATTGTTTGTTGATGATTAACATATCAAAACTACTCTTGCTACTAATAATACTTATTGATCTAAACTACTTTGAGTGCTAATTTAGTTAGGTTCAACAACAATCTTCTTGATAGCCAACACCAATGTACATCATTGCCAATTTGTTACCAATCTTTATCATTGTTTTTTTTTTTTTTAGTTGAGCATAAGAACTTAACCTTCATCTAACTCAACCAATGAAATAAATTTAAATATTTCACCATAAGTCAATTATAAGTTTGGCACCGAAATGTTAGGGGAGGAAGGAGGTAAACCTTCAAAATAGAAATTAGTGAAAATTAGGGGAAAAGGGTATGAGAGAATATTTGCCGTGCTTTCTCATTACCTGTAAAGTGAGTATATATACATCAAGGATACTAGGTTAGGCTAAAGCTAACTAAGGAAATATATACATAAAATATTCACAAGATAATTACAATAGATTATTAACATAATCTATCAATATTTTTATGAAAATTTATTTTAATTTCCAAAAATCACCAAATCCTTTTTGACTTTTGACTCCAATGCATCATCACAATTTAAAAATCAAAATCTTTACAACCTTCTATTTTCCCCATAAAACAATCTCAATTTCCAATTCAAAAAAGAGCAAACATTTTCATTTTATTATTCTTTTTACTTCCATTATTTTAAATTGAAAAATAAAAACCCAATAAAATAAAAAAAATAATTTAAAACTTAGTTCTATAAATACAATCACTAGTACCACTTTGCACTGGCAAATACCCCTGTTTTATCAACTCCAAAACCCCAAAAACTTCCCAACTTCAGTGCTTGCAACATGTAAAAACTCTCTGACCCATCAATCAAATCTCAACATTTACAATTTATTTCTCACACCCATCTTTTTCCTTATTTATTCCCATTAATAAAATTTATTATCATATCTTAAAACCCATCTTTTCAAATCTTTCAAAACCCCCCATTTTCTCTGTTTTTTTCCCCTTTTTTTTGAGTAAAAAACAGAGCAATCCCCTGTTTTTTCAAAAATGGGCAGAGCAACTCGATGGTTTAAATCCATTTTAGGAATGAAGAAGCAAAATGACAATGAAAAACCTGCTAAAAACAGTACAAATGAAGATGGGTTTGGGAAGAGAGAGAAAATAGGAATGGTGGAAAAAAGATGGAGTTTCACAAAAACAACAACAAAAGAAAGAGTGAAAGAAAAAGAGAATCAATGGTATAGAGATTATCAAATTTCTGAGACTGAAAAAGAGCAAACTAAACATGCTATTGCTGTTGCTGCTGCTACTGCTGCCGCCGCTGATGCCGCTGTTGCAGCGGCACAAGCGGCGGTTGCTGTGGTTAGATTGACTAGCCAAAACAGGGGAACTCTGTTTTCTTATGGTGGTGGAACTGATAGATGGGCTGCTGTTAAGATTCAAACACTTTTTAGAGGTTATTTGGTAAGTTTTTATTCTATTTTATTTTGGCCACTTTATTTATCATTGAAATTTGAGTATTTAGCTTTTTTGAATTTTTAACTTTTAAGTTTTTATTTATTTTGTTTTTTTATTTGTGTGATTTTGGGTTTAAGATGGGTTTTTGTTTTGTGATTATAAGTTTAATATGGTGGGTTTCTGATTTTATATTAAGATTTTTATTCTGTTGATGCTTAAAAGGTAGTGATGTAGGCCGGGATTTGATCTACTTACGCTAGTTGACATTCATATGAATTTTTGGGTTATCAAATTGAATTTCATGGACAAAATGTAGAATGTGAATTTTGTTAGATTTTCTATAGTACCATGGTTTTAAATTAATTTTTCAACTGTGTACTAATGAAAACTTTAAAACTGAAGATATGATATCTAAGAATTGGTTGGAAATTGAAGAGTAAATGATTTTCACACTTTCTAGAGGTGGAAAAAGGTATTTCTGGTAACTTGAAAAGATTATTTTCATGTTACTACTTCAAGAGTGATTTGGTCAACTTTTTTTGTTAAGTTTGTTTCTTCCTTTTCCCATGTGTCTTTGACATTATGAGTGCATTATTTATTTTTGAATTTGAAACTTACATGTAGAATATTGTTTTGTAAATTAATTTTGAATTTAAAATTTTATCATATGAAGATAATTACTCATGATTAACTGATTAAGAAATTAAATTTGATTTATGTTCGAAGCTAAATGGAAGGAATGTAACATTTTAATGTTTTGAATTAATAGGCCAGAAGAGCACTTAGAGCTTTAAAAGGACTAGTAAAATTACAAGCTCATGTTAGAGGCTATCTTGTTCGAAAGCGAGCTGCGGCAACTCTACATAGTATGCAAGCTCTCATTAGAGCTCAAGCCGGTGCGCGTTCTCAAAGGGCTAAATTAGCTCTAAATCGAATTAGTAAGGTCCCCTCGGAGTTTCGATCACGAAAATCCATGGTAAGAGTCTCAAATTGTATTTGAAAAATAGATGATCAAAATTTAATTAATTGCATCTACAATGACTAATGTGTGATGTTTCCCTATATATTTTTTCAGGATAATAGGTTTGATGAATCGCGGTGTGATCAATTTTATAGCAAGAGACTATCAACATCGTATGAGCCGTACAATAATGCATATGAAGGGAGTCCAAAAATCGTTGAGATTGATACATATAAAACTAAGTCAAGGTCAAGAAGAATCAACCCTTCAATGTATGATTTTAGTGGTGAAGAAATGCAATACCCAACAATGTCTTCACCACTACCATCACATCCTTACCCAGGCCGGATTTCCATACCTGAATTTAAGAAGACCCCACATGACTATGACTGGGGATTCTATGGCGACGAATGTAAAAGCTCAACAGCACAAAGTACACCCCGGTTTGCAAATTCAATCCGATCCAATGGTCCTCTTACCCCCACCAAGAGTGTATGTGGGGATAGCTTCTTTAGGCCTTACTCGAACTTCCCTAGCTATATGGCAAATACACAATCGTTTCGAGCCAAGACGAGGTCTCAGAGTGCCCCAAAACAAAGGCCGGAGGGGCGGCCTAAAACCCGTCTATCATTGGAAGATATAATGGCAGCTAGAAATAGTATAAGTGGTGGTAGGATGCAGAGGTCTAGCTCTCAAGTTCATGATTGCTTGAACTTGTGAAATGAAATGAGAATCACTTTATGTTTTGATGAAAATAGTGAAGGCATAAAAGTGTTTGTAGTCTTGGTTATGTTTTTCAGTAAAAATTTAGAAACACAGGGTGCTTGTATATTCTAAAGAAAATCAACTAATTATCCATGAAAATGGAAAATGTGTCTACTCTTTTTAATCATATTAACCTTGTGCAAATTCTGTCCAAAGTCCTCATATAGTCATATTTATAACTTCAAAGAAACATATAAGGTGCACCGCGCTTGACTTATATAGATTTTTACGAAAATTTTATGTTAAAGCCAGATATACTCCCACCCAATTATGGGTTTTACACTTTTACACACAAGTCGTATCTATAATCTATTACAAACTTTCATATGTGGCTGGCACATCGTGTAGCGAACCACAATTTTTACTTTTAAGAAATTTCCTCTCTCCTCTCCATTCATTTTCTCTTTCTAACTTTCTCCCTAACCGTCAATGGTCGGAGCACCGAATTCCGCCATTGTCTTCGTTTTCTTTGTCATATAAATTGTCATCCAGAAGAAGAAAGGAACTACTGAAGCATAAGTGACTAAATTTCGAAGCTCCAAACCCTAACATTTCCCCCAAATTTCATCAGATTCAGGTACAAATTCATCAATTACATTCCAATTTCCTTCGTAACAGTCAAAATCGGCTTTTCATTTCTGCAATTTTCTGCAAATTCATCAACCCTAACATTTTTTATTTGATTTCTGTTTCGTCGTCTAAAATTGGAGGGAAAGCATGAAGAATTGTTCAGATTCAAGTTGAATAGTTATTTCAACCATGTGAATTGGGAAAGCATGAAGAACGTGGTTGTCCAAGAATTGTTATTTGTTATCATTTCATGGTAGTCAAATCTTTTACGTGAATATGCAATCAAGTGAAATAACTCAAAAATTATTGCAGATTCACGAGAAATAATTATATCAGTTTAGGCTGGTGTTGATTGCAGAACAAATATTAACGATGTGAATTACGGTGGCTGGAGGCGCAAATGGTGGTGCGCGAGATGGTTGATTGTTGTGGTGGTTGGAATTGGTGGTTTGGTCATGGGTTACTAGGTCGAAGGAGTTACTTGGTCATAGAATACTTCTTTGGTCAAGGGTTACTAGGTCGGAGGGGTTGCTTAAAGGGTTACTAATTCGGTCAAGGGTTACTAGGTCGGAGGGGTTACTTGGTCATGGGTTACTTAAGGGGTTACTAGTTCGGTCAGGGGTTACTAGGTCGGAGGGGTTACTAATTCGGTCAGGGGTTACTAGGTCGGAGGGGTTACTTTGGTCAGGGGTTACTAGGTTGATGGGATTGTTTAATGGGTTACTAATTTGATCAGGGGTTACTAGATTGGAGGGGTTACTAGGTCGGAGGGGTTACAAGGTCGGTCAGGGGTTACTAGGTTAAAGGGTTACTAGGTCGAAGGGGTTACTAAGAGGATTAGGGGTTACTAGACCAATCAGGGGTTACTTGTGTGTTAGCTGGCCATACCGTGTGGCCAGCCACACACATAACCTACTGATAATCTATAAATTCTGTTTATTAAAGTCTTGAGTCTCTTGAGAATGAATCTTGTGCGGAGTAAATATTATTTTCCGATGTCACTCTCTACACATAAATGAAAAATAAATAAAATGATGAGAGACATATATACATGTATGTATATGTGTCAATTAAACGCCAAACTTACCCTCCAAATGACACACGATCGACTCACTCTCATTCCATGCATTATAATTACTCTCAAAGATTTTTTTTATTTTTATTTTTATTTTTATTATTTAGTATTACTCTGGTAGATTCTTGAAAGATATTGATAATACGCAAATAATTTTTTTTATATATTAATTTGCGATTAAATTTTTTTTTTTTTTTTTTACCGCTAAAATCACAAATAGTCACTGGTATGTCGTGTAGTGGGAGATTTTTTTAGAAGTTGAATCTATTTAAAGATTTCTATGTTTCTTCTTCCATTCAAAATTAGTTGACATGCTTCGACTTTGACACTATTTCTAATCAAAGCATGAATTGAGTGAATTAAACACAACCATTTATTTGACAAAAGTCACTCTGACTAACATTACAAACCTAAATCTTTAAATTGTGATTTATTTTTTTTTTTAAATTTAAAACTTGATTTACATTTATTGATAATATGCTCTTTTAGTAAGCTAGACTAGATGTTTTAATTAGGTGCAATCTAGTTATCTAGTAATCTAGATATGCAGTTATGGAGGGAAAACAGTCCTATTCAAAAATTGTATAAAATATAGCTAAACTTTATTATATTTTATATGATATATTTTCTAGAGTCTAGAACATAGCAAACGTTTTGTGAAATATTTGAAATTCTTACAAAGTTACAATGTAGCTAGCCTAACTTAGGCTTAAATTATAGAGTATTTATTTCTCAATAATGTAAGCTTCCATGCAGGTTCTCAGTACATATTTGGCTTCATCTTGTTCTTAGTAATATAACCTTGTACAAATTTATAAAAAGGGCACATTTTTCTATGACATAAAACCACTTTCTTTTTGGATTATTTGAGCTAAATGGTTCCCCTCCTTCCTTCATGTAACCTCAAAACTATAGGTGTTGATTAGTTTATGATATAATGTTGTTGTAACAAAATATTTTATAAGGGTAGATCCCATTGCTCAATGATAAGAATATTCCTCTTAAACTATGAGGATTATCAGAGATCTAGATTCAAATTTTCAAATCTTGAGTTCTTGTCTAATCATATTATTACGGGATTATAATTAAATTACCTATTGTTAACTAATCTAACGGGCTGCTGGCTTTGTGTTTATACAAATCACAAGTTAAAATCGTACGAATGTTAATTAGAAAATGTTGATATTATAAACCCATACATACCGTGATAATTTATTAAAATATACTCCTTCAAGCTTAAATAAAAAAACACAATTATTCTAAAAGTATGTGGTTTTATGTGAGGAATTGTATTAAAATTGTTTACAAACAAATTTCAAAGAAAAAAAATACTCCGTAGTTTATTGTTGGCAAAATTGGCCACAACACCCTAAAGTATGGTTTCGATGCACTAAGCACCCTGAAATATGCGTCGTAGCCAAAACACCACCAATTATGGTGTTAGGTGCGATGCGTGTCTTAAATGAAAATTTTCGGCCACTTATTTCATCGGACTAGGTGAATCCATGTGTGCTAAGTGAATGAAAGACTATGTAACTATTTTAGAGAGTGAAGATTCACCTCTTCCCGGTGAAATAAGATGCCGGAAATTTTCATTTATGTCATGAGTTGAACCTGACACTATAGTTGGTACTGTTTTGACTACTACGCAAAGTTTAGGGTGCTCAGTGCACCTTCCATACTTCAGGGTGTTGCAGTCAATTTTGCCTTTATTGTTTTATGAGAAACTACAACATATTGGAATAAGGTTACAGGAGTTTTGTTGATCGAAAGTAAATTAATAAATAAGTTATTTGACGATAAATCCCACCATACCAAGTATATACTACGTATAAGACTTTTATTTAACGATAGATATACCCCCTCTATCCCAGAATATTTGGGACGGGTTGGGCTTTTTCACTATCCATGCATTTATTTGCTTTGACCTTAATTTTACTACATAATAAAAAAAATATTTTATCATAAAATATAGTGTTAGATAATATAAAGTTTTCATAATATAATTGTTGACACCGAAATTTTGTTAATTATTAGGTGTAAGATATATGTAAATTAGGAGATAATATCAATAAATATAAGATATTTATCTTCAAGATCCCGTAGAATATTTGATTATTATCCTGTTAACTACTATACGACTCCCTATATAAAGAGAGTCGTTTCTAGGGTTTAATTAGGCTAAGATGGAATAAGTCACAAGACCTGTCTCCTCCCTACTACCAAACATTGTAGGTAAATAGTATGGATTAAGTCAACAAGGCCTCGTACTATAAACAAATATCAAAACCCTAGTTCTTTGGAGAAAAGAATTAAGAGATCTACGAGAGTTGTAACCCACAAATTATCAATAAAATCATTGTTTTCGTATATTTTTTTTTTGAATTTTTATGGTTCCCAACTCATCCCATTAATGCACATCTCTATGGCAGAGGTTTCAGTCCGTCGATCTTTACATTCCAAACTTAGAGCGCACCAGCGGTTGACGTAATCAATGACTGAGCTAACTCAAACTGCGCAATGGGATGAAGAGCCAGTCATTGATTACATCAAACGTTGGGGCGCTCTAACTCATCCCATTAATGCACATCTCTATGGCAGAGGTTTCTAAGATCGACTGACTGAAACCTCGGCCATAGAGATGTGCATTAATGGGATGAGTTGGGAACTACATTACATCATAAGGGTAACAAACTAGGATCTTTTCAAGAGTTAGCGACGAGAGCTCATGACATGGAACTCTCGATCACCTATAACAAGAAGAAGAAGGGGCTTTCTTCGGAAGCTAAGAAAGAAAAGAAGGAGTATTATAAAAATGATAAGTCTTCCAAAAGTTCAACTAAGGAGACGTTATCTGTGACTACTTCTTCGCCTTTATGTTAGCTCAAAAGCTAACTAGATATGTACAGATATCAAAGATAATCTCATACAAAAATATATCCTAAACTAGGATGAGAATTTTCTATTGATATTTTCTATCATTTTTAAATGAATAGTTGTTAACAAATTGACATGTTAAATGAGTAAATTATTGACAATTATTTTCGTAAAATAACTCTTCAAAGAATTATATTGATAGTCAAGAGATGAAACTCAACGCAATTAATGTAAATCATCTTATTATAGCAAATCTAATCTTACTCGATAAATACTCAAGGATGAACAACTTACACATCTAACACATTTTTTTTTTTTTTTTTTTTTTTTTTTTTTTTTTTTTTTTTCTCTCTCTCAAAAAAAGAAAAAAAATCCAATATTTCAAATCAGTAATGATTAGTTGGATATTATGGAGCGATATCGTGATAGTGAAAGGCATAAGAATCTCTTGGAAAGCGAACAAACTACTTGTGGGCTTACATCATCAATGGCCTCATGGGGTCATGTTATTTGTGCACAACCCTTTTGACTAGAAACTCACCCCACATCATACCATCAAGGACATTTCGTACACTGTGAAGATAAGAATCTATCCACCATTGTCTCCAAAATTACTCTTTCTATTCCATTTTTACCCCTATAATATAAGGATTTTAATTAACCCAAATCTATCTTTATTTGAAGTACTATAATGTTTGTTAATTGATTATACTTCCTTTGTTCTTAATTAGTTACTCCATACAACACATTGGACCCTATTATTTTAAGTTTATGAACAGGACATGTATTAATAGAACATCTTATTTATACTAAGTAGAGCAAAATAAGGTTGAGTTTAGCAAATTTTACCCGAGCAGAGCACACCACTGTACACCAGCTCATAAGGACATGGTTCTAAATTAGATTTGTTTTCGATTCAATTAAGTTTGATACTTTGAGCACTACATATTCTATTACTTGTAAAACTTGGTTTAGTTTAGCTTAAAAGAACAATGTCTTACTTTCCAAAGAAATCAACTCATATGTCAATGAAAGTGAATATGTAGAGACAAAGAAATCAACTTAAAATAATACAAAGAATAACCTTACTTTTAACGATGTATTGCAACTATACTTGAGAAATTTTTAAAATGAATACTTTAACTTTTTTTGGTATAGATAAAGAGGGCCATAAAGGTAAATGACGTAGACGCGATTTAATTTTAATGTCTGTTCCAATTTACTGAAAAAAACTGAACAAAAATGAAATGAAATGAACTGATTAGAACAGAGGGTCCGTTCTCTTCAGATTATTTTTAGTTCAGTTCAGTTCAGTTCAGTTCAGTTCAGTTCAGTTCTTAATTTCCTTATCTCATATAATATTCAGTTCAGTTCAGGTTCAGCTTCAATAAGTTTAGTTCAGTTCAATTAAAATATTCAGTTCAGTTTAGTTCAACTCCAATAAGTTCAGTTCAGTTCAGTCAATCTGAACAGGCTCTGATTGGAACTGAAGTGAACTGAGTGATTGGAGCTGAATTGAACTGGAATATTTAAATATGCATTAATGATTTTTAACTATAGATTAGCATATTAATCCACTAATAATTAATTATGAAAAATAAATGAAGTTTAAAATTAATCCACTAATAGTTTTTTTTTATTTGTTAAAATTTTTTATTTTCATGTTGATTATTGCTTGTGAAATAAATGTGCTGTAATTTTTGGCTATTAAAAAATGAAAAAAAAAAACAAACAAATAAAAAAAAAATTTAAAAATATAAAAATGAAAAAAAAAAAAAGTAAACAAATAACCAAAACTACGCACTTCCATTCCAAACCAGGAAAAAAAAAAACACTTCCATTTGAACAATTATCATCATCATCATCGTTGTTGTTGTTGTAATATATACTCAAAAAATATGAAATTTGGCTTTAATTATCATTAGCAACATCATTAGACATAAAGATGAATTTAAAAAGATTAGCCCAAAGGCATGCCTAAACTAATTAAGGGTCTGTTTCAATTTACTGAATTGAATTGAGTTGAAATGAATTGTTTATGAGAGAAGGAAATTAGGAACTGAATTGAACTAATTGGAGTTTAGTTGAACTGAATTTAATTGAGTTGAACTGAAATTAAACTGAACAGAATAGGCCCTAAATTATCATTAACAATATCATTAGCTAAATCATATAAAACAAATAAATTAACAAAATACTGAACTGAATTGATTGGAGCTGAACTGAAGAAATTAAGCTAAACAGAAGTTACAGAATAGACCCTCAATGTTTGAGTATCACTCATAAAGACCTTAATTTACTAAGCTATTTAGTGAACTCCACTTAGGCCTTATGTTACTCTTTTGGACTTACTATTCATTATTTCGGTTAATTTAGTTAAGTTTAACTCCATTATTGATCAATTCATATTAGTTTTACCAAACATTTAAGTTAAGTTAAGCTTAATCAGCTCCAAGAAATTATAAAAAAAATAAAATAAATTCGTTTACTTAATGACCTTGAATCACAAGGTCTCAAACTCAAGTTTCTCTACTAGCTTAGATAGCATATATATGTCAGCAGTGTTATCTTCAACTTACCTTTCTCACATATATACCCTAAACTCGCAATTTAATCATTACTTCAGTTTACCTTTCTCACATACCCTAAGCTCACAATTTAATCATCACGTTAATAGTGTAATTTGATCTAGTGCTAGACTAACATACACATTCGGACATATCGAATATGGAACTCGAAAGCAGTGAAAATGACGTTAGTGAGACCTAACTAAGATTTAAGGAAGCATTTTTGCTATATAAAAAGGTTTGTCTGTTGTAATTCAAACATAAAAAAGATTAATAAAAGATGCTGAAACCCTGAAACCATGCAACCAACCAATTAAATGGCACATGTAAATATTACAACTTCTACTAAACTTTTTTTTTACCAAGTTGTTAACACACAAAAACAGCTCTTTTCTGCTAGAACATGGGAAGATTTAGCTGTTTTTTGTTCTTTTTAATCCATAGACTTGCGTCATTAGCGTCATCTTATGTTCTTATCTACTAATTAAACTATAATTTTCCTGTTTATGCATTAATCTCTCTTCTAAACTATAGTGTTAATTCAATCGAGGATTATTATATGTCCTAATTCCTATGTGTTTGTACGATTTTGAATTTTGAAATGGAGACGATTTGAGGCAATGGTATAAGATTTCTTAAATGAAGTTTTATATAGCACTGTTTTTTTTTTTTTTTTTTGGTATAAATTTTTTACTAATAAATTAATTAAGTACATTTGACTAAATAGGAATTTAAAGAACATTGAGTAAACCCAATAAGCATATTTGAGAGTTATAATCCTGAATTTAGGGATCGACTTGGGTACTTTAATTTGACTAAAAATAATCTCTTTTTCATTGCCAAATAGAAAATGCTGCTTTAAAAAACTTCACTAATTTCCAAAGAAAAGTACTTGGCTTTTTGAGTTTTTGATGGTGATTACCAACTTTTTACGGAAAATTTGAGGTTTAGCTACTCTACTTTCTTTAACTACACTTTTTAAACTTTTTTCAATAATTTGGAGGAGACTTCGATTATGGTAATCTTAACATGGATGTTTTGTTTGCTCAATGTAACCTTTGCCAATTGCCAAGACTTGACATGCCACAATTTTTTCTAGAAGGAAAGGGATGTCTATGTTGTTTAGCCGCGCGCGTTGTATGGTGTTGGTTAGAGCAACTCCAATGACAAGCTATTTTGACATGCCATAACTTTTTCTAGAAGGAAAGGAGTGTCTATGTGATTTAGCCGCATTATAATCCGCAACGAGCACAACCCTTGTGTAGTTATTTTTATTATTGATATTGAGTATTAAGTGTGTTAAGATAAGTGTGAATATCTTGTATATTTCAGTTACCTTGTATTTAAAGGAAATTATCCTAAGGCTAAATACAAGGTAACTGAAATATACAAGATATTCACACTTATCTTAACAAAGTGATTTCTTAATAAGAGACATTTTCTCTCGAGATGGATCTATATTGGCGTCATAATTTGAGAAGTACTCTTATTGGAACTTGAGACACTTCGAATAATTTTTTGGCTTATTTGGGAGAGGAGCATCCAACCTCGCATTTCGTTGTACATTTTACATCCATGTTCATTCAATTTCTTGTATTCGTCTTGGATTAGATTCAATGGATTATCACAAATTCACAATCCACTTCGTATAATTTTGCTAATAGAAAATTGAAGATAATGAATAACGATCAAACTTGTTTGGGCCATATTGGGATGATCAATATATAGGCCTTAGTCAGGTTCAAACTGGGCCAAGGCCGATATAATAAACTTGGGATCAAGTCCATGTGGATAAAAGCTCTATCAACATATGGATAATTGGATTTTTGGAGTCTTAAAAAAAAAAAAAAGAAAGGAATTTTGGACTTTAAACTTTTTTTTTGAAGGACTTTAAACTTTTAAAAGGTCATATTAAGAATAGTGACATAAGTCACATAACTTGGCCGTAGACTAACGTGAATTGAAGCCCAACACGATGTTGTTTAGGTTAGAATTTTGAAGAAGGTGGCATGTTGCTTGATACTGAATAAGCTCTTGGGTAGGGATGTCAACAGAGCATTAGAATGGGTCGGATGTGAATGTTGGTTTCTCCATTTTTTATTCTCCATCTTATCCACCCATATGAGTCACAAACTCACGGTCACGGCGGATACTGAATTCATAGCCATCTCCACCCCACCTCCCACTTGGATATCCACCATGCACTTAGGGCCTTTTCTCTTACGTTGAAATTCAGTTCAGTTCAGTTCAGTTCAGTTCAGCTCAGTTCAACTCCTAATTTCCTTCTCTTACAAAATATTCAGTTCAGTTTAGTTCAGCTCAGCTCAGCTCAGTTCAGTTCAGTTCAGCTCAATTCAGCTCTGTTTAGTTCAGTTTAGTTCAATTCAGCTGAGTTCAGTCAATGAAAAGGGCATGTTCTCATTGACTGAACTGAACTGAACTGAGCTGAACTGAACTGAAATAAATATTTAATAAGAGAAGGAAATTAGGAGCTGAGCTGAACTGAACTGAACTGAGTTGAACTGAGCTGAACTGAACTGAACTGAACTGAATTTCAATGTAAGAGAACATGCCCTTAGTACATACCCACCTTACCAGTTACACAAGTCCACCACCTACTAACCCACTCCAAAATCCACCACCTTTTTTTTTTTTTTACCCTATGTCAAAGTTTAAACTTGTTTAAAAACCTAAGATAAAAAAATAAAAAAAAATTTAGTTCGGATAGGTCAAGTTGGTCCGCATCATATTAAATCATTTAGAGTTATGGTCGAAAATTTATGAAAATACATACCAATTTAAGTCATTGGTTTTTGGGTTGGGTTAGTTTGGATGACTTAGTTGTATCATTATAGGCTTAATAAACGATTCTTTCATTATATGCTAATAGTAACCAGTTTTATGAGGTAAGAAAAGTTCAGATATAGGGACGACTCAGGTCCATTCAGGACATGTTAAACAAATCGATTTAAGTTACAACTAATTTTGCATAGATTCAATTTATCCGAATCAGTTTTGCCTTTACGTCATCCGTTCTAGGTGTAGGTTTTTAAATTTGATTACAATTTGGGTCGAACCAATATCGACATAACTAATTTCGACCCTCCATACACAAACACGCAACACAAAAACGCTTATTACAGAAACCAAAAGTCCAATGAAAAACAGCATCAATTTATCACAAACACAGGCCCAAAAATTGGATCATACCCTGAACACTCAACAATCCCAACGGTCAAAAAACCTGAAACCTCCGAATTCAAAAATCCAACAAATCCCATATAAATAAATTTGCAACGGTCATTTTTCTCAATTGCAATAACATTTCTGCATTCACTAAAAAAACTCAGAAAGTTCCAAGATCCTAAAAAGAGAAAGCTTCAAAAAAATGGAAGATCCTAAAAAGTATCTTTCTCCATCATCACCCAATTTTTCTCCTTCAGGTATTTCATTTGTTTTAATTTTACAAGTTAACTTCAATTCAATTAAATTCATTTTTATCAAAATTCTGAAGTTTAACACTGAATTTCTCCAATTAATTGCAGGAAACAATGAAAATTTGAGTGAATTCAATCGAAATTCAGAGCAAAGGAACAAGAAATTATTCATGGCACCCACAATTTCTACTGCATCAAAGAATATAACTCCCAACAAGAAGAAGATCTTAGCAGAGTGGAAACCGCCAAAAAAGGGTACAATTCATGATTCTAATCCTAGAAAATCTGTTTCAAAAATCCCATCATTTTCTGATGATGAAGATGAATCTTTTGTTCTTGATTCTTCTGCTAATTCTACAACTACATTGCCTTATGATCCTCTCACCAATTATCTCTCTCCTCGGCCTAAATTCCTCCGGTATAACCCCAATCGAAAGCGAAAAATCGTGTTTCGAAAAGAACTCGAAAGCAGTAGCAGTAGCAGTAGCAGCAGTAGTAGTAGTACTGTTATTGTTAGCCCTAAAAGAAATTCTCTTGATTCTGAGAGTTCTTGTAATGTGATTGAAAGTGAGGAAAATCTTGATCAAGAAATGGAGGAGGAAGTTGAAGAAAAAGGAATGGGGTGGAAATGGGTGTTATTCAATTGGGTATTTGTGATTTCTGGGTTAATTTTCAGTACCATGTATATTTCTTCAATGAATAATTCTGCTGCAATTTACTCAGAAAAAATTGAATTTCAAGATTTGGGGAATTTAACTTCTGGGGTTGTTGCATTGAGGGATTCAAGGTGTATCAATTCTGGTGGATATTGGGTGTCTGAATATGATGCTGAATCAGAAATTAGAGGGGAAATCTTGGGAAGATTGGAGGAAAATCAAGTACCCTTTAAACCTGAAGAGGAAAATTTGAATGTTGAGTTCAATTCTGAGATTGATTACTCAGAAAAAATTGGGGTTTTTGAGGCTTTTCATCAAAATATAAAGGATTTTGATGGTGTTTCGGCTGAGAAAAATGAAGAAAATGAACCTATTAAACCTGAAGAGGAAAATTTGGATGTTGAGTTCAATTTTGACTTTGATTATTCAGAAAATTTTAGGGCTTTGAGAAGTTTTCCAAAAGTCATGGATTTTTATGGTGTTTTTCCTGAGAAAAATGTGGAAAATGAAGACATCAATGTTGCTGAACCTAAAAATGAAGAGGAAAATCTGGTTTCTGATGCACCTACTGCTGTTCCTGAACCCCAATTGGTTGATTTGGAAGAGAAATTTTTGGATTTAGCAGAAAATAAGGTAGAAATTATTGATGATTGTCATGAAATTGATGATCAGAATGACATGAAAATAACCCAAATGAAATTCATTTGGATGATTGGATTATCTTGGTTGGTTGTGTTGGGTTTGACAGTATTGGTGTGTTTTCGCAAGAAGTGTAAGAGGGCTTTTACAAAGGCTACTGCTTCATATAGGGTGAGAAATTCTGCAGCTGTAAATGAAGGAAGGATCAGTTTTAGACCAAAATGTCAGATAAACAATTATTTGACAGTTGGTGTTGCTGAGTCTAGGGTGGATAGGGAGAAGACTCCAACACCTAGAAGAACGTTTCCGGAGGTGAAGCAGCTCGGTGAGGTTGAATTCGGAGGCGAATTCAGTGGTGGGATGCAGAAGAGGGGGGAGAGTGTGTTTGCTGTGACTGATGAAAGAAGGGCAAAGAAGAGTAAGGTGTCTAGTTCTGCTTCAGAGTCTGCTAAGCAAGAGGTATGGCCTTAAATTTGTGTGAAATTTCTTGGCATTAAATCTGATTATATTGTTTTATCATCATAGTATTGATATATATGCTTCATAATATATTTTATAAGGTTATTTTGTTATGTATGATATCATAGTTAGAATAAGCTAAACATAAACTTCTTTGGTGTTAAGCTGATCATTGTTACTGACTGTTACACTTTCCTCAATTTGATTGTTTGCAGTATTATATAGTGAATTTAGATAATTATACTCTGATATTGATGAGCTAAGAACACATATATGGCGGATAATTAGTTTGTTTGTTAAATAATTCTGTAGTTCTGATCATTACACAAAGAAAAAACCTTAATATAATGCCTCTTTAGATCATAATTCATACTTAATATAATGCCTCTTTAGATCATAATTCATACTTAATATAATGCCTCTTTAGATCATGATTAGTTTGATACTGTTTCTGAGTCTCCTTGGTTGTTATGTTATCTCATGCCTAAGTACATAGATCCATGAATGCCTAGTGCGAGAGGCACCTCGATACATAAGTTTGATACACACGAGTCCGAGTAGCATACTCCTAGACTTCCAATGCCAACTACAAGAACTATTAACAGATAAATACCAACTCTTTAGGAATGTACCTTGCTTTAATGTTGGAAACAATGTTGTGTAGTTTTGTACAGAATATAACTGTTTAATGTGATTGAGCATTGTTGTTTATACAAAACTAATATAACAAATCCTGTTCTAATTTCATCAATACATAATTGCTTATGTATGCACTTGTGCAAAGGATGATCATGGCCTAACGAACTTGTTTACAAAAACTTAAACAGGATGTCAAAGAGGAAGGGACAGGGACAGCATTAAGGCGATCGCAACGTCTTCGGGCGGCTAAAGGAATTGCATCTCCATGAAGCTGAAAACAGCATTTTGGTGGCTATGTCCAACCTTAAGCATAACCAGAAGTAGCATATTTCAGTGCTTTCCTGCTGAAATTTACTTTAGGTAGTCTAAATTCTCAACATTTGCAAAGTTAGGCCTTATTTTTTTAGAAAGTTGGGATTAATCCGTATTAGTTTATGATCATAATGATCATATTTGATATACTTTTATTATGTAGTAAAAGTGCAATAATTCTAGGACTATATTTGATAGTGACTGACCAATGTTTGCCTTTTTTTAGTGAATTGGCTTACTAATCTTATCCTTGTGATTTTTTTCCCCCAATTTTTTGGACCACATCAAAAGTTGCCTTATAATTGCCTTTTTTGTCAACGGAGGTGCATGCAAATTTCACAGATAAAATTGTATGAAAAGTTGGGATGAATTAAAATCCATTTTCAGGAAAAAAAACAAAAAAAAAAAAACAAAAAAACAAAAAAAAAAAAACAAAAAAACAAAAAAAAAAAAACAAAAAAACAAAAGAAGAGAGGTAGACTTTAAAAACTGTGTGTCCACACCATGTTTCCTTGCAGCCTTTATATTGATGCATTGTTGCTGCATGTTAATAACTAAAGCAAATGTTTACCATGGAATGGTATATACCATTCCATATTATACTTTTACATCACCATTATAGTAAAAACTATCATGTTTTGGATGAATATTTACATCGTGGTATAAAATTATACCACGAGTGTGGATGCTCTAAAAATGTCCCTTAGATAAAAAAGTTAGAATATTTGTATCTTATTTTTCTAAAGAAAAAGTTACAAAATTAGTGGATGATGAGCCTCCTGCATGTCCCCTTTGTTTAGCTCCTGTCATGTCAACAAATTGTAGAATATTGTTAAGAGTGTATGGTTCGGAATATAACTTTTATGTTTATCAAGTAAGATTTGGGTCTAATGGTAAAGGTTGATCTCATCATATACATACCGATTCATTTGGTAGTTGCATGCTTAGACCATCTCACTTTTGTTGTAAAACGATGTCTTGAAAGTAGAAACTAACCTTGTCCTTAGTTTTGAACAGTATCACTTTATGGTTCAACAAGGTATAGTTATAGGTAGGGTTTTGCACAATAGGTTACCCATACTGTTTATTTTTAATGATACGGTTAACCGTTATGTCAGTTTCTTAAAAATGTGAACCGTAATCATACTATTAAGGACCAGTGGTTGACTGTTCCTAACGAGCGGTCCGGTTACAAGGTTAATCGTTACCCATTTAATAAATTTTAAATCAAAATGCACTTCCAAAAGTTGCAAACTTTCGATTCTAATAATTTTTTTTAAAATAAACAATAAAATTCATGTTCCAATTAAGAAAACAAACCGATAAACAAAATACATTACAAAGTTTTAATTACTATTTTTTTAAAAAGCAAAACGAGACACATGATTTAATTAATGATATTAGTCATATTACACATATTAAGGGTCCGTTTGGTTCGCATGGGATAATCGGAATGGAATGAACAAAGGAAAAGAGAAGGAATGGAATGAAAATACCTAAAATTTGGGGTGTTGTTTGTTTTAAAAACAAAGGGAATGAGACCCACCTGTCCCACCACCACACAACCACCAGTAACATTCATTCTCTAATGTTCCCACCACCGAACCACCACTAAACCAGTCGCCGCACCTCCCTCACCCTTCGCCTCCCTTCTCCGGCCATCCCCGCCCCTCGCAAAACCTTCCACAGCCCCGAAAAAACCCTAGATCGATGAGGGGTTTAGGAAGTGGCGGAGGAATGCTTTTGCGGGGAAGGGGACAAGCGGCGAGGCTCGGGGAAGGATCGACGATGGTGGTGGGAGGACTGGGCAGCGGTTTTACGGGGATAGGGAGGGGTTTTGCGGGGGCTGTGGGATGTTTTGCGGGGTAGGGGAGGGCGGCGAGGGTCGGGGGAGGGGGGCGGTGGTCGGGGTAGTGTCGGCGGTGGTAAGGTGGGCTGGTTTCCGGTGGTGTTGGTAGGTGTGAAGGTGGTGATGTGGTGGTGTGAAGGTGGGTACTGGGTAGGGAATGGAATGGAAATACCTAGGGGGGGTGGGAATGGAGTTAGAGGGATTTGGGGGAATGAAGGGGGTAAAGGGAATGGAAGAAAGTGCTTAACAAACAACAACAAAGGGAATCGGGGTGATTGATTCCCTTTCCCTTTCCTGAATACCCCCAACCAAACGGCTCCTAATTAAATTATCATCTTCAAATTAAGGACATGGTAAATTGGCAGACCAACAAGCTAAAAGATCAAATTGCATCATCAATCATCCAAAATTATATATATTTTTTTTCCAAAAATATGTATTATTATAAAATTGTAACTTGTAATCATAACTGTAACAGTTAACCGCTATATTTAGCGATTCGGTTAATCGTAATCATTTAATTTTAATGGTACGATTAATTAACCGTTTAAATAAGTCACTTATATCGGTTAACGGTTACAGTCGCCCTTAATTTTAGGTATGTGTTCTCTACTCAGGGTTTAAAAGTTGACAAACCAAAATTGATCTTGTTTCTTCTTTGCCTTACCCCGGCCCTCTTCCGTACACATGGAAAGTACGCTCTTTTTTTTACCCATGCAGGATTTTCTAAGAGATTTATTGAAGGTTTATCCAACTCTCCAAGACTGCCCAATCCTTGTGCAAATTACTCCAAAAAGCTGTGGTTCGGAGTTTCTTTTTGATGAGGAATGCAAGAAGGCATTTGATTAGTTGAAGAACAAGTTGGTCACAACACCAATCTTGCAACTACCTAACTGGGAGCTTCCGTTTGAACAGATGTACTATGCTTCTAACCAATCCCCTATGACACTGATAAAGTAACCCCCGTAATAATTGGTCATATTATGTAGTCAGCCACATATAAAAGTTTGTGTATAAGGTAAGGGGTGAGGAAAAAAAATAAACAAAAGACAAGGGGTGAGGAAGGAGAAATTCCCTGTTTCTCATGGTGAGAAACGAAATTTATTTCTCATGGGGGCATTTTCTTGAATAAATCAATAACTTTTTCATTATTGTGGGCTCCACAGTTGAATAGAGTTGTTGATTTATTTACGAAAATGCCATGTGAGAAACAAAATTTGTTTCTCATCGTGAGAAACTGGGGCACCCTCGTGAGGAAGTGGTGTACAAATGTTTGAGATATCTTTTTTTTATTAAGTTTAAGATTATTGTAATCGAAAAAAACTCTATTATGAAATCATGCACACATCATATCCATATAGTGCAAGTACCTCGTAATACAATGCATACGGTTATGGCAGAGAAAATTAGTAGAGTTTATTGAACTCAATTATTATGTGAAGTGCATTACGAACCTGACCAAATGACCTGAACCGTAAACAATAGGTAATATGGATTACCCAAGCAAAAATTTACTTGAATCAAATCGAACCAACCCGAGAAATCAAATACACCTGAAATTGATCGATGTCCCTTGCTGTCCATTGGAAATATACCGACCTAACCCAACTAGTACCCGATTACCTATTGTTTACGGTTCAACTTGTATCCGACTACCTATTATTTATGGTTCGGGAAAACTAATGATTTCAATCATAGACTACTTAGTTTTCTTATGGGAACATTGATACCTATTGACTTGACTTCTAACCTTTAATGAAGTCCGTCATCCTTACTACTAAGTTTTCTTATGGGAACATTGATATCTATTGACTTCTAACCTTTAATGAAGTCCGTCATCCTTAAAATTTATACAAATTTTGTATGTGGCTGGTCACATGGTGCGGCAAGGGTTACTTATAGGGTGTTACTGGTTTTGTCAGGGGTAACTTGTAGAGTTGTAGGTGTTAATTATATTCTGGGGTTACTTGTATGGGTGTTACTGGTTTTGGTCGGGGTTACTTGTAAGGTGTTACTGGTTTTGTCAAGGGTTACTTGTAGGTGTTACTGGTTTTGGTCAGGGTTACTTGTAGGGTGGTACTGGTTTTGTCAGGGGTTACTTTTAGGGTGGTACTGGTTTTGTCAGGGGTTACTTGTATTCTAGGGTTACTTGTATGGGTGTTACTGGTTTTGGTCGGGGTTACTTGTAGGGTGTTACTAGTTTGGTCAGGGGTTACTTATAGGTATTATCTAGGTTTACTTGTATGGGTATTACTGGTTTTGATCAGGGGTTACTTGTAGGATGTTACTGGTTTGGTATGAGATTTTGGTCTGGAGTTATTTGTAGGAGTTACTCAGAATACAAGTAACAGATACAAGTAACCCCACGATACAAGTAACTCATACAAGTAACCTCACAATACAAGTAACATCCTACAAGTAACCCATACAAGTAACCCCAGAATACAAGTAACCCGTGCCACACCATGTGGCACACTAAAAAAACTTCTGTAAAATTTATTGTGCAACGGCTTCAAGTTATCCCAAAATATATGTAAAGTTACCCCTTTAACAAAGTTTTACGGAGGGTTAACTTCACATATATTTTGGGGTAACTTTAATTTAGACCATTGCAAAATAAATTTATTGTGCACCTAGTGTATATAAAACTTTGTGTAAGTTGAAATAAAAGCTTATCTAGTACATACTAACATGTAGGGCTGATTAAAATTATCCGAAAAACCGGAAACTCGAACCCTAAACGAATTGAAAATTAGGGTACTCGTTTCGATAACGATAACGGTTTGGGTACCCGATCCGATAATTTGTTATCGGGTATGATTATTGGGTATCATTTTAAAATTAATGGTTACCCGATCCTGTAAGCAATTTTTTTTTTCCTACTTTAAACTATTTATCCATAATCTAAACTCTTACTATACTTCATAGTCACTTCATAATTTAAGTGATTAGTAATATTATTATTAAATTGGTCATAATTATGCGGTATTATTGTTAATTAGTGTTGAATAATATAATAATAAATAAAATTGCAAGTATAAGGGTCTGTTCTATTCAGCTTATTTTCAGTTCAGTTTCTAATTTCCTTCTCTCATTAAATATTCAGTTTAGTTTAGTTCAGTTAATTCAGCTCAGTAAATGAGAACATGCCCTAACTTTTCATTATTGGATATCATATTGAGTACCCGATAATTAATTCGAAAATTCGGGTACCTGAACTTAGAATACTCAAACTTATCGGCTCGATCAATGGATATCATTTTAAGTGTTATTAATTATTAGGTACCTGAACCGATAATGTTAATAGTTCGGGTACCCGAATCATGCTCACCCCAGTAACATATACCCGTTATCTATAAGTTGATATTCATAATCGTAATCGATAACAAGATTTCGAATCGAATAATGGATCTGGTAACTATCAAATACCTTATTTTTCGGATCGATTGTTCGATTTTAGGATAGTTTTTATCAGCCTCAGCCAAAACTTTTCATACCAATTTGATAAAATGTCTTTTTTGTTATTTTTTGAATTTGGTAGTACAATCACCTCAAGATAGATTATGCATTAGAAATTTATTGGTTAATATTCTCTAAAATACTACATATTTTGTTATTTATTTATTTTTTTTTTAAAAAAAAAATTGTATCATGAGTGATTTTACGATTGCCAATGAATTACTTTGACTATTAATATATATAATTGTTGTTTTGGACAAATCTTAGAAAGTGAATTTCTAGGAATTTGTTAAAGGTTTTTAGGGGTATTAATAATCAAATTTTGCTAAAAGAAATAAACACTACAATCTCCAAATGAATGAATCAAGAGCAATAAAATTATAGATCTATAATTATGATTACAAATTGAAGGAAAAATATCAAAGTAAGAGAGACATTTCTGGGTAAGGACGAAATGATGTCCGTAAGGATGACATAAATCAAAGATTTTAGTATAAAAGTATAGTAAATTGTATTAGACGATGTATGAATGAATTCGATTACAAAGAGTATCCTATTTATAATGACTTGTGAATCTAATAAAGGTAATATTGAAGAATCCTTGTTATTTCGGTAATGTTGACAATGTTGATTGATATCTTCATCTTTTAGGAAATGTTAATTTAGTTGATTAATATTTACTTGATTTGCTCCTTCAATCATGGGACGTGATTGTGCTTGTTGCCCAAGCTTTCATTACGTGTCTTCAAATGGTCCGAGCGTTGAATGGAAGCTGCCTTTCTTAGAAAGGCTCAGTAAGGCGGTCGACTTACTCAGATAGCTGCCGTTGAGCTTGTATTGTCCGTACTCAGTACGGACCTCTGTCTGAACAATATTTCCTTAATTAAGTGATTCATTTCCTGATTTAGCTTTATTTGATTGATTCCATAGTCTTCATAAGATTTTTAATTGATTGTTGACTTCTTGATTGGCCCAATCAAGTCCCTGATTGATGACCTGTAATTTTATTAAATACTTTTTGATATCTTTGACCACACATCTTTCTATTTTCAATCACCTTGTTTCCTAATCATTACATGTTTGTGAAGTCAAATATTGTATTCTTTGATTGGTCTTTTCCTATTTTGTAGCTTGCTAAGAGCATCAACACTCGTGGTATAATTTTATACCACGATGTAAATATTCATCCAAAATATGATTATTTTTACTACAATGGTGGTGTAAAAGTATACCATGGAATGGTATATACCATCCCATGGTAAACATTTCCTTTGGTCCCCGTGTAACATAACCAACCAGGTCATGCCATGTGGCCTGGTTATTATGTATCTTTTATATATTTTTTTTCAATTGCATTTTAAGAAAAAAAATATAAAGTAAATAATTATGAAAAAATTACCATTGTTCATAATTTTTCAAGACCTACACATAGATACTCATATTGATATAGTTTTGTATGTTATTTCGAATTGGCCTTTTATTACCTAAATTGCTTATTTTATTTAATTAACTTTAAGAACATTAATTAGTTATTTTCAATAATAAAATATAATTATAATTATAATTATAATTAAATTAATTGTATAATTAATACATATGGGAGAGAGAAAGTGTGGTGGTAAACTTTTTTGATACCATGGGTGGGGTGATTTTTAGAGAAAGTATATTGTATTGTGATATAAATGATGTGGAGGAGTGAGAAAGTGGTAGAGAGAGAGGGATGGTATAAATTTTTATACCATGAGTGATAATGGTCTAAGAATCCGCTCCCAACAATTGTAATTCTGTAAAAAATTTTTTTTAAAAAGTTGATATTTGAAAAGTAAATTTCGAGACGATTCTATTTAAATTTCACAGGACTATATTTTTCCTTACAGATGTATCACAAAAGATAGGTGGTAAAAAAGATTAAGTAAATAGTGTAATAGTCTCTAATGGTGCAATTAAAGAGAAAATGGGGGAATCAGGAATGTCATTTACAATTCTTTTGAGCTTCCGGCATAACAGAGTAGAGAGCAAAACAGGTGTTAGAAAATCAGAGCAGTTGTCAGCTAGACAAATTTCAGCAGAAGAACAAGGCCGAAGTATAATACTCCCTCCGTTTTTAAATACTTGCTTCACTTTCCTTTTCCGGTCGTTTTTAAATACTTGCTCCATTTCCTCTTTTGGAAAGCTTTTACAATATTTAATTCATTTCTCACACTTAGTGGACCTAACATAATACTCTCTCTCCTCCTATTCTTCCACTACTTTTTTTTTTCAACTACCTCACTACCTCCATTTTATAATACTTTCTCCAATCTATCTATCTATCTATCTATATATTATACTAAAAGACAAGCACCTCAATGTGAGGATGACAAATGTCACTCTCTCATTGGCTTATCTTAAGTATAAAATATATCTATTATATAATTACTGTTTACATATTCAAGCATAGTTATTTTTGTTAAGCTCCAAACAATAAAAGCAAATTTCTATACATGTATAAGATTTTCATGATTTCCTAACATAAATATTGATTTTTTTTTTTTTTATAATAAATATATACTTTCCAATACTACAAATAATCCATAAAGTCTTTCCAATCTTTATTTATAGTCAAGTTAAAGAATAATAACTAATTAAGAGGTTTTTCAGTGCGGCAAGCCACATGGTGCGGCACGGGTTACTTGTATTATGAAGTTACTTGTATGGGTTACTTGTATCGTGGGGTTACTTATATCGTGAGGTTACTTGTATGTGTTACTTGTATTCTGAGTAACTCCTACAAGTAACTCCAGACCAAAATCCCATACCAAACCAGTAACACCCCTACAAGTACCCCATGATCAAAACTAGTAACACCCATATAAGTAACCCTAGAATACAAGTAACACTTATAAGTAACCCCTGACAAAACCAGTAACACCCTACAAGTAACACCGACCAAAATCAGTAACACCCATACAAGTAACCCCAGAATACAAGTAACACCTACAAGTAACCCCTGACAAAACCAGTAACACCCTACTAGTAACCCCGACCAAAACTAGTAACACCAATACAAGTAACCCCAAAATACAAGTAACACCTACAAGGCTACAAGTAACCCCTGACAAAACCAGTAACCCCGATCAAAATCAGTAACACCCATACAAGTAGCCCCAGAATACAAGTAACACCTACAAGTAACCCTTGCCGGCGTTGCCGCACCATGTGGCCAGCCATATACAAAAATTTGTATAACTAATTTGAAGCAATATGATTAAAGTTGCATAATTAAGGAAATAAATATTTCGTATTTTGAAAGACTTATATTGTTTTTTTTTTATTAAAATTAAATAAAATCGATAGAATTTAGTTTGACGTCAATTATGAAATCAATCCAAACATTTAAAAAAAATCAGATGTACAATAAAATATTGTGCACCTATTATAAAAGCTCCCTGGAATGAATGAAAGTTATTTATGCTTTATTGATAAAAGTTACCCAAAATAGTCTACAAGTTATCCTAAATTCAATTCAAGTAATCGGTTGAATACAAAAGTTTTTGATAAAGATACAAAATAGTGTAAAAATTACTTTTATCGTTTGTTGTACTCCTTGACAAATACTGAATGCTGAGCCAAAATGTTGTCTTGGAAAAAAAATATATAATATTGAACAAAAATTTAATTTTAATCGGCCTTTCATTTTCTATACAATGTCTTTTACAATGACCTTTTGTTTTTCTTGCATTAAAAAAAAAAAAAAAACTGAACCAATTAATAACCAATCTAAACAAGAAGAATAAAAGTTAAATTGAATTAGACATTTGACGGAAAAAGGATAGATATAAAATGTATTATAACTATTACTCGTGTTTTAAATTGTAATATTCGTATTAACAATGCTATTACTTATGAATTTTTTTTAGAAAACCAACATTTTGATATAAAAATCGTGCATTGCTCATGTACTATACTAGATATACAACAATCATGTGCTATAATTTATGTTGTTTTATACATAATAATACTATTAACTATAATAGTATGTGTATATAATATAATATTTTTTATAATATAAAAAAGTATATGTATATAATATAATATTTTATAACACGTGTCCTCCATACCAAGTGTTTGGTTGTTGGTGTAGTGGTGATTGAGACTACACTTGGTAGAGAGGACTTGTGTTCGCTCCCCTGCAACAACAATTGGAAGGGGAGTGGAACCTAATAGCCTATAACAGATCCTCAAATCTGGATTAGCCCAAAGGGTGAACTGGATAGAACACCCAAAACTCAATGCATATATGAAGGGAATTAACTTATCCTTTATCTATCTTATACAAAACTCCAAAGTCTAATTTTTTTTTTTCAAAATATAATTATAACATTCGTAAATTTTGTTAATATGAAAGATATAAACCTATCAAAATGTATATATAATTAAATTGTTTAATAACTTATATCGAATGCGTAGTTTTATGAAAATTATTTGCATGTAATCATTAAATGTGTTGGATGTTGTGTAGCTATGCAATGTCCAAAACTTTAGTTGAGCGACTTTGATTTAGTGATTGTACGGTAAAAAGATATTGACTTCGATCTTGAAACCTAATAGTCTAATAAATTCTAAATAAAAAAATTAAAATTAAACAAAAGGAAATGAAAATAGTAAATGACTTTAAATATTGAAATAAACATAACCTTTTAAATCAATTTAGCGAATTCCAGAGACAATTTTAAGGCTTTTAAAATTAAATGGGGGAAAATATATGTAAAAAGAACATTTTTAGATATATAAGTGTCCATGCACTATTTAAGAGTTTTGTTAACCATTTTATAATTAAGGTAGGGATAAATCTTAGTAATATATACTCCGTATATTTTATTTATATAAAATTATCAGTATCCATATGTGGAGGGACAAAGTTGTTCCCTCCCATCTTCTCCAGAATTTTAAGCATGCAACTTTGTAGTGTTATCCAAGTGTACTTGTTGACAGTTGGATCAAATGAATTCCATGCCTCATCCACCTTTGCAATTAGCTCATCTAGGTTCTTAGGGAATGACTAATATTGAATTGATTGAATCACCCTAAATAAACCTAAGTCTAAAACATTTAAATCTGGACTCTGAGCTGGTTGATACACAAATTGGATGTTAAACCCATATGCTTGACATGCTTCTTGAAACTCAGGATCATTAGGCACTTGATGGGGTCTTGCATTGTCCCATTGAATTGTAACATTCTTAGGTAGCTGTGCAGGCCACTTTTCATACAATGCTGGCAGTACATGATTGAGTAACATTTCCCTTATAGCATCTCTGTTCACAGACTGTATTGCCTTTGTTTCCAATGTGCCTTTGTCCCTATTTTTGCTCTTCTTCTTTGCCATCTCATATTTCACAAAAGGGAATAACCCATATTTCCCATCATGCAACATATTCTTGTGTTCATCATATAAAGGCTTTCCAACCATGCCCATGAACATTGCCTTGAGTTTGAATCTCTTTGACTGCTGTGCTCTATAAGGGTTCTCTTCATTAGGCAGCAAGTAAAATGTTCTGGTTTCAGGGTTTAAAAAAACATTTCTCATCTATGTGAATTGTGTATTGCATGTCAATGAAAGTAGGGTCCCCTAAGGATGGAGCAGGGTTCACCCAGCTTAGAACCCACTTCATTCTGGCAACTTTGTGATTTTCCGACAGTGTTGGATGATTGTTTGTTGTATGTGTTCTGAGCCTACCCTTTTTCCTTAATCTATGAATGGTTGAAGGGGACACATGAAGGGCAGCAGCATAGCTCCTTTCAGTGGTCCTCTTATATAGAGGCACTGAAGTTAACCATTCATCAGTGTACTCTTTTGGTTTTGGCCCAACAACACCTCTTTTTTTTTGTTCTAACATCAATGACATTTCCTTCAAGCAAGTGTCTTTTAATTACCTGGAACCACCTGGTTGTAGTGGATCTGTGAACATTGTGTTTTTTTGCTAAGTTGGACAAAAATCCCTTTGGCAAAGAGTCCCCTTCCATGTTCAGCATAATTTCATCAACTAGATGCCTCTTTTCAACCACAGTCCTTTCTCTGCTTGCTCTTGTAATTACTTGTGCTTCTTGTTGATGTGAATCATGTTCTTCACCATCCTCTTCCTGTGCATCATCATCATCTGCATCATATGCATTGTCTTCACTGGAGTTGTTGCCTTGTTGCTGTTGTGAATCTGCTCTTGAGTAGAAGTATTCATGGAGTCCCTCATTGTAAAACTCTGTCTGCTGCTGTTCTTGTGCATAAAGATGATGCATGTGAAAGAAATCATCCATGAGTCCTTTTTTTTTCAGATTAGGTGAAGGTGATGATATGGCGGCTGTGGCTTTTTTTTGCGGTCTTCAATGGAGCCTGATTTCTGTACATATGATGCTGCTGATGGAATTGACACAACTTTTGGAAATTAGGATTAATTTGATTATGTAGGAAGATGTAATTTGTAGGGCTGCCTATATTTTGCTAACTAATTGTTGGTGTTTTAACAATACTGTGATACTGAAATTATCCCCCCCCCAACCCACTTATCCCATTCTCAAAACAGTTTGCTTAAAAAAAATGGGGTAAGTTGGATGGGAGACCTCTTTATAATGAGGTCTTTTTGTTTGAAATCAATGACAAATTTGAATTTGGGGAAAAGTTTGAATTTTCGTGGAAAGGGGAAGGAGGGAAAAATAAGGAGCCAAAAAATTTGGAGCCTTTTGGAATAAATCAGAAAAAAAGAGTGGGAAATCCCCACTCTAAAAGATTCCCTCCCTCACTTTCTCTCTCCTGCACATGGACCACTTCCCTTTCCCTCCCTTTTAACTCCCCTAATACTTTACCCCTCCCCTTAATTAATCCCCCTTCAATCTTTTGCCTCGGCCTCCGCATTCTTGTACTTTGTTGCGAGTAATAAGAAGCGGAGGTAGTATATATTTGGTCCAGTTAGCATGCAAGGTCCTTAATGTTTGGTACAATCATCAGCTAAGGTCCTTAATGTTTGGTACAATCATCAGCTAAGGTCCCTAATTTTTGGTACACTCCTCAGCAAAATGACCACCCAAAGTGGTGGATGAGAGACTAAAGTCACCCTTTGATGCCATCGAATTTATAAGCAACTTCGTTTATATTTTATAATTTTTGTAAATCATTGTTTATATTGAGAAATTTGCATATATTAGCTGTACAATCTGCTTAAACAATAGTGAATAAATTGAAGTTGACCTTTGAATGGAAATGACATTATAAATAGAGAAGATGTCAATGAATAAGTAATTAATCAAAAAATTATGAAAATGGTGTGCCTAAAAAATCTGAAGCCAGTAATCTTTGTGTTAATGCTCGTTTTCATAGCATCTAATAATGGTACTTTATCGCGTCAATTCCTTAATTGATCAAATTAACAAGCTAATGATGTACAATAGTACTAATTATTTTTGTGCAATTTTACAGATATGGTATCAGCGGATTTGTGCTCCTTGAAAGGTTATCCATGCATTAAAGACGTAGCGCATTGTTGCGATGGACTAAATTGTAGCGCGGTAATTTCAGGTATTTGTTGTGAATCTAGGTGGTGGGGGCTTGATTGCTTCCGCTAGCCAATGGAATATACTACCTCCGTTAAGTATTAGTCGCAACTTTGAAATATTTAACGGTGGTAATATTAAGGTCGGATGGATGGATCGATGAAGGAGTTGTGATGTTGTGTTTGTGGAATTGTTGCTGGTCTACCAAGATTTCATCGTAGTAATGTTAAAGTTATTGAAATAAGCCATGTCCGTGTGGACTATGGATGTTTTTTTTGTCGTCTTCTTATTTTTGTTTTGGTGTAGAAAGAGTCACAGTAATCTGTAAAAGATGTCAAACCATCATATATGTGCTACTTTCTCATAAATGTACTTTAATTATAAATTTATCTTGTGAATTGAATGTTGAGAATGATAAGATGATCCTTAATAACTAATAAGTACTCCATAATATGTTTAATATTTACTAGTACATAATTACATATCTGCCTTTCCTAACAAAATTCTGAATTTACAATTTATTCAGCGAAAGTAGTTATAATAGAATTTATGAAATTGATTATTCTCCTAGAAATCGTAAGGGTAACTAATCAACAATTGAAAGTAACAAATATTTTCCCTCTCTATTTTTAGCTTAGTTTTAAAGTGCCGATTTTTCCCACCTTCACACGTACATATGCAATGGCAAATACATGCCGCAGATCACAGATTCACAAGTTGTGGAACACTAATTGTTTTTCATAAATCTCGTATCTCATGATCCATTAAAAGTAGGACAATTAAAAATCTCTCTAACTCTTACTCTTATGAACATATATCTACATATGTTAAAATTTGACCCAACTTAAAATTCGAAATTGACCCGAAAATATCTGATTCGGATTTCGACAGACATGAAAACAATAATTAACATATTTCAAATTTGAAATTAGACCCGACTCGAACTCACCAAACTCAATTCGGACACCTGAATTAACAACTCTGCATACATGTCACTAAGGGCCTGTTCCGATTGACTGAACTCAGCTGAACTGAACTGAACTGAACTGAAATGAACTGAACTGAACTGAACTGAACTGAACCGAACTGAGCTGAGCTGAACTGAGCTGAACTGAACTGAACTGAACTGAACAAAACTTATTAATTAGTGATTTTTAACTACGGATTAGTGATCTTTGATTATTTATTGATTATTTATTACTATACATATGTGTATATACAAATGTACATATTAAAATATTTACGAAAAATATACTATATAATTATAATTATAAAATGTATGGAAAATATATTATAAAATGTATGGAAAATATATTAAAAACTTGAAACCTTTAAACATTTTAAACACATATACTATTTATTATTATTATTATTTATTGACGATTATTATTATTATTATTATTATTATTATTATTATTATTATTATTATTATTATTATTATTATTATTATTATTATTATTATTATTGTTTTTGTTGTTGTTGTCGTTGTAATAAGAACTTAAAAGAATGAAATTTGGCTTTATATCATTAGCAATATCATTAGACATAAATTAAGAGCTGAGCTGAACTGAACTGAACTGAACTGAATTTCAACGGAACAGAACAGGCCCTAAGTCACAAGTTCATTGAAGACCTTACCAACACTACAACATAAGCCCATATAGGCTTTATTATTTCTCTATTAACTATAGATGAAGTATATTCCATTATTGCAGGTAACACACTTATGTTTTGAGTAAAGTAAAATACAAGGTACATATTAATGTTTGAGAAAAGTTGCAGTTAGAGTACTCATGTTTGGAAAGTTGCAATCATGAAAATGAAACCTTGGTCGGAGGTAAATAATCCGGTAGTGACGTCCATCAAACGGTTACTTCCATTTTTAATTATATACGGAGTATTAAAAAAAAAAAATCAAATTGCCAAGTTGTTTACTTATTTGCCTCGAAAATGAAAAACCACCATTTATAGTAGTAGCAATGGCACAATTAATAATAATTAAAAATTAAAAACCATTATCAGCCCAGCCCCATCCACCTTTCCGCACCATCATTGGCCCAGGCTGGCCGCCAGCACCGCCGCGCCCAAACCGCAGCTCCCCCGTGCCTTTTGCCGCCCCTCCCCTACCCTCTTCAGCACCTCTAAACCACCACAACCTTTACCCAAATCAAGGCATAGTTAGGGGAAGGGGGCCAAATCGAGGCGTGGGAAGGGAAAAAATAACACTAACGGTGTGTTTGGATTGAAGGAAATAGAGGGAAAGGAAGGGAAGGGAAGAGAAGTGAACGAAGAGATTGTATTTCTTTCATTTGGATAACAAATGAATAAGGAAGGAAATTGGAGAGGAGAGAAATTGAGGGATTAAATTGTAGGGAATTGGAGAGGAGAGAAATTGAGGGATTAAATTGTAGGAAATTGGTCTCTCCGTCAATGGAGAGATTTGGAAGGAAATGTCACCATTCTTACTTCCCCTTCTTTTCCCTTGCCTTTCTTTATTTAAACACACTGTAATTGTTTAAACAATCAAGTCCAATAAAACTTGAAATGGATTTACAAAGGGGAAAAAAAATTACCGACCAAGGGTTCTAGAAAGCCCACCTTTGCCGCCACTACCATCACCACACCCATAATTATCATGCCTACCCCTGCATTGCCTCCGCCTCCGCTAGACCGCTACCATTACCGGGGGTGACGCCAGGATATAAAGTTATGGAGGCCGGTTAGTTGATACTTCAATTTACAAAATATAAATGGGATCTTTTACTAAAATGGCTAATTTTACAAAAGTATTTACCAAAACGGCTAGTTGTAAATTTTAATTCCAAAACTAGCTAAAATGTTGACTTGGAAGAAACTTATTTATTTCTTATTTTCCTTTGAAATAGTTTGATTAAGTGCTTTTCTTTCTTTTCTTTTTTTTTTTTTATTTTTTTTTTATTTTAGTTGGAAAATTTAAAAGCTATGTACAAATGTACTTAAAGTCGCTCATAAGAATCCTAATTCAAAGTTCGCACAAAAAAACACCATTTTTTTTTGTCCAGATCGTATCATCATGAAAAATTAACATTTGAAGTAGTATTGTTCTATCAACACAACCACAAATTTATAGGGGTTTTTAGGTAATTTTAAATAAATGTAGATTAATTAATAAACATATCTGTTGATGAATTGAATTGCATTAAAAATTAGTGATTTTACATGTTTTTTTTGAAAGTTTTAAGTGTATAATTTATTTATTAGGTTATTAATTAAGTTTTTTTTTTTTTTTTTTTTTTTTTTTTTTTTTTTTTAATAATTGAGGGTTTAAAAAGTAACCTGTAAAAAAAAATAAAATCTTATTTTATATTAGTAACTCATTCAGAATGCTTGTATATGTCTTCTTCAAGCATGAAACAGAATATACTCTATGACAGGCTGCAATGGTTTTTTTTTTTTTTTTTTTTTTTTTTTTTTTTTTTTTTTTTTTGATAAAAACAACTAATTTGCTCATGAAGTCATAATGCATATAGAAAGTTTATTGGTATTGTTGGAAATAAAGAAAGGAAATTCAAAGGGTCAGATATGGGCGCTCGATCAGGCGCCCGACCGAGCGAGACCCGCCCGATCGGGCGCGAGAAGAGTTGTAAAATTCTGGAGTTCCGCCGCCTGATCGGGCAAGCTCCGCCCGATCGAGCGCCCGACCTGGCGCCCGGTCGGGCGAGCCCCGCCCGACCTGGCGCCCGATCGAGCGCCCGACCTGGCGCCCGGTCGGGCGAGCCCCGCCCGACCGGGCGCGAGAAGACGTCTGGAAAAAGGGAGTGTCCGCCCGATCGGGCGCGTGTTTGTCCGTTGGACTCCAACGGTTCCCTTGGATTCCTCTTCTTGTTTGATTTCTTGTAACCCCCCATTTAAGAGGTTGATTATGGTGTTTTTAATCACCATAATATTTCTGATTTCTCTTTTTGGTTCATAGAAGATTCCTCCATGATCTTTCATCTTCTTTATTCATCTCTATAAATTGGAGGATGCTTTCTGATTTAGATACACAAGAAATACATATCAAACACAAGCTTGCTTAAACACATACTTTATATTTGGCATAAGTTATTTGGCTCCAACCTTCCACCCAAAAGTGCCTTTGTGTGGAAGTGGTGTGTTAACCTTAGGGAACGTGCCGGCGAATACAATAGTGCACCCCGGTTGCGCCGGAATTTCGTTTTCAAGTCAGTGATTTGCATCACGACACACCATACTCTTTCATTGCCTCAAGATCATCTTTTCGATCTTCTTATTTTAGAATATAGCCTTGAAAATACTTCTTATATTACAACAATTTGAAAAAGAAATTATATATTTTCATTGGCTACTAATTGGGTATTGGTCGAAAGACTGGATGATGTCAAGAAAAAACAATTTTTTGGGAAAAAATGTTGCTCACGTTTTTCTGGGAGCAGTCCCGGAAATGGACCCCGATCGAAGGTCAATCGTTGTCGATTTGGGCTGAAATTTTGGGAGCTTGTTTGGGACATATGAAGTTTCATTTTCAACGGTTGGATCGTTGATAGCTGCTCACGTTTGGGAGTTATGGATTCAATGTTAAGCTGCATTTTTGGAGAGTAAATTTGGGCGTACTACGGAGAATGCTCATCTTTGACAATTGGATTAATTCAAGGGAGGTCCTCTCTAAACTAATTTTATTTTGATTATGCTTAGCACGTGATTTTAATTCTAATAATCTTCTTGGCAAATATATGAGTTGTGATTTTTGGCATTATAATATTAGATGATTATTTTGTCCATAATGTAGTATTTGTTACATGATTATTAATTAGTTTATAGGCTAAAGTATAATCCATGTTATATATGTGTGATGTTACATGGCATGATTATTTCTATGTCTTTTTTCTATGCTTGTGGTTTGAACTTAGCACTTAGAAATACGTTAGTTGGTTTTATTTACCAATTTGTTGATTTTGAACATATGTGTTGTTTTGTTCATTGAGAAAGTAAATATTAGGTTATTTTTCTTTTAGCAATATGTTGTGTTCCTAATATTTACATGCCTATTTTAATAAATAGTTCATGGTTGTTTAAGACTTGTTAAATTGTTAGTTTTACCATGAATTTTGTGTTTATGCGGAGTGTGATGCAATGTCAAAGTCTATTACTTTTTGTGACTATTTTTGATGTGTAGTGTGTCAACCTTAAGATGAATTTTTGGAAGTATGATAATGTTTGAATTATTATTTAATTCAATGGTTAGGTTATTTTACTTCTTTGTTTATCCACCTTAAGAGAGAGTTTTTAAGAGTTATTAATTCTTATTATGTGTTTTGTTCATATTTGTTCTTACTTGGTTCAATTTGGTTTGGTATTGACATTTCTTTAAGGAATATTTATCGATTTCTTATGTGTGGGAAGTGATTCTTAAGAATTTTATTTCTTTTGGTGCTATGTCTAAGCTAGTAAATCTCCACATAATGTAAATATTTTTCAAGCAAAGAACATGAATTCAAATGTACTCCAAGAAGCTCAAAATACTTAGTGGATGCACAATCACTACAAGTGGTGGTCATTGGGTTGTTCGTCATTGATCGCTAAGGTAAATTATTAGAGGCACTATGGAGGTATGTTCACATATTCCTTTTCTCCATATCAACTATGTTTTGATTTTAGACTTAACTTTGGCATGTGGGGGTTATGGTTCTATGTGTGTAGAATTTTGTAGTAGGAATTTAGTCCTTATATACCCCATGTGAAAGGAATAGAGTTTACCATGTCTAATTTCAATACTTAAGTTGAAGACTTATATCGTCCAATGTGGGGGAAAAGTATATGAGAATAAATGTTGGACTCAAAGTCTTGGTTTATTTGATATTTTGGATTTGCTTTTTAAGCAAATGATACTATGCTCCATGACTTTGTTTGTGAATGTTGGATTGTCTCCATATACCAAAATGTTGGATTATTGTATGTCATTGTTGGATTATCTCCATGTACTATAATATTTGGCAATCTCCATTCATCACAATTAAATTATCTCCTTTACTTTAATAATTTGTTTTTAGCAATTCTATGCATTATGTCATGTTTGAGTGATTGGCTATGCATATGAAATTCTCATGTCTCTTGATTGCTATATTCCCATATATGCATTTGTTTTGTTTATTGAGTAAACAAGTTAACTATAAGAGGAATAAGGGGCATCATTTTTAGTTTCTCTTCTGTTTGATGCAAAGCATGAAAGTGACTAGTTATGCTAAAAACTATTATTTATTTGTCTTGATTTGGTTTCTCTATGCAATGTGTGAAGAGTGTTTCCTTAACTTAATGAATTGATGACGTGAGTGATTGGTTATTTTAGAAGAAACTATTGAGGATGAGTTAGATAATTTTAACTTGCCTAGAGTTCTCCTATCTTTTTATGGAGTGTGTTTCCTAATATTTCTTCTACAGTCTTTTCAATGTCAATTCACTAAGTGTTGTTGGGATGATCAAGGCTGTTTTTGTGAGTAAAGGTGACTTTGTCTTTCTTGTCCTAATAGAACGATGTAGATCTTACTTGGATGACTTAATTATTTCGGATCTTTAATTTAGTCCTTGATGATAAGTTCCCTCTAATGGTTTGTTAAGTCTTCTAAGTGATAACTTAAGTGGGTTGGTTGGTGAGTTCCATGTTAAAGATAAGAAATGTGAATTGAAGTTCAAGTGTGGGTTATAAGTTCAAGTATGAGCTAACTTGATATTATTACCTAGGGAGTGGTACAAGAGTGTGGTTAGTACCTTGTGAGAATCTAATACTTGTGATTAAGTTTGTTTCTCACTACTTGCTTCAAGTTGCTTCAAGGTAATATATATTTTTGTGCTATTTCTACAATGTGAGAAATGTGGTGGTGTCGAGAATCACATGTGATTTGTAGTTAACAACTTTCTTGAACTTCTTATCTTTTCAATTTTGTTGAGCAATTTTCACGATTTGGATTATGACAATATGTTTTATTATTTTCAGAATAATAATGATCATTATGAGTTTTGGTTTTTTCCAAAGTGTCATACATGTTTCGTGATTGGAAAGATTTATGCAATGATATGATATTTGTTGTTCATGTTATCTGAGTGGAGTATGTTTTAGCATGAATTATGTGTATGTACTTTAAAGAGGTCTTAAAGTATGTCTTGAGTGGAGTATGCTAATACATTTAGCAATGTGATAGTGACATGCATTGCATTTTATTTTAACATAGCATATATTTGTGAAATAGTTGAAGTGCAATATTTTACAAATCTAATAGTGAATGACTAACGTTGTTTAAATTTACTTCATCTTTTACTAAGTATCTTTTTAGGTACGAAGGGTGTGAAATACACTAGCTTTTGGGGAAAGTTGTTTAAACTTTTTGGAAGGCAAGTGTTGGTGATTGATGGTTGATGAAGAAAGTTCACTAATGCGGCTATGTTATTTTCAAGGATTGGACTTGATTAAGGTTTTGAAATTTCAAGTCTTGGGTTCGTTGTCTTATTACTTATTCATCTAATGGTGAAAACTAAGTGATATATATTTTTCTAACCATCTGTGCAAATTAAGTTTATGTTGAAAACATGCTAGTTTTTCTTATTGGAAAAAATATTCTAGCAAAATAGTTTTGCACTATGGTAAGGAAATTTGGGACATGTAACACAATCCTTGATAATTTGTGAAATTTTCGAGGGGGATAGGCCTTAAGCCCATGTGGAAAAGCATTACTTTCCTATCCCTATGGCATGTGCTGTAATGCTTGATTGAGGCTAGACTCTTTTGAGTTCTTAATGGATCAATAAACCATTTTGGATTGGTGCTATTTGAGACGCACTTGATTGATCCACCGTTTGAGGTTGAGTCCTTTGACTCTTAATGAATCCAATTGTTTAGGTGGACGCACTAAAACTTTGGATCTCCATTGTTTATGATTATTGTGAGGTTGAGCGTTAAGCTCTTAATGAATCCATGGTCATATGGGGGTAAATGGCTACAATGTAGCATTTGTTGCGTTCTTATGAACATGTTTTAACCCCATTGACTAAGTACTTTTGAGAAGTGCTTGTGATTCACCTGTGTGGTTGTGAAGACTAGCCACCTTCTATGGAAAACTTGGGCGGATTTCCTAGAGCTTCCACTAGACCTAAGGTGAATATGCTTGGCTATAAAAGAGCTGTAGACACCCATTTGTGTCTCCCCAAAACCAAACCCAGTGATGAGTACCTTTCACGTCGAATCATAATCGAATGAAGCGAAAGTGTAGAAAATCTAGTGTTGCGGATAGTTTTAATTTCTTTTCTCTTCTCTCTGTTTTTGAAAACTTATTTTAAGAAAACAGCCAATCCAGTTTGGTTGGTCCATGATATGGGTCCAATAGTAGTTTAGTTGGATGGGGCTTGACAAGAGCTTTCTAACGATATAATATAAGCCCAATTCCGATGAATGTTGAGGAAGTTATGACTAATTTACTAAACTGGGTCCGGTTTGAGCTTTATATGCGGCCCAATGATCTAGGGGAGGGCCTAATATGATTTATCATTCCTAATGCAGGAATGGTTTTAGTCTTCTAGATTCTTCTCGAAAGTTCTTTTCATTCCTAATTCAATTAGCATTGATAAATTGACTTTTCGTTGACTTTTCAGAGTTTTAATTAAAATCAAATAGCATTTTCGAGGAAATATACGATTTTATCCTCCAGTACGGCAAACTTATCTGATTTTCGAAAACGCGTCAAAAACAGGCCTGGCGCCTGACTCCAGGCATTGGCGCCTAGAACCAGCCATTAGCGCCTGGTGCTAGCCATTGGCGCCTGGTGCCAATCATCTGGTGCTGGCGCCAGCTCTGTTTTGCGTGCGCCAACCTCGTTTTGCATGCGCCAAGTGCTCTGTTTTGATATTTTATCTTTTTGGCTGATTTTCTCTATAAATAACGTATTAAAAACTCCGTTTTCATTCACCAATTCTCACGAATTCTCATCAACAATCAGTTTTCAATTCTCTTTCATTCTCTTTAATCATTCGCTAATTCTCATTAAGATTTCCTTAATCCTTCATTCATTAATTCATCTTTCTCTTTCCTTCTCTTTAAACTAATCTTTCACATACAAAATTCCGCATTCATTAGATCTAGAAACACCTAGCCATATTCGAAGTTGCCTTCGCCCTAGACGTGAAAGGTTTAATTTCTGAGGGTTTGGTCCCAAATCTCTATTTCCATTATTTAATTTAATTGTTTGTTTATTATTTTCCTTGAAGTTACTAACGTGTGTATTTTGTTATTAGAAAGAGGTACGAGGTATCAAAGTAAGTACTTTAATTGATTAATTGATGTTATGATGTAGAATTCATGTTTATATTGTTATTATGATATTCCTAGTATCATGTTTAGGGAAAAGGTTATAATATCAAATATGCTTATTATGATTGTTGTGATGCTTCCTATGTTCTTCCTAATATTTATGATTGTTAGTATCATGTTAGGGTTAAAGAATTGATTTTTATTGCTTAGTGACATGCTAGGGTTTGTTATTAATCTTGTTAGTATCATGCCTAGGATCTTGCTATTATTATTATGCTTTAATGTTAACATGAACATGATTATGATTATAATTGTTATAATGATTATGAATATTATTATTATTATTTTGATGATGATTTTATTTATGATTATTTATGATTATTATTTATGATTATTTATGATTATTATTTTTATGATTATTATTATTATGATGATTATAATTTGTTATTATCATGATATTTATTATTATGTTGCTTGATACATTATTTATTATTTATTGCTTGATCACGCCTTTTATGCATGTTTAAAGGGAATTAATACTTGTAATCACGCTTAATAAGATGATTAATAATCTTGTTTAGAGTTAATTGTGATTATAATTCAAGTGATCGCCAATAATAGATTTATTTGTGCATTAAATTCAACCAACATAGACTAAACAGGTTTAGGGTTAATCTTATTGATTGCATGTTAGTCAGAAAGCGCACATGAATACGATCAGAATAAAGTAGAGGCTTATTATAAGGGCAGGTTCAATCTCTTTTAGGTTGGATTTGTACCTTCATCCCCAAACCCTTATTTGGTTTTAGACCTTATGGAGTTGACGATCTCTTGGATCGTTAAGGGGTGTAACCTTCACCTCGTGAACAGTTTACAAGTTCCTAAAACTAGTTGGCGACTCTTTTGCTCTATCTTTTTTCCCTTTGGACGCCACCGTACTTTAGTGTATGATCACAGTGGGGTTCAAGCTAGGGGTTAACGCTTGAAATCTATTCCCTACAAGAGCATATCTCTTCGCGGAGTCAGTTCAAGTAAATTTTTGGAGAAAGGTATGTGATGTGGGGGTCTTGAATTAAATCTTGGAGTTTCAAGGCTAGTCCACTCCTTGATCAAGAGTCTAAGGGTTTCAAGTTTTGTCCACCCTTATACTTGTAATTCACTGTCTCATTTCACTAAGCACTAGATTTCAAATTACTCATGTAATATCTAAGTGTTATGTATTGATCTCCTCTTATGCCCAATATGTTTCTTATCCTCATCTTTTGTTGGCTTTTCTTCCCTTCCTTTAGTGGGGGATTTTTGGAAATAAAGAAAGGAAATTCAAAGGTTCAGCTATGGGCGCCCGATCAGGCGCCCAATCGGGCGCCCGACCGAGCGAGACCCGCCCGATCGGGCGCGAGTAGAGTCGTAAAATTCTGGAGTTCCGCCGCCCGATCGAGCGCCCGACCTGGCGCCCGGTCGGGCGAGCCCCGCCCGACCGGGCGCGAGAAGACGTCTGGAAAAAGGGAGTGTCCGCCCGATCGGGCGCGTGTTTGTCCGTTGGACTCCAACGGTTCCCTTGGATTCCTCTTCTTGTTTGATTTCTTGTAACCCCCCATTTAAGAGGTTGATTATGGTGTTTTTAATCACCATAATATTTCTGATTTCTCTTTTTGGTTCATAGAAGATTCCTCCATGATCTTTCATCTTCTTTATTCATCTCTATAAATTGGAGGATGCTTTCTGATTTAGATACACAAGAAATACATATCAAACACAAGCTTGCTTAAACACATACTCTATATTGGGCATAAGTTACTTGGCTCCAACCTTCCACCCAAAAGTGTCTTTGTGTGGAAGTGGTGTGTTAACCTTAGGGAACGTGCCGGCGAATACAATAGTGCACCCCGGTTGCGCCAGAATTTCGTTTTCAAGTCAGTGATTTGCATCACGACACACCATACTCTTTCATTGCCTCAAGATCATCTTTTCGATCTTCTTATTTTAGAATATAGCCTTGAAAATACTTCTTATATTACAACAGGTATGACCTCTAGGTAAAGAGAATGATTCAAGTAATAATTTTTTATGAATGATCAATATTGAAGGCAAAGAGCTTTGTGTATATACGAGCCACTAAGGGCCTTGTTCTCATTGACTGAACTGAACTGAGCTGAACTGAATTGAACTGAAATGAACTGAAGTGAAATGAATATTGTATAAGAGAAGGTAATTAGGAGCTGAACTGAACTGAACTGAGCTGAGCTGAGCTGAACTGAACTGAAATGAACTGAACTGAACTGAATTTAATTTCAACGTAAGAGAACATGCCTGTAGACACCCAAATGTGTCTCCCCAAAACCATTCCCCACAGTTTTTGGCGACTCCACTGGGGAGGATTTCTATTTTAATTCCTGAATTTGTTTCGGCAATGATTTAGAATGAGTGGATGAGACTCGAAACGTTCTAAGTATTTCATGTGCGTAATTTTGATTAACATTATTGTCATATGCATAAAAAAGATCTCATTGGAAAGACCATCCGTAATGAGTTAAATACATAGGATTTTACACGTAGGAAATTTGAGAAATATCTTTCACAACTAGGACCGAAATAACACTGCGCGAAACTGGAAAATTTTATCGAGCACAGAAGGCTGCTGAGGCATGTAGGAATTAGCGCCAGAAGCCAGAGCATTGGCGCTAGATTTTTAACCGTAGCGCCAGACGCCAGCATTGGCGCCAGGCGCTACAGCTAAAACCTGGCGCCAAATTCCTCCAATACCGAGCCAGAAATATGCGTTCTAATTTCGACTAGTTTTTCGTATTGTTTGCTCGATCCTACTTCCTGATTGAGTTTTTCTCACTTTTCTGAAACCCATATGTGTTCTACATATGGACATAACCCTCTGGGAATTCATGCTCCATCTACCTGATTGAACGCTCTGTGCAACAAAGGGTACATCCGAGAATGTTGAATTCACCAAACCATGGAAGCGAGTTTTTCTAAACTCGCGGTGTCCCATCCACTCGCGCCAACCCTTCACGGTTAGGCTTCCGCGCGGTGCATCCGTACAATTAACCACGAACCCTCTATTGACTAAACCATATCCCGAACTTTAGAGAACTAGAGCCATGGTGAGGTTGCAAACTCATTGCATCATATTGTGCCTACTTGACTAATTGTGCATCATATATATGTTTTCTTAACCATTTGTTTGACTTGTGTTGAGATTAAATAAATTAATGACTTAAAGAACTTTGCCTAATTAATTAATTAAATTAATTAATTAATTTGAGTTAATAAAGTCTAATATTTTAATCAGAATTGACCTAGTACGACTTTAGGCAGACCCCTATTGATTAATAACACCGAAAACAGTCTCGGATTGACGCTCCAGCATTGGCGCCAAAGTCTGGGCTGTAGCGCCACTCTGTGGAGTGTGGCGCCTGGAGAAAGATCTGTCGTCTAGCGCTACACTGCACAGAGCGACGCCAGTCCTGTCGTTTTGCCGACAGTTCGGATTATTGGTCGACTCATAACTTAGTGTCTAATTAACCAGTTTGCTAATTAATTCAGTTAAATTTCGCTGTCAATAACACATTGTTAAGTCATTAATTGAGTCTAAGTCACATAGTCTAGCCACATGGTCATGACACGAGTCTTAACATGTCACCTACACTCACTAGTCTTAGCACACACTTCGAGTATATGTCACCATGACCATGTTTTAGGTTCATGCATGAGTCAGTCTTTTCCGTCATTTGAGTTGGGGGATACATTCTATTCTTCATATCCCTCCACCTCCATCATTTTTCTTCACATTCTATTCCGATCTTCCTTCACTTCCTCCATTCATTGCATGTTGAATAGAGTTTGAGTCAAATAATTAACAATGAATATCCCCAAATTCCTTTTCCACAGTACTTGGTCGAGGAGAGAAGGGCGATTAATCAAGGACAACCTCTTTATTCAAGTCTCACTTTTTGATAAACCGATTCGTCAAAAGAGGAAGGCTAAAAAGATAATGGCAAGTCAAGAAGAAGTCAATGAGCTTAGGAACCAACTGGTTACCGTGACTGAGACATTGAAGCTCCTCACACTCAAGATCGATGATCCCATGAAGCAACAACAGATGGACCTCATACAAGAGAGTCTAAGCAAGCTATCTAGTGACTATAAATTTCAGGGCATGAGTTCACAAAGGGTCTCGCTGGACAAGGAACTTCTTCCGCATAAGCTCAACGCCACTGACATCCCAAAATTCAAGGCAACAGATAACCCTTACTTCCATCTAAGAGCTTTCGAAACCATAATGAGCATTAAGAGTATCGATAAGAAGGTTTTCTCCTCTCTGTTCTCACTATCTCTTGAGACCGTTTTCCAACAATGGTACTTCTCCCTTGACAAAGAGAAAACCTCTACCTGGGAATCAATAGTAAACGCTTTCATTGATAGGTACAAGTGCAATATCCAAGTTGAAACCGACCATAGACAACTTGAGATGCTAAGACAAAAAGAGAATGAAGGCTTTACTTCTTTCTTTAATAAATGGAGGGAAACTTCCGCTAAGATGATTGAGGCGCCCACTGAAAAAGAATCTGTGAGGATGTTTATCAAGAATCTCCAAGAGAAGTATTCGAAGCACTTAAAATATCAACACAACTTGAATACTTTCAAAGCCGTTTATGACATCGGAATTGAAATCAAAGATGACCTCGCAAAACAAAAAGCTACTAACAATAGTAACCACGGTGGCTGGAAAGGAAAGAAGAACGACAATCCTTCTTCTTCCGAAAACGCCCACTCTAGTAACAATGTTAGTACCTTTGATCTCAGTGAAGTTTTTGTTGGATATTTATGTAAATATTTTTGTATTAATGAAGAATTATGAAGAATAGTGTTGTATGACAAATTGTATGTTTGGATAATTGTAACTCTTCATTGGTAATTGTTAATATGGATAATTGCATTATTTCATTATTTACTATTCATTAGTTATGATGGATAATTGTATCTTTTCATTACTTGCATCTTTTAATCCATGTTTCTTTGTCTATAAATAGTTGTTGGTTGTTCTCATTTATAGATACAGAATATTAGTTTTATTTACTCTCTCAAGATATACATGCATATAGTTGCGGTTACTCTAATCTAGTTTGTTCGCTGGTTTCTTATAATACAATACCATTTTATAAGAAACGAAACCCATTCTATCTTGGGAGACAATTGCTTAATAACCTTGGGTATCGTAGAGGGAAAAAAATTGTCTTAAGGACACAACGTGATTTGTTGGGCTCGGGTCATAATATTTTACATTTGAATCAAGTATAAAGGTATGTGTAATGTTTAATTTGTTTTATATATTTGATATATATATTATTTGATAAGACAATTTTTTTTTTTTACTTTTGCATTTCGTATTTCAAGTGTATAAAGTATTCTGACAATTCCGCTTTTACTTAGGCATGTTTGTTATTGTGCAATTTGGGATTTGCATGTGTTAAGAATTAAAGTTTTTATCTTTATTAAATTTTTTTTTTGTTTTAATATCGTTCGGTTGATGTTGCGTAAAATACAAAAATCTGAATTTTTGGTTAGGTGAAGTTTATTATTATTATTATTTTTAATTAATTAACTTTCTTCTAGTGTGGTGCATGTGATTATTTATTAATCATATTTTCTATTTTTGTGATAGAAATGGCCACAAACTCCAATTTGGTAACTCCTATGCCTACTATCAATCATGGGGAGAAGCCAGAAAAGTTCAATGGGACTGATTTTAAGAGATGGCAACAAAAAATGTTGTTTTATCTGACTACATTGAACTTGGCAAGGTTCCTTACAGAGGAAGCCCCTAAGTTGAAGGATGGAGAGGCTGACAAAGATATGGTTGCCGCCATAGATGCTTGGAAGCATTCCGACTTTTTGTGTCGGAATTATATACTTAATGGTCTTGACAACTCACTTTATAATGTGTATAGTCCGATTAAAACGACAAAAGAATTGTGGGAAAGTCTAGACCATAAGTACAAGATAGAAGATGCCGGTTCAAAGAAATTCATTGTTGGAAATTTTTTGAAGTTCAAAATGATGGATAGTAAGACTGTGATAAGTCAAGTCCAAGAACTCCAATCAATTATCCATGAAATACATGCTGAAAATATGACTTTGAGTGAGTCTTTCCAAGTGACTGCTTGTATAGAAAAATTGCCACCATCTTGGAAATATTTTAAGAATTATCTCAAACATAAGAGAAAGGATATGTCACTTGAAGATCTTATTGTTCGGTTAAGAATCAAAGAGGATAACCGAAAAGCTAGTGGCAGCACTATCATGTCTTCCAAGGCCAATGTGGTTGAAGGTTCTTCAAAAACCAAGAAAAGGAAGCGTATGAATGATGACTCCAACCAAAGCCACAAAAAGAAGTTTAAGGGGAAATGTTATGGGTGTGGTAAACTTGGTCACAAGGCCAAAGATTGCAGAAATCCCAATAAGAAAAAGAAAAATGCCCAAGCTAGTTTTGTGGAGGTTGATAAGATCTCTGAAGAACTTGATGATGTAAATCTTTCGGCAATGATATCGGAGTACAACATGGTAGGGAATCCAAAATAATGATGGATTGATACAGGTGCAACCCGTCATGTTTGTGCAAACAAGTCAATGTTCTCATCTTATACCCCTGCATCGGAAGGAGAAAAATTATATTGTACGTGGGAAACTCTTCAACTTCTATAGTTGAAGGAGTTGGAAAAATAGCACTAAAGATGACTTCTGGCAATACGGTGATGCTAAATAATGTGCTCCATGTGCCTGACCTTCGGAAGAATTTAGTGTCTGGATCATTACTTAGTAGGAATGGTTTTAAATTGGTCTTTGTATCTGATAAGTTTGTACTTTCTAAGAATGATATGTATGTAGGAAAAGGCTATCTTAGTGATGGCTTATTTAAATTAAATGTAATGACTATTGTAACCAAGGATGACAATGTTAATAAGACTGCTACTTCTGTTTATTTGCTTGAGTTTTCTTATTTATGGCACTCAAGATTAGGCCATGTTAATTATAATTCCTTACGGAAATTAATTAGCATGGAAATATTACCATATTTTTATTTTTCAAAAAGGAAATGTCAAGTGTGTGTTGAATCTAAATTTACTAGACAACCATTTCATTCAATTGATGGAAGAAATACCGAACCTTTAGATTTAATACATACTAATTTATGTGACATGAAATCACTGCCATCTAGGGGAGGTAAAAATTATTTTGTAACCTTCATAGATGATTGCAGTAGATATTGTTATGTCTATCTTTTGAGTAGTAAAGATAAGGCTATTGGTGCCTTCAAAAACTACAAAAATGAAGTTGAAAATCAATTGGGTAAGAAGATTAAAATAAACAGAAGTGATAGGGGTGTGAGTATGAATTTCCTTTTGAGGAAATTTGTTCAGAATTTGGTATTATACACCAAACCACTGCTCCTTATGTACCGCAGTCTAATGGAATTGCAGAAAGAAAAAATAGGACATTAAAAGAAATGATGAGTGCTATGTCCAATAGTTCTGGTTTACCAAAAAATTTGTGGGGAGAGGCTATTTTAACTGTAAATTATATACTAAATAGAGTGCCTCATAAAAAGACACAAAAAACACCCTATGAATTATGGAAAGGAAAGAAGCCATCCTTGAAATATTTTCGAGTGTGGGGGTGTTTAGCTAAAGTTTCGGTTCCTAAGCCTAAAAAGGTGAAATTAGGACCGAAAACTATAGATTGTGTTTTTATTGGATATGTACTAAATAGTAGTGCATATCGATTTTTGGTATACAAATCAGAAATAGAAGATATACACGTTAATACAATTATTGAGTCAAGGGACGCTGTGTTCTTTGAAGATATTTTTCCGTATAAATCAGGAAAGGGTGACAATAGTCATGAAGGTGGGTCAAATAGGAAAAATAAAAGACCTCAAGATAAAAAGATTCTCGAAATAGAGGAGCCTAGACGTAGTAAACGACAAAGGAATTCTACGTCATTTGGTCCAGATTTTCTAACTTTTATGTTAGAAGATGAGCCTAAAAATTTTAAAGAGGCTATGTCGTCTCCATAATCCTTTCATTGGAAAGAAGCTGTCAATAGTGAAATTGAATCCATAATGCATAATAATACTTGGGAATTAACAAATTTTCCATCTGGTGTTAAGCCCTTGAGTTGTAAATGGATTTTTACGAAAAAGAGAAAAGTTGATGGATCTATTGACAAATACAAGGCAAGATTGGTCGTAAGGGGTAATAACCAACGAGAGGGACTTGATTATTTCGATACATATTCTCCGGTTACCCGAATAGCATCCATTAGAATGTTAATTGCTTTTGCAGCATTAAATGGCCTTGAAATACATCAAATGGATGTTAAAACAACATTTTTAAATGGCGATCTAGAAGAAGAGATTTATATACAACAACCGGAAGGGTTTGTTGTTGCCGGACAAGAAAATAAAGTTTGTCGACTTGTTAAATCTCTTTATGGTTTAAAACAAGCACCGAAACAATGGCATAAAAAGTTTGATGATGTAATGTTGTCAAATGGGTTTAAAATCAATGAGTGTGATAAATGTGTTTATATTAAGACCACTCATAAGGGATATGTTATTGTGTGCTTGTATGTTGATGACATGCTTATAATAGGTAGTGATATTAATCATATTAATGTCACTAAGTGCATATTGAATAATAGATTTGAAATGAAAGATATGGGTGTTGTAGATGTAATTTTAGGGATTAAGATTCATAGGACATCTGATGGTTTAGCTCTTTCTCAATCTCATTACATTGAAAAAGTTTTGAGCAAGTTTAAGGATTTTGGCATAAATCCCATGAGAACACCCATAGATGTTAATTTACACCTTGCCAAGAACAGCGGCCAAAGTGTGTATCTCAGAAAGAATTTTCTCGTATTTTAGGCAGTTTAATGTACATCATGAATTGTACTAAACCTGATATAGCTTTTGCTGTTAGCAAATTAAGCCGTTTTACGAGTAATCCAAATGGAGATCACTGGAAAGCGCTAAAACGTGTATTGGGTTATCTAAAGCAAACTCAAAATTTTGTCTTGCATTACACTAAATATCCTGCTATACTTGAAGGTTATAGTGATGCAAATTGGATAACTGGCTCCAAGGATATGAAATCTACTAGTGGATATTTATTTACACTAGGTGGAGGGGCAGTATCTTGGAAGTCATCTAAGCAGACTTGTATTGCTCGATCTACCATGGAGTCTGAATTTATTGCTTTAGATAAAGCTGGTGAAGAAGCTGAGTGGCTTCGAAATTTTCTAGAAGATATTCCTAATTGGCCAAAACCTATGCCTGCTATTTGCATACATTGTGATAGTCAAGCAGCTATTGGAAGGGAAAGGAATGTCATGTATAATGGAAAGTCTAGACATATATGTCGTAGACATGATACCATTAGACAACTATTCTCTAGTGGAATTATCACGTTGGACTTTGTAAGGTCAAAGGATAATATTACGGATCCGTTAACGAAAGGCTTAACTAGAGAGCTAGTGGATAAGTCATCAAAAGGAATGGGGTTAAGACCTATTAATTAGTTATTGTAGCGGCTACCCAACCTAGTTGAATGGAGATCCCAAGATCTAGGTTCAAAGGGACAACCAAGTTATGATAACTGTAGAAGCACAATAGAGTACAAAACTCTAACCCATTCCTATATGTGACAATGGTGCTTATACATGAAAGGTTAAGTTTAAGGTTAATATTAAGTTTAGATTTTTAATGATTTCTATTGGAAGGTATAGAAGTCACCTATGTGAGTGTGAGGACAGGCCGCCTCTATGAGAATTTAGAGGTCGAATTCTCTAACACACTTGCAGAACCAGGAGTGTCCATGGCCAAAACGGACACGAACATGAGAACAAACTATTTTATAGAAATATTTGTGTGATTTCTATTGTCTTAGCTAACATTTCAAAGTTGGCAGTTCAAAGTTGAAAAATACTACTGATCGACTGAGTAAGCTCGATGGACTTCACTAGGGGTGGTTCAAAGTCTTTGACTACTAATCCCAATGCACATATTTTTCGTTGAGTAACCGCAAATTGCATAACATACAATGATGTTTCATTATGAGTCTTTCTCATTAATGTGGGGAATGATTGTTAGATTTCAATTATTTGTGAATGAGAAATTCTTCATTAATGTGGGGGATTGTTGGATATTTATGTAAATATTTTTGTATTAATGAAGAATTATGAAGAATAGTGTTGTATGACAAATTGTATGTTTGGATAATTGTAACTCTTCATTGGTAATTGTTAATATGGATAATTGCATTATTTCATTATTTACTACTCATTAGTTATGATGGATAATTGTATCTTTTCATTACTTGCATATTTTCATCCATGTTTCTTTGTCTATAAATAGTTGTTGGTTGTTCTCATTTATAGATACAGAATATTAGTTTTATTTACTCTCTAAAGATATACATGCATATAGTTGCGGTTACTCTAATCTAGTTTGTTCGCTGGTTTCTTATAATACAATACCATTTTATAAGAAACGAAACCCGTTCTATCCTGGGAGACAATTGCTTAATAACCTTGGGTATCGTAGAGGGAGAAAAATTGTCTTAAGGACACAACGTGATTTGTTGGGCTCGGGTCATAATATTTTACATTTGAATCAAGTATAAAGGTATGTGTAATGTTTAATTTGTTTTATATATTTGATATATATATTATTTGATTTTTAATACTAGTTTCGTGTAGTATCAATAACAATTTTAGCTATGGATAACCAAGGATCTAAGAAGCAACTAAGGAAAGACTTCACCCCCGTTGGGATGAGCTACGATACTGCCTTCGATCGACTCCATGCCAAAGGACTCATTACTCCCATTGGACCTATTTAAGATATCGCACCTGAAAAGAGATTGCCTAGTTGGAATCCAGACGAACACTGCAAGTACCATCAAGGTAGGGGTCATGCTACTGAGAGCTGTTGGAAGCTAAAGGAGGCTATCCAACATTTGATTGATAATAACATGCTTCCCATGCCTCCAGTTAACAAGAAGAGCGAGTGATGATAAAGGAAACAACACAAGATAAGAGGCGAGCTTCAACGACAAGATTTCGTGACCTCTTTTTCCTATTTCTTTTTTATTTACCCTCTCCCCAATAAGTCTAGCATAGGCACCTTTTTATTCTCCTTAGATTTATTTTGTAGGATCATTATATATTTTCTTTTAATAAAAATGAGAATTTATTTCCTTATATATGATCATTTCATTATATTGCATTAAAAAAAATATATAAAAAATAAAAAAAAATCCATGTCGAATTAAGCACAAGGTATACCAATGATTTGAGGCACCCCTTGTAGCCACATCATATCTCCTTTCACCTTTCTAATATACAATCCTTTCTTCATAAACCACTTTGAGCCTCGTCTAACGATACACCTTTCTTTTTTCAATCTACATCTACCTAACCTTGGGATGGGATGGTGTGTAACTTATGCAATTCAAAAAAAAAAAAACAAAAACTTGAGTGATTCAAAAGATTAAAATAGCAAAAATAAGCAAAAATAAATAAATAAAGTGTACAAAAGGGCAAGTGTTCCAATGTCTTTGATATGAAAATATCTTCGATAAGAACACGTCTCAGATTGCGTCTCTTATCAGTGTTCGGTACCGTGCGTGAGAAACATGAATGCCAAGTGAGTGATAGACCGCATGATCGGGATTGCCCACACTTGCAAAAATAAAATAAATGCTAAAGCAAAAAAAAAAAAAAAAAAAAAAAAAAAAAAAAAGAGCTACAAAAGAGTAGAAACTCAAGCATAAAAATACAAAGATTCAAAAGCAAAGTTACACACCTTGGGGGCTTATCTAGGGTCTTGAGCCTTTATCCCCTTCTTCTTCAAACCTTTCGCCTAACCACGTTACAACCCTTAAAAGACCTTTTTGAGGTATACACATACTTGTGCGAGGTTCGGCTAGAGCTACGTTCGGCCTGATTCCTAACGGATACGTAGGCAACCTCACATCGAGGTGCGGCCGTAATAAAAATGCATTCATATTCATATTCACACACTTACACCATGATCATATCAAGGGATCTCCTATGATCATCCCTATTTACTTAGAGCTAGACTTGGGGGCTTGATCCCTACATCATTAGCTTACCTAGACTAAGAGTCACCACCATTTGACTCTTTTAACAAATAATATCTTTCCACACACTTAGCCCTTGCGGCCTAACTTTAGTGTCACTATCACACACATCACAGATACATGACCAAATTTACTTCCCTTAGGAACCCTTTGTCATGGAATCTTAACACAACGCTGAAGCATGCCTTGTCATATCAACATCACTCATCAATCATAATTGTCATTGCATCACAAAGTATGAAGTGCTTAGCCTCCATGCCTAAGTTACCCAAATACTTTCATCATTGAGTCAACCATTGAGATAGCCTAGGATGGATTAATCCTTGCACCTTGAGAGATAGTATCAAATGACATTCGGCTAAGCTCATTCAACATGCACCTTCAAAACTTTCGATTCTTTTTCACGACTTTCTTTTTCGGGAGAAAGTCGGTACCCTCCACAAAAATGACGGAAAATTTTTGCTTTTTTTTTTCATTTTCGAGTCGCACGATCACATTACGATGCACACACGAGTCATGTACACATTGAGTCATGTCGTGTCATATCACCTTGATTTGAGTCTAACATATGTGTCAAACACTTTGATTTGAGTCAACCTCGAGTCAATCACAGCGAGTCAAGTTTATGCCTTGAGTCGTGTCGAGTCAATGAGTCGAGCGACATTAAACCTTAGGTCAACCCTAAGATGATTAAAGAGATTAGCAGAACAGGGAAGACCCTACTCCAGTGCCAGACGAAATCATCTAGCGTCTGGAAATAGATTTCAGCGCTTGGCGCTAGATCTCAGCGTCTGGCGACAGAGCCAATTCCTGGCGCCAGAGATATTTCAGCAGCGACAAAACAACAATTTCGGGTTCCTTGGTACGCCAGTTAGCCCCTATAAGCAATTTGACATGATTGAGTAGTCGATTTGATTACAACCGCAAATAAGTGATCGAACTGACGAAAGATCGTCTCACTTAGCTTAAAGCGCCTAAGAATTAGCTCATCACGAACATAATGGTTCAACGGAAGCAAAGTTCAAACGAGCTTTAAATATCGACAAGCGTTGGTCTTCGTTAGTTTTCTTCAGAATATTATCACAACAACTGAGGATGACTTTAAGTAAAGTTATTTTCGACAGCGTTCGCTAAGATTATGGAAGTTGTCACCACAGATTTGAGAAGATAGCACGAGATGGGCGGTCTTCGACGGCATTCGGTAAGATTGTGGAGGTTGTCACTAAGATTGTGGAGGTTGTCACTAAGATTTGAGAAAAGATTTGAGAAGATAGCACGAGATGGACGGTCTTCGACGACATTCGCTAAGATTGTGGAGGTTGTCACCCAAGATTTGAGAAGATAGCACGACATGGGCGGTCTTCGACGGCGTTCGCTAAGATTGTGGAGGTTGTCACCAAGATATGAGAAGAGCGGTTCATGATGAGGCGGTCTTCGATGACTTTTGCTATGATTGGAAAGGTTGTCACTATGATTCAAGAAAAGGCTCAAGATGTAGCAACATTGATCGACGGCGTTCCCTAGATTGCAGAAGATCGTCAAAACAAACAGCAAGATGGCGTTCCATAGATTGCGGAAAGTTGTCAAAAAGCAACTAAAGGTGATTTCAGGCGAAGTTATCTTCGATAGTGTTCCCTTGGACGTGGAATATTGTCAATGCGGATGAGGATTGTTTTAAGAGAAGCAATCTTCGATGGTATTCCCTTGGACGTGGAATATTATCAAAGCGGAAGAGGATCGTTTCAGGCGAAGCAGTCTTCTATATTGGAAGCAGTTACAGGCGTAGTAGTTTTCAAGCGGGATGGCATTCTCTAGCTTGTAGGAGGTCATCAAAACAATCAGTTACTTTCAGAGACGTGTGCTTGACGGTGCAAGATACGCGTTTCTTAACTCTTTTATCTGTTTAACTAACGCTAGTTTGCAAGTATCGGCATTACAAGAGTGGTTTAGGATCGCAGAACGTTCTGAAGCATTCTCCGTCCCTATTGCTACTTTGACTTTCATTTTTGAAACTTGCGTTTCTCCAAACTCAGTCAAAGTGGGGGCTTCTGTAGACACCCAAATGTGTCTCCCCAAAACCATTCCCCACAATTCCCTAATGGACAAATTTAAAGTCACATAGGGCACAAAGTTGTAGAATTTCCACTACAGTAGCAACCAAAGCTTTTTTCACCTTTAACACATGTATAGAACTCGTGAGTCATAACAAACACAAAAATTTAAGATTTAAGCAATCAATTCACATAACTAACATCTCAAAACTATTTTACTATAAAAAAATATGAGAAAATCGAAATGCGATTGATTTTCAGAACATCTGAATCAAATACCTTAACCCCTAAAGTATAAAACAAATCACAGTTAAAGAAGTAATAAAAAAAACCTAAGAATTATGCAGCCTGGTGTACCCAAAACCATCTTGATAGCTTCAATTCAAGATGCTTGTAAACAAATCACAAGGATGAGGCAAGTGTTTTCAGTTTACAAATCTCTCGGGTCCTAAAGCCACGTACTGCCTGCATCCGCCATGAAGTTTGTCTATCATCCTGCACATAGTGAAAAAGAGAGCTTTCAAATATCTCGGGTCCTAAAGCCACTTACCTTTTGCCTTATTCAGAACATCTTGCACAGTTGACAAGTGAGCGTGCAACTCTGATGGCTTAAAATTACGCGGCAGTGGCTTCTGAATGAACAAAAACAATATTTGCATCAGAGTATTATATTCCAACTGTAGGGAATATTTCAAGCATTACCCCTAGCTTGAACCCCACTGTGATCATACACTAAAGTACGGTGGCGTCCAAAGGGAAAGAAGATAGAGCAAAAGAGTCGCCAACAAGTTTTAGGAACTTGTAAACCGTTCACGAGGTGAAGGTTACACCCCTTAACGATCCAAGAGATCGTCAACTCCAATAGGTCTCGAACCATAACTGGTAGTTCGGGGATGAAGGTACAAATCCAACCTAAAAGAGATTGAACCTGCCCTAATAATAGGCCTCTACTTTATTTTGATCGTATTCATGTGCGCTTTCTGACTAACATGCAATCAATAGGTTAACCCTAAACCTGTTTATCTATGTTGGTTGAATATTAATGCACAAATAAATCTATTGTTGGCGATCACTTGAATTATAATCAAATTAACCCTAAACAAGATTATTAATTATCTCATTAAGCGTGATTACAAGTACAAATTCCCTTTAAACATGCATAAAAGGCGTGATCAAGCAATAAAAATAAATATAATCAAGCAACATAATAATCATAATAAAAATAATTGTAATAATGACAATCATAATTAAAAATAATCATCATAACAATAATTATAACAATTATAATCATAAATCATAAAAATAGTCATAATAATGTTAAAGCATAATAATAGCAAGATCCTATTCATAAAAATAGTCATAACAAACCCTAACATGTCACTAAACATCAAAGATCAAATATTTAGCCCTAACATGATACTAACAATCATAAATATTAGGAAGAAAATAAAAGGCATCATACTTTTAATCATACTTGATATTAAAGTTACCCTAGACATGATACTAGGAAGATCAAAACGCCCTAACATAACATTAGAAATCATAATAACAACCTGAGCATGATTTCTATATCATAATAACAATGAAAACCATTAAAGCACTTACTTGGATGCCTCGTACCTTTTTCTAATAACAAAATACACACGTTAGTAACTTCAAGGAAAATAATAATCAAAACAATTAAATTAAATAATTGAAAGAGAGATTTGGGACCAAACCCTCAGAAATTAAAACCTTTCACGTCTAGGGCGAAGGCAACTTCGAACAATGCTAGGTATGTCTAGTGCTAATGTATGAGGAATTGTGTTTGTAAAAAGGGTTGGTTTAGAAAGAGAGAGAGAGAGAGAGAGAGAGAGAGAGTAATCAAGAGATTCTTGATGAGAGTTGATGAAAATTAGAAAGAATAAGAATTGATGGAAATTGATGAGAAGAATTGATGATTGAAAACAGAATTTTAAGAGGCTATTTATAGAGAAAAGCAGTAAAAAAGATAGAAAATCGAACCAGAGTTCTGAAAAGCGAAAAAACGAAGCTAGCGCCAGGCGCTAATGTCTGGCGTTAGGCGCTAATCCCGTTTTTGACGCATTTTCTAAAATCAGATAGAATTTAACCGTACAGGAGGATAAAATCGTATTTTCCTCAAAAATACTTTTTTATTCCGATTAAAACTCTAAAAAGTCAACAAAAGTCAATTTATCAATGCTAATTGAATTAGGAATGAAAAGAATTTTCTAGAAGAATATAGAAGAATAAAACTATTCCTAATTGCATTAGGAATGATAAATCCATATTAGGCCTCCCCCAGATCATTGGGCCGCATATAAGGTTCAAACCGGGCCTAATTTAGTATTTTGGTCATAACTTCCTCATTATTCATCGGAATTGGGCTTATAATATATCGTTGGAAAGGTCTTTTCAAACCCCATCCAACTACACTACTATTGGACCCATATGATGGACCAACCAAACTGAATTGGCTGTTTTCTTAAAATAGGTTTTCAAAAACAGAGAGAAAAGAAAAGAAATTAAAAATATCCGCATCACTAGACTTTCCACACTTTCACTTCATTCGATTATGATTTGACGTGAAAGGTACTCATCACCGGGTTTGGTTTTGGGGAGACACAAATGGGTGTCTACACCAACCAATCCCATTCAATTCCCATTAAAGAATATTGCATTCCGGGCAATCCTATTTAATTCCCATAAAAGAATACCGCATTCCTACTAATCACATTCGATTTCAAGTAGCTGAAACTACTATTCTCACAATTTACCAACCTAAAAACCATCAAATTAACTTGCAAATTCACCTATATATTCAACAAAGAAATATTAGCACCCTAAAACTTACAAATTTACAATTCAACGAATCAAATTCAATATCCGTCACAAAATTATCACTTACTACAATTTTTTATTATACAGATGAGTTCAGCATCTAAGTATTGCCCTACACTAATAAAACAACACCAAAAACTTTAATTGAAAATGAGATATCAAGGAATCAATTAAAACATACTTCTGGTGTCGAAACTCGGGTGGTGGATCAAGTAATGGACAGTTTCGAATCAAAAGCGGTCTGCATAATTCTTAACAAGAGAAGGTAAATCAGCATCTGATTTAAGTTATCCTGCCATGACTAATTTGGTAAGTCTAGGTGTAGTTGTTCCAGACTTGCTGTATGGAGTATTAGATCTGCTCCGAATAAAAACATAGCAATATCTAGACAACCATTAAATAAATTTTAATCAAACATCAGTATAAGCAAAGAGACACTGTCACTGGAAAATATATTGTAATAAAAAATAAAAATAAAAAAGTGTAATCAAACATGGGTATAGTCAATAATGATATTTATAAAATGCAGATTTGGTGGAAGAGACACATCGAATCTCTTTCCCAGAAAGACTTGTGTGTACCCGAGGTCTATACACACGCAACTGACATTATATTAAACATAGTGACTCTTATTTTTAACATAGTAATCTTTATTAAAACTACTACAACGTTTAATAATATTGTGAACTTGAAATACGACGCTATTACCCTAATTTTTACATAGTGGCCTTTATAATTCATATTTATCAATATAAAAAATATTTCATTAAAAAAACTAACCACTTAGGGCTATATATTACCAAAATGACTTTTTATATTAACACAGTGACCCTTTTTTTTTAATTAATAAAACAAACATAGTTTTTCTAATGTTAGTGGTCCATAATAAATTAGTGTGAACCAGTTCCATTTAAGAATTTGTATCTCTTTCCCCAAAAAGAAAACAAAAGTAATCAATGTCATATCTTAGACCCATAAAATAGCAACTTAATCAATATTGCCTCACCTCCTCCACCATACTTCTTTTGTCCCTTCCCCCAATAAACACTTAATTAATATGTTATAACCCACTATTATAAACAAAACAAAAGGCTAAAGTGAAATTCGAGATATGAAGGTTTGAGTTGTCAATTGTTCTTATAACATATTCTTTAGAATTCAATTGATGGAAACCAAAATTCACTTCATGAGGAATGCTTGTTTGCGTAAAATGTAGCATACTAAGTGAAGTGATGACAGATATATAGGACCAAATGTTAATCTAGATAATGGTACACAATGATATATTATGGTTCAAGGTGAAAAATAACCTGTGGATTTGCAAACAACAAGCCAAAATAGTAGTTGAAAACTTCTTAATGTTCCAAGAGTTCCTGGTCTTGCCTCTAAACTATATGTCATCATAGGCCAGTGATCCCGCCAAAAGCTTTGCAACATGAACTTCACCTGTAGACTTTAATATGTCACTCTATATAACGCATTCAACATAAAAAAGGAAAAATTGATTTTAATAATCCCACATTTGACCGGTTCGCTAATAATAATCCCACCTTTTGATTATTATCTAATAATCCCACCTTTATATGAGATTCTCTCCTAATGGTCCCTTGCGACCAGTTACTTATACAATGGGTAAATAATTTTCATTCTAATTTAAATGACACATGTTATTATGTTATTGGTAAAAAAAAAATTTAAAAATAAAAAATAAAAAGTCCAGCCACCCCCAACCCACGGGAGGCAACCTGAACTTCCGATAGCCGTCCCTTCCCACTCCCTCCATCCCTGGCAGCCACCTTCCCCACCCCCACCACCACCGGATCTTTCCCTCTTCATGTCCCACCCAACGACAACGCCGCTCCTCCATCTGAATTTCTCCATTTTAAGGATCAAAACAATCCTTTCTTCATCAATAAACCACCCGGAGTTGGGATGGAGTGACATGGGGTTGGGGTGGCTAAGATATGTTTTTTTTGTTAATTTCATTTTTTGGTTTTTCTTTTATTTTTTTTTTTTTAATTTTTTAGTTTTTTTTTAAAAAATTTGTTTTAATTTTCAACCAATAACAAAGAGACACATAGCATATTCACCTATTAAAGCAGGTTACCAACAAGTTAGGGACCAATAGAAGGAAATTGCCTATAAAGGTGGGATTATTAGATAATAATCAAAAGGTGGGATTATTAATAGTGAACCGGCCAAAGGTGGGATTATTTGAATCAATTTTTCCAAAAATACTCCCTCCGTTTTTTTTATAGAGTGTTATGCGACCGCAGCATTCCCTTAAAGTTGAAGGGAAAATTCTACAGGACTGCCATAAGACCAGTGTTGCTCTATGGTACAGAATGTTGGGCTTCTAAGAAAGAGCATATTAAAAAGATGGAGGTTACGGAAATGCGCATGTTAAGGTGGATGTGTGGAAACACTTTAAGAGATAGAATCAGAAATGAGGTTATTCGCAAGAAAGTAGGTGTGGCGGGCATTGTAGATAAATTAAGGGAAAATCGTCTGCGTTGGTTTGGACATGTAAGACGGAGACCCGAGGGTGCACCGGTGCGAAGAGTGGAAGAGTGGGACCATGGAGGGATTAAACGAGGAAGAGGGAGACCAAAGATGACTTGGTTGGAAGGAGTGAGGAAGGATATGAAGTGCATGGATTTACGTGAGGATGAAGTTTTGGATCGTAAGGGATGGAGGAGAAAGATTTATGTTGATGACTACACGGAATAATCAAATTTGGTTCATGTTAGCCGACCCCACTTTTGGGATTAAGGCTTTGATTGATTGATTGATTGATTGATTGATCACTTGGTGATGCGCGGAGTTTTAGAAGGGTAATATAATATTGTGAGTGGATGAATAATTTATTATAGTATAAGTAAAATGGGGACCATGAAAGAGAAAGAATGTGAGGGAGAGTAGATATTTTTATTATATAAGTGGGGACCATAGAGGAGAGAGAAATGATAAAATAATTTAAGTGGAGTTTAAAGTAAGAGAGAGAAATGATAAAATATAGTATAAAGTTTCCAAATAAGGAAGTGATGCATTTAAAAAAAAACACCCATAAAAGGGAAGTGATGCATATAAAAAAAAAAACGGAGGGAGTATTTAGTAGCTTAACCTGTGAATTGACCCATGAGAAAAGAAAGATGATTGCACACAAGTAGAAAGGGGTTTTTCCTTGTTACATTTGATAGATCCAAGCTTCAAAATCAGGCACTAGAGCACATAAAATAAAATTAACAAAAAAAGCCCCTCTAGTTACATTATGCAAGCTGGGGACATTAACATATACTTACAAGTCACAGCGTACATATTATAGGGCTCAAACTTGAATTATACCCAAAACCTCGTAGTATACTTTACAAGACTGAAATAAGCGAACTCAAAAATCAGGGCAACTAATATTGATTTGATTATCATGATAAGCTAATTTAAAAGAGACTTAAAGAACCTAAACCAACCTGATTATGAGCTGAATGAATCATTACTCAATTATGAGTTATGACCTTAGTCGTCGAACATGATACAAACAACCAATTTTCTGCCTCTATACATAATATTAACAAGCAATTTATTAAGTGATCTAACTTTTTGTATACTAAAAACTCTTCGGCCCTCTTCGATTATCATTAGGCTTTGAATCTTTTGATATAAGATAATTAAGATTGAAGGCAAAATAAGGATTGTCAGCAATACTCATAAGATTTAAAAGCTATTAAAGAAAACATTATTTCAATTATAATTAATTACATAAGAGATTTCTCAGAATAATTCAAATCAAAGGGATTCATCAGAAATGGTAGCAGATCAGCGGATCCAACCTCAAGTGAGTCCTGCGATTCAGACGGCAATTGATTGACTATGAGCGGGCCGTTCTTAACCGAGATTCAGGTTATGCTCCGTCTCAGCCTACCGCGTCTTATATTGTGCCGGAATGGTATTTCTTACCATTCAATCTATGCCTTTGAGGGAATTTTGCTTCAAACCAAAGAAAGAATTCAAGAGTTCAGACACTTCCGTCCTTACATCGATGATGCCGCTTCCAAATATATTCCTTTACCATTAATAAAATCTAATTAGGGATTTTCAAACTTTGAAAGGAAAAAAAATAGTATATCGGAATAACAAAGCTCTGGCTGGCAGCGCATGCATTAGCTTTGCAAGATAGATAAAGTTGAGAGAGTAGGGGAGAGAGAGCCAGAGAGGAAGGCAGAAAGCTCAGAGAATTAAGTGGAACAAGGGAAACATTTTAAGGGTTGAGCATAAGTAACAGAAAAATGTTGAAATTTTTCGAACATTAATGCCTTCTTATAAATGTGTCAGCAATTTATTTATTTATTTATTTATTTTTCTGTATAGTGGTTGAATATTTGTTTGAATACTATATTTGCAATTTCTCAAAAGTGGGTAATCTATCTACAACTTTTGTCAAACATTAGCACTCTCCTTTGTAATTCTAAAAAATACAATGTCCTTTGTCAACGAATTTTGAGCGTCAATACAATTTAAAAAAATAGATTAATCATTTGTATGGCTGATATAATTTATTAGCTGTTTGATCCCACATTTGCTCACTTCTTTTGTAGTGCACATCGGAATCAAATGAAAAATGTAGAAATTGATAACATAATTAGAAGAAATATAAAAGCAAGATAAGTAGTAAAAATGGACACACAATATTTAACGTGGGAAAATTTATCAAAAAACCCATTACAAGAGAACTCTTACTATAAGAAACTCACAAAGGAGTATTACAAAGTAGGAATAGTGGATTAGCTAAGGAGATTGTGTGTATGAAGAAACTTCAATCATGATAGATATCTAAATTCTTTCTAAGCATAGAGAGACACTAATAGAGTGTATAAGGGTATCAGAGTATTGGAGGATGATGTAGGTGGATACATACTCCAAATGATGCCCAATACCTTGTATTTATAGGTGATGTATGAAGGTGGAAGAAGTTTGCGAAGTTTCTACCCACATGTTCTTTAAATTTACCACATAAATCTAAAATCTTCATGACCTTCACCATTTTTAGATTCTTACACCAATCTCCATCAAATTCTCAATATTGTAAAATATTCTAGAAATTTTTGGATACCTTGAGACATAATAAATTGGGCTAATGGAATTTGGGCTACACTAACCCAAATCTTTTAATGTCACAACTTACAAATTAAGTTACAAGTACACTTGTTCTGCTATGTCACAATGCTAGTTTTTTGGAGATTATATTGTTGGACTTGGAAGAGCGCTTGGAGAGCATGATCATGGGGGTTTGATAGCACCATATGACCATAGTATAGAGATTGGCGATCGGATAGTTTGATATATATACTCGACCGTGCATCCTCATTGCTTGGGACGGAGGTAGGGGAGGGGCCGGTGGAAGCCCGGCCTCCCCGATCCATCATGGCAGCCTAGTTTTTTTAATTGTTGGCACCCATAAATTTTATGATAAATTTAAATGTTAGCTCAAAATAAAAGTAAAGTTGGGCTGCTTAGTTGGTTTGATGAGGGTATGATAATGTTTTGTTGGCAAGGGATCAATCCTTCATCTATAGTTTTTTTTTTTTTTCCTAATAACTCTTAATATTTTTTTTTTCTTAAAAAAAATCTATATAAGAATTGGCCTCCCGGCCCGTTTCCTAAATTCCTGGCTTCGCCCCTACTCATTGCCTAGTGTAACTTGTGCTTCCTGACTACTATATATATATATATATATATATATATATATATATATATATATATATATATATATATATATATATATATTAGTTTATTAAGAGTCTAAGAGCATAGTTTTCAAATTATAGAGGTGAGATAACCCAAATAAGAGAAAGACATTTGTTTGCTCGAGTTATAAATGGAACACAACTAGGTTTTCTCTTTTTTTTTTTTTTTTTTTTTTTTGAGAACAAATAATAACCTTATATGTGATAATCCGATGAAACTTGTGCCTACTATTTTATCTTACTTAGGAATATCATAATGAGATAATGGGCATTTTATAGGTAATTAATTAAAGGAAGGAAATCTAGAAATTATTGTAAACTGCAAGGGGAAGGCAAAATCGTGGCTTTCCCTCATGCCTTGGAAGACCGGGGCGGTCTTGTCCTATTATATTGGGCGCACAAGACTGCTTGCATAAAGGCTTTGCTAACTCGGTCGGGCGGGGCATGGCCTGTTAGGCACAGAGCACCCAATTTGTTATTGCTCTTACCCGCCCTGTAAGGTGGTTGGAGTTCGGGTGATGATTTGTCTTCCAATCATTACTGTCAGATAATATAGACTCCTTGATTAGAGTGATTTCCATTTATTAATATTTAAATATAAGATATCTACATATATCAAAGATAATAATATAATCTTATACAAAATATATCATAAACCTAGGATGGGATATTCTCTATTACACCCCGCAGTCGGAACGGGAGAAATGATGCTCAGACTGGATTTGAATCACGTACGCATCGAACGGTAAGGATAGTATGGTAACCCATGCATGATCAAAAGAGAAGTAGTATACATGTGTCGGTGATGACGATGAGAAGCAACAACCACGACCTACGAAGAGTAGAAATAAGCACTGCTAGGCCGGTGGAGAAGGAGAAGAGTCGTACACAGACTTGGGCTAAGTTGCAGATCATGAAAAGAAGAAGCTAAGGGATCAAACCATCATCGGGAAGAAGACACTACACTACTACTGGAAATCACGGTTCAAGAAAAAACAAATAACTTTGCGCAAGAAATAAAAGATCAAATTCCACCGCTTAAAATTAATCAATTCTCAAAAGAGAAACCTGGTAGCAAGGATTAATACTCCACAAAGTTTTCAAATGCCGCAACTAGGGCTGTACACCAGTCCAAAACCGGACCGGACCTGACTCGGACCTGAATCCTTGATTTTTAAGGACCGGAGACCGGACCTGAATCAACAGGTCCGGTTCTAGTCCAGACCTGAAAAATCAGGTCCGGTCCGGGTTTGGACTTGAATAGACCTGATTATTATTATTTTTTAAATAATATGAAAGTGTTGATCTGTTTAGACCTGTTTGGACCTGTTATGGACCTGTTTGGACCTATTTAGACCTTACTGGACCTGTTTAGACCTGTTTGGACCTTTTTATGGACCTATTTAGACTTATTAAATAAAAAAAGTAGTTTTACCGATTTTAGGCCCGGACCTGAAATTTCCGGGTTTTACCCAGACTGGACCTGAAACCCGGAATCCTTGAATTTCAAGGACCGGGACCGGACCTGAATCTACAGGTCCGGATCAATTCTGGTCCTAACAGGTCCGGTTCAGGTCGGTTTTCAGGTCCGGGCCAGTTTTTGTACACCCCTAGCTGCAACAATAAGAGGAGCCAACTTGATAGCAAAAGAGATGTGCAAAATTTGACCTTATTTTGATACACCGTACCACCAGCAAACAAAATATATGTGATATGTGTAGAAAAAGCAATGGGGCAATGTAAGAATCATTGTTGGTAATGGGAAGGTGGAAATAGAGTGCGGCACATGGAGTAGGTTGGCAGATGTGATTACTGCCGGTAGTGGGAGGCGGTAGTGTATTTAATTGCCACCAATGATGGAGGCAGCTTTTGCGGTTGCTACTATTGGTGGGAGGTGCAAGGTTACATTAAGATTCTTAAAACAAACTTTAAGAAAAGGAAAAAAAAATCTATATTTGTGTGTTTGCGGAAGCATGAAAATTTTGTGTATATCCCGCCGGTGGGTTTAATTTTCTTACCCACCGGCAGGGTGAGAATTTGTGTATATGACCCTAATATCTCACCTAAGTTGTGATACCATGTCAGATCTCACCTAAGATGAGAATTACATTTCCATGTCTTTCTTATATATACTTCGATTGAAAGTCAAATTAAATACATTCAGTAAAAGTTAAATACTTACAATTAGGGTTTAAAAAAAAATACTTATACTTAGGGGTGTTCGCGGTGCAGTTTAGTGTGCTTTGCAGTTTAACCATATTTTAAAAAGATTATAATCATTGTTTTTAAAACTAAACCTTTATTTTATTTTATAATTATTACTTTATAATTCAAATATTAATTTTTTTTTAACCTTTATTTAGCTAATAGTCAAAGATTAGCTCATATATTTTTGTTCTTTTATTTTTATTTAAAAAAATAAAGTATAAAAACCGCACTTTGAGTGCGGTTTGGTTTATTTTTTTGGAAACCGCACCAAACCGCAAGCTGTGATTTGGTCATTTTCAAAAACCGCACCGCAATTTTTAAATGAGTAACTTTTGTACAAATTCGATGTACAATATTTTACTGTGCATCGGGGGTCACTTTAATCAAATTTATGTGCACTTTTACAATTTTTGGCTACTTTTTATCAATAAAGAATAAATACTTCGTAACTTTTATATATGTTAGGGTAACTTTTATTCATATTAGGGTAACTTTTTCTCAGTTTAGGGTAACTTTTTAACCGATGTACAATATTTTATTTTACATCCGATTTATTTAAAAGTTTGACTTTAATTTTCAAACTGCAAATTGTACCAAATCGCAAAAATGCAGTTTGGTTTGCGGTTTGGTGCGGTCTAAACCATACTTTGTACTACCCTACTCATACTGGGCATAAGTTTACTTTAAATCCACCTCTCACCCAAAAGCGTTATGTGTGGGAGTTGTGTGTAATCTTAGAGAACATACGACAATACAGTTATGCACCTTGACTGTGACGGAATTAATTTTCTAAGGCAGTGACGAAATTTCACCACACCATCTTCCTTTGATCAAATACATTATTCATTCTTTATTTGCAGCCATTATTTGAACCCCTTATTTTACAATGCAACAGTAGTACTGTTATTGATAGCCCCAAAAGAAATTCTCTTGATTTTGAGAGTTCTTGTAATGTGGTTGAAAGTCAGGAAAATCTTGATCAAGAAATGGAGGAGGAAGTTGAAGTGAAAAAAAAAAAAAAATGGGGGTGGAATGGGTGTTTTTCAATTGGGTTTTTGTGATTTTTGGTTTAATTATTCAAGAGCTATTTAGCCTAATTTCTAAAGCAATTTCTCAATCAAAGAAATAAAAATTGGTTAATAGGGTCAAACAAGGGAGGAAAAGACGAGAAACACCAATTTGTAGCTTTTTAAGGGTTGGTTTTCGAAAAGTTGTATTCCCATTTATTGAAATTTTTTTACTCCCTCGGTCTCATAATACTCGATATGTTGGAGTGAACGCATAATTTAAGAAAAGTACAAGTCTATGTAAAACATTTGTTTATTGTATAAAAGATTCTCTTTTCTATTTTTATATCCCTACTTTATAAAAAGTAGAAAATAACTCTTAGGAATAGTGTGCTACCAAATATACCCTTAAAAATATGTATAAAATTGTGTACAAAAATGTATATTTACTTTTTTACCCTCATTAATATGTTTACTCTCATTAATATATTTAATTAGGTTTTTTTTTCATTAAACATACCATCAATTAATACAAAGTTTTTTTAACAAAAACTTGTAATGCCTTTTTTTAAATAAAAAAATTATAATGTTTTGTACTTCATATGTTATTATTGTTATTTAAAAAGGAAAAAAAAAATTGTATGTACGAAGACTTTGTTTATTACCAAGAGATGATTTATTTTTACACCTTTGTGGTTGCTCTTCTTATTTACAATTTTGTTGTCCTTTAATTATTACAAATATTGTTATTGTTTATTAGCTTTTTAATTGTACATTATTTGATGGTACGCACGTAAACAACGTGGAATTTAAATGACATTCATATTAAATAATGATATTTGAGCAGATGTTATCAAGAGGTATAAATAACTTTAAATTCCTAAAATCGAAGGAAATCGATGATAGAAAAAAAATGTATTAAATATGGAGAGAATTTAAGAGGAAAAATATAACTAAGTGGTTATTGCTTTATTATTAGATATAGATATTAGATGGTCGTAGAACATTGAACTTACATTATTAAGTTTTTAGCTACAACGAACATTTCACATATTATTACTCCGTATGACCAAGCTCACAAAAAATTCGTTTGAAGAAAAATACGTTAAGTATTATTGAATCATGCAAATCAATTAAGAGTTCTAAACTAGATTAAGATATGAAGGGATGCAAATCAATTAAATATTATTTAATAATAATTTTGAAATAACACTGTCAAACTTTTGAGGGTTTTAAAAATAATTATCATTTAAGATTTTGGTGGCTTTTTTATATTTCTACAAAACCACTATATAGGCACATAACCAAATAGTACGTATTGAAACTACCAGATCTACCACCCAAACCAAAGGTGTAACTACTTGCTAATACAACTTCTATGCAAGAGCTAACTTTTTCGCGCGCATCGCGCGCGTAGGATACCCTAGTTACATAAAAAATAATAAGTGAGGTGAAAGTGGGATAGGTGAGGAGAGAGAAAATTTGTGAAATTTTTTTTTAATGATCCCATTCTATATCTAGTAATGTGTCAATTATTTGTGAGATAAATAAAAATAGAAAGTATTTAGAAAAAACACCCCTAACATATTACAAAAAGACCTCTCACATTACATCTAAAAAGAAAAAAAAAATAACCCCTCAACTAAAGGTGCTTATCGAGCGAGTCGATCACGAGTTGAGGAGTGCTCGACTCAACTCAAAAACTTTTTACATGTGCGCAACTCGTGCTTGCTAAAGTTTCGAGCAAATAAAACCTGCTCAACTCGTGCTCGTTAAAGTTTCGAGTCGAGTCGAGTAGCACACGATCTGCTATTAAAATTTTGGTCCTTCTATTAATATATGCCCTTATTTATTTTTTGTTTAATTTATATTGTTTTCCTTATTATATATAGATATTATTAAAAATTAACTCTTTCTTATAAATTAAGACTTAATAAGTGTCAAATTTGTTTAAAGATAGTAACTTTGTTTGCAAATTCTATATAGATAAAATATTATTGAGTTGCTCACGAACTTATCGGGTCGAGTTAGAGCTTGCTCAACTCGTGCTCGTTAATATCTCGAGTCGAACTAAATTCGAGTCGAGCTAAAACTCGAGTCGAGCTAACTCGAGTCGATAAGTTCATGAGCAACTAATACGAGTTGCTCGCGAGCTGCTCAAGTCAATCAGTACCCCTACCCTCAACCCTTTGTAGAGCTTTGTGTATACTCGATTGTATATAAGAAATTCTACGTCTCATCTATCAAACGTTTAACTCTTTCTCTCAAGAAATCCAACCCCTCCTATTCCTACTTTCTCCATGGCCACCTCTCACCCTCCACCCAAGAGGACACAATTAAGCAATTATAAGGTAATTTTTAAAATTTATGGAAATTACTTCTCTTTTTGTGGGTAGAACCCTAATTCTTTGCATTGATTTTATGTACTGTAGATTTTAAAATCTTAGTGGTTCTCCTCATCCAAATCATCCCAATACTTCACTCATAAGAAGTTCTGCTAATGAGGTTAGTAATTTGGTCCAAAAATTGATCTTGAAATTTACAATTTTGATTCTATGTAACTTAATTGGGTCTTTCGTTGTCAATTAGATATGATAGTGTCAATTCAAGTTTTATGGTTGTTTTTATATATGTATAACAGTTAATTTTGGATTGTTTGAATCGTTTATATTCAATATTAATCTCGATTAATAGTTTACTAGAAAAAATGAGAATGATTTTGTTAGGCATGAATTGATTAATAAGATTATGATTTGTTTTATGGTATGAGAATGGTGTATTATATGAAGCTGGATGTTTCTAGAGTGTTGCTTGTCTTGGTGCCATTAGCTTTGATGAAGAGTGCTATTTGAGAATAGAAAATTTGGTTTAATCTGCTAATTATCAGTTTATCATCAATACAATGTGTATGTCTTTAGAAATATAACCTTAATTTTTACATCAATTTGATATGGCACAAGATCTCCATTATCTAAACATCAACCAAATTATTAGTTTTCTGACTGAGTAATGAACAGCAACACTTATGCTGATGAGCGTACACCAACTTACGCATCTTGTCCTTAATCATCAGTCTACCCTTCATAGCAATCCGAAGCACGAGCCTATGTGTAGGGACTGTCAATCTTAACCAAACTGCTGCTCTCCGAGAAACATTCTGCTAAATCCCAGGTTGAAGATTTGGTGTACGGAAAAAAAGATGGAGGATATTATCAATCATTCCCAGCTTTCCGTTGGAAACACAAAAGAAACTTGTTGCAGCTACTATGGCTATGCGATGCATAACTATATAAGAAGACACACACTTAAAGATTTAGAATTTGATAAATGTGATGTAGGTCCTTATTATATTCCTGCAGTTGAAGGAGATGAGGAAATTGGAGGCAACTCAGTAACTACTTTAGAAGAACATGATGGTTTGATGGATGTTTAGAAGACCACAATGTTGCTGAATCTAAAAATGAAGTGAAAAATCTGGTTTCTAATGTTGTTGCTGTTTCTGAACCCAAATTGGGTGATTTGGAAGAGAAAATTATTAGTTTCGCAGAAAAAAGGTAGGAATTGTTGATGATATGAAATTAACTCTGTTGAAATTGATGGTTAAAAGAAGTGAAAATAACCCAAATGAAATTTATTTGGATATTTGGATTAGCTTGGTTGGTTGTGGTGGGTTTGATGGTGTTGATGTGTTTTCGCAAGAGTAAGAAGGCTTTTACAAAGGCTATTGCTACATATAGGATAAGAAAATCTGCAGCCGTAATGAAAGGAGAGAGCTTCTTTAGACCATCTCAGATTAATGATTATAAGAAAATCTGCAGCCGTAATTATACTCTGATTGAACAAATGTGGGAAATAATGCGTTTGTTTGTTAAAAACTACATAATCTATTGATATGCACTTCTGTAGTTCTGATCATCACACTCTTCTGTAGATCATAAATTGATTAGTCTGTGACTGTTCTCAATTCCCTTGCCTTAAATTGGTTATTATCCCATGCCTAAGTTCATAGATCATGAAAGCCTTGTACGAGAGGCACCTCGATCCATAAGTTTGATTTACACGAGTCCGAGTAGCATACTCCTAAACTTCCAATGCTAACTACAAGATGAACCTTACTTTAATATACAAACAATTACCAACTGTTTAGGAATGCACCTTACTTTAATGTTGGAAACAATGATATGTAGTTTGTACAGAATTACACTAGTTTAGTTGATAAATTAAATAGTACATTTATTTTTTTGAAAACATAAATTAAATAGTACATTGTTTAATGTGATTGAGGATGTAATTCATACAAAATCAATACTAGTATAACAAATCTTATAGTACTAATTTCATCGACATATTATTGCTTATGCACTTGTATAAAGGATGATCAATTGCCTTCTGAACTTGTTTACAAAAACTTAAACAGGATGTCAAAGAGGAAGGGACAAGGACAACATTAAGGCGATCGCAACGACTCCGGGCGGCTAAATGAATTGTATCTCCCAGAAGCTGAAAACAGCATTTCGGTGGCTATGTCCAACCTTAAGCATTACTAGAAGCAGCATATTTCAGTGCTTTCCTGCTTAAATTAACTTTAGATTAGATAGTCTAACTACACAACATTTGCAAAGTTAGGCCTTTTTTTTTTTTTTTTTTTTTTTTTTTTTTTTTTTTTTTTTTTTTTTTTTTTTTTTGGGTAGAAAGTTGGTATTAATCTGTACTTGATTATGACCATATTTGACATACTTTTATGTAGTAAAAGGGGAATAATTTTAGATTTTTAGGGCTATTTTTCATTATTCTTCTTATGATGGTGACTAACCTATGTTTTCCTTTTCCTTTAAATTTGTGCATTGGCCTAATAATCTTATCCTTGTGACTTTTTTTTTTTTTTTTTTTTTTTTAATTATTATTTTTTTAATCTTTTGGACCACAATCAAAGTTGCCTTAAAATTGGCTTTTTGTTGTGGATAATGTTCATGTCAACGGAGGGGCATATTAATAGATAAATTTTGTTATGAAAAGTTGGGATGAATTGGAATCCATTTTCCCAAAAAAATAAAAATAAAAAAGGTAAGTCATCCTACTTGCATACTGTGTGTCCGCACCATGTTTCCTGGTAGTTTAGTAAGAATATGTTTTATAATAACCGATGCATTGTTGTTACACGTTTCTAAGAACTTCGGTTGATATAATACACATTATCGATGTCACCTAGTTTAATTGAACAAGTTACATAGTATAAAAGGAATTATCATCCTAAGCTTTTAAATTATTTTACGTGTGAAATGATTATGAACTTTTCTTAAAAAAAAAATAATAATAGTATAATTTACTGTATATAAAAAGGAACAGAATATTTGTATCTTTTTTTCTAAAGAAAAAGTTTCAAAAATTAGTGGGTGATGAGCCTCCTGCATGTCCCCTTTGTTCCGCTCTTGTTCATCATGTCACCAAATAGGAATAACCATAGGCACATAGCACCTATATGTTTGCTAACATATAGGATGACATTCTTGAAATTAACTTCAAATTTGTCAAATGAAAGTAAATTTCAAGTGAACCAAGGTGGAAGGAATTTTGGTGGAAAATATGACGGTAAAAAGTATCACTACGTGCATATTAGTTCATAAAAAATACTATTAAGACAACTTATATTTAATTGTACATTATACATACATAATAATACATATGAATGAACCAATGTAGCATAATAATACACATGAATGTATCACTGTAGAAAAAAATCAAACAAAAAAAAAAAAATTGAAAACCCCAAAACGTCCTCCTATATACATGCTAAATAAATAGGTGTTATGCGCCTATATACACTCAACAAATTGTAGAACATTGTTACTTTTTTAGAGTTTATGGTTCAAAACATTGGTACAGTATTTCAATAATTTCACTCGGACAAATAATGGTTTGAGCCACCAAATTTATTTATTTATTTATTTTTTTTTTTATCTAGCAAGGCTAGGTGTAATGATAAAAGTTGACCTCATAACTTAAAAGACATGAAATTAAATTATCCTAGGGATTTTATGGGGTGATAATTCTGTTACCCTCCCTCAACTCCCAGTAAGACTGATTTGTAAGATTGGATTTTATGGGACGATAACATGTTAGTAGCACTGTCAAAACGGTTAAACAGTTCGTGTTCGGTTCGGTTTGGTTTAAAATAGGTTCGATATTAAATCAGGTCGGTTTGAAATCGGTTTAAGTGTCTCGCAAATCGGTTCCAGTTCGGTTTAAATAGTTATCGGTTCGATTCGGTTTCGGTTTATTCTTGAGCGGTTTTAATTTGGTTGAGGTTGTAAACATTTCGGGTAGTAAACGTTCGGTGCAGACGGGTGTCAGTTTGTTAACGTTTGGGTGTAAACGGTTTTTATTCCGTTTCAAACATTTTCGGGTTGGAAACGGTTTCGGGTTAGAAACAGTTCAGTTCTTTTTCGATTCAATTTATAACTAGTTCGGTTCTTTTTCGGTTCAATTTATAATTGGTTCGGGTTCACTACTAGAAAAGGGCCAATTTCCGACCGAATTATGCCGACGGACATGATTTTCCGTCGCAAATCCTATCATCAACGACGGATTTAAGTTTGTCGTTAATTTCGATCGGAAAATAAAGTTTCCGACGGAAAATTCCTTGCAAATTTTCCGACCGAATTAATTTCGGTCGGAAAATATAGTTTCCGACGGAATATTCCGTCGTAAATTTATTTACGACGGAATATTCCGTCGGAAACTATATTTTCCGACGAAATTAATTCCGTCGGAAAATTAATTAGACAAAGTCAAGGTTTTTGATTTTTGAATTCATTTGCTACGAAAGGAAAAAAAGGGGAAGAGAGAGGAAGAAAGAAAGAAAAGGAGATCCGCCGCCGTCGAAGAGGAAACGTCGCCAGCCGTTCGCAGCAGCCGGAGATCCGCCGCCGCGTTGGTCGAAACGCCCTTCCGTTGGTCGGCCGCCGGTAAGTGTAGGTTTTGTTTTGTTTTGTTTAAAAAAAAAAATTATAAACACGCCTCCACTCACCACCGTTTGCTGTCAACAGCCACCACTGCGCCGGTCAGAGGTCCCGCGTCGCCCAACCACGCAGTTCTCCGCCGCCGGTAAGTTGTTTTGTGTTTTTTTTTACTTTTTTTTTAAAAAAAATTTTAGTCTGAAAATGCAACCTTTGCTTTGTACAGCCACCACCGCCGGCGGTATCAAGTCGGCGCCTTTACAATCAGCCACCACCGTCGGTATCTTTTGCTTTTTATTATTTTTTTTTTTAAAATTTCTAGTTATTTATTTATTATTTTAAAAATTTCTGTTTTTTTTTTATGAAACCCTAACCACCACCACCCATTTTGGACAGGTTCCTCCTCCAATATTGTCTTCGCTCCGACCAGAACCACCACCATCTTCACCACCCGCCGTTCTACAGCCGGTAATTGTACATTTATTATATATATATATTTTATTTTTTAAAAAATAATTGTACCTTTATTATAAAAATTGACATATTAATTTTTACTATTTGTAGGATTTAAACATTTACTTGATTTGAATCTCAATAAATAGTGCATATCTTGAGGTTAGTGACATTATAAATTTAAAAATTCTTAGTTTAGTTTATTTTGTGATAATTTTAAGTTACTTTAGTTTGGTTTATTTTATTATAATAATGGTTGATATGTTAGTTTAATTTGGCTTATCATAATAATGTAAGACATGACATGTGAAATTGCTTTGATTTAGTATAATAATGTATGACACGATATGTTAGTTTAGGTTGATATTTTATTATAATAATGTACGGGATTATATGTTAGTTTATATTGGTTTTGTTTAGTATAATGATGTATGTTAGCTTAGTTTAATTTGTGATAATTTTATAATGTATGTTAGCTTAGTTTACATATGATTATTTATATTAATTAAATGATGATTATGATATATTTGGTTTACTTATAATTATTAATTTAATTTAATTAATTGTGTTCTTTACTTTATAATGGTTGTGTTATTTGCTTGACATATTTTAAAATGAGCGTGTTATAATGATGGATGTGTTATAATGAATGTGTTATAACAATGGATGTGTTTTTGGCTTTATATACTTTTGAATGAATCATTTGCATAATCATTTGCCTAGATACCCGTTCAAGTCATACTCATTAGGAGTATGTCTTGAATAGTCCCCGGTTGGGACTGTCCTTAGTCGTTTATTCTCACTTAGGTGGTGAATGTATGCCTTGTTATTGATTCTAGGGATTATCCTGCTTTGTCATTTCTCTACAATGTTCTCTGGGTACATATGACGGGTTATCTAATAGCCTTGATCGTGTACTTGGAGAACTTAAGGGAAATGCTGCCAGATTTTCCATAGAATTGAAAACCTGGCATACATTCGCTAGTGAGATTAAATGTCCAAGTATGGGTTAGGTTGGAGTGATAAGGACCTTTGGACATCATTTACAATCTTATTTGCATATTCATAACATTTTTATGGATAATGAATATTCAATACGCATTGTTACTAATGTAATTATACATATTTGTGAGTTGTGTAGAAGTTGTAATCATGAAACGAACAGAACGTAGCTGGATGTATGAAAGGAAGGTTGGACATTTTATTAATCCGGATATTGTGAAAGGGGTAGATGAATTCCTTAAATACGTGGAAGATCATCCCGAGAGCAGCAACCCGAATGAAGTTAGGTGTCCATGTTTTAAATGTAAGAACAAGCGACTATGGGATGCGGAAACGGTTAAAATTCATTTGTACCGCAAGGGTTTTGTGCCTAATTACTATGAGTGGATGTGTCATGGGGAAGGGTTTCCGGGAGTTCCTGAAGGGCCGTCAAATGAATACCGTGAAATGGTTTTCGATGCTTTTGGTCATAATGAAGATCAAGGGCATTCTGAAGAGGCAGAGGAGGAGCCTAATGCACAAGCTAAGCATTTCTTGGATTTGTTAAAAGCTTCCGAACAACCATTATACGAAGGGAGTTCGTTGTCTGTCTTAGAGATGGCTGCCCGAATTACTAGTCTTAAGTGCGAGTATAATTTGCCCCATAGATGTGTTGATGGGTTTGCTTCTTTGGTCAATGAGGCTATTCCTAACAACAACCATATGGCCGATACATTCTATGAGGTGAAGAAGATTGTAAAGGGGTTGGAGTTGCCTCATGAAAAGATTCATGCATGCCCGAAAGGATGTATGATATTTTGGAAGGATGATGTTCAGCTATCTACATGTCGGGTGTGTGGTAGCGACCGATACAAGAAGACTTCCAAAGGTAGCTTAGTGCCTTTGAATGTTTTAATTTACTTTCCGATCACACCGAGATTGCAAAGGCTCTATGTAACCAAGAACATTTCGGAGGAAATGACATGGCATTCGAAAAATCCTCGAGTTCAAGGCACAATGGCGCACCCTAGTGATAGTGAAGCTTGGAAACACCTCGACAATTGCTTCCCAGAATTTTCCAATGAGCCTCGTAATGTTCGACTTGGCTTGTGTACAGATGGTTTTGCTCCTCATGGTAAGTTTGGGGGACAATATTCTTGTTGGCCTGTCATATTGACCCCTTATAACTTGCCTCCCTCAATGTGTATGAAAAGACAATTCATGTTTCTTTCATTGCTTGTTCCTGGTCCTAAGAACCCTAAGGGCAATTTGGATGTGTATATGCAACCGTTGGTAGAAGAGTTGAAGCATTTATGGGAAGTTGGCGCAAATACTTATGACATTTCAAGGAAACAAAATTTTAATCTTCGAGCAGCCATCCTGTGGACCATTAGTGACTTCCCAGCTTATGGTATGTTGGTTGGTTCAAGCAAAGCTCGTTGTGGGAACTTCCTTATTGGAAGCATTTGCTCATCCGTCACAACTTGGATGTCATGCACATTGAAAAGAACTTCTTTGATCAGCTAATCCACACCATAATGGATGTGAAAAAGCATACATGTGACACGCCATCGGCTCGAAATGACATTGCCAAATATTGTAAACGGCCACAACTTCATATGGATGAAGATGATAGAGGAAAAGAGTTTATGCCAAAAGCCCCATTCGCTCTTGACAAGGCTCAAAGAAAAGTGTTGTGTGAATGGGTTAAACAGTTGCGTTTTCTAGATGGATATGCCTCCAATTTGAGCAGATGCGTAGATTTACAAGCCTGTAAGCTTCATGGAATGAAAAGCCACGACTGTCACGTGTTCATGGAGCGGTTGTTGCCCACTGCTTTGAGGGAATTGCTCCCTACCCATATTTGGAATGCGGTTACAGAGATCAGTCAATTCTTCCGTGATTTGTGTTGTTACACAATCACAGTTAGTGACATGGAGCGATTAGAGAAAAACATAGCTGAAATCCTTTGCAAGCTTGAGAAGGTTTTCCCTCCTGCATTCTTCAACTCTATGGAGCATTTACCTATTCATTTGCAACATGAGGGCAAGTTATGTGGTCCTGTTCAATATAGATGGATGTATCCCTTCGAAAGGTAAATCAAAGTCCCATTAATTTCTTTCATACAAACCCTTCATAGTCATGACCTATTTACGCAATTAATTATACTATTTTAAATGCAGGTTCCTTAATCACTTGAAACGTAAAATTGGGAACAAGGCACGAGTTGAAGGTTCGATATGCAATGCTTATATCACCGAAGAGATAGCAAACTTTTGCTCAAATTACTTCCAGGTGTCAGTTGACACAAAAACTCGGGATCTTGGTCGAAATGTGAATGTAGACGTGGAATCCATATTGGAGAACGCTGACTTACCAGAGTTGTTCTCGGAGGATAGCGGTCGTGTCTCATTTGAGGGTAAAACTCGGTACTTAGATGAAAAGGAACTCGAGTGTGCTCATTTGTTCGTTTTACGAAACTGCGGCATTCTTGGTGAATACGAAAGGTATACGTGGTCAGGATTGAAATTTTTTCATAGTTTTGAAGAATTAAATCGGTTGAATTACTCATTTTATCTCGTGTCATTGACCTAATAGAAAGTTTGAGGACTACGTTCTTAGTACCCGACCTTTTTTGCGTAGAGAGGAAGTCATGGAGAAATGTGACGTCGAATTCTCTGATTGGTTTCACCATAAGGTGATAGAATTGTTCTATCTGTTCTTTAAATATGACTTTTAGATATTGCAATTCTTTGTAATTAATTCTTCTATTCTGACGTAAATAGGTGGTTGAAGAGAAACCAAATTCGGATGTCCTCCAAGCTTTGTGCATGCGTCCTTTTAAGCGTGTTCGAACTTGGAAGCGGATTTTTGTTGGTGGATTTAATTTCCATACACATTCCTATGGTAAACACAATTCTACGATGAATTACGGTGTTTGTGTGTCTAGTGAGGACGGTGGAGAGTACTTTGGCATTCTAGACGATATAATTAAACTTGTCTACACTGGTCCAATTAAAGAGTATAAGACTATACTCTTTAAGTGTAGTTGGATGGATTGTGGTAGGGGTATGAACATACATGAATAGTATAAGCTTGTCGAAGTGAATCATACTAAGAAATACCCCAAGTATGATCCCTTCGTATTATCTTATCAAGTGACCCAAGTGTACTACACATCCTACCCTAGCCTAAAACGGGATCGAGTTCAATGGTGGTCTGTGTTTAAAACACAAGCAAGGTCAGTGGTTGATGCTCCAGTAGACCTTGAGTTTTTGCAGGCACCGTCCCCATAAGTATATGCAACGCTTTGTCCACCGAATGACATTCCTGACTACGACCCAGTTGAGGATGACGACGAAGATGATGATGACGACTTAATAATCTCAAGTGAATCAGATGATGAATCCAGCGTCGACTCTAGTGACAGTGACGAGGATGATGACATCGATGTGTTTTTAGATGATAGTAGTGATAATACCAGTAGTGATAGTAGCGATGAAAGCCACGAGTAGGAAAATGTGGTTGTTATTGTAAAATAAATAGGATGCATTTGCTTGTACTTTGAATGTAATTGTCGGTTTAATTTGATTGTTATTGTAAAACCATTAATATGAGTTGGTCGTTCTATTTTATTACTTTTACATCTCATTGTACTACTAATTTTTGTAATGTTAATAATATCATAGCATGTTACTAACGTTTTTTTCAGGTTGCAATGGTGGGAGGGAAAAAAGGAGAAACGTCAAAGAGTAGAAAGGGAAAGGAGAAAAGACATGTTTTGATATATGATGATGATGAGGAAATGGAGGACGCGGAGGACGCGGAAGATTTGGGTGACGACGAGGATCCTCAAACACAGATGCAGATTGAGCATCATGAGCAACAGCTTCAGGCGCAACAGCTTCAGGGGCAACATGCCTCGCAGTCTTCTCAGAGGGTGGTACTAGACCCTGCCACATGCTAGTATATATTTAGTTGTTATTTCAATCCCTTTGTATCCATATTTTATATCATGACCTATGGAATACTCTAACGTGAACTACTTATTTTCTTTTTGATTTTGATGTACGTTAAAATAGGTTTGATGATAAAGCCGCGGTAAAGGCCATCTCCGGTACCCTAACAGGCTACTATCGAAAGCCTTGGAGGAATTACGGAGAAGTTGATGCTAAAACAAAGGAGCATTGGTGGAACTTGTTTTGTGTATGTCATTTTATACTTACAACTATGTATTACTAATTGCGAAGTTTGAGATTTGGTTGTTAACTTTAATGTTTGTCAATTGCAGAAGCAATGCACATGGGCACCCGAGTTGGAGGACCATGTGAAGACAACCTTCGAATCCAAGTTCGCATATCGGTTGAAGGACATGTTTCACACAATCACACACAAGATGAAAGGTCAGAAGTCGGGCTGGCTTATCGATGAAGTCCACCGGAAGATGATGAACATTGTTGCCAATGATGATACGTACAAGAAACGGTCCGAACAAAACAAGAAGAATAGAAGAGGCGGATCGATGGACAATGTGGTTGATCCAACCCACCACCAGGGTTCAATTTCAGCTGTACAACATGCAAAAAGGATGGTTAGTTTCTTTATAAGGCATGTAAATAGGTAACAATTGTGGTTCACATTGAAATGACAAGTTTTATTTGTTTTTGCGCATGTACATTCAAAGGCGGCGAAAAACAAAGGGCAGTTACCTACTGCACATGAGCTTTTCATGAAGACGCACTTCAAGGAGGTCCCTGGGAAAGGAATGGTGCTTGCCAATGCCAAATCCAAAAACATAGCGGTAACAACTTTAATATAATTTTGTATGGTTTACTTATTATGTTTTGGCTTAAACTTAGAAATATGCTTCTTTATTGTGATTTAAACCCATAATATGTTATAAGTATGTAAATATGAGATGGTTTGACAAAGAATGAGTTAAAAAGTTAAGAAATATAGAAAATAGGCATGTAAGAAGCCATAAAGGCTTGAAATGGCTTCATTTTGAGGATAAAGACCCTTAAAATAAGAAATATGCTTCTTTTTTGTGATTTAAACCCATAATATGTTATAATTATGTAAATATGAGATGGTTTGACAAAGAATGAGTTAAAAAGTTAAGAAATATAGAAAATAGGCATGTAAGAAGCCATAAAGGCTTGAAATGGCTTCATTTTGAGGATATAGACCCTTAAACTTAGAAATATGCTTCCTTTTTGTGATTTAAACCCATAATATGTTATAAGTATGTAAATATGAGATGGTTTGACAAAGAATGAGTTAAAAAGTTAAGAAATGTTGGAAATAGGCATGTAAGAAGCCATAAAGGCTTGAAATGGCTTCATTTTGAGGATATAGACCCTTAAACTTAGAAATATGCTTCCTTTTTGTGATTTAAACCCATAATATGTTATAAGTATGTAAATATGAGATGGTTTGACAAAGAATGAGTTAAAAAGTTAAGAAATGTTGGAAATAGGCATGTAAGAAGCCATAAAGGCTTGAAATGGCTTCATTTTGAGGATAAAGACCCTTAAACTTAGAAATATGCTTCTTTTTTGTGATTTAAACCCATAATATGTTATAAGTATGTAAGTATGAGATGTTTTGACAAAGAATGAGTTAAAAAGTTAAGAAATTTGGAAAATAGGCATGTAAGAAGCCATAAAGGCTTGAAATGGCTTCATTTTGAGGATATAGACCCTTAAACTTAGAAATATGCTTCTTTTATGTGATTTAAACCCATAATATGTTATAATTATGTAAATATGAGATGTTTTGACAAAGAATGAGTTAAAAAGTTAAGAAATGTTGGAAATAGGCATGTAAGAAGCCATAAAGGCTTGAAATGGCTTCATTTTGAGAATAAAGACCCTTCAACTTAGAAATATGCTTCTTTTATTGTTATTTAAACCCATAATATGTTATAAGTATGTAAATATGAGATGGTTTGACAAAGAATGAGTTAAAAAGTTAAGAAATATAGAAAATAGGCATGTAAGAAGCCATAAAGGCTTGAAATGACTTCATTTTGAGGATAAAGACCCTTAAACTTAGAAATATGCTTCTTTTTTGTGATTTAAACCCATAATATGTTATAAGTATGTAAATATGAGATGGTTTGACAAATAATGAGTTAAAAAGTTAAGAAATGTTGGAAATAGGCATGTAAGAAGCCATAAAGGCTTGAAATGGCTTCATTTTGAGGATAAAGACCCTTAAACTTAGAAATATGCTTCTTTTTTGTGATTTAAACCCATAATATGTTATAAGTATGTAAATATGAGATGGTTTGACAAAGAATGAGTTAAAAAGTTAAGAAATATAGAAAATAGGCATGTAAGAAGCCATAAAGGCTTGAAATGGCTTCATTTTGAGGATATAGACCCTTAAACTTAGAAATATGCTTCTTTTATGTGATTTAAACCCATAATATGTTATAAGTATGTAAATATGAGATGGTTTGACAAAGAATGAGTTAAAAAGTTAAGAAATGTTGGAAATAGGCATGTAAGAAGCCATAAAGGCTTGAAATGGCTTCATTTTGAGAATAAAGACCCTTCAACTTAGAAATATGCTTCTTTTATTGTTATTTGATTCCATTTTCACTTATATGTTGCTTTACTTGTAACTGATGTTGTTGGTAAATTATTAAAACCATATATAATTTTTGCGACGGAAAGTTTCGGTCGGAAATGTACTTTTGCAACGGAAATATCCGTCGTTGAGGACACCACACCGACGGAAAATTCCGTCGCACATTAGCGACGTAATAACCCTAAAAGTCAATATTTTCTGCGACGGATTAAATTCGGTCGTAAAATCCGTCGGAATACACCTTTCCGACGGAATATTCCTTGAAAATTCATGAATTTCCTACCAAAGCTTTTACGACGGAAATCAACGACGGAATTCCGTCGCAAACATGATTTGTGACGGATTTACAGCCTTCAGCGACGGGAAATTTCGGTCGGAAACTGGCCATTTTATTGTTGTGGTTTTTTTCGGTTCAATTTATAACTGGTTCGATTCACTTTATGGCAGGAGGATTTTTAGTGGCAGGAAAATATTTTATACTATGATAATAATTTGGCAAGAATATATTTTATACTATGATAATAAATTTTCAATAAATATTAATTTGGCAGGAAGAATTTTTGTACTATAATAATTGAATTTCATTTAAGACACCTTTTAACTAGATTTTAATATTCTCTTCATAGTAAGCAGTTTGTAGCCGATTCATTTATAAACGGTCCAGTTCATAAACGATTCGGTTTGCAAGCGGTTCGGTTTATAAACAATTCGGTGCAAACGGGTCGCATGTTGTTACCGTTTCGGTGTAAACGGTTTTTTTCTCGGTTCAAACGGTTTCGGGTTGAAAGTGGTTTCTGGTTAGAAACAGTTCGGTTCTTTTTCGGTTAAGTTTTATTTCAGTTTGGTTTAGAACTGGTTCGGTTCATTAACGGGCTTGGTTCTTATACGGTGTAACGTTATTCGGATCAGTTTGGTTTCGGGTTCATTCACATACGGTTCGAGTCGGTTTTCGGTTTCAAAAAAATAGTTTTTAATCGGTTCGGTTCTCATTTGGGTCGGTTTGTTTCGGGCAATTAAACGGTTTCGGTTTGAAATTTCACAACACTACATGTTAGAGATGTCAATAGAGTTGTTTTCCACGCTTGTTAAATAAATATTATAATTTAAAAAAAAAAATTATGTACCAGCAAATGTTGTCCTGCAAATAGTTGAATAGGGACTATGCTTTATGGCCTATATGGGTTTAATGATCTCCAAACATCCATTGTCTCTGAAATGGTAATAAAATTTGATTAAGGGTCTGTTCACTTCAGTTTAAGTTCAGTTTAATTCAGTTCAGTTTAATTCAGTTCAGTTCAGCTCCAATCAGTTCAGTTCAGTTCAGTTCCTAATTTCATTCTTTCATAAAATATTCATTTCAGCTCTATTTAGTTCAGCTCAGTACAACTCAACTCTAATAAGTTTAGTTCTGCTTTGTTCAGCTCAATTCTGTAAATGTAAACAAGCCCTAATTCAAGAAAAAAATCATTTAACTCTCTAAATATATCAGTTATGTATAGAGGTGTCAAATCGGGTACTCAGATAGAGTTTGGGTTAACCCACGATGGGTCAGTGTGTTTGGATCGGGTAATGATGGCTCATTTTATCCTAACAAACCAAATCAAGTCGGATCAAGCTTAATTATATTCGAGTCAAAGGTGGGTCAAGGTATGATCAGGTACAAATCGAATTCGGGTCAAGTCAAATTCGGGTCGAGTCATATCGAGTTCAATTAAGCTTGGATTCGGATTTAATTGGGTTTATTTGGGTCAGAATGGATTTAATAGATTATGAATCAAATCATTTCGAATTCGATTAGATCTCAGTTCAAATCAATCATGTAATTTTAAACTCATTATAGAGCTTTTTTCTATACAAGTATTTTATTATCTTTCACTCCAATGAACCCCATTTTTAATTGTTAGTAGAATTTCTCTCTTCTACTAACAATTAAACATAACCCTCATTAATTACACTTTATATTTAAAATCCACTATCTCCACTATAATAATAATAAAAAATTGTTAATTAATTAACTCATAAGTTTTGGGTCAGGTTAGTAGGGTTGCAGGTAGTTTTGAATCAAGTAAAAAAAGGTCGGGTAAAATGAGGTATTTTTCGGGTATAAATGGTTTTGGGTAGATTTCGTTTTGGGTTAAATCAAATTCAGGTCTTGAATTGTCGGATTTTATTGGTTTTGGATAAATAATGAGTCGATACCAAATTGGGTTTTGATCGTAAATTTCCGGGTAAAATCGATTTTAAGTTAACTTCGGGTTGATTCCAGATCGGATTTGGATGAAAACTTTTTGGGTTCAACTAGTTCAAAAACAGTTCGGCTTCAAGTAAACCTTTCGGGCCGGGTAAGTTTTTGACACCCCTAGTTATGTCTTTTTTTTTGGATAAAATGTCATGACTCATTAATACGACCCACACGACACACAATCACTTAAAAAATCTACAGAGGTTTTTCAGTGCGGCACGGTTACTTGTATTTTAGGGTTACTTGTATTCTGGGGTTACTTGTATGGGTTACTTATATGGTGTTACTTGTATTATGAGGTTACTTGTATTGGATACTTGTATCGTGGGGTTACTTGTATGTGTTACTTGTATTCTGAGTAACTCCAGACCAAAATCTCATACCAAACCAGTAACACCCTACAAGTAACCCCTGATCAAAACCAATAACAGTCATACAAGTAACCCTAGAATACAAGTAACACCTGACAAAACTAGTAACACCCTACAAGTAACCGCGACCAAAACTAGTAACACCCATACAAGTAACCCTAGAATACAAGTAACACCTGACAAAACCAGTAACACCCTACAAGTAACCCCGACCAAAATCAGTAACACTCATACAAGTAACCCCAGAATACAAGTAACACCTACAAGTAACCCCTGACAAAACTAGTAACACCCTATAAGTAACCCCCGACCAAAACCAGTACCACCCATACAAGTAACCCCAGAATACAAGTAATACCTACAAGTAACCCCAAAATACAAGTAATACCTACAAGTAACCCCTGACAAAACCAGTAACACCCTACAAGTAACCTTGCCGCACCATGTGGCCAGCCACATACAAAAATTTGTAAAAAAATCTGAATTATTGAATAATTTTGCAAAAAAGTTGCGTAGTATATGTAGTACTTGTAAAAAATCTGAATTATTGAATAATTTTGCAAAAAAGTTGCGTAGTATATGTAGTACATTTAGATAATTAGATTTTTTGATGGACCATTAGATTTATTCCAAAAATGAATTTCATAACAGAAATAATCTATATAATTTTTATAATTTTAAGATTACTTAACGGCCAATGAGTGATCACCACTTATTTTCTTTACTTTACAGATTGTCTTTGAAATTTCCTAATAAAATTTTAAATCTTGTTGGTGGCTTGAAGTTTCACATTTGAAACATTCAAAACCTGTGTGCTTGTACTACTTGCGCAACAATTTCCACTTTGCAGCCTAAGAAGAATGTTCATTTTATAGAACTTGTTCACTCCACCTGTAACAAAGAGTTGTGGTTTGATTTTAATAAGATATAAGAGCAACTCCAATGGTTGAAAAAAGGGACTAGCTTGCAAATATTAAAACTCTTAAACTAATAGCTATACCATTGTTGCACATCTTGCTAATTAGCTTTGGCAAGCAAATTAGCTTTGGCAAGCAAATTAGCTTTGTAGAGCTAATTAGCTTGGTAGATATTTATTAGATAAAAAATATTTTAAATTTAAAAATAAATTAATTTATAACTAGCTTAACCATTGGAGCAACAAATAGCTAGAATTGTTGTAGCTTAAAAGATGATTTGGCATAACAAGCTATTATATGAATTAGCCAACCATTGTAGTTGCTCTAATCTGGTTTGATATGAATTTATTATCTAGTATGGTTTAATTTAATTTAATAATTTGACTAAACTTTGACCGCATATTAGTATTAATATATACAGAAAAATATAATCAAAATGGATTTTGTTAGACTTGTTTCATTATAAACTTTTCAAATTTGTACTTTTTAAAATTTTTTAATACGCAATTAACGATATTTAACAATAAGTAAATGCTAATTGAAACTTATGATCTAATCTAAATTCTTTGGTTTAATCTGGTTTGATCTGATTTGAGTTCATTAAAAATAAGTAATAAGTATCTAAAACAAGTTCTGGAGACAAATTCCTTATCTAGAATATCCAGATATAATCACATCAAATCAAAGTAAGTGACAAGATTTTGGACATTTTTAGTCATGTTTCCTCTTTGACTTTCTTACCTTCAATCTTTTTTGTTTTCATTTTTTTTTCACTCTCCCAAATCTTAATTGTAATGGCTGAATTTACTAGGGTATTTACGATTCGCATATGTGACATGTTGGAATTAAATTAAGAATATTAGCCCATTTTATTCAACATTTGGAATTTTATTTTGGAAGTTAGTTGAAAATTTGATGTGAATGTTTTACATGTCTCACTTTAAGGGAAATTTTTGATGTAACATAATTCTTTTCATATAAGAACAATTATAATGAGTATTTTAAAAAGTAAATTGCTTTTTATGAACCTAATAGATAAATTAATTTATGTAAAATAATAATAAAATACATAAATAAAAACCAAGAACTCTATTTTTTTTATAAATCATACACATTCAACCATCAATTGGAAAAAAACCATCGATTGGAAAATGGCTAAATTTAACAATTAGATATTGCCTCTCCCCTTCCCCCAATGCTATTGTCAAAAAAAAAAAAAAAAAAAAAAAAAGAAATAAATCCTAATACTTTAATTAAAGCCTAATCTTTTGGTTGAGTTAATCATATATCATGGTTTAACAAACTCTTCACAATAAAAAGACCACGGGTTCATATCTTATCTAACTCTCATTATTTTCAAAGTGATAAAATATAAAAGGTACCCACATATAATGGTCTTTTGAACCCCGCCATATATACAAAACACAAATTCTTATGTGTGGCTGACCACATCGTGTGGCCAGTCATCATGAGGGTTACTTTATTAGTGTTATAGGGGTTACCCGGTTAGTGTTTAGAGTTACTTTGTTAGTGTTATAGGGGTTACTCGGTCAATACTTTAAGGTTTACTTTGATCTTTTATAAGCGGCCATACGGTGAGGCCAGCCGTATACAAGACGCACTAAATACAGAAAATTAAATAATAAATTAATCAAAAAGACATCTTTTGTTATTTATACCTATATATATTCCATGGAGGCCGAAAATTAAATTCTCTATGAAGCTATTTAATCCATATTACATACTATTTGTATATATACGGTTGATTTTGTGTTGGGTATATACTTCTTTATACTTACCTTATTACTTATTGACCATGCCCTGTTACACGAGAGCCGGTTGGATTAAAAATGTGAATGCAACATGGGCCCCATTATACCCAATGCCAACTTAATGTTTCACTTGAAAGGAGGAGTGGATGAGATTTGAACCCATTACCTTTATATCATTGATTATTCTTGGATATCATATATATTTTCATTTCAACTAAAAATTAAACGCCTTTAAGTTAATTAGTTGAGGCCCAAAAATTGATTTTATACTCTATCACTCGTATTAGTGAATTCATCATGTTTGTATTAGATGTATTGTGTGATTGTGTTTCAAAGACACAAGGGAATTTAGTTGATATCCTACTTGATTGTGTGTATGTCACGTAATAATTCGCAACAATATGAGATATTACCAAAATATAAGATAAGTTATCATCGGGTAGTATCTCTAACAATAGCACAATACTTTATTAGTTTATTGGAATTGTGCTTGAAGTTTTCAATTTTGGTAAGCAATTAAATTTTCACTCAATTTTGATAAACATGTCTTACTAAATTAAAAAAAGTTACTCCGTAATATATTCTCTAGTGCGTGAACCAAAAAACCTTTTCAATATTTAGAAAATTAACTTAAAGGCTTAAATTATGAAAAGATTTTTCCTAGGCAAGTTATATTATGATGTTTGCCAAGGAAATTGTGTTCGAAAATATCACTCCTTCATATTTTCCTTGGCAAGATTATGATAAACTTTCGCTAAATACTACGTAATATTGTTTGGCTTGATCACATGTATGATGTATATAGTTATAAGTTAATAGTTGTACATCTGCCAAACTTAATCTCTTTACCAAAATACATATTGTTTAATTAGATCTTTATGATCTAGTTCAAAGATCATAATAAAAAGCTGTCAAAGATTACTATGCAATCATGAATTATACATCTAATACCATGGGATCATAATATAATTAATTAAGTTGTTTATGTAAACAATTAGCTGTTCTAGCTCAAAGATGGATCGATTGAAGATATATATTAAAATCAAAATCATATCATTCATAAACCAACCAATTCGCCTTTGATAACCTCAATTAATTTGAATAAATAATGTAACGTATTATACAAAGTATATTTGAACACTATATCTATGTTCATCGACCAAACTCTATAAACTCAGCTCCAATTCTATATGTATCATAACTTAATTCAAAAGTAATTTTGAAATTAAAAGTTAAAACGAAATTAAAAGGTACTTTGTACAGGACTTAGAGGAGGTCTACAAAAACTACCTTTCCTAGTTAAACACGATAAATTTGATAAAGAACCCTTTGAATTTTTCTTTGATATGCCAGATTTTGGTAGAGTATACGATTTATAATTATTTAAACCACCTCCATAACTTTTACATGCTTTTAATCTTCTTTGATAAGGAGTATCTTTCTTTGCAAGGTCTTCTAAGCTTGCCACTTTTGCTAGTGACGTAAATGATTGTGATTTCCCTTGGTAAAACTTTGATAATCCTCTCCTGAAAAAATTAATAATAATAACAAACACGATAAGTAAATATGTCATGGATCATATCATCAGAATAATTTCACTATAATAAATATTAAGTATTGACATAAAATAGAGAGGAAAAATGTTAGTATAAAATTTTGAAATTCTTTAATAAGTGGACCGTCTAGTAATAGGAGAGGATCTCGTTAAGCACACATTTTAATATTGATCAAGGCATAAAATAAAGGAACTTACTTGATGGGAAGTTGGTTCATGAGCTCGGATAATTCATACAAGGGTCCATTTGGTGATGATGGTGATGATGATGTTGATGATGCATCATCAAGCAAATCCGATGAAGATGATTCCTTAGAGTTGTTTGAGTCTTCAAAGGAGGATGAACTTGATGATTCACTAATGTATGTATCATCATGATGATCATACTTACCATCATGATGATGATGATGATGATTTTCTCCCATCATGTTATTCATGAACTTGTGATCTTCATCTATATGATAAAATCTCAAAAATTGTGATGCTTCCATTTTCTTGTGTTAATTTCTTTGTGTTTTTGGAGAGAAAGAGAATAAAAGAAGAGAGAAAAATAACAATAATAATAACAATAATGATAGAAAGGAATGGTGAGAGATGAGAATATATACTATTTGTGTTTATAATAAAGATAGTATTAATAATACAACAACAAAATATAAGATTGAATCTTTTATGGGAGCATATTTATAATATAATATATATCCACATGATTTATGCCACATGTCTAACGATGATTGTTGTCTTGGCCTCTTCCTAAGAGGTGATAAGGTGACACCAAGTAACACGGACCAAGTAACATATCACCCAATATGATCATGCCACGTGTATTTATTTCTTTTGTTGATCTTCTTGATTGGCTTGATTGAGTGATCAACTGATATTAATACCAACCAAATATGGGTTTGGTCTATTGATAAGATTAGATTTGTATTTTATGACATTAAGGTTATGGGATAGAGTTATCCTAGACACTTTAAAAGGTGAAAATGTAAGATTATTAATCTTGCACTTATTATTATGTTATAACTTCCTTTGATAGGTAAACTATAATATAGACTTTTTCATTATTTATACATTAATTCTAATAAATTTTTACAAATAAACTTTGTATAAAATATTTCAAATGTTATCATTTCAAAATATAGCTATAAATTAGTTTTAATATTAAATTTTAAAAAAATATATGTAATATATAACTAACATAGTAACATGCTATTAACAGGCGTAAAAGTCAAAATAGAGAATTAATTCGACTATTAATAGACGTTAAAGTCAAAATGGAGAATTAATTCGGCGAAAATTAAAGGGTATACAAGAACATCATGTACCCTCATGTATGGGATAATTTATAAATTTTGGAGTAAGGAACTTTTTCTTTTAAAATAAATAAAAAACCTTATCTTATAGATTCGATATTATCCTATCTATGTGGGGTTTGTGGATGTATGAGTTGCTTATATTAGACCTCGCAAAACATTTGATAATAATTAATTGCATACTATGAAAGGATAAGCTTTATCGGCTATATCCGAGTCACCTTTGCTTGCTCGCCGACCATTTATTTTTGTAGTGTTATAGGTCACCTATCAAATATTCAAAAGTATGGTATGGATTATTATTATTTTTTTTTTTGGATAAATTATAATAATTGATATAACCATAATTTATGTCGTCCTAATATTAAAATGCATGGATAGAAATCCTAACATATTGAAAAACTATATGTCTTATGCCGCGTTGTTCAAATCTATGTTGACCCATAATATGTGTTTTTCTAAGGCATGGTTTTGAATGCTTTCTCGTGGTTGAATTTTAGAGTTAACCATTGTTTCAAGTCAAGCTTGAAAATGTTATTTAATTTTTAACGAAAAAGGACTTTTTTTTAGCATATAAATATGTTTTATTCATTTAATATACTTGATACATATATGCCACTTTTTTTTTTTTTTTTTTTGGTGTTTAGAGAGCCACAAGGGCGGGGGTGAGATTCGATCCCAAGATCTCTTGAAATCGGGAGGGAAGCTCTAACCACTTGAGCTATACCTCACTCTCTGGTATATGCCACTTATATATTAGTATAAAAAATATTGTCATGTTGGAATTTGTTAGATACATCTCAAAGCATTTTATTCAAATATTTGCTTCTTTTTATTTATTTTTTCTTACTCTAATAACCTTACAAGTCTTACTAGTATTCCACATGTTTAATTGGTTTAGTTACGGATCTAGAGTATATATCTTTTCATTTATTTGATAATTGAGGTATTAGTATAAGTGAAAGGGCAAAATCTACCACTTTTATGTTTTAAAATATATATGGTCGAATGAGAAGGTCATAAATTGAGAAGGATAGATTTTATGTGCACAACTTTTGTGTTAAATGTGCAAACAAAAAAAAAAAAAAAAAAAAAAAAAAAAAAAAAAAAAAAAAAAAAAAAAAAAAAAAAAGAGGTGCATAAATTTTGAACATAATATGCACATTTTCTAATTTTTTCAAAAAATTCAAAAATTTTATTAGTTCAAAAATCAATGCACATTTAGTGAAAAAAAATATGCACATTTAATGAAAAAGTTTTGCACATTTCTTCCTTATCATTCTTCTCATTTTAATAAACTTCTCAGTGAATCCCAACCCTCGCAACACTTTGACTTTTGTAATATTCATATGTCTAATTTGACTCTATATATATATTTTTTATCAATTTATTACAAAACTTATATTGCTATGCAATATATTTAATTTTAGATTCTTCTTTATGTATATTTTATTAGAAAAAGTTTTTCTACTCTTAATAATATATAATTTCAAATATTAATGGTCAACGTTGTGCATAGTCAATGTATTGCGATTATTATAAAACGAAAAAGTATATCATTTATGGATAGATGAACCAAGTAGTACTTAGTGTAGTTCGTAGGATTTTTTACTTTATGATTTCAAGGTCATGAGTTTGATTCCTAACAGTCATGGTACTTAGGTTGGGGCCGGGATTCATTTATCCTTCAATCCTTATTCCCCCAGAGCTTGACATGCAAAACTAGACTAGCCTGGTTTAATTGTAAAAGGTCATGATTTAGGCCCCGTTCATCTCATTTTATTTTTGCTGAACGTAAATTATTTTTACTGAACTCAAATTATTTTTATTGAATATTATTTTTTTAAGGTGAACTAAACCGGACTTAGTAGAGTCATCGTCTCTTAACCCACCAAATAACATTATCAATAAAATAATGTAAGGAGTATGATTTAGATACGGAACTTATAATCTAAAATTCTAAATCGAGAAGGTACTTTTTTTTCCTAAATTTTATGCATTTACGCCCCGTTCACTTCACCTTTTTTTTGCTGAACTGAAATTATTTTTACTGAAACAAAATTATATTTGCTGAACTTAAATTATTTTTTACTATACTTAAATTAATTTTACTGAACTGATTTTCTAATATAATTCTTCTTTAAGAAAACTGAATTTTACTGAATTGAACTTATTTTTACTGAACTGAAATTGTTTTAACTGAAATGAAATTAATTTTACTGAACTAAACTTATCTTTATTGAACTGAAATTATTTTTAGTTAATATTATTTTCTTAAGATGAAGTGAACGAGGCCTTAGAGCTCGTTTAATTATTTGTTCATGTAAATAGAAATCGGATTGAAACAATTATATTTCGTGAATATTAACATTGCTTTGCTAGCAATATATACCGCATACAAGATATGTCAAAGCCCCTAATTTAACTTAGATATAAACAAGGTAACTAATTTAATATTCTAAAGACTATCAGCTGGGTAACTGAAATATATACACAATATATACCCTATATATCTTGACACACTACCACTATTGAAGCGGAAGGTTGTCGGGCGCTAAGACTGTCCCTAAAATCATCAAAGAACTCGTGAAAGTCCCTTCGAGAGTATGTGGCACATGAAGAACACGGACTTGAGGCGACCTTCTCTTAAACAAAATGTATATTTTAATATGTTTCTTATGCTGAGTTGAACTGGATTACATGACAAATAAATAACACTCACATTATCGCAATACACAAGAGTAGCCTTTTTAATATGACAATGCAAATTTAGGAGAAGGTTTTGGAGCCAACATGATTAAAAAATTATACGTTAGCCACACCACAATACTTTACCTCGGCACTAGATCATAAAAAGGTAGGTTGTCACTTGGACGACCATGAGACCAAGTTATCACTCATTCACACAAAAAACACACAATAACCAGATTTAGAACGCCTTGTATCAAGGCATCTACCCCAATTTGAATTAATATATAAGACTAGTTCGAGGAAAAAAAGAAGGCAAAAATAAAAAAGTGAAGAACATGATCTAAAGTACCCTTACATCCTATACCACCTAGTTTTCTTGAGTAAAAAAAAAAAGTGATCAACCTGCGGATCATATGCGCTGTATGAAAACACACTTGTTGGACGGCATAAGATATATCCGACCATGTGAAAGTAAGATATTACAAAGTCCCAGCAAGATTCTGATACATTGAAAGTAGCACTAAAGGTACCACTAACCTTCGAGTTGGTGTCAATCGAAGTGGGAGACGACTTACATAAAGTCATACCGGCATATTCAATTATTTCTTCAGCATATTTGTGCTATGAAAGGAGCATACCACTCTTATGTCAAGTGACAACAATACCAATAACTATTTAAGAGGACTGTTTAGGCAAATCTCAACAAGGTCATATGAGAATCTGCTAGGTTTGAGGGGTAATAACAATCATACTACCAAAGGCATATAAATCTACTATAAACGATTGACAAAGCAATAGATGAACAATAAATAAGCAATAAGTAAGCAACAAGAATTCAACTATGTAAAGAGAATGAGTTCAGAAATACAATACTGAGCAAGGACAAGCTTCCTTCTTCAGTAGGGATGCGGTTCCGTAGATAAAAGTAGAGTAATTCTATTATATTTAGAGTATGCGTATGTACATGAATGTTGAAAACGTCTAATTACACTTATTTATACCTAGGGATCTCTAGGATTTACAAATATCTTTGGAATATATTCAAAATGAAGAAGATCTTCTTGATTTATCTTCTTCCCATGTTCTGTAGGTGTATCTTTGGCAAGTATCTCCTTGATTGATATGTATGATGTTGTTTTCCTTGTTTACTTCAATCAAGCCGTTTTGTATATTTTGCTGACTTATTGGTCTTGGATTGATGCCCTAGATGTAATGGGTCATATGGTGATACGGGCCCAACAATTGCCCCTAATTTTTATTTTCAATTATTTGGAAATGAAAATTACTTAAAAAGCCGTTGGGAGGATTTTGAGATTTTCAGAAATAACTTCAACGGTTAGCAAAATAGGAAACGTGATGGCAGTTTAAGGCAACTTCCTCGATAACCGTTTGTGGCGGTTTATTTCTTTTTTGGTATTTATTGAGTGTGCAGGCTCTTGTCTAATCACTTCATTGCTTTGCCCCAATTTCGATTTTCACCAGGTATTCTCTCTTTCTTCTCTGTTTCTTTTCTTCGTTGTTTTTTTTCTTTTATCTTGCGATGGGTGATCATGTAAAAGTGGTGTTTGCTGGGGTGGATGAGGGTGTAAAAAAGTCGTCCTTAGTGGCGCAGAATGTATTCCCTGCTAAGGATGTTTACCCTTCCACCATAACAAAAGAAGAGGTTCAGGGCATCGCTGCTGTTGCGCGATTTCCTGATGGGGTTGTGGTGAAAATTCCATCTTCTAGGGAGAGGGCTGACTGGACTGCTCCTGGTTGGGTGTGTTTCTTTGAGTATCCCTTTGTAATTGGGCATGTCTTCCCTTTTTCTCCTCTTGTTCGTCAATTTCTCTCTAGGGTTAGGGTTTCACCTTGTCAGTTATTGCCCCAAACTTGGAGGGTTTTGAGAATTTTGGATTTGCTGAGTGCGAAATTGGGTTTAGAACTTGATGTGAGGGATTTGTGTTATCCTTATACTATTAGGACCAGTGGTAAGGGTCGGGTTGGTCTTCGTTTGAAGGATGGTGTTGGTCCTTTGGTGACTGATTTGGAGAAGGCTTTTGACAAAAAGTGGTATCACAAATTCTTCTTTGTGAGGATTGACTCGTTGGGTGGTGATTGTGACTTTTTGATTGACACTGTTGAGGCTGAAGGTATTTTGTTTTCTCATTTTTCTTGTGTTTTGCTCTCTTTCTTTGTTGATTTGGGCTTATTTGCTTGATGGTTGCAGTGAGTAAATTGAAGCAGCGTTCTCAGTCTCCGTCCCTGATAGACAAGTTGTACGAGTTGAGTGTAGACGAGAGATCCTTCATCAAGTTGACGCAATCAGAGGCGGTTATCCAGATCAAGTCTTTGGACGATTCTGATTCTGAGCAGAAAGTTGCCCCAACTATGTCTCAAGGTATGTTCTTCTTTTTTTCTTTTTCTGTTTGTGGTTTTTGTTGTGTTGCTTTCTGTGGATGTGTCCTGTTGCGAAATTGTTTTGCCTTTGTTAAATATTTATTTGGCTCTTAATTTGTTTATCCTTTCTGAGGTGGTTATGTGTTTTGTTGAGTATATTTGTTGTATTACTTGTTGTGTGCGTTTGTCATGTTCCCTGTTACATTCCCTTTTGAATTCTGCCATGTTCCTTGCAGATACTTTGAGGTCACTAAGGTCTCATGACCTTCTTAGCTCATCTTCCCTTCTGGGCCGCCTTAAACGTCGCTCTTCTCCTCCAACTACTGAGGTTGTTCCTCTCAATACGGTGGCTCCAAAGAGTGATGCTCCTCCGCCTCCGCCCCGTACTGGCCTCAAGAGGAAGCTGGGGGCGCCTATTGATGTTGATGCTGCTGATTTCTCTTTTGATTCCTTGGCTCCGCATGTGGACACCTTGCTGTTTCCGTCCTTCAAGGATCGCCAATCCTCGCAGACCTTTGCCGATCTTTCTCAAGAGGATGTTGTGCATTCTTTCCGGGTATGGTATACTCCGAAAAAAAGAAATTTAATAAACATGACTAGAAACGGATTGTGCATTCCTTACTTGATTCCGTGTTCTGCAGAGCCTTCAGTCTTGCTTGGGCGTATTGGGCAAAGTGTCTGAGTTTACTCGAGCGTATGAGGCTATGAAGAAGGAGCGTGATGCTCTTTCTGATAAGTACAAGGCTGCTACTGAGGCTTTGAAGACTGAGCGTGCTAGGCACAGGGATTGCATTGCTGAACGTGATGGGCTGAAGAGGACCTTGAAGGAGGCTGGGAACGAGGCTGTTGATGCTGCAACGTATTACTTTGGGAAAGCTCGTCTTGAAATGATGGAGGAATTTCAGCAAGGAAAACATGAGGCCTGGGATTATGAGGCTGACAAGGCTGCTTTTGAGGTTGCATTTCCTGCAGATACTGCTGCTCCTGGCACATTGTTGCTGAGCTATGCTGATGAGGAAGTGAATTCTCCTCACAACACCGAGGTTAAGGATGTCCCAGAGAGTACGAAGCCTGTTGCTGAGGAAGTGGTCCCTGCTGACAACATGGATGAGAATTAGTTTCAATGGTGCTGTGTCACCTTTAAGTTAAATCTGAAGGATGTTTGTTTTTACTGCCTTGGTACAGTTGGATAATTTGTTTTGTCTTTTGTGCTACATTTCTGTAGCTGGATAATTTGTTTATTTTGTTGCTATGCAGCTAAGTATTTCTGTCTTTCTGCTATGTTGCTTGTGTTTTCGTGTTGTGTGTTGTCATTGTGCTACAGTTGTATTGTTGCTTACATGTGTTTGCTTACCCTGTAAGGGTAGTTAGTCTGTTCTATGCAAGAATGATTGATCATTGTTCTGCGGTGACTTGCTTCATTCTTGCCTGGCAGTGTAGGTAATGTTCCTTGCAAAACAGAATAAGGTGAGGGGTGGCCGTGGGTTTCCCCAACGGCCCTCCGATGCCAAAGTCAGTACTCGTGATGATCATAAATCAAATTGACAAAGAGTAAGGAGAGAGGAGTACCTTTCGTGCTGATTTTGGCTGTTGGAGATTTTTGTGTTTTTGTGTTTTTCTTCTTTTTTTGTATTTTTTGCTCGCTTTTCTGTTTTTTTTTTTTTTTGTTTTTGTAAGTAAAAAGACAAAATTGAAATGATAACTACGTACCTTTGTTTCCTCAGAAATGATATAGCTTTAGGTGTGCTGCGTTCCAGCTCCGCTGTACTTCCTTTCCTTCTGCATTTCTGAGTCTGTACGCTCCATTACCTACTACCTTAGTGATCTCATAGGGTCCTTCCCAGTTGGGTGCTAGCTTTCCTGCATTTACTTCCCTGGTGTTTTCGTATACCTTCCTAAGAACCCAATCTCCTAGTTTGAAGACTCTTGTTCTGACATTCTTGTTGAAAGACCTTGCTACTTCTTGTTGGTATGCTGCCATCCTCATTTGTGCGTCTTTTCTAAGTTCTTCTACTGTATCTAGGTTGTGGATTAATTCTGCTTGGTTCCTTTCTTCTGTCATTAACCCATACCTTGCTGTGGGGACTTCTACCCCTGTTGGGATCACTGCTTCACATCCGTATACCAATGAGAATGGAGTGTGGCCTGTGGCGCCTTTTGGAGTTGTTCTATCTGCCCACAGTATGTTGGGTAGTTCGTCTGCCCATTTCCCTTTGGATCCTTCTAGTCTTTTCTTCATGTTACCTATAAGGACTTTGTTGCTTGATTCTGCCTGTCCATTTGCTTGTGGGTACCTGGGTGTGGATGTGATGAGGGAGATGTTCCATTCCTTACAGAACTTGGTGGTCTTATTGCTGATGAATTGGGATCCATTGTCTGTAATGATCTCTGCTGGTACCCCGAATCTACTTAGGATGTTTCTCTTTATAAACGAGATGACATGCTTATCCTTGATTTCCTTGTATGCTTCTGCTTCGATCCATTTCGAAAAGTAGTCTGTCATTGCTAAAAAGTATACTCTCTGTCCTGATGATGGAGGTAGCTTTACTATATCCATTCCCCATTTCATGAATGGCCAAGGTGTCAATGTTGGATGTAGCTCTTCTGATGGCCTGTGCATTAAGGGTGCGTGCTTTTGGCATGCTAGGCATTTCTTGGCGAACCCTGCTGCATCCTTCCTCATGCTGGGCCAGTAGTATCCCATTCTGAGTGCTCTGTTGGCTAGGTTCCTTCCTCCGGAATGATTTCCACATTCTCCGCTGTGTAAGGATTGTAAGACCTGTTGAGCTTCTTTTCCTTCTAGGCATCGTAAGAAAGGTCCTGCTGCAGACTTCTTGAAGAGTACATTGCTGATCAGACAATACTTGGATGCTTTCTGAGCGAATGCTTGAGCTGTTACTTTCCCTGTTGGTTTCGTGTTGCCCAAGAGGTATTCCTTCAATGGTGTTGTCCAGTTGTTGTCTTCTTCTTCTGTAAGGCTCGTTTGAACTTCGTAGACACTCATGGTTGATTCTTTCTCTATGGTTGGTGAGAGTACGTGCACTAGGGGGATAGCTCCAAATTCCTCTAGGTTGATGTTTGATCCCAGGTTTGCCAGGGCGTCTGCTTCGGTGTTTAAGTTTCTGGGTACTTGTTCTATCTTGAATTCCTTGAACTCTTTAATGAGTTTCTTTGTGACTTCTAGGTAGGCTATCATCCTGGTGTCCTTTGCTGCATATTCCCCGTTGATTTGGTTTACCATGAGTAAAGAGTCAGAAATTACTTCCAGGTGTTGTATCTTCATGTCCTTTGCAATGGTTAATCCTGTGATTAGTGCTTCATATTCGGCTTCATTATTGGTAGCCTTGAAGTCGCACCTTATTGCCTGTGTTATCTTGTCTCCTTGGGGTGATGTCAGTACTACTCCTAAGCCTACTCCGCGTATGTTTGCTGCGCCATCTGTATGAAGTATCCATTTCTGTGCAGCTTTTGGTTCTTGTAGCGCCAGCACTTCCTTCTGTGCTTCTTCTTCAAGGGTAGGGCTGAAGTCTGCCACGAAGTCTGCCAAGGCTTGTGATTTGACTGCTGTCCTGGGCTCGTACTGTATATCGTATCTGCTCAAGTGTAAGACCCATTTCTCCATCCTTCCTGACATCTCCGGCTTTCTCATGATAGCTCTGATGGCATAGTTGGTACGTACTCGTATGGAATGGCTTTCAAAGTATGGACGTAACTTTACTGAAGCAGTGAATAAGGCTAGAATGATTTTCTCTAATGATGCATACCTCGTTTCTGCGCTGAGTAGGGTTTTGCTTACGTAATAGATTGGGAACTGCTCCTTGTCTTCTTCTCTTGTGAGAACTGCGCCGATCGTCCCTTCAGACACTGCGAGGTATAACTGGAGTGGTTCTCCTTCTTTGGGCTTGGAGAGAATCAACGGGTTGGCTAAGCATTCTTTCAGCTTCTGAAATGCTTCGTCGTGCTCTTGTTCCCACTTGAATTCCTTATTCTTCTTCAGTACTTCGTAAAAGGCTCTGTTCTTTTCTGAAGACTTTGAGATGAACCTGTTCAATGTCGCAATTTTTCCTGTTAAGCTTTGTACATCCTTCTTGGACTTTTGTCGCTCCGGGTCTAGGATGGCTTTGACCTGTTCTGGGCTGGCTTCTATTCCTCTTTGTGTGACCATGTATCCTAGGAACTTTCCTGATTGTACTCCGAATGTGCACTTTGTGGGGTTTAGCTTCATGCCGTACTGTTTTAAGATGACAAATGCTTCTCTAAGGTCTTTGACGTGATCTTCTGCCTTCTTGGATTTAACTACCATGTCGTCTATGTAAACTTCCATTGTGTTTCTAATCTGTTCTTCAAACATCTTGTTCACCAACCTCTGGTATGTTGCTTCTGCGTTCTTCAATCCAAAAGGCATTACCTTGTAGCAGTATATTCCTTGACTGGTAATGAAGGCGGTTTTCTCTTGGTCGTCCTTGTGCATGAGGATCTGATTGTAGCCGCTGTAGGCGTCCATGAAGGATAGCAGCTCGTGCCCTGCTGTGGCGTCTACCATGACATCAATATGAGGTAAAGGGAACGGGTCTTTTGGGCAGGCCTTGTTGATGTCTGTAAAGTCTATGCAAATTCGCCATTTTCCGTTCTTCTTCCTGACTACCACTACATTGGCGAGCCATTCTGGGTACTTTACCTCTCTGATCTTCTCAGTCTTCAGTAGGTTCTGAATTTCCTCATTGATAATCTTGTTCCTTTCTGGCGCAAATTTCCTTCTCTTCTGTTTTACTGGTGTATGCATTGGATCCACATTCAACTTGTGAGTGATTACGTTTGGGGAGATGCCTTTCATGTCTTCATGGGTCCAAGAGAACACATCTTTTTCTTTGTTTAGGAAGTCATAGATTTGCTGTCTGAGTTCTGCCTTCAGTTCTGATCCTATTATGACTTTTTGATCTGGGTGTATGGGGTTCAGCTGGACTTTTGTAGCTTCCTGTTCTTCTGATATGCTCAATTTCTCTTGGCCCAGCTGACCCTCTGATTGCTATGCTGAACTCTTTTCTGCAGATGTTGCTTTCAGTGCTATCTTGTAACATTCTTTAGCTTCCCTAGGATCCCCTCTGATTTCTTGAATTCCCCATCTAGTAGGAAACTTAATGACTTGATGGTATGTAGAAGGGATGGCTTTCATCTCATGTATCCAGGGTCTGCCCAGAATCATATTGTATGAGGACAGAGTATCGATTACCAGGAACTTGACCTGTAGATTGATCCCTTTTGCGTACGTTGCCAATGTAATCTCTCCACTTGTCTTTTTGGTTTCCCCACTGAATCCTACTAGCATTGTTGACTTGTTGACGATGTTCTTCTCATCTATGTTCATATGTTTCAGGGTGTCCAGCATGATGATATTTGCAGAGCTTCCATTGTCAACTAGGATTCGCTTGATCATGCAGTTTCCAACTGGGAGTGAGATCACTAGACCGTCATGATGGCCCTCTACTGCATCGCTCTCTTCAAACATGATGGGGATGTCTATCTTGGATTTCTCCCTCTTGTCTGGTTGATCTTTGTTACTCTCTTTTGCATGTCGCTTTGCTGCTGAATATGTCAAACCGCATACTTCTGACCCTCCTGATATGAAACAGATGGTTTTGAAAATTGGAGGTGGAGGAGGAGGACCTCCTTGCTTAGACTCTTTTTCCTTCCCTGGAGCTTTAGATCTATCTGATAGGAGCTCTTTGAGGTAGCCTTTCTTCAGCAAGTATGCAACTTCCTTCCTGAGCGCGACACATTCATCAGTAGTGTGACCGATATCTGAATGGAAATCGCACCATCTGGACGGATCTTTCTTCTCTCCAGGCCTGTCACTCCTTCTGGGCCATTGTACAGTATCTCCCATCTTGTTTAAGGTCCTTATTACTCCTGCAGGATTGACATTGAAGCAATACTCATGTAACTTGGGTGGAAGTTCAGGGTCTTCCCTCCAATCAAAAAATTCTCCTTCAACAGCATTGACTGATCCCTCATCAAAGCGTGAACACTGATACGGCTTGAATCGATGATCTCTTCTGGGAAAGTTGTTGTTCCTTCTTGCCGGACGATCTTCGTCCTTTCTGAGCTCTGGAGTCTTTCTTGCATATGCATCTTCTTCAAATCTAACTTGAGCCATTGCTTTAGCTTGCACGTCTTCAAAGGTCGTACAGGGATACTTGGTCAATTCTTTGTAGAGCTCGCTATGGTCTAGCAACCCTCTTTTGAATGCTTCAATTGTTGTAGGAGCATCACACTTGTGTATCCCAATCTTTTCCCTGTTGAACCTGTTGAGATAATCCCTCAAGGATTCACCGTGTCTCTGCACAACACGGTATAGATCTGATGACTGCTTCTCTATTTTCCTGCTGCTGGCGAACTGGATCTTGAATAGGTTTACCATTCCTGCAAAAGATCGAATTGTCCCGTTATCTAAATTAATGAACCAAGTTAAAGCTGGATCTGATAATGTGGCTCCAAAGCCTTTGCACATGATAGCCTCTCTGATGTCTTTAGGGATTGAGCTTCTCATCATCTTCTGTTTGTAGAGGGACACGTGCTTATCAGGGTCTGTTGTTCCATCACACATAGCCATGTTGGGTGTGCTGAACCTCTTTGGCACTTCTACCATGGCGATCTCTTCTGAGAAAGGAGACTCTATATAGCCATCTGATGCCTCTTCCTCCATGGGCTTTGGCATTCCAAGAATCTTGGCGATCTTGGCTTCGATTGCTTTGAGGTACTCTTTGACTACCTTCTCTATCTTTCCTTCAATTCCTCGGATCCTTCCTGGCTATTTTGCTTACGAATTCCTGCATCCAAAGAGTCTAGATCCAGGGCTGTTTCCCTAGTGTTAGATCCTTTTTCCCCGTTAGGGGTATGAAAAGTACCTGACATATCAAGCTGCATGGCTATACTTTCAGTGTTCTTTCTGGTGTTAACGGTTTTAGAAGCAACTGATTGTATTTGGCTATAGAGAGCTTCATTTTGTTTGGTGAGATTGGTGAGTTTGGCTTCGGTTTGAACCTTTTGGGCCAACAGTGTTTCAATCTGGCTTTTTTGCTGGTCTAAGGTTTGACGGAATGCATTCATTCCCTCATTGATTTCGGCTATGGTAAAGGGTACTTGGTGCCCAGACATGGTGTTTGTTTTGGTTTTTGGCGAATTGGTAGGTTAATTGATTATCAGCCCCACGGTGGGCGCCAAATTGTTTAGGCTAATCTCAACAAGGTCATATGAGAATCTGCTAGGTTTGAGGGGTAATAACAATCATACTACTAAAGGCATATAAATCTACTATAAACGATTGACAAAGCAATAGATGAACAATAAATAAGCAATAAGTAAGCAACAAGAATTCAACTATGTAAAGAGAATAAGTTCATAAATACAATACTGAGCAAGGACAAGCTTCCTTCTTCAGTAGGGATGCGGTTCCGTAGATAAAAGTAGAGTAATTCTATTATATTTAGAGTATGTGTGTGTACATGAATGCTGAAAACGTCTAATTACACTTATTTATACCTAGGGATCTCTAGGGTTTACAAATATCTTCGGAATATATTCAAAATGAAGAAGATCTTCTTCCCTGTTCTGTAGGTGTATCTTTGGCAAGTATCTCCTTGATTGATATGTATGATGCTGCTTTCCTTGTTTACTTCAATCAAGCCGTTTTGTATATTTTGCTGACTTATTGGTCTTGGATTGATGCCCTAGATGTAATGAGTCGTATGGTGATACGGGCCCAACAAGGACCCTGATCTTTTCATAGAAAACTCTGAACTAAAAAGATCCATGATATAATGCTGGAGAGCATCTGAGGAAGCTATGAGAATAATATAATCAACACATAACAAAATGTAAGCCATGTTGGACCCTTATCTGAAAATGAACAAAGTGGTGTTACATGTACTGTTGGTAAACCCAATAGATAAGACAAAATTTGCAAAATGCTTATATCAAGCATGAGGTGCCTGCTTAAGCCCATACAAAGACTTACGCAAATGACAAACATAGTTAGGATAAGTACGATCTCGACTGTAACCCAAGGGTTGATGCATAGACACTGTATCCTTAAGCTCACCATGTAGAAAGACATTTTTGACGTTCAACTGATGAATTGACCATGCCTTTGAGAGAGAAAGACTCCAAACAATGCGGATGGAAGCCGGTTTAACAACCGGACTAAAAGTCTTCCCACAATTAATGCCAACCTGCTGAGTTTTTCCATTAAATTACCTACAAGTCAGGCTTTATGCCTCTCAAAAACACCATTAGATTTGACTTTATGAGTTAAAATTTACATAAACCGAATCACGTTAACATCAGCTGGACAAGGCACCCATCCACGTTTTATTTTTAATAAGAGAATCATATTTATTATCCATGATTATTGTCCAATTAGGGTCACAAAGAGCCTCAACCACATTACGAGGTAAAGGAGACCTCGGCACTGTAGTGTGCATAATGTTGAGTGTATTTGGGATTGTGTTGGAAAATCCCATTTTGACTCCGTGTCACTAGACTGCGCTGGTGGAGTGGAATAGAAGTGGGGAGGAGGAGCAAGTGGGCTAGACCGATTTTGGGTCTGCTGCGTTGGAGAGGAGGTGCGAGAGATTGAATTGGCGTTGGGATTAAGGGAGGAGAAAGTCCAATGCTTATGATATGGTAGCAGGTTGAGTTGATTTTAGCCCTGTCGTAGGGGTAGGAGCTTGCTTTGGCTGTGCCAATTCTGCCTTAGTTACAGGATAGCTGGGCAAGCTAGAGAGATGTAGGAGGACAATGTGTTTGGGCTTGTTACGGTGGAGGATATATGGATGAACTCCATCATTAAGAAAATCATAATTAGCATTAGATGTTGGGACATACAACTTAGTAAAAGAGAAAACAGACTCATGATCTCATCAAATAAAACAAAGCGCAACATGTAATGTTTTTATTAGACAACAAATCAAAACACTTGTAGCCACAGTGGTTTGTGGGATACCCCAAAATCACACAACTATATATAAGGAGTGGATTATCGAGTTTGTAGCTTGTTAATGGTAGTAGATGGGATAAGAGGGTAGCCGCATAAACAGCCAAAAACCTGTAAGTGAGAATAAGATGGAACACTTTTGAAAAACACCCACATGCATCGTACACACACACCTAATCAACACTTATCTTATTTGAACTAATTACTTTTCACAAAGTTATAAGTGAGAAAATAAGGTAAGTAGAATAGGGACTAAAAATGTAAAACCATCTTGCATCCTTATTCTCAAAATCATAAATTATACCTTCCATGAAAATTCAAGGAAAAATTTACAAATGAATTTATCTTCGTCCTTTTTTCATCTTCTCATTTGTGTTTTATACAGTCTCCCATGTACAAGTTAGATCATTTCTACCTCTCAATTCGCATAAGTAACATTTATGAAAAATTGTTAGTATGATTAACACAATACGGTCAAAGTTTGACCACATATATAGCGAATGGGAAGATAAACAAGTATATTCATGAACTTTCAAGTTCAACAATTCTTCGTATAATGTCCATAACTTTCTCTCTAATTTTTTTTTTATTTTATTAATAATTATGAGTGAGCATACATGATGTATTATAGGAAAGCTATTGAGACAAACTTTCACCACTAATTTGTTACACCTTAAAATTATTTATAGATTTACAAGGATGTGCATTTGAAGTCAACTCATAACTATTTGATCTTCATTGATTTCAAGGCAAAATTAACAATCTAAGAATTGTTTTCTATTTAATTAATGGATTATATTTAGGAAAAATTGTAAATAATAATCCCAACTTTGCTCCATTTTCTTTTAATAATCCCAACTTTAGGGGGTGTTTTCTTTCTTCAATCCCAAACCGGTCAACGAAAGTCAATGACCTATTATATCAGGTTACTTGACACGTGTCAAGTCCTGCTTGGTCCAAAAAAATCTTTTAAAATTAAAAAAAAAACAAGAAACACAGCCCCCATCCCTTCCTCCACCGGCTCACCCTAACTTCGACCCCCACTATACAGCTCGTCGCCGCTCCATCGCCGTTCGCCGCCCCTCCTTCACCGTTTCGCCGCTCCTCCTCCAACCCTCGAGTTGTCGATTTCCCCCACCCCTAAAACTTCATATCTGGCGTCTTTAAGCTTCGTCTTCAACATCAATTACCCGTCTTCGATGCCGCCCCAACAACTGCAAGACAGACTTCTTGAATCTCAATTAAGATCCTCACCCTCAATCTCAAAAACCCTAGCAACCACAACACCCTCGATTCTCAACCAATAGACCGGCGAAACGTTTGCTTCAACGCTTCGGTCTTCGACATCTCTAGCGAGAAGATTATCAACTTTGGGGTTTTAAATGGTGGGGGAGAGTCGGAAATCAAGGAAGCGCATCACCAGCGCTAAGGAATAGGGGAGAGTCGGAAATCAAGGAAGCGCATCACCAGCGCTAAGGAATAGGGGAAACCGGCTTAGGGGGAGGGAAATTACGACGTCGTAAGGGAAGGGAGGGGTGGGAGCAGTCGGCCGACGTCTAGATTTTGGTGGCTGGTTGGTTGGGCGTGGGTTTTGGCTGGTGATAGGGATTGAAGAAAGAAAACACCCCCCAAAGTTGGGATTATTCCAGAATAATCCAAATTTGGGATTATTAAAAGAAAATGGAGCAAAGTTGGGATTATTATTTACAATTTTTGCTAATATTTAAGTGGGTTTGTTTGCTTGGCTAGAATCATAAGTTGTAGAGAATAATCAATTGAATCTTCCATAGTAGTTTCTGTTGGTATAAGGAATTGGTATAAGGAATGACGTACCTAATCTCTTTCGTGTATTTTACTTTTCAAAAAAAAAAAAAAAATAAAAAAAAAAAAATAAATCATATAATAAAAGAGATATACTTTGTTGACTAGGTTTTTTTTTTTTTTTTTTTTTTTTTTTTTTTTTTTTAACATAGATTGTTAATGTTACATTAAAAACAAATAAACATTGAAGAGTGTAGATTTCGATCCTGTAATATCTATAATTTTATTGTAGCAATAATTATTAATTTATCCTGAATTTAACATTTTTGATCGATTATTGTTAATATGCCTCTATCAATTGTCCCTTTGGCATATAAACCAAGAACATGCTTTAAAATTTTAAAACTCGTTATAAATTAGCAAACTATGCTAATTCTTGCTTAATCCTCTCTTTTTGTTAAAGCATTCTTTTCCATCCCCAAACTTTTGGGTAGGAAGGATCGTGGTCCATACAAGATGGCAAGAGAGTTACTTTTATTTAGGGAGAAGGCCGTGTGGTCCATCATGTGAGAGGTTGATGCCCATATAGTGATATAGATAAGGATGATGAATTACAAAATACTCCGTATTAGGAAGAACCGAAGAATTTTAAGAACTGAAGACTTAAAATTAGAATTTTAAGAATCGGACTGAAAGAATTGGTCCAAACCTCGGATCAGACCGTTTTGGACCGATCTGATTTAAGAGTTTTTTTCTTTAAAAAAATAATCTAAATTTTTAATAAATTTATGGAAAAGTCGAAAAAAAATAAAGGAAAAACTATGTTTTAACTTTTTTTTGGAAAAATGGAAATTAAAAATCCAACCTTTGCACTTTTTTCTCCTAAAAATCCAACCTTAAGTTTATTCTACAAAAATCCAACCTTTATACCCCATCTTCATCTAAAGATCCATTACCTGTTGGTGACCGGTTTTTATAAGTTATATGCCACGTGTCAGCTTTTTATAGGTCTATTATTATTTTAAATAATTAAATAAAAAAATTAAAAGAAAAAAAAAATCAAAGCCCCTAACGGCCTAACCCCCCTTTGACGGCCAAATGACCACCCTTACGCCGCCGTCCTGATCGGAACATCCCACCTCTTCCCCTTCCCCTCCCCACCTCTCCTTCCCCGGCAACCCAACCCGACCCCCAAACCTCAACAGTCCTCCCCGATTTATTTGAATTGGCTAAATTGGAGCTTTAATTTTTGCTGGCTGCTCTGTTTGGCGAGGGAGATAGTGCGGTTGTCGAGGTTGAGCGAGTGAGATGGTGTAGTTGTCGGGGTTGAGTGAGGGATATGCGAGGGAGATAGTGTGATTGTCGGGGTTGAGTAAGGGAATGCGAGGGAGATGGTTGAGTGAGGGAGTGCGAGGCAGCAAGGGTCGAGTGAGGGAAATGCGGTTTTCGGGGTTGAGAAGCGGCGTTCTGGTTGCGAGGGAGATACGACAGAGGTGTATGTTGGGGTTTCAAGGTGTAGGCTGGGGTTTTAGGGCAGCAAGGAGTGTTAGGGGGGCAGGAGGGTTGCAGAAAGGGGTGAGGGGCATTTTTAGGTGGCAAGGTGTTTTTGGGGTGGTGGACCGGTGGTTATGGTGGGCATGGAAGGGGGATGGGGAGGTAGGAGGAGAGTGAATGATAATAATTAAAAAAAAAATCCATTTTAACCGGTTTAACAGGTTTTAGGTCAAATGGATATGTTGGAGAAAATGGGGTATAAAGGTTGGATTTTTGTGGAATAAAGTTAAGGTTGGATTTTTAGGAGAAAAAAGTGCATAGGTTGGATTTTTCTTTTCCATTTTTCCCTTTTTTTTTTGTATGTTTAATAACAAAAAAACTTTCTAAGCTTATTAAGGATAATCTTAACCATTATTTAAAGTTTTCTGCATTCTTTAAGCAAAAAAATCAATCTGGCCCAAGACCGGTTTTTATAGGGTTTTGGACCAGACCGAAAAAAATAAATTTCTAGACCCGAAGACCAAACCGATTAATTTGGTCAAATCCTGCCCGGTCCATTTTATAGGTCCAGACCGACCGGACCGAAAAAAATAAATTTCTAGACCTGAAGACCAAACCGATTAATTTGGTCAAATCCTGCCCGTTCCATTTTATAGGTCCAGACTGATTTATGAACACCCCTACAAGACAGTTTCAAAATTTTAGGAACCGGTTTAATTGATTCAATTCCAGTTTCTGAATTACCAGAAAACCAATTATCTAATTCCTAATTTATTTTTTTTTGGTGTTTAGAGAGCCACAAGGGCGGGGGTGAGAATCGATCCCAAGATCTCTAGAAATCGGGAGGAAAGCTCTAACCACTTGAGCTATCCATCACTCTCATCTAATTCCTAAAATTTAGACCATATAATGGATTGTTACAAGTACATTTGTCGAGTGCAATATTATTGGAAACTTGATACTCCGTAATATAGTAAAGGTAAACAACTGGCAATAATAGTACTTGTTATTTACATATGACAAGAAGAAAAAAAAATGTACAACAAATAATTAACGCCCACCGTGGGGCTCGAACCCACGACCACAAGGTTAAGAGCCTTGCGCTCTACCAACTGAGCTAGACGGGCTTATTTCTACAATTTGGCGGATACCGGTCCACCCATGTTGGTAGAGCTTGAGCCTTGATCCAATAATCACGTGGCCTGTCCGTACACCAAATCTTCTTATTTTACTGTGCAGTAGATTTTGTAGAAGAAGTGGCAGCTTGGAGAAATAATTGATAGGCATTTTCCATGCAATTGATTAATCTTTGGTGATCGATGAAGCCGTTCTCAACTACTAAACCAATTCTTAGATTATCCATGTAACTCATCACGGAAACCGTTAAACTCTGCAATACCAACATTGACGACATTTGTAAATCTTTTGTTGATCATTGATAGACGTTACAAAAATTAACGTCTTACTAATTGTATGTATTAGAATGTGACCACATACCACATACTAAACCAATCGACAATATATAAAAGCCTCTTATAGATTAAGCTTATTGACTAGTATATCGATAGTAGATTAAAGGACTTAAATAAATTAAGTTGTGTGAGCGAGAGACAGTTTCGTAATAAATGTGTTGAACATATGTACCATTCATAGGGATGAATGGGGTTATAATTTAAACTAAGATTTATGTTGAGTATTTTATTTGAACATTATGAAATTGAAGAAGAGAATAAAGTTGAAACTAACCAAGTTCAATCTAGTTGGTACGAAGTAAAAGCCTTTGATGGGATGATCAGCAATACTGGCATGTTGAGTTGGACCAATCAAATTCGTGATTGCAAAGGTTGAATTTTTCCAGCTTTTTTCAAAGGCCCGAGCTGCTGCCTACAAGAGTGACCTTGCATTTATAATTTTTATATATTGATATAGTTCTATTTGGAAACAATAAAGTATAAATTCTTTATACAAAATACATTAGTTATATAATCACATATTCACAAGTTCACAACGCCATCTTAATAATGAAAATCGAGGTTGAGGTGATAGAGTAGTGACATCATTCCTACCTTGTATTCCTGAGGTATAGGGATTGAACCTCTTAGAGTCATGGGACTCATTTGGGGGATTTGTCTTATATCCCCTCAAATAATAAGCCCCTTCTTCTTACCGTTATAAAATAAATTAATAATAAAACAGAAAATACGTGTGTATAAAGTATACACATAAGTGTGAACAATACATATTTAAAGTCAACGGTAGATTGTTGAAAAAAGTCAATGGTAAACTCAATTAAACTAACAAATGCTTGGCAAAGATTACAGTACTATGCATATTACATAGTAGTATATATTTTTATATTGCGGACCTAAGATATATTACTCCTTAGTCCCTTAATTAGATTCCTAATTCTCTCTATTATGTAAGGAATAAATGCTAGAAATAGAAATTTAATTAAGGGATAGAGGGAGTACTTATTATTGACAATAAAAATTATTAGTGATTAAGTTTTCACATTTACTAACACATGTGAAAGCCAAAATGGGACATATTACAAGAAAAAAATTGAGGTTTTCCTAAAAAAAAAATAAAAAATTCAGATAGATTTAGACTTGATCATGCATGGGCTAGGCCGGACCTTGGCCAAAAAAAAAAAAAAAAAAAAAAGGTGTTGGGCTAAAGCTTCGGGCCAAGATGGTCCAAACAGGACCAAAAAATTATGTCCAAAATTTGCTATTTTGGGCCAAAAATATCAGGCCATTTGGGCCACAATTATAACGTACTAAAAAGTAAAAAGCCCAAAACAATTAGTACGTTAACTAAGAACATGTGTACAATAATCATGTTGGACCGGCCAAAGCCCAAGATTCAGGCCAAATAATCTAGCCCAACACAGGCAAATTTCGGGTCAAATCAAGCTGCATATGTTCAATACTGTATTTATTTTTTCATATTATTTTAACATGTGCGCTAACTAAGGACATGTGTACAATATGTTGTATACTTGTATGGTAAAATTTTTAAACCCCCATTTATAATTTACAATTTGTGTTGTTGTTGTGGCTCATTCGAATAAAAAAAAAATATGATTCTCAATTTCTAAGCTAAGACCGAGGACATAATTTGAGGATGAAGTTAGTATCCTGTCAAATTCGACTCAACCTGCAAATCCGCCTGACCCGTTATTGTGGGTCTTGAACAACTTTTTTTTTGACCTGTTACCCGATTTAACCCAAATCTGTTTAACCCATTAATTTGCGTGTCAAACTCAACTCGAACCTGACACATTGACTCGATTCTATGTTTTTTTGTTTTTTTTTTTTTTATATAATAAATACATTTATTTAAAAATTAATATTAGTTTATTGATTAAGTTTGATCGTTTGTCTACCATTGGACATTCATCCAATCTCTTTTTCATTTATCTATCTCATATTATTCTTGCTCAAATTCACACGAATTACATCATACATCAACTATTGACCCACACTAATTGCATCCGCATAACTTACATCACCGTTATGCCACCGATTGATTGTCTACTTCTATCATGTCAAGTGATATTATACTCCACATATATAATAATAATAGTCTGGCCTCTTCCTTAAATTTTGGGATGTTAAAAATTTTTATGTTTAATTTTATTATCATTTTTTATTAAATTAGGAATTGATGTGTTTTGGAGAAATGATGACGGTTTGAATTATGTAGTTCTGGTATGTAATCACTAAAAAAATAGCGAAGTATACTTGAAAAATAAAATTTAAATAATATATGTTCTAAACCTGTTGTGTTGACTCGAACCCAAAACTTTGGGTCAGGGTTGAACATTTCTCAACCTGTGACTCGACCCAAAATGACCCGTGATCCGAAATGACCCGACTCATACCTGACCCGACCGACTTGATTAACGGGTTTATACATGATGTATGCAACAATCTATTCACCAATTTGGAACAAAAAAGAAGCAAAATCATGAAGGTCTAAAACGGGACAAAGAATGTGTAACATTCACTTGTAATCGGATATAAAGTGTAGATGCATATACTACCTCCGCTAAATATTAGATGTAAATTTGAACTATTACTTGTAAGATATAAACTGTTCCAAACTTGTAATTAATATTTAACGGATGTAGTATATTGTACTTCGTATATAACAACAAACCTTAAGGCCTCCGATAAGCTTTATAGCATCAAGGGTCCAAGCAGTGAGATAGATGGCGCCAACACTTTTCCTTTTTCTCATCATAAGTTTATGGACTTTCATGATAATATTGAGTGGATTTCTAAGATCTTCCTCTTTATATTTTGGTAGTGGTAATTCAATCACTGAAATTTTATTCCCCCATGTTTTTCCCTTGCGCATCTCTTCCGGATTTGCATATCCCTTGATACTCCTTGTATTGAGGGCTATTGATGCCGTCATGCGGCTGTTGTTTGATTGTCGTTGGTCTATTTCTTGGATATATAATCGAGTAGCAAAAGAGATTATACCAAGAATAACATCGTTGACAGTCTGTGAAAAAGGATACAAACGTTAAATCATACAATTATGATTTGAGGTGACTTGTTTTTGTATAAATATATTACACCCATTGTATTGCTTGTGTGGTTGTGCACAAGTAGACATGGTTCTCCTGACCCAGACTCGATGAAGTGACCCGAATGATCCTAAATCGATCTAAATTAAAAAATCGACCCGAAACCAAAAATCAACCCAACCCGAAAATAGAGTTGGCTCGATCTTGACCCGACACCCAATAAACTGACCCGACCCAAAGTTTGACCCGATATTAGAAATAACTTGACTCAAAATTGACCCGAAATATATGACCCAAACATACCAGATTCTCAAAATGTCTTGAATTAAATTTACCTTATAACTGAGCTAAAAATGTTTGAGCCAAAAACGACTCATATTGTTCATCTCCAATCGTAGCCAAGCCCATAAAACATATTAATAGTGCTTATTGTTTTCAAAAAAGATATAAAATTATCTGTTTGAGCTAGATCTACAAATGGAACAACTCAAACTTGACTCAACTCGATTTTGACCCGGCCCGAAAATGACTTGAACATACTGGACCCGAAAATAGTCTGACCCAAACGTACTCGACCAAAATTGACCCAAGTCATACATGAAACCCGAATTGACCCGACCCAAATTTAACCAGACTAGTATCTGACCCAAATGACCCATTTGCCACGTATACAAGATATATTAAAGATGTTATTTAAAGTATGTTAGTAGTAAATGGATATGTATTAATCCATATTACATGCACGTAATTTTTTTAAATGTAGAAATTATTAAACATGCATAAGCAAATTAAAGGTTTTAACATAATTGTCTTACCACTTTAAGAAGTGATTTGATTCTCTTGACATCACTGAGAGGTAGAGTGACTGAACAAACTCTAGCCGAGCTTGGAAGAAGCATGTTGGTATTTCCAGACCTAACCGGACTACAATCATCTTCAAATGACACCACCTTAAGAGTTTGTCCATAATCATACAACGAAGTAAAAATAGAGGATATAAACCTAGGCACTTCACTTAATGTTTTCATCACATTGTGAATAGCCCCTTGTTTTTCTCTTGAACTGTTTTTCCTAGTTTTGGAAGGGAAAGTTAGAGGAAGCTTAGGATCATCAACTCTTCGAAGGCAGGTGAAGACAACTCCCATGAGAGAGGTGCCATCACCAACAGCATGGTGAAACTTAACAAACAATGTTGAAGTTGCATTTTTTGTAGGGTAGTTGAATGTGTGAACTTCCCACAAAGGTTTGTTTAGTTGAAATGGTGTTGTAGCTATTTTGGACATGTAATCATCTAAATGCTTACTATAACTTTCTGTTGATAGACCTTCGGGCAAAATTGGGCCTTTTATAATATGATCTTCGACATTTACTTCCACTTTCTTCCACATATTTCTCCCCTTTTTCCCTTTAATCTGTATACACACACAAGTATAAATTGTGTAATCAAGAACATTTGTTAGAATAAATGTACCATTATTTTCTTTACATGTGACTTAAGCTCTAGACATCTAGACGTAGTACAACTCTATTGTTGACATTATTTAATATAAAAATCATACAACGAATCAAAAGTGTTAAAAGACCATCTGAATCAAAAGCAATTTCTCCTGAAGTAGGAGTGACAACTTAAACTTTAGTGGTGACAACTTAATGTTAGACAAAAGCAATTTTACGAGTAAATAAGATTAAAAAATGATAGTGGTTATGGTACATGGGGGCAAAGGGAGAGAGATAAAGTAGGATTGTTACCGGAATACAGGAAAAACGGGGATGACTATTGAGAAAAACGCTATTGAAGAAAGCATAGACGCATGAAGTATCAATAGGGATCTCCAATTCGAAGATGGAAAGAATATAGAGTGTAGCAACCTCACTTAATAAGTATTCTGATGCTGGACTCACAGGCTCTAACTCATCTAGCTTAGAGTTTGTTTTCTCTAAGTTGGCTTTGGTCTTTACTTTCAAATTCTTTTCCATACTTAGAAATTCTTTGTGATTTATGATTATAGATATTAACTAACAATGCACATATTTATATGCGTGTCATGCGTTATTAGAATCACAAATACCATGCCCTCGCTATCACGCCAAAAAACTGTTAGACGTAAATCATTCTAGTGCACATAATTTTATCTTTGTGAAACCTTTTTTATGTCATTAATGGTAGTATTGTACATGTAACATTGATTTGTTTTACAAAATGGTCACTTAACACATAGTACTTATTGATAGAATATTGGATAAATATTCTGTTATATATAGAAGGATATATTTTGTAAAAATTGTGTAAACGTAGTATATATCATCTAGATCAAGTGCAAATTAAAGGCAGAATACAGGGGCGTCGCAAACGTTGTTGTCGAGACTTGTTGGCTTCTATTGGTTATTGTGATAATATCTATGAAATTTATTTATCTCATAATCCCGTACAACACTAACGCACCAGACACGTCGAAATGGTTACTCATTTCGTCCAAGAAAAGGTGAAGTTGAGACATGTATGGGTCCTGCACGTGCCTACTCGATATCAGTTTGCATACATCTTTATAAAAGGCTTACCTTGACAAATGTTCATGGACTTCAAATCCAACTTAAGCGTTCGTCCTCCTCCCATTATGATTGCGGGGGTGTGATAAAACATAGGATAAATATTGAAGGATATATTTTGTGAATATTGTGTAAATATTTTAAAATTTTCTAACGTGATTAGGACTCATCGTTGTAATAACCCTATAATATGAATCAATAAAATACACTTCAATCTAAGGAGTTTCACAAAATCTTACACTTATTACTCTAACATATTTATTACTTTATTAATACAATCACTCAAAAACTTAAACATGTAAAATTATTGTTTAAACACGAACCAAGGTTTTGTAATTTGTTCTTTTGGACTTGGTGCGTACACAAGAAAAAATGATTTTGCATATAAATTGTTACTCGTAGTAGAAATGCTCATAAAATTAACATTTAAAAAAAAAAAAAAAAAAAAAAAAGTCAAACTGAGTCATTTTTTGTTTTACGGGAAAACTGAGTCAATTAATGTTATTCTTTAATGAAGGTAGTACTTCGTAGTAATTAGTTCAAACTAGATTAATCCCATGCGTTACATGGTTTAATAAATAGAATTTATTTGTTTAAAATAGTTGTTTTTTTTTTTTTTTAAGTCTGTTTAAAATAGTTGTCAATATTCTTTATTCGAAATAGTGTAATCATAATCTTATTTATTAATTTTGAAAAACATATTGTAATTGTTTAGTTTTAGAACTTAGGAGAAAAAAAAAATAGAGAAAAAAAAGATGATGTCAAAAATAGCTTTGGCGGGAAAAATTTCATAAGAAATTGACAAGTGTCCTCTAATGATGTCAACATGTTTTGTTTTAGTACGAAGTAATAGTTAATAGTTAATAGAATAGATATATGTTAAATGAAAAAAATAAGGGCTTTAATAACGTGTAATAAAAGTAATGGTTAACTAAATTTAGGTAAGCTCATGCTTTCCATTTCATAAATTAAATGAATTTTGATAATTTAGTTAGGCATCTTAATCATGACATTAATTTTGGTGGCAACTAACGTAAATTGATTAATGAGCTGACAGCAAAATTTAGAGCTAATACATGTTCCTTCTTTTATAAGGAGTAATGTAGAGGTGTCGATCCTTCTAAGCTTCCATGTTATCTAGCTGCATTGATTTCCTATTTTCACCTATTTTAGGTCTAATAGATTCAAATTATATAATACGGAGTACTATATACAATTAGATAATAATGCAAAGTACTTCATAAAAGGGTTAATAAAATAACACTTTAACTAAAATAAGAAATAAAGCAAGGTACTTCAGCCCATTGACCAAATTAATTAAAAAAAAAATTAAAAATCCTAGCAATAATTTGGTAAAAAAATTCTCTCTAGAGAAAGTGTTGGTACAAAAAAAAAAAAAAAAAAAAAAAAAAAAAAAAAAAAAAAAAAAAACCTCAAGCCGACAATTGACCCAACAATAATAAATTTTTTTTGGCAAACTACTCATGAATGTCTTATTTAATTCGTTTTCATGGTTTTTTTCTTCTTAAATTTCTCCTTATTATTTTTCCACTTATTTTCAATTCATTTTAGAGAAATAAAAAGTCAAAGTAAATAGTTTAAATATTAATTTCACTTAATTCTCCAATCCCTTATTAATAAATTTTTTTTACTTAATTATATATAAGATTTTTTTTTTAAAAAAGGATTGAAATATTAATGGGAAAGTTTAAATGGGAAAATAAATTTTACAAACACAAAAACGAATTAAAAAAGGCATTCTGAAGAGTTTGTCGATTTTTTTTTTTTTTTTGAACTTTTAGTATAAATGTTGCTATATATATATATATATATATATATATATATATATATATATATATATATATATATATATATATATATATATATATATATATATATATATATATATATATATATATATATACTTTTATTGCTTATATTTTTTTTTTTTGCATCAAATTGTTGTATGGGGTTAACTTTTATTTACCAAACTAGATTAACTCCCGTGCGATGCACGGATATAACTAACAAAAGTTTTTTAATTGTGTAAACTACTTTAAAGACATATCAGTCAAAATATGTAAAATCTTTATATTACAGACGATATTATTAACATAAACCAAACGACAAAAATTAAAATAATATAAACAAAAGAAAACTCACGTCTACAATAAAATTTAGGGAACTTTGTAATTAGATGGAATAATCACATATATAAATTGTAAAAGGTTGATATTTGTCAAACGCGGGTCTGGGCCGCACCCGCAAACCAAGAGAGAGAGTTCACTTCACAAGTCCAAGGAGGTTCCATACCAAAACCATATGGCAATAGGAGGAGTAGCCCCTTAGCCTTATAAAGTGTTTAACTCTCTCTTCTTCAACCAATGTGGGGCACTTACATGTGGTGACACTTGAGAGGTTGATTCTTCAACACTCCCCCTCATATGTAAGGTCCCTTTTAAACTTTGTCTCATGTGATTTTTCGGGCTAGAGTGCTTTTTCACTCCCCCTCACACGGACCTACTCTTAGCCCAGTGAACTTTAGCCATTTAAGGTCCCATATCGTGGACTTGGCTCTGATACCATGTCAAACGCGGGTCTGGGCCGCACCCGCAAACCAAGAGAGAGAGTCCACTTCACAAGTCCAAGGAGGTTCCATCCCAAAACCATATGACGATAGGAGGAGTAGCCCCTTAGCCTTATAAAGTGTTTTAACTCTCTCTTCTTCAACCAATGTGGGACACTTACAAGTGGTGACACTTGAGAGGTTTATTCTTCAACAATATTAGTTTTCCTTGAGGTTTTTAAGAGTTTTTTTTTATTTTTTTTTTAACAAAAAAATAGCAATGAAAACTAAAAAGTTTAATAGACTGTATTAAACTACTTTGGAATCAGTATTTAGATTTTTTTTAAAAAAAATATGAAAGGGAAAAAAGTTTGGGCGGGAAAATAAATAACGGAGAAGCTGACATGTGTATAATTTGAAAAAAGTGATGATGTCAGCGGTTATTCCTTTAGTAATATTTATAGATTATTGCGGAGTAATTTTTTTAATTTTTTTTTCCGAATTGTGGCTAAAGGTTTTTTTTTTTTTTTTTTTTTAATGACCTAGTCATTTGGCCATAGTACTTCATATTAGATAAGGGTTGACGAGGTTTCAAAAACAAAAAAAGATAAGGGTTGATGAGTTCACACAAGATAAAATTTAAAGAAAATTATTTGAATGAAGGATTATACATGGTGATTGACCTCTAATTGTTGCACTTTCAATTCTATACGATGGAAATATCTTTTGGGCATATTCTAAGATGACTATTGACGAAGCCATGATTTGTAATCCGGGGGGAACAAATTTCAGATGTTTAATAAATCGACAAAATTTCAAAAAAGAAAAAAAAAATTGATCACATAAATTGTTTAATATTTATTTGACATTGCATATGAGATATTCCAATTATTATTTTATGGTAAAAGAGGAGTTGTTAAAAGTTTCATTTCATATTAAGAAATTATCGACCAAAAAATATAAATTTTTGTTTTTAAACCCCAATTCTAAGTTATGTAATCCCATAAATTGATCACATAAATTGTTTAATCATTATTTGACATTGCATATGGGATATGCCAATTATTATTATATGGTAAAAGAGGAGTTGTTAAAAGTTTCATTTCATATTAAGGGCCTGTTCCGATTGACTGAACTCAGCTGAACTGAGCTGAACTGAACTGAACTGAGCTGAACTGAACTGAACTGAACTTATTAATTAGTGATTTTTAACTACGGATTAGTGATCTTTGATTATTTATTGATTATTTATTACTATACATATGTGTATATACAAATGTACATATTATTAATAATAATAATATTATTATTATTATTATTATTATTATTATTATTATTATTATTATTATTATTATTATTAATTATTATTATTAATTATTGATGATGATGATTATTATTATTATTATTATTATTATTATTATTATTATTATTATTATTATTATTATTATTATTATTATTTATTGATTATTATTATTATTGTTGTTGTTGTTGTTGTTGTTGTTGTTGTTGTTGTTGTTGTTGTTGTTGTTGTTGTTGTTGTTGTTGTTGTTGTTGTTGTTGTTGTTGTTATTATTATTTATTGATGATTATTATTATTATTTATTGATTATTATTTCAATTATTATTGTTATTATTATTATTATTATTATTATTATTATTATTATTATTATTATTATTATTATTATTATTATTATTATTATTATTATTATTATTATTTATTGATGATTATTATTATTATTATTATTTTTATTTATTACTTATTATTATTATTATTATTATTGTTGTTGTTGTTGTTGTTGTTGTTGTTGTTGTTGTTGTTGTTGAGCTGAACTGAACTGAATTTCAACGGAAGAGAACAGACAACTAAAAGTTGCAACTAAAATACCTCCGTTAACTTTTAGTTGCAACTTTGGAATATTTTATATCTCACAAATAATACCCCAAAGTTGTAACTAAAAGTTAACGAAGGTATTAATAAAAATGAAAAAAAAGAGAAGAGAATTTAAACATTCATAATTAAAGATATAAAAATCTTTCAAAAAAAAAATAATTAAAGAAATAAAAAAAAAAAAAAAAAAAAAACAGAGATATGTATTCATTAAAAATAGGGCTTTTTGTCAAAAACTATCCATTAAAAGCCATTTTTTGTGAGAAACTACCTAATAAAAAAAAAGTTGTAAGAAACTACCTATTAAAATGAAAATGTTGTAAAAGACTACCATTTCACCGCATTTTCACTGTTGAATAATTTTTCCGGCGTTGACCACCTACTTGCCAATCACGTGAACTTTAAAACCTTTATTTTTCCATGCCCCACCAACAATGCCACCTATTATGTGACCGGCCGAACATGGTCAACGCCGAAGAAATTAGTCAAAGATGATTATTTGCTTTAATAGGTAGTTTTTTTTACAACATTTTAATTTTAATAGGTAGTTTCTTACAATTTTTTTTTATTAGGTAGTTTCTCACAAAAAAAAATGCTTTTAAAAGGTAGTTTCTCACAAAAAGTCCTTAAAAATAGTTAAAAAAAAACACATTATTAATGAGAGTAGTTAGAGGATTGAAGACTTATAATACTTTGTATATCTGAATTATATATTATAAAATGAAATCCAAAAACAAGTAAAAAAATAAGGGGGGGGGGGGGGGGAAATCCAAAATCAAGAAAAGTAGTTCAGTGAGAACACTTTGTATAAATATTTAAAGTAAGTAATGTTATGTATCTATTGGTAAATAACGACATAATGGTAACTTAGTACAACAAAAAGGTGATGAGATAACATATTTTCACTTTAATTTTTAGGTTTTAATTGTACCATTATAGTCATTTTAGTACCATTACAACTACTATTTTACCATTGCACTCCAATTGCATGATTTCACAACCTAGTGGTACATATATATTTGCTTCAAAAGTATACCACTATATCAATATTTAGTGTAACTTTAACTATTTATAATACTATTGTACTAACAATGATACATTTCACATCTCAGTGGTACCAATGTTAATTTTAAAAATATTTATGAATTGTACATGTTATGTACCAACAAATACATAACATTACTACGTTACTTCCTCGATAGTGAGGTTTGTTGTTTTTATGGGTTGGCGGGGGTGGTTTTGGGATGGGATGGGTTGGGGTGGATTCAAGGTGGGGTTATTTGGTGGTTATGACTCGCCCTGAGATAACCCGACCCCAACATAACCCGTTAGTTATTAACCTAAATCAAACCCGTCCCGAACTTGAGATAAATGAGGTTGACCCAAACTCGTTTTGAACCGTTGAAACCTAAAATCAACCTAACATGTTACTAATCCAACCTGAATTCAACCGGAATTGAATTTAACCCGACCTGTTACTACTGCGACTCGAATTCAAACCGATCTGTTTTTTTTTACCCGACCTAGACCTGATGCAACCGGACTTGAATAGTAATGCAATTAACTCAAATTGACTCAAACCGAGCTAACTCGACCCAAACATCAAATTAACAAATCTACCTCTAACATAGCTTACACGTTAATTCCTTAAATCAACTTTCCCACACCACACACACATATCTTAATTCTTAAACTCTTATCTAATATATCTAGTAATCTAGTTTAGCACATTAATACTTTCAAATGTTTCTCTCAAAGAAGCTAGTTAATTGAGAAGGATTGTAATCTAAATCAGGTTGGTTATTTTCAAGTCAGGTCATGTTCGGGTCTCAAATATTAGGTTACTTTGGGTCTAAGGTTGATTTCAATTTGGGTCATATTGGGTTCGGTACATTTTTTGGGTCAATTTGTTAACAATTCATGTATTGTCTGACCAACTTGATTATAACCCGCAAATTATTGACTTAAACCGAACATGACTCGAATCCGTGAATGACCCTAATTCATTTTAAGTCAATAAAACCCGAATTAAACTCGACCTGTTATTCAATCGACTCGAATGTAACCTGATGTGACTCGACTTAAACTCAACCCAAACTCGATGAGATGTATGACTTGACGTGACCCGACTCAAGCATGAACCAACCCAAACCCGACCTACATAGGTTCGACATTAGCCCGAATTGACCTGACCCTTAGTTGACCTAACCCACACTAACCCGGCTCAAACCCGACCCATTTACTCGAATTGCTTGGTAACTCTGGGTGGGATGGGTTTGAGGTTGGGCTGGTTGGTTTTAGGTGTGTGTGTGGGGGTTGCTATTGGGCGGCGGGGTGGTGGTAGCAACTAGGCAGTGATGGTTGGATTAATTAAGAAGATAAATTAGTAATTTTATTTAGTTAAGCTAAAAGTTAACTAATTGTAGTATTAAACACCAATTAACCATAAAACAATTATTAAAGCGTGTTGATGATATTTACAAAAGCAAATGGTCCCTTTAGAATATGGCCAAAAATAATTTATTCTACTTAAATACTCAGTCTGTATTTTATTATTTGCTCCACTTTTCTTTTGTGTTCGTATTTAAAAATAATGCTCTATTTTTTTTTTTTTTTTTTTTTTTTTTTTTTTTTTTTTTTTTTTTTTTTTTTTTTTTTTTTTTTTTTATCTTTGGAAGCCTTTTATAATATGTTACTGATTCTTTACTTTTAGCAGACCCCACAATTATCATACTTTAATACTACGTATTTTAATATTCTCTCTTTTCGGAGAAATAATGGAGCAAGTAATAAAATACAGAGGAAGTCATGCAATAAGTTGAGGCCACCAAGAAGAATAATTTCCCTAATTTCAAATAAGATAAGATCAAAATTAATGAGATTACATAAGTGACACATCATATATCTCACATATATAGATCATTAATTATTTTTTATAATAGTGTGAACTACAATAATGAATCGAATGTTAACATATAACTAAATTTGCAACCATATAAAAATAATAATGTTACACTTGCAAGTGCAATGCAACAATAATTAATTTCGATGGTGACCATGGTGTAGTCCTGAATAATCTTGGTGCAGCTTGCTAGTGTTATTCGATACGTGTATCAAGATAACAATACTACAGTATGAGTTGTTCTTATTTCCTTAATTGGTACTTCAAGTCAGTAGTGGAGCCAAAAATTTTAAACTGGAAAGACAAAATAATGACAAATAGACATGGTATAGTTTGAAAAATATCTTGGGAAAAATCAATGCTTAAAGGTATAGATGACACAAATAGTTAATTAAACAATTAAAGTTTTACAACCAAAAAAATCCAAAAAAATAGTAAAAAAAACAAACATTGATCATACATGAACTCTTCGTCAAGAAATATTTGGTTATGGCCTGGGTTCAAAATTTTTGAAGGATTTGTTCATGCAAAAAATTAATTAAAAACATTTAAATAGATATAATTGTTATGAAAAAATCAAGCCACAAAAATCCCCATTATCTCAAAAGTTCTCCATTTGCCACTCAACTCTATCATTCCCTCCACTTTTCTCCGATGGGAACATAATCTCATTAAAATCCCCAATGCACACCCACAGTAAACTAGATGTCTATTTCCCATCTCGGGCCACCCGTAAAAGCCCGTCAACCTCCAAGGATCCTTTCCGAGACCACTAACAACATCCACATCAATATGGTGAACCGACATAGTCTTTACAGAAATATCAATCCCCCTCCTCCAAAGTAATGCAACAACTCCCAATCTCCCCATAGAATCCACCGCAATCCCTTTAAAATAACCAAGTCTATCTTGAACCTTACCAAACTCAACACTTCTTAATTTTGTCTCTGATAATAAAATCACAGATAGGGCCTCCCTTCGGATAAGATCCCAAAGGCCAGTAATTGCAGAGGGGTTGCCCAACCTTCTACAGTTAAGACTGAGAATACTCATTGGGCTTGACGGGGCTTCTCACTGATAGCCTCCGTCACTCTCCATCTAAGCAACTTCATTCATATTGCTCTTCTTACACCCCCTAAGCTCCTCGGCCTCCCCATCACAAGCATTCCTTATTCTCTTATGTTGACCTTAAGTTTTGATGATGACTCAAGGAACCTAAGCAAACCCATATAAGTTTAACTTTCGTTTTTAGCTTTGATTAATGACAAGTTTATGCTACGAAATTCTGGAGTAAGAAGGGAGCAAGGAACAAGGTCTAGGTCAGCTATGGAAGGATAAAGAAGACAATCCAAGGTCGTGTTCCTTTAGTGAGGAACTGAAGCTCCAGAGTTGAAGCTTCAAAGGCGAGTTCCTTACATGAGGAACTGAAGCTTCAGAGTCGAAGCTTCTCAGAGTTTCAAGGAGTCTAATGTATTTTATCTTTATTTTAGGCTTCTTGTATTTATGTTAAGTACGATGATAATTGATAGGATTTATGTGGATTTAATTTTATTTGGTAAAGATTTTATTTTCCATATTTTAACTAAATTATTCTCGAAAATATCTTTGTGTTAAAATATCTTTTCTTATTAAAAAGATTTTATGTTTTGATTTTATCCTATTCTTTGGAAAATCTGTTTTGGAAAATTATCCTCTTCAACGTGTGTTTTACTTTTTCAAAAGAGGTTGAGAAAAATTAGGAAGCTAGTAAAACCACTTACTAGTATTTCGTTTTACTTGCTGCCCAAGATCCCACTCCTTGCACTTCCTAATTTTAAGGGATTTGTGATTAAGTGGTGATTGAGGCAATGACAATTTTAACTTCCTAATTCTTCTATAAATAGCTTCGGTTTTCTGTTGAAAAAAACACACTTGAGCATTACAATCTTTTAGCTTTCAAAAGAGTCATAATCCACTTAAGTCCTTGAGTGTCTTTGTACTTAGCATTTAGAGTTTAATCTTGAGTTGTATTGGGATAGAGTTTGGGGAAACTCTAAGAGTGTTTATTGCTTTGAGTGAAGCAAGGAGAAAGAGAGAGTTAGAGAGATCAACTGATTGAGGGATCAGTTGAAGGGAGCTTGAGTTCGTTGAGAAACTTGAGTTTAGAGACTTAAGTTGTAATAGGTTGTTTGCCCTATTATTATTAAGAGTTGAGTTTAAAATCCCTTGTGGTCGTGGTTTTTCTTCTTGATTAAGGCCAAGAAGTTTTCCACGTCAAATCTCTCTTTGCACTTTTAGTTTTGTTTGAGTTTCTTTATAAATTCCGCAAAAATTACCCTAGTTCCTCTACAATACAATTCACCCCCCCTCTTGTATTGTTCATTTGAGTCAACATCTTACCTAAACTATTGCCCATCTCAACATCCATTGCTTCCTCCCCAACAACTCCATTATCCCTGTTAAACTTTTTTCCACCCCTTCCCCGAATGCCTTTTCTCCTTATCGACCACCCTCCCCAGCAGAAACAATATAATGAGGTTGTTTTCCCACAATATTCTTCTGGCCCCCACTCGCATCAACTCCACTTAAAAGTGTTACCTGCTGGCACACATTTTTCTCTAATTAGGCAATTAAATCCGCCTTACTTGCCCTTTCACTCAAGGTAACATCACTCCCCTCATCATTGCACACCACATTCGCACGCACTCACCTTCTTGGGAACAAACATCAGCACCCCCTCGTCATTTTTACTCTTGGAGCTTTCCACTTCTCCCCATTTATCGCCACTTCCCCCTCCTCACTTCCCTCATTGAACCTTCTAGTAATAAAGATTTGCTTCCTAGCCACTAGCACTTCCTCCATCTCTTCCACCTCCTTCATTCTATCCTTCCTTGGCGACACCTTTAGCCACCTGCCCCAACCTAACTTAGCTTTCTTACTCTCTTCATACACCACCACACAATCCTGTTCCGAGTGACCTATCACATCACATGCATAACAGAAAAATGGAAGCCTCTCATAGGTAAATTCCACCATACCACATTCCCACCCTTATCTCCGATTTTCTGAAATTTGTGCAGCGGTTTAGAGATGTTCATCATGATCATCACTCTGCAAAACCGATCAAGACCCAAAATATCTTCCTCGATTTTCACAATATCCCCCAGACTACTTACAATTTCTTTCACATCATCATCAGTTTGACAGTTCAGGGGTAAGTTTTTAATCCTTACCTGGAAAGGGCAATGGAGCAAAGAAATTTTCTCTAGTAATTCATCTCCAGCCACTTCTTTTAGCACGAGTAACATGTTATCAAAGCACCAAGGTGTACCTTGCAGAATTTTCTCTTTGTATCTACAATGAAAAAATTGAAAAGCAAATATATTGGGACTAAGAACCCTGATTATGAGTTTGTTCGATAAATTCCATACTTTGGTCACGGTACTCTTAAAGGCCTCCACGTGAATGGTATATCCGTAATAATTCTCCCTACAAGCATTAGGTCAATTCTTTCCTTCGATTAGGTAGAGTCAACTACCCCCAAATCAACAACACTCCCCTCCTCTTGATCGAGCCGGAGATGGGCATACCTGTCTGCAATTTCATCAGTCATCCTAGCAAGTAAATCGCGATTGAGATTCTGGTTGAAACGCAAATAACGACCAGCAAAACCGGCAGCAAGACTTTACTCGAATAGAGAGAGCGGCCATTTCTTTCGAGAGTTTCAATTGAAATAATTTATTATTAATTTAATTGAATCACAATTGTCTATCCAATAGTCTTTTTTTTTTCTTACAAAAGTAATAGACTATTTTTTAATTTTATTTTAATGTAATTTATCAGCAGCCGTTTTCGTTATTATTAGTTACATTTTAAGTTTTATAAAAAAAAGAAATTAATTTTAAATATGTTATGTTATTCGTATGATTAAGAAATAATTTAATTAAATCCTAAATTACTATTCGTTGTTTTTCATATTTGAAATTAAATTCTCAAATCTCATTCATTAATTTAACTTACGTGGCAGATGTAATTTTTTAATTATAAGATAAAATATAAATATCTTTTATCATTGGTTGAAATAAGCCCTTACTTATGTGGTGTGAAGAATACTTACAAAAAAATGTTTGCATGTGCGATGCATGATTTTTTAATACACAAGTTTCAAAAAAAAATTATTTTTCCTAGTTAGATTCTAAATATTTTTTATCATCTAATTCATTTTACTATTTTATATTTCGTAGTTTTTGACATACAAAACTTGAAAATTTCACCATACACTTGGGTGTACCATGAGCATAATACACTCGGTCATAATACATGGTTATTAAAAATTGCGGAAGAACATTGCATACAAATTAATTAAAGGAAATTTTAGATTTTAACACCAGACAAATCAATGAAAATTGATATTAACACCATAAAAAAAAAACTTTATTTTAACACCAGGTAAAAAAAAATTAAAATTAGAAGTTACCACCAGATAACGGTTTTTGTGACGGAAAAGTGACGTGGGTCCTATGTTTTAGGTTTACCTCCAATTTTCGGACATAGTAAACACGATTCTTCCTCCTTCATTGATTACTTCCAACCATCTTCATTGAATTCCCTTTTATTCTTCATGTACTCAAAATAATATCTTCATCTAGGGCATTCAATTTCTTAAAATTGTGTGGTTGGGGATAGCAGAGTACAAGGGAGCTGTCATTGTTGTAGAAGAATAGCCTTCAAGGATTTCGTCATTCATCTTCAAAAAAGGGAGAAAGTTGTTGGCAATCTGACAATTACAGGTGATAGATTCCAAAGAATGTATCTTTTTATCTTTTTACTGCAATTACTGGTGAATGGTTGATGTCAATTTTGCAATTTTATGCTTAATTGGGGTTACTTTTGGCAATTGAAACAGACAACCCTAGAAAAATCGAATATTTTGAAATTGACTATGCGAATTTGGTTAATTACTGGTTTAGGTTGAAATTTGGGATTAATTAATGGGGGTTTATGTGAATTGACTGTATATGTGTGATTTGTTTATTGATGCATGTTGGACTGGATTCTTTGTAGTTAAATATTCAATTATTGTAGTTGATTAGTAATGTGTTGCTATTATATTGCTTTTAATAATACTATTCTATATGTGTTATTGGTGGGTAGATAATGGGTGACAATGAAGATATGGTTGACATCTGTCTAAGAGTGGGGGTGCTTTTGTCCCTAAAAGAGTTAGCAAAGATAGACAGTTGCTTTGTTGGTGTGGGGGGTGGTGTTATTGGAGAAGAAAAGTCCAAGTGTCTAAGTTGGATGTACAGGAGATTAGGTCAGCTGCAATTCATGGATTTGTTAATGGTGATATGGAGGTGCCTGTTTATTTCAACTGTTGGTATAGGCAGAAGGGGAAAACCTTTAACACTAGTATAAGAGAATTAATCAACAGTGATGAAGTCAAGGGCCTTTTAGAGACTAGAAATGGAGAGGGGTATGTTGAAGTCTTTGTTACAGCACAGCCTAATTTGAAGCCCATAACTCAGGCCCAACCCAATCCCCACCCAAAGGATAAGGTTAGTAAAAAAGGGAGGAAGGGTCAAAGTACTTCTACTGTCAGTATTAGGAGTAGCCCTAGGTTTAAGAAGACTGAAACTGAAAGGGAGGAAAGTCCACCAAAGGAGAATTTGTTGAGGAAGGAATTGAAGGGGAAGGTTGCCGAAGCTGGAGTGTCTTGTAGTTCAAAAGAGAAGAGTAAGGTGAAAGGTAAAGCCTCAGCAAAGGCTAAAGCATTGATGTTTGAAGAGCAGGATGTTAGTGGCAATAAATCTGATTACTCTAGCTCAGATTACAGTGATGATGACTTAGATTGGGAACCAGGTGAAGAAGAATTTGATGAAGGGGATGAAAATTGGTTTATTGAAGGGTCTAAGGAGATCCTAGAGAAGGTTAACAAGACTTTGAGGAAACTGCAAGGCAGTGGCATAGATCAAGGTGTTGTTAAAGATAAGAGGTCATATTTGAAAGATGACCTGGATATAGGAACAGTCAGGGTCAATCAAGAGGCTGAAGATGGTGATTCAGAGAGTTCCATAAGCTTGTGTGGATCTGATTCAGAGGAGGATACTGCTCCATGGTTTAATGAAGATGTGGACTTCCAAAAGCCCATCCAGCTGCAGCTAAGGCAGAAGTTCAAGAATGCTGCAATCTTGAGAAGGGTATACAGACTGCATGCCATACAAGAGAGGTATGAGTTTTATTTCTTGCATAATGACAGTTGGAGGATTACAGTACAGTGTAGGTATAGATGTGACTGTAAGTTCAACAATTATACTTGTAGAATGCCTGCATGTACATGTGTGGGGGGAGTAAAGTGTCATTTTAAGGTGTATGCATCAAAACTAGTGAATCAGGAAACTTGGAAAATTAAAAGCTGTAAATTGAAACACACTTGTCTTAGAGTGAAGAAGAACATGATGATTACTGCTGAATACATACCAGACAAGTACTTAGAGGAGTTTAGGAGTAATTCTGCATGGAGAATTAAGGATATTAGGGCTAGGGTTCTTAATGACTTGGGAATTGAGGTGACATACTTTAAAGCATGGATGGCTAGGTGTAGGGATAAACTCACCATATTTGGTTCAGCAAGGGAGCAGTATGCTAGGGTGTGGGATTATGGAAGAGCTGTGATGAAGTATAATCCTGGTTCTGGGTGCAATGTGGTTGTGGATGGTATAGACAGTCCTGAGCCCCCTTTGTTTTTTAGAATGTTCATTTGTTTGAGGCCTTTGAGAGATGGTTTTGCTAAGGGTTGTAGCCTGTAGGCCAATGATTGGGGTGGATGGTTGTCACCTCAAGGGTGCATATCCTGGACTAATCCTGGTGGCAATAGCTAAGGATGGGAATAACAACCTATTCCCTTTAGCTTGGGCAACAGTGGAGGCAAAGAATAAAGAGAGTTGGGGTTGGTTCTTAGAGTCCCTTATGGCAATTTTCACACATGATCAAGGAGCAGGGCTGACAATAATGTAAGACAGGAAAAAGGTAAGAGTTCATGTTTTTCACATATTCATTTTTAGTTGTTAATCTTATCTTTATGTAAGTAATTAGGACAACTTATTCAATTTGTGAATGAATATTCTAGGGTCTATTGGAAGCAATGGATGATGTAGTTTCAAAAGCTAAAAAAAGATTCTGTGTTAGGCACATTTGGGAAAACTTCAAGGTCAAATTCCCTGAGTCAACATACAAGGAACTGTTTAAGGCAGCAGCCAGATCAATAACTGAAGTAAGTAATATTCTCATACTCATTTAATGTTTGTTCTTGTCTTGCTTTTGAACTGGTTCCGTGCTAAATTTGCTTACATTATTGTCAGTTTAACTTCAAATTTGCCATGGACTCTATCAAAGAGTTATCACAAGAGGCATATGATTATTTAGTGAACATTCCCACCCATTCTTGGTCAAGACATGCATTTTCATCTAACTGCAAGTCCAACATGTTGTTAAACAACATGTGTGAGACTTTCAATGCATTCATCAGGCCTGCCAGAGATAAGCCTATCCTCACCCAAATGGAATGTATGAGGAGGTATGTAATGAATAGGAACAATGAGAAGTGGGAGGATTCTAAACAAATTACAAGCAACCTTACCCCTTATGTGAGGAATGTCTTGGCTAGGATAGAATTTGTTGCTAGGAAGTGTGTTGTGCAACCATCAAGAGATGAAACATTTGAAGTGCAGTTGATGGATGATCAAGAGTGTGTGGACTTACAAAAGGAAACTTGTACCTGTTATCATTAGGAACTAACTGGGATTCCCTGTGTCCATGCTTATTCATGCATGATGGACATGAGGGGTGACATAGAGGCATATGTGGACCCTTATTACACCATGGACTCATACAGGAACGCTTATGAACCATGTGTCCAACCCATGCCTGGTCCCAAACGCTGGGAGAGAGTGAATATGAGGGAACCACAGCCTCCTACATTTAAGGTACAGCCTAGAAGACCAAAGAGCAAAAAAAGAAAACTTGAACTAGGGGAATGTTCTACTGCAAGTGGACAACCAAACACAGCAAAGAGGAAGAAACAATGCAGTAAATGTGCAGGTTTTGGTCATTATGCCAAGACCTGCAAAAACCCTGCTGCACCAGCAACTGATGAGCCAAGGCCACCAGGCAGACCACCCTCCAATACTCCTTGGATGGTGGAGGAGAGGAAGAAAAAAGAAGTCAAAGCTGCCAAAAAAGTATAACACTTGAACCATGTATTTCTGTACTTTTATTAAGTTGGTTCTGCAAGCTGACTTAGTTATTCATTCCTAAAATAGAGCTCAAGTCAACCAAGCTCAACTCAACCATGCTCAAGTCAGCCAAAGGCAAAGCAGCAGGTTAAGTCAAAGCTCAATGCTTCCTCCAGCCAGCCTGCATCAACATCAGTTCAACAACCATCACACACAGGTGTGATAACAAGGGGCAAGCTGCAAAATATCAAGGGTGTAAACCTCACTCAATGATGTAATAGCTAGAAAACAATGTGTTTTTATGTTTCACTTATGTCAGTTTTTTTTTTTTGGTTGTCATTAGCATTAGCATTTGAACAATCAGAAACTTGGGTTCGGTATATTTTGTATGGCTGTCATTGCCATTAAAACAGGTTGAAGTAAACACCTTTTGGCAAGTATTTATGAATATTTATGTTCACTTCACCAATTCCCCAATCAATCCCTACTTTAATGCATGCATGCTTTCAATTTCAAGTTAAAACCATCAAAAATGAAAAACAAACACATGATAATAAATAGTTGGAATTCATTCACTAAAATATTTGGAAATTTGGAATTTCATTACACAAAAGATCCCAACACTTCAAGTCACAAAATGATAATTCAAACACCTACTTCTATTAGCTTACAACTACACACTCCTAACCATTAGGAAAACTACACCAATTGACAAACTAATACAAATAGCCATGCCCACCCATAAATACTTCACTAAAGAGACCCCCCTGCCTTGCAGTCCCTGTTCATTCTCTTTCTTTCAGCATTCTAAGCCTTGCATCTCATCTTCAAATTGTCAACTTCATTAAGTAGGCACCTCCTTTGCCCACTGATTTCATCAACTTCACTTTTCAACTCATTCACTTCACCCTTAAGCAGCTTCTTATCCAACAAGAGGTTGTTGATAACCCCTGTTTGCCATTCTGTCCCATCGGGTTGATCAACCCATTCGAAGACCTTGCATCCCCTTGATTCTGTGACTGGATCAAAAAACTTGCAAGCTCTGAACTTCCTCCTTGGATTCTCCCTAGTCCAGCTAGTTAGCCTCGCCATTGCCACTCTGCTGTTGCATTTTTTCTCCTTTGAAGGGGAATAGCTCAAAGAAGACATAATCTGCATCAATTGAGGATGAATATAACGTTTAGTGCTTTGTACACATACGATTTAAAATTATCAACAACAACTTTCAATTAAAACTTATTAACATGAAAACCCCCAATTTCATTCTCAGTTAAACCCTAAGACCTGCAAATTGTGCATTTACATGACTAAATTACTAATCCAATCACCAAATCCAGCATAATACATGACTACATTACTAAACTAACCAAATTTAAACAATAATTAAATACCAAACAAGCTCAATTTGTCATTACATTGGAGAGAAGGTGCGATTTTGATGTATGAACAAAAATACCTGTTACTACCTTCAACTCCTCCCTCGTACCAAGCAAACCCTAGAATTCTTGATATGAAATCACTTTTTGGAATGAAATGCGACCAAAATCAACTTATGTAATTGTAGGGAATAATTTCAAGCGTTAATCCCCTTGCTTGAACCCCACTGTCTTCATACACTAAAGTACGGTGGCGTCCAAAAGGGAAGAAGATAGAGCAAAAGAGTCGCCAACAAGTTTTAGGAACTTGTAAACCGTTCACGAGGTGAAGGTTACACCCCTTAACGATCCAAGAGATCGTCAACTCCATAAGATCTAGAACCAAATAAGGGTTCGGGGATGAAGGTACAAATCCAACCTAAAAGAGATTGAACCTGCCCTAATAATAGACCTCTACTTTATTCTGATCGTATTCATGTGCGCTTTTTAATTAACATGCAATCAATAGGATTAACCGTAAACGTGTTTAATCTATGTTTCCTGAATTTAATGCACAAATAAACTATTATTGGCGATCACTTGAAATTATAATCACAATTAACCCTAACAAGATTATTAATTATCTTATTAAGCGTGATTACAAGTACAAATTTCCTTTAAACATGCAATAAAGGTGTGATCAAGCAATAATAATAAAAAGCATCAAGCAACATAATAATAACCAATATCATGAATAATAATAACAATCATCATAATCATAACAATAATCATCATCATCATCATCATAATAATAATAATAATAATAATAATAATAATAATAATAATAATAATAATAATAATAATAATAATAATAATAATAATAATAATAATAATAATAATAATAATAATAATAATAATAATAATAATAATAATAATAATAATCATAAATTATAACAATTATAATCATAATCATGTTCATGTTAATATTAAAGCATAATAATAGCAAGATCCTAGGCATGATACTAACAAGATTAATAACAAATCCTAGCATGTCACTAAGCAATAAGAATCAAATCTTTAACCCTAACATGATACTAACAATCATAAATATTAGGAAGAACATAGGAAGCATCGCAACAATCATATTTAATATTAAAATTACCCTATACATGATACTAGGAATATCATAAGAACAATGTAAACATGATTTCTACATCATTATATCAATTAAAACCATTAAAGCACTTACTTTGATGCCTCGTACCTCATTCTAATAACAAAATACACACGTTAGTAACTTCAAAGAAAATAATAAACAAACAATTAAATTAAATAATTGAAATAGAGATTTGGGACCAAACCCTCAGAAATTAAACCTTTCACGTCTAAGGCGAAGGCAACTTCGAATATGGCTAGGTGTATCTAAATCTTGTGAATGCGGAATTTTGTATGTGAAAACAAAGTTTGAATTAAGGAAAGAGAGAGATTAGAAAACAGATTGTAGATGAATGATCGTGAAAATTGGTGTCAATTGGTGAATGAAAACGGAGTTTTTAATACGTTATTTATAGAGAAAATCAGCCAAAAGATAAAATAAACAAAACAGAGTCTAACGCACAAAAAACAGAGCAGGCGCAAACCCTGGCTAACTGGCGCCAGGCACCAACACTAGCGCCAGGCGCTAGGCCTGGTTCCAGACGCCAAAGCCTGGGGTCAGGCGCCAAGCCTAATTTTAACGCGTTTTCGAAAATCAGATAAGTTTGCCGTACTGGAGGATAAAATCATATAATTTCCTTGAAAATGCTATTTGATTTTGATTAAAACTCTGAAAAGTCAACAAAAGTCAATTTATCAATGCGAATTGAATTAGGAATGAAAAGAACCTTCTAGAAGAATCTAGAAGACTAAAACCATTCCTAATTGCATTAGAAATGATAGATCATATTAGGCCCTCCCCTAGATCATTGGGCCGTATATAAAGCTCAAACCGGGCCCAGCTTAGTAAATTGGTCATAACTTCCTCAATATTTATCGGAATTCGGCTTATAATATATCGTTAGAAAGGTCTTTGCAAGCCCCATCCAACTACACTACTATTGGACCCATATCATGGACCAACCAAACTGGATTGACTGTTTTCTTAAAATAAGTTTTCAAAAATAGAGAGAAGAGAAAAGAAATTAAAACCATCCGCAACACTAGAATTTCCACACTTTCGCTTCATTCGATTATGATTCGACGTGAAAGGTACTCATCACTGGGTTTGGTTTTGGGGAGACACAAATGGGTGTCTACACTAATCGAAAAATTTGCTAACAAAAGAAGAAAAATGGAGAGAATCATGCATTTATAAGAGATTTGTAAAAACTATCCGTTGGAGTGGGGCCCAGTAACAGTTCCGTTAACAGAAGCAAGATTTTGGTGGTAAATTCTAATTTTAATTTTTTATGATATTTTTTTATTTGGTGGTGTTAATATCAATTTTCATTGATTTGTCTGGTGTTAAAATCTAAAATTTCCTTAATTAAAGTATATGAGTAAAATACAAAACTAAAAAATTTCACCATACACTTGGGTGTACCATAAGCATAATACACTCGGTCATAATACAAGGTTATTAAAAATTGCGGAAGAACATTGCATACAAATTAACTAAAGTACATGAGTAAAAAAAAAAATCAAAACGATTCCCTCCTTTATTTAGGGGTATTTTGTTATTTTTATTCCTTGATTCATGAAACTGATTTATTATTAACATTTTATATATGAATAAAATACTTTTGGTGAATAGAAGTTCGTTTTTTTGTTAAGAGAGAGAAATTGAATTTAAACAAAGAGAACCATGGTAAATTTTGTATTTCTAAGTGATTCAACGTTATAATAGATCAGAATTTATTTTATCATTCCAATATAATCTCTTAATGATGTAATTAATTAATTCATTATTGAGAGAAAAGGTATTTTTTAAATTTTTTTCCTTGTTTTCATGCTATTTTCTGAGGTTGAAAATGATGTTTTTCGTATAATGTTAAATGTTCTTTTTATCATTTCTTGATACATATTCTTTTTTTTATTGGAATGTAATAAGTTCATTAAATCTGATCAATATGTTCTTTATATATGAACTATATGTTCTGTACATTATAAACATTGTACTCTAATATATGTAGATTAAAATTGTTCTTTGCTGGGTTTCATTTAATGTTCTTTTAACTTAGATAATATGTTCTTCTATATTAATATGCGTTTTCTTTAAACATTGTATTATTTTGGGTATTATTTTTTTTAATCATTGCGCTATCTTGTTTTATCCCTTATGCTTTTTTTTGGTAATGGTAAAAAAATATGATTAATTTTTGTACATTTTTTTTTTTTAAAATTGAAAAACAGTATATCGAAAATGAAATTTTAAATTTTGAATTTTTGAAATTTGAAAATATAATCTTGAATTATTTTTTGTAGAAAATAATCTTAGATAAAGAACTTCTGGAAAACAATATTTTGAAATGACTTGACATTAAATGCAAGGTAAAATCAATTAGTAACTAACCATTACCTTTTTTAAAAAAATTAGTTTCTCATAACTTACCATGTTCTTTATATTTTTATGATGTGTTCTTTTATAATTTAATGATGTTCTTTACATTTATAAGCTACTCCCTCCGTTTTTAAATACTTGCTCCATTTCTATTTTTTGCACTATTCATTTATCATACTTTGACTAATGTTTGTGATTTATACATAAGAAAAAATATAGTCGCGTGGGTACTTGTTGGAATCATCTCAATGAATAGATTATTAATTTTCAATTGTTAGAAGTTATACCTATTGATAATTAAAGAGAATAGTGATCAAAGATTAACATTGGCATGCGTGTCCAAGAGAAATGGAGCAAGTATTTAAAAACGGAGGGAGTATGTTCTTTATGTTTTAATCCGGGTGTACCATGTGCATGGTACACCTGGTTGTAATAACCAACCATTGATATGTAGTGTGAACTAAGAATCAATCTCAGCAGTACATTTATAATTAACTTCTAATTATGTGAACTAAGAATCAATCTCAACCGTTAATCGCGCTCCAACAATATAATTAACTTCTATAAATGTAATTGTAGTTAAAAAATTACAATGATATGTACTCCCTAATACTTTATCCAACAATAATTGGCCTATTAACTTCATTCATAAAATTAATTTATAATGATTAATTTTTTGAAAGTATCAATTTTATAAATTTTTTTTTTTATTTACACTACCACAAAAAGTGGAAAATGTAACGCTTAATACAAAACTGTCAAGTTGCTTAGGCGTTCTCTAGAATTATATAGAACGCCCAAGATTGATGAACGTTGTATATGTAAAATCATATAGAACGCCTATCCTACCTAGCAACTCTATTTGATTATATTATTTTTTTAAATAAAATGTGACTTAATAATGGAACGCCTTGTATGGTTAACTGTTCTATATGAGTAAAAAAAACTCCGCCTTTTATATTAAATGATTACAATTTATTTGAGAATTATTATAAAAATAAAAAATAAAAAAATCAACAACTAAACCCTACCCACCTCCTCTCTGTCAGTTACACACACGCCTCTTATTCTTCCATTCCTCTATTTCTTTCACCGATTCATATTGTAAAATGAAAATAAAGTAAAATTTATCACCGATTCATCTACCTCAACATCTTCCTAAAGAGCAACCATTCTATCAGATCTTCCACCGCCGTCTGTTGCCGCTTATCGCGACCACAATTCTTACTGTTCTTCGTTCACGAACCCCAGGTAAAAGTTTATTAGTTTAATTTTTCAATTCACAAATTTTCCCCTTAATTTTTCATTCTTATTTCTGCAATTGTTTACATTTTTGTTGAGAATTAGTTGATCTAAACATTTTCATTGTGGGGGTAATATCAAATTATACTTATAATTTGGTTTATCTTTACCCACAACTTTATTTTCAAGTTTTCATATTTTGGGCGTGATGATTGAAAGAATTCAGAGGATATTTACAAGCAATCCTCAAATTTGTCATGAAGAATTGAAAGATTATCAAGTATTTAAAACGACGAATTCGAGAATCGTTTTTTTGCATCTGACATCCATGGCTTTCCATTAACATTGTTGCTCTCTTGGTTGTTTCTCCATTATTGATTTTTATATGTTTTATTCATAACTTATATATTTTAATCTGTAAATTCTGTCAAATAGCTTTTGAATCTGCCAATACTAGTGAAATTAGTAAGGACCTCTGATTTCCAATATTGACTAGTACCTTTTTTTTTTGGTATATTGAGTTCGATTTTTAGTTTTTGTAGTTTTATTTATCTTATGAATTTTGATAATGATTTTGTTCTTGTTTTTTATTTTGATTGATGCAGATATACCTGGGAAGAAATGAAGATTAGCTATTTGTTTAAATTTATCTCTTGTTTCTCCATTACTATGTACTTCGTATAATTTACTTGAATTGTACTTTATACAATATTATGTAAGTTTGATTTTTTAATTTTAAATTGACAACTATATGAATTGTATATTACTCGTAATTCTGTATTTTAATATGTACACTGTATTTATATTGCAGTGTAATATTATTTAAATTTTTTTTTTTTTTTAAAAAATAAGGAAAAGAGAATTGTTAGCTAACATAGGCGTTCTCTTTTATGCAATAATATAGAACGCCTAACACAACACAGGCGTTCTATTTTCCTTGTTTTTTTATAGATATTGTGCCTATAATTAGAGACGCTTATATTGGATATGCGTTCTATTTTGCATAGAATATAGAACGCCCGAAAGAGGCGTCTCGTATACTTTATAAGGCACCCCACTTGAAGTACGCCTCTAAGGCGTTCTATATTGCCTATTTCAGGCGTCCTCTATTGGCTATTTTGTGGTAGTGTTAATAATCATTATCCTACGTGGCGCACTTTGAAAATAATAATCAAAATTTTATTAAGCTATTTTTTATATAATCATTATCCTACGTGAAAATCATAATTTTACGTAACACACATTTTTAAAAATCATAATTTTACGTGGTGCTCTAATTTTTGTAAAAAAGTATAATTCTAGCGGCGCTTCAAAAATTCTGGAAAAAAACTCCCTCTTATATATAATAGTTTTTTCCTTGGCAATGCCTAGATTGTTGATATATAAATTTTTAAGATAAACATTTTGCCTTGAATGTTAAATACGGTCATATAATCCTTTTTTGATAGTGCAAGATATTTAGATGTGCGATATTATATTGCTTATTTATATATTATAATAGTGCAAGATATTTAGACAAAATATTAAAGGAAAATTCTCTCGTGTACCCCTTAGTTTAGAAAAATGCACCTTACACCCTTGAAAACTTTCAAATGCGTCGCGTATCCCTGAGGTTTGTAACGTAAAAAATGTACTAAATACCGCTAGACTCATAACAAATATAAATTTTGTTAGATTGAAACCCCATAATTATCAGATTCTATTAAATTATATAGTGTATTCAAATGAGTCGTTGTGTGGGCATTATGATTTTAGTTTGATAAGTTAATGATATGTGCATTTATTAGATAATCATGGTATATAGTGCATTTTTGCAAACCTTAGAGGTACATGGTGCATTTGAAAATCTTCAGGGGTACACGGTGCATTTTTCTAAACCTCTAGGATACACGAAACAATTTCACAATATATTGTTTGAAATGTAGTACGAATTGCATTTTATTTTAACCATTTTAAATACTGACAAATAAAATTAGATGGAGAGAATAAAACAATTTAACTAGAAATGATCCTTTGTTCTATTCCTTTATATCTTAATTGGTCTTTTAGATATTCCCTCTGTCATTTATTGATAGTCCTTTAGGGGCAATTTTCACTGGAATTGATAAGCATAAATAAGTAGTTAAAGTACATTGGAAAGATAAATTCACATTGGGTATGAAAAAAAGTAGAAAGAAAAAGTCATAAAAGTACATGGAAAAACAAAGTTTAATTTATATGAGAATGTTAAACTTGCACAAATATTGTAGCAAATTGAAGGGAATTTTGGTAAAAATCATTAATATTAATGCTTGTTGGAAAAAGCAAATGGAGTGAACATTTTGGGACTAAAATTTAGCTAAAAGGGATTATCAATAAGAGACAGAGGGAGTAGTAGAGACGTTGATATCAAACCCTATCATCCAGATCCCGAAGACAGTAATTGCAACGTTAGCTACCGCACCAACATCAGAACAAGGACAAGAGCTATCCCTGCAATAGAAGACTGAAGCTGCCAGAATCTTTTTGAGTATGTTTTGTAAGTCAACAAGGACGTTGATGACTTAAGTGGGGGAGGATGTTAGAATCCAACCCCTTTCTTATGTATTATTCTTTCTTTTAATTGTATTTTCCTTATGTCATGTCTTTTAAGTCTTTCTTTTTGCTTTCTAGGCTCTAAGGTAGAATTATTGTGTTACAGTCGTTGTAGCGTTCAGTAGTAATTCTCCATGTATTCAATATTAAACTCTTTAGGGAGTGATGGTTAATGAATCAAAGCTCTCTACCTCGTTGCTATTGCTTTTATGACTTGTGTGTTGTTTTAAGCCTTTATAGATATTGTGCTTGCCTTGTTTTAAAGAATCCCCACCAAACCAGGCCAAGAGACCCTCAAAAGACGCCTTCATCTCACTACAAAATTAAGTTAATATAGCATCAACTAAAATTTGTTGCTATTCATCTAAAAATTCGTTGCCAACTCTATTTAGCAACGGGTTGGAAACAAAAATTTGTTGTTGCTAAAAGGCTTGTTGCCATGGGATTTTGGCTACCAATTACAAAGCAATTTTGTTGCAATATTGCATCCATTTAAATACGGTTTCCATGATGGTTGCTATTTTTGGTGCATTCGTTGCCAACTTTGGCAACAAATTACCATTGGTCTTTGCTAAAATTAGCAACAAATTATTAATATTAGTTCCTAAAATAGCAACAATTTATTAATGTTGGTTCCTTTAAATAGCAACAAATTATTAAAGTTGGTTCATAAAAATAGCAACAAATCATAAATATTGGTTGCTATCAACATTACGAGAAAAAAACCTAATCCCTATAAGCAATTCGGTTCAACCCGATCCCGGCCTTTACCAATTTGAAATTTCACTCAGGTCAGGTCAACTTGGCTCGACTTTACATGTAAGGCTCTTTGAATCCCCTGTCTCAAGAATCGCAGTTGGTAGGAGTCGAACTTGTGACCTCAAAATCACATGGTGAATCTCTTACCAACTATACAAATTAAAGTACTATTTGTTTACTTCTATACATATAATTTATAATAAGTGAACGAAATATGAGAGACGAAATTGAAAAATTTGTCTCTAAATTAGGGACAAAATCAAAAAACCGTCACTAAATTAGAGACGCATTTGAAATTCGTCTCTAATTATGTCATTATAGCAACAAATAATAAGAAGAGTGTCTTCAAATAATTTTATACATAATAGCAAAAACTGAACTACATGTAAATTAACAACAAAATGTAACACAATTTGTTTCCAATGGCAACAAATAAAAAATAAGTTATCATCTAGCAACAAAAGTTTAGATGATGACTTGTTTCTAATGGCAACAATTCAAAAATTCATTGCCTTTGTTTGTTTCTAAATCAATACAAATAAAATATTTGTTGTCATAATTTGTTACCACATGGCAACAAGAGAAAAATATGATGCCATCTAGTAACAACTAGTAAGACAATTTGTTTTAAATAGTAACAAATCAAAACACGTAGCCATTAATTATTAAAAAATTAAAGCATAAAATGTCGCTTTTAATTAGGCAATGAAAAAAATTATATTCGTTGCTATTTAGCAACGTTTAAAAAAACTGTTGCCAAACTTAGTTGCTAAAAAACATTTATTTTTGTAGTGTCTCATCGGTTCCGCTTGTGCCCGCTTCGAAGTATCAGCCGTCACAAGCCCAGACTCCGCACCCGTTGTTGACGTGTGCTTTCTTGAGATACCTTTGGTCCGTGTTGCTGTGTGCTCACGAATTGAACCTCTCTCGTTCTAGACTTGCGTCATTCTCGCCAATAGACAAGAGCAAGCTGCACGATCCGATGTCAGAACACTCGGACCGTGACAGTATTTGGCAAAATTTCCATATAAGAATTAAAGATATGAGGAATAGAGTGAATCTAAGAAAACATTGATAAAGTAAAATAGAGTGGTGTGCATGTTAAAATTAAATGTGAGTGAGTGTAAGAAAAGGTAAATAATATAAGAAAGAGTGAGTGAAAATGGGCTAATTGACCATATTGATAAATAAAAAAAGACTCTTATCGACAATTTGGTAAAATAATTAACTATGTGGACAATTTAGTTTTAAAAAAAAAAATCTCAGGCGACATATAGACCAAAAAATATTTATTTTTTTCTTACAAACTCTTGAAAAGTCTAATTTAATTCGTTCCGTTTATTTAAATTTTTTTTTTCCATTTAAAATGTTGAATGAATATGCCATCCCCTTTTTGTTTTGTTAAATCTTTATACCAAATTTATTTCCAACCCCCCCCCCCCCCCTTTAAAATTTTGGTTAATAAGGGGGTAGGAAAATTAAGTGAAAATTAATATATACTCTGTACTTTTTTTTCTTCAAATAGTAATTTTCTTTAAAACGAGTTGGAAAATTAGGTGGCAATTTTTTTTACGGAAAAAAATCATGAAAAACGAACTAATTTAAGCATTTGCGAGTAGATTGTCAGAATTTTTTGTTTTTTTTTTTGGTCTAAAAGTCGGCTGAGATTAATTATTTTTTTACCAAATTGACGCTTGGGGTTAGCTTCTTTTTTTTTTTTACCAAATTGTCGTCGGAGTTATTTTTTACTAAATTGTCATTAAAGGTCTGTTCTGATTTACTGAAGTAAGCTAAGCTGAAATGAATTAAATTGTTTACGAGAGAAGAAAATTAGAAATTGAACTGAATTGATTAAAGCTGGAACGAACTGAAACTAAGCTGAAGAGAACAGACCTTAAGCGTCTTTTTTTATTTATCAATTTGGTGAGTTGGCCCGTGAAAGTGTGTAAATACAATTACTTCGTAATGTTTATCCCTAGTCTTAATACGAGTCTTTAAACAAGTCTTGAGCAAGATTCTAGCAATAATCTCTATCAAGACTACATATAGTCTTGAGATGAGTTTTGGATTCTAAAACCCATCTTGAGATTAGACAAATGGACAAAAATAATTATGTTGTCCAATAGTGAGTTGCCAACTCACCATATTAAAATAATTAATAAATATATAAATAAATTGATGTTATAAATATTAATTGGATAAATAAATCTAGAGTGGGTATTGGAATAATGTGTGAAATTGGAAAAAGTCTTGTATGAGTCTGAATAATAAAAAAAGTAATTAAAAGTTAGTGGAAATCTGATGTGGCAAAGTCTGAAGTATAAGTCTCAGTCTTAGGATAAACTTACCCTAAGCAACTAAATAATGGACAAACATCAAAAAGGATGTGGGCCGAGATTATGACTTCCCTGGATAATTTAAATTCTTCCCATTTCCTTTTGACATGCCACACGAATGTATGCCATGCACATTTTAAATTTTTAGTATCTTTAATTATATGTTTTTGGCACATGCTAACGAATGTTTCGAGGCCCGATTGGATAAGCTAGCTAAAAGTATAGAGATTAAAGTAAAAATTAACATTAATTACATTCATATGAATAATAATAAAATGTAAACTAGATGAAACCCGTGCGATGCACGGTTTGTCAGTATTTTTTTAAAAAATATTTTTCATATGTATGTGATTAAAATTGTTATTATATTAATTTTAAAATAATAAAATATTAGATAAAATTCTTAATCTCAAAAGATAATACCTTGTTTTAATTAATTTAAACTTTTAAATCTCATTTATCGAATTTGCTTACGTGGCATTTGAATTATTTTATTGTAAAAGAAATTAATACTTTCTTATTTAATTGGCTACAACTTAAATTTATAATCCTACGTGACGCGCTAACAAAATTAAATCCTACGTGGCTCTCTAAAAACTCGGGAAAAAACTCCCCTTTGTATATATATACTAGATGTAAGCCCGTGCGATGCACGGTTTTTAAATATTTCACTTTGTATATTTTTTTTGTAATTTCTTAATATTTTTTGTTTTTATTTTCTATTTTATAATTTTAACATTAATTTAAGGTAAAATATTTTGTTAAGTTTTAAATTATTCTTATTCAAATTTTACGTATATAGAACTTGAATTTATAAATTGAAATAAATATTATCTCATTTATCGGATAGTTAGATAAAATTAAATCATTAAATCAAAATATATTTTTTAATTTCTAATTATTTGTTAAAATAATATAAATCCTAATGTAAAAGATAATTTCTGTTTTTTTTTCATAAATATTAAATTACTATTTTTTGTTTTCAATTCTAAAATTTCATTTGTTAATTTTTTCTTAAATGACAACTGAAAATTTAAATTCTAAATTAATATATAAATCTAATTTTTCATTGGTCGAAATATTAATTTTGCTTATATGGTGTGTGATGCACGGATTTTTATATACATTTTGTATATAAATATTTTTTTGGTGATCTCTTAATTTTTTTCTTGCATTATAAGTTTTAAAATTTGTATGAAAATATCATATCATCAGATATTTACATAAAACCATTAACATCAAATGATAATTTATATTTTTAAATATCAAAATATAATTTTTAGTTTTTTAAATAATATAAATCCTAATATCTAAAGATAATTTTTAGTTTGTTAACTAATAAAAATGATAAAATTTAGTGTTCTTAAATAATTATAATCCTAATAAATTACAATTCGTCGTTTTTACCTCAAAAATTTAAAATTTCATTCGTCACTTTTGTTTAGGTGGCGAGTGATTTTTTTAATTCTAAAATAAAATAGAAATCTAATTTTTAATTGGTCGAAAATATACTTTTTCTTATGTGGCGTTCCCAATGCTCTCCAAAAATGCCTACTTTATTTATATAATATATTAGATTAGATTACACCGATCGACGTGTGATTTTATCATGCTCTCCCAAATTATTATTATTATTATACTTTAGGTGATATTTTAAATACTTATCCAACGCCCTGGGGACGTTCATTAGCAAGATCCTTATATGTTAGCTTAGTTAAAAGTGTAAAAAGATATTTTAAAAGTAATTAATTAGTGAGAAGAAAGATGCCTTTTTAACTATCTTTTATTTATGTAGTCTGTATTTATTTTTTAAATATTAGAAAGCAATTAAAACATTCTCTTTAAATGTGAATAATGTTTAAAGATCATTTAAGGTCGTAGAGAGTAGCAAGGAACAATCAAGATTCATAATTGGGCAAAGCGTATGTTTGCAAATTTTGGTTTTCAAATGCACAGTAAAATGTACGAATTAAAAAGTTGTGGTTCATATATAATGAGTTTTTTCTTTTTTTTTTTTGAATGGATATAATGAGTTTAATTAAAACAATAATAATGGGGTCAAATCAATTATATTATTGGCACAGCAAATAATAATTATAGCACCTAACAACTACTTTATTGTCAATTACTCGTAGTTTATTACTCGTATACACACATTTTTGGTTGATTTGAATTGAATATGTATATACAAGCTAAGGTACATAAAGACACGTAGAAATAATTAGGGATGTCAATGGGGCGGGGCGGAGCGGAGCGGATGTTGGCCTTCCCATCTCCATCCCCACCTAATATTATCATCCCCATCCCCATTCCCGCGGCGGGTCCAATTTTCATCCCTATCCCCGCCCCACCGGGTACAACTCCAAAACCATCCCCGCCCCACCCCCCACTTGGATATTCATCCCCACCTAATCCCCACCAAAGACCCGCCTAATCCCCACCCAAGATCCACCTAATATCCGTATCCCAAACACACAATCTTACATAATTAATACGAATTATAAAATAAAACATTCTATACACATTTTTGTGTTATAATATAAGTGTCGTACAAAGTATTATAATTAATATTGTATTTCATGTAATTATTTTATAAATAGAATAAAAGTATGTAATTTTGCTTTAAAAAGATATATAGATGTGGGTATGAGGTGGGGATGGGGCGGGTACGAGGTGGGGCGGGGCGGGGATGGGGCGGGTACAACTTAAAATCCACCCCCGTTCCATCACCCATGGCGGGTATGGTTTTTATCCCCATCCCCGCCCCACCACCCGCCAAACCGAGAACCATCCCCGCCCAATTGAGGCGGGGATGGGGCGGGTCTCCTACTTGACCCGCCCCACTGACATCCCTAGAAATAATAATTAACAAAGTTACAATAATTATCAGTTGTAAGAGTTTCCCGCTATTATTGATCTCTTGATTGTAGTTTTTTCGGCATGAATAAATCATTTTTGATGCATAGTAAACTACTTACTAGAAGTAGATTAATTAGATAAAGATGTTGGGCGTGTGATATCCTAAAAAGGTACTGCTTGCTTGAAAATGGATCTTATGGCGAATAATAGATTGTAATAAGATCTAGGAAAATTTGTAAATTACCACCCAAAAAGGGGTCCTATTTTAAAATTACCACCCATTAAAAAATTTATTTTAAATAACCACCCATTAAATTAAAAAACATTTCAGATTACCACCTTTTTTGAATTTTCGGTGGAATATCCGGTTGAGGATCCCACATAATGGCTATTAACGGCTAATTAGACTCTTTTGACTGTTTTCCTCTCCGATTTCTCTTGTTTATAAATTCTCCAACTTGAATTCACAAATTTTGCTCCAAATTTCATCCAAATTTCCCCAAATTTGAACTAGTACTGTGTGAAGAAGTTATCTACTGAATTTCAGACTCTCAATTTGCATCTAAGGTAAGAATCATTTACTTCATAAATTAGGGTTTTTCGCCAATTTAGGAATTAGGGTTCCTGGGGTAATTAAATTGGGGTTTTTTTTTTTTGCAATTAGGTTACCTGTTTGTAATTAATTGAGCGTTTCTGTTAGATTTCTGCTAATTTGAGTTGATGTTGTCCAAATTTGTTGAATGTTTGTGTTGTTATGTTGAATACTTGTATCTTATGTGCTATGTTTTGTGAAAGAAAGATTTGAATGATTCATTGTTGCATGAAGTTGTAAGCTAGTTCTTTTTTGGTTTTTGGATTATGTGTTACTGAAATGGAGGATAAGTGAAGTTATGGTTTTGATTCAACCCTAAAGGGGTGGTTGAGAATTTGACAGAGAAATAAAGGAAGAAAGAGGGAAAAAATTGATGATTTTGGAAGAATTAAGTGAGGAAATTGGTGAGAGAAGCTGAATTTTGAGTTTAATGGAGTAGTCAGAGTGTTAGGTCGAAGGAAGTTAATAAAGGGGGACCCACAACCGGAAATTCAAAAAAGGTGGTAATTTGAAATGTTTTTTTAATTTAATAGGTGGTTATTTAAAATAAATTTTTTAACGGGTGGTAATTTCAAAATAGGACCCCTTTTTGGGTGGTAATTTACAAATTTTCCTAAGATCTATTGACATTTCTAATAAAATTTCACATGACTATGTTTATCTCAAACATAAATCACAAAACATCGTCAAATGAGTGTGTAAGTAGTGCAAAAGTTAAATTAGGTTGTCAAGTGTGTAATAAAACTGTACTTGATTAAGTCATAAATGATCGGATAACTAGAAATACAGTGGTTTTTTTTTTGGTAGAAAAGAGCAGGATAACTAATTAATTAAAAAGTGTTGTGGTGTAAGCTCACCAAGCATACAGTTAGAGTAATCTCCCATCAGTGGGGGTCAAAATAAGGTGGCACAACACCCATATACATCCTAGTAGGACTAATAGTAGCAGAGTTAGAGTTTGATGGAGCATCATCCAAAATAGGTGGAGGGGTTAACAAAACAGCTTTACAAAGCAACATATCAGCAGTTATAACCCCAGGTTCCAGGTTGGAGTACTGCAAGATCCAATCTGGCTTCCCTGGCTAGCATGTCTGCCTCCTGCACCTTCACCCTCGGCACATACATTATCTGGTTCCCCTGTAGGCTTTGGCTTAGGTCCCTGCAGGTAAGAGCAAATTTATACAGCTCATCAGCAGGAGTGTCATGGCAGGATATAGCCCTCACACACCTTTGATTATCAGATAGAATTGCTGCAGAGTTCCAGTTGTTTCTGACACACCACTGCAGGGCCAAAACAGTACAATCCCCAAACACTCAGCAAGAAGGGTAGAGGTTACCATGATATGGGTAACAATCCCTTGCACCCACGAACCTTTTCCATCCCTGCAAATACAAGCTATCCCTGCACTCTTGGACTTTGCACAGTATGAGGCATCAACATAGACAATGAATTTTGCAAAAACATGTCCTTCAATGATTTTTATAGGCTTGGCAACAAGGTTCCTGGTCCAAGAAGGAGAGACTCACTTACAAACCCTTTAGTGGTGGCCCACCACCGATGTTGGGTAACATTCTGTTTCCCAAATACCCACCTATTCCTCCTTAACCATATCCTCCAGCATAGAATGGCAAAAGATGAGCTCCAAGCCTCCAATCAAGATTAAACAAATGATGCATAGAATGGTCCCTAATGTTATTTGAGAACTAGATATGAAATGGGTCAGAAAAGAAGTTTTGGCTACAGGGGATGTCATGCCATATTTTAAAAGCTCTAGGACAGTCTCTAAGCACATGAATTAGGTCCTCATGTTGGTGACAGAAGGAGCAGAAGGGAGAGGGAATGATTTTCCTATGGTGAAGATTCTCAGCACTGGGAAGGCTTTCCCAAGAGCATAGCCAAAGAAAGAATTTTATAGCTGGCCTAATACTGATATTCCACAGGTGGTCAGAGATGAAATACATAGTGTATGCAAGTACAAGTAAGAGGTTATATGAATCAATAATTGCTCAAGTGTTCAATGATCATACTAAAGTCTCGTTGGTATTTTTAGATTTCATATTGTTATAATTCTTATACAAATACGAGGTCTAAATATGTTTAAATATACCAACAGATGGTTGGTACACTACTACAAAAAAACCCCTAATAAGTCGGACTTTTAGAGTCACCTGTACATAAGGTGCGACTTATAAACCTATCGAGTCGCCTCATATTTATTAGGCGACTTGTTAAGTTGGAGTTAAAATCAACAAAGCACCTAACGAGTCGCCTAATATATATGAGGTGACTTGATAAGTTAACAAGTCGCCTCATATATGCATGCGACTCTATAATCCGACTTATTTGGTGTTTTTAATTAGATTTTCAAAGTCACCTGTACATAAGGTGCGACTCGAAACCCTGTCGAGTCGCCTTAAAAATATTGGGCGACTCAATATGTAAGTTTTCTTATCTACGACTCTCACCTAATGAGTCGCCTGATATTTATAAGGCGACTCGATAGGTTAAAAAGTCGCACCTTATACACAGGTGACTTTAAAAATCTAATTTAAGCCACCTAATAAGTCGGGTTATAGAGTCACATGCATATATGGTGCGACTTGTAAACCTATCAAGTCACCTCATGTATATTAGGCGACTCATTAGGTGCTTTGTTGATTTTAACCCCAACATAACAAGTCGCCTAATAAGTATGAGGCGACTCGATATGTTTACAAGTCGCACCTTATACATAGGAGACTCTAAAAGTCCGACTTGTTAGGTGCTTTATTATATGACCACTACCTAATAAGTTGCCTAATACGTAAGACGCGGCCCAATAGGTTAATTCTAAAAATGTATATAAAATAGTTACAATATCATATATATATGAAAAGTAACTTTGGCATAATGGCAAGAACTTCAACCTTCTATGCAAAGAACCAGATATCAAGCATGCTGAGTGTCATAAACACTGACATTATATGAGCTAATAAAAATAGTTGGAAAAAATGTTGATTTTTTACGTGTCGCCTCTTTCAACACAAGCGACACAATAGATTAACCTATAGAGTCGCCTCTTCCAACACAAGCGACACAATAGCTTAACAATTAGAGTCGCCTAACAACTAATAGGCGACTTATATAAAAGCTATCAAGTCGCCTCAGAGGCGACTCCTAAAGTTGGAAGCTATTGTGTCAGTGGCTGTGGAGTCGCCTTTAAAGCGACTCGTTAGGTCATTTACAGGCGACTCGATAGGGGTTTTTTGTAGTATTGGTATTAGCACTATTATACCAACCGAAGTACATTTTAAATGTTTTTTTTAGATGACGAGATATGATAAATACATATTCTTGCACAACAAAAAAAAACCTGGGTATAATAACTATAATTGCAAGAGGTAACAACCAACCAACCAACCAACCCAATAAAAAAAACAATTACGCTAATATTTTCGTGACAACATTCTCTTCAAAATTACCGAAGTACTGTACTACGCATGCAGTAAAATCTGGATTAGTTAAATTTTACTGTGAACGGTAGATTGTGTAGAAGCAGTGGCAGCCTGGAGAATTAAGTGATAAGCCTTTTCCACACCAGCAATTAATCTTTGGTGATCAATGAAGCCATTTTCGACTACTAAACCAATTCTTAGATTTTCCATGTAGCTCATCACTGAAACTGTTAAAGTCTGCAATCACGACAACGATGACATTTGTAAAATGTTAATTTACATGCATAAATACGCATCATAAATGTTTTGTACGTCCTATTAAGGTTCAGTTTGGCTCATTTGATTTTATTTGAAATTATTATTTGAATTGAACTGTACTTATTTTATACGGCATATGTGAACTTAATTTATAAGTACTATATTGTTAGAATGTTAAAAAGTTAATAAAGATAAAACTAACCAAGTTCATTCTCGTTGGTGCGAAGTAAAAGCCACATACAGGGTGACTGCCAATACTGATTTGGTGACTTGGACCAGCCAAATTTGTGATCGTAAAGGTTGAATTTTTCCAGCTTTTTTCAAAGGTCCGATTTGCTTCCTACATGGGCCATCATCACTTATGTAATTTAAGTAACATTTACGCACCAACGTCCAACGGCTAAGGAAAACCATTGGTGATTCTTGAAATAATGACATATATATATATATATATATATATATATATATATATATATATATATATATGGAAAATTTGATAATTATCATCAACTATTGTTGCCAAAATTGAAAATACCACCTCAAGTTTTTTTTTTTTTTTTTTTTTAATTTTACCACCTAGTTTTTTCCAAAAGTTTTCAAATTCCCACCTTTTTTCCGCATGATGCCATCATGGGACCCACACTTTCGTTTTCCCTCTTTTTTTCCTCGATTTCCCCTGTTCTTCTACTCCCTTCTTTCAATTTCATCTCTCAAATTTGATTTCAAATACAAAAATTTCGCAAATTAGGTTATAATTTCTACAATCTAACCTACAACGAACTGAATAGAGTAGTTTAATTAGGGTTTGGGTAATTAATTTGGGGGCTTTGCTAAATTCGAAAAATTAGGGTTTAGGAATTCATTAATTGGATGAATAACTTGACAATTAAACATGTAATTAGGGTAAAAACATAATTTAAATGGGCAATTAAACATGTAATTCATAAAATGTTAGTGTTTTCGCCCCAATTACATGTAAAATTAGGGTTTATGAATTCATTAATCACCACTACAATGTTAGTGTTTTCGCCCCAATTACAAGTTTAAATTATGTTTTTCCCCCAATTACATGTTTAATTGTCCAATTAATCAATTCATAAACCCTAATTTTTTGAATTGAGCAAAACCCCCAAATTGATTACCCAAACCCTAATTAAACTACTTAATTCAATTCGTTGTAGGTTAGATTGTAGCAATTATAACCTAATTTGTGAAATTTTTGTATTTGAAATCAAATTTAAAGATGAAATTGGAAGGAAATTGTGGGAAGAAAGAGGGAAATCGGCATGATGACATCATGTCGCACAAAAGGTGGGAATTTGAAAACTTTTGGAAAAAACTAGGTGGTAAAATTAAAAAAAAAAAAAAAAAACTTGAGGTGGTATTTTCAATTTTGACAACAATAGTTGGTGGTAATTATCAAATTTTCCTATATATATATATATATGTGAATTGTTTCAATATTATTGGAACGGATGTAATAGAAGGGTGAACATATATGTGGATTGTTGCAATATTATTGGAATGAATGTAATACACGTAATAAACTAATAAAAGTGCATTGTTTTTTTTAAGTGAGTATATTATGAAATAAAATGTTGTTTTTGGTCAAAAGTGATACCCCAGCCTCTGTTTGTAAATGAATAAAATGTTTTCTTTTTTCGATTGTGTTTAAATAAATGAAACATTTTCTTTTTTTAGTAACTTCTCTCTAATTTCCTCATAATATTTTTTCTCTGGTTTTTAAAATAACATTCTAATAACTAATGGTCCTCACAATATCACTTACTCTTTTCTCCCTGCTCAACTATTTTATACCCCACTATCTATTATTTTTATAAATTCAAGTAACTTTTTTAAAACTCTGGAAAAGCCAAAACATTTCAGAGATGTTAAAGGTCTTAGACGTGGATCAATGAATATTTAACAATTGCCTAGTAAACAATTAATGTAGATGCATAAATAACCAACCTTAAATCCTCCGAATATCCTTATCGCATCAAGGGTCCATGCCGCGAGATAAATGGCACCAACACTTTCCACTTTTCTCTTCATAATTTTATGGACATTCATGACAAAATTGAGTGGATTTTTAAGATGATCCTCCTTCAATTTTGGGAGTGATAATTCAATAACAGAGATTTTATTTCCCCATGTATTACCCTTACGCATTTCTTCTGAAGTTGCATATCCCTTGATACTCCTAATGTTGAAGACTATTGATGCGGTCATTCGGCCCCAATTATGTACTCGTCCTTGGTCTACTTCTTGGATATACAACCGAGTTGCAAATGAGATTATCCCGGTAACAACATCATTAACCGTCTGTGAAAAGGTCACAAATATTAAAACATATATTTTAGTCAACATCATTGTCTTATGTGACTCTCTTACAAAGTAATACTTCTACCGTTCTTTTTTATTTGACCCGCTTTGACTTTTACACTATTCATCATCACTCCTCTTTTGACAGTTTTTTGAGAATACTATGTAGGAAAAACATATTCATGTGGAATCTTTTTGAATTTGTCTCAATAAGTACTATCATAAAATATAACTTTTATATATTTTGCACTGGCAAGGGTGATAAAAGAAACTGGTCAAGTAAAAAAGAACAGAGGGGAAGTAATCAAGTAATTATTAACCAAATATTAGTTGCCTTACCACATTTAGAAGTGACCTAATTCTTTTGATACCACTGAGAGGCAGAATGACTGAACAAACTCTAGCCGAATTTGGAAGAAGCATGTTGGTTTTCCCTGACCTAATTGGAGTACACTCGTCTTCAAACAACACCGCCCTAAGAGTTTGTCCATAATCATATGTTGAAGTAACAATAGAAGATAGAAATCTAGGTACAATGGCCAATGTTTTCATAACATTGTAGGTAACATTGTGTTCACCTTCTAAGCTAGTTCTCGAGGGTATAACGATAGGAAGCGTAGGATCATCGACTCTTCGACAGCAAGTGAGGAGAACTCCCATAAGTGAGACGCCATCAGCAATTGCAAATGAGATTATCCCGGATGTTCAATTGCATTGTTTGTAGGGTAATTGAAAGTGTGAACTTCCCACAAAGGTTTATTTAGTTGATATTGTGTTGTAGCTAATTCAGATATGTAATCTTCTAAATGCTTACTATAAATTTCTGGTGATAGACCTTCTGCCAAAATTGGGGTTTTTATTATGTGATCTTTCACATTTACTTTCACTTTCTTCCAAAATTTTCTTCCGTTTTTCCCTTCAATCTGCTCATAAAGTTATAAATGTACAAATATGAACACAATCATGTAAAAAAAAAAAATATTTAAAAACATTGCATGTATAATAAAATATTGAACATCCGCTATAAAATTATCTTAAATGATCAAAAGTTATGTTGTAATGAATGAAATTTACCTTGATATAAATATAAGTGATTTATGCTTTATTGATAAAAGTTACTCAAAAAATGTCTAAAAGTTACCCTAAATTCAATAAAAATTACCCTAAATTCAAAAAAATTATCTCAATGTACAATAATATAGTAGGACATCAAATGCATATAGAGCACAAAAGTTTTTAAAATTAAATGTACTACATACACATACTTATTATAACGGTGCCTTTTCATCGTGTGAGTACAAAAGATATAGGGGAAATGATTTTGACACACGCTTAATTGATTTTGGCACACCCCTATGTGAGAGCACAATTTTTATGTTCTACTCACATAGGGTGTGCCAAAATCAATTCAGGGTGTGCCAAAATCAATTTTCAAGATATAGGTATATCAATGACGATACTTTTTTTTTTTTTTTTTTTTTTTTTTTTGCAGAGATTGTTTCATAATAGTCTGGGGTGTTATTTTTCACCAAAAAAATACTCCATGCTATTCGTATTTATTACTTGTTTTATTTTCCTTTAATAGTCGTCTATTATTACTTGCTCTTGACTATTTTTTTTTTTTTTAAAAAAAAAAACTTTAATAATGTTTTACAATCCCAGTAATGGACCCCTCATATCATATCATATTTCTCTCTTTCTCACTTGTACTCGTTTTTAAATAATACTCCATGCTATTCGTATTTATTACGTACTTGTTTTATTTTCCTTTAATAGCCGTCTGTTATTACTTGCTCTTGACTATTTTTTTTTTAAAAAAAAAACTTAAATAATGTTTTACAATCCCACTAATGGACCCCTCATATCATATCATATTTCTCTCTTTCTCACTTGTACTCGTTTTTGCTTTTAAAGTTTTTTTTTTTGTTTTTTTTTTTAAATTCAACCAACTCTACTTAATTTCATCATAATTTATTACTGTACTTTAATTTCCAGTTTTCCTCCTAAAACTTCGTGCATGGAGAATTAAGCAAGTGACAAATAGGAAATACCGAAATATAAGACACGCCATAGATTCATCTAGGACTTGCAAATGGGAAAGATTATAGGCGCATGTTACATATCTTTGCGATGCACCGTACTCTAAGTGTATAAACTAGAACATAGACAACTAAATCGGGATAGTAGCAGAACAATAATATGCCTAATTATAAACAGGTTAAAATTAAAATTAAAGAAAGTTAAAATTATGCGCAGATTGTTGTAATTAATGTTAATCTTATATATAACGCACCAATTGATGTTGTGAATAGTACAACAGTCAAATTGTTATAGTGAGGGAGAGGGATGAAGTAGTAATATTACCGGAATACAGGAAAGACGGGGATGACTGTCAAGAAAAACACCATTGAAGAAATTGTAGAAACTTAAAGTATCAATAGGGATCTCCAATTCAAAAACTGTAAGAACATAGAGTGTTGCAATCTCACTCAGGAAGTATCCTGATGTTGAACTCGTTGGCTCTAACTTAATGCTTTTTTCCTCTGTTTAGGTTTTGATTTTAACTTTTAGATTCTTTTCCATATTTACAATTTCTTTATACCAAATTGTATTCGGAAAATAGTTCAATATAGTAAAAAATTTATATATGGGTGAAGATTAACATGCTCATAAAGGCTAGGAGAGTAGCGTTGCATTGGAATCATAAATGATTTGATTCCATGCCCTCTCTGTAACGTGAACTGATGAATTAATTTAGAGCACGTTATAGACTCGATGATTACAGGTTACAGTGGCGGATCTAGAATTCTCGAATAGAGTAAGCGTATTAAATTAATCAAATCGTGATCCTATATATTTCGTATTAATCAACCAATGGATTTAAAATTGGGGGATAAAAAAAACTCTAAACTAAACAAATTAGACGATTATTCAATTAAAAGAGTTCTTAGGACTTCTTACTATATTGGCACTTTGCGCTAAAATCACCATTTGGTCAATGCTAGTATATCTTGTCTTAAAAAAACTACTCGTAGTTTATAAGACGTTTAGTGAGTAAAGGTACAATATAGTCCCTGAACTTTGATATTTATAGCATTTTAGTCCCTCAACTTTCAAATGAGACAAAATGGCCCATTAACTACCAATGACTCACTTTTCAGATACAAATTAGCTGACTAAGCGTAATTTAGGGACCTTAAGGCACATGTGGCAATAAATTTAATGATTTGAAAAGCAAAGTTTATGGACCTTTAGATGATGAGTTGGCATTAGCTAAATTAGAAATGTAAGTTTAGGGATTTATAGGGTGAGGTGGCTAATGTAATTATTAGAGGCCAAAGTTTAGTGACATATGGCGCTCCCATACAAGAGTGATTATAAGTTTTAACCCATAAGGTTTTTTTTTTTTTTTTTTTTTAGGAAACCCATAATTGTAATTTAGTTCAATGAAATTAATTTAATTTTAACAAAACCAATTTAATTTTATTAGTAAAATTATTTACTTTATAAAAATATATAAGTGAAAGATATTTTAAGTGTGAAATTCATAGTCATTACTTTCTCTCACTAAAATCTGCTAAGAAATCTTGCTAAAATCTTGCTATATATATAATACAAAATTTGTTTGTGAAAGAAAAATTTCTTCTTAGTTCGTACTCATTTAGTTAAACACATTTAGTTAATAATCTATGGTAATTATTATTTTCTCCTAGAAATTAACACAAGATAAAAGGGGAAAAAAACCCTAAAAAATTGTCACCCCCAAAAAAATGAAAATTATTTAGAACATAAACATAGAGGGAAAAAAACTTGAAAATTGACACACAAAAACCCAAAAAAAAATTAAAACCCTATTAGAATAATTTCAGTTCAGTAAAAACCAATAAACTTAAAGAAGAAATATAATAGAAAATCAGTAAAAAAAAATTAATTTTAGTTCAGCAAAAATAATTTCAGTTCAGATCAGTAAAATTAATTTTAGTTTAGTAAATAATTCAGTTCAATAAAAATAATTTCAGTTCAGTAAAAATAAGGTGAAGTGAACGGAGCCTAAATCCCTAAGCTTTTGTTATATTTAATTTAATTAATTAACTTGTGATCTAACAAGTCCCTAAAGTTTTTCTTGAAAAAAATAAAAATAAATTACACATCATATTGAATGGTTTCTAGACTTTGCTTAGTTGGCTTGGAAGTCCCTAAACTTTACTAACTAAGCTTTTCCTCCACCAGAGATGGTGAGGCTTGGGTGGTTGAGGAACCTTTTTGCCTCATGAAAGTTGAGGGATTGAAATGCTACAAATATCATAGGTCAGGGACTGTATTTTACTTTAACTCAATGTTTGGTTTATCTTAATGTATAATTTCTCAGTATTATCCCGTCAAAAAAAAAATCAGCCCAAAAACTATTGCCCAACAACCAGAACCACTGCCCACTCAAATTGCCCTAAATCCTAACCCAGCCACAAACACCACCGTCAGCTTCCCTACACACTATCGCCGGCCATCCCCACCGTCGCAAGCCCAATCAAACCGTCGGTATAATCCATTGCCCCACCAGCCCTATCCCTTGATAACTACATCACCCTTACCACCACCGTCGCCTAACCACAATAATTTCATGCCACCACCACCTACCACAGTAGCATCACCGCCACAGACGCCGAACTCAGCCAATAAAACCATCACCCTAGTCCAATTCGAGACACCACAACCCGAATTAAATAACTCGGTTAAAACCATCACCCTAGCCTAAACTAAGACGTCTCAACCCTAAAACGACCATCCCTTACTTTTCACTCTCAAAACGATCGAAATTGACAATGGAAGCCCTCGATTGGTCAATTTCAATCGCTGATTTCAATAGTTGTTTCAAGGGTTGGGGAAAAGGATGGATTTCGTAGCGGTTTGTGCGATGGGTTGAAGGGGTTTAAAGGGCTGGGTGGTTTTTGCGGTGGATTGAAGGCCTTGGGATGGTTTTCGAGAGGGGGGAAGAGGAGAATGAGGATTGTTTGGTGAAGGGTGATGGTACAAGGGGAAAGAGACATGCAGCAGGGGTGGGGGAGGCTAGCGCACTAGCGAGGGAGGGCTAGGCGCCGGCGTTGGTGTGGTAGGGGTGGGGGAGAGGTTGCTGGCCGTTGGTGATTGGGTGGGAGCTTGAAAGTGAGAAAGGTAAGGACTAAGGAGGATGAAAGTGATGATAGGTTGGGTTTAAGTTAGGGCAATTTAGGAATTTTAATTTTTTCATTAAAAAAAAATGTTAACTATGGTTAAGACATTACATCAAATTTTCATTAATGTTGCCATTGGGATCAATAAAGATACGATAATTTGGATTTACCAATGATAATAAAAAATGTGGAAAGCTAAACGTCGCCCTCGAATATCTAACTAACGCCCGCAAAATAAATTAAAATTACATTCTTACCCTTTTTATAAAAAAAAAAAATAACCCTCAAACAAAATTACCTCCCTCCCCCAACAAAACCCTCATTCCTTACTCACTCTCATTCTCTCTCTAAACAAACCACCACCACCACATCCACCTCCACCACCACAACATCCACCGCCGCCACCACTATCACCGCAGATAAAAGCGCCGGAGCAGTGGTTGAGCGCCGATCTACACCGTGATAATGCCGCGGAAGGACAAAGGCAAGTCAATCGCCGGCGGAGAAGAGGTTTGTGTTTTTTTATTTTTTTTATTTTCTGAAATCCAAGCAAACGCCTGATTTTTTCGCACAACCATGGCTGAAACGCCTAGTTCGTGCGTACAACCGTGTGGTTGTACAAAAAATCTGGGCGGTTGAGGTGAAACGCCCAGTTTTTTCGTACAACCACACGGTTGTACGCACGAACTAGGCGTTTCAGCCATGGCTGTTCGAAAAAACTGGGCGTTTGTCTGGGTTTTTTTTTTTTTTTTTAAATTCGTTTTTTTTTTTTTTTTTTTTGGTATTGGGTTTTAATTGCTTGGCTTTGAATTTGTAAATTCGTTGTTGTTATTATTATTAAATTCGTTGTTGTAAATTCGTTGTTGTAAATTCGTTGTTGTTGTTTGGAAATTGGAAATTAAATCATCAACTAAAGTTCAAGATTTTTGGGTTTTAATCAACTAAAGTGAAGGACTTCAATTGCTTGGTTTTTAGTTGTTGATTTTGGGATTTGTTAGTGTAGATTTAATTTTTGTAATGCTTTAATTTTAATTCAATCATAAATGGTTTTAGCATCTCGTGTAACAAAGTAGTGAGATATCTATGCTTTGTGCTCATATATTCACACCCTATACATTTTAATATGACTTTACAATCGGATTATAAATATGTAGTAGTTAGTTGTATTGTGTTTGAGAAATGACGTTGTTGGCAATATTTGTACTCTGTATATAATGGATTTTCTTTAAGTGCTGTTGGATTGATTAAGAGTTATTATTGTTTTAGATATTAGCCTCGTAGATGTTCCAACCATTACTATCTATCTCGATGCCCGTATAGAATTTCTTGGAAGTTTTTTTTGAGAATTTTCGTGATGTTTAGTTTGAAGTTTTGTTGATATTTTGGGTGGTTTGTGTTGATATATAGTTGATGAGGATTAAATATGATTTCGAATTCATCTATATGAAAATACTTGCATTGTTGAGCATTCTTGATTCTTTTTCATTTTTCAGATTTTCATACTATAAGCAATGGTTATTGGCTGATTTTTATATTCCTATACTTGTTGATCCTTTTTTTTTTATCTACTATAAAGATGTGAGTAGGAAAATGGGTTTTGATTAGATTTTAAATGTTGCTTGCTCCGTTACTTCAAGATTGTCTTGACTTTACCCTACTCCAAAATTGACTAGAAAGATAGCTTTTTTTTACCGATAGAAATTTTAAAATCGGCAATTTGATTAGTCTATGTGCAAGTTCCTTAGATTTCTCGAATTAACGTGAATGTGTAATGATAGTTTGGTTTCGGTCATTATTTTTTATTTCTTATAGTTGATGGTGATACTAGTATTATATCATTACTTTATGTCGGCTAATGCAAGATTAACTAAGGAATAATGTAGAAATATTGTTTGTTGGATTTTGTTATAAATAATTGGATGATATGTGTACTAGTTTATTATTTGGTTAAAAGTTTGAATATTTAGTTGTTAATTATTAGAAATTTGTTGGATTTTGTTATATATAATTGGATGATATGTGTACTAGTTTATTATTTGGTTAAAATTTTGAATATTTAGTTGTTAATTATTAGAAATTTGTTGGATTTTGTTATAATTAATTGGATGATATGTGTACTAGTTTATTATTTGGTTGAAAGTTTGAATATTTAGTTGTTAGTTATTAAAAATATTAGTTGGTTGATTTTGTTAGTATTAATGCCATTTTATTCTAAATTTAGAATGTAGTCGAGGGTTCTGGTCCACGGCATGCTAGATCACGCGGCATTAACGCGTCGGTTAGGAGAGATAGGGGGCCGGGGATTAGTATACGAGAAGGTAGTTCTTTACCGGAGCGCGATAGAGAAGTGGGTAGTTCTGGGACTTATTTGGATGAGCGGGAGGGAGCCGATCCTAATCCTTTGTTGAGGACTACTAGCTCGGTTTCGGGTTCAGGTTCGAGATACGATGATGATGGACCTGAGGACGATGATGCTGATGCTGATGCTGAGGAGCAGCCGACTGTCGTGACGAGAGGTCCTGATGGGAGATTTACGAGTTCACGACCACCTCGATCTGTAGCGCCTTGGCTTGTTCAGGGGCCGATGGACGGTGGACCCGATGTTGGGACCGTTATTCCTAGTTTTGGGGCCCATGTTGCTCGATATATTTGGGACGGGCATGATCGACGGTTTTTGCGGTGTCATACTAGAGCTAGTGTGTGTAGATTGTTGAGTGAATGGATGGAGGGATTTACGGCAGACACTGCTACGCGGATACGACAGACTGGGTTGTCGCACCTGCCGAGCATTATGCACGACCACCTTGATTTTCCGCTGATTTCTGCTTTTGTGGAGAGATGGCAGCCAGATACAAACACCTTCCACCTACCTTTTGGTGAGATGACCATCATGTTGCATGACGTTTACCACATACTTGGTATTCGGGTTGAAGGTGATATGGTTGCCGAGGATCTATCTAGTGACCGGTATAAGACATTTGCAGCTGAGTTGTTACAGTTGACTACAGAGGAGCTACAGGTCAAGACTCAGACTGCCATATATAGGAATGGTGGCGTCCATACTGACCAGATTTTTGATAGGTGTCGTACTGTAGAGACTACAGAGGAGGTTCAGGTCATTGGTTACATGTGGGTCCTTTTGGGTAACACGCTCTTTACTGACAAGAGCGGTTGTCGTACCCACCCTTCTTTTCTCACTGAGTTGTTTGTGGAGCATAACCTGGAGAGGTTGACGAGATACTCCTGGGGTTCAGCCACACTAGCGTACTTGTATCGTCAGCTCGGGCATGCCACCCGAAATGGATGTGATTCTATCGCGGGTTGTCTAACTCTTCTCCAGTCTTGGATATATGAGTACTTTCCATGTTTTCGGCCTCACCAGGGTGTGTTGACGCAAGACGTTCCATATGCACGTGCAGGGTTATGGGATGTTGGTATGGCGCGGAAGCATCAACAGCGTCTCGTGTCCTTTCGTACTCGACTTGACCAGCTGGGTGACCATGAGGTATAAATAGATACGTAATACTATTTGTTTTACAATGCTTTAATTTACAGTTGATTTACTCTTGTATTAATTTGTAGGTATGCTGGTTGCCGTACAGAGCTTTTCCTGCATTACAGGTGCCTAGGACTGCGTTTACTGGATGTATTCGATATCGAGGCATCATAGAGCCATATATGCCCGGTCGAGTTGTTCGACAGTTGGGGTTTATACAGGAGGTTCCCGGTGACATGATTAGGCCTGATGATGCTCATAGACCAGTTAGTGTTAAGTCTTATAGGGTCAGTTTTTCAGCTCAGATGACTACTCGCATGTGGAATGGTTTTATTCCCGGTGCTGCGTTCAGTCTTCTGCTTGGTGGATATACTAGAGTTCCGCCTGGCGGACATACTTGTGCACCTGACTACCTATCATGGTTTAGGAGAGTTAGTCATCCTATCGTCACTCCTAATGTTGAGGATGATCACGGTCTTCCTGAGAGGACCAACGTTGATTACGTAAGTTTTTTATTACTTGTTTTTTTTTTATTTAATTTATTTTTCCTATTATTATTAATATAATTATAATTGTTTATGCAGTGGGTAGGACGATTCATGGTTACAGCACAGCGATCACTTAGTGAGTACCCTACACTATCGAGAGACACCAGAGCAATGTTGGAGCAAGTGATTTCTGATTGGAATGCAATAAATGGACTTGCTGATTAGTTGTAATATTTATTTGTAGCTTGGACTTTATTTTTTTTATTAGACTATGTTTTGGATGTTGAATATGTTTTGGATGTTGTTAGTGGCCATTTAAGTTTTACACATTTGTTGGAAATAATCAAGTTGACATTTATGTTTGAGTTTTTTTTTATTTTTTTTTTATTTTCTAATAGACTGTGTACTTGCTTCACAAAAGAAATGCTTAAAATAAATTAAAAAAATAACCATGTTTATTAATAAAGTTAAAATAAAGTTGAATCAAAATCCACAACAATACTCAACGGTACTCAAGAATTGATTAATGTCTGCCACAATTGAAGCCTTCTATCGTACCTTCTCTCCCACCCGTTTACACTTGTCTGTCGAGCGTTAAACCACATTGGTGAAATTGGAGGTAGTGGGTGGTCATGTTCCATATGCAACCGAATGAAATGCGATCCACCAATAGTTCCAATCACAAACTCCCCAGAAGGCCTATCTAAAGGTCCACGATTGTTCAACGGCAAAACAGTAGTAGATGGATAGTAGCTCGACGGTCTATTTCCTACTCCATAACAAATCACCACCACATTCCATAATGTGGCAATAGCAAAAAAATCTTGTTGTGCTACCATCCAGTGCTCCTCTCCACACGCATCACCATCCCATCTAATCCGGTCTATCTCCCTTTGCAGTCCTGAACCAACCCCTTGGCCCCATATGTCGTAGTAAATCATGATGTACAGCCAAGGGTGAGAACCAACCTCATTTGCCATTTGATGCCGAACCAATCGCCACTCCTCCTGAGTTCCGTACAATAAATCTGCTACGCAACGAAATCCGCAGTTCCCATCACCAATTACATCCTTAACACCTACGACGTAAGGCCAAATGATGTTGGGAATAGCGTAGCTGTATCTGCATTGGCGCATGTCGAACCCAGTACCTACAAAATTAAAAACATAATATGACATATAGTTAAATTAAAATTTAGGATGAATAAACATATTATTTAAATTGATGATCACCTGTATTAGATGGGGGCGGTCTACTTCTAGATCGATTCTCTCGCCCACTACGTTCAACATGCTCAAAAAATGAAGGATCCCGCCTATTACGATTCTCGGGTGGTCGTCCCCTTACACGAGGGTTGACTCTAGGCTCCTGAAGGTCATCGTAGTTAGGATCCATCTCACCCTCAATAACTCGTGACATGTGCCTAAGCATCACAGGATCACTGGCAATAACCTGATCAACAAGGGTGCGGAAATGAGCTCGATCCTCATCATTTTCATCAACTATATTAGGAATGTCGACACCATCTCCAATGACAAGGGTCCTCCAAAATGGATGAATATTCTTAGAATACAACCCCTTCCCTGCAGCAATCGAGTCATATATTTGGCACGCACAAGGTAAGCCGTGGGTAGTACGTAGAGCACACCCACAGCGTCGATGAATATCCGTACTCAACCCTCGCATTCTGTTTGTCTCACCGAGAAGAATAGACAGACAATAGTGGGATACCTTTCCGTTCAGCTGATGTAAAGGCTTATGCTTGTACTTCTGACCATGACTTGTTCTACATGCCTCCAATACATTACGAATGGCTATGATCTTGTTCTCAATCGAGCAGTGCACTTGAGCCCAAACCGTGTCCAAAGAGCCTGTTGAACTGTCAATCCAACACTTCAAGGCTGAATGCTGGCTCTCAACCCTGCAGTTGTTAACATTGCCAAAGTGTAGTACCTGGTTTGTCCAAAACAATACAAACTTCTCCTTGTGTACGAGCCAAGTGTCCATAACATATTCAATCACTTTCGGCCATCGACTCCACTTGGTTTTCAGCACTGCAAGTTCTCTGTTATATGCCTCTTCAGATGTAGCATTAATCACAAGCCTCCACCTCCCATTTTTGAACTTGGCACCAATCTCCTTTTTTTTTTCAAACATGGAAGTAACCTTCGCCTCAACATCTTTGTTAATATGCCACACACACAACATGTGTCTTGTGTTTGGAAACACGCTCTTCAACGCTGCACAAAGGCCAAGCTCCCTATCTGTCAGTAGTACCGATGGCTCTCTATGATAACCGATCAACAACCTCAAGCACTCAAGCACCCACCGATAACTTTCCTGAGACTCTGACCTCATGAATGCGTATGCAACAAGAAAGTTTTGATTAGTCGGTGTAACCCCAACAATCTCAAAGAATGGCATGCCGTATCGATTCGTCTTGTAAGTGGAATCCATACCTATCACGTACGGGTATGTGCGAAGCAAATTTGTCATGATCGGGTGTGCCATGAAAGCATGTTGCAACACATTGTTGGAATCAGTAAAAACCCAAGTGAGGTATTTGCTCTGTCTGGCCAAATGAAGCACCTGGTGAACTACTTCTCTTCCTTCAAATTGCTCCATTCTTATTTTACTTCTGCAGTTGTAGACATGCCTGATGTTAGGATGGTCTCCGGGAAACTTTTCTACAAGAGTTCTCATGATATGTCGAGGTGGCACCTGTGCCTGAGTCATGTCACGCACTACCTGCTTAGCAGCAATACTAAGATCACTAATTTGTCGATGTCCCTCGGGATAAACAACCAAAGAATGATTGTGAGTTCCGTTCAAGCAACTAAGCTTCCAACCATTTACTACTCTGACATACTCAACCTTGAGTTTGAAGGGACAATTGTTTGCCTTGCTTTTGGTGTCTTTGCGTATCGCGTTCATCATGTCTCTTATCATGCCCTTTTTTCCACGATCACAACTCACATATCGATACGGTCGACCACTCCGATCGGTCTTGTAAGAAGCCTTCACTAACATAAATCCGAGCGGTCGACAAACATTTTGTGCCCATAGAACAGCATCCTCAAAACTCGGAAACACTTCGTTTGTCAAAAAATGTCCACTATAGTCCACACCGTCACCATCCTCGGACTCAGAATCCTATATAAATATTAATAAAAGTTAGAACCAAAGAAGACGACTAATAGTAATAACAACAATAACAATACAACTAATTATAAAAAAAACTTTCAACCATAATAATGACAATAACAATAATAATAACAATAATAATAATAATAATAACTAATTTTAATAACAATAATAATTTCAAAAGTATAAAATCCAATGACAATCAACCAATACGTGAAATAAAAAATTAAAAAAAAAAAAAGAAAAATCGAAACCCAGGAAACGCCTAGGATTTTCGAATGACCTAGGCTAAAACGCCTAGTTTTTTCGAAACATCCTAGGATATTCGAAAAAACTAGGCGTTTCAGCCTAGGTCATTCGAAAATCCTAGGCGTTTTCTGGGTTTTGATTTTTTTTAAAAAATTAACGCAACGTACCGATTCTGATCGGTTCGACGAGCCTTCGGCAAGCGTCAAAGGTTGTGTTTCTGGTATTTCGTTGTTGTCCATAAGATCTAACGAAATTGATTTTGCAAAATTTATAAAATTTGTTTGATTTCACGGTGGTTGGGGTGGTTGTCCGATGAAGGTCGGTGGCCGTTCACCACTAGAGAGAGCGGTAAAAAATTTTGTGTCCAGTAAAAGTATGAAATTAAGGTAAAATTAATTATTTTTATAATCGTTATAATAAGGTTAAATACGTAATTTAATTTCATTTTGCGGGCGTTAGTTAGAAAATCGAGGGCGATATTTAAAAACCCCCTAAAAAATTTATTTACCACTGAGAAAATTAAAAAGTATGAGTTCACCAAAGAGAATTTTCCTAAATTTTTATGAACTAGAATAAGGCAATATTCTCTTTACATTACCTTATTTTTGCAAAATTAAATTAATTAATACAAAGATATTAGGGGCCGTTTGGTTGGGGGTATTCATCAAAGGGAAAGGGAATCAACCACCCTGATTCCCTTTGTTGCTGTTTGTTAGCCCTTTTTTTTCATTCCCTTTCCCCCATCCATTCCCCCAAATTCTTCTAAGCCCATTCCCCACCCCCCCTAGGTATTTCCATTCCCATTCCCTACCACCACCACACCACCACATCACCACCTTCATACCTACCCAACCATCGGAAAACCCAACCACCGTCCTACCTGACCCTCGCCGCCCCTCCCCCGACCCTCGCCGCCCCTCGCCGACCCTCACCGGCTCTCCCCTGCACCGGAATCGAATCGTTCGCTGCCCCTTTTCGCACCGGAATCGCACTTCGCTGCCCCTTTTCGCACCTCCCTCAGCCCTTTTCGCACCTCCCCCAACCCTTTTCGCACCTTCCCCAACCCTCGTCGGAGGTTGTCGCACCTCAAACGGCGAGGGAGAATATTTTCTAGGGTTTATTCGAGGCTGATGGTGGTTTTTCGGGGTTGACGGAGGGTTTGCGAGGGGCGGGGATGACCGGCGAAGGGAGGCGAAGGGGGAGGGAGGTGCGGTGAGTGGTTTGGTGGCTGGAAACGGTGGAGAATGAAGGTTTGAGGTGGATGTGTGGTGGTGGTGTGTGGTGGGACTGGTGGCCCTCATTCCCTTTGTTTTTAAGACCAAACAACATAGAAAATTTTAGGTATTTTCATTCCATTCCCTGTCTTTCCCTTTGTTCATTCCATTCCGATTACCCCTCGCGAACCAAACGGCCCCTTAATGTCTTGTGATAGGTTGATGATTTTTTGTACATAATTAGGGTGTTTAGTTGATGACTTGTATTAATTATGTATTTCTCAATTACAATTTTACAATTGATATGGATAAATTTAATTGGCATTGAAATTTTTCATCAATTGATGTTTGAAGTTAATTTTTTTAGTGCGGAGTAGCAATTTACAAAAGCTAGTACTCCCTCCGTCCCAAAAAGAACGACCCATTTGGGTTGATTACGCGGATATTAAGTAAGTTAAGTAAAAAGAAGTAAAAGTATATTGGAAAGATAAATTTACATGGGGCTTGTAAAAAAATAGAGAGAGAAAGTAATAAAATAACATGAAAAATCAAATTTTTTTTATGGGGAAGCTAATTTTGCACAAATATTGTTGCAAATTGGTGGTGTTTTAATGCAAATGGGTCATTCTTTTTGGGACAAAGTTTTGGCCAAATGGGTCGTTCTTTTTGGGACAGAGTATATTATTAATTTGATATAATTGAAAATTGATTGATTCATGGCATTATCTTTTGACATAATTAGATTTCTCTATCTAATTCAAATTGCGACTTAAATTTTAGACTATGAAGGAAATTTCAAAATTTGTTTTTGAACAACATGGAAGATATTATAGTACAGATAAATTACGAAACATGAAAATTTAAGAACTATAAGTCTCAATTTTATTTTTTTATCCATGCATCTGTTGTTATTGATTGATATGTGGTTTATAACCGTTATGATGACAAATCATCTGTTAAATTCTAGATCTGTCACTGTACATAATACATTACATATTTTGTTGATCACGCACAATAAATGTGTAAGAAAGTTAATTGTGGTGTAAAAGTTTGATGAAAACATTCCTAAGATGAAAAGAAGGGTCATATTGGACCAAATTTTCAATTAATTTATTGATCGCACATACTTATAATAGCATCTACCAAACTACTTGCTAGTTGCTATTAGGAATGCTCTTTAATCCCATGCATATTAATTAACAGTTCATCATTGAAATATAAGTACAATATATACCAAATTATAAGTTGAGAATTTAATGTTTTCTTTCAACTCGAGCCACACAATAAATGTCTAAGTTCAATGTACCGACATTTCAAAATGGGTCGAGACGTCGAGTTAGGATAAGGTTACAAGTTTACAACTCAGGTTGATTATTGACAATTCGACTAGATGGTGGCACATTTTATAAGCACTAGGTTAATCCCGTGCAATTTACAAATTTTAATGATAAAAAATTCACTTATAAGTGCGCAACATAAATTTTTTAAGCAAAACACATAATTGTGATCCCGGCCCTCTCGTTAAATTTGTTAAGCTAAAATGAAGGACATAAATGTTCTAATTAACATCATAGCTATAATAAAATGGAAACTGCTATATATATAGCCCATAGTGCTACATATAAGCATTAAATATACACTAAAAAATTGTATAAATTTAGAAAATCAACTAATTTGCGTGTGTTTTTGTCATGAATTTCTAATTTCACACCATTTTTAATAGTGTATTTACTTATATGTAGCCCTTAGAACTACATACAGTAGGATCACCCTAATAAAATTTTAGCTTTAACTTACAAAAAAAAAAAAAAAAAAAAAATGATTTTAACAGTAGTTTTGGAGGGAATTTTTTTTTGTTTTTGACAATAGCAAACTAAACGAAGAACGAAAAGACTTTAACCAACACTAAAGCTACTTAAACTGGTCCTACACTCATTTGCCAAAACATTACATGTGCCTTTCGGACTTGATCCCTGCTAACCTTCCAAACCACACAGCTCTGTAAACGCTCCCCCTGTTGTCGTAGATCTTGAATAGTCCAGTAGCATCGCATGTCACCTCTATGTGGATTCTGAATCAAGCCAACCACCTCACTTGAGTCCATATAGACCCAAATTTTCGTAAAACCTTTATCGATCGCCCATCGAATCCCTCCAAGACAGGCCATTAGCTCGGTATATAGTGCCGAAATTGCCTTGCAAAAACCTCCACCTCCATCCTCATAATCCCTACCAGGAAGCACAAAGGCCCACCCAAAGCCTCCATTCCCCGACTCTTTGTGCCACAAACCATCACACATGATTGTAACCTCCCGATCGCTGTCAAAATCACTGTTTGAACTACTAGTTCTACAACCCATACTTGCTCTCTAGAAACCCGGTGGTGGTCCCACCGTGGGTCCCATTTACTGTATCATCCCAGCCTTCAAACATCCGGTTTCAAGAAAACAGTTAAATCCTTGTTGCCCTTCTTAAGATGTCTCATAAATGCTGGCATATGGTCATTTTCATTTTTGAAAACTCTCCCATTTCTAGCCATCCATAGACCCTATAAGACACTTATAAAGGTGTGTATACGGTCACCAACAATTCCATCCTCACCATAAAAAAGCAGGATATATCTCTGGATCCATTGTGGCAAAGGAGTAGACCCATCATTTTCAGAGTTGATATGCAGCGAGCAATTAAGCCAAGCATACCTAGCCAAAGAACATAAACGAAACAGGTGTTGTGAATCCTCATCACAGTCACCACAAACCCCATAACGCATCATTTTCAGAACTGATATAAAAAGTTATCTCGTGGATAGTTATGATGTTAGCACTACAAGAAAAATGTCTTTTTGTAGCGATTAATTCGTAGCGATTGTACATTCGCTACAATATGCAAGTATGTTTGTGAAATAATTAAAGAAGTCGTATCATTTTACAATCGCCATGGTTTTCCCATATAAAATCAATACGGAAAACATAATAATACATATCCACACTATTTTTACACATTTATATAATTTTGAGAAATCGTATCATTTACAATCGCCACTAAATCCTAAAAATCGATACGAAAAGTCTTTTTAACACTATATATATAAATATTGTTTGACAAAGAATACATAAAATATGTCATAGCATATTGGTGAAACATTTAATATAAGAGTTTGAGGTTGCATGTTCGAATCTTGTACAGATCATACGCATGATTTTTTTTTTTTTTTTTTTGAAGAAAATGAGTTAAACATTTATAGCGATTGTAGTTGCTACAATAATCACCACGATTGGATGTAGTTTTTCGTATCGATTATTGAGGCCAACCCCAGCGATATTGAAAACCACTACTAAAGGCTAAGACAACGGGGGATATTGTATCGAATGACCATTCGTTGGGAAAGTTTTTTGTTTCAATTACAATCGATACTAAAGGTTAAAATAATCGCTACAAAAAGGTTATTTTCTTGTAGCGTAGCGGTAATTATTTTAGTATTAGTTATAGATGAGTCTATACTTATAATACATTAATACATGACATGCACTGTTATGTACTATAAATGTCATGTACCGCTAATCTGTTATGTATTATTAAATTATATTTATAAATTTTATTTTTTTTTTAAAAAAAAACTAATGCCCTTTCAATTTTTTTTCATCATCATCATTTCTCTTGTATTCTTCCCTCCTCTCTCATTCTGCCTATCGCCATCGGTTATATTCATTTCAATTAAAGCTTGAAACAAATTGAATTCTACTTTGACGAATAAATTTTAGGAAATTTTGTGAAAAACTACCTATTATAGTCCAAAATTTGCGAAAAACTACCTATTAAAAAAAATGTTGTAATTGACTACCTAATTTTCGAAAAATGTTGTAATTTACTACCTTATGCCGGATTATGAAGGACTTTGACCAAAGTTCTCCGGTGTTGACTTGGTCACGTGACCATCACGTGACACTTAATGACTCTTTTCTTTCACCAAGTGTCACGTGACCAAGTCAACGCCGGAGAATTTTGGTCAAACTCCTTCATAATCCGGCATAAAGGTAGTAAATTACAACATTTTTAAAAAATTAGGTAGTCAATTACAACATTTTTTTTAATAGGTAGTTTCTCGCAAATTCTGAATTATAATAGGTAGTTTTTCACAAAATTTCCTAAATTTTATGATAATAAGTAGAGCAATTTCAAATGCCTCTAAGAGCACCCACAATGGGTAACTCACTAACTTTCCCACACTACTCTCTCTCATATTTTGAGGTAGCTCACCATTGTAAATGGTGACTTGTGAGTAACTCACCTCATGGGGCACTTCTTTTTCCAGGTAACTAACATCCTTGGACCGTCTTACTATTTAGATAGTTAATAATATAAAAGAACTTGGTCATGTTTAACATACATAGGTTGACATGTCTTGAAATTAAGTTAGCTTTTTTATGGACTTCAACAAATCAAATCTAATTTTGAAAGAAAAAAAAAAAAAAAAAAAGAAGAAGAAGAAGAAGTCAAAGACATTCCATGAACTAAAAGCAGTAAACAAGAATAATACATCATTTTATTTCTTAAATTGTTGAATTATCGAGGGACGACATATATATATATATATATTAGACATAATCACATAATATATTCGAGATTATGTTTTGGGACTTTGGGTATCATTCTATATTTTTATTAAATAATACTCTTATTAATAATTTTGCAAAAGATTATGAAGTAGTTGTGGCAGCATCTATAATCAATTGAAAGGCATTCTCCACGCAAGTGATTAATTTGTGGTGATCGATGAAGCCTTTCTCAACAGCTAAGCCAATTGTCAACGTTTCCATGTAACTCATCACAGTAACTGTCAAACTCTGCAATAAAAAGACACCTAAGTGCAAGTCATTATCATGTATTTATCTACATAATAATAACAATTATTTGATAAAAAGACACCAAAATATATACTATGATCCAATGAGAGATAGTTGTTGGGTTAAGTGGCCAAAATTTAATTTGCGTTTAGGTTAACTTATTGTAAGGTTAACTTATTCTAAGTCCAACTCATATAATACTTGTATATTTATAACAACAGTGCTCATTTATTATATATTGCAATATTATTTACTACCTTCGTTAACTATTATTTGTTCCTTTGTTGCAAATAATAGTTAACGAAGGTAGTAATTATATGCCTCATGAGACTAATATGTGCCGATGTATATTTTTCTACGTACTTGGCACTTTATTCACCTTCATACATTATCTATAAATTTTGTTGGGCAACGTGTTGATAGTGTTACCCCGATATGATCCTATGAGGTTCTTTATCTAACAAACTTCGTCTGGATTGTTTCAAACTTTCAACTACTACACGTCCATAGGCTTTTTAGAGAATTTTTCTACGTTAAAATTGTGTGTTCCATTCATTACTGTTTTATTATTATTATTATTATTATTATTATTATTATTATTATTATTATTATTATTATTATTATTATTATTATTATTATTATTATTATTATTTGTCTTAAATTATTTTAAATCTGAATTTAATTTACCCAATCTCTTCAACTTTGATTCCATTACATTATTCATAACTTTATATAAAGCGTAAACCAAAAGACATGTGTATTAATAATTTGTGACATGCAACCAAACGATGTTGAGGTGATGAGAATTGAGAATATGACATACAAATTAATTTAGTATGTATGAATTGGTTACGTCACATAAAATATATACTTGTATGTAGTTGGCTATACAATCAAGGTTAGAACTTAGAAGCCATTCGTTTTAAAAAAAAAAATCAGAACAAGAGAAAAGATATGAGGCACAATGCTAACCGATTTAACGCGAGTAGGCATGAAATAAAAGTTGTCGACAGGATAATTAGCAAAACTCATTTTCTCAATTGGCCCAATCATATTGGTCATCAGAAAGCTACTATTCAACGACCTTTTCTCAAAAGTTTTTGTAGCTACCTGCAATTTGCAAACATAATAATATTTTAGTTAATTGTGGTAATAGATCATGATAAACCTAAACATTTAGATATACTTGTTTAAAAATTATGTTGTATTACAAAGTTTATTTACTTTCATAAGAAAATTTCACTTTTTTTGCTAATTAATCATCAAACTATATGGCTATTAAATTTCACTTTTCATTTGCGTGGTCTCCACTGTAAATATTTGACCGTATATATTTTTAGCTATTTGTGAGAAAAAATTACAAAAAGTTGATATATATTTGAAAAATTTATAATTAGATGAATCTAATAAGATCCTACATTATAATTTATTTTTATTGTATAATAAGTCATAAACTGTGGTAAAACTTATTTTATTTTGACTACATGAATAGTAAGTGAGTCGAACTTTCAGAAACGGAGTAGTATAATTTAGCAATTACCGTGCATTGCATTGATCTAAACTAGTTGTAAAATACAAGTGACTAATCTATTTTAGAAAGTACTCGTAATAATTACGTAAAACTCCCTCCGTCCTTAAATATAATTCCCGTTTGAAAAATAATTAACATCAAGCAAAATGTAACGTACCTGAAGGCCTATACATGTCCTCACAGCTCCAAGGCAGTGTAATAAGAGAATTTGAGCAAAAATAGTATTCCTCTTTTTCTTAATAATTTTGTGAGCTTTCAAGATAAACTTTAGAGGATTTTTAATATCATTCTCCTCTAAATTTGTGATTGGTAATTCGATACCTGAAAATCTATTTCCCCATGGTACCTTGGCATTGTTTTTGCGCATTTCTTCTGCGTGTGCATATCCTTTGTCACTCCTCATGTTAAGAGTTATCACAGCCGTGGATCGTGTGTTCTTTAGTTGTCCATTGTTGATTTCTTGCATATATAAACGAAATCCAAGAAAAAGTATCCCAACGACAACATCATTTACTGTCTATTCACCAAAAATCCGACAAAAATTAACAAAGATGAGTTAGAGTCTAGAGACGTATAGATTCTGTGGTAAACATCTTTAAAATGACTATTACTATACTAATTTCTTATTGGTTGATTTTTGAATTTTTTTTTTTATTAAAAGTAATTTTATAGGTTTTTTCTTTTTTATTTGAATTTATTTTTTTTTTCTATTTTTCTAATTTATTTATGAATTATTTGTTGATTTTAGTAATAATAAAAATGAATTTTGTAAACTAGCTAGGTAAAAAAAATTATAAATAAAATAAAAGTTTCAAAACCAATAAATGAATTTTAAAAATTAGTTAAATGATTTATAATTAGTTTTGACATTAAAAATAAATTATAAAAATAAATAATTAGGAAAATCATAAAAATAAATAAAAATTATTTCAAAATTAATAAATGAATTTTTAAAAGAAGATAAATGACTTATAATTATTTTGTACTTTAAAAAATAATTTAAAATCAACCAATAAAAAAATGTAGTATATTGTTAATCATTTTAAGAATGACTATCATAGAAATATGCCTAGAGATGACTTAGGATCTGTTCTCATAGACTGAACTCAACTGAACTGAACTGAATTGAACTAAAATGAACTGAACTGAGCTGAGCTGAGCTGAAATGAATATTTTATAAGAGAAGGAAATTAAGAGCGGAATTGAACTGAATTGAAAATAAACGTATGAGAACAAGCCCTTAAACATGGCATATAATGTTATAACAAGTCGTGTCTTACCACTCCAAGAAAAGTCTTGATTCTTTTGATATCAGTGAGAGATAAATTGACGGTGCAAATTCTACAATCCGGATTCATATTACCCGACCTAATTGGAGTCCGATCATCTGCTGAGAAAGATAACCTAATACTTTGTCCAAAATGTAGGAAGGTGTAAAAGAAAGAAGCCATAAAATTAGGCACAATGCTGAAAACTTTCTTGATAGAATGACTTTGTTTCTCCCTTGGAGTAGTTCTAGATGGGAATGTGAGAGGTTTCGAAGGATCGTCTACTCGTTTACAGCAAGAGTAGACGACTCCCATGAGCGAGGTGCCATCAGCAATGGCATGGTGAAACTTATACATGAAAGTTGCAGCAGCATTCTTTGTAGGGCAATTGAAAATGTGAAGTTGCCACAAGGGTTTATCTTGTGGAATTTGTGATGTAGATATTTTTGATGTGTAATCTTCAAAATGCTTACTATAATCTTCTGTTGATAAACCTTCAGGATATGCTGGAATCACAACATGATCTTTGATATTCACTTCTACTCTTTTCCACTCTTTCTTGCCCCTTTTGTCTTCAACCTACCATGTACATGTAATTATTATTATCAATTAATCATATATACTACATGCGCAATAATATTTGTTTGGTGCGAATGAGCTACAAGGACGTTACATATTATGAATTACAAACGGGGAGGAGGACTAGATCCACTGATCCAACATGTAACCTATTTTACATAGGTATTCAATTTTTGCCACCAGGGTAAGACCTTAATACTAGATCAATAATGTGTATAGACGTTAAAACATTAATTTGTATATATTGTACATGTTATTGTTTGCAATTTTGTTATATTATTACATTGTGTAAAAATCACACCTTTTTTGTTGGTTGAGTAAACATATATCTTTGACTAAGGGCCTGTTCACATTTACTGAACTGAGCTAAACTGAACTGAACTGATTGGAGCTGAACTGAACTGAACTGAATTGATTGGAACTGAACTGAACTGAACTGAATTGAGCTGAAATGAATATTTTATAAGAGAGGGAAATTAAGAGCTGAACTGAACTGAACTGATTGGAGCTGAACTGAACTGAACTTAAATTAAGTAAATGTGAACAGGCCCTAAGTGGTTTACAGTGACTAACATAAATTTTGCTTATTAATTCTATGAGTTAAAACTAGCCCACTAAATTAATGATGATAATTGTTTTTTTTTTTCAATTTTTTTTTTTTTTGGATTCTTTAGTTTTTTCTTCATTGAGTACCACTATTATAGATTTATAGATCGAGTATCATTCAATTTTGTAATAATGAAACGTGATACTACTTACAAATCATTTATTGATAATTAAAACCAACGACTTTAATTTTTCTATTTAAATATGTTTATTGTATTCTTCATAATATTTCTGTAGGTTGACAAGAAAATGATCCGGACAACAATTACATGTAAGGTATTATAATACAAATTACACCTACATGTAAGGTATAATACAAATTACACCTACATGCAAGGAAACTAATCATTACAAAATCCTTCTCACGAGTAGAATTCTAAATGTACATCTGAAAGTATACATGATATAAGTATATGAATAAACATCTTGATTTTCTCTATACTAAATTACAATAAAGTGTTATAATTAATCTGATATAGGATTATATATGTAGTATTCAATTTTTTTTGTCAGACATGCCATTTTAAAACCGAGATTTGGTAAGAAGCTACCTAATGAAAAATAATGTTGTAAACAACTATTTAATAAAAGGTAAAATGTTGTAAAATACTACTTTTAGGCTAATTTTCACTGTTGGCCTAATTTTCCAATGTTGACTCACCTCAAGTTACCTTCAAACCATCACGAGAGTTGCTTTTCAAGGTAGTAAGGCTATTTTCGAGGTGATTGTGGGATATTCCGAGGTGGTGGGGGTATATTTCGAGCTATGGGATAGTGGGTTTTGGAATAAGAGGTGGTCGTTGGAGGGTGATTCCGGCATGGTGGAGGAAGTTTCAAGTGAGTTGTGTTGGTTTTGGGGATAAAAGCGATGGTTCTAGGTGTATTTTGGGTTGGTTCAACACTGGAAAATTTTGTCGACAACGGAAATCCATCCAGAGGTAATATTTTCCAACATATTACGTTTTATTAGGTCTTTTATATCACTGCATTTTTTATTAGGTTATTGCTCACAAAATATGGGTTTTGTTAGGTAATTTCTAACACAAAATCTTAATTTAAATATAAAAATAATAAACTTTAAGATTATTGTGTAAGTCAGTATGTACATGTGTGCACCTATGCGAGTGTATTACTAACAAGCAAAAGGCATATACGCAACCATCCACAAGTGCACATAAATAACATATTCATTACCATACATGCATGTACAATTAAGGAAATGAGATTATAATAGTATAAGTTGTGTAGTATGTGATGAATTTTGCAAATAATTAACATAATCATTAGCATTATACACATTGTTAGTGATCAATTCAATCTTTGTAATACAAATTCATAAAAAAGAGAAGCAAGATGATACCGGGATGGAGGAGAAACGAGGATGAGCATTAATGAAGACATCATTGAGGAAAGCATAAACAGAAGGAAAATCAGTAGTCGTCGCCAATTCAAAGAAACAAAGAACGTAAATAGTTAGTCTCTCTGTTAGGAAGTATTCTGTTGTAGGACTCACTGGCTCTAACTCCTCATCAAACCCTAATTTTTTCTTTGCTTTTTCTTTGGTGTTTATTCTTAACTTTGTAATTTCCATTTTAGGGGATAATATTTGGTTAGTTATTAGCTTTTCTTAGCTTTTGCTTTAATTAGCCGAATGATGAAATAACTAAATATAGAAAAGTATTTATACAAGTCTTCAATTCGAACTTGTACGTTGAAGATTATATGTGATAAAATCCATTATAAATGCAAAATTAAAGCACCAACTACCTTTTTCTTTTAAACAAGCAAAATAAATAAATAAATAAATGGTTGATTTTTATGATCTCAATGTATAATTGAAATGATTTGCTATTTCACAGCTTTAATTATCAAATAAAGATTTATTTTCCGCTTTAAAGACTTGCTGGACTTTTGCACATGATCGAGGAATAGATTTACAAGCTTACGCAAACGTCAAATGTAAGGCCATATGCTTATATTATCTCTTGAAAACTTTTTTTTTTTATTGGTTGTTAATGGTACAAGTTCGTTGTAAACTTGTAATATTACCAGCATTGTTTCTTTTTATTTATAACAAACGAATTTTTTATGTCTCACATAAAATACCTCTTTGTTGAAAAAAAAAATTAATATTAGAGTTATATTATAGGTTTTGTAAATAATACATCCTTCGCTCCACAAACATTTTCCATTTATTAATTTACATCTAAAAGCCCTTCTCAGGGTAGAATTCTTAATTTACATCTGAAAGTATACACTATATAAGTATATAAATAAGCATCTTGATTTTCTCTATACTGAATTACAATAAAGTGTAATAATATGATGTGGGATTAAGTATATATATGTATATGAACCGAACTAAACCTATTTCATCGAAGTTGAAGAATCAAGGAATTTGTCTATATATACTAAAAGACACACCAGCAATGACACGTGTCATCTGCTGGTGTGTCCTTAGTTTTTTTTTTTTTTTTTTTTTTTTGGGTATAAAATTGTATTTTAAAAAAATCTTATACAAAAATAACTTCAAAATCTTATACAATATAGTTATTGATCAAAATTTGTCAACTATATTTTTAGATTTTTTTTCTTTATAAAAAACTAATTATAATTAATGATAGTTTAATCTCCCTCCGTTTTTAAATACTTGCTCCATTTTCCTTTTTCGGCCGTTTTTAGATACTTGCTCCATTTCTTTTTTTAGAAAGCTTTTACAATATAATATTAAATTCAATTTTCACACTTAGTGGACCCAACATAATATTCCCTCTCCTCCTATTCTTCCACTACTTTTGCTTTTTTCATTTTTTTTATTTTCTCTACTACCCCACTTCCATATTTTATTACTTTATCCAATTTCTCTTTAAACTCCGCGCATGGAGAAATGGAGCAAGTATTTAAAAACGGAGGGATCGGAGTAGTAATTATTGAAAATTATCGTGCATGACACGGGAACTAAACTAGTATTAAAAGATTGTTTTTTCAGACACGCCCTTTCAGATGCGAGATTTGGTAAGAAGTTACTTAATAAAAAATAATGTTGTAAACAACTATCTAATAAAAGGTAAAATAATGTGAAATACTACTTTCAAGAGGATTTTCACCATTGACCTAATTTCCTGTAGTGTTGACTCACCTCAAAGTACCTTCAAACCATCACGAGATTTGCTTTTAATTTCAAGATAATAAGGTTATTTTCGAGGTGGTTGGGGGATATTCCGAGGTGGTAGGTGTATATTTCGAGCTATGGGATAAGAGGTGTTCGTTGGAGGGTGATTCCGACATGGTGGAGCTGAGGAAGTTTCAAGTGGGTTGTGTTGGTTTTGGGGATGAAAGCGATGGTTCTAGGGCTGTTTTGGGGTGATTCAACACTGGAAAATTTTGTCAACAATGGAAATCCATCTAGAGGTAATATTTTCCAACATATGTTTTAATAAATAGTTTATTAGGGCTCACAAAATGCGGGTTTAATTTTATTAGGTAATTTCTGACAAAAACTCTTATACTCCCTCCATCTCTAAAAGAATGACCCTTGTGGGCAAAATTCATGGGTATTAAGAAAGTGAAAAAGATAGTAGAAAAAGTACATTATATTGAAAAGCGTAAATCACATAGGGTTTGCAAAAAAAAAAAAAATAGAGAGAGAAAGTAATAAAAGTACATAGAAAAACAAAATTTACATGGAAAGCTTATTTTGCACAAATATAGTTTCAATTTGAAGAGTATTTTAATGCAAATGGGATGATCATTTTGGGACTAGATTTAGACAATAATGGTCATTCGTTTAGGGACGGAATATGGAGTATAAAAATAATAAACTTTAAGATTATTGTGTAAGTGAGTATATGTACATGTGTGCCACTATGCGAGTGTATTACTAACAAGCAAAAGGCATATACCGATAAACGCAATCATCCACAAGTGCACACAAATAACATAATCATTAGCATAATAGCATACGCGCATGCATGTACAACTTAGGAATTGAGATTATAATAGTATAAGTTGTGTAGTATGTGATGAATTTTGCAAATAATTAACATAATCATTAGCATTATACACTTTGTTAGTGATCAATTCAATCTTTGTAATACAAATTCATAAAAAAGAGAAGCAAGATGATACCGGGATGGAGGAGAAACGAGGATGAGCATTAATGAAGACATCATTGAGGAAAGCATAAACAGAAGGAAAATCAGTAGTCGTCGCCAATTCAAAGAAACAAAGAACGTAAATAGTTAGTCTCTCTGTTAGGAAGTATTCTGTTGTAGGACTCACTGGCTCTAACTCCTCATCAAACCCTAATTTTTTCTTTGCTTTTACTTTGGTGTTTATTCTTAACTTTGTAATTTCCATTTTTAGGGGATAATATTTGGTTAGTTATTAGCTTTTCTTAGCTTTTGCTTTAATTAGCCGAATGATGAAATAACTAAATATAGAAAAGTATTTATACAAGTCTTCAATTCGAACTTATACGTTGAAGATTATATGTGATAAAATCCATTATAAATGCAAAATTAAAGCACCAACTACATTTTTTTTTTTTTTTTTTTTTTTGAAAAGAAGCACCAACTACCGTTATCTTTTAAACAAGCAAAAAAAATTGGTTGATTTTTATAATCTCAATGTATAATTGAAATGATTTGCTATTTAACAACTTTAATTATGAAATAAAGATTTATTTTCAGCTTTAAAGGCTTGTTGGACTTTCGCACATGATCGAGGAATAAAACTTACGCAAACGTGAAATGTAAGGACATATGCCCTTAGAGGTGTCAAAACCGAACTGACCAGAAAAAAAATTATCAGTTTTGAACTGTAATCGATCCGATTTGATCCGAGAAAATCAAGACCCAAACCTGATCTGTAACTGAAACAAACTCGACCCGAATCCGAACTTGACCCGATTTGAACTTAACCCGACACCAATTTGATCCGAACTAAACACAACCCGAATCCGATTTAACCCAACTTGCACTTAAATCGAACTGATTTTACCTGACCCGAGTTCAACCCGATTCGAAATTGACCCGAAAAATAACTGATCTAACCCGATTTGTTTTGACCCGAACTGATTTCAACCTGACCCGATTTTAACTCAATTTGATTTTTACCCGATCCGAATTTAACCCGATCACAACTAATTATCAACTTTTTTTTATTCCAGTTCTTATATTACTATATTTACTAGTTATTAATAAGTTAACTTATTTACTACAAAAAATTAATCTGGAGTAAGAAGTTTACTTCATGTACATACCAATTATATAAAATTACTTTCTAAGCTTTATATTTGTCTCATCTAAAAGATGACATTGAAAATTGTACAATTGAAGATTTATAATAACCTTAAAAAGATGACATTCTTATTTTTATACTATATACCACCATATGTAACTATCATTTGTCAATATATCACTAGCTCGTTATTTATCATTTCACTTATATGGGTATAATAAGTCATCGATAATTATTCAATTTCAATTTGCCTCAAAGATAAAAATTACACATAACTTGATCAAATGAGAAAACTAAAATTTCATAACTCGTAATTAATAATCAAACGATAAAAATATATGATACGACTTGATATTAACCGAATAATAAGGTAAAAATTCAATAATAACTCTAGTTTAAAAATAACCTTATTCGAATATGAATTTGGTCAACTCGAGCAAAATCCAGCCAAACACAAAAAAGGAATTGAATAATGAATCAACGGTACGGATCAACCTTGTCTTAATCAAACCAAACTTGACCGAATCGAAATCATCCGAACCGAAATCAACCCGACCCAAATCCATCCGACCCGAAATAACCCGGTTAAACCCGTTTTGAACCCGATCCAAATTTATCCGAACCAAAAGTGAACCGATCTGGAGTTGACCCAACCCATATCCGACCCGGAATCGATTGACCATGACCCGAATTTGACCCGACCCAACTTAATCCGAGTTAAAAGAATAATTTTGACCCGAATATATCCGATCCGAACAGACCCGACTCGAATAGACCCGACCCAAACTCCATCCGTTTATCCGAATTGACACCTCTACATATGCTTATATTATCTCTTGAAAAGCTTTTTTTTTTATTTTTTTATTTTGTTAATGGTACAAGTTCGTTGTAAACTTGTGATATTACGAGCATCGTTCTTTTTATTTATAAACTAGTGAGTAGCCCGGGCGTTGCCCCGGGTTGCTACTTTTATATTCGTGCAATTGGGGCATTTTTTGTAAGGATTTTGAAATATAAAATCGATATTATTGAATTTTTTTTAATATAATCAAATCATGTGATTTACACTTACTGTAGACACCCAAATGTGTCTCCCCAAAACCAAACCCGGTGATGAGTACCTTTCACATCGAATCATAATCGAATGAAGTGAAAGTGTGGAAAGTCTAGTGTTGCGGAAAGTTTTTATTTTCTTTTCTCTTCTCTCTGTTTTTGAAAACTTATTTTAAGAAAACAGCCAATCCAGTTTGGTTGGTCCATGATATGGGTCCAATAGTAGTGTAGTTGGATGGGGCTTGCAAAGACCTTTCCAACGATATATTATGAGCCCAATTCCGATGAATATTGAGGAAGTTATGGCCAATTTACTAAACTGGGCCCGGTTTGAGCTTTATGTACGGCCCAATGATCTAGGGGAGGGCCTAATATGATTTATCATTCCTAATGCAATTAGGAATGGTTTTAGTGTTCTAGATTCTTCTAGAAGGTTCTTTTCATTCCTAATTCAATTAGCATTGATAAATTGACTTTTGTTGACATTTCAGAGTTTTAATCAAAATCAAATAGCATTTTCGAGGAAATTATATGATTTTATCCTCTAGTACGGCAAACTTATAGGATTTTCGAAAACGCGTTAAAATTAGGCTTGACGCCTGACCCCAGGCCTTGGCGCCTGACGCTAGCCATTGGCGCCTGGCGCTAGTGTTGGTGCCTGGCGCCAGCTAGCCAGGGTTGGCGCCAGCTCTGTTTTTTGTGCGTCAGACTCTGTTTTGTTTAATTTATCTTTTTGGCTGATTTTCTCTATAAATATCGTATTAAAAACTCCGTTTTCTGAAATGATTCATCATCAATTCTCATCTACATTCATCTACAATCAGTTTTAATTAGCATTCATCAATTCTTTCTTTCTTTCTTTCTCTAAACTTTGTTTTCATATACAAAATTCCGCATTCGCAAGACTTAGATACACCTAGCCATATTTGAAGTTGCCTTCGCCCTAGACGTGAAAGGTTTAATTTCTGAGGGTTTGGTCCCAAATCTCTCTTTCAATTATTTAATTTAATTGTTTGTTTATTATTTTCCTTGAAGTTACTAACGTGTGTATTTTGTTATTAGAAAGAGGTACGAGGCATCAAAGTAAGTGCTTTAATGGTTTTAATTGTTTATGATGTAGAAATCATGTTTACATTGTTATTATGATATTCCTAGTATCATGTCTAGGGTAATTTTAATATTAAATATGATTCCTGCGATGCTTCCTATGTTCTTCCTAATATTATTTATGATTGTTAGTATCATGTTAGGGTTAAATATTTGATTTTTATTGCTTAGTGACAGGCTAGGGTTTGTTATTAATCTTGTTAGTATCATGCCTAGGATCTTGCTATTATTATTATGCTTTAATATTAACATGAACATGATTATGATTATAATTGTTATAATTTATGATTATTGTTATTTTGATGATGATTATAATTTTATCATGATGTTGATTATTTTTATTATGTTGCTTGATGCTTATTTATTGCTTGATCACCTTTATTGCATGTTTAAAGGGAATTGGTACTTGTAATCACGCTTAATAAGATATTTAATAATTTTGTTAGGGTTAATTATAATTATAATTCAAGTGATCGCCAATAATAGTTTATTTGTGCATTAATATTCAACCAACATAGATTAAACAGGTTTAGGGTTAACCTATTGATTGCATGTTAATCAGAAAGCGCACATGAATACGATCAGAATAAAGTAGAGGCCTATTATTAGAGCAGGTTCAATCTCTTTTAGGTTGGATTTGTACCTTCATCCCCGAACCCTTATTTGGTTCTAGACCTTATGGAGTTGACGATCTCTTGGATCGTTAAGGGGTGTAACCTTCACCTCGTGAACGGTTTACAAGTTCCTAAAACTTGTTGGCGACTCTTTTGCTCTATCTTCTTCCCTTTTGGACGCCACCGTACTTTAGTGTATGATCACAGTGAGGTTCAAGCTAGTGGGATTAAAGCTTGAAATTATTCCTTACACTTACGTAAAATTTTTTTATAATGTTTATAACACTCTTGATAATGGGATCAGATGGTTAATAAGCCACCTTTGATATAAGTGGTTGGGGGTTCAAATCCCCTTAACATCATATTATACAAGGATCCATACCAAGGAATATGTTAGTTGAAATGAACACTACAAGAGGGGGGGGTGAATTGTAGTTAAGTTCCTAGAGACTACTTTTGCAAATTATAAACTGAACGTAAAAGGAACTTAGCAGTGCACACAAGATTTTACGAGGAAACATTCTAGGGCCCAACTAGAAGTAAAACCTCGACCCTTCTAAGGGATTTCAACACAAAACCAATCCACTATAATAGGGCAAACATAAAGTTACAAACCTATTATAACACAGACCTTTGTTCACAAGTTCCAACTAGAACTTGCTGCACAGTAGGACTCTATCCTACCCAATTCAAGTCCCCTGACTTGAACTCACTCGTACTCTCACAGTACAAACACAGCCTTTAACCACAAAGTTGTCTCTCCTGTATGCAATTGTAAATTTCATACACTCACACCCAATAACTCAACCAATTACAAAAACGCAACACCTAGAATATGTTAGGCAAGCAATGCATAAAATCCGAAACTAATATGACAAGATAAAGCTTGGCAAACTTACACTAATTAAGCTCTCAAGATTTCTTCACACATAAACTTACAAAAACCTAAAGCAATTTGATCTCTACTATTTATACAAGTGCAACTCGTATAGCAAGTAGGTTTTCTAAAGATAAAGAAGTTAACTTACCTTATCTCAAAACATGGTTTAGGTAAATCTTATTATTGAAGAAAATCCTTTCCGAAAAACGCAAAAAGATATAATTAAAAAGAATAATATCTTTTTAATAAAACTGATTTTAGAAAACAAATTAAAACAAAATCTTTTTCCAAAATCTATCTTTTTATATTTTCCGATTTTATCTAATTGCCAATTTATCTTGTCACGTCTCTAATAGATTTCATGCATATCTTATTAACATATTTAACAGTAAATCTAGAAGATAAGATTTTAACTAAATTATTATTGCAATGCCGCGCTTCTGTAAACTCGAATTACTTGGGCTTCACGCAGACCAAGAACAAGTTCCTACTGTCACTTGATCTCCAGTCCTCAACTGGAACTTCGCAGCCTAAGTTCCTTATGGAACTTACTGTCTTCAGCTGACAACCTTCAAGTTCCTGTTAGGGAACATTCCTGTTAAGGAGTTTAGTTCTTGTTAAAGAACTCTTCTTCTATTGATTAACTTTTTACTAAGGTTTCTTCAAGTCTTCATAGAGCAAGATACTCTTCCACCACCAAGGTCAACTTCTCCTGTACTAATCAAACACTTGTAAACCTTTAGTTGAGTTTGCTTTAGTTTAAGTTCATTATCATCAAAACCTATAAGCTTCAACAGAATATGAATACTTCCTCCATCCTAGAATAATTGACATGTTAGGCTTTTTTTTCACAAACATAATATATATATATATATATATATATATATATATATATATATATATATTTGATCATAAAATATATTGTTAAATAGATAATGTTATAAAGTTTCCTAATATACTCTAACTTGTTATAATGTTCATTAATATTTAATTATATAAAATAATGTCAAACTAGTGCATCGAAATGCAAAGTTTAATTGTGTCGATTATTTTAGGACATAGAGAGCATAATAAGTGTAATACAAATAATAGTATACTAGGACCTCACTCAAATATGTAATAGTTCATAAAGAATTGTGTTAATGGACAGATCTTGCTGGTGAATGTTGGACTTTATTATTATGTTTGTTACAAAGTATTGGTCATGGCATTGATCAAACGGTATTGTAACAATTGTTACTTAGCTTATAATTCACGAGTAATTAGCCGTTGGGTTTTACATGAGATGGATTGTTCAATTTAATTATTATCTTCGTTTTAAAAAGTTTGACTCACTTACTATTTATGTGTTCAAAATATTAATAACTTTGATGACAATAGAAATGTGAGACTTTATAGGAAATTCTTATTATTACCTATTTTTCTTAAGTTTTACCTATTTACTAATCACAAGTCAAAGTTTTAAAATTTTGGTCATGTCTAATTGTGTATATATTGTAATACCCCGTATTTTCATACGTATTTTATTTAAAATAAGTATTTTGTGGGATATTTAAATAATTTGAAATGAATTATTTATGATATTTTAATTATTTATTTTTAACAAGTTTGGGAATGTTTTATAAAAGAAAAGTTTTATTTAATTAATTATTTTATTAAGTTGGAATTAAATTTAGGAAAGTTTTATTTAAGTAAAGCTTAATTAGGAAAGGGATTAGGAAAGAGTAAAAAGGGAAAATTTAGGTAAGAAGGGTTTCCAGAGAAAGAGGTATGAATATTCAACACTTGGGCAAATTAAACTTTGCCCAAAGTGGAGAATATCCAAGGTAAACTTTCTCTCCCTTCTCCTTTATTTTATGTTTCTCTCTTTTTCTTTCTTTTTCCCCTTCCCCTATTTCGGTTCACCACCACCAGCCACCACCACCCATGGTGGGTCATCGGCCACCACCACTAGCAGCCAGCAGCGGCGGCAACCACCAACATGCTGGCAGCAGCCGGCTGTGGCGTCAGCCTGCTGTCCGGCCACCTCTTCTTCGAAAAAAAAATTAAATCTTTTGATTTATTTTTGTTTAAATCCTAGATCTAATTATAAATTATGGGTTTTATGTTAATTTTATGATGATTGATATTATGTATGGTACAAATTAATTTTCAGATTTTAATTCTAATTTAAAAGCCCCAATTTTGAAACCCTAGATTCATAAATAATTGATCATTGAAAGCTTATGATTTAGGGTGGTTTAAACCTTTAATTTAAGGGTTTTAAAGCATAATTACAGCAAGTTTTTATTGATATATATTGCTGGAATTTTTTGTAGTATGCTAAAAATCAAGTTTCTTTAAAGAATTTTAATAACCCATTAATTTGGGATTAAAGTATAAGGTTTTAAATAAAATTTCAGCTTGTTTTAATTAAATTATGAGTGGTTTAATAAGAGTATATATTGCTGGAAATTTGTGTAGAGTGAATTTTAATGCTCTATTATGATTTTAATTTGTTGGAGACTTTGAAGTAAGTGATTTCTATAAGTCGTGGCGATATTAAGATTGTATTCAAGGTAAATTCGCGTACTTAGCATATTTTTAATGATATAGTGGCATGGTAGACTATGATTGGAAATTGTGGTTTGGTTGTTATTGGTGAATAAATTATGAAGCATGATTTATTTGTGATGGATTATTGATTTGGAAATAATTGTTTGACATGTTGAATATGAACCACACTTTTATTTATAGCATGATAGAAAGCTTGTTTAATTAAACTAAATGTTTAATTTGTTTTGGAATAATAAAAGAGAATTTTATTAAGGTTCATATAATTTTTATTGATGTTATAGGCAAAAGAGATATGTAAGTGTTTATGTACACGAGGAATAAATTATATGTTGTTGCCTTTGTGCACTACTTAAGGTGTTTTTAACACCGAGTGATAGGATTTTTTTGGCGGATTAAGCGTTTAAGGTGTTTTTGACACCGAGGTAGATTTAAGAAGGGTTCAACATTAAATATTATGTGGTCACTAATTATTCAAGAATTAAATTTGAGTGTTTAATTGTTTGAATAATTATTATGATTGTATGATTATGGTTTGAGAGTCATCACCAAGTTTAATAATATGTAAATAACGTAAAGTAAAAGAAATTACGCACCAAAACTCTTGGAATGTACACCTTGAGTATGAACGTATGGGGAGAGTTATGGGGTTTTATATTTAACCATAAATTCTACTGGGAGTACAGGACGCTGTATTTTCCTTTTATTATTATGCGTAGGAATTCTGCCACCTATGAGTGGTTCTTTTATACTGGCACGGCTAGCTCCCGTGTTAGTACCCCTTTATTGGGGCAGGTTAGGGGGAAACCCGTTCGATGCGTAATCAATACTAAATAAATTATTTAGTTACTTAGTTGAGAAGTTTTGTTGTATGTTGTGTGCTTGAAAATAGGTGCAACAAGGTAAGTTGTGTGTTAATAGGTAAAAGCATGTTACTGTGTTTAACTACGCTTATGTACTCAGCTTTGCTGATTGTGTGTTTGTTGGCCTTGTCTTTACCTTGGCCATATGATGACCCATTTAGGCCATTTTTTTATGGAGAATAGTGGAAAGAAGTAGAGAGAAACTTTTCAGATGATGAAGCATATCCATAATGGGCATTGAGTGAAGAGCGAATCATGCTAGTTTTCATAAGTTGATGTTGTGTTATTGTTTTCATTATTCTATTATGCTATGTTTGTGAGACTAACACAAAGGTTTTGAATTTTGTTTGGTTTTGTTAAGGGTATATAATGGTTCCAAGTTGTAGGTTTGACTTTGTTTTAATCTAGTTGACTTTACTTTTGTTGGTTGACTTTTTAATTTGACTCGTTTTAAATTTTTTAAAGAAGAGTCTTCCGCTGTGTGTTTTTTATAGTTGTCTTAGCTGTTTTCACGGTGGCGGTAATGTCTTGGATTTTTCCTATTTTGAGTTTTAAACAGTGCAAAACAGGTATTTTAAGAGAAACGAATTTCTAGGATGTTACATATGTATAACAATAAACATTATAAAACTAAATTTTATTAGATTTGTATTGTTATGAATCAATAAATAAACTTTGTATAATTTTTACTAATATACAATTAAATAATTAATGAATGTAGTTTAGCAAAATGGAGGGTGTACAAATCTTTCAAATACCAATTTTTTAAAATTTTTGATTAGAATTTTTTAGAATAATTTGTATATAGTGAAATGAAACAAATTATCAAATAACTTAAAAAAATGGTACACCTTTTGTTTTTATTTAACAGCTCAAGTGATCAGTAAATTTGTCAATTTATATCTTTAACTAAAGTTATCTTTATTATAAATTATACTTGTTAAAACGTCTCAAAACAAAATTTTCAAATATTTACTTTCTATAATTTATAAATATCTTGATGACACTATTCACATACACAACTTTAACCAAATAATCGAGACACTAAAATGAATATAGAATAAATATACATCCAAAATTATGTTAAGTGTACACATTTATTATTATTGGAATGCTCGTTAACTTAAAAATTAAAACTATTAAACACGACAAAAGTGTAATTGGTGTTTTTCTGTACACGATAATAGCTACACATGAACTAACATTCTAAATTTGTAAAAAATTAACATACATAATAGGCTTAACTAACATTTTAGAATGGTAAAAAAATTATATAAATTATAGAATTTCTTATTATAATATAAATTAGAGTGCACAAACTTAAAATCAAGTGAATTGGAAATAATTAACATAATTGATTTTATATAATTTGTTAATTTTCAATTATTTCATGTAATTTGTAATTACATATTTTTTTTTTAATATAAACATCTATTGTCAACTCTAATGCCGAATGTTAACTCGATTTTTAATTGGTCTCGAATGCGTGTAATTGAAAAACTTTCCAAAAAGTGTATCCATTTGTAATTATGTTTTTTTATTACCATAAAAAATATCAATTTGTCGAAAATATCTATAAAATACTATTCTAATTTGATAGAGTAACTTTATGTATTATTGCCACTTTTTTCCATGTCAACTTAAAAAAAAAAAAATATGATTATTCTCTTTGAAAAAAATACATAAAAACAAACATTATTAAACATGAAAGAATAAATCAGAAAAGAAACAAATTAAATTAAATTAAATTAATTAATTAAAATATAATTGAATAAATAGCTAGATTTGCAATGATATTATTTATGTCCAAACTTCTGTCCAAACATAAGATTGTCTAGAAATATAGTTATGCAGACGATTTTATTATGGTGCTGGATTGATTCATCTTGTGATTTGAAATTATCGTAATTTGGTATTTGTTAAACATCATCAAACATACTGTAAAAAAGTGGGGGGGGGGGGGGGAATCAGACAGGTTTATTCTATCTAACATATTATTTACTAGTGAATTTATGAAAGGGTACACACAGGTTTATTTCACTTAAGCGCATGATTAAAATGGATTTGAAAATCTTTGAAATACAATTGTTTGATATTTTTCTTGGTTCTCTTCAATCTTATTTCTTTCTATTATCATCCGCCCTTAGACCCACCATCATCTTCATATATATATATATATATATATATATATATATATATATATATATTTCTTTTCAGGTGGGTGAGGTGATTGAAGTGATTGAGGGTTTTGAAAAATCATTTTCCATATAAGAACTTTATAATCTTTGTCATGCTCATCTCCCACCCTCTCTAAAAATAATTTAGTACGTGAATTTTAATTTACGTGGCATTAAAATTAAAATTTTAGATATAGCAAATCTAATACATTTTTACCTAAGTGGCGTTATATTATATTATATTATATTATATTATATTATATTATATTATATATATATATATATATATATATATATATATATATATATATATATATATATATATATATATATATATATATATATATATACATTACGTAAATTAAAATCCACGTATTAAATTATTTTATAAATTAATGGTAAAAAATAAAGAAAAAAAATAGAAGAATAGAAATTTATTAAATTATTTTTATGAATATAACAAATCCAAACAAATATATAAAAAAATAAATCTCAAAAAAGATAATATTAGATTAAATTAAAAAAAATCATATATGAAATAATATTATATTTAAATGATAAACGACTACATTAAAATTTGATACCTACTATAATAAAATAAATTTTGATAGTAATTAGGATAAGAAATAAAAAAATTTCCTTAATTATAATAAAATAATGATACCTACCATTATAAATTGAAGTATCATACAACACTAACAAAATTTCATATCAATACAAAACCAACTCAAGCGAATTTTGTGTTAGTAATTTTGTGTCAGTTTTAGTGTTGTTTCAATGAATACTACAAGAAGGGGGGTTGAATTGTAGTATGACAGATTAGTCAAATTTTTTGCGGAAATAAAACTAAGAAAACTAAAGGAACATAAAGTTAGCTAAAGGAACTAAAAGTGCAACATATATTTTTACGTAGAAAACTCCTTGGCCCTAATCAAGGAAAAAACCACGACCACTTGGGATTTTAGGAAAATAATCTTTACTAGAATAGGGCAAATGATCCTATTACAAACTAAAGAATCTAACTTTGAGTTTCTCAACAAACCCAACTTGTTATCTTCTCTTCTCACTTCTCTTTCTCTTCTCACTTCTCTTTCTCACAAATAGAAGTTTACTCAAACTTTCCAATTCCCCAAAATACAACTTGAAAAGAATAACTCTAGTATAAGGACATTAGAACACTCTATTTCTCTAGTGTGGAATTGACTCTTGACTCGATTAAAGAAAACAAAGATTTCTATTTGAGCAAGGGTGAGTTTTTCCAACTGAAATCATATGGCTAATAATAGACCAAAATTCGTTTAGGAAGCACTTCTTTGTGCAGCAAATCCATAATGCCACTACTCCAACCCACTAAGAAGATCATGTCCTAAATTCAAGGAACATGAACTCCTCAATGTGCAAGACCACGACTTAAGAAAGACCATGGGGAGTTCATGCATAAAAAATCACAAATTAGGCCATGATAAAATCCTCAATGTGCAAGACCACGACTCCCCATGATAAAATCATAAATTAGAGTCAGAGACGGATCTTTTAAGGGGCGTACGATAATAATAATGAAATATGACAATAATTTAAATAAAAAAAAAAACATACAATAATTCAAAATAAAAAGTAGTTCAATTTAATATTAGATAAAAAATAATATAAAAATCTTTAACATTAAAAAAAAATATATTCCTTTGTTATTATCTCGCCCAAAAAAAAATAAAAGTAAAAAACTCGCTTATTTATCATATATTCTACTATAAAGATTAATTATTATATTATAAAGTTTGTCGTATTTATTGACAAATATTTATCACCACATTAAATTCAGAATTTTTATTAAATAGGTTTGCATTTTATTTTAAAAATTTAATGCCTCATAGATTTAAAACCACAAATTAAATTATTTTATAAATTAATGATAAAAAAAATAATAAATATACGAAAATCCAAAAAAATATATATAAGATATTAAAAATTCGAGCATCAAACGGGCTTTCATCTAGTATATTATAAATGGATCTTATTTTAAATTTAAAGAACTTTAAAAACGAATTTTATGATGAAAATAGATCCGAATTATAAGTTATATATTAAAAAGTTATTATTAATTTTGTATTTATGAAATATTAGAATTATATCGATAATAAAACTCTATATAACATTTTTATCTTTAAAAATATATCCAAACTTCGTTTACTTAGTGTAGAGAATAGAAAATGTTCTCTTGACTTTCTATTTCGGCAGAAGGCTAATATATTACAACCTAAAAGTACAACACATGGGCCTTTAATTACAAGACAAAATATAATATACAAGCCCAAAGCACTAAATAAACTAAGGGTAATAAACTAATTATTACAAGGATATAATAATTCCAATACCCTCCCTCATTGGAGCATGTAAATTACAAATGCCCAACTTGTTAAGAAGAAAATCAAATTGTTGCTTACCCAAAGCTTTAGTAAAAATATCCGCTAATTGTAATTTCGTAGAGACATGAGTGGTGCTAATAGTGCCATCCATAATAGCGTCTCGTAAGAAGTGACAATCTACTTCAATATGCTTTGTTCTTTCATGAAAAACTGGATTTTTGGCAAGATAAAGAGCAGATTGACTATCACAATACAAGGCCATGGCACGAGGGTGCCGAACTCCGAGACTATCCAATAAACCTTTGAGCCACTTAAGCTCACACGTCGCAGCTGCCATAGAACGGTACTCTGCCTCAGCCGAGGATCGAGAAACAATCACTTGTTTCTTAGTCTTCCATGAAATAGGGGAACGGCCAAGAAAAACCAACCAACCAGAAACCGATCGTCGAGTAAGTGGACAACTTGCCCAATCTGAGTCACACCAACCAGATAAGCAAAGATCACTATCCGAACGAAGAAGAATTCCTTGACCAGGAGTCCCCTTTAAGTATCGGACCACACGTAAAGCTGCATCCCAATGATCTTGACGTGGTTCATTCAAAAATTGAGATAAAATATGCACCGAAAAAGCCAAATCTGGGCGAGTGAAAGCAAGATAAATAAGCCTACCCACCAAACGCCTATATTTCTCAACATCCACCAACAACGGACTCACAGAACGACCTAATTGATGGTTCTGTTCCATTGGAAAACTTGCTGGTTTAGCCCCTAATAACCCAGTCTCGGAAATAATATCAAGAGTGTATTTTCGTTGACAAAGAAAAATACCCTCCTGATTACGAGCCACCTCAATGCCCAAAAAATACTTAAGCACTCCTAGATCTTTCATATGGAAGCAAGAGCTCAAATAATTCTTAAAATCAGAAAGAGCAGCGGAATCATTTCCAGAAATTATCAAATCATCCACATAAACAAGAACATTAATTTGAACCTTACCCCGATGAAGAGTAAACAAGGAATAGTCAGAATAAGACTGACGGAAACCATATTTCTTCAAAGATGTTGCCAATTTGGAGAACCAACACCTAGGTGCCTGCTTCAACCCATATAACGATTTCCGTAGTCTACACACTTGGTTTGAATTTCCACCTGAAAAACCTGGAGGTAATTTCATATACACCTCTTCTGAGAGGTCCCCATGCAAAAAAGCATTATGCACATCCATCTGATGTAACTCCCAATTCTTTGCTGCAGCAACGGCGAGAAAAGTACGGATAGTAACCATTTTGGCCACAGGAGCGAAAGTATCAGTGTAATCAATACCCTCTACCTGATGATTACCAAACACGACCAAGCGCGACTTAAGTCGCTCAATTCTACCATCAGAGTGATATTTCACCTTGTAGACCCATCTACTACCTAGAGCACGCTTCCCCGGAGGAAGTGCCTCCATACTCCATGTCCCATTATCTTCTAGAGCTTGAATTTCTTTTTGCATAAAAACACGCCAACCTGGGTCTTTCATAGCTTCTTTGAAAGAACGAGGCTCACAACCTGTTGTCACAGCTGCAAGAAAATTTTTGTGTCCCAAAGAAAATCGGTCACAATTTACAAAATGTGCTATAGGATAAGGCATACCTGAGGAATGACATGGAGACGATGAATTTGTAGACGAGGATGGACTCACTTTTCTCACAGTTTTAACAACATAATCACGTAGCTTCACCGACGGAGTCTTAGTCCTTAAACCACGACCTAAATCACCCTCTTTAGGCACCTCTTTCAACACCTCCTCTGTTGACTTTGTAATCCCTTTTTCACTATTTATAGGCTGCTGGCAGCCCCCTGTACTGCCTACCACCTCCGTGGCAGCAATATTGCCACCCAAACCATTGAGGATATTATCATTGGTTACCTCTGCACTAATATCACCCACATTTTCTATGCTTAGTGCACCCCCCTCATCAATATTATGATCATGATAATCATTAATATGCCCATTATTATCAACATGAACCTGCTCATCAATATGTGGTCCACGTGCTTTTGCATGGTCATGACTTAAATTATCAAAAGCAGTAGGTTCATATGCAAAGTCATCATCAACATTTCCAAACAAAGGACTAATAACATGATCATGTTCTTGTTTACTCAACACAATGGCATAAGGAAATTCATGTTCATAAAACTTAACATCACGAGAAACAAAATAATCACCCGTATCAATATCAAATAATTTCCATCCTTTCTTACCATGAGGGTATCCCACAAAAACACATCGCCTACTCCGACTACTAAACTTATCACCCTTTGATTTATGATTATGAGCATAACATAATGACCCAAAAACACGTAATTCGGCATAAGAGGGTGGAGTACCAAACAAGATTTCATAAGGAGTTTTATAGTCAAGCAAACTAGATGGAGTACGATTTATTAGATACCCTGCCGCCAAAATACATTCCCCCCAAAATTCGATAGGTAAATGACCTTGAAAACGCAAAGCACGTCCCACATTTAAAATATGACGGTGTTTTCGTTCAACTCTACCATTTTGTTGAGGGGTATCTACACAAGATGTTTGAAATAAGATTCCATGTTCGGCAAAATAACCCTTCATACAATTAAATTCTGTACCATTATCACTCCGAACAAATTTCACTTTGGCATTAAATTGTCTACTAATCATGGCAAAAAAAGATGTAAACATTTGATAAACCTCAGTTTTATTGATCAACAAAATAACCCAAACAGCTCTAGAATAATCATCGACAAGAGTCAAAAAATATTTAGCACCACAAGATGAAGGGGTACGATATGGCCCCCAAAGGTCACAATGTATCATTTCAAAACAATGATTTGCCCTACTATCACTAATAGGAAAAGGGTTTCTAGTTTGTTTAGCTTGATGACAAACATGACATGCCTTATCACATACATAACCAGAACCAGTAATAAAGGGAAGAGACCGAACTACTTTATCGGAGGGATGCCCCAATCTTTGATGCCACAACTCCGGAGATATCTTCCCATCCACACTCAAAGCCCGAATATTTGGAACATCACGAAAGTAGTAGAGTCCATCCCGTCGTTCACCGACTCCAATCAGGGTCCTGGTAATGCGGTCCTGTATAATGCACAAATTTTTAGCAAATTGTACAACACAATTTATATCATCAGCAAGATGGGTCACAGAAATTAAGTTGCAATTCAATTTTGGAACATATAACACATTATCAAGGGTCAAACCATGACCCAAATGCACTTTGCCACACTTCGATGAACTTGCCTTCTTACCATCAGGGAGTCCAATTGGACACTCCGTCATCTCTGTCACATTGCTCAATAGATTAAGATTACCCGTTACATGATTAGAGGCCCCCGTATCAATTATCCAAGTATTAGAGGACTCACCAATTAATCGATCATCAGTTGATTTATTTGCATTACCGAGCATATCAAGGAAAGTTTGCCATTGGGAAGTTGTCATCCCTGGAAATGCTAGAGCACCTGATGTATTCGAAGACGACGATGATGCTGCCCCAACAGCATAGACCTCTGCAGCACCACGCCCTTGACCAATAGACAAACCAGAAGGATGTTGTCCAGTGCCATTATCTCCACTATCTCCTCTGTCACTAACCACAGCACGCCCTACACCTTTACCACCACGAGGACGGTCACCCCACCACTCGGGAAACCCATACTTGACGAAACATTTGGCAACTACGTGCCCATTCTTATGGCAATATGAGCACAATAATTCAGATTTTTCTCTATAAGTAGAGCGATTCATACCTCGAGATTGAGGGTGTGGTTTTACAGCAAGAGTCATCACATCATCACGTTCAGCCTTTACTCGAGAGGAAGATTTTAGTCTTTCTTCTTGCAACATTGCTTGATAAGCGCGATCAAGGGATGGAAGTGGGTCTTGTGCCAAGAGGTTGGACCTCACTGTACCAAATAACTCTTCATTGATTCCATACAAGAAATCATGGAAACGATCTTCATCCAAACGAGCCAGAAACTGCTCACCCAAGTCACAAGTACACTTACCGCACTTGCACGTCGGAGGGGGATTATATGTAGCCAACTCATCCCAAAGGGGTTGTAGCATACCAAAGTAATCAGCCACAGACATTGTATTAGATTGCTTGCACTCTGCCAAGGCTGCCTTAAGTTGTTGCTTCCTTGGTCCATTGCCAACATCAAAACGACGCTTCAAAACATCCCACAAGGGCTTACCCTCCTCAAAATAAGGAATCGTTTTCTTCACCGAAGGATCGATTGTGTTTAAGATCCATTGTACTAGCGTAGCTTGTACACATCGCCAATCAACAAGATGCTTTGTATTTGTTGGTTTCTCAATCGACCCGTCAAGAAACTCAAACTTCCTCCTAGACATTAGAGAAAGCCGAATTGATCTCGACCATTCCTCATAGTTATTCCCACGAAAAACAATAGGAGTAATGATGTTTCCTGGACCATCATTTGATCCAAGATAATAAGGAGAAGTAGTGCTAATTCGCTCAGCATCTTTGTTTTTGTCACCTTCTGCCATGGAGAAGAGAAAAAATTTGCCCTAGCCGCAATGGCCTGATACCATGTAGAGAATAGAAAATGTTCTCTTGACTTTCTATTTCGGCAGAAGGCTAATATATTACAACCTAAAAGTACAACACATGGGCCTTTAATTACAAGACAAAATATAATATACAAGCCCAAAGCACTAAATAAACTAAGGGTAATAAACTAATTATTACAAGGATATAATAATTCCAATACTTAGCATTCTATGTGTCAAAATAATACCTATTTATCTCCTACGTGGCTCGATATTTGGCGAAAAACCAAAATGTCAAATGTCGATGTTTTGTGACCGGAGTGCAAGACCCGCTTTATATATTAGCTTAGCTTAGTGATATGATATACGGAGTATTAGATTAAATTAGATTGAAACAAACTACTGTACATGGAATGGAAATCTAATACTCGGTATTAAAAATAATTGAATGTTTGCTCAAACATGATAGGCCCTTTTTCTGGTCCACATTCTATTGATCCAGATTACAAAATAATTAAGATTAGCAGCCCAAATTATTAAAGATTATTGGGCCAACAATTTCAGCCCATCAAGTTGGAAATAACTTAAACTCAGCATTGCACTGGCAGCTTACTGTCCTAACCTTTCTTTCTTTTCGATGACCTTTTGAGTTGGAGAGAGTGGGGGTTTCAAAAATCGGTCTTGATTGGAAAAGTGGATTAGATCAAAATACACATGCAAAAAGAATGTATTGCTAGTGCGTTTTGTGTGTTGTTGGTCTACCATGTGTTCGTGTGTAAAAGAACAAAATAATTTTTATAATATTGATTGAGTAATCCCTGTAATATTATTAAGCAACTCTTATAACAATGACTAAGTAACCCCTTAATACCGACGAAGTAACTCCTGTAATAATTATCAAATAACCCTTATAGCACTGACGAAGTAAACTCTGTAACACTAATCAAGTTATCCCTATAACACTAATGAAGTAGCCTCTATTATGGTTGGTCATACGATGTGGTCAACCACATAAAATTGGTGTTAACCTTTAGTTGGGTTTTTATTTTTTTCATATCATTATATTATAATAACAAAATGTTGAAAAAAAAAAGGGGTTAAATTTACTAGCCAAAACCATTTTAAGGTTTTTTTTTTCAATGTATTCTTATTGTCTACTACTTAGATATTGTTCTCTTCACCTTGAAAATATAATATTTTGTAAATATAATTTCATTTCAAGAAAAGTGATTGAAGTTCAGCAAAATTATAATAATTTCAGAAGTAAAAATAATAAAAGTTCATCATAATAAGTAGCAGAAAATAAAACCTTTTATTAAAATTAGACTAGATTAGATAAGAAAATTTCAGACCAAACCAAAGCATATCACATCTTCTTAATTTCGTTCGCTTATTGTCATATATCTATTTTAATTCCATATTTGTCGAATCTAAGTTATTTGCATATACGTACAATGAATCTTACGAGATCATACTCAACAATATTTTGTTTATACTTAAATGTATAATTAAGTTAAGTTTACCTAAATCAAACGACAATCAAATCAAACCAAGTTAAATTAGTTTAGTTAAAAATTTAGTTTAATTAGACATATTTCCTCCATTCCAATAATGGAAAACTTTTGTATACACCCGGTTTTCAGTAATTTACTGAACATCGGGTACACTTTTGTCAGATTTAGTGTTACTTTTGTCAAATTTAGTGTCACTTTTATCAAATTTATCAATGAAGCATAAATAACTTTTATATATGTCAGGGTAACTTTTGTGCGTTTTAGTGTAACTTTTGCACATTATATTGTCACTTTATAACGGATGTTCAGTAATTTACTGAACATCCGTTTTATTTAAAAGTTTGTCTCCAATAATATTGCAACAAGAATGAAATTACACATCCAAAAAGACGTTTTATTTGTTAAATATCTATAAATGAATAATAGTTAAATTATAAAAAGTTGATATTATGAATGTATTTTATGAGACGAAAACAAGATCTCACATGACTTTATTTTTCTTAGCGTATAAATCATATTATAACATTACTAGTTTGGTGCCCGGTGCGATGCCCGGGTTACGTTATTTATTGAATTTTAAGATAAAATTTAATTCTATATATATACCAAGTTTTAAAATACATCATTGATACAAAATTAGTTAGGAATTAATGTGATTTTGTGACGATTTAAATTATTTAGTAGGCATGTATGAACTAATAATAATATTGGTGAAAATGTTTTACGGAGTATTTTTTTTATTTTTTATTTTTAAAAAACAACATAAGCTTGAAATATTTATAGCCAAAAATAAAGTAAACAAAAAAATTATTCTAAGCATGTTGGGTTGAACCAGACCCAAAACTTTTGGCTAGTGTATGGAACATTTCTTGACCCGTGAAGTGGAGTGATTCGACCCGAAAAGACCCGTGACCTGACCTGGTTGACAGTTTTACATAAAGTAATAAAATCATTTTAGATTGTGAAGCATTTTATTTCAATTGATTAGGATATATTATAAATGAAAGTTGTACCTTCAAAAAAATTGTGATATAGAAATAAACTAGATAAAGCCCGTGCAATGCACGGTTTGTTGGTATTTTCTTACAACTTATTTTTTTTCATATGTTTATAATAAAATTTATTACTTTATTAATCCGTTGTACGTAGTATATCATAGAGAATATACAAGTTAATATCCTATATTAACAAAACTTGTTACTATATGGGAAGTTTCATCATTTTGATCTAGTTGTAAAATAATAAGGGTATCAAAGTAACGAGGCCGCCCGGTTAATATGTCATATTGACAAAGATTGTTAATATGATGGCATTTTGCAATTATTCACGCATCTGACAATTATTTTAATGTTTTTATGTTTTTAAGTTGATATGGCACATAACTGAACGTTAGAGTATAGTTAACGGTAAGTATGAACCCTGTTTTGTCTTAAATCTAGGAATCACAGGCTCGTTCTCATCCCCGTTTAATCGGGAAATGTAGAAAACACAATCAAGCAACTCTCCTCCTTTGCTCAGACATGAAATGGCTTCCACCAGACCATCACCATCACAACAAGAAATCAACTGATTTCCGACGGATACGTTTCGACGGACACGTAATTCCGTTTGATAAGTTTTCGATGGATTTACATTTTTTCGAATATTTTCGACAAAATAATTGCGACTGTTTTTCTACGACCGTCTGAAAAACGGTCGTAAAATTCATATTTTGCGACCGTTTTTTATGCGGTCGCAATATTACGACTGCTTTGACAACGGTCGCAAATTTGCGACCGTTTTACGACCGTTTTTAGCCTTTTAGACGGATGCAAGGCTGTTTGAACAATTAAAAATAATTCAAAATTAAAATAAATTGTTTGTGACCGTCAAAGACGGTCGTACATGTCATAATCTGCGACCGTCAAAGAGACGGTCGTAAATGTCAAAATTTGCGACCGTCTTTGACGGTCGTAAATGATATAATCTGCGACCGTCAAAGAGATGGTCGTAAATGTCAAAATCTGCGACCGTCTCTGACGGTCGTAAATGTCATAATCTGCGACCGTCAAAGAGACGGTCTTTGACGGTCGTAAATATCATAATCTGCGACCGGCAAAGACGGTCGTAAATGTCATAATTTGCGATCGTCAAAGAGACGGTCGTAAATAATCATAATCTGCGACCGGCAAAACGGTCGTAAAAGACCCTTTTTTTTAATTAAAAAAATACGGTATAAAAGCATACCTTATTCACAAACCCTAACTACTTCACACTTCCTCATTCACGCCGCTCACCCCTAACCCTAGCCTTTACACTTTCAGCAGCCGCTCCTTCTCTCTTTTCTCTTTCTCTCTCCTCTCTCTCCTCTCTCTCTTCTCACAGTTGTTTCTCTCTCCTCCTTCGCTCCTTCTTTCCTTCTCGCCATTCCTCTTCTCCTCCTTCATTCCTCCTCTCCTCCTTCATTCCTCCTTCGTTATTAATTGACTTTTATTGCCGAAAATCAGAAACACTTCAAAGAAATAGATCGAAAATAGTCCAAACATTCAACCGACGCCAACCGTCACCACCATGACCTCCATCGTCAAGCTTTAGCCCACGACCTCTATCTCCACCGTCACAATCTTATAGCTAAGCAAGTTGATGGTTTTTAAGGTCAAATTCGACCATAAAAAGTCTAGATCTAGACTTTTCATTGTCGAATTTGGCCTTATTAAACCAAATTTGAGGTGAAATTCGAAGTCAACTCGAGGTTTAAGGTATGTTATCGTGTTTATACTTGTTTGTCTGAGTTTTTATTCGAATTTTTTTTTGATTTTTTGTTCGAATTTCAGTATTCGAATGTTAATTTTTGTTCATTTTGGGATTCATTTTCGTTTTCATTTTTTTGTTAATGTTTGGGTTTGATTTTTGTTATTTTTGTTAATGTTACTATGTATGTTTGATTTTCGTTTCGATTTTTGGGTTGATTTTTTGTCAATTTTATTTCGAATTTGATTTTTTTGGTTGATTATGGTTTGATAATTGTTTTATTTTCGATTTTGTGGTTAATTGATAGGTTGTCGTACACCTATCAAAAATAAATTCCTAACAAGACCAACTAACAATGTAGTAGGGTAAGTAGGGTCGAATCCACAGAGAGATGACTATTCAATCTAGCTTTCAAGGTATGGAGAAACTAAACTATGTCGCGAAATTCAGATAGAAAAGTAGTCTAAATTAAAAAAAAAAAAAAAATAAAACAATTAATAAAAAGACCTAGGGTTATGGTTCACCATGTTTATAGTTCTAAATCTATCAAAAATCAATAATAATTCAATCAATCAATTGTCTAGAGCAATTGCTAAGCCTACGGTCGGGTCTTAACGCTCTCAATTCAACATATGTAGTTCGGTCGCTAACATAATCAGAATTGCTAATTGTAGGTAAGCCTCTAAAAGTAAGATCTTTCGATTCAAACTCTTATTAACATGAATTAATCATACAATTGATCAGGTTGCAAGATTAACAATAAAACACTATCAATTAGAGAAATCAATAATCAAAATATTAATAATATCAATCAAGATTCATAATATAAACATGGATTCCCAAACCCTAGAAATAAAACTACTCTAGCATGAAATAAATAAATAAAACTAGATCTAAGGAATAAAACATAATTAAAAGCAAGAAAATAGAAATAAAATACCTCAATGAATTAAAATAGTAAACCCAACAATCATCCATGGAAGAATCCATGGAGATGCCATGAGAAACTAGGGTTCAAGAGAGAAAACTAAAAAGAACGTAAAATAAAAAGTAATAAAAGGCATAAGGGAAAATAATTATCCCTTGAGTATTTATATTATCCTAAAATTAATCTAAAAATAAATAAAGAAAAGAAATAAGAAAATAATAAATACAAAAGTTGCAATGCTATTGGATGATAAAAGATGACGTGGCACGAATAAGATCGATAGATCAAGGGACGAGTGAAGATGTATGTGCAGCGACGAAGCCTCGTGGTCGTGGGCTGCGTTGGCTGCTCGTCAGAACCTGCGGGCGCAGGTCAGCCCCGCGGCCTGGCAGTAGCGCTGGGAAGTCGAGTGGGCGCGGGGTTTGGTCGCAGGGTAGATAGCACGGATTAAAACGACCATAACTTCTGTTCTAGAAGGATTCTTGGGGCATGTGACCTATCATTAGAAAGCTCTTTAAGTCTAGTTTCCAACGCAATTTGAATCGCATCAATCCGATCTGTATAACTTGAGTTATGATCAAAAGAGTGGACAAAGGTCATTTTTGCCACTTTGTAAAACAACTATAAAACTAGCATAAATGTGCCGATAAACTTTATATAAATGTGATTCATCATTAATTACTTTGAATTTTCTCTGTTTTTTTATTAATTCAAAATTCCATGTTTTAATATGAATTTCCATGTTTTATTCATTGGAATTTTGTCTTTTTTTTCCGTTTGAATTTTTGTTTGGATTTTTTAGCTTTTTTGGGTTTGATTTTATCTTTGTTTAGTTTTCGTGGTGCTTGGGGTTTTCATGGTGGCTGGGGTTTCCGTGGTGGCTGGCTGGGGTTTTCGTGGTGATTGGGTGGTGTTTTAAGGTGAGCAGTGTGGTGGGTAAAGGTGGTTGGCTGGGAAGGGGCAGTGGGTGGAGTTGGGTGTGAGAAGTGGTGGGGGCGTGGCTGTGAAGAGCAGGGGTGGTGCGTAATTTCTTTTTTTTGTGTGTTTTTATGTTTTTAAGTTGACATGGCACATAACTGAACGTTAGAGTATAGTTAACGGTAAGTATGAACCCTGTTTTGTCTTAAATCTAGGAATCACAGGCTCGTTCTCATCCCCGTTGAATCGGGAAATGTAGAAAACACAATCAAGCAACTCTCCTCCTTTGCTCAGACATGAAATGGCTTCCACCAGACCATCACCATCACAACAAGAAATCAACTGATTTCCGATGGATACGTTTCGACGGACACGTAATTCCGTTTGATAAGTTTTCGATGGATTTACATTTTTTCGAATATTTTTGACAAAATAATTAAATCCGTCTGAAATTTCCAACGGAATTTAAATCCGTCGGAAATAGGTAATTTCCGACAGATTTAAGTCCTGTTGTAAAATTTTGACGGATAAATCTGTCGGAAATTATTTAAATTTCGAGGAATTGAAATTTGTTGGAAAATTAGTGCTTTTCGACGACGGATTTTTCGGCTGGTACCACTAAAATAAAATTTTTATAAAAACAATAAAATCCCTAACCCTAGTTTTAGTAGACACCACTTTTATCTTTCCCTCATTCTTTCTCTTTCCTTTTCCTCTTTCCCTTTTCTTTTTTCCTCCTTCTCCAGTCCAATCTCCTCCGTTATTTCCTCTTTCTCCTCTGTTTGTTCCCCCTTCTCCTTCGTCCTTCTCTTTCCTCCTTCGTCCTTCTCCTTCGTCTTTCTATCTTTTCTTCTTCTTCCTTTTCGTCTTTCTATCTCCTATTCTCCTTCCTTTTCTTCTTTCTTTCTCGTGGTTAATGCAAGAATATTAGTGGTTTTCATGGCCGAATGAATGAATTCGTCACAATATTCGTGAAAGTTGACCAAAACGAAAGTTTCATGGCCAAATTTGACCATGATGAAAACTCTAGATCTAGAGTTTTCTTGGTCGAATTTGGCCATTTTAAACCAAATTCGAGTTGAAAATCAAGGCAATTTCAATTTATAAGGTATGTTTTCTTGTTTTTAATTTTCTTTCTTTTTTCTTGATTATTCTGGTTTTTTTTGTTAATTTTATTGTGATTTTCGGGTGGTTGTGGGTGTGGTTTTTGGGTGGTTTTAGGTGCGTGGGTTCGGGTGGTTGCAAATCTGGGTTCACTACGTGAAAAAATGAAATTGGCACCGGTTCAAACCCGGCCTAAGGCACCGGTTTGAACCGGTGTCAATGTGGGGGGTGCCAATTAAAATCCAATAATCGAATAAATAAACCTAGAAAAATCGATTTAAATCCAAAATCAAACCCAAATTTAAATATAACAAAATCTCCAATAATCGATTAAATAAACCCAACAAATCGATTTAAATCCCAACCTCGAAAGATTATACCCAGAAATTGTTGTTGATGTTGATGTCGGTGGGCATTGTGGCGGTGGTCGACCTTTGTGGCGGTGGTGGCGGCTTTGCGGCAGTGGTGATGTGGTGGTGGTGGGCTTTGTGGCGGTGGTCGAATTTGTGGTGGTGAAGATCGAAGAGAGAGAGGAGATCGAAGAAGCTAGGGAGAGGAGATGAAAGAATATCGAAGAAGCTAGGGAGAGGAGATCGAATAAGGGAGATGAGAGGAGAGAGAAAGGAGAGATGAGAGAGAAGGAGAGAGGAGAAAATGGAATAGAAGGAGGCGGAGTGAGAAGTTATTAGGGTTATATGTATGTGACGATCCGATTTTTTTTTTACATCTTTTGCCACCGGTTCAAAACTGAACCGGTGCCATATGTCTAGCCCGGTTTAAAGCTGCTTCAATCTTAGCCTTTTTGCCACCGGTTTGCCTTGAACCGGTGGCAATATAGGGGTGCCCTTTGTTGTTTTTCTACTAGTGGTTAGGTTGGGTGGGTTAAGGTTGTGGTGGGTTTAGGATTGTAGGTTGGGTGGGTTAAGGTGGTGGTTGGGTGGGTTAAGGTGGTGGTGGGTTTAGGGTTAGGATCTGAGTTCAGTTGGTTGCAGATGTGGGTTAGGAATGGGGTCAGTTCGTGGGTTAATGTGGATTAAGGCGGTGGGGGCTAGTAGTGATGGTGGGGGTGTGGGGAGTAACTGGTGGTAGCGGTAGTGGGTTTAGGTGGTTGTTAGGCCGGATTGTTTGGTTTTAGGTGCGTGGGTTCGAGTGGTTGCAGATCTAGGTTAGGTTGGGTGGGTTTAGGTGGTGGTGATGGGTTTAGGGTTAGGATCTGGGTTCGGGTGGTTGCAGATTTGGATTAGGAATGGGGTAAGATCGTGGGTTAATGTGGATTAAGGTGGTGGGGGCTGGTAGTGGTGGTAGGGATGTGGGGAGTAATTGGTGGTGGCGATACTAGTGGTGGGGCGACTTTTTTTTTTTTTATTATTTTTTTGCAGCGGTTTCTGACAGAATTTCCGTTTGAAGTTTCTAGCGAACTTTTTCGGTGCCGGAAAATCGCTTTCGACAGAAAATTCCGTCGAAAAAGTGTTTCCGTCGGAAAAGGCCGTTTTTTCTACCAATGCTTTTCCGACGGAATTCCGTCGAAACCCTGATTTCCGACGGAAAATAGGGTGTTTTCGAGGAATTTTTCCGCCAGAAATCGCTTGTTTTCTAGTAGTGCATCACTTTTCCCTCTGGTCAACATGAAGTTATTGTCACCAACACCATCTCCGTCTTTGTCTACGCATCTGCGTTCCCCAACAACCCTATTTGTCTTCCCGTCTTGATCTCAGCCGCCGCCACCGTCTTTGAGGTCACAACTAGGAATGGCAACGGATCGGATTCGGGTCGGATGTGGCTAAATCCGAATCCGATTCGTTTAGTAAACGGACCCTGGACTCGGATCCGAATCCGAGTCCGAATTTGAAAAATCCAAGTTCGAATTCGATCCGACTCGTAATTTTCGGATCCGAATCTGATTCATTTATACGGACCTCCGAAATGATCCGAATAATTTTATTTATTTTTTTTGTAATGTCATATACCTATAATTGCTTGTATTGTCATACCAATTAAAGTATAAATATAACATATTTAAATTATAAACTAAGTTACAAAACAAAATTTTGCTACAAAACAAGCAAATAATTAAAATTAGTCTGAATCCGATAAAATAGATCCAAATCCGAATAGGAGGTGGATCGGACTTAGACCCTACGCAAAGTCTGACGGAATTCGATCCGAGTCCGAATCCGAGAGTATAAGCATATGCTCTATAACTTTGGACAATTATGAACGGATTCGAATCGAATTTTTTCCTTCAGATCGGATCGGATTCGAATCGAACTCGGATTAAATTGCCATCCCTATTTGAAGCGAAACAAAAAGATACCCTAATAGCAAATAGTGTCAAGTAGGACCATATCAACCCCTTTGGGGAAGCATCTCCTTCGCAATAGAAATTTCAACCACCACATGTGGTGGTTGGGTGGTGTTTGCTTGTGTAGAGGAATTACCAACGGGGGTTCATAATTTTGTTCTACGGAGTTAGTCTGGTAAGAATTAACGCCGCTTGTAGACACCCATTTGTGTCTCCCCAAAACCAAACCCAGTGATGAGTACCTCTCACGTCGAATCATAATCGAATGAAGCGAAAGTGTGGAAAGTCTAGTGTTGCGGATAGTTTTAATTTCTTTTCTCTTCTCTCTGTTTTTGAAAACTTATTTTAAGAAAATAGTCAATCCAGTTTGGTTGGTCCATGATATGGGTCCAATAGTAGTGTAGTTGGATGGGGCTTGACAAGAGCTTTCCAACGATATATTATAAGCCCAATTTCGATGAATATTGAGGAAGTTATGGCCAATTTATCAAACTGGGCCCGGTTTGAGCCTTATATGCGGCCCAATGATCTTGAGGAGGGCCTAATATGATTTATCATTCCTAATGCAATTAGGAATGGTTTTAGTCTTCTAGATTCTTCTAGAAGGTTCTTTTCATTCCTAATTCAATTAGCATTGATAAATTGACTTTTGTTGACTTTTCAGAGTTTTAATTAAAATCAAATAGCATTTTCGAGGAAATTATATGATTTTATCCTCCAGTACGGCAAACTTATCTGATTTTCGAAAACGCGTTAAAAACAGGCTTGGCGCCTGAATCCAGGCATTGGCGCCTGGCGCCAATTAGCTGGTGCTGGCGCCAGCTCTGTTTTGCGTGCGCCTATCTCGTTTTGCGTGCGCCAAGTGCTCTGTTTTGATATTTTATCTTTTTGGCTTATTTCTCTATAAATAACGTATTAAAAACTCCGTTTTCATGAACCAATTCTCACGAATTCTCACCTACAATCAGTTTTCATTCGCAATCATTAATTCTCCAATTTTCTCTTTTAATCATTCATTCATCTTTCTTTTCTAAACTTTGCTTTTATATACAAAATTCCGCATTCGCAAGATCTAGAAATACCTAGCCATATTCGAAGTTGCCTTCGCCCTAGACGTGAACGGTTAAATTTCTGAGGGTTTGGTCCCAAATCTCTCTTTCAATTATTTAATTTAATTATTGATTTATTATTTTCCTTGAAGTTACTAACGTGTGTATTTTGTTATTAGAAAGAGGTACGAGGCATCAAAGTAAGTACTTTAATTGATTATGATATAGAAATCATGTTTATATTGTTATTATGATATTCCTAGTATTATGTTTAGGGAAAAGGTTATAATATCAAATATGCTTATTATGATTCCTGCGATGCTTCCTATGTTCTTCCTAATATTTATGATTGTTAGTATCATGTTAGGGTTAAAGATTTGATTTTTATTGCTTAGTGACATGCTAGGGTTTGTTATTAATCTTGTTAGTATCATGCCTAGGATCTTGCTATTATTATTATGCTTTAATATTAACATGAACATGATTATGATTATAATTGTTATAATTTATGATGATTGTGATTATTATTATTATTATTTTGATGATGATTATTTTATTTATGATAATTATTTCAATTATTATTAATATGATGATTATTTTATTTTATGATTATTGTCATGATTATTTCAATTATAATTTCATGATCATGATATTTATTATGATTATTATGTCGCTTGATATTTATTATTTATTGCTTGATCACACCTTTTATGCATGTTTAAAGGGAATTTGATACTTGTAATCATGCTTAATAAGATATTTAATAATCTTGTTTAGGGTTAATTGTGATTATAATTCAAGTGATCGCCAATAATAGATTTATTTGTGCATTAATATTCAACCAACATAGATAAACACGTTTAGGGTTAATCCTATTTATTGCATGTTAATTAAAAAGCGCACATGAATACGATCATAATAAAGTAGAGGCCTATTATTAGGGCAGGTTCAATCTCTTTTAGGTTGGATTTGTACCTTCATCCCCGAACCCTTATTTGGTTCTAGACCTTATGGAGTTGACGATCTCTTGGATCGTTAAGGGGTGTAACTTTTACCCTGTGAACGGTTTACAAGTTCCTAAAAAACTTGTTGGCGACTCTTTTGCTCTATCTTCTTCCCTTTTGGACGCCGCCGTACTTTATTGTATGATCACAGTGGGGTTCATGCTAGGGGTTAACGCTTGAATTTAATCCCTACACCGCTATCCTTTCGTTAAGGATCAAATTGATGTTGACGACTTTACCCTTACATTAGCTGGCAAAATGACCGATGACCCCATATAAACAGGTGGTGTTAATATGGCATATTAACAGAGATTTTCTCCGGTGTAACTTCAGTAAAGCTTATGAACAGTAATTGGAGAATAAACGGTGTTATCTCTGGTGGTTGCCTTCAATGGAGAATGAAAATGGTGAAAGCTCATCTTTAATGGTGGAAACAATAGAGGAGTTGAACACCTACCCTTTAGGGTTAATTATACCCTACATTACTCCTTTTACTTAGGATTTTTGTTTAATTTGGCAGCGAAGCCAGTGGTAGTGTTTGATATTTGCCACCGGTAGTGTTTAAGACTACACACCTTGTTGTTTGAATATGGGGAGGAACGGGCTGATTACGTGACGGCGGAATTGAAGTTAATGAGGTAAAGGAGAGAGAATGCCTTAAGAGTAAAGAAGAGGGGTGGGTCTTCTCTTTTTGACTTTGTTCAATTATCCTCCATTGTCAATGGGTTCTAGATCTTATCTTTTTTTTGCTTTGTATTTCCATTTTCAAAGGGAGAGATCGAGTTGCGTGGGTCTTTATCTCTTTTTAATTTGGCTTCTTTGAGTCTTTCCTCCATTGTCAGGGAAATAGGTGGGTTTCACTTTGGGGAAATTTATAGAAGTTTTAAAAGGAGTGTATGACAATATTTGTCCACTTCATCACGAAAGGAAAGCTATAATATTTTAACAATATTTGTGAGGATATAGAAACATCTTTGTCGATCATATCATATAACTAACATATAAAGATAAATTTTTAACCAGGTTACGAGGCAGTGACACTTGGCGTACCAATTTTTTGCCAAGTGTCGCGCTACATTGAATCGATTTAAATATATTTTATAAGATTAAAAAGTTAGTTTAGAATTCTAATTGGATATAATCACTACTACAAAATCCCCTAATAAGTCGGACTTTTAGAGTCACCTGTACATAAGGTGCGACTTATAAACCTATCGAGTCGCCTCATATTTATTATGCGACTTGTTAAGTTGGAGTTAAAATCAACAAAGCACCTAACGAGTCGCCTAATATATATGAGGTGACTTGATAAGTTAACAAGTTGCCTCATATATGCATGCGACTATATAATCCGACTTATTTGGTGGTTTAAATTAGATTTTCAAAGTCACCTGTACACAAGGTGCGACTCGAAACCCTGTCGAGTCGCCTTATACATATTAGGCGACTCAATAGGTGAGTTTTCTTATCTACGACTCTCACCTAATGAGTCGCCTGATATTTATAAGGCGACTCGATAGGTTTAAAAGTCGCACCTTATATACAGGTGACTTTAAAAATCTAATTTAAGCCACCTAATAAGTCGGGTTATAGAGTCACATGCATATATGGTGCGACTTGTAAACCTATCAAGTCACCTCATGTATATTAGGCGACTCATTAGGTGCTTTGTTGATTTTAACCCCAACATAACAAGTCTCCTAATAAGTATGAGGCAACTCGATATGTTTACAAGTCGCACCTTATATATAGGAGACTCTAAAAGTCCGACTTGTTAGGTGCTTTATTATATGACCACTACCTAATAAGTCGCCTAATACGTAAGACGCGACTCGATAGGTTAATTCTAAAAATGTATATAAAATAGTTACAATATCATATATATATATATATAAAGTAACTTTGGCATAATGGCAAGAACTTCAATCTTCCATGCAAAGAACCAGAGATCAAGCATGCTGAGTGTCATAAACACTGACATTATATGAGCTAATAAAAATAGTTGGAAAAAATGTTGATTTTTTACGTGTCGCCTCTTTCAACACAAGCGACACAATAGATTAACCTATGGAGTCGTCTCTTTCAACACAAGCGACACAATAGCTTAACAAATAGAGTCGCCTAACAACTAATAGGCGACTTATATAAAAGCTATCAAGTCGCCTTAGAGGCGACTCCTAAAGTTGGAAGCTATTGTGTCGGTGGCTGTGGAGTCGCCTTTAAAGCGACTCGTTAGGTCATGTACAGGCGACTCGATAGGGGTTTTTTGTAGTAGTGAATTTTATGATAAAATTGTTAGTTTAGAGTTTCACTTTCGATAAAATATCAATATTTCAAATATACAAATTGAATTATAATTTTATTCAAAAAATTATTAGATTATAATTCTCAAAAACTATCATATAAATTTAATTTTTTTTTATATCATAATATTTTTGCAGCAAATAAAGTAGCTCAAAGTGTAAAACATCTATTTATAATATATACTAATCGGTTAAAATAATATACTTCACCATTTAATAGAATTTTATTACTGTGTAGACCTGTCAATTAGGGGTCAGGTCATGAGTCATCTTGGATTGGGTCACTTCAAATCACGAGTCAAGAAATGTTCAACCCTTGCCCAAAGTTTTGAGTTCGGGTCAACTCAACAGGCTTTGAATATTTATTTTATTTTATTTTATTTTTTGATAATTTTTTTTTAATGTATTAAATCAAACATTTCCAATTTTCCATCAACATTATTATTAGTCATTACATGCCTATTGGATAGCAAATCGTCACAAAAGCACATCAATTCCTAACTAATTTTGTGTCAAAGATATATTTTAAAATTTGACACATAGATTAAAAATTTATCTTAGGATTCAATAAACAAGTCGGACATCACACAAGGCACAAAACTAGCATAGGATATACACAAATTCTTATATATGGCTAGTCACATGGTGTGACCACTCATAATAAGACATTTAATTAAGTACAGTGATGAGCAGATGGGGTTACATTGACGTATACGGGCTACTAAATAAAAATAAGGCTTACTCTCTTACATAAGTGGAATCATTCTTTCAATTTTTTTTTTTAAAAAAAAAAAATAGGGGTTACTCGAATGAACAAATGATTGAGGTTACTTATTTCTAAATTAGTTGATATTACTCATATAATGAATTGGAGTTACGTTAATTGACAAAATGAGGTTACTCTCATGAATAAATAGGGTTGCTCATATATACTTTCTCCATTCTTTTTTTATTGCACCATGAGAGATTTCACGCTTGCCAATGCATAACTTTAGCTATTAATATGTTCAATTATACTTTTGTAAAAATTATAAAAATTTGATAATTGGAAAGTAGATTTCGAGACGAATCTAACTAGATCTCACATGACTATGTTTTTCCTAATGGATAAATCACAAATGATGGTCAAAGAAGAATACTTGAATAGTGTAAAAGTCCTAATGGTGCAATATATAAAGATTATTCTTAAAAATTAATGTGGCCACACCGTGTGACTAGCTACATACAAGATTTAGGCCTTGTTTGGTTTACCTTATTTTTGCTGATCTGATCTGATCTAATCTGGTGTGGTCTGATATGGTCTGATCTGATTTGATCTGGTCGGATCTGATTGTCTAATTTGACCAAACTTTGATCTTAAGTGTACGATAATCTATAAGGAAAAAAAATGTCAAGTAGGATCTTGTTAAATTCGTAATAATGTGTAGTTTATTAATAAGCAATTTTCACAATTTTTTTCAATACGAAATTAAAGATATGTAGCGATAAAAAAAACCGCACATAAAACGATGTTCTGATCTGAACTTATTTTTCTAATCTGAATATATTTTTTCTAATCTAAACTTATTTTTTCAGAAATAAATAAAAATAAGGTGAACTAAACAAGGCCTTACTCTAAGATATAAATGGGGTATGGTTCTATATCATACTAGTTTTGTGCCCCGTGCAATGCACGGGTTGTTTATTTAATTTTATTATAAATTTTTAACCTGGGATAACTCATGACCCGACCCTAATAAAATTTTATTAGATTGTGAATTATATATATTATTTTAACCAATTAGTATATATTATAAAGGGATGTTTTACGCCTTGAACTACTTCCTTCGTTCCAAAAAATATTATGATACAAAAAAATAAATTTAAATGATAATTTTTGAGAATTATAATCTAATAATTTTTTTGAATAAAATTATAATTCAATTTGTACCTTTGATATATTGGTATTTTATCGAAAATAAAACTCTAAACTAACAATTTTATCATAAAATTCTATAATTTTTTTATCTTATTCTATAATTTTTTTTTAATCTTATGAAGTCTATTTAAATCTATCCAACGTGGCGGCAACACTTGGCGAAAAGTTAGAACGCCAAGTGCCACTGTCACGTGATCTGGCTAAAAGTTTAGTTTTATATATTAGTTATATATGATTATCATTTAATATTTTTATTTTAAAATAAATTGTGAATTTTCTCTCATTCGTGAACACCTCCCTGAAAACACTTTATACGTGAGATCTCATTCTAGAATAACTTATAACCATTGTATCAAACAAGATCCAACGCTACACATCTATCCCAGTAAAAATGATGGTAATATTGTAAATTTTATGTTGTATTTAAGAAAAATTAAAAGAGTTGTCCAGCCTTTTCTCTCTCTATATATTGAACCAGGTCTTCCCTTTCTCTCTCTTTTTTCCCCAAAAATTTATAGATAGGGAGAGGTAGGGGAGATATGCAGTACTTGTTGAATTGCTATCGTTTCAAATACTTCCTCCGTTTTTTTAGTTGCTACACTTTTAATTTCACGATCTCCTAAACATTTTTTTTTATAAGGAGAGAGGTAGAGAGAAAAATAAGATGGACCCATCTCACCCATGTGGGTAGGAGAAAGATAGAAAGAAAAAAATTGTTAAATATAGAAAGTGTTGTAATTAATTAAAAAATTTTAAAATAAGAAAGTGTAGCAATTAAAAAGAAATGGAGAAAGTAAGATTACATATTTAGATGATGCGTCATTATCCCATCCCAATAATTGAAAAGATCTACTCCATTTGAACAACATAAATTTAAGCAAATAATGCTTGATTTGGTTTCATAGATTTTAGGATGGTACTCTTTATACGTAACATGGTTTGATTTGCAAGGATAAATATATGCGGTTATTTTTTTTTACTTTATTAGAGTTGATTGGCTAATTTGTGTTTAATATTTCAAATATAAAAAAGCAAAGAAAAAAGGCACAATGAGCAATTATGTGTAACAAAGTAGCAATCACGAGCTTAGGAAAAACATGAGAACAAGGCTAGATATATTAAAATGTTTATGAAGTGATATAGATGTTGACCATAGTTTCTCAGTTCTTCAGAAGCAAACTTATCTTTACCATAGAAAAAGGTACATTAAACTTTATTCCTAATCTAGGGTTTTTCTTACGCAAATAAATTTACGAGCTAATCATGCATGTGCATCCACATACATGCATGATTTTACAATACTTAAATAACTAGCGACTAACTGATCCAATAATAATCGGATGATTGCATGTTGAACATTTCTAATGATGAGTGACATGATACCTTATGAAACTCCACATTAATAGCCACCACCTCCATGGCCTCCACCATAACCACCTCCATAGCCACCTCCACCTCCACCTCCAGCTCCTCCACCAACACCACTACCAGCTCCACCTCCATAGCCACCTCCATGTCCTCCTCCATAGCCACCCCCAATGCCTCCTTCATGGCCACCTCCATAGCCACCACCTACACCTCCTCCATAGCCACCACCTGCACCTCCACCAACGCCCCCTCCGTATCCACCACCAACACCACCTCCATGGCCTCCACCAATACCACCTTCATGGCCACCTCCATAACCACCGCCAACACCACCTCCGTGGCCACCTCCTACTCCACCACCAACACCGCCTCCGTGGCCACCTCCTACTCCACCTCCATAACCACTACCAACACCGCCTCCGTGGCCACCTCCTACTCCACCTCCATAACCACCACCAACACCACCTTCATGACCACCTCCTACTCCTCCTCCATAACCACCGCCAACTCCTCCTTCGTGACCACCTCCTACGCCTCCTCCATAACCGCCACCAACTCCACCTCCATGTCCACCTCCGACACCTCCACCCTTGCCTCCTCCAGAACCATATCCACCACCTAAACCACCTCCGTGGCCACCTCCAACACCTCCTCCATAACCACCACCAACTCCACCTCCATGACCACCTCCAATGCCTCCACCCTTACCACCTCCTCCATAACCACCACCAACACCGCTTCCTACACCACCACCTTCATGTCCTCCTCCATAACCTCCACCAGCACCTCCTCCTTGTCCTTCTCCATAACCACCACCTTCATGGCCACTTCCATATCCACCACCAACACCCCCTCCTGCACCACCTCCATAACCTCCTCCTGCACCACCACCTTCATGTCCTCCTCCATAGCCACCACCAACTCCATGACCTCCTCCAACACCACCTCCATATCCACCACCAATGTCGCCTCCTTTACCACCCCCAATGCCTCCCCCATAACCCGCACCACCTTCCCCTCCTTCACAACCCTCCTTACCCAACTTATTTTTCTCCTCCAATTGTCTTCCCTCAGCTAACCCGATAAACACCACCACAAGTGATAACACTAGAAACGACATTCCTAAAGCTCTCATAAACTTCCCCATGGTTTTAGCTCTCTTACTCAATGACACTTATTTTTCTTTGAGTGATTGCAATACAATTTGTAAAGTTGCATGGCCTATTTATAGGAAAATTAGGGCTTGGAAAACGACATAGTAACCCCACTTAGTACATAGTAGGAGTGGTAGTAGTAGTAGTCGACTAGTAGTAGTTTAATGGTGGACTCTGAGAGTGCATACGTGGTATTGTGTGCGGCAAACAGGCAATGTTGTTTTTTCAAAGTTGCTTGACCTTGGGTAATTAAACCATTTAATGACGGTGCTTATTTTAGTGGAAGTTGATTAAGAAATATTAACAACTACCTACTTTCTACCCACTCGGTGAACAATTTGATATCAACTGCTACTACTCGTACTACGTAAAATCATGAATTATCTTCATTCATGATTTTATATTTATCATGTTAACGTCTTATTGTGCATTATGATTACAACTTTTACAAGATATTATATGAAAACAAAAGTATATATACGAAGTATAACTTTTCAATATCATTTGATAATTCTATAATTAATTATTAAATCTTTGAAAGACTGATTAATGAAGATATAGTAGTAAATTAGTAATGCATGTCTTGTTTTCGATACTTAGGAGTAATTTTTCTGTCAGCAAATCTCATAAACTATTGATTTTTATAAGTCATTTTTTACTAATTTTGTTTCAAAATCTGCTTGAGTAGAATAAGTAGAGCAGTTAAATACTTCCTACTTCTAAGTTACAATTAACCAACAAAAATACAAAATTTAACATACATATTATAAAAATTATCCATTAAAAATGCTATTTAGTGAAATTAAGTAAAAGTATATTATAAATAAAAACAACACACAAACTAGAAAAACAAGCAAAGATAACGTCGATTTCGAGCACGGACGGCCAACCAATGCGCCCGGAGTATAAAATCTCTCACATTCTCTAATATATATGAGACAACTTATATGTACACACGTGTATAAAAGGTTCAGATTAGTAGTCTTTATTTTCACTCCCTAATATGGGTTATGAAATACTCTCTTTAATACTTTTTTTTTTCTTGTAATCTTGACACACCGTTTACAATTTGAGCGAAATTTCTAATTATTCTCAACATACAAGGTAAAACAAATTCAAGTGTAATTTTGCTTGATTTGTCACAATAAATGTTGAGTATAAGAAAACATGTTTTATATTTATACAAATTGCATAGAGAAAAGTATAAAGTCTGAAAAGGAATAATAATAATAATAATAATAATAATAATAATAATAATAATAATAATAATAATAATAATAATAATAATAATAATAATAATAATAATAAGGCAAAAGCTAATGAGCGCCACAGGGGCGTTAGATAAGAGAATTAAAGTGAAAATATTAGAGTAAAATTAATATTAATTACACCGAATGTTAGCAAGATCGTAATAATTTATCCTTATCTAACGCCCCGGGGCGCTCGTTAGCAAGATCGTAATAATAATAATAATAATAATAATAATAATAATAATAATAATAATAATAATAATAATAATAATAATAATAATAATAATGGGATGACTAATAAAGTGGCTCTTATTTCCAATCTAGTGTCTCTTATATTTTAACCCTAGGTCCCTAGCTACATTATATTGTGATTATATTAGTAGTTTAAAAAAAAAAAAAAAAAAAAAAATCAACTTGCTAATATTATATCTTGCTTTTTTAAAAAAAAAAAAATTATTCATTAATAACAAAGTCACTTTATGATGTACAATAAAAGGATGTTTCTATGGTAGTCATTAATTCTTAATTAAAATGACTAGTACTACACTTAATTTTGATTATTGACTGATTTTCTTTTTATTTTTGCTAGTCAAACTTTATTAAAACACAAAATTTTATATGCGGCTAGCCATGTGATGTGATTAGACAACATAAGGCAATATAGGTTACTTCATTATTATTATAGGGGTACTCGATTAGTGTTACGACAGGAATTACTTCTTCAATATTTTAGGAGTTACTTAGAGCTTGTTCATATTTACTGAACTGAACTGAACTGAATTGATTAGAGCTGAACTGAACTGATTAGAGCTGAACTGACTTGAATAGAGTTGAAATGAATATTTTATGAGAGAAGGAAATTAAGAGCTGAAATGAACTGATTGGAGCTGAAATGATTAGAGCTGAATTGAAATTAAGCTGAAGTAAACAGGGCCTCAGTTAGTACGGGGGTTGCTCTATCAATGTTATAGGCTTACTCTTTTTTTTTAACAACCAAGCACATAATATGGCAAACCGCACACAAAATGGGTTGTAGGGGTAGTCATTTTAAGGATGACTATTGTAGAATTTACAACAATAAAAATCATATCAAACTAGCCAATACAAATCAATTTGGATTATTATGAACCTTATTACCGTATATATGACAAAATCTCAATTATATAACATTATAAATGAATTCTTCATATTCAGTTTCACATCATTGTTTGATACAACCTTTCATGAAAGGTCTTTAGATCTATTATAATTGATATACATAACTAAATATTTAAGTTTAATCAACACTAAAGAAAATTGATTTAATTAAACCAATAATTGAAAGAAAAAAGTAGGACGCGTAAAGAGCTTATTAGATTAACTTCAAAAATTATTTAATGAATGACAGATTTTGCGGGAGAGAAAATCTAAGCCTTCAACTGCCTCCACCCTTTAAAATGTTCCAATATTTCAAACTTTAATTACTTTTTAAGATTTTTAATTCAACCTAACCTTCTGCCATATTTTATAAAAATGTTAAAATAAACAACCAAACATATTGGAATGCCACGCAAATGTTTGGCTCAAATTATTTTTAGAAATATTAGTTGAGTTAGTGTCTAAAAAGTGGTTCCATTTTAGTCAATTTTGTCGATTTCTGATTAATTGAAATTGACCTTATTAATCTTATTCTAAATTAGTAGTTTGGTCCCTAACAAACCCATTAGTTTCAAGTACCGTGTATTTACGCCAAAAAAATTTACAATAACATTAATTAACTAGGACAAGTCTTTGCTAATTAAGGGGATGGTAAATTAATTATTTACTACAAGTAGATTATCATCTTCCCATTGTTTTGACTCAATGCTTGATTTTATTTTCCTTCTAGGGCTAGTTGTTTAGCTTGTTGGGGTTGATATAGTGGTTGATGAGCATGTGCAATTCGGCAAAGTGATATTGTAGATCTTAGATTAGCTAAATATTCCCTCCATCACCAAGTGATATGAATTTTGATGGATATAACCTTCAATCGCAGTTGAAAGGTTTGGAATCTTGAGTCTCGGTCAAGAAACGCTAAGCAACACGAGCTTAAAACCTAAACTAGGCCAAGAATACACAAGCACAAGCTTACGTAAAACTTTATAAATTTCAAATCAATCAATCATACTTTTCGTTAAACACCATCACGTATTTATAAGCTAAATAATTAGCCTAAAAATCGGTAAAACAAATTCTAATCTAACTAGGAAACTAACTCTAACTTGTAAAGATAATATTTTGCAAATATGATCTTTAAAGTTAAGCTTATCTTATACTAACCGAATTAAACTAGCAAAAATATCCTAATAAATTCGGTCATCTAATAATAAACTAAAAATAACAATAAAAATAATTATAATAACAATATTGATGCCTTGGAACCGCATCACCAAGTAATTGTCTTGTTTTGCAGTTGCGTAAGGTAGTACGGTTTCGTTGATTAAAAGTGAATATAAAAGGAACAAACTAAAGTTAGCTAAAGTTGATTATAAGTAAAATAAAAAAAATGAAGATATTTTTATACCGGTGTATGATTGATTAATCATTTAATCCATATAAATGTACCAAATTTTTGGGAAAATCGGAGAAGGTTCAAGATGGAAGTAATAAAAATTTATTTGGGGATGAAAGAAATAGCTAAATTTTTTTGGATGTTTACATATCACCCTATTGATATTGTTGTTAAAAAATGAACATCAACATGAACAAAAATAGAGTTATATTGTAATTGGCTTTTGTTTTTACTTCTTGGCTTTTTTTTGTTATTGTAGTTAAATGGTTATCAAAACTTTTCAGTAAATAACTTTTTCATTGGCTAGAAAATTAGCTTTGAACCATAAATGGAAATAACTCATTGGCATAAATTTTCGCTTGGTTATTGGTGTGTGAGTAGTAATTTTTTCTAATATTTTTGGTATGATCAAAATTTCAATCATCATGGTTTTATTGGTTCATTATGTGCGGGCCAAATATTCAAGTGTAATGAGGAAGGGTAAGGGATCCTCATCTCTAAGTCACGCAATTGAGAAGATTATTTAACCTAATTAGGTAATTCCTCACAAGGTAACTCACTTGGTGTGTTGAAGTACTAATGTCTTTTGTATCGCTCACAGGCCTCACGCTATACGTACGGGTTAACCATGACTAATAATGTTAGCCCCTCGAGTTAACCATGGATTGTACTATTTTTCTCTTGCAAGGTTGTTCATATTATGCTATAATCTGTTAAATTTCGGGTATGCTAACATTAGTAAAATTTACGTTGATTTCATTATTACGGAGTATATGATTAGTACAAAATTTGATTTTATGAGCAACATTATTGAAATGTCTCCACCTTATTTGTGAAGGGTACAAATCATTTATCGATGGAAATGATTCTTTATTTAATGAAGGCATTGAAACTTCATTATCTTACTGACTTCATTCCTAGTTGTTACAACAATATATCAACCCCTCTCCTAGCTCTCTTCAATATGTTTTGATTATTGTCATGAACAAATACACATTCACAATCCATTCATACTCGTACTTCTTTTTAGTTTTTTCTTCTATTATTATTGTTCTTTCTCATTTATTCGGTATAATTAGTCGATAAGGCTCCAACTCAATCAAAGAGTATACTTTTGCGTATATGTCGTATTTAGGGGTGTACATAAACAGGACCGGACCTGAAAACCGACCTGATCCGAACCTGTTGGGACCGGACCTGACCCGGACCTGTAGATTCAGGTCCGGTCCCGGTCCTTAAAATTCAAGGTTCCCGGTCCCGGTCCGGATCAGGTCCAAACCCGGGGTTTTCAGGTCTGGACCTGAAACCCGGTAAAAATGTATTTTTTAAAAAAAAAAACTTTTTTTTCCCAAATATCAAAACAAGAAGTCAGTTCATTTCTAACCCTAACTTAATCACTCACTCCCTAACCCACTCAGCCGACACAAGTCACACAACACACTTACAAACCCACTCCCTCACGCTGCACACTCCTCTAGCGACCACTGGATCGCGCGACTCTAGCAACCCCAGCCACTAGAACGTGCGACTCTAGCAACCGCAACCACCACATTGCGCGACTCCAGCAACCACAGCCACCAAAACACGCGACTCTAGCGACCGCAGCCACCAGATCGCGCGACTCCAGCGACTGCAGCCACCAGAATGCGCGACACTAGAGGCCGCAACCACCAGATCGCGCGATTCCAGCGAACACAGCCACCAGAACGCGCGACTCCGGCGACCGCATCCACCAGATCGCGCGACTCCAGCGACTGCAGCCACCCAATCATACACCAATCGCCCTCTTACTCGCTTCACGATCTACCCCGACCTTCCTTTGCGACCATCTACTTTGAAGGTGGTAGATCTGGTGGTTGCTGTTGTCTAGTATTTTTGGTGTTTGGGAATTGGGACTTTAGTCAATTTATACAATTTATGTAGTATTCATGATTGATAATATCAGATTTTATGTTATTATTTATTTTATTTTTTAAATAAAAAATCAAAAAATAAATAAAAAAACAGGTCTATTCAGGTCCGAACCCGGACCGGACCTGATTTTTCAGGTCTAACCCGGAACCGGACCTGTTGAATCAGGTCCGGTCTCCGGTCCTCAAAATTCCCTGATTCAGGTGCCGGTCCCAACAGATCCGGTCCAGGTCCGGTCCGGTTTTGGACCGGTGTACAGCCCTAGTCGTATTAACATATAGGGGACGAGTTAGTGTTACAATTTTGGCACCCAATCAATCATAATATCATTTTCAATGCAATATATATTCTCTAGTTGTCAACTTGTCAAAGCATATATGCACTTTGATTGTATAATTTCAATTTAAAGGTCAATAGCCCAAAACCCATGCTAACATATTGCGGCTAATTGACCACATAAGTATAAAAGTTAACACCCTTGTCACAGATTGATATAAAATTTATTGTCGACGACACATTGGTATAAAAGTTAACAGTTGGTGACATATTGGTATATACGCAGGGGCGGAACTATGTAGGTGCATGGTGAGTCACGTGACTCACCAGCAAAAAAAAAAAATTGATTTTTTTTTAAAAAAAAAATATCAAAGAGACCTCCTATTATAGATAGGCGGTCTCTTTTCTGCTATTGATGCCTAACACTGTCGGATTTTTTTAAATAACAAAGAGACCGGTTATTTAGATAACAGGTCTCTTTTCTGCTGACATTGTACTACCTCCGGTCCAAATTACTCGCAACTTTGGGGTATTATTTGTGAGATATAAAATATTCCAAAGTTGCGAGTAATTTGGACCGGAGGTAGTATATGAATATTTGTTGCGTTGCTTTTTTTTTTCATAAAAGAGACCTGTTATATTTAATAACAGGTCTCTTAAGTTATCTCACTATTTTATTTTTATTTTTATTTTATTTTTTGTGTACTCCGTATAATTTTTTAATAATTCTTGTACAATAAAGTTAATTTAAGGAAATTTTAGATTTTAACACCTCACAAAAACGCAAAAATTGATTTTAACACCTCCATAAAAAAAAATGGATTTTAACACCAGATAAATTTCTACAAATTTGGTATTACCACCACTTAACTGATTCTGTTTAGGAATCCGTTAAGTGGGTCTATAAGCCACGTGTCATGTCATTATTGGCCAAAAAAAATAAAAAAAAAATAATAAAAAAAAAACCTAAAACTACCCACCCACCACCACAGCACCACCCCCACGCCACCGCCGCCTTCCCCCCAACTCACCACAGCCCTCCCCGAAACCACCACCCGTGTCGCACCACCACGCCCAACCCACCTGAACCCTCCCCCCTCCCTTTCCCGCCACCTTAACGCCCCCAAAACCACCAAACCTAAAACCCTCGTCCCCCCTAAACGGCCACGAATCCGGCCTTAAAAGGCCGAAATCGGCCGGTTAAGGCCACTAATCCCCAAAAAATATTGAAGTGTAATAGGATAGAGACATGTGTTTTCCTTGGTTATAGTTTTTAAATACTAAGTATAGATAGATATCTTATTTTTTTACTGATGCTTATTTAATGGTATAATTTAATTTAAAATGATATAACTATTCATAACATAGAATTTTTGATATTTTTTTTAATGAAATAAAAAAGAAGAAATAATTATTGTATTGATAATATTAGGTGGGAGGAAGGAGGGAAAAAGTATATTCTGCTAATAAAAAAGTTATGAAAGTTATTAAATAATATTATATGAAGTATATATAAACATAGTGTGTAAGACGCTCTTTCATCCGACGAGAAAATAGAGGTAAATGTCGCAACTTGTTAACTTATACACTAATGTGCCGCCACGTGTTAACTTTTATACTGATAACAATTTGTCGCCACATATTAACTTTTACCAAATGTCGCCGGAAATAATTTTTATACCAATTTGTCGTAAGGGTGTTAACTTTTGGCAATATGGTCAATTGGCCAACATATTGATAACATTGCTATAATTGTAGGCTTGTAGCACGGTCATGCACTCATGCATGATACACTGACCGTGCAGTCGTTCCTTTGGGCCGTGGAATGTCTTATTATGGCCATAGCCCATGACTTAATAGCCCATGACATTTTCCACATTTTGATAATCTTCTAATTACAATATTTTTGCAGGGAGAGGTTTTTGTTCATGCATATGGAAGAATAGAAGATCCAACTTTTGATGGAAGATACTAACAGCCTTAAGCGCAATTTACAGTACAGCTTGTTCGTTCAAGACATATGTACGAATAAAGTAACCGTATAGCAGATTATGCTGCTTCCTTGGGCCCATATGTTAAAATATAGACTCTTCTAAAAACGAGTTGTTAGTTTTCATTTTCTTCTTTCTAATAATTGGGTTTGGGATTTAATCTTCAGAGGAGACAATCCTAACTTCTATTTACCTTTCTTTATCAAATCAAACAAAAATGATGCATTGACCTAAATTTACTTTTGTCCTATGAGTCATCGGCAGGGCTGCATATCCGTCCTAAGAAGGGGCAATAACCAAAGGTTTGGGGACCAAAGGCACAACTTTGCTTTCAAATACTCCGTTAGATTAGGTTGTATAAGATCTTGTTCTCTTTATCTAATTAAAATAAGAGCTTGTATTGTGTGTGGCTGGCACACCGTGTGACCACTTATAAAATATCAAAGTGACCCATATAACATTGACCAAGTAACTCTTGAAATATTGACCAAGTAATCCCTATGACACTGATTGACTAAACCTATAACATTGACAAAGTAACCCCTTTAACAATTTTCCTATTGCTGCAGTTGTTTACCCTTACTTCATCTTATAGAAAAATTATAGCATTTATTTGAGTCACATGTTGTACGTGTTGTAGAATATTCATTCCTTCGACTTCCAGGAATTGCCTGATCTCTTCGAAGATAACATGGAGCAATTTATAACTGTATTTTGAGGTGAGCAAACTCTTGTTGATAATCTATGTGCAGAAATATGAGAAATTATGACTTTTTGTCAAGAGATCTTGGCCTTTAGAAAGGTACATGGGTGAATTTGAGAGATGGATGCAAAGCCTCCTTGAGCATCTTGTGTTGTGGTCATCTTGCTATAAGTGCTATCAAGTTCTGTTTACTTAATTTTCACTTATCTAAATTTTTCTAACCTTAGCTTATTATTAGACTTTTTCAAAACTTACTTTGGTTCTAATTTGTACTTATATAGCCCTTATTAAAACTTATTTTTCCTAAACTGAACTTATCATACGTGAAATAAGTAAAAATAAGGTGAACAGAACAGACTCTATTAGATATTATTAAACTTATTAGACTTATTGGACCTTATTATAACTGATGTGAACTAATCTAAATTGATCTCAGCTTAGATTTGAAATTAATTTTTATAAGGTGAAGAGAAGAAGCCTTGGATCATATTTGTCAAAAAAAAAAAAGTCTTATTAGGTCATAATGATAATAATTGCTACTTTATAATCTAGATATTTTTCCTTTCCACTAGACTACAATTGCTATCCAAAAATGCTTTGTATGCATTTTTTTTTTAAATGTAAGTGGGAAATTTTTTTTAAAAAAAATTGTCTTAAAAAACCTCTTAAATATCACATTTTGCAAGAATTCTAGAAACAGCCTTCTAAAAATTTCCAGCAACTTCACCTTTAGACATAAAATAACAGTTTATATAGAACGGAGTAACGAACAAAAGAATTCCCAATCCAATGAGTTTAAATGTTTAATTCATTACAATTCACCTTTATTCAATTAGTATTAATCTATATCTATATCTATACTTAGTATTTAAAAACACAAATCATAATTTTTCATATGACACATGTCATCACAAGTCACTCACTACCACATATGACACATGTTACCCCTTTTAATCTTTTTGTTTAAGTCTTTATACATTCTATAACTTGCAAATTCAATTGAGAAAATAAAATGTGTTGCCCTTGATGTTTTGATGATAACACAAGTCAAACAAGTAAACTGATGAATTTTGTGAGTCTTGCAGTTTGTCTATAAGTCACAGGATTCACTCAAGGCTAAGGCAAACGAAGAGCTAAAAGTTCAAGGGATCAGCTGAAGAGTTCCTGAGAAGGAACTGGAGCTTCGGAGCAGAAGCTAAGGAAAGAAGACTCGGAGAAGAGACTTCTTAGAGAAGCATAAAGTCCGAAGTATTTTTCTATTTTAGATTTTATGTAAGTAAAAGATAATTAGGATTAATGCTAAGTGGAATGTATTTGAAAAAGGATAACTATTAACTTGCTAAAAAATAGGAGAAGTTGTTTGAGAAAATCTTTTCTGATTTTATCTTTAAAACGTTGAGGAGTTATCTTCTGGAAAAATATCTTTGCAAAACTAATTTTCCTAAACTTGCGCTACTGATTGTTTGATTTAGTCTTCCCCACTTACGAACATACTGCTTCCTTAAGAATTAAACGTGCCCTGGTTTCTAGGACACGATTAATAGTTTTGGAAGTAGTGTTGAGTAGTGGAGTTGATATGAAACAGAGGTGGTGCAAGTGGTGGAGATTATGGCGTTTTCTCCAAGCAACATTTCCCTATAAATATCGAAGTTATTTTCTGAATAACTTCACCTTGCTCAAACACTTTTATCTATCTTTCTGATTTACAAAAAGAGTCAAGAGTCGCATTCCACTTAAGCGTTTTTCTTAATTACTTTCACTAGAAGTTTGTCATTGAGTTGTAATTTGGGAATTGGGAGTTTGAGTGAACTCTTAGAGAAGTTAGAAGAGAAAGAGAGAGAAGAGAATGGAGAAGAGAAGAGTAGCAAGTAGTGGGACTTGCTGCTGGGAACTTCAAGTTCGTAGAGGAACTTGAAGATTGATTCTTTAGCTTGTAATAGGTTGTTTGCCCTGTTATAGTGGAGAATCTTTCCTAAAATCCCAAGTGGTCGTGGTTTTTCCTCTTGTTAGGGCCAAGAGGTTTTCCACGTAAAATCTCTCTGTGTTCACTTCTAGTTCCTATAGCTTAATAGTTTTCAATTCCGCAAAAAGTTAGCTCAATTCTCTTAAACTACAATTCACCCCCCCTCTTGTAGTATTCTTCTAAAGTAACAAAATGTTTCATTTCCATCATAATAAAATAAAGTTGAACCAATTAATATACATCACATAAACATATGAATTGAATAATATTAAAATTGTCTTTTCAACTAATAGACTTAAAATATAACTTAATTAAACCAATATGTCATTTCATATCCTATAATCTTCATGTATATATATGTAACTAAATTCCTTTATCTTTTTCCCCAGTTCTACACTCATTCTTTTTTCTTTTTAAGTTTTAGCAATGAAACAATTACTTCGTATTTCATATCAAAAGTTTCAACTGCTGAAAAACATACCTACATATGAACCCGTGCATCGAACGGACCAAAAGGCTAGTTCAATTCAAAAGAAACAACCATTTTTAAAAAATTCTAGCTACTTTACACATAAACAATTTGTTCAGAACGGAATAAGATGAATAAAGATACATATCCACTCCAATTCGGTTTAATTCATTGCAATTCACCGTTATTCAATTCAATTAAGTTCATATTGGCCATGTTTGGTAATTGACTTTTTAATGGCTTTTTGATTAGCTTTTGGCTTTTGGCTTTTTTAAGTGGTCAAACAACCAAAAAATGTGTTTGGTAATTGGCTTTTTAGTCAGCGAAAAAGCTGGCTTTTAAGCCAAAATAAAAAAACTGCTTTGAGTGGCTTTTTTGTTGGCTTTTGGCTTGTTGGCCCAGAAATTATCTAATAAACAGCCAACAACCAACAATTAATTTACCAAACACTTTTATAAACAGCCAGCTTAAACAGCCAATTTCAAAAGCCATTATAAACAGCCAAACATTCCAACTGGTCAAACAAGCCAAGTGAACCAACCAACAATCAACAGCCAACCGCCAACAACCATTTGCCAAACAAGGCCATTAATTCCTTTCAAAAGAGTACAAGTAATTTGCACTACTAGGCTCCTAAAATGCTTAACCAGAAAGAAAAGTCAAAATTAAGAGTAAAAGTTGAGATTAAAAGACAACATTAGTCAACAAAACTTGCCTACGCCATTCTCAACTACCCAACTATCATCAGCTGATTGATTCTCATCGCACTCAAAGATCTCCTTCATTTTGTGCTACTTTTTTTTTTACAGAAAAAGGATGTTAATGTTTCGACCCTTTTTTCTATTTCTTCTAACTATTCATACCCTCTCATTTCAACTCGCTTACTCGCACAACGAATCTGGTGAGTGGAGTTGCGAGTCATCTGACTCGGCAACCCAACTCGTCGCTGAGTATCGACCTGGTGTTGTCACCATTGATGGGCACCCTGATGAATGGAAGAACATTGGTGGGTTTGATTTTCCTTTATTGCCTGCTCTTGACCCACATGAAGATGATGCTTATAAGGGTGGTAAAATGACTGTTAAGGTATATCTTGATTTGAAAAGTTCATGTTTTTTTTGTAATTTGTTTTGGGGTTTTTGATTTGAGTATGATTGTTTTTGCATTGTGGGTTGATTTTGGTTTCTGGGTTTTTGAGTGATTTGGGTTTTTGTTGTCAATTTAGGATTTTAATGCTGCTTAGAGTTGTGATAGTTGCCAAGAATTATAGAAATTGGGTGTTTTTTGGAACTTAAATGATCTGTATATTGTGGATTCTTGTGGTCATTGAATCTTGAAAACTCTGCTTTTCATATTTGATATGAAGTTTGATGGTTTATTTATTCTGGGTTCTTGGGTTGTTTGATACAAAGTAATATTGATTTGAATTGGGGTTTGGAATTCAGTTTTGATTTTCGAGCTGTGTTGTTCGAGTTTTGAGTGATGGTAGTGATCTATCTCTGATTTACATTTTGCAGGCACTACATGATGGCAAAGATGTGTTGTTTTTGTTACAAGTTGATGGAGAATATACTTACTCTCAAGGGTAAACTATTGATTATTAGGTTCTAATTGTCATTTCTAGAGTAAGGGTGTGTTATATTAATCACCTGATTTTCTCTAAACTGAACTTTTTAGAACTTATTTTAATTGTTGAATGAACTTGGGCAGCCTTAAAAATCCTTATGGGAACTTATCTTTCCTAAACTGCTATTTGCTGAAATAAGTGAAATTAAGTGAATTGAATAGGGCTTTAGTGCCATTTTTTTCCCCCACTTAAATGTATTAGCATAAGACTCGGATTAATTTTAGATGCGCTTTATTTGATGGGAATGATTTGATCGGAGGTGCTGGTAAATAGGAATATTGATATATGTGGTAAATTATTCCCACACCCTGAGCTTAGTTACTTGAAAAACATGTTCAACATATTTTAAACTTGAAATTGCTTCTTTGGTTCCTTGGAAAAGGCTTGGAATTTGGTCGTTTCACTCACTTGTAAAATTTGTATTGGCATTTGATATCTAGATGCATAGTATTGGACAATGATTGAGGCTAGTCTTCTTTGATGTTGTTGCTCAATAATATCATGTAAAATTTTATATGACTAATGACCTGTTATAATCTTGAATCTTGATGGTAGCAAGAGAGTTCTTAACTTTTGATTATTTCAGGATATGCACTGGTTTTTTGTCCTTGGAATTGTCATCTTGATTGTTTCTTAATGTTTCATTTCTTTATTCTTGTAGTTTTTGTTTGGCTAATGACCTGTTGAGTCGGCATAAATTTAGTAATGTTCGCTGTCTAATTGAAATGAATTGTAAAGCAAAAACTGTATACTGGGTTAAAAGTTCAATTGTTAGTTTTTCAGTTATTGACTTTTTATCAACCTGTTTGTTGACTATTTACTTATGTTAATGCAGCAATAGTAACAAATGTCCATCTGTTGCTCTCTTGTTTCAGATTGGTGAGAATGCTACCTATCATAATGTGAGCATCTTTATTGACTTGCTGTTTTCCATTTTTTTCCCTTTTATCATGTTAGTGTAACCACCAAAGATGTCTTTTTATATCAGATGGGTGGTTGTAAAGAGTCTCCTGATTCCTGTACCAATAAGACTTGCCGCGGCTATGAAGTTGACCTTATGCACTTTTCAATAGGAACTGCTATTCCTGGACGTTTATATGGTGGAAACCTGGTTGATGTTGGAACTGGCAGTGACAGGTGTAGTATTTATATTCTTTGTGTTCATTGTGAGTAACTAAGCTATTTGATGGACCTCATAATGAACCTCTTAATTTTTCTCTTGTGTAGATTTGGTCATTTGGTTGATGTTTATTCCTGGAACCCACACTGTCGATACCTTGATGGACTTGGGCCTTCAGGTTGGATATTCAACTTAATAAATTATTTGCATCTGACTATGAAAGATGCTTTTTTGATTTTTTATGATATGGTACTTGTGGATTCTCTTCTGAGGCTCTGTCTGAAAATTTCTTAGTTCATGTTTTGTCAGTGATCAACTATGGGTTTATTTTTTTTTCTTCTGATCATATTTATAGGTAGCTTGTGCAAAAACATTCAAAGTTGAAAATTATTCTTTATTGACAAAGGAAGGGGATGAGGGGGTAGAGGAGAGGAATCATGCTGAATCTCTTAGCAACTCCTAGGTGCTGTTTTTGGTTAAATAACCCTTTTTACCTTTTCGGCTGCTGAAAATACAGGAGACATAATTCTTTCATCACATGCTCCTAGATTTAAATTCTTCTGGCTGGTTGATAACGTTTTTCATGCTTCGCCTTTTTATTAAAATAAAATAAAATATTATTCCTCATAAAGGTCATGTTGTGTGGCATTTTATTGAAGATGTTCATTGACTTGTGTTTACCTGCAATATAGTCTTTTCTTACGTTCCCATGGCTTTTGCTTATCTGTGATCTTCATCTGCTCCACTTTAGTAGCGTTTGCTTGAACATATTTTTTAATGCTATCTCTTCAGGAACCAATAACACTGCTCAGAATGACTGGAAGGGAGCTTGGTGGCACAGCAGCCTCAATGTTCACTCAGGTTTCATTCCTTCTTTCAATTATCTTCTCAGAAAATTTAAAGCACGTAATAGTTAAATTTATTAACTCATTATTAGATAAGCTTTAATATAAGTTTGAACTTTTGAGTATGATGATTAAACCATTACTTGATCTTGCATTGATAGGTTTTGTGGATGAAGATAGTCCATATGCATCTAATGGAAAAAAAGGAACTTATTACTTTGAATTTTCTAGGCCTTTGAGGACCATGGATCGGTTTCAACAGGTATTTCATCATTCTTCTTGACTAATAAAGCCTGCTTCTAGAACTCCAAAAGAAGAGTGACATATTTAATTAACCTTGTGGTTTGGAATACTTTAGTTATGGTCTGTACTTGCGCTAAATTTTCCATGTCATCAAATTCCAAAACAAAAATTCCGGAAACTTTTAGTTGGCTATTTACCAACACACTTAACTTTTAGTTATGGTCTGTTGCTCAAGCCTGTTGAATTGGTTTGAATTCTGTGATCCTTCTATAAGCTAACTGCTGTAATGTGTATGATAATTTGAGGCGTAATCATTTTCCTTTCCAACAAATCCAAAAGAATTTTTCAATTTGGCTTTGGATTATTGATGATGTTGATGGCGCACTAGGGTGTTTGGCATTTGTTTCGGATCAAGGGGTAGTTGGATACAACCTCTGTTATAATATGGTTATGGTAATATGCAATTGACTCCCCTATCCTGTCTTGATGGAGCCCTTTATTGAGGCTGATGAATGTTGATGTTGATGGATGTGGATGTTGTGGCTATGGAGCTCTGTGTGGACAGTTTGAGGACTTATGGTGCTATGCATGTGTGATGCATGTTATTAAAGTAGCTGTCTTCTTATAGTATAGGTATCACCTCTTGTAGCTTATATTTGCACCAAAAACACTATTTATGTTTCCCACCGTGTTTGTTATCCATTTCTTCAGCCCGTTTGTGCTGCATAAGTGCTATGACTGCTAGCATCTTTGGAGCCATTTGATCCTTTTCTACTCTTTCTAGTAAAATTATGTGAATTTAGGGTCCAAGTAAACTGATGAAAAATTGGTAAGTTTTGCTTAGTGGCAACAAGCCAACCGGTGAAATAAAATGTCCTTCAAAACTTAACCAAAAGTTCCTCTTGTGATGGCAGGATGCTCAATTTAAGATTGGTGACACGAGCAAGTTCTCAGCAGCTTTTTGGTATCCAGAGGACGGCAAACCATGGCATGGCTCAGGACATTACACGATAAGCTGTGATTGGCTACCGTTGGATTTTATATCTGGAGGATCTACACTTACTGGAGCCAGGACTGCAACAGCAAGCTCCTGGGATGCAGCTGTTGCCTTCTCTCTTCTATTCTCAGTGGTTGCTTTTTGTTTGTCTGTTTATGTGGTAAATCGAGTATCCTTGCGGAGAGATGCACCCTATACAGAGATGACCCGTCTTTAGGTTAATTAGCGACTTGTATGTTGTATTATAATAATTTTGACCTTTCTTTTTTTGTTTGTCACACTTGGTTTCCATTCTTTGTTATATTCAAAGATATCTGTCATAGTTAATGAATCAGATTACCACTGTATTCTAACGGAATGGAAGGTAGGGGTGTTTCTTGGCATCATTTGTTTCTGATTGCAGATTAGTGCTCCGAGAAGTAGCCATTTTATTAACAATTAGCTCTGTAGCAGATCCCAGCTCTGTACATTCATTGTTTGGTACGTTTTATTCGTGTGAGCCTTCAATAAACTTTTAAACTAGATGTAATTGAACCAAGGATTGTGGCCTTGTGGGAAATTGGGGATGGCATGGTTAGTCTGCTAGACACCGTAGTGGTTGTTTGGTTGGCACAAGATGAAAATCATACTTAATAGTGTTGCTTAATGCCTACTGCTTAATACCATAGGTTAACAACATTACCAAAATCAGCACACACTATCACATGTCTTCAAATATCTTTTCAAGATGAGAGATGAGACATAACAATACTTGCCCAATACTGAATGTATTATATGTTTGTTTACGACATTTCCGAGTATATAAATATGTACACCCTACTACCACACCATACTTCCGAAATGAAAGAAACAAGGAATTAGAAATACTAAGTTTTTACATGAAACAGAAAAAATGTCTCATTGAATTGAGCACATCCCTGAATCAGAGTAGGGAGGATACTGTACAGCAACCAACTCACAGTGCTTGCACCAAGATCTGTTGCAGGGTACTGAACACGGATATGCAGGGTAGTTCCACCCTTCTTTCTGCTGTTGATCACCGGATGATCGACATGAGCTGCAGTAGCAGTATGGCCCACATCTTTGTGGTTTTGGCGGGCCTACATTCATGATTTCTGGGCTCTGTCCAATCTTCTTGAGTGCCTTAAAAAGTGGCACTGGCTCAACCTCTCCTACAACTGTAAGTGTACCCTTATTGATATCCATTTCCAGTTTTTCTACACCTGTTTATAAACATATACAGATTTTGATATGAGATTGTATTCAAAGTTTTAAGCTTAAAATGTTACAACATAAAATTTGTTTGTTTTTACCTTCAACTTTGGCAACTGCCTTAAGTATCTCTTTCCGGCTTTTTTTGCTGCTGTTGTCTACTTTCAGAACAGTTTTCTGCATCAGTAAGTCGGAAAAGACTTAAATCATTAGAAGGAAAATAACTTTAGTAAGGAAAACAATATTGCAAGACTTTCAATGTATATGTTTATACTAAATACAGTATGTAATACCTTTTTGGCCATTTCTCCTTGTTAAGAACAAGACAGAAATCAACCTATATCTTTCTGGTGCCTCGGTAAACCGGAGAAGAGCATGAATTTAGTTGTGGAATTAATACATGAGTTTTATTTTAGGTCAATTTATATAAATTCTTGGTGACTTCTTCAAGAAGGTTAATGAATTATTAAAGAGAAAAGTAGATGAATGGCTTCATTTCTTTTTGTTCCTGAGTATAAACTAATACACGGTATGTGATCTTTATATAATGTAGGCAGTCTCAAAGAATATACAATGTCTAATCTGTTGCGTAAGCTAAATCTACTGAGAGTTATAAAATGATAGAATTATACCAAGTGGAGTGTTAATTAATAGCTTCTTTGAATGGTTCTAATGTGTATAGTAAAGAATGAAGTTGCCTGAAAGTGATATTCAAAACAATTATAATAGATCATTCCTACTTCTTTCCTTTTCCCTCCTTAGAAAAATTAACTAAAATGCATCCGAAAGGAACTCGAAGTTTACAATTACTTTGGAGGAAAACAATGGGTTGAATTCATAATTCTATTAATTGATATAAAGAAAGGCAAAGAGCTGACTATAAGGCGCAATGTGACATTGGAAATTTCGACAAGTTCTTCGTGTTTTGCGTGAAAATATTTTCTAAATATATGGAAAGCTACTCACCAACCTTTCTATCAGATGTTTCCATCATCAAAATGTTGTCATATGTGACAGTTATAATATTCTTCTGCTAGTTTTCTTTCTTTATTCGGGTCAAGAATATACTCACTTTCAAAGATGTTGCTTTTAAGTTGTTAAAAATCTCAGGCTGTTACTCAAGACTCTCTGACAGTTACAAAGAGTGTTGACAGTTGAAACCTGTGTTCGTTATTTGGTTGAGCCTCCCTTGACCCTTCTTAAAAACAGAATGAAGCCTGTTGTGACTTCACGTTATGTTCAGAAAAAAGTAATTCAAAGTACAAAATATCAATGGTTTAAGAAAACAGAAGTCCTTAAAAGAACTAGAATTGAGTTTATTCAGCTACAATCTTAAGAAAACCCTCAATAAGTTGCTGGAGGAAGCACACGAGCTATTGGCAGGCTTGAAAAGAGAAGGTTGTCATCGAGGTCTTGATCTGAATAGCAGCTGTTTCACTTTCCGAGGATGGCAAACTTTTAAGCAGTTGATAAGCCAAAGGCAATTGAAGTTTTGTTGAACATGGATTAATATCACTTGGCTTATTAAAACCAAACTGTCAACAGAAAGTAAGAAACGGTCTTCAGATTCAGGTTCTCTGGTTGTGTAAGGGTCAGAGATAGGGCTTCTGATATGATCATAAGTTTTAAGCATAATCTGCAGCAATGGGAGCCCGATGTAGTAAATTTTTCGGAGAGACTTGGCCTGGTGCTTCCAATGCGAGCTTTCAAGAATGTGGGCTGAGAGAGGCAGGTTACGAGAACATCTTCCAAATACTGTCAGCAAACCAACCAGCAGGCCTTGGGCAACCTCCATAAAGTGTTTTTCTTCCCTAAGTGGAGACAGCAAGTCGAATGCAAGAAAAACTAAATATACAAAAATAAATCGCCTGATTAAGGTGAGAAAGTAGCGCCAATCACCAAAGCTAAGCGTTGTGTTGGAAGGTTCCTCTTCATTTAGCCTCGTTCTGGATTTAGTGACATTGCAAAAAAGCCTTGTGGTGAGTAAAAGAGCTGTTAATGCAAGAAGCTTTGTAGCGTAGTCTAGCACTTTTAACACTGGTTGATATGCAAGAAGATCATATGGATGATAGGAGACGGCTTCCTTTGAGGGCAATAGAATCTTTTTACCAATAATTATCAAAATGCAATAGCTCAGAATCCGCAAGGCAAACAGATAGGGAGATACAGAAGAAGCAAGGCCTGTATTTTGGTCCAAGTAAATCTGTTGACTCCATATTATAGCAATCTCCACCAAAAGGACTGTAACCTGAAGAACTCCTTCAAAGATCTTCCGGAATGCCACATCTCCTTCATGATTGTCCTGTTTAAATATGTCGTATGCAATTGTTTTGCTATTGATTTTCATTGGAAGGAAGTTGAGGGGATCATCAGTATTTCTTTGGCTTTTTACAATAATTTCAACTGTTGAATCTCTCAACCATCGAAAATTCTTTGGTGGGTACTGAACTGTTGTTTCCATCAAGCAATCTAAACCCTTTTCAACATGAATACCTGTGTTAGCTGGTCCACACCCAATCAAATTCATCATCCCAGTACAAGGATCATAGAACCCTTCTGCGAACATAGTAGTGGTAGATCTTTGTCTTGTGCTTGAAGATGCAGTGGGATCTTCAAAAACTGTCAGCTGCACTGAAACATTCAGGAGACCGTCATTATTGAATAATGTTTTAGCATCTGCCAGAATCCCTCCATGGTTAACTTTATACAGGAAGTCATACCGTGCAATATATGAACCTACAGAGAGCACTTCCAGCTTGATTGATACACCAGATACAAAAGCAACTTCTGTATCAATGTATAATTCATCTGTGAGGTCGTAGATTTGAGAGAGAGCAAAGACCCCTTCTGCTGCTTGAATTGTTGGGTACCTTAAAACAGACTGCTGAGATAAACGGATGATGCCGTTTGACTGGCTTCGTTTCCTAAACTCATCAGCCTGCTTGATTTGTGAGTAATTGTATGACAAATAAGAGCCTGCATACCAACCATATCTAAATTCCAGATGGCTGGGTTCTGGAATAAAATTTAAATGCAAAGGTGAGAATAAGCCTTCTATGCTTCCATACACAATACTTCTCTGCCTAATGGTTAGTGCTCGAGGAAAGTACATAGAAACTTTAGCTCCCATTCCTTTTGGAACAGATCCAACCATACACAGCCTCCCTGTGGAGGCATCCCATGTGCCTTCAGCCGATAGTGTCATGCCTGAAAAACCAGTCCTAGATGATGCTGTGTCACGGTTTACTAGTGTTGGAACCAATCTGAACACCGCTGACACCTTTGCATTACTTGTTTTCCCATCAGAACTCGCGTTCTTGCAATTGACATTCCGTATCATAAGCTTTACATTGTTATAATTCTTGTCAACAAACACAACCTCTTTCCCTAGCACAAAGGGGCCTAGTTTCCCATTCTCAGTGGGACTGTAATTTGTGTATTGAACAGGCAAGATGTTAAAAACCTCATTCGACATTTCCCTGAATATTTTACAGAACTTCGAAGCACTGAAACAGTTTGTTTCCATCAGCTCCTCTTGATGAGCATACGTATTACAAGAACTTGATTTACTTGGACTGAACTGATAATCTGAGAACCAACCCACCTGGGAAGATATAAGGACCTTATCAAAAAATTTAAAACTCGATCTTTTGTGCATACTCATCATCTCTCCCTGAATGCCCCGTGCAGTCAAATTAGATATCTTCGGGTACTTAAGAACAAGTACCAACTGATCATCTTGCACAAGATCAGGGCAACAATTTTCATGTCCCCAGTTCCAGTATGCGTTCTGCCAGTCCACGAGCCATCTTCGAGTAGGCAATGTTGTATTTCCCAACATACACAACAATCTCTCCCCTGCATTCTCTTTTGTTTCAACATACACACCCTCAAAGACTATTGTCAGAACAGACATACCGGGATTCATAGAGAACATTGTTCTGTGATCAGCACTAAAAGACTTACTCTTTGTTATTCCTATAGACATAACCCCACCTACACCAACTCCATTCTGCACATCATCAAGTGACTTTACATCCTTGACCTCGAAATTTATCAGGCTTAAAGAGGCTGAGCCTGTTCCGGGAGGCAAATCAGCTGCATCGAAAGGCATTAGAGGGTTTAATCCATTGTTCTCTTGATCCCAATCACCATTATAGAAAGAAAGCTCATTCTTGATACTTTCAACCATAGCATCATTCAGTATCAATTTAGATCCTGAAGACAGAATACTACTGCAATGCCTTTCGATTTCAGGAAACCGTTTGTATTCAAAGACTAAAGGTTGAGGATCAAAATAGTCTGTGTAGTAATCCTCAAAGGAGAATGCAAAATTGAACAAATGACAAAAAACTTGAATGTTCCAAAGTCCAAAAACCACATACTGAATCTTCATTTATATGTCTATTCTCAGGCTTGTAACACCCTATATCCCCCTTAAGTCCTTAACAACCTTAGAAAGTTGATAAAACGAGCAACTAGACGAATCAAACAATATCCCACATGCACAAGTACGTTGTTTTATTTTATATATTTATCGAGGAAGTGTTAGATTCAATAAGCATAATAAGCCACAAAAATGAAGTGGGAATATAATCAAGGGAAATAAGATTAAGCAGGACTAAATGTGAAAAAAGAACAAAAGTGGAAAATGAAATAAAGTGACTGACTGACCTTTTTGTTGGGTGTTTTTAGCAAGCTTATAATGTCTTGTATATGTAGTGATTCAGAAAATGACTCAAAAGTTTTAGTTTTTGTTAGAAAACAAGTGAATTTGTGCTTGAACTTCCAAGTCTAGGAATCTGAACTTCCAAGTTGGCTAGCTGGTATAGTGGTATACCGTTGACTTATGAAATTATGATTGAAATCAAGCCAAACTTTCACATGCTGACTTTATTTTATTTGCACTACAGATAGTGAACAAGATCCCAATTATGATTGTATCTATTAGTTTACTTCATCCCTTCTCAATACGCTTTGACTTTCACGATTTCAATGCACAATTTTCACCATTAATGACTTCGATTTAGTGTTACAAAAGTAAACAGATTAACCTTGTATAATAGTGATAGAATCTTGTCAAGTTAGTGTTTAAATATTATAAAAATTCAAAATGATACACATTTTTGACAAACGGGGAAGTATACTCTTGTAGATCTGACCATAACCTGTGTAGTGTGTACTTAATTGAGGCAGCCATATTCGAGTTTTCGTCCATGCCTGAATTACAATGCAGTATGTGATCATCAGATTGCCACCCCAAGATTAGTTTACGCAAGGTCGTAGATTAAGCTAAACCAAGATCAGTTTGTGATTTTCTGTTTGATAGAATATTCATATTGATAGTACGGAGTAATGTATAATACTATAATCAAGTCAAATTGCAATGTCAATAATATGTAATTGCAATGTGAGAAGGACTAGTCAAAAGTCTCAAAATTGATATTCATCTATCTCCATTATTAGATGATTCAATCAATTTGGTTCCAAAAAAAAAAAAAATGATTCAATCAATTTGGTTTATTTCCTTTAGTCAGTCTCCATTTTATCTTAATTTATTGGTTTGAGGCTACGTACATGTCTTCAATAGCACCTTCCCAAGACGCACGCATTACACATAGGGCATGGTATAGGCATGGTCGAAATCATAAGGACAGTATTTGTGTAACAGATTGCTCAACACTAATAAATATAGAGACCACCAGTCCACCACTGAGGAACATAGCTCGTTCTGTACTTCTGTCATTCAAGACAACAATTCGTATTTCATTATAATTTACAACAAAAATAAAGATCAATTAGTGTAAATAGCTTTGTACTTAAAATTATTTTAGGTTCTCATTACATCATTTTCCTCAGTCACTAGATTACTTTGTCCCTCTTATTAATAAAAGTACTCCATTTGATTATTTACAAATTCTACAGTAATTACATCATACTTGGGTATAATTTTTCGTCAAAATAGTGAAATTAGATTTACCACTTTTAATTCATATAAATTTTTTTAAAAAATGATGGATCAGAATTTTGGCTTGAATTCTCAAAAGAGAATAAAATTAGCACAGTTTAATCAACTTCGATCATCTGGGGAAATAATCATCAAATCCATCTCATAATTGTATATCCAGAAATTTACAACACAAAATTGTTCAACAAAATAAAAAATGTGGGGAAGATGATTGTTGAAAAGAATCAACAAAAGAATGAAACACAACTGCCCATCCTCCCCTGAATATTGCAGGAAAATCTTTCGACTAATTAGTGCACAAAATGCACTATGTCAACACATACAATTCCTGCTAAGCCGTTGCCTCCATCATATATTATTTGCAAATAATATGTAATATAATTATTCAAGTATCAAAACATTAATAAAATTCAATGTATTTAGTTAGTCGAAATTATATTGTTCTTATTGCATTATTTTTTCAGAATTTAACACAAATCCTCAAATTTAATCGTAATTACATCCTTTAATCGTTATTTTAAATGCCACTTTATATTCATATTCATATAAGTTAATTATAAAAAGATTAAAAAGATGGATCAGAATTATGGCTTGAATTCTCAAAAGAGAATTAAAATAGCACAGTTTAATCAGCTTCGATCATCTGGGGAAATAATCATCACATCCATCTCTCCTAATTTATCCATTAAAATACAAATTAATTCATTCGTCTAATAATTCACCAAATAAAACCCAGAAAAAACATAAATCAATCATTTTAATTCAATTAAATTAAAAATATAGGGAAGATGATTGTTGAAAAGAATCAACAAAAGGATGAAACACAACTGCCCATCCTCCCCTGAAATTAGATATTGCAGGAAAATCTTTCGACTAATTAATGCATATAATGCACTACGTCGATACACACAATTCCTGCTATTTTTTCTCAATATTAAGAAACCAAAAAATTGATCGAAGAAATTAGAAAAAACAGAGATAGAAGAATTGAAAACGGCGACTAAAAACAGAAGTGTAAGAATACTGACAATTATTTTGATTTTTGAGTATTTAAAGAAGATGGAAAAAATTAGGGTTTGTTTTTGGGGCCGATGGTTTTAATTTGATGGGCTACTACCAGTATTTACTATTTTGGCCCATTTTCATGGTTTATCTAGGTTCGGTGACTTCGGTCTACCTTTGTCCCTTAACAAATAAAGTTTGTATTTGTCGTAGAATTGATCATGGGCTGGGTCAATTTTGGTCTAGATTAAAAAGGTAATTTAACCTATTTTCTATAGAGCTATTTTGTTTTGTTCTGTTCTGCTCTGCTAAAATCTATTCTACTTTGCTCTATTAGTTGTGAAAGTCTAGCTCTGCTCTGCACTGCACTGCTCTGCTCTACTGAAATCTGCTCTGTTCCACCCTGCTAAGAAGCTCAAAAGAACAAGGCCTTAGTCGGACCTTTATAAGGGACCAAGTTTGAGTCAAAAAAGGTTATAACCAAATCTGCTATCTCCCAAGTTAGGCCAAAAAATAAAATTTTAGGATGTTCAAATTTCAAAAGTTTTAAAATTTGGGCTTACCCAAACTCGATCAACTGAATTTTGTGCCTAAAGCCCAAATATTCTGCCAGACATGCCAATTTTCGGGGCTGGCTAACTTTATCACCTTTTCTAACTAGTTGAAATATTTTATACACGGGTGTTTCGTGCACCCAACTAAACCAAAATTAGTTTTTGTTTTTTATTTGATGATTAAATGAAAAAAAAATTATCAAAATAAGAACAAAATGTTTAGAGGTGTATCGTACACTCAGGAGTTTATAATACACTCTCTTAATTTCTCGTATTTCGCACTGAGATGGAGAATTGGAGGGTGGTCATAACAAGATGATTTGGTGTCTATGTCAAATGTTTTTTTTTCCTTTCTTTCTTTTTTTAATTACTTTATTTGTTCATTTAATATGCTTGTACTACTCCTATTGACAATCATTTTAGTAATACATGTACTTTTTGGGGCTTATTCACCTCAGCTTAAGTTCAGTTCAGTTTAGCTCCTAATTTCCTTCTCTCATACTCCCTCCGCCCACAATTATCTGCAACATTTGCCATAAATGGGTGATCTCTATTATGTGCAACAATTTTTTATCTTTCCTCTTTTAGTAAATTTAAAGTGTAAAAAGACCATCTTACCAAACTTAAACATATGAGACCACTTTCTTTTCTCCTATTTCCCACTCACTTTAACCCTCTAACAAAATTAAACATATGGGACCACTTTCTCTCTCTTATTTTCCCCCTTTTTACAACTTAAATAAACCCACCTAAACTTAATTTAACTACACTAAAAGTTTTGTTTAGGAGTTCGCAAAAAGGACGTTTGGTGTAGATAATCGTGGGCGGAGGGAGTATAATATTTATTTTGGCTCTATTCAATTCAATTCAGCTCCAATCAATTCAGTTCAGCTCACTTTAGTAAATATGAACAGACCCTTAGGCTATGTTTGGATAACAAAAAAGGGAAGGGAAGGGAAGGAAGGGAAGGGAAAGGAAGGGAGACAAATTTCCTTGTTTGGATAATATATTTTGGGAGGGAAGGGGAGGGGGAGGGAGGGATCCATTTTCCCTCCTCCTTTAATAAAGACCATCCCTTCAAATTGGAGAGATTTGGAGGGAAAATGGAGCTCATTATTTCCTCCACTTTCCCTTCCTTCCCCTTCCTCCTATTTCCCTCCCTTCCATTTCCCTTCTAATTTGTTATCCAAACATAGCATTAGTGTTTTTGTAAGGGCCTGTTCTCATACGTTGAAATTCAGTTCAGTTTAGTTTAGTTCAGTTCAATTCAGCTCAGCTCAGCTACGTTCAATTCAGTTAAGTTCAGTTCAGCTCAATTCAGTTCTGTTCAGCTCATGTGTAATGATATTGCTAATGATATAAAGACAAATTTCATTCTTTTAAGCTCTTATTACAACGACGATAATAATAATAATAATAATAATAATAATTATTATTATTATTATTATTATTATTATTATTATTATTATAATAACAATAATAATAATCAATAAATAGTAATAATAATAATAATCAATAAATAATAATAATAATCAATAAATAAATAATAATAATAATAATAATAATAATAATAATAATAATAATAATAATAATAATAATAATAATAATAATAATAGTATATTTTTCATAAATATTTTAATATGTATATTTGTATATACACATATGTATAATAATAAATAATCAATAAATAATTAAATATCACTAATCTGTAGTTAAAAATCACTAATGAATAAGTTCAGTTCAGTTCAGTTCAGCTGAGTTTAGCCAATGAGAACAGGCCCTAAGTGTTTTATTTTTATTAGCACATTCAATTCACTAATATGGAATTGTGACCACTAAAATATTTAATTATCAACAAGTACAAATTTAATAAAATCAAAATTAACATTAAAAAACTATACATGAACATGATTCTACTAAGTATATATGATTGTTTTTTAAGCTTATGTATAAGGTGCAACTGTGCAAGTAGTGTGCAACACATGTCAAAGGAGTGTATGTGAATAGTATAAAAGTTAAATTTGGACTTAAAAAAAAATAGTAGCGATAAATAACGTCAACTAAAAGATACTCCGTAGGAGTCATTTTTGTAAAATTCAAATCATGTTTATTTATTATGAACATTACACTTAATAATTATGAAGTATTAACTAGTTCTCTATGTGCGCTATGAGTAATGAGATTGTTTTTGTTTTTGATTTTTTTAAGTGTAAACACAAATTTTAAATAGGAAAATTTGATAAAAATAATCCCAACTTTCATTCATTCGCTCAAAATAATTCCAACTATAGATTATTTTTAAATAATCCAAACTTTGGGGATCATTCGCTTATAACAGACCCAACTAGTCACCTAACCTGTAATAATAAGTTGTGCGACACATGTCACCACGTGATTGGTTGGAAATTTAGAAAAAAAAACCCCAAGCCAGCCACGACCACCCTCCCTACCACCACCCACCAGCCTAATTTCGGCGTCGGTGCTTCACCGCCTCGCCCAGACCCTCCATCCCTCGCACCGGCGCTTGCACTTCTACTCCCTAAATCACCTAACCCCCACCCCAAATCACCATTATCAACACCCCAAACCATTAATATCAACACCCCAAACATGTAAAAAAAAAAAAAAAAAAAACCAGCCTCACCACACAAATACCACAATCGGCCCACCCCCACACTCGGAACCCTAGAGGCAAGGGTGGGGGGCGATTTGGTGTTTTTGCAGTGGGGCTGGGTTTTTTTTTTTTTTTTTTTAGGGATTCTGGTTTTAGGTTAGGAGGTTTGGGGTTGTCTTTTTGGTGGTTTAGGGTACGGGGAAAGGCGAAAACGGAGTTGACTGTGGAGCGAGGTCTGAAGCGGCGACAGATAGAGGCGGGGGTGGATTCGACCTTTTTTTTGTCATTTTCAACCAATCTTGAGGTGACATGCATGTGTCACATATCTTCAACAGGTTATTGGTCACTTGGGACCGTTTAAAGCAAATGACCCTTAAAGTTCGGATTATTTAAAAATAATCGGTGGTTGGGATTATTTTGAGTGAACGAGTAAAAGTTGAGATTATTTTTGTCAATTTTTCCTTTTAAGTATGCAAAATATAGAAAAACAAATGAAATAAAGTTCTAACTTTGTTAATTTGATAATTTTAGGGTACAATCTCTATTTTGCTCCTCTAATTTGATCCTTACTTTAGCTTTGACTTGTTTCACACGGGCTGACATGATTCTTGATCGAGGGGCGTTGAACTTTGATCACAACCGAGACAATTGATGCAGAACTATGACTTATTGTTGATGTAGACCTTTAACTTGTTGTTAATGTAGACCTTTGACTTGTTGATGTAGACCTTTGACTTGAATTCATGATTGAGGGCCAACGAGGCTTGATCTCGATCAATGACTATTTGATGTAGAGGTTGAAATCTTGATGAAGTTCTTCATTCCTTCGTGTTGAGGGATGTCGAACCTTGATCTCTTCCACGGGTGATCTTGTAGAGTAGAACGGCACGTCAAATGCTTGTTGTTCTTCTTCAAGGTTTTGAGATGTTTTCTCCAGATAGGTTTAGAGTTTTTGAGAGGTTTTCTAATTCTCTTGATTTCCTTTCCTTCTAAATGAAATAAAGAGAACTCTATTTATAGAGTGAGGTACCCTGGGAGTAGGGTTTGATGTATTTTGGAGTTGGGCTTTCAATATTAGGCTGGACTATTATAACCTTAAGATAATTTAATAAAAATAATTACAATGGGCTAATTTGGTTTATTTCACACAAATTTATTAATTTAAATAAATAGTCAAGCAATCATCGAGTCAATAATTTGACTTTGACCCGTATACGTCCAACGTGGCACATATATAAATTTTACGTGCCTACCGTAAGATGCAGAATCTAAATCTTATATTGACTAACAAAACAATTCAGTGAAATTGCAGTAACTTAAGCGTAAAAGTGGTTGATGAAAAAAAATCCAATAAGTGTCATTGTTGTCAACTTTAAGTAACTCTCATGTCTCAAGGTTTTTTTCATTTTGGCCATTTTAAACCTACTTAATCATGAAAAAATAAAAGTCGGTAACCCTTAAAATTTTATCTGTGAACAAAATTCACATTGTTGAAGTATTCTAGATCTTTTAATCATTTACATGACTATACAACTTTAAATCAATCATAAATGGCTAAATTAAATAAAGGATTTTTTGACATTTGCTACCACTAAAAACGCCTCTCTTCAGATTCGGTACCAATTTTAAAAAATTTTGAATTTTGCTACCACCTAAATCAGAGTCTGTTAAAAATAACTACCACTTAACGGAATCCGTTAGGATTTCCGTTAAGTTTATAAAAAAAAAAAAAAAAAAATTTAAAAAAAAATTTTAAAAAAAGAAAAAACCCAGCCACCCACTGCCACCCACCCCTCCCCCTCCCCCTCCCCCCTGCCGGCAGCGCCAAAAGAGTCGGTCGACGCAAGCGACCTCACCCCCCTCTCTATTCCTCACCCACGAGCCACCACGACACCACCCAAAACCCCAAACCCAGACCACCACCACCGACAACCCTATACCCAAAACCCACGAACCCAGACCTCACCACCACCACGATACCACCCTAACCCCCAAACCCAGACCACCACCACCGACAACCCCTCCCCTCGAAAACCCGCCTCGATCCCAGCCAAAACCCCCAATTGAGCAAATCTCAAACCCTAATTCAAGGGGAGGGGGCTGGGATCGGGGCTTGGATCGGGTTTTCAAGGGGAGGGGGGTTGGCTTTGTGGTTGGTCGCAATTTGGTGACGGTGTTGGTGTTGCTGCTGAAGGGGGGATGTGGTGCGTGGTGTTTCCTCGACGATGAAGGTGGGTGCTACGGTGCTGCTGCAAGATTTTGCGGTGGTGATGGAAGGGCGGTGACGGTGGAGGGAGGTGTTGTGTGCGGTGGTGAGACAAGGGTCGTTGTTGGTGGTTGATTGTTGGTGGTAGCAGGGAGGCTGGAAGGTGGCTAGACGGTGGTACAGCCCCACTAACGGAAATTATAACGGTGTAAGGCATAAGGTAGTAATTTCTAATAAACTCTGTTTATGGTGGTAGCAAAGTAAAAAAAAAAAAAAAATTAATTGGTACTGAATCTGAAGAGAGTCGTTTTTAGTGGTAGCAAATGTCAAAAAATCCTTAAATAAATAAATAAATAAATAATAAAAATAATAATAATAATAATAATAATAATAATAATAATAATAATAATAATAATAATAATAATAATAATAATAATAATAATAATAATAATAATAATAATAAATCCTAGTTGTCTCCTCTCTATTTTTTTTTTTGGATTTTTTTTGAAAAACTACCTTTTAAACTCCAGATTTTGCGAAAAACTACCCTAAAAACAAAATGTTGTAATTAACTACCTTATAAAATATAAAACGTTGTAATTGACTACCTTCTACCGGAATGACACATTTGACTTTTATTTCCCGATGTTGACCTCACGTGACCCTTTAATGACTTAATTCCTCTCTTTTTCCCAAATTTTCCCGCTTTACACCAATTCAACCCATATAATTATCAAAGGGGTTGCAAATAAACAATATAAAATATGAATAATCGTATTGTTAAGGAAAAGCAGAGTTGGTATAAAGCGGGAAAATTTGGGAGAAAATGGGGGAATTAAGTCATTAAAGGGTCATGTGACCCTCACATGACATGGTCAACACCGTAAAATAAAAAATAAATGTGTTATTCTAGTGGGAGGTAGTCAATTACAACATTTTATACTTTATAAAGTAGTTAATTACAACATTTTATACTTTATAAGGTAGTTAATTACAACATTTTGTTTTTAGGGTAGTTTCTCGCAAAATTTAAAGTTTAAAAGGTAGTTTTTCACAAAATATCCTTTTTTTTTTCCTCTCTAGGGTTCTTCAAAAAAGTGCTATATAGACCATCGAATTTCTCCAGTGGCTATTTCCTACCCTTTTCCTTTACTTTCCTTATCTTTTTGTTATTGAATTCAATAAATCCACACTATTTGAAGGTAGTAAGTACCCCAATAGTTGGTTTGAGTGTAGTAAGTACCCCTATGGTGGGCTTTAATTTGATTCAGTTTTGTTGTTGTTTTTTGAGTTAGTAATGGTACATGTTGTTTTATGGGTAAAGATTTGTGCGACATCAAAAAAGAGGTCGGTTAATCATTCGATTACAATCAGAGAATCACACAAATCAAACGGAAATGTCTTTCAAGAATACAACAAAACGATAGACCCCCTCGTCGAAGAAGGCTATAAATCACATCGCGATGTAAAATAGGGTATGAAGAATGTATGATTTGCAACGACGATCATATCATAGCTTTGCTGAAAGGATTTTTTTTTATTTGATTCAATTGTCATGTATTTATTAAATTTAAATCTTTATGTAGATGTCGTATGACTTTTTTATTATTTATGAATCAATCTTTATTCAAAAAAAAATTACATGATTATTTTTGTATATCATTTTTCCCTTTTGGTTAGACTACTTTCACAAAAATAAAAATAAAATAAATAAATAAATAAATTATCAGTCAATTTAAATAATAAAATAAAATTGGTCATAACATCACAAGACCTCACCACTTTATAGATGTGGTGGACTAAGCTCTTCAGCAAAGAAAGAAATGGAAATAGGATCACATGCTTGTTATAATTTACAGTGGCGGATCTTAGCCGAAAATATTAGAGGGGCCGGAATTTAAAAAGTTTACCTCTTGCTCAAAACTAATCTTTGTACCCCAATATTTTATAAGTATTATTTCATTAACTAATTAATTACAATAATTTTTAGGGGGGCCTGGCCCCGGTGGTCGCCTATGATAACTCACAAAATTAGTCTTATAATAACAAGATCACAGTCTTACACAAAAATTACTCCAATAAGAGGATTACAATCACAAATATTAATATATCATGCAAATAATTACAAGAACATAAACATCATGGTGGGTTGTGCGCTTGATTTGTCTTTGGCCGTTTGTTTTTGTTTTGTTTTGTGTATAATTTTGGCGATAATGTTGTGTCATTTTGGCGATATTGTTGTGTCATTTGTTTATGATTTGATTTATTTCCTAGTATGTTAATAATTTTATTTACTTTTCTAAATATAGAATTAAATTAAATGCAAAGAGAATTGGGTTGCCTTAGTAAACAGGTCTCTTATTGATTATTAAGAGGTTTGTTTAATTGAGGAGGAGCTAGATATATACCTCCTCTAAACAGGTCTCTTATGACTTTGTCCTTTCTTGTAATAGGATCATTCACATTTTATTATTATTATTATTGTTAGACAATATTATGTAAATAATATTGGATGTATATTTAGCATAATGTAATTATGTAAACTAGGTTAAGTATGTAACCTATATATATTGTGAATAATAATACTCAGCCTCCTAAGGGAGAATTCCACAATTCTACATGGTATCACGCCATTACCCTAGCCACCAAAATTCTCTTCGATCCTGATCTATCCGTTCTTCCGCTGCTCTTCTTCCTTCTTTACTTCTTCTGTTTTTTTTTTTCCTTTTCTTGTGGTCTGATTGATTGTAGCAATGGGGGACGGTGATGACAATAACAAGACTCCAGATGGTAATGTCAAGACTGCGGTTGTAACTGCTTACCATCCTGCTTTGGCCGTCAACAATATTCGCAGCCTTGTTCCCCTCATTCTAGATGGAGACAAGGTGCAATACTCTCCATGGGCTACACTCTTCCGCAATACTGCCAAAGTCTATGCTGTTCTCGATCATATTGATCCGAAATTCGAGCGACCATCGGACATTGATGATAGCTTGTGGGACCGACTTGATGCTGTGGTCCTTCAATGGCTGTATGGCACAATTTCAACCGATCTTTTGTATCGAATTCTTGATGAAAAGGCTACGGCGAAGGTGGCTTGGAATACATTACGTGACCTTTTTCAAGATAACAAAGGAACTAGGGTTGTGCATCTTGAGAATGAATTTGGTTCAATTGAATTACTTAAATGTGATTCTCTCGCTGACTATTGTCAACGATTGAAGATGGTTTCCGATCAACTTGCTGCGATTGGTCACCCAATTTCTGAGGAGCGATTGGTTCTTCAATTGGCTGGGAAATTAACATCGGATTATGGTATGGTGGCTACGCTAATTCAGCAAGGCACTCCTTTACCTTCCTTTGCCAAGGCATGCTCGATGTTAGAGCTTGATAGAGTCAGTCGTGACCGGAATAAAAGCTCTGCCTCGCCCTCTGCTGTGCTGCTTGCTACGGGAGACACCTCCTCCACGGTTCATCACTCACAATCTGGTGGGTCTTGCGGTGGTGGGCGACCTTCTGGTGGGTCGGGTTCTGGTAAAGCCAAGGGCAAGAAGAACAAGGGCAAAGCTTCTGGTGGTCGTGGGCCGCAACAGCAGCATGTTCCACAAACTGGGTACTACACTTGGCCTACTCCATGGGCTCCTTACTACCCTCCCTGCCCATATCCGTCGATGTCGCCTCAGCAGCAGCCGCAACCGTCTAATCAACAGGGGTTATTGGGTCCTGCTCCTCGCAACCCAAACTCGACCTTTCTTGCGCCTGCTTCTGGCTTTCAATCAACTGATTTACCCGCGTTCTTCAATGCTATGAATCTTCAGCCATCGGACCCGAATTGGTACTTGGATACCGGGGCAACCTCACATCTCATGAATGATTCAGGTATCTCCTCATCTAATTTTGATTGGCGCAATTTAAATACACATATTTTGGTTGGAGATGGCTCAAAAATTCCAGTCACTGGCTCCTGCTCCTCTATTCTTCCAAAGCCTTTCCCTCCCCTTACTCTAAAAAATACTCTTTATGCTCCTAATATTATTAAGAATCTAGTTTCAGTTCGTCAATTCACTACCGATAATTTTGTGTCCGTTGAATTTGACCCATATGGTTTTTCTGTGAAGGATCTCCGGACGGGGAAAATTGTGACGAGGTGCAATAGTGTTGGAGCTCTTTATCCTCTTTCTACACCACATAAATCATCATCATCGTCTCCATCTGTTTTTGCTGCTCTCTCTTCGGACGTGTGGCATAATAGGCTGGGGCATCCTGGCGATCAGATTATTAGCTTTCTTAGGAGTCATAAGCTTATCAATTGTAATAAAGGGGATAGCTTCTCTGTTTGTCATGGTTGTCAATTAGGCAAACATTGCCGGCTACCGTTTTCTATCTCTACTTCTAACACTTTTGCTCCGTTTGATATTATTCACACCGATTTGTTTACATATCCTCTTCATAGTCATACTGGTTTTCGCTATTATTTGCTTTTCCTAGATGATTATTCTCATTTTCTTTGGGTCTTTCCTCTAAAAACAAAATCGGCAGTGTTTAATACTTTTGTGCAATTTCATAATTATGTGAAGACTCAATTTAATAGGAATATTAAGGCTTTACAATGTGACAATGGTCGTGAGTATGATAATGATAGTTTCACCATTTTTTCCCAAAATAATGGCATGATTTGGAGACACTCATGTCCAAATACCTCTCCTCAAAATGGAAAAGCGAAACGTATGATACGTACTATTAATAATATTTGTCGTACCCTTCTTTTTCATGCTTCTCTTCCTCCTTCCTTTTGGGTTGAATCATTACATACGGCCACATATTTGCTTAATATTCGTCCTACTCGTCTTCTCCATAATCTTACTCCTATGCATCTTCTTTATAATAAAGCTCCTTCGTATGATCATATTCGTACTTTTGGGTGTCTTTGTTATCCTAATCTTTCCGCTACTACTCCTAACAAAATGAGTCCTCGGTCCACTCCGTGCATTTTTTTGGGATACCCTTCTTCTCATCGTGGTTATCGTTGTCTAGACATTCAAACTAAGAAGGTTATAATTTCTCGGCATGTGATTTTTGATGAAAAGGTTTTTCCTAATTCTTCAAATTATACACCTAATCCTAAGGATTATGAATTCTTGGTTGATGATGACATTTCCATTCCACCTCCTCTTTGCATTCAACAAATTCCTACGAACCAGCATACTTCAGGCCCAATATTGGGTGAAGGGCATAATAGCCCATTGGGAACTAGTGGGTCTGTTCAATCAGCCATTAGGTCTCAACGGACTACCCCCACTCCAATGAGCTTGCAGCGTCCGGCCCAACTTGACACAATTAGTCATGTTGATGCCTTTGCTGATCCGTTGGGTTCCTCTTCTTCTTTGGGCTCATCTAAGCCTTCTCACATTGCTCCCACTCCTCACCCACCTCATACTATGCAAACCCGTGCAAAATCTGGAATTTTCAAGCCTAATTCAAAATATGTGAATTTAGCTCTTGTAATTTCTGCTATGCCTACTAAGTCGCCTCTTCCTCGGTCCCCTATGAAAGCTTTAACTGACCCCAATTGGTATAAAGCTATGTGTGACGAGTATAAGGCCATGCTTGATACTCATACCTGGGATTTGGTTCCGCGTCCTCCAGACGCAAATGTCATCCGTTGTTTATGGGTATTTACTCATAAGGAGAGGTCTAATGGTGATTTTGAACGACATAAAGCTCGGTTGGTTGCAAATGGGAAGGGTCAGGAGGTTGGTATTGATTGTGGTGAGACTTTCAGTCCGGTTGTGAAGCCGGCTACTATTCGTACAGTTTTGAGTTTGGCTTTTTCTAGGAAGTGGTCTATTCATCAGCTTGATGTGAAGAATGCATTTCTTCATGGTCACTTACAGGAAACTGTTTACATGCATCAGCCTCCCGGGTTTGTTAATCCTGACAAGCCTAAGCATGTGTGCCTTCTTCGCAAATCTATATATGGCCTGAAACAGGCTCCTCGTGCCTGGTATCAGCGGTTTGCGACTTACATTCTTTCTCTTGGTTTTGTCAACAGCAAAAGTGATACTTCATTGTTTATTTTCCGTCGGGGAACGGAAACTGCTTATCTTCTCTTGTATGTTGATGATATCATTCTTACCTGCTCCACTACTAGTCTGCGGCAGCGTATTATCACTCTTCTTAGTTCTGAGTTTGCCATGAAGGACCTTGGTCCTCTCTCTTATTTTTTGGGGATTTCTGTGACACGGTCTAAGGATCAAATGTTTCTTTGTCAACGGAAGTATGCTCAAGAAATTTTGGCAAGGGCAAATATGTCTTCTTGCAAGCCCGCCAACACTCCTGTTGATACTAAGTCCAAACTTAGTGCAAGTGGTGGCCAACCAATTGATGATCCTTCTTCTTATCGTCAACTTGCCGGGGCATTGCAATATCTTACCTTCACCAGACCGGATATCTCTTATGTATTCCAACAGATTTGTTTGTTCATGCATGACCCTCGTGTTCCTCACCTTCATGCCTTGAAGCGTATTCTACGGTACCTCCAAGGTACTCTTGATTTTGGTATGCATCTCTCGTCTACTCCAGCTTCTGGTCTTATTTCTTATTCTGATGCTGATTGGGGTGGTTGCCCGGATACTAGACGATCTACGTCTGGATATTGTGTTTTTCTTGGGGATAATCTTATTTCTTGGTCTTCGAAAAGACAAGCTACATTATCGCGATCTAGTGGTGAGGCCGAATACCGGGGGGTCGCTAATTTGGTAGCCGAAACATCTTGGTTGCGCAACTTACTTCTTGAGTTACATTGTCCTTTGCGCAAGGCGACGGTGGTTTATTGTGATAATATTAGTGCGGTGTACATGTCCCATAATCCGGTTCATCATCAACGGACTAAACATGTTGAGATGGATAGTCACTTTGTTCGTGAGAAGGTTGCACTTGGTGAGATTCGTGTTTTACATGTTCCTTCTTCGTATCAATATGCTGATATTTTTACGAAGGGTCTACCGACACCGTTGTTCGTTGAATTTCGCTCCAGTTTGAGCATTCGTCCTACTCCCGCTCCAACTGAGGGGGTGTGTTAGACAATATTATGTAAATAATATTGGATGTATATTTAGCATAATGTAATTATGTAAACTAGGTTAAGTATGTAACCTATATATATTGTGAATAATAATACTCAGCCTCCTAAGGGAGAATTCCACAATTCTACAATTATTATTATTATTATTATTATTATTATTATTATTATTATTATTATTATTATTATTATTATTATTATTATTATTATTATTTTCATGCATGTATCTTGCATAATTGTTTGCCAACACAATATTGACCTAATACGAGTAATAAGAAAGAAACCTTCTATCTTTGAGGTTGGAGTTAAATCTTTACTAGATTAGAGATACTTTAAGGGTAGAGTTTCCTTTATCCTTTTACTAGGTTAGGTCCCATGTCATGTAAAGATTATTAGTGTAGTTATTTATTATCGGTTTAATGTGATATTTAATTGATAGAATATAGTGTATAAATTTTCTAAATTTATCATGGACAAAAATGAAGTATTACATTTGACATAATGAAAATGGAATATCATGCTTAATTGACATTCTAATGTTTCAACTACATAAGAAAATTTATATTAGCTGAATATATAATGAAAAAGATTAAAATTAATTATAAGGAAAAAAAATCCTTAAAAAAACATAGAAAAAAGTTTTTTTTATTTATTATTTTATTTATTATTTTTTTTAAGGGAGATGATATGAGTTTTGACAAAACATTCTATACCTATATACTTATTAGTGATCATAAAGGGTTGTTTGGCTACACAAAGAAAATGGGGGAAGTGGAAATTTATGGGAATTTGAAAATGGATGAGTTGTTTGGTTGATAATAAAAAGTGTAAATTAGAGAATTGCGAATTTGCAAATTCATGGTAATTGTGACTTCCCACAAAACATGGAAAATTAATTACCCGACCCTCCTCCCTAAGTAAGTCAAAATTTCCATGATTTGCAACTTCCTTCATGCCAACTAAACAACTTTATGCAATTCCCATGACTTTGATCGATTTAGGAATTTAGTTCCTATGAAATACAAATTCCCATAGCAACCAGATGACATTGTAATGTCTTGTTTTTAGTCATTATTTTTTGTCTATCTCAATAGTATCCTTGAAGCGGATATTATATTTGTCACACAAAAACTTGTATTAGAAGATAATTTTTTTTTGTAAGAATACTATACTTTTCATATTAGTTAATTGAATGTCAATATATTTGTTTTGATGATTGTGAAAACAAATGATGATTATCTAACTAATATGTGCATTGAGACGTGTATGAACTGTATTGAGATGCACTACAAAAAAACCAGTGAATTGTGACCGCCAGCACCGGTCGCAATTTTTGAGGAAAACAGTCGCTATTCTCAATTGCGACCGTCACCGGTCGCAACAACACGGTCGTAATTTTAATGGTCGCAAAAAAGCCACTTGGCGGTCGCAGATCAAATTGCGACCGTTTTTCGTATTTTCAACGACAGTTTTTTTAACTGACGTAATTTGTTATTTGCGATAGGCAAAGCGGTCGCAATTTCTGGAAATTACGACCGCCTACGACGGTCGCAAAATTCGGGGATCTGCGACAGGCAGTGACGGTCGCAATTTTTAACAAATTACGACCGCCTGTGACGGTCGCAAATTCTTGTGATCTGCGACACGCCCTGGCGGTCGCAAAAACATGGGATCTGCGACATGCCTTGACGGTCGCAATTTTCAGTAAATTACGACTGCCTTAGACGGTCGCAAATTCCTGGGATCTGCGACATGCCCTGACGGTCGCAAAAACATGGGATCTGCGACAGGTTAGATAAACGGTCGCAATTCCTCATAGAATTAGGGCAATTTATTATTATAATGCAATTTTCAAATAATTACAATTTGCATTATCGATGCCATCCTAACCTGAACCTATAACCTGTTATCATGTGATTTAATTTCAAAATTAATATAAAATAAAAATAAAATGCATAATCCATATAGATAATAATATTAATAATTAAAAAGTCCAACTTCGAACAATACATACAATAATAATGTTCAAGTTAATAGTAATAGTAATTAGTTAGTAATAGTTTTATAAGCTTAACTTTAAAACTAAGTTAGGTCTATATGAACAAGTAATGGCCTATGTTCCTTCAAAAAATAGATAAGGCCAACATGTAACAATATAATACCAAAAAATAACGAAATGGCCTATATCCCCCCCCAAAAAAACCTAAGGCCTATATTCCCAAAAAATAAACCTAAGGCCTATATTCCCCCAAAAAAATACTAAGGCCTATATCAACAATACTAATGTAAGAGCTTTATGAACAAAAACTACGACACCGGAGTCTGGTGACCAAGCCCACAACCACTCATGTCCGGGTCATCTTCCCTACGAAACTGAAATGGAGGACCACCTGAACAGTTAGAGAACAAGTTCTGCAACATTGTCTCCATCATTCGCTTACTCTCAATTGATGCCTCCTCCCGCTCCTTCTTCAATGCCTCCTGCAATTGCGTTGCAAACTGTGCCTCCATCTGTGCCTGCATTTGCACTTTTGCCTCCTCTATTCGCTCGGCAACCTCGGCTTGCACACGTTCCTCCAACTGTGAAGCTATAGAAGGATTGTACGATTGCAAGCCTTTCTCGGAAGAGGGGGTGTAAAACAAACTAGCACTTGCACCTAGGCCCTTCACTACACCCTTTTTCTTACCACCAACGACCTCCCAGTATAGCTGGTTAGGGTCCGGTTGTGACCCTTCTTGAGTGGAAGACTCGTCAAGCTTCTTTTGGTAGGCTTCCTGAAATCAAACAAAAAAAATTATGCATATTAAACATGTTTATAGGTTCAAATTGCGAAAACATACACATTTTCAAGTATTTACAAGGCTATAGGTTCGTGACTAGGCTAAAATGGCATAAATGACCTTCTAACTTACCCATTTTCTTTGTTTTTGCTACATTATAAGATTTTATCAATCAAACAACTCATATTTAGCTTATTAAACATGTTTATAGGTTCAAATTGCAAAAACTTACACATTTTCAAGCAGATTCATGGCTATAGGTTCATGAGTAGGCTAAAATGGCATAAATGACCTTCTAACTTACCCATTTTATTTGTTTTTGCTATATTCTAAGATTTTATCAATCAAACAACTCATATTTAGCTTATTAAACATGTTTATAGGTTCAAATTGCAAAAACTTACACATTTTCATGCATACTCAAGGCTATAGGTTCATGAGTAGGATAAAATGGCTTAAATGACCTTCTAACTTACCCATTTTCTTTGTTTTTGCTATATTATAAGAATTTATCAATCAAACAACTCGTATTTAGCATATTAAACATGTTTATAGGTTAAAATTGCAAAAACTTACACATTTTCATGCATATTCATGGCTATAGGTTCATGAGTAGGCTAAAATGGCATAAATGACCTTCTAACTTACCCATTTTCTTTGTTTTTGCTATATTCTAAGATTTTATCAATCAAACAACTCATATTTAGCATAGTAAACATGTTTATAGGTTCAAATTGCAAAAACTTACACATTTTCATGCATATTCGTGGCTATAGGTTCATGAGTAGGCTAAAATGGCATAAATGACCTTCTAACTTACCCATTTTATTTGTTTTTGCTATATTCTAAGATTTTATCAATCAAACAACTCATATTTAGCATATTAAACATGCTTATAGGTTCAAATTGCAAAAACTTACACATTTTCATGCATATTCAAGGCTATAGGTTCATGAGTAGGATAAAATGGCTTAAATGACCTTCTAACTTACCCATTTTCTTTGTTTTTGCTATATTATAAGAATTTATCAATTAAACAACTCGTATTTAGCATATTAAACATGTTTATAGGTTAAAATTGCAAAAACTTACACATTTTCATGCATATTCATGGCTATAGGTTCATGACTAGGCTAAAATGGCATAAATGACCTTCTAACTTACCCATTTTATTTGTTTTTGCTATATTCTAAGATTTTATCAATCAAACAACTCATATTTAGCATATTAAACATGTTTATAGGTTCAAATTGCAAAAACTTACACATTTTCATGCATATTCAAGGCTATAGGTTCATGAGTAGGATAAAATGGATTAAATGACCTTCGAACTTACCCATTTTCTTTGTTTTTGCTATATTATAAGAATTTATGAATCAAACAACTCGTATTTAGCATAGTAAACATGTTTATAGGTTCAAATTGCAAAAACTTAAACATCTTCTCGAGCTTACAAAGAATTTCTACAATGTTATGTTCCAATCTTTCCATATCACTCAATTTGATGGTGGAACAACAAAGATCACAGAAGAAAAGACTAATCTCAGTAATAGCTTTCCAAACATGGACCGGGAGCAATTCCTTCAAAGCAACTGGCAACAATCTATCCATGAAGACATGACAGTCGTGGCTCTTTAAACCATGAAGCTTACATGATTGTAAATCTACACATCTACTCAAATTAGAAGCATAACCATCGAGAAATTTCAAGTTCCTTACCCTCTCGCATAACACTTTCTTTTGAGCCTTGTCGAGTGAGAATGGGGCTTTCGGCAAAGTGTCTTTGCCTCTCGCATCCTCCATCACATGTAGTTGTGGTCGTTTGCAATATTTGGCAATGTCATTTCTAGATGCTACTGTGTCTGAAGTATGTTTTTTCACATCCATCACTGTGTGAATTAGTTGGTCAAAGAAATTCTTTTCAATATGCATCACATCGAGGTTGTGGCGGAGGAGAAGAGTCTTCCAGTACGGTAGCTCCCAAAGAACGCTTTGCTTAAACCAACCTAGTTTCTTCTTTTTCAAGCTTGCAAGTGCTCCTGGTCCATCTGTTGCCTTAGCAAAGTGTTGAACTTGTTGCTATAGCTCATCGCCGGACATTATGTGAGGTGGTGTCCCCTTTTCAACCTTGTTCTTACAAAAAGCAATTTTGTTGTTTCGAAAAGGATGTTCGGGAGGAAGAAATTGTCGGTGACAATCAAACCAAGACATTTTACCACCATGTTCAAGCCAAAAAGCTTTTGATTTGTCCAAGCAATATGGACATGCTTTTTTACCAGCTGTTGCCCATCCAGAAAGCATACCATAGGCTGGGAAATCACTTATAGTCCACAAGATTGCTGCACGCAAATTGAAGTTTTTTCTTTGCGAGATTGTAACACCCTAGAATTTCCTTTATTTTAAAAATACTTGTTTTGCCCTGTATAAAACTTTGAATAGGAATATCTAAGACATTACCACCACCGTGAAAACGGTTAAGGCAAATATCAAAGATACACAGCGGAAGACTAATTTTAAAAACCTTTCCAAAACAAACCAACTTGAAAAGCTAACCAAACGAAAGTAAAGTTAAAACCAAAATGAGCGAAGTAAAATGAAAATCAACCTACAACTTGGAACCATTAAAGGCCCTTATTAAAAACCAAACCAAATTCAAACTTGATGTTAGCTTCACATATAAATTTTAGCATAAATAATTAAAGTAGAAACACATTGTAACTAATATAAACTAGCATGATTCGCTCTTCACTCGTGCCCCATCATGAATATGCCTCAATACCTAAAAAGCTTATCTCTACTTGTCTCCACTACTCTCCATTAAAAATGGGTCATCATAGGGCCAAGATAAAGATATGGCCAAAACACACAAATACACACAATCAGCAAAGCTGAGTACATAAGCGTAATTAAACACACTAACATGCTTTCACCTATCAACACACACTTACCTCATTGCACCTGTTCACAAGCACACACACCAATCAACGAGACACACTGACTAGACACTAATTAATTCATTTTGCATTGATTACGCATCGAACGGGTTTCCACCTATTAACCTCCCCCAAATAAATTTGAGGTTAACTGGCACGGGAGCTAACCGTGCCAGCGACAAAACCACACAAAGGTGGTGGAATTCCTGCGCATAATAATAACTAATAAAAAAGGAATATACAGCGTCCTGTACTCCATTGGAAGTTATGGTTAAATATAAAACCTCATAACCCCCCCATTGTTCATACTCAAGGTATATACGTTCCAAGAGTTTTGGTGCGTAATCTCTTTCACTTTACGTTATTTACATATTATTAGACTTGGTGATGACTCTCAAAACATAATAAGTCAATCAAAAATAATTATACAATCAAACAAACATGCCAATTTAATTCTTAAATAATTAGTGACTACATATTATTTATTGTTGAACCCTTTTTAATTCTACCTCAGTGTCAAAGACACCTTAAACGCATAATGCGCCAAAAATCCTATCCCTTGGTGTTAAAAACACCTTAAGTGCACAAAGGCACCAAGATACAATTTATTCCTTGTGTACATAGACACTTATATAGCTCCTTCCTCATGCTTAAAGCATCAATAAAAATTATTTGAACCATAATAAAATTCCTTTTCAATATTCCAAACATAATTAAACATGTAGTTGAATTAATCATGCCTTCTAACATGCCATAAATAAAAATGTGGTTCAAACACAACATGCCCAAAATATAATTTTCCAATCCATAACCATCACAAATAATTCATGCTTCACAATTCAATCACAAACACCATAAATTCACAATTCCATACATAAACCTTAGCATGATACTACTTGTAATTGATTGAAATCCAACCTAGCATGATTCTACATCATCAAAATATGTTAAGTACGCGTACGTACCTCAAATAAGCTCTTAAAATAACCGAGTACTCTACAACAATTCTCGAACCAAGTCTCCTACATAAAGGGACAATAATACTATATTAATTACCCTTGTATACACAATTTCCAGCAACTTAAACTCACTTTAAATAACTTATAATAATCTGAAAATTATTTTAAAACCCCTAATTAAACTCCTTTTTAATGGATAATCACACCCTTTTATTAAAAATCACAATTATACTACTTTAAATAAAATTCCAACATTTTAAACTAATCAAAAATCCTTTAAAATTTCATCAAAATACATCTTTATACTTAAATTATCCATAGAAACATTAAATTATCTCTTACCCCTTTTAAACTCAAAGATGAAATTTAAAGCATAAAAAAAAAACTTCGTTAAAAATCAAAAACTGCTCGAAAATCGTATTTAGAGGCTGAATTTGGCCACGAGAGGGTGGGGCTCACTACCAAAGTTAGTGTCTTTCTTAAAACGTTGTTTACACTCGAAAAACACTACTTTTTTTTTTTTTTTTTTTATCAAAATCGGAGGAGTTTAGAACCTGATCGGGATTAAAACGGGATTAATATTAACGAACGGAAATCTAATAATTAAAACATGAATTTACGTGTTCAAAATAATCTGGAATTAAGTTAAACTAATAAGTAGTTATAATCACCAAAATTTCAAAACATCATTACTATAAAAGCCCTAAATCAATTATTCATTAAAACCCTAAAATCATGATTTTCAATAATTAAAAACCCTAGGTTATAAAATTTACAAAATCTGAAAATTATAAAGTTTAATCATCAAAATACAATTTGATACTAATTAAATTAATTTCAAACAATAAAATCAAAACCCATAAATCAATAATTATAATTACACAAATTAATAAAACAAAGAAGAGAGAAAATAAGACTAACCTTTTTGTGTGGGAAATTTTTGGGGATTCATGGGGTATTTATAGAGTAGAGAGTGTAGGGTTAAATTTGGGCTTATAAAAATGTGGGCTTGAGTTATGGGATAGGGCTTAAGTTATAGGTTTTGAAATGGGTTATTCCAATAAGAGTATGTAGGAATAATTTACATTGCCCAATAATTAATAAATGTTTGGCCCAAAACATATTTTACTTTTATAAAACTTTATATTTAAAGTACTTTAATTTAACCCTTTAAAATATTTAATTAAAATATTTGAGCCCTTGACAATACATTTTATTAATACTTAAATACTTTATAAAAATACATAAAAATACGGGGTATTACAGAGATGTCGTAAGTTGTTGCACCAACATTTCACAGTTCTTTCAGTTCTTCAATTAACGGTTGCATATACACATCCAAGTTCCCCTTCGGATTTTTAGGACCAGGAACGAGCAAAGAAAGGAGCATAAATGGTTTTTTCATGCACATCGATGGAGGCAAGTTATAAGGGGTCAGAATGACTGGCCAACATGAATACTGACCCCCAAACTTGCCATTAGGAGCAAACCCATCGGTACACATACCAAGTCTCACATTTCTAGGTTCAGATGCGAAATCGGGGAAGGATCTATCCAAGTGCTTCCAAGCTTCACTATCATTAGGATGTGCCATTGTGCCTTGGACTCTTGGATTTTTGGAATGCCAAGTCATTTCCTCCGCAACGTTCTTTGTTGCAAACAACCGTTGTAGCCTTGGAGTGATTGGAAAATAGATGAGTTCTTTTATTGGAACCAATGACCCCTTTGAAGTCCTCTTGTATCTATCCCTTTCGCACACTCTACACTTATCTAACTCAGCATCAGCTTTCCAAAATAACATACAACCCTTTGGGCATGCATGGATCTTCTTGTGCGGAAGCTCAAGTCCGTTAAGAATCTTCTTTGTATCATAGAATGTTTTCCCCATCTTATTATTGTCGGGAATCGCTTCGTTCAGTAATGAAGCAAACCCATCAACGCACCTATGGGGCAAATTGTATTCCGACTTCAAAGATACAATTCGAGATGCCATTTCTAGAACAGACATGGAGCTACCTTCGTATAGTGGTTGCTCGGCAGCCTTTAAAAGCTCTAGAAATGCTTTTGCTTGAGCATTTGACTCTTCGTCTGAACCACTAGTACTATCGTCACCTGGTGGTTTATGATTACTCCCAAGAGCATCGAGAACCATTTCACGGTAAGTATTTGGAAACACTTGATGTAGGGAACCCTTCACCATGAGAAACCTAATCATAGTAATCAGGTATAAACCCCTTTTTGTACAAATAGAGTTTTACTGTGTTGGCATCATGAAGACGTCTATTCTTACATAACAGACAACGGCATCTTACTTCATCTATGCCCGGGCTCTCAGGATGAGCTTCACAAAACCGTATGAATTGTTCAACACCATCCACAAACTCTGGCCTAAGTCTATGAGCATTACCGCCATCGTATCTATCGTACATCCACCAACGCTCTTTCCTTTTCATGGCGACAAATTCTACAACACTATGAAAAACAAATCACATTAATCATTCACACTGAACTTGTATTCATTACAATAATGGCATACGATACAATTAGAATCGAAATGATATCCAAAGGTCCTTATCATGACTTGAACAGGAAAGCTGATTTCACATTCTTTATTAAGAGATTTAAACATATGTTATGTCACATGCTTCTAACTTGATAAATAATTATAATTTTTACAACATTTTTTCTAAGATACTTATTATTTATAATTTACAATATTGATTAAATTATTTATAACTTACAGTAAAAATTATATTTATACCATTTCAAAGTAAATTGATGTAACATTAATATAATAATAAAAGCAATATGATTTGTATACTTAACAAAGATGGGAGTTTGATAACAAAAATCAAAATATAAAAATATTAAAAAAAAAAACAACCACATGTAACCCTTCATGAAAAAACAAAATAATTTACAAAATACTTTATAGAACCATAATACAAATTATTGTTCAAAAGATTATAATAACCCCTTAAACATACATATTTCTAATAAAGCCATTGTAATTCAATAAGAATTATTTTTTTTTTAAACGAAAACTAAAATTATCCAACACATGAGTTCACACCATCCAATAGTCCTACATTGGACATAAAGCAAAATAAATTTCTATTCCAACCAAAACACATCCAAGTTCTAACCTACTGTAGACACCCATTTGTGTCTCCCCAAAACCAAACCCGGTGATGAGTACCTTTCACATCGAATCATAATCGAATGAAGCGAAAGTGTGGAAAGTCTAGTGTTGCGGAAAGTTTTATTTTATTTTCTCTTCTCTCTGTTTTTGAAAACTTATTTTTAAGAAAACAGTCAATCCAGTTTGGTTGGTCCATGATATGGGTCCAATAGTAGTGTAGTTGGATGGGGCTTGCAAAGACCTTATAAGCCCAATTCCGATGAATATTGAGGAAGTTATTGCCAATTTACTAAACTGGGCCCGGTTTGAGCTTTATATACGGCCCAATGATCTAGGGGAGGGCCTAATATGATTTATCATTCCTAATGCAATTAGGAATGGTTTTGGTCTTCTAGAGTCTTCTAGAAGGTTCTTTTCATTCCTAATTCAATTAGCATTGATAAATTGACTTTTGTTGACTTTTCAGAGTTTTAATCAAAATCAAATAGCATTTTCGAGGGAATTATATGATTTTATCCTCCAGTACGGCAAACTTATCTGATTTTTGAAAACGCGTTAAATTTAAGCTTGGCATCTGCCCCAGGCCTTGGCGCCTGGAACCAGGCCTGACGCTAGCCATTGGCGCCTGGCGCTAGTGTTGGTGCCTGGCGCCAGCTAGCCAGGGTTGACGCCAGCTCTGTTTTTTATGCGTCAGACTCTGTTTTGTTTAATTTATCTTTTTGGCCGATTTTCTCTATAAATATCGTATTAAAAACTTCGTTTTCAATCATTTACATTCACCTACAATTAGTTTTCATTCGCAATCATTAATTCTCTAATTCTCTCTTAATCATTCACCAATTCTCATGATCTACAATCAGTTTTAATTAGCATTCATTCATTGTTCTTCTTTAAACTTTGTTTTCAAATACAAAATTTCGCATTCACAAGATCTAGAAACACCTAGCCATATTCGAAGTTGCCTTCGCCCTAGACGCGAAAGGTTTTAATTTCTGAGGGTTTGGTCCCAAATCTCTCTTTCAATTATTTAATTTAATTGTTTGTTTATTATTTTCCTTGAAGTTACTAACGTGTGTATTTTGTTATTAGAAAGAGGTACGAAGCATCAAAGTAAGTACTTTAATTGATTTATTGATATTATGATGTAGAAATCATGTTTATATTGTTATTATGATATTCCTAGTATCATGTCTAGGGTAATTTTAATATTAAATATGATTGTTACGATGCTTCCTATATTCTTCCTAATGTTTATGATTGTTAGTATCATGTTAGGATTAAAGATTTGATTTTTGTTGCTTAGTGACATGCTAGGTTTTGTTATTAATCTTGTTAGTATCATGCCTAGGATCTTGCTATTATTATTATGCTTTAACATGAACGTGATTATGATTATAATTGTTATAATTTATGATAATTATATTATTATTATTATTATTTCGATGATGATTATTTTATTTATGATTATTATTGTTATGATTATAATTTTATTATTCATGATATTGATTATTATTATGTTGCTTGATTATTATTATTTTTATTGCTTGATCACGCCTTTTATGCTTGTTTAAAGGGAATTGATACTCGTAATCACGCTTAATAAGATAATTAATAATCTTGTTAGGGTTAATTTGATTATAATTCAAGTGATCGCCAATAATAGTTTTATTTGTGCATTAAATTCAACCAACATAGATAAACAGGTTTAGGGTTAAACCTATTGATTGCATGTTAATTAGAAAGCGCACATGAATACGATCAGAATAAAGTAGAGGCCTATTATTAGGGCAGGTTCAATCTCTTTTAGGTTGGATTTGTACCTTCATCCCCGAACCCTTATTTGGTTCTAGACCTTATGGAGTTGACGATCTCTTGGATCGTTAAGGGGTGTAACCTTCACCTCGTGAACGGTTTACAAGTTCTTAAAAAAAACTTGTTGGCGACTCTTTTGCTCTATCTTCTTCCCTTTTGGACGCCACCGTACTTTAGTGTATGATCACAGTGGGGTTCAAGCTAGTGGGATTTAAAGCTTGAACTTTATTCCCTACACCTACGCATAATAAAGCGTAAAAAATCCAACAATGAACCAAGCTATCAATACCAAACTAAAATTATCCAACACATGAGATCACAACTCCATAAACAACTAACATAAATATGAATCATATTGCACAAGTAAAAGAAGTAGATAAATAAGGGAAGAAAAACACACAGCGGAGGAGTTGACCAGAAAAGCAGAGGCGGCAACGAAGGTGTTCCTGGTATACGGTGGTGTTACACTTTTAGGCATGGTATTTATAAAAAATTTTAAAATGAAAAAAATAAACAACTACAGCCGACTTACCTAGTGGGGGCGATGGAAAAAGACAGAAAAAGGAGGAAGGTCAGGCAGAAGCGGAATCTGGCGACGATGGAGCTGCAAAGGGGGTTAATTTTTGACTCTTAATTAGCTATTTCAGATTAAATAACGAAATTAAAAAAAAAAATTAAAAAAAAAATCAACCAAAAGGTCAAGATTGAGAACATAGCTTTAATCAAAAGTTCAATAGTTAAATTTCACCATCTTTTGTGCAACGAGTGTATTTTATACAATAGAATAAATGGTTTAATTTTTAATTTAAGTCGATCTAGAGTTACTAAGCATGTGTATATTATACACCTGTTGTATAAGATTTATCGTTATTGCAAGTTGTATTTTGATGTTTGTTGTCTTTGAAAAGGAGAAACTTTATTGCACAAATATCTTTAGGTTAGTCTGGTAAGTAATGCGGAGTACGTTGACAGTTATTGCAAAACATATGAATAGCTAATCAACCAAAGCTTATGATGTGATGTGTTTTGTATTCCTTATCGCATGCATCAATTATCATCCTGTTTTAGGACCTACAAAAAAAGGAAGAAATGGTTGATGCTAGCTCTTCATCTAATGGCACAAAATTATAATGGGCCTGTTGACTCGAATGAACAATATAAGAGGGGGGGTGAATTGTATTGTAGAGGAACTAGGGTAATTTTTGCGGAATTTATAAAGGAACTCAAATAAATACTAAAAGTGCAAAGAGAGATTTTACGTGGAAAACTTCTTGGCCCTAATCAAGAAGAAAAAGCACGACCACAAGGGATTTTAAACTCAATTCTTAATAATAATAGGGCAAACAACCTATTACAAATTAAGACTCTAAACTCAAGTTCCTCTATGAACTTAATCTCCCTTCAACTGATCCCTCAATCAGTCGAACTCTCAAACTCTCTCTCTTTCTCCTTGCTTCACTCAAAGCAATAAAGCACTCTTAGAGTTTCCCCAAACTCTAACGCAATACAACTTAGAAGATTAAACTCTAAATTGCTAAGTACAAAGACACTCAAGGACTTAAGTGGATTATAACTCTTTTTCAAAAGCTAAAAGATTGTAATGCTCAAGTGCGTTTTTCCAACTAAAAACCCAAGGCTATTTATAAAAGAGTTTGGCAGTTAAAACGTAGTTGCCTTGACCACCACTTAATCACAACTTCCTTAAACTGAGGAAGTGCAATTCGTGGATACTTGGGCAGCAAGCTGAGCATATTACAAGAAAGTGGTTTACTGCTTCCACTTTTTTCTCAACCTCCTTGACCAAGTAAAACAACCGTTCATAAAGAGATTTTTCCAAATTAAATTTTCCAAAATAATAGGATAAAATTAAAACAGAAAATCTTTTTAACTAACAAGATATTTTAACTCAAAAAGATATTTCTGAAATAGAATTAAAACAAGTTAAAATATGAAAAAATAAAATCTTTATCAAATAAAATTAAATCCACTTAAATCCTATTAATTGTAATGTACTTAACAAAAATACAAGTTGCCTAAAGTAAAGATAAAATACATTAGACTCCTTGATACTCTGAGAAACTTCGACTCTAAAGCTGCAGTTCCTTACTAAAGGAACTTCCCTTTGAAGCTTCAACTCTTGAGCTTCAGTTCCCTTAAAGGAACACGACTTGATTGATTTCTTTATTCTTCCATAGCTAGCTCTGATCTTGTTCCATGCTCCCTTCTTACTCAAGAATATCTTAGCACAAACCTGTCATAAATCAAAGCTAAACTCGAAAGTTAAACTTGTTATAAGTTTGCTTAGGTTCCTTGAGTCATCATCAAAACATATAAGGTCAACAATATTCCCCTTTTTTAATGAATGACAAACCTAAGCAAACTCAATAAAGAAGTAACAATCAAGTAAATCAGAACTAAAATTAAAATAAGGAACTGAAATAAATTTATAATTTATACCTTATATACCTTAGTTATAGATGGATGGAGAAGCTTTGTCAACAATTGAGTTTTCCTTTCTTTTCCCCCTTTTGGCTTTCATCAAAATTAATGCATATATATATATCTAAACACAGCACCATTTTAATGGTTTGTGTCCAAAGCATAGAACAAAGCACATATAAGCAGAAATAGTATGCAAATACTCATAAAGCAAACAAGCAACATCCATATAAACAAACTGATGTTCCTCCAGAACATCAAAAACAAAATAAAATACCCTGTTTAAAAGTTTACAGACCAAAAGAAGCGAAATAAACCAAGTTAAATACAGACCAAAGTCAAAAGATAGTTTGATAGATAAGATAGACAGAAAATAGGATTAGACTGTAGTGGTTGGGGACTTGTGCTCTTCTCCTGTTTCCTCAGCAAATTCTTCTTCAACAACAATCTCTTCCAGCTTCTTCAACAAATCAGCCTGGCCTTGAGAGAGAGTTGAAGTGCTTTCCTTCATAGCTGAGGTGAGTTCCTTAGAAGCATGCACCAGGTCTCCTACCAGCTTCTCAAGAGCCCCAATTCTCAGGAGTAGAGTTGGTTGAGCATCAGACAGCAGCTTAACAGCATCTTTGAGTGCCTTCAGTTCCAAGGTGGAACTCACAGAACTAAAGGCAGCAAATCCTGAACCTGCACTTACTGAAGCAGAACGAGTGACAGTTTCTTGCATAAATATACCCTGTTCCCCCTGAACAAAGGCTTTCTCCTCACTGAGATCCACAAAAGCAGCTGGAGTCTCATCTTTTGTTTTTGGCTTAACAGCCAACCTAATGCTCTTCCTTTTCCTAGTGCCAGTAGCACTACTTTTCCTGCCCTTCTTTTCAGAACTTTCTTCTTTTTCTTTCTTTTCTTCCTCTCCCTCACTTTCCTCTTCTTCCAGCCATTTGTCCAACTCCTCTTCCTCAGTCAGAACCTTAACTCCTTCCTTAGCCTTAGGAGTTTGTTTTGGAAGGAATTGGGTAACACCATCAACAACATGCAAGTTTCTGCTTTCAAGGGTTTTGGGTTGAACAAAATGATTGGTTTGTAGTTTGATATATGTTCACAGTTCTCCACAGAAATACCAAAACTCTCAATGAGAGTAATGATCAGATTTGCATATCCAACTTTCAAATGGTTTGCAAGACAGTGGGTGAGGTGTTTTATCATGATGGAAGGGAAATTGATTTGTATTTTGTTTTCAAGGTAGTACATCAGCATAGCATCAAGGTGGTTAGCCTCATGCCTGTGCTGAGTTCTTGGAATAATGGCTAAATGCACAAAGATAAACAACAATTTTTGAATGGGAGAGAACAGATTATGATTAGTTTGGACTTTAGACACCTTTCCACCAATTGATTCCACAATGTCTTTTATGGGCACATCTCCTACACTCTTATCAGTAGCTCCTTTAAAATATTCATCAAACCCCTCATTTGGAGTTCCAAAGATAGCACATAGATAATCAGCATCAAAACTAATTTTCTTATTTTTAACTCTTGACACACAAACACCATCATAATTCTTAAAATTCGCACAGAATTCTTTCAAAGGAGAATGAGCAAGCACGTTATTGTAACTTTCACTAAACAATTGCACCCAATTTTGAGCTTCTAAGATTTCAAGTAGTTCAGAATACTTACTTACTTCACACCACGGCAAGTTGATGCAGAAACCATGAATGAAGCGTTCAGAGCTTGCTTCGATTTTCTTTTTAGATGGAGACTTTTCCAACTGAATTTTTTCTCCTAATTCCTCCCAGCCCTGATCCTCGAGTTCCTCCAGCTTTCGTTTCTTTGACTCAGTAGGCAAGTTCTTTGGTTTTTCAATAGAGGGTTTTGTTTGATTTTCTTGCTCGATATCCATGGGTGAATCTTTTTGAGGGGTAACTTGAGGTTTTGGTGAAACATCCATGGGTGAATTCGCTGAATCGGTAAAATGTAGGGTGTATTTTACAGAGTGAGGAGGTGAGGAACAGTGTGTAGGGTTTGGTGTAATTTTATAGGGGTGGAATTTCAAGGGGTAAAAGAGTCAGTGGAAAAGTGTGGAAGGTTAATTGAATAGTGCAGGTGTCGTTTGATGAAGGATAGAGAAATTACTGTTAACTTGGTCAGTTTAAAAAATTAATGCGATTTGACATGAAGGGTCTAGGTTAATTGAAGATAATTTTTTATCAGAACCTTTGAATTGAATGCAAAAAGCCACGAGTATTTAATCAACAATTTTGAGAGATGAATTTGAAATTTAAGCAATGAAGGATAATTCAAAATAAAAGATAAGATTTTAAGTAGATAAAATTAATCAACTGATTAGTTAATTAATTCTCAAAAAGATAGAACAAAATCTTATAGATTATTTCGGAGGAACTAGGAACAAATCAACATAGTTTGTTATAACACAGACATGCCTAATGCAATTTGATTTCTTCACATACAACCGCAATCCCATATGCAATGCCATACATTCTAATGCTTAGGACTATGTTTTCACATATTCATATTGTGTAAGACATACATTGCATACATAGTTGACTTATACCTTTGGGGGAACTTGAGGTCTTCTTAACTCAATTGTATCATACCAAGTTCCATGCGCATCTTTTCAAATTTATCCCTGCTCAAAGGCTTAGTAAGAATGTCAGCAATTTGATTTTCAGTATCACAAAAATCTAACTCAATTAAGCCTTTTTCCACATTATCCTTAAGAAAATGATGCCTTATGTGAATATGCTTCACACGAGAATGATGAACTGGATCTTTTGAAATGCATATGGCACTTGTATTGTCACAATAAATAGGAATGCAATTATATTTCATACCATAATCTCTTAATTGTTGTTTAATCCAAAGAAATTAGGAACAACAAGCTGCAGCAGCCACATACTCAGCTTCAGCAGTTGATAGGGCCACTGTATTTTGTTTCTTGGAGCCCCAAGAGACTAAACATGGTCCGAGGAACTGGACCATTCCGGAAGTGCTTTTCCTGTTCACCAAATCTCCTGCATAATCAGCATCTGCAAAACCTTTTAAATCAAAAGTATCACTTCTAGGATAGAAGAGACAGAGATTGTCAGTTCCTTTGAGGTATCTTAGAATCCTTTTAACTGCCGTAAGATGAGATTCTTTAGGATTCGATTGAAACTTAGCACATAGGCCAACACTAAATGCAATGTCAGGTCTACTGGCAGTTAAATAAAGAAGAGATCCGATCATACCTCTATATCTGGTTTGATCTACACTAGCTCCTTGTAGATCTTCATCTAATCTTGTGCCAGTTCCCATTGGAGTATGATTAGTTTTTGCTTGATCAAGGTTATACTTTTTCAGAAGTTCCTTGACATATTTTTGTTGGTGAATTGCAATTCCTTCTTCAGTTTGTTTGATTTGAAGACCAAGGAAGAAATTGAGTTCTCCCATCATACTCATTTTGAATTCACCACTCATTAAATCAGCAAAATACTTGCACAAGATTTCATTAGTTGCACCAAAGATAATATCATCAACATAAATTTGAACAACTAATAAGTCAGTTCCTTCAGATTTCAAAAACAAAGTTTTATCAATTTTACCTCTTTTAAAATCATTTTGAAGAAGGAACTTGGAGAGCCTTTCGTACCAGGCTCTTGGTGCTTGTTTCAGCCCATAAAGAGCCTTATCAAGCTTAAAGACATGATTAGGAAATTGGGGATTTTCAAAACCAGGTGGTTGTTCCACAAACACCTCTTCTTCAAGAAAACCATTTAAGAAAGCACATTTAACATCCATTTGATATAATTTGAAACCCATAAATGAAGCAAAAGCAATTAATATTCTAATAGCTTCTAACCTGGCAACAGGAGCAAAAGTTTCTCTAAAGTCAATACCTTCTTGTTGGTTATAGCCTTTCACAACAAGTCTGGCCTTGTTCCTCACTATAGTTCCATATTCATCCAGCTTGTTTCTGAAAACCTATTTGAGCCCTATTACCTTTTTATTTTTGGGTTTCTCTTCTAGATGCCAGACCTTGTTTCTCTCAAATTCATTGAGTTTATCTTGCATGGCAATTATCCAGTCAGCATCTTTGAGAGCTTCTTCATGATTTCTTGGCTCAATTATGGATAGAAAGGCTTGAAAGGCACAGAAGTTCCTCATCTGTGATCTGGTTTGAGTTCCTCTGCCAATGTCACTTATGATGAGGTCAGTAGGGTGATAGCCTTGATATTTGAAGGGCTTTGGATGAAACTCTCTGGCCGGAACTCCTATTTGAGGCCCTTCTTCTTCTACTTCCTCAGGTTCCTCTATGTTGCCTGTTTCTTCATGATCTTGTTCCTTCTGAACTTCAGGTGGAGGAACTTCAGCATTTTCTTGATGATCTTGTTCAGTTTCAACTTGTTTTTCCTTGGGAAGACTGGTTTCCTCTTCATCATCTTCTCTGTCTCTAACCATACCAATTTCATAATCATTAGAGTCTTGTTCCTGCACATTCATAAACATATTATATTCATCAAATATCACATGAATGCTTTCTTTGACACACATAATATTTTTATTGTAAACTCTGTAAGCCTTGCTATTTGATGCATAGCCAAGGAACACAGCTTCATCACTTCTTTCATCAAATTTTCCTATGTTCCTTTTTCCATTATTATGGACAAAACACCTACATCCAAAAGCTCTAAAGTGAGAAATATTGGGTTTTCTGCCCTTAAACAGTTCATATGGAGTTTTATTGATGATTGGTCTCATCATAACTCGATTTATAATATAGCAAGCAGTGTTGATAGCTTCAGCCTAGAAGTTCCTTGGAAGTCCACTAGCTATGAGCATTGTTCTTGCCATATCTTCTAGGGTCCTGTTTTTCCTCTCCACGACTCCATTTTGTTGAGGAGTTCTTGGGGTTGAGAAGTTATGATCCATGCCATTTTCTCTGCAAAACTCATCAAATCTTGAATTTTCAAACTCAGTTCCATGATCTGACCGAATGTGGATAATTTTATTTCCACTTGTCTTCTGCACTTTCTTGGCAAACGACACAAATTCATCAAAGGTTTCATCCTTGCTAGACAGAAAAATCACCTAGGTAAATCTAGAAAAATCATCAATAATAACTAGAACATATTTCTTTCCACTTCTACTTTGAACACCCATGGGGCCACACAAATCCATATGAATGAGTTCCAATGGCTTTGTGGTGCTTACCATGTTTTTACTTTTAAAAGATGACCTGACTTGCTTGCTTCTCACACATGCATCACAGATATGTTGTACGAGGAACTTGACTGGGGGAAGCCCTATGACCAAGTTCCTTGCTCTAAGTTTATCCATGAGTGAGAAACTAGCATGTCCAAAACGTTTATGCCATAATAAAGGATCATCATTAATGGCACTCAGGCATGTAAGGTTGTTCCTTGGAACAGAATTGAGATCCACAATGTAAGGTTGTTCCTTGGATGAAACTCTCTGGCCGGAACTCCTATTTGACCCACGCCTCAGAAAATCAATTAAATAAATTGAACTTACTTCATCTTGTCTTATTGTATTTATAGCTTTAAGTATAGAGATGTGGTTAGGGGAAGTCACTTGAGATGACATAAACTTGTTTATCACTATAAGCCTCGTGTACTTTAGAGTTTTACATGTGAAAATGTAGATAACCATCCACCAATTTTAAATGGAGAAAACTAATTTAAATGCTGAAAACAAATTTAAATGGCCAATGTAATTTTACATGTGAAAATGCACAAAACCATCCACTAAATTCAGAGTTTTGGCAGAAATTAACTAAATTTCAAAAAAAAAAAAAAAAAAAAAAAAATCAACCACTTACCTGAGTATAATGGACGGAAAACGGAGGAGGCTAGGATAGAAGAGGAAACCGGCGACGATAGGCCTGCGAAGGAGTTGATTTGTGACCAAATTTAGGGTTTTTGCCCAAATTAACTAAATAAAAAAAAAGTAACCAAATTGCATGAATTACCTGGAGTACGGTGGACAGCTAACGAAGGAGGCTAAGAGAGAAGAGGACACCGGCGACGGTAGGCCTGGGAAGGAGAAGTTTTTTACCCAAATTTTAGGGTTTTCGATCAAATAAACTGAAATTCAAAAAAAAAAAAATTAACATCGACTTAACTGAGTACCGCCATCGGAATACAAAGGAGGGAAGAGCAGGAGGGGATTCCGGCGACGGTGGGCCTGCGTGGTGTTGATTTGCGACCCTAAGTTAGGGTTTTCGCACAAAATAACGGCCTTAATAAAATTAAAAAAAAATTAAAACGACATACCTGTGTAGTGTCGACGGCCGGACTGAGGTTGCCGGTGGGAACAACAGCGGAGCAGCGACCGCTTCTTTTCGCTGTTCGTGGTTCACCCTCTTCCCCCTTCTTCTCTGTTCTTATTTCCCTTTCCCCTTGTTTAACAAAAGCAAAATCGATTTTGTTTTATTTTGTTTTAAAAACTGTTACGACCGGTTCTACGACAGTCAGACCAGTCGTAATTATTTTTTAAAAAAAAAAAATTCATATAATTGTAACGACCGTTATAACGGCCGCAATAATAAAAAAATGGTCGCAATTAATGAAAATTACGACAGGCTATAAAACGATCGTAATTAATATAAATTGCGACCGTTTTTACGACGGTCGCAATAAAACAGTCGCAATATTCCCGAATTTTAGTAGTGATGTGCATGAACAAGTCATGAAGCATGAAGATTGTTGAGAACAAATTAGATCATTATTGAAGATGGTTCCCAATGTACAATGCATGTATGAATCGTGCTTGAGTTCCTCAGGGGGGAACATAAAGAGAAGAAGAAATCCTAAGGGGGAACACAAAGAGATGGAGTCTAAACGTATTATTAGACTTTGTATGCAGTTCCTAAGAAGAATGAGAAACAGTTCTTTACAAGGAACAAGCAACAAGCAACAATTTCAAAGTGGGAAAAAGCAATGAGAAGTTTCTTTGAAGGAATATAAGCTTTGGAGTAAAAGCTTTAAGAAAGAAAAATAGGAGTATATTTTTCTAGGAATCATGTAAGTATGTTAGGCAAGAGAAATTATTTGGAACAAGTCTAAGGAACCAAATTGGAACTTGAGTCTCGAAGGAACTGACAGTCTGGAAGGAACTTAGTGTTGCTCACTAGCCAGTTCCTTACGAGTCAGTCTAAAATTCGTGTATAGGAGAAACACGAGTTTGCACAACATTATTAGAAGTTAGTTTTCAACGTCAGTAGTCATTGCATTGTCTTTGCCTACTTTCTAGGTAGTTAGTTTTGACTTGGTATAATTTAATTTAAATAGATTTTATTTTATAAAAGATAAATTTTTAAAATAAAATCTAATTTTCATATTAGTCAAAAAGATAATTTATTCTCCTTATCTTCTCCTATATTTTAGGGATTTTTTTTAGGTTGTTTCCTATTTAATCTCCAACTAGTTTAATATTTCAAATTAAATGGGTTATATTAGTCAAAAAGATAATTTATTCTCCTTATTTTCACCTATATTTTAGGGATTTGTTTTTAGGTTGTTTCTTATTTGATCTCTAATTAGTTTAATATTTCAAATTAAATGGGTTAGTTATTTCAGGATAAAATATTTTTAATAAAGTATTATTTTTAATAAAATCTAAATCAATTTTTAATTGATAAAAATTTGATATGGTTAGGATTTTATTATTTTATATTTTCTATTTTTATTAAGTTTTTGGAAAAATAAAAATTACTTTTCACGTTTAATTTAAAATAGCTTTTACAGGAGAAAAATAAGGAGATTATGGACTCCAATCCATGTCTTCCATTACTTCGTATGTTCATTGAGATAATGGAGATAATGCCTAGAGTTTAGAAAGCACTACTATTATGGTTGAAGATCATGGGGTGAATGGGTTTGTTCGTCTTTAAAGCAATATAAAAATAGATGTTTTCATTCATTCCAAGCTATCTGGCTTAAGTGAGTCAGGCCCTGTTCTTTTGAGCTTCTAGGTAGAGCAGAGCAGAGCAGGGGTCAGCAGAGCAGAGCGGATTAAATTTGAGCAGAGCATAGCAGATTTCAGGATAGCAGAGCAGATTTCAACATTATTATTAATACGATTATTAATGTTATTATTATTAATGTTTGTTGTTGTTGTTATTATTATTATTATTATTATTATTATTATTATTATTATTATTATTATTATTATCATTAATAATTATTAATAATAAATATTATTAATTATTATTATTATTATTAATTATTAAAATTAATATTATTATTAATTATTATTATTAATTATCAAAATTAATATTATTATTATTAATTATTAAAATTATTATTATTATTATTATTATTATTATTATTATTATTAAGAATAATATTTAATATTATTATTATTATTATCATTAATAATTATTAAAATTAATAATAATAATAATAATAATAATAATTATTATTATTACTATTAAAATTATTATTATTATTAATAATTATTAAAATAATTATTATTATTAGTTATTAAAATTATTATTAATTATTAATTATTAATTATTAAAATTATTAATTATTATTAATTATTATTATTAGTATTATTATTATTAATTATTAAAATTATTATTAATTATTAATTATTAATTATTAAAATTATTTTTAATATTAATAATTATTATAATTATTCAAAATAATAAATTATTATCATCAATACAATATTAATTATTATTATTGAATATTAATTATTATAGTTGTTATTATTAATTATTATTTGAAAATTAAGCAGAGCAGAGCCGAGCCGAGCCGAGCAGAGCAGATTTGATTTGAGCAGAGTAGGGCTCAGCAAAGCAGAGCAGCTCTAAAGAACGGGGCCTCATTCCATAATGGAGTTTGTCCCAAGTGGTAGAGTAGTAGAAAAGAAATATATTTTTTCTCCATGTTGGTGACTCAGTTCCTCTAGGTTCCAAGTTCCTTACATATCTCAAAGTGTTCAATATATTACTTTTATACAATATATCTTTTATATGTATTTGAGAGTTGTTTAAGGGTTTGAGTGAACTCGAAAATCTATATATATAAGGGTTTGATTGAACACTTGTATTGGGGTGAGAACTTGAGTGAGTTCTTTGTATGTAGAGAAAGCTTTGATAGAAGCTTGAGAGAAAGAGTAAGGTTTTGAGTGGAGTCTTGAGTGAGAATTGAAGAGAGGTCTTTAAGGGAAGATTTCGAGCTACAACTATTAGAGGGAATAGTTGTTGGGGATATGAGTTCGTTGAGGAACTCGGTAGAGGCTCAAGTTCCTCATATGTTGTAACAGAGTCGTTGGCCTATTTTTTGGAAATTTTTAAGTCAAAATCCCCTAGGGTCGAGGTTTTTCACTTCTTATTTGGCCTAGGAAGTTTTCCTCGTAAATCTCTCTTACACTATTTCTTTATTGCGGTTATTAGTTCCGCGAAAAGTGACTATCAAACTCCATACTACAATTCACCTTCCCTCTTGTAGTATTTCATCTAAATAACAATACTCCGTATTAAAAAAAAAAAAAAGTAATTAAACATCATTGCTATTTATATAGTAATTAAATTTTACAAATAATTTCTTTAAATAAATTTTCTATAATTTTTTTTAAATATTAAGGACACACCAGAAAGGCAGAACTGACATGTATCATTGCTGGTGTGTCTTATAATATATAGCTATTGATTGATAATTGATAAAATCTTATTAATTGGTTGAAGTAGCCTTTATATTTTGCAGTACTTAAATCTTACTTGAGCAATTGAGCCTCATTTAACATGCTCTTCAAGCCTTCGACAAATTTAAACTAGGTGACAATTTTATTTACTATTTTTTTAAAATTTTTACACGAACTAGGTGATAAATTGATAATTAGTTGCACGCACCTATAGTTTACTACCAACCATATCTGTAAAGGTATCAAATTTATTACGTTTTGTCCGTGCTATATTTTGTCCTCAAACATTACACTATATACACGTGAAAAATGTTCAACCCCACAAATAATTGAAGGGCAAAGCTTAAATCACATTAAAGAATAGGCTCACTAGTAAATTGCTAACATAACAAGGGTCATTTTTGCACTAAAATCCTTTATAAATAATAAGCAACGTACTCTTAAGTTCACATGAACAAAAAAAACTCCTATCATAACAAAGCCATACAACATTATGAGCTTCTTAAGAGGGTTCTCTATGATATTCCTCCTAGGGGTTGTAGTGACCTCCCTCTTCTTTGATAATAATGTTTATGCTCATGAGTATCCACACCCAATACATCTCCTCATGCCCCATTCTGGCTCAGCCGGCCATCGAATCGAAGGCCTAAATTGCTTGAGTTGGCGGCTAGCCGTGGAGACGAACAATCTTCAGGATTGGATGGTCTCAAAAGAATGTCAAGGTTATGTAGGACACTACATGATGGGTTCTCAATATCATAAAGATTGTTTGGCTGTTACTTCAGCGGCTTATGGCTATATTAAAAGCCTCTCTCTTAAAAATGGTCGTAACAACACTTGGATATTTGACATTGATGAGACTTCCCTCTCTAATTTGCCCTACTATGCTAGACCAGAAGTTGGATTTGGGTGAGTTCTATCTTAGCATTTATACCTTGATTCATTGATTTTCTTATATTTAAAGTACAAACATGCAAATAAGATTCATTTAAATTTTAAGTAAGATGAGTTGCAACTTCCTTTGATTACTAATTTACTATACATACCATCTTTGTGCTATCTACCTTGTGCAATACTTTTTTTTTTTTTTTTTTTTTTTTTTTGTGTGTTAATTTTTGATTAAATCAGACTATATAGCAATATAGCATGTAATTCCATTCACTTATTTTAATTATATATACCTTATTCCTTGCATTATTCGCATCACTTAGCATAATTTTAGACACAATAAATTAATTCACTTTATGCTTACGCAAATAGGCAATTCAATTTTAAAGATGTGTGACTATAATGTTTCAAATTAAAAAAAACATGGGTGACTGTAATGTTTCACAAAAAGATGTGTGACTGCGTGAGGAAGATATATTTTTTTTTTCCTTTATCCTCAAAAGTGCCAAATCTATTGGTTTCAAAGTAGGTGTGAGGAATAATAATAAGATATGGGTCATTTTCGCTTAAGAAAGTATATTATTTTGGAATTAACCAAGAATAGTGCGTGGTCCTTATTAGGCAAACTTGACAATGCATAAAAATCAAGGCACTCCAACTAGGGGTGGGCATGGGTTGGGACATTGGGTGTAGTAGGACCGTGACCTTGACCCAAACCCTAACAATTTGATGTGGACCTAGACTTGTGAGGTTTTAATTTAAACATGTTAGTTGGCCTCATATCCAAGATCAATCAATCGTCTTTCAAAAAAAAAAAAAAAAAAAAAAAATCAATCAATCTTAAATATTTGGATCCCAAATTGTTTCATAAATCAAACAAGTCTCAAATATTTAATTTGAATCTGAGCCTTAATAATTAAATGGACCAACACGTACGGTCTAGACCCATATGCACATCCCTATATTCCACTCATTACTAGGTAATTATTTACTTCTTACTTCATAGTACGGTATTTACATTATTTCTAATGTATACGTAATTGGTGATTTAATGCAAAATATACAGGGTATACCCATACAACGACACAGCATTCTACGAGTGGCAAAAGGAAGCAAAAGCACCAGCAATACCCGCAGTGCTAAGTTTTTACAAGAAATTAGTTAGACTTGGTGTCAAAGTTATTTTCCTTTCAGGAGCTCAAGCTGAGTTAAGAGAGCCCAAAGAGCGTAACATGAAGAACATTGGCTATCATACTTGGGAAAAGATGATCTTAAAGTAAGTCCGTTAAGATTGCTATTACTACCTCCGATCCAAATTACTCGCAACTTTGGGATATTTTATATCTCACAGATAATACCCCAAAGTTGCGAGTAATTTGGATCGAATGTAGTGGTATATATTATAGTTAAAATTCAAATTATTTAGGGGGGACATTGTAATCTTTGATCACTTTGAACAAAGAAACAATTTCATAAGAGTATGTTCATTTAATGAAAAAACCATTTTGAACACATCATTACTAGAGGAATATTTCATTTTTAAGAAAATCTAAATATTTTTAATTACATTTTCATTTAAAGGATATTTTTCCATTACACCTGATTACAAAGTACATTTTGAACTGATACAATATATTAAGATATCAGTTGCTCTTTAGTACGGAGTTGTTCTTAAATTAAACTATATTATTTTTGACAATATAATAATATGATTTGGATAGTTATTTTCTCTAATAATTTATAAATAAAAGAGATATTTCTGGTGAAGTCACTCTAGAAATGGCAAGTCACTTTTTAATTTGATATTATGGAGTTTTCTACTTGATGAATCAAAGTAAATAAAAATAGTTAAATGGTACCACATTTTCCAAACATATTGATTCAACCTTGGAATATAAACCTATGGTAATTGATTGTGTTTATATATTTTGTTTTTGATACAAAAGGGAATTAAGTGAATCACACATGAAAGCAGTGGAGTACAAATCAATGCATAGGACAAAGCTAGAAGAGATGGGATACACTATAATTGGCAACATGGGTGACCAATGGAGCGATCTATTAGGATCACACACTGGCTTGAGGACCTTTAAGTTGCCCGACCCGATGTATTACATTGGCTAATATTACTTCTTACTTTATTTATGTTGCAATAAATATGATGGTTGAAAAACATTGTGATGTTAGATGTTAACATCTTTTTCTTTTTTTTCCTTTTCTTTTTTTTGGGTGTGTAAGTGTGTTTAGAGAGTCGTAATAAGGATGGGCGATGAGAATCAATCCCAGATCTCCTAGAATCGGGAGGAAACTTGTAACCACATGAGCTATCCCTCACCTCTCTATCTTAGCTTAGCTATTTCTCGTCACTGTCCGATCCATTCCAATAAATATATATCTAAATTTCACTTTGGCTATTTTTTTAAGTATATAAGTATGTTTTTTCCATTCTTTATAATTACTTTTTTTAATGCATCAGTTTGGCCAACACATTTGTTGAGACGCAACTTTGATCATTAATATCTTTAATTTTCTATTAGTAAAAATTGTAACAAAATTATATTATGAAACTAGGCATTATGACTAATCTAATGATATATTATATTATATAATAACATTTATTCATTTTTAAAGAGGTGAAAAAATTAATTCAACCATGGTTTATCAATAGTGCAAAAGCTAAATTGTTGCATTTAAATTAAAAAAAAAAAAAAAGTATATTGTTTGTTTTTGTTTTTGGACTATTGCATGTTTATTTTTTTTTTCACTAAGCATATTGTTAATTATTTTTAAGACCTGTTACAAAATAACTTTAAAAAAAGGTTAATGCAATAGGACTGCATATTACACTTTCTAAAATTGTATAAATTTAATAATTTATATGAAAATCAGTATAGATCAGCTCAATTAATGTTTTTTTTTTTTTCCTAAAAATATGGGTAGATTAATCTATCATGAGCATCCACTATATCCATTTTCTTAATACCTATGATGAATCCCAAACGTAAGGCCATGCATGTTCTACTGTTAATAGTTTCATTTCAGTAAAATTAAGTTCAATTTAGTAAAATTCAGTCAAAAGAAAAATAGCAGAAAACCAATATAAAAAAAAAAAAAATAAAAATCAATTTAGCAAAAATAATTTCAGTTTTTTTTTTTTTCCATTTTTTTCTATTTGTTGGATTACACTTATGTTCAACAGGTTCCCCCCACCCCATCTTTTTTTATTTAATTATTGTTGTTGGATTTCATTTTATAGTTTATATACTATGAGTAGTGCTGTCAAATTTCAAACCGAAATCGTTTAACTGCCCGAAACCGACCGACCCAAATGAGAACCGAACCGATTAAAAACCGATTTTTTTGAAACCGAAAATCGACCCGAACCGTATTTTAGTAAACCCGAAACCGAATCGACCCGAATAATGTTAAACCGTATAAGAACCGAACCCGTTAACAAACCGAACCGAATATAAACCGAACTAAAAGAAAACCGAACCGAAAAAGAACCGAACCGTATCTAACCCGAAACCGGTTCCAACCCGAAACCGTTTAAACTGGCAAAAAAACCGCTTACACCGAACCGTTACTAAACTGCTACCCGTTTGCACCGAACCATTTAAAAACCGAACTGATTGTAAATTGAACTGGTTATAAACCGAACCGTTTATGAACCAAACCGCTTCTAAATCGAACCGTTTACAAACTTTTTTATATAATTAAATGGATTTTTTTTTTTTTGACGGGGATATAATTAAATGGATTAAATATTAGAAATCTTAGAATATTTTTTTTAAAATAGCAAGGCAAATCATTCATTAAGGTCTTAAGGATAATCAGTGTTCACAAACAAGAGCAAAACAAGCAGGCTCAGGCCCTGCCTCAAACTATTAGCAACATTACTGCCTCTAGTCATGTATACATTTGAGGTGATGAAACCAAATGAACAAAAAGCTTGTAATATTAAGTACCAAGGCTTGGCTGAAGGCGTAATAAATAAAATTAATTCACAGAGACTATTAAGCATATGATTACATTGATTCTGTGAGTAATAATGAAATAAAGATGAGAGTGTGCTAGTGACATGAATATACTATTAGGCTATGTTTTAACTCAGATTCAACTATAATTTAGTAAGCTTGAAATGGAACCGATATGAATAACGTTAAAGTTGTTAAATAATCGAAGAACCGAACCAGTTATAAACTGAACCGAAAAAGAACCGAACCAGTTAAAACTGAACCGAAAAAGAACCGAACCAGTTATAAACTGAACCAAAAAAGAACCGAACTGTTTCTAACCCGAAACCGTTTCCAACCCGAAACTGTTTGAACCGGGATAAAAACCGTTTACACCGCACCGTTAACAAACCGCAACCCGTCTGCACCGAACCGTTTACTACCCGGACTGTTTACAACCCGAACCGAATTAAAACCGCTTAAGAATAAACCGAAACCGAATCGAACCGATAACTATTTAAACCGAACCAAAACCGACCCGTGAGACAATTAAACCGATTCCAAACCGACCCGATTAAATACCGAACCGATTTCAAACCGAACCGAAACCGAACTGTCAAACCGTTTTTACAGTGCTAACTATGAGCCTTCAAGCCCCTAACTACTCTCATTTGACTATTTTTAATCAAACACTACTGGTTAATAGTGATTACGTTACTAATGAGTTACTTCATACAGTTTATTAGTGTATATACATATCTCCATCAATTAATTATGGGAAAATTTGTCAAAAATAACACCACCTTTGGGCGGTCTTCCCAAAATAAAACCACCTTTTGATTATCCCGTAATAAAACGACCTTTGATAACCATCTGCCAAAAATAGAATGCTACCGGCTGATAACCTATTGAACAGGTTGATGAGACACGTGTAGCAATGCGATAGGTTGGTTATTATTTTTATTTTTTTTACAATTTATTTCTTATTTTTAAGAAATGATTTTAATAATAATAATTAAAAATAAATAATAAAAAAAAAAAATCACCACCCTGCCATGAATCCAGTCCTTCCATGGTCAGTGAACTCAACCCCAGCCTTCGCCATCGCGAACCCAACTCAACCCCAACCCCCAATCCTGACGTCGATAGCGAAAATCCAGTCCAACTCTTGCATATATTGGCGAATCGCACTCCAACCTCCATTCATTTTTGTGTGGGATTCAACGATTGGGGGTTTAGGTTGGTTAGTGGGTTTGTTTTGGGGTAGTTTTAAGGCAGTTTCAAGGAGGTTGGGTGGTTAAGGGGTGGATATAAGGCCGGTTTTATAGGGTGTGTAGAATGGGAGAGGGGGTTTTAAGGGAGCGGTAATGGTTTCAGGGGTGGCTGGGGGATGGTTTCGTGGGTGGCTGCAGGAAGGTTTCGTGGATGTGGGGTGGGTTTTACGGTGGTTACGAGGTGGGGTTTTGGAGTTGCAGATGGTTGAGCGGTGGCTGGGAGGAAGGGGAGGGGAGGGGCTGCAAAGGTGGTTAGGGGGTTGTAAGGTTCAAAGAGAGATAGGCTTTGGTGGTGTTGTGGGTGGTGGCTGACTGTTTGGGGAGGGTAGGAGAGAGAATTTTTTTTTTTAATTGTATTTTTGTAATTAGAAATCAATTCTTTTAAAAGAAAATTGGAAAAATAATCTTAGCCAATCACAGTATGACATGTGTTCGGGTTTAACCTTTTAAACAGGTTACAAGTTTTTTGTTCTATTTTGAGCAGATGCATGTCAAAGGTCGTTTTATTATGAAATAATCAAAAGGTTGTTTTATTTTGGGAAGACCGCCCAAAGGTCGTTTTATTTTTGACAAATTTTCCTTTTAATTATGTGCTAAAATATATGTACTGAGTACATTTGCAATAATGTGATTGATTACAGAAAATTGCGTTTAGTTTTTCCAGATATAATCCAAACCCATTCATATTTATCATCAAATTGTTTATAGACTAATTATTTGACTTTATGATAAGATAATTGATTCAGTTATATCAATTACCGGTATTGGATTACAAAACTTGAAATTGGGGTTTACAATCAAATATAACTTGGATAATTTTCTTAATATAATAAGAAAATTTTCCAAAAAACCACCTTTTAATTTTTGTTTTTTTGCATGTAGCCACCTTTTAAAAAAAATGTTGCAAAAGACCACCAAATTTTAAAATTTGTTGCAACTTACCACCAATTCAATGTAAAACAATTGATAAATTTGGCTAAAAAATTGGTAATTTGCAGCAAAATTTTTAAAATTGGTGGTCTTTTACAATATTTTTTAAAAAAGTGGTTATATGCAAAAAAAAAGATTTAAAAGGTGGGTTTTTTGCAAAATTTCCTATAAATAAAAAATTTCTTTTCTTTTAATCTGTCCTATAGGAATCTATTAACTATTATTGATGTGTCTATTTTATATAGTATTTTACCCCCGTCCCTTGGTCATAATTAGTAGTGTTTTTGGCTCTTTAGAGCCACTTTTATTACTAATTGGTGTTTTCTAGTGTTTTCGTAGATTTGGTTGACTTTTGAAGGGATTTATGCTTTTGGAGTATTTTCCCGAGATATTTTGGAGCAATCACGAACATTGGAGAAGCACGACCAGATTCTATAGCCCAGGGCCGGTTAGAGCCATCAAACCGGTGATTAAGGGCTCGGTATAGGTGATACCAGGGCATTTGGACCGAGTATTCGAGACCGGAAGAGGAAACCCAGATTGGTCCGAAGAATTGGAGCCCAATCGTAGTCCAAATAGTGGCCCAAGTGAGCCGCCCGGCCAAAGAGGCTGTCGCCCGGAGGCGCGCCCGGCCGGGCGAGAGAAGCTAAGGTTGGCGCCCGGTGACCCGGCCGGGCGCGAGATTAGTACTAGTGAGGAAAAAGGCGCGCCCGATCGGGCGCGTGTATTTATTAGGAGATGATTAGCGTCGTTTTAGTTTGTTTTAGTTTAGGATTTGTACGGAGTATAAATACTACTCCGTAATACGATTTTGGCTCTCTCTCTTTCCTTTTTACTCTTTCTTTACTCTCTTAATTGTTCTCTTAGATTTTCTCCCTCTTAAACCTTTGTTCTTAATCCATTCTTAATTCCAGATTTGTTTGGTAACTATTTCTCTTCTCTTAATCTTAGTTATTTATTCTATTCCTTTAATCATGTCTCCTTTAATTGCTTTGTTTGTATTATATTTAATTATGTGTGAGTAGTTTTATTTCTAGGGTTTATGGGGATCCATAAATAATATGAAGGGGTAATTTATTGTTGTTAATTGTCAATGCTAAATTAATTTCCTATTAATTGATTTAATGCTCTGTGACTAGATTTGCGCAGATCTTTTATGCATGAGTTTAACAATATTGATTCGAGATTCGACAGATGAGAATTAATGTTTAGGTCTATTTTCAATAGGCAGGTTAACTTATAAATGGTTAAGTCGAGATTCGAAAGATGAGATTTAATACCGGTAAATTAATTGTGTGATTGTAATACGTAGCGAAAGCCCTTTATAATCTGATTAATGTATGCATTGATGAATGATTATTATATTCTACCCTGGAATATTATTTATTGGTGAACCTATACCCTAGATCCTTTTATTCATTGTTTTCTCCCTACTCTTAATCTTCGTAGTTTAGTTTCACATTCAAATTTATATATTGGTTACTTCATAATCTAGATTATATTAGTTAATTAGGAATAGAAAGACTCGTTTCTCTGTGGATTCAACCTTACTTCCCTATCTACATTAGTTAGAGGATTTAGGAATTACTTTTGATTTGGGGATACGACTTTACCCTGTCAAAATTTGGCGCCGTTGCCGGGGAGAAGGTTTTATTTTTATTTCTGATTGTTTTTGTAGTCTAGATTATTTTCCTTTTGTCTCAGAGAGCGTTAGTTCTCTGAGGAAAATCTCACATTTGCTTCTAGTTTTTGTTTATGCCCAGGTGTTACAGATCAGGATACATCCCATTCGATCCTGAGATCGAACGTTCCTTCCATAGACAGAAAAATCTCTACAAGCAAATTCTGGCGGATTCTGGTGATAATAATAATAATCACCGCGATCCTCCAACTGGTTCTAGTGATTCAGAGGTATCATCAGATCCAGAATCAGAGATGGCGGCTCCAAAGAAGCTTAGTGATTACTCACAACCAAAGCTTACAGATTTTCCACATCTCACCCCTACTCCGGCTCTTGATGGGGTTCAATTCGAAATTAAACCTCAATTTATAACGATGATAGAGAGGAAGCAATTCAGTGGAGCCAAGGGTGAAGACCCGAATCTTCATATTGACGACTATTGTCAATATTGCAATACCATCAGGCAAGCCGGGGTCACTCAAGACCAAATCAGGGAGATTCTCTTTCCCTTCTCTTTAACTAGAAAAGCTAAATTGTGGTTTAATGGCTTAAATAGAACTGCACTTGGTATAACTGACTGGGAAACTCTTGTTTTGAATTTCTATAACAAGTATTATCCTGTAGAGAGAACAGCCGTACTACGGAGTGCGATTCAGAACTTTGCCCAAGAAGTCGATGAATCTTTATATGAGGCTTGGGAGAGGTTCAAGGATCTGCAAAGAGACTGCCCCCACCATAATCTAGCACAATGGCAGTTAATCCAAGCCTTTTATAATGGCCTTGGAAATTCTTCTCGGATAATTTTATATTCTGCAGCTAATGGGAGATTTATGAATCTTGATGTTGAAGATGCAGGTCAGGTTATTGAAGACATGGCGATACACAATTCCCAATATGGGAACCCTAGAGGATTTGCTAACAAGGGGAAGCATAGTGTTGACTCTGTATCCTTTTTGCAAGCTCAGCTGACCTCTATTTGCCAAAAATTAGATAATCTGAGCACTGCCAATGTAGCTAATGTTTCTGCGATTAATAATAATTCTAATGAGGCTTTCTGTGAAAATTGTGGTATTATAGGTCATTGGGAACAAGATTGCAGGAGTTCCGTGGAGCAAGTTAATGCCTTTCAAGCTTATAGGAAGAATAGCCCATACTCCAACACCTACAATCCTGGGTATCGGAATCATCCGTACCTTTCCTACCGGAGTACTAATGTTCAAAATCCACCACCACAAGAACCACAGGCGCCACAGCAACAGCAGCAGAAATATTATCATCCCAATGCTAGCCAGAAGAACCAACCACAACAACCCTCATACTCTTCTGACCCTTCTCTGGTGGAATTTAGAGCAATGTTGGTTAATATGAAAAAGCACATGGAGAGTAGAGATGCGACAATTGATCAAATTCTAGCACATAATAAAATTGTAGATAATCAAATTGCGCAACTCTCTGCTACTCTACAAGCCCGCCAACAGGGAGCTCTACCGGCACAGCCAACCAGGCCTACAGATCAAGCATTTGCAATTACTCTAAGGAGTGGTTCAAACTATGAAGGGCCCCTTATGCCTAGAGTTGATGAACCTGTTTTACTAAATAATGCTAATCTCGATTTCGTTAAACCAAACAATAATGTAGTTAATAGCCCTGCAGGGCTAAAGGATAATACTAACATATCTAATTCTACATTGCAGGGTACGACTCCAGAGAAGGTGGCTACTCCAGATAAGAGTAATAATGCTCCAAAGCCAATTATCAAACTTCCATTCCCCAATCGTCAATTGAAGACAAACTTGGATAAGCAGTTTGGTAAGTTCCTGGAGGTGGTAAAAGATTTGAAGGTAATAGTTCCCTTCACTGAATTAATCACACAAATTCCTTCGTATGCAAAATTTATGAAAGAAATATTGACAAGGAAAAGGTCTATTAGTGAGGTAGAGACAGTAGCTTTCACTGCAGAGTGTAGTGCCGTGCTTCAAAATAATTCTCGACCTAAATTAAAAGATCCGGGTAGTTTTTCTATCCCTTGTCATATAGGCAATCTCTTGATTGATAATGCATTGTGTGATTTGAGAGCTAGCGTTAGTGTCATGCCATTATCTGTGTGTTCCAAACTGAACATGGGTAAATTAAAAGCTACTAACATTACTCTACAAATGGCCGACCGTTCTTTTAAATACCCCTTAGGTGTTTTGGAGGATGTCCCCGTTAGAGTAGGTAAATTTTATATACCTGTCGATTTTGTTGTTCTTGAAATGGCCGAGGATGTGCAAACCCCAATTATTTTGGGTAGACCATTCCTTAGCACTGCAGGAGCAATCATAGATGTGAGAAGTGGTAAGTTAACACTATTAGTAGGGTATGATAAAATTGTTTTTAATCTGAATAATGCCCCTAAAATCTCCATGATTGAGGAGAAATGTTTTAGTGTTAATGTGGTTGAGAATTACTCTAACAAGCCCCAAGCTCTTGAAAAAGATCCCTTGGAGGCGGTATCTTATGTTGCATCCCTTTCAGATGAGATAGACAAATGGCAGAAGGAAGTCGATGCAATAGAAAGAGCACTTTACACTGTTGGTCTTGGTTTCGAGGATGAAAAGGTGGAACCGATCAAGCAAGTTGTGCGATTTGAGCCTACGGTAAGTGTTCCGCCAGATCGAGTTGCAAGTGTTGAATGCAATGACAATTTGAGGCAATCCTCAATCAAAGAAGGATCTTTGGTGCGTAGCATCGAAGAAACCCTTACCCAAGTCAAGGATGATCCACCAGATAAGGTGAATTGGCGTCCCACAGGGTATGTCAGGAAGCCGCGTCGTAGCCTAAACACCGCTAAACCGGGTGAGAAACCACCCGATCAAGAGCTAGGTCAAGGGTCCTAGTTATTATACTGTGGTAAGAGGGTCGTGCGGGACCTAGATAAACTAGCGCTTTGCGGGAGGCAACCCGTATTTTTAATGCTTTTTTTTAGACTAGTTTTTCTTTCCTTTTTCTTATGAGAAGAGAGATGAGGGAATTTAATGATTCTTATGAGTTTTATTCAGGTTTGAAGGAAAAGATTTAGCCAAATTTTGAAGAAAATAAGAAAATACAGAAGCTGACAATTAATCTCGCCCGACCGGGCGAAGCTCGCCCGATCGGGCGCGAAACTTGTAGTATACGGACTAAATTGTCCGCCCGATCGGGCGAATCTCGCCCGACCGGGCGCGAGAAGAGGCAAAAATTATCTCCTTAGATCGCCCGACCGGGCGCGAGAGACCATCAGATTTTGAGCGTTAGATCGCCCGACCGGGCGATCCACCGCCCGACCAGGCGCGAGTGGGTTCCGCGTCCTCTTCTTCTTTTTTTTCTTCTTTCTTTTTTCATTTCTTCTTTCCTCCATTACTTTCTCTCTCTAAAACTCAAATTCTCTCTACCTTCTCTCTAAGATTTCTCCTTCATTCCTCAACCAAATTCAAAACTTTTTACATATTTGTAATCCTCTCTTCATCCTCTACATTTCCATATAAAAATTCTCAGATTTTATTCATATAAATTTTCAAACCCATTTTCTACCATGACTTCAAAGAGGGCTAGGTCCATTTTCGGTAGGAGCTCCAGTTCGAGGGAGGAATACGACCCAGATTTGCAACTTCCGTACTGGCCGACGATTCGTATTGCTAGCCGAGAGCAAAAGGAGCGGCTAGAACACTTAATCGGTCGTGAGGTAATTCCTTCTCGGTGGTTACACCGCCCTACTATAGAATCATTTGGTTTGTATGATTTTGTAAAACGATTTTTAAATGACATTGGCATGAGAAAATTTGTTGATATGCACTATCCTACATTCCGAGAACTTACTTGTGAATTCTTGTCTTCTTTACATGTTGTTAGTAGTAGAAATGGGCCAAATTTATTTTTTAGGTTGAACAATAGAAATATTAGTTTAACTTTTGTAGAATTTTGTAAATTATTTGAATTAAATTCTGAACTATCTCACCAATGGCATGCGGACTATAAAATGGGTGACATATATAATGCTTTGACTGGTTTGCCTACCCCCGACCCCCAACATGCTAGTACCAAACCTATTCACCACCCTGTCCCAAAAATCTGGCAAAGATTTTCGGGTTTGTGTTTTTTAGGTAGGAACAAGCCCCACAATGCCCAATCTAACGAACTAGCTGTCATAGGACACTATGTGTATGGGTTCGAAAAATTGAACATAGGTAGGTTTATTGTTCACCATTTGAGTAGGCATGCCACGACCAGCACCAGATCAAAAAAACCCCATCCGTTTAGGAGGCCTTATCACTCGGATAGCAGTGAAAAAGGCCGGTTTTGTAGTGGATGGACCCCACCAACTGACCCACTGTGGACCAGATACCTATATGACTGCTAGGTATTTTGAGGAGTTGGGGTGGGTTCGACCAGATAGCGAGCAAACACCCTTTTGGTGTATTAGGACTAGGAGCGAGCAACCTTTGCCCATCTTTCCCCTACCCAGTCTTGACTTGACCGCCTTTCCCCCAGGGCAACCTTCTTACACATATGATGTTTTAGTTGCCAACGCTAGGGGGTAGGCACCACCACCACCAGTTCCACCACCTCAGCCTCAGCCTAAGGTGGCATTCTCTCCACCTCGAATGTCTCACTCCGTCCCTCATGTTGACTCTGACCCAGTTTGGGATCTTCAGAGTATAGGTCAGGCCCTAGGACGTATCAAGCATTCCCATACTGACCTTAGGAGGATGGTAGGCTCCATAGACCAGAGGTTAGGGTACCTAGAGAGGAACCAGGGTAGAGCTCTCTACCCTATGTACGATGACTATGCTCGTCGGGGCAACATTCCCGACGACGCTATTCACCCTGACTGGTTTCAGCCTCCACCCCAGGGATACATAGGGATCCCACTGCCCGTGGTATTTACACTGAATATTCTTCCTTCTACGGGTACGGACAGGACATTCCTTTCGGGGGACCGGCGGGGGGGAGTTTTCATGCTGATTATTTTGGTGGTAGCTCTTCCGGTGCAGGTGGTGTAGGTGGTAGTGGAGGTGCAGGCTTCGGCTCGATGGATGAGGATGATCAGGACTAGCTATGCTGGGCTAGTTCCCGAGCCAATGAGGACATTGTCTGATTCTGGCTTGGGGGAGATTTTGGATTTGGTATATTTCTTTTCCTCTTTTCTTTTATTTTTTGGTGTGTTTTCTTAGGATAGATTTCTTTCTTTCTAGGTTAGTTTTATTGCTTTCTTTTATATGAAAAATAAAAAAAAAATTAAAAAATAAAAAAATCCAAAAATACGTTCTAATGAATTGTAAATTATGCTTCCCTGTGGCCCTTACTTGAGAAAATTGTTTTGATTCTTGGTATTTGATGATAGGCATTGTGGATTAGTTAATCATAATTTGATGTTTGATTGCCTTGAAACCTTAACATGCGTCAATTTTGTCCAACTACTTGTGAATATAGTGCTTGACTAGTTGATTTGGTTAGGAATGTGTGATAGTTCCATAGTTCCTGGTATGTCAATGAATTTGAGTATTGGTTTGCAACTATAAGTAATGTTTATATGATTCATTATTATGCACATTGTGGAGGACGAAGGCATTTGTTCTTTTAGGTAGCCTCCAGATGATTGTAGATACATTTGTTCCCTTCTTGCTACCCATGTTGTTGCCTTGACTTTTTGTTGTTTTATTAGCCATATTACAAGCCTATTTTGCCCCATTGGTTACTAGTCCCAAGCTTGGCTTGGGGGAGCTATTAGTGAGTGAGGTGAGGGAGTTTGTAGTGTGCTTATTATTTGCACAGCTTGGGTGGGCTTTTGAGAAGTTGTTTGTTGTTGATCATGTTTATTTTTGATGAGTTTGAGAGTTATATTTTCTTGAAAAAAATAAAGCATGATGTTATGAAGAAAAAAAAAAAAAGTTCAAAAAAAAATATGTTGAAAAAAAATAAGTGAACTTCAAAAGAAAAGAAAAGTGTTCAATGTTCAAATGTTCTAGTTGGAGGTTGATCAAAGAAAAATAGAGCTTCAACGAAAAAATTCAAGTTTGGAAATAAAGTTTGTTTATTCACTCCACTTCTTCATTATTATATTTTATGAGTGATATGTAAGAGTTGGGATTGTTTATTATGATCGGAGTATATTTGGTTGATGTTAGAGTTGGTTATGTAGGAGATGTTGATCATTATTTATTTTGATCATGGATTCTATTGGGATTTGGCTCCCTTAATGCATAGCTTTTCTCTCACATATTCCCAAATTTATCCTACCCTTTACCGTAGCCTTACATTACAAGCTTTAAAGACCTTCCGACCTTTGTGCATAGAATTGTATGAATGTGAAAGTGTTGTTTATCAATGCAAGTTATGATTTGGCATATTTCGAGTCGACTAGTAGGATTGAGATTTCATTGTTTTATATACGCGAGAGTGTGAGTTGGGTGGGCATTGTTCACAATTAAAGGGGTTGGATGGAGAGCGATCGAGTACATCTTTTACTCGCCACAAAAATGAGAGTTGAGTGCGTGAGCACTAGTCTTGAATTCTATATGCTCTTGTGGTTTGCTCTGTTTGACAATTGTTAGGGAAGATTGGTAATTAGATGGATTTGATTGGTTGATTTTGAAGCATGCTTATTTGATTTACCCTGGATCGTTTGTGCTTGATTTTTACTTTTTGGGGTGAAGCATATTTAATGATTCATTGATGAGATCTTTGCTTAGGGACAAGCAAAGGTTTGGCTTGGGGGAGTTTGATGTGTCTATTTTATATAGTATTTTACCCCCGTCCCTTGGTCATAATTAGTAGTGTTTTTGGCTCTTTAGAGCCACTTTTATTACTAATTGGTGTTTTCTAGTGTTTTCGTAGATTTGGTTGACTTTTGCAGGGATTTATGCTTTTGGAGTATTTTCCCGAGATATTTTGGAGCAATCACGAACATTGGAGAAGCACGACCAGATTCTATAGCCCAGGGCCGGTTAGAGCCATCAAACCGGTGATTAAGGGCTCGGTATAGGTGATACCGGGGCATTTGGACCGAGTATTCGAGACCGGAAGAGGAAACCCAGATTGGCCTGAAGAATTGGAGCCCAATCGTAGTCCAAATAGTGGCCCAAGTGAGCCGCCCGACCAAAGAGGTTGTCGCCCGGAGGCGCGCCCGGCCGGGCGGGAGAAGCTAAGGTTGGCGCCCGGCCGGGCGCGAGATTAGTACTAGTGACGAAAAAGGCGCGCCCGATCGGGCGCGTGTATTTATTAGGAGACGATTAGCGTCGTTTTAGTTTGTTTTAGTTTAGGATTTGTACGGAGTATAAATACTCCTCCGTAATACGATTTTGGCTCTCTCTCTTTCCTTTTTACTCTTTCTTTACTCTCTTAATTGTTCTCTTAGATTTTCTCCCTCTTAAACCTTTGTTCTTAATCCATTCTTAATTCCAGATTTGTTTGGTAACTATTTCTCTTCTCTTAATCTTAGTTATTTATTCTATTCCTTTAATCATGTCTCTTTTAATTGTTTTGTTTGTTTTATATTTAATTATGTTTGAGTAGTTTTATTTCTAGGGTTTATGGGGATCCATAAATAATATGAAGGGGTAATTTATTGTTGTTAATTGTCAATGCTAGATTAATTTCCTATTGATTGATTTAATGCTCCGTGACTAGATTTGCGCAAATCTTTTATGCATGAGTTTAACAATATTGATTCGAGATTCGACAGATGGGTATTAATGTTTAGGTCTAGTTTCAATAGGCATGTTAACTTATAAATGGTTAAGTCGAGATTCGAAAGATGAGATTTAATACCGGTAAATTAATTGTGTGATTGTAATACGTAGCGAAAGCCCTTTATAATCTGATTAATGTATTCATTGATGAATGATTATTATATTCTACCCTAGAATATTATTTATTGGTGAACCTATACCCTAGATCCTTTTATTCATTGTTTTCTCCCTACTCTTAATCTTCGTAGTTTAGTGTCATATTCAAATTTATATATTGGTTACTTCATAATCTAGATTATATTAGTTAATTAGGAATAGAAAGACTCGTTTCTCTGTGGATTCGACCCTACTTCCCTATCTACATTAGTTAGAGGATTTAGGAATTACTTTTGATTTGGGGATACGACTTTACCCTGTCAATTATTAAAACAGAAGTTCTCTCCAAAAAAAATAGTTTAGTGTATAAAAATGTTTTTTTTTTTAAAGAAGTCTTAAAGGATACTAAATTTCATTAATTATAGCCATACTGCATCTATAATTGACAATTAACGATAATGAAAGCGAATTTAAACAAAATCAAACAAGAATTAATCGGGAAAACGCTAAGAATCCAAATATAGAACTATAACAATTCAGCACATTCTCGATTCGTTGTCTCATACAACTTTGAGGGCGGATCCGTCGTCGCTTCGCAATTTTGTGAGAAAGTAAATTCTTGTGCTGATTTCGTAACCCGAATTTGAATCATAATCAATCGTAGCCTCACACAACCAGAGACCAAATTAAACACGAAAAAAACTTTTTCTTTCGAAGGAGCCGGCCCGAAAAACCTTGTCTTTCAAAGGAGATCGAAAAAACCTTGTCTTTCGAAGGAGATAAACCCTTTCTTTCAAGGGAGACATTATTGTAACCTAAGAAACAAAAAACTTAAAAGAAATAAAGATTGGGGCTTTCCACCGGCGAAATTCGATGGAAGCCCCTTTAACTTTGACAATGGAGACTAGAGTTTATGAGAGAGAAGAGATAGAGGATCGGAGGCTAGGGTTTTTAAAGTAATGAGTTATTAGGTGTAAACTATTGATATGAAAATAATTTCTTTTACAGTGTGTTTGGATAACATTAGAGGAAGGAAAAGAAGGGGAGGGAGGAGAAGAGGAGGGGAGGGAAAGGGAGGGGAGAGAAAAATGGTGAGTTTTCCTTCCAAATCTCTCCATTGTTGGAGGGATCATTTTCCTACAATTTAATCCCTCCATTTCTCTCCCCTCCAATTCCCTTACTTCCTCATTTGTTATCCAAATGAAAGACATCACATCTCTCCATTTCCCTCCCCTTCTTTTCCTTCCATTTCCTTCTATCCAAACACACCGTTAAACAAAAATAAAGTGAGAGAATGGAGCCTAACTATAGAAAAGAAGGGAGGGAGTAGGATTTACTGATTTAGGAACCCAAAAACAAGTTTAACTAGATAAGACAAATTAAATGCAAGTGATGCAACTGAATAACCTCAAAATAATTAATTTATAAAATACAACAAAAATCTTAAGAGTTATCTATAGGTAATATAAAACAAATGGATATTATAATTGTATGATTTGGGATCTATATTATAACAAAAGCACAGGTAATAACTTATGTAATAAATGTTTAGTTATTTTATTTTTTAATCTTCTTTGTTACATAGTTTACTTACATAGTTACATGTAGTCTTTAGGGTTATGTTTACCATTTTTCAAAACTTAAAACAAAACTATAAGGAAATTATTCAACATAGGATGCTAAATAAATCATCTCTACAATGGTGAAAATACAATATTACGAACTTTGTACAATTCCTAACCATAAAATCCTTAGTCAAATTAAAAAAAATTCTTAATTTTGAACAGAGCTAGATATTCTCTAATCAATCAATCAATAAACTATACTTAAATATAGAATAACGTAACACACAACATTATTGTTACATATCTCAACCAAATCAACATTATCTTTGCAAACAAACACATCAAAGCTATATACATGATTGACCTCTTTTTTTGGTGCCATCTCAATAGTTATTTTATACTTCGGGGTATTAAAGTGTTACATATAATCGTGCATTATTGCTACCAAATCTGTATAATTTTACTAAAGTAATGTTAACATTTTTGCTTTTGCTTCCCGTCAAAAAAAAAAAAAAAAAAAAAAAAAAAAACAAAACAAAACAAAACAAAATGTAAACAGTCTGAAACTAATCAACCTATATATGCGTTATAATTGGTTGTAATTTAGCTAATCTACCTTTTTAACTTTACCTTTAATAGATCTAGAGTAGCATTATCGAGAAGTTGATCACATGATTAGACATTTATTCACCGTAAAAAAGTTATTGTATAAGCTAATTGGTCATAATGTCATATGCTCAAATCTTTGACAGACGACATACAAGATTTCATGGAAAACGACATCTATGCATGATAGAGTAGACGTTTTGGTCTGCATTGCCCCATCCACTTGTGATTTGGTATAATCGTATTCATAATCGAATTCTGAATTTAAAAGACTTTGTTTAATTTGAGAATCTAGATTTGAAATAATGAAAAATTATACATATTACAATAAATTCCAATATTTCATGTTTAATGCTTCATTGTTTTATGTCTCTGAATAAGAGATTTTAAATGACTGTTTTTCCTTACATATAATTAGAACAGAGGGTGTATCGTTATAAAAATAGCAAATATTGTCAGACAAAAAGGTATAGAGTAATTGATTTAAAATGTAAGAAACTTACATGTCAATCGATATGGTTAGTGTATAAATGATATTATTACAATAAATTCCAATATTTTTCCAATATAATGCCTATTTCAATATGGTTGGTGTATAAATGATACTATTTCAATAATTTCCAATATTTTTCCAATATAATGCTTATTTCAATATGGTTGGCGTATAAATGATACTCCACTATATTACAATAAGTTTCAATATTTTTCCAATTTATGCTTATTTTGTTTTACACGATCTTCAACTCATGTTATTGACCATGTGATCACTATCTTTAACATGTTATGTATAACTGATGATTTTTTATCAACATTTTTAAGATTTGGCTATGAAAATAGAATTTAACACAATACAATCTAATACATATATATAAAGGGGAGTTTTTTCCCGAGTTTTTAGATAAGATTTAATTTTTTCAGCGCGCCACATAGGATAATAAATTTTAGTGGTATACAATTAAATATGAGATTATTAATTTCTTTTAGAATTAAATAATTTAACTGACACGTAAGCAAAATTTGCGAATGAGATTATCCGGTTTAAATTAATTAAATATAAAATATTATCTTTTAATATCAGGAATTTTATCTAAATATTTAACAATTTTTAGCACATAAATATATATATGTAAAAATATTATTTTAAAAAATTCAAACAAACCGTGCATCGCACGGGTTTCATATAGTACTATATATTATTGGACGGAGCTCGGAAAGTCGGAAGAGGCCGGAAGAAGTGTAATAAATTCTTTTTAATCATATACTACTTCATAGATGTTTATTAATATATAAAATGCCAATTTCATAAAGACATTGATTCGTCTATTTTAGCTAGATATTATGAGTACTTTTATTGGTGTTTGACTGATGAAGAATTAATATAATGCATGTAGCTTAGCGTGCTGCATGCATCGCATGTCATCCCATACAATATAAATGAAATTGAACGCGGAATTATTCCTTTTCAATTCTTTGATTTATTTGGGGTGCGAACACGAAATCTTGTTTTTACAGCTTTTACTTTGTAATCAAGCAACACCTACTCATTTTTCTTATAATAAACATTAACATTCACGTGAATTATGTTGGGCTACGTCTAAACAAATAATTGAGGGACAAAGTTTTAATTAATTAACAACAATAATTAACATTATTACCAAAAGACAAGGGTCACTTTAAGTCCTTATAAATAAGGGATACATTCCCTTAAGCTTACATAACATACATAATTAAACCATACAATTTTACAACAATATGAGCTTCTTAAGAGGGTTTTCTTTGATATTCTTCCTAGGAGTTCTAGTGACTTCTTCATTCTTTAGTAATGTTAAAGCTCATGAATATCCACACTCATCAATACATCTCCTCATGCCCCATTCTGGCTCAGCCGGCCACAAAATCGAGGGCCTAAATTGCTTGAGTTGGCGGCTGGCCGTGGAGACAAACAATCTCCGGGACTGGAAGACAGTCCCGGAAGAATGTGAAGGGTACGTGGGACATTACATGATGGGTGCTCAATATCGAAAAGATTGTTTGGCTGTTACTTCTGCTGCTTATGACTATGTTAAGACTCTCTCACTCAAGAAAGATGGCAACTATGTTTGGATATTCGATATTGATGAGACTTCCCTCTCTAATTTGCCCTACTATGCCGATGTTGGTTTTGGGTAAGAACCTCTACTTCGTATATCTTTACATAGTATTAGCTTATTTCTCATCGGTTTAATAAAGAGACAAACTTTACAAGTATGAGTACAACAACTTTTAAAAAATGGTAAAACGGAATATTTTTTTTGAAATTAATGCATTATTTTGACTTTTATATTTGCTAAAGAAATAAATATAACTATTAATAGTAATTTCTATTACATATATTTCTCCATACGTCGTAGTAAATATTAGGTAGTACAAGAAGTTGAATATCTTTTCTTTTGAAGCTAAAGTTGATCGATATGATATATACTGACATGAAGTTAATAATTTGAATCTTAAAAAATTGGAGGTGAATTTAATATTATTATTCCTCTAACGTGAATGGTGATTAAATGTGATATATGCAGGGTAAACCCGTACAATGCAACATCATTCGATGAATGGCAAAAGGAAGTTAAAGCACCAGCAATACCCGCAGTGCTAAGCTTCTATAAGAAATTGGTTCGTCTTGGTATCAAAGTTGTTTTTCTTACGGGAGCTCATGAAGAGTTTAGGGAGCCTAAAGAGCGCAACATGAAGAATATTGGCTACTACAAGTGGGAAAAGATGATCTTAAAGTAAGTATAATTACTTACTTTATACTCCATCCGTCCCTTAATATAAAGTCTCTTTTTACCATTTATTGCTCACATATTAAAGAAAAAGAGACTTTTAATTTAGAGACGGGGGGAATAATGAATAATACGGAGTACTTCGTCGGAGATGTTACACAAATTAAATGATTCAACATGATTTTTTTAGTCAATTTACAATATCTATTATACCTTTAAAAAAAATTAAAAAAAATTAGGTCATAGGCCCTGTTATGTTCAACTTAAAAAAATAATATTAAGTAAAAATAATTTCTATTTAGTAAAAATAAGTTCACAACAGTAAAAATAATTTCAGTTCAGTAAAAATAAGTTCACTTTAGTAAATTAATTTCATAAGTTCAGTTAAGTAAAATTCAGTTTTAAAAAAAAAAAAAAGATTTATAATAAAAAAACTAATAAAAAATAATTTCAGTTCACCAAAAATAATTTCATTTCAGTAAAATTAATTTAAGTTCAGTAAAAATAATTTAAGTTCAGCAAATATAATTTTGTTTCAGTAAAAATAATTTTGTTTCAATAAAAATAATTTCAGTTCAGCAAGAATAGAGAACGGGGCCTTATACTCTTGTATAGTTGTATATGTAATCGTATAATTATTGTTTTATTTTTAAATATGATAGGCAACCAAGTGAATCACTTATGAAAAACTCACAGATGCATTAAATATAAGGTCTTATATATTATATCGTATAATTATTGATCTTTTTTAAATTTTAATACAATAGGCAACCAAGTGAGTCACATTTGAAATCGGTGGAGTACAAATCAACGCACAGGACAAAGCTAGAAGAGATGGGGTATACAATCGTTGGAAACATTGGAGACCAATGGAGTGATTTAATAGGAGCCAACCCCGGCAAGAGGACCTTCAAGTTACCTGACCCTATGTACTACATCGGCTAATTATTAAGGAGTTTTAATTATGAAACCAATATAGGAAGATAAATTATTATTTGGTATTCCATCCACTTCACTCTTTGGATTAATTCGGATTCGGGATCAAGTCTGGATTATTAGATTCCACTTCATTTCAAATGTTTTTCCGGGTACAGTGATATGTTGTGGCTTTTATATCATCTTGTCATGCAATTTTATATCTAGCTTAGGTATTTTACATTTTTCTTATGGGTGTAAAGTCTATGTATGATTGGTAATTGCTTCTAATAAGAAATTGATTTGCAATATTAATCCCTTGGTTTATTATTTCCACTTTATATCATATTCACTAATACTAAAGATCAATTACGGTCGAATTTGATCTATTAGTCTACATCTTCTGATGACTTGATTATTCCTATTATGTGTTAGGAAAATAATAGCAGACTCATCCCACATGACTCGAGTTTAGCCTAGTTTATATTTTTTGTTCCTTGATGTAAAATCTTTTAATTTCTAATTGTTTCATGTCAAGTTAGTTGGCCCAATCAGATTTAGCCTGAAAAAGTGTGGGTTTACACAATATAAAAACATATTCTTAGACAAACATGAGTGATGAGTCTTGCCTGCCGTGCCGGGCCACCATGGGTCGTGCCTCGCCGTGCCTGGTGGTTGCTCGTGTCGGGCCGTGCCGGACCGTCGGCTTGGTGGGCCGTGTCATGCTGATTTGAGCCACCATTTGACACACCCTAACCCACGACATAGTACGACCCACGTGCCTAGTGTGCTGTGCCAGGTCAGGCAGCAGGTTATTCAATTTTTTTTTTAAATCAATATTTTTTTGAACAACTTTTAAAATTAGTATATTTAAATAATTTTATTAATTTATGTTTACGCTTTTGTATTATTATATCATTATTGTTGTTTTTATTATTCTGTTTTTTTTTATTATTATAGTTCTTTAACTTCTTTATTATAGTCGTTTTATGGCTGATGGAAGAAGCGAAATATAGTCGTTTGTACAGGTCGTGGCGTGCCGTGTGCCATGCTAGCAGGCCAAATTACCATGCCGCCCACCGGCCCATGCCAGGCCATGTGCCGATTATTCAAAATTGTGTTCATGGCACACCCTATGGCCCACTCCTCGGTCACCTTGTTGTGTCGTGCCGCTGGCGAGCTCGTGTCGGGCCGTGCCACCATCGTGCCGTGCTCGTGCTTTCCCGCGGGCCAGCATGGCCCATGCCCACCTCTTGCCCCATAACGATTGAGCACAACACTATTTTGCAAGCCCGATCCAACTCGACCCAATTATGGATTACATCTTGATATGTATATACCTCCTTTATTCTTTTTACCTGACTTGCTTCTTTTATCACGCTTGTCAATGCAAATTTTTAACGACCAACAACTTTAATTTTTCACAAGTAAAAATTATAAAAGTTATATACTCCCTCCGTTTTTAAATACTTGCTCCCTTTCTCTTGGACACGAATGCCAATGTTAATTTTTGATCAATAATATCTTTAATTATCAATAAGTATAAATTCTAACAATTGAAAATTAATAATCTATTTATTGAAACGATTTCAACAAGTACCCACAAGACTATATTTTTCTTGTGTGTTAATAACAAACATTAGTCAAAGTAGGACGAATGAATAGTGTAAAAAATAGAAATGGAGCAAGTATTTAAAAACGGAGGGAGTAGTATGATAGTACTTATTAAGACGAATTCAAAAATATCCTTCATGAATATATTTTTTCTTACATTTTATTCACAAAAGACGGTAAAAAAAAAGGTGGTTAATAGTGTAAAAGTCAAAATGCGTCAAGTAAAAGAAAAAAGAACAAAGGAAGTATATCTCAATGTGTCCGTACAGTCGGTACTCAATAAGACCCTGTTCTCTTCAGCTTACAAAAATAATATTAAGTAAAAATAATTTCAGTTCAGTAAAAATAAGTTCAGTTCAGTAAAAATAATTTCAGTTCAGTAAAATTTAGTTTTCTTAAAGAAGAATTATAATAGAAATCAGTAAAAATAATTTAAGTTCAGTAAAAATAATTTAAGTTCAGTAAAAATAATTTTAGTTCAGTAAAATTAAGTTCAGTTCAGTAAAAATAAGTTCAGTTCAATAAAAATAATTTCAGTTCAGCAAAATTAAGGTGAATCAAACAGGGCCTAAGTCAATATTGTTTGGTCTGAAAATTATAGTTTTAGCAATTAGTCTAAGGTGCACCCTTGTGCACCTTAAATAGGTGTAACAACGTAGCCCAAAAGCCTAATTACACACAACCCAATTAAAAAAAAACCCTAAAACTAAAAAACATGAAAACTGCAATACACCAACCCACACCCAATACACCCACCCACACCTAATAAATGTAACGTCATTTCCAAACTCAAAAATCTTCTTCTTCTATATGATTTTCTCTCTCCTCTTTTTCACTTTCTCTCTCCTCTATTTCATTCTTTCACTAAAAAACTGCAAAAACTTCAATGGACATTAGGAAAGAGATGCAAAATCAAAAGGATCCTCCCCAAAAAGGCAATTTCATGTAAATTTCACTTAATTTTGTTTGAATTTATATGATTATCACTTAATTTTGTTTGAATTTATATGATTATCTCTTAATTTTGTTTGAATATTGTTCGAAATTTATTATTGGAATTGTCAAAAAAATTAGTGAAATCAAACGGATATTTTATGTTCACATTTCGAAATGCATATGTTTATATTTTGAATTGTTATGTTCATATTTTGAATCCGTTTGTAAACTTTCTATATTCACTTTCTAAATTCATATGTTCATATTTTTTTATGTATATGTTCACCTTCTGAAATGCTTAATTATGTTCATACGCATTCAAAAATGAATCAATGCATATGTTCATATTTTGAATTCATATGTTCATATTTTTAATACTTATGAATTATGATGCATATGTTTCATAATCATATTATTTTTATTTCATCAATTTTTTATGTTCATAATAAAATGCTATTATATTCATAATAATATTTTATATGTTCATAATGTAAATATTCATAGTAAATATTTGTTGTTCTCATTAAGTCTGTTTATGCATATCTTCTCTCTCTTAAATGCATATGATCATATTTTTTTTACGCATATGCTCACCTTTTAAATGGTTATATTCACTTTAAGGAAACCAATGCTTACGTTCATATTTTGAATTGTTATGTTTACTTTCTTAAATGCATATGTTCATATATTTTATGCTTATGTTCACTTTATGAAAAGATAATGTTCACATTTAAGGGAACCTATGCATATGTTCATATTTTGCATGATTATGTTCATTGATAAAAAAAAATGCAGAAAATCAAATGAAATTCATACACAAATGAAATTGATCGAAGCTAAAAAAAAAAACAATTCATATGAATTCAAAAAATCAAATAAACAATCAATTTCATATTGTTAGTAACATATTCAATCGTTAAATCGAAAAAACGAGAAAAATAGAAAAAAAAAAAAACAGAGGAAAAAGGAATTAAAGAAGGAAGGAGAAAAAATAGAGTATAATTTGTAAATTCAAAGATTCATATATACCTTAATCAATCGAAATTAAGGCACAAAATAGAAATTCACACAAAAATTCATACTTAATAACTACTTTCATGTTGTAAGAAACAAATTCAATTAAAAAAGTGTAAAAAAAAAGGGGAAAATTTATAAATAAAAAAAAAAAAACAGAGGAGAGAGAAAATATAAAAATGAAGGAGAAAAATAAAGGAGAAGAAACCTAATGTTCACTTTCTGAAAAGCTAATGTTCATATTGTGCTGTTGTTACACCTTTTTCTTGGTGCATGAGTGTGCACATAAGAATATGTGTAGTTTTAGCGCCATAATCCTCGCTCAAGACCATTGCTACATCATTGGCCTTTAAAATTGATGGTGCAAAATAATGTGTTTTGAATACCCAACCAATAACTAGTATTGGGCCAAGGACCGTTGTCTGAAAGTCGCTGGACTGGATCTTGCTTTATTGGTGCTGTTAAAATTAATACGACTAAATTATCAATGTCTACACGACTACGCCATATCATTACTGGGACAAACAAATATCTACTTTATTGTACTTCGTATTTTTTACTAGCACTCCGTATTAAATACTTGGTACTCTCCAAAAAAAAAAAACCAACAACAACAAGGTACTGAATCTATATCTTATTACTTGCTCCACTATTCAGGACACGGAGGTTTAAAAGGAACCATAGAGAATATTTAGGGCTTGTTCACATTTACTGAATTGGACTGAACTGAATTGATTAGAGCTAAACTGAACTGAGCTGAAATGAATATTTTATAAGAGAAGAAAATTAGGAGCTGAATGAACTGAACTGATTGGAGCTGAACTGAACTGAACTTATATATATACATATATGAAAAAGAAAAAAAAAAAAAAAAAAAAAAAAAAAAAGCAAAAGTAAGTGTAAGTATAAGTGGGAGGAGAATGTAAAAAAAATACTCCATATTAAAAATATGATATGAAGGTTTCAATAGAAAGGAGGAAAATAGTTTAATATTGTTAAAAGATTCTAATAAAGGGAATGAAGGAACTAATGAAATACAGTCACAAAAAGAAAGTGGAGCAAGTAATAAAATACAGAAATGAGTTGTTCAATTTTTTCCTCAGTAGTAAAAATACTAAAAACAAAGTAGGTTTTTAAGTGGTAACTATTGTGTGGCTCAGGCGTCGTACTGGGTTACTAATTTGAAACATAACTAGGTTAGATCCCGTGTCATACGCGGTTTTTCAATCTTTGTCATAGAATATCAATTTAAAACCTTTTTTTTTTTTTTTTAATTTTTAGTAATTACTTTTTAATGTATAATGATTATTTATAGTAAAAAAAATCATGAATATATATTTTTTCAACTTAACATAGTTGGTGAATAAAAAATTATCATATTTGAAATAAAAAAAATGTCATAATGAAGAAAGTAATATAATATTTATTCAAAAAAGAAAAAAAAATTATTTTAATTAGCTTGATTTATTTTAAACAATGATATGGTTAGATATTTAAGTTTATAAATTTATTATTCTACGATTTTTTTTCCTAAAGTTTGAAAGTAAATATTTTGTGTATATTTCCAATCAATTTTTTTTACAAAGTTTTAGTTATTTTTTTTAAAAAAAATATACTAAGGACACACCAGAAGATGACACGTGTCATTGCTGGTGTGTCTTTTAGTATATTGTTATTGATTGATATTAGTTTTTTTTTAAAAAGGATTTAAAGAGAATAATTCTCCATTTTCTTGGAATTGTTGAGACTATTCCGCTTTATTCATTTTTATCCAGACTACATAATTATTATTTTTTTTTCTTTTTGTAAGCTTACTTAATGATGTATCTATATATGTGTGTATAGATCGAAAACATAAATTACTATTAGCTAAGATGGTAAGAAACGTAACCTTATATCCATGAGATCCAGTGTTCAAAAGTTGTGGTGTAGTGTAGATTTACGTGACACTTAAACCTTTTTAGGAACACTTTTTAATATACATGATACGTATAAATACTTGAATATAGAAACCAAATTTTGTCCTAACAACAATTTTATGTTTACCTATATAGGATTTTTTTTTTTTTTTTTTTTTTTTTTTTTTTTTTTTTTTTTTTTTTTTCATTTAGACATTGTATGTGAATTTTAGATCGATGGAGTCTTTATCCAATAAGGAAGCCTTGGATAAAACAACCCCCCTATGACTTATATAATAGAGATATAACTCATAATAATCTGTTCCCTGCTTTCAATAATTTACAATCACAAATATTTACCTTTATGACATTTAATAATTACAATTTATAATAATGCAAAATGGTAAAACACAAAATAGATGGAAAAACAAACAGTAAACAAATGAGTCACAATAATGGATATTTTTCAATATTATTTGTACTGTTTTATAATTTTAATTAATTGATACATAAATATATAAATTACTATGTATTATTTAAGGTTAAACTTGTGCAATGACATATGTGTCTTCAATGCTCCTCCTCCAAAAGGCACCATGTAGAGCACAACCACCTTTTTTCTAGGAAGGGTTTGATGTGCTCACATTCAATTGCCAAATACTTGCAAATCATAGTCCTAATTAAAGAGCATTATTTATATATACTTGCATTGTTCTTTTGCTCCTCCAATTTAGGTAATAAAGTTGCATAAGATAAACTTACAAGATTTTGCACGATGATGCGTTTCATATATCTAATAAAAACAAATGTTGCAATACTAAAAGGTGCATATAAGTGTTATGACGTGTTTGAATTTACCTGTTAGCCCCATTAAAAAGATCTATTATAGATTTACGAGTGTCTTGTTCAGGTGTCAATTATATATATTGCCTAATGTTTTTTGCTTTTGGGCCTAGTCCATTGGTATAACTAACTCTTTGTTTGTCAACCATGTAAAATTATTGTCTTATTTGTTAATATTATTACTTTTATATCAAGATATTTTTTGTAAATGGTAACATACATGACCTCCATAGCTAGTTTTTTTTTTTTTTTTTTTATTTATTTATTTACAGGAGTAAGTGACGAGAATTGATCCCAAAATCATTTGAAACTGAGAGGAGCTCTAACCAGTCAGGATAATCCCTCACTCTCTTACATAAGTTTATTTGCCTCAACATATACATATCATTTCCGATTAATACATCTAACCAACTAATGACCAATAATATTTACCATACTTTTCCCCTAAAAACAAAAAAAAGGCATCGACAGAACGATATAAGGAGGATCTTTTTCGTGTCAAAAGCAACGCAAAAAGCAATAATGTTGACATTTATAAGTTACAAATTATACAGTTTACAGTATTAAATAGTACGCACGACTGTATATGTAGTCTATTTGCATATTATTTGAGTGCAGTTCCTATATTTTTGCAATTCTGGAGGAATCTTATAACAATAATATGGTATCAAATACACATTATTCTCATGTACTTTTCGTTTTTTTTTTTGGCTGTTTATAATCTATTTGTATGAGATGTCATTAAACTAGATATAAGTCATGGAGCCTAATGATTATATTGATAATTGTCATGTTGCAGTTATGACATTTTTACGTGATAGATTGATAGGACATAGCGTTTATTTTGCTCAATATTGTAAATATGCAAAATATGCTAACTTTTCATTGTACAGTACATGTACTCAATATAATCTAGTTTTCTAGATTTCTGTAAATTTAGATTTTAGAGTTATCCAACAAAGGAATGAAGAAGGAAAATGATCTTCTTAATGAAACAATTCACATATAATGAATTAATGAAAATTTCACAAAAATAAAAATCATTGTCAAAGTACAAAGTTTATTCGTTTTAATTACTAGAATGAACAACTGGTTGATAACTTGTTATTACGGTATTACGTTGTACGGAGTACTATCTAAGTACATACAAGTATTTCTTTATAGTATCAACACATAGAGAAAAATTTAGAGGTGAATCATTGGGCAAGGAAAGGAGTTGCAAGACAAGGAACTTGCCCGGATTGGTTCTTGTTCTAGCTAATAAGTTTTTGTTCAATTTATTCACCCTCTATATTTATCTTGTACTTTTGTTTATTTGGCAAAAGACCGCCATTTAAAGTTTCAACTTTGAATGATATAATGAGAATATAGCTAGACATTGTGTCTCTAGTACTATATAGGATAGTCATAACAACAATGATATATAAGATTGAATGTGATTCCAAAACATTAATCCGTAAACTGTTAAGCTTGTTTACAATTTTATAACATTAAAAGGTAAAACTTTATACGTCATAGGTGTTTTGAGCATAATTAAGTCTTGTCTTAGGTATGAATTGAACGCACTTTCATTTGAAAACTACATCAATTACAAGTCACCAAATATTATAATTAATGTTGGTTTATGCTACAAATAATCATGAAATAAACTGCCAAAATGAAAGTTAATCTTGCCATCCTATCCAATCCTATAATTCTCCAAACTTTTAACCCTTACCTACTTTTACATAAATAGATAATAAGATAACCAATGAATTATCACAACTTATCATCAATTTTCTTTTCAAATTTCATATATCCTGATTAGCACAAGCTTTTCTAGCTACCAAACAAAAATAAAAAGGTAAAAAGATTATAAGTGCCTCGTTCATTCTCCCTCCTTAGCTTGTCTAAAGAATAAATGCATCACTTTTGTTTCTCAACCTTTAATTTGCCGACTTTTCAAAATTTACAAAATAGGCTTGAGCAAACATATCCATGATTTTTGAGGAGATATGTACACTTGTAGCACTTGGAAGTCTTAGGATTTATGCCACATCAAGAGGCAATAGGATTGGATGACAACAAATGTAGTTAACTAATTCGTACTCTACATACTTCAATTTTGAGTATAAGTTTTAGGAAAATTTGTTACAAAGGACCTTTTATGTCCACCATTTTGTGAAAAAGGACCTTTTAAAAAAAAGGTGGCAAGAAGGGGCCAAATATGGTTTTTTTTTTTTGTGAGGAGGGACCTATGACCGAAAACCACCTTAGCCCCATCCCTTTCAAGGCAGCCTCCTCTTTCCTCCACCTCCACCCCTACCGCATCCTTCTTCCCCCTCCCCTTTCACGAAAAACTTTCCAACCCCATACACTACCAGCACCGACCTCGACATCCACCACCCCTTTCACGACAGCCCGCTCCTCCCCTTTCCCCATCTCCACTCCCTTTCCTCCACTTCAATTACTGTAAAAATTCATGCGATTTCCATCTTCCATCCTAACCCTAGAATTTAGGAATTTAGAAAATCGAGCAATGAGAGGGATAGAATCAAATTTCTGAATGAGTTAATGAAGGGTATGGAATTGGATGAGTTTGTGAAGAAATTGAGTTCAATTGAGTGAGTTCAGAAGTTTTGAAAGCAAATTGGATGTAAAATTGTGCAAAATTTGCAGAAATGAAGATAGATCTTCACGCAAAGCAGATAAATGAGAGGAGGAAATTAAAGAGATCGAGGGAAAGACGGCGGGGATTGGAGGGTCGTCGGCATGGGGAGGCTTGGGCGCCAGGACACCGGCAGCGGCAGGGGAGAGGGGGTGGGTGGGCTGTAGCCTATAGGGGAGGCTAGGGCGCTAGACTATCTTAAAAGGAGAAGGGTTTTCGGGGTAGAGGAAGGGATTGCTGCCATGAAAGGGGTGGGGCTAGGGTGGTCAACGCCTGAGTTGGTGGGTCAAATCCTGCTTTCCGGGCAATGGTCCCTCCTCACAAATAAAAACTCATTTTTGGTCATTCCTTGCCATTTTTTTTTTAAAGGTTCTTTCTCTCAAAATAGTGGACATAAAAGGTCCTTTGTGACAAATTTTCCTAAGTTTTTAAGGAGGTTTAAGCCCTATAAGGTACATACGACCGAATTGTACTGTGTTGCTATACATACATCAATTATCGTTTGAAGTTCGTTCTCTCTTTACCAAAAAAAAAAAAAAAAACAATACGGAGTAGTTTATTAAAAATAATAATAATAATAAAAAAAAAAAAAAAAACAATTTTCTCTTTTATAACTTACAATATTCTACGGAGTACATTTTATTAGGTAGTTTATTACATCATTTTTCTTATTAGCTACTTTTTCAGTAAATTTGTGTTTCATTAAGTAGTTTCTAACAAAAAAAAACCATAAATAAAATATAACTAATCACTTGTCATACAACTTAAGTGAGCATAACATAGTGAAGCACTCGTATTAATAAAAACATATACTTGAGCAAGTTATACAATAATTGTTCTTTGTTTATAATTCTAGAATGGTATGTTCACATAGTACTTAAACATACATATTAATAAAAACATATACTTAGTATTTTTTAAACTGTTATATTTTTGTTTTCATGCTTGTCAATTTATAATTTTAATCATCAATTAGTCAATACTATATATATACTAAAAGACACACTAGCGATGACACGTGTCATTTCCTGGTGTGTCATTAGTTATTTTTTTCTTTTTTTTTTTAAAAAAAAATATTTTTAATTAAGGAAACAAATCATTTACAAAAATCATATGATTTTTTTGTACATATTCCATATTGACAAGTAATAATTATTATATTTAAAGCAAAAGATTTATTCACAAATCTTTCTAAAAATAATTGGGCAATATACCAAAAATCAATATTTTTAAATAATTAGTGACCTATTTTACAAAAAATAATAATAAATAAATAAATAAAATAAAATAAAATAAAATTGCTCAGATTTTTTGCCTACTTTGTTTTAGTTGTGTATTGGAAGCTATAATTAAAATTGCAAATATCAAATTAACATGTCATATACTTTTAGTATTTCATGACTAATTTATGATTATAGTATTTCTCAATCAAAAATATATAACTATATATAAAAATCACCGTGCATGACACGAGATCTAACCTAGTTATTTATAACTTCAATCACCAATAAGTGATCTAACCTAGTTATTTATAACTTCAATCACCAATAAGTAAAAGTTATTGGTGATTTTTGTTTTGAAAGTATATACTGTTCATTGAAGTATTGAACCAAATCTAATAACAGTTACATAACTATATTTTTACTGAATTATATCATCAAAGTAAGCAAAGCATTTCCTCAAAAAAAAAAAAAAAAAAAGTAACCAAAGCATGATGTATGAAATAGTGTAAAAAAAAGATGCAACAAAATCTAAACCAAATTAAGAAGTACCATATAATATATATATGGAGTCCTATCAACCTTTAATATGAGTGTCACTCCATTGACTGCCATTGGATTCTACACTCCATTGATAAATTTAGTGGAATAAAAGACAGGGCAGAAGTTTCCTTTCAAATAATTGGTTCAAGGTTGTATGGTCTATTGGTCTGTAGCCTAAACCGCACGTCCACAAAATAGTGACTACTATAGTAGGATAATCTTTGTCGTAGCTAGAAGATTTAAAGACAATTAACTAGCTAGGTTTTCAATCTTATCATGAACTTAATTAGCCAGGTTAAGATGAGTTGGTCACCCTATTTTTTTCAAATTATTGTTTAGTTCTTGATTGTAATTGGTGAGTATTTGGTGATTGTAATTGATGCATAAGTGCACTTGATGAAGTGATAAGAGAGGGGAATGTAGGTAGGGGTCCTAAAGAACATTGCATGCACTTGCAAAATGGTACGTACTATGTTTTTCCGTTTTACCATGTATAGTATAAATCGATCAATAACATTTACTCATATCTCACTGTTTTAAAATTTTATTAAAAAAGTTTTTATTTTAATATACAATATGACTATACGAGACACGAAAGGGCATTCCCTCCAAAAGTTCCAAAACCTTCTTAATAAGGCTCCCTCGATTTAGGCCTTAAAGATACGGAGTACCAAATATTACATGTCTAAACTTTAGCGGCTTCTCTTTCAATAAACTATTTATCGTACTTTAAGTTCTTTGTATTTAAAATGGAGCTAAATCATGGCCAATATATATCTTCCATTTTTTTTCCCAAAGTTTTACTTTTTATATCAATGCATAAGAATTTTTTGTTATCTATTTGTATAGATGGATGAGGAAAGAAATAACAAACTTTTCTTAGTTAGAAAGTACGGAGTATTGATCAATTCTCTGTACACTTTTCTATTCATTTCACAATACATTTCTTGCACTTCATTAATATAATGATGAAATTTATTTCACAAAGCACATAACTAATCAACTAGATAACCTATATCTCTTCAAAAAAAAAAAAAAAAAAAAAAAAAAAAAAAAAAAAAAAAAAAAAAAAAAGAAAACCTATATGATAACATTAATTACTTGCACCAAATTAATTACCCGTAGTTTAAAGACTTTAAACCTCATTACCCCCTACTCTAAGGATGAAAAGATGCCAACTAACTCAAACTATACTTAATGATGTGCCAGCATTATGCTCATATTAGGGAAATAGTTGACCTCAAAGATTATTAAAATTAATTAAGCTAACTAATTAATAAATTAATCTAGGCCTAGGGCAAACAATTAATTATTAATTAATAAAAAAAAAAAGGGTATCATAGGAAAACAGATTTGGGTAGGAGGAATGATATGATGTCCTTGGAAAACCACAAGACAAGGAAGATCCCTTATTGGGGAGTTTATCAAAGAAGAAAAGGCTTGCTTTGGAGGCAAAGTGGGCAACATTACCATCTTTTTTTGAGAACTTCTATAATTCTGTTTAGGAGACAATTAGCCATATTTTGAGGGAAATATTTAATTAAATTAATGTAACTATGTTTAATACTATAGAGTATAAAATTATAGTACATTCTTATTTAAGGGGTTATTATACACCAAATTAAGGAGACAAAGGAATTTCTTTTTAAGTTAATTAAGAAGACAATATGCCTCATTATCCGGTTGTGGATTACTAGTGCTTGGTATATAAGAGAGACAAAAAGCACTTTGGGTTAATAAAGACAATAATTAATAATTTGTTAATTGTGTAATTAGATTTAGCAAAAGGCACACGAGTGAAGTGATTAATTCAATAAAGACAAAACGACTTTCTATGGAATCAAAATTGACAAATCTTCAAGTTGTTGCCCTAATAGTCAATATGGAATATTCTTAATTATTTTGACATACTTTTCATTTACAATATACTACTTTCATCCACCTAAATAAATAAACAAACAAATAAAAATTCAACAAATATACATCAACATAGGTAATTTATGGGGAAATTTTTTAATTTAGAATTAATAATAAAAAAATATATATATATAAGCAATGAAGAAATGGAGGATATGACTAATTAAAAAAAAAAATCTATATTAAATTAACTAACAATAATAATTGAGAAAAACCCTAGCTAAATTCAAGATGATCACAAATTCACAAGGCCAAGTTAGCTAACCTTTTTGTAATTTTGAGGTGATGATTACCCCATATATTAAGCCTATTTTAGAAAATCATATGGAATCTATATTTATCACCATTACCAAATAAAGTTTAAAATTAACAAAAATTGAAGAAAATATATGAAAGAAAAATGAGGGCCTAATTATTGCCAAGAAGATACAGAATAAAGAGGGCGATTTTTCCACCCAAGAAACAAACAATGTTTTTTAGCAACCTGAAGTTGGTAACCTTCTGAAGGATAATGAAGCCTAAGCAACAACTTAGCTTGTGACAACGAAAATGGACTCAAGGCTAGACTCTTGAACCCGGAACTCCGCATCACCATTTCCCACGACTCGAACCGTTGATGTCTATCCTTTCTCCTCTCCCCGTCCTCCCCTACCACATCTTTTATCTCCTCCCCGAACCATGCTTCCTCGACTGCCACCCTCTCTCGACTTTGCGGAGGTAGGGTGGCCTCTAGGGAGTCAAACACGGCTCCATAGTGATCCAATGCCTCTACAAACCTCCGTAAAAAGAGAGGGTGGTTATGATCAGCCTCTCGTTCTCCCAGGGTCAAGACCTTAGGGTTTAAGGTCTTGACCTTGTGGAGAAACCTCCTAAGGGAACGTGTATCGTATTCCCTTAGGAGGCGGTGGAGGTAGTCCCCACAATTAATTGCGAGGGCTTCCTCCACCTGATCAAACCTGAGGCGGTGATCCATCAAAGCATGGATCACCGCCTCAGAGTGATCAACTACTTCAGAATCATAAAGTACCAGATCACAAAACTCGAACTCAATCCCTAGGGATTCGGCAAATCTCCTAAGCCGGTCCCCAGTCCGGTCTAGGAGAGTTGGATCACGGGCAGCCCCCGTGATCCGTATTGTAGGACACGACCGACCTAGGGTACTCGACCGCTCCATGATGGCTTGCAACAACGGAGGCCATTGAACGCCGTGCATGATATCCATGTCGAGGATATGGATCGATGCATAACCCTCCACGGCTTCGAGGATCGCTTGGTTGGCGGTCAAGTGGGTGAATCGGATAAATGGAGTAACTTGATTAAGAGAAAGATAAGATGAATATCTAGTTGTAACATCTTGTTCTACTATCCTAGAAGGTCTTGGAATTTGATTATTAGGTAATATTATTTGAGGAGATGATGATGAAAAAATGGGACGTTGTTGATGATGAGCTAGTGTAACAGGAATATTAATACTAGGGTTCATAACACAAGTTGTAGTTGATAATAAATAACGATTGATACGCTCTCTTAAGGCTTTACAAAAATAATACACTAGCCTTTCAGTGGAGTCGCCAAATTGTAAGGCGAAATCAGTGGATATAAGGGAGAGTAGTCTGTTAGCTGATAAGAACTCGGACCGAGATATAAGCTCAGCACAAGTGACCAACAACTGCCGTGGATGAATCACTGATGATTGTGGTGATGTTGATAACAACGTTGGCGGTGTCGAAGATAATACAACCGAAGATGATGAAGGAAGAAGAGCAGCAGAAGTAGTAGTAGTAGTAATATTACTACTACTACTAATCAACAAGCGTTGATAATCTAATAACCTTAGTGGTGGTCGCGGTTGTGGTTGTGGTTGTGGTTGTGGTTGTGGTTGAAATTGAGGTTGAGGTAGATCCAACGGTGAAGATCGTTCGTGATCTCGATCTTCCTCAGAGCTATATGAGGAAGATCCTAGCATATTATGAATAACAATGGAGAATGATTGAAAGATGAACTCAAAAGCCCTAGAACACTTATTTTTTATTTTTGAGGAAGGGTGTGACACAAAAAGCAAGGTAAATGTAAAAAGGAAGGCAAAAGATAAGATGCTAATACTACCAAGCTAGTACAAATATAATAAATGCAAGAAGAAAGGAGTAAATATCTTAGAACAAGTAATATAAGAAAATAAATGCAAAAGAGAAAGATGTAAGTTAGTCCAAAAATAATTATAAAACCTAAGAGAGGAATGAAATAGCAAAAGGAATAATAGAGTTATTGTTGGGTAGGGGTAGTAGTAGCTTAGCTTAGGGTAGGTGCGCCTGAAGATGATGATATGGCAGAAAGAGGAGAATGAAGAGAGCAAGTAAAGCAGCACATACAAGTTTTGGTTTCCTTTCTTTTTTTACGCTTAATTTCAGTTCAATTCATGTTCTAATTTTCTTCTTTAATAAACAATTATTTCATCTCTATTTAGTTCAGTTCAACCCTAATCAGTTCACTTCAGTTGTTTTCAGTAAATCGGAACATGTCATAATTAGAGAAAAAGGGTGACCAAGTGATTACTCTGTTTTTTCTTTTTTAAAATGTATTAGTTTGATGCGGTAGAGTTTTAAGTAATTGAGTTGAATTTGTTAAAATAAGTGTTACTGTGATATACTTTTTTGAAATTATAAAAAACAAAAGTGGTTTGTAAATAATTGATTAGAAATAAGAGATAAATGTGATATACTCCTAAGAGAATATAATAATAAAAAGTATGAGGAACATAAGAGAAGAGAGACAATCAAGTAGTGTAGCTGGATCATTTTCATTTATAAGAATGTTGCATCAACAAAATACAAACAATTAACTTAGGGTTCGTTTGGCATTGCTGTGGTTTTCTGTTTTTTGGTTTTTTGTTTTCAAAAAGTATATGATATGAGTCCCATAATGAATCAAAAATTATATAAACTTATTAAAATTATGATAATTTTGAAAACTGACAATAGAAAAGTGGAAACACCTTTTTCTTGTTTCCTGTTTTTGGTTTTTGGTTTTCAAAAAAATGAGAAACTGAAAACCAAAACTGATGCCAAACAAGCCCTTAAGTGTTGCATAAAAAATGTGTTGCAATTAAAAAATAAAATAAAAGGATACAATATTTATAGCACGTTTTCTGTGAGGCAGGCCACATTGTTTGACCGCCGCTAGTAAAAATGGGTAACTTCATAACACTGATAAAGTAATAACCCTTAATTATATATACTATTTGAGTAGACCTTAAATAACAAAGTAATTCTTACAAAACTCATAAAATAACCTTTATATTAATAATAAAGTAACCCTTATAATCGTAACAGTTAACCTCTATAATAGTAACAAGTAACCCCTATAAATCTATAACATTAACCGAGTAATTCCATGATGGCTAAGCATACGACGACATAGTCAGTCACATTCACATGAGCTAGTGTAATGCTTAAAAATGTGTCGTACAAAATATGGGTGGATTTAGGGATCAGTATATTTGCTTTATTTGTTTATTTAATGGTCTGATAGCTTCACTTACTACCATCTATCGCACGGTCACATCGTTTGGTACCTGAGACATACATGTCCCTATGCCCGCACCTATATATGCCCTACTATCACTACTACATAGTACAACAACACCCTATATGCTCTATCTATTCCTTTGCTAATTTATGCCTTTTTTTCATTTCTATGATTTCGGCTATGTTGCTAGCTTAGCTTGTTAGTACCATTTGTTTTAGTGAAATTCATTTCATCCAAATATATACTCTAATTATTGTGTTCCAGCCGAAATAAATAGTTACGATGATAATGTTTTTTTTTTATTAATTGTTGTTAAATCAAATTTAAACACGTTATATATGTATAAGTTTAGTCATAAAATTATCAAACACTTTTAAGATTAGATAGCGTTTTGGATTGAACAATACTCCTCTAATATAATGATAAATTTTTGTAAGAGAAAAGAATTTTGTAGAGTCTTAAAGATAAATGAAGTTAATTGTCAAGGGGATTATATTAACTTATCGAAGAGGAGACATTAACTATATTCTAATAAAATTGTATCAACATGAAATTATGGAATTAATTAACTTTTCATTTGACTTTTCTAAGTTTTTAAGAAATTAAAAAAAAAAACTATTATTTTCTCTGGAGATTTTTTTTGTTGAGTTATAACTTTGAATTTTGGGAATCTTGTTTAAATTACTCACTAGTACTTTGGATTAGTCTAATAAGTTCTCAAATTTATTGATTTTTTTTATTATTATTAATTGATCCTAAGTGACTTAAGACCTACTACATCCGTTTTTTTATTATTTGTAACAAATAAGTATTATTTGTGAGATACACAATATTTCTTTATTGCAAATAATAAGAAATGAAGGTATTATATAAATAATCTTTAAATTTGACGTGACATTCTCCTTTCTATTTATCCTCTTTGCTTTTATATTACTTTCCCTCCACTAAGAAACATCCTTAGCTTATTTTTGGGTGACGAGAGGAGGATGAATTTAGATATAAAAAAAATATTAAGTTGGATGTCAATATGTCATCACCATTGCAAAAGGGAATAGAAAGTCATAACTTACACCATGCATATCTGATAAGTTGCTAGAGTTGGTGTTTGACTGTTTGTCATAATAACTAACATTTAATGTAGGAAAATCTTCTCTAAAAACATACACAAACAAAACTTGGATTATTTACTCTAGATATTAAAAAAACAAAAAAAAAATGTGAATATAGGGTGTTGCAAAAATATTTTTTGGATATGTTCCATAAAGATTGATTTTTTATTCCTCTTTTTTTTCTTTGTTGTTGTTGTTGTTTGGAAGATAACTTATTGACACGAAATTAGTTCTAAAGTGACTGACATGAGCTTATTAACTAGTATTATACGAAGTACTCTAAGCTAATTTGGAGTGTTTGATGGGAAGCGACGGATTCGAAAAACTAATAAATAAGGTATTTTTCAAAAAGTTAGTTTATACAACATCTTAAAGCAAAATTACACTTATACCCTCATTAAATCTACAATCATATCTCCATTACCTAAGCTACCCCAAATTTAGCTTATCGTACCTCAACTCTTACAGTTTTCTTGATCTAGCATGTACGGATTAGACACTTTGCAAGTGAGGGCCTGAGGCGAAAAGATAAGGGGTTCCCACTGTACTTTTTAAGTGCCTCTAAATAGAGATTAAACCCCCAACCTTAAGGTTAGAAGGTGCAATCATTGCCATTAGACCAAACTTAGCTTAATGGATATTTCTTTGAGCTTACCTCATATCATAAGGAAATACAAAGTAACACTCTTTTACAGTTTTTACTCTCACAAACTGTTAAAACTCATTGTAGGCTTTTAGCCCAATTGTAAGTGTTCTACGTTGGAAAAAAGAAGAGAGATAATTTCACATAAAGGAGTTACTCTATATTGCCAATTGATTTTAAATGAAAGCTCCTTTAACCTTGTTTGTGAACCGAATTTTCCTCCTCCTTATTTTAAGTTGTCCAGACCCATTTCATATTGTTACAAAATTGAACATAAACTTTATATCGAGTCCCACCAATTTTCTCTCTCGTTAACCCACATGGCTCAAGTTTGGATTATTATTGTTGGATACGGAGTACATGGGATAGCGTATCTTCAGCTGTGGCCTCTGCACATCATTTATAGAGAGAGAGAGCGAGAGATAAGGGCCTCCAGAATATCCCCAGCCACACACAATTATAGAAAAGCTCAGAGTAGAGAGAGAACATTACATAAACTGCATACTGCATGATAGAGAAAAAGAATCAGCACGCTAAACAAACAGTGCTTTTGATTGCTTGTTGATTGCCATTTTGCTCAAACTGTGCACAAAAAAAAAGTTAGTCATCGCATTAAATTCACCAAATTTCGTTGTCCTCAATTCAAATCAGTACATATGAAGCTCAACTGCTCAAGTTTCTAGCTATGATAAATGTGGTTCATCACAGCCCTCTACCAACTCAAAGATACCTCCTAATTGTTCCCTTGGACTGCTTCATGTGTCTTCGGAATACCATATTATACATATACGAGTATATATTTGTGATGAGCAAAACACGTTCACTAGGGCGGTGTAATTAGGCAAAACTCGTCGAAGTACATGTATTAGAAAAACATCCAACAAAATGACATGAGTCACAAATTGAAAAGGGTTCATCCTCAATATGTTCATGTCAATAAGAGCATACCATTCATAATAATTTAAATTAACAGGAAAAATTACATACTATAGACTACAGAGTACATAGATAGATTTGTGTATATCCATAATTATAAGCAAATTTGATCATTTATTTAAAACGAAGGGAGTATTTATTAAGGATTTATACACTTTTGACCAACTTCCCACTTACTGTTATCTATGGAAGACAGGCAAACATCTACATTTTACACATTCTAGGGTAACAACTAGCAATACCGCGTTTCTTGCAGGATACTCCCTTCGGAAGATATATTCTTTGCAAGTCCTTAGTGAGAACATCTTTGGACTGGTTTGAGATCAAAAATGCGTGCATTTGGAATTTTGGACCCTCATATTCCTTGGCTTTCAGCACAATCCATATCAGCATATCACCTATTTTACCCTTTTCCCAAAGAAACATCATACAAATTGTCACTTACTGCGCCTCACCAAGCAAATATTTAAGTACGAACAACACAATTTAAGCTCTTCCCTTTCCACATTAATGAAAGATGCAAAATGAGCTGAATGATATGATCACAAGAGCATACTTGAGCATGAGATGGCGAAAAAAAAGACCCAGCTTCCAGCAATGCCTAGTGAGATTAGCTAAATGAATAAAAACTTGAGCGACAAAATTAGTATTCCCACTTTAATTTAAGAGCAGAAAAGTCAAGGACCAAATCATTCTCAGTGAGATGGCAATGCTAATAGGTACCCTGCACTTATGCGCGTTCAGTAAATACATGTCCCACAAATTAATTATGGCTGCAAGTGAAACCTTATCAAACAGAAGTACAGTATAGCTTACCATTGTAGCAGCCCACAGGTGAATCCTTGTTCTTTCACTCAGAAGACACTTCTACCTCGTGTGGCGGCACATGAGCTCCAAGGGGAAGAATTTGATAAATAATTCATAATTAGCCCAAATATGAACCAGTTCACTCACAAAAAATCTAACTTTAGGTAACAGTGGGATGGTCATGCAGAATAGCATAATCAACGTCTCTTGTCCCAATCTTTTAAACTTGAGAGGCAACTTGTTCTCAACAAACATACAGCGAAGAGGTAGCAAAAGAAGGGAGATGGCAATTAAATGCTTGTCTAACGTCAAATTAGTTCATACCAGATTACCAGGCCTTTAATGCATCAGCATGACTGCACATGGCGCACAAGTAATATTTCATCACCTTAAAGGACTAACAACCCAACCAGTGATAGGGTTTTGCTTGCGAATCCTGCTGGTCCGGTGTGAACCACTTTGCAGCCTCTCCAGAATAGCGTAAGTTATGAAATCAGGAGTCAAACCCTGTTCCTTAAGTTTAGCATACAAATCTACTGCTTCAGCAGTTTTCCCACTCCGCTCAAAACAATCAAGTAGGATATTATATGTAACAATATTAGGACTGCATCCTTGAGCAACCATATCATCAAACATCCTGCTAGCCATCTCCACTTTGTCAGTCTTACCAAAGCATTCAATGAGTGTGCTATAAGTAACTACATCAGGATTCAATCCCTTCTCTACCATCTCTCTGAATCTCATGTGAGCTTCGTCAAGATCACCATTCTTTCCCAAACAATTAATCAAAGAATTGTATGAAACAATATCAGGTTTAAAATCACTTTCTTCAAGCTGCTCAAATATTTTAACTGCTTCATCAACTTTCCCTACCCTGCCAAAACTAGATATCAAAATATTATAAGAAAAGATATCTGGTGGAGGTCCATCCCTTTTCATTTTCTCAAAGAGATCATGAAGATGGCTTATCTGCTTTGACCTGCCAAGAGCCGACAATACTGTGTTATACATCATAATATCAGTGTTTATCCCCTTCTCATGAATCTTGTCCAAAAGATCAATGGCCTCCACTGTTTTGCCTGCAGTACATAAACTTTCTATCATGGACATGCAAGCATCCCTGTCTCCTTTATCATGAACAGCCCACATATTACAAAATAGACGATGGGCTTCACTTGCATGCCCCAACTTGCTGAGAGTCCTCACAAGATAGGCATATATTGACTTAGTTATATATTTATTTGATAACTCCACAACTTCATCTAGTTTACCAAGTTGTCCTTCCGCAACGAGAACAGTCAAAATCAAACTGTATGTAAACTCATTGGGGCGACAATTGCTTTCTATCATCTTTGAGAAGAGAAAAATTGTCTTCTCAGCCATTCGATTCTTAACAAGTGCCTCAATCATCGTATTATATGCCATTAGATTAGGGGCTAAACCCTTCCCTAGCATTTCCTGGAATAATGCTAAGGATTCATCAGGCTTCCCCATCTTACCAGTCATTCTGACCATGATGGTGTACGTATATTCATCAGGCTCACAAATCTTCCTCTTCATGTCCTCAAAAACCATGTAGGCCTGATCAACCTATAGAAAACTGTATATCAGATCATTAGGATTTACGCATGAGATGGGCAGAAGACAGGTATGCACTTTCAAAAGAGATTAGATATTGAAAGTAACTAGCAGCTCCATCCATGCACAGACAGTTAAACAAAAGACAAAAGAAATTTCATGATTTCTTATGTAAAAAGCAGGAAGGCTGGAAGGGACAGCCACTACACATCCTTAGATAGCCAAAGAACAAGGAGATCTGGTGCTAGACATACAGACTCAATTTTTCACAAGCAGAACTTTACATGCCCACTGCATATTATGAGCAATAAAGATTCAAGAGCCATCACAGGCCCAAATTGACAGAAACTAATCACCTACAAAAGCAAACATCTGTCGCTAAAATACTTTTATATCTGTGATGCATAGACAGCAACATGCAGCAATTCAACCACTTACAAAGACATAAAATTAGCTTAGCTTATAATTTTGAACTTATGTGAGTACAATTTAATGAGATGCTACTTGTTTTAAGCTCAAGCATAAGTTCTGAAGCTTTTGTCAAAAAAGAAATCAGAGAGTACTTCAGAACATTGAAAGAGACTCTTAACACATTTGAGTACTGGATTCCATATACCGCTGATGTACAAGTGCAATATTCATCGGTATGAAAAAAAATTCAAGTAGAAGCCAAGCCTCCACACCCCCCCCCCTCTCTTCCCTTTCACTCTATATATAGCTCCTAAAAAAAAGTAGCCAGCACAGCAACTATTAATAAGCTGTCTATTGTCTGAACAGCTAGAAATTCAATAGCAAGTGTTTGTCTAATTCTGACAGAATAATATCAGATCCAGGTTTCCTGTAAGCCAATATAGTCCTTACATGCAGTACATAAGCATAAATTACCAATGTATTGCACAGAATTAATAGCAGGGAGCATGAAAGAGATCAAAAGAATGTAGAAAGACCTTAAAACTGTTGTCAAACTTTGCAAACTACACCCAATATGGAAGCAGAGTTTTGATAAAGCAAAAACTGAAACAAGAAGCAAACAAAGAGCAGCATGCTGTGAATTCTCCCATGTCATGACACCGACTCTATATAATAATCAAGCACTCAAACTACCACACATATATAAGCAAGCACATATAAAGCTCAAAGCTTTTGCATCAGATACATACATTGATACATATAGACTTCCTCCAAAACAAATGTACCATATGATTTCAATAGTCTAGTCCCACAATATAGAGCAAACAATGTAAACCATAAAAGCATTCATATGTAACAATGTCACATACATCATAACATATTACTTATCAATATTCATAAACAATTCCGCGCTTGCCAGACTAGATTAATGCCACAATCTGGCATATAATAGATATATATCCACGAGTAACCATCAAAACTTTATCTTTCACTCATGGCATTGATATAAATCATAATCTACGAATCCAAATTAACCAGCTAAGTTACTCCTTCACCTCTTCAAGTACTAAGCTAAATTTACCTTATGCTAGCTCATACAAATTACCTTAGTACATCATTAACATCATGTATGTGTACATGTATAACCCAAAAACAATTATCAACATTGAATTAGAAAAAACACAGTATTAACATTAATTCAACCAAAAAAAATAACCCAAATTGTAATTTACCTTATTGATCTTAGCAAGAGCATGCAAGAGCATATTATAACCAACAACATCAAGCGTATACCCTTTCCTCCTCATCACCTTAAAAACCTCGAACGCCTTTTCGGTTACATACGACCTCAAATAGGCCTGCAAAATACACTTATAAGTATACGAATTCAACTGCAAACCCCATTTCTTCACCAACCCTAAACACCAATCAACACCCGGAGCACCCAAAACTCCAATCAAAATATTCACAGTAGAAATATTCCCATAAACCCCATCCCTCTCCATTTCCGCCACCGCTTCACGGCATTTCTCAACCCAATCAGACCCACCACACGACGCCGCAATCGACAAGATATGAAGCAATCGATTGTAAGAGAAGGTGTCATGGCGGAAATTGGGGAAAAAAGAGGGGCAAAAATGGAAGAATTTGAGGGAAAGATGAGGGGAATTGTTGAGGGATTTGAGGATTAAGGAGGCTTCGGAAGGGGTTAGGGTTAGGGTTAGGGTTTGAAGGTAATTGGAGAGGTCGGAAAAGGGGTCGGAAATTGGGGATTTGAGGATTTGGGTGATTTTGCAGATTAGGTCGCGGCGAGGAAGAGGGAAGCCGCGGGCGTCGGAGGGGAGAGAAGGAGAGTGGACTTTGGCGGAGAGTGTGCGGCCGTCGGTGGTTGTTGAGGTTATTTTTGCGGTGTATTTTGTGGCGTAGTGCCGGAGTTGACGGTGGTGGTGGAAGTGAAGAGGTAGCTTCATGTTTTGGATTGAGTAAATTTTCAAATAGGGAAAACGAATAGAATGTACCCCCATCAGGCCGTAAATCACACTCCCTACTCCCTAGTCCCTACTATAGTAGTCAACTTCAACTTCAACTTCGCTCGTATTTAGGGTCTGTTCTATTCCGCTAATTTCAATTTAATTAGCTCAGTTTAGTTTTGTTCTAAATTCTCAATTAGTTGGTTTAGCTTCAATCAGTTCTGGTTAGCTCAATTCAATTCGATTCAGTTTACTCCGTATTTCCTAATTTCCTTCTCTCATAAACACATTATTACTAATATAACAAGATCCACTTTATATATTTTTCCTTTATAAATTATCGTACACATAACATCAATGTTTGATTAAATCAGAAAATTATATTAGACCAGATTAGATCAGAACATACTAGATTTGATCAGATAAACAAAAATAAGGTGAGCTCAACAAACCTTTAAATTATTTTTACTTAACTAATTTTTTTTTTACTGGTTCTCTATTATATATTTCTTTGAAAGGGCCTAGGGCCTGTTCACATTTACTTAATTTTAGTTCAGTTCAGTTCAGCTTCAATCAGTTCAGTTCAGCTCCAATCAGTTCAGTTCAGCTCCTAATTTCCCTCTCTCATAAAATATTCATTTTAGCTTAGTTCAGTTCAGTTAAGTTCAGTTCAACTCCAATCAGTTCACTTCAGTTCAGCCCCAATCAGTTCAGTTCAGTTCAGCTCAGTTCAGTTCAGCTCAGTTAAGTTTAGTTCAGCTCTAATCAGTTCACTTCAATTCAGCCCCAATCAGTTCAATTCAGCTCAGTTAAGTTCAGTTCAGCTCCAATCAGTTCACTTCAGTTCCGCCCCAATCAGTTCAGTTCAGCTCAGTTCAGTTCAGTAAATGTGAACAGACCCTTAGTGTAATCTTATATAATTTGATCTAATTCAGACGCGTGTTTTATTTTATTTTATTTTTATTATTATATATATAATTTGACTAAATTTTTATGTACGCTAAACTATAAATAAAAAATTAGAGTGAAGGATAGCTGCGTTGGTTATTTTTCTCTCTGATTCTAGAAGAAAGTTTGTTTTAGATTTTAATTATTATATTAAAAAAATATTACTTGACATATTTCTTTTATTTGATCCCACATAACCTCTCTTTCTTAATAAAATGTTGTTATATTTTTAATAATCAATAAAGCATATTAACACTCATATAATACAATATATACTTCTGATTATTATAAAACCAAATAATATTAATTTTACAAAATTAATTAACATAAGTACATAACCTACTTGCACAATTTATCTATCTCTAATCTCCCTATCTCATTTTATATTATCAACAAGTGTAATTCAGGTTGCAGCTTTAAGCATGATGGTTGAAAAAAAAAAAAAAAAAAAAAAAAAGATTGAAAGAGAAGTATACCTCTTAGGGCTTTCACTATTGTGGAATGATAAGAAGTGTGATCTTATATACATGAGGTTCATTATTTGACATAGAAAGTACCTTTTAATTTTGCACTAGTATATAATCTGGGCGATGCCCCGGGTTACTACTTTTTTAAGTTATGCGACTATTAATTAATTTTTTTCAAATGACATTTAATAGTTTGAATGTGTTTTTAATACTTTTATAATATAACATAAATTTGTGTGCAAGATTGTAACATAACTGATAGTTACTTAGATGGTTAAACAATGATTTTTCTTCTTAGAGGTTGAGTGTTCGAACTTCTCCATCCACATATTTTTTTTTTTAATTTAGTTGAGGCATCATATAGTGTTATTGTTGGTTGCATGGGTGACGTGACATTTTGAGGAATTGAGCAGGTGACATGGCGCATTGAAGAATTGAGTATATGACGTGGCGCAATGAGGAGTTTACGTGGCACATAGATGTTTTTAGAAACGCCTTTTAATAGATTAGTATAGATTTTATGAAGAGTTTAAAGGGGAATCTAGCATACGCAATTGCACATTAATTTAGTTATGAACGCGTGCGGCATGCTCCCATGCAGTTAATGACCGTATATTTTGTCTATGTGACAATTGTGAGGCTCAATTCTATCAAAATAATTTTGACTTAAAATTATTTTGGCAATATGTAAATAATAACAAGGATAAACTACACCCTAATTCCATCCTCACATTTAGAGGAAGAGGCCAAACTTTTGTCATTGTATAACTGAAATACAATTATCTTCATCATTTTTGTCATCTCCTATCAATTTCATTTTCTTAAATGATATCTTATTTTAATACAATGTTTTCCTCACATGATATTTTGTTAAATTAAATTATTTTTACTAAAATTAATTTTTAGAAATTTTGCATTTAACCACCTTTTAAATCTTGTTTTTTGCAAAAAACCACCTTTTAAAAAAAAATGTTGCTAAAAACCACCAATTTTAGAAAAATTATTGCAACTTACCACCAACTACCGGAAAGGGGATGTTTGACCAACTGTTCCGACGTTGACCTAGTCATGTGCGTGGCACATGACCCCCCTTTTTTTATTTCCTTTTCTCTTTTCTGATTTCTCCTTTCTCCTACTGTGGTTCCTCTTTCTTTCTCTTCTCTATTCCTCCTCCATTGTAGATTATTGCTGCTACTTCTTAAAAATTCAAGTAAGTTTTTTTTTTCCTCTTTATCTTTCTCTTTATTCTCTGTTCATCTTCTTCTTCATCTCTTCTCTAGTAATTGAATTCATTTAATTGAAAACGAATTCAATTTTCCCCTTAATGCACCCTAATTCTCCCCCCAAAGAATGACAATTTATCTTTCAATTTCCCTCTTTTCCTCCTTAGTTCCAATTCCCTTCCTTCCCTTGTCAAGTCACAGTCCATTTTCTCCCTCATCGAATCGCGGGCTTAGATCTGGAGTTTCTGAAGGGAAGTGTGTTATGATGGTAAGTTGTTCTTAGATGGTTCTTGCGGTTGGGTAAGTGGGTAGTGGGCGACATGTGAGAGGGGATTGTGGGTGGTAGGTGTCTCATGGTTGGTAGAAGAATTGAAGCGGCAACAATTAACAATAATTAGGGTTCCTAACAATAAGAATTGAAGCAGCAGCAGCAACAACAATCAACAATGGAGGAACAAAAAGCAAGAGAAAGAATGATAACTAAAGGAGAAGAGGGAAATCGAAAGAACAAGAAAAAAAAAGGGGAACCATTGGAGGAGAAAGGGAAAATCAGAAGAGAAAAGGAAAGAAAAAGGGGGGAGGGGGGTCATGTGCCACGCACATGACTAGGTCAACGCCGGAAAAAGTGGTCAACATTCACTTTCTGGCAGTTGGTGGTAAATTGCAACATTTTTTAATAAATTGGTGGTCTTTAACCACATTTTTTTTTTAAAAAGGAGGTTTTTTTGCAAAAAAAACAAGATTTAAAAGGTGGTTATATGCAAAATTTCCTTAATTTTTTTCACTAGTTGCTATTGTATTTATACATTGAAGTTAATAAATTTTACAAAATTAAACTTAGGGCATGTTCTCATTGACTGAACTCAGTTGAACTGAACTGAACTGAATTGAGCTGAACTGAACTGAACTAAACTGAACTGAGCTGAACTGAGTTGAACTGAACTGAAATGAATATTTTATAAGACAAGGAAATTAGGAGCTGAGTTGAACTGAACTGATCTGAACTGAGTTGAACTGAATTGAACTGAAATGAACTGAGCTGAACTGAACTGAACTGAACTGAATTTTAACGTAAGAAAACAAGCCCTTATTCTTGCTTAATTTAAATTATAATCGGTACATTATATTTTTGTAAGGTAAAAAAAAAAAAAAAAAAAAAAAAAAAAAAAAAAAAAAAAAAAAAACCCATAACACTATGTTGAAGGAGTTATATCTTCGATAAGTGCAATTACTAGATATATCAAGGATCACTATTATGGAGATAATAAGTTCATTCTATAGGGTCGTCAATGTTTGGTGCTAGATATGACAATTGATCTTTGGGCTAGCTTAATAGCCCAAAGCCTTATAGAATGGATCCTACAAGGTCACACATAAGAGTATTGGGTTAAACAAGTTAGAGGCTCATTATTGGGCCTCATGAGTTCATGACATACCATATTGATAATTGGGCTTGGATAGTTAGAAGAGTCTAATGGGTTTTTGGACATGACATGGTTTTATTTCTAGATATGATCTATAAATATAAACCATGCCTAGGGTTGCATAATACAACAATTGACATACAGTGAATTGTCACACAAGCAACCAGGTTTCCCAAAAACCCTAACTCTCTCTCTCTCTACTCGGCCCTCTCTCTCTCCTCCCTGTCCGTACGGCCCTCCTCCCCGGGTGGCGCGTGTGGTGGCGCGTGGGTGGTGTTGTGGTGTGTTCGTGGCTCAAATCTCCGTTGAAGATTGATTGAAGTGTTCAGTCACAACTAACTAGCATTAGTGAAGGTTTAATCCATGCTCGTGGACTAAGTAGAGGAATCACGCTTGGGGTTCTTTATCTCCCATTGTTCTTGCTCGATCGCACGTGGAATCACGCTTCAAAGGTACGATTATATGTTCTTTATGTGTTATGCATTAGATCTTGGGATTAGGTACTGTATGAATATGATTCATGTATTTCCGCTGCGTAGTACCTATAATTCCCTACAATGGTATCAGTTAGCCTATTGCATTTACGCATATTGACTATAATTCTTTGATAGTCCACAATTTTAATTCAATTAAGAGGGAGATTAATTTATTTATGGTTCAATTATTATATTTAATGTGATTAAACTTTTGGAATCGATTAAATGTGATTTAATTATGCTCAAAATAGCCATGAAGCTAAGAGACCGAATTTTAGCCCTAATATGTTCGAAAATTTCGAACCCCCTAACCCTATTTTTCGAATTTTTTCGAAATTCCTAGCCCTAAAATATGATTTTTGTGCTTGATTTTGATTTAATTTGATTTATTTTATGATTCATAATTTTAATCGGATTGATTTATGCATAAAAGTGTTTTATGTATGATGATCAATTTAATTTTAAAAGTTAGAATTAAATTGGGATTAATTTTATGATGAACCCTAATTTTAAAGTTGAATGTGATTTAATTTTAATCTTATGGACTGATTTAATTTAATTTTAATAAATGTTATTTTAATTAAATTAAAAACAACAAAAAAAAATTATTATTTTGGTCGGCAACCGCGGCTGGGTGGCGCAGCCACGGCAGCTGCCGACTAGGTGGTGGTCCAAGAGGGAGGGAAGGGGAGAGCGGAGGTCGGGGTGGCTGTGGGCAGCAGCGTGCAAGTGTTGCATGGCTGCTGCCATGGCTGCCAGAGCAGCTGCCCGCTACTGCCTTGCGGCAGTGGCTGTTGTTATGGCAGCCAGCCACCGTGGCTAGCTTCGGCTAGCCAACCACGGTGGCCGGCGGTGGTGGCTTGCGGTTTTTTCAAAAAAAAAAAACTGTTTTGAAAAATTATTTCAAGATAATTATGAATTATTTTGGAATAAAATCAGTTTTATTTTGGATAAGATAAAATATTTTGAAAATATGATCTTTTATTTTTAAAAGATAAAGTTGGTTTTATTTGGATAAAATATTTTATTTTAGGATAAAATCAAATATTCAAAAGTTGTTATATTTGATATTATCCATATTTAAAGTTGTTAAATTGGTAATTATCCATAATTAAAGTGGTTAATTTTGGATAAGATTTGTTAGGATATTCTGAGCATATTCCAAAAGGATAATAATTGATTTAAATAATGTGATTATCCCATAATTAATATTGGATATAATTGGTTTAAAATTTTGTGATTGACTAGTAATTAGGATAGAATTTCCTAACTTTGTTAGGATAATCTTTGAGGATAAATATGATTTATCTTTTAAGATTAAAATAAGATTTGATTCTATCTCATGACTAATTTAGAATATATGATATTTTATAATTGGTTATGAATAATATATGATATTATCTAATTACATTAATTAAAATATGAGATTTTTTGGTGTCATGTTTCCTTAATTATGAACATTCGATGTTGTAGTTTAGGAAAGCATGATGAGTGATTTATTATGTGGCACTTTATAATATATGATATTATTTACTGCTATATAATGACTAGTATGGCCCAGTAGATTGCTAAATACGATCTGCGCATCGTGATGTATTTTTGTAATCTTAATACGGTCTACGTACCGATAAAGTATTTTTGTAATTTTATTTCATTTTATTTAAGTAGTAGATAGAATAGAGTAAAATTACAGGTTGTAGTTAATCCAAGAAGCCCATGAAGTGAAGGCCCAAAGGAGTAAGGTGGATGAGATCCATGAAGGTTCAAGTGGGAGCTTTTTGCTTTATTAGTTTCTTAGGATTAGGGGCCATGCTATGTCTTGTTTATGCATTCAGTTTATTATGCATGTTAGATTTTATTGATGTTTTGTGATGATGCGCTAGAGTTCACTATTTAATCACAACATAATAAATCTAGGTCCCAGTAATATTGAGGTTGCTTTTCCAATTAAAAACCCGATGAAACCTTCGATATTTATGGCAGGTCATGCCTTAGCTGGGTGTCATACTATATCTTAGGGGAGTGGGGGTAAATCACGTTTTACGCTTTTAATTGGTTATACTCAACAAGGTTACCTAAAGAGTTTAGAACCTTGAAGCTAAGGGTAATAATTAAACATGTGATGGTTAATTATTCAACCAAGAGTTACAAAGAGTTGTAATCAGTAAAGAGTTTACTCACCTTGAAAATGCAATACTTGATGGTAGGGCCTCAGTCCGGTCAATTATTGCACAAATAAAGGATCTTGGAATCATTTTATTCAATAGGGATCAAATTAAAATTGAATAAATGCTTTAAAGTTGCCAATTTAATTCGCTTATGGCACTTTAAATTTTTTATTAAACATAATTGAATTTTGCGTTTACTTACAAGTAACATGTCGTTCTAATTTTATTATTATATATAATCTCCTCAATTGAAAATAAAGTTGAGAAACGTTCTCAAAAGGTTAAAAAATAATCCATAAACCTATATTCCAACTTTGCTAAGATGGTTCTAAAAGGCAAGTTTTAGAAATCCATGTCACATGTTTAAGGTTGGTTTTATTCAAAATGTTTGAGTAAAATGTCAACACATCTTCATTTTGAAAAGTGTTTCAAGGGATATAATGAGATGGGAGGTACAAACCCTCTAAAAGACAAGTACAGAAGTCCAATAAAATCTCTTATCTTCAATATGATTGAATATAAGAAAGTGATTGGAAATCTCTATGATCAAAAGTTGATCAAATGACGCTATTCTTCATCCACTTTATATAAGAGTTAAATAGTTGATTAAACTCTATTATAAATAATGATTGAATAGACTTAGAAAAATCATGAAAAGTGCTTAAAGTAGTTAAGCAAAGCATCATTTTGAACCTAAGAGAAGTGTTCTAAGTGGATCAAATGGGAAAGGTTTAGGAATATATGAGGATTGCATTAAGAAGTTATAGGCCAAGAAATGCAAACAAGTTGCTACTTCTCAAACCTAGAACTACTTACATGCTAAAAGTTGTTATGAACAACAAATGTTTCAAATCAAATGGACCAATTCCAATTGATTAGAAATTACCTCATATAGTTGGAAGGTAAAAGAATGGAAATGTTCCAATTTAAGAAGTATATTATAGAAATTAATTTAGCACATTGCTACTTCTTGGACATATGATGTCTTGTTTAGTTCTCTCTCATTGAGAATGAGATTGAACTAAATGAAGAAGTATGGCTAAGGGAGATAAATCTACAAGTTTAGAAGCAAATGTTGCTACTTCACAAGTAGAATCTACGAGTCTGGAAGCAAAAGTTGCAACTTTACAAGTAGAACCTATATTTCACCTTACCTTGTTATTGGATAGAATTAAATAAATGTTATTCATTCTTGCCATTATCAAAACACCATTCAATGTTAATAATGACTACGCATCGAAGATTGAAAAACGTGGAATAAATGTTATTCTATGCTTCATTGAGTCATAATGTGTTTTGAGTTGCTAAATAGGTTCAAAGTTCTATATAATAGAAATAATTGAACCATTTCTATAAATGAATTGTCTCTAAAATGTCAAATAATTCAAACAAAAATGAACATTGCATGCGAAATATCCAAAGGGATGGACTTTCAATATCATTGGATTATGAATCCATTGATATATGTAAATATCATTCTAATTTGAAAGTATTGACAAAGTCACCATTTAGAGAAATGATGATGGGAACTCAAGGTCGAATACATATCGATGTAAGAAAACCAAAGGTTCAAAGGCTAGAGACGGACATTGAAACTTCATTTGTGATATGATCACATGTGCTTAATTGAAGCATAAGAGTGAAAATTTTGAAAAGTTCAAAATGTTCAGTATGAAGTTCAGTATCAACTTGACAAGATAATAATTGCATTACAATATGATTGTAATTGTGAAAATTTGAGTCAAGACATTTACTTGGAAACACATTCAAAATATTGCGATATGATCGTAATAATGAAAATTTAAGCCAAGACCTTGATGAACATCCAAGAGTTGTGAAATCGTTTTACGACAAACTCCGAAAGAAAACCTTGTGAAGTGTTTATGAAGGGAGCTATCAATCTATATGAGATATATTTTGATAATGGATGAAAATTACCTATCTTCCAACCATTGTTCAAGGGATATACTTTTAAGATAAGCTACAAAACTAAACAAAGAAACATAGGTCAAATCAAATTGTAGCAAAGGTTTCATATGTGATATGGATAAGAAAAGTTCTTATCAAGTCTTTCTACAAAGCAAGGAATAAAAGTTGTATTAAATTGTTTAATGCACGATCAATTCCTATACAGAGCACAGGGTACTACCACACAAATCATACTTAGCACAAAATGTTTGTTGCTCAAGTAGGTGCCCTTATGGAAATTGTTCCAAAAGGTCAAGTGGGAGTAGTATAAATCTCGAAAGAGTTCGAGAAAAAGCAACAAACAAACATGGTTCAAACCATGGTTGGTTCACCCTATGCTAAAAGTGCCTCCTCAAAAAGGCAAGTGGGAGTATAAGAATCTTGAAAAGTTCAAGAAAAGTGAATTCGAAAATCTTGAAGAAATTTGAGAAGTAATCGAATCAAAGCAACAATATGAGCATGATTCACCTCATGTTACAAATGACAACGCGTGGTCTCATTAAGTGTAATGGGAATAATAACCATGTGTCGAAGGTAGTACATTCCAAGTGCACATCCTCTATTGTCGTTTCTCATTGAAAACTAAACAAAGTTGTTGTATGAGTTTCAATTGTTGCATAAAAACCCACAATGATGACTAGCATATGTAAAACTTATCCAAAGAAATATGATTTCATATTGATTAAGAGTTCTAAAACATTCGTTTTGGAACATGATGATTATGCAAGTAACAAAGATGATTTGACAAGTTATAACTCCAAGTGGTTTAAAAACCAGGAAATCTGAAATAGATTCTAAGTCTGTAAGCAAGTGTATGACACTTGAATAATTTGCCTAATTGGGTGAGACCCATTATAAGCAAAGCGGACAAGAAAGAAAAATGTTTTCTAACTAAAGCAAAGACTTATTAAAGGATTCAACTAATTCATAGTATGACTATGATTACGATGAAACCTTTACATTAGTCACGTTGCAAAGATCTATTAAAGATGTTTAAGTGATTTCTACCTTATAAGAGTTGGTAGATGGATGTCAAAACACTTTCTTGAAATGTTCATGAAATAAGATTTTTATATGATACAATCAAAAGTTTGAAGATCCAATAATCCTAGGGATGCATAGCATCATGGAGTTAGTGTTCTTAATTTTGTGAGTAAATCAAATCGTTTGATGTTCTCATAAAATGAAGAAAAGGTCTTGTGTGTGTAAGATGTTTAGTGGGAGCTATGAAGTCTTCTTGGTCTAGTACAGAGAGCAATTATTCATTTCTTGAAGGGTCAAGTGATGGCTAATGCATTTTGTATGAAAATCTTGAAGAAGAAGATGAGTACATTTGGGATTCAAGATCTATAGAGATAGGTCTCGAATGATGTTTGAGTTTGGTTAAGAAGCTTATATTGATAAGATTCTTATAAGGTTCAACATTATATTGAAAGGAGTTTCAATCCCATGTAACATGGCACATTGCTTAATGATTCAATACTTTGAGAAAGGTTGATGAGACTAAGGTTTTGAGTGATGATCCTTATGCAATTCGCAAAGGATGCATCATGCATGCCATAAACTATACTCGTCTATTTGATTCACGTGTTTTTAGAACAAGTGATAATAGGTTTCAATCGAAATCCAATGTGATGTTGGAATACAAATTAGAAATTCCAAAATTCCTAGTAAAGGGATTAAAGAAGATTCTTAGTGTATGGAGATGAATATTATTAAAATTTAGAAATTGCAAAATTCATGTTTATGAGAATGTCTCATGAACTCTACTTACTAAACCCCTTCTATTTCCAAAGCATGAGAAACATGCTAATGAAACTGGATTGAGGCAAATGATGTAATTAGAAGTTGTATTTGTCTTGGAGAAAAACAAGTTACATGTGTAATACATTCATTTGCAGAATTATGTTTATCAATTGAAACAAAGTTTCAATCTTATTTAATCGTGGTTTCAAGATTAAATAAAATGTCCAAAATAATTATGAATTGATGGGCTTATCAGGTTGATGACCGGGTGAATGAAACCCCACAGGTGAACTAAATTCATATATTATTTAAGTTCCTAGTCCGGAATCATTAAACTGGACATAAATGATTTCAAATCATGGACTAGCATGTAAGATTGATTGGATAGCGCAGTTTCATGGGCTATAGGAGCGTAGTGAAGCTCGGTCAATCACATGGATATGCATGAATGATGCATGATCGAGCTATAGACCTACTTTGAAGTTCAAGTATAGAACTTCCGGATATATTAGTGGATTCCTTTGACATGAGTGGAACATTGATTTCATTCAATGGATGTTATGGCTGTGGTACACTCAAACGTCTGCCCGTAACTGGAGATTATAAAGGGTGTTTCCCGGTTATTTCAGAAGTTGAGTGGGAGCTTTGGTTGCCACAAGATTGGATAGAGTCTACCTATTTAATTAGGAATGTGTCTTGGCCCCTTGAAGAGGGAGAATTCAGAAAATGCATGGCCGTGCTCAAATGGATTACATGGTAACCATTTGTTTTGTAATTCTCACTCAGTTTTCAAGAAAAGATTTGTAGACTAATATGATCACGACATGAGATGCAATCATATTATCAAATCGACACACATTGACTTAAGGAATTTGAATATTGCGCACTTGTCTCAGACAAGTGGGAGATTGAAGGAGTTATGTCTTCGATAAGTGCAATTACTAGATATATCAAGGATCACTATTATGGAGATAATAAGTTCATTCTATAGGGTCGTCAATGTTTGGTGCTAGATATGACAATTGATCTTTGGGCTAGCTTAATAGCCCAAAGCCTTATAGAATGGATCCTACAAGGTCACACATAAGAGTATTGAGTTAAACAAGTTAGAGGCCCATTATTGGGCCTCATGAGTTCATGACATACCATATTGATAATTGGGCTTGGATAGTTAGAAGAGTCTAATGGGTTTTTGGACATGACATGGTTTTATTTCTAGATATGATCTATAAATATAAACCATGCCTAGGGTTGCATAATACAACAATTGACATACAGTGAATTGTCACACAAGCAACCAGGTTTCCCAAAAACCCTAACTCTCTCTCTCTCTCTACTCGGCCCTCTCTCTCTCCTCCCTGTCCGTACGGCCCTCCTCCTCAGGTGGCGCGTGTGGTGGCGCGTGGGTGGTTTTGTGGTGTGTTCGTGGCTCAAATCTCCGTTGAAGGTTGATTGAAGTGTTCAGTCACAACTAACTAGCATTAGTGGAGGTTTAATCCATGCTCGTGGACTAAGTAGAGGAATCACGCTTGGGGTTCTTTATCTCCCATTGTTCTTGCTCGATCGCACGTGGAATCACGCTTCAAAGGTACGATTATATGTTCTTTATGTGTTATGCATTAGATCTTGGGATTAGGTACTGTATGAATATGATTCATGTATTTCCACTGCGTAGTACCTATAATTCCCTACATGTGTTTATATGGAGGGAAATGGAGGGAAAGGAAAAGAAGAGAAAAGAAGAGATGCATCATCCTTTGTTTGTATATCTAAGGGCAAGGAGGGAAGATGAGAAAATTGAAAGGATTCATTTTACTTTCCTTTTATAAACCAAATCTCTCAAACTTATACGCACCGGGAATTCCCAATTCTTTCAAAGCAACCCTTGGTTGTTCTCCCATGCCTAGTTCTTCTTCAAATCCTTCTTCGCTTGAGGAACTATACTCCAAGGATCGACTAGCAATTCTTCTCCTTGAGAGAGTTCTTTCGATTTCCGGGTTAAAAGGCACAATGGATCGATCACATGCTCTATGCATGCAAAACTCAATGAAAATATTAGTAGCACGGCTACAAATGTAGCCTTAAGAAACAAAATCTTTTTGTATTTTTTTTTTCAATTAAATTGAAATAGACTCAACAACTAAAGCTAAGCACCAATTTCGCTCCCCGGCAACGGCGCCATTTTGATTGAGGAATAAACGAGTCATTAATTGTCTATCCCAAAATCAAACACAATTTATAAAATCCTAAACCAACCTAATACAAGTATAAGGCAAGTATAGGGTCGAACCTAAAGGAGTGAGTCGGTATTAACTATAGCCTAAGTCAAGCAATTTCGAAGATTGTAGTGAGAAAATGGTTGGTATTATGGTAACAAAATTAGACTAATCAAGTAATTCAAGAAGCTAAATACTAGGGATATAGGTTCCACACCCTTCATTGTTAGAAAGATTTGGAAGGAAAATTAAGATTCACCTTCTCTCCCCTCACCTTCTTTTCCATTTCCTCCTTTTCTTTTCCCTCCCCTTTCCTTCACTATATTATCCAAACATAGTGTAAACGAATGAAGATAAAAACAATTCCTTGATAAAGTTTCTCCTCACAAAGTCAAAACCTAGAAGTAGGGGCTATTCTGATTTACTAACATGAGCTAAACTGAAACTGATTGGAGCTGAACTGAACTGTTTATAAGAGAAGGAAATTAGAAACTGAACTGAACTGAAATTAAGTTGAAGAGAAAAGACCCTAAGACCCTTTGTTTACTTTTATCCAATTTTAAGTAAGTTTATCAAATAATTTTAGTAAAACCATAAGGGAACTCACTTTATAACTTTAACAGCTCGAAACTACATGTATTTGGAATTTGGGAGATATTCTAACCTATCTCTATACACTGGAGTGCTACACTAACTTAACCCGAAAAGATGCCGTTGTGCCGGGTTAGTTTTTATGTACTCCATAGTCCGTACTGGATAACTCATCCCATGAGACATGATCCCATCCCATGTTTATTTATTCTTGTTAAAGAATCCAAATGAAAAACAAAAAAATGAAAAACAAAAAAATGAAAAACCAAGTGTCAAAAAGACCAAAACCGTTTGTGCTCCCCTGGTTTATTTGAGTCACCTTTATTCCTCCCCTTTCTTCTCTCTTACTTCTTCTTCTACTTCTTCTTCTACTACCAAACTTCACATACATCACTCTTCCTTTTCTCCACCCTTCTCATTTCTCCGACACACCGCTTTCTCTCTCCTCACCACCACCCGCCACCTGTCCACCTTCTCCACCGTCTGATCTTCCCTTACTCTGCACCTTGCTGTACTAGATCAAATCCCAATCACAATCACACTTTCAATTGCTTGGGTTTTTCTATGCTATGGAATCCTCCAATACTTCCGGTGCACCCTCAAATCCCACCGTTGGATCTTCCAACAATGGCGTGATTAGTTTCGACGGCTGTGATTCTTCGACACATCTCATGCCCAAGATTGTTCAAGGACAGTGTGGGTTTGTTCTTGAAGATGTTCCTCATTTGTCTGATTATCTCTCCAATCTCCCTGTAATTTTCTTCCCTTAACTTTTTATTTAATCTTAATCTTAATTTTAATGATAAATTTTTAAAATAATTTGTTTAATTTGTAATTTTAAGTTTAATTTGTTTATAATGAAATAATTTGTTTTTGCTAAATATGGGGGTCCGAATATTTTGCAAATGGGTCCAATCCATTATTATTAAAAAGTCAATGCAAAAAGTTGTATTATGAATTATGGACATTTAATGTAATACTAGGTTTTAATTTTTGTTCTGTCATTTTCAAGAAAAAGGATGATATGGGACAATTTTGTTGGAATAATTCTAACTTTTTAAGTATTGTGAATTTAGCATATTGTTACATAACTAATATTATTGGTAATATTGATCAATTATGCATCCATTTGTTTTGTGAAAAAAATTATATCAGCTAAAATCATATAGAAATTTAATTATGCATCCATTTGTTTTGGGTAGTTAATGTACTCCATAAGTCCAATGTAATTAAGCTATGAAAAATCAAATGTGCATTATTATTTTGGGACGGAACAAGTAATTCTTTACTTCTTTAGTGGTAGTATATTTTCGCTACAAAAATAAAAGGGTCGTTCATTATTTCGGAATAGAGGGAGTAATTCTTTAGTGTGTGCAATATATGTATTATTTGGTTTTAGTTGATTTTGTGACAATTTGATAGTTGGGTTTTGCAGACCTATCATAATCCGTTGCAAGACAATCCCTCATATTCTGTTGTCAAGTAAAGTTTTCTAAGCATAACTTGTTTATTTCTTTTTGTAAATGTGATTTTTGAACATGCTATGGTTTTTGGTAAGCTAAATTTTAATTTTTCTTGTTTATAGGCGGCATTTCGTAAATGAAGAAGATACAGTCGCTCAGACGGTAATGGCTTATACCCTCTTTTTGTTGCTTGAATTGCATAATGTAGTGAATGATTAGTACCATTTATGTTGTGTGTGAAAATATTAAATTCCAAATAATTTGAGAATTGACATCTGCCAAAGCTATTTTGTTAGAAATTGTTGAAAAATAGAAAAGGAAATTTGAACTTGATCTGATTAAATTTTAGTCTCCCTAATTATATTATAAATATAATTTGGAATAAAATTATTCCTATTACATTTTGATGTAGTTGAATCAAAATGATCCGAGTTTCTGAATTTTGATGGCTTTTTTTTTTTTTTTTTTTTTTTTTCTTTTTCTTTGTTTTTTTTTCAGATTGTTGTTCATGAAGATAGTCCAAGAGGGACACATTTTAGGCGTGCCGGACCTCAGCAGAGGGTAATGAACTTTTCCTGTTTCTCCTGGTTTATATTTTGTTTTATATAATTTGTTCTTTATCGGTGTTGTTTTCTAATTATGTATTTTGAACTTTGTTGTGTTACAGGTTTATTTTGAAGCTGATGAAGTGCAAGCTTGCATTGTGACATGTGGTGGTCTATGTCCTGGTTTGAACACAGTTGTCCGAGAATTAGTATGTGGTTTATACCATATGTATGGCATCACCAGAGTACTTGGTATTGAGGTAAGTCCTCATGTTTAATAATTTTTCACCTCCCTTTAATAAGAGTGCTGCGATTCCACTAAAATTAGCTCCTAGCCCTTTCTGAGAAACGAGGTTCTGTTTAAATATGCAATAATATATCTAATTCAATGTTCACAGTATGTTTTCTGTTTCTGAGAATGTCTTAGGATTTTTTAATTAATTAGTTCTAACAATTTCTGATGCACGCAAGTTCAGAGTCATATTTGATCTTGAATTGGACTTTTGTCTTACATGAGTGTTTTTTGATGCATGCAGGGAGGCTATAGAGGTTTCTATGCTCGAAATACTGTATCATTAACTCCCAAATCTGTAAACGACATCCACAAACGTGGTGGAACAGTCCTTGGTACTTCACGAGGAGGCCATGATACCACAAAGATAGTTGACAGCATAGAGGATCGAGGGATTAATCAGGTACACACTAGTACATACTTCACAATGTAGCATGTTTCGTACCTTTAATGATATGAGATTTGTTACTTTTCTGTTACAGGTATACATAATTGGAGGTGATGGTACTCAAAGAGGGGCATCTGTGATTTATGAGGTATAGCAATTTGTCAATATCTGCTTTTTAAAGCTCACAGACTTATGGACAGCAACTCTCATTGCTCTTAGCTCTTCTGATCAAATCTTTCAGGAAGTCAGAAGACGAGGACTAAAAGTTTCTGTTATTGGGATTCCCAAGACCATAGACAATGATATTCCGGTATTTACATATTTCATTCTTTTGTTGTGTGCTTGGAAGTGTGTTTTCTATTTAAAATTTTAGATTCAGCTGCGAGAGTTGCTGACTTTCATTCATCATTTCAGGTTATAGACAAGTCCTTTGGTTTTGACACTGCTGTGGAGGAGGCGCAAAGAGCAATTGATGCAGCACATGTGGAAGCTATGAGTGCGGAACATGGTGTGGGTGCTGTTAAGCTAATGGGGCGTGATTGTGGTAAATTTCTGGCTTCCCTATCTTACTGTGACTAATGACTAATGAACATTTTATATTTCACTAGTTTATGTTGATTTACTTTATTGTTGGGTGGGCTGATAAGAGTTGCCCAGGCCTTCTTCAATTAGAAGATTTAGATCAAGGTCATGAGAGACCTTTTAAAGAGTTAAGAGTATATATAATGTAAATGCTATATTTAAGATATTCACCTCCCCAAATTTCAATTAAGTTTCAAATAAATATTTATGCATCTTGGTAATTTTGGAAAGCTTGGAACTTGCTCCTGTTCATATTTTCGTCTTTTACCAATTCAAATACGAGTATTTAATAGCTTGGTTAGTATTATTAGAAGGGGTGGATGTTGACTTTCTTAAGTCGTGACTAACTATTGTGCAGAATCTACATAAGTATATTGGTTGCTTCTAGATTTTCTTCCATAAAAAGTACCAAGCAAGGCTGTATCTATATTCTAATATGCTGGTGGTGGATAGGAACAAGTATTGACATAATGACGATAGTGTGACTGTTATGTCAGTAACTATTTTTAGATTGTTGGGCAGTTCTTTTACTCTATTATTCTGTTACTCTACAATTAAACACGGATTTGATCAACTTGTGCAGGATTTATAGCTCTGTATGCAACTCTTGCCAGCCGAGATGTGGACTGTTGCTTGATCCCAGAATCACCATTTTATCTTGAAGGACCTGGTGGACTCTTTGAATATATGGAGAAAAGGCTCAAAGAAAATGGGCATATGGTCATTGTCATAGCTGAGGGTGCAGGACAGAATCTTCTTTCAGAATGCATGCCTAATATGGATGCAAAGGATGCCTCAGGGAACAAGCTGTACCAAGATGTTGGATTCTGGATATCACAGAAAATAAAGGTTGGCATATTTGATTATAGTATCTTAACTCTTTGGGATGTATAGGTGCGTGATTATAGGCTACATTATCTCATAGCTCGCTGATTTGTCTTGGTCTTGCAATCATGTTATTAGCTACTTTTTGCGCGTCATAATGATTTATTTGCAATTATGAAGATTCAAATTTTTGAAATGAGTTTTTCATATGTTACCTGCATTGAGAATATATGTCCAGAAGGCTAGAGGATTTTCTTTTAAGACATGGGTCTGTTATCATTCCCATATAGCCTAGGCTTGCTTGTTCTCAATTTCGTTTTCTTTATCTTCGCTGTTGATGTTAAGTTATACTCCACAAACTTTGGTTTGATTCTTTGTGTCACAATCAAAATTTTTCTATGTAAGGAATTATAATTTTTTTTTTGTTATTGTAGGATCATTTCAAGCAGATCGATTGGGTGATAAATCTCAAATACATTGGTTTGTTCTCAAATCCTCTCTGAACCCTTACCTCCCCTAGAAGGGCCAGAACTCTGCCTGATTGCTATACTGACTCTTTCATATGACTGTTATGTTCTCTTTGGCAGATCCCACATATATGATCCGTGCAGTTCCTGCAAATGCTTCAGATAATGTTTACTGTACACTACTTGCACAGAGTGCAGTTCATGGTGCAATGGCAGGGTTCACAGGGTTCACTGTTGGGCCAGTTAACAGTCGACATGCCTACATACCGTTCCAGGTATTGCCATTTATCCTTTAATGTTTTGATCAAAGCATTGTTGTTGTTGCACCTAATTATGGTACATTTTCATTATAAAAACACTAAGGAGTATGTGTTTTTTTGGTATAAGTTCTAGAATGCACCCCTTACTGTCCTCATTAATTCAATGTTAGAAGTATACTCGTCTGAATGCCTTCTACATATTTTGTGATATTTTAATATATATTGATTGTACATTTGTCTTCCTGGAGAGTAAGGTAATTTGGCAGTTTTAAGTACTCCCCCCGTTTTTAAATACTTGCTCCATTTCTCCATGCGCGGAGTTTTAGGAGAAATTAGAGAAAGTAATAAAATATGAAGGTAGTGGGGTTGGTGGAAGAATAAAAAATTATAGAAAGCAAAAGTAGTGGAGAGAATTGGTGGAGAGAGAATATATGTTGGGACCACTAGGTGAGAGAAATTGATTAAATATTGTAATAATTTTCCAAATAATGAAATGGAGCAAGTATTTAAAAACGGCCGCAAATGGAAAGTGGAGCAAGTATTTAAAAACGGCCACAAATGGAAAGTGGAGCAAGTATTTAAAAACGGAGGGAGTAGTAGGATACAAATTCCACATGCCATTGATGTCTGGGTAATTGAAGCATATATGTGCTTTGTGAAATTCCTATATACCTGATGGTATATATCTTCTTTTGCAGCGAATTACCGAGAAGCAAAACAAGGTTATAATAACTGACAGGATGTGGGCTAGGCTCTTGTCCTCCACCAACCAGCCAAGTTTTTTGGACCCTGAGACCATTGAAGGATTGAAGAAAGAAGAGCACAAGCAGACATAATAGCTTGAGTAAGAGAAGCTGATGAATTTCCTCAAAGCAAAGAGACTACGTTTTCTGTACATTTCAATGTGCCTTGATATCCTGTAAAACATATACCATGAGAAGGTTGTTGAGGATTTTAACTTTTTATGCAATCACTGAGAAAGATCTAAATGAAATCTTGATTGGATGGCAGAAGCTATGACTGTGCTAACACTTCACCATTGGGATTCATCAAATTTTGAAAACTGCATCAGTCAGTGAGATGTTTTATGTAAACAATTTTGTTTCTGATAATTTTTTTTAACTAGGTGATTTGTTCTTTGAGATGGCCTTGTATAAAATTGAGACAGTTCCAATTGTGCTTTGCAGATGATTCTTTTTAACCCAAAATTTGTTCATAGTGCCAACTTTTGCATAAAAAATATGGAATTTTTACATATATGCGCCTTCTTCACTCCTTGACTGTGCCAACTGTTGAACAAGCATTGAAATTTTACACTGCATTATTCCTTGAGCCTTTCAGTTTGTAATATCAAGAATGATAATCAATTAAAAAACTTATTAATACCACCAAAAGTTCCACCACAACTCCACTAGTATCTGAAATTCAAGCAACTCTCCAAAATGTCACCAAAGTTGTATCATCACAAAAAATCCAAGTTCTACAACACCTTTTTATGTACCACAAAAACTTGAGATTTGATTGTTTTATTGATACCTGAAATCAACTATAAGTCTCTTTTCATTCAATTATTGAGACAGACAAAGTGTTGACGGAGATAGAGAAGGCAAAGGCATCAACAAAGTCATGATGTTAAACAACTCATAGGGCTCTAATATTTTATATTAGCAGTATCAATCGGCAAAATCGCACGTGTATTTCAATTCAACCACTTGCTTGTTCAGTACATGAACGAACCACTCTAGTGAGCTTCGTGCCTTCGTCCTTAAATAGAGGTAAAATCGTATATACATGAGCACATCTAACAATCTATCTATGTCATATTTACATTATATCAGATTCTTACACAACAATACAACATAATATAAAACAATGTTACATATGCTTTATAAGATGCCAAAATAGGAGAAAATTTATGGTTTCTCTTCTCAAGGACTGAATACTTTATCAATGACTTCTTTCAGGTTCTTGCATCCCACTACCTGTAACCCTTCAAAGCCGAGAGCTGCTATGGCCTTTTCAGCCGACTTTGGAACAATGCAGGTTTTATATCCAAGTTTAGCCAAAGTATTAATCCTTTTTTCAATTCTCGAAACCTGCAAAGAAGTTTTTGGTCAAAATATAGACCAACATAACATTCTAAGTCAAGAAGGGGGTGTGAATAAACAACAGACAATAATAAAAAAAAAAAGGCTTATAACAAACAGTGTTCAAATGGTCATAGAGAAATTCAGAAATAGATTGTGAGATTATGTCACTTCCCGAATAGGGCAAGCATTTTTTATAAATTGTTGGAAATTTACTTCACTTGCATATTATTTTGGCAAAGATTTGATTTGTCAAGAGCTCACTATATATGGGGCATACTCACCATTCGAAGTTCACCACCAAGGCCAATTTCTCCAATAAATGCTACATTATTTGGTAGAGGGAACTCCAGAAGACTGAAGAAGGCAAATGTAGATATGTTACTTCGAATATGATAATATAGAAAGAAAAGGATAACTATAGTGTGAACAATATACACATTACAGAACTCACAAGTAAGGCATATATCACCAATTAAAAACTAAGACTCCTCACCAAGATGACAAGAAATAAAAAACTCTGGAAAGAATATGAAAAGGCAGGACAACTTAAGTCTCTAAAAGTGAAGTGGAGAACCTAGAGAAATGGTTGGAAAGTGGAGAACCTAGAGAAATGGTTGGAAAGTGCACAGTATCAGGATATCAGTACACTACTGCGGTTATATTAGTAACATAATTTCTTTCTAAATGCAAGAAAATTTAGTGAGATAAATGAGCCAGCAAAAAAGGAAAACATGCCTGCTGCAAATTGCCACTGCCACAGCAAGATCTCCTGCAGTTTCAGTGAGAGATACTCCACTAACAACATTAAGAAAAACACTCTACAAAAGAGAAGTTACATTAGCATATAGCATATACAGAGATGAAATTCCAACAGGCTACAATTACAATGAACTTAGATAAATAAAAACAAAAATGAATTATAACAAAACTATATCAACCAGAGTACCAGACTCTAGCTTGGAAATTAGTTCCACAACCAGCACATAGTAAAATCAGCAATACATTAATCATCAGGTACAGTAAGCTATATTAGCATCATGCATGTTGTTTAACATGGAACGATGGATTGTACAAATTTAGAAACAATTAAATTGGACATCATGTGCTCATTGTTCTGTATCCACTGTCACTGATGAGCAAGCATAAAAAAGTCTTTTAACAGTATGAGTTCATACGGGTTATTTATCTGACTAACACCCTGTTTTTGACTTTTCTCTGATCCTTGTTAGTCTAGTGGTTTTCTAATTATACATTGGGATTGATACTATTTGTTAAAAAATATAAAACTCTTAACAAGTCTCTTTGGTAGTTCATGAGTCTAGTGTACATATAGTATGAACAGGGTGCTTCCTGAAATGCTTTTGACTTGAAGATCAGCTGCTCAACGTACGTATAGGCTTTTAGGCTACATTCCCTAATCGAGGAGAGGAATCCCTTGCAAGAAACCAGAAATCTAAAGACGCATTGTAATATTTTTAAATATACATATTGCTGATAGCCTAAAGATTTTTGGCATTTGGAGATGATAATAAAGGAAAAGAAGGGAAACAGTGCTTTAGGTTGTTCGGTTTAATTTGTATTGAAATAGAGAGTATTTCTTTGTTTGGTTCAAAAATTATAATAGAGTTTGAAAATAAAAAGGGAAATTCTCTTTAGTGAACTCCAACTTTTTAATTTTCTAAGTGGTAAACGTTTTAAAATTTTATTATCAATAGTAAACCTAAATTATTTATTACTATTGATAAGTGTTATTTCCTTAACTATAGTTAGTTTTATATAATTTTTAATTATATTAAAATAAAATAAAAAACCAACCCCTCCCCCAACCCACTGCCAGCCCCCTCCCTCAACCCAGCCCCATCCCGGCGGCCGGAAACCGGCGACTCTCCCCCTAGCGCCGGCGACCCCTACCTCCTCCATCTCCTCCACCTACAACACCTCCACTCTCCATGTCAGAATCGGCCCCCTTCCCCTCCCGCCACCGCAAAACCCCATGACCAACCCCCATTTCGTCGGCAAACGGCCGGCCGTCTCCCCTATCCCCCGAAAATGGTCGGCTAGTCACTCCTAACTCCAAAAACCACCCCTAACCGACCCACTCCAACCCCAAAAACCACCCACTCTCCCTTGATAATAACCTCCCACCACCGCAAAACCCAAACCCGTTTCCCCGACACCACTCTCTCTCTCTCCCTGTCGGAATCGACCCCCTCTCCTGACCCCCACCCCGATTCGACCCTCCTTCCCTTCGCCCCCGAACCCAAACACCGACCCTAACCACCACCATAAACGAAACCTTGAACCCACTTTGGGTGGTTTCGAAATTTTGATTTAGGGCTTGGGGGTGGGGGTGTTGAGGGTGGAGGGAGGAGATGGGGTTTGTCGGGCCCATAGTAAGGGACTAAGGGTCGTCGGTGCCGGGGGGAGGGAGGGGAGGATCGCCGGCGGCGCAAGGAGGGGTGGCTGACGGGGAGGGGGTAGTTGGGTTTTTTCTTCATTAAAAAAATATTTCTAAAATAAATCTAAAAATAAAAACTAACTATGGTTAAATATCTAGTTAAAATTTATCATTAATGTTATAGTTGACTTAATATAAAAAATTTAGGTTCACCATTGATAATAAAATTTTAAAATGTTTACTACTTAGAAAATTAAAAAGTTGGAGTTTACCAAAGAGAATTTCCCCCATTATGGAACTAAAATAGATTAAGTTTCAAGATATTTTTTTTCTTCTGAAAATTCCTTCCTACCGATTCCTACCTAATAAAAGAAAACTTTTCCATTCTTTACCATCCATTTTATCCTTTAAAAAAAGCGGCTAGACCAATTCAAAGACGCTGCTGACAGTTGTTCAATGTATGGAACAAAATTCTCCATTGAACTGACCAATTGAAGAAAACCCTAATATTAAGTAATCAGTTAATATAGAACTGATACTCTTAAAAAGATGCTGAAGCCAATGAACAGTTATGTAAAACTATTTATCATGGCTCTACAATTCACCACTAGTACCAATGTTTGATACTCAACACTCTGATATGGATATGAACACTGGACATTTCCTGTATACGAATAAAACATGCATAGTTTCCCTAAAATAAGCGAGTCTAATACCTGGGCATATACTCATGTCCAACATCACTAATTGATCAGTTTAACATAGATGCAAAATGAATTAGGCACAAGATCTTTTCACAATATGTAATGAATTATGTTTTGGGACAATCCATGTTCTTGAAACATAATGAACCATTGACAGGATCCAGCTGCATTTTTTATAATTATATAACAGGAAATTATATTCTCCTTTCTGATTGGCATCATCTTAACATTATCCTGCAACCCACTATTCATTATCCAACTATATCATATTAAGTATAATTTATAATTGAGAATTTTATGGATGCAGTATGGCTCCTGACTGAGCTATGGTTGGTTGAAGATATATTTAGCCTTACCCCAACAATTATTTTTTTGATATATATATATTTTAAAAGAAAAAGAGACAGTGAACATGAAAAGAAAATAAAAAGAAGAAAGACTAAATATGAGACTAAGACAATCTATGATGAAATTAACACAAGAGCTACAGCATGAAGCACAAGGATAGTAGTGAAGAGAATGATTACATAGTCTTGCATTTTCAGTCCCGCTTGCTTTTTAAGAACCTGTAAACAAATGATGAAAGCATAAATAGTTCATCCATTGCACTCAATAAAATGAAAACATTCAACTACCCTTATGTGTGGTGCTATCAACTTTCTACGCCATTATGTGTGAAACACTCAGTCTTCTACATAAATCCTACTTTTATCATGCCTGTCCTAACCAAGTCACAATGAAATTTTTTGATGAAGTTTCCTAATTTATCATCAAATAATAGCTTTTAAAGCAAAGTTAGGCAGATTCTCTAAAACAAACTGATATTATCTTTGGTTAGATTAAGATAGCAGGATTAAAAAAAAAAAAAAAAATACACATCTAAGAAACATTCAATTCCTATAATAAGTAATACCAGCATAAATTTGTGATCTGTCAACAAACTAGTAACATTTGTTATTTATGCATTAAACCCTGTTATTTAGAAGATAAAATATAGTTCTTTCCTAAATTAATGCTTCACTGAAGCATTTTTCAACAACGATACAGTAAACTAAATTGTATTAATCCAACTGTGAAAGTAACGTATGTTAAACACTACCCTAGGGCCTAGGGGTACAGATTCCAATAATTTTCAAGTACAAAGTCTTGAGGTTCACGGTAATAGTCAAAAGCTTTTTAGGGAACTCATCGTGATATTTTCACAGACCATTCTGTAACAGCTATAGCCAAACAAAATCCAGGATATTCAACACTTGATGGAAATATGGACCTGTGGTCCAACGTTTAATGAGTTACCCCTTCTCTTAATTTCACTGTCCAAAAAATTTAAAAAATTGAAGCTTTTCTTGATTCAATACATCACTAACAACTGCCAAAGAATATCAAGCAACAAGCTAACACCATCATGATGATGATTGGATAAAACAAATACTTCCTCCGTTTTAATTTCTAGTTTGCTTGCCTTTTCACGGTCTCTAATGCATAACTTTGATTATTAATTCTTTAACTATGTATATTACTATATTAAGAAAGTTGATATTATCAACTTAAATAGATTTGAGAGCTATCGTCAAAATTTCCAAAGTTTGACACCCAAAAGGCAAATGTTGCAAGTAACAGGGGATAGTTATTCTAACCATTAATCAACGTACCATAACAAATAACTATATTATTATCAAAGGAAAGATACCCAGGAACTAGACATGCATTGAAGCAGCAAGTGAAGAATAAAATTGCTGTTAACAGATATAAAAGTTAAGGAAGATCTCAACCAAAAGACATACTGAAATAATCATATCAGCTCTGTTTGTCGAAACCCCATTAAGATGCTTGCCAATAGAGTCGGCTACACATAATGCCTGTACGTAGAAGTGACATAAGAGTGTTGCAAAACCAAGACAAACATATACCAGGCGACAGAAAATCAATTAGTCGATGTCAGGAGGATAACTCAAGATGCTACTTTGTCTTGATCCAGTTGGTTATCTCTACTTTATAACTAAGTTATAAGTCCGGTGATTCTAATTAAGAAAATTACATAGAAGCCTTGCAATTAACACTTAGGCTATCCTATTGGTTATATGAAAAGAGACACTTATAGAAAGGAACTGTAAGACCACTGGACGAAACTCTGAAGAAGACAAAAATGGTGATCAGCAAAGTGCATGATTGTGGGGGAAGACATCGGTTTGAACACTATTTTGTGGTACAAACACAAAACACTTTCATCAGATTCACATGGGAACTCTATCTAGTATCTAGCATAGTTCATTACCTAGTTTGACTTAGACTAGTATATTTTCTTGTCTTTTTGAAAGAGGATTAAAGTAGTATTACGGCTTTAGGTGAATGGAAGGCGCGGGGGAGGGGGGGGGGGGGGGGGGGGGAGTGGTACAGCTTGTAGGGATAATATTCTTATAGCAAGATTTATACCTGAACTTCAATAAGAAAAGTTCGAGAGCCATCAATGATTACAGCAACAGCAACTCCAGCTAAATGGTCTGATTCTGAATGCTCCTCACTCATGAACATTTCACTAGGATTCAAAACAGCTTGCAGTCCAGATTCTGCCATTTCAAATACTCCCAGCTGCAAAAAATAAAATAAATAGATACATAAAAAATAAAAAGCAACCAACTCTTATAAATAAAAAAACAAGGAAAATTTTCTTATTCAACTCAATGAAGAGAAACCAGACACATGAAGTTTAGAGGATCTCCAAAATTTTGGTACTTTGGTGCATCAAATGTGACATGAAGACCAATAAGACTATAAGACTACAACATCTTTTGTAATATTGGGATTCTCTAATATAAATTGCAGCCTAATATATGGGAACCAACATCAGTCAATGCACAATAGTCTACTAAAATCGAGAGTATTTAAAGGCTGTCAGGTATTGAGTGCAAAATATGGGGATGTCCTTCCTTCTGTTGGTGTTTGGTTCACTTTTTATTCTCTTTCTTTGATTATTTAGAATGAAATTGCCCATTCCCTTCATCTATCTCCCAGACTAGAATCCCCTTGAATTCACCAAAGACAAGTTTCGAGTTTGGGAGTGGCAGAGAGTGAAAGTGATGATGGCGTTTGGAAGAAAGGAAGTGGGCGAACGAAGATGGTGATGGTTGAAGAGGACCATAGAAGTATTGGACAGAGATGTTTATGAATAGAGAAAATCAAACAATTCATTCTCTCACATAAATTAATCATGCTCTTTAACCTATTTACTCATATACCTTTCGTGATTCCTTTTCCAGTATCCCATTCCTAAATATGAACCAAACGTAACCTTACAACATACGTGCTTCTTTCATGTCACTTCCAGGACAAAATGGATAAAAAGAGAAAAAACTGTACTGGAGAAAGTGAAGGTTTTGTATTGATTCTTCGAAGGGTTTAAAAACCCATATGATTGGGCGACAACCTTTTCAAAAAAAAAAAAAAAACACTTTAAACCACATGCTCAATTAAGGATCAATCTAGATTTCACAATGGAGCAGCTTAATGCGGATCTAAGCATAAGGTTAAAAGAAAAGGTAACTACCACAAGTAGAAACACCAAGAAGCCCCTGAATAATATTCCAAACAATTAGGAAATAATCAGACTGCAATCAGATTTGAGAGCATAAGTATCTCAGGTAGGGCATAATCAAGAGTGAGATAATATTATAATACCTCATCAGTAGACCCAAAGCGGTTTTTCACAGAACGAAGTAAGCGGTAAGTTGAATGCTTTTCCCCCTGAAACTCGGGTGATACAACCACATCATTAGATGCAGAAAAATAGGCTACTGTATTATTTGATGGTATATCACAAAACATAAAATACTCTGCTCTAAGAAGTATTGTCAAACTAGTCACATTTAGAGAAGGCAAAAGCACTTGCATAGTTGCTCTCTCTCTGTAAAATCAGCCTTATACAACATTCTTAATACATTGAATAAGCCTTGAATAACAACATGACACAAGTAAAATCAGCCTCCAGTGACAAATCAGTGTGAAACCTATTAAATCCTTAACAAGTTCCTTAGGCTTGCAAATAGAATAACAATGTAACAGGTGGTGCTGTGCAGGGATCCTTATACATGGTGAATAAGCAAGTTCCAGTTGAAACATGTAGCAAGTGGTGCAATAACACAACCGACAGTGTCATTTAAACTCAGTATTACATTGATTGGACTTTTAAAGTCATGAAACAAGATGTAGATAACTGAATATGTGTTTTATCCCTTGTTCTCAAGGATCAGTATAGGAAGAGAAAGAGAAACAAATACCACGATCAACATATAACTGTCTCATTAAACAAACCTGTGGCAGAAGAAGAATGAAAACGGCAACAAAGATGATAGTACCAGTAATTTTCCATCAAAACGTAATTACACAGGGCAAAAGGTACCTCCATATATAGCACAGTATCTACAATGTGCTCCAAAACACGAGGACCTGCAATGTCTCCAATCTTGTTCACATGCCCAATCTGTCGTAAACAGAAATATAAATATCAGGGAAACAAAAGGACCTGAGGTATTTTCACACAACACGAAAAACAGTTTAAGATAAAGATAGGCTCACTCCAAGCTAGCCAACATTAGCAGCAAGGTCAATCCTGGCCAACATTTGTAATCTGATCAGGGATCTAGTGACTCACACCAGACACCAGGCCCTTTGTTTTCCTGTTTCTAGAGTCTAGACTCTAAGCATGTATCTTACATTATTTCCAGCTTGCATTGCAGTAAAGGACAGGGTAAGCACAAGCTACATTGACTGTAGTCCAGAAACAGGTAAGTCCCACCATGCCCTCAGAGTGAGAGGGGAAAAGGAGAATGTCATGATCAAAAGCAAGAAATCATGGGCTATTTAAGTTCAGAACAGTCTAGCTACTGCAATGCTACCTTTATATAAGTATGTATCGAATAGTTCAAACATTTAAATTATTCCAAGTTCAATCATACCACTCTAAAGGAAAACAAAATATAAACATAGATATCAAGGTCTAGAAATGAAAACAGGTGACTGCAATTGGTAAGACAAGAGCTAGATTGCCAGCAGGCTAAACCATTATGCACATGACTGATAGAGGCTATATCATAGATTGGTAAATGCAATTATTCACATGACAATCAAATTCCCTCCTAAAACAAAGGTCAAAGGCTTTACTTCTTCACATTTCAAAATCCAACAAATTCATACCGTGCAGCTTCATACAGACTACAGGTATTTCAATTATCAAACAGGAGACCTTGAACAAGCATTAATGGTATTATTTTCATGTCTAGCTTCCAGAAAAATTTGTACTTCCTCCGTCTTTTATTAGATGCATACTTTCTATATATGGAACTATGGAAGTTTCAATTTAGATGCATCAATTTCCCTTTTAGTCAATAAATATTCTCCATCTCTCTCATATCACATGTGTTCTCTTTATTTTTACTCTATCTCTCTCTACTCTAATAATTGCCCAAGAGTTCGCAATTTTAAAATTGATGCATCTAATAAAAAACAAAGTTAGTAGTAGAAATGTCAATAAAAGCTAAAGTTGCTAAGTCATCTCAAAAGAAAAGGACTTGAAACATAAAATAAAAACTAGTGGACAAAAGCTTACTTTGTTAAGATACGGAGTTCACTTCATGGATATTAACCAAGTGAGGAATGTGGGCTTTGATGTTTCCACAATTTCTTTTGATAGATTAAAAAGAAAATGTTTTATACTCCCTTTGTCCCATAATAAAATGCTATGATTCTTTTTTGGGTGTCCCACAATGTTATGTCTATTTTTAATATCTCTATATTTATTTTACATAAGTTTACCATAAAACACCTTTTTGTGAATCAGCTTGCTTTTTTTTTTTTACCTTCCCCATATTATATGCCCCTACAATTTCCCAAAATTTTGTGTCACTATTTACCTTTTCACCTTCCCCATATAAAATACCCATATATCCAAAGATTCACTAAATGTCACCATTTACTTTTTCCATAGGATTAGAAAATACCACTATATTTAAGAATATTACACACTCCTACCATGATTACTGTAAAAATTAGGAAACATGCACTATATTATGGAACGGAAGGAGTTCCCCCCCCCCCCCCCCCCCCCCAACTCTTTTTGTAACGGTTTGACTAGGTAAGTGGTTAAAAGGGGCTAAATATTGTGTAAGTGAGGTTTGTTGGGAATTAAAAAAGTAAAAGAGAGATAATGGGGTACTAGTTTATTAAAAATAAGGGATGTGAGATAAGAGAATTAATAATTACAAAGTAAATGTGGTGACCATCTGAGAAAAGAGATACAATAAAATATAAAAGAGGTACAAAAAAGGAAGTGATGCATTTAAAGAAATAGCAGAGGGAGTATTAAATAAGAGAATTTGCACTAATGAAAAGTGAAACAAAAAGGTATAGACAAAACCCAAAGGTCCCCTAAAAGTATAAATGTAAATTCAGCACATAACCAAATCTGAAAGTGGCGAAGTGGCATGCGAATAAGTGCCCCGCAATCCACAAAGACAGGTTCTCCAGACATGGAATCCCAAAAGACCCTATCGTTTCTTTCCAACCAAACTACCCATATCAGGTGTAAAAGCTAACTCTCACAAAACTTTCACCCTTTCACCTACCCACCAGACATTGAAATTTTGTAATAGACTGGCAAAAGATCCCAAACAGTAGGAGGACTACCTGACCCATCCAGAAAGCAACAAGTAACTTCTTTAAAAAGTAATTGCATACTATTATGCATGAATAGACGAATATCAATGCCCTCATATCACAATATGCATTGTGGACATGACAAGTATCACCGTGCCAAAGGATGATGTTATTACGATCCATACTTACCAGTAGAATAGGGATGCCTGTCTTCTTTGAAAATCGAAGCAATGCTGCCGTACATTCCTTCAACTGTCATCAAAACATTAGTATCAGGAGTGGGGGGGGGGGGGGGGGGAGGGGGTGGAATAATATTTAAGCTTTCAGTTCTAGGCAAGGCAGGAGCACAAACCCTAAAGTTCACAGAGCATTTTAGCATTTCAGTATGAGGTATCAGACACATTTAAACAACTTTATCAGTTACTAGGTTTTCCTTTTATATATATATAGAAACTTCACATTTTGTTTTACTCAATGATACTAGCATTTATGAAAATTATTGTGTCCACATGCAAAAATAGAGAAACAGCATACTGCCATACACTCCGCTTTCTAGCTTTAAGATGCCGCCAAACTAGGAAGTGGCAAAGACTACTGAAGTTTCTGAAAAGATAGTTTATTTTGAGTAATAGTAATGACAAGGTGGCAATGAAATTAGGAGAATTTTCCATTAGCATCATAGAGTATTACATGCTTCAACCTCATTCAGGGTCAATTATGGGAAAAACCAGAGGCAGTAGGACAAAAAGAGCAAGAACTTAAACAATCTGGCTACTATCAGCACTTTAGGTACTGGGAACTTGGGAAGTTTCTAAAGCACATTTCTAGCTCAAGCACAGAATTATTAAAGTACACCCAATAAATACCTGTGACATTCCTCCTGGACTTCCCGTCACTCCTTGCAAATATATAGTCTGAACAGAGTCGATGACCACAGCCCGTGGGGAAATAAGTGACACCTTTTTCAAAATATCCTATAAAATGAAGTAAAATCAATCTTTTTGGACTTCATAGCTGTAACCTCAAAAGCAAGGTTAGAAAACACCCACTTTAATAAATGAAAATATATAATACGTACAAGGTTTATGACACAAAATAATACTATCAGAGTCATGAAGTAAACTATAGAGATCATTATTTAAGGCTTTAAACTTAGGGAAATATAAATAAACCTCAACATCAGTGCTTGAATACAGAAACAAGTCCTCTGCATTAATGCTCAGCCGATCTGCTCTGTTTCCAATTTGCTCAATACTCTACAAACAAATAAGCAACATATAATGATTGGTGCAAAAAGAAATAGATATCCTTATAGCAAGATTGATTAACAGTAGCTTATAAGTACTGAAATATTTTATTCTTTCTGTCTAGATTAGTTCATTTAGCTTTCATGAATGTTGTCATCATACTGGGAGCAAGAGTTAAGCTTCGATATAGTTAATCTCCCTCTTCTTTCCATTTTCCATTCATGAAACATAAGTATTATAAGCACATAATCATACTGTTTTCAGACTTTTCACAGATACTAACCTCTTCACCAGAGATGTAGACCACCGGTGCGCTTTCAGAATTATCAGGACTTTCTGCTATTAAGGCAGCAATCTTCATTTAGAATATAGTTTGTCAGGGAAACTTCAAATATTGTAACCTTCAAGAATAAGAAAAGCAAAGCTGTGCCCCCCACAAAAAAAAAGGGGGAAAGCAAAGCCAAAAACTAAAATAAGGATAGCTAATTTCATCTTCAAAATACCTTACCTGCAATAACAGGGTGCTCTTGCCAATGCCAGGATCACCACCAATCAGAACCAGTGAACCTAGAAAGATAAGATTTGTGACTGCACTACACTTTACACATACTAGCAAAAACAAGGATTATCTCACTCCGAATATCCATTAATATTAAATTGAAGCGAGAGAGGATGAAAACATGGAGACAACGATTGACTCTAGATAAACAAAAATATATATGTACCATATAGTAGTGTTGCTAATGAAAATCATAGTAAGAGATTAATTTGTGAGCAGAAACAAAGTGCAAAATTTACTCCTAATATAAGACCAAGTTTGAAGATACTTCTGAACTTGCATGTAATCAATAATTTCAGCTCTACAAATTTCAGGCTACCATCTTGACTCTAGAGGTTGGAGTTCCACATCCAATCATTCTTAAAAAAAAGCAGTAAGAGCGACGCTTGCTCAATTGATGTATGCATTAGGAATAATTTGGATGTTCTTTAGGTAGAAAACAATTAATTAGACAGAGTTAACAGCATTAAGGACATTTTTTTACATGTAACATTTCAGCTCATATGTTGAAACCTTTCTAAAAAAATGATACCCTTTTGCTAATCTCAGTTTCCTAATAGGGCATTCCCCTCCCTTCACAAACCACCTCATTCACAAGGCTCATGACTAATCTCCATTATTAAACTAGTGCACAATTAAAACTCAAGAACATATAGAACGAACCGCAATAAAAGACCGCAAAACTAGTCTATATATACCTGGCACAACACCACCACCAATCACTCTAGAAAATTCACCTCCGAATGTACCGTACCTACAAACAAAAATCAAATAGCATAGCCAATGCGCAGCAAGTCAGCAGGAAGCACAAAGCCCAAAGCAACCAATTCATGATTTGTAAAAAAATCTTTCAATAGGTGTTTTGATTCCAGCATTAACATTATATCAAGCAATAAAAAACTTACAATTGAATCCTCCATTCGGAAGGATTAACACCGCGGTTCACATCCCCCAACCTCACCGGACCACCTTGCCTATCATTCTGCTCAGGCAACCAAGACTTCATTGCATTCTCGGAAACCTCGAACCCGTTAACCTTTCCTCCATCCACACCTTCTTTCACTACAAACGACTTCAAAGTACCAAATTTTTTGCAAGCATTACAAGCCCCCCACCATTTCGCTTCAGTATGCCCACAATCAGAACATACCCAATACTCCTTACTCTTCCCCTTCTTCCCTTTCACCACATAACCACCCGTAATCGGACCATCCGAGTAATTCGAAACCGAATTCACTCGATTTTCAACCGATTCTTCTTCAGAATCACTCGTTTTTTCAGAATCACTCGTTTTAGGGTTAATTGAATCGGGGCCAAACATGGACCAAACCCTAGCGGGTTCAGAATCTGGGGAATTTGATGGGGTTTCTTCGGTTCGACCATTGAAGGAGAGAAGAGGAGATTCAGGGGACAGTCGACGATTAACTGAGTGAACTAACCGAGAATTCAAAGGAGGTTGAAAATGGCGGGAAAATTGAGGGTTTTGGGGAAAACGAATGTGGAAGACTCTGCAGTTAGTTGGAGGAGAGTGAAAATGGAAGCCATTGAAATTGAGATTGTGAAATTGAGAACGAAGTAAGCGGAAAGTAGCCATGTCTGAAGCTTTCATGTAGAAGGAAGAGAGAGAAAATGGAGGTTTAGAGGTTTGTATTGTTGAAAAGGGGAAACGCGCGAAACTGCAGAAAGGAGTTAGGTTGTTAGTACTCAACTTCTCACTTATGGAGTTGTGGTACTACCGGTCTACAATAATTTCTAAATAAGTTTAAGTGTCGCGTGACACAGTAAATCATACGGAATATTATATTACTAGCCAGTAGCCACTAACCTATAATTGAGTACTTGATTGATTCAAAAGAGTAAACGGACAAATTAATTATACTACTTTAAATTTTAAACTGTAACTACTCTGTTTTTAATAAGTTTATTAATAGTGATAAAATTACTTTTAATTAATTTGTCTGTTTGTCTATTTTAACATCTTGAAGTTGCTGTGTGTTGCAATTAAAAAAGAAATTAAAGTGGTTAATTTAGTTATCATTAAACAATTACGTTATTGTAATTTAGTTTAAGTTATCTTATTATTAATGGTGTGCCGTAAAGAGTTTCTTGTTTTGTATACATAACAATCTAATAAAATACTCCGTATTTTTTTTTAAACGAACAACTAAAAATTTTATTATATCCTCAATTTCAAATGCTTTGCTAATACCATACAATCTAATTGATTTTTTTTTTTTTTTTTAAAAAAAATAAAAAATCGAATTGATAAAATTTTGGAAAATCAATAAACTAGCGGAAAGTGCGAAGCCTTGGGAAATAAGTCAAATACAAGCTAATAAGAATCCTAATAAGTAATAACACGAGACTAGGAAACAAGATATGAACAAAACTATTTGTTTCCTAAACACAACAAAACTTCCTTAAATCTCGTCTTCAATTCTCACTAATCCTATCTTTGAGCACAGGAAGAAAAGAGTGCACATCTTATAGAGAAATACTGATAATAATAACACACAATTCTTTTTAGTGGGTATCTAAATAGCTTATTCGAGTTTGTCAATGGAGGAAAAGGTTGAGCCGCATCTTAACCTTTCGTCACTCATAAAAACACCGTGTCTTTTGTACACACATGAATCTAACAACCATGTCCAGATCTTTCACTCCATATCGGGGTCATCAGTTGAAGATGACAACAACAGATCTTGTGTCAAAAGTATCCCGCAATTGCGCGGTAAATCTATACTTGGTTGTTTTTACAATGAATGGTTGATTCTAGGCGATGAATTGAGTAATGAAGCAAACTTTTCTATCTTTAATTTATTTACTTGTAAGACCATAAATCTCCCTTTTTAAAGTCAAGTGCACCCTCAAATCACCCCGTGATTGTGATGATTGTGTGTTGGTGTTGTGTTTTTATTTGAGCGAAATTTGCCCAAGTTTTATGTTTTCCTGCCGCCCTGCACACCCTAACTGTACTTGGGTCTCATTACGACCATTCGGGTATAGTGACCTGTTTGTCTATAACAAGGTCATGTACGTCTCTGCTAAATTTTCATATAGGACATTTACTAAAATTGATGATGGTACAAATACACTAACGTTTGAGCAGTCGCGAATTCCTAGTCTAAACTTAAAGACTCTGGATCGTGTCTATCCTGTAGAGTATTTGATTGAATCTTGTCAACGTCTTTACCATATTTCCTTGTATTCAATCTGTGCATTTGACAGTGAAGTTACGGAAGTTAAAGTATTTGAGCTAGATTTAGACGGAAAAAACTGGAGGCAGATTAATTCTTTGGATGGCAGAGCTTTTTTCCTCGGCCCTAGTTGTTGTAATTGGTGTTGGGGAACAACAAACGCGCCTGAATCAGGAGGAGGTATACAGGGGAATTGCATCTACTTTTGTCATCAATCTATAAAAGATCAACAATTTTATACGTACATGTACAACTTACTTGATAATAATTTTATGAGACTCCAGCCTTGTTCGAGCTCATTAAGGCCTAGCAGCCACCCTGTATGGCTTATTCCACGACATCAAAGGTTAGTGTTAAACAATAATTGATTAATAGAATCTTGAATTGATGAAATTTTGCTATATATGCTGATGTTTGGATTTTAATTTTTTTTTTTCCAGGCTATCAACAGAAAAAGAATTGAAGAAATACGAACACCTTGAGTTGTCGCATCATCAAGTGATACAGCACGAAAGCAGGGTATCTAACCTTCCTCTACACTTGATAGAGTTGATTTCAAAGCATATGCACTTATTTGATTATTGGAATTTCCGAGCAAGTTGCACATCTTTTCGATCAGTATGTCCTCCGCGTCAATGGAGAAGTCACACCAATAATGTCGTGTTCCCTATGGTCATGTTATTTACAAACAAAGGCGGATCATGGGGACTACTTGATCCATGCCGGGGTACTTCATACTCGAGTACTCTCCAACTATTTTCACACCCTTTTACCCTGTTTTATTCCAAAAACGGTTGGCTCCTCACCTTTTCTGATCGATGGACTATCCAATTTATTAATCTTATCACTGGGGAAAGACAGGATTTGAAGCGTGATCCTTTAGGAAGTCTGCGTAGCTGCATTGGCTTCTCAACCGATCCAACTTGTCCTAATTGTTTGAGTGTTGAAATCGATAATCCTGATTCTCAAGTGCGCATCTACTATCATATAGCTAAATACAAAAACTGGCATCGTCGAGAATTTGACTGTACCCAATTTGGTACTGTAATTAGTACTCCCATCTTTCTTGACGGAGCTGTTTATTTCTTAGACGAACAAGGACATCTCGGAGTTTTCCGATTGTTTGATTGTGTAAAACTCCTTGAGAGTTGTCTTCTCATTGCTTCAATATAAATAGCAAATGTACAAGAATAATCAAGAGTCTATCTACATAATTACACAATTAATATTTACAGAATATGAAGTGTTTCATATTCTAGCACACCCCCGCAGTCGAAGCGGGAGGAGGACGAACGTTGAGACTGGAACGGAAGTCAAGAAAGAGTTGTCGAGGTAGACCCTTAGTGAAAATGTCAGCGTACTGAGAAGAAGATGGAACATGAAGAACCCGAACATGACCCATAGCAACCTTTTCGCGGACGAAATGTATATCCATTTCGATGTGTTTGGTGCGTTGGTGCTGAACGGGATTGCTAGACAAGTACACAGCTGAAACATTATCACAAAAAACAAGGCTTGCCCGCCCTAACGGGTAATAAAGCTCTAGAAGCAGGTTCCGGAGCCAGCAAGTCTCGGCGACCACATTAGCGATGCCACGATACTCTGCCTCAGCACTGGATTTGGACAATGTGGGTTGTCGTTTGGCCGACCAAGAAATAAGATTGTCTCCCAAAAATACGCAGTATCCAGAAGTAGACCTGCGAGTGTCAGGACAACCCCCCCAATCTGAGTCTGTGTAGGAGACCAAACCAGACGGTGCAGAGCGATACAAATGAAGACCATAATCAAGAGTCCCATGTATATATCTGATAACGCGCTTCAACGTATTAAAATGTGGTTCTCTAGGAGCATGCATGAACAAACAAATCTGCTGAACCGCATAAGCGATATCTGGTCTCGTGAAAGTAAGATACTGAAGAGCTCCGGCTAAACTCCGGTACAGAGACGGGTCAGCAACAGGAGAGCCATTCGAAGCACTAAGCTTCGATTTGGTGTCAACAGGAGTGGCAACAGGCTTGCAATTGGACATTTTAGCCCTGTGAATTATTTCTGCTGCATATTTCTTCTGGCTAAGGAACATACTATCAGAAGTGCGAGTGATCGAGATACCCAAAAAATAGCTCAGTTTACCTAAGTCGGACATATCAAATTCCGACTGGAGCAGTTCAATGATTTCTGTCTTTAGAGCTTCTGTGGAGGCGGTCAAAACTATATCATCAACATACAACAAGAGATATGCTGTAGTAGTCCCTCGGTGAAAAATAAACAAAGAGTTATCACTCTTGCTGCACACAAAACCCAGCTGAAGAAGAAAATTAGCAAAACGCTGATACCACGCCCTGGGGGCCTGTTTTAGACCATAGAGAGATTTTCGAAGACGGCACACATGTGTTGGAGCACCAGGGTTTGCAAAACCCGGAGGTTGATGCATGTAAACAGTTTCTCTCAAGTCACCGTGTAAAAATGCATTTTTGACATCCAACTGATGAATCGGCCAATCTTTTCCCATAGCTATGCTCAGAACTGTACGGATTGTAGCCGGTTTGACGACCGGACTGAATGTCTCATCACAGTCAACACCCACCTGTTGAGATTTTCCATTGACAACAAGTCTAGCCTTGTGCCGCTCCAAGTCACCATTTTCCTTGTATTTATGTTTGAACAACCACATACAACGAATAATATTCACATCAGGGGGTCTTGGAACTAGATCCCAAGTATGTTGTTTAGTAAGAGCACTAAATTCCTCATTCATGGCCGCATTCCAATTCGGGTCTAACATGGCTAATTTTGGACTTTTAGGAAGTGGAGAGATAGTCTGAGAAGCAAGGTTGAAGTGCACCTTGGGTTTGAAAATACCATGTTGGGCCCTAGTAGCCATACTATAAGTAGGGACCAAGTTGGGTTGCGGGTTAGATGTGGGAGGTGTGACACGCACTGGGCTTGGAGGGAAAGATCCAAATTGGATCATAGGGGAATTAGGTGAAGTAGGTGGGCTAGGGGAAGTAAGGGAAGGAGGTGGGCTAGGGGAAGTTGGGCTGGCTGCTTGGGTAGCCCACGAGTTGGCTGTGGCAGAGCTAACTGTCCCACGGTCAACCCGTGGACTATTCTGCCCAAGTGCAGCGGCTTGGGCCGGATTAAGGGGGATGGGCTGAGCATGGGCCGAATTATCTTGGGCCTGCTGAAGAGTACTACCCAGATGTAAAGGAGAAAGAAGAAGAGATGGTTCGTCCAAGAAACTATAGTCCGATTGCCGAAATTTGTGAATATCAGTAAATGGGAAAATATTTTCTTGGAAGGTAACATGTCTAGAAATAATTACTTTGTTTGAGGATAAGTCAAAACAAAGATAACCTCGATGGTTGCTAGGGAATCCCAAAAAAACACAAGGGGTTGATCGGGGAGCCAACTTATGGGGGGCAACGGATGATAAATTAGGATAACAAAGACACCCAAATATGCGGAGATGGTCATAAGAGGGGATTCGACGATAGAGTATGTCGGTTGGAGTTTTGTTTCCAAGAGTTGAGGTTGGAAGAATATTCAAGACATAGGAAGCCATATGAACGGCATATACCCAAAAAGAGGGTGGCAGAGAGGCATGAAAGAGCATAGTACGGGCCATATTATTTATTGTGCGAATAATTCTCTCGGCCTTACCATTTTGAGAAGAGGTGTGAGGGCAAGAAAGGCGAAATCTCATCTCATTATTGGCACAAAATTTTTTAAAAGGAGTGTTATCGAACTCTCGACCATTGTCAGATTGAAAAGTTTTAACTTGGTTTTCAAATTGAGTGTGTATGTATGCTCTAAATTGGAGGAAAAAGGAGTAGACTTGGGATTTATATTTAAGTGGAAAAACCCAAAGAAAATGAGAGAAATCATCAAGAAGCACCAAGTAATATTTATGACCTAATTTGCTTTTAATAGGGGACGTCCATAAATCTGCATGAATAATATCAAACGGACTAAAAGTGACAGTCATAGAATATTTAAAATGAAGTCGAGAATGTTTTCCCAAAGGACAAGAATAGAAAAAATGGGTATCATTCCCTTTATTACAATTGATTAAACCATTAGTCCTAAGAATATTAAAAACAGGTGCTCCTGGGTGTCCCAATCTACTATGCCAAATAGAAGGAGAAATAGCAGCAAATGAGAGATGGTCATGTTCTCTTGCAGCAGAAGTCGAAGAGAAAGGATATAGGTCCCCCACACTATTGCACCTCGCTAAAACCGTCCCCGTACGAAGGTCCTTCACAGAAAAACCAAGAGGGTCAAATTCAATGGAGACAGAATTGTCACAAGTAAACTTCCTAACAGAGATTAGGTTCTTAATAATGTTAGGGGCATATAAGACATTTTTTAGATGAAAGGGGGTTTGAGGTGGAGGGGTTGAGGTGTGACCGTAACCCTGAATAGGAATGCGTTTGCCATCACCAACCAAAATAAATTGAGCAGTGCTCAAATTAAACAGTTTAGGGAGATTACCAGCAGTATGAGTGAGATGAGAAGTGGCGCCGGTGTCCATATACCACCCATCATTAGGAGATTGCAAACTCATGGAGCTATATGCCTGGCCCAACTCGGTAGGGGACAAAAGGGGCCCGTATCCTTGTTGCTGCTGAACTGGGGCAAAGAAAGCTTGTTGGGCTGGTCTTGGGCCCAAAATGGAGCCTTGAGGGCGCTGAAAGAATCCCGTATGAGTGGTGGGATAAGGGAAAGGGGGAGATGCCCATCCTCCCTGTGTTGGGCCAGCCCAGTGTGGCTGTCCTTGGGTCTGCTGTGGATGGTTGGCCCAACCCGAATTGGGCTGTTGTGGGGGGCCGTGATTTTGCGAACCATTAGAAGGTTTGCCACGCCACTGCCTCCCTTACCTTTCCCCCCTCTTTGGTTACCGCGACCGCGCCCACGGCCGCTGACGACACCGCCACGACCACCAGTGCCACGTGGCTGGTCGGTGGTTGGTTGAGGTGAAGATGGGGAAGGGGTTTGAGCAAGTAAGGCTTGTTGGCTATGTTCCTCCTGTTTCGATTTTCTCGTCTCTTCTAAGATAAACCGAGATCGAGCTTGATTAAAGGTAGGGAGGGGATCGGACTGCTGTATCATGGCGGCTGCGGTGTCATACTCCCCCTTGGGCAAACCGGTAATCAATTGAAGCACCATCTTGCTCTCTGAAACCGGGTTCCCTACATTACCAAGTTGATCGGCAAGGAGTTTAATTTGCCGAGTGTATTCTGACTTATTTGCAAAATTCTCGAGACGAGTGGTGTTGAATTGTTCCTCCAAGTATACGGCACGAGTGTGCTTGTTGTCACAGAATAAGTCCTCCAAACGCTTCCAAAGTTCGAGAGCGGTTGCTCCGGGCTTCATGATTGTGTTCACGAGATCCTTAGAAATGGTCCCGTATATCCATTGTTTGACAATGGCATCCAAACGATTCCAAGTAAAATCATCAATGTCAGAGGGTCGAGAATGGGTACTGTCAATGTGATCGAGGACGTTGAATGCACAAGCATGAATTTGGAAAAGCTCCACCCATGTGGCATATTGGCTTTCTTCTTGATCAAGGGTAAACATGGGCAACGGGCCGTGCCGTGCCGCCGCGGGCCGTGCCTGATCGTGCCGCGGTGGTGGGCGTGCCGTGCCGTGCCGTGCCTAAATTTGGCACACCCCAGCCCACGGCACGGCACGGCCCACGTGCCTGGCGGGCCGTGCCGTGCCGGGCCGCGGGCCAAACCGTGCCACTTTTTTTTTTTTTTTTTAATTTTTTATTTTTTATTTTTAAAATGAACGTAAAAAAAAAACGATATATAAATATTTTTTAGTACAACTTAATTTTATATAAATAATGTTATTAATTTATATTTGTGTTTATGTTAATGTTAATATATTTTGTTTTGAACAAACTTTATTTTAATTAAGGTTATAAAAATTATTTATCTAATTATGTTTAAGTTTTTATAAATAATTTTATTAATTTAGCAAAAAACAACAATACATATAATAAAAATTAAATTACCACTGCCGTGCCAGACCGTGCCACGTGTCGTGCCGGCGTGCCGACCCACGGGCCGGCCACCGTGCCTCGTGCCGTGCTCGTGCCGATTCCCAGATTTTTGTTCACGGCACGGCCCACGGCCCACAGGTGGGCCGCCGTGCCGTGCCGTGCCGGCGATCGTGCCGTGCCGGGCCGTGCCGGAATCGTGCTGGGCCCGTGCCGCCCGCGTGCCGGCACGACCCATGCCCATCTTTAATCAAGGGTAATAGGCATAAGATTCTTGATATTAGAGACTGCATAGGCCGGGTGGAAGGTTGTGGAGGGGGGATTGGGAAGGGGAGGAGTGTCATCACCGGCAGGCATGGCTGCGAGAGGGATGCGAGAAACAGGGGAAGGAGGCTACGGTGAAGGTCCTAGGAACTAGGCTGTAGGATTTGGAGAAAAAAATCCTATTGGCTGTGATACCATGTTTGATTGTGTAAAACTCCTTGAGAGTTGTCTTCTCATTGCTTCAATATAAATAGCAAATGTACAAGAATAATCAAGAGTCTATCTACATAATTACACAATTAATATTTACAGAATATGAAGTGTTTCATATTCTAGCACCGATTAATAGACGGAGAAGCACAATGGGATGTGTATGGAAAGCCAATGACCTTTCCAAGTCGTGTCTATTCATTTTATCTATTAGAATGTTTAGGAGACTTATATTCCGTCTTCATTGAGGAGATGGGAAGCTGGGTTCAGGTGTTTAGATTTGATAACACAGCGAAAATTTGGGTTAAAGTCTATTCTTTGCAAAAACATTGCTTCTTCATTAGTCGACTGTCATCTTTTTCAATACTATCGAGAGATCACACGATAAGGAATCGAATTTACCTCTCCAGGCTTCGAAGAAACGGCTTCGTGTTCTACTCTCTTGTTACTAGGAAGTATCATGTTTCGGGTTATAATGATTTCATGGAGGATTTATATGATACAACTGAACCATCAACTTGTTGTTGGATGTAGTGGTATTGCTGCTATCAGGGTTGTTTTAAACAATTAAGGGGTCTTGTGCCATTAATAATGCTAAATGATATATATTTTTAACCTATTACTGTTATTTTTCTCCATTTATTTACTTGTTAAAACATTTGAAACTTATGCTCATAAATTCATAATTATTAAGTTTATGTTGATAGCATTTCAATTTTGTAAGGTAAACTAAATAATTAACACATAAAACTTATACTCATGTTAATAAGTTACGATATATATGCTTTCAAAAAAAAAAAAAATGTTAGGATATTGTTAGCATTTTATTTTTAAAGATTAACTACCTTATTTCTTATTATAATCTCATAGTTAATTAAAATGAATTATATCAGAGTACAACGGTTCCATATTTAAAATGAGATAACGGTTCCATTTATTATGCTTAAAGAAATTGAGATAATAATTATTAATAAGATATATATTAATAATTTTTTTCTTTGTAATTCGTTTAAACAAATTGATCCCACGCACTAACTTATTTAACTAAGGCCCATTATATATGTTACATTATTTTAAAATACGTTTTTTTAATGCCTTAATTCTTAGGATCTTTTACCAAAATGACTAATTTGACAAAAGTATTTACTAAAACGGCTAATTATAAAATTTAATTTCCAAACTAGCTAATTTTTTTTTTTTTTTGAGGGAAAACGCTCAAAGAGCGTTAATTTTCATCCATAGGTAGATCAAATTTCAATGAATTAACAATACAAGACGGAAAATTCGATAACCAAACCTTACTACCTACACTCCATGGCAAGCAATGAGCTAGCTCATGAGCTACTTTATTACGGTATTACCCTCCCTACGAACAAAAGACCACGAAACCGACTCAAGAAAACCACTCATATGATAAATATCATCCAAGATCAGATAAAAATCACTCCTCCCAACATCTTGTGATACGATCCCATTGATGAGCCCAAGACAATCACTCTCCACCACTACCCTTTGAAAGTCGGAGTTAACAACAGTTTGCAAGCCAAAGAACAGAGCCTTTGCTTCAGCAATCAATGGCTGCCATCGATCCTCTGTCATACGCGCAGCAGCGAGCTGCACCTCCCCCCTGCAATCACGAACCACCACCCCTACACAAGACCTTAGCCCATCACACACACCCCCGTCAACATTAAGCTTCACCCAACCTTCATTAGGAGGCTGCCAACGGACTCGAACCCCCCCTGCCCGCAGGTGCCTTAATGCCATATCTTCAATCTTTTAAAAGAAGCTTTGATGTTCGCAGTTTCTTGAGCAAATAAAATGATTCTATGTTTAAGGGTAATTCCAAGTGTCTCTTCTTGAGAAACAAAGAGCGTTTCTCAAGGGGGCAAAGTCGTACTTTCGTGTAGGAATATAAGGGTAAATGAGACTTTTTCGTTTGACTTGTTATTTTGAATTGCACTGTCGTTAAGGCTTATAGTTGACGGAACGTTAAAGACATTTAACTGTTGAATTTTTACCCCATTAGAGTTACCTACTGAATTTAATTACCCCCTTCAGAGTTCCTGTCTTTAGTTGTTGAGGAATATCGTGGAAATCTAAGACGTTGAACCCAGTGTGGTGCTGTTTGCGACGGTTGTGTTTGGTTGCGTTGATTGCTTACAGTGGTGTTGTAGACGATGTCGAAGTGGTGGAAACGCTGTTGTGAAGCCGGTGGTGAATTGGAGGAAACGCCATCCGTTCTGGAGTTCAGAGGAAAAGCTGTTGTTGAAGCCGGTCGATATTGAAGCTTGGGAAATAGTTTCAATGGAGGATGACAATAACCTTTTTCGTTTAGGGTTAACCATGCTCTAATTTCTCTATGTTTTACTTAGGGTTTTCGTTTAATTTGGCGGCGAAGCCGCCGGAAATTTAGTGGTGGAGATGGTGGTTTATGTGCAGCTCCAATGGAGGAGGAAGCTAGTTTCAATGGTGAATTGGTTATTGGTGATTCGCAAAGTTCGATGACCGACTAGATCCTCTGATCGGATCTGGAGATTAGCTTTTCTACTGTAGAATTGTAGATGGAGTCACTTTGGTTTTAACGAAAACTTGGAGGTAGGTTGAACAACGACGTTAATTTAATCTTTTCACACCGTCAACATTGGTCCACATCAGCGGTTTGAGTGGTTGTTACAATCAGTACTTCTTTTGATTATAATACCATTACTTTACGATTCCCAAAGCATTATAATTTCACAAATGCCATTAGAGAAACACTCCTTGTTTCTCAAGAAGAGGAACTGGGGCACGCCCTATGTTTAATAATTGTATAACTCTAGTTGTTTATATTCAAGACTTGATTGTTTCTACTTGCTTTCTAAATTTTAGACTTTTATCTTATTGTAATGCACCTTTTTCTCCCTGTAAGTGCATTAGAAACTTTGGGCCTTCAGACCTTGGTATATTTCTATATATATGTGTTTAAAAAAAAGGTTTTTGGTTTTTTGTTTTTCTTTGGGAAAACAGATAAGCTTCTTTTATGAGCCTTTTTTTTAAAAAAATTTCTGGTTTTATTTTAAAAAAAACCTATAAAGTGAACCAAACCGGTTCAAAGGAATATAAGAAATAGATAAATTCCTCCCAAGTTAATAAATTAGCTAGTTTGGGAATTAATATTTATAATTAGCCGTTTTGGTAAATAGTTTTGTAAAATTAGTCATTTTGGTAAAAGACCCTAATTCTTATTTTGCCTAAGGCTCATAAAAGTCAAGAACGACCATGTAAAGGTGAACAATAGTTTATTAAATAAAACTCCAAATTGAGTAATTTATATTCACAATATTTATAATGCATCCCACCAAATAGCTCTACAATCTATTATTAGTATTCTCTATCATTAAATAATTGTTGCCACAAAGTCAACATCCTCCACGATCACAGTACATTACACAAAAAAGTCAACTTGACTTTCATGCAAGTCTTCCCACTTTTCCATCAAATAAAATTAAAACAACTAAATTACAATTTCAAACGTTTACATATTCAAACACTCTAAACATATATTAATCTCTTCAAACCTTGTAATAATAATTGTGCATATACCAATGGCAGGATTCACAGGGTTCCCTTTCTCTAACAATTTTCCACCCCCATACGGCTTCGCCGCCTCATCCTCCTCCTCCTCCTCGGCCACTCCTTCAACTACTCCATCATATGGACCATCATCTTTTTCTACCCCTCCCCATTCCTCAACAACCAAACAAACCAACGACGATGCAACAATCAAATCGATTGTTGAAGCCGTAGAAAAACTAGAGAAAACTGAGGGATTTCCTCCAGAAATATTGAAACAAATCAAACAAGAGCTAAAAAAGATGTACCCTAATATATCTTTTAACTCTACTACTCAAAATAATTCTCAAGGATTGGAGGGTTCTTCTACTACTACTAATACTAATACTGCTAATATTAATAATTACACTTTTCCTAACAATAATAATAATTTATTTATTAATAGCCAACAAGAGTTTTACAATAATTATCTTGCTAGTTTTCAACATCATTTGATGAGTGATCAACTTCAGGTGGCGCAAGCTCAAGCTCAGGCTCAAGTGATGCAACAATATTACATGAGTATGTTAGGAGTTACAGGAACAATGCCTGGAATAAGTCCTAATTATTATGGTAATCCTTACCCAGCAAGTTACAACGGTAACATAATGAATGGGCCTCAAAATGGTGGTACGACTTCAACAGTCGCGAATACGGTGAAGATGATGCTTGAGATGATGGGGAATAATGGTACCGGTGGACTAACTGGCAGTGCCGCCGCCATCGGAGGGATCGGAGCCACTGGTTTTGGAAGTGAAGGTTTTAGCGCCCTCAGGTAATTGCTTGTGTAATTAAATTAATTATGCACTTGGCTAATCTATTTGATTATTTGCATTATTATTGCTTAAAGTTATATATATCTCAAGAAAATATCAACAACATGCTTTAGTTTTCTCTAGAGGCACATGCATTGATTTATGAAAGCATAATTTGCATTAATTTTTAATTTGTATACTTCAGTATTTTAAAACTATATCTAAATTTTAAAAAATTCCCATTACCTCCATCCTATTTTCCCAAGACATAGTTTTATGTCTAAAATTCTGCTATTTTAAAAGGTAAATAGACAAATATTTTGAGCACATACATCATGTAAAAGAGATATATCACGTTATTGACTTATTAGTGTTTAGGCTATCTTAGTCAATTTAATGTTTACCTATTATAAGAACGATGATTTTACTTAATAAATCATACATGACTTAAGGATCCTTCTATCATCTATCACGGAATGAATGATGATAAAAAAGATAAAAAGATTAGTTTATATTGTACGTCAAGTAAACATATATTTTATGTAGCACAATATATATGTATATATATATGGCTAGAATGTCCTAAACGGCTAATCCTATATGTGCATTTTAACATTATATTTTGGTGTGAATTTGTGCAGTTTCCTTGGCAGCATACTTGGTGGCTTTGGCTTATGAATTACTTGAGTGAATGGGCAATTTTAAATGTCATTTCCTTTTCCTCTCTTACGCTTTGTTTGGATAGCAAAGAAGGAAGGAAAGGAAGGGGAGGGGAGGGCCGGGGAAAAGGAGGAAGGAAAGGGGAAAGAAAGGGAGGGAGAGGTGAGCTCCATCTTCTCCCCAAATTTCTTCAAATTTGGAAGGATTATGCTTATTAAAAGAGAAAGGGAGGGGGAGGTGAGCTCCATTATCCCTCTCTTTCCCATTCCTTCCCCCAATCTTTTACCCAAACAAGAAATTTGTCTCTCTCCCTTTCTCTTTTCTTCTATTCCTTCCATTTCTTTCTATCCAAACAAAGTGTTAGTGAATGTAATGTCCGCAATCTCATTCTTTTCTTTAATCTTCATTCAAGATAGATTTTATTAAATTTGAATTTCCATAAAATAAGCTTACTTGGAAATTATACAATGTTATTGTTATCTTGTGAAATGGAAGGCGTGTTAACTTTTATTAGTCTCAAATTTTTATATACGTAGTATATTTTTTGGATCGAATATGTGACTTATTAAAGTTTGATCGATGATTTTCATAAATCTCTCTAACAAAGGAGAGGATTGGTTTATTAAAAGGAAATTTAAGGAAATTTTCTTTCCCTTTCATTTTGCTATATGTCTTTTTTCACACAAGGAAAATTGTATTACTCACTTTCCCTTCCCTCCCTTTTTCTCAATTTTTTTTTGGGTAATGCTATATGCAGCCCTTAGGACTGCATATAAGCATTTAATATATTCCAATTTTAGTATTAAGTTGAGAATTTATTAACAATTCACGAGTAAATCGGTGTAATGAATGTATATTTATTATCTATTCTTTCTACTTTTAGCCTCTTATATGAAGCCCTAAGAACTGCATATATCTTTTCCCTTTTTTTTTTTAATACCATGCACATGAGTTTTCAATACAACCAAGTAATCAACCAAAGAGAGTTGATCATGCATGTCTAAACTAGCCTAGCTCAAAAATTATCGGGGCCAAAGTCAAGGCTCGAGCCAACCCGCCTCCAATTATTATTATTTTTTTCACTTTTGGACATCCTAAAATATATTATTTTAGTTATTCTTTTAATCAAACTAAAATAGATTGAAAATCGTGCTCTTTTTGACTTAAAATAACAAATTTAAACTTTAAGCATAAAAATTTTGGCCCAAAAATGTTTTTGGCTTGAAACCCTGAAATCGGCCAACTTTATTAACCCATCTCGTGATAGGTCTTGATAGCTCTTCGTAATCTTGATAGCTCAATGAGTCAATGTTTGTTGACTTTGAGAGTTTACAAAAAACAACTCAATTTCAAAACATACACGTGTTAGTTTTAAAAAACTTGACCTTAACTATATAACTACTGCTATCTTCAACATTAATCAAATTTAATTCCTTGATGAACCAAAGTTCATGGAATAATCTCTACAACTTTTGCCAACTTCTAAAATCATGCATTGCTCAAAGAAATCTATTAACAGGCAAATCTCTTCATACCCTTTACATAAAATCTATAATCCCACCTTCAATCTATCTTTCCAATCACTTCATCATTCTTTACTCAAAATGCCGACGCATTTCTGCAGCGCGCAACGTTTTCGACGCTATACCATACCCAAATGTCTTCTCCTACAATGCAATTATTGCTGCATATGTAAAAGAGGGTCAAACCAGGATTGCCCACCAACTGTTCGACGAAATTCCTGAACCAGATATTGTGTCTTTTAATACCCTTATTGCTGCTTATGCTGAACGAGGGGATACATGGTCTGCATTTAGACTTTTTGATAGAATTAGGGAGATGGGTGTTGAAATGGATGGGTTTAGTTTGTCTTCCATGATTTCGGCTTCGTGTAATGATGTTTTATTGATTAGAGGGTTGCATTGTTTGGTTGTTAAAGGAGGGTATGCTGTTTTTAATGCGTCTGTTAATAATTCTCTTGTTAGTTGTTATAGCAAAAATGGGTTTTTGGAAGAGGCTAAGAGGGTGTTTTGTGAGATGAGTGGGAGGGAAGACGAGGTTTCGTGGAATGCTATGATCGTTGCGCATGGACAGCATAAGGAAGGAAAGAAAGCTCTTGAGATGTTTCAGGAGATGGTGAAGAGGAATATGTATGTTGATATGTATACTTTAGCTAGTGTACTGACTGCATTTACGAGCTTAGAGGATCGGTTTGGTGGTCTTCAGTTTCATGCTCAGCTGATCAAAATGGGTTTTTGTTCGAACCCACATGTTGGGAGTGGGCTGATTGATTTGTATTCGAAATGTGGGGGGAGTATGTCAGAATGCAGGAGAATATTTGAGGAAATCCCAGAGCCTGATTTGGTTCTGTGGAACACTATGATCTCTGGATATTCTCAGTTTGATGAATTATCTGAAGAGGCTGTTGCATGTTTTAGAGACATGCTGCGAATTGGTCATCACCCAGATGATTGCAGCTTTGTTTGTGTCATTAGTGCATGCTCAAGCTCGCGTTCCCCTTCTCATGGAAAACAGATTCACTCATTAGCTTTGAAGTCTGACATACCATCAAATCGAATAGCTGTAAACAATGCTTTGGTAGCAATGTATGCGAAATGTGGAAATCTATATGATGCAAGGCGGTTGTTTGATAAGATGCCAGAGCATAATGTTGTCTCTATAAACACCATAATTGATGGTTATGCTCAGCATGGGTTTGGGAGCGATGCATTGCAGCTTTTCAATTGGATGCTTGAAACTGATTATACACCTACGAATATAACCTTCATATCTGTTCTTTCAGCATGTGCACACACAGGGAAAGTGGAGGAAGGCCAGAAATATTTTGACATGATGAAGGAGAAATATGGGATTGTTCTGAAGCAGAGCATTACTCTTGCATGATTGACATGCTGGGTCGGGCTGGGAAACTACGTGAAGCTGAGCAGCTGATTGAGTCAATGCCGTATAACCCAGGTTCTATTGGCTGGGCAGCTTTGCTTGGGGCCTCCAGAAAGTATGGCAACATCAACTTAGCTATTAAGGCGGCCAATCAATACCTTCTGATGGATCCTTCAAATTCTACTCCATATATCATGCTAGCAAACATGTATGCTGATGCTGAAAGATGGGAGGATTATGCAAAGGTCAGGAAGCTTATGCGAGACAAAAATCTTAGAAAGAAACCAGGTTGTAGTTGGATTGAAATAGACAAAAAGATTCACACTTTTGTTGCTGAAGATGCTTCACACCCTATGATAAGAGAAATATATGATTACTTAGAGGAGATACTATTAAGGATAAAGCATGCTGGTTATGTGCCAGATCTACGATGGGCATTGGTGAAGGACGATGGAGCAGGAGATGCAGTAAAGGAGAGGATGTTGGTTCATCACAGTGAGAAACTAGCAGTTGCATTTGGGCTTCTGTCAACTAAAGACGGAGATCCTATCCTTGTAGGAAAGAACCTAAGAATATGTGGTGATTGTCATAATGCTATAAAGCTTATTTCTGCAGTCACCAGAAGGGAGATAACTGTCAGAGATACCCGAAGATTTCATTGTTTCAAGGATGGAAAATGCACATGCGAGGATTACTGGTAGCACTTGCCAATATTGTTACCTTCTTGCTGTTTAGTATAATGGCATTTAATTTGAAATTTCTACAGCAACATTAATATTCGATTACAAGGAGAATCTTCTCTTATTGGCTGATATTGTGCCGGTTACTGATTTAAGGTAAAGATATGTTAACTAGTAACATAATTTATTTGAAATTTACATAAGCAGATAGTTTTGATACATATAGGGGACACAAGCTTTAATTCTGTGTCATTGAAGTTGAAATGCAGACCCTTTCATTGCAGACATTCAAAAAATGAAAAATATACGAAGTATATATTTAGCTTGCCTCGGCTTGCTTTTACTTTTTTCTTGTAGTCCATCTTCCTAGCCTTTGAAGTGTGACTTTCCTTGGCTGGCCTACATCAAGTGAAGTGGGATTAAATATAATGAGCACTGTCTTCCAATTCAAGACTTCATTTTTGTCATTTTGCTCTACTTTTGTATGCTAACATGGTCCAAGGTTGTACTGAGAATTTCAGTGCTTTATAACCAAATTCTTCTTGTTTAATTTTCAGTTGGCAACTCTTCAGTGACCCATAGCTTCCTATTGATTAGCTGATTATGTGAAAATTAATTTGCTAAAAGCTAATTATAAGTAGAATCTTTGATGAATGAAGTCATGACATATAGGTTTTTGAGGATTAGCCCTCGAGAATTAATATGAAAGATTCCTGCTATCTTTGTATTCAGTTTTTTTTGCGGTGTGGCAAACATTGTTGAAGTAGTTTTGTGTTGACAGATGTATGGAGATTGGGGAGCAAAAGGCTAACGGGCTCTTCTATGTGTTGTACTTGGAGATGAATTAATTCTCATATTTCTAGCGAGTTCAATCACTAGTGATAGCATTATAGCATTGTTGGAGATATTTACAGGAGCTGCATGCCTACACCCATGTTTACAGCAGAAGGGAAAGTGAAGCAGGTTTATTGTAACAATAGACAAAGTATTTACTACCCTGGTTAGTTCCTTACCACTCTGGTTTGTTTACCAAGTAGAAAACATATTTTAACCTCAGATTGCTTGCTAAGTTCAGTGGTGTGTCACCCATGAAACCTGTGAATATGTTTTAAGTGTTTTTAGACATCACTGAAACTCTCAATTTTAGATAGAAGAATAAATGAACTCAAAACGAGGTTCTTCAGTTTGCATTATCTTGGAAAGAAATCTAAAACCTGATTATGTCAGTCTGTCAGGTGTAGTTACTGGACGGTCTACGCAAAATTAGTACAGATATTAGAATTAAATGAAAGTTTGAAAGTCTTTACTAATTAATAGGTTACGTCTTGTAAAATGTTATATATTGGCACATTTAAGCTAACTAGTAACTTCTGTGCTTATCTTAAATACTACGTAAATTTTGTTAAAGAGGAAGTAACTTGTGTGCTTCGAACTTGAAAACGAATTTTGCTGAGTTTTATGAAAGTACGAATTTAGTTGATGGTTATTGAGTTTTGTGAAAACGAAATAAGGTATTTATAATTCCTTTCAGACGGTAGGAGAATATGTCCCAGGAGCATAATCCTGTTGTAGGCGAAGGACCTCTGGAGACATTAGTCAGAATTACTTTTGCATTTGTGGATTCCATGGCACTTAAATGTATTGTGGATCTTGGCATTGCTGACATCATCCATGCCCATGGCCATCCAATCAGTGTATCTGAAATTTGTGCCCATTTAAAATCCCACCCTCCCAACTTCAGGTGCCTGAAACGTGTCATGCAGATTTTGGTTCGTAGAGACATCTTCACCACTGTTAATGTTAACCCCACCGAATTCAGTGAAGATGACACCCTTTATTGGTTAACACCAGCCTCTAGGCTACTGTTACGACATGATGATGATGATATAAGCTATGCTCCTATGATTCTTATGCAGAATCATCCTCAATTATTAGCCGCGATGCACCATCTCAGCTCTGCCATCAAAGAGGGTGGAATAGCGTTTGAGATGGCTCATGGACATCATATTTGGGAATTTTTATCTAGAGATCAAGAAGTTAATAGGGTGTTCCATGATGGGTTGGCATGTACAGCAAAGATTGGGTTCAGGGCTATCACGTCACTGTATAAAGATGTATTTGCAGATGTTAAATCGGTTGTAGATGTAGGAGGGGGAACTGGTGCAGCTGTAAATGAGGTTGTGAAGGCCTTTCCTAATATCAAAGGCATCAACTTTGATCTGCCTCATGTCATTGCCACTGCTCCCAAGTATGATGGAGTTGCTCATGTTGAAGGTAATATGTTTGAGGCCATTCCTGATGCTGATGTTGCAATCTTGAAGGTAAGTAACTAAAACTACTCCATATTTGTATAACAATACATATTTTTTCTATAATTTGAGGATTGAATAGTGTTTGAGAAGGCTCACGGTCCTGCTTCCAATGCAATATATTTGTCATTTTGATGCAAAGTAGTAGCTGTTCTACATCAGTTTCACTTTATGACATCAATACAAAATTACAGACTTCTACAAACTAAATTAAATAAATCTAAGAGTATGTCGTTCATTCTATTAATTGCTGTTGAAATGGCGCTTGTGAATCACCCAAATTGCTGCCTTTTTTTATTTGTTTGGTAGCAGAATCAGCAGATGTTCAGTGTACCTGACAGGTGAGCATCTACTGATTGAGGTGTGCTCATCTGTATAAATTCGGATAATCTCAAAACATGTAATTGGATGTATTTATGAATAGGTTCATTATCAAGTATGTTTAAAAATCTCTATTCTGTCATTCTGGTGGTGCAGTCAATTCTGCATGATTGGAACGATGAAGATTGTGTAAAGATCCTGAAGAACTGTCGAAAAGCAATACCAGAAAAGACAGGAAAGCTGATACTGTTTGAATTAATACTTCACAAAGAGGGGGAAGAGTCAATGGAAGGCATATTACTTGCATCAGACTTAATAATGATCGCGCATACTGGCGGGGGTAAGGAAAGGACAGAGCCTGAATACAAATCTTTGCTACAAACTGCAGGATTTCCTCGTTACAGACTACTCAGTAACCCTGGAATGCCATCTATCATTGAAGCTTTTGTAGAATAAGTAACTACCAACTCTTTAGTGTTAGAGAATAATGGGCAAACCATATATATTTTCATAATATAAAAGGCTTCATTTACTACATTATTTTTCTTAGAAACATTTCTCTAATGTATTGATTAGTGATTTCTAATTTTCTACGACAGGTTTCTAATAAACTTCACAAAAAATTCTGCCCAGCTTCACATTGAAATAAACTGCATTTGAGTAAATTAATGAAATGTGATGTACTCCATATTGTTTTGTGATAGAGACTTTCTTTTTAGAAAATTTCTTCTCTTTAGATTACTGTTGTTGTGGTACGTCTTCGTTCTAATCTTCACTGTTTTCTTAAGTACAACATTTTACCAAAATCATACTAGTATTGTTCAAAATTCGACATAAGGTTGTCTAATATCCTTCAAAAATAAAATTTTTAAATCTTAGATTGTTATTCATAGATATATGTTGTGTTATCAATTAACTGTACAAGTGTAGTTCAAATGTTTGATGTGCTAAGGAATTAAGTGTACACCTAGCATGTAACGCAGTAAGGTACATAAGCTAGTATTAGATTATTAGGTAAAATTTTCAAAATAAATAATGCATGGTACTCCATAGTGTTTATTTTGGAGTTTAACAATTAATGAAATTTTTTGAAGTAAATTGTATGGGATTAAGGCTTTGATTGATTGATTGATTGATATATTAGTGTAAAAACACGGTCAAATTTTGATTAGATCTTATATACATACAAAGAACGGAGTAAAATCAGACAAGACTTATGTATACTAAACAAAATTGAATCATACTTAAATTCATAATATATATTTTAATGGAAAAATTGCCCGGAATAATCCCACCTTTGGCTCATACGCCCAAAATAATCCCACCTTTCAATTATTTTAAATAATACAACCTTTGTATTCAATTATTTTAAATAATACAACCTTTGTATACAATCCGCTCCCAATGGTCCCAAGCGACTTGAAACCAGCTAGACGGGTTATCATTTGTGACTTGAGATTATTTTCACACGTGTCATCGCGTGATTGGTCTAATCCAAAAAACATTTTTAAAAATAATTAAAAAATAATAAAACAAATTATTTAAAAATAAAACTAAAAAAAGAAAAAAAAAACCAATGGCCACCCTCGATCTCTCCGGCAGACCCACCGCTGAAACCACCTCCCTAACCCAGCCCACCAACCGAAACCAATTCCTCTACACAGCCACCAGTCGAAACCACCAAAACCAACGACCACTAGATGTGAAAAGTTTGCAATTTTGGGGCTGATTTGTGGGCATTCAAAGCAGCTTCTCTAGTTTATGGTGTTTGCCGGCAATTGTTGGTGCACTCGTAACTAGCTAACCGTAGTCACATACCATAAGAGGGTGTTTGAATGTCACGTGCCGACACCCTTCCTTTCTTTTTCCCCTTTATTTCTCCAATTACTTTCTCTCTCCTCATGACCATCAAACCATAACCTAGCCAACCCAATGGTGAAATATTGCTTTGGCTACATTGGTTTCGAGGAGCAAGCAGTTCACTTCCGATTAGAAGCAATGCATCGAACCCTTAACACCTTCTACCTCCAGCTGGTAGGCTTTGCTTTTGTTTTTTCGGTGGTAGCTTATATAGTTTGCACCCAAATGATTGAAAAAATCCCCTCTAATTGGCATACTTTCCGTATCATTTTATAAGTTTTCAACGATTCGGTTATTTTTCAAATCAATTCAAAACAATCGGGTTTAATGATTAGGGTTTACATCTCTATGAATGATACTCAAATACATGATCAATTCTATTAAATATGTAGTAATTGAATGAAATTCTATGATAAGTAATATTGAATAAATATTTTATATCTTTAAAAATAAACTAGCATTTGGCCCGTTTAACGAACGGGTTGTAGCTCATTTTATTTTTCTTAAAATGTGTTGTTTATTTATGTTGTATATGTATGTGATTTTTTGTCATAATTTGCTTAATTTTTTACTTATAATTTGCAAGTTAGGAATACATAAAGATTTTAACATTAAATAATTTATTATTTTAACTTTACATTAAAAGGGGTATAGAGAGGAATACACTTTTTTTTTATATAGTGAAAATGAAACACTCCATTTTCTTACTCAACTTTGCAAGTTATGAATGCATAAAAACTTTTAGCATTCAATAACATTTTATTTTATCTTTAACTTTAAAAGGGAGTATAAAGAGGAAATATTAATGGATGTATAAGGTGTGGCATATGGGTGAATTATGATGACATGTGTGTTATAGGTGATTGTGGTTTGTCTTTTTAAATACTAAGTATAGATATAGATAGATATAGATATAGATATAGATTAGATATGTTATGAATTTTTTTATGTCAATAAAAAAGTTAAGATTTGTTTTGTTTGAATTTATTTGTTGGTTATAATAAAATTTAAAAAAATAAAAAATAATAATAAGACACTAATTTGATTTGTTTTGATTTTATTTGCAGGTGTTCTTGTCATATTGAAACTATTATTTCTTAATCAATCATAGATTAAAGTTTATTAAGGTTTTCGTCAGATATGAAACTAAAAATAATGTATATATGTAATAAATCAATGTTATGACATACTTGTCGATTATTTTTCAATATATTTGTTTTTTTACGAAATATGGCAGTATTGCTGTATTGTATCACCAAAGCAGAAAAAACATTATAAAATTACACATTAATGTTTCTAAAACCATTAGGATTTATCTTAAGTTCTACCTAATTTATTATTCACGAATAAGTTTTACGTAATTTGTTAATTTACGAATAAGTTTTACGTAATTTGTTAATTATTAACGAATAAGTTTTACAAAAAGATAATAAGGATGTAATAAGGATAAGTACGGATATTCAACCAACCCAATTTGATTGGAAATCGGATTATGTATGAATCAAATCTTTCGAAAATCATCACACAACGATGGAATCATCCCTACCCCTTCAAATATGGATCTTATGTGTGGCAAAGTATGGGTAAAGGTTGGGGTATTTTTGCCTAGTTCACCCAATGGAGTATAGGGAAAGAGGACATCTGTTCCCTTTGGTTAGACAACTGGATAGGCCTATGTCCCCTCAGATCAATTATTGCAGGCCCTTTGCTTCCCTCCCAGTTGGAAGATAAAGTCAGCTCCATTATTAAGGAGAATAGGTGGGACTTGGGTTCTTACCAGCACTCCCTCCCCCCGGATATTCTCTCCCATATTTATGCTATACCCCTCCCTACAAAAGGGGAGGACTTCCCCTTCTGTTCCCTGGGCAAGGGGGAATATTTTGATACCACAAGTGCCTACTTCCATCAATGGGACTTTCTTTACCCCAACAGTGGAAAGAATTTTATCTCTGACCACCTGTGGAACATCAACATTAGGCCAGCTATAAAATTCTTTTTTTGGCTATGCTCTTGGGAAAGCCTCCCCACTGCTGAGAATCTTCACCATAGGAAAATCATTCACTCCCCCTTATGCTCCTTCTGCCACCAACCTGAGGACCTAATCCATGTGCTTAGAGACTGCCCTAAAGCATTTGAAATATGGCAGGACATCCCCTGCAGCCAAAACTTTTTCTCAGACCCCTTTCCTGTCTGGTTCTCAAACAACACTAGGGACCACTCCATGCATCACCTGTTTAATCTTGATTGGAGCTCATCCTTTGCCATAATGTGTTGGAGGATATGGTTAAGGAGAAATAGGTGGGTTTTTTGGAAACAAAATGTTACCAAGCAACAGTGGTGGGCTGTCACAAAAGGGTTTGTCAGTGAGTCTATCATTCTTGGGCCAGGAAAATCTGTTGTCAAACCTATAAAAGCCATTGAGGAACATGTCTTTGCAAAATTCATTATATATGTTGATGCCTCATTCTGTGCAAAGTCCAAGAGTGCAGGGATTGCTTGTATTTGCAGGGATGAAAAAGGTTCATGGGTGCAAGGGGTTGTTTCCCATATCATGGTAACCTCTGCCCTTCTTGCTGAGTGCTTGGCCATTGTTCTGGCCCTTCAGTGGTGTATCAGGAACGACTGGAATTCTACAGCAATCCTATCTGATAGTCAGAGGTGTGTGAGGGCTATATCCTGCCATGACACTCCTGCTGATGAACTGTATAATTTTGCCCTTACCTGCAGGGACCTATGCAAAAGTCTCCAGGGGAACCAGATAATGCCGAGGAGGAAGGTGCAGGAGGCAGACAGGCTAGCCAAGGAAGCCAGATTGGATCTTGCAGTACTCCAACCTGGGGTTATCACTGCTGATATGTTGCTTTGTAAAGCTGTCCTATTAACCCCTCCCCCTATTTTGGATGATGTTCCATCAAACTCTAACTATGCTACTATTAGTCCTACTAGGATGTATATGGGTGCTGTGCCACCTTATTTTGACCCCCGCTGATGGGAGAATTCTCTAACTGTATGCTTGGTGAGCTTACACCAAAACTCCTTTTAATTAATTAAGTATCCTGCTCGTTTCTACCAAAAAAACAAAAAACAAAAAAAAAAAAAAAAAACGATGGAATCATCGCATATTAATGAGTAGAATGTTTTGGAATGATAAGGAGAGGCTATAAAATAGAAGCAAATCCTACTAATTGGAGGTGTAAGGTGTCAAGAGTTTTATGCATGGCTTCCAACCGAAAATAAGCAGCATTTTCTTCAAATCCGATGTTGTCAAACCAATATTTCACTGGGGTTGTAATAGCCAAGAAATCTGATTTAAATAGGGTCACTATTACCATTAGAGAATGCATTTTTTAGCGAGAGAAAATATTAAGGTTTTGAATGGAGAGTCAGAATTATATCGTTGTATGTATTTATAAAGAGTTAGCAGCAGATTCATGGAAGGTCCGTACGTGACCAGGAAAAAAAAAAACAACTAAGCTATAAAACAAAATGAAAGCATATAATTAGCAATAGTGCATTGGTGGTTCAGTGGTTTATCTCTACTCTCAATAGATAGTAGGTGTGATTTCTAATCTTTAGACTAGCATTTTTGTAATTTTTTTATTAAACTTGACAATTGACAATTATTAACTCGACAATTTAAATAAGAAGCATTATAAAATTTATAGACCATTATGGATTCATTTGTTCTTTATTACTCCCCCCGTTTCATAATGTTAGTCCCATATACTATTTTGGGCGTTTCAAAATGATCTACCCATATTGAATATATTTCATTTTTAACTTAATTTTTTTTGGAATTAATTGGTTGTGGATTGATGGCATGACTCTAAGGAAATATTTACCTTAAATCATGCAATTATAACTTGTGCTTTCCTAATAAAAAAATCAAAAAAGTTAAATAAGGTAAACTAATTATGAATTCTATTGTACTTTAATGTTAGATTCCAAATATAATTCTTTTATTATTTTATGTGATTGATTCCATATGACACTAACATTATGAAACGGAGGGAGTATAATTTTTTTTTTCTTTTCTATTATAAAATAATCAAAGTATATACTATTAAGGAATAATTACTAATTGCTATAATTCTAATTATTCTGAATTCTGATTATTAGTTTTTCTATTTTTACTCTAGTGAATGATCATTGTGATTAGTTTTACCTTTTTTTTTCCTTAATCTATACTACATCTAATTTTTAACGCAATCATACTTTAAATGATTTAATCTTAGCTATTTAGTGTGATCCATAACGGTAACCTAAATTCATTATATGAGGAACTATTACTACATATTGAAATTGTGACTTAATTTTTAGAATGGAAAAAAAAAAGTGTGATATAACCACAAGTTTCTTTAGCCCAAAATTCATCCTCTTCCTCCACAAAACCAACCTCTTCCAACACAAAATCAATAACTATTACTACGTATCGGAATTGTGACTTAGCTTTTAGAATGAAAAAAAAAAAGAGTGTGATATAACGACAAGTTACTTTAGCCCAAAATTCATCCTCCTCCTCCACAAAACCATCCTCTTCCTTCATAAAATCATCCTCCACAAATTAAAATTCACCTCTTGGATCGATAGGTATGCCAGTTACTGAGTGACGGTGACCCACACCCATAAAATCATGAATCCGCCACTGCGTACACTGACAATACTCCTTAGTTTTTTTTTTTTAATTTTTTTGGATAGGGTTACCCCTCCTTAGTTTATAATATAATTAGTGTGAATTAGAGGTGTTAATTCGGATAACCGAATGGAGTTTGGGTTGGGTTTATTCGGGTTAGGCCTGTTCGGATCAAATAAGTTCGGGTTAAAATAAACTATTCTTTAATTAGGATCGGGTCAAATTTGGGTCACGATCAATCGAGTCCAGGTTGGATATGAGTTGGGTCAATTTCAAATCGGTTCAAATTTGGTTCGGATAAATTCGAATCGGGTGCAAAACGGGTTTGACGTGGTATTTTGGGTCTGACGAATTTGGGTTGGGTTGACTTCAGTTCGGATGATTTCTTGTTGCCCTGACCCTAGCCACCACAGCCTACCGCAACTTTGGGTGCCGGTCGGGACAACAAGAAGGGGAAAAGGGAGGGGGATGGGCTGCGTTGGTTAGGGAAAGGGAGTGGGATGGGGTCGCAGGTGTCGGCCGCAACTTTGAGTGCTGGTCGGGGGAGGGTGGCTAATGGGTGGGACTGGTTTTTTTTCTAAAAAAAAAAAATATACGATTAGAAATTTTTAACAAACTTGCTTTTGGATGGTAGTAAAATAAAATAAAAATTTTCCCATGTACTAAGTAATGCTTAATAAACTTCATATATGATCGATTTTATCTAGGTTGAAACTAGTGATCTCATCAACTACTTTTATTAATTAACCAAAGAGTTTAAATGAGCCGATAAGCTTAGACATACTATCAGTCTAAGTTTAATATCTGAGCATTAAATGACGTACTACGTACTTCATAAGATTAAGTTGTCCCTCTCCGCTGAGCCGATTAGCTTAGACATACTATATTACTATCAGTATGCTCCCTGCTGCCCCTCTCACATTTACCATTCTTATGCTTCATTTTTCTGACTTTTTTTTTTTTCTTTTTTTTTCTTTTTTTTTTGTTAAAAAAAAAATGAATTGTTCACATAATATTACTCCCTCCGTCCCTAAATTACATTTATGGTTTCTATTTTGGGTATTCCAAAATTACATTCTTCCTTTTCATTTTTAGTAAATTTTTTTTTCCCAAATATCCCAAATCAAGTCTCTTTTTCTGCTATATATATTTAATGTTATGAAATAATTGTGGATATCCATTATCCTCATTTGTATCATTCCGGAACAAAATCTAGGGTTTATATTCTTATACAATCAAACCCTAATATATTGTATGCATATATACACCTTATCATATGGAATAAAGATACACAGATTAATTCTCTCTTCATCTCTATCTTTTCCCTTATTTCACAACACGTTATCAGCGCCAAAGCTCTTAGTGACCGATTAAGATTATAAATCTACCCTCAAATTAGGAGTTGTTGATTCCTTCCATGATTCTGATATAAAAAAAAAAAAAGATGTAAACAACCATTTTTTATTACGAATTTGGAGATGCAATTATCCCACATGATCTGAAGCAATATCAAGGAAGTTATGTGATGTGAGATTTGCCAATTGCAAAGCCCTCATTTGAAGAATCTTCGTACCCAATTATACTAATTCTTATTGTGAGGGAAAATGAGTTCATGTTGATGACAAGAACACATCCAATATTTTGTTCTTAATTAATCAGGTAAAGCTCCCTAATCCCCTAGAATTGCATGCCTACGACTACTTTGTATTTACAGAGTTTGTTATTCTACCAGTATATACTCCGTATCTCTATTATTTATTTTAGTGATATAAATTAATGGTCTAAACTTATGAATTGAGCTTTAGATGGAGTTTAACTTGCTTGCTTGCAATTGGTACTCTAGCTAAGACAATTTCAGGGTTAAAGAAAATTAATGTGGTTTCATCTGCTTTGTCTGGTGATAAATCGATTATTTAATTATTGACGAAATGTCGACATGCTGTTATTAATATGTGGTTCCCATTCATCTTCAAGATGAACAACATTGTTTATCATAGGGGCATATTGTAAATAAGTAGAACAGTGGTTTTTCCACATAGGCTGCGCAGTCATACATAGGTCTTAGTTGGAGGACATGTGCGAAATCAACTCCGTTAAGCCGTTAGTGAAGCTCCGTTAAGATAACTACCTGCCGTCAAATTTATTTTGTGTAAATCAAAATATCCATTTTCCTACCTGGTTGTTGTAGCTGAGGAACGCAGTCGAGTCTCGAGAATGGGTAGCTTCAATCAAAACTACTGGAGATGCTCAAACAAGTAAGCGATTGAGTTTTGGATAATGGTCGACATCTTTAGATCCGGTAAGTTTTTGTAGTTTCAATAATGTTATTGTAGATCAGTGCATATAATTTCCATTTTGTTAATATGATCAAGTGTAATGAGAAAGTGAATGATTTGGTCAATTATTAGTAGTAATTCGACTAATAATGTATATATTCTGAATGAAAGTGTGATTAGGCTTTAAGATGACGACGACTTACATGTGAATGAATGATTCTAAGGCTGTAGATCTATATGATATTGTTTGGTCGGGGGGTGATCGTAGGTTTGCTCATAAGTAACAAACAAAATTGCGTGGATGTCTTTGGGGAATTAGGCAGTATTGACAAGAAATCAATGTATTGTGCATATTGATTGAGTTAAAATGTTTTGCATTGGTTAAATTTGAGATTTTATTGTGGTTGGTTTTACGGGGAATATTGATATGTGGTTGTTTTTAGGGGATTATGGATATGTTTGTATTTATAAATCATGCTGTGTGTAATCATTGCTTGTTGTTGCTTGATTGTAGATTTAATTTGATATGTTGTGGGTGGTGTGTCATAATCTTGTGATTGTGATGGAGAAAGGCTTAGAATCTGCGGGTGAAGTGGAATCTCCGGGTGCAATATGTAATGCTATAACTTTGCAAGACAAGGGGAGCGGGGTGAGGTGTAGGGTGGTGAGCACTAAAAAGGGTAACTTGGGCTACGATGGATTAAGTGGTGAGGATGCCGACGTAAGTGTTCCGTTTGTTGATGGCGAGCAAAGGACACGCAATCAGCAAGGGAACGAGTGTATGTCTCCAATCACAACTGTTGGGACACTAGAAACCATTGCTGATAGTAATCTTGATAATTTGGTGGAAGCACCGAAGATTGGCATGGTGTTTAGTTCATGGCAAGATGTTGAGTTGTATTACAAAGAATATGCTGAGTTAATTGGTTTTGGAGTTAGTAGGGTCCAAGGTGCATATTCTAAAGGGGAGGAGAGAGTTCGAATATCTACAACGTGGAGGTGTGAATGCTATGGCAAACCTGACATGAGGGCACAAAGGGAAGTGAAGAAGAGGGCCAAGGCGATGGGAACGAGTGGTTCTGGTGGTGTAGTGGGTGGCATTGTCGTGGAGGATGATTTGAGTCGGAGTAAAAGAAGGTCTAAGAAATGTGAATGTAAAGCGATGTTGTATGCAAGTGTTAACCATGATGGACAGTGGGAAATAAAGAGACTTGAGTTGGAGCATTCAAATCATATTCCTAATCCTTCCTTGGCAAGGCTTGTTAAAGAGTATCGAATGAAGCACTTAACTCCAATGGCTCGGAAGCAGCTATTTACTTTTTTCGATCAAGGGGTAGCGGTGTCCCAAATACATGGTTGCATGAGCATTGAGGAGGATGGGACAGGAAGTGCAGCACTTACAGTTAAAGACCTTCAACATGAGGTCTATAAAAACAAAAGGTCGAAAATGGAGGGTGGTGACTCAGTTGCAATGATGAATTTTTTTCAAAAAATGCAAGCTAGAGATGTCAATTTTTACCACACACAAAGGATTGATGAAGAAGGAAGGTTAAAAGACGTGTTGTGGGTTGATGCACGAAGTCGTGCAGCCTATGAGGAGTTTGGTGACGTAGTATGTTTTAATGCGACTTACTTGACCAATGACTATGACCTTCCGTTTTTAAATTTTGTTGGTGTTAACCACCATGGACAATCAATTTTGTTAGGATGTGCACTTGTCTCACATGAAGATTGTGACACTTTTCGCTGGGTATTTAAGCAGTGGTTGGAGTGTATGAATAACAACGCCCCGAAATCAATTCTCAATGATCAAGCAGCTGCTATGCGCAAGCCACTTGAAGAGGTGTTGCCGAGTACTCGTCACCGATGGTGCATCTGGCACATCATGAGAAAGATTCCGGAAAAACTTGGTAAATGTGAAAGGTTAGTATTCGAAGTCGGGTTTTATTATTTATTTATTTCATCCTTTTAACAATGAATCCCCCAATTTTTTCCCCTTTTTTTTACAATTGGTAAATGTGAAAGGTTTGTATTGTTAAATCATTTACTGATCGTATAATTAATTATGCAATAATAATTCACAATACTCAAGTATCTATGACTTATTACTATAGTAAGTTTTAGGTTAAAGAAATTATTAACAACCTATCTAACATCTATTAAAATAAGGAAAAGTTGTTCAGAATTGACATGTAATATTATTTTCGGTGTTGATTCATAGTCATATTTGTGATGTAGGTACAAAGACTTCAAAAGCATGTTGAAGAGAATTGTGTACGAAAGTTTTACAATCCAAGAGTTTGAGAATAGCTGGTCTGAATTTATTGAGACATTCGAGTTGCAAAGCAATGAATGGTTGAACAATTTGTATAAAGAGAGGCATATGTGGGTTCCCGCGTTCATGAAAGAATATTTTTGGGCCGGAATGAAGACCACACAACGAGTCGAGAGTATAAACAGTTTTTTCGATGGGTTTCTCACCCGCAATACTAAATTATTTGAATTCCCGTTGAAATACAAAAACGCATTGAAAAAGCGGATTCGGGATGAGATAGATGCGGATGCAAAGTGCAGCAAGTACATAAGAAGACTCGTTAGTGGTTTCCTTGTGGAAAAGCTATTCCAAAAAATATACACAGACACGAAGTTTCAAGAGGTACAAACGGAATGCATAAGAATGATGTATTGCGTTCCACGTCAAGAGACAGAGGTGACTGACCTAATAATTCAGTATGTAATCGAAGACCGTGTTTGGGTTGTTCCCGAAGGGAAGAGTGAGGATGTTCTAACTGACAGGCGAAGATTTTACTCCGCTGCATTTGACAAAGAAACAAAGTTGGTCTGCTGCGATTGTAGGAAATTTGAAACTGATGGTATAATGTGCAGGCACACAATTAGGATACTTGATCTGAATCTTGTTAAAGACATCCCTGAGAGGTACATTTTGAACCGATGGCGTAAGGACAAACTACGTAAGCACACTCGAATTCAATCTGCCTACCATGATCCTAACAAGACATCCGAGGTGAAAAGGTACAAGGCTTTGATGACCGCGTTTGAGCCCATTTGTGACGAGGCAGCAATGGTGGACGATGTTACAGTCCGAATGGTGCTTGAAAATTTGGAAAAAATAAAGTCAAAAGTCAATGAATGCTCTAAGAGGAAATTAGAGCAAACTGTACCCTTAGTTCACCTAGGCGATGGATCAACCACAGTGCATCACAGCCTCGGTGGCAATGAGACAATGTCACCAATGCAACTCCCAGCTGATTCATCGGAGGGTTTTATAGAAGAAGGAGGTTTCTATAACAATCTTGTCAAAGACCCACTTCAAAGGAAAAGAGGTAGAGGAAGGCCAAAATCAACACGTTATAAGGGTCTTTCAGAAATTGTTTACAAAAACCCATCCAAGAAACCTCCTATGAAGAAGGTAGTATACTTTACAGTCTAGCACACAGGAAATTGTTAAGTCCAATGTAGCGCTTAAATTTTTTTTTGTTATTTCAGCAAAAGACGAGTGGTGTGAATCTAGCTATCCCCCCTCCAATGGCTGACAAACCTGCCAAGAAGGCAAAGAACAAACCTCCTCAAAAGAAGGTAGTATTCCTAAACTGGTATACCCTAGTATATATAATTTACCTACTGTATATAAATTTCACTGATAAACATTGTACTAGTTGCAGAAACAGCAGAAGATGGGTGGTGGGGACCTTGATTCACCCCCTCCAACGGGTAAAAAACATGCAAAAAGGCAAAGAAACAAACCTCCCCCAAAGAAGGTAAGCTATTTTCGACTTATAAGCTATCTTTACTTTTTTTCGGTTGTTAATTCCGATTCATAAATTTATTCATAGAAAAAATCAAGTGATGACTACGATGTCATTCCACCACAAAAGGGTAAAAAACCCAGCACAAAGCGGTGTAACAAACCTCCCCCAAAGAAGGTATGTTCGTGCAACTTGGAATCAGTACTATATATATATATATATATATATATATATATATATATATATATATATATATATATATATATATATATATATAAAGCATTTGGGCTGCTTGTAATTGTTATGGAGTCTTATGCCGGCTTTGTGGTTCAGCAAAACAAGGGAAGGATGAACGTCTGCAAACCCCCTCCATTATCAAAAACTCCAGTGTCAAAGACTCCAATCAATAACATGGTGAGTGCAGCAATGCCACAAAATATGGTTGATGTTATTAATAGTGTGGCTTACATGTTTGGTTGTGCGTATATAGGTTGGGCGTGGTTGTTCATACTCAAACCTGGACGGGTTGGATGAGCAAGATAGTCAACTCGTGGACTGTTCCATTGAATTATCTGAGACGCTTTGTGACACATTTGGTAGCAGCCCTGCAAATAGGAAAAACCATGGAAATACAAAGGTGAATTACTGTAATGAGCCGTTTGAATTTTGGACAATTGTGTATTCTTTTCCACGACTAACAAGTAACTCAATCCACAGGTTGACCAGTCAGCTTCCTCCGCACACAAGGTTTGGGCACTTGGCGATGACAGCCTACTCTACTGCTCCATTGGATTGTAAGAGACATTTTAAACTTAACACAATAGACTATTTTTACGGTGTTGATGCAAACACAAAAGACCGTTTAATTGGGAATGAGTGTGTCCACGGATTTATTAGGCTGCCAAAACATTTAGAATTTGCTTAACTAATTCATCACTTCAAACAATTTGAGACTTTTATTTTGTGGTATAAATTATATCTATTGAACTGCTATGACTGTGTTAAATTAGGTTGATACATGTTTGTGCCCCTTTTTATGGTTGATTTTGGGTGTTTAATTATTCATTTATTCTAATCTCCGTAGAAATTTTGTTTTATGGTTTAGTAGTGTACTTAGAAAACGCAATATCACTCACCACCACCGGTAAAATAAGATATCAAAACCCACTACAACCATTTGGCCCAACCATATGCACGCCATTGGGCCTTATGTTTGGTGCACATACACATTGCATGGAAAAACCATGCCTTCTAGTCATCCAGTGTATCACATACAGGCCCAAGTTTTAATTTTTTTTTTTTAGAAAAATTTAATTTATTTAATTTTGAAATCTTTTTTTAATTATTATTGTCTTTTTCCCAAGACATGTACAAGAACAATTGTCCATGCTTGCTCTTCACGAACAATCTTTATAGGTAAATCGTTCTCTTAATTCGGTATTATTTTTAAAAAAAAATTATAATTTAAATAACCCTTAAATTTTATCTAATGGTCCATTCAATAAATTAAAATTGTGACAAAAGTATCAAATAAATAAACTGCATACAGAAGATTTTTAAAAACTCCTATTTTGTTTGCTTAGCTTCTGAAGTCTGAATACTTAATGAAAACAAGTGTAGCATGCCAATTCTTAAAATGTGATGCATGTTTTCCGTCATTAACTTTATATGTATCTTTAGTCTTTGGACTTTATTATCAAATCAAGCCCAAAGTGAATAAGCCTAAATTGAATAAGAAGCTTTATCTTAAAAAAGGAGAGCAACGGGATTCGAACCTAGGCTGCTTGGAGGAAAACATCATTACCTAACCAATTGTGCTTACCTAATTTGTTATATTTTATCTGCCTTCAATGATATATAAAATATTTTAAGGTGGGCCAAGGGTTGATTATCACGGGCCGCAAAACAGGGCCGTGGAAGCCAGGAAATCGAAATTTCTTAGTTATACAGTCCAAAAATATAAAAACAACATATTTAAAACTATAAATTGACCTTCAAATGTGCATTTTTTTAAAATCATACAAAAAAATTGATATTCAACCTAAATAATGAAAAAAATCACGTATGTGATTTCTAATTCACAATCATCCTAACAAATAAACAATTTCATATCCAAATTTGGTCAATAGCGAATCCATAAATTCAAATTTTGTAAACTCGTGACAATTTATTTTATATTGAGATGTATAATAAATCAAAGTATCAAACACCTTTACCCAAGATCCGTACTATAACCAATATTTTACGTTGTAAAGTACACATCTTCAACAAAAAAAAAATTATGTGGGTCAAAGGGATTGAACCCATGACCATGAGGAGTAGTACTACACCTTGAAACCGTTGAACCTAACTCTTTTTCTTATTCTAATTGCTTCATGTGGGGAATAGTTTCAAGCCTTTAAAATCCCACTAGCTCGAACCCCATTGTGATCATACACTAAAGTACGGTGGCGTCCAAAAGGGAAGAAGATAGAGCAAAAGAGTCGCCAACAAGTTTTTAAGGAACTTGTAAACCATCACGAGGTGAAGGTTACGCCCCTTAACGATCCAAGAGATCGTCAACTCCATAAGGTCATGAACCAAATAAGGGTTCGGGGATGATGGTACAAATCCAACCTAAAAGAGATTGAACCTGCCCTAATAATAGGCCTCTACTTTATTCTGCTCGTATTCATGTGCGCTTTCCAATTAACATACAATCAATAGGATTAACCCTAAACCTGTTTAATCTATGTTGGTTGAATTTAATGCACAAATAAATCTATTATTGGCGATCACTTGAATTATAATCAAAATTAACCCTAACAAGATTATTAATTATCTTATTAAGCGTGGTTGCAAGTACCAATTCCCTTTAAACATGCAATAAAGGTGATCAAGCAATAACAATAATAAGCATCAAGCAACATAATAATAATCATGATAATAATAATAATCATCATAAAATTATAATCATAATCAAAACAATAATAATCATAAATAAAATAATCATTATCAAAAATAATAATAATAATAATTATATTCACAATCATCATAAATTATAACAATTATAATCATAATCATGTTCATGTTAATATTAAAGCATAATAATAATAGCAAGATCCTAGGCATGATACTAACAAGATTAATAACAAACCCTAGCATGTCACTAAGCAATAAAAATCAAATCTTTAGCCCTAACATGATACTAACATGAATTAATATTAGGAAGAAAATAAAAGGCATCATAACAATCATATTTAATATTAAAAATATCCTAGACATGATACTAGGAATATCATAATAACAATACAAACATGATATCTACATCGTAAAATTAATCAAATCAATTAAAGTACTTACTTGGATGCCTCGTATCTCTTTCTAATAACAAAATACACACGTTAGTAACTTCAAGGAAAATAATAATCAAAACAATTAAATTAAATAATTGAAATAGAGATTTGGGACCAAACCCTCAGAAATTAAAACCTTTCACGTCTAGGGCGAAGGCAACTTCGAATATGGCTAGGTGTTTCTAGATCTTGTGAATACGGAATTTTGTATGAAAAAGTGAAGTAAGAAAAGAATGCTAAAAGATTAATGTTATTGAAAATTGATGAATGAATGATGTAGAATGAATGAAGAGAAAAGAATTGATGAAAACTTAAGAATAAAGAGAATTGGTGAATCATAAAGTGATTGTTGATGAATGAAACCGGAGTTTTTGATACGATATTTATAAAGAAAATCATCCAAAAAAGATAATTTATCAAAACAGAGTCTGAAGACCACAAAACCACTTTGGCGCCAGCCCTGGCTCATTGGCGCCAGGACCAGTGGCTAGCGCCAGGTGCTAATCCTGATTCCAGGCGCCAAGGCCTGGGGTTGGACGCCAAACCGGATTTTAACGCGTTTTCAAAAATCTGATAAATTTACCGTACTGGAAGATAAAATAATATAATTTCAATCGAAAATGCTATTTGATCTAATTAAAACTCTGAAGAGTCCTAATTGAATTAAGAATGAAAAGAATCTTCTATAATATTCTAGAAGACTAAAAACCATTCCTAATTGCATTAGGAATGATAAATCATATTAGGCCCTCCCCTAGATCATTGGGCCGTACATAAAGCTCAAACCGGACCCAGTTTAGTAAATTGGCCATAACTTCCTCAATATTCATCGGAATTGAGCTTATAATATATCGTTGGAAAGGTCTTTGCAAACCCCATCCAACTACACCACTATTGGACCCATATCATGGACCAACCAAACTGGATTGGCTGTTTTCTTAAAATAAAGTTTTCAAAAACAGAGAGAAGAGAAAAGAAATAAAAACTTTCCGCAACACTAGACCTTTCCACACTTTCGTTTCATTCGATTATGATTCGACGTGAAAGGTACTCATCACCGGGTTTGGTTTTGGGGAGACACAAATGGGTGTCTACACTTCACAAAAAATTTTTAACTATTTTTTTTTTGCTTTTTTTTTTTGTTTTTTTTTTTTTATAGATTTTTTTATTAAAACTTCAAATTTGTTTCAAATGTCAAGTGATGCCTTGAACATCACTTGGTTCAACCCCGTAAGGTCTAAACTAAGATTTCGATTTTTAAAGTGATCGATTGTAAAATTGAGACCCGGGTGTTTAACAACACCTTCACTCATCGTAATATCAGATTAAGGTTAATTTTTACCCAAAGTTGCGTTTGCCAAGCAACTTTGAAAAATATTGTACTGTATTATACACAACACAATCAACTTGCAACTCTAAAATAAGGATTAATCATTATAATTGAAATACTTAACCCCTTGTACTTCCAGACACATAGGAAAGCTTAAACCGCATAACAGGATTAATTTAAAAACAAAATGCAAATTGGACCTTAACTGTTTATGCTCAAGCACTACTAGTCTACTACAATCACAGATCATTACTACAAATACAAAAGGAAGAGGATAAAAATAAAAAAACCCTAGAACTTGTTTTGCATCATCCAACCATGTACGCCGCCTGGTATCTCATTCAAGTCCATCTTCTTCATCCTGTACTCCGTTGGGTTTTTTGTCTCTTCCATCACAGTCTTTTCAGTAAACCATGGGTTTGGCTTGCAAGAGCCATTTTTTGTTCTCTTGAAACTCTTCATGTTGCTGATAATAGTCCTCATTCCCATAAACCGTTTCCTTTCCTTAACCGTACTCGGAGAACTTGGTGTGTCGTTCAAGTCAGGTAACGACACACCTTTGTCGGAGGCTTGGACAACCCCGCGTCGACGTTCCTCAGTATTTGTCGGAGACAGGGATGGCATCAAGACTTTTAAGTTTTTTATTGACAAGTCATCTTCAGCGATCTGGACTGCCTCGTATTCTGAGTTCAAATACTCAACTTGTTCAGCCAGCATGTTATCAAAATCAATGGAACTTGGCCTTGATCCCCAAGCCGGACCCCATACACATTTGCGAAGTAGTAGATCATAGTCCCTTAGGGTAGGCACGGTGATACGGTCTGAGGGACCAGGAAAAACGGTAGAAGAACGATTAGATGGACGACCGAACTTCCTCTTATTAATAAGTTCTTCCACAGCTCCATCCATTTCCTTTGGCATTACAAGGGTTTGAGTATTTGAGAGTGGTTGTTTTTGGTTTTTTTTTTATTTTGTTGTTTTTGAAAATGCTTTTAGAACATTGAAAAGTCAAGTTAAATAGTTCTACAATAAGGTTGTTGGGGTTCATTAAATTCCATTCGTACGTGTGTAGCAATGTCCTACACTCCAAGTACATTTTCAAAATCCATGCCGCATTTAGGCTCCAATTGATCGGGTCGGATCGAGTCAAATTCGGGTATTATCAAAACCGGTTCATGTTCTATCGAGACTGGATCGAATATGGGTCGGGTTCACTCCAGATCGGTTCACTTTCGTTCTGGATAATGTTGAATCGGGTTTAAAACGTGTTTCACCGGATAAGTTCGGGTTTGACACCTCCTTCCTTAATTTTGGCGCATTACTAAGGTATTAGATGACGGGAGTTAATAAACGAATCTCTTACCCAAATGGCTACTTTAACATAGGTATTTATCTATACCGGTTATTATAAATTTCAATTCCAAAAGTAGCTAAGTTGTTGACTTCCAACCCTTGTATGGGTTTTTTCAAAAAGATTTAAAAAGTTTAATGTTTTTTGTTTTACAGGTATTTAGGTATTTATTATTTTGCCCTTCTAAAAAAAAAAAAAAAAAGGTGTATATTATTTTGGGATATTGGACCAAATTATGTTGTGCACTTACATAAAAGTATATTTTAAGTTTAAAACCGTCTCCCCTCTACATTAAAAACCCACATTTGATTATAGTTTATTAACAATAGACCTATAACCTAGTACTCTACGACATAATATATTACTAGGTCCCTGATTTTTCATCAGTTTATCACAAGAATGAATCAACATCTTCCGTAAAAGAAGAAAAAGGGAGCAAAATATAAGAACATCGAATAAGAAGATAAGAGTTGTGTGCTTTGTTTCTAATTTTTAATAAACCAATAAATCAGTTGACATTAAAGATTAAGAGAAAATTGAAAAGAAGATAAATCATAAGTGTCATCAATTCATCCTTTCACCACAATTTCTGGTATTATAATATTTGATTTATTTTTCTTTAAAATTCTCAATTTATTGGGCCTTTTTTTATATATATATTTTTTATTTATTTATTTTGGTTACAATGGCCACAAATTTATTGTAGCCATATGAAAATTGTCCTACCATTATAGGGGTTCTAGATTTTCCAATTAAAAAATATCAAAAAAAAAAAAATCCCGTGTTTGTTTTCACTTTTGTTTATTAAAAAAAAAAAAAAAACAAACTTAAGCAATTCAAAAGATAAATCAGGATAAACAAAAAAAAACTTCAAAGGAAAACAATAAGTAAATTGTAACGATGATTTTTACTTATCTTGAATTGTGTCTCACAGGTTTTTGTATATTAGGATATATTTGGGAAATCTCATATATTTATGAGAATAATTATTCTGTCATTATATATATCTTTTGTATTTCCTTTTCTTCTATATTATCCATATTTATCTAGGACTAGGATTCTAGAGATATTTGTGTTACATATTTGGGCAGTGTTGATGAATGAAAGCTAAGCTAATTTCAACATAATTCTTTATTGTAAGTAACAATTTTTTTTGTTTAAAAAAAAAAATAAATTCAAAACCAAAATTTTTTTTGCAAAACACTTTCCATGACGTGTCAACAGAGGAAAACATATCATATTCAAACACTTCATACACTTCATACCAGCACTACACTAATTATACGTGTTTTAATAAGATAAACAACAATTTACCATAATTATAATATAATATATTAATAAGATAAACAACAATTTACCATAATTATAATATAATATATTAATAACTTTTATAAAACAGTCCATCAATACTACTACATTAGCAACCATAATAGCAGTTCATTAGACACACGAACATCAACATATTCCTAATACTAGTCCGATACATTGCTAAGATTTGGATTATTTTCCAAATTTTACTACTAATACATACAAACATAACTAATAACTTTTATACTTATGCCGGCATACCACAGTCATTCGGACTTGAAAACATTTAGGAGCACTACCTATAGCTCCGATTAATGGGTAGATTAATTTTTATGGCTGCTATAGATGCCACCATTCTTCAGTTTAAACTAACACGCCCTATGGATTCCCATTGTTAGGGAAAACATACACAACAGCTCCATTTTTGATACCAGCCTCCCTGACAGTCTGAAGGCTGGATAAGACCTAATTTTCACAAAACCCTATGACTCCTCCAACATCGACACCGTTTTGGGCTCCCCAAAAATTGTACACCGCATGGAGGGTGGCGCTCGGCAAGGCAGTCACAGGCATCACACGAGCGAGGGATGTTAGGTCTTGCATCTTGTACACCTTCACACGTGTGTCAACATTGATCTTCGGGTTCTACCAAATAAACATAACACAATTAAAATAAAATTAACTACCTATGCAATTAACAAGAGACTGTATTTTTTAAAATTTATTTTGACACAAAAAGTAATAATTCCTTCTACTACCTTATTAATCATAATTGTGGGACCCTAATACATACATAATTTAGCAACTCCCCAATGAATGTGAAATTAGAGTTCAATCTCCCTTTTTAATGCCAAACAAATAAGTGAATGCAGAGTGATAGAAAATGTAGGTGCCATTAATTGTACATGAAGTCACACAATATCCCTTGCAATTTTACGTTACACTTTTATTAATTTTATTTTTTACATATTAATTTTCAAAATTCAGATTAATAAATTTTAAGAGCAATCCTTCAAGAAACAAGAAGCAAATTAATTACATAATTGATCCTCGAAATAAAAAAAACACAAATTAATTGAATTACAAAATATCCATCACGCTAGGTTACTAATGTACTGTACAATTTCATATATAATTTAACCATTTTACTTGTTAGTTGAATAATTTTCTACACTCATCTTTACTAATTTGGACTGAATTTAGTCAACCGCTTCCTCTTAGCATGAACCCTTATACTAACCACCATAATTTATCACTATAATCTTAATATTTTACATAACTTTAACAATCGGTCATAAGTCTTAGTTCAATTATGAATTTTATACATATCTCCATAATAGTTGTTACATTTATAAACAAATGTTAACCTTTAAATAAAAATATACATAGTTTTTTAACAAACAAATTCAAAAAAAAAAATATTCAAAATAAATAATATACCTGAGCTTCCACAGTGAGGATATCACCATCATGAATTCCAGCAGCTCCAACAGTCACAAAGGGCGAAATGATGTCGTTGAACTTCTTCATCGTAATCTCATGCATTTGAAGGTCAACCCGCATAGCATAATCGGAGAAGACCCGGTACATTGACTCGTTAACGCCAATTGTGTAAGGCACACCACCGTCCCCGAGATTGAGGCTACGGACCCTGATATTCAGTACAGGCATTCCCCCGTTAGAGTTTAAGGGGAACCCTAGTCCAAGCTGCTCAAAGGCATTTAGAATAGGAACATGCACTTGAGCCTGCACGAACGGTGTGGGTTGAAGCTGCTCAACGTTAGGTACATCACCTTGAGGAGCTTCCAAGACAACACCTTGACCAGCTGCCTCCGCAGGAGGGTGGTTCAGGTCTTGGTTGTGATTGCCTTCAGCAGCGGCAACCTCCTCAAAGAGAGCAGGAGCTCCATGAGGGTTGGGCATCCCAGCATTGGGAGCTAGGGGCTCACTCACACTAGCCGCGTGTGCAAGCATGGCTAGTGCACGGAGGTTTTGGCGAGGAGAAGGGCCTTGCGTCCTTCGTCGGGGAACGCGTGGCCTCCTTCCCCTTGGGGCAGGAGCCGCGCCACTAGCTTGTTGTTGGTTGTTTCTGGGAACTCTTGGCATGATTCAAGTGTTTGTATGAAAAGGGAGAAGTGTTTAGAGTCTGTTGTGATGAGCAAATAAGAAGGTGATAGTGTATATAGGCAATAAACCCTAGAGGAGTTGGACTTGACTAGTGTGTACACGTGCTTCACATATTGTTGAACTAGTTTTTTGTCTTTTTTATTTTTTCTTTGTTTTTTTTTTTTTTTTTTGTGAAGCCTTGCTCAGGATTATTTAAATACAATGTGTTATACTTAAACTGTGATATTAAGGCCCTTAACTGCGTGACCAATTTTTGTGTACACTTGTTGCTTGAGTAGCAATTACAAGCTAATTCCAATTCGTGGGAAGATTAATAAGGATCTGCACATGCTTCCAAAATAGTATGCACTTCCCCCATTTAATTAGACTTTTAATTTTTATATAGTTTTTTAATTCAACTAAAACTCAAAATAATAGATTACCAAAGGTATCCGACAATGATTTATAATTAGATTGCTTGGAATTGGGGGTAATAATGTGATCAGTATACGTGTAACATTATACATATAAATTGACTTGGGTAGGGTACACAATTAGTAGTTTAAAAGATATGATTCTAAAATTAGTCTTCCCGACTTTTTACTACAATATAATTGTGGCTACTATATTAGATCAAATCTCAGCCTTTTATTTATTTTCACCAATATGAAACGTTGATTTAAATGACTATCTAATTTATTTTTACCAAAAGAAAAAAGGATAATTGACACGTTCTTTGTTCTTAGATTTAGTTAATCAGTTTCTGCTTCAATAATTCTGAAACATAATCCTCTATGTTTTGGAATCATTCTTCCTTCGTTTAGATGTTAAAGGATTATGCTACATTAATATTGAGAATTGAGATAAATATTGCGGTAGTTTTCTTACGGAAAAGTAAAAAAAAGTAAATATGTTACTGAAGATATGGATCGAAAATTATGAATAACAATTTCGATGGCATATATATTGTACTATGAGCTTCGCACCATAAACGTATAATGAGGAGGATAGGGATCGAATGAACACTATAATAGCATCAAGAACCTTGCAAGTTGTGGTAGTAATATGTGATCGAAAGACCCCTTTTTTTAAAAAAAATATTCAATTTTTTAAAAAGTCAATCTTTAATCCTTAATCAATTGTTTGTATTAGTTATAATAAATGAAGGGTTGAGATTTGATCTAATATAATGGCTACAATAGTATTGTAGCCATTTGAAAACTCTCCCTAAATTATCTAGAGTAGGGTACACAATCATTAGTTTACAACTTAATATTGTATTACTGTCACCCCCCTACACAAACTGTTTTATCAATACGATTCAAGTTCGATAAAAATAATCCGAAAAGACATGTGATTATGTATTTGTTTTGTAATGCGGAAAAGCATTAAAGGGTATTCCACAACAAATTTTAATTCAATACACATTTATAATTTGGAACCATAATTGTCTTCTTCAAATTACTCACACATCAAATTCAGGTGAATGATAAGGACCTTGATCACATCTCAAAACCATTTAGTATTTCCTTGGTTCATAGACATCGTAATATTCGTGTAGAACCCAATCGATTTAGGGGACATATGTATACTTTACGATCCTCAAAATATCAATTTTAGGGCACGGATTATAGCCATATTTGATTTTTTAGCAATCAACATAACTTAGGGTTGAACATTTCTGTCACACTTTCTTCTTTAAGGGGGTGCAGCTTGTTGTACAAGCCTTACTACTCCTAAAGTGGAAGGGATATTTTCGTCTTTCAGTGTGTGACGTTGTTTGGATGATGAATGTCTGACATTACTTTATTGAGAACTCTTGCTGCTACTTATGGTGGTAAATGCGGTTGACATCTCAATAAAATCCCTCCCCTAAATTGCGACAAAGTACACTGGCAGCTGAAGGTAAGTAATTTGGTATTAATTAGAATGGGAAGGAGCTCCCATTTTCTTTTCACCAAATTTAGTGTACATATCACTACACTTGTATAATTTTATTTCAGTGATGTATTATAATGAGTTAGGAATATTATATCATATCTTTGTCATATTTATCATCATATTTTTTTTTTTTGGTTTGAAAACATATTTATCATGTACTTAGTTTGCTAGTTTATAAGCATACGATATATCTTGAGAATATTATTTGCTAGATATTAGGAAACCATGTACTCTATAATCGAGAAAATAATTATCTGCACAAACGATTTGTTAAACAATTATATTTTTAGTTCAAGTTAAAGTTTTTCCTTTTTTTTAAGCACAATTATAGTTTTTTCGTGAATTGCCCAAATTTTTATGTATTTTGGTGGTTTACATAAAAATTTGTAGGCTTTGCAGCTGTTGTGAATGAAGGAAGGGTGCACTGGACACAAATTTCGCACTATTCATTCCATACCCCTATTTACTCTTATTGTACTACTTCAACTAATTGTTATGAAAAAATTACTACACCTTTCTTGGAAGTTTAATAAAGTCAGGGAAAAGCAATGATGGTGATTGACACAAGATTTGGAGTTGAACCTCACTTAAAAAAAAAAAAAAGAAGTTTCAATAACTACTGCCTTTTCTAACTAAGACACTCACTTTAAAAAAAATAATCAAAATTCATTTGTGAAGCAATTCATTTCTTTTTCGAAAAAAATTGTAGAAATAAATGTGTTGATATTGAGCAACCTATTGACTTATGGAGGCTATGCTACTGGTGGTAATAAAGGAAAGGAGTACTAGAGACTTTTTTTTTACCGTTCATTCCATACCCATAATAATTAAAAGTGTACTACTCCACCCCATTTTAAGCAGAAATTACTGCACTTATATGTTGTGTTACTTATTTGATTTCATCAAGCCTTAAAAGATTTGTTCATATTTTAAACACATTTTTGTATATAATGTATATGATTTTTGTTGCTTCAAAAAAAAATATATATATGATTTTTGTATTCAAACATCCACAACTAGCGAAATTAATTAAGAACATTGATTAAAACCATAAACCAAAATAACGTGTTGTTTAAAAAAGTACAGACACTATACTTAATCAAACCAATTACGTTATTAGATACGTGACGTATTGGTGACTAATTTTCAAAACCAAGCCGTGTCGGTAAATTAGTGACAAAAAAATTCAAAGGAAAAAAAATATAATAAAAACTTTGTTATAAATAAATAAAAAAATCCAACAACAAATATACATACAAATAAATTCCATATTTTATTTTATAAACAAAAAACTTAAATTATGCACTATGTGCAAGAAATAAATTTATTACCAAATATTTTTTTCTTGTAATCTTATCTAAAACCATGGTTTGTTGTTCAAGAGGTAACGTGGGGTAGTAGTAATTCTATCTCATATCCTTGTAAGTGATGCACCTTTATCTTGCTTGCAGATACAAAAGGACACAAAATGATATTGCAAAGCTTTAAATGTAATCCTATCTAACTCACTCCACTAACCTTTTTATTAAAAAGGAGATGAAGCATTCAAGTCCCAACTACTTCCCTCTGAGAAGTACAAATATTTTCCATTTTCCTCTTATCCCTCTTACTAGTAAACACTCTTAATTTAAATGGGATTAATTTTGTATGTCCAAAATATTTGTTACAAGTTTTTTTTTTTTTTTTTTTTATTTTAATTTTTATTTTTTATTTTTTTGGTTTAGGTAAGCATGTCCAAAAATATGGTACTTACTAGTTAGTATTTCCTTCACAATATCGGATGCAAGTACGCTATGGACTCAATAATATTGACAGGATTAGTCAATAAATATTAGTAAATATACTTAAGGGATACTAAATGGCCCAATTGAGTCCCTTAAAATACCTTAGACACAACATTCATATAATATTGGTACAAAAATTCTTTATATTAGATAGTATGGTACAATAAGTCCACATATATTCCTATTCTCTATTGGTTAACTAAGTAGCAAAGAACTCATTTGTGGGACCACTCCTAGACATTCCTTACAAAATATGGCACGTGTCCCCCACACCACCAGTTCAGTAGTAGAATAATAGTTGTGTCTGGAATATAACATATTGCCAGTACTAATAGTTCATTTATGGAATGCAAAAGGATTTTGTTTTTGCACACATGTGAGTAGGGTCAAATAGTGGCAAAGTTTGGGTTTTCTAATACGTGGAGGTCTAAAAAAAACGTCCCAAACTAGTGAAATCGAACCGTTCCGGTCTTTAGGTGAATAAAAGCGTAGCCTACTTTGTTTGTACACTTAATTGAATATCTAACCATCTTTCAAAAAAAAATTAAATATCTAACCATATCTTTGTATAAATAAATTCCTATATTACTCATTACTTTTTAGTGTATAATGCCTATTTATAGTAAAAAAAAAAAATAAAAAAAAAAAAAGAAAAATCATTACTAAAAAATTTATCATATTTAAAAAAACTCATTAATGAAAAAATTATCATATTCAACAAGGTTCAAATTAGAACGAACAAAGCAATATATAATGAGTTAAAAAGATTGTAAAAAAAATATTATAAGTAGGTTGATTTTGAGATTTAAAAAACTTAACTGAAATACTACGTGACTAAGGTTGAAAAACTGAAATTGATACTGCGTGATAATTCAAGTAAAGAAAGTATTACTAAGTATTTACATCCTCCGTTACATTTTTTTACTCCCACATAGATTAAATGCATAAAAAATAAGAGATTGAATAATGTGAAATCTTACCTTTTAATTATAAATATAACACCGAGTTAGAAAAGTAAATTACAATTTAAAAATAAATATTTAATTGTATATTATTTTTATTGCGTATCTATGACCCGATCAATTACAATTTTACAACTCGACTCATTCTAACTCACAACTTGATCAAAGTAAACTTAAACGAAGTCGTTAAATTTATGACCCGAACCAGTAAACAAATTGACACCCCTACTAATACGAGATCTATTCCACAACTAAAACCTGCGCGTTATTATATGGTTTGGACTTTCTTTGTGTGGAGTGTAAAAGTGACACTAGGCCCAAATTCAGTACAATATTTGCTTACCAATTTCTTTTGCAGACAATACTTACTGTTTTATTTACGAAAAAATGTACAGTACAATATCATACATATATTTACAGAAATACTTTGATTCCAAGTTTGTGTTGCTTATTTTGAAGTAATACCACAAATCTACTAAGGCCATACTTTGATATGCGACATATATTAAAGTGAAGATAAATTGTTTTGTTCTCATTTCATTTCCTAAATAAATTACAATTTTATTTATGACATCATCAACACTTAGATTACTAGAGTGACACCACACAAACTTAGCTTTTCCTCACATCATTCAAAGTCAGATTATATAGGGTTTGAAAGCACAAGTTGTGTGGACTTAATTTTGGTGGTCCAATACCAAATGAGGCACAAATGCAGCCCAAATGTATGTTAAATGTTTTTTGAAAAGGAAACCTTGCCAAGCAAGACATTATAAGTATGTTATCTGTGATGCACAATTTACACACAAGTAGTTCAATTTCTTAGACATGACTTCCAATACTACTTCTTCGGGAAGTATTAAAAGGCAAGTTGAATGTCGACATGGCATTCCGGCGAAGCATTCAATAGTGCGCAGGGGCGTGAATACTGGAAGGTGCTTCCTTGGATGCCCATACTGGCAGGTACATTCTTCAGCGCAAATTCGTTACAATCATATATGTTTGTATTTCCTTTAACCTCCTCCCGTACTTGTGTGTCATAATTTCACAACACAGGATAATGCTCGAGACTGCGGCTTTTTCAAATGGGAATCTGGAGATGAAGGTCGAGTAGAAGAAACAATTGAGTTACTAGAGAAGAAAATCAAGCAGCTGAATGAAGACAATGATAACTTAATCCGAGAGATGCGTGAGTTAAGGGAAGATCTATCAAATACTGTGTCTACCATAGCAAAATTATGTGGGGAAAATTTAGGACTAAATCAGCGGATTAAGTACTTAACTATAACTATCTTACTCGCCTTTGTTGTAATAGTGGTTTTATGTCGGTGAGTAGATTATGAGTTGCAACTTGGTTGTATCTTATTAGCCTTTTATATAAGAATGAGTTAGCAAGGCTAGTGTTGTCATCCTTGTAATGGTCCAAGTGAATGCTTAATAATATATAATTTGTATTAAAGTGGCCCTTCTATAACTCAAGCGTGTTGCAAAGAGCAATTTATTAAATAACATTTGCATATATTACAACATTTTGATCATAAAGTAAATACTCAATACATAAAAACATAGATAGGTAGATATTGTGCACTTGTAACACATAGCTTAGATGGACCCTGAAAACCACCAACACGGCTTGCGAAGGCTTAGAATAAGGATCTTCTGGCGCTTGGATGGCCCTAGAAAAAAATACACGCATTGAAGCATGATGTTACAAATATAATATGTAATTTGGTAACATTTTTTTATAAGGGAAAAGACTATAAACGGGGAAATTACACATAAATTTAATAATCTACCTCGAAGAACACATCCGCTTTCACTGCCGGAGTGTACACACGCTTATCCATAGCTGCAACAACATCACTAAGCCACATATAAATAGTACCCCCACATAGGCCATGCCTAGGGTGTGAGAAACCAAAACTATAGTTTCCAGGAAGATCATTCATTAGCAAATTCATCGTTTGCTCACCATGCCTAGTCTCTAACAGGACAACAATTATAGGCTTATGAGTCTTGTACAATTGATGGAAATGTTGGATTAGTGATGGTCTACCAATTCCACGAACATTCCAACAACAAACACGGGAATGGGGTGGAAGGGGAACAAAATGGTCATTAGTAAGTCTTTTTGCTAGATCGCCCGCCCTCAAATACGGTGAAATCAACCATATGATGCCTGGGGACTTTACTACTACACTCATCTATTCCTACCCAAAGGTGAAGGATATGTGGAAAAGATGGAATCGAATAAACTTGAAAAGTGTCGATGTAAGGTCCGACACATAAACGAATTGAAGCATAGTTTAATTCCGATACAGGGGCATCAAAATTTATGACAGGTTTTGGGTCCAGTAGGTGCAATGCTGGTTTAACATGACAAGGGTCAAAGGATGAAGGTGGAAGACAACCTAAGGACCAGTTAAGAAACACATCAAATTCAGTTCGGATAGGGTAAGTGTCAAACAAGTTTGGTATATGAGCAGGGCGGGGAGGATCACTAGACCCAGCACGTCTCATAAACAAACTGTTAAATAGGTAGTGGTCACTCTTACTAGGGTAAAGAATGAGAGCACAAATTGTTTCCATCGTAAGAGTGGATAGTATTTCACCATCATCATCAACGAAAATATACTCATATTCCGTGAAATCTAATTCCGGAACAACTCCTGTAGGAGGATCGAAGAACTGAACAGCCGGCGTGTGACAATTAGTTATGGCACGCCTAGGCATTTTGAACAAAGTTGACAAACTAGGGTTTTAAAAGAAAGTGAGGGCTAGAGAGTATGGATGCATGAAGAAGACGATCGAGGGTACCCTTTATATACCCAAGCAGCAGACAACAATATTAAATGTTAACAAAAAGTAGTTGGGACTTAGGAGTTAAAATTAAAGATAAAAAGGTTACATTTATATGTACGATAAGTTGGGTAGTAGAATAACAACGTAGCACAATATGTAACGACCTATTAACATGTAATTTGAGTTTTAACAACTACGCGTAGTGAATAAGTAAGTGTTAAAAAAATACGTATAAATTGGGCCGAAATATAAAATGTAAACGAATGAGAGGAGATACATAAGTGCGTATGGTATATCATCGTAAAATTAGGTAATGAAATCTAATTTGGTGGTAGTTTTACTTTTAAAGACTACGCGTAGTTAACTCGGTTATAATCAAGATTCAATCAAAGGGCCCAAGAATAAAAAATTTATTGTTAATTTGTGCTTAATTTTCTATTTATCCAATAACAAAATTCTTACCATGAAAGTTAGTTATATTACTTTGAATAAGATTTTACTTTTCTATTAAGATGATGGAAATGATGATGTAATACCATTTCTAAACTTGAAGATTGGTCTAGTTTAAGAGCACTCGTAATTTTTTGTTTGATTTGTCTATTAATATAAGTACACACAAAGCATTAGTTGTATTATTTTTAATCACGCTATTTGACACAAATAATGCATTTAGTGATTTGGAACCCATACATAGGATGAATAATTAATACATTTGATGGATTTTAGATTACTTTTATATTACAAATGGGTCATACTTTTATAATTTTTATGCTAAGAACATCCTTTCACTATTAATGTTATGCGATAAGTATTTTATGTTGATTTATTTTGTTGAAAAGTTTAAGGACATTTTTTTTCAAAAGAGGATATTCAGATGGTGCGGTGCCCTCTACCATTGAAATAATCCTGGCTCCGCCACTGGCTGTCAATTGAAAATAATAAATCATAGTTGTGATACTCATTAAATTGGTATGAATAAATATAGTTTATGCATGTTAAAGTCTCTAAAATGAATTATATCTTTTAAAGTCAAGTGAAGTTCCCAAATGTAAAAGTCAAATGAAGAAAAAATTGAAAATATTATACTTCCTCTATTTTTTTTAAACTTGACCTGTTTCTTGAATCACATTTGCCAATACAAAACTATAAGTGATAATTATAAGAGTTATATAGTATGATAGTATTTAGAGACAAATTCAAAAAGATCTCACATGAACATGGTTTTCATTACATATTATTCACAAAAGACGGTCAAATCATGAGTAGTGAATAGTGTAAAAGTCAAAGCGTGTCAAGTAAAAAGGAATGGAAGAAGTATGAATCTTCAATATTTGTATCATTGTGATAAGGGAAATAATATTGTTGGCAACCATGAGATAATATATTATGATGCATAAATACGTCCTCATGTTTTGTTTTACATGCAACAAACCCTTTAGCACAGTAATTAAGAAAGTTGGGGTTTATATGCTATAATAAACCGTAAAATAGGATGAATGTTTGTTAAGAGTGTAATTCAATGAGACAAGTCACCATGTGCTTCAAATAAGGGTAATAGTATTATTTTTTCCTACAATACCTTTCCTTTTATACTGTGTTGCAACTTGCAAGTTTTGTGAAATTTTCGTTTTAAGGAATTGTTGCAAGTAAAATAAAACGGAGGAAGTCAGCACTACGAATAATAGGGACACACTTGTAGAAGTAACATATAGATGGCACCTTCCTATTATAACATTTGACAAATACAAGTTTTAAATGCTTAATAACTTCAATTATCAACGTTGCCACGTTATAAGTAGTGGTTATTAATAAAATATACATATAGACGATTTGGTTGATTAGGTTGATTGCAGAAGTCATGAGTTCAATTTCACAAAGTTTACTCTACCAAGTAAGGGACGTAAATAAATACTCCGTACTTTAGTTAAAGCAGCTACATTGATAAATTAAAAAACGTTCGTAAAACATAATGTGTTCCATGTGTCAATTTTTCTACATTCGACATGTGATAAATATGTGACACATGTCACTATAAACATGACTTGTCACCTTCACACCAGTTGTAGGGTTTGTATCTAAAGAATACTTGTAACAAGGATTCAACTCAAGCCCAACAAATCTTAGAATCGTAGTCATTGTTTAATTGTGTCATTATAACCAACAAAATTAAAGTTCACTTAATTGGTCCTTTATTATACTATTTGTTTCTAATAGGTAATGATTGACTGTGGCAACTAAAAACGCTTCTAGAAGACATTGATTCGAAACCAAAAGTATAACCAAGAAACCCGGGACATCGGCCGGGCCGCACATTATTATTTTATTCAATTTGTATTTTTTTATTTTATGCGTTACCAATACTAAACACCAAAATGTTGTTGACAATGCTGTGGCCCAAATTTGAATATTTTGGGTTGAGGGTGAATTGGGCTAATGGACCCAAAACCACATATGTGTTCCACTTATTACTTGAGACAACCACGAAATAAAATGTCCAATTGATTTAGTGCGTGATTTTTTTTCCCTACAGAATACATGAAAGTGTTTGCAAATTCGATACAGTGAAAACCATAATAATTATCGGAAGACTATTTAATGGCTACAATAAAATTGTAGCTATTGTAATTAGTTTTAATATTCACCCTTTATTTTTAATGATCAATCTTGTCCATCCATCCACTTAACTTAATAAAACATTAAATTAAAAAATAATAAAAAAAAAAATTAAAAAAAAAAAAAACAAAAAAACTAGATCGATTAAAATAATTATTAAAAAAAATACAGTTTTTTGATAGGTTTCTGAAACTAAACTTTGCCATTAACGTCTATACCATCCATTTCTAAATTCAAAGGATTCTCCAATATCCATTAAAAACCAACATTTAATTTTAGATTATCAACAATAAATATACTAGGTATGTAGTACTCAAGTCTCTACATTATTACAAAATCCTTACAAAAATCAATCATCCTCCATGATGCATAAAACAAAATCAGAAAAAAAAAGGAAAAAAAAAAGGCGAAGAAGATGAAGATAACCAATGTAAGATATGCCAATCTCTAATTTCAAGAAACCAATTATTTGAAAAAAAAAAAAAAACCAAAAAATTTAAAAATCATCCAATAAGATATATACCAAAGGTTTTATCATGTGATCAAATTTTACAGTACTAAAAGAAGTTTAAATCTTTTTCATATCAGTTTTTTATTTCGAAATCTTATAACTAATTGTAATTTTTTTTCGAATACGATGTACTTATATTTTGATTAAATGATCTATATACATTTTTGTAAATAGAAATTGACTTGTTATTATATTTTAAGTCATCTAGATGGATGGATAGGATGAAATTTATAAATTGGAGGGCTAAGATTCACTTAGTTACAATGGCCACAATTTTATTGTAGGCATTTGAAATTTGTCGAATAATTATTAAAACAAAAAAAAAAAATTATACACCTCACGAGTGTCTACGGATTTTGAATTCAAAGGTTTGCTTTGATATACTCCATAACAAGTGCATATTGGGATATACACGGTTATGCAAATATTTGTCATGACTGAGTCAATTTATGATCAAATCCAATGTTTTACGTAGTATTTAGTATGTAATCAAGTTCTGAAAAACATCTATATATATTCTTAACTCTTTATGTAAGACATGGAAAATGCGCTTGTCTTGGGCCCAACTCAATGATGTGTGAGCCCAATCAGTAGTTGGGCCACAAAAAAAAAACAGGGGGTTCTTAATTTGTGTACCAATAATTGCGGTGAGCGTCTAATCGTCTTAAACCATGGTAATACTACAAACAAATGTCGGTAATACTACAAACAAATGTCATTCTTCGCACGCATCTTATGATCACCTCTGATAATTACTACACTATCAAAAACATTACTTGACATGAAAAAAATAAGCCTAGGTTTTGAATCACATGAGAGTATTAATCGATACAACTCTGAACATGCCAACTTCCACGAATTTTTTTTGCAAACATAACAATGCCTATTTCTACCTTTTCTGTTTGACCCTCTTATTGTCGCGATCACAAATTGGTGTCTCCTTACGTGTCGCGCCTACTCCTTCACACCTTCGCCTTCCTCGTGGAAAGACGATCATATTCGTTACATCCTGGAAACGGATACATGACATACAAAACCGTCACTTCATTATACATATTGCAAATTCTTAATAAGCACACTATGTTCTTCTATCTAGTCCCAACCCCCAAGCATACCTTATGCACGATCATCCCACCAGGTGGTTGCGTATCCCTTGCAAGCCGGCAGTGTCTTTCCCCATATGCAACATCTACCATCTACCACAAAGTATTTCCTTAATTGTTATTATGGAGCATACATTACACACTTACATATGAAAGGTAGCTATTATGATTAAAACAATCATTTAAGGATCACTTACACCCAACCTCCCGAAATCGCCAGATCTTTGGCGATCTGCCTTCGTTGCCCTCCGAATTTCCTTCATGGTCCATACTTTTATCCGAGGATACACACCCCACTCCACGGGTTCATTATCAAGACGATCAAGGTAGAAAATCTGCAACATTCCAACCAACGATAAACATGTTTTACAATATTGTAAAAATACACCTTACATTGCAACTACTTAGGAAGAATGCTTACAACAGCAAACATTGCGCATCCACCGCATCCCCCAGCATATCCTGCAGCATAAAACCGACGTGCGAAGCTTGCAACACTGTCCATCAATTTTTTCAAAACCAAAGCACACCAGTCATACTCTGCACAATCCATCACACAACTTAGGGCTGGTAATAAATCAACTGCAAGTCTTGGTGATTGAGTAGGACACAAGACCAGGTGGAGAGCGACAATAAGGAATATTGACTTGAATTCCTCTTCTTCATCGTCCTCAAAGGGTGCCTCTAATCTATCCAGCATTTTAGTGGTGACTGGGTGTAGGGAATAGTTTCAAGCCTTTAAATCCCACTAGCTTGAACCCCACTGTGATCATACACTAAAGTACGGTGGCGTCTAAAAGGGAAGAAGATAGAGCAAAAGAGTCGCCAACAAGTTTTTAAGGAACTTGTAAACCATCACGAGGTGAAGGTTACACCCCTTAACGATCCAAGAGATCGTCAACTCCATAAGGTCATGAACCAAATAAGGGTTCGGGGATGATGGTACAAATCCAACCTAAAAGAGATTGAACCTGCCCTAATAATAGGCCTCTACTTTATTCTGCTCGTATTCATGTGCGCTTTCTGATTAACATACAATCAATAGATTAACCCTAAACCTGTTTAATCTATGTTGGTTGAATATAATGCACAAATAAACTATTATTGGCGATCACTTGAATTTATAATCACAATTAACCCTAACAAGATTATTAATTATCTCATTAAGCGTGATTACAAGTACCAAATTCCCTTTAAGCATTCAATAAAAGGTGATCAAGCAATAAAGAATAAACATCAAGCAACATAATAATAATCATAATAAATATCATAAATAAAATTACAATCATAAATAAAATAATCATCATCAAAATAATAATAATCATAATCAGTCATAATCATAATCAATAATCATGTTAAAGCATAGCAAGATCCTAGGCATGATACTAACAAGATTAATAACAAATCCTAGCATGTCACTAAGCAATAAAAATCAAATCTTTAACCCTAACATGATACTAACATGAATAAATATTAGGAAAAATATAGGAAGCATCGTACTTTTAATCATACTTGATATTAAATTTACCCTAGACATGATACTAGGAATTAAAATAACAATCTAAGCATGATATCTACATCATAATATCAATTAAACCATTAAAGTACTTACTTGGATGTCTCGTACCTCTTTCTAATAACAAAATACACGCGTTAGTAACTTCAAGGAAAATAATAATCAAAGCAATTAAATTAAATAATTGAAAGAGAGATTTGGGACCAAACCCTCAGAAATTAAAACCTTTCACGTCTAGGGCAAAGGCAACTTCGAATATGGCTAGGTGTTTCAAGATCTTGCGAATGCGGAATTTTGTGTGAAAAAGTAAAGTTTAGAAAAGAATACTAAAGAATTAATGTTATTGAAAATTGATGAATGAATGATGAATGAAGAGAATTAATGAATGGTAATTGATGAATCTTTGATGAATGATTGGGAGAGTAGATGAATGAATATTGATAATTGGTGATTGGAAACGGAGTTTTTGATACGATATTTATAGAGAAAATCATCCAAAAAAGATAATTTATCAAAACAGAGTCTGAAGACCACAAAACCACCTTGGCGCCAGCCCTGGCTTATTGGCGCCAGGACCAGTGGCTAGCACCAGGCGCCAATGGCTGGCGTCTGGCGCCAATCCTGATTCCAGGCGCCAAGGCCTGGGGTTGGACGCCAAATTGGATTTCAACGCGTTTTCGAAAATCTGATAAATTTCCCATACTGGAAGATAAAATAATATAATTTCAGTCGAAAATGCTATTTGATCTTGATTAAAACTCTAAAGAATCCTAATTGAATTAGGAATGAAAAGAACCTTCTAGAATGTTCTAGAAGACTAAAACCATTCCTAATTGCATTAGGAATGATAAATCATATTAGGCCCTCCCCTAGATCATTGGGCCGTACATAAAGCTCAAACCGGGCCCAGTTTAGTAAATTGGCCATAACTTCCTCAATATTCATCGGAATTGGGCTTATAATTTATCATTGGAAAGGTCTTTGCAAACCCCATCCAACTACACCACTATTGGACCCATATCATGGACCAACCAAACTGGATTGGCTGTTTTCTTAAAATAAAGTTTTCAAAAACATAGAGAAAAGAAAAGAAATAAAACTTTCCGCAACACTAGACCTTTCCACACTTTCGTTTCATTCGATTATGATTTGACGTGAAAGGCACTCATCACTGGGTTTGGTTTTGGGGAGACACAAATGGGTGTCTACACTGGGATACCAAGTGAGCTATACACACGCCCACAACCTCTGCCTGATCTTGACTCCCATGTTTTCCCATATTTTATTAGTACCTTTTGCACCTTGCATTGAATCTCATCATCCATAGTAGTTGTTGTTGGCACAGACCTACAACCGTTTGGGATGCCTAATATCCATTGACTCTGGTTCTTTGAAAAACAAAATTCACGTCCATCAGGACCAATTAGCCTTTTATTTATGGGATCAATTCTAGTCATTACTCAATACGCTAGCTGCCGGGGTAATTGCATGTCTGCAACAAAATGAAGAAGTCCCCTGAGTCCCATCTCTGTCACCCATCTAGTCCTTTTTTCATCGAATTTCTAACAAATACGCCCAAAAGACTGAATGCGACAATTGATATTTGGTGGCTGCCAATCAAGAATTCACTTTGTTCACCGCAAACTTTAAGCAACAATATCATAACTGATAATATCATAATTGCCAATATATACAATATCACTAGAGAAATTACACAAAACACTCGCCCTACAAAAAAAAAGTGATTGCTCTTTCAATACTTGACCATTTGCCTTCACCAAACCTCCCACACTTAAGCTATCATCCTGTAAAGTAAAACTATCTATCAGGGGATTCAGGACAGAGCCCATACATCCAATAGGCGTATACACATACCTGTCGATGGCCAAGTTTTACCTTAAATAACTCCGGTTGTAAATCTATATTTTTTATCAAGGACCTGGGAGAATCTACCTGTGTCAATGTATTCAATTGTGATTACAGCTGTATAAAACATTCTCATTATACTACAAACCACCGTTAGAACAATACCTCTTCTGCTTTGATTTTCTTATCCTCACGCATTCTCTTACCCATATCAATTCCCAAAAAAAAAAAAAAAACGATCTCCTAGATCAATTAGGCACCTACAATAATTTAAACAAACATAAATAATAATACATGAAGGCCTTAACGTCAAATAGCTCATTTGTAATACTACCATTAGAGCATAAGTACCAAATATTACCATATTTTATGGTTATAGTAGTTTCCTTTAAAAAATTATAAGCTATAGGTTTAATAGAAGATAATATTATCACAACTTTTAGCTATTATCTAGAGTAATTTAGGGAACAACTGTACTCTGTATATGATCAAACGAATGGGCAGCCCACCTTACGCTTTGAGCCCTAAAATCTGACATGGAATCAAGCATATCTTGTACAAATTATCTTATGTAATCTGGCAATTATCCAGAACACGCATGTAATTAAACTAGGTTATACATGAGTGTTATTCTAGGTTGGATTTACATGTAATTAATCTAAGTTATAGCAATAATCCAACAGATTACATCATTGAACACAGTTTTTGCAAAAAATTAATAAATTGACATAGCTATGACAACCAGTTGTTCAAATTAATTTCCACATACTGCGTAATCACAACAATTTGCTAATAGCTCAGATATATAGTTGAAGAATAATTTAACAAACTAACACCCAATTGAACAAACGAAGTAGATTCAACTCACCTGTAGACAGTAATCGGTAAACACTACGCCCGTCCAGATGACCGCTGTTGAAGGTATACAGCGGAGTATCAGTTCGCCTTTCTTGAGCAAACGACGCCAATACCAGATCAATGAAAGATTAAATTGAAAAATACGAATCCCTAACGTGTCGGCTGGCTTTAATTTCACAGCGTTATTGTTGGACTTGTAACCCCGTTAACGAAGTATGATGAGTCAATAGCGCCAGGGTGGATAATGGGCCACGGAGGACAGTATTGGTTTTACTGTAATGTCCTTACTCATAGTGAAACATGGCGAAAATGACCCTATGATAAACGCGGCATGTTTATCCAAAGGATAAATATGAATTTTGCCGTGGTTTACTACTTTACATGTGATCGAGGGCATTATTTATGTTGATAGCTATGACCATTGACCTAATAATATAGACCTATTTCATAGGAGCCATTTCATAGCTAAAACAACTCCATATAAATGGCACTTCACTTTTACGAAACTGCTCTGTTATTTGATTTCTTTAAGGTAAAGTATTTTATTTTTCCTTTAAGGTTGAAATAATATATTTTCTCTAAAGACTAAAGTGTTTATACATAACGTGATATATGCTGAATCATGTGCTGCGAATTAAATAATGGTATTTGAGAGTATTGAGACTTAATTATAAGTTAAGTTTATATCTTATACTATGTACTATAGATGACATGTTTTTGGCATATTCATATATTAAGTGCTAGATAGTTTTGATTTGTTATGTAGTATACATATTGGGTTATAAGTCTAGCTCTACTCCAGCAACCTACTAATTTTGATTATATTATTAAGTGATTATGATGAGCTTGGATAATATTTAATGGACTAATTTATTTTTATAAGAATGCATTGAAGTCTTTAATGATGATCGTAACACTGCTTGAACTTTATGAGTAATGACATTACTTACACTTGAATGACGACATAATGTCACTGACCAAATGGATAATTGTTTAAAGATAGTTGATGCCAAAATCAAAAACTAATATTACGAGAATGATCTGGTTATTTTTTTTATGATATATAGCATTGTTTTTAATAAATCTTATGAGTGAGATTGCTAATATAAGCATGATGTTGCATATCAAATTGACTAATTAAATTAATATATTCTAGTTGACCTTAAATTATGTTGATCACAATCCATCTTATTTTTCACATGCAAGGTTGATTATTAGTTATAAATGAATGTGGGGAATATTTATTTATTTTGTTAATTAGATGGAAAAGAGTTGATTGTTGAATTATAGTTTATGACGATATCAATAACTATTACCTGAGATGCATATGGCTTCCTATAAAACAGGGAAAACAAGTAGTGTACAGCTAGTAACTTTCAAGTAATACTCTATAATTACATACTTTTTTCCACTTTTGGGCTAGAAGTTCTAGATTTTATTAGTTAACTTTATATCTTTGTGATTAAAGTATATATTATGTTGATTGATGTCTGATCAAATTATAGTATTATGTATCTACTTAAAGTTAGATTATTGGAATGAATGTAATTTGAATATGATGTGTGGGCCTGAAATTCCTTATATTTATAAAGAGTATTCACACATATAGACTTAAAGTTCCTAGATTGAACTTATAAAGGGCTCAAAACCCTTAAGAATAATACAAAGAAATGTGCATGATCTACAAAGCTAAAGCATGTTGCTTAGATATCCACTACATACTAACGTGATTTTATAAACACAAAGTCATGAAATAATACCATATAAAAGTTTATAAAAGTTGACATAATGTCTTTTAATTTGGTGGTTATTATAGATACCAGTCATACCACACTTTGGGTGAGTATTAATGATTCATAGATAACTAGATTCTTATACCCTAAAATGAATCAGACATTATTGTATGATTGAGATGATATGTGCATGTTTTCGTGATGAATATAATTCATGCAAAATTTATACGATCTATGTATTACACATGATTGCACAATATATATTTGAGCAAGAGATGGATGACATTGTGGAAAACTTACTTGTAAAATATATTTATTATGCCCATACTTATAAGAAATTAATATAATTAGGCAAGAGTTACGAGTAAGAACAATTAAGTTTGTAAGGATAACTTTATTATGCTTGATACATTTATTCCTAAAAGAATTAATGCCTTGTGGATGAGATTTAAATGTTGTTGGACATTTCATGTACTACGTGCAAGGATCAGGGGAAGATTGTATTAATTATTCCATTATTCTATCCTTGCACATAAATAATAAAATATATTGATGGTCAGTTTGGTACATTTTTAACTTAAATATTAACGATTTATTTAATAGAAGTTGCCACATGTTATTCAAATATTTTGAAATGATACCATCTTGAAGATAGATATAAATGTCATTGATCATATACTAATTATAAATGCTCTAATTAAAATTATTGTCCCAGAAGGACAACATCGATTACTAATGAACCTAAAGCTCGTCTGAAGTGTTGTAGTCCAATAGAGTTAAAATATAACAACCTCCGGAAAAGGAATGGAGCAACTATTGACAATGACAAATTTGAGGAAATGATAAATCTCATTACATTTCTAGAAGAATCACTTTTAGTAAGATTTATATGTTTCATGATTATATAACTATTAGACTCCAGAAGAGTATAAAATATCCAACAACATTAACATGTATCAAAGTTAGTCAAAACTCCAGCAGAGTATGATTAAATTATTGGATAAAATATTTGTTAATTGTCTTGCCAATTGTTTAAAGAAACACATGTTAGTGTTCAAATATCACATCAAATTCATGGCCATGCATAACATAAGATTAATAAAGTGATCATTGGTGTTGGAATACTGACCAGAGTTCAATTTAGAGAAGTGATTGGATGTGATAATAATTAAATTAGGCCATCTGGGTTGAATAATTACCCATTATGGAAACCTGAAGTTTCATATCATTTGATAATGTGCTGAGCTGTTGACGCTCTCTCAATGTTAAATATATGAAATGAATTGGATGACAAGACATAACATTGAGATTGAGCTATATTTGGATTGTGATTCATAATAATTTGTATATATGAAAATTTCAAGGGTTAATAAGTTTTGATTTCTTATTAAAAAAAAAAAAAAAAAAAAAAAAAAAAAAAAAAAAAAAAAAAGAGTAATGGGTGACCAGAAGTTCACCAAAATAACTTATATGTTATTGTCAACTATCAGGTGACTAGAAACTCACCAAATACACTATTTAAATCTTTAAAGATCTAGAAGATCACCAATTAGTAAAATTACTAGCAAGTGATTTATGCTTGTATAACAATTCTTTTGATTGGGGCTATAATATGTCAACACAAAATAAATAGAAAAAGAAGGAAATTCAACTGCACACAACATATGTCTCCCCATTGATGTGCGTTATACAATGTCTAGTTAATAAAGAAATGATTTAAAATTTCTCTCTAGAAGAGATAAAAGCTTGTTTAATATAATTCTTCTGAGAGATAAATTTTGTTGATTATGATCCTCCCATGAAATGAATTTTATTGCAAATTTGTATATTAAGTTAGTGAAGAATTGTGATGCCCCTATATATGAGATATTTTACCACTTAGGGGGAGAATTGGAGTAAGTTGGCAAAAAGTAAACTAATGATCCCATATATATAATGGTAATTTGAAATATTTTCTAGCCAACTTTCGTCCATATGCTATCAAGATATGTTGCACATTGAGATAAAACTTGTGAATTGTATATACTTGAATCACTACACTTGTAGTGTAGATTGTATAATCGGTTCCAAAATAAAGATGTGATTTATGGCAAAATAGTGCAGTTGACACTTTAATAATGTAATAGTATATTAATAGGTGTATGAAATACCTTTGAAGTTGTGCAGATATCTGAATTATTACAATAGATGGCCTATGATTAAGAAAAAATTATGATGGTACGAATGAAAAATGTATTTAGATATCATTGTCAAAATAACATGCAAATTAAAATTGTATCATGAGGAATTATATGATGATACCGGTATATGATGGAACCGATAAATAATGCATATACATGATATAATGGACTAGCAAATAAGGGATCTAGAATATATGTCTATTGTGATGTCGACATAATGATAATCATCATAAGTTTATCAAAGACCAGAAGTCCAATGATATATGGATTTTTAAATCCACACTGTACAGTGTCTTGCATTATTTAGAGTCATATGTATTTTCATATACATGTGTGAGTCATAGGTTAATGGATTATTTATTATATTGCGTATATCGGAAGTTTTTAGATGCATTACTCATTGTAATTTTGTTTAGGGATTTTATCATGTTTACTATATCTCAAATTGCATTCATTAGTTTCTATATAGTATTTGTGGTATATGTATATAGTAAGTTATATTTACAACTTTGATGGAAAATGAGAAAGAGATATTTATATTCCAATGGGCTTATAATTGTGATGAAATTATCGATGATGCCGATTTAATTGCATGTTATGAACCATATAAGAAGAAGAGTTCCTGAAGAACTTATGTACGACGCATTTTTATATCCAGCCCTGCAAAATTTATATTTTGAATATTGTAATTATTATTAAACTTTTAGTCTATGTGGCTAAATCATTGACATCTCAACCTGAAGTTTGAGCATATAAGTGTTAGTAATGAGAATTACTATTTCTATATGAAAGAGAACTATAGTGTCAATTATAAATATTCTAAAGCATCAACAAGATACTTATGCGTGAGACTGTTTTATCATGGTCCAAAAGAACCATGAGCAATGTATATAATTACATGTATTATATTATTATACAAGATTGAAAAATCAACGTTAATAATATCATGTGTTGCCATATTATTATGGAATGTTTAATCAAATAATAATGATCATTAATTTCTATTATTCACGGCCTCCAGAAGAAGGCATATGTATAATGGTTAAAGCAACTTTAAACAGAGATTTCGAATGAAATGTGGACAAACACATGTATTATTGTTAAAGGTTTAGTGGTATGAAGACTCACTTGTTCACGTAAAGATTTGAGAGGATCGAAAATCAAGGAATGATGCTATTCTGCTTCATGTGAGAAGACTCTCAACTATATTGGATTCATTGCATTAGAAGACCTCAAGTTATATTTTCAGCAGGGGGAGAAATTACGCGCTGCACTCTTTTTCCCTTAGCCATGGTTTTTGTCCCATATTGGGTTTTCCTGGTAAGGTTTTTAATGAGGCAGCATTTCGAGCGTAATTACGAAGAATGTTGTACTCTTTTTCCTTCATTAGGTTTTTATCCCACAGGGTTTTTCCTAATAAGGTTTTAATGAGGCACAGTCTTCGATAATGGACATCCAAGGGGGAGTGTTATGAAATAATTGTGGATATCCATTATCCTCCTTTGTATCATTCCGGAACAATCTATATCTAGGGTTTATATTCTTATCCAATCATACCCTAATATATTGTATGTATATATACACAGATTAATTCTCTCTTCATATCTCATCTTTTCCCTTATTTCACAACATTACATGTTTTCTCACTCTTACTATCCTAATCTCACTCTTATTGTTTCTCTCCATCGATTTTCTCAAGTTTGTACTTCCCATAATTAACCTAATGAATATGATTAGTTCTTAATTTTCAAATAGAAGCATGTTATTGGTCCTTTTTTTTTTTTTGCAAAGGATTGATGACATGACATCATTAATCTATCTTTGTTTTACTCAAAGACATCATTTAATGTTTTGTATTTCCCATTAAAATATTTCATTATTATTATTTGTCTTATTCTTTCCTCCTTAATTCCCGTGTAATTTTACAAACATGAATGTAAGTTAGGGACGAAATGAGTAATGTAAATATAAATATGATAATATTATTGTTATTGTCTCACTGATGTAGGTATGATAGATTGATAAGTCATAGAAAATTTGATTTTAATTTAGCTTAAAGAAAAAAAATGACATAAAAAAATGATCTAATGAGAAAACTAATACTCCCTTCGGTGTCAATAACACATTACGAAAATGGTACATAAATGGCCTAATAATGACCCTATAATTAGGTAATTAATACCTTGTAAAAAAAAAAAGCAATTAATACAAGTAGCTCAATAGTTTTTCTAGTTTAAAAATGAGCTTATTTGAATATATAATTTGGTCAACCCCACCAAAATTCGGCCAAATTAAATCTGAAAAAATCTACTACCTCCGGTTCATTTTAGTTGCAACAAAGGACAAGTTTATGCAAACCTAGGCAAAACTTTTAAGGGGCTTTAAGCATGTGAAGATTAAGTAATTAAGGGAGTAAAATAGGAGGGAAACCATGTGGGGTCTTTTTTTAATAAAGTAAAGGAAAATTTGACTTTTACTACCACCAATACACCGCTCTTTCACTTTTACTACCCATCTAAATTTTTATTTTATTTTACTACCACCCAAATCCAAAAATTATAAGTTTTTCTATCACTTAACCATTCCGTCACTATTTCCGTTTGTGGGGTCCACCTCCTTCCATATTGTTCTTCTCTCCCACGAATATCCTCCAACAACTCCATACCAAACCTGGGCCCCACCCACGAATCTCCTCAGGAAACACCATCCCACAACACTGATCACAGCAGCCCATCTCACCCCTATTCAGCCATAGCAGCAGGCAACAAGCACCACCGGACTGCCTCACACCAACAGAAACAATCGGCCAACAACCCAACACCAATAATCGCACCAAATCAACCAGCCACCGTCACACCACTCTGCACCCAGCAGCACCACACCACAGTACTACTGAGCAACGTCGTCGCTAGCCCATAATCCATAGCCGCAACCTGCAAGCTCCAATTGTACACTATTTGCAAACAATTGTACACAAAGAAAAACCAGACCCCCAAAACTAATTTCTATCAATTATCTAAGCTTTTTTTTTACCCAAAAATCATCGTCTTCCTTCACTTGAGTTGAGGCCTCAAATAATTCAATTTGGGGCCACGATTTCTTAAACCAAATTGAATCAAATTTAAGGCCACGATTTCTTCCGCAAAATACAAGTTGATCAATTTGATCAATTTAACTTGTGAATCAACAGGGTAAAATGGACTTTTCCATCATTAAACCAGGGACATAACCGTAATTGAATTATGCTTCACTCAGCATGCTTGCCACATGTGCAGTTATACATGTACCCTCCTTCTAACGACGTTAACCCCATTTCATTCTCGTACCGTTACGTCTAATTCGTCCTTTATGGCTTCATCTACCACCTAACTCATTGAAATTGTATCGTCCATATAAATGCTAATTGTTCTGGGCTAAAGGCTTTCAAACTGATATGGGCTTCTATGTCTGGGCCGTATATTTTTCAACTGGTATGGGCTATCGTGTATGGGTCGTATTATTACTTGGGTGATTTGAAACTGACCCGGGCCATTGTAAATGGGATTGTGCCCTTAAAATCTTGACGGCATATTATTGTTCAATATCTATATTTTATAAAAACCACAATATTTACGGGTACAAATGGAGAATATTCAATAGTTTGACTTCAAAAATTATTGTTCAATAAAAATATTTTATAAAAATATTTTTTAACTATCACTCTCACAACTCTACAAGTCTATATTTTTCAAAATCTCGGGGATCTCAACTAGTTTGTATTTGGCTATTCACAAATGTATAAAATATGATATATTGTGATTTAGATTTGTTCAAACAATAGACTCATTTCCCTATGTTCATTCGATGAAGAACGTTGTTCATATTATTCTTCACGCATAATTCAAATGGAAAACATATTTAAGCCACATTAACAAGGACTACACCAATTACAAATATAAGTAAAGCACATTTTACTGGACAGATGGATGCAAATAAACATAACCTACATACTAACATGGCCTCAATATACAATTATAGTACTACAGTTAAATTGAAACTTACATTGTCAAAATGACCACCACATATTCACAATATATAATCACATAAAGACCACCACATAGTCAGAATATAATATTCACAATATATATAGAAGTAACATGTCCAAAGAGCGTCCAGCTCTTACCTGAAGCTGCCGCGCAGCTTGCTGGAAAAAAAAAATTTAATTCAAAAGGACATCAAACTAACTACGGTAATTCAATCCTAAAAGTTGTGCCACAAATGGCATATTAGTGATAAAATACTGTTGTTGAAGAAACCAAACCAAAAACAAATGTATTTGTCACATAAAATACTTGACTAGACAGCAGAAACAGATCTCATATCCTGCGGACTTTGAACACCGGGGGAGTTTTGCACAGCATATTCACCTCCACTTGTTGCCCTTTGCTGATTTTTTGTTCTTTAATCATCTTTTTATTTCCTTCCCCCTTCATGTTGCAAAGCGCAATCCGGTTACCCTCCCTCTTAACAAAAAGTTTTACCTCATATTCTTTATAGTTCATAAACACATCAGCATCATTCTCAGGTCCCAGGGAAGCCAGGTGAGTTTTAGCAAAGCCCAAAGGCACATTCTACAAAATTTAGTATCAACAAATGAATGGAATCATCTAAACAGATACAATATCTTGTACTCAAATTAATGTATTATAAAATCAATACGAGTGAGGCCATTACATTACTATCACACACCCAATATAATTATTGTATTTTTATATTTCAATTAGGTGATTGGTTGACATTAATCAAGGCTAAAAATTTACACAGCACAGCAGCCTAACTTAGTTGTATGCATTAACATGGTAAAAGACAAGACAAACACCACAATCCTTACAGAACTAATTAAGCCACGCATTCATATTCTTTGATTTTGATTTGTGGGGGGGGGGGGGGGGGGTGGGTACTGGGGTACTGGAGTTGGATAATTAGCCTCTTGTCACTCATAAGGTTGTAGACCAAATTATATAACTGACGAGCAGATTCAAAACATACTCACTCTATCAGTGGGTCTCCAAAAAAAACGCAGAAGTTCATATATAAAATAAAAAAATCCCTTACCAGTCTATTCACTTTCAGGTAGGGCTGCGTGAAAGTTGCCCTGAAAGCCGGCTGCTCCTCCCTAATCCCATCAGACTGGGTGCCAGCAAAATCACTGGACCTCCCACTGGACTCACTTTTACTCCAAACAGATTCGCTTGAACTCCCATCTGATTGGGAACCAGTATCAGTACAGTAAAAATCACTTAAACTCCCTGAAGACAGCAGAATGACATCGGATTTAGAAGCTTTGGGGACCACTCTACCCCCTCTAAAAACCTTGACACAAAAGCACTTACATCCCTCATACGTTATCTCTAGCTTGTCATGAAGCTGGATATTCTGCTCCTCCATGAATTTATCCCACCCATGTCCCCAATGTATTTCCTCCTTATCTCCAAACATTATATAAACGCGCGATAGGTTGTACCACTGGCTATCGTCTGCTCGGCGAGCTTTGATGTTAGGAGTATTAACCAGCTGATTGATTCTTTTTGGAATTGGCTGCAAAGATTCATCTTGGTTAGCTTAATACCATGAACTAGGACATCAATGCAGTCAAATATAAGGAAGACTCTCACCAAGGTAATAAACATGGACCTCTTTACCATGACTTCAAAAGTTAGCTTCTTGTTGGGTGCCATCTTTACCTAATACGTAAAATAATAGACATCATTATGCATAGAATATTTAGTGTCAACTACAACACATGAGTTCTATATAGACAACTTGGATGGCAAACCAGTAACATCATTGTTTTTCCACCACCTACTCAATTAGTTACAGCTACAACCACATATGAGTACAACCATTGTCATAAGACTGTAAATCTGTAATGTTGTTACGCTGTACATGACATCTACCTTGGTGACTTGGATTGAGTAAACCAAATCACCTTCTGTCTCAACTGGGGTGGTGCACAACTCTACTGCAAAAGCATTGATAATGTTCCATTCACATAATGTGCAAACATTATCCTCATCAAATGTAGAGACTGCTAATATTGTGTCTAAAAGTCTAGCAACTATACCTTTTGCAGTGTATAACATTCAATCATTAATACTTTAATAATGATATAAACAACTAATTTAAAATAACAAATAAACAATCCAATTAACAGTAAAAATAACAATTTAAATTAGAATTTTGTTTTATATGATATTTATTTATCAATTTTCAGTCTATTGAACCTTCATCAACACCCCAAAAGCGGACTCAAGTTATACCATATAATAAACAACCACCACTTTATACAATATTATCTTCCATTATAAAGTTATTAGTGAAATATCAAACATTGATACTCATAGATCTTATAGATTGTATTTTATAATATACCATACTTATGTGTCTTACATTAGCTGCCTAATAGGTAATCTCATAAAAAGTTACAAGGAACATACTTAATTAAACCCTAAAATCAAACTTAATTATTATAATGAATTAAACCGCATCCCAAAATAAGGAATATTAACAACTAAAAGTACTGTGTACACATGAATTTTTAAGGGAAATCTCAGTAATTCAGAACAATAGATCAAGTGATTGACTTAATCATTTAATTTACGTGTCATATGTTATTGGCTTGTAGTTGGCGTTTCGAATTATAAGTCCATAAATATATTTAAAAAGGGGAAATTAGAGCAAATCAAAGAATATGTCCAAACAATACTAATATTATGCACATAGAGCAAAATCATGAAATTAAACAAATCATATGACAATTGCATACCGGCATGCTTCAATTGAACTACATAATACACATTAAATTGACCCAAATAAATAATATAATCTAAATAACTAATGTGAATAAACCAAAAGTCACATAAGCCTCCGGTCAACAAGTACAGATTCAAGGTCAAAACCCCCTTATTTACCAATGGTTTTGTTTTGCTTATTATAAATTTTTTATAAAATTACGAAATCATCGATATAATTTTATTCAAACAATTAAGTATTAAGTAAAGTGAGAACGTTTGTTTACAAATGTTAAAATATTTTAAGCAAATGCAACAAGTATTCATACAAATGACTAATCGAATTAATGACAAACAAGTACAAATAAATTGGATCTGGATGTAATTTCGTCCAATTAATGGATTAAATCGTGATTGGTTTGAAATGTATACCTGCAATAGTTCGTGCTCGACAAATTTAGAGGAGTTCTGGTTGCCGGAGTTTGTTGACGGCGATACTTCGAATGAAATTTGGGGAGTGGAGTTTGTAGAGGATTTGGGTCTGAGGAGAGAGAATTTGTAGTTGAAAAGATCGATAGAATATTTGTGAGTTATGGGTTTTTGTAATTAATTTTATTAAATGAATTTTTTTTTAAAATTAATTTTTTTTTTTGGGAATTACAAAATGTTAGGGTTCAGGCGAAGGTGGGACTATGGAATATTCATGTAATTAATTTATTATTTTAAATTTGTCGAAAAATGGGCAGATTATCCTTTTTAGTACAGTATGTTACTCTTTATGTACTCCATACTATTATTGTAAGGCGTTTTGTTTAGTATCTAACTTTAAAAACCTTCTAGATTCGCTCAATCTATCAAATTACAATTGTATGACGGCGACACTTCATCAATTTAATCTGTACTCTAGCAATATACGACATAGTAACATGACGTCATAAAATTCAAAGAGCTTAAAATTGGGCAAATGTTTTTATTAATGTACGATACTACCGACTTAAAAATGTCTTACATAATTGAATAATTATTTCCAATAAAAATAATATTGTCAATTACCATTGAAGAGAATATACATGTGGTCACGTGCTTAATAAGAATAAAAAACTCTTGACTTCAGTCAATTATCATATAAAATCAACAAACGTATGTGTTGTTATTGTAACTTAAGTAGAGTCATAAAAACCGCTAATAAGTACGTTAACTTAAAAAAACAATTATATTTATGTATTCCACGAACCGTTGAATTACAATATATACTACTCCCTCCGTCCCATAAAAAGAACCACTCATTTGGGTTGATTATGCCAGTATAAATGAAGTTATGACGTAAGAAGTACAAGTATATTGGAAAGATAAATTTACATGGGGTTTGTAAATAAATAGTGAGAGAAAGTAATAAATTAACCCGGAAAAATGAATTTTTTATTCGGGGAAGCTATATTTGCACATATATTTGTTGCAAATTTATGGTGTTATAATGCAAATGGGTCATTTTTTAGGTACAAAGTTTTGGCCTTATGGGTCGCTTTTTTGGGGACGGAGGGAGCAGTTACTTAACCGGGCTCTCCCCGTGTTCTAATTAATCTTTTTACTAAAAAATTTATTATAATGTTATGGAAGACTGTGGACTCACCATAATCCTTTTACTCTTTGTACCAATATAATGATACCTTTAGTATCTAACCACATTAATTACATAAATACTAAAAACAAAATGTACATATCAACTTATAAACTCTTGTACTTATGCAATCTAAGTCGGATGTTCTCGTTAGTTTTTATTTCATCATCTTATATGTGGGACATACTATCTCCGGGTAAAATATAATAGTGTCATGATAATTTTTTATTTATTTCGCAATTAAAAAAAGAAGTCCAATTATTTTAGAGCATCTTCAATGGCAAGATACAATGCTTTGTATCTTGCTTTTGTATATTACCTAGCCTTGTGACCCGTTCCATGCACGAGTTATTACATAGAAAATTTTTCCATGTCTTGTGTTGCTTATTTGTGTTGTATGATTGGGCATTGTGTTATTGTAATGTCTAATTTTATATAATGTGGATTAATTAACTCAAATTATTTTATATATATTTTTTTTTTCTATTACTTTATTTTATGTTTAGGATATGAAAAGACTACGAATTTTTTTTGGTGCAGCTGAAATAATTATTTTCCTTACTTATATTTGCAAGTTATGGAATGCATAAAGACAAGATTTTTATTAATATTTTTTGTTTTTTGTGGTGATATGTGGCATACGAGTAATGTGTGATTTGTGTTTATAAATACTACGTATAGATAAATATAGATTTTTAAACTACAACACTTTGTAGCAACAAAGAGTTCTAATTGTAAGGTACAACAATTTTAAGTTTGTATAAAATAAATATTACAAAATAAATAAATAATTATACTCATGTTACCATATAGGTAGAGTGTATTTGTATTATTTCCAATCTACCATGTAGCTTCTATGGTCCTCAATTGATAGCATGGTGCACAATTTTTTCTTCTCCAATTGATAACTTAAAATTTTATTTACATTGCAAGCAATTCCTTACAATTAAAGCATTGGAGATGCTCTAATATTCCAATTACAGATATCCCAAATACAAGTTACTAGGAATTTGTACCACTATAAACTCATCTACTCCAAAAAAATTCCTTACAATTAAACAATTCCCTCCCCCCCCCCCCCCCCCAATTTGTCACCAATTGCATTGTAATTGTTAATGTGTAACTGGTTTTTGTATCTCTTAAGCATTGATGTATTGTTATTGAAGGATTGTTTCAATACATATTTAAGGTTTGAAATTAAATTTGAAGTTACAATAATTTTGTAGAAGTACTAAGGTGTTACTACTTTCAACCCCCAATAAAATTGTTAACATAATGATGATATTAATATTTAAACATTTAGTAGACCGTTATAATTGTGAGGTGTTGATAAACACCCAACTTCATACTATTACAGGAAGCAGATTAAAGGTTTGTTACATTTGTTAAGGCATGTACCTTATTCGTTAGGGTCTATAATTATTTAAAAAATTACATTTGTAATGGTAGTATATTCATTTAATGACAATTACATGAAGTATTGTCTTTGTTTATTTTATCAAAGTCTGGAAATAATGTAGAATTGGAGTAAATATATGGTGTTAAATTGAGTCATGTAAAGGAATCATCTCAAACGAGGCACTAAATAACAATAAGGAATACTTAGTTTGACAGTACAATAAACACAAATTCCTATTACAATTGTTTTGACTTGTGTGGTTATACATTCAATATTTAGAGGGAAAAATCTAGTATTCCCTCAGTTTCAATGTATAGAAGAGTTACTCTAGCCCAAAGCAAATATCCATGAAGATTGTGCTTGCAAGTTGAGTTTTTATTTTATAAAATTGATATATTAATAAACAGTGTATGGCAGGTTGTAACAAAATATGTTAACAAGATTAGACACGGGTTTATCGAAATGCATGTTCAAAAGGTATGTGTAAAAGAAGGATCCCTAGTTTATTTTTGAGTTTAACATTTCATGTTAATCCCCTATGACAATAATATGCATTTGTCATCGTGCCATTCTACTCTTCCACATATATTACATGTAAGAGTGATGTGGGTACAATATAGTGTAAAAGAAGATTGACTTTTCAAGTCAATAGATGATATGAACTTCAATTGTGTTGGGTAAAATTGTTACATGTTGTACTTAAGCGGACAACTTAGGACAAGTGGCCCGTCTAACCAAATGTTACATATGAACATTCTTACTGGATAATATTTGGAACCTAAGCCCAATTGGTCATATGTAGATGGAGATCATCAATCCGGCCCATATGTTGTAGCCTGGAGATCATCAAACCGGCCCATATGTTGTAGCCCTTGATGAAGGGGTATTTTGGACATTCTCTATACAATTTATGAAAAAACATTTTACAAAAATGTAGCAGTGGGTAATCGACCCTTGTGTGATGTGGTTGCAAGTAGGGTCAATATACCAGTTGTACAACTAAGATAATTAATTTTCTTTTCCACATATATTGTATAATATATAACTTAAACAAGTACAATGGTTTACTCATGATTTGTTTTCCGGTTATATTTTAATCTGTTATTTAATTTTAACTAACTATATTCAAGGGTAGTTGTGGCATCCTACGGAATTATTACAATAACGAGATTACATGTAAAACAGTAAGTGAATAACCCCTATAAAACTAATAAAGTATCTGATCTATGTGTGTGTGTATACATAGACATAGAGCTGACAAATGTAAATACCTACATCGCTTATATTAAATAAGTAAATAAAGTAAAATAGTATTTGCATGATTTGTAACTTATTATAGTAATAGTTTTAAATATTTCGTTGTTTTACGATTAAATTGTATAACCGTTTACCAGAATGTTTTAAAACAGTAAGTTAGATATTAAAATTATACAAGTATTGTCTGTATCATTGCATGGTTGTATTTTCACTTATTTCAGGGATTGTATAAATAGGTAATTTGTAAAAACTTAACAATAAAATATTGTATATTGTGGTTTTCAAAAAAAAAAAAAAAATTCCATATTGCCTATTGGTGCACAGTTGCACACATCATGTTTGTGCTATACCATATCTTCGGAATTTCGAGTAAATAACTTAAATGAAAAATAAATAAGGATACCTAAAGAAGAGTATAGCCAACCCTATAATCCCAGAAAAAACCTCGTCCCTTTGTCGAATCCGCCGCCTATTCACATCCATTTAGATCCACCGGACCTGGTTGTCCAATCCCCCTTTTTACACACACGCAACTCATTAATGGTATTAATGGACTATTCAAGTTAAGTGCGGAAACAAGAATTACAAACACACGGATCCAGGGAGTTCTTCTTAGTGGCATGTCGGTGGATCTTGACTGATGTTGGTGTGAAATCGTGTAGTCGCTTCCAAGGTTAAAAGGTTCAATTGGTAACATAAACTCTTAACTTTTTGTTTTTAAACTAATGTTGGTATTGTTTAACGATTAGATAACATTTGAGTAACATGTGATGCTGTGTATTAGAATTTGAATGTTCAGATATTGCCGATACATTGTTGAATTAAATTCGCTGTGTTAATTAAAAATATTAAAATCACGTAAACTCATCTCCAAATCTTCCCAATGTAGTGCCCTCAAGTATGTCCAGGTAATTTAGATATCGGGATTCACAAATTCAATCAAGTGTTTCGAGATTTAGATGATTTGGGTGGAAATGCACAATATATCTAGCACCGTTTTCATGTTTATTTGCGCTTTGAATTTAATGGCTACTAATAGTTGGGTTGTATTATTGTTATTCGAAGTTCTATTCTAATTAACACGAATTTGTTTAACTTTATGCCCTTGTTATTGAATAATAGTGTTTTGGGCTTGCTTTTCAGAAGGGAACACTACTTTAGGTATGCTAATGAGAAGTGATTTAGTTTCTATTGAAGGGAATTACTAGATGTTGTGTTACTTGGTCAATGTGTCCCCAAGTTACCAAGGGATTTATCAATTGGGAACACTGTTTTTTGTATGATAATGAGAAGTGCTCACTTTTGGGAACAATGTGCTTGCTCCATTAATATGTAAATATGAAATAGAAGTTATAATTAGGATATGCAAATGAAATTCGATTGATCTTATTTTTATACAACATAATGACATATAGATTCGTAGATTGATACGTGTTTGACACCTTTGGTGAAGGCGCACAGACACTACAATCCTTATCAACTATCCTTAATAAGCCCAACACTTAATAAGCCCTCTAATGTACCTGGTACCTGAGTAGTATGTTATGACTTAAGAGTGCAGACGCTTAATCCAATTTCAAACACATATACTACAGCATAAAATGTCATCCGACTTTTGGGGTTCGCTTGAACTGAATTTGTTACTTCTGAATACAGATTATACTGTCATAATGTTTATTCTTTATGTGATGTCCAGAAAGAGGGTCAAATGTATCCTATTTGGTTTCAATTCATTGTTGACGAATCTCGACGCCATCGACTGGTGAGTTAGTTCAAAAAACAGTCATTTATTTTCCAGAAATAAACTATTTTCATGTTAAACTAATCTATACAATATGGTCATCAACTAATATTGAACAAATTCTTCCTAAAAGGATCAGTGAGCAAATTCACATGGCATCTGGGAGTTTTTTCATTGCTAAAGGACACCAACGCCACCGTGGTCAAATTTTCCAAATAAGCATAAATTTGGTAAAAATGGGAAAACAAAATAAGCTTGTAATTGAGGATGGATGGAAAGAATTCATACGTCTAAATGATATACAATTACGAGATGTCGTTGAGATGTACTATTTTCGGGATTGTCATTTCAGGGCAAAAGTAATACGAGATGGTTGGGTGGTAGAGGACGGTGATGATTGTGTTGATGATAGCTTTAAAATTCCTGTTGATAATGAATCACGTACGTTCAACACTCGATTCACAGAGGAGTACATAAACAAGGGGATGATGGTAAGAGTATGAAGCCTTCTTTGTGGTATATATATATATATATATATATATATATATATATATATATATATATATATATATATATATATATATATATATATATATATATATATATATATATATATATATAGTTTCATTTCATAATGTATTCTCTCCCAAAACCCTGTTACATACTAATGTCAATTCGTTGACTCTTAATGGCAGTACGTTCCAGTTGCGTTTGCAAGGGAGAACCTGAGCGGCTACTGTAGACACCCATTTGTGTCTCCCCAAAACCAAACCCAGTGATGAGTACCTTTCACGTCGAATCATAATCGAATGAAACGAAAGTGTGGAAAGGTCTAGTGTTGCGGAAGTTTTATTTCCTTTCTCTTCTCTCTGTTTTTGAAAACTTATTTTAAGAAAACAACCAATCCAGTTTGGTTGGTCCATGATATGGGTCCAATAGTAGTGTAGTTGGATGGGGCTTGCAAAGACCTTTCCAACGATATATTATAAGCCCAATTTCGATGAATATTGAGGAAGTTATGGCCAATTTACTAAACTGGGCCCGGTTTGAGCTTTATATACGGCCCAATGATCTTGGAGAGGGCCTAATATGATTTATCATTCCTAATGCAATTAGGAATGGTTTTAGTCTTCTAGAAGGTTCTTTTTATTCCTAATTCAATTAGCATTGATAAGTTGACTTTGTTGACTTTTCAGAGTTTTAATTAAAATCAAATAGCATTTTCGAAGGAATTATATTATTTTATCCTCCAGTACGGTAAACTTATCGAATTTTCGAAAACGCGTTAAAATCAAGCTTGGCGTCCAACCCCAGGCCTTGGCGCCTGGAACCAGGCTTGGTGCCTGGCGCTAGCCATTGGCGCCTGGCGCTAAGGCTGGTGCCTGGCGCCAGCTAGCCAGGGTTGGCGCCAGCTCTGTTTCCTGAGCGTCAGACTCTGTTTTGTTAATTTATCTTTTTTGGCTGATTTTCTCTATAAATATCGTATTAAAAACTCCGTTTTCATCATCAATCATCATCTACATCTATCATTCACCATTCATTCACCAATTCTTCTCATTCACATGTTTTCCTCAACAATTAGTTTTAATTAGCATTCTTTCATTCATCTCCCTCATTCATCTTTCCTCTAAACTTTGTCTTCTTATACAAAATTCCGCATTCACAAGATTTAGAAACACCTAACCATATTCGAAGTTGCCTTCGCCCTAGACGTGAAAGGTTTTAATTTCTGAGGGTTTGGTCCCAAATCTCTATTTCAATTATTTAATTTGATTTGTTTGTTTATTATTTTCCTTAAAGTTACTAACGTGTGTATTTTGTTATTAGAAAGAGGTACGAGGCATCAAAGTAAGTGCTTTAATTGGTTTTAATTGATGTTATGATGTAGAAATCATGTTTACATTGTTATTATGATATTCCTAGTATCATGTCTAGGGTAATTTTAATATTAAATATGATTGTTACGATGCTTCCTATGTTCTTCCTAATATTTATGATTGTTAGTATCATGTTAGGGCTAAAGCCTTGATTTTTATTGCTTAGTGAGATGCTAGGGTTTGTTATTAATCTTGTTAGTATCATGCCTAGGATCTTGCTATTATTATTATGCTTTAATATTAACATGAACATGATTATGATTATAATTGTTATAATTTATGATGATTATGAATATTATTATTATTTTGATGATGATTATTTTATTTATGATTATTATTGTTATGATTATAATTTTATTGTTGTGATGTTGATTATTATTATGTTGCTTGATTATATTTATTTTTATTGCTTGATCACCTTTTATGCATGTTTAAAGGGAATTTGGTACTTGTAATCACGCTTAATAAGATAATTAATAATCTTGTTTAGGGTTAATATGATTATAATTTCAAATGATCACCAATAATAGATTTATATGTGCATTAAATTCAACCAACATAGATAAACAAGTTTAGGGTTAATCCTATTGATTGCATGTTAATTAAAAAGTGCACACGAATACGAGCAGAATAAAGTAGAGGCCTATTATTAGGGCAGGTTCAATCTCTTTTAGATTGGATTTGTACCATCATCCCCGAACCCTTATTTGGTTCATGACCTTATGGAGTTGACGATCTCTTGGATCGTTAAGGTGTGTAACCTTCATCCTGTGAACGGTTTACAAGTTCCTTAAAAACTTGTTGGCGACTCTTTTGCTCTATCTTCTTCCCTTTTGGACGCCACCGTACTTTAGTGTATGATCACAGTGGGGTTCAAGCTAGTGGGATTTAAGGCTTGAAATTATTCCCTACAGCTACCCAAAGTCAGCTGTTGTGGAAATCGTAGTTGCTAAAACAAGCAACTCCTATCGTGCATCGATGCAGATTAAGTATGATGTGTGCAAAAACGTAGTGGAATGTATGATCAATGAAGGTGTTAAGTCCATGATATCAAAAGAAGGATTTGGGGTTGGCCAAGAATTGACAGTGGAGTATTTTGGTGATGTGAAACCTCCAATATTCTACATCCCCGAATGAATTTGATTGATTCCGGTAATCTAATTTCCTTAAATGTAAATAGTACACATTTGACATTGGTACTCATAAGTGAAAACCCCACAGTGTTGGTTTCTGCGTTTACAATACTAGTAAGTAGTGCTGTAGATTACTACATTTGGTTGATAATATGACTTAAAGATTGAAAATCTAACTTAATGATGTTTTTCTTTGGGAAACGTCAAATATATTCCCAATTAATCTTGTGTATGGGCTTCTAATTATAATGGGCTGTAGTTTGTAATGAACCTTGTGCATTTGTAATGGGCTGTAGATTTGCATTGTGCTTATTTTTGTAATGGAGTTATGTTATAGTAATCTGCCATAACGTGAAAACAGTATAGATAAGCAAATGTGGACTGACCTGTAAACATGATAGGCCTGTAAGGATGTCATTGGGCTAAGTACTATATGAACCAAATGGAGTGAAAAGTGTTCGCATTGTATTTGATTCTGGGTTCTCAAATAATGTATCTGGTAAGGGTCGTTTATCGGATTGGGCTGGGAGGCCCAAACTGAAACAGTACTATAATCCATTATAAATTTGGCCGACGGAAAAAACTCCATTAAGAACATATGGCAATAATGAACCCATTCAGTAATACAAAAAATGGTTACAAAACCATTTATTAATACAAATGGTTACAAAACCATTTATTAATACAACTAAGGTTTTAATTTTGAAAAATGTTTGGTAATTATTATGTGTAACAAGTGATCGTATTAAATTTGGCTAAGAAATTAATCCAATTAGAATTTGCGAAAGTTATATAACCATTTATATTGGTTACATTAATATATTTTTTTTTATTGTTTTTTATTTCGGGTTTTTTTTTTCTTTTAATTTTTTAGTTTTTTGGTAATAAAACCATTTTTTGTTTTTGGACAAACCCAATATATAACCTTTTTAAAAATCAAATAAAGAAAAAACCCGAATAATAATCCATATAATTCATACAAAGCAATAAGTCACAATAACAACGCAATCACTTCTTAAAGTTCCTAAAAATTTATGTTTTAGGGAATTAGGCAGATACTAATGTCAAAGGGGCACACAAATAATACAATTGTGTACATGGTCAGCTTTAGAAGGTTGCCGATACGTCGGAAGAATTTTGGGGTTGGCTGTCACCTTCGGGAACATAATCCAAGTGACTAGGCAGAACATTGTCTCGCATCTCTCCACGAACCTATCAACACATGGAAAACCATATTAATAAACAATCTTAGCCTAATGAGAGTAGTAACATAGCCAGCTTTAGTTATAAGAGGAAACGACATACATGAATTTTCCTTACGCAATTCGTTGGCGTATCATGGGCTTGATCAACCATATTAGCTACGACTTTTTTGGGCTGTGATACATATAAACTCCACAATTAATAGTATGTTACAAATCAAGTGACTTATTTTGAACGTATTTCTGCTAAACAAAAAGATTTAACTTCTACCCAAACAAATTTACAAACAACGAAAAAAATAAAGTTTTACCTTCTTTTTGGGAGGTACTTTGTACCCAATTTCAGCAAGGGTTTTGTACCTAACAGCCTTGGGCCTTCCTCGACCTCTCTTATTGGGAATGGGGTCTTTCAGCACTACTCCAATGTCAGGAGGCCCACCGCAGGTTTGCTCACTTGGTGGTTCATAAGGTGCTTCATCATTTGTCGAAGGTTGGGGAGGAGACATCGAAGGTGCTTCATCATTTGGCTTCTGAACTGATGATGATGTTCCCCTTTCATCTGCACTGGGTATAACCGTAGTAGCGCCATCTCCAGGATAACTCATTGCAACTGTTTGTTCTAGCTTCCTGGTCATACACTTAGTCACTTCAGACTTTAATCTACCAAGCGATGCTAACACCATCTCCATAGTCTCATCGTTAACCATGGACGCCTCATCACATATTCCTTCAAACACATTCATAAGCCTATTGTAGCGGATAACTTCAACAGACTTACTTGGATCATGGTAGGAAACCTTCACCCTAGTGTGCTTACGCATTATGTCTTTGCGCCATCTGTTAACAATGTACTTGTTTGGCACCTCCTTCACAAAATTTAAATCAAGGATCCTTATAATGTGCTTACACATGATACCATGTGTTTCAAATTTACGGCAGTCACATAAAATCTCCTTAGTGTCCGTGTTGAAGGTTGCACAATAGAACCGCCGTCGATCTGTTAACACTTCCTCGCTTGACCCTTCAGGGACAATCCACACACGGTCCTCAATTACATATTGAATCTCATTCTCAGACACCCTAATTTCATCACGAGGATAGCAGTACATCATCCTACAACATTCGGTTTGAACCTCTTGAAACTTTGTGTTAGTGTAGAGCTTTTGAAAAACCTTCTCCACGTTGAAACCAGTAACCAGTCTTCGAAGGTACTTAGAGCATTTTGCGTCTGCGTCCGTCTCATCTTTAACCCGCTTTGTCATAGCTCTAGAGTACTTTTGTGGGAATTCGAATAGTTTCGTCCGACGATTAACAAAACCATCAAAAAAGTTGTTGATACTCTCCACTCTTTGTGTTGTCTTCATTCCAGCCCAAAAATATTCCTTCATAAACGCGGGCACCCACATATGGCGTTCCTTAAAAAACACAGTCAGCCAGTCATTATCGTGCAATTCATACTCTTTTACAAATGATAGCCACCTGCTTTCAAACTCTTTCACTGTAAAACTTTCGTACACAGTGGCCTTAAGTACGTTTTTGAACTCCTTATACCTGAAAACAGCAGAGCAATTTTATTAAGTAAAACCAACAATGATGGACTCGTATATCTTTTTTTAATAATAATATTGTTTTACGAACGTAGTGCAACACATATTCAAATCATTTATATATTTTTTTTAACGAGATAAGAATGTTATAATGCACTATGATTATAACTCTATGTAATACTAATCTACTTGTTGCGCATTGAGACGCATACTGTTACACCGTATACCTTTTACATTTACCCAACTTCTCTGGAATTTTTTTCATTATGTGCCAAATGCACCAACGATGCCTTGTTAATGGCATGATTTCCTCTAGTGGCTTCCTCATTGCAGCCGCTTGATCTGTTAGAATTGCTGCCAGTGCACGATTATTCATGCATTCTAACCATTGTTTAAAAATCCAGTGGTGTGTATCGCAATCCTCGCGGGAAACCAACGCACATCCCAACAGAATTGATTGTCCATGATGGTTAACACCTACAAAATTGACAAATGGTAAATCATACTCATTAGTCAAATATGTAGCATCAAAGCACACAACATCTCCAAACTCTTCGTAAGCAACACGACTCCTAGCATCAACCCATAATACATCTTTCAATCGTCCTTCATCATCCAACCTCTGTGAGTGGTAAAAATTTTGACTCCCAACTTGCATTTTGGCAAAATAAGCCATCATCGCCGTTGAGTCACCGCCGACCATTTGTAACCTCCGTTCCTTGTACACCTCGTGTTGAAGGTCTTTTACAGTAAATGCAATGTTCTCGGGTCCACCACTGTCATTAACCATACAACTATGAATTTGGGATACTGGCACACCCTCCTCAAAATAATTCAAAAGCTGCCTCCTAACCCTAGATGTATAATTCTTCATCCGATACTCCTTAACTAGCTTTTCCTTGCCTGGTGAAGTTAAGTGGGTATGTTCCAAATGGACTTTCTTTAAAGTCCACACACCATCCTTATCGAGACTTCCATATATCATTGCTTGGCAACCACATTTCTTAGACCGTCGTTTTTTACGACTAAGTTCATCCTCACAAACTACACCATCAACAACTCCACCAAACCCAGACGGATCCATTGATTTTGCCCTCTTCTTAGCCTCCCTCTGAGCCCTCATGTCTGGTCCCCCCCAACACTCACACCTCCAAGTTGTTGCTGTCCGATCTCTTTTCGGACCCTTAGAATATACCCCTTGCACTCTACAAACCCCAAAACCTTTTTGTTCGGCATATTCTTTGTAATATGCTTCCACATCTTTCCAATTGTTGAACACCATTCCAATTTTAGGAGCCTCGACATATGTGTGTACACTAACATGATTACTAGCCACCGTGGTTTCAACCGTCTCCACTGTTTTGATGGGGGACCTGTGGGTTACATAAGTTGGACTAGGTGATCCAGGACATCTAGGTGGACTGAGTTCCCTATCCACATAAGGTACAATTTCATCTCCGACTTCACAACATTGGTGTCCATCATCTTCCATACACGAATCCCCTATGCATCTGCACCTAACCCCACTCCCCTTATCTTGCAAACCATCCACAAGTCCAACAACAGCAGGCGACACAGTACAGTTCTCCATGTCTAGTTTAGACGTCTTCCAATTTCTAAAACAAGCAAACACATTCTAGTTAGAGTGTCAATAAACATTAATTTCAAATGGCCAGTTAATCTAAATAGTTTAATCTTAAAAACTTTCATATTGTATCAAATATCTCTAACCTAAATCAAGATCATTAATCCACTCTTTCAACGACTACTTTAATCTACACTAAAACATATAAGAATATAATACTCAATCATCTATACTTAGACAAATAACAATAATCCTACTATGTGATTTGAAGATATCAATACTCCCACTTAGTAACACTTCACACAAACCCATACGTACGAAACAATTATAAAATTATTAAACCATTTATATTAACCTTGCGACATCCTTAATACCACGCGATCAAATCTAAAATCAGTTCCCTATTAAGCTCTATATACACGCCATACTTACGATTATCCACCAAATAACCAATGCTCCAAATTACTAAATAATTGCATTACATTAACAATTTTATTACAATACTAATCATACATGCTTTAAATTACATAGTCCTTATTATAACTTGCAAATAAGTACACAACTATTATATATCAATGCAAATTCGTTAAAAATCACTAACACACACCAATTTTAATACAATTTCAATTACTTTTAACACATGGAACATAATATTGTCCAGCACAGAGTTTAAAATAATTTATACATAAATATTCATTAATATATACAAAATTCGATTACATTAATTACATATGAACAAGAAAATTTACATTAATCCAATTACAATCAATAGTTTGAACTTACTCTAGTATTCGAATTAGCAACAAATTGGCAGCAAATTCGATACCAAAATCACTCGCATCAACCTCCTGATTCCGAACTCACTTGCTATAACAATGGATATAATGGTAGGTGGTGTTTTTGAATCAAGCACATCAAAACAATAGCAAGCACCATTAGTGGATATATACAAGACAAATCCTTTCGAATTCAAAAAAGGGCCATTTTCATCATAAGTGGATATAAATAGGACAAATCATTCACAAAGTAGCATATATTATTTGTGGTGAGGATGCCTATACATTTTGCACAATGACGTTGCTCTAAATAGATGACGGCTGAAGATAGACGGCAGCATCAACCGTTAACATTTTTTGTCTACGAGGCATCCTACTCAGCAGCTGACTACTTGCCAACTTTACAAGCCCTCCTTAAGTGGCAGTTTGCTGTTCACTTTAATTACAAAAGGGCCATTTTGATTCGAAAGTTATATTGATCAACAAGATCAATGGGGGCGCGCTCCGATTTCTTCAATCTGGGGCCACGATTTCTAAAATCAAATTGATTTGAGTCCCCAAATTCAACTTGATTTGATTTCTTAAATTGGCCACGATTTTTTAAATTAACCCCAAATCGTTTGAAAAAAGCGTGGCGTCAAATTCAATCAATTAAATTGATAACACGATATTATACACTATTTATATGTGATATTTGGTCATGTTTTATTGTGTTTTCTTCATTCTCCTAATCTTTTTGAGCTATTATTCTTTCTATTTTGATACTACTCTTCTCGGTTTGTTTGTTTTTGTTTTTATAGGAATATGGCTCGATTTGCATGGAATTCATTTTGATCGCGAGATATTTCTTTATATGGAGCGTTTCTAGCACCAATGGAGCATTTTGGCAGCCTACTCCACAGCTTGGTTGTGGCGTGCAACCTTATGGACACAACCTGGTTGTGGGCGTCCATTATTAGAGCAAAGGAGAGGCGAAGACAGCCCGCTCCACAGCCTTGTTGTGGCGGTTTTCTTCGTGCCACAACCTACCTGTGGCAGCTCGTTTCGATGGCGTTTGAGAGTCCTATTTAGATAAAAATATCTACTTTTATGCTAGGATATAAATAGGTTTTAGATAATCTTTTATTTATCACTTTATCACTTTTTCAGATATTATTTTTAGACTTCTTTTTGGGGTATTACGTTCTTCCATATTATTTTCTAGGGTTTTGCTTTCAAGATTCAAGATTTCATAATTAATTCCAAGTATTGATTTCTTCTCTCAATTCTCTTATTTTATTATTGTTAATTATGTTTTCTTTATTGATTATAGTTCTTGATTTCATTAATATGTGTGAGTAGTTTCCCTATTCCAAGATCTAGCGGAACCCGAATATGATTAATGCTTGATTTAATTCTTTAAATTCTCTAATGATAATTGCAATTGATATGCTTAATTGATTGTGCTCATGCCAATACTATATTAGGGATAATTGGTATTGTTATTAATCCATTGTTTTAATCGCAATGGGAGTTGGGTTTTGACGGGTTTGAATAAATCAATTAAGGGTTTGAAGTTCATCACGAGAGTAGTTGAATGGATGATTAGGAAGTTAGAGTAATGTGCTCAAAGTCTTTAATTTACATGATTTCACGGAAGTAGGCTTGATTGTGATTAGGGAAGCCATTGATAACTCGGGAGAGACCATTGGTAATATTCAGGGATTACTTTTCCTCTTTAATCAATTGAATTATATGTTAGGGGTAGAACTATTATTGCATTAATTGTATTCGTGGTAATGCTTGATCTTGGATGTTTTTATTATTTGATTATCATTTTTTTAGTTTAATCGTCGCTCTTGATATTTAGTTATTAATTCTCAATTATTTGATTTGGTTACTTGCTTAGTATTTACTTGAGTCTATTTAATTAGTTGAACCATAGTCTCTTGGGATCCGACCCTTGCTTGCCCGTCTACATAGTAGTGGTCTAGTTAGGTTTATTTTTGTTAGGTACGCGACACGCCTATCAAATTTTGGCGCCGTTGCCGAGGACTAACGGTTTCATTCTAGTTATTTGTGATTCGTTTTACTGAGCATATATTTTGTTGCTTCGGCTATTGTTCCTTGTGTCTTTGATCTCCCGTTTTAGTTTCTTTGTTGCATGCAAACTCGAAGTTCAGGTTCAGATGATTTAACACCTTTTGATTCTGAGATCGAAGCTACTGCAAGAAGACGAAGAGGTAGAAGAAGGAGAAATCGAAATATAAGAAACATGGTCGACCCAGGAACAAAATCTCTTTTGGAGTATGGTATTCCGGATACAACAACCGGATTCCTCTCTAATATTGTTAGTCCACCTGTCACCGCTCAGAGCTTTAAATTGAAGCCCTAGTTCATACAATTCATCTCTAGTGATTCTTTTGCGGGCTCACCGAATGATTGCCCTGTGACTCACATAGACAGTTTCTTGGAGAAATGTGACACTATGAAGCTAAATGGTGTCACTGATGATGCTATTAGACTACGCCTTTTCCCTTTTTCACTACGGAATAGAGCAAGGGAGTGGTTACGAGATGAAGGTATTGGTTCTTTTGATACGTGGGATAAGCTTGTCAAGACCTTCTTAGTGAAATTTTTGGGGCAAGAGAAAACTGCAAAATTAAGAAACGAGCTATCTACCTTCCATCAATCTAATGATGAATCCTTATATGAGGCATGGAGAAGGTTTAAGCGATTGCAGAGACAATGCCCTCCCCATGGTATTCCAGAATGGATGTTGATCCAAACATTCTACAATGGTTTAACCCATGAGTTTCGCATATACATTGATGCTGCGTCTGGAGGTTCTATCATGACGAAGAATCCAACCGATGCGAAGGATTCGATTGAGAAGATGGCGGCTAATGATAATTACCATCCAAGGGGACGAAATGCTATCAACACAGGTAATAAACATGATGTTGATGCTCTAACCATGTTGAGTAGATATGTGCAGGCGCTACCTCATAAAGTCAATCAACTCCAAGCTGAGTCCCCTCAACCCTCGATGGAAACTTGTCAGATGTGTGGATTGCAAGTCCATACTGCGCGGGAGTGTCAGCCCAATTATGATGGAATGACGATTGATCAAGCTAATGCTTTCTATACCACGACCTCCACAAGGCCAGTTGATGAAGGGTGGAGAAATCATCAAGGGTTCTCATACAAGAACACTCAAGCTATAGCAAATCCTCCACCACCACCAGCTTTTCAAGCAAGGGAACCTTTCAATCGACATCCCATGCACCAACCACCACCTCAATCTTCAAATCTTGAATCCATTATGGAGACTTTTGCTACCTCCCAACGTCAACAACAAGAGCTTATATCAAAGCAATTTGATTTACAAGCAAAGCAAAATGAATATTTTGAAAACTCGATTCAATTGCTTGTTGCTCAAAATAAGAGGATAGAAACTCATCTTTCTCAACTATCACAACAAGTGAGTCATCTATAAACTCTTCAAGATCAAGCAAAAGTCCAAACGAAACAATGCAATGCAATTTTCGTGAAAAGAGATGGATTGACTACGGGGGGATTAGAGGAGAAAGTGTGCAATCTGGAGTCAAAAACTGAAATGAGCGAGAATGAAGGTCCCAAATATGTCGCTACACAAGCCTATGAGGAACCGATGTCTTTCCCGCAAAGGTTATCAAAAGCCGTGCTCGATAAGCATTTTGGGAAGTATTATGAGACTCTTAAGAAGGTATATGCTACCATTCCTTTTTCCGATCTTGTAATTCAAATGCCTCAATTTGCAAATTTTGTGAAAGGAATTCTAGATCATGATCATAATGATAAGAAATTAGAATGTTTGGTAGTAAAGGAGAAATGTCGTGATCTTTTACATGATAGCTTACCACCTAAATTGCATGATCTTGGTAGTTTTACTATCCCTTGTATGATAAACGAAACATATTTTGATAGGGTCTTGTGTGATCTGGGTGCTAGTGTTAACTTAATGCCTTCTTCAGTATATGACAAATTAGGTTTGAAAAACCTTAAACCCTCTCCTATATCTCTTCATATGGCTGATAGAATTGTTAGACTCCCTAAGGGTGTAGTTGAAGATGTATTAGTTGGGATTGATGAACTTGTTTTTCTTGTTGACTTTGTTGTAGTGGATATGAAAGAAGACCATAAGATCCCGCTTATCTTTGGTCGCCCTTTTCTTGCTACAAGTCAAGCTTTAATAGATGTTCCTCAAGGACAATTGACCATTAGAGCTCAGGATAAGCAAGTTGTGTTTAAGCTTTTCAATGACCATAATTTCACTTTTGATGGTGGTACTTGTTTGAGAATTGATGCTACTAACCCTTTGGTTGATAAGTGTGTTTTTAATAGATATCTTGTGAGCGAAAATGACTATATCAACTTTTGATGGGTTTAGCTACATCAAAATGAGTTCGGATACAAATTATATCAACTCTAGTTTGAAGGAGTCATATACATGTGAACACAATTACAGACAAGACCGTAGAGAATCCTCTCTGCGTGGTGGTGATCCAGGTTGAGCTATAAAAGGAGGTCGAGCTTATGACCTTAAAAACAAGCGCTTTTTGGGAGGCAACCCAACTTTCTAACTCTTAATTTAGCTTTTTTTTAGTTAGTTTTTTTAATTCTTCTCTCAAAAAAAAAAAAAAATAATAATAATAATTCGTGCCGCTACTATTCCATTGCTTCTTGTAGGAGACTCGTTGGAATAACTAAGGCGGTTTGTTTTGAGGAATTGTTACACTTTGGAACTTCATGGATAAAAATTTTAAATTGAGGATTTGGCGCGAATGAATTCGTTTCGATGCATTATATTAATTACTCGAGCCCTCCTCGTCTACCTCCGCCATAATGCTTTGTGAGTACTTTTCCCCTATTTTATTTATTCATGACATATTGTTGCACTGTGGACATTGCAAATTTTAAGTGTGGGGGAGGGTTTTATTATCCCAATGAATGATAAATCATGCTTCTCTGTGCCCCATACTAAAAAAAATTATTTTGATCATTGGTATATGATGATGAGTATTGTGGATAAGTTGCCATGATTTGATATTTGATTGCTTTGATGCTTTAACATGCGTCAATTTTGTCCAACTGCTTGTGAATATAGTGCTTGACTAGTTGATTTGGTGAGGAATGTGTGTTAGTTCCTGGTATGTCAATGAATTTGAGTATTGGTTTGCAACTACGAGTAGTGTTTCATGACTCACTATTATGCACATTGAGGAGGACGAAGGCGTTGTTCTCTTAGGTAGCCTTCAGATGAATTTAGATACAGTTTTTCCCTTCTTGCTACCCATCACTAGTAGAAAAATACAAAAAGGCACCGAGGCATGGCCACCGGTTTTTAAAAACCGGTAGGAAAAAAATGGGCGGGACTAGGCTTTTTATAATTGCCACCGGTTCAAACCGAACCGGTGGCATATGTTTTTAAGGCCACCGGTTCAAAACCCGTGGCAATAATAAAAAACAAATTCGCCCCTCTATTTTCTTTCTCTTTCCGCGTTCTCAGCTCTTTCTCTTTCCTCTGTCTCGCGTTCTCTCTCTCTCTTCTTCCTCCTCTCTCCTCAACTAGATCTCCCTATTCTCTCTCTCTTACCTCTCTCCACTGTGCCGTCGTCCATTCCTCCCGCTTCCCTCTATTCATGTCCTAGCAACGGCGGCAGTGGCGCTAGGAGCTGATACAAACCCACCTCTCGTCGTTTCCCCCTCGCGAAATGATTTTCCCTGAAGGTTCGTGCGTTTTTCTTCTTTTCTCTGTAAATAATTTCATTATTTCGTGTTTTTTGAGTTTTCATTTTTGTCAAATTTACAATTTCATGTTTTCGGAAACCAAGGGTTTTATGGATTTCGATTTAATTCAATATTACTCCATAGAAATTGTTCAATTCCTTTCTCAATTACATGCAGCTTCGCAATTACTGAATTTTGACAACATTTCATTGTCAGATTTGTTAACACCATATAGATCTGTGTTTTTGTGCTTTCAAATTACTGATGTGCAGTGGAGCGAACCTGGGTACGGGATTTAACTCGGGTATTGAGGCCATGTGAAGGTTGGGTATGGTAATGAGTTTGATGACGATGAGGTAAAGGATGTTTCTTAATAATTTTTCTGCATTTTCGTGATAATCTGACCCTAATTACAGAAAAAATTGAACTTGATATGGGGCTTATCGATTTTGTCTTTGATCATGTATATTTATATAGGTTTTATCGTGAGATTTGATTTATATTTGTGATCAATGTTGAATTTTGGTTTGTCTATAAATCACTGAATTCTTAAGAAATAGATATGTAGGAACTCAATTTTGGTCGAACAATTTAATTTTGAAGTACTGTTTTTTGCTCGTGAGATCTGTCAATATTTTGTGTGTATAGTATTCATTTGATTGTTATCTAATGGATTCATCCGAAACTCGAAATTATTAGGTGTTGAGCTTTTGTCTGACTCATACCCCTACAAGGAACTCTTCAATGGATGCCTTTGGGACGTAGATGGAAAGGTATGAATCTGTACAAATCTTTTCATTTCTTGGAAGTTTGTGAATTATGGTTTTCTGGGCTTGCAACTAATTGATGTGGTATTATGTGATTATCTACTTGCAGTGGACTGTTAAAGGTGGTGTTGATGTCAACATTAGTGTCAACCCTTATGCTGAAAAATGGGTAAACGTCTCAAGGAATAAATAGTAATGTCTAAGGGGGTTGTATGAAGATATGTTGAATTCACTCAGATGTTACCAAGCTAAGGATTATGTTCTGAATTTTAAATCTGCTGTTAATGTTCCTCTGTTGTCTCTGAATGAGGCTTTGTTTTGTTTGAAATCCTAAATCTGATGCAAGGTCTAAGGGGGTTGTTTTGCTTGAAATAATGATGATGATTTTGCTACTTGGATTTGAAAAAGATCTTGAAAAGATGCAATGTTTTATTGTTTTGGTTGTAATGATGATTTTGCAGCTCGAATTAGATAATATATTAATAGTTGTTGTCGTTAGCTACTTTTTTTCGGGAGCTATATATAGAGTGAGAGGGTGGGAGGTGGAGGTTTGGCTTCTACTTAATTTTTTTTCAAACTGATGAATATTGCACTTGTACATTAGCAGTATATGGAATGAAGTGCTCAAATGTGTTATGAGTCTCTTTCAACGTTCTGTCAATTTGGGCCTTGTGATGTCTCTTGAATCTTTATTGCTCATAATGTGCAGTGGACATGTTTAGTTCTGCTTTGAAAAATTGAGTCTGCATGTCTAGCACCAGGTCTCCTTGTTTATTGGCTATTTAAAGATGTGTAGTGGCTGTCCCTTCCAGCCTTCCTGCTTTTTACATAAGAAATCATGAAATTTCTTTTGCCTTTTGCTTAGTTGTTTGTGCATGGATGGAGTTGCTAGTTAATTTCAATATCTAATCTCTTTGAAAGTGCACACCTGTCTACTGCCCTTTTAATGCATAAATCCTAATGATCTGATATACAGAATTTATCTTATGCATTATGCATATTTTATTTTTAATTATTTTACCCTCAGCTTGTAGATCCTGATGTTTTTAATTACTTTTACAAAATGCATATCCTTGACCTCTTTGAATTTTGATTAATAATTTACTTATCTTATGTTGAAGTTCATGAGATTTGGTCACATTTCCTTTTCTTTGTATATATCTTAGACATGGCTAAATTAGACCTTTCTTGACTACCTTTGAGATGATTTCAATCATATTTTAGAACAAAGTTAATGATAGGTAAATTTAGAGAAGTTAAGTCCATTGAAATAGATTTTTAAAATCAAAAGTTAACATATATGCCTAGATGTATGCTTAGAGTATACAAATAGATCTTCCAGTTTCTTTTTTTTTTTTTTTTTGATGAATAATGATTTTCCAGTTTCTAATTTCATGTTTTTGATAATTTCTTAGGCTTTTTGTTTGTTGCTCTGATACTCCGTATCTTTCTTAGGGAAGTATCAATTATTGACAAGTATACTTTTCACACAGGTCAGAAAAAGACTTGGATTTTATGCTTGCTCCATTTAGCGATCACCAGATTTAATATCACTTCTGAAGGTACCTTAGTGGCTGTATATGTGTCATATTAGTGGTTTTGTATGGATTTATTTCGTGAAATTAATCAGTTTGAACCTTTATAATTATTGATTGTTGCCTCTTTGATTGTTTAAGTTGTTATTATTATGATATTTGGATGAAAAATCTCGATATTTGATGTTGTTTTGTCAATTTGTTGATATAATTTATGTGGGAAAATTTGTCCAGAGCTTATTGTTTTGTCAGAGGAGGTGACAAAAGAGAAAATATACGAAGACTATTGGAAGATTTTATCTATACGCAAGGTTGCTGCTGCCTCGCCAAGGCTGTTTCATTGGTGTGACTGTGCTTGTATTTAACAGTGACTAGTATTTTTTTTAAGTTTTTTGGACCAAAATTGTAATATTATAGCCTTTTTTAATGAAAATATGTAAGTATATATATATGTTAGTGTTTATATATCATTTTATGTGAAAAAAAGCAAAAAAAAAAAAAAAAAAAAAAAAAAAAAAATTTATTTTTTTGGGCCATTTTTGCCACCGGTTTTGAACAGAACCGGTGCCAAAAACCCCTTTAAAAAAAGCGGGAATGGGTTTTTGCCACCGGTTAACCGGTGGCCATAATAAATATTACCACCGGTTAACCGGTGGCAATAATCATTTTTGCCACCGGTTTTGAACCGGTGGCCTTTCTTGGGGTTATTGCCACCCCCCAAATGACCACCGGTTCAAAACCGGTGGCTTAGGGGGGTTTTGAACCGGTGGCCAAATGCTATTTTCGCCTAGTGCATGTTGTTGCCTTGACTTTTTATTGTTTATTTAGCCACATTACAAGCCTATTTTAGCCCCATTGGTTACTAGTCCCAAGCTTGGCTTGGGGGAGCTATTAGTTGGTGAGTTTAGGGAGTTGTGGTGTGCATATTATTTGCACAATGTGGGAATAAAAGATGAGTAATTTGTTCCTTGATTATTGTGATTGGAAAAAAATGTTGACAATTTGTGTTTTAAAGTTGAAAAATTCCAATGTGAGATATAAAAGAAAAAAAAGAGTAAAAGGAAAAAAAAATTGTTTCAATGTTCAAGTGTAATAGTTGAAGGTTGCTCAAGGAAAAAATTCAAAAGAAAAAAAGAATGAGTTCAAAGTTTGTTTATTCACTCAAATTCTATATCATTATATTTTTATGAGTGATTTATTGTAAGAGTTGAAAAATATTATTGTTATGATTGGAGTTGTATTTGGTGAATTTTTGGTGGAGTTGAGTATATTGGAGATGTTTGGTCATTACTTATTTTTGACCTTCGGTTTTATTAGGATATGGCTCCCTTAAGCATAGCTTTGCTCTCACTTTTTCCAAATATTTTCCTACCCTTTACCCTAGCCTTACATTACAAGCTTTAAAGACCTTCCGACCTTTGTGCATAGAGTTGTGTGAATGTGAGATTAGTTGTTTATCAATGCGAAGAATGATTTGACATATTTTGAGTCGACTATTTAAGTTGAGTGCTATTCTCTTTAAACACACGAGTGTTGTGAGTTTGGGAGGGCATTGTTTACATGACGGGGTTGGGATGGAGAGCGATCGAGTACATCTTTTACTCGCCACATAAATGAGAGTCGAGTGTGTGAGCACTAGTCTTGAATTCTATATGCTCTTGTGGTTTGCTCTATTTGACAATTGTTAGGGAGGATGAGTGATTGGATGGTTGAGTTTGGTTGATTTTGAAGCATATTTGTTAGATTTACCTTGAATTGGTTATTCTTGATTTTGATTATTTTTAGGGTGAAGTATTGATTTATTTATTTGTTGCTTTACTCGAGGACGAGCAAAGGTTTAGCTTGGGGCAATTTGATAACACGATATTATACACGATTTATATGTGATATTTGGTCATGTTTTATTGTGTTTTCTTCATTCTCCTAATCTTTTTGAGCTATTATTCTTTCTATTTCGATACTACTCTTCTCGGTTTGTTTGTGTAGACATCTAAAAATGTCTCCCCAAAACCAAACCCGATGATGAACAACCTTTCACCGCCATTATTGGTCGGGTTGAGTATTTAATCTTGGAGTACTTAAATCCATATTTTCATTTCATAAACCAGCCCAACTTCTAGCCCATTTCCCCAAACCATAACTTATTTTTCTCTTTTCGTGCCTTTAAACCCAAAATAATTCATTTCGTGTCCTTTAAAATCATTCATTTCATGTCCTTTTTATAAAAACGTTTAATTCAGTTTATTTTGGTCCATAATCTGGGTCCAATTATTGAATAGTTGGATGGGGCTTTAAAAGAGCTTTCCAACGATATATTATAAGCCCAAATCCGAGTTATAACAAATAAGTTATGGCCAAAATATTAAACCGAGCCCAAACCGAACCTAAGCCCACCTTACCTACGACCCAATGATCATGTGGAGGGTCCAAATTATTTGATCCAATTCCTAAACCAATTAGGATTAATTAGTAGCTTCTATAAGTTTCTAAAAGATCCTAATTATCCTTTTTGAAAAGATAAGATTAAAGAGTTTGAAATTGAATAAAACTCCTTTTTTGAAAGTCCTAATTCTATCCGAATTGAAAGACATTCAAAGATAGACAGATATTATTTTCGTGCATCATAGTTTTTATCCAAATTTTATATGGTTGGATAGCCCTTGAAATTATCTTTCAAATGATATATTATAATATCAATTCCGAGCTATAACGGAAAAGATATGAATTAAATAAAAAACTCTATCCAAAACTGATACCGTCTCACTATTTCGACCATATCTTTTATTCTATAAAATATTTTAATCTGATTCTAATTGGGTTAGAAAGTACAAAAAGACTTGGGTGGACCTGGTCTACAATAATATTATTGTGGACCCGAGGTCTATACACACGCAACTGACATTATATTGAACATAGTGACCATTATTTTTAACATAGTAACCTTATTTTTAACCTAGTAAGCTTTATTAAAACTACTACAACGTTTAATAATATTGTGAACTTGAAATATGACGCTATTACCCTAATTTTAATATAGTGGCCTTTATTATTCATATTGATCAGTATATAAAATATTTCATTACAAAAATAACCACTTAGGCATATATATTACCAAAATGATTTTTATTTCAATATAGTGACCTTTATTTTAATTATAGTGACCCTTTTTTTTATTAATAAAACAACCATACTTTCTCTAATGTTAGTGGTCCATAATAAATTAGTGTGAAACAGGTCCATTTAAGAATTTTTATAGAAAGTAGACTTCAAGAGCTTTCCAACGATATCTTATTCATCTTATTCCGATTTCTGGATCAAAAGATATGATAAAAACAAAAACCGCAAAAACTGCTGTCTATCGCAAGAGTTTTAATCCGATTCAAACTCGATCTTTTCTTGATTCTTCAACCCTCTTTTTTCCCTATAAATAGAGGTCATATCACCCCTTTTTCAAGGATCAACAAGCTTGATCATCAAATACTTCTCTCTTTCTCTCTTTTACACCAAAAATCATTCTTCTCTCTCTCCTATATCCTAAGCCTCAAACCTATATTTCTAATTACACCATTCTTCCCTTAAGCACTCCAAGGAGTCCATACTTAACCCGAGGTTCCGTCCTTAAACCAAGGCGTGAAAGGTATAAATAACTGAGGGTTTGGACCAAATCAAATCTATATTTATTTAATTTAATTTTCATTTGCTTTATATTTTTTATTGAAGTTACTAACAGTTTATTCATGATGTAGCAATTCAAGGAAAGGCGCAGAATGTGAGTAATTAATTAATTTAATTACTCTTATTTTTATTCTTGTTGCTAGTATCATGATTAGATTTATTTATTATTTGATTTGACTAACAATTTATTGTTAAATTGCTTCCAATATTAATAAATACTTCTATTATATTATTTTTATGATCACCATATTGCATGTTAAAGGGAATATGTAATTGAAAATCACGCCTAATAAGATAATTTGGACAACCGGTTTAGGTTCCTTTTTAATCTTGTTATTAAATCAAGTGATCACTAATATTTTAGAATTATATGTTGCATTAATATTCAACCAATTTAGCTTAATAATAGATTGGAGCAAATTGAATTTTTGTTTGTATGCCTTTGAGATCGCAGGAATCACTTTTCACTATAAGAATCGAGTAGAGGCCAATACGGGCGAATGTGACTCCATGACTCACTTCGTACCATCATCCTCGATCCTCCTTTCGTGGTTCCGAACCATATGGAGTTAGTAATCTCATGGATTATGAATGGGGTGTAACCTTCACGGGTCAATCGTTGTTGCCTATCGTTGTCCCTTTATCGTGGTTGCCTTTTATGATCCGTGAACGGTTTACAAGTTCCTTAAAAACTTGTTGGCGGCTCCCTACTTTCCTTGTCCCTAATCGTATTATGTCAATTCCCACTTCCTATGAGTGCCAAGCATATTCACACATGATTTTAACGTAGGCGCACTTCAAACGACGCCTACAGTTTGTTTTTGTTTTTATAGGAATAGGGCTCGATTTGCATGGAATTCATTTTGATCGCGAGATATTTCTTTATATGGAGCGTTTCTAGCACCAATGGAGCATTTTGGCAGCCTACTCCACAGCTTGGTTGTGGCGTGCAACCTTATGGCCACAACCTGGTTGTGGGCGTCCATTATTGGAGCAAAGGAGAGGCGAAGACAGCCCGCTCCACAGCCTTGTTGTGGCGGTTTTCTTCGTGCCACAACCTACCTGTGGCAGCTCGTTTTGATGGCGTTTGAGAGTCCTATTTAGATAAAAATATCTACTTTTATGCTAGGATATAAATAGGTTTTAGATAATCTTTTATTTATCACTTTATCACTTTTTCAGATATTATTTTTAGACTTCTTTTTGGGGTATTACGTTCTTCCATATTATTTTCTAGGGTTTTGCTTTCAAGATTCAAGATTTCATAATTAATTCCAAGTATTGATTTCTTCTCTCAATTCTCTTATTTTATTATTGTTAATTATGTTTTCTTTATTGATTATAGTTCTTGATTTCATTAATATGTGTGAGTAGTTTCCCTATTCCAAGATCTAGCGGAACCCGAATATGATTAATGCTTGATTTAATTCTTTAAATTCTCTAATGATAATTGCAATTGATATGCTTAATTGATTGTGCTCATGCCAATACTATATTAGGGATAATTGGTATTGTTATTAATCCATTGTTTTAATCGCAACGGGAGTTGGGTTTTGACGGGTTTGAATAAATCAATTAAGGGTTTGAAGTTCATCACGAGAGTAGTTGAATGGATGATTAGGAAGTTAGAGTAATGTGCTCAAAGTCTTTAATTTACATGATTTCACGGAAGTAGGCTTGATTGTGATTAGGGAAGCCATTGATAACTCAGGAGAGACCATTGGTAATATTCAGGGATTACTTTTCCTCTTTAATCAATTGAATTATATGTTAGGGGTAGAACTATTATTGCATTAATTGTATTCGTGGTAATGCTTGATCTTGGATGTTTTTATTATTTGATTATCATTTTTTTAGTTTAATCGTCGCTCTTGATATTTAGTTATTAATTCTCAATTATTTGATTTGGTTACTTGCTTAGTATTTACTTGAGTCTATTTAATTAGTTGAACCATAGTCTCTTGGGATCCGACCCTTGCTTGCCCGTCTACATAGTAGTGGTCTAGTTAGGTTTATTTTTGTTAGGTACGCGACACGTCTATCATAAATTTACCCAAAAATTCATCGTCTTTCTCAACTAATTGTACCCTCAATTTTTAGCCCAAATCTAGAAACCTTTGCTTCAATTATTTTAATTTGAGGCCACGATGTCTTCAATTAATCTTGGGGATGATGTTGCCGATTGATGTTGATGATTTCATGGTGGGGGGTTGTCTTAGAGAGGGTGGTGTTGCCAGAGAATGGGTGGGAGTTTGGGATGGGTTGCTGCGAGGAGGTTCGTGGAGAGAAGAAGAAGAAAGTAGGAGTTAAATTAGTGGGTCCCTCAAACGGAAATTGTAACGGAAAAAGTTAAGTGGTAGTAAAATCTATAATTTTCTGTTTTGGGTGGTAGTAAAATATAATAAAAATTTAGATGGGTAGCAAAAGTGAAATAGGGGTATTTCAATGGTAGCACATGTCAAATTTTCCTAAAATAAAAGTAGTGGGAAAAATTGGTGAGGTGGACTTTTTCCACCCAAATTTTCCCGACTTTGCACATGGGTGGGGATTCCCTCCCTTTTTTCAGCCAAATTGAGGAGGGAGTCCCCCTTTTTTTCTTTTTTTTTTTTTTTTTTTTTGATTTTTCACGAAATTCCCTCCCAAAATTTCAAGGCAATTTCAAAAAATTTGCCAAATACCCCAAAACCTGAACTTCATACCATTCAAATCATATCCCCTTATAAAAAGAGGACTTTCCAAACCACATATCAGTTTGTTTTTCATTCAAAAGACACAGCAAGGAGGGGTTGGGGGGGTTTAGGGTGAATATTTAATTGTTTACAAAACACCATCCTACAAATTACATAAGCCTACAATTAGTTCATATTTAGCCTAAATTCACAGTGCTAAAATAAACAAAAGCATCATCCATGTTCATTTCTTCTAGGCTCCGTTGAAGACCATCCAAAAAAATCCAGCCACCACTTCATCACCTACAGTCAGCCTGAAAAAAAAAAGGATAGGGACTCATGGCAGAGTTCTTAGAAGAACTCTTTTTTAATGAAAATCAACTGTACAATGAGTAGCAGACAATGGAAGCATGGCATCATTTCACAGATGAAGAAACTGAAGAAGAAAACAGCAACTCAGAAGAAGAAGCTGGTTATGATGTAGATGATGATGGTGAACTACATGGTCCACTGCATATGTATGGCAGACAAAGCAGAGAAATGACAGTAGAAGAAAAGCGCCAACTAGTTGATGAGATCATGCTCAATATGGAGGGGGACTCATTGCCAAGAGGATTTTTATCCAATTTGGCTAGAAAGCATCATGTGCATAGATCAACAACAACAAGATGGTTTAAGGTAATTAAGAAACACATGTTAGAAGGCAATGTTGTAGATGTAAGGACCAAAAAAATAGGTATTATGAGCAGAAAACAAAAGGAGTACACTGATGAATTCTTAACATCAGTGCCTTTGTACAAAAGACAAACTGAAAGAGGATATGCTGCAGCACTTCATGTGTCTAAGTCAGCTATTCACAGATTAAGGAAAAGGGGTAGATTGAGAACACACACAAGCACAAACAAACCAGCACTCACTGACCATCATAATATATAGCAAGACTGAAATGGGTTCTAAGTCACATTACCCCAATTCCAGCAGAAGGGGACCCTTCATTTGAAGACATGCAACAATGGATACACATTGATGAAAAGTGGTTTTTTATAAACCCAGAAACAAGGACATTCTACCTCCTCCCAGCTGAAGACAATCCATATAGAGCCCAACAGTCCAAAAGGTTCAAGATAAAGGCTATGTTTATGGGCATGATTGGGAAACCATTGTATGATGCAAACAAACAATTATTACATGATGGGAAGTATGGTCTTTTCCCTTTCGTGAAGTATGAGGAAGCAAAGAAAAAGAGTAAAAACAGAGACAAGGGAACCATTGAGGCTAAGGCAGTCCAGAGTATTAACAAGGAAGCAATAAGGGACATGCTACTTAATCATGTGTTGCCAACAATACATGAACAATGGCCAACCCAACTTCCCAAGGACATAACTATTCAATGGGATAATGCTAGGCCTCACCAAATACCACAAGATGCGGAATTTCAAGAAGCATGTCAAGCATATGGATTCATCATACGATTTTTTTTCAACCAGCTCAATCTCCAGACATGAATGTTCTAGACTTAGGACTTTTCAATGTCATTCAATCACTACTGTATCAGTCATTCCCTCAAAATTTAGATGATCTCATCAAAGAAGTTGAAATAGCATTCAAAGGATTTGATCCAGAGTTGAACAAATACAGTTGGATTACACTTCAGTCATGCATGATTGAGGTCTTAAGAAGAAAAAGAGGAAACAACTACACAATACCACACATATAAAAAAGAAGTCTAGACAGGCAAGATGTTCTACCAGAATTGCTTCAAGTAGACAAGGAATTAATTGCAGAGGTTGTTTTCTATCTTGATTCAATCACAATTCCAAGTACAAATGCAACTGAATTTCAAATGGAAGTAGATGCAGATTGAAGATTATAAGGAAGCACAATCAAACCATCTGAGCCAAAGACTGCCACACATAACCAGTACAATCTGAACATGTTTTTAGTAGTTTTTGTTGGTATTGGTTAGGTGTATTTTGGTACATACTTAATGTAAACATTCTTAGGCAGTCTTGTATGCTACTTTACTTTGGTTTGAGACAAATCACAACCTTTTGTTATTAATGGAAACTCAATCTTTTTTGGGCACTAATCATCCATTAGATAGGGTTACAGTTCTCTTTCAAGGCATCAATGAGTTATGGTACCTCAATAGAAACCTCAATCAGAGGTAACTAGAGCAGCCATAACACTCAAATAGCTATCAGATGAGTCCCTTCATCATTTGGATGGGATTCAATTTGATGCAAGCTGTTGGGGGAAGGGACTCAATGCATCATACACAGGGGACTCAGGAACAAAATCATCCTACCAGTCAACCAACACACAATCACAACTCCACAAGTCCACCAACAGACCATTTCATAATCCAAGCACAGTTACAGAAGCACACAACCAACATCTCAAATCCATACATAACAGGGGACTCATCATTTTATATCCAAATCAACAATTCATATCCAAACAACCAACAACTCATACCCTAACATCATATCCTAACATATCAGGGGAGTCAAAAATTCATTTATAAAACAACAATTCAAACCCAAACAACCAACAACTCATACACAAACAACATATCCAAACATAAAAGGAAACACATCAAATCATACCCAACCAACCAACAATATCAGACTAGGCATAACAACCAACAGGGGACTCATGAATAGCATAATCAACCATAAATTGGAACAGAAGAAGAAGATTAGGGTTTTAGAAATTACGCTGCCCAATTAGTATGGGGGAAGGGACTACTGGGGGTAGTAGATCTGGAGGTAAGCCTCCAGTACGTCATCTGGCTCCTGCCCCCCTGGAGGTAAGCCTCTCAAGCGCTTAGTACCAGCGCCAGACCCAGAAGTACTCCCACCCATCATGGGATGGGAAGAGGGTGGCTGAAGAACTTCTCCGGCAGTCAGCTCCTGGAACAAAGAAGACCCCGTTTCAGATTTGGCGTCTGGTGGTGTAATCCCCCGTATTTTTAAATATTTTATAAATGAAAATTTATTTTATTTATAATATTTATTTGTTATTTTTCATAATTTAATTTCAAAAGTTTCAAATTATTAATCTGGGTCGAAAATTATTTGAACAAATTATTTTATGCACCTTTATTCTACAATTTATGTCCAATCATACAAGCCTAACCCACTTGTTTACTTAATCGACCCATTATTTTTATGAGGCCCAATCTTTCTTTTTACCCTACAATAATTCTCTCCTATAAATATCCCATGAATCTCCAAAAATTTCCCACACAAAAAGGTTAGTCTTATTTTCATCCTCCTTTGTTTCATTATTTTGCTTAATGTTAATTTAATTGTTTTGGGTTTTGATTTTAGTATAAAGATTATATTTTTAGTATCAAATTATATTTTAATGGTATAAAGATTATAAATTTCAGATTATATTTATGTTATAAATTTCATATTTTATGAATTATAAACCTAGGGTTTCAATTTATTGAAAATCATGATTTTAGGGTTTTTATGAACAATTGATTTAGGGCTTTTATAGTAATGATGTTTTGAAATTTTGGTGATTATAACTACTGATTAGTTTAACTTAATTCCAGATTATTTTGAACACATAGATTCGTGTTTTAATTTTTAGATTTCCGTTCGTTAATATTAATCCCGTTTTAATCCCGACCAGGTTCTAAACTCATCCGATTTTGACAAAAAAGTAGTGTTTTCCATGTGGAAACCACGTTTTAAGAAAGACTCACTACCTTTGGTAGTGAGCACCACCCTCTCGAGGCCAAATTCAGCCTCTAAATATGATTTTCGGGCAGTTTTTGGTTTTAACGAAGTTTTTACATACTTAAAATATTATCCTTGAGTTTGATTAATAAAATTAATTATGATTAAAGTTAATTAAGCATAAATATATGTTTTTATTGAAGTTTCAAGTGTTGGAAATAGTTTCTAAGTACTACTTTTGATGTTTTATAAAGAGGGTTTAATCACCCATTAAAAAGAGAGATTTTAGGGGTTTTTATATAATTTTCAGATTTTTATTAGACTTTGAACTTGCTGTAATTTCATGTATAAGAGTGTATTTTAAGGTTTTTATGAAGAAAAATTTAAAGAACTATATATAAGCCTTTAATTTTAACAAAAGGGAAGGTTTTAAAGTGTTGTTTGATTTGGATTTTGAAGGTTTTAAAGTAAGTTAGTATTGCTGTAAATTTAATTGATTGGGTATTGATTGAGATGTTATTATTTGGCTTAGGAGAGGAGTTTATTGAAGGTGATTTCTAGTTAGTAAAGTGGCATACCAATTCGTTTGCTCAAGGTACGTACAAGTTACAAAACCTTGCTTTTAGGTGCATGTTTAAGGACGGATCGAGAACTTAGTATCATGTCTAGGGATGACTGGGTTAAATTGTTTGGTTATACATTGTGAATTTCCTTTGACGTGCACTATTCCTTATTGTAATTATTGGTTATGTTCTAATTATGCAAGGTGCGCTTAGAGGCAAAGGTATGTGATTGGTGAAATGACTTAATTATTACTCATTCATGATTTAATGAAATAGGATGAGTAAAGGAATGGTTCATGTCTTATAAGACAAGGTTAAGAGTTTGGGGTGCCTTATGCACTCAAGGTGTTTATACACCGAGGTAGTAAAGGAATAAATAATAAATGTTGCTTGCCACTAATAAATCAAGAATTGAAATTGAAAAGTTGCTTTACTTGATTGAATTGATATTGGATTGATTGTATTGTTATGCATATGAGTCATCACCAAGTCTAAACCTGTAAATCACGTAAAGTGCAAGATGGATGAGCAATAAAACTCTGGATTGGTGCACTTCTGGAGTAATGACAATCAGGGGTTGGGGTACATGGGGTATTAGCCGTGTACTTTTCTCGAGGCCGTCTGATCTACGAGTCTCTTATTTCAAATATTTTTCAAAACTAGGAGTTAGGTGAGATCTCATACTAACTACGGTCACGGAGTCGCGCCCGTGGTCGTTGGATGTTTATTGATGTTTCCGAAAGGAGGCATGGGGTTTTCTTTTATTGATGTTCCAAATGGAGCATGGGTTGGACAACCTTGTCTATTGCGTAATCCAATGAATAAAAATAATGATTTACCTATTATTAATTAATGGAGTCTTAGTAATATAAATAGTTGAGTCGTGTGTTGAGTCTATAATTTAATGATGCATGATGATTGATTATTAGTAGTATGTTATGGAATTCTTAATTTATTTTGCAGCTTGTATGTACTCAGCTTTGCTGATTGCGTGCTTTGTGTGTCTTTCTTTGGTCATGGCCTTCGCCTTTCAATGACCCTGTGACGATCCAATTTTTACACTTGTAATATTGGGGAGCAGAATTACCACAGGTTCTTACACATGCAGCATTCATCAGGGTTGTGGGATCTTGAGTAGAGAGTTGGTTGTTTCATTTTATTTCTTTTGCAAGTTTGAATTTATTTTAATTCGATTTTATTCGACACTATTTCTTTTGGGTTTGAATTTATTTGAACACTGAATTTAATCACTTACTACTTTTATTGGGTTTTGAATAAGGGCCTTAATGGTTCCAAGTTGTATGACTTAATTTGGTTTCATTCGTTGGTTTTGAAACTTATTTATAACTGATTTAGTTTTTCCGCTGCTATTTTCTGATAAAGCCTTAACGTTTGAACACGTGGCGGTAGCACGCCAGTAATTCTCTTGAATATTGTTCAGGGTCCTCAGAGGTTTAAAGAGAGAATTATTGGGGTGTTACAAAGTGGTATCTGGGAGCTTTGGTTCGATTTAATTACCACTAAAGTTACTTTAAAAGTTTTTGGGCGCCTAATGTTTTAAATCTTATGATTCTGGATTTTATGACGTGATTTAAGGTTAAACTTTAATTTCAAAAAAATTATTTTATTTTAATTAAAATAATTCGGCAGTTTAAATAAAATATATGTATTTTTATAAATTACTATGTTATTAATTATTTTTTAAATTAGTTGAATCTGCGTACTTATTTTATTCTTTGATCCTTAGTATTATTTATTTTATTTTATGTGTGAGATTTGGGTAGTCTTAAGAAGGGCATATAGGACAGATGATTTCTTTCTATGTGCATTATAATTTAATTCTTGGTGCCATTTATTTTGAATGTAGTTTTTATGCAAGTTATATTTAATTGTATATGTTTTATATAATCATGCAAATTTGGGTGTTGTGATCACCTAGAATCATGTGTAAGGATTAAAGAATACAATATAGATTAATTTGTGATGATTTGTGCAATGTAATGTGTATGTATGGATGATCATTATATGAAGCATGTGACTATTTGGTTATGCTTATTTAATGATGTTATTTATTATTTATTTGGTGCTTTAGGTTATTGGTAAGATCTATATTTTTATTATTTAATATCTCCTTCAATTTTTGCAACCAATGAGTGTTTATTTGAGAAACCTTATGATCAAATTAGGAATATACTTGGAGAATTGATGAATATATATATTTGGTGATGATAAACTACGCGAGAAGAGTGTATGAATTTTGCTTTGGTCAAGCCGCATACTTTAAGGAGGGTGGAGACCCTGCTTTTTTGTAGAACTAGGTAGTGAAAGATGAGTTTTTGTTGTTTTGAATTGCCATGAGAATTTGAGGAGCATAACTTTGGTGGAAAGAGAATAGGGATACGATTCGTGAGACAATTGACTTTCGTTAGGAGAATTTGAAAACCAAGCTGGAGAGAAAAAAAAAATTTTGAGGAGCCCATGGATTTATAAACATGGAAATATAAATCAGGCCTTTTGGGTTAATAATGTATTAACAATCATTATGGATTTAATGAATCGAGTATTTCCATGAGTACAGTAATTCGATATATATATGGCTTTATTAATGATATCTTGCTATACTTGAAGAGTGAGGAGAATTATAATAGACATTTGAGGATTCTGTGACATTTTAGGGACGACTTGTAATATGCTCAGTTTTCGAAGTGTGAATTTTTATTAATGAAAGTAAGTTTCATTTTGGGACAAAAAAAATTCAAGTGGTGAGTAAGTGGTCTACACCTAACAATGTGACCGATATAAGTTGTTTATTGGGATTAGATGTTTAAAGAGGGCTGTAAAGGACTTTTGAGGATTGTTGTATATACATTGATGAAAGAGAGTTAGTTTGAATGAGATGAGAAGTGTAAACAAGCCTTTTAACTCTTAAAGAACATTTAATCGTTGCACTTGTTTTAGTCTTGCCTAATAGGAGTGGTGGCCTTGAAGTTTTTACTTAATGGATGTGTGTTGCAACAAAATGGAAAAAAATGATAATGCTTCTTGCCAAGACAAATCTTATGAGACCAATTACCCTACCATGATCTTGAGATTGCGTATATATTGTTTACATTGGAGATTCATTTGAAATATAGTGTCACCTGTAAGATTTTTACAGCTCTTAATAGCCTTTGGTTGTTAGCTAAGGAGAGCTAAAGAGATTATTGAGTGCCTATGATTTGAGCTATTCAAATTTGAGGAAATTATAGAATAACAAGTTATGGATAAATTATTGCAGAAAGAAGAAATGAAAAAGAAATGCCTAATGATATTATTGTGGTGAGTTACGGGGGCGTAACTCTTTTCTTTAAGAGGGGTAGAATGCGATGTAATTTCGCGCTTTTTACCTCAATTATGCTATTTATTGCTTGAGTTTGCATTATTTTGCTTATTAATATGCACTATTGTTGTATTTACATGCAATTAAAGTATGTAAACTTTGGCCAAGTATGAGTCTATTAAGCATAAAGTTCAGTTTGTTGAGTGTGCATGTTGAGAATCAATCAATTTACAGCAGTATAAAACACAAAAGTTTGAATGGTTTTGGAAAATTTATGGCTTTTGGGTTAAGTTTCGAGGGCGAAACTTCTTTTAAGAGGGGTAGATTGTAATCCCCCGTATTTTTAAATATTTTATAAATGAAAATTTATTTTATTTATAATATTTATTTGTTATTTTTCATAATTTAATTTCAAAAGTTTCAAATTATTAATCTGGGTCGAAAATTATTTGAACAAATTATTTTATGCACCTTTATTCTACAATTTATGTCCAATCATACAAGCCTAACCCACTTGTTTACTTAATCGACCCATTATTTTTATGAGGCCCAATCTTTCTTTTTACCCTACAATAATTCTCTCCTATAAATATCCCATGAATCTCCAAAAATTTCCCACACAAAAAGGTTAGTCTTATTTTCATCCTCCTTTGTTTCATTATTTTGCTTAATGTTAATTTAATTGTTTTGGGTTTTGATTTTAGTATAAAGATTATATTTTTAGTATCAAATTATATTTTAATGGTATAAAGATTATAAATTTCAGATTATATTTATGTTATAAATTTCATATTTTATGAATTATAAACCTAGGGTTTCAATTTATTGAAAATCATGATTTTAGGGTTTTTATGAACAATTGATTTAGGGCTTTTATAGTAATGATGTTTTGAAATTTTGGTGATTATAACTACTGATTAGTTTAACTTAATTCCAGATTATTTTGAACACATAGATTCGTGTTTTAATTTTTAGATTTCCGTTCGTTAATATTAATCCCGTTTTAATCCCGACCAGGTTCTAAACTCATCCGATTTTGACAAAAAAGTAGTGTTTTCCATGTGGAAACCACGTTTTAAGAAAGACTCACTACCTTTGGTAGTGAGCACCACCCTCTCGAGGCCAAATTCAGCCTCTAAATATGATTTTCGGGCAGTTTTTGGTTTTAACGAAGTTTTTACATACTTAAAATATTATCCTTGAGTTTGATTAATAAAATTAATTATGTTTAAAGTTAATTAAGCATAAATATATGTTTTTATTGAAGTTTCAAGTGTTGGAAATAGTTTCTAAGTACTACTTTTGATGTTTTATAAAGAGGGTTTAATCACCCATTAAAAAGAGAGATTTTAGGGGTTTTTATATAATTTTCAGATTTTTATTAGACTTTGAACTTGCTGTAATTTCATGTATAAGAGTGTATTTTAAGGTTTTTATGAAGAAAAATTTAAAGAACTATATATAAGCCTTTAATTTTAACAAAAGGGAAGGTTTTAAAGTGTTGTTTGATTTGGATTTTGAAGGTTTTAAAGTAAGTTAGTATTGCTGTAAATTTAATTGATTGGGTATTGATTGAGATGTTATTATTTGGCTTAGGAGAGGAGTTTATTGAAGGTGATTTCTAGTTAGTAAAGTGGCATACCAATTCGTTTGCTCAAGGTACGTACAAGTTACAAAACCTTGCTTTTAGGTGCATGTTTAAGGACGGATCGAGAACTTAGTATCATGTCTAGGGATGACTGGGTTAAATTGTTTGGTTATACATTGTGAATTTCCTTTGACGTGCACTATTCCTTATTGTAATTATTGGTTATGTTCTAATTATGCAAGGTGCGCTTAGAGGCAAAGGTATGTGATTGGTGAAATGACTTAATTATTACTCATTCATGATTTAATGAAATAGGATGAGTAAAGGAATGGTTCATGTCTTATAAGACAAGGTTAAGAGTTTGGGGTGCCTTATGCACTCAAGGTGTTTATACACCGAGGTAGTAAAGGAATAAATAATAAATGTTGCTTGCCACTAATAAATCAAGAATTGAAATTGAAAAGTTGCTTTACTTGATTGAATTGATATTGGATTGATTGTATTGTTATGCATATGAGTCATCACCAAGTCTAAACCTGTAAATCACGTAAAGTGCAAGATGGATGAGCAATAAAACTCTGGATTGGTGCACTTCTGGAGTAATGACAATCAGGGGTTGGGGTACATGGGGTATTAGCCGTGTACTTTTCTCGAGGCCGTCTGATCTACGAGTCTCTTATTTCAAATATTTTTCAAAACTAGGAGTTAGGTGAGATCTCATACTAACTACGGTCACGGAGTCGCGCCCGTGGTCGTTGGATGTTTATTGATGTTTCCGAAAGGAGGCATGGGGTTTTCTTTTATTGATGTTCCAAATGGAGCATGGGTTGGACAACCTTGTCTATTGCGTAATCCAATGAATAAAAATAATGATTTACCTATTATTAATTAATGGAGTCTTAGTAATATAAATAGTTGAGTCGTGTGTTGAGTCTATAATTTAATGATGCATGATGATTGATTATTAGTAGTATGTTATGGAATTCTTAATTTATTTTGCAGCTTGTATGTACTCAGCTTTGCTGATTGCGTGCTTTGTGTGTCTTTCTTTGGTCATGGCCTTCGCCTTTCAATGACCCTGTGACGATCCAATTTTTACACTTGTAATATTGGGGAGCAGAATTACCACAGGTTCTTACACATGCAGCATTCATCAGGGTTGTGGGATCTTGAGTAGAGAGTTGGTTGTTTCATTTTATTTCTTTTGCAAGTTTGAATTTATTTTAATTCGATTTTATTCGACACTATTTCTTTTGGGTTTGAATTTATTTGAACACTGAATTTAATCACTTACTACTTTTATTGGGTTTTGAATAAGGGCCTTAATGGTTCCAAGTTGTATGACTTAATTTGGTTTCATTCGTTGGTTTTGAAACTTATTTATAACTGATTTAGTTTTTCCGCTGCTATTTTCTGATAAAGCCTTAACGTTTGAACACGTGGCGGTAGCACGCCAGTAATTCTCTTGAATATTGTTCAGGGTCCTCAGAGGTTTAAAGAGAGAATTATTGGGGTGTTACAAAGTGGTATCTGGGAGCTTTGGTTCGATTTAATTACCACTAAAGTTACTTTAAAAGTTTTTGGGCGCCTAATGTTTTAAATCTTATGATTCTGGATTTTATGACGTGATTTAAGGTTAAACTTTAATTTCAAAAAAATTATTTTATTTTAATTAAAATAATTCGGCAGTTTAAATAAAATATATGTATTTTTATAAATTACTATGTTATTAATTATTTTTTAAATTAGTTGAATCTGCGTACTTATTTTATTCTTTGATCCTTAGTATTATTTATTTTATTTTATGTGTGAGATTTGGGTAGTCTTAAGAAGGGCATATAGGACAGATGATTTCTTTCTATGTGCATTATAATTTAATTCTTGGTGCCATTTATTTTGAATGTAGTTTTTATGCAAGTTATATTTAATTGTATATGTTTTATATAATCATGCAAATTTGGGTGTTGTGATCACCTAGAATCATGTGTAAGGATTAAAGAATACAATATAGATTAATTTGTGATGATTTGTGCAATGTAATGTGTATGTATGGATGATCATTATATGAAGCATGTGACTATTTGGTTATGCTTATTTAATGATGTTATTTATTATTTATTTGGTGCTTTAGGTTATTGGTAAGATCTATATTTTTATTATTTAATATCTCCTTCAATTTTTGCAACCAATGAGTGTTTATTTGAGAAACCTTATGATCAAATTAGGAATATACTTGGAGAATTGATGAATATATATATTTGGTGATGATAAACTACGCGAGAAGAGTGTATGAATTTTGCTTTGGTCAAGCCGCATACTTTAAGGAGGGTGGAGACCCTGCTTTTTTGTAGAACTAGGTAGTGAAAGATGAGTTTTTGTTGTTTTGAATTGCCATGAGAATTTGAGGAGCATAACTTTGGTGGAAAGAGAATAGGGATACGATTCGTGAGACAATTGACTTTCGTTAGGAGAATTTGAAAACCAAGCTGGAGAGAAAAAAAAAATTTTGAGGAGCCCATGGATTTATAAACATGGAAATATAAATCAGGCCTTTTGGGTTAATAATGTATTAACAATCATTATGGATTTAATGAATCGAGTATTTCCATGAGTACAGTAATTCGATATATATATGGCTTTATTAATGATATCTTGCTATACTTGAAGAGTGAGGAGAATTATAATAGACATTTGAGGATTCTGTGACATTTTAGGGACGACTTGTAATATGCTCAGTTTTCGAAGTGTGAATTTTTATTAATGAAAGTAAGTTTCATTTTGGGACAAAAAAAATTCAAGTGGTGAGTAAGTGGTCTACACCTAACAATGTGACCGATATAAGTTGTTTATTGGGATTAGATGTTTAAAGAGGGCTGTAAAGGACTTTTGAGGATTGTTGTATATACATTGATGAAAGAGAGTTAGTTTGAATGAGATGAGAAGTGTAAACAAGCCTTTTAACTCTTAAAGAACATTTAATCGTTGCACTTGTTTTAGTCTTGCCTAATAGGAGTGGTGGCCTTGAAGTTTTTACTTAATGGATGTGTGTTGCAACAAAATGGAAAAAAATGATAATGCTTCTTGCCAAGACAAATCTTATGAGACCAATTACCCTACCATGATCTTGAGATTGCGTATATATTGTTTACATTGGAGATTCATTTGAAATATAGTGTCACCTGTAAGATTTTTACAGCTCTTAATAGCCTTTGGTTGTTAGCTAAGGAGAGCTAAAGAGATTATTGAGTGCCTATGATTTGAGCTATTCAAATTTGAGGAAATTATAGAATAACAAGTTATGGATAAATTATTGCAGAAAGAAGAAATGAAAAAGAAATGCCTAATGATATTATTGTGGTGAGTTACGGGGGCGTAACTCTTTTCTTTAAGAGGGGTAGAATGCGATGTAATTTCGCGCTTTTTACCTCAATTATGCTATTTATTGCTTGAGTTTGCATTATTTTGCTTATTAATATGCACTATTGTTGTATTTACATGCAATTAAAGTATGTAAACTTTGGCCAAGTATGAGTCTATTAAGCATAAAGTTCAGTTTGTTGAGTGTGCATGTTGAGAATCAATCAATTTACAGCAGTATAAAACACAAAAGTTTGAATGGTTTTGGAAAATTTATGGCTTTTGGGTTAAGTTTCGAGGGCGAAACTTCTTTTAAGAGGGGTAGATTGTAATCCCCCGTATTTTTAAATATTTTATAAATGAAAATTTATTTTATTTATAATATTTATTTGTTATTTTTCATAATTTAATTTCAAAAGTTTCAAATTATTAATCTGGGTCGAAAATTATTTGAACAAATTATTTTATGCACCTTTATTCTACAATTTATGTCCAATCATACAAGCCTAACCCACTTGTTTACTTAATCGACCCATTATTTTTATGAGGCCCAATCTTTCTTTTTACCCTACAATAATTCTCTCCTATAAATATCCCATGAATCTCCAAAAATTTCCCACACAAAAAGGTTAGTCTTATTTTCATCCTCCTTTGTTTCATTATTTTGCTTAATGTTAATTTAATTGTTTTGGGTTTTGATTTTAGTATAAAGATTATATTTTTAGTATCAAATTATATTTTAATGGTATAAAGATTATAAATTTCAGATTATATTTATGTTATAAATTTCATATTTTATGAATTATAAACCTAGGGTTTCAATTTATTGAAAATCATGATTTTAGGGTTTTTATGAACAATTGATTTAGGGCTTTTATAGTAATGATGTTTTGAAATTTTGGTGATTATAACTACTGATTAGTTTAACTTAATTCCAGATTATTTTGAACACATAGATTCGTGTTTTAATTTTTAGATTTCCGTTCGTTAATATTAATCCCGTTTTAATCCCGACCAGGTTCTAAACTCATCCGATTTTGACAAAAAAGTAGTGTTTTCCATGTGGAAACCACGTTTTAAGAAAGACTCACTACCTTTGGTAGTGAGCACCACCCTCTCGAGGCCAAATTCAGCCTCTAAATATGATTTTCGGGCAGTTTTTGGTTTTAACGAAGTTTTTACATACTTAAAATATTATCCTTGAGTTTGATTAATAAAATTAATTATGTTTAAAGTTAATTAAGCATAAATATATGTTTTTATTGAAGTTTCAAGTGTTGGAAATAGTTTCTAAGTACTACTTTTGATGTTTTATAAAGAGGGTTTAATCACCCATTAAAAAGAGAGATTTTAGGGGTTTTTATATAATTTTCAGATTTTTATTAGACTTTGAACTTGCTGTAATTTCATGTATAAGAGTGTATTTTAAGGTTTTTATGAAGAAAAATTTAAAGAACTATATATAAGCCTTTAATTTTAACAAAAGGGAAGGTTTTAAAGTGTTGTTTGATTTGGATTTTGAAGGTTTTAAAGTAAGTTAGTATTGCTGTAAATTTAATTGATTGGGTATTGATTGAGATGTTATTATTTGGCTTAGGAGAGGAGTTTATTGAAGGTGATTTCTAGTTAGTAAAGTGGCATACCAATTCGTTTGCTCAAGGTACGTACAAGTTACAAAACCTTGCTTTTAGGTGCATGTTTAAGGACGGATCGAGAACTTAGTATCATGTCTAGGGATGACTGGGTTAAATTGTTTGGTTATACATTGTGAATTTCCTTTGACGTGCACTATTCCTTATTGTAATTATTGGTTATGTTCTAATTATGCAAGGTGCGCTTAGAGGCAAAGGTATGTGATTGGTGAAATGACTTAATTATTACTCATTCATGATTTAATGAAATAGGATGAGTAAAGGAATGGTTCATGTCTTATAAGACAAGGTTAAGAGTTTGGGGTGCCTTATGCACTCAAGGTGTTTATACACCGAGGTAGTAAAGGAATAAATAATAAATGTTGCTTGCCACTAATAAATCAAGAATTGAAATTGAAAAGTTGCTTTACTTGATTGAATTGATATTGGATTGATTGTATTGTTATGCATATGAGTCATCACCAAGTCTAAACCTGTAAATCACGTAAAGTGCAAGATGGATGAGCAATAAAACTCTGGATTGGTGCACTTCTGGAGTAATGACAATCAGGGGTTGGGGTACATGGGGTATTAGCCGTGTACTTTTCTCGAGGCCGTCTGATCTACGAGTCTCTTATTTCAAATATTTTTCAAAACTAGGAGTTAGGTGAGATCTCATACTAACTACGGTCACGGAGTCGCGCCCGTGGTCGTTGGATGTTTATTGATGTTTCCGAAAGGAGGCATGGGGTTTTCTTTTATTGATGTTCCAAATGGAGCATGGGTTGGACAACCTTGTCTATTGCGTAATCCAATGAATAAAAATAATGATTTACCTATTATTAATTAATGGAGTCTTAGTAATATAAATAGTTGAGTCGTGTGTTGAGTCTATAATTTAATGATGCATGATGATTGATTATTAGTAGTATGTTATGGAATTCTTAATTTATTTTGCAGCTTGTATGTACTCAGCTTTGCTGATTGCGTGCTTTGTGTGTCTTTCTTTGGTCATGGCCTTCGCCTTTCAATGACCCTGTGACGATCCAATTTTTACACTTGTAATATTGGGGAGCAGAATTACCACAGGTTCTTACACATGCAGCATTCATCAGGGTTGTGGGATCTTGAGTAGAGAGTTGGTTGTTTCATTTTATTTCTTTTGCAAGTTTGAATTTATTTTAATTCGATTTTATTCGACACTATTTCTTTTGGGTTTGAATTTATTTGAACACTGAATTTAATCACTTACTACTTTTATTGGGTTTTGAATAAGGGCCTTAATGGTTCCAAGTTGTATGACTTAATTTGGTTTCATTCGTTGGTTTTGAAACTTATTTATAACTGATTTAGTTTTTCCGCTGCTATTTTCTGATAAAGCCTTAACGTTTGAACACGTGGCGGTAGCACGCCAGTAATTCTCTTGAATATTGTTCAGGGTCCTCAGAGGTTTAAAGAGAGAATTATTGGGGTGTTACAGGTGGTGGTGAAGCAGTTGGAACAGCCATCACAGCAGCAGATCCACCTTCTTTGGTGGAAACAACCTTTAGATCTGGGCCGTGAGGTGGCGGAACCGGCCTTTTAGACCCAGAAACCTTAATCGGCTTCTCATCCTCGTCGCTTGAAATGTATTCAGCAAGCTTCGCCCCAATAATCTTCCTCCTTGCAATTACAGAAGCACGACGAAGCGGCTTCATCGCCCCAGAACCACGACGAGGTATGTACGTGGTTCGCTCAAGTTTTGGTGGGGATCGAGTGGATCCAGAAGAAAGGGACTCATGGCTTTCAAGATCAATTATTTTTGGTTGAGAAGAAGACATTTGAAGAGTGAAATGGGGTGAATCTGTGTGAGAATACAGAAGATGAAGAAAGAGAAAGGGGAAAGATGTAGGGTTTTGGAGGAGAAAGATGAGGCGAAGAGGAGAGAGAGAAATTTAAACAGTTAGGGTTTGAGGGGGGGGGGGGGTTTGATTTCTGGAAAATTTTTATAGAATTTAATTCTCCCAACCATTTTCCAGTATTGAATGCAGATTCAATGAAGGTGGTTGGGAGATAAAGGAATTTAAAGGGGAAGGAGGTAAATTTGGTGGGAGTAGTTAAATTAATTAATAAAATCATTAAACTAAGCAAAACAAATTAGGAGTGTTAATAAAATAGATTAGGAAAAAAGTAAGGGCATATATGTAATTTTACAGGCAAAAACTTATCAAATAAGGAAAAAAAAATTTGTTGCAAGTAATATGAACCACCCCAAAAAGGAAATTGTTGCAACTAAAATGATCCCGAGGTAGTATATTGACCAAATGATTTCCTAGTGCCGTCTTTGATTTTTCGAGTTTCATATGTATTTTAGTTTTATAGGTATAAAATATTGATAACATATTTAATTTATTTTTAAGGATATAAAATATTTATTCAATATTACTTATCATAAAATTTCATACAATTACTACGTATTTAATAGAATTGATCATCTCGTCAAAAAAAAAAAAAAAAATTGATCATGTATTCGAGTAGCATTCATAGAGATGTTAGTTTCTAATCTACGAATTGATCACATGTACAAAATGGGATCACTAATAGATTTCATTCAAGAATTCGTTAAGAGGTGGTGAAATCCAATTTTTGATTTTTTATTTTGTGGTGTTACAATAAAACATTTAGATTTTGTGGTGTTATAATCAATTTTTTTTGACAATTTTATGATGTTATAAGTAAAAAAAATAGAGGTGAACAATAGGCGGGTTGGGCCGAGGTGAAAAAAAATCTCCCCATTTATCGGTCCGGGCCGGTCATAACTTTGGGCCGAAAAATGTGCGCCCAGGCCCAAACTAGGTGGGCCATGCGGGCTTTTTAGGCCAATTTCGGACCGGAAAAAAATCATCTAAAATTGCATAAAATCGATTTCACAAGCCCGCCCGAACTTTTAAAAAAATTGGCAAAGCCCGCTCAAAATCGAGTCGGGTTGGGCCGGTCTCAAATTGATTATGTCTAAAAAATCATTATTATTATTATTATTATTATTATTATTATTATTATTATTATTATTATTATTATTATTATTATAAAATATTAACAAAAATCTGCAAAGTCAATCGATTTACTCCGTACAAGAAATTAGTGGAAAGTCGAGATACAATCTGAGCCCCATACCTCTAGCTATAGCGAACCCGATTTTGCTGAAAATGTGAGCAGCTGCACAAGCACTTATATCCTTGAGTCCTTGCGAATGCATGAACTCAAAAAAATAAATGTATGATTACAATAAAAAAAAAATAAAGTCTTTTGGAAAATAATTTATTTGAAGGGTTCCATTTTGAGATTTTGAGGTTAAGTACAACCAATAACAACAAATTGTTTGCTAATTTGCCAAAAAAAAAAAAAAAAAAAAAAAGAGTTTGCTAATTAAAAACATGTCTTTTTTTTATAACGATGAAAACTGCTGTAATATGGTGTCAAGCACGTGAAAGTTATTAAAGTCCACCTGTAACTCTGCAACACAAGTACACAACTGATTACTGCAACCTAACTTTAAAATAAACTTACAAAAACAAAAAAGTTAAACCCAAATTGAGATCTCTGTTTTAATAAATAAATAAATTAGCATGAGACAAAATATGATCAACTTGTTTTCAAAAAAAAAAAAAAAAAAATGATCAACAAAATCCCTGATGGAGTAGTGAAACATGTCTACATAATCACGTGATTATGCTGATGTTGATCAATGTTTTTCTAATCAATTACTTAACTATAGTCGAACTTGAATAGTACAGTAGCTAATTAAATCCCTAATTTGCTTTGTGAAATGTGGATTTAGGACAAATCATACATATGAAAGTCGCAATCAAAACTTAAAAAGGCGGTCGGATCGATGTATTTTTAAGGGAGGATTAGTTTAATACTTCTACAATTAAGTACTTGGTAAGAATCTAGAAAAATTCAGTGTGTTGAATACTTCATTTGCATATCTTAGAATATTTCATTGACTATTGCTTGATAAGATTATGTAAGGTTTTATAATTGCTAATCATATTCATGTAATTATTAGTATACTATTACATATTCAATTATTCATAGTGTTGAATTGTTGTTGGGGAGTTTAAAATAACGCCAACAAAAATTATCAAAACCGTCAACATTTTAAGCAAAATGTCATTATTGCCCTTACTAAAATACTAAACCCAAACCCATCTGTCTCCTCTTTCTTTTTTCTCTCTCATCAACCACCCCCCAAGATCCCCAAACACAACCACCACCGCCACCGCAACAGAGGCAATCGGTGTACCAGGCGGTGGCGACGTTCAGGAGGTAGTGGCGTGAACACACGTCGGTGTCGGTGTTGGGTCGTTGACGGCGACGACATGGCCAGAAATCCGGGGAGGGTGGTAAGTTTACCAATAAGCTTGTTGTTTTGAATTTAAGTTTTTTTTTTTTTTTTTTTTTTTTTTTTTTTTTTTTTTTTAAATCTCAGTGGCTAGTAACCGGCGCTGAAAACCGGTTGACCGCCACCGGTAACCGGTGGTCAAAACTGGTTGACCGCACTGGTCAATCGGTTTTGACCTCTGGTTACCAATGGTGGTTAACCGGTTTTGAGTGCCGATTATAGTCCATCAGTTTTTATTTTTTTATTTTTTATATTCTAATTAATTGTTATTATTATTACATAATAATTATAATTAATATTATTATTAGATAATTATTATGATTAACTGTAATTATTATTGGCAGTCTGGTGTTGATGGTGGTGTTTGATGCGGTGGTTTTGGGTTGTAGTGGTCGACATGGTGGCATGGGTGGTACCGATGGTGGTTGATGTGGTTGTGTTTAGAAGTGGTGGATGGAAATCATGAAATAAAGTTACAGAAAGAAGATGGGGAAGATTTTAGTAAGGGTTATGTTATCCCTTTGCCTGAAATGTTGGCGGTTTGATAAATTTTGTTGGCAGTATTTAGCAATCCACTTGTTGATCTACCCTTTTTTTTTTTCCTTCAACTTGATAATTTGACTTCAAATTACCATATACTATACACACTTATACTGTATACTTTAAATATTTAACCACAAATATTTATTTCATCTACTCCGTACATTACCGAGCTAAGCTTGGTCTAGTGGGAAAAATTGTATCTTTCAACCTTGAGGCTGGAAAATCAAACACCACTAGAGGCACTTTGAGGGTGGGGATCTCTTACCCTTTCCTCCTCACTCCCAAAGTGTCTGACCCGCTAATATCAGACTAAAAAAACCGTGAGAGTTGAGATTTGATCAAGGTCTTTCTCCTTACCTTAAAAAAATAAATAAATAAATTCTACTCTGTACATTGATACTCTTCATCATTAGATTGTGGACTCACCTTTGAATATTAAAACCTTCTATTTACCATATAAACCAAAGAAATTATTTTTTTGTGTTTAAAGAGCCACAAGGGCGGGGTGAGAATCGATTCCAATCCTGGAATCGAAAGGGAAGCTCTAACCACTTGAGCTATCCCTCAGCTCACTCTCTTAACCAAAGAAATTATGGTGGGCTTCTAAATTAAAGTACCATATGTGTCACCAAAGTAATGATTGGAAGTTTCTATTAGCTAATGAAAATTTTATATTTTGTATATTCCTTTTGTTCAGAATTGATTATCATATATCCTATTCTGTAATCCTGAGTTCCCAACCCTTATTTATAACAATGGTGTTGTAACTAATGTATGGCATAATTTAATGAAAGAACTACATAGTACATTCCATTAATACTTTCTACACATAATTTATTTTAATAAGAATACAATGGTTAAAAAAAAAAAAAAAACCCTTAAAAAACAATTTCTCAACAGCAAATATACGGAGTACCAAGTATGAAATTTTTTAGTTTACATTTTGTTTAGATCAATTAACAGGATTAACATTTTCAAGTGGAGAAAAAATCCACACGTCTTTTTGAATTTTATTCTATGTTGGGAGTAATTTAAATCAAGTGTTTAAGTGTTTTCATTGACATTTTTATAAGGACTTTTGAAACTTCTGTCTCCAAACTTTGGATTATGTTAGTGGATCATAATAATCTTACTTTTTTCTTCCTTCCTCTTCTTTTTCGATAAATGTTAATTTTGATCATATAAATCCTTCGCTATATTTTATGAATGGAATTTTTGGTTAAATATCGACTCTTTTTAGAATTTCAATTGATACATCAAACTCTTTGCTATATATACCTATTTCACTAGGCTACTAATGAAATTTCAATTGATAGTGTTGCTTTTTTTCTTTCCTTATTGGTATTATGAAAATCATTTTGATGATTCGGTGTACAATAATTCTCTTTTTTTTTTTTTTAAACAAGGGTTTACCACTAGAGTGGTTATTCAAGATCATTTCAGGTCATTAAATTTTTAGAGTATTATTCTAATGTTCTAGTGTCCTACGCACTTGCTTGTTGCATGTCGTTCTTGAGCACAATATCATAAAGTTGCTACACATTTATACATAATTTCTGTTGTTGCATTATTTATAGCAAAACTAATCACGCAATGGATTATGTTGCAATTTTAGGTCAATATGATACACATCAAGACAAAAACTCCTTGGGTGATCAAAGTGCTTACAAAATGACGTCAAAAATTGCTCACCCTCTCCATTCCTCTCATAAGCTAATCTAATCGTACAATAGATTATGTTGCACCTTCAGGCAATATACCTCAAGATATCAATTTATTCATTTATATAAATTTAGTAAATTCTCTTTCATTAAAGGATTGCCACAACATTCCTATTTAGCTTTCCTTTCCAAAATCAAGCATTTAAGCTTTATACATAACGTGGAATTATAATCGATCATCATTCTATAAGTTCCTTTCTAGTAAGTTCTTTTCTCCACTTGCCAATACCCACCTTCTTTTTATTTATTTATTATTTATTTTTTAAATTCTGACTTTGTGTCATATCATCTCTCTTGGTTTCCAACTTAAAATCAGCATATAATTCTCTTTCTAGCTTCTTTCACCATCCAACCTAACTTTTAAGCATTTTGTGGTTTCTAAATCTCTTATAATGGAACATTTATTTAACCGACCTTAATAAAAAAGACAAATATTACAAACCAAAAAAACTATATAAAAAAATGACCAAATCTTAATACAAAAAGCCAATTTTATAACAAGAAACAAATAATAATGAAGATTTGTTATTGCTTTTACAAATACAATGATATAGACAGAAATAATAATTTAATTATATAACACGAGCATAACACCTATACGTTTACTATTGTTCTTCTTCACGTCCATTATTCCAAGGTATCTATATTCTCCCCTTTATGCTTTTCTTGTTCATTTCATGATCATCAATGATTTAATTTGAAGTCTTTTTTTTTCATCACAATTTCAAACGGGCATTTCTTAATTTTTCAAGTTCATCATATTTCAAAATGATTTTGCTGTTTGAGTTATTATAGAATTTATGTATATGGGTTTTGCAAATTCTTGTACAAGACCGTCTAACTATTTCACAAGGTATTATTTTATGTATACATATTTGTTACGAGTATAATTCATAACAAATTTGTTGGTTTTGAATTAAATATTGAGTTAACAACCTTATTGTCTCAAATTTATTTGTTTATTTTGAAATTTTGTCTCTAAATGATCATCAAAAATTGGCTTTTTATTGTTGTTGTTATTGGGTTTTATTTATTAATTTTTTTCAAAGAGGGAATTTGATGCTTTGACTTAATTATCGAGTTCTTTTTTCTGGGTTCTATTAATTTTTTGGTAATAATTCACTTTTTATATTTCATGTGATTTAGGTTGTAATATTTGAGATGGAGGATGATGATGAAGATGGCAAATGATCTCTGTTTTTCCTCTGTTTTTGCTCTCTGTTTTATTTAGGTGGTGTAAAAAAAAACTATAGATTAGGAAAAAAAATTTACAATCAATTTAATTAAAAATGATGATGATGATAAAAGATAGACAAGATATAAAGCCAATATTGGTGAAATTTGGTGTGGCATTAGCCTTATCGTTTGCTGGTTTCCTCTATTCTCGAATTCGAATTAAAAGGATCAATCCATCTGATCCCCCTACACCTCCAGCTTCAGGTTTGTAATGATCATATTTAGGAAATTCAATGATTTTGATTAGTTTAATTTAATTGGGTTTTTTCATAAATTTGATTAACTTATGTTTTCTGTAATTTTTTTAGCAGATTCTGATAAGAAAGCTGATTCTGAGGGGAGAATCAGGGTTAAGGATGATAATCAACCTGAGATGAATTCAGTTAATGCAGATGTAAGTTTGTTCGTTTTGTCTCGAAAATTAATTGGAATTCTGTATTAATTTGATCAGTTGCTTAATTGTTAATTAATGATTATTAATTTTAAGTGATGTGAATAATGTTAATTGGTCAAATGTTAATGAATTCGTGTAAAATTATGTGGATAATGCTAATGCAAGCTGGCAATTCAAGCTTAATTTATATTCTTATTTCGGATCCTCGAATTTATTATTGTTTGAATTAGTATTATCTTGATCAGTAGCTAAGTCTAGATGCTTGTAAACAAGAAAAAAAATTATGTTGCAAAAGACTTGGATTTTCTCTAATTCTGATCATAAATCAAATTATGCTAATAAGAATATAATCACACCGATTTCCAACCAAAACAAGACTGTTTCACACCGCTGTTACAATTATTTGATTCTTATAAACTTAATCTATTGATCATGAGTAGCTTAATCTTGAATTCTGGATAATGATATAGATTACAAAATCATTTACATATGAATTAACTTAACAAGTTGACATTTTCTTTATGTATATTTTTGGTAATGCAATTCATATGATGACCCTTTCTATTGCTTTGGACTTTGTAAGCTAAATTATACACAATTGTTATTGATACCTTAACATGATCCTTGTAACATAGAGCTAAAGATTATTTTGTGAACGATTTTTGTTAATTCCTTAGTCCTGCTAACATAGAGCAGAACTTTGACTTTTCTGATGTAAAATTCTTGCATTTTGTTCCTTTAATCAGGACAAGCCATGCATTCGTGTCCGTGTTGATAATTTAGCCATACATGCCTCGCCTAATGGTAGATATAGTGCTGATCGAGATGCATTCTTGCTGCCCGAATTTGATCAGGTAGTCAAGGAATTTGATGCTGTAAACTCACCGAAGACTGATGGGGAGAGTTTTACAGTAAAAAAAGACTTACCTAAATCACTTAGAAGAGTTGAAAGGGATGACTATGAACAAGAGATAATGAACCTTCAGAAAAGGATAAAGTTCCTTGTCGAAAGAGAAAGGAAGCTTGAGATTCAGTTGCTTGAGTATTACGGTCTTAAGGAGCAGGAAACGGTGATGAGGGAGCTCCAAAATCGATTGAAGATCAATAATATAGAAACGAAGCTTTTCTTGATGAAGATTGAGAATTTGCAGTCAGAAAATAAGAGACTAAAGGAACAGGTTACTGATAACTCTAAGGTTGTGGCCGAGTTGGAAGCTGCAAGGGCGAAAATCAAACTGCTAAAGCGAAAGATTAGGTCTGAGGCTGAGCAAAATAGAGAGCAGATCTTAGACCTTACACAAAGAGTTGTGAATTTCCAAGAGCACGAACATGAGCATGAGGCTAGTACTAGTATTTCTGATGATCAGTCTGAGGTGCAACGACTTACTGAGTTGGAGGCTGAAGCTGAGGAATTAAGAAAGTGTAACGAGAATTTGCAGCAAGAGAATGCTGACTTAGCTCAAAGATTGGAATCTACCCAAATTCTTGCAACCTCCCTTTTTGAAGATCCTGATGTAAGTTTCTCTGCATTCCATATTCTTGACAAGATTTTTCGATTTCTTTTAAAGTATTTTTGTGGCAGTTTAGGCTTTTTAGGCATATTGGTGCATGGTGCATACATATACATATTCAGAACTTGTGGTTTTTGTTATTGTTATTGTACCAAAGTGGTTTAGTATTTGACTTCTCAAGCTCTTAAACTTACAGAAAGAGGAGCTACACAAACAAATGATTCGATTAAGGGAAGAAAACGAGAAGTTGATAAATGAAGTTGAGAGGCTTCAAGTCGATAGGTGTGGTGAAGTGGAGGAACTAGTCTACCTCCGATGGATAAATGCCTGTTTGCGTTACGAATTGAGGAACTACCAGCCCCCTCCTGGTAAAACAGTTGCCAGGGACTTGAGTATGTGCTTAAGTCCTACTTCAGAGAAGAAAGCAAAGCAACTAATACTCGAATATGCTAATACAGAAGACGGAGTAAACAAAGAGCCACCTAGCCTCATAGACTTTGAATTTGATCAATGGCCTTCTTCACAACCTTCTTATCTTACAGACAGCACTGATCACGACGAATCCCCTGGTCCTAACTCTGTTCACAAACCCCACAACAAGAAAATCAAGTTCTTTTCTAACCTACGAAAGTTAGTTAGAGGAATCTCTAGTCATCACCACCATCATAGTTATAATCATAATCAAGGCAACCAAGTTTCTCCGATGTCTAGATCTTTTTCGGTTGATGACATTGGGATGAAGTACTATGCAGCAGGACATAGTGGTTCAAGAAGCAACCCCCAGAGTCCAAGATTAGCATCATCTTCTCAAAACTCAAACAACTCTTCAATGGAATATCAACCACTCACAAGCTTGGCCGAAGAAGAAGAGAATGCTAATCGAGTAAGATCAAAGTCACTAAGTGGAGTTAGCCATGTCCTCGGAAGGGAAAGACCTGGGGGTTTTTTGTCCTTAGATTATACACCGGTACAAGAGTCAGATTACTGGCAAAAGTCAGATTTGACAAAGTATGCTGAAGTCTTCAGGGAGTCTAGATGGTTGCAGAAACACAAAAAATCTGCATCATATAGTACTGGATGATTGAGGTAACATATAATGTTGACTCAGGACTTAGGCCTTCCAGTGTACATATGATATACCGGGAATTCATCACAATATCCTCAGCATTTTATATATGAGGATTTAACTAATTTTGCCTCAAATAAGAATGACATGCTTGGATAATATACAAATGGTTTGCACATACGTAAAGGTATGACTAATATATGTTTGCTGATGATATGTATGGACTTATGTTGTGTTGCCAAACGAGTGATTGAATTGAGTCCATTGTGTTTTATTACGTATTTTGGTTTGCACTGCGACAATGCTGTGAACATTAGCTGAGGTATTTCTGCGTAACTTAAGTCAATATAACGAAGTAACAGCCCTGTTCAAATCTTCTGCGTTTATTTGAGCATTAAAATATACTGTAATCAAGCTAAAAACTGCTTAATCTCATTTGCTCATGACTTTTAGCAGTGAAATATACTTGCATTCAGCTCAATTTCTATTTCTTACAGTAGTTTGATTAAAATACACAATGCTACTTTGTTAGTATTGTATATGATGAACAAGTTTCATGAATAATTCGAACATTTATATTGAAATGGTAACATACAAGTTTCATAAACTCAATAGTTGCAACAGATGACTTTGATATGTAGTATCATATACTTGATTACATAATGATTTTTTTTTTTTGTAACAATAGAAGTCTTAGATTTTGAGAGCAAACACATTGATATGAGAAAAGCAATGACATAAATTTTAAAGCTAGTTCAAGAAGACAGTTGTATTATGTAGTATACAAGCTTTGTAGAAAAATAGTTGCTCGAACACCATCTAACTGATGAGTTCAATGCCTTGAACTATGAGGGCATCGGCCAGAACCTGATTAGCAGCCTCAGAAGGATGCACACTGTCCCAGAACACGTATTGGGTGGCGTTGCTGCAAGTTCCGATAGACTTAGGATTACATAGAAGTGATGTCGTCTCTATAGTTCCTGTACCACAGCATCCCTTCCTGGCCTCAGCAAATCCTAAAGAGAAAAAAATTCAGTCAGTAAAATCATTGACTACATTACACAATGTTGTTTGTAGAAGATGTATGTTACCAGATTTTGAGGGAGATTGGACTAAATCGAAGAGGGGCTTGTAAATGTCGAAAATAACAAGTTTAAGGCCAGGGAGCTGTTTCTTCAGCTTAGAAGCAGCTGCATTGAGCTTATTATTGAATCCCTGGGCGTCGGAGTTAAGGCGTGAAACACAACCATTCTGGTGAAATCCAAAGAGTGTGATGGTAGCTGGTATGCAACCTAATGGGGGAAGTGAAGTTGCTCCAATCTTTCTTGCTCCTAATCCATAAAGCTCCTGTAGACCAACACTAAACATTTTAAGTCCCTTATTCGGCAATCTAATAATATATTACCCGTTGGCCTAGAATTAATTGTCACATAATCACATTATACCATAAGTAACACGATATGATATCACAAGTAGTAACATTTAAGTGAGAACATTTTAAAATATAGTCTAGATATTATTTCAATATACAAGTATATTATAATTCATCAATTTTTTTAGTTGATATCGTTTGACTTTTACATTATTCACAGAATATGCTTTGACTCACTAAAACATATTATTGTTGATATTGTTTAAATCGTTTCAATGTATATTATATTAATAACCATTTTGTATAATTTTACAATGTTGATAATTAGAGATATTAATCGTTAAAAATATGCGTTGATAAACGTGATAATCGAAAGATGTCAACTAAAAAAACAGAGGAAGTATTATGTAAAAATATACTACGTCCTATGAGTATTTTCAACATTTATGGGATCATAATATCTATGTCCTATGAGTAGAATGAAAGAGTACGTTTGGTCCACAAGGACCACAACTCATAAGGAAGACACTTGGGCTGTTGGGCAAGTAATATTAATGCACATAACGGCCCATAATGTGTGGCTACAAATTGTGAATTTATGACCAAAACTAAAATTCAACCCAATTGGGTTTTTTCTGTGCACGATGTCCTTCCCAACATATTTTTCAAACAATTAAGAGTTGAAAAAATAACCTACCCCAATAAATGACCTAAAAATCTAAATTAATTAAGTTTTAAATACAACTTTTGCTCATTAATTAAAATTAAAACAATTACAAAACACCGGTTTAATATTTTCGCATCATAAAAATTTTCATGCTTGTGAAAAAATCGGGTTAAAGTTTTGACAAGTCTACTTAGAAATTAAATAAAACTAAAATACGAAGTATTAAAAACAAAGGGGTCGTGTTGAGGTTTGATTATTACCTGAACGAAGTTGGAGAAAATTCCAACAAGGTAAGAAGAGTACTGGTCAGGGGTATATAATTTGTTGATGAAGGGATTGACATAGTAATTCTGAACAAAGTCACTGCTCCCAAAACCAGCTATGTAAAGAGCATCCTTTAAGATTGACTTAGCTTTACTGTCACCTGCCACCTTTGTTAGCTTCCCTTGGTACTCCTTGTAGTACTCTAGTTGTTGCGACAATGGAATTGCGTGCTGTACTCCAAATTAAATTCATTAGTAATTACGATGAAAAATTAAATACGATAATTAATGTCGTCTTAAAATATACAAGTATATAACTTAATAACTGTAGATTTTATGACTAATTATAGCTATAGTTGTCAATTTATTGTCATTTTTAATTTGGTTAGTAATAGTGTATTGTATGTTGTCCCTACACACAATACCATTAGAAATGTGACACATCATAAAAAGGGGAAAATATATTAGAATTCAAATATAAATTAAATATAATGGAACTTTTTTTTTTGAAGAAAGAATATAATGGAACTTGGACCCATTATTCTAGTCAACAAAAACATGACAAATTAGAGTTGTATGTAGGGATCACATACAACAATTGTATGTATAGCCTTTCTGATAACGTTAACGTTAAAACTGAAACTTGTAGCACTCACTCGTGGTTAAATGTAAATATAGCCTTTCTGATAACGTTAAGGTTAAAACTGAAACTTGTAGCACTCACTCGTGGTTAAATGTAAATCGATGATTGTCACACAATTATGGTTTAACCTTATTAGGTTGCACTATTTAGTTTGATTTTAACACTTCGGTTTTTTTTTTTTTTTTTTCTTTAAAATAGATGTGCAAGGATGAGTTAAATTGTATTTATGCTATATGTTATGGCTGTAACCTTTTTTTTTTTTTTTAAATGAAATTAATTAAAAAAAAAAAAAAAGAATGTAAAGTAAAGGTAGAGTTGACTTTACACTAAGAGCAGCAGTTTTCTCATCATAGCCTGATCCAGCAGATGCAAAATTGGCACCAATAAGAAGGTTCTTTCCTGATGCTTGTGGGCTTAAATATGCTGGTGCATATGTTGTGAAACCCAGAGTTTCAGCTACAAGATTAACATGTTCAAGCTTATACATCAAATTGCCAATTAAAATTAATAAAACAAAATAAGTAAGATTAAGTTGATGCAATTACTACATATATTACATATATTAAACATGACTTATACTTAAACTTTGACTTCAAGGAGACTAATTTGCCTATACAACCCCAACCTTTTTATCTCGGACCCCTCTTTAATTTTTAAGTCATAAGATACAGACGTTGTAACTAAAAATTGGTAGCTATAGCTACGTATAAGACCGGTGATACCATATCAACAAATTTTGATTCTTAACAACCAAAACCTGCCTAGGGTTGTTACAAGTTATGCAATGGATACACCCAACATAAACATGATATATGTACAAAAAAAAAAATAATAATAATAAAAATGGAATGAATTGAAAAGCAAACTTAATGATAAGGGAGTTAGAAAGTACCAGTAATATCAGTGGCTAATTTTCCATTACAAAACCTTCCAGTAGGTTTATGATTAGCAAAATCCCTACCATAAGGAGGATAATCAGCCTTGAAAATAGTAGCAACATAATCATTGTTTCCTACATCAACTGTTGAATCACCAAATGTGATAATTGCTGGAACTAAACTTGTATCTTGAGCATTTACAAATAATGCAGATCCCAAAAATATTAGACTAAAAACTACACCTTCAAATTTTATGCCCATTTTTTTGTTTTTTATCACTATAAACTATAAAGTGATATATTTTTTATTTTTGGCTTCTTAGAAAGGGTTCAAGGCTATCTAGTGTAGTTTACATTTATTATAAGGGGGGTATATATGGTGAGAGTGTGCATTGAATGGTTGCATTAAGGAGACACTTTAGTGGTTGAATGTACATTCAAAGCTTTGGTTTAATTTTCTTGATGATTTGTATACTCTAATCTTCTTAACCAATTTTGCAATTATGCACCTCCCTTGTATAATGATTGTTCTCAAAGACTGGTTAGCATTATTTGCCATTGAAGTGTCATGTTCAATTCAAGATGATCAATCTTATCTTGTAATTATATAGTGATTAATGTGAGAAATTTAGCGTACGTTTCATGTAATCTGACCAAGCCACTCAGGATCTATTTATTTCATCTTATTTGCATGTACAAAATAAGTTCAATTAAAAGAAGTTAAGAAAAACTTTTTTTTTTGGATATCGTCATATATAAGTATGTAGCAATTTCAAACAAATTTAGATTAAATATACGGTAATATACAAGTAATTTTTAGACAAAATAAGCTAAAGTTAACAAAGCCTGAACTAATTTTCAGTTGTTTAATTAATTTCTTTTACTTGCAATATTCTTAAATTACGCTTGTCATGTCAATTCATTATTTCAAAAACAAATACTTATGTATTTAGTTATTAATAAGTAAACATTTAAAATTTGATATGATGAAAGTGAAAATTGAGCCGATTAGTTTACAAGATCCCACATAATCATCTTTCCATTAACAATAATAAATCATAAAGATCAAAATAGTGTTTATAAATAATGTATTAGTCAAAGTGTTGTAAACAAAATATAACGAAACAGAGAAAAGTATTACATAATACTCCGTATACATTATCTTTCAATAAAAACATACATCAATGCACAACTACCGGTTATTACTCAATACTCATCAATTTCAAAAAATTGATGCATTTACTCATATTTCATAGAATTGAGTGCATAACCTTAAACAATAGTTACAACGGAGAAAATTGTGTTATACAATGTTCTTTCTAGATTAGCCAAACTTAAAAACTAAAAGAACAAGAAAAATTGTTCTTATTAGCCAAACATATGACTATTGAATTGAAGTTGATATATCAACTAAATAATGGAGTATTCATTGTACTAGGAATTAATACTTTAATTTGTATTTAGTGAAGGAATTAGGGGTACGGTCAAGAAGAATTGAAGTTTACACAAAAAATTACTTGGGAGTGTAGGTCATGAACATTAAGATTAGAAATAAATCAAAATAATACTTGTATATCATACATTAATCATATTCTAGATATCGATAAAATAGTTTGTTTTTACTAATTAAGGCTTTATTGTTGAATTTATGGAAATCTTCTTTTTTGTCACAATAGCTACCAACGTTAAGATGTTATAACCATTGAGTAAATAACGCTACCATTATTAATCGTTTTTTTTAATAGCAAACCCTAATAAATGTAGAAACGTGCACATACAACTAACTAATACATTGTTTTTTTATAACCTTTTTCTTGAGACAAAGACATCCCAACTATTTCAAACATAATATGTTACGCTTGAAAATGGTAATAACACTCAAGGTAACAACTCTAGAAATGGCAAAAATTGGAGGGAGAATGCCGTATAAACAAGTGTATGTGCAATAATACTAGCAATAATTGAGGTGACTAGATTTAATACAAACACATTTTAGTGTCCTTTATATAGAGGGGAAGTTGGGAATATAGCAAAATTAGGTAGTTGTGATTGAGATTTGATTGTTAAGCTAGATAGGTTGGAAGATGGTCTAGATAAATATACTAGCAGCAGTCAGCTACATGCATGTGGTCTAAATTTAATGAGAGTAGTTATAAATATCTTCTATATTTTGTCATTAATTATTCTGTCAGTCTTTCTTTCTTTCATTCATAACTAAATGAAAATACTGGACAGTGGAACAACTAACCGTTATATGAGGGCAATGCAGCTCATGTTGTATTGCTTGGCCTTTTCAATTCGTTTTGACTATTGGACATGTATTTGTATTAACTCCGTTAGAGGTTATATGCAACGATTAGACATTTTTCCTCTCTGCTTTATGTCAAATCGTTGCACATAACCTGTAACAGAGGTAGTATGTACCATCGGATTAATGGTACAATTAATGTTATTTTCTATTCGTATTAATTTTTTTTTTTTTTTATTTATTTATCTATATTGCGAGTTATTAATGTATGTCTATGGACTATGGTACAACAAGATATAATAATGTTGATGTTTTAAAAGCTTTCTAAAAATACCCGACCGAGTAAAAGATTAAAGAATAATAAGACTGTCTTCTCAGGAGGCACTAGTTCCACTAACAAATAATAAAGCCTTAAATGGAGGCTAGAATATAAGAGAAGAAATAAATTAGATTATATAATTTACGTTGAATAATAATAACAAGAATTCCGATGTCGTCCAGCGGTTAGGATATCTGGCTTTCACCCAGGAGACCCGGGTTCGATTCCCGGCATCGGAACTTTTTAATATTTTTGGATTATTGATTGCATACAAATATACAGTTGGTATAGTCTAGCATTGACAATCAAGCACTATTTTTATCTAAGAGTTTCAGTGTATACTGATAAGATGAGACTAGGCAGCGAGCAATTTTAAGAAATGAAACAGGATGCACGAAAATGCTCGTCGTATAACTTAAAGATGCCTTGTAGTGTTGTGCCCAGCACTAGCACGGTTTTTGTATATGCTTGAGGTGGTTTTATTCGCTTTATAATTTATGCTTCAGTCATTTATAATATTCTTTTCTAAGGAAATTAAAATGTCTAACAGATTTGCAATCACGTTATTGTACTAAAGTTTAAGTAATTAGAAGTAGCACACACTGATTGAAGCATCAAGCAGAAGTACTAGAACTTGTGAAATAAATCAGAATAAATGAATGAATCTTATACTAATTTAAGAGCTCTTACACAACAAGAAGAATCACTGGATACATGTTTTATCACATACAAGAATTCTTTCGTCTAAAGATCAGTTTGACTTTATTTTCCGTATCATTTCAGCTACCTACCTTGCCAAAGGACTCATTTGAATCGATGTATCAGCAGTGGCTGTGTCATGGTTGATGTCAAATTGTCAATCGTAGGGTAGCTATGTATAATCATGATTAACCATCTCTTCTTGTTTTCATTGGAACATCTCAATGGCTAAACACTCGTTCAAATCAACCTACACTTGGATACAACTTATTTACAAGCTATACACAACAATTCAAATTACATACATAAACATACAGTAGTACATGGATACTGATAATATGTTTCAATAGAAGAATACTTCTACTTTAAAGATCAAAGTGAATTTCCGGCATCATTTCAGGTAACTACCTTGCTGTTGGACCCATTTCAATTGATGTATCGGGAATGGCAATGTTAGTAGTAGATGATAGCTCGATAGCTAAACAAACATTCAGATCACTCAACACTTGGTCCATGGTTGGCCTTTGTTTCGCAGTAGATGACACACACATCATAGCAATGTCCAAGGCTTTCTTTGCAGAATTGGTGCTCAACTGTCCTTGCAATCTCTTATCAACAATGCTGTCAATATCCCCACTCTTAAGTTTTTGAGTAGTACATGAGATTATGGGTGTGGGTTCAGAATTGCCTTCTACTACTTCTAGTGAGTGCCCTGTAATGAGCTTCAACAAAACAACCCCGAAACTGTACACATCGCTCTTCTTATTAAGTCTACGAGTGCTACAGTATCTGTAACACAAGGCGTTATAATAATATCACTCATCAGACTAAGGAATTGAAGTTTTGTAATCCTTTAAAAGGCTTAGAGATTACACCACATGATTTTGAAAGCTCCACAACTCTACTAAATAGAAACAGGATAACAAGAAATTAAAATGCTTCAAACAAAGTGTAAACTTACTCTGGATCAACATAACCAAGTGTTCCAATCACCTTAGTATTCAAACCACTCTCATTACTTTCAATAGGGAACGTTTTGCAGATGCCGAAATCAGAAATCTTGCCATTCAATTTCTCGTCTAATAGAATATTGGAGGTCTTTATGTCTCTGTGTACTATAGGAGGTTTACACCCATTATGCATATAGTCCAAACCTACAGTACAAAATTTTATGGTTAATCATCACTACGAATGACTCAAAATACGCAAACAAGTAACTAGCATGTATGATAGATAGTTATCCATGAATCCATCAATCTTAATTAATCTTACTAGTACTAGTACAAAATTTAACAGTGATTACTGTTAGTCAAAACAATCAGTCACTGCCCCTTGCTTGGAGACATAGTTTTATATACAGTCGAAGACTCAAAGTTTCTTAAGAAGTAAGTTGTCATGAAGCTAGAAGTTCTCGGTATGATCTTAATTAATACAATCTTTGTATGCACTTATACCACCAAGATTGCCAAGTAAATTGTTAAGAGACTCAAAGGGACAACGAACTAGTAAATCTACTTTTTGAAAGAAAAAAAAAAACTAATTGCAACTTCAAAAGAAATTTTGAGGTGACTTTCAATTCATAGGTAATGTTGAGTTTCTCTGAAGTCTTTTTAATAAACGGAGGTAGTATATGTTAAAGGATCAACTCAACCAAAAGCTTAAGCTGATGGTTGAGGCCCAGGAATATGTTTTATACTCTATCAGTATATATTTAGATCAAGTAAAGTTTTCTCATATGAAATTATTGCAAAATTATTGCAATATACATATAATGCAATATGCAAACTGACCTTGAGCAGCATCTTTGGCAATTTGTAGTCTCTTCTTCCAACATAAAGCCTCAACATTTTTTCCTGAAACGAGCCAAAAGAACAGATTATTGAGTGATTCCAGGCCATTCATGATTCATGCATACACATCATTTAAAAGGATATAATGCCAATAATTTCTACAAAATAATGTCATGATCACAACAATAGTAGGTTGTTAATAGTGTATGTTTACCTGATATGTGCTGTTGCAAGTCGCCATTAGCTATATGTTCATATATAAGTGCCATGTCATCCCCTTCTATGCAGTAACCTATGAGAGAAACAAGGTTTTTGTGATGAACTCTTGCTAACAATTCAGCCTGTCAGTCAGGAAAAAAAAAAGGTGTTAGCTTGTTATAGCAGGATGTAATAGATGATACCTCAGTGTATACTAATAGATCATACCTCAGTACGAAACAACTGTAAGCTATGAGTATCAGATGGGTTCAGCATTTTAACAGCCACACGAGTACCATCTGGTAAGGAGCCGTCAAAAACTTTTCCTGATCCTCCTTTACCAATCATTGTTTGGAAATTATTTGTCATATTCCTCACTTCCATATATGTGAAGCCCTGACTCTCTAGCTTTAACGATGGACCTTTTATGTACTCATTATTGTTTGTCACTTTTGAAGGAAAATCACGGGATCAAATTAAGGTAGAATATGTGAAATAATGAAAGTATATGGAAAAGTAGAATTCTCAACCAATAAAGTAATAAAAATACAAGGGAAATAGACATTTCTAATTAAAAAAGTAATTAAAGTGTATGTGAAAGAGAAATTGAGAGATTCAAGAGTATAAAACATTAAATTAGTTAAAAATTGGCACCATTTTTTTGGCAAATTGACATTTTAGACTTTTTTTTTTCACTATCTAACAACATATTTTGTGATAAGCTATGTTTTTATTTTGTTTGTAAAATATTATAGTACTAAAACGTAATACTTCCTCCGTTTTTTTAATATTGCACCACTTTCCTTTTTAGGAAATTTCACAAATATTGCACCATATCCATTTTAGGTAGAGAAATATTTGTGTTCACACTACAAATACATAATATACCCTTGCTATTTAACCCCTACTTTTTTATTTGTATAAACAATCACATATGGACAATTTTGTAATTCTACCTTTCTCTCTCATCCTTTTTTCCACTACCAAAAAATATATATCAAACCCTTATGGTGCAATAATAAAAGAATGGAGGAAGTATACGAATTGTGAAAAAAAGTCCAATGTGTCAATTTAAAGTCAAGTGAGAAGTATAATGATAATAAAACTCTATACAACATTTTTATTTTCAAAAATCTATTCAAAAAGTCGTCTACTTAGCTTATGTGTCACAATAATACCTATTTGTCACCTATATGATGCGATACTTGACGAAAAACTGGAATGTCATGTGTCGCTGTCTCGTGGCATGGTTGCGAGACCGACTTTATATATTAGTGATTAGTTTTATGCCCTGGACGGTTGTTTATTGAATATTATGATAAATGTTTTGGCTTGAATGTTAAATACTGTAATATAATTAGCTTTGATAATGCATAATATTTAACATGCGATATCATACTTAAATTAATTTTACAAAACTGAAAGTATTTTTGCCGGTAAGAACTTTTTTATTTTATTTTATTTTATTTTTACTAATTCTCTATTATTTTAAGTTGTGAATTTATCAACAATTAACGAGTAAATCGGTGTAATAAATGTTTATTTATTGTCAATTCTTTCCACTTTTATCTTCTTGCTACATATATCTTTTTTCTTATTTTAAATGTATTATAAATAGATCTTATTATTATAGGACTTTTTAAAACGAATTTTATGATGGAAATAGAACCGAGTTATTAGATTTGTATTAAAAGTTATGATTAATTTGTATATATGAAATATTATTAGTGTATTGATAATAAAACTCTATCCAACATTTTTATCTTCAAAAAACTATCTAAAATTCGATTATTTTGCACCCTATTTGTCGCTTATGTGGTACAACACTTGGAGAAAAAATAAAATTCCAAGTGTCGCTATCTTGTGGCCTAGCTACGAGTCCAGCTTTATATATTACTAGTTTTGTGCCCGGCGATGCCCGGGTAGTTTATGGACTTTTAAGATAAAATTATACTACGTATTATAATTCAATTTGATTGAAAATAGAATTCTAAATTATAACTCTTTTTGCTACAAAGTCAATCTATATTTATCCAACGTGGATACTTGGCGAAAAATTAAAATGCTAAATGATGTTGTCTTGTGGCCTAATTATAAATTTATTATTTGGTATTTTATCAAAAATATAACTCTAAACTAATAATCTTTTTCTAAAATTCTATCCTAATTCTTACCTAATTATTTTTTTATCTTATGAAATCTATCCAAGATGGCGCGACACTTGACGTTTTTTTTTTTTATCACATGAAGTCTATTTAAATTTATCCAAGGTGGCGCGACACTTAGCGAAAAGTTAGAACGCCAAGTGTCGCTATTTCGTGACCTGGCTAAAAGTTTAGCTTTATATATTAGTTACTAGTTTTGTGCCCCGTGCGATGCCCGGGTTGTTTATTGAATTTTAACATAATTTTATAATATATATATCAAATTTTAAATATATCATTGACACAAAATTAGTAGGAATTAATGTACTTTTGTGACGATTTGCTATCTAGTAGGCATATTATGACTAATAATAGTGTTGGTGGAAATGTTCGATTTAATATATTAAAAAAAATAAAAATTAGCAAAAAAATACATTAAATAAAATAAATGCTCAAAACCCGTTGGGTTGACCCAAACCCAAAACTTTGGGCAAGGGTTGAACATTTCTTGACTCGTAGCCTAAAGTGATCCAACCAAGATGACTCATGACCTGACCCTAATTGACAGGTCTACACGGTGATAAAATTCTATTAGATTGTGAAGTATATTATTTTAACTGATAAGACGATTAGTTTGTATTATAAATGTATGTTTTACACTTTAAACTATTTCCTTCGCTCCAAAAAATATTATGATATAAAAAATAAATTTATATGATAATTTTTGAAAATAATAATATAATTATTTTTGTAATTAAAATTATAATTCAATTTGTATTTTATTGAAAATAAAACTCTAAAATAATAATTTTATCTTAAAATTTTATCCAAATAGAATTCTAAACTAACTTTTTTATTTATCTTAATAATGTCTTTTTAAATATATACAATGTGGCACGACACTTGGCGAAAAGTTGGAATGCCAAGTGTCGCTGTCTCGTGACCTGACTAAAAGTTTAGCTCTATATATTAGTTATATGATATGATTGGTATGATATAATAGTTGTTGACTACTTCTAGATTTATATATTAGTGATATGATATAATAATCGAGATAGCAAAATGTTGGGTGAATGTCTAAATTAAGTAACGTAGTCAATTGACGAGATAAAGTATAATTTTGCCACTGTTAGGTGAATCTTTTATAATCTGGGAAATTCAATTTCTGAAACTGGTATATTAATTTCTTACCCTTTATATACATAAAAAATAATTAAAAAAATAGTTACAAATAACATAAACAATGAAGAGTTCGTTTGGCATCATGTTTTTGTTTTTTAATCATATGAAAAATGCCATACAATGAATAAAAAAAAATTAGTCAAATTTATTAAACTCATGATAATTTTGAAAACTAACAACAGAAAAGTGAAAACTTTTGTTTTCAAAAAAAAAAAAAAAAAAGAAAAAATACAAAAAACAAAAAACAGTACCAAACAAGCCCTAAGTTACATGGTTTTTCTTTTTTACACATGTAGATCAATACTCCTACTATTGCTGCAATAGAGACGAGTGTTACAAATAATATTATTAAAGCCACCATTGTCGTCTTTGAAATCTTCTTCTTGCAGTGGTTTGACATACACAAATCTGGATTGCCTTCCAATCTATGAGACGAGGGCATGTAGGATTAGGGTAAGATAGAATGCTACATGAACTATGATTGTGGGAACAATTATAAACTACTATCAATACATTATTTTTTTCTTTTATAATATAAACTATAAATGATGTGCATAAGATATAAACTTAACCTCGATTTTATTGAGCCATCCTCTTCCTTCTTTCTTAATGCTACCGGAATTGAACCAGCGAGCATATTATATCGCAAATCTCTGTTGTAGGAGGATTTAACATGGTCAAATGCATGCATATCTCAGGTTTGAGGAAGTATGTTATGTTCCACAAGTTAAAAAACTTACATGGTATGCAGAGACGGTAACTTAGCCAAAAAATCAGGTATAACTCCTGTTAAGTTATTATATGAAAGGTCCCTTAAACAACAATAAGCATAAGGTCAAGAACACATATCAATCTCGTACATTGATAATACTAAGAAAAAGCAAGCAGTAAAGTTAACAAAAAGCTACTCCCTCCGTTCCACAATGATGTTCTTGTTTTGACTTTTTGACTTTTTTAAGAAAAAGAGAATCTTCTAAATTTCTCTTAATCTATAAGAATAAATATAGTCATGTGGGATCTAGTTTGATTCATCTTAGTGAGTAGATTATTAATATCTAACTTTTATAATTTTTGCTAGTGTGAGATTAAAGACATTTGCGGTCAAAGTTGGGTCAAAATTTGCATCGATTTACGAAACAGGAACATCATTATGAAACGGAGGGAGTATATTATACATTGAGAAAAAAAAAAAAAAAAAAAAACAATTTGTAGTATAAATGTGATTATATTATTTTGCATACCTTAGACTTATATAGTTATATATATATGTTTGATTTATATATACCATATACTTCCTCTTTATAAATTTGCAACAAACCCTTGTAGCACGTAATTTTAGATGGATAAATTAATCAAAATAATTCTAACACATGATATGTAACCCTTTCTTAATCACGGTGTTAAAATTATTGAGAAAATCATTCATCTACTGTCACTAATCACCTCCTAAAACTGCATGCTTAAAGATTGTGTTGTTAGTAAAACAAAATAGAGGAAGTACGCACTCCCTCAGTCCCTCTGTCTCATAATATATGACACAGTCAAACATTACATGCACACATGTCAATGTACTAGTTTGACTTTATTTTTATATAATTAAATATTAATGAAATTATTGTAAAAATTATATTATGAGGCTTTATATTGAAACCTATCTAACAACATATATTATAATAAAATATATTTTTATTATGTTAGTAAAAAATTATGTTCAAATGTAATGCATGAATAATAATGGAAAATAGGTCTAATGTCTCAAGTATATATTATGGGACGGAGGGAGCATATATTACGGTGGAATTTCATAGATCTATAACATAACTCGCTTGTTGGGTAACCTACATAATAATTAAAACATATTCATAGATACAAATTCAACTTACAAGTAGGTTAAAGCGGTAAGAGCAGACAATGAACGGGGTATTTCCCCGACCAATCCATTGGAAGACAAATTCCTGGCATACAATTCATTTTAAATATTAAGTACGAAGTATATACTAACATAATTATGTTAAAGAATGGAAAAACCTGAAAAGGTATATGTTTAGGCTCACAAAGAAGTTATTATGGGGAATTGTGATAATTGCTGCTGTATTTTAAACCATCCAAAGGAACATCAGGTAAACAAGGATCCCCTTGCCAACTCGCCGGTACTGTGTAGTTTGTCTTGATATTCATTATGGCATCGACTAATAATAACAAAAGCGTATTATTTTTTTTTCCTTTTTGGAAAATTTGTTTGAAAGGGACATATATTCACTATTTTGTTTTGAAGGACATTATATGTTTAAAGTGGTCTAAAAAAACCTTATAAGTTTATTTTGTTGTTTGAGGAAATCTTGAGTTTGGAATCTGGCAATAATTGACTTTTTTCTCCAACGTTAACCTCTCAAGTTACTTAAAAAAAAGACCCCCTTTTTTTTCCAAGATTTCCCTTTAATTCCTCCTCTATTCTAATCCCTATAAGACACAAATCAAAATATGGGAATTGAGGGAAATCATGGAAAAAAAGTTAAGCGGAGTTATTTTTTAAGCTCACATAAGAGGTCAACATCAGAAAAAGTCAATTATTGTTGGATTCCGACCTTAAGTTCTCTCAAACAACAAAATGAACTCCCTTTTAGACCACTATAAACATATATGTCCCTTTTAGACAATTTTTTTTTTCTTTTTCTAAAATAACCTCATTCAATAAATAAACACAATGTATTTAATTTTTCTGTAAACCTCAGCTTACCATCATTTTGGTCTGTTGCTGATGCTGAGAAGTTCAATACTTCATATATCTCAAAAGCATTGAGAATGGGAGGGAGTTTTGACGTATTTGTCTTCACAATGGAAAACTCAAGAGAAGCTCCATTAATCAACTTTATGACAGGAGAAACAATAGTTAACGGTTGCAAATATTGGAGGCTAATTATTCCTGACTGATATTTTCCGGGTATCGAAATAGTAAATTCTCTTGATTCATTGTTTCCTAGCTCCTGAATTTCAGCAAAGTGCCAGTAGACATATAATAATCCAGTACTGGCGGATCCCTCATTCCAATTGTAATTCAAGGGGATAGTATTTGGCACAGGAATGGCAGTCGTCTTTAAAACTGAAGGTGGTAATTCATAGGGATCAGTGGACATAAAATCCATTGTTTGGTCACTTTTTATATAGCTCCAAGCTTGAATGTTATCTGAAATTCCCCCCCATAGTCTATCATATGGATCATCTTCTGTGCTGAACATTAACACACAAGTGTATAAGATTCCTAATAACGTAACGTTGTGTTAGCTAATGATCACAACAGAGAAACAATAGTAGGACCTAGTAATACAAATACAAGAACACATTAGTATAATACAAAGTAGAGGGTGAGGGATAGCTCAAGTGGTTAGAACTTCCCTCTCGATTTCAGGAGATCCTGGGATCGATTCTCACCTCTGCCCTTAGCTTGTGGCTCTTTAAACACCCAATATATATATATATATATATATATATATATATATATATATATATATATATATATAATACAAGGTACCATAATAAACATAGTCATGTGAGATTTTGTTTGTTTGTTTGTTTTTTTTTTTTTTTTTTGTTTTTGTTTTGTTTTTGTTTTTTTTTTATTTTTTTAATTTCTAAATGATCAAAATGGGTGCTCTAAATATTAGACTTTAGTACTACTCTGTATTACTCTCTCTATTTCTTAATATTTGTATCACTTTGACTGGTGTGTATATTTGCCGAGACATAACTTTGACTATTAATATATATATATATATATATTTTTTACTATTAGTATCTTTATAAATATATTAATAAAATTGTATAAAAATAAATCATGAAAATAAGACATTGTAACAATCCAATTACTCCATAACATTTATTTAATAAAAAAAAGGCAAACATAGTAGTGAATGTGATTAAGTGAAATTAATAATAATGATGCAAGACAGATGGAGTATAATTTACTACTCCATTTGTTCCTAAATAATTGATATGTTTAACTTTTTTACGCTATTCATAAACTAAATTTGACTATCGTTGTTTAGGAACATTGAAAAAAATTAGTCATGATATATATTTTATATACTTGTAAATATTAGTATTAACTTTTTAAATTTTTTTATTTATATTACTAATATTTAATCATTTATATATTTCTGGTCAAACTAGCTAGTGGCATTGACAAGTGTCTTAAGTTTGACTATGCATATTATTCAGAAACAAATTAAAGGGAGTAACAATTAACTAAACATATTAATAATTAATCATGTGAATTGACAAAAATAATGCATAGTTTATTTCATGTGGTGTGTGCATAAATTTATAATATACTGTTTGGTTAAAAAAAAAAAAAAGGTTTGTAAATTCATGTTAAAGGGATAGATTTTTAATTTTTTTTTTCAAGTTGTACCTGGTATAATTCAATATAACTAGAAATGAAGGAAGAAAACATAGATACCTTACATAGCTAGTCGATGAATTGATGCCAACATCCTTGCGCTGACGTTTTAATAGCGCACTACCAACACTGGAATTATAAATTGAGTCGTTCAAAGGCTTCAACTCTAATGTAGAAATAAAAGGTATGGTTGGTCCAGTTTTTACCAAACATACATATATCAAATCTTCGGAGGGGGCGTAAATAAGATCAAGTATATTCTCGTCATTTACACTTGATAAATGGAGTGTTGCCCATAAATTAACTCCAATATAAATGTCAAATGTTGGTATGGTATTTAGGTTATCATAATTTCCATAGTAGAACATAGCTCTGATTAAGTAGTATCGATTTTTGCCTTGTAAAGGTCTCAAGGTGTAACAATTTCTTTTTCCATCTGGGAAACTTCTAAGTGTGTTGAAAACTGTCCATGACCCTCCAGCTACTTCGGCGTTTCTTCCAGTGTTGATGAATTCGGAATCCGACTTGAATACAATCCTCTCTCACTGTCGTATCGTGAATCTTTAGTCATTCCACAATCAATGCTGATGAATCCTTCAATTCAAATTTTATTGCAAAAATAAAACAGCTGCACATTCAATAATGATGAACAATTACAATCTAATACAACTACATATGGAGTACTAATATGTAATCAAATGGATCTCTTTCAACATTTATCCAAAACGAAACTGGTTTTACTTTTTGTTTAGTACAATCAAATCTTTTCTTTAACTAAATGAGTCTTAAATGACTCTCATCCCTCTCTTTTTTTTCTTGGGAAAAAATTTGTATAATTAATCCAACTTTGAGCCATTTACTTTACTTAATCTCAACTATCAACTATTTATGAATGTTTTGAACTTTAAAGTTATTGAATTTTATCAGGTTCAAATGACAGGGGAAAATCCAAGTCCATCAGCCTGATGTACGAAATTAGTAAATCAGCACCTATTTTCGTCTTTTCCAAATATATATAAGGGGTAAATGTGTCCATTCCTGCTGAAGTTTTGTTAACGGAAATTTGATGGGTTTTAGTTGACTAACGACGACAATTCTTGACTAACGGCTACATGATTCAGCACGTTAGTCGTCCGTCAGATCACTTTACCTTCTCAAAACTGTAAACCCTAACTCATCTTACCAGCGAACTCAGCTAGTGACCTCTTACACAAATCAATTGTTGAGTCTACATTGTCCAAGTTGGTCTGCAAACTAATTATCCAAACTCGAATGTATGTAAGCTTGTTCATGTCTATGGTGTGCTTTCAATTTCTTTACTGTATGGTATGAATTGAGCTTACTATTGATATTTCTCATTAGCCGCGACTTGTAATGAATGTAATCCTGTTCATATCATGTTATGCTGTGTAATTGCTTACTCTTCCCGAATGTGTTGCTGAATGTGTCTATGTTTATCAATTTATGTTAGTGTATGGTACGAAATGAGACTACAATTGTTATTTTAGACTAGTTAAATGCTCTGGTTTAAACTGTTGATTGAGTAGCAGTGTAGTAAAATGGTGAAGCAGTATATTTGATTCGAATGTTGTAAATGTTGATATTGCTTCCTGCATCTGGTATTGTGTTTATAATATACAATTCAGGTGAATTGTTTGCCATTTTGACTATGTAATTGTTGATTACTGTAACTTCATCCAAATTTTTTGGTTTCATTGATTTTAGTGTATAGGAGTTGATTGTTGATGGAAGGACTCAAATGTTCTGCAGCAGTGTTCAAGGTATAGGTTTTCTTACATTGAAATGCTCTTAATATAAACTCCCTTTCATCTAAGCTCCCGTTGCAAGCTTACCGCATAAGATTATATCAAATGAATTGTTAGGATGATAAATTGAGTGTTGGCGGCCATGTCAAATCGAAAGGTGAAGTGCTGAAGGAGTATTTTAATGCTCGCTCAAAGGTAATTCGAAATTTTAAAATAATTACATGTGAATCTGGCAAACATTGTTCTGCTCTTATGCGGTCGGTTGTTGTTGTTGTTCTTGTATTTCAGCCTCCAAATCTGAATTTTCGGGTGGAGAGTTTTGGTAGAATTTGTCAAACATTTGACTCCCGTCGTAGACGCTGGGTTAACGAAATTGGTTTTGGTGGGCTGCTGTATTTGTCCGGTGATATGCACATTCCAAGGCAGCTGGGGTATTGGCTTATGACCCGAATTGATCCGTATAATAAGATGGTAATTTCCCCTGATGGAAGGTGTTTAAGACTATCTAGAAATCAGGTGCATTGGATTCTTGGCATTCCGAATGGATCAAAGGTTGTTCCAAGTTATAAAACATTAAATAAGGCGCAGCGAGAAAAGGGTAAACATATAATTTCAAAGTATGGACAAACCCGCAAGACCCTTTCTAGTAATGGCGATTCTAGAGTTGGCTCATTAGTTGGAATTCCTGTGTATCCTGAGTTAATGGACAAGTTGGAGTGTCATTGGGAAGAGCACGAGGAGGATGAATTCAAGACCCTCTTCCTATTACTTGCTCTACAAATGTTTCTGTGTCCAACCTTGTCCCCTAGGCTGGCTTCTGATCTTGTGCCAGCTCTTACGTGTGCTATGGATGCTGTGGATTACGATTGGTGCACTTTGGTTCTCACGAAGTTGCTTGCTAGTGTCCGTTCTTTTGGTCAGAGGTTTTACTCAAAAGGGCACGCTGGTGGTTGCGGAGGCTGCACCCTATTTGCTTTGGTATATGATATTTCATAGTGTTATCTGTCATTCCTTTATGTTTAATAGGTTGGCAAATAATATTCTCTGTTTGTAACAGATTTTCTATTTAGACCGACTAGATCGAGAGGCTGTGGATTGGGGTGTATTCCCCAGGTTGAAGGTTTGGAACATCAAACAGATTGTGCTTGCAAGTAAGGAAGACAGGTCATCCATGGGGGGTGATTACGGCAAGATAGGGGTAATTCATTTTTTCCTCCAGTTATTCATATCATTTGTTGATTCAATGTAATGTAATGACACAGTCATACCCTAACTGCAATTGCTGACTTTTATAGACTCTGGACGTTGCTTATGGAGAGATTCATCCAAGGCAGGCAAGAGATACCGATAGACCTACAAAGGTACTGAACCCCTTCAATAATGCCTTGGGTTTTTGCCATTTGCCTATTGTGAATTAAACACCATAATAATTATTTGAGTTGCATTTTTATGGAGGTTGAGGTGCATGATACTGTAGACTGTTTCCCACCAAGACCAAGGCGTGGCGCATCCTCTTCGAAGTCCACTCATAAGAAAGAAGCCAACACGTCCGGGGGTAAAACTGGTATCGGAACTAACAATGGTGAGCTGGGTCCAACATTGCAAACACTGAACCAAACACATACGAATGGGTATATAGCTTCAAGTGTTCACCTTTTTATAGAAGCCTTGCACAGGTACATGTCATTACAAAAGTTCAATATCAATTTCTAGCTTTGCACCATATTCGTTTCATAACTTAAGTATTCTGTGTTATTATATTTGCAAGGTCCATTTCTACAGATGCCCTGTTCCTTTTTAGAAGTATGACCTCGTTTGCAATGACTATTTGCAGTAGGCTGGGTGGATCTCCCTTACTGGTAACCGTGTGACTTGTTGACTCCACCTTTTTTGTCTCAAAACAGTATTGATTTTATTACATATATCATAAAAGTTTTTTTAACCATGCAGGGTGAGGTTGTGTCGTTTGGGGGTGGAAGTTGCGATTGGCGAAGTTTGTTGTTGCCTTCATTGGGGAATTTTGTCCTTAATCGATATTGTCGTCTACTAGTGGTGGTATCTGAGGTTAGTGTTGGTTAATGTTGTGCATAAACTAAGAGCGGTCGACCTCTAATGCGTGTGTCTTAGTACTCATGTGCGTATTTTATTTTTCCAGGTTTATGCTTCAGAGAGTTGTACGGCAGTCACTTCTACCCCAGTCCTTTTCCGAATATGTATTGCCCTGAAAGCTAATTCGCCGTCGGAAATGATCCTTATTCAAGGTGATTCCGTAACCCCAACAATCAGTGCTGAGAAAAGACGGGTAAGATGTCTCCGTAGCCCCGTTCACCACCCTCCCCTTTGCAATTACAACACCACCAACACCTCTCCCCCCCCCCCCCCCCCCACCCACAATATACAATTTTATAATTTGGTAATGGGAATTGTTATCCCGCAGCTTACGACCTCGGAACAAGTTCAGGACGACATTTTCCAATACTGCCTCAAAGGTCTGTGTGATTGCAAACTTTCGAGGAACATGGTGTTGGTGGACACGAAGTGTCATTGAGGTTTCTTGATCATTACGGATATTACTTGTCGGCCCAGGCCCATACAATAAGGCCAGCCCACCTGTCATATGTTGTTTGTAACACAATTATTTGTTTAGTCAGGTAAAATTTCATTACATTCATTCATACCTAAAAACTAGATCAAAATCGAAGTGAGCTATACATAACTTGTTTGATAAATAACAGGCCCAAATGTAGTATTACTTTGATATCTTAGCCCAAATGCATAACATTCATAATTCTCAATGTCCCAAGTACATCATTAGTATTTCATTTAGTGCACACTTATCGGTTACCGCAAATTTTAAGCTGCACCCTGGTGCACCTAAAGATTAAATTTTAACCCGCCTATTCTATACAACAGTTACTTAAAAACTCTGGACAATTGCAAAATTTGAACATTGGTAAAAAAAAAGCCTTATTACTTAAATGTGCTTAAAAAAGCCTTTGCACATCACAAATTTTGAACATTTAAGTAAAAACATACTGTAGGGAATAATTTCAAGCCTTTAAAATCCCACTAGCTTGAACCCCACTGTGATCATACACTAAAGTACGGTGGCGTCCAAAAGGGAAGAAGATAGAGCAAAAGAGTCGCCAACAAGTTTTTAAGGAACTTGTAAACCGTTCATAGGGTGAAAGTTACACCCTTTAACGATCCAAGAGATCGTCAACTCCATAAGGTCATGAACCAAATAAGGGTTCGGGGATGATGGTACAAATCCAACCTAAAAGAGATTGAACCTGCCCTAATAATAGGCCTCTACTTTATTCTGCTCGTATTCATGTGCGCTTTCTGACTAACATACAATCAATAGGATTAACTCTAAACCTGTTTAATCTATGTTGGTTGAATTTAATGCACAAATAAACTATTATTGGCGATCACTTGAATTATAATCACAATTAACCTAACAAGATTATTAATTATCTTATTAAGCGTGATTACAAGTACCAAATTCCCTTTAACATGCAATAAAGGTGACCAAGCAATAAAGAATAAATATCATATCAAGAAACATAATAAATAATCAATATCATGAATAATAATTATAATAATAATAATAATAATATCATCATAAATTAAATAATTATAAATTATAACAATTATAATCATGTTAAAGCATAGCAAGATCCTAGGCATGATACTAACAAGATTAATAACAAACCCTAGCATGTCACTAAACAATAAAAATCAAATCTTTAACCCTAACATGATACTAACATGAATAAATATTAGGAAGAATATAGGAAGCATCGTACTTTTAATCATACTTGATATTAAAGTTACCCTAGACATGATACTAGGAATCAAAATAACAATCTAAGCATGATTTTCTACATCATAATATCAATTAAACCATTAAAGTACTTACTTGGATGCCTCGTACCTCTTTCTAATAACAAAATACACACGTTAGTAACTTCAAGGAAAATAATAAACAAAGCAATTTAATTAAATAATTGAAAGAGAGATTTGGGACCAAACCCTCAGAAATTAAAACCTTTCACGTTTAGGGCGAAGGCAACTTCGAATATGGCTAAGTGTTTCTAGATCTTGTGAATGCGGAATTTTGTATTAAAAAGCAAGAAAGAAAGAATGCCAAAAGATTAAGAATTGAGAATTGATGAAAGAAAGATGATGAATAAAGAGAATTGGAGAATGTTGATGATTATTGATTGTAGATAATTGATAATCGGTGATTGGAGATAATTGGTGATTGTTGATTGTAGATGAATGAAAACGGAGTTTTTGATACGATATTTATAAAGAAAATCGGCCAAAAAAGATAATTTATCAAAACAGAGTCTGAAGATCACAGAAACAACTTGGCGCCAGCCCTGGCTCATTGGCGCCAGGACCAGTGGCTAGCGCCAGGCGCCAATGGCTGGCGTCTGGCGCCAATCCTGGTTCCAGGCGCCAAGGCCTGGGGTTGGACGCCAAACCGGCTTTTAACACGTTTTCGAAACTATGATAATTTTACCGTACTGGAAGATAAAATAATATAATTTCAGTCGAAAATGCTATTTGATCTAATTAAAACTCTAAAGAATCCTAATTGAATTAAGAATGATAAGACCTTCTAGAATGTTCTAGAAGACCAAAACCATTCCTAATTACATTAGGAATGATAAATCATATTAGGCCCTCCCCTAGATCATTGGGCCGTACTTAAAACTCAAACCGGGCCCAGTTTAGTAAATTGGCCATAAATTCCTCAATATTCATCGGAATTGGGCTTATAATATATCGTTGGAAAGGTCTTTGCAAGCCCCATCCAACTACACCACTATTGGACCCTTATCATGGACCAACCAAACTGGATTGGCTGTTTTCTTAAAATAAAGTTTTCAAAAATAGAGAGAAGAGAAAGGAAAAGAAATAAAACTTTCCGCAACACTAGACCTTTCCACACTTTCGTTTCATTCGATCATGATTCGACGTGAAAGGTACTCATCACTGGGTTTGGTTTTGGGGAGACACAAATGGGTGTCTACAGAAGCCCCCACTTTGATTGAGTTTGGAGAAACGCAAGTTTCGAAAACGAAAGTCAAAGTAACGATAGGGACGGAGAATGATTCAGAACGTTCTGCAATCCTAAATCACTCTTGTAAGGCCGATACCTGCAAAACTAGCATTAGTTAAACAGATAAAAGAGCTAAGAAACGCGTATCTTGCACCGTCGAGCACACGTCTCTGAAAGTAACCAAATATTGCCGTATGTTGCTTTTTTTTATGACCTCCTGCAAGCTAGAGAATGCCATCCCGCCTGAAAACCGCTACGCCTTGTAACTGCTTCCAAATTAGAAGATTGCTTCACCTGAAACTATCCTCCCCGCAATGATAATATTCCACGTCCAAGGGAATACCATCGAAGATTGCTTCTCTTGAAACAATCCTCAGTTGTTTGTGACAACTCTCCACAATCTAGGGAACGCCACCTTGCTGTTTCGATGTTCACTCGTCTCTGAACAAAGAGCTTCTTTTGCCCGCTGTGATAGTCTTCGAAAAGATCACTGCTTTTTAATCCTTAATGATGCTATGCCAGTACGTCGGCGCTTTGCTGCTTGTGAACCAGTATGTCGGTGCTTTTGCTGTGATGACAATCCTCTTTTCTTTGGGAATAGTTGCCAACACAACTCTTGTATGATGTATGACAATCCGATTTAGGGAAAGTTTTCAATGCCTCGTAACAATCCATCCTTGGAAATGTTGCCACGATGAAGCGACAATCCGTATCTCAGAAAATTTGCCAAAATCCAATTTTTGGAAAAGTTGCCAATGCTTCGTAACAATCTTTCATAAGAACTTTGCTACGATCGACAATCCACATCTTGGAATATAACTCTTGAAAGCAATCCACCTTGGAAATTTTCCAACGCTATGCGACAACCCTTTTAGGAAAATATTGCCACAATTGACAATCCGCGTCTTAGAACATTTGCAAAAAAAAAGTCGACCGACAATCCACTTCGGGAAAATTTGCCACTTACTGAAATAAATGACAATCCACGTTGAGGAACTTTTGCCGATATTTATGATGAATAGAAACCTACAACAATCCTTTGGGAAATTTTGCTATAGGGAACTGGGTGTATGACAATCCAATCTCGGAAAACTTGCCAGCGATCTATGAATGTATGACAATCCGAACTTGGAAAAACTTGCCAAACAAAGAAGGAGCACGACAATCCACGCTTGGAAACTTTGCCAGAGATGACAATCCAATCTTGGAAAAATTGTCGTTGAAGAAGATGCACGACAATCCATTTTTGGAAATATTGTCAGTTGGGGATGACAATCCAATTTTTGGAAAACTTTGTCGTTTAATAAGAATGCGCGACAATCCATATTTGGAAATATTGTCGTTTAAGTGCTTGCTTTTGAACCGATTGTAATGAGCCAGTGTTTTAGGCGCTTAAGCTAAGTGAGACGATTTTTCGTCAGGTCGATCACTTATTGCAATTGTAATCAAACCGACTACTTAATCATGTCAAATTGCTTATAGGGGCTAACTGGCGTACCAAGGAACCCGAAATTGCTGCATTAAGTCGAAATCACCTTTTTGAGAGGCTTCGAGCTCTGTCGTTGCTGAGATATCTCTGGCGCCAAGAATTGGAGTAGGGTCTTCCCTATTCTGCTGCACCTATATTTATTTTTTACTATAGAACTTTGCCAATCTTTTTAATTATCTTAGGGTTGACCTAATGTTTAATGTTGCTTGACTCATCGACTTGACACGACTCAAGGTATAAACTTGACTCGCTGATTGACTGACTCGAGGTTGACTCGACTCGAAGTGTAATGACACATGTGTTAAACTCAAATCAAAATGATATGACACGACATGACTCAATGTGTACATGACTCGTGTGTGCATTGTAATGTGATCGTGCGACTCGAAAAAAGCAAAGAAGCAAAAATTTTCCGTCAATTGTGGAGGGTACCGACTTTCTCCCGAAAAAGAAAGACGTGAAAAAGAAAAATCAAAAGTTTGAAGATGCATGTTGAATGAGCTTAGTCAAATGTTGTTTGATACTATTTCTCAAGGTTCAAGGATTTATTTCATCCTAGGCTATCTCAACTGTTGACTCCATGATGAAAGTATTTGGGTAACTTAGGCACGGAGGCTAAGCACTTCATACTTCGTGATGCAATGACAATTATGAGTGATTTTGACGAAGCATGCTTCCGCATTAAGATTTCATGACAAAGGGTTCCTAAGGGAAATATATTGGTCATGTATGTGTGATGTGTGTGATAGTGACACTAAAGCTAGGCCGCAAGAGCTAAGTGTGTGGAAAAATATTATTATTAGAAGAGTCAAATAATGGTGACTCTTAGGCTAGGTAAGCTAATGATGTAGGGATCAAGCCCCCAAGTCTAGCTCTAAATGAAAAGGGATGAGCATTGGAGATCCCTTGATATGATCATGGTGTAAGTGTATGAATGTGAATATGAATGCATGTTTATTACGGCCGCACCTCGATGTGAGGTTGCCTACGTATCCGTAAGGAATCAGGCCGAACGTAGCTCTAGTCGAACCTCGCACAAGTGTGTATACCTCAAAAAGGTCTTTTTAAGGGTTGTAACGTGGTTAGGCTAAAGGTTTAAAGAAGAAGGGGATAAAGGCTCAAGACCCTAGATAAGCCCCCAAGGTGTGCAACCTCGCTTTCGAATCTTTATATTTTTATGCTTGAGTTTCTACTCTTTTTTAGCTCTCTTTTATCTTTTGCTTTAGCATTTATTTTATTTTTGTAAGTGTGGGCAATCCCGATCATGCGGTCTATCACTCACTTGGCATTCGTGTTTCTCAGGCACGGTACCGAGCACTCGATAAGAGACGCAATCTGAGACGTGTTCTTATCGAAGATATTTTCATATCAAAGACATTGGAACACTTACCCTTTTGTACACTTTTATTTATTTTTTTGTTATTGCTTATTTTTTTTGCTATTGCTTTCTTTTGAATTTGCTCAAGCTTTCTTTAGAATTGCATAAGTTGCACGCCATCCCATCCCAAGGTTAGGTAGATGTAGGTTGAAAAAAGAAGGGTCTATCGTTAAATTAGACGAGGCTCAAAGTGGTTTATGAAGAAAGGATTGTAAATTTGAAAGGAGATATGATGTGGCTACAAGGGGTGCCTCAAATCATTAGTATACCTTGTGCTTAATTCGACATGGTTTTTTTTTTTTTTTTTTTTTTTTTTTTTTTTTTTTTTTAAATGCAATGCAATGAAATGATCATATATAAGGAAATAAATGCTCATTTTTATTAAAAAAATAAATAAATAGAGAATCTACAAAAAATAATCTAAGGGAAAAGAAAGGTGCTATGCTAGACTTATTGGGGAGAGGAAAAAATGAAAAAGAAATAGAAAAAGAGGTCATGAAATCTTTTCGTTGAAGCTCGCCTCTTGTCTTGTGTTGTTTCATCATTACCTTCATTTTTTGTTTGTCAATCATATGACTCAAACTCGATTCAACACACATGGATGGAAGAAGTGAAGAAAGATGGAATAGAAAGTGAAAAAAGAAAAAGATGATGGAGGTGGAGGGATATGAAGAATTAGGGATATATAGAATGTACCCCCAACTCAAATGACGGAAAAGACCGACTCATGCATGAACCTAAGACATGGCCATGGTGATGTATACTCAAAGTGTGTGCTAAGACTAGTGAGTGTAGGTGACATTTTAAGACTCGTGTCATGACCATGTGGCTAGACTATATGACTAGACTTAAGCAAAGACTAAGTTAAGACTTCACGTATATGCATTAAACTGGACAGACTGTGGTATTTTAGTCATAACTTTTGATCTGCAACTCTGATTGGGATGAAACCAACGCCAAATTAAAGATAAAACTCGGGGCTACAGATCCATAGGTTGTACGACTCGTAGTTCTTTCTAGAACTCCAGCTATGACCAAAACAAGTTGACGTTTGTACAGTATACGGGAATAAAAATCCGGGTTGACTTAAAGGAGCTTTGACTCGATTTTATGTTTATTTATTAGCTCAAATTAATTAATTAATTAATTAAACAAAGTCCTTTTGTCATTAATCATTTTATTTAGTCTTAACACAAGTCAAACAAACGGTTAGGAAAAATCACATAGAGTATGCACAACAAATAATGCACAATTAGTCAAGTAGGCACAATATGATGCAATGAGTTTGCAACCTAACCATGGCTCTAGTTCTCTAAAGTTCGGGATATGGTTTAGTCAAATAGGGTCCATGGTTAATTGTCCAGATGCACCGCGTAGAAGCCTAACCGTGAAGGGTTAACGCGTGTGGATAGAACACAACGAGTTTTTTAGAAAAAACTCGCTTCCATGGTTTGGTGAATTCAACCTCTCAGATGTACCCTTTGTTGCCGGGAGCGTTCAATCGGGTAGATAGAGCATGAATTCCCAGAGGGTTATGTCCATATGTAGAACACATATGGGTTTCAGAAAAGTGAGAAAAAATTCAGTCAGGAAGTAGGATCGAGCAAACAATACGAAAAACCGGTCGAAATTAGAACGCATATTTCTGGCTCGGTATTGGGGGAAATTGGCGCCAGCAAACAGAGACTGGCGCCAACTTTTAAATGTAGCGCCTGGCGCCAATACTGGCGTCTGGCGCTACGGCTAAAAGTATGGCGCCAAGCTCTGGCCCCTGACGCTACTTCCCACATGCCTCAGCAGCTTTCTGTGCTCAATAAAATCATCCAGTTTCGCGCGGTGTTATTTCAGTCCTAGTTGTGAAAGACATTTCTCAAATTTCCTACGTGTAAAATCCTATGTTTTTGACTCATTACGGATGGTCTTTCCAATGAGAACCTTTTTATGCATATGCCACAATGTTAATCAAAATTACGCACATGGAATACTTAGAACTTTTCAAGTCTCATCCACTCATTCTAAATTATTGCCGAAACAAATTCAGGAATTAAAATAGAAATCCTCCCCAGTGGAGTCGCCAAAAACTATAGGGAATAATTTCAAGCCTTTAAAATCCCACTAGCTTGAACCCCACTGTGATCATACACTAAAGTACGGTGGCGTCCAAAAGGGAAGAAGATAGAGCAAAAGAGTCGCCAACAAGTTTTTAAGGAACTTGTAAACCGTTCATAGGGTGAAAGTTACACCCCTTAACGATCCAAGAGATCGTCAACTCCATAAGGTCATGAACCAAATAAGGGTTCAGGGATGATGGTACAAATCCAACCTAAAAGAGATTGAACCTGCCCTAATAATAGGCCTCTACTTTATTCTGCTCGTATTCATGTGCGCTTTCTGACTAACATACAATCAATAGGATTAACTCTAAACCTGTTTAATCTATGTTGGTTGAATTTAATGCACAAATAAACTATTATTGGCGATCACTTGAATTATAATCACAATTAACCTAACAAGATTATTAATTATCTTATTAAGCGTGATTACAAGTACCAAATTCCCTTTAACTGCAATAAAGGTGACCAAGCAATAAAGAATAAATAGCATATCAAGAAACATAATAAATAATCAATATCATGAATAATAATTATAATAATAATAATAATAATATCATCATAAATTAAATAATTATAAATTATAACAATTATAATCATGTTAAAGCATAGCAAGATCCTAGGCATGATACTAACAAGATTAATAACAAACCCTAGCATGTCACTAAACAATAAAAATCAAATCTTTAACCCTAACATGATACTAACATGAATAAATATTAGGAAGAATATAGGAAGCATCGTACTTTTAATCATACTTGATATTAAAGTTACCCTAGACATGATACTAGGAATCAAAATAACAATCTAAGCATGATTTTCTACATCATAATATCAATTAAACCATTAAAGTACTTACTTGGATGCCTCGTACCTCTTTCTAATAACAAAATACACACGTTAGTAACTTCAAGGAAAATAATAAACAAAGCAATTAAATTAAATAATTGAAAGAGAGATTTGGGACCAAACCCTCATAAATTAAAACCTTTCACGTTTAGGGCGAAAGCAACTTCGAATATGGCTAAGTGTTTCTAGATCTTGTGAATGCAGAATTTTGTATTAAAAAGCAAGAAAGAAAGAATGCCAAAAGATTAAGAATTGAGAATTGATGAAAGAAAGATGATGAATAAAGAGAATTGGAGAATGTTGATGATTATTGATTGTAGATAATTGATAATCGGTGATTGGAGATAATTGGTGATTGTTGATTGTAGATGAATGGAAACGGAGTTTTTGATACGATATTTATAAAGAAAATCGGCCAAAAAAGATAATTTATCAAAACAGAGTCTGAAGATCACAGAAACAACTTGGCGCCAGCCCTGGCTCATTGGCGCCAGGACCAGTGGCTAGCGCCAGGCGCCAATGGCTGGCGTCTGGCGCCAATCCTAGTTCCAGGCGCCAAGGCCTGGGGTTGGACGCCAAACCGGCTTTTAACACGTTTTCGAAACTATGATAATTTTACCGTACTAGAAGATAAAATAATATAATTTCAGTCGAAATTGCTATTTGATCTAATTAAAACTCTAAAGAATCCTAATTGAATTAAGAATGATAAGACCTTCTAAAATGTTCTAGAAGACCAAAACCATTCCTAATTACATTAGGAATGTTAAATCATATTAGGCCCTCCCCTAGATCATTGGGCCGTACTTAAAACTCAAACCGGGCCCAGTTTAGTAAATTGGCCATAAATTCCTCAATATTCATCGGAATTGGGCTTATAATATATCGTTGGAAAGGTCTTTGCAAGCCCCATCCAACTACACCTCTATTGGACCCTTATCATGGACCAACCAAACTGGATTGGTTGTTTTCTTAAAATAAAGTTTTCAAAAACAGAGAGAAGAGAAAGGAAAAGAAATAAAACTTTCCGCAACACTAGACCTTTCCACACTTTCGTTTCATTCGATCATGATTCGACGTGAAAGGTACTCATCACTGGGTTTGGTTTTGGGGAGACACAAATGGGTGTCTACACATACGAATATCACAACTTTTGAACATTTAGTTTAAAAATTTGAACAATCGCAATGCATCACGCTTGTACGTTTGAACATTTACTCAACAACATCTGAACATTGCAAATTATGAAGATTTACGAGTCTATAATATTAGTTGCATACAAATTGCATACATATAAAAGGGTCCAACAAATTTAAGGGTATTAACACTACCCAAAACGGCATACAAGTACGTATTCATTATTGGGCCAGCTTCAGTACAACATTTGATTACAATTAAGCCCATAACAAAAACTACAGACTTAACCTACCATACAATTACATTCATAAGGTTAAGGTTTAGTATCCTTTTTTTAAGGTTCGGTACAAATTAATACTACCAAATTGCACAACATAATAATTAAACACAACAGATTGCATAACATCTTTAGTTTAAAAGAACCCACTTTTTTGAGTTCCTAAGTGTAGACACCCATTTGTGTCTCCCCAAAACCAAACCCAGTGATGAGTGCCTTTCACGTCAAATCATAATCGAATGAAACGAAAGTGTGGAAAGGTCTAGTGTTGCGGAAAGTTTTAATTTCTTTTCTTTTCTCCCTGTTTTGGAAAACTTTATTTTAAGAAAACAGCCAATCCAGTTTGGTTGGTCCATGATATGGGTCCAATAGTGGTGTAGTTGGATGGGGCTTTCAAAGACCTTTCCAACGATATATTATAAGCCCAATTCCGATGAATATTGAGGAAGTTATGGCCAATTTACTAAAGGCCCGGTTTGAACTTTATGTACGGCCCAATGATCTAGGGGAGGGCCTAATATGATTTATCATTCCTAATGCAATTAGGAATGGTTTTAGTCTTCTAGAATCTTCTAGAAGGTTCTTTTCATTCCTAATTCAATTAGGACTCTTTTTAGAGTTTTAATCAAGATCAAATAGCATTTTCGAAGAAATTATATTATTTTATCTTCCAGTACGGTAAATTTATCAGATTTTCGAAAACGCGTTGGAATTAAGACTGGCGTCCAACCCCAGGCCTTGGCGCCTGGAACCAGGATTGGCGCTAGCCATTGGTGCTTGGCGCTAGTCACTGGTGCCTGGCGCCAGCTAGCCAGGATTGGCGCCAATACTGTTCTGTGATCTTCAGACTCTGTTTTGTTAAATTATCTTTTTTGGCTGATTTTCTCTATAAATATCGTATTAAAAACTCCGTTTTCATTCACCAATTCTCCTCATTCACCAATTATCTTCATCATCTACATCCATATTTCACGAATTCTCCTCATTCACAAGTATTCTTTAGCAGTCAATTCTTTCTTGCTTTTTCATACAAAATTCCGCATTCACAAGATCTAGATACACCTAGCCATATTCGAAGTTGCCTTCGCCCTAGACGTGAAAGGTTTTAATTTCTGAGGGTTTGGTCCCAAATCTCTATTTCAATTATTTAATTTAATTGTTTTGTATATTATTTTCCTTGAAGTTACTAACGTGTGTATTTTGTTATTAGAAAGAGGTACGAGGCATCCAAGTAAGTACTTCAATTGATTTATTGATATTATGATGTAGACATCATGTTTATATTGTTGTTATGATATTCCTAGTATCATGTATAAGGTATTTTTAATATTAAATATGATTGCTATGGTGCCTTTTATTCTCTTCCTAATATTTATTCATGTTAGTATCATGTTAGGGCTAAAGATTTGATTTTTATCGCTTAGTGACATGCTAGGGTTTGTTATTAATCTTGTTAGTATCATGCCTAGGATCTTACTTTTATTATGCTTTAACATGAATATTGTTATAATTATGATTATTAATATTTATGATTTCTATGATTATGATATTCATTATTGTCATGATTATTATTCATGATTATTGATTATTATTATGTTGCTTGATATGTATTATTTATTATTTATTGCTTGATCACCTTTTATTGCATGTTTAAAGGGAATTGGTACTTGTAACCACGCTTAATAAGATAACTAATAATCTTGTTAGGGTTAATGTGATTATAATTCAAGTGATCGCCAATAATAGTTTATTTGTGCATTAATGTTCAACCAACATAGATTAAACAGGTTTAGGGTTAACCTATTGATTGTATGTTAGTCAGAAAGCGCACATGAATACGATCAGAATAAAGTAGAGGCCTATTATTAGGGCAGGTTCAATCTCTTTTAGGTTGGATTTGTACCATCATCCCCGAACCCTTATTTGGTTCATGACCTTATGGAGTTGACGATCTCTTGGATCGTTAAGGGGTGTAACCTTCACCTCGTGAACGGTTTACAAGTTCCTTAAAAACTTGTTGGCGACTCTTTTGCTCTATCTTCTTCCCTTTTGGACGCCACCGTACTTTAGTGTATGATCACAGTGGGGTTCAAGCTAGTGGGATTTTAAAGGCTTGAAATTATTCCCTACACTAAGACTTTCAATTAACCCGAAAGAGTTACTTTGTTGAAGACAATGATAGCCATGCCCCCATCACAGGCAGTGTACGAAGATCCGTGCACTGCATATGGGTGAATGTAGTGGCAGATCAACCGTGCCATATGTATAGACACCCTAGTTTCCGTTAGTATGATCACATCTGGCATGTTTAATTCAAATAGTTGCCGTAATTCAACTAAGAAGTTCTTCCTACCCATGCTTTTACAGTTCCAAAACATGTATTTTCGTTCAGTTTTAACTTGCGTGACGTCACCAACTTTGAAGGTGATGCGAATTGCTTTACCATCTAACAAGTTGCTAGAATGAAATTCAGACTCACATGTAATTTCACGTATTGCTAAAGGACCAGTAGTTATAAACATATGAAGATAATCGCTATAACTGTTTATGTTTATCTTATGTACTTCATCACAAAGAACAGTCGAAAGTACATCGGGAGACATTGGATTGACTGACCCACCAAGTAAACCTGCTACTGACTCTGGGATAATGTGTTCACTGCCAGCACCACCTGCACCCCCATGGTTGATGAGAATCCATTGTACAGCCACCTTGAAGGCTTTTGGCCACAAAGAAAGATCTGATAAATCGGGTAAATGGCCCGGTATGACCTTATTGTTTTCATGAATAACTACTACATCATCACCCAACTTCGAACCCCTAGCTATAGTCTTTGCTGCTAACTCGGCATGCACAACCTTTATGGTCACTTCTCCTTTACTATTTAACACACAAGTCTTCACAAATGCCATAATTCCTTTACGCGGTTTATTTGGAGGGGATTTTTTTGGTATAGATTTTTGAACATGAGGTGTTATCATTATGGCTGGTATGGCAAATTCCCTATTATTTTTAGTTTTATTGGATACCTTTTTTGTTTTGTTCTTTTGGTAAGATTGAATGGGGGGACTCATGTTGGGGCTTTTTGAGGTATTACAACTATGAAAGTCTTTTGGGGTTTGCAAAACTACACAAATCATAAACACATATATGTATATATATATATATATATATATATATATATATATATATATATATATATATATATATATATATATATATATATATATATATATATATATATATACGAAATGGAAAAAAAAAGAGGCGGGGGATCGTAGTTTGGGCGCCAAAAAAGGGAGCCAAATGCAAGAGGCAAGTAAATGATGTACACAAAAAATACCAACTACCACTTTACATCCCTTTAGACCAAAGGTTTTTAGGGTTAGGGTTTGTTCACCTTCCACAATATTTCGGTTAAGAATCAAAAGTTAATAAAATAAGAACATGTAGATATACATATAATTACATAAAAATTTAAATGGTACCTACTTAAATAAAGGGTAACTTTTAATTGTATAGTGACATACACTACATAATCACAATTTATAATTTTTTGCGGGAGTCCAAGTTCCCTATTTTATCTCCTTGTAGTTTTCACGGAATTAAATTTGCGCAATGTTATTATTTTACTTTTATAATTTAAACATTATAAGAACATAGTAAGGTTTTTACGTAGATAGATTCACATATTGAACTTTAATGTACCCTTATTTTTCTGTTTTCGAACAATTAAAACAAAAAAATTTGATCTCATTGTGTGCAAAACTGAACTAACATATTTGTACTAACCTGGGTAATTTACTTTCAAATACTAATCAATTGTTCCCTTTAAAACAATTTAATTTAATCAACAAAAATTTCTGAGTAACACTTAAATTTGTTTCAATAAATCATATTTAATTATTATTATTATTCTTTAGTATCGTTATCATCCATTGAAAACCTACCGAGTAATTGTTTTTTTTCGGGTGATACCATTTCCTTTAAAATTTTAGACTAAATAATCAGCTCATCCGACATATCAATTACACCAACGACGAACGAATAGGCAATTACAATTTGTGACAATTCGCATCCGTCATTTGAAGTGCCCAATTAGTTGTGTTCAATACTACAATATTATTTAGGTCAATCACTTAATACAATTAAAATTAGTTGCCATCACACTTCTAATAGAACATTGGTCATCACCATGTTACTTTCCGCTATTTAAATTTGTAATACATAATGACACCTATCCTCACTACATGACTAAATAATATCCGATCTGATTAACCCTTCATCTCAAAGGCTACAAAAGATGTCACAATTTAGCAAAATACATTCCTTAATATGCGAAATATCATTTCACTAGTAACAACATAAAATACGGTATCCAACTACATAACATACGATATACTACCACATAACCAAAGCCGCCCCCATCAGATTAAAAATTTAGGTGTAGTCATATCCACCACCTTCCACATGGCCTCACGTATCCGAGTACCTAGTTGGAGCACTCACCCTTACATTTCTTGCAAACAATGGACATATTCTTAAACGGACTGGCCTTCCTACCCTACAAATGTTAAAAACAAATAAATGAATAAATGATAATATGTTAATTGTAATTATCTATTACGTATAACACTCCATGCATACATAAGAAATTACCTGAAGAACAACATCTTCTATAGCACATGTCGGGCAAATGGGATTTCCAACCAGCTTGATTAGGTCCTCCTTGTAGAGTATTGCGGTACCACCAGAGCATGAGTCGATGAACGATGTCCTCACTTTGAATCGCCATGGCAAATTCCTCACCACCTCATTGACATTTTCATCAAGATGCCTTGTTTCCAAAAGAACAACCGCGGAAGGGTTTCAGCCTGAAATTCTCAGGGAATGAGCCCCTAGCAATTCCCCGAACATTCCAACAAACAATACGAGTCTTCAATGGGACATTTTGAAGATAAGGAACCCAGCTAGGGAACGTGACAGGATCAAAAACCACAATGTTGAAAGGACCCCTCTCCTTAGATTCCTTGGCTTTGTAAATTTGGATTATCACCATGCATTCAAATATGGGAACATCCACAACTTGGATAGCATCGGTATACGTTCCCATGCATAGATACACGGTATCCAAGCATAATCGTACAACCGGTACATTAAAATCTAGAATCGGCTTGGGATCAATCAAGTGCTGCAAGTTGCGGGGGATGGTCTTCAAGTATTCCAAACACCACTTGATCACCGACTTTCCTTTAATAGAGACTGGGTATAAGTCTTCAATGTTAGGAATGTGCGCAAGCTTGGTTTGTTCATGGAAATATTTAGGTCTCATTTTAAGAGTTGATATCTCTGGGGTGGGTGCTTTAGGGTTGAGAATCATCTGGGAAATGGTCTTACGAGACACATAGGCGGGTGAATCAGAGGAATCACGGTAGAGGAAATACATGGAGTTGAGATCCTTTTTCGTTTCAATTCCTTGAGTAGGGCGGAAGTACAAAAACACACGGTTCATTGTCTTGGTGTAAGCTACTCTTGGGTAAGGCATGGCTGGACACTTAGAGGATGAAGGGTTGCTAAAGAGGTTAGAAAGTAAAAAAAAAAGGAGTGACTTTGTGGTGCGCTATTTCATCCACATGTCAAACACATATATCTCTTTAAATAGAATATAGCTTAAAGAAATAAATGCATTTAATCATTTAAACACATACACCAAATGATTAATAATAAATGTGTTCCATGTTAATATTAAATTGAGTTTTTCAATCCTCTACCTAATGTGTTAACAAAGATTGTTTACATTGTAAATCACAAATTCGGCGTGCTCATCCGTATGTTGATATAGATGTTATTGGGTTACAAGAATCATATAATTAGGTATGATTGGAAATTGTGTACGTCTTTATGATTACCGTATGTTTACATGCCTTATTTAGAACAACATAAGCCGAACAATGGTAAACTAAGTAGCTTATAACCTCCTATCCCCATGTATGAGTAATTAATATACAAATGAACATTTAACATACCATCCCACTATAATCTTCCTACAAATAAATACCCAATGATATCAACTACAGAATATAGTATACTCATATATGATATCCCTGACCTGAAATCTGTAGAATAATTAAAGTCACTAGAAAACTATATGTTATACTTTATCTCCTTTCATTTGATTCACATGACAAAGTTGACCGTCTGTATATTTTACACAAATTTAAATATATTTAAATATAATTGCCATTACAATTACCGTACATATCGGACTTTAGGATATACGATTTAGGATCCCCGTCCTCCTTATTCCTACGTATATGATGCTAATTTACTCTAAATGTCGCTAATTTACTCTAAATGTCGCCGATTCGATATTATTGACTCATAAACATATTCAAATTTAACTATTTGTTACCTTCTAGTACAAACATTTTTATCTTACCTAATACACTAGCTGCAAAACCTAGGGGATTGTTACATCTAGGGGATTGGTTTTTTTTTTTTTTTTGTTGCAACTGGATGATATGTAGTACGAATTGGATTTGTTGTAAGATTTGGGAGATTTTTTTGGTACTTTTCCTTCCTTTTTTTTTAATTTTTTTTGTCTTCAACAGTCATCTCTTTCTTTGATTTTGATTAGGGAGATTGCTTTACCATCTTCCCCTTACAAATTGACAAGAGTGTCTTCATAAAGTACAAGTCATATCAACACCTACAAAGTGTAATTATTAAAGTTTATCCAAGCACAACATCAAATTATAACTTGCTACACAGTTTATGAACTAAATTCTTACCGTATAATATATTTCTTTGACCATCTAAACACTAAATATATGTTTACAATGAGAAGGCAATATGACATTTGTTCAAAAAACTGATTTTAATCAGAGTTGTGCTACACTACAATATGGTTTTGCTTACTAGGAATTGAACAGTTGCTGGTTGGGTATGTAGCGTGTGGTAATTATGTATATAAAAAAGGGAGGGAGTTTGAAGGTTGAGAGGAATCGAACCCATGATGGCGGGGTTGGTAGCCGTGTGTTAGATTTTGGTTGATGAAATAACATCATCTTCATAAACTTAAAAGACTATTACCCCTCTCCAATAACTATAGTGTACCATTAATATTAACACTACATTTTCATATTTCTATCATTGATATCGTTACTTCCTTATTGGCTTAATTGTGTCACAAATATACACACATTTTAAAAGGGTGTGGACTATTCGTGTTAAAATATAATTGTAGGTCGTTTGTTTAATGTAAAATACAAGTTGATATATTATCTTGCAAGGACTTTAAATATACATATAAATTACAGATTAAATTAGACACTAATGATTTCTAAATCATGATCGACTACATATAATCACTGAATGGATAACCCTTGACGTAATAGGCGAAAAATTATTAGATACTTTTTTACTTTCTTTCTAAGTACAGAAGAAATTACTTAATTGTTTATGACACGTGACATTGTAGTTTCGCTCTTCAAATTGTGATTTTATTATTTAAAGGATATTTTATCTCTTACGAATTAATTCATACCAGGTAGAATAAAGAATTAGTTAATATTATTAACTAAAATTATTACGAAACCAATAACATCCCAGGTAAAATACCCAATTTTCGTAATCAAATAAGATACCTGATACAATTTCATTAAATAATTTGTGATGTTGTCCTTTGTCCTATACTACTTCCATCATCTCCTATAAGCTACATACAATGCATGCGTTAAGAAAAAGGTGTACACTGTTAAAAAGAGTTTCGTTAGTAGGTTATGTAATGAGATCCTAGGCTTTCCCTTAGATCTATTACAGGATTTGGTAACCCTATGACCCTACACATGTTTTTCTTTCATTGACATAATTGATATTGACCTCCTATTGGTAAAGTACAGCTATAAGATATGGGATGTCTTGGGTGAAAAACTGTATTATCACATCACAAGTGTAGTACAAGAAGTCATGAACTACTTTTCATGCTATGTCAATCAAGCTAGGCGGATTTTAATTATATTAATTTTGTTTAATTGATTCACAAATGACAAAGCACAGTTTATAGACTTGGCTCATACATCTTTTGTTAAGCAAATAAAAATTGGGGATTATATATTCTGATGATCATATTAAGCAAACTCATAACAATAAATTACCATAATACGATGCGTATGAGTGAGAGTAGAATAACTCCACCCACAAGGTTTGTCACCTAGCTGAGCCCCATTAGGTGAAAACTCGATCAAAACTCGATAACTGGTTGCTAGGCTTGGGTTTGAGTTCAGTCGAGTTAATAGAAATTAAAAGAACATTAATAGAAGGATTTCGTATTTGATTATACGGAACAAACAACATTATACGTTTGTGTTACCATTTTATGGTACTATCCTTGCTAAGTCAGTTTTGCAAATAAGGAAGACCATTTCAGGTATAAATTTATAAACAAACTTAATACAACGAACAATTGGTCAATAAGCTCATTGCTTGCAACAATATGGGAAAATATGTAACTTCGGCGTTTCCTATCACACGTAATCTTATTATAGTAGATAAATTTGGGTATTGCACTGGATTAATCTGACTACATTACAAACCGACAAGGTATTTCATAATTTTCACTACATTTAGACACAAATGTACCAATTGATCAATTTCAAGAAGGATATTACGTGAATGATTCCTTGAATTTATATCAAACTTTAACGAAGTAATTACAACTGTTAATGTTAGGCATGTAATGTGAACAATTACTCCAAATAACAAATTTTGGTCACAATAAAAACTTAAACAATGGAAGTGACTCATATTACCATGATAACCATCAGAGCTTAAAACATAGAATTATAACATAAACATAAACACCATAGTTTGTTCAACCACATGACATAATACCCATGTCACCTTAACTATAAAAAAACACGATAAGGAAGGTAGGTAACGAGAGTTCAAGTAAACGATTACATAGCCAAATAATATTGTCTTTTGTTAATTAAAAAGCTAATAGATGGAGACCAACATGACATGCACACATAGGCTGGCAGCGCCCCAACTCGTGGCGTTAAGCCACCGGATAGAAGATAGCTGGCGGATCACCACCCTTCCCAGAATCAATCGCAGCCGCCTGCTCGCCATTCCCGGGCTCAATTACTGCCGCCTGTAAATAGTAAACACAATGAATATAACTATTCAATAAAAACATAAACAATAACCTAATCATGCATTACAATAACTGTATATTTTTGAATGGATAAAACAAAAAATTAACTATTTATATTTGTGAATATATACCTTGACACGACCAACAAGCCTTAGTGGACATGCCTTCTCGAGGGTGACGAGGAAGAGATCGGATGTAATTTTGTTATTGTCCCAAATAATTGCAACACCCCCTATTTGACCGACACTTTCATCCAGAATACAGTTCATACAATTGTCAAATGCTTTCACCACTTCATTAAAATTCTTCCTACCCACCCTAACCTCAGTGATTATGAATATAATAGGCTGGTGCACGGACACAATTTTTTGTGCATTACTCTTAAAGGATGGGCGGGTTACCCCACGGGCGTTCCACAACACTACGAACGACCCTAAAGCAAATGTGTTCTCACCTACTTCATGTTTGGCTTCCAAAGTAACATCCATGTGGCGAATGAAAGGGTCACTTCGATACCTTTCACTCACGACCTTTACATTAATTTCAGAAATTTTAGCATGCAAATAGAAAACTTGAATACCATCAGAATAACAACCCATTTCAGTTTTGACCTCTCTAACAACCAGTGGATACACAGGACCTTCAACAACTACAACAGGACAAGGATCAAGCACGTTCACTAGACATTTAGGCACTATCTGACTCATCTCGTTCTTATCATAAGAAGCATTATTATCTCTAAGAATTGTTAAAACCTCAACTAAATTCATTTTTCCAACAGAATCAACTAAATTAGGGAGATGAGCTGGAACAATGTGACCAGAAGGACCTTTCATAACTAGGCCCTCTAGCTTCTTGTCCCACGGGCTTTCTGGGCTTCGAAGGATGTCCCTAATGGTTGAGTCACTAACAATCTGGAGGGCTCCCCTTGGTCCTGTTGGTGCAAAGTAGATGTATTTGTTGAAGTCCATATCTGGAACGACCTCTCGATTGGGTTCGCGGAACGACAAAAATTCAGGTGTAGGAACACCATAGCATCCCGGTGGGTAAACTGGATTTTCTAGGTCAAATGTTGGGTTGGCCATTTGGAAATTGGAAGTGAAGTAAGGGCAATTGTACTTTCGAGTTGAGCAGATTGAGAATAAGCGTGAGAGGGATGCTTGTAGAAGATGAAAGCAAATTTAAAGTAAGGTAATTTTACCTACATCTGTCCAGTGTAGCTTGAAAACCAGACACCTGTCAAAGCACTGAGAAACCTAATGTAACCCTTTATTTTTAAAAGAATAAACCTAGGGCTTGTTCCGATTGACTGAACTCAGCTGAACTGAACTGAACTGAACTGAACTGAACTTATTATTTATTGATTTCTAACTACGGATTAGTGATCTTTAATTATTTATTGATTATTTATTACTATACATATGTGTATATACAAATGTACATATTATTATTATTATTATTATTATTATTATTATTATTATTATTATTATTATTATTATTATTATTATTATTATTATTATTAATTTTGATTATTATTATTATTATTATTATTATTATTATTATTATTATTATTATTATTTATTGAGTATTATTATTATTATTATTATTATTATTGTTGTTGTTGTTGTTGTTGTTGTTGTTGTTGTTGTTGTTGTTGTTGTTGTTGTTGTTGTTGTTGTTGTTGTTGTTGTTGTTGTTGTTGTTGTTGGTGTTGTTGTTGTGTTGTTGTTGTTTGTTGTTGTTGTTCGTTGTTGTTAATGTCGTTGTAATAAGAGCTTAAACGAATGAAATTTGGGTTTATATCATTAGCAATATCATTAGACGTAAATTAAGACCTGAAATTAAGAGCTGAACTGAACTGAAGTGAACTGAACTGAGCTGAATTGAACTGAACTGAGCTGAATTGCACTGAACTGAACTGAATTTCAATGGAAGAGAACAGGCCCCTAATTTCCTTATACTCCATCATTTTTGAGCCCTTTCCCTAAATAATGTTGGGAAATTATCTAATTCCCAAATTACAGCTAGTCTTTTTTTAATTTCCACCATAGCGTCCACGTCACCGGTTTAGTGGGAATTTTTTAAAAAAACGGGTTTATTAGAAAACCGCTACTTCAAGTAGCGGTGTGCTACTGAAAACCGCTACTTCAAGTAGCGGTTTACATATTACAAACCGCTACTTGAAGTACCGGTTTGTATTTACTAATTACTGATATTTTGTCTTTAAAGAAAACTTACAAAACAAACCCATAAACCGCTACTTGAAGTAGCGGTTTTAATTTCATAAACCGCTACCTCAAGTAGGGGTGTTTTGTGGAAAATCGCTACTTGAAGTAGCGGTTTACAAAATTAAAACCGCTACTTGAAGTAGCGGTTTGTTGCTGGATCGAGAAAAAAAAATCGGTTTGTTTTCCTTAGCTGACGTGAACGATATAATGGGAATTATAAAAAAAGTATCTGTAATTTGGGAATTAGATAATTTCCCAACATTATTTAGGGAAATGGCTCATTATTTTTTTAACATAATGACACAATAATACGCCTTTTCTCATTGACTGTACGCATCTAAACTGAACTAAACTGCACTGGACTGAACTCAGCTGAAATGAACTGAAATGAACTTAGTTGAATTGAACAAAACTGAACTGCAATGAATATTTTATAAAAGACGCAACTTAGGAGTGCTGCCATGAAATGAACTGAACTAAACTGAAGTGAACTAAATTGAGCTAAACTGAATTGAAATGATATGAGCTGAAATGTACTTAATTTTTTACTTGCAGAGAACAGGCCATAATACTCATACGTAGATGACTAAATCACAAATTCCAATAAGATATGAAATTGAAATCAATGACATTGTTTAGTTCTTAATCTAAGCCTCTAAACACTACAATTATTACCATTGTTAAAACAGACATTATCCGAACCAGACCAAACCGCATTTTAGCGGTTTGGTTTTGTTTACGGTTTGGAAAAAAATGGTTAGGTTTCGATTTTGGGGGAAATATGGTTTGCGTTTTGGTTTGGTTTGTCGAAAATTACAAACGAAACCAAACCGTAAACCAGTTAACCGCATTTTAATGTTTATATAATTTTTAATTTAATTAAAATAGTTATTATATATTATTAAAAAAATTTAAAAAACACCTTGAAATATCATTAGAAAACTATACGGTCAGTACACTACTATACTCTACACTTATTCTCAAATATCAATACTTATAATTAAGGGCCTGTTCCGATTGACTGAACTCAACTGAATTGCACTGAACTGAAGTGAACTGAACTGAACTGAATTGAGCTGAACTAAACTGAACTGAACTGAACTGAACTTAACTGAACTGAACTGATCTGAACTGAACTTATTAATTAGTGATTTCTAACTACGGATTACTGATCTTTGATTAGTTATTGATTATTTATTACTATACATATGTGTATATACAAACGTACATATTATTATTATTATTATTATTATTATTATTATTATTATTATTATTATTATTATTATTATTATTATTATTATTATTATTATTATTATTATTATTATTATTATTATTATTATTATTATTAATTGCAAAACGTGCCAATGACTAAAAAATAGATGTACTACTATGTACAAGTAGCCCATTTATATACTAAGTACCGTGTCACTGATTTTTATTTTGGATAAAATAGGTAACTATGACAAGAATTATAGGACGGAGGGAGTACATGTAAACACTGTGACCCTATTCGAGCACTTTACCTTACCAAAACACAATTTTAACTCAACACAATTTAAGTTAGTTTAGTTAACGTACATTAAGTGCATAAATATAATTATAGTTCTTTTAAAAATAAAGACATGTTCTATTCAGCTTCTTTCTAGTTCGGTGAGATCAACTCAGCTCCCCTAAGTTTAGTTCATTTATTATCGTAATTTGCTCCTCTTACAAAATATCCAGTTACTTCAGTTTAGCTCCAATAAGCTTAGTCCAATCATTCAGAACATACCCTTATTTCAATTCGGTGAAAATATGGTTAAATAAACACGGCCAAATGAGCAGCTAAAATTAATAAATCGAACTCACAAAAGCTGAACTGACCTGATCTAGTTACATATGAACTGAACTTAACTGCACTAATTGAAAGGTAATATACTAGAAAGGGAAATTAGGAGCTAAAGTGAACTGAAGTAATTGGAGTAGATCTGACCTGGACTGATTGGATTTGAAGTGCACTGATCGGATATTCACTGAAGTAATTTTAAAAGATTTAATTTCATCAAAAAATTTAATACTATAAAATATTATTCTCTAGCTAATCTAAAATGAACTACACTAATTAGAGTAGAATCTGAAGTGCTTGGATTTGAAGTTCACTGATCGGATATGCATTGAACAGCTTGGATTTGAACTGAATTTATTTGATTTGAATTGAAATAAACTAATGTTATCAAGATTTTAGTTTACATAAACAGTTAAAATCACAATCATATTATTCTGTGCCTAAAATTGATTCTGATAAGTTTTTCTATAAAGACTTTCGTTTAAAAGATTGACATAAAACCATGATTTGATATATTGGTAACATAACACAAGTATCTTTGAAATACCCTACTTTCTATATGAGGTGTTCTTGTAAAATTCGTATACAATTATGTCATCAAACCACTACTTCCTATATTTAGTACACTGAAATGAATTGAACTAAACCGAACCGCACGGGACTTATTAAAACTAAAATGCACTTATACCGAATTCAATTTTGATAAGAATTACAATGAGATATAGTAACCCGGATTCAAATACTTTGTTTGTGCTTGATAATCCACTTTTATTAATCACCCATTTAACCATTATATTTACGAACTTGGCCCCAAACTTAACACATGTCAACTTTGACAAATCGACATACTACAAGTGTACAACCCTTTATTTGAAAGTAGGTCAAGTTCCTCAACTTTATGCACAACAATATAAAGCACATTAGGAGTTTTAGAAAACCTAAACACGACTTATCACACCATACCCTTCATTGTTGACAACCTCAACCATGGGCACACTTGAACATGATTCACTTGGCAACCCAACTATTTCCTTCTTCGCACTTCCTCAAACCACTCGTACTCCAGAAATGGACTTTAATTCATTTCATTACTACAAACAAACTAACCTCAGCACAACTAGACTTACTAGGGCAGAGCTATGGAACTTAATTCTCCATCCAGAAACTAAATTCCAACCAGGGGTGAACTTGAAAATGAGGCTGGTGAACGACGATTGTCGGTTAGTGCCTGCTCATATCCCTAGCATATCCGACGCTAGCATTTTACATCCTCAATTCCAGGAGATATTCAGGTGGCATATCAATAACGACCTACCTCTTACTGTTCATGTGTTAATTCCCCCTCACATGATGCACCTCCTAGACCCAGAACCCACCGTAGACCATCCTCAAGAACACTATAACCTCATCCCCGAAAATGAAACACTAAGAATAAAAATGGCATCTTATACCAACGCTTTCCAGTTGGTTAGACTTCCAATATTTCATTTTGTTCTTCATGTTGAAATTTTTAGGCAGCTAGCTGGGGTTAGTCCAGATCACCACACCGTTGTAATTGACCCTTTTTGTAAAACATATATTCCACAAGTCGCACACATTTCACCTGTGCCACCTGGCACCACTCTAGTATGCTGGAATGTGAGGGATGTTGCTAGATCATCATTTCTAAGACTATTTCAGTCAATGTATGATATCTATCATCCATCTATTGTTATCCTTCTTGAGACCAGAAATACTGTTCCCAATTTAAGCGAGATTGTTAACAAACTCGGGAGGTACACATTCGTACATTCCGCGATTGACTGTCACTCTGGTGGGGCCGCCTTGCTTTGGAGGGGTGAAGAGGTCTATTGTTGCGACCGAGTATTGGGCATTGGACAGGATAAAGTTTTGGACGCGATGGTACAGGTAATTGTTGAAAATACTAGTTTGGTTACGTGATTTTAGTATTATTACATTCATCAATATTTTGCACACCGTGAATTATGTGGTTAAATTTGTTAAACCGTTAGCACCATATTATGATGTGTAATTACATGTCTTTGTTTTTCTGGTGAAGGGTTACCCTGGGACCAAACCGAACAAGAAAAGAAGAGCTAGACACGGTTGATGACCATTTTGGGTGATGTAGCATATAATGCTTTGGCTCCATGTCATAATGTTTGGATGATGGATGCATGCGTTTTACTTTGTTTTAGTTGTCCTTGTTTAATGTATTTCGTACGTTCTTATCAAATGTAACCCAAGTTTAATGTTTGTCACTTTTTAAGTAATATTAATGGGGTAATTTAATTATATAGATGGATATGCAGATGAAGTAGGTATGTGGTTTGAGAGCATAAATTACCAAGGGACATAAAAAATGCCACCTTTGAGATTGTTGTTTATGAGTGAATAATTTCCATGTCATATGATAAAGAATTACTAATGGAGGACCGAGGACGGAAATAAAGTAAAGAAACTCCGTACATTAAGGGTGTACACTTCTCTTATTATCGTCTTCGATAGTAAGACTTAAATCCCAAAAAGGAAACATAATTTTAAACTTGTATTACTTAACACGACTCAGAAGATATTAACTAAAGATATGTAAAAATTAATGTTGTTAACTTGGATATATTTTTGCGTGTATTTAAATGAATTCTTGGCATCACAATTGGGAATACCAAATTTTCTATCCGAGCTATTCCCCGTTTAAAAGGATATTGTAAGATTAGATGTGATCAACCCGAGTAGAATTGACAGAGTACTGAAAAATAACCTACGAATATATCTGAGTACTAAAATTACTTATAACTTGATAATGTTAATCATTAAATCGTTTAAGTCCACTAAATCAGTACTGCTTTCTTCGTTCTTGAGTAATTAACTGACACGGGTTTCATTATTATAGAATTCATTAAAGTGGCTTGGGGGTATGTTAACGAATTGGTTCACGACAGAAACGAGACTTCATAAATTTAGGGACTTGAGAATGGAACAAAGGGCAGGGAGACTCGTCCGTCTCCCAAAGAGAGATGCGGCGGTGGTGAAGAGACAATTATCTCACAGAAGGTTGGGAAGTAGTACGCCCGGTTCACGAGGTTCTACCACTGCAGGACCCAATCATAGTCAAAAGAAGAGTTTGATCCTGGCTCAGAAGGAACGCTAGCTATATGCTTAACACATGCAAGTCGAACGTTGTTTTCAGGGAGCTAGGCAGAAAGAAAAGAGGCTCCTTTTTGGCTTGCCTTGTTTAGGCTTGGACTTACGGAACCTGCTTTCAAATTGAGGCGTCAAAGGTGAAGAAGCGTAATCATCCATCCTTAACTGGGCTGTTCGCCCATTAAAGCGGTACGTGAGCTGGGTTCAGAACGTCGTGAGACAGTTCGGTCCATATCCGGTGTGGGTGTTAGAGCATTGAGAGGACCTTTCCCTAGTACGAGAGGACCGGGAAGGACGCACCTCTGGTGTACCAGTTATCGTGCCCACGGTAAACTCTCTCTATTTTTCGTACGAACTATTATGATCCTAAGACTTTTCCTATACCTGGGGGTAAGCCTGTCTGGCATGGTAAATTGGAAGGTCAGGATTTAGACAACTTGTATGGATTTATTGACGCTTACGTTGACCTTGTTACGCAGAACTCCCAATAGCAGGAATTACACTCGATGGATTGGTGAAAGAACCCGGCTTTCTAGCTTGACCTTTACTCTTCACACGAAAGCTTTCGGGACGATAGGGGCTCGAGGGGGGAAGGGACCAAACTACCGAATTCTTATGTTATGTCTGCGGCACTGTAGCTCCCGCTCATTGCCCTTTGCTATCGCCTGGCCTCGGACTCGACTAAGACTTCTTTCAATTGCTTACCCAGCTTCGTAGCCAAGTTAAAGACGTGCCAACTTTTCAAACTCTTTCTTAAGCGCTGGTTCTGCTTTCACTAGATTATGTTCGTTCTTTTTCACACATCCCTTTCTAGTGGACTTCCGGTCAGCTCAGTCACCTTCTCCTATTAAGCTTTCAGGCAAGTAAGCCACTATATATTATGGCATAATAGAAGAAAACTAATAGCTTTGAAACTCTCACGTAGTTCTGGTTGAATCAGTTTCCTTTGGTATATAGGATCAAGGCATTGTGAATCCACCACGCGCGGGTTCAATCCCCGTCGTTCGCCCATCAATAAATGGACCATTTGTTACGAAGACACAAAGCAAACCTAGAAAGATTTTTTTCAGCAAGCAAGTCATCTCTAGAAAGGGAGACTACCCCCACTATAGAGGCAAGCTTTAGCTTGACGGCCGGGCCTTACTATAACCAACCTCACAGATCCCATTCAATCTTTTACACCAATGTATTGTACTCTCTCGACCAGGTCATCATAAGAAGCTAAATCTTTAGAATCCAAAGGTAGCCTTTGGATGATTCAAAGAACTGCGCTTAGCCCCCCCGCTCATGAAACGGCTTTGCTGCAATGTGGATGGCAGAGGGTCCGTAGTACCCGAAGCACTGGAGTGATCCAGTAGCGGGGAAGGGGCCTAGAAGTGCCTACTACTACACCACACTACACTTGGCTCTACACATTTACAGAGCTAACCCCTGTCCAGTGCCTGGCAGAGCTAAGGTAGCTTGCTTCTTCAAGCAAGCGCGATAGCTGAATCCAGCAAGCCATAAAAGAAAAGCGGATATAAGAGAAAGGCAACGAACGCATAAGCACACGAGTACTTAGTAGACTTATGGGTTGGATGCTTCTTTACGGCTCTATAGTAAGCTCCGGATAGTTCGAGGAGGCATAATGATAGTAGGGTCGGGATATCCCCGCCCTCCGAACCGGACGTGAAGGTCTCCCCTCATCCGGCTCTCTGCAGGAGAATCTCCACTCACTGCTTCCCCTAATATCCTCCCTTTACCACATCATGGGGGTTTACAGGAGATCCCAGAGGCTCGCTCGGAAAGGCTGCTATACTATACCTTTTGACTTAACTCTACTCTAGTAGTCACTAGACTCACTATACTAGTCCGTCCGGCTGCTCTTGCTGGCGCTTTTTGGCTTTAGTCTTATTGCATTAGTGTCTTAGTGCCTTTCTTACTGTATTAGCTGTATGCTAGAAGAATAGGTTCAGATGCGGGATTACCGCTGTTTGGAAGAATCACTTTTATCTCGCAACTAGTATAGGCCACTCTCACCATTGCTGATGAAACCCCTGAATGCCATAACGTTGTCAGGAGATCTCATTGAAAGAGAAAGATATCAAATATCTGGAGTTTCCCTTTGTATATTACATGGATGATCCGATCCGCAAGGATATATAAGATAAGGTATCCTCCGGATAATTCAAATCGAAGCAATTGGATGTCCGACCCGGGCCTATATGACCGCAACTTTCTTGAGTTTAGTGATTGATATCAAAGAGAGTCTCAGTCTAGTCACTCAACTAATCTACTCGTAGAGTGCTAGTAGTCTAGTAGTAGCGTGTCTCCTGATACCGATGGTAAACTCAAGAAAAAAGGTTTTGGAAGAAAAAGCGAACTAAGAATATCTTCCCATGAAAAAGATTGAAATGGCACCATGAAGACAACCCACCGCTGGAACTTGCTTTGCTCTCGCTCCGCTCGTTCCCACCTTTCTACCGTTTTCTTGCTCCGATAACGCTTTTCTTTTTTTCGTCGAGATTGGGTTGGTCTTCAGTGTACTTTCGTACAAGATCGAAAAGAATGCATTGGATGAAATGGACATCACTCAGCCTCTACCTACTGAAATTCAGGTTGAAGATGCTTCTGGTAATAACTATACTCAGCCTGTTGTGTATGAATGGAAGCCACCATTATGTGCTTCAGGCAATAAGGTTGGGCATAATTGTTCACAAGCTCAAAAATCGAAACCTTCTAAAGCTAAGACAGTTCTGCCTCGGGTTGGTGGAGGACAGGCTAGGCTGTGGAATCGCCAGGGCCTCTAGTAAAATAGTGGCGAAACTTAACCGTTTCGTCAGTTCGAGCATCAGCCCTGTTTAAATTTAAAACTGAACGTCCTTTCCCCTTTTTATCTCGGTAACACGTTTAGTCCGGTTCACTTCATTTTGCTAAACCCGAACATAAGAACTTGTACGCGTGCTCCTTCGCGAAGTAGCCGAGCTTCGGAAAAGTTCCTTAGGACCATCTACTTTCATTTCTACTTTACTAGTAGAGCAAGGAATTCCTTTCTTTTTTTCTTCTGGTAAGTGGTCTATCTGTCCACGACGATAGCTCTTCTTTTATTCAAGACTGATCTTCCCCCTTGCCTTTTTTTTGAGCTGGGGCAATCAATCAGTCCATTCATTCCTGCCCTTCATTCAATAGATCGCTTAGCTCTACTTCTCAGTCAATCCCCTTTGTTCATGGCTTTGCATTTTTTGTAATACTCAATAAAAAGGAAATTCTTCAAAATTTAAGTAAAGGATGAGATCAATTCCGAAGCAATTTTTTATAGTATAGCAGACAGAATTTGATTGGTCTAATTCAGGATTTTTCGATTTATTTTGACTTTCGTTATCCTACAAGCATATCAAGATTAAAACGAGCGACGCGACGGGGGTAACAAAATATAGCAGCACGGCGGTCCCTTATTTTCCTTAAAAAACAGGAAAAAAGGGACAAATCGGCAAGCAAAAAAGGGAAAAAAAATATTTGTAAAGGCAGCAAGGGGTTTCGCCTTCGAATTGAGTAGTGAGTCTTCTTTCTACTCGCAAGAATAGAGGAAGAGAAGGAAAAGGTATAAGAAAAGAAAGAAGAAGAAGCTCGTACCTCGCTCCTCTACTTGTCTTGGCCCTAGTCGATGGGAGGCTAGCGTGCCAGTTGGTGGCGGGCGGGCGAGGGGTGGCCTTTGGACACATAGCCGGAGGCAAGTCAAAAAATCCAAAAGTTCCATTTTCCTTCTTGTTCATCAATCGGAAGTAGAGGTCGGTTCTTTGCCAACGATTACACCTAAAAAGATAAGAAATCGTAAGAAAACATATTACAGCAGTATAACTCCTGTTAAATGCAATTCTAAGGAGTTAAACCCGTTCTTGGTTGCCGACACTGAGACTCTTTTACTTGATGAAATTCACCAACCGTATGCTGCCGGTGTTATGATGGTTCATCCTGGGGTCACCCAGGAGTATTTAGCCTTGCAAGGTGGTCCTTGCTGATTCACACGGGATTCCACGTGCCCCATGCTACTCGGGTCAGAGCGTAAGCTAGTGATGCTTTCGGCTACTGGACTTTCACCATCTAGGGTACCCACCTTCACAACCTTCTCCCTTCTGTCCTTATGTTGTAATAAGGTAGGGCGGTTCGCTTGAGTTGCTCAACTGCCCCTTAGCCCGGTGCTCATAACGCGCTACGGAACCTCAAGCGTGCCGGGGGACCAAGCAGGGCATAGCTAGCGGCATAGGAGCCGACTCGGCGTCAGCGGCTTCGTGCTGACGGCGGATTGAGGCTTAAACTATGATTAAAATTAGGCGCTTGGGTGGGGTCTGGGGGGTCCCTTCGAAACGTAAGTGTTCGGAGGTACCAGGGAAGTACTCCAGCCTCGAGAAAGCGCCTTTGCTCGAGCGATATGCAGAAATACGACTCTATCCATTCATATGAGTCACTCAAAACCCTTATTCCCCCGGGGTCTATTATAAACGTGAGCGCTCCGGAACCTGAAATGCCTACGGGTTGGTGGAGGACAGGCTAGGCTGTGGAATCGCCAGGGCCTCTAGTAAAATAGTGGCGAAACTTAACCCTTCACAGCATCAGCCCTGTTTAAATTTAAAACTGAACGTCCTTTCCCCTTTTTATCTCGGTAACACGTTTAGTCCGGTTCACTTCATTTTCGGAGTTGGCTTAACGAATTGTGATAGAATCCGATTTGAAAGCAGCTTTTCCTTACCCAATGTTGCTCCGGCTTACTAAGACACTCGCCAATGGCCATCCAAAAGGAAAAGGAGAACCTTAGTCGCCGGAAGATTCTATCTTCCCGAATGAGGTGACTCACTGAGTGGAAGACTTCCTTTAAGACAGTTCAAGCAAAGCAAGGTAAGGCAGCAATGGACCCTCTTCTTTCTCGTTCTAAAAAATGATTTTTGGAAAGATCAATTCTTAACTGTAGGCAGGCACCCTATCGCTCGATCCTAGGGAAATGAAAACATTTGGTATCTCAGATTTCGCCACGCGGGCCAACCGACCGAGTTGGGCTGAGCGTCCATGTCGCAGAACCTTTCTCTAGCCAAAAATCCCATTTTTTCTCGAATCGGAGCGGATCCAATTCATTGGATGACTGCTGCTGGAAGAGATCCCACCTTTGTTTGAGAAGAGAGCCCCTGCGGCGGCTACTCATAATAAGATGAAGGATTTTCTCTTTCTTGCAGGAAAGAAAAACCCTGATCTCTGACTTCAAGGTCAATGAAAGCCTGTCTATCGGCCTGGGATTCTTTCCTTACAGTCAGTTCGCAAAAAAGGACTATGCCCATTATCACAAGATTCATTTATTCGAGAACATCGTCGCAAACAGCCTTACTTAGCCCTAGCTGGATTCGTGGGGTTTTGGGGGGAAACGTTCCTTTCCTGCCTCCTTCGATAAGGAAGGTTTCTTTAAATTCAAGGTTTTGTTAAACAGTTTCTTTGAATTCCTTGAATTTAAAGCTTCAAAAACAGTGAATGTACGAGCGTAGTATTCTTTATCTGGATCCTCCGGGGGCGAGGGCCAAAGGCAAGTGATTCAACTCAAGCACGAACCGCTACCTCCTCTTCTCCGAGTTCAGCAGAAAAACAGGAAAACTCGTTAGCTCATAACAGCGCATTCGGGGGCGGGCTCACGAACGTTTAAGTATAAGCTTGAAAGAACTAAGCTTCCTCTTTAAGGGGCAGGGCCAAATCAGCAGCAAGAGAACTGTCCTAACCTGCCACCGGTGACTTTATCAGAGCTCCAACAGGGTAGGTTAAATACTTTGCCGGATTAACCCATTTCTTTCTTACATTTTCGAGCGATAGAAAACCCTAGTGGGGATAGGCCTTATGAGGGTAAAAAGAGCATTTCTCTATACTCAAGTTCGGAGGACAGGCTAGGCTGTGGAATCGCCAGGGCTCCCCCCGTGGGTGGGGGTCGCGTCCTTCGAAAATCCGAATTCGAGGTTGGGGCGAATTCGGTTTTCTCAGGGCCGTTCTTGCGGTTTTCTTGCCGATTTGTCCCTTCTTTGGAATGGAGAACTAATCAATCGAGGAATCGGAATCCTACCTCTTGCGAGTTGACCTCCGTCAGTGACTGTTCACTTTAAAGCGGGAGAAGTCGTAATTAGTTGGTGTACAATTTCAATAAAAACTAAAAAAAACTATTGAATGCGAAGGGGGAAATGGGATATCTTTCAAGAAGCTTTAAATTCAAGGAATTCAAAGAAACTGTTTAACAAAACCTTGAATTTAAAGAAACGTCCTTCTTTCTTTTCTATGGAAGCGCGCATCACTTTGGACGTGCTTTACCGGCAAATGCATGAGTCAGAACATAATAGCTAGGCACGTTGTGAGAAGAGTCGAATGGTAAAATTTCTCTTTGCCAAGGAGAAGATGCGGGTTCGATTCCCGCTATCCGCTCCTCTAGCAAAATCTCACCTGTGGGTTTGACTCTCTAAATTCACCAGAGGAGCAACAGCAGGGACACTTGTTCGACGACCCCGTCTCTCTTCGTTGCTGACCAATCGAAGGCGCTTCCAGGTCCGCAACCCTCATTTGTATATTTGACTCGAGCCCCAGACTTCTGACTACAGGAATGTCAGCAGCTGAGGATTTGTGCTTGTGGGCTGGGGTGAATATTGCAGACCAGCGGATCTGGTAGTCGACAATAGTTCGGAGGCAGGAAAGGAACGTTTCCCCCCAAAACCCCCTCGGGGGGGTTCGTAGAGTCGGGTTTCCCGTTTACCCACAACGGAGGAGCCGCCCCCACCGGGCAGGCGGCCACGGCCATCTAAAACGAGCGACGCGACGGGGGTAACAAAATATAGCAGCACGGCGGAGAGAGATGTGAAAGTAATAGCCTTATGTTATGGCCGCTCCCCGACTTACGGCAAACCAGGGTTCATCTCGTGTAGTGATTGTGGACTCGTACAAGGATATTGAGTAGACAGACGGTTGATGTATCAGACTCGACCCTGGCTTTTTTCAAGCAGAGGAAGGGCTTGAGTCAGGCTTTCTCAGAGCTTTATCGGGTTTTCTCGGTCGCTAGCGAAAGTTCATGCTTGCTATCCCGCAAGAACGGCCCTGAGAAAACCGAATTCGTTCCGGAGCGCTCACGTTTATAATAGACCCCGGGCAAACAAATTGTCCAAGATAAATTTTTGTGGATATCTGTTCACAAAAATTATAATGAAGAGAATACCAATTCAATTTGAATGGATTCAAAATGATGTTACTGCATGGATCGGGATTATAAATTCTTCGAGCAGTCTGGTCAGCGCATCTGTTTTGGGTACAGAGGGCCATAGGTTCGAATCCTGTCACCTTGATGTGATGGGCTGATGTGCACAGACCCATAGGCTCTAAGGCTGACGAAAAAAAGCACATTTTTCATTAATGGTTAAATTATGTATTTACTTACGCTCGTTCCCACCTGTCTTCTTCCCGCTAGAGTGAAAGAGGTTTTTCACTTCCTTCACCCTAGCGAAAAAGTAACAAACCTTCTTTTATTGGCCTGTTACTCTTATCAACTTGAAATCGATTCAAAAAAAATTCTTCCATTTTTTCGTTTCATATTCTAAATTTTTTTTTAGAGAGAATATGAAATTCTCTCCTCTATCTAGAATAGAGAAATAATTGAAAAAAAAATATAGAATAGATTCGGGGTCTTAGTAATCATTTGATAAAGTATATTCTTCAACCTTTTTGGAGTGGGGGTTCGATGGAAGAATTCTGGGGGGACGACTGTTGGCAGCAGAGACTCTGGAGCCCCATTCAAGCAGCTCTTTGCTGGTGTCATCTTTGTGCACAATCGCCTCTGGCAGGAAACATGTAAGCCGCCCAAAAGGCGGTGCCTCGGGTTGGTGGAGGACAGGCTAGGCTGTGGAATCGCCAGGGCCTCTAGTAAAATAGTGGCAAGAAAAAAGTCTTTATGGCTGGCAACTGGAGGGAGACAGCACGGGGCAAAGCAAAGGGCAGAGCTTCGACAGCCCTAACAAGTCACTGGAAGCTCCTCTGGCGCGCCCTAGCCGAGCGGTCCTCGCCTGCACAAGAAAGCAGATTAGCTACCTCATTCTCGACAAGGCCTTGATCCGCGACCAGGTCTATCGTTATATTTATTCCCCGGGCGGCCTTATCTGTTAACTCTGCCTATCTATTTTTGAATCATGGAATTTTCTTCCAGAGCTGCGGAACTAACGACTCTATTAGAAAGTAGAATTACCAACTTTTACACGAATTTTCAAGTGGATGAGATCGGTCCACCTACCTGGAGAGTTAACTGCCAAGAAGGAAGAACTCATTTTTTTCTTCTTCACCGCTAACTATTCGTTCAGAGTCGGCAAGAGTTGAAATAATCCCAGGAGAGTTTTCAAGTAGTCAAGGAAGAAAGACAGTCCGAAATCGCATCAGGTAAGGGCAGAAACTACCTTTTGAAGCGCCAGTCGCGTAGGCCAGCCCTTTTTCGTGGGAATCCTGCTTACACTGAAACCAGATGCCATAAGGAGTGAAAGAGAGGTTGTAATAGCTAAAGCTATGCTTTTGGAGGAGCTGGATGACATTCTTTTTAAGGGAATACCTGGGATCTCGGAGACCCACCAAAGCACGAAAGCCAGGATCTTTCAGAAAATGGATTCCTATTCGAAGAGTGCACAACCGCATGGTTTCCTCCTCCCTTTTTAGTAACAAAATGAAGCAGAAGTAGGACCAAACTGAGAGTTAGCAGCATAAACAAAGATGGATTTGTGAATGAGAAATACAAGTTTCCTATTTTCATAGGAATCAATGGGAGAATGGAAAATTGCTCAAGTGGAATCGTCAAAGTCCCCAACCCCACACCCTTTTTTAATGTCACTAATTTTTATTTTGGGATTTATCTACACAAAAAATAATTTTTTATAATTATTTTTTTTACATGCCTTACCCATATTGATTGACAAATACCAGTGTTAAAATAGTTTCACACATTACCAATTTTAAATCACCCCCAACTACTATTTTTTTTAAAACGTACCATACTCAAAGTGGATTCGTTGGACAGTTAAATATTGGCCGTACTCATAACCTAATAGCTGCGTAGTCTACACGGACTTGTACTATAAGCCTTCCATCCTTATTTTCCAACCTTAAATTACAATTATTTTGTTAAAGTACCACAAAAGACTGAATTTGTTATACAATTAAATGTTGGGCAACATTTACTCTTAAATATATAGCTCCAATTTCTATATGGACTTGTACTATTAGCCTTCCACTGGATTAGCGGGTAAATTGCAAACATACAGTTCTTGGATACAACACCAGATATTTGTATTACTAAAATTAACCTGAATAATAACGTACCATTCATTAGATATAATCTAATACAAACTGATTTAAAGTTCAAAATGGCAATTTAATAGTAGATTAGCATAAAATATTGTCTTTTACAGTGGTTGTCATTTTGAACACTGAGTCAGCATTAATATGGTAGTAGTCAGCAGAATGGCAGCCCAAGAACACTGAGTCAGACCATGTAAGATGGGGAAGAGCAGCCGACAAAATTCCAAAGCAATTCATCATCGCGGGGAATAGCAGCTTCAGCAGTATCATGAATTCCACCTTTTTTATTTCTGGTTCGCTTGACCTGCTCAATCACAAAGAAGGTTATTTCATATTAGGTGTTAGGGCTGTATAACAAGATAAGGTCATGAATATAAGCAAAAAAAACATAACGAATTTCCATTTGTAGTGTTGGATGAACTGACCGAATTCATTGAGTTTTGCTCAAAGGGAAGTTCCTTAGACACAATGAGTCTCCGCTTGACCTGATGAGGCAGTCAAAGCAACGGTTAACTTCTACCAAAATATCCAGGATAGGTTAAGAACTGGAACAAAATAATAGAGTTGGACTGACCGGATTTTTTTTTGGTGCAGCAACGGGTCGAGATTTCTCAATCTGAGGTTGATTTTTGTATATTTCATCTATGGACTTGTAATTACTCCCTTCTGTAGGACCTCTAGGTTTGGAAGTTTTCTTAGGATCCTGAATAGGAACATGTGTAGGGTCCGTGTTCTCATTGTTGAAATTTGCGTGAGGTTCAGAGACAGGCGGAGGTGTGACATCATCAGCAGCAATGTCACACCATATCTCATAAGGTTGGATGTTGGTGTGCTGATTAGTTGGTAGAGCCTGCTTAGAATGGGGCTGTTTTTTGTACCCTGTCTCCGCAAACGACTTAAACCTACAACCCTTTGGACGACCTCGTGGCTTTTTCCTAGTCTTAGGATCCTTAGGAGGTTCATCACGTTTGGCGACAGAAGGAGGGGAAACAACAGCAGCTGCAGCAGAGTTAGACCCGATCACAGATGGAGTGATGTTGCTGTTCGGCATAGATGGTGGATCATGCTTTTCCTGGAAGGCAAGCCTAGCCTTTTGGACATTAGCGGAGAGCTCGGTTAGCCTTTCTAAAACCAAATCAACTGTGGTATCATCAATTGTAGAAGCCTCTTCACAAATACCATCAAACTTGGTCATCATTAGGTTAAAACGTTTACATTCCACTATCTCAGAAGGGTCATAGTACGATACCTTCACACGTGTGTGCCTTCTGACAACGTCCTTTCGCCACCTGTCTAGAATGTACTTAGTTGGAATCTCAAAAACATGGTTTTGGTCTAACACACGTATGCAATGCTTGCACAGTATACCAAAGGTCTCAAACTTCCTACAGTCACAACTGACATCCTTCGTTTCCGAATTGAAGTTTACTCTGTAGAACCTACGACGGTCGGTTATTTTTTCCCGCTTAGATCCTTCGGGGATAATCCAAACCCTATCCTCCAACAAATACTGGACCACATTGTCTGACAGGTGTCGCTCATCCCTGGGGTACACATACATCATACGTGCGCACTCCGTTTGAATTTCTTGAAATTTTGTGTCTGTATAAATTTTCTGGAACAGCTTCTCCACCTTAAACCCACTTACAAGACGACGTACATACTTAGAACACCTAGCATCCGCATCAGTTTCGTCCTTTACCCTCTTTGTCATGGCCTTATTGTACTTCATAGGGAACTCATGTAACATTGTTTTCCTATTGACGAAGCCATCAAAAAAGCTGTTAATACTTTCAACACGCTGAGTCGTTTTCATTCCAGCCCAAAAATGCTTTTTCATGAAGGCCGGAACCCACATATGCCTCTCATTATAAAGGTCACATAACCAATCATTCTCGACCAAGTTATGTTCAGCAATGAGTAAGTTCCATCTACTCTCGAATTCCTCTGTGGTAAAACTCTCATAAATAAGAGTCTTGAGAGGGCTTTTAAAATCTTGGTAACTGAGGCCATTTGGTCAAATAGAATAATCAGTAGATGGTATATCATTAGAAGACAGTATTCACAAACCATTTGAACAAAACACATATGCCATACAAGGTTGGCAGAAAAGAGCTCAAGATTATTATAGAAAACATAATACAACATAAGTTATGCGCCATGTCAACAAATTTTATGCAGAGTCCTTAACAGGGGACAACAAAAAGGTACAAAACAGTGCACAATTATAGCATTTAACAACAACGCTTTGTTTAAAGAAACAGAATCCATGGGAGCATACACATACAGTAATGAGGAGTTCTGATAATGCCGTAAAAGAAAGCAAAAAACATAAACATAGTAAGAAATGTCAAAAAAAGACTACAAACAAATGTAGGTTCAGTACTTACCCATCACACTTCCCGAGCTTGTCAGGAATTTTACGCATTATATGCCAAATGCACCATCTGTGCCGAGCTGTAGGCATCTCTAAGGATAGTGCCTTGCGAATAGCAGCCGCTTGATCAGTAAGGATTGCATTTGGTGGGTTATTTCGCATGCAAGCCAACCATTGACGAATGAACCAGGAGTATGTGTCAGTGTCTTCATGTGAAACTAGAGCACACCCCAACAAAATAGATTGACCGTGGTGATTCACACCAACAACATTCACAAAGGGAAGCTCAAACTCGTTTGTGAGATAAGTGGCATCCATGCACACCACATCTCCAAAGTACTCAAAACCCGCCCTACTTCGAGCATCCACCCACATCACATCCTTCATACGACCATCTTCATCACTGCGATGTGTGTGGTAGAAATTAGAATTGTCAGCTTGCATCTTCTCAAAATACTCCATCATGGCAGCACAACCACCACCTGCCATGTTCAACCTAGCCCTCCTCTCCTTGTAGACTTCTTGTTGTAAATCCTTAACTGTAGGCATGATCTCCTCACTTTTGTCTAGTCCCAAGCAACCATGAATTTGAGTAACGGGAACACCTTCATCATAGTAGTTTATCAGCGCCTTTTTTACATTGGTTGTCAACTTGTTCATACGATATTCCTTCACCAGTTTGGCCTTTGAGGGGGAAACTTGGTGCACATGGTCCAAGACAGCCTTTCTCAACAACCATAGGCCCTCTTGATTAACACTAGCATATACTTTGGCTTCGCATAAACATTTCTTTGATGTCCTTTTACAACGAGCAAGTTCATCCTCCCCAATGACTCCATCAACTGTGCCACCTGTCCCGCAAACATCCATACACTTTGCCCTCTTGTTCGCTTCCCTTCTAGCCCTAGAATCTGGATGACCCCAACATTCACACCTCTAGGTTATCCCCCGCCTCTCCTTATTCTTCTTCGACGTATATCCTTGAGCCCTAGTAACACCAAATCCTGTTTGCTCGGCATATTGTTTATAATAGGACTCAATCTCTTCCCATGATTTAAACACCATACCAACTTTAGGACTTTCAATGGTAGAGTACACAGACACCTTATTTGTTGACACAATTGTTTCCACAGTCTCTATGGTCTTCATTGGAGTCAACAATGAATTAGGAACAACATCTACAGATGCCCCTGCCTCAGCATCCACCACAGGAACAAGACTGTCTGACAATGTAACAACATTGTCTGAATATGGATTACTCATGCTGTTATGAGCTGCCTCCTCAATCTCGGTCGATCCGAAAGTGTTATCTTCCATTAGTGAATTATTTTGTTGAACAAACCTACAAAGTACTAGATTGTAAAGAAAGGAAGACACTACAATTTACCTACTCATTACAGTTAAAAAAACAAAACAAAATATTAAAACAAATGTTCTAAAACATTTAACCAAATCAGACCAACCAATTAATAATACTTGATAAAATTTAATCACATATAAGAAGAAGGTCTAAATAACCAACTATGTTGAATGGCTAAGGGTATCAAGGCAAAATAATTGACTAGATAGTCAGGATTTTTATTATTAAAGTACGGCATTATGCCGATTACATATCAATACAAATAACCCGATTTAATCAAAACATACCCTAATTCTTAAGAAAATCCGACTAATCTACTACAACAAGCATCAACTCACCTTTAGTCGTCTAATTAAAGCAATTTAGTCAACAATTATAATAATCAATAAATTTCAACCACCTACTAGACTCAATATAATTTCTTATCGACACAATTGGAGTAAAAAGATCGTAACCCTAGGCATTATAATTGACTATAAATTAATATATCATATGATTGCGTTATTTAAATACTCAAGAACCGAATTGAAGAAACACTACATATGCCGAATTTGTATTACCTTGAGTTTAGGAGTTATCAAGTGAACTAGTGTTGGTAGATCAACTTTCGTCTACTTCATCTTTCGAGCTGTGAGACATTTTGGTGAAGATGACTTCCTGATTTGAAAGTGGCGATCTCATCTTAGACGGAAAGGATTCACAAGTTAGCTAGTGTTGGTAAATCAACATTCGTCTACTTCATCTTCTGAGCTGATTGTCACTTTGGTGAAGATGGCCTACTGAGTTCAAGGTGTATTTTCCTTCCAGATTTTTTTTTTTTTTTTGCACCGTTAAAGCAAAGTATGACAGTGTCACCTTTATGGTTACTAGCTCCCGTTATCCTAACGTTACGAGAATCCGTACAAAACAATTTAATAATAGTATGAAGGACGTTGTATGGCCCACCTCACCTACTGATTTGCAGGTGACCCCACTTTCATACACCAGTCCACACAATCAAACCTCACTTTGCCACCATTTCGCCACCACAAACCTCGACCACTCACTCGCTGCCATTCAACGCACCACCTCACAAACAAACCCACGCAGCCAATCACCTCTCTCCCCAAGCACTGCTACACCCTCAACTCACATCGTGGCAGCAGAAAAACAGAGCCACCAACCCGACAATACAAGCCATCAATTAAAAATTTAGCATAACTTTCAGCAATTAGACCACATCTTACAATTGAGTATTAAATAAACGCCATGTGTAGCTGCTCTACTAGTAGGAAATTTTATCAAATTAAGGTTGAAAAATAATGAACAAGTGAAAGCTTACAAATTAAAATATTTAGTAGGTAGTACTAGACTACTAGATTACATTTTTTTTTTTTTTTGTAAGGTACTAGATTACTTATTTAAAGCTTCATAATAACTAATTGAATGTATAAGCAAGTGAACAGGAGAATAGTTATACCTGCAGCAACTCTTTCATCAGCTAATGAAGTCAAATTTGCAGCATCATCGGCAGCCAAGGAGAAAACTAATCCAAGATTGCAAATCAACAAGTATGATATAAGTATATTGATGGTGTTAAACGCCATAACCCAAACCCACATTATAATTTTTTTTTTTAATCAATAATTTTTTTAAGACTAAAGAATTTCGTATACTTATATATACGCAGTATACTATTGGTATATACTTTGTATAAAGATGTATGTGATGAGTGTTACGTTGATATGCGTATAATTTCCAGGCCACTTCTTTTCTATTGACTTGACGTTGAACCTTCTTTCTCTAATCACCACTCGATCCTAGGATAGTAGGAATGTAGGATACTATATGAAGCCCGTGCGATGTACGGTTTGTTAGTATTTTTTTTAAAAATATTTTTCATATTTATGTGATTAAAATTGTTATTATATTAGTTTTAAAATATTAGATAAAATTCCTAATCTCAAAAGATAATATTTTGTATTTAATTAATTTAAACATTAAAATATCATTCGTCAATTTTGCTTACGTGGCATTTGAATTATTTAATTGTAAAAGAAATTAATAATTTCTTATTTAATTGGCTACAATTTAAATTTATAATCCTACGTGGCGCGCTAAGAAAATTAAACCCTACATGGCTCTCTAAAAACTTGGGAAAAAACTCCCCTTTTTATATATATATTAGATTTATCTTATGGACGACCTCAATTAACAATATAGCTGTATTTATTCTTGTTTTGGTGCGTCAAGTCATGATAACTATACATTGACGCGTACAATTTTATGACTTGGAAATTGTACAACAAATACACGTATGTATTCTTAACATAAGTCCATAAGAGCTTTCAGTCTTTATTCATTTCTTTAGCGTGGGCTCTACTCTATGGGTCCAGAAATCGTGTTTATGACTAAACGTCTAAACCTTTATTAAATGCCTAAAAGCATCCTTCTTTTTTTTGGTAAACAATACTCCGTTTTTAAATACTTGCTCCATTTCTCCATGCGTGGAGTTTTAGGAGAAATTGGAAAAAATATTAATGTATGGAGATAGTGGGATAAGTGGAAGAATAAAAAATTGTAAAAAGCAAAAGTAGTGGAGATGATTGGAGGAGAGAAAATATTTGGTGGCTTGTTGGGTCCACTAAGTGAGATAAATTAGTTAAATATTATAAAAACTTTCCAAATAAAAAAATGGAGCAAGTATTTAAAAACGGCCGAAAAAGAAAAATAGAGCAAGTATTTAAAAACGGAGGGAGTAACTTGTTAAATTAGCATTCACCTCTTTTTGGAAAAAAGCTTGTTGAAATCAAAAGAACAATAAAGAACAAAAGCACATTCCTGATCAAAGATCTAATGTACTTCGATTATGCCGTGGTTTGGGACCCACTATCTTAATTAGAAGAGAAATACGCCACCACCGGTACTGGTATCCTAGCGACGACTATACTAGAAGCATCCCCAAGATTTACACAACAACCTCGGTAATTCATGTAACCTAACTCAAAGGTTGAAATTGCTCAAGAACCGCTAAGATCTCAATAGGTTCGTGTTTATTTGTTTAGGGTTTCAATGTTAATAAAAAATCATCATCAATTTTCAGGCTTAAAAGTATACTTACAGGAGAAAAAAAAAATCTAAGAAATAACAAAGCTAGCGGTAATCAATGGGTGGGCTTGGCCGAGGTCATTTAGCTCATTCCTCGGGCCAGGTCGGTTAAAGGTTTGAGCCAAAATATTTGTGTCAAATAAAACCCGTCCAAAAACCAGGCCGTGTAGGCTTTTTGACAAATTTCGAGCGAGCCGCGCCAAAAAAAAATATTAACTAAAATTGGAATTAGGCCGAAAAAAAAATGCCCGAAACGGCTAGGCTAGCGGGTCGGGCTCAACTTGATTAGGTCTAATCAAAGCTAAGAGCCGACCACGCAAAGCCCACCAATGGCCGAGCAAGCTATCGCTTGGCCCTGCCGCAAGGCAATGTGAGCAGCGAGCTAATATACGTACTTCAAAAAAAAAAAAAAAACTACTACTCCCTCTGTATTTTTTAAGTGTTACATTTTGACCAAACACGCATGTCGAAACACAGCTTTTCCCACTAATTTATCTAATTATATATTAGTAAATTATATGGAATTTGATAATATGAAATTATACATTATGAGTACGTTATGACGAATCTAACAATGTAGTATACAATAACATTTGTTTTCTTTAGATTAGTGAAGTCAAAACCATTATGTAAATAATAAAAAAAGTCAAAGTGTAAGACTTAAAAAAAACACGTAGGGAGTATGTACAATTTTTGCTGAGTGCTATCGGAACTGGACCAGTGAGCATATTACTTCTTAAATCTCTGTTATAGAAGGATTAGACAAGGTCAACTTCATACACATCTCAAGTCTTAAGAAGTTGGTTAAAGCAACTAAAAAACTTACATAGTATGTAGAGATGTCATCTTAGCTAGAAAATCAGGTATTACCCCTGTAAGATTATTATATGAAAGATCCCTGAAGCAACAAAATTCACAAGGTCAAGAACACCTATCATACCATAAAACACGTCATTTCACTTGTATTAGCGTCAGATGATACTCTATGTATGTGACAAGATATTCAATCATCAGCCTAAATGCCCTTGTGTATACATATTGGGATATGATCTTTCTATGACATGACACTTAAGATCAAACTCCTAACACCATCTCCAATGTTGAGACTCAACTTTGAATATTGAGATACAAAATGAGTTTTTTTTTTCGCCAATGGTGATACCCAACCCAATTCTCAATTTGGCAACTCATGTGAAGTCTAATTTCTCAATGGTGAGAGTCTCTAAAGTATACTAATGTCACCTTCAATTTATGACCCACAAAATCTATATTGTAAGTTTTTCAAAAAAAAAAAAAAAAGAAAAAGAAAAAACCTTAAATTAATTACAAAATATATTATAATAAAGTGCCTACACTTTTCGTCAAATGAGACTCAAAGTTGAGTATCTAAATTTAGCAACTTTCTTACAGAATTGCTAAATTTAAATACCATCTTATTAATATCCTTTGCAAAAAATACTCTCTCTCTCTCCTAAAAAAACTTACTCAAGTCTTCTCACCATCGAAGATGGTCGCGTCTAATAGCAACAATAATGTTAAAAGTTGAATGTATATTGTGTTGCCAATAGTTTTAAGGATATATGAGTTGGTCTTTACACAATATTGTACAATGAATCTTAGCTTGATAGAATAAGGGCCTATTCATATTTACTTATTTTCAGTTCAGCTCCAATCAGTTCAGTTCAGTTCAGTTCAGCTCTAATCAGTTCAGTTCAGTTCAGTTTTATGCATTTTAATTTTTCAGTTCAGTTCAGTTCAGCCCCAATCAGTTTAGTTCAGTTTAGTTCAGTTCAGCTCAGCTCCAATCAGTTTAGTTCAGCTCAGTTCAGTTCAGCTCAATTCAGTAAATATAAACAGGCCCTAACAATAAATAGGTACACTTTATGTTCCTTCTTATTCTTTAATTTACTATTTGAGTTTCATGATCAACTTTTGCTGATCCCTTTGTATAGAAAGAATGTGTGTAGTAAAAATCAAAGTGTGAAATTATAAACAAAAATGAAAAGAGAGGGTGTATTGTAAACGTGATCATTTTGCTTAGTCTACACATATGTTTAATTTATGTGCGTACATGTATAGTATATATACTTTTGTGGATGATTTCACATATCTAACAAACACAACTACTCAAACTTTTGATCGAATAACCTACTTGATAATTAAAACATATTTATATACGAAGTACAGAGTATATAATTTCAACTTACAAGTAGGTTAAAGCTGTAAGAGCAGACAATGAAAGGGGTATATCTCCGGCCAATCCATTGAAAGTCAAATTCCTGGCATTCAATTCATTTTAATTATAGATACTAATATATTTATTGTGTCAAATCATGGCGTAACTTCAAAAAGAATATGTTTAGTATTGAGATAGGAATGTATATTATCTCATGTCATATTATTCTCATAATATGATATCCCAATATATACATTCCTATCTCTTTATTTAGACTCACAAAGAAGTTATTCGAGGGGAGTTATGATCATTGCTGCTGCATTCTAAACCATCCCAAGGAACAATTGGTAGACAAGGATCCCCTTGCCAACTCGCCGGCACTGTGTAGTTCATCTTGATGTTCATAACAGCATCAACTGGATAATAATGAAAGCAAAAGAATTAATACTTGTATTTATTGAAAAAGTTCATTCAAGAATGTATACTTTTTTTTTTTTTCTCTCTCTCTAAGCTGTAACTTACCATCATTCTGGTCTGTTGCTAATGCTTTGAGGTCCACTATTTCATATATCTCAAAAGCGTTGAGAATAGGAGGGAGTTTCGACGTATTTGTCTTCGTAATGAGAAACTCGATGGAAGATCCATTAGTCAGTGTTATTACATCGGAAACGATGGTTAACGGTTGCAAATATCTGGGGCTAATTATTCCTGACTGATATTTTCCAGGTATTGAAATAGTAAATTCTCTTGTTTCATTACTTCCCAACTTCTGAATTTCTGCAAAGTGCCAGAAACCCAATACTAATCCAGTATTTAAGGATCCCATATACCGACTGTAGGAATTTAAGGAGATATTGCTAGGCATAGGAACGGCAACTGTCTTTAAAACTGATGGTGGTAACTCGTAGTGATCGATGAACGTAGAATTCATTGATTGATCAGTTTTTAAAGAGCCCCAAGTTGGAAAATTATTAGCTGTAACTCCGCACCATAGTCGATCATATGGATCATCAGCTACACTAAAAAAATAACATACAAGTGTACAAGAAATAAGATTCTAAATATTGTGTTAGCCTTAATGATCATAATAGAGACAATAATAGAAACTAGAATAATGCAAAAGTATGTATTGCTTAAAATCGTAATACAATCTCGTTTCATTTTTATGCTTTGATTTAAAATTTGGGGGAATCTTCCAAAATTTTCCATTACCGTTTGTCCCCTCCTTTTATTTTAATTACAACACTTTAGACACAAAGTTTTAAGCAGTTGAATTAAATTTGACTTTATGCAGTTTAGTTAATTTTGTTAAAATATTGTGTAAGTTAGGTTTAATTGGAAATTAAAAAATGATAAAATAAAAAAAAGTAGATACATACTTTATACTTCTTCCGTTTCTTTAATATTGCAACAAGGATGAAATTACGCATCTTAAAGCACAATTTATATGTTAAATATTTATAAATATATAAGAAAAAATATTATAAAAAGTTGATATTGTGAAAATCATCATCAATAACTTAATACTAAAACAGACACCGAGAGTGACATGTGTCACATCCTGGTGTTGTTTTTCCCTCAAAAATTCACCTTCCGCTTTTAACAATACAAATAATCTTTTATTTTGGAATACTTGTATAATATAAGGAAATTTTGACAATGACCACATACTATTCTTTACATTTTAGCAATTACCACCTTCTATTATTATTTTTTTTTTTTTTGAAAATTACCACCTACTCTTTTCTAAAACATCAAAAGTTTCCACCTACTTGCCTCCCAACCACCAAATGATGTCATCTGGACCCCACTTATTACCTTCCCTCCCTTTTTCCCTCCCATTTCTCACTCGATTTTCATCCCCCCTGTCTCCCTTATCTCTCCTTCGCCATTAATGTCAATTAATCCAACCTCACCCACCTCATTTTTTCAGAAAATTTTCTCCCTTGTGTCACATCCTCTTTCTCTCTCATAATTGTTGGTCAAAAGAGTTGCAAAATTTCCCAAATTTGTACCTTTCCTCAAGGCGCAGTAAGAGAGTACAATTGGGGGGAAAACGTCATCGTTGAAGGGGGGACCAAGCTAGGAGGACTTTGTTTGTTGGAATTAGCAAAACGAAGTAAAAAAGCAAGGTAATTTGAGTTTATACAGTGAATTTGTCAAACCCTAGAAAAATTTACACTCTAGTTGCATACAATTTTATGTAATGTGGTATTATATTCATGAATTAGTTGTAAAGTAGGGTTTTTTTATTGCTTAATTAGTGGATATAACTACTTGTAAGTTACAGAACAAGGTGATAATGCACAATTTGCTGTTAATTACTTCACGAATTGAACAGCCTGACCCCTAATTTGATTTACAAAACCTTAATTTCAACTACAATAATTTAATTCTCAAAATTAAAATCATAAACCCTAACACGAATTGAAACCCCCTATATCAAGAAGAACAACATACCTTTCTTCATGGAATCGTTGTCATGTTGCAACAACACCAATTATTGTTCCTTAATTTTGGTTTGGAGAAGTGAATTGTAGTGTTTCTGATTTTTTTTTAGCGAAAAAATGTGAAAGGGGAGATGAAAATCGAGTGAAAAATAAGAAATGGGAGGGGAAAAGGGAGGGAAGGTAATAAGTGGGGCGCAGATGACGTCATTAATTTGGTGGTTGGGAGACAATTAGCTGGGAACTTTTAATATTTTAGAAAAGAGTAGGTGGTAATTTTCAAAAAAAAAATAAAATAATAATAATAGAAGGTGGTAATTGCTAAAATGGAAAGAATAGTACGTAGGTGGTAATTGTCAAAATTTCCATAATATAACTATAATAATATTATTACAAATCTTATATATTATCTCTATATAAAATGTATTCCTTTTCATTTTGTATTAAATGTTTCCATACACATTTACCTAAAATATAATTTCAACTAGCCTCTTTTTTTTTTTTTTTTTTTTTTTTTTTTTTTTTTTTTTTTTTAGACAAAGTATAATAAAAGTAATAAACTAGTCAAACAAAAAAAAAATAATAAAAGTAATAATAAAATTGATTCATATAAATTTTTTTTAAAATAGCAAATTGATTCATATAATAGAAATTACTAAAACATCACCTTTTTTTTTTTTCAAATACCTCTAATAATTTGTTTTTCTTAGACTAATGGACTATTAGATATGACTATAAAATAAATGTAGTGTTCGACACTATATCATATGTCAAAAATGTAATTTATAAATCAATTTTTTGTTATTATGCAATTAAAAAAAATATTAGTATCTTAGTAAATACAAAAATTAATTATCTTTTGCTGAAACATTTTATTGAGATTATAAACTTATCACATTGGACATTTTATAATAAAGCTGCATATACTAACAGAATTGTTGGACGAAGTGACAACTAACATCTTCTTGTGTATCTTTATTTTTTTTTGGATAAATAGTTATTATCTACAATAAATTTTTAAGGCAATATTATATCAATTAACACAACTACTTTAAATGTTAATTTCTAAACATAATAAAAAAAATTAAATAATAAACAATTGCATATACTTCGTACTACTTTTAAATATTTTCAACACAACTAATTAACAATAATTGTTTTTTTCTCAATTGTGGTTTAAATTTTTTTTTTTTGCCTTATTATTTTTTTATATGCATTGCATTTGTTGATTTCACATAAATTGCCTAATTTTTTATTACGAAGTATATCACAATCAATTATGAAAAATAAATTATTATTACCGTGCATCGCACGGGCACTAATCTAGTATGTTATGAGAGTCTAATAGATCTCACATGACTATATTTTGCTTAACTTAAAAATCATATTATGTGGCCAAAAAGAGTGATGAATAGTGTAAAAGTCTCATTGTTGTAATTTTATTAGAACGGAGAAAGTATTAAATAAAGTAATGGATGTAAGAGAAGATAAATAATATCACAAACTTTAAAAAAAAACCGGTTTACAATAAATTCATTGTAAATCGGACCATATAAAGCAAGTGTGGGTTTGTAAGTAACTCATTTTTTACTCTATATTCCATTTTCTCTCATCCCCTCACAGTACTTCTTTACCTCATTTCCCTACTTTCAAAGATTCTTTCAATTCTCCTGGATTTTTCCTCTCTCGATCCTCTCCATTGATGAACTATTGTACTTCTTTCTTCCATTTTCACTACAAGAAAAATCACTTTTCGTAGCGATTATTTCGTAGCGATTGTTCATTCGCTACAATATGCAAGTATGTTTGTGAAATAATTAAGGATGTCGTATCATTTTTACAATCGCCATGGTTTTCCCATATAAAATCAATACGGAAATCATAATAATACATATCCACACTATTTTTACACATTTATATAATTTTGAGAAATCGTATCATTTACAATCGCCGCTAAATCCTTAAAATCGATAAGTAAAGCCTTTTCAACACTAGATATATAAATATTGTTTGACAAAGAATACATAAAATATGTCATAGCTTATTGGTGAAACATTTAATATAAGAGTTTGAGGTTGCATGTTCAAATCTTGTAAAGATCATACGCATGTTTTTTTTTTTTTGAAGAATATGAGTTAAACATTTAAAGCGATTGTAATCGCTACAATAATAACCGCGATTAGATGTAGTTTTTCGTATCGATTATTGAGGTCAACCCCAGCGATATTGAAAACCACTACTAAAGGCTAATGCAACGGGGGATATTGTATCGAATGACCATTCGTTGGAAAAGCTTTTTGTTACAATTACAATCGATACTAAAGGTTAAAATAATCGCTACGAAAAGGTTATTTTCTTGTAGTGTTTCTTTGGTGGTTCAAGCAATCTTTTTCTTCCATCAAATTTGAGTTATCTTTTTTACTTCTTCAGTTTTAGATTAAAATGGTAAATTTTAAGCTTATGAAGAAGAAGACAATTCTACTAATCAAAACGACGAAATTGAACTTGTTTGAATTTATTTCTGATTTGTTTTAGTTTTTTTTTTTTAAATCTTTTTATTCGTATATTTTTAATTAAATTCATTAATTTTTCAGTGTTTTACTCAAAAAAAAATTACAAGTAATTTTTGTAGGGTAACTTATGTGATTTTATGGGGTTGGTCACTTTTGTGCATTAAAGAGTTACTTCGACTTTTATGCATGAAAATGATAACTTTTGTGGGTAAAAAAGGGTAACGTTTATGTATGAAAGGGTAACGTTTATGTATGAAAAGGGTCACTTTTGTGAAAATAAAGGGTTACTTTTGTGAAAATAAAGGGTTACTTTTGTGAAAAAAATGGGTCACTTTTATGAAAATATGGGTCAGTTTTATAAAAAAAAAAAAAGGGTCACTTTTATAAGAAAAAAGGGTCACTTTTCGCAAAATATTCGATGTACAATAAAATTATTGTAAACCGGGGGCATGCAAAAGTTTTTGAAATAATATAAGTAGGGTAAAAGTGGGGGCCATGTAAGGTGAGAAGTACGAAGTATAATACAGTAAAATAGGCCCTGTTTGGTTTAATGGAAAACATTTTCAGTGGAAAATTAGTTTTTATGGAAAACATAATTTTAAGGAAAAACACAATTACAAATTAGTTTTCCTTTGTTTGGTTGCATACAAGAAAAGTTCAAGAAAAATAAAAAAATAGGAGTGGAAATGTAAAGATGAATGAGAGGTAAGTAAAAAAGGAGGTAAGGAGGAGAGAGGAAAATGTAGCTTCCCTTATTTTTAGAAAGAAAATGTTTTCCATCATTAAGGATGAAATTTTTCACCGTTGAAAAATTTTGGTTTCCACCCCTTGACAAACCAAACAAAGGAAAATGGGTAAAAAATGAAAAAATCATTTTCCATGAAAACCTTTTCCATGAAAACCTTTTCCATTAAACCAAACTGGGCCATAGTGTGAGGTATTTTCATTGAAGAAAGTGTGTGTTGCAATAAAAAAAATAATAATAATAATAAAAAAAAAAAAAAAAAAGTCCACTGTAAAAGTGTTGCAATTTAAAATTCAATGAAGACAGAAATAAAGAAACAACCTTGAACAGAGGTTTGAGTAGAAGCCAGCATCCATGCGCACATGATTAATTAGTGCACCATTACTGGAATTGTAAATAGATCCGTTCAAAGGCCTCAACTCCAATGTAGAAATAAAAGGCGTGGTTAATCCAGTTTTCACCAAACATACATTTATCAAGTCATCTTCAGAAGTGTAAATAAGTTCCCTAAACTCTGATCCTCCTACGGAAGCTGGCTTAATTGTTACCCAAAAATGAACTCCGACATAAAGGTCAAATTCTGGTAAGGTGTTTAGTCCATCATAATTTCCATAGTAGAAAGAAGCTCTGATTAAGTAGTTTCTATTTTTGCCTTGTAAAGGTTTCAAAGTGTAACAATTTCTAATTCCATTTGGGAAACTTCTGAGTGTGTTGTAATTTGTCCATAAACCACTAGCTGTGTAGTTGCTCTCTACTTCCATGTTTTTTCCGGTGTTTATGAATTCTGAATCCGACTTGTAATATAACCCTCTCCCATAGTTATATTGTGAATCTCTAGTCATTCCACAGTCAATGTTGATGAATCCTTTTAATTTTTTCGCAAGTCAACCACCAAAAATAAAACAACCACACATTAGCAATGAAGGCGAACTACACTCTTATATAAGTTTAGAGGACTAATTTGAATCAAAAAGGATCTTTTACAATCGTTTGTGCCTTGCTAGCCTGCTAGGTACAACCGGGTGTATGATGCATGAAATAAATAAAAGTCCATACGTATCTTTCATAGTTGACACATGTTTCTATTCCACGCAAAGCATAATAAAATTTCGAATTTATTATTTTTCCTTATACTCCTTCCATTATAAAATAATTGACACCTTGAACTTTTTTCACTATGTATATATAAACTGTGACTATAGTTTGTCACTAAAATAACAAAAGTATATATTTTATTATAAAGTATGTTATTAGATTGGTAATACTACAAAGTTTCATAATATATTTTTTGTATAAATTACAATAATATTTAATTATATAAAAATAAGATCCAACTAGAATCTCATTATGTGTAAATTTTGATTGTGCCAATTATTTTTGTGGAAAAAGGGAGTATTATATATATTGCTAAATTACCCTTATTTTAGGTCATTTCTCTTCAACTTACAAAAAATAATATCTAATAAAAATAATATTAACGCAAGTTCAACAAAAATAAGTTCAGATCAATCACAAAATTTTCACTTTCGTAATGATAATTTCAGTTTAAATTAGTAAAAATCGATAACTTTACTTAAAGAAGAAATATAGTAGAGAACCAATAAAATTATTTTAGTTTGGTAAAAATAATTTTAATTTAGTATAATCAATTTAAGTTTGACAAAAATAATTTCAACTAATCAAAAATAATTTAAGTTAAAAAAATAAGGTTAAGAGAACTGCGCCTTAGCTTAAAAAAAAAAAAATTCCTACGACCCAATTTATTTTTCATTCTTTGAAAAAAAATATACTGTATCTATGCCCACTTTATGGTTTTTATTATTATTATTATTATTATTATTATTATTATTATTATTATTATTATTATTATTATTATTATTATTATTATTATTATTTATTTATTTATTTGCAAATAACAACAAGAAAATGTAGAATAATCTAAACTTGATATTATTACTTTTTTCCTTAATTTTTCCGAATATGTTATCGTTTTTTTTGTCTCAATATTAGTACAAGAAGGTCTTGTTCTTTTCACCTTAAAAAAAAGTAGTATTTAATAAAAATAATTTCAGATTAGTTCAATAAAAAATAGTTATAGTTTATTAGTTCAATAAATATAATATCAGTTTTGTAAAAAAAAAATAAAAAATATCAATTCAGTTAAAAATCAGTAATTATAAAGAAGAAATATACTCACTTCATATATTTTTTTTATAAAAGCTACACGGTATATTTTCGTCTATATTATTTGTAACAGCTACACCTCCTTTTTTGGAAACATTTGCAATTTAATAATATACTCTGTATATGTATTTACCCACTAATAGTCCCCACTCATATTTACTTAATCATTTCTCACTCCCTCCAATGGTCCTTAATTAGTCCCTCTCACACCAACTTACTTTTCATAAAAAAAAAAAAAATTATTACTTTATCTACCCGTTAAAATCTTATTTTATTAAATCTCTTAAAACTCCGCACAATCCTGACTCTAGTTTTTTTTTTAAAAAAATAAATAAAACATAAGGTGTAATAGGGAATAATTAAAAATAATTTTTGCGTGATTGGTTCTAAATTTGATAAACGGGCCTGGGCTACACCCATTACAACTTGTCCACTTTATACGTCAGTGAGGTTCCACCTCAAAATCATATGGCAATGAAGGGAGTAGCCCCTTATTCTTATAAAGTTGACACAACTTGTTTCTTCAATCACATCCCAATATACAGTCTCACTTATACACTCAACTAATGTGAGACAACACACCACTCACATGTAGGTTTTCTCATGCACTCAACAAAATTAAAGTAAAGACAATATGAGTATTGATTATAATAAACGTCATGTGATGATCTACTAGTAGGAAATTTTATCTAAGGTTAAAAAATGAACATATGAAAGCTTACAAATTAAAGATTGATACATGTAAATATTCAGCAGGTACGTAGTACTGTAGATTACTAATTTAAAGCATCATAATAATATTTGAATGTAAAAGCAAGTTATAGGACTTAGGAGCTTAATTGTATGTACCTGCAGCAACTCTTTCATCGGCTAACGAAGTCAAATTTGCAGCATCATCAGCAGCCAAGGAGAAAATCAATCCATGATTATAAATCAGCAAGTATGGTATAAGCATGTTGATGGTGTTGAATGACATAACCCAAACCCACGGCTTTTTCTTAAAAAAATACATATGATTTTTTTGGACTAATGAATTTGTTATGTGTACATTCAGGCATTCAGCTGCATACTCTTAATACATACTTTGCATAATGCTGTGATTTAATCTCTTTCAGCATGGACTAGTATGAGTCGACTCCAGGCCACTACTTTTCTATTGACTTGACTATGAACCTTCGTTCACCACTCAATCCTAGGATTTTTATTTGGTTAACTTATGGACAACCTCAGTTTACAATTATATTCAGTTGTATTTATTCTTGTTTAGGACCTTTTGGTGCGCCAAGTCATACATGCGAGCTATGTATTGACTCGTAGAATTACGAGTTTACGACTTGGAAATTTACATGTTAATACGTACAATAAAGACACTGAATGCCCACACGCAAGAGTACGTACTACTCTTACCATAACATAAGAGCTTTCAATCTTTAGTCACTCTTTAGCGTGGGATCTACTCTAAGGGGGCAAAAACAGTGTTTATATCTAACCCCTATTGTTTCGGGTAAAACAATGGGACCTTCGGCAAGGTCCTAAGAAGTGCGCTAAAGACTAAACTCGGTCCAAGTGATGCTGGACCGAGGATTTCCTGCATAGCAAAACACATGTAAACTGGCCTCGGGGGTTGTGCCGAGGAAGGTCTCTCCGATGCCGAAGTCAGTACAGTGCGTAAGGAAAAGAAAGCTATGCAAGAGAATTAATTGCTTGAGGTTATATGTAAATGAATGTAAAATGGTACAATTTATGGCTTTTATACCTTTGCACATGAGGAGAAATGAGCCTAGAGCCATGTGGGTGTAGACACTTAAAAATGTCTCGCTGAAACCAAACCCGATGATGAACAACCTTTCACCTCCGTTATTGGTCGGGTTGAGTATTTAATCCCGGGAATGCTTTAAGTTCATGTTTAATCGAATTCAGTTCAAAAAATAGTCGAGGGATCAGTCCTAATGTTTACTTAAAGCATAGTTTAATTTTTAGTTTGGCCCAAACCTTTTTATTTATTTTTTCATTATTATTATTTAACCCAATTAAATTAATAATAAATCAGAAATAGCCCAAAAATATGAATCGACACTTAAAAGGCTGAGCATAATTAGGGCAAAAATGTATTTAGACGGAAAAAGAGACACAGGGCCTGCCGCGTCACGACAAGCTGTGCCACGCCACAGACACACTGCTGCGCCACGACACAGTTCCCCGTGACACGGTGCTAGTACCGTGACACGGGACAATCCCTTGTCTTTTCCGCATAAACCCTTCACGCGTTTTCACTTCTCGTAGGTCAAATATGTCCTGTGTCACTCTAGAATATTCCGCGTCACACAAATATTTCCCGTCACGCGACATTTTTCTCCCGTGTCACGACAGTGTTTTTAGGGTTTTTATCCATTTTAGGGTTCCGTGTGTTCCCTCTACTCATTTTCCCTATAAATACCCCCTTATTTCTGATGTACGGGGCATCAATTAACTCTCTCATTCTCTCTTCTAAGCTCTAGCCTAAACAATAGCCTACCCTATTCTCTCAAAATACCTTCCTTAAGCACTCCAAGGAGTCCATACTTTACCCGAGGTTTTGTCCTTAAACCAAGGCGTGAAAGGTAGAATTGTTTGAGAGTTTGGCCCCAAATCAACTCTATTTAATTTCATTTTAATTACCGTTTTATTAGTTTTCCTTGAAGTTACTAATACGTTTATTGTTTTTATAGTTGCAAGCAAGCAAAATCAAAGTAAGGAATCATGTTCCTTTTATTTCTATTATTTTTCTAACAATTTTATATGTGGATTTATTGTTAAATTGCTTCCAATATTAATGTTGGTTTCTATTATTATTTATTATGATCACCATATTGCATGTTAAAGGGACGGAACATGTAATTGAAAATCACGACTATTAAGATAATTTGGACAACCGGTTTAGGTTCCTTTAATCTTGTTGTTAATTGAAGTGGTCACAAATATTTTAGAATAATAATATGTTGCATTAATATTCAACCAATTTAGCATAATAATAGTTTGGGGCGAATTGAATATTTTGTTTGTATGCCTTTGAGATTACAGGAATGTTGTTCACTATAAAAATCGAGTAGAGGCCAATACGGGCGAATGTGACTTCATGACTCACTTTGTACCATCATCCATGATCCTCCTTTCGTGGTTCCGAACCATATGGAGTTAGTAATCTCATGGATTATGAATGGAGTGTAACCTTCATGGGTTAATTGTTGTTGCCTTTTGTTGTCCCTTAATCGTGGTTGCCTTTTATGATCCGTGAACGGTTTACAAGTTCGTTAAAAACTTGTTGGCGGTTCCCTACTTTACTTTGTCCCTAATCGCGTCCCTAATCGTATTATGTCAATTCCCACTTCCTAAGAGTGCCAAGCATATTCACGCGCACTTCAAACGACGCCTACAATTTGGCGACTCCAATAGGGAGGATTCTTTGTTATTTATCGATTTGAGTGATTGATATTTTATCGAGATGAGTGGATGAGACTTGAAAGATTCTTGAATTGTATTCCTGTTATTTAATTGGCATTGTCACATATGCATATGAATTTTAGGTTGCCTATTTTTCCACAATTGTACGTTTTCTACGTACGTGGCTAGCCCCGGGGAATTAAGCTCTATCAACCCAAAAACGCTCATGGCAATAAGGGTTCATCCGAGTTTTTAAATCCACACAAACCATGGAGTCAAGTTCGATTTCATCACGAACTCGCAGAGCCACCCGTTGGCATACACCCTCAAGGGAGGCTGCCTTACTAACGCGTCCAAACTCCTAACCATGGTACCCTTTGACACCCAAATAAGCTTGACCATAGTGGAACATAGATCTTGACTTTAGGTTGCAAACTTCATTGCATCATTCGTGACAATGTGCTTATGTGTGCATATTTTTATTTTATTTTTTTTCTGTTTTTTTTTCTTATGTAACCCTCCTTTTTTATTAGAGTCAAGTCATAGTTTTATTTTTTTTTTTATTTTGAGTCAACCCGGATTTTTATGCCCGTATCCTGCACAAGAGTCAACTTGTTTTGGTCATAGCCGGAGTTCTAGAAAGATTTGCATGTTGTTCCACCTATGGATCTGTAGCCCTGAGTTTTATCTTTCATTTGGCGTTGATTTCGTCCCAATCAAAGCCACAGACCAAAAGTTATATATAACCGATATACTACAGCCTGTCCAGTTACGTTTAGGTGTCTTTTTAGCGTCAACTTTCTTTCTTTTTAATATTTTTTATTATATCTTTTCGTGTCAAGCTAGTCTTAGGCAAGTCCTTTAATCCGTGTCAACTCGTATAACGTAGTATTATAGATTTTTATTTATTTATTGATTTAGAGAAGGCATATGACAAGGTGCCAAGAGAGATACTTTGGTGGGCAATGTTGAAGAAAGGTATCCCACGAAGGTATGTAGACCTAGTTAAGGATATGTATCGGGATGTGTCAACAAATGTGAGGACATGCGGAGGGTTGACAAAAGATTTCCCTATTACAATCGGATTGCATCAAGGGTCTGCATTAAGCCCTTTTCTTTTTGCAACGGTTCTAGACGAATTAACTAGACCAATTCAAGATGAGGTTCCATGGTGTATGCTGTTCGCAGATGATATCGTTTTGGTGGATGAGACTAAGGATGGGGTTAATGTCAAGTTGGAGCAATGGAGGCAAAGGTTGGAATCTAGAGGGTTTAAGCTAAGTCGGAGTAAGACTGAATATTTGGTATGTCGTTTTGGCACTCAGAGGGGGACAAGCAATGAAGTGGTGAGTTTGGATGGAAAGGATTTGACCATGAGTGAATGTTTTAAGTACCTAGGGTCGATCATCCAGAAGAATGGTGACATTGATCAAGACGTGACCCACAGGATTAAGTCAGGGTGGCTTAAATGGAGAGCGGCCACGGGAGTGCTATGCGACCGCAGCATTCCCTTAAAGTTGAAGGGAAAATTCTACAGGACTGCCATAAGACCAGTGTTGCTCTATGGTACAGAATGTTGGGCTTCTAAGAAAGAGCATATTAAAAAGATGGAGGTTACGGAAATGCGCATGTTAAGGTGGATGTGTGGAAACACTTTAAGAGATAGAATCAGAAATGAGGTTATTCGCAAGAAAGTAGGTGTGGCGGGCATTGTAGATAAATTAAGGGAAAATCGTCTGCGTTGGTTTGGACATGTAAGACGGAGACCCGAGGGTGCACCGGTGCGAAGAGTGGAAGAGTGGGACCATGGAGGGATTAAACGAGGAAGAGGGAGACCAAAGATGACTTGGTTGGAAGGAGTGAGGAAGGATATGAAGTGCATGGATTTACGTGAGGATGAAGTTTTGGATCGTAAGGGATGGAGGAGAAAGATTTATGTTGATGACTACACGGAATAATCAAATTTGGTTCATGTTAGCCGACCCCACTTTTGGGATTAAGGCTTTGATTGATTGATTGATTGATTGATTGATATTTATTTATACCCATGAGTCCTAACTCTTTTAGAATTCCGCTCGTCTTCCTACTTTCTTGTGATTTTTTGTGCTAACCTTAACATGTGTTCGTTGTTGTTGATTGTGGTTGATCTTATTTATGACTAACGATTGCCAATGGACTGTTTTCACCTATTAAATAGCATAAACATTAAAATTGGACAAAATTCATCGAGTTAGTTTGTCTTTTAGTCTTCCGTGCTATTTGGTCCTTGGGTCCTATGTTTTTACAAAGTTCTCATGTCTAACCATGCGATCATACCACGAGTCTTAATAAACTCACCTAATCACACATGTTGAGTCGTTGCACACACTTTGTCTTCAAGTAACGCACTATATTGTTTATGATCGTATATTAGGACCATGCCTGCGTCATTTTCTGTCGTAATAGGAATGAGTGGAGTATTTCCCATTGATTTTGAAAATTCTTTCATACACTATTAATTTCCAATCCGAGTATTGATTCTATGCATTAAGTGAGCTCATTTTGTTCCATAGTCCAAGAGTTGGAAGAATAAAGGGAACGTCATTCCTTCCTTCTTTTCTTCCAATCAAATCATCAACAATAACAAAATTGTTGTCCCTCCTAGCGGTAAGAAGGAAGTCATAAGTAACCATGAAGACGAAGCACGAGACGAGCTTTCCATACAAGATTTCATGATTTTTTTTCTTCTTTTGTTTCAACCCTTTCCCCTAATAAGTCTAGCATAGGTTCCCGTTATCCATGTGTATTGTCTATGTGTCATATTTCTTACCTTTTCCATCACTGAGCGTTTCTTTCCTTTGCATTCGATCATGTCATTCGCAAAAAAAATAAAAAGAATTGATTAACCAAACACAAGGTACACCAATGATTTGAGGCACCTTTGTAACCCATTCATTCCCCATTAACCATTAAATCACATATCCATTTCTTCATTAACCACTTTGAGCCTCGTCTAACGGTTGGCCTCATTTATTCAACCCACATTCACCTAACCGTGGGATGGGAAGGTGTGTAATTTGTATAACATTCAAAAGCAAGTAAAAAAAAAAGCTACAAAGCAACAATAAAACAATGTCTAAGGGCAAATCAACCGATGTCTTTAATATGAACACGTCTCAAATTGCGCCTCTCATTGAGTGCTTGGTACCGTGCCTAAGAAACATGAATGCTAAGTGAGTGATGGATCGCATGATCTGAGATTGCTTACATTGATTTCAAAAAATTAAAAATAAAAAAAGAAAAGAAATTCAAAGAAAAAAAAATGTGAAAATAAAACTTGCAAAATCCAAAATTTCAAATTCACAATTACACACCTTGGGATCTTACCTCGGGTCTTGAGCCTTTTACCCTTTCTTCTTCACCTATTCGCTTAACCACACTCCAACCCTCGAAAGACCTCTTTGAGGTGTACATTCACTTGTGCAAAGTTCGGTTAGAGCTACGTTCGGCCTGATTCCTAACAGATATGTCACTAGTAGAAAAAGGCTCATTTGCGTCGCTCATTTATAGTGTATTTGTGTCGCTTATATGAGCGACGCAACTGCTAGCGACACAAATGACTTTTAAATCATTTGCGTCGCTCCTAGGCGCGACGCAAATAAGAGTTATTTGCATTTCTCCTATATAAACAAGTGACGCAAATGAAAGTCATTTGCGTCACTTGTTTATATAGGAGTGACGCAAATAGCTGTTCTGAGCAACTTTTTGTTTTTAATTTGTGTCACTTAATTATATAGGAGTGACACAAATGGCTTACTAGACAATACAAAAGCGAGTTATTTGCGTCACTTGTTTGTTTAATGAGTCACACAAATGATGTGATTTTTTTTATATATATAATAATTGCTTCTATATGTTTGTAGTACTTGTTTCCCTTGGTAGTGGTATAACGTAATATGCTAACACCAATAATAGAAATTAAAATGCAATATTAATGAATGCAAATGTAAATTTCGGCAGAGTTTCCTTTGTATATTGGCCTACCCATAAAATTGGGAATGACGGCATTATATATTAACAACCTGTCCAATAATAAGTTTACATCTCAATATCATTGACATTATACTCATCATCCCAACTCCAATTAACCAAATTCATTCATGTCAAGCCTATAATCCCAAACAAGATTCCAAAATTACATTTATTTAAAATCTAAAGTTCAACATTACATATAAAAATACTCTGCCCAAATATCTCGAACCTCATTTATCTCCTCCTCGGTATATGGTGTAGTTCTTGAAAAATCCTATCAACACAACAAATATACAAGAGGAAAGTTTTAATTCAAGATTGTAGCTAACATCAAATTGTATTTATCAAACAAAAATGAAATTTTTGACAACTCATACCTTAATAAGATCCGCACTGCTATGATGATGTTCAAGTATTTCGTACATATATAACGCATGAAGTAGTAGCCACACTCACGTAGATTCTCTTTCTTGTGATAGAAAACCAGGTATACAATCAGATACAAACACAACATTGAATTGGAATGTTTCTCACTTTCTCAAGGGTATCTACATGGAGCATATACTGGCAATCTGATAATACATATACCTAAGTTCTCTATACAAGTATACAGACCAAAAACCTAATCATGACATATAATCACACAATAAGACATAAATAAGATAGACTCAATGATTATAACTGCAGCTATTCTCAAGCACAGAGAGGGTTTTTCAATCAGACACTTGATTGGAAAGCAATTGACAAAACAATGTAATTAATTGTACAAGCATTTCCCTACTATTGTACATTAAACATTTTCAATGGAACCATGATGATTAAGCAATCAATTCATTATAGCTAACAGCAATAGAGCAGCGAGAACATAAATATGTGAGTTGTGACCTTGCACAAAAGCAATTAATAAAGCATGTAATTCTACAGACTACAAAAAAATGACATCTTATAGCTACTCATTTATCTAAAGCATGTAATTTGGTCCTAATATTTCTCTTGCATACAAGAAAGATTTGTAACAATAGATGAAAATGCATAGTCTGTATATTATTGTGAATATCATCAAATACTTATTTTTGACAGGCTCAGGTAGAACAAATACCCATATCATAATGACCAATTAAGGTACTAGGAATTGGATCTCTATGGACAATAGCAAATACGAATGAACTGATCCCTACAGTAACCTGTGTAGGAACCCTGCAGATCAAGGGAAAAAAGAAACCAAATTGTTAGTATAAATAAGTGTGTAACATTCAATGAATGAATTAATTAATTTATGGAATAATCATTTAACGTATGAAGAATAAGCTAGATATAGGAACTAGGAAGCCCCTGGGGATGTGCTTAGGTCGTGTTTTTTGAAGAACATTACAGGACAATGACTGGCGTGGTCAAGAAAAAGAAATGTGGTTAAGCCCTAAGTGGCACAAGGGCCGGGATAACTATATGCAACACAAAAATGTAGAGACTGCAGGCAAACTTGATACACTTTGACTAACCATTTGGTCAATGATGCCAAGAAAAAACCGCGATACAAGACTTCTTCTGCAACTGGACCAATAATACTCATACACACAAACACGCAGAGAGTGCTGCAAATACATACATTATCAATACACCATCCAAATACAAGTGGTAGAGTTTATATATTATATATATGGCCAAATGAAGAACTATTTCTTTTAAAGATATGTACCTGAAATTTGTGCATTGAAGTAACACACACCACCACTCTTTGCACTCTTCCTGAAATCAAATATCAAAACCGGTGATTAATTGACTATCCATATGTCCATATTTACACGGAAATGGCTATAGCACTGTGGCTATTGTGCACTAACTAAAGATGAAGAGTTGATAAAAGTTCGTGATTAGATCAGATCAGGATGCAAATCATATGAAACGATCAACAATATTGTATGTATGTCTTTATAAGAATTTAAACTTTATCCATAATCAACAACTATAGTAGTTCAAGATCGAGTCCTAACCTTTACATCCGGCAATTTGTAGAAACTAGAAAGACACCAAACATAATAGCAAGCCAAAGCAATAATAGTCCACAAAAGCCATCCTTTGCGTAGATTGAATGGTTCCTTTAGTTATGTGATTATTAGTGCATACGAATTCTTAGTTGAATCATTAAATGTATGCGAACAATTCAAAATGATCGTTAAACATAGAAAAGGGAAGATACACAAATATATACGTACCCCAGTAGAATAGGTCCTTGGGTATTGGCTGATAGGGTATGGTAGCAAAAAAAAAAAAAAAAAACACTCCAAACAAAACTGATGCTGCTATGCTGCATGCCAGAGATATCAAATTAATGGAATAAAATATTACAATGCAAAATCCTTACATGAAAGTTTCAACAAAAAATGTAAACATATAGTAATGATAAATTGACAAAACATATAGTGTAGACACCCATTTGTGTCTCCCCAAAACCAAACCCAATGATGAGTACCTTTCACGTCGAATCATAATCGAATGAAGTGAAAGTGTGAAAAGTCTAGTGATGAGGATGTTTTTATTAAAATATCTCTTCTTTCTATTTTTGAAAAAATTTCTTTTCTTACCTTATTTATGAAAAACGTGCATTCCAGTTTAGTTCGGTCCATGATAAGGGTCCAATAATAGTGTGGTTGGATAGGGTTTGAAAAGATCTTTCCAACGATATATTATAGGCTCAATTCCGATGAATAATGAGGAAGTTATGGCCAAAATACTAAACTGGGCTCGAACCAGATCTTACCTACGGCCCAATGATCATGTGGAGGGTTCAAAGGTCTAATCCTATACCTAAACTAATTAGGATTAATTAGAATCTTCTATAAGTTTCTAAAATATCTTAATTATCCTTTTTAAAAATTGAGATTAAAGAATTTGAGTTAAATAAAAACTTTCCTTTTTTAAAAACTTTCCTTTTTCTTAAATCCTAGTTTTATTCGAATTTAAAGATGTTCAAAGATAGTCAGATATAATTTTTGTGCCTCATAATCATTATCCAAATCTTATATGGTTGGATAGATCTTGAAATTATCTTTCCAATGATATATTATAATATTAAATCCAAGCTATAACGAAAAAGATATGAATGGAATATGAAACTCTATCCAAAACTGACACCATTCCACTAGTTTGGCCTTATCTTTTTATCTACATAAGATTTTTAATCTGATTCTAATTAGATTGGAAAGTAAACTTCAAGTGCTTTTCAACGACATATTATATGACTTATTTGGACTTCTGGATCAAAAGATATGATAAAAACAAAATCCGCAAAAACTGCTGGCTATCGAGTTTTATTTCGATTCGAATTCGGATTCTTTTCTTATTCTTTGACCCTCTTTTTTCTCTATAAATAGAGGTCATATCAACTCTCTCTAATTATCACCAATTCTCATCAATAATCTCTTGATTACTCTCTTTCTCTCTCTCTTTTCTAAACTAGCCTTTTCTCATACAAAATTCCGCATTCACAAGATCTAGAAACACCTAGCCAAGTTCGAAGTTGCCTTCGCCCTAGACGTGAAAGGTTTTAATTTCTGAGGGTTTGGTCCCAAATCTCTATTTCAATTATTTGATTTAATTGTTTGTTTTATTACTTTTCTTGAAGTTAATAACGTGTGTATTTTATTATTAGAAAGAGATACGAGGCATCCAAGTAAGTACTTTAATTGATTTATTGATATTATGATATAGAAATCATGTCTAGGGTGTTTTAATCTTCCTAGTATCATGTTTAGGGTAATAATTATAATTTTCAATATCAAATATGACAATTGTGATTCCTGCGATGCTTCCTTGTCTTTCCTAATAGCATGTTAGTATCATGTTAGGGCTAAAGCTTTGATTTTTATTGCTTAGTGACATGCTAGGGTTTGTTATTAATCTTGTTAGTATCATGCCTAGGATCTTGCTATTATGCATTAACATGATTATGTTTATGATTGTTATTATGATTTATTATTATTGTTATGATGATTATTATGTTGCTTGATATATTTATTGATATTGCTTGATCACGCCTTTTATGCATGTTTAAAGGGAATTGGTACTTGTAATCATGCTTAATAAGATAATTAATAATCTTGTTTGGCGTTAATATGATTATAATTCAAGTGATCGCCAAAAATAGATTTATTTGTGCATTAATATTCAACCAACATAGATAAACAAGTTTAGGGTAATCCTAATGATTGCATGTTAGTTAGAAAACGCACATGAATACGAGCAGAATAAAGTAGAGGCCTATTATTAGGGCAGGTTCAATCTCTTTTAGGTTGGATTTGTACCTTCATCCCCGAACTACCAGTCATGGTTCCAGACCTATTGGAGTTGACGATCTCCTGGATCGTTAAGGGGTATAACCTTCACCTCGTGAATGGTTTACAAGTTCCTAAAACTTGTTGGCGACTTTTTTGCTCTAGCTTCTTTCCCTTTCGACGCCACCATGCTTTAGTGTATGATCACAGTGGGATTCAAGTTTGGGGTAATGCTTGAAATATTCCCTACATATAGTAATGCTTTTTCTCAGCCTCTTCTTTATGATAGGGAGTTCTTCAAGTGCTGATTGTGTATAGACAACATATAATGGAATAATTATAGCTTCAATTATTGATTAAATAGAAAGAAAAAACTAGATTAATAAGGCAAAATAAAATCGAAATTGACGAAATAAGTAAACATATAGTAATGAGAAATTGACAAAACCCAAAACATTCGTTAAATCGTATGGATTATAGCAAAGTAGATAAAAATTAAGCAAAATTAAAAGGGGAAATTAGCAAAACTAAAAGATTAATGAGAAAAACCTTCTTTAAGGATGAGGAAATTCAGCAAATTGTATGGGTTGAATGAAATTCAACAAATTGTATGGGTTGAATGAAATTCACAAATAGACTTGAAGAATTAAGCAAATTTTAAGATCAAATTCAGCAAAAGGGCAACAAAATCAATGTTTGGGGATATTCAAGCAAAAATTTGAGATTAATATCGAGATTAAAATCAATTAGCAATTCGCAATGGAAACCAAATTAATCAAAAAATTGGACAACAAACTCAAAGATAACCCTAAAATTCGTTTAATTGGCAAATTGCAAAAACACAAGGATATTGGACCAGTAGCATAGATAATAAATATTTAATTTAAAGCAAATTTACTCACTCTGAATCGATGCGAATCGGATACAGAACATCTCCTCCTTCAACTCTCCATCAGCATAATCACTAGCAACCCACATACAAGATTTTTCATTCCCAGCATGCTCTTGAACCATTATCCCGCAATAACTACAAATACAAATTGATTATTCATAGAAAAAACTCATTAATTCAAGAAATTTCACACAATAATTATACAAAAAAAAAACCCAGAACAATTAACAAATGATAGAAGTAAAGTCACATACTCAGATGATTAGCACAGATCTTAAGAGTTTTATATTGCCGCATAACCAATCGAACTTTCCCAGAAACCTTATGCTTTAGAAACTTCACTGTACCAGAACCCCTTTCTTTCCATTGATTTCCTTCTTTATTAAATCTGTAAAGCTTCACTTTTCTAATAACAATTCCAAAACACAAACAATTAGAAATAATAAAACATCACCATAACCCTAGAAAGCCGAACATATCCCTAAATTAGAGGCAAAATTCAAAGATAGAATCAATAAATGCATTGAAAACAACGATTGAAGAGAACCCAATTAAAAGTAACACAAAACTCTAAAAATCAGGGCAAAAAAACCTGGGATTGTGGCAAAATTCTACCATTAAATCAACAAAAATCATAAAGAAAACAAGGGTTCAAATTTGTTGGGTGTTTAGGTTCGAATTTCTGCTCGAATTGGGGGGTGTTTGGCTCGAAAATGTTTAATTTTTCTGGGATTTTCAGGGTTCGAAATTGCTGGGGGTTGAGGTTGGAATTTCTGCTCGAATTGGGGGGTTTTTGGCTGGAAAATGTTCGGTTTTTTCTTGGGTTTGCAGGGTTCGAATTTGCTGGGGGGTTTATACACCGATCTTCTGCTCAAATTGGGGGGTTTTTGCTCGATTTTTACGGGGTTTTTAGTGTTTGATTTTGCTGGGGGTTTTGGGTCGATTTTGTGCTCGAAAATGGGAGATTTTTGGCTTCGATCTTTCTATTTTTCAGGGGTTTTGGTTTGGTCGAATGCTGTGTTGAATTCAGTTGTTGAAGGCAGCAACAAATGGGGTCGTAAGAGTTTTTTTGTGGGTATATCGAATTTGGAGGCAACAGCAAATGGCGAGATGGGAAGAAAATTTAGAATTAATTACTAACCTATACTTATTTGCGTCGCTCATTAATTAAAGAAGTGACGCAAATAACTTAAATGTAATGATGTGAATTAACTATTTGCGTCGCTCACTAATTAAAGAAGTGAAGCAAATAACTCACAAACTCATTTGCGTCACTTGTCCCTAAAGGAGTGACGCAAATAAGAATGTTATTTGTGTCGTCGTTCTAATAAATAAACGCGATGCAAATAACATAAAGCTGAAGCATATCAGGTTTTTGTGTAGCTTCACAGCTAATGAGCGACGCAAATAACTTATAATGAAGTTAAATATATCATTTGCTTCGCTTGTTTCTACGGGTGACGCAAAAGAGGCGATGCAAATGAAAGTTTTTCTACTAGTGCGTAGGCAACCTCACACCGAGGTGCGGCCACATTCATATTTATATCCATGCATGATCGAGTCAAAGAATATAGAATGCTTATCCTTACCCATTTAGAGATAGACTTGGGGGTTTTAACCCACATCATTTAGCCTACCTAGCCTAAAGGGTCACCTTTTTTTACTCTTCTCATATATCTTTCCATCACCACAATCTTTGCAGCCTCACCTTAGCATCACTTTCACACACGTCTTTCACACATACATAGCCATATCACCCTTCCTTTTAGGAACCCTTTTTTCATGAAATCTATTTTCAACATTGTGCATGTTTCATCATCGTTCAAGACAATATCTTAAGAGACATTGTATACTTTCTTAGCTTCCAAACCTAAAGAATATTCATTGTTTTATGCATCGCATATCGTGCTCAGCTCTTTGATCTAAGAAACATTCATTATATATGCAATACTCATCAATCATTTAATCTATATACGTGCTTAGCTCTAGACCTAAGCGACGTTCAAGATCGCTTCTTCACACCATATATGATGCTTAGCTCCATGACCTAAGTTCATTCATCTATTGTGTCACATGGTGTAATTGTACTTAGCCTCCTAGCCTAAGAACATGCATCATGCATATATTATCTCCAAGAAAAGCAATTCAATCCATGGGATTCATTTCTTCTTGCTCGACAAGGAAGTTAAATAATTCTCCCCTTTTTCATGTCTTTTTTTTTAGGGAAGTTCAAAAAAGGTACCCTCCACTCATCTTATGACAAAAATGACCATTTTTTTAACTTTTTGCATTGTCGGTTGCTTATGTTTGCACACACACACACACACCATATACACACACATAACCACAAGTTATACACATGTCATGTCAAGTTAATTCAAGCTTGGCCAAGTAAGTTGGTCAAGTCAATCATAGTCTATATGAGTCCCTTGGCAAATTTTAGTTTGCTGGTCTCAATTACAGCCCACGTCCGGGGACAAGCGAACCATCTACTGCCCACGTCCAGAGACAAGCTGACCATCTACAGCGCACGTTTGGGGACAAGCAAACCATCTACAACCCACGTCCGGGGACAAGCGAACCATGTACAACCCACGTTTGGGGACAAGCAAACCATTTACAGCCCGCGTTTGGGGAGAATCAAACAATCATCATTTGAGTGATCATCTCCCAGGCGAAGACGATTCACGGCGCAAGGTTCTCGATACACAGAGACTTGAATTCTCATCATCAGATAATTTTTTCCTCAAGCATGGAAAATTGTCGGTCGTTGCCACCTCTCAAAGAGAAGAAGTTAGCGATTATATCATCTATCGACTTTCCTCGAGCATGGAAAGTATCTCAACCGGTGGGTTTCTTCAAGCATTGAAAAACCGACAAACTCAGCAATTGATTTTCCTCAGGTATGGAAAGTATCTCAACAAACATCATCCAGTGGATTCCTTCAAGCACAGGAAGCTACCAATCACTCATTTGTCACCGATACACTGGTGTCAGATACGCTTCTATCCCTTTACTCTTTTATATGTGGAACTAACATTTTTCTACAGGTATTGGTGTATGCAAAGTGATTTAGGATCGTAGAACTTCTTAAATCATTCTCCGTCCCTATTGAATACTTTGACTATCATTTTTGAAACTGTCGTTGCTACAAACTCGGTCTAAGTGGGGGCTTCTGTAGACACCTAAAAATGTCTCTCCAAATCCAAACCCGATGATGAACAACCTTTCACCGCCATTATTGGTCGGGTTGAGTATTTAATCTTTGGAGTGCTTAAATCCATATTTAATCCCAATACATTTCATAAACCAATCCAATTCCTAGCCCATTTCCCCAAATAATAACTTATTTTCCTCTTTTTGTGGCTTTTAACCCAAAATCATTCATTTCGTGTCCTTCTATAAAAACGTTTATGCCAGTTTATTTTGGTCCATATTGTTGGTCCACCGGTCCAATGATTAAATATTTGGATGGGGCTTTAAAATAGCTTTACAATGATATATTATAAGCCCAAATTCGAGTTATAACGAATAAGTTATGGCCAAAATACTAAACTGAGCCTAAACCGAACCTAAGCCCACCTTACCTACGACCCAATGATCATGTGGAGGGTCCAAAGGATTTAATCCCATTCTTACACAATTAGGATTAATTGGAAGCTACTATAAGTTTCTAAAAGATCTTAAATACTTTTTGAAAAGATAAGATTAAAAAGTTTGAAATTGAATAAAACTTTTCTTTTTGAAAGTCCTAATTCTATTCGAATTGAAAGACGTTCAAAGATAGTCAGATATTATTTTTGTGCCTCATATTTTTTTTATCTAAATCTTAGATGGTTAAATATCCCTTTAAATTATATTTTCAATGATATATTATAATATTAATTCCAAGCTACAACAAAAAAGATATAAAAGAAATACGAAACTCTATCAAAAAAAGAAACCGTCCCACTTTTCCGGCCATATATTTAATTAGAAAAAAATTAGTTAATCTGATTCTAATTGGGTTAGAAATTAGACTTCAAGAGCTTTCCAACGACATATTATTTATCTTATTTCGATTTCTGGATCAAAAGATATGATAAAAACAAAAATCGCAAAAACTGTTGTATATCGAGTTTTATTCCGATTTAATTCGGATCTTATCTAATACTCACCATCACACATTGAAAAACAACAAAAGTCAGTGGATACACAAGATTAAAATTAAGTGCTTAACTAGGGGATTCATCAACATATTATATTTTCCAAAGTAAAACTAACAAACCCAATTTATAGGGGTCAATACTTAAGTGTCCATCGCCACCCAAGCCACGATTTCATCTCCATTTTCAATATTTTCTTCTCCGATTGTTTTAGTAGCTCCCAAAGTTCTCCTTTCATGGAGGAAAACCACCTTACTAGGATCCACCTTGGTAGCCTCAGCTCATTTGTGAAACATACTCACCAAACGTTTAGTTCGGTTCTTTTTCGGTTCAGCTTATAACAGGTTCGGTTCTTTTTTGGTTTAGTTATAACTAGTTCGGTTCTTTTTTGATTCAGTTTATAACTAGTACGGTTCTTCTTTGGTTCAGTTTATAATAATGCTCGATCAGTATGTGTGCCTTGATTTTAATATTTTCTTTATAGTAAGCAGTTTGTAGCCGATTCATTTATAAGCGATTTGGTTCATTAACGATCCGGTTTGCAAGCGGTTCGGTTTATAAACAGCTCGGTTTATATAAAGTTTGGTCCAAACGGGGTGCGGGTTGTTAACGGTTCGGTGTAAACGGTTTCGGATTGAAAGCGGTTTCGGGTTAGAAACCGTTCGGTTCTTTTTTCAGTTCAGTTTGATTTCAGTGCGGTTTAGAGCTTGTTTGGTTCATTAACGGGTTCGGTTCTTATACGGTGTAACGTTGTTCGGATTGGTTCGGTTTCGGGTTCATTCACATACGGTTCGGGTCGGTTTTCGATTTAAAAAAAAACGGTTTTTAATCGGTTTGGTTCTCATTTGGGTCGTTTTTTTTCGGGTGGTTAAACGGTTTCGGTTTGAAATTTGACAACACTAATCATGAGCTATAAATCCTGTATGACTAATTAAATCTGATTTAGATATGTATTTGATTTCCTTACAAAAATAAACTTCAATTTGTAATTAACATTAAAATATTACCTACACTTATATTTTAATACAAATAGTCCACACCTTTTAAAATTGTGTGTCTCCTACTCCCACATAACATGTTTAATCTGTAGTTAAAGCAATTAACCCATTCATGGTATGAATGATAGAATTTAAACAAAGTGTTAATATTACTTTTCTCGTATATTTAGTGGATAAGGGTAAGAGTGTCAATATTTTTTGGCAGATGATATTAGTTCATCAACCATAATTAAGTGTGTGAAATGAAATCCGGCTTGAATGACAAAGCATGAAAAGTAGATCTTGTACTACACTTAAATTGTAATGATACACTTATACACCATAGACATCCCATATCCTACACCTTTATTTGAACAATAGGGAGGTCAGTATCAAATATTATCAATGTAAGAACATGGTGTATAGGGTTACCTAATATCAGGTACAAAAGAAAGCACTGGAGCTTACTTCTTCTGTTTTTTTATACTTGCAACACACCTTTTATCATGCTTTTTGAGGATGTGATTATACTAGGTAAACGAATGAATTAATCTAAGAAATTTAAACCGTAGCAACTTAATCTTTTCTTCTTATAGGTGGTAAAATTTTGTAAATTAATTTATCCGTTTACGTAGTTTAATATTTTTCTTAAAATGCGTGCCAAATGGCTGTGTTGCAAATAAATTAAAACAGATGAAGTATGAGTTTTACTGTACTTTCGCAAATCAGTTTAAAAATGTATCCCCTTTGGACGGTTAGGCTATGTATGTAGGCTAATTATGTAGGTTATAGGCAATTCATTTTAAAAAAGTAATTTTGTGTTCACATTGAAATTTATTTTTTTAAATAATTTTCAATTTGGAAATGGAGGTAAAAAAAAAAAAAAAATTACTTGAGCAATAGTAGCCAAAGGTCTTAAGATTTTAGATCACATCCTCATTTTTTGGGTCTTAGGATGAGAAGTTATTATTATTAACCATTTTCAAAGTAGGTATAAATGAATTGTTAACAAGGTCTAAATTGATGTTTTTTTGGGCTATTATACACGGTTGAAGCACTGTCCCAAAATGGTCATATTGAACACCCCTCAACACGTTACTAAGCATAAGGTCAGATATTTGAATCCCAAAATAAGGCCCTCATAATTTTTTATTTTTTTCACTATTTTCTCCTTCAAGAAATTTTTTATATAATTAAAAAGTTTTGTTTTTAATTCGTAGTAAAAATTATGTTTTGAAGTAAATATTACCTTCATGCACGTTATTAAAATGTCTTTAAAAGAAAAACTATGTAATTACTTTTCAATGTGTGTCCCAATAATGCTTACATTTATTACAAATCTAAGAACAATACCTACCCTAATGATAGTGAAATTGTACTGTTAAAGGTTATATAATCCGTCTCATGTGCAATTAGCCATACCGTGTGGCCGCTTGCAAAAGAACAAAGCAATCCCTACAACACTGACTAAGTAATTACTATAATACTACCGGGTAACCCCTTTAATACTAACCAGTAACCCTGAAATGTTGACTAATTAACCAATTTAACATTATCCATTTAACCCCTGTAAGTATAACACTAACAAAATACCCCCTATGGTGTTGGTGAAACAGTGTGGGCGCACATATAAGAATTTGCGAAATATATATATAAGAATTTAACATGGGCGCACACTAACAAAATACCCCCTTTATTCCCACGCATGACTCTGACTGAATCCGTAACGTGACGAAGTCGTGGTCTCCACTCGGGCGGAAGATGCTACAAAATAAGTACCTTATTGTTATAATGTGGACCTTAACATAGTAATGTATTGTAATGAGTGATTGATCGTATTATTACTCACCAGTTTGTCGTTCATGGAATTGTTAAAAGTTATTGTTGTACATGGTAGACCTTCATACTCCATTTCTCCTAACACACCTGATTCGGATTGCCGTGAACAAAACCAATATAAAGGATATTGTGATGAAATATCAAACTCAAATGGGGCAGTTTATAGTTCATAATATGGGTATGAAAATGTCAACTATGGGGCAATAGTTATCCGAACACCTAATATTATTATTGAATGTTTAACATGAGTAGTTAAACTTAATGTGTGAACAACTCACCTTTTCCTACATTTGTGTTATGCCATTGAATTTGGGTGTGAATAGTGTATAATCCATTTTTAAGTTGAAAAATGCGTGTGAACATATATTATTGATGCATTTAACGATTGATGCGTTTCAGTTGAATCATAGCTTCGTTCAAAGGACATTTTTAGTAACTTCAATTTATAATTGAATTAGGATGCCATTGAAATATTCAAAAATAAAGAGTTGCGGTTTAATATAATTAGTATTGATAATCAAACATGGTAGATTAATAATTTGGTTTAGGTTTTTATAAATAATAAATTTATGGTTTAATTGAATTTGGATGCAATTGAAATATTAAAATATGAAATGTTGGGGTTTAATATAATTAGTATTGAAGATAAAAAAAATAAAATAAAAAAGTATTTTTTCACAATAAGTAAATTTAATGTAAAATGTTTTTTTTTATAAAAATGTTATACGTTTGTGTCACCATTTCCCAAAATAGGTATAAATAAATATTTTAGGGCTAATGTAACACGGTGCTAGGCTACATATCATCCAGTTAGGAATAAAAACCATACCCCTAGGTGTAACAATCCCCTAGGTTTTGCATCGAGTTTATTAGTTAAGAAAATCTTTGTACTTGCATTTAACAAATAACTTTGAATATTTTAATGATTCAATAAAAAGAAATTCGTAACATTAAATTAATAGCATTATGTACGTAGGAATAAAAGGATGGGGTTCCTAAATCATGTATCCTAAGCTAAATCAGTATATACAATAATTGTGATAGCAATTAAATTTTAAAATAAAAATATACCTAAGTTCAACTTTGTCATGTCAATCAAATGAAATGAGATAAAGTATGAAAAATAGCTTTCAAATGAATTTAAATAATCTACCGATTTTAATTAATGGAGATCTTATATGACTACACTATATTATGTAATTGTTATCATTGGGTATATATTTTTAGGAAGATTATCTTGGATCTATATTTTAATTACTCATACATGGAAATAGGGGTTAAAAAATATTTTCTTGGTAGTTAAAAAATGTGGTGCTTATCTTGTTCAAAATAAGGTATGTAAAGTAACGGTAATTGTAATGTCGTAAACAATGTCCAATCATACTCAATTTTAATAACCTTGTAACCCGATAACATCTATATCAACACATGTATGAGCATGCCAAATATGTGATTAACAATGTAAACTTTCAATGTTACTCCGTACAACATTAGGTAGAGGAGTGAAAAGCTCTATTTTTTATTTAAAAGCAAGACATTTATTATTAATCATTTGGGTGAGCATATAATATTCTCGGTATGTCTTTAAATGATTAAGAGCATTTATTTCTTTATGCAATATTCCATTTAAAGAGATTATATATATTTGGCATGTGGTTGCAATCCTCACCACATCATAACTCCTTTTTTTTCCTTTCTAGCCACTTAAGCAACCCTTCATCCTCTAAGTGTCCAACCATGCCTTGGCTAAGAGTAGCTTACACCAAAACAATGAACCGTGCCTTTTTGTACTTCCACCCTACTTAAGGAATTGAAACGAAAAAGGATCTCAACTCCATGTATCTCCTGTGTCGTGATTCCTCTGATTCACCTGCCTATGTGTCTCGTAAGACCATTTCCGAGATGATTCTCAACCCTAAAGCACCAACCCTAGAGATTTCCACTCTTAAATTGAGACCTAATGATTTGCATGAACAAGCCAAGCCTGCGCACATTCCAAACATTGAAGACCTAAACCCAGTTTCTATTCAAGGAAAGTCAGTGATCAAGTGGTGTTTGGAACACTTGAACACCATCCTCGGCAACTTGCTGCACTTGATTGAACCCAAGGCGGTTCTAGATTTGAGTGTACTGGCTGTACGGTTGTGCATGGACACCGTATATCTCTGCATGGGAACTTTTACCGACGCTATCCAAGTTGTGGATGTTCCCATATTTGAATGCATGGTGGTAATCCAAATTTACAAAGCCAAGGAATCTAAGAAGAGGGGTCCTTTCAACATTGTGGTTTTTTTATCATGTCACTTGCCTCAACTGGGTTCCTTATCTTTGCAATGTCCCGTTGAACAATCATATTGTTTGTTGGAATGTTCGGGGAATTGCTAGGAACTCCTTCTCTGAGAATTTCGACCTGATGCATGCTGCTTACAACCCATCCGTGGTTGTTCTTTTGGAGACAAGGCATCTTGATGAAAATGTCAATAAGGTGGTGAGTAATTTGCCATGGCGATTCATAGTGAGGACCTCGTTAATTAACTCATGCTCTGGTGGTACCTCAATACTTTACAAGGAGGAGCTAATCAAGTTGGTTGGAAATCTCATTTACTCAACATGTGCTATACAAGGTGTTGTTATTCAGGTAATGTTTTATTTATGCATACAGTGTTATACTTAAAAGATAAATACAATTAAAATTCTAATCATTTTTTTTAAACATATGTAGGGTAGGAAGGCAAGTCCGGGTAAGCTAATGTCCTTTGCTTGCAAGAAATTCAAGGGTGAGTGCTCCAAGTAGGTTTTCGGAGACATGTGGGCATGTGGATGGTGTTGGATATGAATGCATATTTGAAATTGGCGGATATGGTTATCTGATAGTCTATCGTATTTTATGTTGTTAGTATTTAAATCATATTTCGCAAATTAAGGAATGTATTTTGCTAAACTGTGACATCTTTTGTAGCCTTTGAATTGAAGTGTTAATCAGATTGGGATTATTGTCATTATGTAGTACTAATTCAAATAGTGGAAATTGACATGGTGTTGATCAATGTTATGTTAGCAGTGTAATTCCAAGTAATTTTAATTTTATAATTATTAAGACAATTAATTGGTTCCTTCAAAAGAATGCCAATTGTCACAAATTTATTTGATTATTCCTTCGTCGTTGGTGTAATTGTTCTCTTGGAGGAGCTGATTATTTATTTAATAATTATAAACTTATTGGTAAAATTTTAATGGATATTAAAGAATAATAATAAAGAATATTCCAAATAAATGTTGGTATGTACTAGAAAAATGATTAGTTTATTAAAAATGAAAAATAAATTATTTTTAATAAATATGCTATAATGTTTTTGTTGACTTAGAAATTTGTGTACATTATATAAATATGTATTTTAGGGAAATTTTGATCATCATTTGAAAATAAATTACCAAGGTTTTTTATACAGACAGTAATTAAAGTTTTATACTCCGGAACGTTTCTTTTGTTATTGTTCGAAAACAGAAAAATAATAGATTGTGATTCCGAATTTATAAAACTTTACAATTAAAATTTATACTTTGTTTCAGTAGCTACCATGTAACAAAATTGTTTGCTATATCTTTATGTTTTAATTTTATTAAATTTGGTTTCTTTACAGAAATATTGTGGAAGGTTCACAAACCCTAACCCTAAAAACCATTGGTCTAAAGGGGGCAAAGTGTTAGGTGTTATTTCATGTGTAGATGATGTACTTCCTTTTTGGATTTGGCTCCCTTTTATGGCGCCCAAAGTATCAGCCCCTGCCTTTTTTCATTTGGGATATATATATATATATATATTTAATACCTCAATCAATACCAACATGAGCCCCCCCCATTAAATCTTACCAAAAGAATAAAAAAAAAGCAAATATCCAATAAAAAAAAAGGAATATGGAATTTGCCCTACCAGCCATGCTGATAACACCTCATCTTCTAAAATCTATACAAAGAACATCCCCACAAAATAAACCGTCTAGAGGAATTATGGCCTTTGTGAAGACTTCTGTTTTAAATAGTAAAGGAGAAGTGACAATAAAAGTTGTGCATGCTGAGTTAGCATCAAAGACTATAGCTAGGGGTTCGAAGTTGGGTGGTGATGTAGTAGTTATTCATGCAAACAATAAGGTCACACCGGGGCATTTGCCCGATTTATCTAATCTAGCTATGTGGCCAAAAGCTTATAAGGTGGTTGTACAATGGATTCTCCTCAACCATGGAGGTGCGGGTGGTGCTGGCAGTGAACACATTATCCCAGAGTCACTAGCATGCTTACTAGGTGGGTCAGCCACTCCAAGGTCTCCAACTGTACTTTTGACTATTCTTTGTCATGAAGAACATAAGATAAACATAAACAGTTTTAGCGATTATCTTCATATGTTTGTAACTACTGGGCCTTTCGCAATACATGAAATTACATGTGAGTCCGAATTTCATTTAGCAACTTGTTAGATGGAAAAGCAATTCGCGTCACCTTCCAAATTGGTAAGGTCACGCTAGTAAAAAGTCAACAAAAAACACATGTTCTGGAACTGTAAAAGCATGTGTAGGAAAAACTTCTTAGTTGAATTACGGCAACTATTTGAATTAAACATGCCAGATGTGATCATCCTAACGGAAACTAGGGTGTCTATACACATGGCACGGTTGATTTGCCACTATAGTCACCCATATGCAGTGTACGGATCTTCATACACTACCTGTGATGGGGGCATGGATATCCTAGTCTTCGACAAAAATAACTCTTACGGGTTAATTGAAAGTCTTAGAAACTCAAAGAAGTGGATTCTAGTAAACTAAAAATAATATGCAATCTATTGTGTTTCATTTTATGTTGTGCAATGATAGTAAGTGTACTCAATCAATCAATCAAAGCCTTAATCCCAAAAGTGGGGTCGGCTAACATGAACCAAATTTGATTATTCCGTGTAGTCATCAACATAAATCTTTCTCCTCCATCCCTTACGATCCAAAACTTCATCCTCACGTAAATCCATGCACTTCATATCCTTCCTCACTCCTTCCAACCAAGTCATCTTTGGTCTCCCTCTTCCTCGTTTAATCCCTCCATGGTCCCACTCTTCCACTCTTCGCACCGGTGCACCCTCGGGTCTCCGTCTTACATGTCCAAACCAACGCAGACGATTTTCCCTTAATTTATCTACAATGCCCGCCACACCTACTTTCTTGCGAATAACCTCATTTCTGATTCTATCTCTTAAAGTGTTTCCACACATCCACCTTAACATGCGCATTTCAATGATAGTAAGTGTACTGATTCATGAAAAAAATTGGTTAATGGACCTTATGAATGTATATCTATTGTGGGTTCAGTGTGTAGTGTTTGGTATGGGCTTAAATGTAAGAAAATGTGTTACTGAAGCTGGGCCTGTAATGAATAAGTACTAGTATGCCTTTTTGGGTAGTGGTAGAGCCTTTTAATAGTATGCACTGAAGTTAATACTGTTGATGTAATTGGGCCATTTAGGAATATGAATGTTAGGCATTTTAAAAATGTGGGCTAAGATATCAAATTATTACTAAATTTGGGCCTTTAATTTATCACCCCAAGTTTTATATCTGAACTTGGATTTTGTTCTAGTTTTTAGGTATGAAGAATCTAATGTAAATTATACATGACCAATCAAATAACTGTGTTACAAACGACATATGGCGGGTGGGCTGGCCTTATTGTATGGACCTGGGCCGACAATTAATTCAGTTATAATCAAGAAACCTGAATGACAATTCGTGTCCACCAACACCATGTTCCTCGAAAGTTTGCAATCACACAGACCCTTGAGACAGTATTGGAAAATGTCATCTTGAACTTGTTCCGAGGTCATAAGCTGCAGGACAACAATACCTATTACCAAATGATAAATTGTATATTGTGGGGGGGGGGATTTGTAATTGCAAGGGGGTGTAGTCATTAGGGCTACCCCGACATCTTACCCGTCTTTTCTTAGCACTGATTGTTGGGGCTACGGAATCACCTTGAATTAGAAGCATTTCCGAAGGCAAATTAGCTTTCAAGGCAATACATATTCGGAAAAAAACTAGGTTACAAGTGACTGCTGTACAACTTTGTAAAGCATAAACCTGCAACAATAATAAACTTACGTGAGTACTAACACACACGCATTAAAGGTCGCCAATTCTATGATTATGCACAAAATTAAATAACACTACACTAACCTCAGATACCACCACTATTAGACGACAGTTTAGATTATGGACAAAATTCCCCAATGAAGGCAACAACAAATTTTGCTAATCGCAACTTCCAACACCAAACAACACAGTACAACCTCACCCTACATGGTTACAAAAGGTGGTTAGCATATATGTAATAAATCAATTAATATTGTTTTGACACCAAAGTGGAGTCCACATGTCACACGTTTACCACCAGTAATGGAGATCCACCCAACCTACTGTCACTAGTAGGAAAAAATGATATTTGTAACACCCTATTAGTAACTGGCGTATGTTTTGCTAGTTAAGAAAGCATCAATAGTAACCGACTAAGATATTGTCAGTTACAAATTTCATGACATTAGTAACCAGCGTAGCAAATGTCAGTTACTAATATGTGGTTTATCATTGCTTGAAGTTTTATTAGTAACTGACTAAATAAATGTCAGTTACAAATATTAAGTCAAAGAAACTTTGACTAAAAAGCTTGTAACTAGCTTACAAATGTCAGTTACAAATATTAAGTCAAAGAAACTTTGACCAAAGTGTTTGTAACTAGCTTACAAACGCCAGTTACAAATAAGTCAAAGAAACTTTGACCAAAGCGTTTGTAACTAGCTTACAAACGCCAGTTACAAATAAGTCAAAGAAACTTTGACCAAAGCGTTTGTAACTAGCTTACAAACGCCAGTTACAAATAATAAGTCAAAAAAAACTTTGACCAAAAAATTTGTAACCACCTTATAAACGTCAGTTACAAATATTTTTTTTTGTTTTTTTTAAGCAACAAATACTAAGTTTCTACTTCCTATTAATTTTGTACTCATACTTAATTTTCATTTAATTTTTTTTTACAAGCGTTTAATTTTTATTGAAGGTAGTGTCAGAAACATAAGTATGTGTTTTCCCCTTAACTTCAAGTAGTTTGCTAATAAAAAAACACTTCAAGTAGTTTGCTAATAAAAAAACACTTCAAGTAGTTATTGCTGAAACTAAACAAAAAAAAAAAAAAAAAAAAAAAAAAAAACTCAAACTTTTTACTGTTTTTGCACTTTCGCTCCATCTGCTCGCGAGAGGTGAGATTCATTCTTACTCCTATGGTTTCTCCTTCACGTACTACTCTTCATTCTCCTTCACTGCAACTCACTTCACTGCTCCTCCAACTACAGTTTTTCGAGTTTTGAAAATATCAAGGTTTTGAGGTATGTAATTTTTCGAATTAGTTCTTCTACTTTCGAATTAGTGATTTTACATGTAAATTCAAATTGAATGTTGTTGTTGTCAAATACTTGATTAATTTTAAATAAAATTGATTTATTAAAAACCAAGAAAATTAGGTTTTGATGAATAATTTCGATTTATTAAAAACCAAGAAAATTAGGTTTTGATGAATAATTTTGATTTAATATAATCGGAGATGTGTACGTTGGGTGAATTGTCGACCTTGTAAAGTGTTGTAATTGTTAAAGTTTGCTCTTCCAGCTTTCCCTTTTTTTTTAGGCTGCATTCAATGAAGTTTCTTGTTGCTAAGTTATATTAGATGTACCAATTTGTTTGTTCATTCTCAACTAACTTCTCTGGGCATGCGGATATATCATTAATTAGACCAACTTGTTTTATTAAGCTCAAAATTAGCATGATTTTGGTGGTTTTGCTTCTTTAATTTTTTTTTTGTTCAGCAATTTTTGTAATATTTAATATCACCTCAATTATTAAATATTGCAGAGTATGATTTCTGTTTTTAGCACTTGTGTATTTTTGGAGCTAGTGTTGCTGTATTAAGAATAGGTTGGGAAGAGTTGCATTTTTTTTTCTTTTGTATATTTTCATGTTGTTCCTAACTGGAGAATGTTAGAAGCAGTTTGAGTGCATGGCAAGTGCTAGGGGATCTCAAAATATGTTGTTCCCGTCCTAGATATTTTTAAAGTACTTGGATTTAGGTGGTGGTGTGTACAATTTCTTTCCCCCCTCTCTTATGTTAAGGGGATTAATTCTTATTGTAGACCTCACTTAGATGTGTTATTTTACAACAACAACAATACTTTCAATAATATTTTACATAAACTTATTTGAAGTTTGCCTGGAGTATAATAGTGATCATAATCAACTCTAAACTCCCAAAATAGAAGCCCCTGTACTATCAATACCTCATCTCTAGTGATCATAATCAACTCTCAACTCCCAAAATAGAAGCCCCTGTACTATCAGATGTTGTCCCTTATTGTTCAATTCTCTGTAATGCAAATAGCATTTGCATTGTCCCTAAAAGCAATATGTCAAATAATCAATACTAGCATAATTGATAAAGTAAAGCCCAAAAGGTTAATAAAGAGGAGAGGGAATGAGAGCTTAAATACAGAACTGAAATCAGAGCTAAATTTTAGAACTGATTTCAAAGCTGAATTCAGAACTGAAAATCAGAACTGAAATAATAGCTGAATTCAGCACTAATTTCAGAGTTGAATTTCAAAACTGATTTCAAAGCTGAATTTCAGAACTGAATTCAAAACTGAAATTATAGCTGAATTTCAGAACTAATTTCATAGCTGAATTTCAAAACTGAATTCAAAGCTGAATTTCAGAACTGAATTCAAAGCTGAATTTCAGAACTGAATTCAAAGCTGAATTTCAGAACTGAATTTTAGAGCTGAATTTCATAACTGAATTCAGAGCTAAAAATCATATCTGAAGTTTAGAACTGAAAATCAGAAATGAAATCAGAGCTGAAATTCAAGACTGAAACTCAGAACATTATGACAAAGCCTAAACTGCAAAATTCGTTCTATATCGTTGTTCAAAGGTATGTAATTTTTCAAATTAGGGTTAATCTAATTTTCCCTTTCTTAATTCTAAAATTATGCCCTAATATTGGAATTGAATTTTGTTTTTCATTAAAGTCGAATACCCTAAGATTTTGTATGAATTTGATATACTCTAGAATTGTATTTGCTGCTAGGTCTGCTATTTCTTTATTTGATCTGATTTCAGTTTCAAGGAAGGACTTATGTCTTCTGGTGTGATTTTATTTTGATTGAGGTTTAATAGATAAAGGTTCTAATTGGGGTACACTAGCCAAGTATGTCAGGCTGCTGTTTTTCTCTTTGAAGCGTGTGTAAATTTGTGTGTGCAAGCTAAGTTAATTGAGATGTTTATATCGATTGTGAATAACAATTTTCAACATAGTGCTATACATGTTTCCGGGAATTCACCTAGGAACTTAGAGGTTTATGTGCTCTTAGAATCGCTTATTTTGTTATAACTTACATATTTCTTTCTTGTAATGCTGGTGTTGTCTATTTACAGGACCACATCAATTAATTCATTATTTTACTTGCCTATTTGTGTATGATAGACTGTACATTCATTTGACTCCTTACCTTTCTTGGTTCTTTTGATACATTATGGTAAATGACTTCTATATTTTAATGTACGTGAGGAGCTGGAAGATCGGCCATCGGTGTCTGAGTTATCTAATTCTGAATTCCTTGCTGATCTTTTGTCAGCTCAAGGAATTTTATCGATTCTTGATGTATGGAAATTATATATTGAGTATTCATAAAGCTGTTGTTTTTACGGAATTGAATGAAGCTATCATACTAAACAAACAAGCGACTGATTCTAACTATTATTAGTATAAGTTTTATAGCTAGTTGTTGACATGCTAAAGCTTTTGCTGACACTAATACCTTGCTATTGCTGAATTTGTTACACCTGCTGCTACCTATAAGTAGTAAGACTTGTAACAAACTAACAACCATCACTAGATCACTATCCTTGGCAAGATGTGCCTATAGTTCGTATCCGAGTACCGGTTAGCACGGTTTATTTAGCATCAAAGCTACTATTAGTGCTTACTGCTCACAATTTAGTATTAATCTGTGTATTATGGTGATAAATCTTTTCCTCGTTTATTAGAAGTAAACCTTCATTTGACTGAGATTGAACTCTTAATTATTATCACATGAGATGAATGCAAAATCGATAATCAAAACTGAATTCAAAGCCGAATTTCAGAACTGAATGCAAAATTGATAATCAAAACTGAATTCAAAGCCGAAAATTAGAACTAAAATCAGAACTTAAAATCAGAACTGAATTCAGAGCCGACTTTCAGGATTGAAAATTAGACCTGAATTCAGAACTGAAAATCAGACCTGAATTCAGAGATGAAAATCACACCTGAATTCAAAACTGAAAATCAGACCTGAATTCAGAGATGATTTTTAGAACTAAATATCAGAACTGGCTGAATTCAGAACTGAGTTAGGCTAGATAGTTTGTTCAGCATTGTTTAGTCTTCTTAGTTTTAAGTTTGCGGAGTTGGTTGATATTGTTTGCAGAATTTACTGTTGGAGTGGTAATATACAAGTAGATAAATTAAACAATTTGCAATTAGTTTATTATCATACAAAAAGTCAAAGAACAATTGTGTTAGAATTCTCTTATAAATGGAATTGTTGTGTGTTTGTTTGGTAAAGTCTCAATCACATATCAGAAGATCTCTTCTTGAGATAAGAATTAAGGTAGGATATTGAGGGCTCAATCTATTAACCTTAGTCAGCATTGTAGCAAAGCTGACCAGATATACGGTGCTTGATTAGCATTGAAGATTGGTTATTTTCCATGTAGAATAGTTTGCAAAGGTGTTGTATGTAGTTTATGAACCTTGCTTGGCTGAAGGCTTGATCTAGGTGCTGGAAAGTAGCTCGAGCTTTGCTATACTATTTTGAGTTTTGCTATTTAACACCTTTCGTTGGCAATCATTATGTCTTGAAAGAAGCTGTTGGATCATGTTTGTGGTCATTGGCTAGAAGCGAAGCATTTTATGCATCCATGTTGAACTTATAAGGTTATAGCTGAACCCTAGTTGTGATTTGTGGGAAGACTTGTAGTTTATTGATCTATGATTGGTTTTAGACAGTTGTAGTTGACTTGTAACTTTCCATAAATTGTTTAACTTTCCATGATACTTTTTGGGTGCTGGTGGACCTTCAGACTACAGGCCCAGCAAGTTGACAAGTTATGGCTACTTGGATGCCCAAATTTAGTTGAAAAATTCTAAATAGTAGGTGTTGGACCTAAAAGTCTCATTTACCTTGGGCCTATGCTGATTTTCTTTCACTGGCTGCGGCACTTTAATAATCAAATTCACTCCTTTTCATTTTTGCATGTGACACCTATATAGAATCTTACCTGCTTTTGCTCTACGAATCTTACCTATCAGTGCTCAACAATGTGGTGGTACCGAATGTGCTTATTATGTGATGAGATATATATATGCGATGTTATCTTTCCATAGAGATTGCAAGGGTAATTTGAAAGAGGTTAGTGTTGAGATATATTACGAGTTTTGGTTGATGTTTTATTTTTATAAAGTATAATATATATACGCGTATTTTTTTTCAGGAGTATTTGGCAAGACTTGCAGCCTACAGCGATGTAGAATTGGATGAGATTCGAGAACAATGGGATAAGGTTTTTATGCTTAATTTTTTGTTGAAAGACTAGTTATCTTATTAATCGATGATATGATTAATCACATTTAGCTTAATAAAATAATATAATACATTTTAATATATCTACTTTAATTTTATTTAGCCTATTGGTTATTGTTATTACATTTCTAAATTATAAATCAATGCCTTTTTAATTCAAGTTTTAATTGTTTTTTGGAATTTTAAGTATAATTAATTTTTTTGTATTGTATGGTTGTGGATGAATAATTCGAGTTGTGTGGAACTATTTAGAGTGTTTGTATTGTATGTTGTGAGTAAATTTAAGTTTTATGGAACTATTCGTAGTACGTGTTTTGTTGGTTGAATTGTAACAGGTTATAACCCATTTGACGATGGGTCGTTTGGTAGGATATACTACCATTTTTGTATTCAAATCAAATATTAAAAAAAAAGGTTATTTATTAGTAACTGGCGTAATTTAGTGCTAGTTACTAATATTATTTTTTTTTTTTTAAAAAAAATATATATTCGTAACCGGCGTTATGATTTGCCAGTTACTAATAATACCCTATTGTAATCGACGTAACTTAATGCCAGTTACAAATAGTGTGATTCTTTATTTGGAAAATAGACTTTTTGTAACTGGCGTTGGGTTATGCCAGTTACGAATAATACCCTTATTGTAACCGACGTAACTTAAAGCCAGTTACAAATAGTGTGATTTATTACTTGGAAAATAGACTTTTTGTAACTGACGTTGGGTTATGCCAATTACAACTAATACATTATTTGTAACTAACATTAGCCGGTTACGAATAATTTTCACTAGTTGTAACGGTGGCATTTGCAACCAACAATGCCATTTACAAAAAGTCAATTTCGCCAGTTACAAATAGCACTTTTCCGACTAGTGAGTATTATCATAAGCGCGAATCCCTTGAGTAGAGGGAGTCAGTTCTTCATTCTTTATGCCCAACTTCTTTGCAGTGCGGAGTGGGCATACATTGATTGCAGAGCCATTATCAACCAAGCTCATAGTAACATTCATCTGCCTACACACCACAGTGAGGTGTAAGGCCTTGTTATGTTGGTCCCCTTCCGGGGGCAGATCCTTGTCAGAAAAAGAAATCAAATTGCTAGTACTTGGCAATTCAGTAGTGAGAAAATTGACCAGTCCTTGAGGAGACATATCATCATCAACTCCTATTTTCACCAGAGCATTCATCACAGCCTTTCACTACTATAAAATCGGCCAAAGAGACCCAATATAAAAGACCTGTTAACTACATAAGCGGTCTCTTTGTTTAGAGAGACCGTTTATCACTAAAAACCGGTCCCAAAAAAAATTCAAAAGACCATTTTTGTAAGATAACGGGTCTCTCGTGGGTTTTTAGAGTTTTTTTTTTAAATTAAAAAAGCTTGAGACCAGTTCTTTTAGAAAACAGGTCTCTTGATGTTTTTTTATTTTATTTCTTAAATTAAAAATTGGCAGAGACCAGTGCAAAATAACAACCGGTCTCTGCTTTCCCTCATTCTAAACCGCCAAAAATCCCTAAATTTTTTATTTTTCAGATTTGCCTCCCTCGTTCTTCCTTATTGCTTGCTTTGCTCAGTCGATCAGTCCTCTCATGCATCACTCAAACACACGCTGCAGCGATATCCTCCTCCGCAAGTCCTGCCGGCGTTCCTCCACCTCCCCCCTGCGGGCTGCTACCGCGTTATACCCCGCAATAACCAGCCGCCGCGATATCCACCGCGATATCCCCCTCATTCGCTAACCCCACCGCATTGCATCATACACCATAGTCACTGCACTCATCACAGTCCACATTCCGGCGCACCGTAGCAATAGCAATTCCACCACTCAAGTGTCGATTTTGCATTCAGAAATTGGAGGTTGAGAATTATGCCACTGTTCGATTAAAACCCTAACTTTGGAGAAGGTATTTTTTTCTTTTCTTTTTTTTTTTTTTTTTTTTTTTTTTTTTTTTTTTTTGTAACACATATAATTCACAATTCTGCAATTGTATGTAGCACATATAATTCATAAAATTGATTGATTTTTGTTCATATTATACCGTTTCATTGAGGTTGCCTTTCGTTTGTTTTGCTAAATTATAATTCCAGTACTTGTAAAGAATGCACTACTAGCAGTTCGCAATTCGTTTGTTTGAAGTTTGAAATTTGTTTGGTTTATTTAATTTCAATTTCTTTTTAGTATTATTTTTTTTGTTTGCATAAAATTTGTATGTCAATCGTCTTCTTATATTACTAGTTAGTTGTTTTGGCTTAGAGTATAGCTTTGTGTAAGTTATGAGCTGCTAGTAGTACGTATATATAGTACCTGTTAGGAATTTGATTTTCCCGCAAAAGTTCTGTTTTGTACCTTTGTAAAAGGAGTTTATATAATAAAGTATACAAGCTAACCCCCACGTGTAAGGATAAAGTATTTGCATGGCTAAAAATGTGGGCTATAAAAAATGGCAGAACATGAACATGGAAGCTCCCAAAATTGATGTTTATGCTGCTCACATTCAAAAACAAAGTAGTAAATGACTAGTGGTCCATGTTTCTATTCTTTAATTTGTATAGTATATTGTTTATGCTTACAAAAAGGATAGAAAATTGGATCCCAAAATTGTTATTTATTAATGAGTATCGTATTTGTTTTTTTAAGGGAGTACAATTTCAAGTAAATGTTTGTTTGAAGCGCGTATTCGATCCGTTATTGAGTATTTGAGGTGCTATTCTTTTGCATAGGTAAGTTAATTTATCTCAATCTTGTTTTTTGACTTTTAAACAATATACTCATGCAATTATTGGTTTATATATGTATTGTTTTATGTATTGTTTTATATAAGTATTAATATACTCATGCAATTATTTTTGTATATATGTATTGTTTTATCTATTGTTTTATATATTTTTTTATAGATGTTGTAAATCTTGTGGTTATATTCCAAATTGCCTTTTTATATTATTTAAGAATTGAGGACTCTTTTTTGGTGGTTAGAAATGGATCGAAATTGGATATCAACATCAAAGCCAGGTGACCCTGAATATGAAGCAGGGGTTAAGGAATTTATTAAATTTGCAGTAGAAAACAGTGGAGGTCGCTCCAAGCTACGTTGTCCTTGTTTTATGTGCCATAATTTTTTGCATAAGAGACCCGATGAAATTCTCAATCATTTGAGTAAATGGGCATTTGATAAAACATATACCCCTTGGATCTGGCATGGAGAGTGTAGGGAAAGACAAGATATTGGTAGTGGTGAGAAAAGGGATGATGTGCGCGAAGTTCATAATAATAATGAGGGTGATCGGTTGGAGGATATGTTGCATGCAGTTGAGGATCAATTTGAAGACAACCCTTCCATGTTGGAGAGCTTGTTAAACGAAACTGAAAAACCATTGTATGAAGGTTGCACCAAGTACACAAGGTTATCAGCCATACTCAAATTATACAACCTGAAAGCTGGTCATAGTTGGACAGACACAAGTTTTAATGTGTTATTGGAATTGGTGAAAGACATGCTTCCCAAAGACAATGTCCTTCCTATTGGTACATATGAGGCGAAAAAGGCACTAAGCTCTATGGGTTTACCTTATGAGAAAATGCATGCTTGCCCTAATGATTGTGTATTGTATCGTAATCAATATGAATCGTTAGAGAGTTGTCCAATTTGTAATGCCTCACAATATAAGAAAGGGGATCAGGGAGTACCTGCTAAAACATTATGGTATTTTCCGATAGTACCAAGGTATAAGAGGTTGTTTCAAAAGCAGAAGATGCAAAGAAGTTGACATGGCATTTTGATGGTCGAGTAGACGATGGAATGCTTAGACACCCGACTGACTCTCCGCGGTGGAGGTTTATTGATGCAAAATTCCCCGAGTTTGCGCATGAAAAGCGTAATTTACGCCTTGCATTGTCTACGGATGGTTTCAATCCATTTGGTTCCATGAGTAGTACGTATAGCACTTGGCCCGTTATGTTGGTGACCTACAATTTACCCCCATCGTTGTCCATGAAGAGAAGGTATATGTTCCTTTTGTTGCTAATTTCAGGGCCAAAACAGCCGGGAAATGACATTGATGTGTATTTGGCACCTCTTATTGACGATTTGATTATGCTTTGGGAAGAAGGTGTGGAAGTGTTTGATGCACATCGCAATGAAAAGTTTAATCTAAAAGCAATGCTATTTTGCACCATTCAAGATTTTCCGGCTTATGGTAATCTTTCGGGGTATACTGTGAAAGGGGAAAGTGCTTGTCCTATCGGTATGGAGGATTGCTAGGGACAATGGTTAAATGCATCTGGAAAGCATGTTTATCCAATTCATCGTCAATTTTTGTCGTCTGATCATCCATATCGAAGGAGAAAGAATGTGTTTGATGGGACACAAGAATTTAAAGGGCGACCAAAAGTCATGTTAGGTGAAGAGGTCTTTGAAAAGGTGAAGGACATTGAAATTACTTTTGGAAAGAAACATAGAAAAGCTCTTTCTACGCAGGGTTTCAAAAAGTGTTCATGTTTTTGGCAACTATCCTATTGGAAATACCTTTTTGTGAGACATTCATTTGATGTTATGCATATTGAGAAGAATGTGTGTGATAGTTTAATTGGTACATTACTCAATATCTCTGGTAAGACTAAAGATGGTAAAAAGGCTAGAGATGACTTGGTGCATATGGGGATTAGAGATGAATTGCATGCTGTTACGAATGAGAAAGGTCGAGCATACTTGCCTCTTGCTGCTTACACATTGTCTATAAAAGAAAAAATCGAGTTTTGTGAAAGCTTGGCTGGAGTGAAAGTGTCGGAAGGTTTTTCTTCAAATATTCGTAGCCTTGTAAACATTGGAAACTTTGAAACTTGTAGGCCTTAAGTCTCATGATTTCCATGTTTTAATGCAGCACTTGTTACCTGTAGCAATTCGTTCTATTCTGCCTAAAAATGTTCGTTATGCTGTTATTAGACTTTGCGGATTCTTTCATGCGATTTATAGCAAAGTCATTGATCCAAGAGAGTTGACTGCATTAGAGGATGAAATTGTTGCAGTTTAGTGTCAATTAGAGATGTTTTTTCCTCCATCATTTTTTGATATCATGATCCATTTACCGGTTCACTTGGTTAGAGAGATAAGATATTGTGGTCCAGTTCACATGAGAAATCAATGGTGTTTTGAAAGGAAAATGAGAACCTATAAGGGATATGTGAAGAACGCTTTTCATCCTGAAGGTTGTATTGCCGAACGACTATTTTACGAAGAAGTTCTTGCTTATTCCAATGACTATGTGTTAAATGCAATACGGATAGGGCTTCCTACATCTCGTCATAGTGGAAGAATGGATGGTGAGGGGACCATAGGCCGCAAAGAACGTGAACTTTCCTATGTTGATTGGCATAAGGCTCATTTATACATTCTTCATAATGAGGATGAAGTTATGCCGTATGTTGAGAAACACATGAGCTACTTGAGGAAGTGCAACAGGAAAGCAAATGAGAAGTCATTAGCTGCTGAACATAGTAGATCATTTATTAGTTGGCTAAAGGATTATGTAATGAAAGAGCTCATAGATTCTTCGACTCCATTTTGTGATCGACTAAAGAGTTTGGCATTTGGACCCGATTTTAGTGCAACTTATTATTCAGCTTATGTTATTAACGGTTGCACATTTTACACGAGGTTTCAAGATGAACTTAGTACTATGCAGAATAGTGGGGTTACTTTAGAGGCTGAAGCTATGCATTTTGCTAGAGCTAAAGACAAGAATCTTGTGTGTGGTATGATGAACTATTATGGGTTCATCAAAGAGATTTGTGAGCTACATTACTCTACGTTTTCGATACCTGTATTTAAATGCCAATGGGTCGACAATAACAATGGGGTTGAACATGATAGATTTGGGATTACATTGGTTAATTTGAAAAAAGTTGGTCACAAAGAAGATCCTTTCATCCTAGCAAGTCAGGCAAGACAAGTCTTTTATATGACCGACCCATCGAACAAGAGAATGTCAGCAGTTATAGCACCAAAGCCTCGACATGTTGTTGATGATTATGGCGAAGATAGTGTGTTGGATGATAGTTATGTTAGGAGAATGGAGCAAGGACACATTGAGGTTGATGTTACAGATGATATTTCAATATATGTTAGAGATGACCACAATGAAGGCGAGTGGGTTGAGAAAGAAAAAAAGGGGAAAAAGCGAAAGCGTGGACATAAATAGTCCTTATGTATTTGAGGTGTGTTTCACTTAGTAGTTGGTAACTTTAATTTTTACGAGTCTTTCTTTGTTTATGCAACTTGATTTATAAATGTGTGCTTGTCAAAATCATTTCTCATTACCATCCATATATTAATATTTAATTAAGGTTATTGTTTTTATAGTATTTTATTTAGTTTAACTAACCAATTATATTTTTTCTTTTTATCTTTGCAACAGGTTGATGGCTCGGAAAAGAAAGCGAGTGCGTGAAATCGACAATTCTGACAACACCGAATGCGAGGAAGAAAGAGGTCGTACAGTGCTTAGAATGGTTGGGAAAGGTATTCATGCTGGCTCCAAAATCCCTTTACATGATAGGTTTCCTTGGTGCTTTTGGGAACCATTTTGGTTCTGGTAACATCAGTGGTTCTAGTAGCCAAGGGGCAGCTGGAAATGGGTTGGATGCAGCTCATTTAGACAGCTCATTTGGTAATGGTGTCCCTCTTACACAACTCTTGATAGGAGGTATGGAAAGGCATGACGTTTAAGGGCATCACTTTGGACATGATTCACCTGTGGATAATTCTCACGAACAAGCCTACACTCAGCAAAGAATTGCGACAAACCCAGAACCTCATTACACAAAAAGCCCAATCATGGACCATCCTCAACATCAGAACCTCGAGACAGCGGCAGAGGCAGAGGCATACCATGTTCCTTGGCCTGAGGTGAACCACATGAATCCAGTTGAGCATACTCCAATCCCCCCACATCAAAGTCAAGTTGTGAATACCAACAACAACTATACATTTCCCGAGGTATTACCAGCTTGAATGCAAGGCTTTGTTTTCAAGTCTCATATAATGCTAAGGTCATTTAAGCGAGATTTCATGTTTGATATCTGGTTGAGCCTTTTGTTTTCAGAGATGGAGTGATTGCCGCTTGGCAATTGAGGGAAGCGACAAAGAGCTACAAGTTGTTGCTGACGGAAAAGTCTACATAGAAAACAACACAGAAGTTCTTAGTAATCATACCATATCGTTGCCCCAGGTCATCGTCGAGTAACCATTACTGAAGATTTAATGCCTTCTACTCCCTTGCCATGTCCCAATGATGAATTGATCTTTGTTTGTCAAGCTAAGAAGGCTTTCACAGCTTGGCCAAATCATTTGATACTCCCCCCACAGGTAAAGGAGCAAATCTGCATTCTTTTGCTACTATGCTGTTGCTACTGCTTCTGCATTCTGCTAATACTTTGCCAAAAAAAAAAAAAAAAACAAATTGGATAGTTTTTAAACTTATATGAATGCCAATACAAGAGTCAATTTGTTGATTTTCACAAATTTGTTGATCTTCCCTTTTAGATTCATGTGCAAGTTTTCTTCATCTAAAGCTTACATGCGTGTTATTTTTGTGTGAAACCATATTATTAAGGCAGACAAGCAAGTAGATAAGGAGTTGAATATGACCACACCATCCCCATGATCAACATCCTCCCGAGCATCAACCACTCGTAGCTATGTTGTTATCGACAAGGATCGTGAGAAGGTAACGTCTACTTGGATGCGTGTTATGAGAAAAAAAAGCTATGGGAATGCAAAAGACGGGTGATACCATCTCCATAACTATCCCAGAAAGCATGTTTCTTAACGAAAATGGTTTGGATGTTTCACTTGACTTTGAAGACTTGCTTGATTGGTGTTTCCAAAAGGAGGTCGGGGAATCGCAAATGACTGTTTTCATGAAGTAAGTTTCCATAGAGTTTCGTTTCTAATTCTAATGTTGATTTTTTTTTGGCCCTTTAACTAATAATATTGATATGACTTCTCATGGGACTAGGCACCTAAAAGAACGTTGTGAAAAAGAAGGTATCTCAGGACTGTATGGGTTTTGTGACTGTAATGTGCTTTCACCATTGACACCGACAACAGACGAGCAAGTTCGATCTAACTACTTAGCTCATGTTTTTGGAACCAATGAGGGGAAGAATGTTAATCAATTATTATTCGCTCCTTTTAATGATAAGTAAGTGTTCCTTTTTGTTTTAATGTGTTATGTTAAATCCACAAATTTTAATTGATACTATTATTTATTTTACAATGTCTAGTCTGCATTGGACGTTAGCGGTGATTAGTCCATGGAATGGGTTGGTGTATTGGTTAGATCCACTTGGAGCAGAAAACGAAATCAACTCATTTGCACAAAAAATCATCAATGAGTATGTATTACTAAAATATTCATTTGATTAAATTGTGTTTTTCTTATTGTCTAATAAAAATGATTTTGTAGGGGAATAATTAAATTCAGTATTAAACATCAAAAATATATCAAGAAAATTAAAAAGAATCCCAAAATTGGGTGGAAGCAACCACGTGTAAGTTATTATTATTGTTAGCATATTTGATACTTAGTAGTGCAATAATAAAATCCAAAATTGTGTGGATGTTTATTTTTTTGTGACAGTGTCCTGTACAATCTGCATATACAAAGCACTGTGGATACTTTGTATGTCGCTATATGCTGGACATTATACAGAACAGAGTTTTATGGATTTCTGAGCAGGTATATTCATAGTACATGTCATTTTACTTGGTATTATTTAAGCCTATATGTAAACCCCTATGTCCGCCCCTTCTTCTTGTGTTTCCTATATGCTGTTTGATTGTTGTTGTTGTTGATAATCAAAGACATTATTGGCCAATGTTTTGAATTCACATACGTGCCTAGGAGGAACGTTTTACCTAATAAAAAAAAGAGGGAGTATATTGACAATGCTAGCTGCTAGCACTGATGCACGCACAGGGCATCCAGCAGCTTAGCTTCTGCAATGGTTGCTTGTTGCTGCTGTGGTTGCTTGTGCTTCAATAGGTGCTTGAAATTCAGCTCACATGAGTCAGTATAATTGAAGTATAGTTGGTGGTTAATTTTTTTTTTTTAGCAAACATAGTAAAGTTGAAAGATAAATGAAGCGTAATGATTTGCAAACAATGAACAACATAGTGCATACTTTTTCACTTTGAAGACTGTCAGGTGTGTCACTGAGAACAGTTGTATTCTCTTCGACAACAACTATTAGAGGCTGCATGAAAATGTCCCAAATTTATGCATGAAAATGTTCTGTAACAGTACTTATTTTAGTGAATAATGCACATGATCTGTATATATATAGTCAGTTCACTTGTATATTTTGGTCTTTGGACATATAAACACCAACTGGGCAACTGAACTTTGGTAATATACTCATGCAATGATGAGCAGACAATATAAACTGAACTTTGGCAATATACTCATGCAATGCTGCTACTGCCCTTTTCTTGATAACTGAACTTAATAGCTGCTGCAGACAAACTGAACTACCCAGTAGGTTTAAACTTTGCTGCTACTGCCCTTTTCTTGATTCTATGCTACTGTGCTGCTACTGCCCTTTGTGCTGCTACTTCTTTTGTGCATACATAACCTAGCTAGCAAATTAGATTAGTGTTAGTCATGATACTATGTTATTAGTTAGCAAGAGTGATATGAATACATAGCTCTTATGTAATTTTCTTTCTTTACTCATTTGGAAATCTAATTTGTTGTTATTTCATAATTATTATGCAATTATCTTTCTTTACTCATTTAGTAATGGCATATGTTGTAGATTTTTCCCAAAGACCCTTGCACATATTCTTCGGAAGATATTGACGAGATTAGAGACTTATGGATTCAATATGTTCTTGATCATGATGAGCCAGAAGAACCTTAGTGATTGGTGATTTCAGCATGATGAGTACAAAATTAGATTAGGGTAGTCATAATACTTGACAAATCTCTACATTTTGTATTTTGATACATTGGCTATTAGATAGTGCATGTACATATATTAGTACTGTGTTGGATATATATAGTTTGATGCATCTATCTATCTATCTATATATATATATATATATATATATATATATATATATATATATATATATATATATATATATATATATATATATATATATATATATGCCTTAGATTTTGGAGTACAAATTTATTTGTATGTATATATATATTAGCAGGTTCAAGGATTTTCGGTGCAAGTTTATAATATGGAATAGGATGTATACAGGTTGTGGAAAAAAAAATGGAAAAGAAAAAAGAAAATATACAGCTATTCAGGAAATTTTTGGCGCAAATATAAAATGCAGCAGGGGATTTAAAAATTCGATAAAAAAAAAAGGTATTGAGAGACCGGTTATCATGCATGAGGGTCTCCACACATGCAATTCAAAAATGAAACATAGACCGCTTTTCTTTAAAAGTGGTCTAATTTTTTCAAAAAGAGAGACCACTTATCTTTAAAAGTGGTCTTAATTTTTGAAAAAGAGAGACCGCTTTTCTGACAAAAACGGTCTCTTACGCTTTTACAATATTAAAATATCAACAGCCTAAAGAGACCGCTTTTCTTTGATAATAGGTCTTTTGTATTGCAACTTAAGACCGCTTATACACAAGCAGTCTCTTAGCCAAAGAAACCGCTTAGCTAGAGACCGCCTCTAAGGCAGTCTCTTTAGCTAATTTGGACGGGTCTCTTTGGCCGATTTTGTAGTAGTGTTTCGATGCTCGTGAGAGGTGGCCAAAAGCTTCCATACATTCATTTCCACCTTGGTTTTTTGTAATTGTTTGACCACATCGTTGTTCACAGGGTCGATGGGATCAACTATCGGTTGTGATTAAGGTGGAGGTGGAGGTGGACTAGGCTGTTGCAACCGTCCACTTCTGGTGAGAACTTTGACCTCAAGGTCTCCCCAAATATCTTCACTTGTGCTAAGAGATGAACATGATATATCCTTGAGATAGACGTCTTCATCGTTACTATCCCTAATTCCATTCACTTCTTCATAGCTCGAGCCATTAACGGATCAAAGGAGACTTCATCTCCCATGATATCCAAAGCATCAGAAAGAACTTGTTTGAATGTTAAGCTTCTTGCCCCCTGGAGGGACAGAAAGTTGATTAGCATCAATTAGGTCTTGGATCGCATCCTTCAACCTCCAACACTTCTCAGTATTATGACCCTTGCCTTGATGAAACTTGCAATAAGCATTGGGGTCATAGCTAGCGTATCTATTCTCTGGTCGAGGTTCTGGAAATGGTCCAATAGGCATAATCAGTCCTTGACCATGCAAACGTTCAAAAGTAGCATCATAAGTCATTCCTAAAGACGTGTAGACCCTCCTTTGCCTTTGGAATCTTTGAGGAGGAGCATTAAGGGCTAGCACATCATTGATATTGATATTGTTGGTAGCATTATTGGGCTTGGAAGATGAAGAAGAAGGAGCGTCGTTCTTCTTGTTTTTCCAAGTGCTGTTATTATTGTTGCTACCAGCAGTCTTCATCAGTTCATCCTCGATATTGATTCCAATATCGTATACAGCTTTGAAGGTACTCAGAGGCAGAAACTTCAAGTGTTGCTTGTACTTATGAGTCAAATTGGCAATGAACAAGCGGACCATCTCTTTTTCCTTAGGGGGGATCCACCAAGAGCGCAGCTGTTTCCCTCCACCTGCTTAAGTAAGTGGTGAAGCCTTCATTCTCTTTCTGTTTGAGAATGGAGAGTTCACGTTCAGAAGTCTTGGCCTGAATGTTACTCTTGTAACGATTCATGAAACTTTCAGCAACATCCTCCCAGGTCGCAACATGTTTGGATTCCAGAGAGTAGAACCATTGTTGATAGGCGTGCTCTAAGGAAAGAGGGAACATCGTAGGGAAGAGTGTCACATCTACTCCCTTAAGAGCCATGGTCGTAGAAAAGGCCTTCAAATGGAAAAGCGGATTATCAGTAGGGGCTTCAACTTGGGAATGTCAGCAGTGGAAAACTTCCCAGGAAGCTTGTCAATTATGGACGAAGAGATGACAGGTTGCTCCACATAATTGAATTCTTCATATTTCTTACTCATCTGTTCCTTAATCTTGTCCATTGCAGCGGCAGTGACATTGTTCTGATTGTCTTGCTCTACCGTGTTGACTCTAGTGGTGAGTGTTTGCATCATGTTAGACAACATTTCAATTGTCCTGTTGATGTTCTCGATATCTTCCTTAGTAGCCATTGGTTGAAAGTAGACTGAAGATGGATCTTGTGGAGATGATTGTGGTGGTTTCCTTGTACGCCTCTTTGGTATAAGAGGTTGTTGAGGTATTGACTCGAACCATAACAATCTACCCCTGCTTCTTGACCAAGTGCTGTGACACCGAAACAAACACACCTTTAATGACCAAACTTAACCTTAACCCATCCGGAAAAAATAATAAAAAATTTTGAATTTTTAAATTCTATAATTTTGAAATTCAATTTATTTTTTGTTAAAAAAAATATGGGAGGATACCGTTTGACTTACTCCGAAAAAAAAACGACACAAAAAAAAACGACAAAAGACTACCCTAAAATATGGTCATGAAATGGTGCAAGATTAACGGAATAAAGTGTGTGAACACAACATGTGAATGATTAAGTGAGGTTATAAACACGTGTTATGACCATACAACTAGACATGACACCAAACTGGACACATAAACCACATACGTACGCACAAAAACCAAAAAAGACTGACTGAACACTTCTCTTGAGCACCGTGTCACGGTGCTGACTGTCATGACACGGTGCAGTCTACCGTCAGACGGAAGAAAGCGACGTGTCACGACACTGTTCACCGTGGCGCGGCAGGACTTGCCGTGACACGGTGCTCAGTTCCATGTCTTTTTTGTGATTTTTTCCATATTTTAGTCGCTTTTAGGTCTGTACTAATTACTATGTGGAAATAAAAACCCTCGGTCACGGGTTAAACAAAAAGAGCAAACACATCAGGGTTAGCACCAAAAAAACCATGCATGTAGCATTTAGTCACGATGATGTAAAAAAAGTTCGCAACCTAGGGTCAAGATCTATGTTCAACTATTGGTCAAGCTTTGGGTGTCAAAAGGGTACCATGGTTAAGAGTTTGGACGCGTTAGCAAGACAGCCTCCCTTGAGGGTGTATGCCAACGGGCGGCTCCGCGAGTTCGTGATGAAATCAAACTCGACTCCATGGTTTGGGTGGATTTAATAACTCGGATGAACCCTTATTTCCATGAGCGTTTTTGGGTCGATAGAGCTTAAATCCCCTTGGGCTAAGACGCATGTAGAACACACATGTTTTTTCAGAAAAATCGAAGGAAGTTGACTGTGAGAAGAGAAAACAAGCCACCAGACTGATTTTAGGACTGCCGTGACACGGCAAAGATTCCCGTGCCACGGTACTGCACACCGTCAGACGATGTACTGCACTGTGACACGGCAGATTCTGCCGTGGCACGACAGTCAGAAAGTCTGACTGGTGCCCTGTTTTCCTTTGTACTTAATCAAGTTATTCAATTTTTCCTACGGGACAGACCTAAATGCGACGTTAAAACGTCTATGCTTATGCAAAAATGCCAAATTTATCACAGGAATATTTTTCAAGAATCTTTCAAGTCTCATCCACTCATCTTAATTAAATACCGATCACTCAAATAGATAAATAACCAAGAATCCTCCCCAGTGGAGTTGCCAAATTGTAGGCGTCGCTCGAAGTGCGCCTACGTTAAAGCATGTGTGAATATGCTTGGCACTCATAGGAAGTGGGAATTGACATATACGATTAGGGACAAGGAAAGTAGGGAGCCGCCAACAAGTTTTTAAGGAACTTTTAAACCGTTCACGGATCATAAAAAGGCAACCACGATAAGGGACAACGATAGACAACAACGATTGACCCGTGAAGGTTACACCCCATTCATAATCCATGAGATTACTAACTCCATATGGTTCGGAACCACGAAAGGAGGATTGGGGATGATGGTACGAAATGAGTCATGGAGTCACATTCGCCCGTATTGGCCTCTACTCGATTCTTATAGTGAAAAGTGATTCCTGCGATCTCAATGGCATACAAACAAAATATTCAATTCGCTCCAAATTTGATTCTATTTGCTTGCAACTTTCACGCCTTGGCTTAAGGACAGAACCACGAGTAAAGTATGGACTCCTTGGAATGCTTGAAGAAGGAATTTTGAAAGAAGACGGGTAGACTAGTGTTTAGGCTAGAGCATAGAAGAGAGAAAAATAGAGAATTAATTGATGCCCCGCACATTATAAATGAAGGGGGTATTTATAGAAAAAAATATGCTAAGGGAACACACGGAACCCTAAAATGATAAAAACCCTAAAAAAGTATACCGCGACACGGCAAAGTGTACCGTGACACGAGAAATCCCACCGTAAGACGGGAAACATTCCCGTGACACGGTGTACTTTTGTGTGACGCGGGAAATATTTAGTGAACGGGGGAGAAAACGCATTAAGGGTTTACGCGGAAAGGACATGGAAACCCCCGTGTCACAGCAGGTGTCCCGTGTCACGGGGAACCCCACCGTCAGACGGGACAGTTTCCCGTGACACGGTGGAATGTTGCCGTGACGCGGGAGTTTTCAGTCCGCTTTTCCGTCTAAATTCATTTTTAACCCTAATTTCGTTCAGCATTTTAAGTGCCGAGTGACAATTTCGGGCCATTTCTAATTTATTATTATTTGGGCTAAAATAAGGAAATAAGTAAATAAAATAAATAAAAATTTTGGGCCAAAATAAATAATAAAACAATAAAATAAAAAAGGTTTGGGCTAAAATTAAATAATAAAACAATAAAAAAGGTTTGGGCTGAAATTAAAAAAAAAAAACTATGCTTTGACCAAACATCCATCAAGACTGATCCATGGACTATTCAAAAATTGAATTTAATTAACTACGATTTTTTTAAGCACTCTCGGGATTAAATACTGAACCCGACCAATAAAGACGGTGAAAGGTTGTTCATAATCGGGTTTGGTTTTGGGGAGACATTTTTAGGTGTCTACATCTATCAAGTTTCTTAGCCCGAGAATGCCAATGCCGAATCTTCCCAACATGAATACACTAGTGTTTCATGGCCCGAGACATATGATAAACTACCTATTAGCAATCTTCCTGAGGTATTATAACTATCATTTACTACTACTACTACTACTACCACCACCACCACCACCACCACTACTACTACTACTACTACTACTACTACTACTACTACTACTACTACTACTACTACATAATTACATCATTTTTCATACTTGCATTATCCTGCAATAAATTAGTAGAAACAAGTTTGTATTGGTTTTTTAAATTGCACCCAAAGTAATAGACAATATTTACATTAAATGAAATTTATTTTGTTTCTTGGCGATACCTTTGACATAGCTAACATATCTCTATACTAAATGATATACATGTATGTAAATAACAAGGGTATGCATGATTGCTGCTTGGCGATTGAAGAAAACAAAGGAATTCAGATTGTTGCAATTGGGCAAGTGTACATACCAGGGTCAACATTAGTGGTTCGTTAAAAATCATTTTTTTGATTTGACCACTGGTAATCATCGAGTCTCTATACTAGAAGATCTTGTGCCAACTGCATTACTTCCTTGTCCTACTCAGGATTTCAGGTTTGTATGTCAAGCAAAGGAATCATTTGTTCCGTGGCCAAATCGACTAATTTTCCCAAAGAAAAAGGTATTCTTATTTAGTTTTTGCCAGTGAAGTCATTTTTTTTACTTACTAAACACACAACAAGTGTGTGTGCATATGATTGTAAAAATCTAATTTATATCATTTCATCTAATTTACTTGTTTACTTTGTTGCACAAAAATCTTAAGGTTGATAGTCAGGTTAAAGATATGGAAAAAACCCCTATCTCTGAATTTCCATCCACACAAGTATCATCCAAAAAAAATATAACATCACTAATGAAGATTGTGCCATGGTGACCTCTGGTTTATTATTAGAAGTTTTCAAGAAGGAAGCTATGGGAATGAGACATAGAAATGAGACCATATTTTTAACAATCCCATTTAGTGTGTTTCACAACGAGATTGTAGTTCATCTTGATTACAAAGAGATGTTTGATTGGTGCTTCCAAAGAGAGGTTGGAGCATCTCATATGTCGATTTTCATGAGGTATGTGCCTAGATAATTAACATTAGTTTTTCTTTCATATTTATTTTTATGAGGTATGTGCCTGTATAATTGAAATCTATACATTTTATATGCAAGGTACTTGAGCGAAGGGTGTAAAAAAGAGAGTATATCAGGAGTGTATGGTTGTTGCGACGTTAATTTTATTTCTCCGCTAACCCCGATAGAAGAAGGAGCTCGATCTGAATATCTATGTAATATTTTTGGGTGCAATGGTGGCAAGAATATTAACCAACTTTTTTTGCTCCGTACCATGATCAGTGAGTGATGTTTAACCCCTTTTTTCTTATACTTTTTTGTATATCGATCTTTGGATAAACTAATGAGCTATATATATATATAGTCGACATTGGAGGTTAGCTATCATAAGTATATGGCGTGGAACTGTATTCTGGCTTGATCCAGCCGGAGCTGAAAATGACATTCCCGAATTCGCTCGTCAAACCATTAACGAGTATGTATATTTCGTTTACAAATATATCTTATGTATAGTATCATCTGTCATCTAATATTTTTGTGAAAATTGTGTAGCGGACTTGTGAAATTTAGCATTATTCATCGAAAGGAAATTAAGAAAATGAAAAAAAAAACCCGGTTACTTTGTGGCTTCAACCAAAAGTATGTGATCTACACTTCACAATTTTTTAAGCACACTATGATCAATATGCTCCGAACAATCAGATTTTATAACTCAATATTTTTTTTATGTTTCACTATGATATAGTGTCCACAACTAACAGTATCAAGACACTAAAGATTGTGGATATTATTTATGCCGCTATATGCAAGAGATAATATCAAGGAGACAACAAGTGGTTCCAGAAAAGGTATCTTTTATTATTCACATTAATTTTGTGTATACGCCTAATTTAGTACGGCTAAAATATGGAATTTCTTTTATTTTGCACAATCTTTGATTAGTTTATCAATTAAAAGATGTAAAAGCACTAACTACAAGTGGAAAATGATTGACCTAATAGAAGTTCAATGCCTCAATTAATGTTTTCTTATTACCATATACCAAGCACTTAAATATCAGAAGCAAAACTTCTAAGTAGTCACTTTACAAGACTTTCTGCTGAATTTTGTATTAGAGATATATATAAGCTTTTATTTCAATAATTATTTTTGTTGCATGAAATCCAGCTTAAGTAAAAGCAAGAACACACAACTTGAGCTTCTTTTCATGCCCTTATGAAGTTGTGGGTTTCAGTTTTGCATGTTTTATCCTAGTTGTATGTTGTTGTGAATGTAGGTGCAGCTTTATTTAATTATTTAGAAGACTAATGCTTATAGCAAGAATATAATACATTGCCTTATATTTTAATCATGCACACATGGAGTTGTACCAAGATTAATGATAATATGACCATCCAACTAAGCATGTACTTTATACTTGTATATGTTTTAATGACATGTACTGCATAGCATAATCTCAAAAAATATTTAAATATTCTTGATATGTTTCTAATTTCATTTATATGACTAATCTAAAAATAATTCATGTTTTGCAGTACTTTCCCCTAGTTCCCGCTACTTACAATCAAGAAATGATTGATGAGATACGCGATATGTTGGTTACCTACGTTTTAAAGTATAAACAAGTCAACATTGATGGTATGGCTGCTGATCGTCAGTCATTATAATACATATTGGACCATCATATATTTTGGGAATCCTGCTTATATCTCATATATGGAGGTGGTAAAATGGGATAGAGCTCAAACTTCGGAGTATTGTGAAGCTTTTTTTTTTTTTTTTTTTTTTGCATTGAAAAAACAGATAGCTAGTAAGTTTAGTGAATATTTTTCTTTTTTGAACTTGCTTATAGTAAGTTAGTAAAAACAAATTTGTATATAAAGTTTGTAATTAATTATATTTGTTGGAATATTAAATTTGTGAGCCAAATTTTGGATAATTTTACATTAAATTTGATTTCATGTTGTATCAAGTACATAAACAAGTTGGCAGGTTGCAACAATTGTAACGTAAATTATTATGGGCATTTGTATAGCAGGTACAATCCGCATTTGTATATTTTAATTTTTTTATATTAAAGAAAATTAACCAAATAAACCGGATTTCTTACAGTTGCGGTTCCCTACATTGCTATCTAAGAAACCATATTTAACACTTATACGGTGCCTTAACAATAACTAAGAAACCGGTTACCTAAAATATACAGTTCCTTATCACTAATATGAAGCAGTTTATGGATCAACATAGGAAACCGGTTGTATGTAGTAACAGGTTCCTTTGACTCATCTAAGAAACCGAAAATATATTGCAGTCTCTTAGGCTAAGAGACCTATTACCTAGGCACCATGACTTTTCCGGTTTCTTAGGCCAATTTTGCCCGGTCTCCTAGCCTATTTTTGTAGTAGTGAACAAAGATCTAAAATTTGCAAATATAATTAACATTAAAAGATGGGTACTTGAAGAAACTCATACCCAAGAAAAAAAACCAAAACCCAAAAAATCAAAGCAAAAACGAGATAAGAGGCGACACCAACGAAGCCAAAGAACGGAACAATTTCTTCGCCATTAAGACAACAGTAAACATGGTAGATTGATCGAATTAACAGAGAAAGGTGATTAGAACTGAGATATAAAGGTATAACAATGGCAATAAACCCTAGAAAATGATTGATAGGGTAAACGGCGGCTAGAGGAGAGAGAACGAAAAGAAAAGGAGAGATAAAATTTGTGAGTGGCGATGGTTGTAGATGAAGTTGTGGCTGCGGCGGTGCTTGCCTTCATCTTTGAGGAGAGTTTGAGAGGAGAGAGAACAGAGGAGAGTGAACGATATTATTATTATTACTAAAAAAACAAACATAATGGGTTTTCAAAAAAAAAAAAAAAACAAACATAATGGGAATAAAAAAAAAATTGAACTTCCCTAAAATTTTAATGTACCGCCAAGTTGCTAATCCTGAAATTTTATTGTACCGCCAAATCTGAAATGTGCTAATTGGCTTTAGTATCAGAAAGATATGTTACAAAAAGTGTCTATTTGTAACAAAATTATACTCGATAGTAATAGGATTATTAGTATCGGAATGTATCTGATACTAATATTTCATTTGTATCGGATAATAAAATTTCTGGCACTATAGTTAAGTCTAATACTTAGTTTGTGTAAACAACTAGAAAGTAGTGTCAGAAAAAAATTACCCGATACTATTTGACTTTTACAGTATCAGAAATATTTTCTGATACTAAAACCCCGATTTCTAGTAGTGCAGAAAAGAGGAGGAAGAAGAAACAATTTTGGGTGGGCCCCACATCTTAACCCAAGGTACTCAATTGTTTGGGCTGATTTAATTTTTTTGCCGGAAAATGGGTTTGAGTACCCAAACGGTGAAGAAAAAAAAATTCAGTACCCAAACGGTGAAATTTTGTAGAATTAAGGGCCCAAATTTGATCTTAACTCAAAGTATGTTGTGTTAATTGATGAGGGAGAAAAATGATGCCATGGTTTCAAGGTCTGCAAGAAACAGCTAGTGTTGCCTAAGCCATCTGCTATACTAGACAAGAGGGTGGTTAAGAGCGATAATTTTACCGATGATTTTAATGGACAGTCAGAAATTTCTACAGATTTTGTCTAGTTGTTGAGTTACAGCCTTGGATAATTGGCCTAACTTGTCTCAAAATTCTCAATATTCCATTTACCTATCCACTACGAGTAGTAAATTTATATTAAAGAAAAAAAAACATGCAACACCCTAAGTTTTTTTAAAAAAAAACTGAGATGTCATATTAATGGAAACTCATACTTCTTTCGTTCTATTAATATTGCAACAAGGATGAAATTACGTATCCTAAAGCACATTTTATATGCTAATTATTTATAATTGTGTAAGAGTAAAAATTATAAAAAGTTGATAGTGTGAAAGTATTTTATGAGATGAATCCAATAAGATCACACATGACTATATTTTGCTTAACGTATAAATCATATTATATGGTCAAACAAGAATAATAAATAGTGTAAAAAGTCCATTGTTACAATATTAATAGAACAAAGGAAGTATATTTTTGACAAGAAAATAAAGAGATTTCATTAATAAAATATAGACAAACGGTACAAAAATAATACATAGGGTTGAGATTCAACGAGGATGAGAAGATGAAACATAGTACTACATAAATATACGAGTATATAGTAGTACAACTGTACAAGGATAATGATAGTATGTTTCAATACAAGAATAACTATTCCATTCTAAAGAGCAAAGTGATATTCCAGCGTCATTTTTGGTAATTACCTTGCAGTTGGACCCATTTCAATAGATGTATCAGCAATGGCATTGTCAAGGTCGGTGTCAATACTAGGGTAGCCATGTCCATGGTTATCTATCTTTCTAGTTCTTCCTTGGGACATTTCGATGGCTAAACAATCATTCAGATCAACCAAGACTTGGTTCATGGTTGGCCTTTGAATTGCAGTAGATGGTACACACATCATAGCGATCTCTAAGGCTTTCCATGCAGAGTTTGTAGTGAAATGTCCTTCCAATTTCTTATCGACAATTTCATGAATATCTCCACTCTCAAGCTTAGGAACAGTCCAAGCTATTATGTGAATAGGTTGGGCACTATATTTTATTATTGAAGGTTTGCCTGTGATGAGCTCCAATAAAACAACCCCAAAACTAAACACATCGCTCTTCTTATTTGGCCTTCTTGTACTATAATATCTGCAAAACAAATTTAATGTAAAAAATAGATAAATAAATAAAATAAAATAAATTAAAACAAAGATCTATCTTATATCCCTACTCTTAAACTAACAAGTCAATCATGAGTTCTTGTTAAAATTCGGAACTGAGTTAAGGAATTATAAGAACTTACTCTGGATCAACGTAACCATGTGTGCCTACAACATCAGTAGACAAACCACCCTCAGAATTCTCACTAGAAAATGTTCGAGATATGCCAAAATCTGAAATCTTGGCGTTCAAATTTTCATCTAGGAGAATATTAGATGTTTTCATGTCTCTGTGGACTATAGGAGGTTTACAGCCATTGTGCAAATACTCCAATCCTACAATAAAATTTACATTCAACATCATATTGTGTGTAGTGTTTTAAAGTGCATTATAAGGATGATTTGAATAGATCTCATCAAATTGAGACCATAAAAATTAGAAGTAAATTATAGACATTGGCCTGGTCACATGACTGACCTTGTGCAGCATCTATAGCAATTTGTAGTCGTTGTTTCCAAGATAAGACCATGCCATTTTTCTCTGCGGGCAAATAGAATTTATTACTCCATGGCAAATATATTCATATATACTACATGCAAATTAGAAAAGTAGAAATTAAAATACCTAGCTTATAACCTCTCCTTCCCGTCTATTATTGTCACATTATCCCAACATCTTACAAATTGGGATTTATAAGATTTACTACAAAATATTTTATAATTGATAGTATAATATAAATAGTTGTCAATGTTGGATCATTTTGAATTCGTCTCAATAAGTATTATCATAATATGTAAATTTTACAATTTTTACTTATAGAGAATTAAAGTTATTGATCGTTAAAGTTTTGCATTGGCAAGTGTGATAAAAGAAACAGGTCAAGTAAAAAAATAACAAAGGAAGTAGCATTTACCTAATAAATGTTGTTGTAGGTTACCATTAGTTACATGTTCGTAAATGAGTGCCATGGTTGTCCCTTCCTCATAATAACCTATGAGTGAAACAAGGTTTCTGTGATGAACTCTTGTTAAGAGTTGAGCCTGTAACTCAAAAACCAAAAGTTGAATGTTACTACAGGATAGTGGACACAACCAAAAGTTTTTTTTACAAATTACAAAAACTAATAATAATAATGAATGAATTCCAAATATCTTATATTACCTCAGTGCGAAACAATTTCAAACTAAGTTTTGAGGACGGGGTTAACATTTTAACAGCCACAGGAGTACCATCCTGTAAGCAGCCATGATAAACTATTCCAGATCCTCCTTTGCCAATGACTTTTTGGAAATTATTTGTCATTTTTAGCACTTCAAAGTATGAAAAAGCCCGACTCTCCAACTGTATTGATGAACTTACAACATTTCTAGCTGTAACACCTGGTTTAAAGGCACAATGTTAATTTCTTACACCTTATTCTCTCAACTAATTGCGCGCACTTCATCAATTTTGACTATCCATCATAACATGACATTAGAGGTCACATCACCACACAACACCTAATATGGTTTACGACTAGCTAGAGAAGGCAAGAAGGATGGGGCTCAATAAGCAATTTAACCTCGCCCATATAATAATGCATGAGACACTCTTACAACATTTCCTTTTGGGTGTTCAATTGAGTATGACTCATAATTCCATAAATGACATAAGGGATGACCATGTCTTAACCTTCACATACAATACATTGGTCTCACTAATTTTATAACTCTCATCCGTTAATTTTACTTAGTACCTAAAAAAAGTATTATTAATATAATTTGTTTCAAAAAATAAAAAGTAACAATTTAATTATTGCGCAAACCCAATGGATCAGAGGGGTACATCTTTAAACAACCAACAATCAGTAGACCAATGATAACTTATATAGGCATTAGTAATCTTAATTTAAGAGGGTCCAAGCTTCGTGGTCATGTTGTTTAGTATAGTACTAGCTAGTGAATATAAATTGCTTGTACTACTACAAAATTTGAGGATATAAGTGTTAGGCTCAGGCTATAAGAACCAACAAGCTTATGTGATGTCTACATTGGAGACATGCATGTCATCCTCGTTAAAGTTCAAAATACTGTAAAGTTAAAATACCAAGAGTACAAAACGAAAAAAAAACAATTGGATATATACCTTGTTTCTTTTGTTTATATTTGTAGAATACTCCTATAGCAACGAAGATGAAAATAAGAGATATTGCAACTAAAATAACGGCGATCTTCTTTGAATTCTTCTTCTTGCATGAGTTCGATGAACAAAGACCTGGATTTCCCTCCAAACTAGAAATGGAGATTTGGAAGGGGGGAACAGTAGTTAGGTACTTCTGAAAAGTTGTGCCTTAAGGGTTTGTACGTACACTACACGCTTTACAATTAAAGGATTTTTTTTTAAAAAAAACACTACCTAATAAAACCCAAATTTTGTGAGAAAGTACTTAATATAAAAAAGTTGTAAAAAGCTACCAAATAAAAGGTAAAATATTTTAAAGGATTATCTCGGGTGCAAATTCCACAGTTGAGCGTTGACCCACCACAAAACACCTCCAAAACCGCCCACTTTAGGGCTGGAGGGTGGTTTCAGCTTGGTGGAGACAACTTCAAGTGGTTTGGGGTGGTTTTGGGGATGAAAGCGGGTGGTTTTGGCCTTTGGGAGTGTTTTGTGGTGGGTTGACGTTAAAAAATAGGTCAACGGTGGGAATCCAGCCAAAGGTGGTCTTTTACAACATTTTACCTTATAATAGGTAGTTTTTTACAATATTTTTTTAGTTAGTTTCTCACAAATTATGAGTTATGTAGTTTTTGTCATAAAAATCCAAAATTAAATTGTTATTAAAAATCTATCAAACTACTATATGTCAAGATTTACGATTTATAGATCAGATTAATACATTACTACTTTACTTGTAGCTTAGAAATACTCCTAACCTCAAATTTAATGAGCCATCCTCTATCTTTTTGCTGAGTGCTTTTGGAACTCGGCCAACAAGATTGTTACTTGTTAGATCTCTGACATAATTGGAGTATACATGTTAACTACAAATCTTACATTCACATAGCAACTTCAATCCGATATTCAACTTTAATTTTGGACAACTTACATTGTACGCAGAGATGGTAACTCAGCCAAAAAATCAGGTATGACCCCTGTCAAGCTATTATGTGAAAGATTCCTGAATGAAACGCAAACACAATGACCAAGAGTTTACCGTAGAATATGAGTACTAAAAAGTAAACAATGACCACAATGGTGTGTATTTAAATAACCACCAGTATAAGCTTTCGGAGATATGATATGTAATGTTGTGCATTTAAATAACGAACCACCAGTATAAGCTTTCCGGGATATCAATGGTGCACAAGAATATATCATGCCAGTATCTAAAGTACTGTGTTCCAAATATTATTCACACTTATATGGCTTGATCACAAGCTGATGTTCCCTCAATTTCATGTAGAAAATCATGTTATAACACCAAGAGATCAAAGGAAATTGAAGGGTCTTCCTAAAAAATAGGTAAAATTGGTATAAATCATCGTTATTGTCCAACGACTTTTTTTGAAAAAACCACCTTTTATGTTTTTTTTTAAACTAAACCACCTTTTAAGTACCTAAATTTTTTATTGCACCACCCCTATTTCAAATTTTGACAAAAAAATAACTAAGACGTAAAGGGGCCCACAACTTGTGTCTTTCGCTCCTAAATCATGTATTTTTTCACCTCCAAAAACATTGGACCCTTCCCTTTATATATATGCATGATTAAATTGAGTAAAGCTCTAAAAAACCAAACCTAATTTTGCTACAAAAATTAAATTGTAGTATTTGTTTATTCTCAAAACCTAAATTGAGGTAATTGAAGTGGATGGTTGAGATGGAAGGGAAGGTTTTTCTATGGTTGATGATTTGGAAGTGGATGGTTGAGATGCAATCTGTTAGATTTGAAATAGGGGTGGTGCAATAAAAAATTTAGGTACTTAAAAGGTGGTTTAGTTTTTAAAAAAAAAAAAACATAAAAGGTGGTTTTTTCAAAAAAGTTGGACAAAAAAGGTGGTTTATACCAATTTTACTTAAAAAATATGCAACTTGGTTTAATTCGGTACATAACATTGCAAATCATGTATTACGCAGTATAACTACTAATAAATATCAAGTGTAAAGAAGTCATATATACTCACAAGGAGTCTAAAGATGTTAGTGCGGACAATGAATGAGGTATATCTCCAGTCAAACCGCTGAAAGCCAAATTCCTGTAAATTGTCTTCATTAAATAAGCAAAGCTTCTATATCATAATAATCGCAATACTTTGAGTGGCACACATGTCTATACACAACTTTTATCATTAATATTTGTAATTATATATTACTATTAAGAAGTATAAGGTTAACAATATAATGAATACATTTATAATATGGCAACTTATATTTATACTCCGTATATTAGTAAAAAGTATATTAAAAGTGAGCATATAAAAAATGATTAAGTCAAACTCTTGCAATTATTATAAAGCAAAGGTAGTAACATTTAGACTCACATAGAAGTAATTCGTGGGGAGTGATGATCAACACTTTGGCTGCAATTTATACCATCCCAGGGAGCATTAGGAAGACAAGGATCCCCTTGCCAATCTTTTGGCAATGTGTAATTCATCTTCATATTCAAAATAGCATCCACTGGTATAACAGAAGCAGATAAAATCAGATTAAAAATAAACACTTGTAGAGTTCGATAACATAAATATTAAACTAGTTTTTTTCATAACTATACAATTTAGAAAAGATCAACCTATCTATTGAATGTTAAAAGGAAATTAAATACAATCTCTCTACTAAACATTTGACATTTGTAGCCCCTAAACTTGGTTTTAGTTTACTTTTTTTTTTGGGTAAGTATTTTTTATTAGCATATATTTTTTTAAAAAAGTGGCTTAGTGACATAAATAGAAGTAAAAAAAGCTTAGTTATGTAATAATTAAATATTTACTGTACCATCATTTTGGTATTTCGCTGATGCAGGGAGGTCAACAACTTTGTATATTTCCAGCGCATTTAGTAAGGGAGGGAGTGTAGACTTTGAAGTCCTCGTAATAGTAAAATTTAGTTGAGATCCATTAAACTTTATAGCCGGAGAAACAACAGTTAATGGCCGTCCAAATTCAGGACTAATCTTTCCTGATTCAAAATTTCCGGACATAGATATTGTAAATTCTCTTAAATCATTGATTCCCAGCTTCTGAATTTCATTAAAGTGCCAGTAAACTTGGTATGACTCAGTTAATGAATAATTATTCCAATTAAAAAACAGGGAACCACCACCATGCTTAGGTATGGCTGCTGTCTTTAAAATTGAAGGTGGCAATTCATAAGCGTCTGTGAATGAGGAATTCATGGATGCATTAGAGCTTAAAGAGTCCCAAGATGTCACCGAATCATTTATCGGAGCCCATAGCCGATCATACGGATCATCTTTGAAACTGAAATTTCCACACATAGATATCATAAATTATCATCAAAACTTAGTGATATTCAAGGCATGCATAATTAAGGTAAAGAGCATCATGATACCATGAACTAATTATAAACTGTCATAATCCAAGTGAGACTCCATTCTTGAAATAATTGACAATACGAAGAATAGCTCACTTAGATTTTAAACTCAAAAAATTTGAGCATGTGTTTAGGACATATGCCCCTTGTATCATACCATAAATTTATTATGAATACCTACATTCCAATCTTGCCATATGTTAATAGATAATGTGTATGATTTAGCATGAAACAATTCAAGAAAATACCTGTAATTATGAATATCTGCATCTGTAGTGACTAAAAAGCCAGCACTCAAGCGCTTATAAAGCAGTAGTGCCCCTGTAGTGGATTTGTATATTGAATAGTTCAGAGGCCTCAACTCCAACCCTGAAATAAAAGGTGTCCCTGATCCAGTGTTCACTAAACATACATATATCAGATTTTCAGTGGGGGCATATATAAGCTCATCAAAGAACTTGTAACTAACATTGGCAGGTTTTACTGTCCACCAATAATTAACTCCAATATACAAATCAAACTGTGGGATGGTGTTCAGGCCATCGTAATTTCCATAGTGAAAATGAACTCTGATCAAGTAATGAGAATTTTTTCCCTGCGAATGTTTCAAAGTGTAACAATTTCTACTACCATCTGGAAAACTCCTAACCGCATTATACATTGACCAATCACTAAACTGGTACTCCATTTGTACATTCATGATTTTTCCAGTGTTTATGAATCCTATATCAGAAGTGTAATATAAGCCATTGTCTTTGTAGTATTGTGGACCTCCCACCATTCCACAGCCAATGTTGATGAAGCCTTCAGAATTAAATTCGAATAAAACCCGTTAGCATATGTATAACTTAGTTAAATAGAGAAATTTTGAAAAATACCACCAACTATTGTTTACGTTTTAGTGATTACCAGCTTAAGTATTTTATTTTGTATGTTACCACCCACTTTTCTTAAAAACAGGGAAAAAAAAAAAAAAAAACTCCCACCACTTTTCACAAACCCCCCTCCTAAATGACCCCTCTCTTTTCCATCGATTCTTACCTCTATTCTTCCTTCTTCTTCCTAGCCTCCTAGGGGAACCTTTTGTCTAATTTTAAAATCAATTAGACGTTATTTAGGGCAAAATTTGTTCTTCAAGCCAAACGACAATGCAAAGTTGAGGGAAAAATCATGTTATAGAGAGTTTTGTTTAATTAGGTTTATAAAATCAATTTGGGGATTTTTCAATTGAAATTAGGGTTTATAAATTAAATTTAGGGATTTGATTCTAGGGTTAATTAGTTGCAAAATTGGTTAAATAGGAAGAAGACAGAAGAAAAAACGTGAAAATAGAAGGAAGAGAGAAGAAAATTGATAGTGGGGTCCATTGTGATGTCATTTAGGAGGGTTCAAGAAAAGAGGTGTGTGATTTAATTTTTTTTTTTTTTTTTTTTTTTTTTTGGTGTTTAGAGAGCCACAAGGGAGGGGGTGAGAATCGATTCCAGGATTTCCTGAAATCGGGAGGAAAACTCTAACAACTTGAGCTATCCCTCACTCTAAAAAATATAGGTGGTAATGTACAAAATAAAAACTTGAGGTGATAGTTAATTATTATTACTATTAAATATAAATTATTATTATTATAATAATTCAATATTAAGTATTATTTTTAAGCAGAGCAGGGCAGGGCAGGGCAGAGCAGAGCAGCTTTAAAGAACGTGGCCTAAGTTGATGGTATTTTTCAAAATTTTAAATAGATACACTTTAATTACATAGCAATTTTTTAATCATACAATTTATTTTGCTTAATGCAAACAAAAGCTTAGAACACCAGAAATTCTACTGTTTGCTACAAAACATATATTATCATGACGAATAATCCTCTATTCGTAGCTGACAGCGAACGAAGTACTACTAGTCTACTACATAATTTTCATTTCTTTGCGAATTCCGAAACAAGAGAACAATAACTTTCCACATAGCAAGTCAGCAATCAGCCAAACTATTATGAACTCGGTAACATCATTACATCTCTCCATTATCTATTATAAAATTTTTGTATATTATCGGCTAGGGGTGTCAATCGGTGTACGGTTCGATTTTGGGTTCGGTTAATTAGTTTTTAGTTTGTAAAGGTTGTTTATAACGGGGAATTATTATTGAGTCAGTTTGGATCGGTTTTAAATAATTACGGGTTGATTCGGTTTGGTATTTTTTTTATTACAGTTTTTTTCAGATCGGTAACTAATCGGGTCGGGTTGTAATTGATTCGGTTCATAATCGGTTCGGGTTAAACTCGGTCAGTTTTAAAACAGGTTTTGTCAGTTTAAGGCAGGTTTTGGGTCAAAACATATCAGATCCTAGTCAGGTCGGGTTGTAATCGGTTCGTGGTAAACTCGGTTGGTTTGAAAACGGGTTTTAGTAGTTTAAAATGGGTTTCGGGTAAAAATCAATCAGATCCTTATCGGGTTGGGTTGTAATCGGTTCATATCATAATCGATACGGGTAGAACTCGATTGATTTAAGTATGAGTTTGACTCAAAACAAATCGGGTAAAATCGGTTCATGTCAGAAATAATTAATAAAGACTTAAACAAGTTATATTGATCAAGTAATGAATTAGAACGAGCCAAGTTGTGATCGAGTCATAAACATGTTAGAGACTTATAGTAATAATTATCACTTTATTAGTTCGTTGTATGCTTATATTTATATTTTGTTTAAACAAGCAAGTTACTAATAATAGTAAGCAAGTTACTCAGTTATAATTTCTTTATTACATGTAGTTTATAAATTAAAATGTAACTATAAATTATAAACGATTAAGTTGTAATTTTTAGTAATCGCTCAATAAAAACACATATCACAATCCAAACCCCTCAACAAAATACTCTCACAACCATGATTGATTAAACCTATCTTTAATCCAATGCCTCTCATTAATCTCCCCAAAATCACTAAAAGCTAATTTAAATCGGACCAAGCCAAATTCAAACCCTAAAATCCTCATCTCTCATTCCTCACACTCACCCGTACTGCTTTAGGCAACACAGTTTATCTCTTTGAATTTTCTCTCATAACGGGTTATGGACTTACAAGTTATAAACGGTTCGGTCATTACCTGTTACGGGTTGTTAACGGTTCGGTCATAACTAAGTACGGGCTATAAACGGTTAGATGCTAACCAGTTACGGGTTGTAAACGATTTGGGTTTATCGGGTATTTTTTCGGGTTTAAACGGTTTGGTTTTACAATGGGTCGAGTTGCTAACCGATTCGGAAGTACTCGGTTCGGGTTGTATCGGTTCGGCTTGATAACAGGTACGATTAATTAACGGTTCTCAAATATTCGGATTACGACTTTAAAATAACAAGTTTTGCGGTTTACGACTTTAAAATAACAAGTTTTGCGGTTCGGTTCCTTTTCGGAACAGTTCGGATTCCCCAGTTTGGGTTGGTTTTTTACAGCTCTAATTATCGCACCTTAAAACACTAAATTTAGATTGTGAAGGTATTGCATGTGGACGGATGCACGACCTGTTTGGTGCGGGAGACTTGACTATTATATTTTACGTGTTGGCTGATATGGTTTAGTGAGTTGGCCAAAATATTCCTTTTGTTGGTTGATATGTTTTTTTTTTCCTTTTGTTGCCTGATATCAGACATCATTTGGCTTATATGTTTCTTTAGTTGGCTGATATATTTATTTTGTTGGTTGATATGTATATTTTAATTGTTGGCTTATATGTTTCATTTTGTTAGCTGATATATGTTTATTTTGTTGGCTTACATGTTACTTTCGTTTGCTGATTTCATCCTTTTATTGGCTGATATGCATCCTTTGTTGGCTGATATGTTCTTCTTCTGGCATGATAAGTACCTTTTGTTGACTCGCTAATCGAGATATGTTCTGAGAAACAAAACGGGGCATTAACGTTGTTTTTTTTTGCCAATTCTTAGCTTAATTTGAACCCATAAAAGATCAAAATTTCCCCCAAAACTTTACCCGAACAATTTTTGTCACAATATCTAGAATTTTTTTTTTTTATTAATTAAAACAAATAATTAAAATGAAGTAATCATATCATGACATGTGTTATGATTAAACTCTAATAACTTACGGAGTTAACGGCTGTTAGTCATTAATGGCGCTCGGTGAATTTATTTTTTAAACTCGATGGCATTTGGTGAATTTTGAAAAATTTAATGACATTTGGTGAATTATTAAAGTGATTAGTGGAATTTGGTGAAATAGCTGATTAAAATTTTTGGGGGTAACTTTGGCTCTTTGAGATCCAATTTTAGGTCAATATTGAAGAAAAAAAAAGTAATTGAAAATGTCTTGTTTTGTGTGCTAAGAAAAATCGTGGTTTGTAAACACACACAAAATAAGACATTTTTAATACTTTTTTCTTTGTTCAGAGCTTTAATTCGGATGTTGAAGGACCCAAATAACCTTCCAAAGCTTGAAAATTTTACCGCAGCCTTTGAGAAGTGAATAACACAAGTAGAGGTTGCCAGTTGGCCACCATGTGGGTCGTGCGAGCTGGATCAGGGTTAGGTGGGTTGCGGGTTAAGGTTTCATTACACACGCATGACCTGTGTTGGGTAGGGTAATCCGGATCATGGGTTTGTTTAGAGAAAGTAAGGTTGAGTTCGTGGGTTAGACGGGTCATATATGGGCAGGTCAAACAAGGTTTGTGGGTTTGACAGGTCGTATTTTGGTCGAACTAGGTTCGTGGGTTGGAGGGTGGGTCAAGCTGGGTTCGCTAGTTAGGAGTAGGGCTGTGCAAAACTATCCGAAAGTTCGATCCGTGACTTGAAAATCGGGGTACCCAATCCGATAACCATAACGGTTCGAGTACCAGATCCGATAATTTGTTATTAGGTATGGTTATTAGGTATCATTTAAGAATTAACAGTCACCTGATCCAATCCAATCCGATAAGCAATTTTTGTTATTTTTCGTACTTAAACCTATTTATCCAAAATCTAAACTCTTATTTTACTTCATAATCACTCTATAATATGAATGATTAGTAATATTATTAATAATTTGGTCAAGATCATGTGGTATTTTTGTTAATTAGTGTTGAATGATATCATAATAACTACTCCATCTATCCCTTTATTTTGGCCCCATTGCCATTTTTGGGGTCAAACTTTGAAAGCTTTGGCTATAGATTACTGTGAGGAAATTTTAAATTTTAACACCACAAAAAAACACAAAAATGATTTTAACACTCAAAAAAAAAAAAAAAAAAAAAAAAAAAAAAAAAACACTTTAAGTTTAACAACACCAAAAACCTTAAAATTTTTCTTTTACCACCGCTTAACGAATTTTAGGATGAAATCCGTTAAGTGGGGCTACAATGCCACGTGCCTTCATATAGTTGGCTACAAAATAAACAAAAAATATAAAAAAAAATTATTAAAATTTTTTAAAACCCCAACCACCCAACCACCACCATTGACACCCTTTCCCCAAAAACGGCCGGCTTTTCCCTGAAAGCGGCCACGAAGTTGGCCACTTATGACCAAAATCGCTCGGTTTAGGGGTTGAATACGACCACTTAGCCCTAAACCCGGCCATTTTCGACCGTTTGTGGTTAATTTCATGACCGTTTTGGGGTAGGGCTTCCATTTTGGGGTTACATTGGGTGTCGGTCTAGCTGGGGAGGTGGTTCCCGATGTGCGTAGCAGCGTAGGGAATAAGGTTGGGGCGGAGGCTGTGCAAGTGGCGTAGGAAGAGATTTTTGGTGGTTGTGGATGATATAAGACTCTCACTGGTTCACCCGTGTCTAGCAATGCTCTTCGCATCGCAATGCCTATTAGATCAGCGAAATAACCAAGAAAAGAGGGGGGGGGGAAATCAAGTAACAACAATTTCAAATCAACAAAACAAGATAACCTATCTCAACAATCACCAATATAAATGAAATAGGGGTTCTTAATATAATCAAAGTTAACACAAAGTAAAGCTAGGATTAAGGTGTAACCACAAAGATTACAAATTAGCAATCACAAAGAAAGCAAATAATCACAAAGATTATGGGTAGAGAGAGAAAATCTCATTGATTTCAAAATTAAGCAAAGTTGATTCCAAAAGGAAGCTTAGCCCTATTTAAAGGTTTTACAAATAACCCTAAAGTTCTTAATTTACACCCCTTAGATTACAAATGAAAGGCCAAGGCTCGAAAGTCAAAACAGGGCTTCGGGAGCGGCCGCTCTAAAATATAGGAGCGGGCGCTCATCACTACGTACTAGAACTTCAAAAGACACCCATAGGAGCGGGCGCTCGTCCTGGGGGAGCGGGCGCTCCTCGCAATTGTCTGGACAACTTAACTTCAAACGTTCATAACTTCTTTGTTTCTTGCTCAAATTTGGCATATGACATGTCGTTGGAAAGATCTTGAACACTACTTTCACCTCCAACTTGAATCACCTAAATATTCCTTGTAACGAAGGAGATATGGCTGAATGAAGTAGATACATCATACATTGATAAGTTTCTTTCTTGGCTAACACACGGAATCCTTGGAGCTTTATTCTAAGAAAACAAAGCTTACTCAAGTTTTATGATAGTCAACCCCGAGAGGTGACCACCAAGGAGTTTAGCTCGACTACGTGTCAAAACACATGGTACGTTTTCAACTTTCTCCACCAATTTCCATGCACCCTCGTCAATGGGTGTCGGTGGTGGTTTATTGTTGGTGGTGGTTAGGTGTTGGTGGTTGTGGTGGTTGGGTGGTTGTATTAGTTTTAGGGTTTTTTTAATAAAAAAATTCTTTTTTTTCATCCAACGAAGTCGTGACACGTGTACTTTATAGGGCCCACTTAACGGATTTCATCCAAAGATTTGTTAAGTGGTGGTAATATCCAATTTGTGTTTTTTGTGGTGTTTAAATAAAAGTTTTTTTTTTTTTTTTTTTTTTTTTTTTTTTTTTTTTTTTTTTTTTTGTGTGTGTGTGTTAAAAACCATTTTTGTGTTTTTTTGTGGTGTTACACAAAAGTTCCTTACAGTTAATAATATATAAAAGATAATTTAGTCATGAGTGATCTTGTTAGATTGGTCTCGTTGTATATTTTTATTAATATCACGTTTTTATAATTTTTACGTGTATGAAAATAAAGATATAGACATTTTAATACACGTCTTGGAGACCGTGCACAGACAAATGGAGAAAAAAAAAATAGGGATGCCACAATTTCAAATAGTGTTTCTCACATGGCATTTTCGTAAATAAACCAACAACTTTATTCAATTGTGAAGCCCATAATAATGAAAAATTTGTTGATTTATTCACGAAAATGCCCCAATGAGAAACAAATTTTGTTTCTTAATAATGAGAAACAGGGAATTTCCAAAAAATTAAATTAGGGACAGAGGGAGTACAATGTTAGGTTTAATTATCATTATTGGATACAGATAATCGATCCGAAAATCAAGTTACCCGCAGTCCGAGTACCCGAACTTATCGTTTAAGTTCATGGATATGTTATCGTTTACCGAACCATTAGTGTTAACGGTATGGGTACCCAACCCATGCTCACCCATAGTTAGGAGTTGGTAGGTGGGTCAAGCTGGGTTCGTGGGTTAGGGTCGGGTGTGTCAAATAGATATGTGGGTTGTGTGGATCATATATCCAAGTTTTATTTTTTAAATAGTTCTAAACATTGAATTAGCTATTTTAAGGTCAAATATATAAGAAAAAAAAAGTGATTTAGTAAGTTTGAAATAATTTTCTAAAACAAGAGTAAGTTTGAAATAATATTACTCCTTCTGTGTTTTTTTAAGTGTTATAGTTTGACTTTTTATACTATTCACATAATGATTTTGATTTAATTAGTTTACTAATATAGAGAAAACAAATGTTAGTCCCTGTTCACTTCACCTTAAAAAAAAATTAAGTAAAAATAATTTCAGTACAGTCAAAAATAAGTTCAGTTCTATAAAATTAATTTCAGTTTAGTAAAAATAATTTCAGTTAAGTAAAAATAAGTTCAGCAAAATTCAGTTTTCTTAAAGAATAATTATAATAGAAAATCCGTAAAAATAATTTCAGTTCAACAAAATTAATTTAAGTTTAGTAAAAATAATTTAAGTTCAGTAAATATAATTTTGTTTCAGTAAAAATAATTTCAGTTCAGCAAAAATAAGGTGAAGTGAACATATAATTAGATAAATTAATATAATACATTGTTGGATTTGTCATAATGTATACTTTCATAATATAAAATTCGCTATAATTTTACTAACATATAATTAGATAAATTAGTGGTCAAAATCATGTCTAAACATGCGTATTTGGTCAAACTATAACACTTAAAAAACACAGAGGGAGTATGTACATATCTTTTTTTTTAAAAAAAAAAAAAAGTAAGGTTGTTTTAATTTTTACAAAATTTATAATTTTATGGCTTGCTTTCAATTATGATACATATCCTTATATCACAAATAAGAAATCAAGAAGAGGAGTGATCTATAAATGATTAGAAATTTACTAAAATAAGTGTGCCATTTACGTTTTATGCTATAAAAAATATGACGAAGTTTATCAATTTTTATATGCTATTCGAGCTTGTGAATAACTTGAACGCAATATATATATATATATATATATATCCATGAATTATTATGTGCAATAAAAGAGTATTATTTGTAAGACATAAAATATTCCTTTATTGCATATAATAATTAACAAAGCAAGGTAGGATATAAGAAAAAATATGAGTGAAATGATCAAAAGATTTCAAAACATCATGAACAAAAGAGGCATTAGTCCAATGACTTTCGGTAGTTAACTCACTAAGATTAACACGAGTCTCATTGTTAAGTTGGGTCAAAATGTCACGATACTTTATAGCATCATTCAACCAATCGTAAGTAGAATTTCAATGAATAGGGGTATCAATAGACCATTATTTTTTTTCTTAAGACCTCTTTCTTTGCACATAGCCATGTACTTCCTTCTACTGACGCAGTAATCCTATGGCAGTTCTTTGCATGCACATAGCCGTGTTGCTTATTATTTTTTTTATATTGGCTCAAAATGAGTACTAAATAAATGCAAGTTATGCTACTAGTTGGGAATTATATCCAAGGTTAAAATGCAATATTTTAACTTTTAGAGTATACAGTTACTTTACGTTAACTAGCTTTAATTTGTTATTTAATAGTTAAGAAAAAATATAGTCCTGTGTGTAGGATCAAGTTGAATTCGTCTCGATTTATGGTTTATTGATATCAAATTTTTATAATTTTTCCATACTAGCAATAAAAGATAATAGTGATTGAAAGCATGCATTGAAAACGACATTTAAAAGAGAATAGATGAATTATTGAAGTATATATGAAAGCATACAAAAATCCTATCCTTCTCATCATCTCTTTGATGGTGGTAAGCCCTGAATTTGTCTTTAATTTTTTAGTTTTATTGTTTTAGTCAATAATAATCCTACTCTCTCTTTATGAGATGTTGCCCTTGATGTTTTGATGATAACACAAGTCAAATAAATGGACTAATGTCTTGATAAGTCTTGTAGTTTGTTTATGTTAAGTTACAGGAATAACTTGAGGCAAAGGAACAAGAGCTAAAAGTATAAAGAGACTGGTAGCAGTGTTCCTGAGAAGGAACCGAAGCTTTGGAGCAGAAACTAAGGAAAGAAGACTCGGAGCAGAGACTTCTTAGAGAAATTAAAGTGTAAATATTTTTCATGTTTTAGGTTTTATGTAAGTGAGATTAATTAAGAGTTGATGATTCATAGAATGCGTTTTGAATTTGTCAAAAAGATAGAATTTACTCGATTTCTAGAAAATAGGAAATATGGTTTTGGAAAATATCTTTTCTGTTTTTATCCTTTATATAATATCTTTTGATTTCAGAAAAATATCTTTGAAAAACTGACTTCCTAAACTTGTGCAACTAACTATTAATTCAGTCTTCACCACCTACATATAAACTGCTTCTAAGAGGTTTAACATGCCCTGGTTTTTAGGACATGCTTAAAACTCTGAAAGTGGTAGAAAGTAGTGGCGTTGATGTGTAGCAGTAGTGGCGCAAGTGGTGGGAGTTGTGGCGTTTTTACCAAGCAATGTTTTCCTATAAATATTGAAGTCATTTTTGGGATAACTTCACCTTGCTCAATCATATCTTTCTATCTTTCTTGTTTTCTAAAAAGAGTCAAGAGTCACATTCTACTTAAGTGTTAACTTTCTTAATTACTTTCACTATAGTACTGTTTATTTGAGTTGTATTTGGGAATTGGGAGTTTGAGTGAACTCTAAGAGAAGTCAGTAGAGAAAGAGAGAGAAGAGAATAGAGAAGAGAAGAGTGGCAAGTAGAGGGACTTGCTGCTGGGAACTTCAAGTTCATAGAGGAACTTGAAGATTGATTCTTTAGTTTGTAATAGGTTATTTGCCCTGTTATAGTGAAGAATCTTTCCTAAAATCCCAAGTGGTCGTGGTTTTCCCTCTTGTTAGGGCCAAGAGGTTTTCCACGTAAAATCTCTCTGTGTTATCTTAAAGTTCCCTTAGCTTTATTTTATCAATTCCGCAAAAAGTTAGCTAAATTCCTCCAAACTACAATTCACCCCCCTCTTGTAGTATTCCTCTTAAGTAACATGAGAGTTTTATACCCAATGTTTGGGTTCTTTATCTCCTTTGCTGGGAGTTTGGGGTCTTGTCTTCTTCTCTTTCCTCCTGGGAGATTAGATATTTGTAAGTATAGTTTGGTTGAAAGGATTCAATTCGTTAGTGATTCATCATATTACTTTACAATCGCTGTTTAAATTTCTAGATGCGATCTACCAGGTTATATACTATTTTTTGATTTCAAAACTATGTATAGACTCTCTCACACAAGGCTGCATGATCCAGCGAACACACATGATATGAGATGGGTTGCATTATTAGATTTGGTTCACCGTCAACATAGTATTTTTGCCAAAGAATGTTATTTGATTTGGTTGGATTGTATTTCAAATTTTCTTAAATACCTATTGTAGATGATGTATGGTGTTTAATGAAGTTATATTTCCCTTAAAAAAAATAATGAAACATACAAATTTAGATAGTATTTGCAATAATTAAAGCTTCATAGTAACTAATTGAATGTATAAGCAAGTTAGTAATTAGGAGATTAATTATACCTGCAGTATCTCTTTTGAAGGCTAGGGAAGTCAAATTTGCAGCATCATCAGCAGCCAAGGAGAAAATTAATCCATGATTGTAAATCAACAAGTATGATATAAGTATATTGATGGTGTTAAAGGCCATTACCCAAACGGCCAAACCCACTGTTGTTGTTGTTTTTTTTTTTCTTTTTTAAATAACAATTTTTGGGACTGAAGAATTTCTTATGAATATTCAGGCACGCATTGAGCTACATATATACTCAATACTCTTAAACAAGTGTTATATGTTGATAGGCATATGATACAGAACAAGCTTATAATCTCTATCAGCATGGTCCATAGACTTGTATGTATGTGTTGACTTTGAACTTTCATTCACCACTCGATCCTAGGATTTTATCTTGTTAATTTGTCTGAGAATTTGGTAATCTCTGTCTTATCTTGCGATTTCGAGCTACCTTATAATACACGGTATATTTGTTGATTTACAACCACATTTTACAATTCAGTTGTATTTTTCTCGTTTGGGGCGTCAAGTCGTGAGAACTATGCATTGACTCGTACAATTTGGGTTTCGAAATGTAAATTTGTACAACAAAGACACTGAATGCCCACATGCAAGACTGCAAGAGTACGTGCTCTTACAATAAGAGCTTTCAAGCTTTACTCGTGTGGGCTCTACTCTAAGGGTGCAGAAACAGTGTTTATATCTGACCCCTACTAAACGCCCGAAAGTCAGTGAGTAACTCTTTTCGCATAGTATCTATTCAAATAGAATGGCTAAGTTGTAAATATTAACATGAATACGTATGGCGGTATCATCAAATAGGTAAATAGTACCATTAAATGTTCTAGTGATATACGGAGTAACATATAAATATTATTTTCAATGGTACAAATAAGTGTGTAAATTGTACGTCAAATATTATACTAATGTGAGATATAGTAGTATTTAAGACAATCTATAATCTAATTGTCAGATAATATAAACTCCTTGATAGAGTGATTTCCATTGATCAATATTTATAGGGTTACAATGAGAAACCTAATCATATTAGGTAATTATAAGATATGTACAGATATCAAAGATCATCTTATACAAAATATATCCTAAACCTAGGATGAGAATATTCTATGGATATTCTCTATCACACCCCCGCAGTCAGAGCGGGAGAAAATCGGATGCTCAGACTGGATCTGAATCACGCATCGAACGGTAAGGATAGTATAGTAACCCATGATCAAAAGATAAGTAGTAGACGTGTGCTGGTGATGACGATGAGAAGCAACAACCACGACCTACGTATAGTAGAGATATGCGCTTTTAGGCCGAAGGAGAAGAGTCACGCATATACTTGGGCCAAGTTGCAGATCCAGAGAAGAATAAGTTAAGGGATCAAACCATCATCAGGGAGAAGACACTACACTACTACGTGAAATCACAGTTGAAGAAAAACAAATAAAATTGCGCAAGAAAAGATTAAATCCCACCGCTTGAAATTAATCAATTCTCAAAAGAGAAACCAGGTAGCAAAAATTAATACTCCACAAAGATTCCAAGTGCTGCAACAATAAAAGGAGCTAACTTGATAGCAAAAGAGATGTGCAAAAGTTGACCTTATTGTGATATACCACCACCAGAACAAAATCTATGTGATTATGTGTAAAAAAAAACCAATGAGGCAATGTAAGAATCATTGTTGGTCATGGGGAGGTGGAAGTAGAGTGCGGCACATGGAGTAGGTTGGCAGATGTGGTTACTGCCAGTAGTGGGAGGCGGTAGTGTATGCGATTGCCAACAACGATGGAGGAGGCTTTTCGCGATTGCTAGTACTGTTGGTAGGAGGCGCAAGGTTACATAATATAGTATACATGCATAATAATAGTACACAAAAAAATATCAGTATAATCATAGAAAATACCTTTATAAATGTCAAATTATATTTTACCCTTCTATTTGGAAAGAGAAAATATAGGCATTATGCCCCTAGATGGACTCAAAGCCAATACTTTGTTATTGGTAAATAAGACCGTGTTAAATGGGCACATCTGAGTTAAAGTTATTTATGCATAAAGTGTTTGATTATTAGAAATAGACAGAGTATCTGAGTATTAAATAAAAGGAAATTTTGTTAAAAATGACCTTTTAAATGCATTTCTTTGTTAAAAAGGAACTTTTAAAGCTAAAGTTGTCTAGAGGGTACAAATTTTGGAAAAAAGTTGTGACTTGGGACCATTTGCCGGAATGTCGTCATTGACTGGTCAACTCCGGCGTTGACCAGCACGTGACTTAACCCCCCACCCCACCCCTTTCATTTCTCCCACGATTTTCCTTCTTTTTCCTCCTTTTCTTTCAATTCCCCCCAAAATATTTCTTTCTCCTTTACAAGTGCAATTGAATTCTCTCCATCTACCTTGTGTTGCAACATTGAATTCAAGTGAAGACTTAATTTTTGTGAGGTATGTATATTATATTCTCTCTCTTCTGTCCTTTTCATTTCCCTTTATGTTCTACCAATAGCTTTCTTATTTGGGTCTACAATGGCGAAATCTAAAAAGGGAAAAAAAACAGGCTAAACAATTATCATGAGTCCACGAGATCCTTTGAGCAAGAGAAATCCCACAATTGTATTTGCTTACCTTTTTTTTTGGGGAAATGCATGCTGCGCGAAGTTATTGAACGCAAATCAGGAAACAAAATAACCCTAATTCGCAACAATAACTCAATTATGAACGCAATTAATGACTAATACTTGACATACCTAGTTCGAATTGTGATTAATTACAATGTAGAAGGGCAAATTTCATGGAGAAAAGAGAATTAGGGTTCTTGGTTTGCACTTGCAGAGGAGAGAGTAAGATTTTGGGGGAAATTGAAAGAAAAGGAGGAACAAGGAGGGAAATCGTGGGAAAAAAATGAAATGGGGGCTTTTTTTTAAGTTACGTGCTGGTCAACGCTGGAGTTGACCAGTCAACGATGACTTTCCGACAAATGGTCCCAAGTCACAAAAGTTTTCTAAAATATGTACTCTCTAGACAACTTTAGCTTTATAAGGTCCTTTTTAACAAAGAAATGCACTTAAAAGGTCCTTTTTAACAAAATTTCCAAAAATGATATTGTACTTCCTGCTTTATTTTTCCACATTGCAAAGTTTATGCTTTAGCACTATAATAAATTATAATTAGAGTAAAGAGAGAAAAAGGCGTGATGTTTGATCGAATTGTCGCTCTCTAGCTAGCTTGATCAGTATACTCCACGGGTAAGTTGTGGCCTATCACGTTTGCCCACAGATGGGTTGTAGAGTAGACTTTTTGCATGTTAAGATTCATTCAATGAGCGTATTGACTTTATCCTCTTCCTCTTCCTCTTCCTCTTCCTTAGTAACTCCAATCTCTTCAATTACGTAGTTGTTAATGGTGATCAAGTCTCCCTCTTTATTCTGATTTAATCACGTATTGAGGGTTACAACTACCCTGGCCTATAATCTTTCTTATGTGGAGTAACATATTAGTTAGTTTTATTTATTAAATCAATAATAATAATAATAATAATAATAATAATAATAATAATAATAATAATAATAATAATAAGTGTAGATAAGTTCAATTCAGATAATTTATGGTCTATTAAGGTGAAGAGAACATAACCTATTTTTCACCCGGACCCAAATATAACCTGACCATTTACTAACCCGACCTAAACTCGACCCAAACCCGATAAGATGTATGACCCGACGTGACCCGACTCAAGCATGACCCAACCCGAACCCGACTCGCATATGTTATGACATTAACCCGTATTGACCCGACCCGACCCGAGATGACCGGACTTTCACTAACCCGACTCAAACCTGACCTGTTTACCCGAATTGACAGCTTTACCTATATGAATTATGGATGAGTAAACGAAAAAATGAGATTATATTGTAGTATATATATAAGTTCAATTAAAAATTTAGAATTTATGAACATAAATTTTTTTGTGAGGAAACATTAATGTCTGTTTTAATATGACATAACCCTACATCATTTATCAAATCATGAGTCATGACGACACGTGGCAAAAATTATGACACGTGGCATGATTACTATTCTTCCCATGACTGTATTATTATCTCAAGTCTCAACATAACTTTTGACAATTCAACTATTGAAGTAAAACTTAAACTAAGTATCACAATACTGGGAACTTATTTAGGAAATTATACACAGCAATTTAAATTACATAAAAACGTAGTTGTATATGGATACTGATAATATGTTTCAATAGAAAGTTCTTCTCTTTTACAGATCAAAGTGATTTTCCGGCATCATTTCAGATAACTACCTTGCTGTTGGACCCATTTCAATTGATGTATCGGCAATGGCAATGTCAGCAGTAGGATAACCATATTCATGGTTGTCCATGTCTCTATTCCTTCCTTGGGACATCTCGATCGCTAAACAATCGTTCAAATCACTCAACACTTGATTCATGGTTGGCCTTTGGATTGCAGTAGATGATACACACATCATAGCAATCTCCAAGGCTTTCCATGCAGAGTTGGTGCTGAAATGTCCTTCCAATCTCTTATCAACAATGAGTTCTATATCCCCACTCTCAAGCTTAGGAGTAGTCCATGCAATTATGTGTATGGGTTCAGCATTATTGCTTCTCACAATTGGTGATTGCCCTGTGATGAGCTCCAATAGAACAACCCCGAAACTAAACACATCGCTCTTCTTATTAAGTCTTTGAGTGCTATAGTATCTGTAACACAAGACAATACGATCCACTCGTCAGACTAAGAAATTCAATTCATTCAATAGTCTAGTATTTCTTTCAGACTTAGAAAATTACACCACATATTACGAAAGCATCATAATTCTTCTAATTAGAACGAAGATAGCATTCAAATGATCCACTGTACGATTGAAATCAAGTGAGTATGAGAATTGTAAACTTACTCTGGATCAACATAGCCATGTGTTCCCATAACGTTAGTATTCAGACCACTCTCAGTACTTTCAATAGAGAAACTTTTGGAGATGCCGAAATCTGAAATCTTGGCATGCATGTTCTCGTCTAATAGAATGTTGGAACTTTTCATGTCTCTGTGTACTATAGGAGGTTTACACCCACTGTGCATATACTCCAAACCTATAGTTACAATATTGTTATCATTAGTGCAAGTTAACCTTGTACAACATATAATTAAACAATATCAAACAATGCAACATTTTCTCATATGAAATTGTAGTGTTGCATAGAATATAATACAATCAACTGACCTTGTGCAGCGTCTATGGCAATTTGTAGTCTCTCTTTCCAACATAAAACCTTAACATTTTTATCTACAACAAGAAAATCAATATAAAACCAATTTACATATTTAGTACTAAATAATTTAATGTCATGGTCACAATACAACTTTATACTTCTTACACCTTTAAGTATTTTAGTAGTTTGTTTACCTGAAATATGTTGTTGCAGGTTACCCTTAGTTACATGTTCATAGATGAGTGTCATGGTTGTGCCTTCCTCGCAATAACCTATGAGCGAAACAAGGCTTCTATGATGAACTCTTGTTAACAACTCAGCCTGTAAAAGAAAACAGAATAGAGTTGTCATATATTTTGTCACAGTATAGATATCAAATTTCAGATAGTGTATGTATACTAGAATGAAGAATATTATACCTCAGTACGAAACAACTTTAAACTCAAAGTGGATGGGTTTAACATTTTAACTGCCACAGGAGTATTATCTTCTAAGGAGCCATGATAAACTGCTGCAGATCCTCCTTTGCCAATTATTGTTTGGAAATTATTGGTCATATTCATCACTTCAACGTATGTGAAACTCCGACTCTCCAGCTTTAATGATGCATTTTTTATGTATCTTGCTAAAAAAATGATAAAACATAGCGTAAGCTACCACTACAACTATAAACAAACCAAAGAAAAAGCATAGTACTAAAACTAGACCTTTCTTATTAATTTTCACATAAAAATCCAAAATAGGATTTTGCAGTCTTTCCTTCAAATTTGATATATAAGCAGCATGCATTTTCTACTGCTCAAGAGTCAAGAATGAAATCAATTTTGAGAAAACTATAGAATTGATATATAACTTGAATGTCACATTGTATAAGTTTTTTTAAGGCTAATCATTATATCTTTCTAAGCCTCCATCTTGCAGTGCAATTTCAATATTACTAGCCTTAAATGTTGTTATATATTAGCTAGATCACTACTTCGATCTAGAGCTACTCATGATTTCAAGACTTTAATTGTGAATGATTTCAAGCCACATTATTTAAGGTGAATCTCTAATAATTTAGGAAATTCAATTTGTAAAATTGGTATGATGTCTTTAATTTTAATAATTTATACCCTTAGAATAAGTACCGAAAACTTTAATATACCTGCTTTCTTCCTTTTAAGTACACAAATACATATTGCTATCGAAATAATGATGAATGCTATAGAAGTTGTTGATGACAATATAGCCACCATCTTCTTTGAATTCTTTTTCTTACACGGATTTGACATACACACGTCTGGATTGCCTTCCAATCTGGGATTGAAAAGGATGCAAAGGAGGGAGGTGGAATAATGTTAAAACTTCAAATATGAGATATAACTACACGTGATTAGCATGGGATATAACTTAACCTACCTCAAAATTATAGAGCCATCTTCCACCTTCTTGCTAAGTGCTATCGGAATTGGACCTATGAGCATATTACTTCTCAAATCTCTGTTATAAGAGGATTAGACAAGGTCAACGTCATGCACATCTCAAGTCTTAAGAAGTTGGTTAAAGCAACTAATAAACTTACATAGTATGCAGAGATGGCATCTTAGCTAGAAAATCAGGTATTACCCCTGTAAGATCATTATATGAAAGATTCCTAAAGCAACATGTAAAAGGTCAAGATTTTCATATAACAAACATATACATATTAAATTAAATTTCACAGATCTAACACATCTCGTCAAACTTGATCGAGTAACATACTTAATGTATATAATATCAACTTACAAGTAGGTTAAAGATGTAAGAGCAGACAATGAAAGGGGTATATCTCCGGCCAATCCACTGAAAGTCAAATTCCTGGCATTCAATTCATTTTGATTATAGATACTAATATATTTATCAAGTCAAATCATTGCGTTACTTTAAAAAAGATATGTATAGACTTACAAAGAAGTTATTCTTGGGGGATTATGATCATTGTTGCTGCATTCTAAACCATCCCAAGGAACATAAGGCAGACAAGGATCCCCTTGCCAACTCCCCGGCACTGTGTAGTTCATTTTGATCTTCATAATGGCATTTACTGATAATAATAACAAGAGCAATAGTATTATTATTTGTTTTAATTGAAAAAAATACTCATTTATGAAATGGAAATTCGCTAATACAAGAATTGTCTCTCTTCCTTTTTTTCTATAAGCCTTAGCTTACCATCATTCTGGTCTGTTGGTAATGCTGAGAGGTCCACTACTTCATATATCTCAAAAGCGTTGAGAATGGGAGGGAGTTGCGAATTATTTGTCTTCGTAATGTGAAACTCAACGACAGATCCATTAATCTTTGTTATGGCAGGAGAAACAATAGTTAACGGTTGCAAATATTTGGGACTTATCATTTCTGACTGATATTTTGTAGGTATTGAAATAGTAAACTCTCTTGACTTATTGCTTTCCAAATTCTGAATTTCTGCAAAGTGCCAGTAAACACATACTAATCCAGTATTAAAGGATTCGATATTCCATGATAAATTTAAGGAGATATTGCCAGGCACAGGAACGGCAACTGTGTTCAAAATTGAAGGTGGTAACTCATAGCGATCGATGAGCGTGGAATCCATTGATTGATTAGTTTTTAAAGATCCCCAATACTGCTTAAAATTAGCTGGATCTCCGCTCCATAGTCGATCATATGGATCATCAGGTACACTAAAAATTAAACATACTAGTGTGTATAAGATTCAAACATTATGTTAGCCATAATGATCACAATAGAGACACTAATAGAACCTGGAATGCAAAAGTACTAGAAGGAAAATTTGTTGAAAACCAGCTTATAAAAACCAAAATTTGTTTAAAAGCATCTTATAGTTTTTTTTTTTTTTTCAAAAGTTTGTCAAGGCACACCTGTTTTATCTTTTTTTTTTTTTGTTAAGTCCAACCATTTCCTCGGGTTCCGACTAGTTACTTACATTTTCGGCGTAAACTAATATGTGCACCTCACGTGACCCACTTAACTCAACTTTTATTTTATTTTTCCGCCCTTTCCCTCCATTCATTTCCCTCTTCATCATAATTGGTTTTTATAGTCTTTTATACAATTGCACTGAAATGTAAGTGATCACCAAGGGCAAATGAATGGAGGGAAAAAGGGGAAAAATAATAGAAAAGTGGAGTTAAGTAAGTCACGTGAGGTGCACATGCTAATTAACGCCGGAAATGTCAATCAAAAGTCGAAACCCAAAAAGTGGTGGGATTCAACATAAAAAATTTTAAAACAGGTGTGCTTTGACAAAATAAAATTTATAAGATGGTTTTAAACAAAATTTGGTTTTTATAAGATGGTTTTTAACAAATTTTCCTTTCTAGAATCTTAATAAAATTGTAGTACAATCTTTTTTTTATCAAATTTTTTTTATGCTTTGATTTAGAATACGGAATACAAGGGAATCTTTCGAATTTTTTCGAACTTTTCACCAAAACAAATCTTCCAAGTCATTAATCCTCAATTTTCTTCCTTTCAGGTTTTCCCGTAACTTCTAAGTTCTAATGGATATTTCTTTTATCTAATTTTTTCTACCGTCAAGAAAATTGTTAAATCTATCGGTTTTAATGCGCAAAACATTTTTTTTATAAGTTTTAAAACAATACTAAATAAACATTATGCATATTTGATTTATAAACATTATGCATATTCAAAGTTAAATTCAGTCAAGAAAATATGCACATAGTCAAAAAAAAAATATTATTAACCTAATATTTCTAGAATAGTATATTTGTTAGACATTGGATTGCATTGGATTAAGAATGATATGGTATATACATGAGATTCTAGAAAAACAAATATTATGCACATCGAATTCGAGTTTTTTTTTTTCACATATTCTTCAAAATATATGCACGTTTAGTACAAAGTATATGCACATAAAATCCTTATCATCATTCGCATTATAAGAAGCTTCTCATTATAAGAACATCTATGTGAGTAATAATTTAGAACATCTTATTTAAGAATTAGAACATGTGAGTTAAAATTTAGAACATCATACTTATTTTTTTGTAGCATAGCGTTTATAACAAAATGCCTAGAAATTTAGAACCTAGACTCAATGATTCTTAACATATGTAATAGTTTTTAGAGGAATAAACTTAGCTTTTCAAAATATAGTTTTAATTGGAACATGATACTCAAATTTTAAGACCTTGAACTCAAAAAAACTGAACATATATGCAATATTTCTTAGAACATATGTAATAGTCATTTGCGTCGCTTGTTTATAAAGGAGCGATGCAAATGACTCTTATTTGTGTCGCCCCTAGGAGCGACGCAAATGACTTAAAAGTCATTTGCGTCGCGAGCAGTTGCGTCGCTCATAGAAGCGACGCAAATACACTATAAATGAGCGACGCAAATAAGCCTTTTTCTACTAGTGTTAGAACATATGCAACATATTTTAGAACATATGTAACAGTTTTAAAAACATATTTAAATGTTTTAGAACATAATTCGTTAATATAGAACACGAATTGAAATTTGATTTTTATAACGAATTGATTTGAAATTAGTTTATTCTTGATTTACAAGGTAACAAAAACATATGAATTGTTGTTTAGTTTCTTATATTCAATTAAAATTCCTTGAAATTTCAAACTCTATAATTTGCCCAATTTGATTGATTTGGATGAAAAAAATTTTGATTTCACATATTAAATTGTCGATTAAGCTTGGTTTACCTTTGATTAAGCTTCACAACTCGAATTCTTGACTACAATTGTTCAAAAATTGATACAAAACACATGAAAATCTTGAGCATGGTGGTGATGGTGGTCGTCGTGGAGAGGAGAGAGGGTATAGTCCATGATGTCGGGGAGAAGAGAAAGAGTGATGGTGGTGGAGGTGACGGCATAAAGGATATGGAACAGGCGGTGGTGGTGATAGAGGAACTAGCTAGAGATTGGATAGTGTTGGTGAGGATAGAAGAGAAAATGTTGAGGTTGAAGATGATGGGTTAAATTTATTTTCAGAACATCTACCTTAACATATTAGAACATAGATGTGTTCTCACATGAGTATATATATATATATATATATATATATATATATATATATATATATATATATATATATATATATATATATATATATATATATATATATATATGTAATAGGAACTAAGAACCAATCTCAGCCATTGATCGCACTCAATCTGATGGCTCACGTTTCACCCGCATTCATTAATGGCATTTTCGTAATTATGCGGTTTTTGCAACTTTTTTCCAGTTTTTAAACTTTTAAGGCAATTTCGTTTACTTTATGTCTGATTTCATTTACATATACTAACTTTTTATTTACTTTTTAGAAATAAAACTGGAAAGGAAAACACTTTACAAAATTGAAATATTACGAAAATACCATTAATGACACGAGAATCATGTGAGCCATCCGATTAACAGGATTTAAAGGCCTAGATTAGTTCCTAGTTCTTATTATAGCTTTAGTTCTCATTATATATATATATATATATATATATATATATATATATATATATATATATATATATATATATAAAATTTAGAGTGTCACATGCACCTAAAATTGTTTTAAAATGCCCTTTATATATATATATATATATATATATATATATATATATATATATATATATATATATATATATATATATATATATATATATATATATATATATAAGCATTAGACATAAATTTATATCTTCATAAGTTGTGGTGTACGTAATTTGATTGAAGTAGAAATAAAGAAACAAACACAAATACCTTGTATAGCCGTTAAAATAGAAGCCATCATAATTTCCATAGTAGAACATAGCTCTGATTAAATAGTATCGATTTTTGCCTTGTAAAGGTTTCAAGGTGTAACAATTTCTAATTCCATCTGGGAAACTTCTAAGTGTGTTGTATATTTTCCCACCATCATCATAATATGTGTAGTTGCTGTCGACTTCCATGTTTATTCCAGTGTTGATGAATTCGGAATCTGAAACATAATATAACCCTCTCGTATTGTCATATCGTGATTGTGTCGTCATTCCACAATGCTGATGAAGCCTTCAAATTTTATTGTGAGGAAACCACCAAAAATAAAAACAACCACATGCATTAGCAATGATCATGAAGCAATTATTTAAAGCTTCATATTAGCGGGAAATTTCCTGTTTCTCATAATGGCATTTTCGTGAATAAATCAACAACTTTTTCATTATTGTGGGCTCCACAATTGAATAAAATTGAATAAAGTTGTTGGTTTATTTACGAAAATGCCATGTGAGAAACAAAATTTGTTTCTCACCATGAGAAACTGGGGCATCCTCCATATTAACTAATTGAATGTACGTATAAGCAAGTTACTAGAAGAATAATTATACCTGCAGCAACTCTTTTATCGGCTAATGAAGTCAAATTTGCAGCATCATCAGCAGCCAAGGAGAAAATTAATCCATAATTGCAAATAAACAAGCATGGTATTAGTATATTGATGGTCTTCAAGGCCATAACCCAAATCCACGGCATTTTATTTTTTTTAATCAATAATTTTTTTGGACTAAAGAATTTCTTATTGATATGCAGGCAATCAGATACATGGACTTGTATACTAGGATTAACATGGACTTGTAAAGTTGTAAGAGTCGACTCCAGGCCACTACTTTTCTATAGACTTGACTTTGAAGTTTGAACAATGAACCTTCTTTCTCATCACTCAATCCTATCTAGGATTTTTATCTGGTTAATTTGCTATTTAGTAATCTTTGTCTAATCTTTAAATTTTGAGTTATACCTTACAAGCTAAGGGTACACGCATAAAAAATAAAAAATTAACCACAAAAAAAAAATAATAATAAAAAAAAAATCAAGAGTAGTTTTACTTTTTATAGGGAGTAAGAACATTTAAAGATATACATCGTATACATTTATGTGAAAGAATTATTATAGGGTAGTTTTGACAGGTTTTTTTTTTTTTTTTTTTTTTTTTTTTTGGTTTATGTTTATGGGAATGGTAATTATGATAACTTGATAAGATAGTTTTTTTTTAAAAAAAAAAATTAATTTTTAATTGTGAGTAAATAATGTAATTTTAAAAAAGTAGAGGGGTATTTTAGGAAAAGCAAAATTTATCGACGAAGAAATCTTTTTTCTATATATAGAACTTTTGATAATACACGCTATATTTTTTTAAGGAAACTAGAGTGTACCCGTGCAAAATGCACGGGATATATTTTATATTAGAAATAAATAAATAAATAAATATGATAAGAAAAAATTATATCAAATAAGGAAATTGATTTGATGTAGTAACTTAGGCCATGTTTTTTTTTTTTTTAGAGTTGTTGTATTTTGATTCTCTGTTCAAATCTGCTTTATTGAGTATTTTTAGTAATCTGCCGACACCTATTCTGCTCTGCTGAAATCTGATATTCAATGTTTTGCTCATAAACTCAAAAAAAAAAAAAAAAAAAAAAAAAAAAAAAAAAAAAACTGGGCCGACTCTTATATGTGGTTGGCCACAAAATGTGCCCAACTATTATGAGGGCTATTTTGTTAAATCTATAGAGGTTACTCATTCTGTGTTATAGGGGATACTTAGTTAATAGCTTTTCGGTGAGGCCAGTCATACAAATAGCGTGTTGTACATTTTATTATTATTATTATTATTATTATTATTATTATTATATTATTATTATTATTATTATTAATATTAATATTATTATTATTATTATTAATATTATTATTATTATTATTAATAGTTAATGGTTTGTAAAAAAATAAAATTAAAAAAAAAAGAACTCAAATGCATGAGATTTGAGTTTTGGAGATTTGGAGGGTTGTGGTGAATTGGCTCTGCAATTATATTATAGATTATTTTTTTTATTTTTATTTTTTTTAGAAGATTTTGTGTCATTAATCCATGTTAAATGTGTATTTGTAATTAATGTCATTGTGTTTATTTGGAATACTTAATGATTATATGTTTATGTTTTGTTTCAAGTTAACTTAATTTTTATTTTTAATTACAGGGAGATTGCATTCATGCCCCGCCAACTTTGTACAATTTCTTCCAAAATTAATTGAAAGAAAGGTTTACGTCATTGGATACTTTTCAATCATTACAAATAAAAAGCAATATCGCACACATTGTCAGTGACACCAAAATAATGATTTAAATTTTCAAAATACTATTGTTAAGGCGATTGGGGACGATGAAAAAATTCCAATGCATAGATTTGATTTTGTACAATTAAAATTTTTAGATCACTTTCACAACAAATTTTCACTTCCCGGTAAATATATATATTGATTTATTTTATAAGACTATAAAGATTAATTTTATATAAATTTAATTTTGTTAACATGTTTTATTTATCCATTTTGATTAGTTGGAAGAGATATGAGTGTGAACGAAATTAGTGATTATTGAAATAGAAGATAAATAGTATACATGTTTTTATTATTTTTTATATTTTTATTTTTTAAAAAACAACGAATAATGATTTAGGATTTAAATCATTAATCATTAAAAAAAAAAAATCTTTTCACATTAAAGATTTTATCATAAAAAATCATATTTACAATTTTTTTTTTAATATATCATATTAATTAACAATCACAAATACAATACAAAACAACAATAAATAAAGTCATATTATAAATTACATTAAAAAAATATACTTTTTGTAATAGGCAATAGCACTTTAATTAAAATAAAATGTATTTTTTTGTCTGAAATTATTAAATAGTAAAATAAATCAAATAATTTTTAAAAATAACTTAGAATCTATATGAAAATATATTATCTGGAGATTTTTATATGAAAAAACCGTGCATCGTACGGGGCTTCGTCTAGTAAATAATATATTGGGAATGTGGGATGGGTATTTGGGTAGTTATTGGTTTGTTAAAAAATAAAAGAAAAAAAAATTAAAAAAGAAAAAAAAAAAAACTCAAATACATGAGATTTGAGTTTTGGGGATTTGGAGGGTTGTGGTGAATTGACTCTGCAATTATATTATAGATTTTGTGAAAAACTACCTATTATAGTCCAGAATTTGCGAGAAACTACCTATTAAAAAAAAAATTGTAATTGACTACCTAGCTTTTGAAAAATGTTGTAATTTACTACCTTAAGCCGGATTATGAAGTTTGACCAAAATTTTCCGGCGTTAACTTGGTCACGTGATACTTAGTGACCATCACGTGGGAAAATTGTGAGAAAAATTTGGGAAAGAAAAGGTTATTAAGTGTCACGTGATGGTCACGTGAGCAAGTCAACGGCCTCAACGGCGGAGAATTTTGGTCAAACTCCTTCATAATCCGGCGTAAGGTAATAAATTACAACATTTTTCAAAAATTAAGTAGTCAACTACAATATTTTTTTTAATAGGTAATTTCTCGCAAATTCTAGACTATAATGGTAGTTTTTCATAAAATTACCATTTTTTTTATTTACAACCTCAGTTTACAATTCAGTTGTATTTATTCTTGTTTTTGCGCGTCAAGTCATGAGAACTATGCGTTGACTCGTACAATTACGACTTTTTAATGTTAATACGTACAACAAAGACACTAAATGTATGCCCACATGCAAGAGTACGTACTCTTACCATAAGAGCTTTCAGTCTTTAGTTTTTAGCGTGGAATCTACTCTTAGGGTGCAGAAACCGTGTATATATCAAACCCTAATTAAACGCCCAAAGGCGTACTTTTTTCTTGGTAAACAAGACCGTGTTAAATGGGCACCTCTCAGGCTCCGACATGTTAGACCCAGAAAGCAAGAGCAAGAGATTATACAAGTTTATCACTCTAAAACTTAAATAAATCAATAACTTTTTATTAAATTTGAATTTCACAAATATCGATATAATTACGAAAATGTCATACTGACTAGTCATTTTCGTTAATTTATTATGATTTTGTCAATTGATAAACAAAATCAGTTTATAAAGGTAATAAAGTGGGGCTCCCTCTAAGAATAATGAAGCCAGCGGGAATTAAGACTCAAGGGGGGCAAAACTTAAAAATCCTTTTGTTTTATAACAATTGCAACACTTTGAGTACTTTTGCAATATTCATCATAAGCTTACTTTAACTAAAAATTTTACTAATAAATAAAAGTATATGCATACCATATAAATTATTTTTGGATTAGTCTTAAGGTATATTTTCACTATATTAACCTTTTATATTTCATAATAACCTTTTATAGTGAGTTGTAGAGTAGACTTTTTTCGTATCTAGATTTATTCAACATGTCAATCTATTGACTTTCCCATCTTCCTCTTCCTTTGTAACCTCTTTTAAACTCTCTTCAACTATGTAGTTGTTAATGGTGATTAAGTCTCCCTCTTTATTAGGATTTAATCACGTGTTGAGGGTTGCAGTTAGTGTCGAGCTAAACTTGCAAATTATTTTTGGGCCCCTGTTCAACAATTCAAAATGGGGTCTTCTTCATAAATTTAATACCTAATTTTTACTTCAAAATGGGGATTTCTTTTTTAAATATAAAATTGAAAACCGAGTAAAATGCATATATAGAAAAATTTGGGGGATTAACAACTGTTTAATAATTAACTAGTGTATATCCCGGGTGTAAGGAGGGCAGGTGATTCCATCGTAAGGGGTACTCTACTTAAATGCCCTTGGCCACTTAAAAGTCTAGGACTTTACACTTGTTAAGGTGTAGTAGGATTTGAATTCCTGATTGTTTGGGGGACCTTGAATTAGGATTGATTCTATCATCACGCTTTTTTGTAAGAAACAAGTAGGAGTCGCCAATGAGTTTTAGGAAAAACTCATAAACCTCGTTCATGCCTTTCTTCCATGTGGAGTTCATGGAATAATTAGCACAAATCATAAATTTACCCATGCCCAAATTGGTCTATAAGCCAGAAATGAGTTCGGGAGCAAGGGTACTAAGATAACGTTTCTTTTAGAGGGGAATCCTCATCCTAGCCCTAGTACGACCTCTACAAGCTCTTCCTTTTTCACAATTTCATCACTAAACAATATATGCAACGCGATACCTAAAACTATGTTAGTTGGTTTTATGTACAAGCATTAATTAACGTAAGAATTACATCGCAAAGGCGTTATTCTTATTTAATAATATTCGTGAAAGAACAATAAATAAACAAGATTCGCCTTGGCTTAGGTGATCAACTTACAATTATTTAATTCAATTCTAGTCTTTATTTAACGCAAGATGCTATGTGGAATTGATTAATTAATTATTTTAAAAGTGGTCAAACAACACTAATTAATTAATTAATTAAAATCCTTTTAATCAAGAAAATAATGGTGGTTTAACTAAGTGCTCAAGAATTTACCACTTCTCTTTGCTAGATCTCCGTTTAGAACACTTATGGATACCTTCTTAGCTTGTTGGGGAGCCTCCACCGTAGTAACAAAGTGTCGAAAGGGTGAGTGTTTAGGACAAGAGGGCTAGGTTGCACAAGTTCACAAGTTATTTCGCCAGAGTTTTTATATTAATTTCTGTCTGTTGAAGCCTCAGTTTAAGCTCGTATTTATATATAAGGATTAGGTTGAGGGTTTCGAGCAATCTGCGGCAGCAGGTGTCGCGCGCAACAGATGAAGTTGCGCGCGTTATAGAGTTGCGCTGCTATATGCAGCGCAACTTTTGGTCTTGCGCCCAGCTTTTATGGTAAGATTCGATTTTATAATTTCCGTATAATTTCCGAATAATTACAAATCTTCTGCGGAAGTTGCGCTGGGTGTCGCGCGCAACTGAAATAGTTGCGCGCGGCAGCCCAGCGCGACTTTGTGAGATGCACGCGGCTTTTTTTGCGGCAGCACTAAGTTTTAACCTAGACGCTCCTAAATCCGTCATTATTAGGGTTTAAGCACGGGCTTAAGCCTAATTATCATCGGGTTTAGTTAATTGGACCTTTGTTTTGGCTTTTCTTTAATTTGGGCTAGTCTTTTGTGTTTTGTGACTTAACCAGTTATCCATAAGTTTTCTTCACTTTTATCCAACACGAAGATGGCTTTATTTATCGTCATTGCACTTCCTGTAGGGACAGGAGTCCAAAAGTAGATGTCTATTGTAACCCCCACTTTGATCGAGTCTAGAATAAACGATGATCAAAGTAGTTAAGGAAATAAATCCGAGACTCATTCTGCGAAGTTCTCTAAGGATAGAGAATCTTTCAGTAATGTTTAAGAACGTCGAAACGATCCTTGGTTCGTTAAGTGTTTAAAACAAGTAGTTATTAAGGCTAGAAAAAGTCCTTCCTAGTCTTAACGCGCTAAAGAATCTAGATTGATCCTTTACAATTGTAGAATGCTCTTACAAGTAAAAGTATTCCGGGTGATGTCAGGTCATGAAAAGAAATCGGTTTTAAAAGAATAAAAGGGGAGGATTTCCTCTCAATCGGGTCATCGTTGGTCTAAAGTCCCTCGATATGTCATTAAAACTTTAGCCTGACTTTAACAAAGTAAAAGATGAAAAAGGGGGTTTTTAGTATTCGAGCCGAAATGGTCCGGCATTCGAGCCGGACGTCCACAAGATAGAAATACATGTCTCAAGACTGGAGGCATATATCCAAATTTAGTGAGAGGGAAGAAAGTCAGCAACTCTCTCATCAGTTTTGTCCACAAGATGAGTACACGTGTCTCAGGACTGGGGGCACGTGACTACATAGGCGCGACATCGTCTCGTCGCTTCTTTATACAGGGGCGGATTCGACACCCTAACTATCTGATAAGTTAGTAAGCGCACTAACTACCGTATTTGCTCCCATTCAAGAAGTGCTTGTTCCTGAAAGTTCGGCGCGCCTGTCGACTAGTTAAGCTAACGCCTACAATAATTCTCTACCTATTAGTTCCGAGAGGTAGATCTCGCAAAGCTTGGGCTGAGTGAAATTTTACGCATCACCTACGCCTTATAATTTTGCACCATACGATACGCCATTTTCATTTTTACGCTGCATGAAAACGCCTTCCTTTTTGCTTCGGACGTGAAAAAAGAAGAGAACCTGGACATTTGTCACGTCAGTACAGTAAAATAACAAACCTTTCTATGGATGCTTTTACGTAAAGCACCACCACGGAACGTTTTAAGGCACTCTTACGAAAAACGTTCAAAACTTATGCTTGGGGAAGGCATAAAGCACGGTGTGCATGCAATATGATGCAAAAAAAAAAACTGCAATATGCAAAGCAATTAAAAAGATTTTGATGATTTGCGCGCCATTACGTCTAATAACGAGCAAAAACCGTTCACAAAATGATCAAACGGATCAAAATCAAACATTCGGTCTTTTAGTGACCAGTATCCGCGCGCAACTCAAAAGGTTGCGCTAGCCAAGCGCGCGCACATCTTTCTGAGTTGCGCTGGTATGTCACGCGCAACATCTTAAGTTGCGCTCGACATTTATGTCAGTAAAATGAAAATAGCAGGCGCGAATTTTCATTTCGCCATTTTTCCCTTCCTTCGCCATTTTTCGACTCTTTCTTTCTCTAAAAAGATTAGTTTTTTGCAATTTTTGAGGCTAAAGGAAGCTAATCTCATTCTCAATTCATATTTGTCGTAATCCGATGTAAGTTTTTTGCTAAAACTTGCTCTTTTTTTGGCTGAATTCGAACAATTTTTGAGTCGTTAAACCCCAAATTTCATATTTGGGGGTTTTCGATTCGGCTTATTTTTCTTGAAATTGTTTTCTCTATGTTGTTATGCTATGTTTAAGGAGTGTTTTGCGACAAATTTCATGAAAAATAGTTAAGTATTGAACCTTGTATGAGCATTTCTTGTTTCGAGTTCGTTCTTGCTTCTTTTTTCGAATTTTTGCTTGATTTTCTGTTATTTTGTTTGCCCATTTCGGTTATACTTGTTAATTATGCAACAATTGTAGTATTGGAACTAGTTTTGCTTCCATAATTAACATTTTGAAAATTATGAATCCGAAAAAATGGCGCGAAGTGTATACTTAGCCTATTTTCACCATATTCGAACTCTAAATTTGTTTGGTAGACGATAATCATGTTTATATTACTGTTATTCGTCTAGAATTAGTTGATTCTCTAAGATTTTAGAAGATAATCTCTTGAATGCTTAGTTGAAACTGGTATAGGATGGCTTTTGTGGGTGTTAAAAGCCCCCATTTACTGAGTTTAATTGCAGGTATCGTAGCCCCCAAGTATGGGTTACATTCGATTTTCGTGTTTTGCCCTATCGGTAGCCGTTATGCTGCCGAAATGGATCTGGAATACGTATATTAGTTTAGTTTAGGAAATAAAATAAACTAATTAAGGAAGTTTTATCCGTCATAGCATGGACTCGCCTCCGTTTGTCGATGCTGAGGAGGTTCTTGTTGGTCCGGATGAGGCGATTCGTCCTCAGAAAAGGGTAACTCGTCCTCAAGAGGAGGTTCGAGAGCGACGTGTCGCAGCCAATCGACGTCGCCAAGAGGAGGTGGTTTGGGAGGCTCCTCCCAACTAGGACTCTAGGGTCCTTAACTGGGACCCAGACCACCACGTTTCTATCCGAGGGTGGCGCGGCATCGTGAGGTTTCCGCGCCTTTGTCTCTTTCTTTTCCTTTGTTTCTTCTCCTTTTTAAACTATAACCATTTTTTTATTTTTAGAGTGAGCCTGACATGCGTTTGTACGGCTCTGGTGACCTGCGAGCCCGTTTTGAGCGTTTGCCCGAGGTGGCAAAGGAGATTGTAGCACTTTCTGGGATTGACTCCCAGCTGCCGGCTCTTCGGGATTTATCGAGCCAGTCTACATCGTCAGCTTTCCTCCGTGGATTGCTGGAGTTTTGGTGGGATTCCACCAACACTTTCCACTTTCCATGGGGAGAGATGACGGTTACCCCTTTTGATTTCTCTATGATTACGGGTTTTCCTTTCGGAGGCGAGCCTGTAGCTACAGAGCTTGTAAAGGGGTCAGACGAGAGATTGCGCGACCTTGTGGGGGACCGTCTTGCATCGGCCTTTCACGTGTACGCGCAATATTGTCCGTACTCGGTTCTTGCCGACGAGTTGTCGGCTGATGAGCTTGATCTGTAGTGTACACTTGAGCAGCTGGCTCGGATAAACATTGCCCACGTTCTTTCCGTCACCATCTTGAGTGATCGAGGAGAGCGTTTCGCTATTGGGTTACTTATTTGCCTCAGCGATTTGGGGCAAGTAGGTAACCTAAGTTGGGTGGAGGTGTCGTATGCCCGTATGCTTACGGTTATGGGCAAGGCGACCCGGGTCATGGTTTCCGCGGCAACTACTGAAGTGCCTCGGATCTCGCTTACATGGCATGGTCGTATCCTTGAGGTACGTGTTTTAAGCTTTTCCGGTTATTTATTTTCGTTTTTTCCTTTAGGCTTATCTTTTCTCGATTTCAGGCTTGGGGATACTCGTACCTGCCTTTCTTAGCCCCAGGGTTCTTGGGGCTACTCGTTTCCCTATCCGCCATCGATTGGTCGAGATTAAGAGGAGACGAGCTACTTCTGCCGGCGACTTTTGCCATAGGATTCTTTCGGCGACTGGTGCGTCGGTGAGTATTCCAAACTACATGTTCTCTCTTCGTTTTTTTATTTGACTCATTTTCTAACGATTTTTCATGTGGTTGTGTTTTATAGATCGATCTCCGTCCTTGGAGTTTGATCGTCGGAGTCCCTGAGGATATCCGGTCTGGCATGGTTCGTTGCCGTTTTCGGGCCCTCTATACGGGACTCTCAGTGTTCAAGAGGGCTGACGCTTGGTTTTTAGGCGAGCGTGTTCTCTTGGAGCTTTCGACCGAGGAGCCTTTGGTTCATGCGGATCCCCTGATCCGGATGCTGCGTCCGGACCTGCTGTCTACCGAGGACCGAGCTCAAGCGATCCTTGGTTATCCAGCGGAGCAGCTGTTGCTACCGGATGCTTCTTATCCGGCTTTTATAGCATCCAGGCTGACTCCTTTTCCGGCCTTTGTTCCGGTTAGTTTCCTAACTCTCTTTTTTCGTGTTTCTATTTATTTTTCGGAATTTTGACCCTTTTTATCGTTTTTTTTTTTTTGTCACATGTATTTTTAGCTGTTCGAGCTAGGTGGTTGGGTGCCTCCTACAGCGGAGATCACGTATACTGATGCTGTCGGATCGGTAATTCGTGAGACCCTTCCAGCGGCCAAGGATGATGAGGGGATACCGTTCGTACCTGAGACGGTTGAGTCGGTATGCCTTTTATGTATAGGTAATTAAATATTTTTATTTTTTTGTTTCATATACATTTGTTCACTAATTGTCCTTGTATTCTTGGAACAGGTTCCGCGAGAGACCGTGAACGGCATGGTGAGGACTTTACGCGCTTTCCGAGATGCTTATCGAAGAGCCCTCGTGACTTTGTCATGCCGTGATCATCGTATGATCGCGGTAAGTTTTATTATTTTATTTTATTTTTTCTCTTTGCAACGAAGTTATTACATTCCATGTATTAATATTTGTTTTGGATTTTGCAGGATGTGCAGCAACCGTCTAGTAGTCGCCAAGCACCCTGATTCCTCTTGTACACATTTATATATTTTTTAGGAAACTTATGTATATATATTTTTTGTATTATTTTTTTTTCTTTGTTTACATGTGTACATTAATGCGAAAAAAATTTTGAGGGAGGGAAAAGGTTCCCGACTTACCCCCATCGAAAAAAATAATAAACAAACTCCAAAAAGAAGGCAAAAAGAAGGAAAAAGAAAAAAGAAAAATAAAAAAGTAGGAAAATAATAGAAAATAACAAGAAAAAAGAAAAAGAAAGTAGGAAAACAATGGAAAAAATAAAAATAAAAGAAAACAAGAAAATAAAAAAGTAGGCAAGAAAAGGGACACAAAGTGTTAGAAGGCAAACGTATGATTCGTCTTAAGATTTCGTGAAGATTCCGTCATTATATGAGCCAAAATACGGAAATTAACCATAATTACATGTCGCGTCAGGGGAGTCACGCGCAACTTCGTGAGTTACGCGCAGCTGTTGCGCGCATGCAATTTTGTTGCGCGCGGGTGTCGCGCGCAACTCAGGAGTTGCGCGCACCACCTGTTAGTGAAATTTCCTTTAAGCCAAATTTGCCGAAAATTTGCCACTCTTGGGTCTATTTAAACGTGGTTTTGTGTAGGCTTTTGATCATCTCGCATTCATTCGCTTAGTAACATAAGAAATTAAAAGGAACTAATATCTCTAAAATCTTATTCTCTCTCTTTTTTTTTTTTGAACAATGGTGAAGACCTTTGAACAACGTTTGAAGCAATGGGTCACCTCCCTTTCAACCGAGGATAAACTAGCTTTCAAAATTTACCACTTAGACTCTTTATTGAATTACATGCAACTAGTGGTTAACTTTGATTTTCTTCATGCCGCCGTCAACCATTGGGACTCTAACCACCATCTTTTCTTGTTTAGAGGGGAAGAAATTGTCCCCCTTCCTGGTGAGTTCGAAGCCTTGCTAGGTTTCCATACAAACACTCTCCCCGTGACTTATTCGCCTACCTTGTCGGACCCCAAACCTATATTCCAAAGATTTTTTGGTTTGTCCGACAATGATATGACCAACATAGGAACTGAAGAAGGCGTGAACTTAATTCTATTTATTGAACACTTCATCACTCCTCGTGACAACATGACTAAACAACGCTTTAAAATTCGTGCTTTATGTTATTGTCTTGTTGTTAATTGTTTACTTAGGACAGGGAAAGAATACAGAGATTATTCAATGGTGTCCATAGTAGAGCAAATAGAGGGATGTCATTCACCTGCTCCTTTGGTTTTGGCGGAAACCGTGCTGTGCTTGAATCGCCATAGAGGAGATCCTAACGAAAACAGTTTCACCGGAAGTCCACTTCTATTACACGTACGTTTTTTTTTCGGTGTTTATCAGCGCAAGTAAAGAAGTTGCGCTGGCATGACCAACGCAATCTTCTGAGTTGCACGGAGAGGATGCGCGCAACTAATTTAGTTACGCGTGCCACCTGCCTGCTCGTGTAATAAATCGCAAAATAATTTATGTATTTTTTTTGTCTTTTTCAGATTTAGCTCATGGAGCGTTTGCGAATTGTTGATCAGCCTCAAAACCTTGAGGCTAATGGAGTAAAGATCTTCCCTGGACGTCGAATCCTTTATAAACATAAGAATGAAGAGGAATGGACGTCGTTTTTCTGTCATGGAGTTCTTAACATACGATTTGTGATTCCTTGGTGGAACATAAATAGTATGATTGGGAATAGTCTCAATTGCCCTTACATTAGGCTTTTAGGCCTATCTAGTACTACTTATATTTTTCCTTGTAGGGTGATGAGACAATACGGGATGAGGAAATACATTCCTCCGCAAGATTGTGATGCCCCTAAAGATGTGACTTTTAAACCCGAAAGGATTGCTCGTTGGATGGAATATTGGTCAAGTCTTCCTAAATGGGTAAGACAAAATCCTCCTGCGAATATCACATTATCTTCCTTTTATAAGGCTTGGATGAATGCGGCGGATAAGGGTGAGTTAAACAAGGCTCGATCTCAACTTCAAGCCACCACCGCTCGCAATCCACCTAAACCTTTGATGCATTCAACCACTACTACTCCTCCTAGTGGTCAAAACAAAGGAGTGAGAAGAAAGTTAGACTTCTCATCCCCTAAGGCTCGTTCGAAGGAAACAAAAAGAAAGGCTCCTTCCAAATCCAAGAAACAAGGTGTAAAAATTAAAGAACCTTCACCAAATACTCACAAGAAAGCTCCAATAGTCAAATGGAAAGGAAAACAGGTTGCAAAGGCCCTAATCCCAAAATTGAAAAACAATGTTTGGGTGAAAAAGAAGAGTGTAGGGGAAAGCTCCAAGGTTTCTGAAAATGTTGCGATGAAAACTACTCCTCCATCATCTGTGACAATCGAGGACATAGTAAAACCTTAGAGTACAATGTTACACAATTTTACCATTAGTTTTTTTTTCGAATAAAGTGTAATCACTACTATTTTTTTTTTTGTTTACTACCTAGTTCAATAATGTCTCTCTTTTGAATTTTGAATGAAATAAAATAAGCTTCATATTTTTATATTTTGATATAACCGAATTATAAATATTGCCTACGTATTCGCTTTGCAAAATCAAGTCTTTGCGTAGTTCTAATTTTTTTTATATTATTATGCATTTTTTTATTTTTTTTTTTATTTTTTCTTTAATCTCTTAGATAGAAATTAAATAAAAAAAAAGTAATCAAACCTTGTTTAAAAGAATTAAATCAAAGTTTAATTTTATTTTCCGAGCATATGTTATATTTAAAAAACACCCTCTTTTTATCGTAAGTAGAAATCGTACAGCATTCAAACGCAAAAAATCGGGTTCGCAGTTCATCATCAGGTGGCGCGTGCAACTTCTGGAGTTGCGCGAGCCTATTGCGCGCAACGTAATTAGTTGCGCGTGACATTCGCGCGCAACTATTCCTGTTGCGCGCGACACCTGTGCTACGAATGTCTCAAAAAAATTTATTTTTTTAAAAAAAATCGTATTATAACCCCCTAAGTGTGAAGATTTTTTCGTAATGTTTCAAAAAATTTGAACACTTAGAACGGTTTATTATTTCTAAATTACCCCCCCCCCCAAGTGTTATGTAGTTTACCGTGTTATTCGGTGAAATGCATAACACTTAGAATCTTTCAATCGAATTCTAATTAAAGTTGGTTGTATGAGTGAACGAGTTTTATCCGGATTTCATATGTAATATTTCTTAAGGCGATCAATGTTTATTAATAGGCGAATTTCATCTCCTCCAATATCCACTAATCTGACGGCTCCTCCTTATAGGATTTCAATTACGCGGTAGGGACCTATCCAATTAGGTTTGAATTTCCCTCTTGGATCGGTTGGTGGACCCCTAACCTCCTTTAGTACAAAGTCACCTTCTTTTATATTTCTAGGCTTTACCCTTTATTAAAATGACGCGCAATGCGCCTTTGGTAGACTTGTACATGATGCAAAGCTCTTAATCGTCGCTCATCGAGGAATAAAAGCTCTTCATACCTCGCTCTTACCCATTCAGCTTCCGGTAGCTTACTTTTGAGTACGATGCATAGGGATGGTATTTCCAGTTCGACTGGTTGAACTGCGTCCATTCCCAAAACTAAGGAGTATGGAGTTACCCCTATTGATGTTTGTATAGACGTTCTATAACCCCATAATGCGAAGTGTAGTTTATTTGGCCAGTCTTTGTATATTTCTGCCATTTTCTTAATGATGAATGTTATATTTTATTTGCCAACTCTACAGCTCCATTCATTTTAGGTCTGTATGGGGATGAGTGATGATGTTTTACTTTATAACGAGTTAAGAGGGTCTCGACTTCAGCTTTGAACTGAGATCCCTGATCACTAATGTGGAACTCCATATCTACAAAAGATGTTTCGTTCGAGAAACTTTGCGACATGTTTAGAAGTGATATTCACGTAAGAAGCAACATCAATCCACTTCGTAAAGTAATCAATGGCAACTAATACGTACTTGTGCCCTCCTGATCCTGTTGGAGAGACTTTTCCAATTATTTCAATTCCCCAAGTTGAAAAAGGCCAAAGGGAAGTGATATTGTATAGTTCAGATGGTGGAAGGTGTTGTAAATTAGCGAACATTTGGCACTGTGGAAATTTTTTAACATATTGTATGAAATCATGTTCCATAGTGGACCAATAGTACCCTTGCCATGAAATTATTTTTGAAAGCATTATACCATTCATGTGAGGTCCACAAACACCTTTATGAGTATATTCCATAAGGCGTGTGGCTTCCGGTTGGCCTATACATAGTAAGCTTTGACCATTAGGTCCTTTTTTTCATAATTGACCATTTATTAGACCATATTGGGCCGCAAGTGTTCGTAAGGCTCATTGGTCTTTCGATGAAGTATTTTCGGGATATGTGCTATGAGTAATATATTGGAGGATATGATCATACCAAGGATTGTCTCCTTCAATGTCATTTATTTCCTCCATTGCATTACAATACGCTGGTTCTTATCTTCTGTCAACGCATAATGGCATCATATTTAAGTGATCTGGAATGTTAATCATTGAGGCTAATTTTGCTAGCGCATCGGCAAATTGATTGTCATCCCTTTAGAGATATTTAAAATCAAAATGTTCAAAATGCTCGATGAGTTTCTCTAGATGTGCTTGGTATAATATCATTGTGGAGTTTTTTATTTTCCATTTTTTTTAACATATGATTTATAATTAAACTGGAGTCTCCATATACCTCTAATTTTTGCACACCTATGCTAGTTTCTGCTTCTAATCTAATAATGCACGCTTCACATTCTGCGGCATTATTAGTGTAGACACCCATTTGTGTCTCCCCAAAACCAAACCCAGTGATGAGTACCTTTCACGTCGAATCATAATCGAATGAGGTGAAAGTGTGGAAAGTCTAGCGTTGCGGATAGTTTTAATTTCTTTTCTCTTCTCATTGTTTTTGAAAATTTATTTTAAGAAAACAGTCAATCCAGTTTGGTTGGTCCATGATATGGGTACAAAAGTCTAGCCCAATTCCGATGAATATTGAGGAAGTTATGGCCAATTTACTAAACTGGGCCCGGTTTGAACCTTATATGCAGCCCAATGATCTAGAGGAGGGCCTAATATGATTTATCATTCCTAATGCAATTAGGAATGATTTTAGTCTTCTAGATTCTTCTAGAAGGTCCTTTTCATTCCAAATTCAATTAGCATTGATAAATTGACTTTTGTTGACTTTTCAGAGTTTTAATTAAAATCAAAGAGCATTTTTGAGGAAAATATATGATTTTATCCTCCTGTACAGCAAAATATATCTGATTTTAGAAAACGCGTCAAAAACAGGTTTAGCGTCCAACGCCAGCCATTGGCGCCTGGAACTAAGCCTGGCGCCTGGCGCCAATTAGCTGGTGCTGGCGCCAGCTCTGTTTTTTCGTGCGCCAATACTCTGCTTTGTTAATTTTATCTTTTTGGCTGATTTTCTATAAATAACGTATTAAAAACTTCGTTTTCAATCATCAACAACCAACTTTTCAATTGTATTCACCTACAATCAGTTTTCAATTCTCTCTCATTCTCCTTAATCATTCGCTAATTTTCATCAAGATTTCCCTAATCATTCACCATCACTTTCTCTCTCTTTTCTAAACTAGTTTTTTATATACAAAATTCCGCATTCGCAAGATCTAGAAACACCTAGCCATATTCGAAGTTGCCTTCGCCCTAGACGTGAAAGGTTTAATTTCTGAGGGTTTGGTCCCAAATCTCTCTTTCAATTATTTAATTTAATTGTATTGTTTGTTTTTGTTTTCCTTGAAGTTACTAACGTGTGTGTTTTGTTATTAGAAAGAGGTACGAAGCATCAAAGTAAGTACTTTAATGGTTTTTATTGATGTTATGATGTAGAAATCATTTTTATATTGTTATTGTGATATTCCCAGTATCATGTTTAGGGAAAAGGTTATAATATCAAATATGCTTATTATGATTCCTGCGATGCTTCCTATGTTCTTCGTAATATTTATGATTGTTAGTATCATGTTAGGGTTAAAGATTTGATTTTTATTGCTTAGTGACATGCTAGGGTTTGTTATTAATCTTGTTAGTATCATGCCTATGATCTTGCTATTATTATGCTTTAATATTAACATGAACATGATTATGATTATAATTGTTATAATTCATGATGATTATGAACATTATTATTATTATTATTATTATTATTATTATTATTATTATTATTATTATTATTATTATTATTATTATTATTATTATTATTATTATTATTATTATTATTATTATTATTTATTATTATTATTATTATTATTATTATTATTATTATTATTATTATTATTATTATTATTATTATTATTATTATTTTGATGATGATTATTTTATTTATGATATTATTATTATTATTATGACTATTATAATTTTATTGTCATGATATTTATGGATTATCATTATGTTGCTTGATACATTATATTTATTTATTGCTTGATCACACCTTTTATGCATGTTTAAAGTGAATTGGTACTTGTAATCACGCTTAATAAGATAATTAATAATCTTGTTTAGGGTTAATTATGATTATAATTCAAGTGATCGCCAATAATAGTATATTTGTGCATTAATATTCAACCAACATAGATTAAACAGGTTTAGGGTTAATCCTATTGATTGCATGTTAGTCAGAAAGCGCACAAGAATACAATCAGAATAAAGTAGAGGCTTATTATTAGGGCAGGTTCAATCTCTTTTAGGTTGGATTTGTACCATCATCCCCGAACCCTTATTTGGTTCAAGACCTTATGGAGTTAACGATCTCTTGAATCGTTAAGGGGTGTAACCTTCACCCTGTGATCGGTTTACAAGTTCCTAAAACTTGTTGGCGACTCTTTTGCTCTATCTTCTTCCCTTTTGGACGCCACCGTACTTTAGTGTATGATCGCAGTGGGGTTCAAGCTAGGGATTTAACGCTTGAAATTATTCCCTACAATTTTTGGCGGCTCCACTAGGTACGATTTCTATTTTAATTCCTGAATTTGTTTCGGCAATGATTTAGAATGAGTGGATGAGACTCGAAATGTTCTAAGTATTTCACGTCCGTAATTTTGATTAACATTATTGTCATATGCATAAAAAGATCTCATTGGAAAGACCATCCGTAATGAGTAAAAAACATAGGATTTTACACGTAGGAAATTTGAGAAATATCTTTCACAACTAAGACCGAAATAACACCGCGTGAAACTAGAAAATTTTATCGATCACAGACAGCTGCTGAGGCATGTGGGAAGTAGCGCCAGAGGCCAGAGCTTGGCACCAGACTTTTAGCCGTAGCGCCAGACGCCAGCTGTAGACACCTAAAAATGTCTACCCAAAACCAAACCCGTTGATGAACACCTTTCACCGCCATTATTTGTCAAGTTGAGTATTTAATCTTTGGAGTGCTTAAATCCATGTTCTATCCAATATATTTCATGAACCAATCCAATTTCTAGCTCATTTCCCTAAACCATAACCTATTTTTCTACTTTTCGTGTCCACATCGCAAAACTGAGAGAAACTGATTTTATGGCTATAAAATTTTGATCCAATTATTATTTTTTTGGATAGGCCTTTAAATAAGCTTTCCAACCGTATATCATAATCCCAATTCCGAGCTATAACGAAAAAGATATGAGCACATCACTAATCTCGGCCTAAAACCGACACCCTTCCACTAAAACGTCCATATCTTAAAATCTAGATATCATTTTGACTTGATTCGAATTGGTTTAGAAAGTAGACTTGATAAGCTTTCCAATTATATATTATATGCCTTATTCCAGGTTACGGATCAAAAGTTATGATTATTTTAAAAACGGGTAAAAAAACTGAAATTACCGCGCAGCAGCAAAAATGCCGCGACGCGGCAAAAGCTGACGTGTCACGGGGCTGATTCCCGTGACACGGTGCCCATTTTAGTATTTCTGCACAATTTTCTCCCGTGTCACGGTGCAATTTCCCGTGTCACGGTGCCCATTCCTTGACACAGGAATATTCCGTGTAATTTCCGCGTACTTTTTACACCGTGACACGGCATACTACACTGTGCCACTGTGGACAATGCCGTGTCACGGCATTTCTTCCCGTGTCACGGTGCACATCCCGTGCCACGGGATTGCTCCGTGTTTTTCTCTGCGTAATCCCTAAACGCGTTTTCACTTCCCGTAACCTAAATATTTCCCGTGTCACGCAAATTTGTACCGTGTCACGGGAAAGTTTCCCGTCTGACGGTGGGATTTCCCGTGTCACGGTACACTTTGCCGTGACGCGGGATACTTTTTTAGGGTTTTTATCATTTTAGGGTTCTGTGTGCTCCCTCAGCACATTTTCTCTATAAATACCCCCTCATTTCTGATGTACGGGGCACCAATAATCATTCTCTCTCACCTTACACCAAAAATCATTCTCTTCTCCCTCTTTAACCTAATTTCTAGCCTCCTTATTCTTCCATAACAATTCCCCTAAGAACTCCAAGGAGTCTATACTTAACCCGAGGTTCCGTCCTTAAACCAAGGTGTGAAAGGTACAAATAACTTAGGGTTTGGACAAAATCAACTCTACTTTTTATTTCATTTAATTTTCATTTACTTTATATTTTTTTTATTGAAGTTACTAACAGTTTATTCATGATGTAGCAATTTAAAGGAACGTGCTGAATGTAAGTAATTAATTAAATTAATTACTCTTATTTTATTTTATATTGCTAGTATCATTATTAGGTTATTTTATATTTGATTTGACTAACGCTATTATTGTTAAATTGCTTCCAATATTAATGTTTATTTTATTATATTTATTGATCGCCATATTGCATGTTTAAAGGGAATATGTAATTGAAAATCACGCCTAATAAGATAATTTGGACAACCGGTTTAGGATCCTTTTTAATCTTGTTGTTTAATCAAGTGATCACAATATTTTAGAATTATGTGTTGCATTAATATTCAACCAATTTAGCCTAATAATAGTTTGGAACAAATTGAATCTTTGTTTGTATGCCTTTGAGATCGCAGGAATCATTTTTCACTATAAGAATCGAGTAGAGGCCAATACGGGCGAATGGGACTCCATGACTCACTTCGTACCATCATCCCCGATCCTCCTTTCGTGGTTCCGAACCATATGGAGTTAGTAATCTCATGGATTATGAATGGGGTGTAACCTTCACGGGTCAATCGTTGTTGCCTTCGTTTTCCCTTTATTCGTGGTTGCCTTTTATGATCCGTGAACGGTTTACAAGTTCCTTAAAAACTTGTTGGCGGCTCCCTACTTTCCTTGTCCCTAATCGTATACGTCAATTCCCACTTCCTATGAGTGCCAAGCATATTCACACATGCTTTTAACGTAGGCGCACTTCGAGCGACGCCTACACCAGCATTGGCGCCAGGCGCTACAGTTAAAAACTGGCGCCAGTCTCTGATTGCTGGCGCCAACCTCCCCCAATACCGCGCCAGAAATATGCGTCCTAATTTCGACCAGTTTTTCGTATTGTTTGCTCAATTCTACTTCTTGATTGAATTTTTTCTCACTTTTCTGAAACCCATATGTGTTCTACATATGGACATAACCCTTTGGGAATTCATGCTCCATCTACCTGATTGAACGCTCCATGCAACAAAGGGTACATCCGAGATTGTTGAATTCACCAAGCCATGGAAGCGAGTTTTTCCAAAAACTTATGGTGTCCCATCCACTCGCGCCAACCCTTCACGGTTAGGCTTCCGCGCGGTGCATCCGGACAATTAACCATGGACCCTCTATTAACTAAACCATATCCCGAACTTTAGAGAACTAGAGCCATGGTTAGGTTGCAAACTCATTGCATCATATTGTGCCTACTTGACTAATTATGCATTATTTGTTGTGCATATATTCTATGTTTTTCTTAACCGTTTGTTTGACTTGTGTTGAGATTAAATAAATTAATGACTTAAAGAACTTTGCCTAATTAATTAATTAATTAATTAATTTGAGTCAATAAAGTCTAATATTTTAATCAGAATTGACCTAGTACGACCTTAGGCATACCCTTGTTGATTAATAACACCGAAAACAGTCCCAAATTGAAGCTCCAGTATTGGCGCCAAAATCTGGACTGTAGCGCCACCCTGTGGAGTGTGGCGCCTGGCGACAGCTCTGTCATTTGGCGCCAAGCTCCACAGTGCGACGCTAGTCCTGTCGTTTGGCCGACAGTTCGGATTATTGGTCGAGTCATCACCTAGTGTCTAATTAACCAGTTTACTAATTAATTCGGTTAATTTTCGCTGTCAATAGTACTTGGTCGAGTCATTAATTGAGTCTAGTCACATAGTCTAGCCACATGGTCATGACACGAGTCTTAACATGTCACCTACACTCACTAGTCTTAGCACACACTTTGAGTACACATCACCATGACCATATCTTAGGTCCATGCATGAGTCGGTCTTTTCCGTCATTTAAGTTGGGGGTACACTCTATTCCTAATTCTTCATATCCCTCCATCTAAATCTTTTTTCACATTCTATTCCAATCTTTCTTCACTTCCTCCATCCATTGCATGTTGAATAAAGTTTGAGTCAATTAATTAACAATAGATGTCCCCAAATCCCTTTTCCACAGTACTTGGTCGAGGAGAGAAGGGCGATTAATCAAGGACAACCTCTTTATTCAATTCTCACTTTTTGATAAACCAATTCGTCAAAAAAGGAAGGCTAAAAAGATAATGGCAACTCAAGAGGAAGTTAATGAACTTAGGAGTCAATTGACTAACGTGACTGAGACACTGAAGCTACTCACACTCAAGATCAATGATCCCGTGAAGCAACAACGACAAATGAGCCTCATGCAAGAGAGTCTAAGCAAGCTATCTAGTGACTATAAATTTCAGGGCATGAGTTCACAAGGGGTCTCGCTGGACAAGGAACTTATTCCGCATAAGTTCAACGCCACTGACATCCCAAAATTCAAGGCAACAGATAACCCTTACTTCCATTTAAGAGCTTTCGAAACCATATTGAGTATTAAGGGTATTGTAGACACCTAAAAATGTCTCCCCAAAACCAAACCCGTTGATGAACAGCTTTCACCGCCATTATTGGTCGATTTGAGTACTTAATCTTTGGAGTGCTTAAATCCATGTTCTATCCAATATATTTCATGAACCAATCCAATTTCTAGCTCATTTCCCTAAACCATAACCTATTTTCCACTTTTCGTGTCCACTGAGAGAAATTGATTTTATGGCTATAAAATTTTGATCCAATTATTATTTTGTTGGATAGGCCTTTAAATAAGCTTTCCAGCCATATATCATAAGCCTAATTCCGAGCTATAACGAAAAAGATATGAGCAAAACACCAAACTCGGCCTAAAACCAACACCCTTCCACTAAAACGGACATATCTTAAAATATACATATTATTTTGACTTGATTCTAATTGAGTTGGAAAGTAGACTTTATAATCTTTCCAATGATATATTATATGCCTCATTCCAAGTTACGGATCAAAAGTTATGATGGTTTTAAAAACGGGTAAAAACCTGGAATCACCGCGCACAGTGCAATTCCACCGTGTCACGGGAAATTGCACCGTCTGACGGTGGGAATCCCCGTGACACGGTGCCCTTGCTGTGACGCGGGGCTATTTCGTGTCCTATTTGCGTTCTTCGTACCTAAACAACTCCCGCGTCACGGCATTTTCCACCGTGTCACGGGAATTTACACCGTCTGACGGTGGGATTCCCCGTGACACGAAGCTGTTTCCGTGTAATTTCCGCGTCTCCCATACCGTGACACGGTGTACTGTACCATGTCACGGTGGATACTTTCGTGTCACGGTACCTGTGCCGTGTCACGGGACATTCCGTGTCTTTTCCGCGTAAACCCTTAACGCGTTTTCTTTCCCGTTTTCTGAAAATTTCCCGCGTCACACTAAAAATGTACCGTGTCGCGGGAAAGTTTATCGTCTGACGGTGGGACTTCCCGTGTCACGGTACAGTTTGCCTTGTCACGGGATACTTTTTTAGGATTTTTATCATTTTAGGGTTCCGTGTGCTCCCTCAGCACATTTTCTCTATAAATACCCCCTCATTTCTTATGTACGGGGCACCAATAATCATTCTCTCTCACCTTACACCAAAAATCATTCTCTTCTCCCTCTTTACCTAATTTCTAGCCTCATTATTCTTCCATAATAATTCCCCTAAGCACTCCAAGGAGTCTGTACTCAACCCGAGGTTCCGTCCTTAAACAAAGGCGTGAAAGGTACAAATAACTGAGGGTTTGGACCAAATTAACTCTACTTTTTATTTAATTTAATTTAATAATTTTAATTGGATTTATATTTTTATTGAAGTTACTAACAGTTTATTCATGATGTAGCAAATTAAAGGAACACGCGGAATGTGAGTAATTAACTAATTAATTACTCTTATTTTTATTTTAATATTGCTAGTATCATGATTAGGTTAATTTTATATTTGATTTGACTAACATTATTATTGTTGAATTGCTTCCAATATTAATGTTTATTCTATTAGTATTTATTGATCACCATATTGCATGTTTAAAGGGAATATGTAATTCGAAATTACGCCTAATAAGATAATTTGGACAACCGGTTTAGGTTCCTTTTTAATCTTGTTGTTTAATTCAAGTGATCACAAATATTTTAGAATTATATGTTGCATTAATATTCAACCAATTTAGCTTAATAATATATTGGAGCAAATTGAATATTTTATTTGTATGCCTTTGAGATCGCAGGAATCATTTTTCACTATAAGAATCGAGTAGAGGCCAATACGGGCGAATGTGACTCCATGACTCACTTCGTACCATCATCCCCGATCCTCCTTTCGTGGTTTTGAACCATATGGAGTTAGTAATCTCATGGATTATGAATGGGGTGTAACCTTCACGGGTCAATCGTTGTTGCCTTCGTTGTCCCTTTATCGTGGTTGCCTTTTATGATCTGTGAACGGTTTACAAGTTCCTTAAAAACTTGTTGGCGGCTCCCTACTTTCCTTGTCCATAATCGTGTCCCTTATCGTATTATGTCAATTCCCACTTCCTATGAGTGTCAAGCATATTCACCACATGCTTTTAACGTAGGCGCACTTCGAGCGACGCCTACAGGTATCGATAAGAAGGTTTTCCCCTCTCTATTCTCACTATCTCTTGAAACCGTTTGCCAACAATGGTACTTCTCCCTTGACAAAGAGAAAACCTCTACCTGGGAATCGATAGTAAACGCTTTCATTGATAGATACAAGTGCAATATTCAAGTTGAAACCGATCATAGACAACTTGAGATGCTAAGACAAAAAGAGAATGAAGGTTTTACTTCTTTCTTTAATAAGTGGAGGGAAACTTCCGCTAAGATGATTGAGGTCCCTACCGAAAAGGAGTCAGTGAGGATGTTTATCAAGAATCTCCAAGCGAAGTATTCGAAGCATTTAAAATATCAACACAACTTGAATACTTTCAAGGCCGTTTATGACATCGGAATTGAAATCAAAGATGACCTCGCAAAGCAAAAAGCTACTAACAATAGTAACCACGGTGCCTGGAAAGGAAAGAAGAACAACAATCCTTCTTCTTCCGAAAACGCCCACTCTAGTAACAATGTTAGTACCTTTGATCTCAGTGAAGTTTTAGCCATAGATAACCAAGGATCTAAGAAGCAACTAAGGAAAGACTTCACCCCCATTGGGATGAGCTACGATACTGCCTTCGATCGACTCCATTCCAAAGGACTCATTACTCCCATTGGACATATTCAAGATCCCGCACCTGAAAAGAGATTTCCTAGTTGGAATCCAGACGAACACTGCAAGTACAATCAAGGTAGGGGTCATACTACTGAGAGCTGTTGGAAGATAAAGGAGGCTATCCAACATTTGATTGATAATAACAAGATTCCCATGCCTCTAGTTAACAAGAAGAGTGAGTGATGATAAAGGAAACAACACAAGACAAGAGGCGAGCTTCAACGACAAGATTTCGCGACCTCTTTTTTCTATTTCTTTTTTATTTACCCTTTCCCTAATAAGTCTAGCATAGGCACCTTTTTATTCTCCTTAAATTTATTCTGTAGAATCATTATGTATTTTCTTTTAATAAAATGAGCATTTATTTCCTTATATATGATCATTTCATTATATTGCATTTTAAAAAAAAAAAACAAAAAAAATAAATAAATAAATAAAAATCCATGTCGAATTAAGCACAAGGTATACCAATGATTTGAGGCACCCCTTCTAGCCACGTCATTTCTCCTTTAACCTTTCAAATATGCAATCTTTTCTTCATAAACCACTTTGAGCCTCGTCTAACGATAAACCTTTCTTTTTTCAACCTTCATCTACCTAACCTTGGGACGGATGGTGTGCAACTTATGCAATTCTAAAAAGGCTTGAGTGATTTCAAAAGATCAAAATAGCAAAAATAAATAAATAAAAGTGTACAAAAGGGTAAGTGTTCCAATGTCTTTGATATGAAAATATCTTCGATAAGAACACGTCTCAGATTGCGTCTCTTATCGAGTACTCGGTACCGTGCCTGAGAAACATGAATGACAAGTGAGTGATAGACCGCATGATCGGGATTGCCCACACTTATAAAAAAGAAACAGATGCTAAAGCAAAAGATAAAAGTGATCTAAAAAAGAGTAGAAACTCAAGCATGAAAATACAAAGATTCAGAAGCAAGGTTGCACACCTTGGGGGCTTGTCTAGGGTTTTGAGCCTTTATCCCCTTCTTCTTCAGCCTTTAGCCTAACCACGTTACAACCCTTAAAAAGACCTTTTTGAGGAATACACACTTGTGCGAGGTTCGGCTAGAGCTACGTTCGTCCTGATTCCTAATGGATACGTAGGCAACCTCACATCAAGGTGCGGCCGTAATAAAAATGCATTCATACTCACATTCACACACTTACACTATGATCATATCTAGGAGTTTTCAATGCTCATCCCTTTTCACGTAGAGCTAGACTTGGGGGCTTGATCCATACATCATTAGCTTACCTAGCCTAAGAGTCACCACCATTTGACTCTTTTCAATATATTTTTTCACACGCTTAGCTCTTGTGGCCTAACTTTAGTGTCACTATCACACACATCACAGATACATGACCAAATACTTCCCTTAGGAACCCTTTGTCATGGAATTTTAACATAACGTTGAAGCATGCCTTGCCATGTCAAAATCACTCATCAATCATAATTGTCATTACATCGAAGTACGAAGTGCTTAGCCTCCATGCCTAAGTTAAACAAATACTTTCATTATTGAGTCAACCATTGAGATAGCCTAGGATGGATTAATCCTTGCACCTTGAGAGATAGTATCAAACAACATTTGACTAAGCTCATTCAATATGCACCTTCAAACTTTCGATTCTTTTTTGCGTCTTTCTTTTTCGGGAGAAAGTCGGTACCCTCCATAAAAAATGACGGAAAATTTTTGCTTTTTTGCATTTTCGAGTCGCACGATCACATTACAATGTACACACAAGTCATGTACACATTGAGTCATGTCGTGTCACATCACCTTGATTTGAGTCTAACACATGTGTCAAAAACACATCGAGTCGAGTCAACCTCGAGGCAGTCAAACATATCGAGTCAAGTTTATACCTTGAGTCGTGTCAAGTTGATGAGTCAAGCAACATTAAACCTTAGGTCAACCCTAAGATAATTAAAGAAATTGGCAAAGTTCTATAGTAAAAAATAAATACAGGTGCAGCAGAATAGGGAAGACCCTATCACAGCGTTCGGCGATAGAGTCAATTCTTGGCGCCAGAGATATTTCAGCAGCGATAGAGCTCGAAGCCTCTCAGAACAGCAATTTCGGGTTCCTTGGTATGCCAGTTAGCCCCTATAAGCAATTTGACATGATTGAGTAGTCGATTTGATTACAACCGCAAATAAGTGATCGACCTGACGAAAGATCGTCTCACTTAGCTTAAAACGCCTAAGAATTGGCTCATCACGGAAACACCGACATACTGGTTTTAGCGGAAGCAAAGTTCAAGCGAGCTTTAAAGATCGACAAGTGTTGGTCTTCGGTAATTTTTTTCGGAATATTATCGCAACAACTGAGGATGACTTCAAGTAAAGTTATTTTCGACAGCATTCGCTAAGATTGTGGAAGTTGTCACCAAAGATTTTGAGAAGATAGCACGAGATGGGCGGTCTTCGACGGCATTCGCTAAGATTGTGGAGGTTGTCACTAAGATTTGAGAAAAGATTTTGTGAAGATAGCACGAGATGGGCGGTCTTCGACGGCATTTGCTAAGATTGTGGAGGTTGTCACCCAAGATTTGAGAAGATAGCACGAGATGGGCGGTCTTCGACAGCGTTCGCTAAGATTGTGGAGGTTGTCACCAAGATATGAGAAGAGCGGTTCATGATGAGGCGGTCTTCGATGACTTTTGCTATGATTGGAAAGGTTGTCACTATGATTCAAGAAAAGGCTCAAGATGTAGCAACATTGATCGACGGCGTTCCCTAGATTGCGGAAGATCGTCAAAACAAACAGCAAGATGGCGTTCCCTAGATTGTGGAGGGTTGTCACAAACAACTGAGGATTGTTTCAAGAGAAGCAATCTTCGATAGTATTCCCTTGGATGTGGAGTATTATCATAGCGGATGAGGATTGTTTCAAGAGAAGCAATCTTCGATGGTATTCCCTTGGACGTGGAGTATTATCATAGCGGATGAGGATTGTTTCAAGAGAAGCGATCTTCGATAGTATTCCCTTGGATGTGGAATATTATCATAGCGGAGGAGGATTGTTTCAGGCGAAGCAATCTACTAATTTGGAAGCAGTTACGGGCGTAGCGGTTTTCAAGCGGGATGGCATTCTCTAGCTTGCAGGAGGTCATCAAAACAACAGTGAAGCGGCAACAATCGGTTACTTTTAGAGACGTGTGCTCGACGGTGCAAGATACACGTTTCTTAACTCTTTTATCTGTTTTAACTAATACTAGTTTTGCAGGTATCGGCATTACAAGAGTTGTTTAGGATCGCAGAACGTTCTGAATCATTCTCCGTCCCTATCGATACTTTGACTTTTATTTTCGAAACTTGCGTTTCTCCAAACTCAGTCAAAGTGGGGGCTTCTGTAGACACCCATTTGTGTCTCCCCAAAACCAAACCCAGTGATGAGTACCTTTCACGTCGAATCATAATCGAATGAGGTGAAAGTGTGGAAAGTCTAGCGTTGCGGATAGTTTTAATTTCTTTTCTCTTCTCTCTGTTTTGGAAAACTTATTTTAAGAAAACAGTCAATCCAGTTTGGTTGGTTTATGATATGGGTCCAATAGTAGTGTAGTTGGATGGGGCTTGACAAGAGCTTTCCAACGATATATTATAAGCCCAATTCCGATGAATATTGAGGAAGTTATGGCCAATTTACTAAACTGGGCCCGGTTTGAACCTTATATGCGGCCCAATGATCTAGAGGAGGGCCTAATATGATTTATCATTCCTAATGCAATTAGGAGTGGTTTTAGTCTTCTAGATTCTTCTAGAAAGTCCTTTTCTTTCCTAATTCAATTAGCATTGATAAATTGACTTTTGTTGACTTTTCAGAGTTTTAATTAAAATCAAAGAGCATTTTTGAGGAAAATATACGATTTTATCCTCCTGTACGGAAAAATATATCTGATTTTAGAAAACGCGTCAAAAACAGGTTTAGCGTCCAACGCCAGCCATTGGCGCCTGGAACCAAGCCTGGCGCCTAGCGCCAATTAGCTGGTGCTGGCGCCAGCTCTGTTTTCGTGCGCCAATACTTTGCTTTGTTAATTTTATCTTTTTGGCTGATTTTCTATAAATAACGTATTAAAAACTCCGTTTTCAATCATCAACAACCAGCTTTTCAATTATATTCACCTACAATCAGTTTTCAATTCTCTCTCATTCTCCTTAATCATTCGCTAATTCTCATCAAGATTTCCCTAATCATTCACCATCACTTTCTCTCTCTTTTCTAAACTAGTTTTTTATATACAAAATTCCGCATTCGCAAGATCTAGAAACACCTAGCCATATTCGAAGTTGCCTTCGCCCTAGACGTGAAAGGTTTAATTTCTGAGGGTTTGGTCCCAAATCTCTCTTTCAATTATTTAATTTAATTTTTTGTTTTTGTTTTCCTTGAAGTTACTAACGTGTGTTTTTTGTTATTAGAAAGAGGAACGAAGCATCAAAGTAAGTACTTTAATGGTTTTAATTGATGTTATGATGTAGAAATCATGTTTATATTGTTATTGTGATATTCCTAGTATCATGTTTAGGGAAAAGGTTATAATATCAAACATGCTTATTATGATTCCTGCGATGCTTCCTATGTTCTTCCTAATATTTATGATTGTTATTATCATGTTAGGGTTAAAGATTTGATTTTTATTGCTTAGTGACATGCTAGGGTTTGTTATTAATCTTGTTAGTATCATGCTTAGGATCTTGCTATTATTATGCTTTAATATTAACATGAACATGATTATGATTATAATCGTTATAATTCATGATGATTATTATTATTATTATTATTATTATTATTATTATTATTATTATTATTATTATTATTATTATTATTATTATTATTATTATTATTATTATTATTTTGATGATGATTATTTTATTTATGATATTATTATTATTATTATGACTATTATAATTTTATTGTCATGATATTTATGGATTATCATTATGTTGCTTGATACATTATATTTATTTATTGTTTGATCACACCTTTTATGCATGTTTAAAGGGAATTGGTACTTGTAATCACGCTTAATAAGATAATTAATAATCTTGTTTAGGGTTAATTATGATTATAATTCAAGTGATCGGCTATAATAGTTTATTTGTGCATTAATATTCAACCAACATAGATTAAACAGGTTTAGGGTTAATCCTATTAATTGCATGTTAGTCAGAAAGCGCACATGAATACGATCAGAATAAAGTAGAGGCCTATTATTAGGCCAGGTTCAATCTCTTTTAGGTTGGATTTGTACCATCATCCCCGAACCCTTATTTGGTTCTAGACCTTATGGAGTTGACGATCTCTTGGATCGTTAAGGGGTGTAACCTTCACCCTGTGAACGGTTTACAAGTTCCTAAAACTTGTTGGCGACTCTTTTGCTCTATCTTCTTCCCTTTTGGATGCCACCGTACTTTAGTGTATGATCACAGTGGGGTTCAAGCTAGGGTTTTAACGCTTGAAATTATTCCCTACAATTAGTAACCTCAAAGTCTAATTTAACAGAGATTGGAGTATGTGCTCCCTCTGGACTTATGAGTAACACTCCTACGCCACATCCTTTTTGATTGGACGCACCGTCGAAGTACATTACCCATTTGTCGTCTTGTGTCATGAGAATCTCTTCATCCGGAAGATGAGTAGTTTCTGCATGACTTGTTTGAATTGGATGTTGTGCCAAGAAGTCGGAAATTACTTTTCCTTTCATTGATTTTTCAAGAATATATTTTAGCTCAAATTCGGCTAACATCACCAACCACTTAGATATCCTTCCTTGTATGGGTGGTTGTTCAAACAGATACTTTATCGGATATTGTTGAAAAACCACATGAGTAGTGTGTGGTAACATATAATGTCGTAACTTTTTGGTTGCCCACACTAATTCTAGGCTTGTCTTTTCCTAAGTATTATATTTTGTTACGTATTGGATGAATTTTATGCTTATATAATATATTGCACGTTCGACTTTTTCTACCTCTTGTGCTAACATGGCGCCTGTGGCTGTGTCTGTAACTGTAATGTATAGCCTAAGAGGTAGTTTGGGTACTGGTGGTGCTAAAATTGGTGGACTTTTGAGATAATCTTTGATTTTCTCAAAGGCCTTTGGGCATTGATCGTCCCATTCATGTTTCTCCTCTTTTTTCAAATTTTTAAATATTGGCTCACAAGTCATAGTCAATTTGTTGATAAATCGACTAATATATTGTAACTTGCCAAGGAATCCCCTAATTTCTTTTTCTGTTTGAGGGGGCGACATGTCAACAATTGACTTTATTTTAGAGGGATCGATCTTGATGCCACGTGTGCTTACTACGTATCCGAGTAACTTACTAGAAGTGACTCTGAAGGCGCATTTTTGTGGATTCAATCGCATTTTATATTCTTTTATGCAAGTGAAAAATTTGCGTAAAGCTTTTATATGTCCCAGTCTATCTTTGTACTTCACTATCATATCATCCACATACACTTCTATTTCTTTATGCATCATATCATGCAAGAGAGTCGTATCCGTTCTTTGGTACGTAGCTCCTGCATTTTTTAAACCAAATGGCATAACCGTGTAGCAATAAGTACCCCAAGGGGTAATAAAGCATGTCTTTTCTTCATCTTCTTTTGCCATTAAAATTTGGTTGTAACCTGCGTATCCATCCATAAAGGATAACATCGCATGTTCAGCCGTGTTATCTACCAATATATCAATATGTAGTAGAGGAAAATCGTCTTTAGGGCTAGCTTTATTAAGATCCCTAAAGTCGACACACATACGAACTCGTCCATCCTTTTTAGGGACTAGAACGATGTTCATTACCCATCTGGGTAATTACATACGCGAATAAAACCGGCGCCCAACTGTTTTGTACTTCTTCTTTTATTTTTAATGCGATGTCAGGTTTCATTCATCGAAGTTTTTGTTTTACTGGTTTAGAAGTAGGGTTCAAGGGAATGGTATGTTCCGCGATTTCCCTATCTATTCCAGGCATGTCCTTGTATGACCAACCGAACACGTCTTCGAATTCTTTGAGCGTCGATATGAGAGTTGATCGCTCTTCCGGATTTAGAGTTAAGCCAATTTTGACTTATCTCTTATTTTCGTTAGTTCCTATATTAACTATTTCAGTTTCTTCAACAATAGGGTTCTTTTGTTCTCGTTCATTCATTAATTCAACCAATTTATTAATGTTATCATCTTCATTAGATTGATTGTTAGAGCATTCGAAAGATTCAAGAGAGGGCATATACTCGGAAATAGAGCTCATATTATTAAAATCAAAAGAGAGTACATCAAGAGAAGAATCCTTTTTGGGATCTTCGTCCTTAGAACTAGAAAATAAAGACTCAGTAATGGCCACAAGGCCTAGATTTTCAGCTTCCCTAGAGTCTACAATGGATTCATCGTCCGATTCTTCAAACATCTTCCCTTCGCCTGTGACGATCTCCAGTTTTTCGCCTTTGTGATTGATTCATTTGAAAGATTTCCTCCATCCATGCTCAAAAGTTTCGTTTGAAGGGGTGATCAATAAGGTTGGGCCAAAGGCTTCATCTTGAATGGCGTTTTGATTGGTCATTGTTGCGACATGATTTTGCTCTAGTCCAAATAGCAAGTTAAATGCTTGCCCATCATAGCACCCTAGAGTTGGGTGTTTTGATTTAACGATACTAAGATCGTCATCCAAGAAGTAGCAATTATGAAATATCTCAAATCCAGGCTTCTTGATTCCTTCCAAAACTAATGGTTCTGGAAATTCGTAGCATGGGTAATCTTCTCCCTCCCTAATGAATTGTCCATTAAGGGTTCGTTGATAGGATGGGAGTAAATTGATTATCCATTTCTTATTATTGTCTCTACGTGCTTTGTTTTTGGCATCGTGAGACTCCAATTCTTCTTTGGTTGGTTTATATCCCAATCCAAAGGAGAAGCTTTTCTTTGGGATAGGAAGTAAGAGAGATTTCTTCATTGCTATTCCCAAAGGCATCCCAGGAAAGTAACTACTCTTGAGCAAGATGTTGTTTACTATCCGAGTGGAATATGGATCAAGCTTGAATGGTTCTTCCAAGTCTTCTTCCATTTCGATTGTGAAGATTGGCTCCACGGCAAATCCCCACATGTCCTCTTCATCATTATCATGGTTTACTTCTAACAGTGATTGATCATTTATTGCTATTTTGAGTGGAGAAGCATGTATAGTCATAGGAAGCCCTTGATAGTTCAACCTAATCATTTGATGAAGTGAGGATGGTATTGCACCAAGCTCGTGTATCCAAGGACGTCCAAGTAAAAGGTTGAATGTAGGTTTTATGTCCATAATATGGAATTCAACCATCTTTTGAATTGGGCCTGTGGTAATTGGTAGCTTAACAGTTCCACACACCGATCTTCTTGAATTGTCATAGGCCCTTATGCTTTGTTTTGTTGATTGGAATTTTTTTATTTTTATTTAGGCCTAAGTATTTTGCCGTTCGTAATGGGCATACGTTTACAGTCGACCCATTGTCTACCAAAGTTAGAGGGATGTTGTATCCCTTGCATCTCACAGTTAAGTATAACGCATTGTTGTGGGTAATGTCCTTTAAAGGCAAATCATCATTAGTGAAAACGATTGACTTGTCGAATTTTTCGCTAGTAAGAAAGCTAACGAGATCCCGAGGGGTTGTGTCTGTACTTACAGACAAAGCCGTTAGAGCGTTCATGAGAGAATTCCTATGTTCTTTAGAAATACTTAGGAGTTCCCAAATGCTAACATTCGCCTTGGATTGGCTAAGTTATTTGACCAATGGATCTTCTACCTCAAGTGGAGGTGGTATTGTATTTGTGTTTGACCTTGAGTTTGATTTTGTGTGGTCAAAGGTCCATTTGGTGGTGGTGCTTGGTAGACTCGCCCAGAACGAGTTAAATGATCTATCTCATTTTGGTTAGTCATAGGACTTATAAACAAACTTTCTTCTAAAGGCTTAGGATGTGCCTCCATTTCAAGATGCTCCATGAGTTGTGCTTGATGCCATTGTTCATCCAAGGAGAGATTCGATAAGTCTTGTGATTTCCCCAAGAAATGATCTCAATCAAGTTCTCCATTTGTTTCATTTTGCAAACAATATGGAGGTGGGACAGCGGCATACTTAGAGACATATAAGTCTTGAAAGTCGTTGTCCCATAGTCCACATACTTCATTAGTTGCCCCTATGAGTATTGTGGATAGATGTTCTCCTATGGGTGTGATATAGTCCAAAGGATTGAACGTGTCACTTCCCATATGGTCTTCCTCGATGAGAAACACCCCTGAGGGGGATGCATTATTGTTAGGTTTAGGCGTGGGAATTCTCCCGTCGTCTACTAAATCTTGTATTTTGTGCTTTAAAACATAGCAACGCTCAGTATTGTGTCCAACGCCTCTATGATAAGCACAATAAGCACTACCATTCCATTGAGGAAACTTTTTTCTGGTGGAGTGGGTGGTGTTGGCCCTGTTGGGGCAAGTAAGCCTTTTTCATTTAGTTTTTCTAGCAATTCTTTATAGCTTACAGGAAATGGAGTAAATTTTCTCTCTTTTGTCCATCTTTTCCTAGGATCATCATATCGATTAGTGTTACTGTTGTGGGGAATATTTCAAGCATTACCCCTAACTTGAACCCCACTGTGATCATACACTAAAGTACGGTGGCGTCCAAAGGGAAAGAAGATAGAGCAAAAGAGTCGCCAACAAGTTTTAGGAACTTGTAAACCGTTCACGAGGTGAGGTTACACCCCTTAACAATCCAGGAGATCGTCAACTCCAATAGGTCTTGAACCATGACTGGTAGTTCGGGGATGAAGGTACAAATCCAACCTAAAAGAGATTGAACCTGCCCTAATAATAGGCCTCTACTTTATTCTGATCATATTCATGTGCGCTTTCTGACTAACATACAATCAATAGGATTAACCTAAACTTGTTTAATCTATGTTGGTTGAATTTAATGCACAAATAAAACTATTATTGGCGATCACTTGAATTATAATCAAATTAACCCTAAACAAGATTATTAATTATCTTATTAAGCGTGATTACAAGTACAAATTTCCTTTAAACAAGCATAAAATGCGTGATCAAGCAATAACAATAAATATATCAAGCAACATGATATTAATCATAATAATTATAAAAATAATCATAATAATCATGTTAACAATAAAGCATAATGATAGCAAGATCCTAGGCATGATACTAACAAGATTAATAACAAACCCTAGCATGTCACTAAACAATAAAAATTAAAGCTTTAACCCTAACATGATACTAACAATCATAAATATTAGGAAGAAAATAAAAGGCATCATACTTGATATTAGAGTTACCCTAGACATGATACTAGTAATTTATTGTTGTCGCCCTAAACATCAAATTAAGGAAAACATCCTAACATGATACTAGGAATCAAAATAACAATCTAAGCATGATTTCTATATCATAAAATCAATTAAACCATTAAAGTACTTACTTGAATGCCTCGTACCTCTTTCTAATAACAAAATACACACATTAGTAACTTCAAGGAAAATAATAAACTAAACAATTAAATCAAATAACTGAAAAAGAGATTTAGGACCAAACCCTCATAAATTAAAACCTTTCACGTCTAGGGCGAAGGCAACTTCGAACTTGGCTAGGTGTATCTAATTCTAATGAATGCGAAATTTTGTATTTGAGAGAAGGCTAGTTTAGAAAAGAGAGAGAGAGTAATCAAGAGAATCTTGATGAGAGTTGGTGAGGATTAGAAAGAATAAGAATTTATGATTTAAAACGGAGTTTTTAGAAGGCTATTTATAGAGAAAATAAGCCAAAAAGATAAAAAAATCAAAACAGAGTTCTGACGCAAATAAAACTTGATTAGAGCCAACGCTGGCAATTAGCGCGAGGCGTTGAAGGTTAGCGCCAGGCGCTAAGCCTTAGCGTCATGCGCTAATAATCAGTTTCACGCGTTTTCGTTTTTATCATATCTTTTGATCCGGAAGTCCAAATAAGGCATATAATATGTCTTTGGAAAGCTCTTGAAGTCTACTTTCAAACCCAATTAGAATTAAATTAAAATATTTTTTTGATAAAAAGATATTACCGAAATAGTGTAAGGGTGTCAGTTTGGATAAAGTTTCATGTCTCATTCATATCTTTTTCGTTATACGTCGGATTAAATATTATAATATATCATTGGAAAGAAAATTTCAATATTTATCCAACCATATAAAATTCGGATAAAGATTATGAGGCACAAAATTAAATCTGAATATATTCCACTTCATACAAAATAAGGATTCTTAAAAGGAGTAGTTTTATTCAATTTTAAACTCTTTAAAACATAATTATCAATCCTAACTCCATTAGGATTTAAAATAACCTTCTAGAATATTCTAGAAGAATATAATCAATCCTAATAGATTTAGGAATGATAATTAATAATAGGTCCTCCTCTAGATCATTGGGCCGCATATAAAAACCAAATCGGGCCCAGTTTGGTATTTTGGCCATAACTTCCTCATTATTCATCGGAATTGGGCTTATAATACATCGTTGGAAAGGTCTTTTAAAACCCCATCCAACTACACCATTATTGGACCCTTATCATGGACCAAACTAAACTAGAATGCACGTTTTCAAAAATAAGGTAAGAAAAGAAATATTTTCAAAAATAGAAAGAAAAGATATTTTAATAAAAACATCCTCATCACTAGACTTTTCACACTTTCTCTTTGTTCGAAAATAAAATGACATGAAAGGTACTCATCACTGGGTTTGGTTTTGGGGAGACACATTTGGGTGTCTACAACTGTATTGCATGGAGGTTGCAAATACGTCAATAAAGGATGATGCATTATCATTCCCCTTCTTGTAGTTACTCTTAGGTTGATGATGATAATGAGGTTTGTTTGCTTTTTCCTTAGCAATATCATCTTCAATCCTAGTAGCTAGCCACAGAATAGACCTTTTGAAAAGTATCTAGACCAAGGTAACATAGATGTTTGTTGTACTTTTCATGACAATTGTCAATGAATTTTTGTACTAAATCGAGTTCAGGAGGCCTTTGGGCAAGGTGGGCCGCTTTTTCTCGCCATCTAGCATAGAAAGCAATGAAACCTTCATTGTCTCCTTGCTTAAGCATCTCGAGTTCACGTAAAGTTGACTTGAACTCTATGTTAATTTCGTATTGGGTGATGAAAGCCGAAACTACATCTTCCCTTGTTGCTTTGAATTTTGGATCTAGCCCATAGTACCATTCTCTCGCGGTTTGTCTAGTGATAAAGGGAAAGTCAAAGCATAGAGCTTAGGATCAACTCCCTTTAGTGCCATAGTGCCAGTAAAACACATTAAGTGATTTTGTGGATTATTGGTCACTTTAAATATTGACAAGTCCGTAGCTACAAACTTTTCTAGTAAAGCAAGTCCTGGGGGAGGAGCAAACTTTTCCGTGTCAAAGTACTTGTTCCCCATTGTAGAACGAAGAACTAGTTTCTCTAACGACTTTTCTTTGATGGATAGTTGCTCCATCTTTTCTTGTAAGGCTAATGCTTCAACTTTTTTCTTTTCAGCATTTTCCATCTTCTTAATTCTCCTCTCCTCGGCCTCTTGAGTCTTTTTCTCTCTCATACAAAGAATCTTTTGTTGAAGTACTTCGACGGTTGTCATTGTTGTTGGACTAGGATTAGTTGTTGAAGGAAAGTGGTTTGAAAGGGGTTGATCTTTGGGTGGTAAACGTAGAATGCAAGTGCCCGGGGGTCCTCTTTCCCAAGCTTGAAAACCGGCCCTAAAGGAGTATGAAAGGATAAGTAAATCAATACGCTTGCTTTTGAAAGGAAAAAGAAAAAAAAGACGCAAAATATACTCAAACGGATAACATCGCCCTTAACAATTCTTCAATGAAGATATTGTTCGGACGAGTCAATCTATTTTTTGAGAAATCAAAACTGACTCGTCCAGTGGGCGCGCGCAAGTTACTAAGTTGCGCACGGCTGTCGCGCGCAACAAAATAACTTGCGCTGGGAGGGATCGCGCAATGCTCGTAGTATTTTTTTTTAATTCGAGCGTTTTTTTTAATCGAATTTTTTATTTGACCCTTTTTTTTCTTTGTTTTTTGTTATCCTTTGAATTTGACGCTAAATCACGAAGAGACAACTTTGTAATTGGGAACCTAGACCAAAGTAAAAAAAAAAAAGAAATAAAATATTATCCTAACACGTTGCACATAGTCACATAATCACATAAGCATGTTATAAGTCAAGATTCACGCAATGTCATTCTAAGGTCAAAATAAAAAGACTTGGGTGTCCAAAGGTACCACACCTTAAGAAACGATGCATAAATCAATCACTCAACGTGTTGACCCATGACATCGCCCTCCCAACATTTTTTTGGTGATATTGGTGGGATGATTGTTATTGATTTTGGGATAGACACCAGTGTTGGCGACCCCTAGTCAATGAGCCAATCCCCAATGGTTTAAGTGTAATATGCTTATGCATGATGCAATGTTGCTTATTTGGTTTTTACTTTTTGTGAAAAAGGAAGATATTATGCGTTCAAGTCTCGCTCTCTAACTAGAGATTATCCAAGTTAATTCTCGTTACAACCCATAGGCAACCTAGTGTTGGATACCTTGGGCCATAACTACGAATTAATCATGTAACCTCTAAGTCCCCAGTGGAGTCGCCACTGTAAGGAGGGTGATCCCATCGTAAGGGGTACTCTCCTTAAATGCCCTTGGCCACTTAAAATCCTAGGATTTTACACTTGTTAAGGTGTAGTAGGATTTGAATTCCTGACTGTTAATTGGACCTTAAATCAGAATTGATTCTATCATCACGTTTTTTTGTAAGAAACAAGTAGGAGTCACCAATGAGTTTTAGGAAAAACTCATAAACCTCGTTCATGCCTTTCTTCCATGTGGAGTTCATGGAATAATTAGCACAAATCATAAGTTTACCCATGCCCAAATTGTTCTATAAGCCAGAAATGAGTTCGGGAGCAAGGGTACTAAGATAATGTTCCTTTTAGAGGGGAATCGTCATTCTAGCCCTAGTACGGCCTCTACTAATAGCTCTTCCTTTTTCACAATTTCATCACCAAACAATATATGCAACGCGATACCTAAAACTATGTTAGTTGATTTTATTTACAAGAATTAATTCACGTAGGATTTACATCGCAAAGTCGTTATTCTTATTTAATAATATTCGTGAAAGAACAATACATAAACAAGATTCGCCTTGGCTTAGGTGATCAACCAACAATTATTTAATTCAATTCTAGTCTTTATTTAACGCAAGATGCTATGTGGAATTGATTAATTAATTATTTTAAAAGTGGTCAAACAACACTAATTAATTAATTAAAATCCTTTTCATCAAGAAAATAATGCTGGTTTAACTAAGTGCTCGGGAATTTACCACTTCTCTTTGCTAGATCTCCGTTTAGAACACTTATGGACACCTTCTTGTTGGGGAACCTCCACTGTAGTAACAAAGTATCAAAAGGGTGAGTGTTTAGGACAAGAGGGCTAGGCTGCACAAGTTCACAAGTTATTTCGCTAGAGTTTTTAGATTAATTTATGTCTGTTGAAGCCTCGGTTTAAGCTCGTATTTATAGAGAAGGATTAGGTTTAGGGTTTCGAGCAATATGCCGCAGCAGGTGTCGCGCGCAACAGATGAAGTTGCGCGCGGCAACCCATCGCAAGTTATAGAGTTGCGCTGCTATGTGCAGCGCAACTTTTGGCCTTGCGTGCGGCTTTATGGTAAGATTCGACTTTATATTTTCCGTATAATTTCTGAATAATTACAAATCTTCTGCGGAAGTTGCGCAGGGTGTCGCGCGCAACTGAAATAGTTGCGCGCGACAGCCCTGCGCGACTTTGTGAGATGCGTGCGGCTTTTTCTGCGGCAGCACTAAGTTTTAACCTAGGCGCTCCTAAATGCACGGGCTTAAGCCTAATTATGATCGGGTTTAATTAATTGGAACTTTGTTTTGGCTTTTCTTTAATTTAGGCTAGTCTTTTGCGTTTTGTGGCTAAACCAATTATCCATAAGTTTTCTTCACTTTGATCCAACACGAAGATGGCTTTATTTACCGTCATTGCACTTCCTGTTAGGACATGAGGCCAAAAGTAGATGTCTACACCGGGTGATGCCCGGGTCTATACGTTAAATATTCTCTGCTTTGTATTATAGTTTTCATGTATTATACTAATCTTAAATACTTTTTTTTGAAAAAATAATCTTAAATACTTTTATTATAGATTAAGTTGAAGAAAATAATTTGCACAAAAAAAAAAAAAAAAAAAAAAACTCGTGCCATACATTACGTATGTTTAAGAAGAATAAATAAACAAACGTGTTGGATAGCAAAGATGGTATGCCTTCTTATTTATTTTATAATGACCCGAGTTCAATCCTTGATATAAAAATTTTTTAATTGACATGTATCAATTCTCCTTAGTGATGTAGCATCTTCTTAGTGGAAGAGAGGGGTGACATGTGGCGTGTATCCTTGATTAGGAACGCCTTTTAATATATAGTATAGATAGATATATAGTATAGATTTCATCTTAAAATTGAAGATTTCACCGTTGAAATTATGAATTAATATGCACAAAATTATTTTGGAAGATGAAAAATTTGTAGGTTAATTGAATAATTGAAGATACTAACAAAAAGTAAATTAACAATGTTGAAAACAAGATGTTTTAATAGTTAAGTGTGAAATTAATTTTGGAAATACAGAGTTTTTTGGGGAATTAGAATGATAGATTGAAATTTTTTTGGGAGAAAAATATTTGAAAAGAGGAAAGGTCTAATTTTGGGTTTAGGCGAAGGATTCTAGAGAAATATCGTTTATTGTATTTGACTAGGTTAGAACCCGTGCTATGCACCTTTTATATAAAGCCTATTTTTAATTTGTACAATTTAAAAATAAATCGCTATTATACATGAATATATATAAATAAGAATTACATATATTTTGTAATTTTAAAATTTTTTATTTTAATCAAAATTATGATATAGTATCTGTTCAACGTTGTCTAATTCATAGTTTAATGTAGGAGGTCATTTATTAGTGTGCTATATAAAATTGTTTCAATTTCCTACTATAAATTGATAAATTTTAGTTGTAATGTAGAAGCTTTCAATATTTTCAAAAATGTTACAATAAATATGATACCTTTAAAAATTTAAATAAATAAAAAAGATGACATCATCATTACATTTAGGCAGGAAAATTTTTATTGAGAAAGTGACACGTGGACAATGATGATGTCATCAACTTCTGTTCTAGTAATAGTTAATAGACTAGATGGAAGCCCATGCAATGCACGGTTTTTTATATATAAAATCTCATAAAAAAAAATAGCAAAAAATTATTAGATACGCATAAATATATGTAAGAAGTATTATTAACAAAATAATTAAAAATACGTATATCATTAATCTTATAAAAAATTAACGCATGAATGTAATCATTTTAGTACGTAAAATAGGCGACTCGTACTTTGATTTTACTATTATTTTTTCTCGAATTTAAATCTCTAATAAAATTACATCTGAATAACAAATTCAGTAAACAAAACATAAACATATAATCATTAAGTATCCCAAATAAATATAATGTAAGAAATAACTACAAATATAATATAAATTAAAATGACACAAATTAAATCAGTAACACAAAATTCCCTTCATTTGATTTTGTATTGATACGAAATTTTGTTGGAGTCGTAGGTGATCCGACAATTTATAACGATAGTAATCACAAATTTAATTTAATTATAATTATAATTTAAAAAAAATTAATTCTTATCATAAGCACTATAAAAATTCAAAACAAAACGTAGAATCAAAAGAATGATACATACAAACAGGTTCATAGATCAAATCATCGTTCAGTGCATCGTTCAGTGCAAACCTTAATGTGAATTGCAATTACCATACTTGATTATCAATCACCGATCAATCAACTGCCAACAAATGACTATGCTCATCAAAAATAAACCAACTAATCCTACATAGATTGAATTAAAACTGATTACTTCAGTTAAATTCAAAATTGACTCAATAATTTAAATTTGTATCAAATCAAACCAACATAAATTCGGAGAAATCAATGATATTCTTCGGCAATAGAATTAACCTCCTTGCAAATCTTGCTATTATACTAATCAATACAAAGTAAGAAACAAAACATTAACAACAACAAATTAGCCAAAATATAAATCAAAGAAATCAAACACAAAAATTGAAACCGTGTAAATTTAGAAAAAATCGATAAACTGTAATTTATTCCACAATAATATTAACAACCTTTGCCGACAAATATGTACATATTATTATACTCATCAATCCGAAGTGGAGATAAATTTTCGTGAAGATAATTTTTATAATTTGAACCCAATTAAATATTTCTTTGAAGATTTATCTTTTCTTTAAAAAAAAATTATTTGGATTTCTCATAGTATTGATTTAATTTATCTTTTTCTATATTTAATAATTATTTAATCTACACGGCATTAAATTTTAGATGTAGCAAATCTAATTTGTTACTTTTATCTAGGTGTCGTTCTAATTTATTAATTCAAAAATAAAATACAAATATTTTTTTTATTGGTCGAAATAATTATATTTCTTATGTGGAGCGCCGAATGCTCTCTGCACGGTTTTTTCATATATAAATCTCAAGAAAATATATTTTTGTATAGATTCTATTTTTTTTTTAATTATTTGATTTATTTTACTATCGAATAATTTCAGACAAAAAAACACATAATATTTTAATTAAAGTGTTATTGCCTATTACAAAAGTTTTTTTTAAAATGTAATTTTTAACGCGACTTTATTTATTGTTGTTTTGTATTTTATTGTGGTGGTTAATTATATAACAATTGGATTTAAAAATATGAATAAATTGTAAATATGATATCTTTCAAAAAAAAAAAAGTAAATGTGATATTTTATCGGTTACATATTAGGATAAAATCTTTAATGTGAAAAGATATTTTTTCTTTTTAAATAATTTAAATCCTAAATCATTATTTGTTGTTTTTTAAAAGATAAGAATATTAAAAAAAAAAATAATAAAAAAAAAAAACATGTATACTATTTATCTTCTATTTTGATAGAATCACCAACTTCGTTCAAACCCATATCTCTTCCATCTAATCAAAATGGATAAATAAAACATGTTAGCAAAAATAAATTTATATAAAATTAATCTTTATAGTCTTATAAAATAAATCAATATATATATTTACCAGGAAGTGAAAAATTATTGTGAAATTGATCTAAAAATTTTAATTGTAAAAAATCAAATCTATGCATTGGAATTTTTTCATCGTCCTCAATCGCCCGAACAATAGTATTTTAAAAAATTAAATCATAATTATTTTGTTGTCACTGACAATGCTTGCGATATTGCTTCTTATTTGTAACGATTAAAAAATATCTAATGGCGTAAACTTTTCTTTCAATTAATTTTGGACGAAATTGTACAAAGTTGGCTTTAATTGTGGCATGAACGCTATCACCCTGTAATTAAAAATAAAAAATAAGTTAATTTGATTACTTGATTATGCTACCTAAATCCAATAAATTTGTTTTAATCATATAATTAATAAATAAAAACTAAAAAGGTTTATAAAAAATTTAATAAATGTAAACGATTTATAAAGATGTAATACCTCTTCGTACTTTGATTTTCAATCATTTTTGCTTGAATTTAATTATCTGATTATATTAGATCTACATGTAAAAACAAAATTCAGTAAATAAAAAATAAACATATAATCATTAAGTATTCTAAATAAACACAATGTAAGCAATAATCACAAATTTACATTTAAACATGGATTTTAAAAATTAAACTAAGAATTACGCAACCATTGATGACATAAAACTGACACAACTGACACAAAATTCGCTTGATTTGGTTTTGTATTGATATGAAATTTTATTGGTATTGTAGGATGCGTCAATTTATAGTGGTAGGCATCACAAATTTTAATTTAATTATAATTAAGGAATAATTTTTATTTCTTATTATAAACGCTATAAAGATTATCTTAGATATATAAATCCTATATCTTAAGATGATTTTTTTTAAAAGATAATTTTTAGTTTTTTAAATAAATTAAATCCTAATAAATCATTATTCTTTGTTTTTTTTACGTACGTGGCAAATTTCTTAAATCTCATTCGTCGCTTTTATGTACGTGGCAAGTGAATTTTTTAATTCTAAAATAAAATAGAAATTTAATTTTTAATTGGTCAAAAATATATCTTTGCTTATGTGGCGCGCCGAATGCTCTCGAAAAATGCCTACTTTATTTATATATATTATAATTAGATTTGGACACTCAACCGACATTACATTTGTACCCTTTATTTCCCAAAAAAAAAATGGTCTTAAGGCTTGAAACGGATCTCATATACAAAGCATAAGTGCTCTAACCACTACTCCAACTACAATCTTATGAAATTATACCCAACTTAGTCAGATATATCTAAATTTTGGGGCCCCTCAAATTTGGAGGCCCTATTCCGTTGACCACCTCGCTCCGACCTAGAACCTCCCCTAGTTGCAGTTTTCCCATAATCTTCCTTATGCAGAGTAATAGATTAGTTAGATTTTATTTATTAATTTAACATATACAATTATAATAGTAATAATAACAACAACAGGAGCAAATAGTAGGGGTTAACAGGATATCCATACCATAAGCATAAGGATTAAGGATCCACATGCATGGCATATATCTTCAATAATGCCTAAAAATATCAAAATCAATAACATCAATCAATATAAATATTATATACTAAAGTAATCACTATCATTATTCCCAAAATACACGTGCCGTGCTCACGTTAAAAATTTTCCCACCAAAAAATCCTTTTTCTAAACAAAAGATAGCTAATAATAAATAAATAAAGAAAGAAAAAGAGAATATACAACCTAAAAATAGAATAATAATAACAACTTAAATAAATAAATAAATAATTTAATCGTTAATCTATCAAATGTACTTATATTATATACATTCCCTTGAACCTATGTATTGTTCGTTGTTTACTTAAAAAAAAAGGACTTTCACTCAATTTCAAATTCATAATATGTCAGCAAACTAAAATTAGAGATAAGTACTCTACATTAATGTATTTAATCTATATTAATTTGATAATATAAATAGATACTTTGTACAATTTTTTTTAAAAAAAAATTCTTTTGGATATCCGAGTGTTGCTCGGGAAAAAAACTAGTATTATACTAAAACAGAAATCAGGAATAACATGTCTCACTTCCTGGTGTCGTTTTTTCTCTCCAAAAACCATTTTCTAAAAATAAATACATTCTGATTTTTTTTCTTTTAATATCTTGACAACAAACTTATTTAAGTCAATAAAATTATACTCCATATATATTTTATTTAAATATTATAATTAAAAGTAAATATTTTTATTACTAATATTAATCTTATTTTCATTTTTTTCTAATATATTACAATCATATGGATTTAATTTATAGTACTTAAAAAAATAATTACGTTATATTGCATCAAATTGACTTTAATACATAAATCTATAACTATAACTATATATTGTCACTTTCTGATTATTTTTTTCCCTCCAAAACTCCTTTCTCCCTTTTTGGCAAAAATCTTTAATTTTTGGAAAATTTATATTATACAAATATATATAATAATATATTATTCCTATAGCAATTTTATATATTGTATTTATAATATTTTTATTTCGTGTTCTATTTAATTAAAATAGTTACATCCACAAGATTCTGAAGCCTTTTAATTAAGAAAGAATAAGCTATAATTTATAATGTAGAAGGTTGAAATATGGTGGAATGCACTACTAGAAAAAGGCTGATTTCTGACGAATTTCTTCCGACGGACATGAAATTCCGACGGATTTTTATTCCATCAGTTAATTCCGACGGATTTTAACAATTCGTCGAAAATCCGTCGAAAATTTCCAACGGAATAAAAATCCGTCGGAAAAAATACGTTTTTCGACCGAACATTCCGTCGAAAATATCCGACGAAACACTTCGTCGGAATATATAATTATACATAAAAAAAACACGGGCCATTTATCTCTTAAAACCCTAATGCCCATGTTCTATTTCTCTCTCATCCGCCCATATTCTCTTTCTCTCTCATCCCCCCTCCTCTCCTTCTCTTTCTCTCTCTTCCGTCTCTCTCTCCTCCTCTTCTCTCTCCTCCGCCCCTTCTTGTTCTTCTTCTCTTCCTCTCTCCTACCTCCATCTTCTCCTTCTTTCATCTCTTTCCAATTATGTCTTGGTGTTTTGCTTGGTGGGGTTTAATGGTTTCTTTGGTCAAATTCGACCATGAAAAGTGTAGATCTAGATTTTTCATGGTCGAATTTGGCCTATTTAAACAAAATTCAATAATTATAAGCCAAATTTAGGTAATAAGGTATTTTTTTCGACTTTTAATTTTATTTTTTTTTTAAAAAAAAAATCGATTCACTAGTAGAAAAAATCAAAAAGGCACTCCCCTAATTGGCACCGGTTCAGTCCAAACCGGTGCCAAAAATGGCCTTAAAATTTGGTGGAAAGTTGAACCAGGATATATGGCACCGGTTCACTTCAAACCGGTGGCAAAAACAGAAAAGGGCACCGGTTTGAAGTGAACCGGTGCCATTAAATATTATAAAAAAAAACTGGCCCATTAAACCCCCCCCCCCAACCCTAACATATTCACTCATCTCCCTTCCTCTCAGTCGTTTCTCTTTCTCTCTCCTCCTCTCTTCCTCTTTCTCTCTCCTCTCCTCCTCTTTCTCGATCTCCTTCTCCTCCTTATATTTCTCTTCCCTCATCTCCTTCTCCCTCATCTCCTTCTCCCTGGTGTCCTCCTCCCTTCTATCATTCGAAGAATTCCAACATGCAACACCGTCCTCCTTTCTTTCAATCGATTTCTTGGTATTTTTTTTCGATTTCATTTTTTTTAACGATTTCTGGGGTTTTTTTTATTCGATTTCAACTTTGATAGATTTTTATTTTATTTTGATTATTATTTTTTATTTTTGGTTCTTTTTTATTCGATTTTAATAGGTTTTTTTTTCGATTTTGATTTATTTTTCTTCGAATTCTGGGTATTTGTTTTTCGATTTCATTTTTGGGTATTTGTTTTTCGATTTCATTTCTGGGTAATTGTTTTTCGATTTTATTTTTGGGTATTTGTTTTTCGATTTCATTTCTGGGTATTTGTTTTTCGACTTCTGGGTATTATTATTGTTTTTCGATTTTGATTCATTTTTCGATTATATTTGTTTTTCGATTTCTGGGTATTTTTTCGTTTTTGTTTTTTTTTTTTTAATTTTCTAGGTTTTTAACTAATTTTCGATTTTAATTTTTTTTTTTTTTATTTTCTGGGTTTTAATTTTTTTCGATTATAATTTTTTTCGATTTTCTGGGTTTTAATTTAATTTTTTCTTCATTTTCTGGATTTTCTGGGTTTTTAACTAATTTTTTATTTTAATTTTTTCGATTTTCTGGGTTTTAATTTCTTTTCCATTTTAATTTTTTCGATTTTTTTTTTTTAATTTTCTGGGTTTTTAACTAATTTTCGCAGCTAATACATTTTAATTGATTTTTTTGGATGAACTAATTGGCGCAGGTATACAATTTGCTTTGCAAGCCCAAAATATTGCACATAATCGAAGAATCAAGAATCAAGAATATTGATTTAGATGTTTGGGGTTTTTTTTATTGTGATGTAATTTTTTTTTATTTATATTGTAGTTCTTTTTTATTTATTTATATGTTGTAATTGTTTAATTTTATAATTCGTATATTGTAATTTTTTCTTGATTATATACTGTAAATTTTCGGTTATATTCAATGATATTCGATTAATATGTTGTTGTTCTTATTTATTTTAGTCAATTTGATTTTTAAGTGAAAAATGACAAAAAAAAAATATTTATTTTTTGGGGTTTTTTGGCACCGGTTAACAGGTGCCAAAAACTTTGAAATAATTTTCTGTGGGCTTTTTTGGCACCGGTTAATTTTGATTTTTGGCACCGGTTTGAAGCGGTGCCTTTTTAAACCCCTTTTTGGCACCCCCCACATTGGCACCGGTTCAAACCGGTGCCTTAGGCCGGGTTTGAACCGGTGCCAAATTCATTTTTTCATGTAGTGATTGTTGGCTAGTCGTTTGGGTGGTTTGGGTGTGGGAGTTTGGGTGGTTTGGGTGTGTTTAGGTGGTTTGGGTGTGGGAGTTTGGGTGGTTTGGGTGTGTGGTTTGGGGGTGTGAGTTTGGGTCGGTTTAGTTGGTGGTTGGGTTGGTTAGGGTAGATCTAGGTTTGGGTGTGGGTTAAGTGAAGTCGGGTAGTGGGTTCGGTGGGGTGTAGGGGCTGATGGAGTTACGGACTGGTGGGGTGGGGGATTAGGGTGGAGGAGCTGGTGGGGTTACGGGCTGGTGGGGTGGGGGATAAGGGTGGAGTGGAGGGGCTGGGGTGGTGAAGGTGGTGATACGCCACGCCGGTGGTGGCGCGACGTTTTTTTTAATTCCAGAAAATTACTTTCTGACGGAATTCCCATCGGAAGTTTCCGACGGATTTTACTATTCCGTTAGAAATTTTCGACGGATTTTTCCGGTGCCTGAGAACCTCATATGACGGAAAATTCCGTCGGAAAAGTGTTTCCGACGGAATTTCGGTCAGAAAAGGTGGTTTTGAAGGAATTATGTCTTCGATTAGTGCAATTACTAGATGTATCAAGGATCACTATTGTGGAGATAATAAATTCGTTCTTTTGGGTCGTCATTATCTGTTGCTAGACTATGATCAATTATCTTTGTGCTAGTCAAATAGTCCAAAGCCCACTAAAATGGATCCACTCTTATTTAGAGATGAGATCTATAAATAAGATCCATGCCTAGGGTTGCTGGCAAGCAGTCATAATTCACACACGGTGTATTTTGACATCAAGACAACCAATCCCAAAACCCTAATTCCTCTCTTTAACTCACGGCTATCTCTCTCCTCCCCTCGTCCGTTCATGGTGGTTCGTTGCTCGCTCTTCTCCATAGAAGGTCAATTGAAGGGTTCAATTGCAACTAAATAGCATTAGTGGAGGTCTTAATTTAATCTGTGCCCGTGGACCAAGTAGAGGAATCACGTTTGAGGTTCTTTATCTCCCATTGTTCTTGCTCGATCGCACGTGGAATCACGTTTCAAAGGTACAATTATATGTTCTTTATGTGTTATGCATTAGATCTTGGGATTAGGTACTGTATGAATATGATTCATGTTTTTCCGCGCGCAAATAGTACCTATAAACTCCTACAGGTTTTTCCTTCCAAGCGGTTTCCGACAACCACTTCCGACGGAATTCCGTCGAAACCCCTTTTTCGACGGATTTCAGGGTGTTTTCGACGGAAAATGAGTTGTTTTCTAGTAGTGATGTATAAAATAACGAAGCCAAAAGTACAATATTAACATTTAAATTACCATTTTATAGTTGTACAATAATAAGGTTCAATGGGGAAAAAAAATTATGTTCATGGTGTTGATTTGAATTCTTATGAAGTAATAATTGAGTTTACTTTTGGTTAAATATTTCTGTAATAATTTTACCAACTTACTTCATTCATATAACTTTTTTTTTCCTTCAAATAATCTATTAACTATTAAATCATGTGATATTTACATCGATCATTTTGGATATATGCATGTCATACTATCATTAAAAAAATTACCCGCCTATACAATATATGATAGGTGTCAGTTTTAAGTTTTTTTTTTTAAAAAAAAAAATTATTCTAATTAGCTTATTTTTAGAATGACATTGTATAATATATATTTTTTTTAGAATTAAATTAATTCATTAATAAACATTCATACAACAGTACAACACCTACATTGTATACTTGAATAGTTTTATTGAGAATAACATGCATCATTAATATATAATGTATACTTTTTTTTAAATTTATTCAACACAACTAATCAAAATTAATTTATCTTTTCGATCTCAATTGTAGTTTAATAAATTTTTGCGTTATAGAAAAACAGATTATTACTACTGTGCATCGCACGGGCACTAATCTAGTTATACTATAATAAAGGTGAAACCAGGCTTAACAATGACATCTTCTTTTTATATAATTTTGCTCCAAAATCATTTATTTATATTTGCCAAAGCTTCTTAAAAATTACTTTGTATTTAATACTATGCAATAATACCTCCCTTACTATTTGGTAAAATTATATTCCATTTATAAACTTCCAACAAAATATTATTTATTTATTTAATAATATGCAATAATATTTTCCTATGTATAAGTGTATAACTTTGTGACATAATCCATAATTATTTCATTCGTTGTGCATGTAATACTCCCAGTACTTTCTGTAGTATGCTATAATTTTATTTTTATTTTCTTTTTGTAATTACAAATTTTTATCTTATTTTGAAATTTGATGATGATTATTATAAATATATATAGAGTTAAACTAATAATAAATAAACTATTCAAAAAAAAAAAAACTAATAATAAATAATAAAAATTATAGTGAATGGCACGGAGCCTAATCTAGTATGGAGTATATAAAAAAAATGTTACTCCATATATAGCAATTTACATACAAATAACCAAAATACATTATTATTATTTATTTGTTTGTTTGTTTGATATCATTTCCATTATTTGAAGGTGGGAGGGGGGGGGGAATGCAAAGGGAAATTTTGTTAAGTATGAAGTACTTCGTACAAATTATGGGACATATATTTATTATCTATACTAATATTTAATAACATGAACTTTTGTAAACAATAATATACACTGCCACGCACGTATCCTACCCTTATTATTATTAAACCTTTTTTTTTTCTTTTACTAATTATTCCTTCTTTCTTGTATCCACAAGCGCAACAGGGGGAGAATGGAATTCAACTGAAGAAGCACAACAACTACTGCAGCAAGATCCTTCGGGTGGTGGAGTGCAACACACACATGCTGGGCATATTGTACGCTTTGGTACTGTTCTCCCATAATAAAATAATTAATTACATGTCAATATTAATTATTACTATCTAAGACATCAATTTTAAAAACAAGTTTATTTACTGGATAAATTGCTTAAATAATCCGACTTTTGCCTCATCCGCCAAAATAATTTCATATTTCAATTATTTTTTAACAATCCGACCTTTATCCCAATCCACTCCCAATGGTTCCAAGTGACTTGAAACCAGCTAAGCAAGTTACCATTTGTGACTTGAAATTGTTTGCACATGTCATTACGTGATTGGTCAAAAAATAATGAATCAAAACTTTTTTTGAAAAGTTAAAAGAAAAAAAAAAAAAATCCACAGCCACCCTCTGCGGCATACCCACCACCAACCCACGTCCCCTCCCCAAGCCCACCCACTGAAACCACCTCCTCTACCCACTTTTAGCCCACCGAAACCGTCCCTTTCCCTCAGCAGGAATGGCTGCTGTGATAGGTCATTTGTGAATTTGGTGCTGATTTGGGGGCGTTTGAAGCGGTTGGCTTGTGGTGTCTACCGGTGGTAATTGTTGGTGCAGTTGTGGTGGGTGGTGACTGATTGTGATAGTGGGTTTGTTCGGTGTTTGCTGCGGTGAGAGCGATTGTGATGTTTGTTGCGCGTTTGTGGGTGGTGGGTTTGCGAAGGAGGAGCAGCAGTAGTAGCGCTGCTTTTTTGGTGGTTTGAGGGGTTGGTGTTGGGGTCGAGTGGGCTGGAAACAGGGAGGGGTTGGCCGAAATCGGAAAGGGGAAGGGACTTGGTGGCCGGAATTTGGGAGAGGAAGGGATATGGTTGCCAGAATTGGGTAGGGAGCCAATGGCTGTCGAAATTTGGGTTTGAGGTTTTTTTATTTCTTCTGTTTTTTTTCTATTATTTTTATAAAAAAAAATATTTTTTATTTTTTTTTTTTTTTTTTACCAGTCCTAGGCTGTCACGTGTCTATTAATAACTTGTAATAATAAATTAGATGACATGTTGGGACCATCTAAAGTGGAAAAGGTATGAAGGTCCGATTTTTAAAAATTAATCAAAAGGTTAAATTTTTTTGAGCGGATGAGGCAAAGGTCAAATCATTTCGGACAATTTTTCCTCCATTTACTTCGAATTACTACATTATTCTTGTATGATTTAACTCATTTTAAATACCATAGAGATAGAGAAAAAAAATATTAATTACTCGTAGCTCTTTTTCCTTTATTACTTCAAATTACTACATTATACTTCAAAATCACGCATTTCATGATTTTGTGCCGTATACCGTTAATATGTGAGTCAATGCATACAAGTATATAACTTTAAGAGGACAATAATTTAAATATTACGTACCCAAAAAAATGTAACATAAACCAAAAAAACTTACTGATTCTGGCCGCATTGCACGATAATGTCGAAGATAAAACCACACCACAGATGATCATAATAGTTATAAATAACATAGGATTTGTAGATTTAAAAGCCATTTTTCTTCAATGCGGAAAATCTTAATGTTACAATTAAGTTTATAGACTAGCTAATGATCGATTAAAGGATTGATCGTTTGTAATTGAACCTAAGATTAAGCTGTATTTATAAACGGTAATGAGGTGGCAGCATTTGTTGAATAACGAACATAGTTTATGTTATAAAAGAGTTGAATTGACTTCTTAAGATAATAGAAGTGTCATTCTAGCAAATTGTTACGATGATCAAGTTGACATACATTATTGTAATCTAATTGTTGTTGTCGATAAAACTTCAAAAAGAGGTGAGAATATCATAATATATGTGACCAAGCTATTTTAAGTTTGCATAAATTTTGGACGACTTTCAAATCATAGACCTAAGACATTTTCCGCCCCTCGATCTATAATACAAGTGCGTAGTATAATTGTTTCACAAGATTCGAACATACAACCTCAAACTCTTATATTAAATGTTTCACTAATAATCTATGACATATTTTATGTATTCTTTGTCAAACAATATTTATATATCTAGTGTTGAAAAGGCTTTTCGTATCGATTTTTAGGATTTAGTGGCGATTGTAAATGATACGATTTCTCAAAATTATATAAATGTGTAAAAATAGTGTGGATATGTATTATTATGTTTTCCGTATTGATTTATATGGGAAAACCATGGCGATTGTAAAATGATACGACTTCCTTAATTATTTCACAAACATACTTGCATATTGTAGCGAATGTACAATCGCTACGAAAAGACATTTTTCTTGTAGTGCATAACAAAATTACTGATGACAATCGTAGAAGTTTTATTAGTAGGAGTATTGTCATGAAAATTTCATCATATCTACCATGATATTAGAAAAATCATGTCGCTAAGCTAATTGGATTATCGATTGCAGTCGCAAAACACACACACACACCAAAAAAAATAAAAATAAAATAAAATAAAATAAAAAAATAAATCAGATTTGTGATGTTTGATAATACTGTATTAATGGTTGTAAAAAAAGTCCATATCTCCATAAGTTCAGGCAAATTGTGTTAGCTAAATAGCTCCATCCATGCACTCTTGGTACAATTCTAAGTTTTGATGTACATTATGTGGTCTCCTTGAGAAAAGGGTATATTCTAAAATATTAATACTCTTACTCAACACTGTCAAAACGGTTTGACAGTTCGGATTCGGTTCGGTTTGAAATTGATTCGGCATTAAATCGGGTCGGTTTGAAATCGATTTAAGTGTCTCGCGGGTCGGTTTCAGTTCGGTTTAAATAGTTAATTATCGGTTCGATTCTGTTTCGGTTTATTCTTGAGCGGTTTTAATTCGGTTCGGGTTGTAAACGGTTCTGGAAGTAAACGGGGTGCAGTCGGGTTGCAGTTTGTTAACGGTTCGGTGTAAACGGTTTTAATATCGGTTCAAACAGTTTGGGTTGGAAACGGTTTCGAGTTAGAAACATTTCGGTTCTTTTTTGGTTCAGTTTTATTTTAGTTCGGTTTATAAACGGGTTCGCCTTTTATACGGTTTAACGTTATGTTATTCGGATCAGTTCTATTTCACGTTTACTAAATTATGGTTCGGACCGGTTTTTTATTTCAAAAAGTCGGTTTTTAATTGGGTCGTTTGGATTCGGGCAGTTAAATGATTTTGGTTTGAAATTTCATAGTACTTGCTAACCTTTTGCTAGTTAACAAGTTTTATATAAAGCCGAGACTTCATCACTTCATATTAGGGCATTAGCCATTATATTATATACAAATTCTCATCGATTTTAAAAACGCATATCATGTTATTTTCAAGTTTAGTCATACTGATCTTACTAGTTTATTACAAAGTAACGTAGATTATAAAAGTTTAGTGTATTAATGAATTATTATTGTTTTACTATCACGTTATGAGCTGCTTCTTATTCAATCATCTAATTGATGTGTCATAATCATGATTTTAATGAGTTATTGTGACATCGAAATTACAATTTGATTTATAGACGATTCAGTATGTAAGTGGTTCGGTTTATAAATGGTTCGGTGCAAACGGGTTGCAGTTTGTTAACGGTTTGGTGTAAACGGTTTTACCTCAGTGCAAACGGTTTCGGATTAGAAACGGTTCAGTTCTTTTTCGGTTCCGTTTGATTTCAATTCGGTTAAGAACTGGTTCGGTTTTTAATCGGGTTCAGTTCTTATACGGTTTGATATTATTCGAATCGGTTCGGTTTTGGGTTTACTTAAATACGGTTCGGGTCGGTTTTCGGTTTTTCAAAATTGGTTTTTAATCGGTTCAGTTCTCATTTGGGTCGTTGGTTTCGGGCACTTCCACTACTAGAAATAGGCTAAATTGCGACGGAATACCTACGACGGACATGTTTTTCCGTCGTTAAGGTGGATATTTTCGACGGAAAACATTTCGTCGCAATTTAGCGACGGAAAATTTCAATTACGAGGCATTTTCCCTCTTAAATTTTATGACGGAAATAAATTCCGTCGTAATTATAAACTTCCGACGAAATATTTCGTCGTAAAGTGATTTGCGACGGAATATTCCGTCGGAAGTTATAATTACGACGGAATTTATTTCCGTCGTAAAATTCATTGTCATTTTTGAAAATTAAAATTCTATCCTTGACCTAAAAAAAGGGGGAAAGAAACACAGAGAGAGAAAGAGAAGCAGCGGGAGGAGAGAAAGAAAGAGAAGGAGAGAGAAGAAAGTCGCGGCGGCGCCTAACCGTTACGCCAGCGACGCCTGCAGTCGACGCACACCAGCCGCCGAGAACGAAAGAGAGAAAGAAGGGTGAAAGAAAGAGAGAGGAGAACGAGAAAGAGAAAGATAAGGAGGAAGGGAGAGCTGTCGAGGCAGAAACAATCGCCCTGGTGGTTTCCGGCGACGCCGCCGCGTCTAGGTAAGTGTGTGCAATTGGTCAATTTTTTTTTTTTTAATTTTGCAAAAAAACCACCAACGGCTAACATATAACCACCACAACGCAGCCTATGCGCCGCACCTCCGTCCCCTAGCCGTGACTGAACCACCTGGCCGTGGTTGTTTCCGGCGACGCCACACCTCCGTCCCTTGACAGTAAGTTGCCTTTGCTTTCCCCCTTTTTTTTCAATTTAATTTTGTTTACTTATAAACCCTTAATTATTTTATTTTTTTTTTTTAATTTTGTTGTAGGATTTGTACAATTTTGTTGGTTTAATTGTTAAAAAGAAGTGCAGATCTAAAGGTTAGTTACATTACAAACCCTAATATAATGTATGTGTGTATCTTACTTTGGTTGTTAGATAGTGTGTTGGATTATAATTAGAATGTATTCAATAACTTTTAGTTTGGTTAATTTAGTGACATTGGTCATCTCTTATAAGTAATTAATTGCTCCCTTCTCTTTAAAAAAACAATATAATGTTAGTTTGGTTTAGTTTACTTTGGTTTGGTTTGATTTGGTTTATATTAATAGTATGGTGTTATGATTAGTTTACTTTGGTTTGATTTGATTTGGTTTATATTAATAGTATGGTGTTATGATATGTTTCTCTTGTTTAGTTTAATCTTGATATATTTGTTTAATATTATGTATGTTAGTTAAGTATATATATTTTTAAATAAATCTTATAATTAATTAATTGCTCCCTTGATCTTTAAAAAAAACAATGTTAGTTTGGTTTAGTTTAGTTTAACATAATGTAGTTTAGTTAATTTTATGTTAATATAATGTGTTTTAGTTTAATTTATTTTAATATAAAGTATCTTAATTTAGTTTAGTTTTTTTAGAAATATGTTAGTTTAATTTAATATATAAAACGGTAGTTTGGTTTGGTTTAGTTTAATATGATATATTAGTTTACTTTGGTTTGGTTTGATTTGTTTCTCTTGTTTAGTTTAATCTTGATATATTTGTTTAATATTATGTATGTTAGTTAAGTATATATATTTTTTAAAAAAATCATTTGCATAATCACATGCCTAGATACACTACTAAAAATTGGCCAAATTGCGAGCGGCGCAAACGGTCGCAAAAAATAGTAAAAACGGTCGCAAAACATAATTGCGACTGTCAACGGTCGCAACATGGCGGTCGTTATTATGTTGGTCGCAAAAAAAAAATATTACGACTGTTTGACGGTCGCAGATTTTTTACGGCCGTTTTCCCTATTTTCAACGACCGTTTCAAAAACGGCCGCAAATATTAGAAATTGCGACCGCCTTATGAAACGGTCGCAAATATTGAATTTAGCGACCGTCATAAGCCGTCGCTAAAAGTTTTAAAAAAAAGAAAAAAAACCCACCCACCCACACCCTTAACGGCTTAACCCAGATGCCACCCTTAACCCAGATCCCACCCAAACCACCACCACTGCCCACCCTAAACAACCAGTAGCCGCCTCTGCCGCCCTCTACCCACCATTATCTTCGCCCACCTTCAACCACCAATACCCACCACCACTCACCCTTAACACAGAAAAACAGTAAAAAAAAAAAAAATTCACCTACAATAATCAAACAATTTCGAAAAAAATTCAAATTTATCAAAACAATTAACCCACAAATAAAATGCTCAGAAGTTAAACCAAAAAACGAACAAAAATTAAATTAAAAAAATCGGCCAAAAATTCAACCCAAAAAAATAAACACATAACAATTAAACCACAGAATCGAACAAAAAATTCGACAAAAAATCAAACAAAAAACGAAATAAAACCCTCATAAATCGAACCAAAATTCAAGAATTAAACCCACCAATTCGAACCTTAATTCGACAAGTTCGAGCTCAAAATCAAACCAAAAATCTATGAAATTCGAACAAATAAAGAACAAATTCGAACATAATTAACAAAAACTCAAAATAAAACCAAAATCAAAGGAATTGGAACAGAAACGCAAACAAAAATCGATAACAAAATCAAACAAACATGGAAATTCGAACGGAAAACGAAATTCAACCACAAAATTTGAAAATAAACAAAATTTTCGAAAAATAAACATACCTTTCATAATCTATCTTCCTCTTTAGGTTAATATGGTCAAATTCGACCAAGAAAACTCCAGATCTGGAATTTTTAAGGTCGAATTTGACCATAAACACCAAACTAGCGTGTTGCTTTTAACGGTTGGATTTGCTTGTACTGTGACGGTGGCTGCTCTATTTCATTCGGGTTGGTGAAGAGAAGAGATGCGAGAGAAGGAGAAAAAGATGAGGAGAAGAGGATTCAAGAGATGAGGGTCGTTCACAAGGAGGTGGAAAGAGGAAAGAGAAGAGAGCGAAAGAAGAAGGGTGTGAGAAAAAGAGAGAGGAGAAGAGGATGCGTGAGGAGAGAGAGAGGATTGAGGATGCATGTGACGGTTGTAGTTCTAATACTAGGGTTTGGGTGATCTCCTTAAATACCCTTTTTTTAAAAAAATTAATAAAACACTTTTGCGACCGGTATGGCGGTCGTAATTTTGCGACCGTTTATCAAACGGTCGTAATTTACGCATTTTGCGACCGGTATGCGGGTCGTAATTTTGCGACCGTTTCTCAAACGATCGTAATTAACACATATTGCGACCGCTACTAACGGTCGTAACAGAATTAATTTAATTTTGAAAAAATTTTCACATGAATTTTATTTTACATATATATTTAATTACCTTTGCGACCGTTTTATAGCCCATAAACGGTCGTAATTTTGCGACCGCTTAAAAAACGGTCGCAAATATCAATTTTTGCGACCGTTTTCATGACGGTCGTAGAAAAACGGTCGCAATTCGACCAAATTTTAGTAGTGATACCCGTTCAAGACATACACATTAGGAGTATGTCTTGAATAGTCCCCGGTTGGGACTGTCCTTGTACGTTTATTCTCACTTAGGTGGTGAATGTATTCCTTTGTTTTAATTCTAAGGAAGATCCTTGCTTGTCATTTCTCTACAATGTTCTCTAGGTACATATATAGGTGTTTCTAATCGCCTATATTGTGTACTTGGGGAACTGTAGGGAGATGCTGTCGGATTTTCCATAGAATTGAAATTCTGGCATACATTCACTAGTGAGATTGAACGTACAAGGATGGGTTAGGTTGGAGTGATAAGGACCCTTGGAAATCATTTCTCTTCTCATTTGCATTTCCATAACAGTTTGATTTGTAATGAATATATATTGTGCTTTATGACTAATGTGATTAATGGCATATGTGTTAGTTGTGTAGAACTTGTAATCATGAAACGAAAAGAACGTAGCTGGATGTACGAAAGGAAGGTTGGGAATTCTATTAATCCTGAGTTCTTGAAGGGGGTAGATGAATTCCTTAAATATGTGGAAGATCATCCCGAGAGTAGCAACCCGAATGAAGTTAGGTGTCCATGTTTTAAATGCAAAAACAAACGTCTTTGGGATCCAGATACGGTCAAACTTCATTTGTATCGCAGCGGTTTTTTACCTAATTACTATGAGTGGATGTGTCATGGGGAAGGGTTTCCAGGAACTCGTAGAAGACAGTCAAATGAATATCGTGAAATGGTTTTGGATGCCTTTGGTCAGTCTCAAGATCAAGGCCATTCCGAAGAGCCACCTGTTTCATTAGAGGAGGAGCCTAATGCACAAGCCAAGCCATTTTTTGATGTGTTAAGGGCTTCTGAACAACCGTTATACGAAGGGAGTTCATTGTCTGTGTTAGAGATGGCTTCTAGAATTACTAGCTTAAAGTGTGAGTATAATTTGCCGCACAGATGTGTTGATGGATTTGCTTCTTTGGTTAATGAAGCGATTCCTAACAACAACCACATGGCCGAGACATTCTATGAGGTCAAGAAAATTGTTAAGGGGTTAGAGCTGCCCCATGAAAAGATTCATGCATGCCCGAAAGGATGTATGTTGTTTTGGAAAGATGATGCTCAATTATCTACATGTAGGGTGTGTGGCAGCGACCGATACAAGAAGACTTCTAAAGGTAGCTTAGTGCCTTTGAATGTTCTATTTTATTTCCCTATCACACCTAGGTTGCAAAGGCTTTTTGCAACTAAAAACATTTCTGAGGAAATGACATGGCATGCTAAAAATCCTCGAGTTCAAGGCACAATGGCACACCCTAGCGATAGTGAAGCGTGGAAACACCTAGATAGTTGCTTTCCTGAGTTTGCCTCTGAACCTCGTAATGTTCGACTTGGCCTATGTACGGATGGATTTGCTCCACATGGTCAGTTTGGGGGACAGTATTCATGTTGGCCTGTCATTTTGACCCCTTATAACTTACCTCCGTCAATGTGTATGAAAAGACAGTTCATGTTTCTTTCGTTACTCGTTCCTGGTCCTAAAAACCCAAAGGACAACTTGGATGTTTACATGCAACCGCTCATACACGAGTTAAAACTGTTGTGGGAAGTTGGGGCAAATACTTACGATATTTCGAGAAAACAAAATTTCAATCTTCGAGCAGCCATCCTATGGACCGTTAGTGACTTCCCGGCTTATGGTATGTTATCTGGTTGGACCACAGCCGGTAAGAAGGCTTGTCCATATTGTATGGAGAAAAGCAAAGCATTTTGGCTCGAAAATGGTGGTAAGGTTTCTTGATTTGATTGCCATCGTCAATTCCTTCCGACAAATCATCCTTTTCGAAATAGTAAAAATGCATTTTGTAAAAACAAAGTCGAAAAAGGTTCACCACCTCACATCATGTCAGGAGAGGAACTTTGGGAATGTGTGAAAAACCTCCCGAAAGCAACAGATGGCCCCGAGGCACTTAAATGTCTCAAGAATGCAAAAAAAGGGTGGTTCAAGCAAAGCACTCTATGGGACCTTCCATATTGGAAACATCTGCTTGTTCGTCACAACTTAGATGTCATGCACGTTGAAAAAAACTTTTTTGATCAGTTGATTCACACTATAATGGACGTGAAAAAGCTATCTTGTGACACGCCATCAGCTCGGAATGACATTGCTAAATACTGTAAACGGCCCCAGCTACATCTTCAAGAAGATGATAGAGGAAAAGAATTCTTGCCAAAGGCTTTATTTGCTCTTGACAAGGCTCAGAGAAAGGTTTTGTGTGAGTGGGTCAAACAGCTGCGGTTTCCTGATGGTTACGCTTCCAATTTGAGCTAATGCGTTGATTTGCAATCAGGTAAGTTACGTGGAATGAAAAGTCATGATTGTCACATGTTCATGGAGAGGTTGTTGCCCACTACTTTGAGAGAATTGCTCCCTACCCATATATGGAATGCAATTACAGAGATAAGCCAATTCTTTTGCGATTTATGTTGCTACACAATTACAGTTAGCGACATGGAGCGATTGGAAAAAAACATAGCTGAGATCATGTGCAAGCTTGAGAAGGTTTTTCCCCTATCTTTCTTCAACTCCATGGAGCATTTACCAATTCATTTGCCATATGAGGGCAAGTTATGTGGACCTGTTCAATATCGGTGGATGTATCCTTTCGAAAGGTAAATCAAAGGTCCTTTCTCAACTCTTACTTTCATCTCTTTCATTGCTTTTCGTTACTTATACTTCTACGGCTACATAAACATAATTACAGGTTCCTCAATCACCTGAAACGAAAAATTGGTAATAAGGCTCGTGTTGAAGGTTCCATATGCAACGCTTATCTCACTGAAGAGATATCAAACTTCTGCTCCAATTACTTTCAGCCCTCAGTTGACACAAAAACACGAGATCTAGGTCGAAATGTGAATGCTGATGTGGAATCCCCGGCTGACAACGATGATTGACTTATGTGCTTATTTCTCTTTATTTCTATCCTTAGGCACCTAAAAGTATGTGATATTGGAATGTTAGAAGAAAGAAACCTTACCTTATATTGTTGGTTGTTTTTTTAACAATATTTTTTATTATCTTCAATATTTTGTAGGAGACCTACCAGAAGAAGCTCGAATAAACAAGGAGTCAGGGGATTCAGAAGAGTCCCAATGAGTTGTACTGGGAGTCGGTGGGTGGGCGCAATAAGAAGGGGCGTGTGAAGGGACTTGGCCAAAGTGCAGAGCTCTACTATGGCAAACAGATGGGTCGAGGTTCCCGTTCTTCACAGCAATACACGCCGTCTGTCATTTCTCAAATGCAAGACCAGATGGAACACAGGGTGCAAGCTCTCCAAACTCAAATGGAAGCCCGAATGGCTGAAATGGAGAGGAGATACAAGGATAGTATGGATGAGATGATGAGTCGTCTCACCAACAACGACTCATGTTCCACCATTCATCCTCAGCATCGAGAGCCAAGGGACGACCCGGGTAGTGGTGGAGCAGGCCAGGGTTTCCAAGCGATTGCGTAGCTTAGCTTTAGTCTAGCATAGAATCACTCTAACCTAGCTTTTGTTTGGTATAGATACCAAAATGTGGACTATCTTTTGTACTAGGACATAATTATTATATATATATGTACATAAATATAATTTCGTAGGTCAGTAATTAATTTTTTTAAAACAACAATTTCACGACTCAATATTTAGTTTTTTTTTTTTGTCGATTTATCATTAAAAAAATTCAGGTTTGAAAATGCAGAAAATTACAGAAATTTGTTTTGGGCTGGAACTATAATTTACGACGGAAAAAAGCCTCGCAACCTATAATTTACGACGGACTTTTCTGTCGTAATTTATAATTTGCGACGCAAAATTCCGTCGCAACGTATAAATTTCCGACATAATTTTCCGTCGCAAATTATAGGTTGCGACGGAATTTTCCGTCGTAAATTAGAGTTTGCGACGCTTTTTTCCGTCGTAAATTATATTTTACGAGGCTTTTTTCCGTCGTAAATTATAAATTACGACAGAAAATTCCGGCGTAAATTAAAGGTTGCGACGGATCTGTTTCCGTCGGAAGCTTGCGACGGATCTTCAATAAAGGCCAATTTCAAGTCCGATGATATTATTTCCGTCGTAAATTCCGTCGTAAAGTAGGTTTACGACGGAAATTCCGTCGGAATATGGCCATTTTCCTACAAAGGGTTTTTCGACGACCATTTATGACGGAATTCCGTCGTAACCCTACTTTACGACGGAATTGACATATGTTACGACGAACTTTTTCCGTCGCAATTTTGTTGTTTTCTTGTAGTGTTCAACGGTTTCGTTTTGGAATTTGACAGCACTACTCTTACTCTTCAATTCATATCAAAATGTCTCGCGAAGGATATGCTTGGATTTGTGGATAATGTACGAAATACTCCGTATTAAGATTGAATGCAAGATAAACGAAGAAAGAGAATCGACCATATCGGATGAAAATAAATGGAATGTAGGATTTGTTCTCTTTTACTTATTTCGTATACTTATTACGTGTCAACTAAAAAGAAATGAAGGTAGTATTACTTAGTATGTACATAAGTTCATATCAGACAAAATAAATACATTCAGATCATATCAAAAAATTTTAATTACGGAGTATCATTTATTTATTGCTAAATATCGTTAATGCATATTAAATAAAATTATGAAAATTACATATCTGAAAAATTCATAATGAGACGAATCTAACAATATCCATTTTGATGATGTTTTTCTGTATAGATTAGTATTAAAATGCGGTCAATGTTTAGTCAAATTATCAAATCGGATTAGACCATACCCAAGTTCGTATTAAAATGCGGTCAATGTTTAGTCAAATTATCAATGCGGATTAGACCAGAAACAAGTTCGTATTAGTAGTTAACTAAGGGCATGCTCTATTCAGCTTAGTTTCAGTCCAGTTCAGTTCAGCTTCAATTAGTTTAGTTCAGCTCAGTTTAGTTCCTAATTTCCTTCTCTCATAAATTATTCAGTTCAGTTGTTTTCAGTAAATCGGAACAAGCCCTAATGGCTTGGTTAGTTCATCTTATTTTTTTCTGATATGATCTGATCTGATCCGATTGTCTGATTTGACCAAAAAAACCTCTTGTAGGAAAGATGATTATTTAACCATCTAAGCCAATTAAATTAGCAGCCAAGTTTATACGAAAGTAATTGTATATAATTGAAAATCACAAGAACTAATTAAAAAAGGAAAAATAAAATTAAATACATATAATCACAAAGTTCAATTAAAGTAGCAACCCGGTGCAACGTGCGGGCCATACACTAGTTCCTTTTATAAAAAAAGAAATCAGCTATTTATGTATTACATATTATGGTTTTTTTTAACTATCATAAAATGTATATAATGCACAATAAAAATGTTCAGGTGCAATTTTTTTCTTCTCAACATTTATATTAAATTTCTTTTTTAATATAAAATGGAAAGTTGGATTCTTCAAGTGCATTAATTTAGAAGAACATTAGGAAATGAAGGTGACCTATAATGGTTTGGGACTTGTTTTGTGGTTGTTTGCCCTTGGGACTTGTGTAGTTTGGGGGGTGTTACAGCTTAGCTCCTGTTGTAAGTTGTAACTATTCTTCTTTGATAATAAATTAACTTATTTCTTATTTACCAAAAAAAAAAAAAAAGGAAAATGAAAGGAGTATAAAAAATATAGCTGAACATTACAAACCTTTAATCTATTTTATCTCCAAAATATATTCAAATTATCATATTTTGTTAGAAAAAATTTTTTTTGACCAATCATCATTAAATCAGGGTCATTATTCTTACCTATTGGGTGTAATATATAATTTTAAAATATTTATTTGGTTAATAAAGGGAAAAATGATGTCCATTTATCATTGATTTTTGTAAACATTCATATGGGCTAAGATGTAGTTTAAATATTTCTTCAAAAAAAAAAGAAAGATGTAGGGCCTGTTTACATTTACTTAATTTCAGTTCAGTTCAGCTCCAATAAGTTCAATTCAGTTCAGTTTCAATCAGTTCAGTTCAGTTCAGCTCCTAAGTTCCCTCTCTCATAAAATATTCATTTCAGTTCCAATCAGTTCAGTTCAGTTCAATTCAGCTCCAATCAGTTCAGTTCAATTCAGTTCAGCTCAGTTAAGTAAATGTGAACAGACCCGTAGTTTAAATATATTTATTGGTCCAATTGACTCTTTTTTTCTATTCCATGTTTAATTTCAGTGTATATATGCAACATTAATGAAATAAGAAGAAACTAAATACGAAGTATATGTTATAGTTGTTGTCCATGTTATTAATCTAATGTGGTGAAATTATCGTTTATGATACAGGACCGAATCTAGTACACCATAATTTTGTGTTCAGGAACCTAAATTATTTTTTTATTATCATATATAGTTGAAATAAATAAAAACAATTGCAAGGAAAATGCATACTTTTAACATCACTTCGTTTGTTATTGCAATTATTTAAACTAATTAGTTACAAAAACAAATACTACTTCCGTCAATTTTTAATTGCAACAGAGTATAATTTGTGAGGTATAAAAAATTAACAGAGGTATTACATATCAAATATAAGAAATGTAAAGTTTAATTCTTTCATGGAGTGATCACAAATGGTGAGGGAGATGGCGGATCTTCAATCGGAAAAGCACAGCAACCACAGCAAACACCAGGAGGTGCAGGGTTGCAACAAACACAAGCTGGACATACAGTAGGCCCTGCTTTATTTGCCAAAAAATAAAATGTAAATTAATAACAATTAGTGTTAATCAGATCACCAAAAAGAAATTAATATATCAAAAGATTTCATCAAAAACAATATTGTTTAGAAGGTAGAATAAATATTACTTGGAGGAGGAGGAGGGGAAGGCTGGACTGGTTTGCATTTTCGCGCTTCGGATGGTACTGAAGAGGATAGAACAACTACACAAATGATCATAAGAGTGACCAACTTTCGGAGAGTATCGGTGGACTTGATTGCCATTTTTGCAAATTCTTTGATTCTATTAATGAAAATGAATGATGATTTGAGGGATAATACACTTAAAGTTTTGAGCTTAATATAGTAGAAATAATGAAAGAATAATTTGTATTTTTACGCAACTTCTTACATAATTTATGTGAGTTGTATAGCTGTTATTGTTGAATGAACAAGATAGAATTGACTTAAGATGTGCAATTATTAACAAAAGCTTAATTAAAGGGGAAAAAATCAAATGCAAGATTTGGTTGACCTCAAAGCTTTGATGTTGATACAAGTATTGGTTATTTTAAACGAATTATTAATTATTTTTGTTATTTAATTTAATTATCTGTTTTATGTTTTGGATATTCCCAAAAAGAATATATAAAATGTTTTAGAGCAAATTTACAATCCTAACAAACCATTTTTTTGTTCTTTCAAAAAAAAAAAACCATTTTTTGGTTGCAGAAAAGAGATTATTAATTAGGCAAATTTGTTAAAAAAACACTTTTTAAATACACCATTTTGCGAAAAAAAAACCTTTTAAAAGCTTTATTGTAAATGAAAACCCGAAGTTAATTTATTTTGTTTAAAACAACCCAATCCCACTAATTCACATAATTAACCACTAATTTCATCTAATTACACTATAACTTCCACTTAACTATTATAATTAAATTAATAAATAAATTTTAAAATAAAAGAAAAAAACTACCACCCCTACCACCAGTCACGACAGTCAGCCACCCCTCTCCCTTCCCTCTTCCCCTGGCAGCAGCCCCTCCCCCAACTGAGCCACCAACTTGAACCACTCACCGTCGGCGTCCCATCTCCTCCGCCAGCCACTCCCTCACTTTCCTTCTATCTCCAACTCAGAGGCGCTAGCATCGATCAATCATCATCGACATTGTTCCCCAATTTCGACATCTTTTCCTCATTTTCCCTCAACCACCCTTCCAATTGCAATTGCATTTGTCAACACTAATTGCTATTGTTGTTCCAGTCCTTCTTTCTCATCCAACATCTCTTTCAACCCCTTATTAATCTGCTACTCCCGCTGTCTCAAATTCGCTTGGGCATTGCATTTGTCAACACCAATTGCAATTGTTGTTTCAACCCCATTATTTACGGAGATGGAGAGAAAACCTTCGAACCCGCCATTAAAGGATGCCCAATAGACCCAGAACCCATAAAACCCGAATACCTAGAATCCTCATGACTATGATTCTAATTTCTGATTAGCACTCGGTAAAGGGAGGAGGTCTGACAGAAGTGGAGGTGGGTCGCCGACGGTGGGGGGTTTAAGGCGACGGCTTAGTTGAGGGAAGGGGCTGCTGCCAAGGAAGGGGGAAAGGGAAAGGGGGTGGCTGGCTGGTGGCGAGGATGTTGGTTTGTTTTCTCAAAAAAAACTTATTAGTTAGTTTAATTATTAAATAGTTAAATGAGAATTATAGTGTAATTAAGTTATAGTTGAAGACTTGAGGTGCGTTGTTGTACTCGCTGTCGCATTTGTTGCTGCATATTTTATGCATAAATTGTTCATGACCAAATGATGGTAGGATTTTCTTTTTCTTGCTATTCTTTTGTCAATGGTAAGGCCACTCTCTTGTCTTCATTAATATGTTTCTTTTTTTACTTATCCTATACGTTCAAGAAGGAGCTGATTTGGGAATGAAATGCTTCTTAGTCTAGAATAGACAGATTGATTTATTTTGGTTTGTAGGCAATCAATGCTATTCCAACTAATGTCGTCTGCATGATTTGGCTAGGTTTCACTTTCTTCACTCAATAGACATGCCGTTGCAACACGAGAGGATGTTGGTATGCCAAAAGCACTATGCCTCAAGAAGCACTTCTCAAGCATTTTTCCGGAGTGTCAAGTTGATGCTCAAGTGATTTTGTATGACGCATCCTCTGAAGAAAAGATTTTGTCAGGCAACCCTAATTTTGTTATAGATTGCATTGACAACATAGATACGAAAGTAAATTTCCATACCACTATTGCTAATTTTTTTAGCAAGTTGGTACTGATTACTTTTGCACGTGTAGTTATCCAACAAAGTTGTTTTACAGCCTCCAAAAACAAAAAGAAATTAATTTCGGGGTTATCTTTTACAATAAAGCTTTCAAAAGGTTTTTTTTTCCGCAAAATGGTGCCTTTAAAAGGTTTTCGCAAAGCCACAATCCTAGCAATTTAAAAAAAATATTATTATAATCCTATACTAACGTAATCAGCTAGCAAAATCAGGGGTGTTTGCGATGCGGTTTGGTGCAGTTTATCGATTTGGTGCAGTTTGGATCCTAAACTGCACCAAACAGCAAAAGCGTAGTTTGTAATTTTTTCAAACCACACTTTTAAAAAATCCACACCAAACCGCACAACACTAACATGCGGTTTGGTGCGGTACGGTTTGCGATTTAACCATGTTTTATTAAAATTATAATTTTTCTTTATGAAACAAAACTTTTATTTTATTTTATAATTATTAATTTATAATTCAAATATTAAACTCTTTTTTTAACATTTAATTAACTAATAGTTAAAGATTAGCTCATACATTTTAGTTCTTTTATATTAAATATTAACTCAGAGATTAGCCCAATTTACTTTAAATAAAACCAACTTTCAATTATTTTGTAATAATTCCAACTTTTACCTGCGTTTACTATTTTCAATCCTAACTACCGATAACCTGAAAGAAAGGTTAATTTTTTCTAACAAAAATAAAATATCTTCCACATGTTGCATTTTAATTGGATGGTTTTATTTTTTTTGAACCAAATATAAATATTTTTTTTTTAAGAAATAAAATAAAATTAAAAAAACATAGAGAAAACCACCAACCACTACGCTGGTTGCCCTTCTTTCCCCAACCGGCCATTCCCACCCTTGAACAACCCACGGGGCAACATTACATCATCGAAAATAACCCCAAAAAACTGCTCTTCTTCCCTCCCACCACCCCCGAAGCCACCATTAACCAAAACCCTTAATGTTGTTTCGCGGGTGGTTGTTTCGGGGGTTTTGGCTAACAGTGGTGTCGCGATGGTGTTTTTGGTTTGCGGGGGTTTTAGTTACCGGTGGTTTTGCGGGTGGTGGTTTTAGGGAAGGAGATTTGATTTAGAGATGATCAACATTGGCCCGCTAGCCCGACCTGAAAATAGGGCGGGTTTGGGCAAGCATAAAAATCCATTTAAAGTTAATTAAAAAGCTCAAACCCAGCCCACAAAGCTCGTTTTGGTCCGACAAGTCCACTATTTTTTATTTTTTTGTGGGTTTAGGCATGAGAAATTGTGTTAAGGTCCGGTCCGACCTAATTTTTATATCACCTCTAATTTGATTATAGGTTGTTTCGGCGGCTCGAGGAGGGAAGGTGCAGATGGCCGGTTTCGATGGTACCACCGTACCACGGTGGGGGAGAGGGAAGTGTTGTTTCCGGTAGGAATGACATGGGAAGCTGGAGGTTGCCAGCGGTGGGTAGGTCTAGGAAGCTAGAGGTTGCTGGGGGTTGGGGTTGGGAAAAAGGAGGTTGACGGGGTTGGGGGCTGGGGGTTAGTTGATTTATTTTAATTTAAATTTTAAAATTTTGAACCGGTAAACGTATGACACATGATTTTTTTTTTCTTTTTCTTCCTATTGATTTTTTTCCTTTTCTTTTTTTTTTTTAAAATTTTTTTTTTAACCAACCACAACTTGACGCATGTCAGGTAACTTAGAATGAATATCAAGTCATTGACATCCCCACTACCGAAATTATGTATTGAACCCTAGCCTCTCTCCTCTCTCTAAAAACCCTTGCCTTCATTGTTGAATTTTGGAGGAGCTTCCATCGGTTTTTATTGATGGAAATCTCCAATCTTTTGTTTTTGTGTGTGCCTTTTCTCTTTGTTTTTGTCTGTTCTAAGTTTATAACAACTCGGAACGTTTCACCCTCAAAAGAAAAGACTTTTCTTCTTCTTTAGAAGGGGAAAAAGGTTTTTCTTCTCTATTTTGAGGGAGGATTTGCTTTTTTGTTTGACGAATTGTTGTAGAGTTGTTTCATAGGTAAAATTTGTGTGGGATTGGAAAAGAGGTTAATCTTTCGATTATAACTAGATGAATCAAGCGAAAATTTTCTTCACGGTTGCAACAGATTGATAGAACTCCATCGTCAAAGAAGGCTGTAAATCACAACCATGTGAAATAGGGTATACGATTTGCAATAACGATTATAGCTTTGCTGAAATGATGTTTTTATTTGATTCAATTGTCATTTATTTGTTTGATATAAATTTCTTTGTAGATGTCGTATGGATTTTTATTTATTAATCAATTTATATTATAAAAAGGAAATAAATTGAGAAAATCCCATTACTCATATGCAGAATAAGTTTGCAAACAATTTGTTTTGAGTGTGGCAATGTGGCCGCTTGTAAAAGAACAAAGTAACCTCTATAACATTGACCGAATAACTTTTGTAACATTGATCGAGTAACTCCTCTAATACTGACGACCAACTGACCAAGTAACCTCTAAAATAATGATCGAATAATCCCTATAACACTGACGAAATAATCCATGTAACACTGATGAAGTAACCCTTGTAACACTGGCCAAGTAACTCTATAACACTATCGAATTAACCTTCATGACGTACTGGTCATCACACGATGTGTCCAACCAAATCTACGATTTTATGTTTTGCAAAAATATATAAATAATAATTAAAAAAAAAAGCGTGTATTCAGTGTGCCAAGTTGACATACACCAACACACTAATTAGTTTACCTCTGACCGATCGAGTAACCCTTGACTAAGTATCTATCCCATGATCGACCGGGTAACCTCTAATTGCCCGGGTAACCCAAAACGAATAACTCATGACCGAGTAATCCCTGAACAAGTAACCCCTAACTAACCGAATACCCCTTGAATAAGTAACCCCGACCACCCCTAACCAAGTAATCCCTGACCGAGTAACCTATGATAGAGTAACTCCTGGATAAATAACCCCGGTTAAACGGTGTAGCCATTAAACTTTGTGGATTTAAAAAAAAAAAAAAAAAAAAAAAAAATTACCATCCTCTCTTCCCAGTGAACTGCAAAAATCCCTATACTCGCAGTTTGTTCTTCAGCTCCCCTTCACCTGAACCTGTATCCTCTCTCTCTCTCATCGTCGAAGCGACATCAATCAAATCCCAAATACCCAACAACGTAATTACTCCTTTTTCAAAATCCCCTCAAATTTGCTCATCAAATTATCATTTTCCTTCCTACATTTCACCAATTCCTCTAATTTATTAATGGGGTTTCTTTGAAATTTTAATTTCTGGGTTTTTTTTGTTTTCAAATTTCAGATGGCAGCAAATGCATCAGTTGAGGAACCGATTCCCACATCGGCGGTGTTAATGGCGGCATCAAAGCACATATCAACAAGATGTCGCGATGAAAACATTGCGTTTTTGAAGTGCAAGAAGAAAGATCAGAATCCTGAGAAATGCCTCGATAAGGGTCAACAAGTCACTCGTTGTGTCTTTTCCTTGTAATATTCTCTCTCTTTTTCTCTTTCTTTTCATGGGTTTTTCTTAATTTATTTCAAATTTTTGCAATTAGAATGTTTTGTTTTTGGCCAATTAGGGATTGATTAGTGGTGGGTTTATTGATTGATTGAGCAAAGGTTTCGGTTTTCTGTGATTTAGGGTTGATTGGGGCAATTTGATTTGTGGGTTGTTTGTTTTCTTCTATATTTTTTATTTTGTAATTTGTAATTTAGGGTTTATGAAATTGGTCAATTGTGAATCAAAAGGAATGCGAATCCGAGGGTGAGTTATATGATCAAAAGATGTAGTTTTGCTAATGGCTGTGTTACTAGTGTAGCCGGGTGATTTCAAAAGATGATAGTTTTTCTGCTCAAAAAATGTGGTGTTGTAGGTGATGTGTATGTGTGTATTGTAGCACTTAGTTTTTCATGCTTTATGATTTTGGTTGGATTAGGAAATCGCTTAGTGTTTGGGCGAAAATGGGTGAGCATTCTGTCGTACTGTATTACTGTTTGCTGAATCAATTCAGATATCTGAAGTATAAGTCTTAGCTTATCTTAGCTGTGGTTTTTGCTTGAGGAAGCTAAGCTCTTCTCTTTTTCCTCTGCTTATTTATTGTGATGTGAGATTACACACGTCCCGAAAGTTTGGACATGAGAAATGAATTAGATTTGAAATTTTGAATGAGATTTTGCATTATGATGATCGACATTTGGCATAGTATGTAACATGAATTCTCTTATTAGAGGGTTGATTTGAGTCATTTGACTGTAGATGAGCCCCATGGCCCATGCTACTTGTTGACAATGGCTATGTATGATGCAGTGAGCAAGAGTGTCACTATTGTCTTTTCTTCAGATAATTATTCAAAGAAAAAAGATTAAGAGCTTTCTATCCCAGTGTTCTTTACCCCCTATAAGCCTCAGTTTAAGCCCTTGATTCTAACCTCATGCTAATTTTATACCCAATTTTCTTTTGGCACAAGTATAGAGGAAAGTGAAAAATGGTGAGTATATGGATGAGTGAATGGCCCAAACTATTGTCTGAAGTAGAGAGAAAATAAGTCATTTGAAATTTGATACTCCGCATATGAGAACTTATGTTTGGGATGGGAGGAGAAGACAATAGACAAATGCTTATTTTCTTTGAGATATTCAAGGGAACATTTTTATATTGCTGGTTAGATCTTTATTGGTCCTGAGTTCATGAGTTGTGAGCAATTGAGCTTACATACTTTAGATAGGAGAGTGGTCCATTTTTTGAGGTGATGGTCAGTAAAGGGGATTCGGGGTTAAGAAACATCAAAAATATGATTTTCTGACTGTAGAGATCTATGATGCTTTATTTATTATTTTGACATTAAAAAGCTATAAATGAGCGGGCTTCTCATATTTTGGCTTGGCGAGTGGGTGCTACTTTAGGATGGCAATTTCGCCCTTGGTGTGTTGATTATTGCTGATATGATATGTGTATGGGTTCGACATGGAGACGTGGTTGAGAAAACACTTTGACTGATAACTATAAGAAGAGGTTGGATTTTTTCTGTTTTAATTTTCCTACTTGGTCTTTGCCTTGCCATGTAATTGCTGCTTAACCACATAGAACATCTTCATGCTATTCCATACTTCTCACCCTTCATTCATAGGGACTGCATTGCTCACATGCCTCTTAAAATTGAGCATAGGATGTTTTTGTATCACAGGGGAGCGAGGGGACAACTAATAAAAACTAGACAAACTCTCAACTTGTTTTGGAAGTTGAGGATCATTCAATGATTTGATTGATTGTGTAAACTCTTGCCAGCATTTTGTGTGATTATGCACTATATAAGAGGGGCTTAATGCACTGCCTTTGGATCATGGGGTTCCAATAGATTCAATGCCTATGCAAACTTTAACACTATGTTCGGATAGAAAGAAATGTAGGGAAAGGAAGAGAAGAGAAAAGGAAGGATGCATCATCCTTTGTTTGGACATGTAATGCAAGGGATGGGGAGGAAATTGGAAGGATCCATTTTCCTTCCCCTTTTAATAAATCAAATCCCTCCATTATTGGAAAAGATTTGGAAGGAAAATGGAAGTTCACCTTCCCCCTTCCCTCCCCTCACCTCCCTTTCCCTCACCTCTTCCACACCCCCCCCCCCTCCCTCCTTTTTTTTTTCCCTTCACTAATGTTATCCAAACATAGTGTAAAAGGTAACTATCATAAGAAGTTCCTTCCGTAACAGGAAAATGTATAAGGTTTATGGGAGTTATTAGATATGTTTTCGGTAACTATATTATGAATCACTATTTACTACATAAACTTTAGAGTTTTCTAAAGGTTTGATGAAATCTTGATTCTTGACTGGTATAACAGGACCCATTTAAACCTGTTAATTATAAGGGGCATCCACTAAACGGCATAAGACTCGTATACTGCTTATGCTATTGGACACCAAATTTAGTTGTAGGGGCTAGATTGTGGGGGAAAAAAAATCGCATGAAGTTGATAGGGGTGGAGGAAAGACATTCAGGAGATAGACATAACAAAACTAAAGTTAAATTGTAATGTTATGTTCTCATTATTAACTTAGGCTATGATGCGGGTGCTTTAAAATGTCATTTCATAATGCTTGCTTGTGATTTTTTTTTTTTTTTTTTTAAAAACTTTCTGCACTTGAAAAACTTCTAGGGTGGTTTGAAGCTTCTGGTTGACGCTTGGAATCACAGATCAATTTGCATGATTTTTCTTAATTTTGAGACTCATTTATATTTCCTTGACTGGTCCCTGGAATATCTTGTTGAAACTGGATAGATCTAGAAAAACTATTTTTAAATATCCTGATTGAACTTAAATGGCGATAAGAATTTTGGAAAGTTGCAAATTCAACTAGCTATGAGTATGCTAATTATTTGGAGCTATTGCTGTGGATCAGGGCAAATGCTAGAAGATCTTTCTTACTTCAAACTTCAAAGTAAAACTTGTAAGGCGAAGAGAAGGGTAGTTGAACAATTAGTAGCCGTTGACATTGTTCATCTTTTTTTTATCAGCCTTGATGCTACACTATCTTCTGATACGGCTCATTTGCCAATTAGTGAAACATTAGGATTTGACACAAATTTTTAAGTGATGACAATTGACGAGAGAAATATATATAGATGGGAGAATGTGTCCATGTGATGAGGAAAGGGAGTAGGAGAAACCATGGATGAAACAAAGGAACGTTTCATTCATTTCTAAAAAGCCATACTAGAGAAGTGATCGTTTATTGGAAAATGGATGGAGTAATAGTATTGGTTGTTTATTGCGATTTCCCCTAGCCTCTTCAGGCCTTTGGTTGCCACTAGTGGTTTGCCCTCGAGGAGCTTCCTGTAATTCAAATTTGCATATAGCTAAGAAAGCTTCGTAATTGCCCCTGCATCTGCATACAAAAGAATCCAACCTTCAGCAGATTGCAGGCATCCTTTAGAGGAGTGTCAGTTGAGTTTAACTCTTCCCCTACTGCAGGGAAGAGATACCTATTTGATAAACAAATCCAATCATCTTCTGATTCTCATCCAGACTTACTAGGTTTCATTGTTTCCTGTTTGATGTCTATAAAAACTAAAGCTTTTGCTAGTAAAGTTCATGTCTTATTGCCAGGACAGTATGATGGTCACTAGTGTCCTTTTATTCTTTTGCTACAGCAAATAAAGTCTTGTTTTGCAGAGGAATAAAGAACTACTATAAAGCCTTAGGCAGTTGTTTCCTAGAAGTTTTGCCTTCTCATGCTTATCATTGTCACCGGTATCATTCTTCTATATTAAAATATGAAAGAACATTCTCCTTGGTGACCACCACTTTACAGTCTAGCACCCACATGATTAACCCTATTTTTTATGGCTGATCACCTTCTCAAACGAAACTCCTACTCAGGAACAGACATTGAGGGAGAGCAAGAGCCTGAGATCATAGAGTAGGGAGAGAGAAAGGGGGTTGGAGAAGGACTCCGAACTCCATATGACCCATCAAAGTGCCTCGCTGGGGCATATTCACTAACGAAATGAAGAGAGATGGAGTTGAGCATCTTGAGGTTGGCGCATCTTGTTGAGCATTAGGAACCTAACTTTCTCTCCTTGGATATCTTTCTTTTCTCGCCACCCCCCCCCCTCCCTGCACCAGCATAGGGCTTTGCTTCTGGTGCGAGATCTAAGATCCACTCTATGATTGGCATTGTAAGAATGCCCTGCTCTTTGCCCCAGCACATTTGGTGCTTAAACTCCGCAAACTCACCTCAATTTGATCTCTGTTTTGCAATAATTTTATCACTAAGGATAGATAATAGTAGCGCTCTTCATGTTTCACTACTAAAACAGTGGCATGCCGCTATTTCGTTTAATGAAGGAGCAGCAGTAATTGTAGCCGAAATTCCATTACCCATTCATTAGTCCTGTCCTGAGTAAGAAAAACTGGAAGATTACTTTTATCCGTCTAGCATTGGAGTCATGCCTGAATCCTTTGTTTGTTCTTCTGTCCTTGCAAGCTATGTCATTCTTGTTTTTTTCACTACCCATGATCTAGAAATGTCAACAACCTTGGGCCAAATTTCAATATCTTGTGGCTTCTTTCCATTCTTGTGTGTGAAATTGGAAATTCATGTGTGGGAAGAAGAGTTTATATTTGTACAAGTCCTGTTACCGTGCACACATCTTTGTTCTGATGGATGTGCTAAATATGGTAGTACAATTTATCATCAATTAGATTGATATATTTTGCTAATTTTTGTTGCTGTCATGCTGTTTTGATTTTTGAATCAGTCAATTTTATTCGGCGGATTAGCCCTTCAGGTGTTCTGTTCAACATTGTAGACCCATTTGGGAATTTGTGATCTTTACACTGTTGGCTGTGCAGGCTGAAAGACCTTCACCAAAAGTGCACAAAGGAGATGGATGCCTACGGAAACTGCATGTATTACCACACAAATGAATTTGAGATGTGCCGCAAAGAGCAGGAAGCATTTGAAAAAGCATGTCCTCTGGAATGATAAGGAGCTGGTAACCTCTTTGGTCACATGCTTTTCATTGTTAAGTTCAATCCTGCTAGGCTGCTATTAACTCTGTTGTTCGCCATGAAAAAAGTTGATGAATCTATTCTCCAAGGAGAAGTGCAGAAATAAATTTTTTGATGTTTTTCTCTAATTCATGAAGAAGATAAAGGTGTCTTTTGAGTCATGTGTTGATTGTGGAGATGATTGATATATCTCTCAAGTCCAAGCAGAATACAGAATTTTTTGTGGTTCTTTGACATGAGATTGTACTCTTTGCAATTCAGTGAAGATGTCAACCGTTAAATATTCAATGATGAACGCTTATTCACTTCCTCACAGTGTTTAACCTGTCCAAATTTTGGTTCTTCCTCCTAATAATTGTAGGCATAGTGACATGTCATTGGTTAAGTAATTGATCTTTTAACATGATAAGAATATAAGATAACATTGACTCTGATCTAGCATGACATACGGATTACCCAAATTTGGCGCGATAGGAATCATGTTACATGACATGATTGAACTGCCCGCTCTGTATTAATTTCTGCTGCTCTGTGGTTCTCTGTTCTCACTTCAGAGCAAGTTTTTGCATTATGCTGCTAAAAACTGCCATCATGAAAGTTAAACTGATTTTTACCCCTCGGAATTATTTTACGTGTTAGGGTATTTATGTAAAAGAGATTTACGTGCAGAAGTCAAGAATTAAGATGAGGGGGCTTGGATAGTGAAATAATTGCTATGAGCCTTTTTTGAGTGATTATTTATGGGAACTCTTTTTATGAGGTTTTTGTTTTTGTTTTTTTTTTTTTTTTTTTTTTTTACAGCAATGATGCTTAGCATTTTATTAAGTAATCAAATTAGCAAGATCATTACAAGTAGCCTCATGAATTTCACGAGGGTACTAACCAAATACGACTTTCATTAAACTTGCTACTAATATTTGCTAAGCTATGAGCCACCACATTGCTAAGTTACGTGGTTTTTGTTGAGATACTATGTAAAGTGTGATTTCATTATTTGTAAGAAATGTGGACATATTCTGATTGAACATTATCTGCCAACGATAATTGGAAGAACATCAACATCCATAATTTATCCTCACAAGTCATATGAGTATATGACCCATTCAAAAGGCGGAGGTGGTAATAAATTGCGGTAATGGTATTATCATCTAAGAGACATATTTGTATTTAAGACATAAAAGGGTCCTTAACCACGCATTAAAGCTTCCTTATAAGTATCATCGATACAAAGGCATCCTCTAAAACACATCCTCTGGAACATACTGTAGCTACATCGTAGAACTATTACTTAACCACCTTACTTAGATCTAGGTTTCCCTTATTAGTAGAGCATCCCCTGGGTACAGTGTCTCGAGTGATCCATCTTCACCATCTCAGTTTTGTCGGGAAGTACTGCATAATCATCAGGAAGTTTGTACATTAATTGAAACATGCATAACATACTACCTTCATCTGAATATATTCGAACATTAATAGCTTAAGTTACACTATAAACGCGACTACGTGTAAAGCTAACCTTCTCAATGAGGGAGAGATAGTACGGTTTAACCTTCTCCACATCAATTCTCTCCTTGCTCTTGCTGTAGAGGTCATACTTGTTAAATATATGGAGCCATTTCAAGTTCTCTTTATCCTCTTCATTCATCAAGTACTTGTATGCTCCTGCAGTGTGTAGTGCTGAGGCAACAAAAGGTTACACACTTACACATCCATTCATTACCGTCATTTGTTATTAACTACCAGATCGAAACAAGCTACAAGTTACACGAGTAACCTACCGTAGAAAGAATGATATCGTATGATGAACAGAGCAGCCGAAGGTAGAGTAGTGTTGTTCTCCTTTGCAACTAGGTACATGTAGTCATCATGCCCAAATGACATTAACACATTCTCAAGTCCACATCCTTCGGAGTACATGCCATACTTGGTGTTATAAGCTGGGTTATCGTAGTCCGGGTTTAGAGCAAAATACTGTAAAAATCAGACTGAAACTGTTGTAACTCCATGACATTATGCAATGAAATTAGCATTAAGCATCTAGGCATGCATACTCACCTTGTGGTGCACGATCGACACGTCAAAAGCACAACCAACAGGAAATATATCACCAACAACAGCCCATTGAGGAAGCTCACCAAAGCTAGGAAGTAGGAGAACCTTACCAAGATCTAAAATTTCTCCAATTTAGAGCTAGTTTATATAAAATAACATTACTTGAAACTATATTAAATCCACTGTTTTCCAAAATTGAACTATTGTTTTACCATGAATAAGGGCAGTGAGATGAAGCCAATCTTCATTAGGATAATCTTTTCTAATAGCCTCAGCAGATTGTAACAAATGCTCAATTTGTGGCTCATCCAAGTCAGGATCACTCTCATCGACGACGTCGTTTAGGAGCTCACAGCATTCCCAAATGCTCATTTCCACCTTGTCTAGTTTCCCATACTCTTCCCTCATCTTTTTCACCTACATTTTAAATAAATAATTAGTTCATCAAAAATTAAATTTCATCACTCCAAATGAATGTTATTGTAATGTACTTTATATTCTTTAGAACTTACAAAATCAACACACTGGTAAATGTGATTAATCCGGTAGAATTTCTCCACACCAGGTTGCCTTTCACCTTCAGCCTCATAATCTCTGTTCAGAAAACAAGTAGTTGGATCTTTTATAGGGCTACCAATTGGCCATTTACTTCAAAATCTACATTAGTTATAATTAACCTAGGCCCAGAAGGTGAATTAGTTTGGCCCAGCCCATTTACAGTTGGAGTATAATAAGGTCCCCAACCCCCCCCCCCCCCCCCCCCCCCAACCTGGTTAAGATAGAGAAATTAGAAAATTCTTGAAATGAGCTCCATGAGATTTAATCTCTAAACCAAGTATGGAGCGATGTCACCACTCTCCTCAACCTCAACCTTATCATCTTAAGGCTTATTCACTTCAACTTAATTACACTTCAGCTCAGCTTAGCTCTAATTAGTTCAATTCAATTCAGCTCCTAATTTCCTTCTCGCATAAAATATTCATTTCAACTTAGCTCAGTTCAGTTTAGTCCAGTTCAGTTCCAATCAGTTCAGTTCCAATCAGTTCAGTTTAATTCAGTTCAACTTAGTTCAGTAAATGTGAACAAACCCTTAATTGATAACAAAACCTCGTATTACATTCAAATGATGAATCCGTACTAGGTGGATAGGTTCTTTATTTACACCTTAGAACTTGTTCTATTCACCATCTCACCTATTATAAGATTTTGTTTTTTCTTTTTTGTTAAGTTTGTGTATAATTTAAGTAATTATAATATGATTTGATCTAAATTTGATTTCTTTGATTGAAAAATACTTTAAAGGTAAATTTATACAATTATACTCCGTAACAATTATCATCATATGAAATTCTTATCTATTAGATTACACAAGATCAAATCTGACCAAACCATTTAAATTCAAAGCCAAATAAAGACATGTCTTTTTTATATTTTTCTAAATATTTATAATTGCATACTGTATAATTTAAAATTACGAATATGAAAACTAATTTTAATTTTATTTTTGACAGGAAAAAAAAAAGAGAGAGAGAGAGAGAGAGAGAGAGAGAGAGTGAAAAGAGAAGTACACTTCATAATAAGTACTAAAGTACATGATATGATACGAGTAGTACCTAAAAGTTTGGCCAAAGGAGTTGGTTTGAGGTACCAAAAAGTAATTTGGCTTATGTACTTCTTCTATTGCCACTACATATTCCTCCTTCTCCTCATAATTTTTGTGGTCCTTCTCCAATCCTGTTCCATAAATACACTGTTTTGAATCAACAAAGTATTACGAAGTAAGAGAAAACAAAAATTTTAATCTCTAAGGAATATTTTCTTACATAATTGGATTATTTGGGACTAGAAGGTAAAATGTTTTGGAGTTTCAATTCATGTGATGATGACTTTAAAAAAAAAAGGATTTAAGCATATTCTACCAAAAACAAACAAAATACGGAGTATTAAGTAAATAAAATAGAAAATATTAACTACATGAAATACAAAAATTATGGCCTTTAAAACTTCAATTCATATTCTACAAAAAAAATAAAATAATAAAATAAAAACCGAAATTACGATTAAAACTACTATAAGCGAAGCATAACTTCTAAACTTTCTTCACACACACACACACAAAAAAAAAAAAAAAAAAAAAAAAAAAAAAAAAAAAAAAAACAGTTTTTTTTTTTTTTTTTTTTTTTCTTTTCGAAATGATGGGTAAAACAAAAATGTACCAAAATCAGGCTGCTGCTCAATGATGATAGTCATGTTGATCAAAATAATGTCACAGTTATTTTTTTTAATAGTTTTGTGTATAATTTTTGTGAGAAAAAAAGTTGGAATGGAAGCTAATGAATCAGGTGTTAGTTATATAGGTGGACGAGGAGTCCTTAAGTGTGATTTTAACATTCATAAGTCCTTCCATGAAAATTTCATCTGCAACGTTGTCATTTTTTATAATTGAACCTTTATAGCATATTTTGTTTTGACCTTTAAATGTTAGATCTAGTCTTTAGATAGATGAATACCTTTTTTTGAGTCATTGCTTAGCTTGCTACTCCGTTGTTGAAGGATGATAGGAGGGAAGATATTTAGGGAAACTGTGGTGATTACAGGTTTTTATAGTAGTTAAATCATAATTTATGCTAGCTACGACAGAGTACGGACCTATTCACTTCAGTTTAATTTCAGTTTAGCTCCCATCAACTCAGTTCAATTGAGTTTACATACCTTCTTATTTCCCTCTCTCATAAAATAATGATTTCAGCTCAATTCAGTTCAGTTCAGTTCAGCAGCTCTATTCAGTTCAGTTCATTTAACTTCAGCTCAATTCAGTAAAAGTGAACAGACCCTACATATCCATGATTTTTTTACAAGGTAAGAAGAGTACTCTATTAAGCCCTGTTCAATTCACCTTGAAAAATAATATTCAGTAAAAATAAATTCAGTTCAGCAAAAATAAATTCAAATCAGTAAAATTAATTTCAGTTCAGTATAAATAATTTCAGTTCAGCAAAAATCAGTAATTCTAAAGAAGAAATATAAGACAATCAGTAAAATAATTTAAGTTCAGCAACATTAATTTCATTTAAGTATAAATAATTTTATTTTAGTAAATAAAATTTAAATTTATTAATTTTAGTTCAGCAAAAATGAGGTAAAGTGAACAAGGCTTTAGACCATTATTTTTGTTTTATCTCTTAAACAAATCAATATGTTCATTCAAAAAATAAATAAATAAAATGAAACAATATGTAAAAGAACCACATAAGATTTTTCTTAGACATCATTGACTATCCAAATACTTCATTCGTTCTATAATTGACACATTTGACGTGTTTGTTGCACTATTTGTATACTTATTGATGAGTTGTGACTATGAGAGAATGACACTAATATGAGTATTAGGTTTTATGTATATTTTATTATTTTCACTTTATATATATATATATATATATATATATATATATATATATATATATATATATATATCAACTTTTTATGCTTCTTACTATAATTACAAATTGACAAATTATTTATGAGAGAATAGCTTTGTTGTATTGATGATCTTGGCTAATGTTTATAGCCTACAAAAGATAACCTACACAATATAAACTCTATCATATAAACTTCCATAAATCTATCTTAGAATATCAATAAGATATATTATTAACCTAAATATAATATCATAAGATCTATATGGAAAATATATCACAATAATATATTTTCCTATATTCCTAACACCCTCCCGCAATCGTAACGGCAGTAACACGAACGTTATGATTGGAAATTTGCACTTTGTTGAAGTCGATCGGGTTGCACCTCTTTGTTGATGTCACCTTCAATTTTTTTTATTTAAAAAAAAATGAACTTTTGCTACCACGGCCCTTTGCTGGTGTCCATGGTCTTCTGTCACGGCCCTTTGCTGTTGTTCGTGGTCTTTTGTCACGGCCCTTTGCTGGTGTCCGTGGTCTTCTTTGCCACGGCCCTTTGCTGGTGTCCGTAATCTTCTTTGCCACGACCCTTTGCTGGTGTCCGTGATCTTCTTTGCCAGGCCCTTCGCTGGTGTCCGTAATCTTCTTTGCCACGACCTTTGCTGGTGTCCGTGATCTTCTTTGCCAGGCCCTTCGCTGGTGTCCGTGGTCTTTTGCAATTTTTTTTTTAAATAATAAACAATACGCCAAACGTGGCTTTTCTTCATGGCAATAATGGAGGAAGCACACTCAAACACTATAACCTAACCAAATCACATATGATCATTCATATTGATCACATACACCAATAATAACCCACGTATCACATGGTTATTCCAAAAAAAAAAAGATTAAATAAAAAAATAGAAATTTCAAAGAGCAATACTATTGCATAGCGGAAGCAAATTTATGAATCCCACCGGTGGGTTTAATATTCTAACCCACCGGCTGGGGGAGTATTTGTGTGAACGATCCCAAGATTTAACCTGCTCTTGGTACCATGACAAATTATTTATGAGAGAATAGCTTTGTTGTATTGATGATCTTGGCTAATGTTTATAGCCTACAAAAGATAACCTACACAATATAAACTCTATCATATAAACTTCCATAAATCTATCTTAGAATATCACTAAGATATATTATTAACCTAAATATAATACCATAAGATCTATATGGAAAATATATCACAATAATATATTTTCCTATATTCCTAACACAAATATTAATGGTTAAAGTTATATATTAACATATGTGAATGATGTGATTTAAATTGTTACAATTATTATAAAACAAAAGAAATATACTATTACTGTTACAGGTTATGTATAACGATTGTACATTTTCCCTCTTTACTTTATGTCAAATCGTTACACATAACCTGTAACGGAGGTCGTATGTTCATTTAAGTACGAAACTATTAACAACTGTTTTAAATCAATAAAGTGAATAAAATCGCGTTTTGAAACAACGGAATGATCGCAATCATCCCATAGCATAGGAGATTAGGAGTATCCGAGTATAGACTATAGAGTATAGAACACTGAGTGGTTGGATCTAAAATAATATCACACAGTGGGTAGGCTGAACAAGGTGGCTGAGTGTAACTCGTGTAAGCAATAATGCGTAACAAGGTAGAATTGCATGCTACAACAGATGGCCGTATAAGTGACACGTTGCTTCTAAATGACGTGGAATCTATTCAATTATTATGACTGCTCTTGTAATAGAAGATTTATCCGGTCATTTTCGAGGTCCCCCGCCCTATCACAGGAATAAATGGATGATTATCGAATCTCGATCACTTAGGGAGGAGGGGACGGAGGGACTAATCATTCCTTTATTTACTATTTTCTCCATTATTCAACTTATTTTGAAATGAGTACATGTATTATAATAGGATGATCGTATAATTTGTGGGAAAATAGAGTGTTCTTAGAATAAAGTTGATTGTAGTAGGTCCTTGTTGGTGCAAAATCTAAATAATATAGCGGCAACTCCTTGGTTCTACTTGCCTTGCCTGTCATCACTTCATTAATATAGATGAAAGCGCCATGTACCTACCTAGTTTGATGCATGTCAAAATAATATTTGTATGATTAATGATTATTAATTACTTTGTACAAACTAGTCATTGGATGATTGGATCTAACTCATCATCTAAGCTACATATCGGAATATTACATAAATAACTTGTTAAAATTAGCAACTTCAAAAGTCTAAAACGGTTTATTAGTACAACTCGAAGACACGAGGTAAGATTCGAGTGAATTGTTGGTAAAGAAGGGATTAAGATCCTGTTTTTTAGAGCTACTCTGCTACGTTGAAATCTGCTTTGTTGTGTCCAAAATCTCAAAAGAACAAGACCTTAGGGTCTGTTCTCATACGTTGAAATTCAGTTCATTTCAGCTCAGCTCAGCTCAGTTCAGTTCAATTCAGTTCAGTTCAGTTCAGCTCATGTGTAATGATATTGCTAATGATATAAAGCAAAATTTCATTCTTTTAAGCTCTTATTACAAAGACGATAATAATAATAATAATAATAATAATAATAATCAATCAATAATAATAATAATAATAATCAATAAATAATAATAATAATAATAATAATAATAGTATATTTTTCTTAAATATTTTAATATGTATATTTGTATATACACATATGTATAATAATAAATAATCAATAAATAATCAAAGATCACTAATCCGTAGTTAAAAATCACTAATTAATAAGTTCAGTTCAGTTTAGTTCAGTTCAGATCAGCTCAATCAATTCAGTTCAGTTCAGTCAATGAGAACAGACCCTTAGTATATAGGCTCTACATAGGAGCATGAAATAGACTAGCTAGGTATGTACATGTACAAATACTTTGTTTGACTAAGCTGCTGATGATTTCCGTTAAGTACTATAACTCCGGGTTGCCATTTTCCCGCATAAAAGGTTCAATTATGACCGGTTAATTGTAATTTTTAATTTCCATTCGAACTTATATCTAATAATTTGCAAAGATATGAAAACATACTTGTATTTTCTCTTGAAATATTTATATTTCTGTGCAGTTGTAATGACAATATAAACGATATGCTTGGAAGAAAAAGGATCAAAGTTGAGAACTCTGATTAATATGATACGAAGTAATATTCAAGATTCAATCTTAGTTGATTTCTCTGCGCACAATAATGCCGGTGTGATACAATGTATATACCCATGGGCGTAGAATAGCGAGTACAAAGTGCTCCCTAGCACAGGGCCCCGATTATTAGAGAGCCTGTTGTTTTATTTTCAATTCTTATTTTTTTTTTTTTAATACTACAACTCTCAAGAGGCTCCTTATTTGTAATGCACAACATATTCCCTCTATTAATCCAAGCTCCCATATTACTTTCTAACACTTTTCATATTCTTCTATCAATTCAAATTAGTATATTTTCACAATTACATAAATTCCATTCCATGAAATTATAATGTATATTTCTACATTTCAGAATTTTCGACATAAAAAAAGTTAATTTCAACCAAATTAAAAATAAACGATTCGTATTCCGTAACAACAACAAAGCATTTAAGCAATTAATTTTAATTTTTCATAATTGTTCTTATCAAGCTGCTAAATAATTTTCCAATATATAAGGGTTATCTAAGTGTGTATGGCGTAAATAATTGGTTAAAATTAAAATTTTGTATGTTTCAAATTATTAAGGGCCCATTTTTTCATTTTAGAACAGGGCCCCAAAATCATTGCAACGACCCTGTATATACCAAATTGTTGTAATCAAGATCAAACAAATTTGTTGAAGGTTCATTATTGTTATTCAAAGTTGATAGATCAATAATTTTTTCTTTGGGAGTAATATTCAGATAAACTACTATTAGCCGTGGTAGACTGGTAGCAAGGATATGCGCCTTGTGAGCTCGTTTTCTTTGAACATTGTGGATGCTACACTATGTAAAGGCGTTTCTAGTTCGGCGAATATCATCCACCGTCAATCTAAGACTGACATCAGTTACAGTTTTCTCCCTGAGCATCTTTACGAGAGAAACAGAGTCCGTGTAAATTGTGATACCTTGCAATAAATGTTTTGCTCCCAACCAAAGACCTTCAAGACAAGCTTTCATTTCCGCATGTAAGGCCGATTGAGCCAAATCGTGAACCGCTCCCCCCAACATTCCCTGAATACCAAACTCTTCTTTTTCTAGACACCACCCCAATCCCGAACCATGAGTTTGTTTATTCCACAAGCTATCTACCAATATAGTCGTTGTAGAACTCTTAATTTTTTTGTTGATAGAATAAGGTTACAAATAAAGATTGAGAGGTATTGGACCTTAATTTGATATATTTGTTAATAATTAAAATTTTAAAAGTCAACTCTTTCAAAAAAAAATAAAATAAATAAAAGTCAACGACATAGATATTAGTGATAGAGAATATCCATAGAATATTCTCATCCTAGGTTTAGGATATATTTTGTATAAGATTATCTTTGATATCTGTACATATCTTATAGTACCTAATATGATTACGTTTCTCATTGTAACCCTATAAATATTGATCAATGGAAATGACTCTAATCAAGGAGTTGATATTATCTGACATGGTATCAGAGCTTAGGTTAGATCTTGGGATTGTTTATATCTAAAATTTTCTCTTCCCCTGCCGGTGGGTTAGAAAATTGAACTCACCGGCGGGATTCACAAACAATTACATAAAACACACTTTTTTTTTTAGGTTAGCATTTCTTGAGTCAATTAGTCATTAATTTGTTTGGTTTTTTTTTTTTAAAACAATTTGTCCTTAAATATTTCATACTTTTAAGTAGATGATTGAGCATTTTAAGTAGAAAAAAAAAAAAAGTAATCGTAGATGATTGTGCAAATATAATATTACTTACTTAATTAGTAAATAATATTTTCACATTTTTCAGTCAACTTAAAATTGACTTTTAACAAATAATTTTTTAAATGTGTCGTGACGTCCTACCAGATCGACACTGATAATCACAAGTCAAACCTACTCGGGCAATACCCCTTGGGAGGGTCGGTGGGAAGGCTGGGAGGGTAATAAAATCCCCACCCCCAACGTTTCTCTAATTGTATTGATTTTATGATCTCGTGATAATAAAATAATATTTTTAATCACTAAATCAAATACTACTTTTTTTGATAGTCTATTTAGTATACATTAATTTCTAAATACTACCTCCGTTTATATTATTTGTAATGATTAGACATTTTTCTCTTTATTTTATGTCAAATCGTTATAAATATATGAAACGGAGGCATTATATGAAACGAGTAATGTTCACTAACCCTACACAAAGGAAGAAGATAATTTATGTTGTTTCCATTCAAAAATCAAGAACTTTCCTTCCATCTTCCATTCTCCCAATTTCTCATCTCAATTGTTTTGGATACTATTTTATGTTGGTGAAAATGATTTTTGTATTGATCGACTCTTTCTTGTGGTCGACACCCTCTTACTTCCTAACGAAGTTATATCACATTTACACTCCTCACCTAAATAAATCCAAATTAACTCACCAACAAAATCAAAATTAAAAAAAAATAAAAAATTACGCAGTTTATTAGCGGAGAAAGATAACAAAAGGAAGAAACTTTCAAGTCCCCCCACAAGAGGGCGAGACGAACTACACTTTCTCTCTCCTCTAAATCCCAATTTTCTCTCTTCTCGATCTTTGCTTACTCCCAATTTTTCTGTTCGTAATCTAGTTGATCGATTTTTTAATTGATTATTATCTCAAATTTTTTTTTCTGGTGATTCAGGTTTGTTCAATTTTGAATTGGTCGTCAATTTTTTTTTTTTTTTTGAATTTCTTGATTTTGTAAGGGTTTAATGTTCTTTGATGGTTTTTTAGGGTTTTTGGAATTTAATTTGCTGTGTTTGATTTGTTTTAGGGGAAATTAAAATGTCGTCAAGTGTGTTTTCGAGGCTTTTTGGTGCGAAATCGAGGGAGGCAGCTAATACTGAGAGTACTTTGTCAACGTTGGAGAAATTAGATGAGGTTTGTTCTTTAATTTTATGATTTTGTGTAATATGAGCTCTTAAATTGTCAATTTATGCAGAAAAAAGTTAAATATTGTTTGATCAAATGTAGTATAAGAATTTTTTATACTCTGTATGTTATTGTGGATGAATTTGAAAGGGACTAATGTTATATAGTGATGAAAGGTATTGAAATAAGGGATGATGATGTTGAAAGAATCATTAAAGAGGTTAGAACTGATTAGAGAGGATGATCTTGGAACTAATTATGTGTTTTTTTTTTTAAATGTATGGTTGAATTGTGATTGTTACTTGTGGAGCATTGGGTCTAGGTGACACGGCCAGTTGGCGGTTGCTATCTGGTGTTTTGTAGCTTCAGTAGTAGTGTTGTGACTATGCTTCTTTTTAAAGAGAGGGTTCGAGATGAAGTGACATTGCTTAATTTAAGTCGCAGGCTTGTGATTACGATATTGGTTTGCTTGAGTAGTAGAATGGTCAATTGTGATTATTCCTCGAAGCTGAAACAGTGAAATTCTACAAGCTTGCTGACTTTGATTAGAAAATTGTTTATCTTGGAACATTTATGGAGCTGTTGGTTGACTTGTGATCACTTCAATTGCCTTGAAACAGTTGCTAGAGAAGCTTATACCCTTTTGTTAATTGTTATAGCTTTATACTTTATTTCGTGTTACATTTGCCTTCTTGAGTTTTTATGGATGGGAAGCACTATGAAGAGAGGTGGAATAGAGGTGTGGGGTCTTCTGTACTCCCAAGAACTTTGCTCTACGCTCGTTTTCTTGCCCCTATCAGGGAGTTTCATCTGAGGGGCAAGCTTCTAATTTATGCAGGATATGTGTTATAAGTTTTGAGCCACCAGTCTTTCCAACAAAGAACTTGGCTTACACTCATATTATTTTCCATTTTCTTCTTTCTTCACATCATTCAATTTTTTTTTTTGTCTCCGTAGTCCGTACACTTTTACTGGTTTAATAATTTTAATTCAACAATTACTATTGAATTCGTGGTAAAGTCAGAAATTTATTATAGGATGAGGGGAGTGCTTTCACTTTCTGCAACATGCAGCTGATTATGCGAGAACACAATCCTTTATTTGATCACAATATTCAACGTGTTATGCACTGCCTTACCTCTGTGTTTGCATAGGAATCCTTCTACAGATGTTATACTGAAACATCTGAATTCCAAAGTTACAAGCAATAAGGTTGTAATTGTTTGTGTGAAAAGTTTGTGTCTCATTGTTGCTTGCATGTCTTATTGAAACTTGAATATGAATAATTAGTATTTCATGTTTTGGAACTTTGATCTTTGCTTTGCGCCTTCCCCACTCTTGGCTGATTAATTTTTTGCTGTGTTATTTTCTGCAGACACTTAAGATGCTAGAGAAGAAAGAGCAGGTGTTAATGAAAAGGGCTGCTGCAGAGGTTGAAAAGGCAAAAGAGTTCACAAGAGCAAAGAATAAACGAGGTATGTTCCTGGAAATTTCAGTACTTTTCAAGATTGAAATATTATCTATGTAATCTACTGATTTTATCCTCTCTAATTACATAGCTGCAATGCTGTCTCTCATATTTATATAGTGGTGTTTGTCATTGAAATTTAGGCCTAGCATTTTTAGAATTGGTTCTTGTTTCTGGGAGTTCATGGCCTGTGAATAGTCCTGATTAAGTTAAAATTTGAGCATATTAACATTATGCCTTTGAACTTTTAAATTGGAGCTTCAGGATGGATTGGTAATGTTTATTTTTGGTCACAACCTATTGGCTATGCAATGACTAAAGCAGGGCATCCATGCCCTCATTTGTGATGGTCTTTGGCTCTGTGCGTTTTTTGTCTCTGACATCATTGCTTCTATTCTGTGAAGCTGCCATACAATGTTTAAAGAGGAAAAGGTTATATGAACAGCAAGTAGAGCAGGTTGGAAATTTTCAACTGCGAATTCATGATCAGGTTAGTACATAGCTACATTCTCTTATTATTTTCAGTTTTTTTTACTTCTTTCTCCACTGCTTTGTGCACAACTCTTTAAAAATTTTGTGTTGCATATAAATGTTTGTACTATTTAAAGGTTTCAGTTCTCTTGTCCTATATGGTCATTGTTTTTTAATTGTTCATAAAGCTTCATTGAGTTGCATGCTATAACTAGTCCATATTTTTGAATTTTTCTGTTGCTTTATTGGCTTGCAGATTATAATGCTCGATTCTGCAAAGGCAACGACAGAGACCGTTGCCGCTTTAAGATCTGGTGCTAGTGCTATGAAGGCCATGCAGAAAGCAACGTAAGTTCCAGCTTCCTTCAATCTGAATTCTAGCATTCCTCCAACCGTTTGCTCTTATTATATACTTATTAGGCTACCGATTCCCTCGCAAACTAAAAGTTTGTGATTGGACAAATGCCATGTGAAATGTCATTGCAACTTTACAAGTTAGAGCTTTGACGTTTTAACCCCTTTTTCGAAGAATTGTTTAGCCCTAGATTGAGAAGTGGTGACGAAGTGGTTTATTTCTGCTCGAAATCAATTATATAAGTATCTAACTAGGTTTAGGTATAATCATACATTGGGAAGGCTCAGTCCGAGCTTGGCTAGTCTTATTGGCCCAGGTGTCTTAGATTTAGATTTGCACATCTTGTATGAAGAGCCAGGTGTGCCAATCTAAATCAGCCTGGTGCTTGTGTCTAACTGCTTCCTTAACCAGACTGGGTGGATATAACTATATAACGCATTTCATTTGTTAAGTTCAAATCCCCTTCTTCCTCCCCACCTCACCTCACCCCACCCCACCCCACCCCACCCCACCCTCAAAAAGAGTGTGGATAGGAATCTATAAAGAGCTGTTCTTGCCATCTGCTATAGCCATGCTTGTCCCATTCTATTTTTATTATCATTACCTGATTTTACTAGCTATGTGGTAAAAGAGGCTGGTTAGGGAATAGGCTGTTGAGTGTGACTATGTGGGCACATCGCACATCCAGATTTGATCTGATCTTAGTCAGAGCTAGCCTGTGTCTTCAGTCTTTACCAACTTATTTTCATTTCTATTTACAAAGTTAAGCTATATTTCTATTTCTTGGGGTGGGTCTGAAGTCTCTAAACCTCACTGTGGAATCGTTTTATATGCACTATACTTAAGTGTGAAGCGGTTTGATTATGACAAATAAGCCCGTTGTCCAAAAGACAGTGACAGAAATTTTAGTTGTTGATATAACCTGGATCTTCCTTAAATTCAGCCCCCCACTGTGGATTACATCTTTGATGCAATGTTGGATTGAAGGTACTAATGTTTTCATGAAATACGAGGCTAGCTATATTTTTTGTTACACTGCTTACTGTCATTACATTGATCTTATGTCTCTAACCAGCCAATGGAGTCTTGATTTTTCTGAGCAAGCTGTGGGTGCACTTGCATGTGTTTACTGTATCTTGGCTGTCCCACTTATGTGTTAATCCAGTAATTTTCACTATAAATGTTTTTGTGCGTTTGGTGGTTATCATTTCAAACCTTTTTCTGGCTATTGAGGTTGTGGGCTTTTGGGTTTGATGTATCGTTATAGAGTAGACAGAACCTATCAGTTAACTAATTTTTGAGGTTGGGTGGAATTTGGTATGATGTATCTATCTCCACGAACCTCTTTGGGGCCAGGGTTTCTGCAAATTGTAAATGGATGATTAAGGGAATGTCTTGTCTTGAATAAGGGATTGTTACTGTCATTTCTAGATCTAATATGTCGAAGGGGCCTAGGAGCCATTGTCTAAAACAATTAGTGTCTGGTTTTTTTTTTTTTTTTTTTTTCAGGCATACTTTAATAATAATCAACTCAGCTAGTTTGATTTAGATTCAAGTTTTAAAATTGTCCAAAATGAGCTTAAATCAAGTCGGAAGATGTTCCATAGTCAATATTCAATATATTGACTTTCAACTGAAACTAGTTACTAGTTAGTGATCTTTTCTTTATACGACACAGTTTCCTGTAGATGCAGTAGATGCAATAAAAGGAATTCTAGGCGGAACTGCAATTTTTATCTCTAAATTTTGGCGTGGTTGTGATTTTGAGGAAGTTGCTCATCTTATGTTGCAGGAACATTGATGATGTCGACAAGACAATGGATGAGATCAATGAGCAGACCGATAATTTGAGACAGATACAGGAGGCACTAGCTTCACCTATTGGTGGTGTAGCTGATTTTGATGAGGTAAAGGTTTTTTCTAGTCTTTATAATCACAAAGTACTTGTAGAAAAAGGTATAGCTCAAGAAATGCTGTATCTCATTTACTCCGAGTATTTACCAACACTCATTTTTTTTTTTATTATTATTTGTGAAGGATGAATTGGAAGCCGAGCTTGAAGAACTTGAAGGAGCTGAGTTGGAAGAACAACTTCTACAGCCAGCTATAACTGCCCCTATGGCACCAGTTCAAGTTCCAGCTGGCAATCCACCAAGACCGACGCCTCAAAAGAACTCTGAGGAAGATGATGAACTTGCTGCATTACAAGCTGAAATGGCGCTTTGAACACTTTGCTTATTTTTTATGTTTATAATCACGCTCCAGAAAAGAAAATGGCTGAAAAAGAAAAAGATTAAAATTGGCTTATTGATTGGAGGTATATTGAAAATCCCGAGTGTTGATAGCATCTTGTTGTCATGTATATGACCTCATTTTACTGGCTACCATTAATGCAAATATTATTTTTTCCATTGGTGAGGAAATGTGGTTTGTATTACTTTTGGTCTGGTGTTAGGACTTAGGGCATGTTCTTTTATGTTGAAATTCAATTCAATTCAGCTCAGTTCAGTTCTGTTCTTTACAGTTCAGCTCCTAATTTCCTTCTCTTATAAAATATTTATTTCAGTTCATTTAGTTTAGTTCAGTTCTGTTCAGCTGAGTTCAGTCAATGAGAACAGACCCTTAGTCACTTAGGATCCATTTAAATTAACTTACCATCACATATTTTGACTGAATTCAGATTAAATAGATTTATGCAAGTCCAAACAAAATACGTAAAAAAAAGTTTAGGTAAATAATCTATCCTATTGTGAGAATAATTTTTAAGAAATTTATAAACTATAATGAATTCAAATTAATTAAGTTAAAGCAATTAAGGAAATGTGTTAGTCAACTTATTTTGGAAAATGTTTATTTCATTTCAAATTAAGCTTAGATCATACTCTGTAATTTTTTTTTTTAAATTTTTTTTTTTTTTGTTTTTTAATCTGTTTTACTTTGTATTTATCATTCATTGTAATAAGTAATTTTTATATTTGGAAAAGTAGACCTAAACAAGTTGAAGGTGGAGGACTCAAACCTCCTTTTTTTTTTTTTTTTCTCAAGCATTAGAGTAGAATTGTACAATTAAGATTAATGTTTGATTAATTAATTATATTAAACCTGGTTAGATCTCTTTCAAAAAAAAAAAAAAAAAAACTGGTTAGATCAAATCAGATGTAAGTAGATGAACAGTGGACATAGCATGAGCATAATGGAGCCATAGTAGTAAGATATTCTAGGAGTCTAGGACTTGAGAGCTGCTAGTCAATAGACCATGTCAGACTGTCAGATATGCTGAGATATCATATCTGCAACTTGCATTCCGGCATTTAGCTGTCCTGTTTTTCCAATCCTGGTCAAATACTGAAGATAGCTTCAAATTTTATTCATGCTAACTAGAGTAGTATTCAATTTTATCCAGTGTACTGGAATTTTATTTGGACCAGTACAACTTTGTAATAATTATGGATGGTTTTCAGTAAATTAAGTACACCATAAATATATGGTTAATGATATACGTAACCTTACGCCTAACGGATATCAATATTATTAAACTATTAAAATATTACCTCCGGTTCTTATTACTTGCAACAAAGGGGTATTATTTGTGATACATAAAATATTCCTTTGTTGCAAGTAATAAGAACTAGAGGTAGATTATACAATTACTAGTTTATTGCTCTAAGTTAATGACAGCCATTAAATTTAACAAAATAAACAATTCATCTCTACCATTGAGGAATATGACAAATCATCATCATATAGTTGTATCTATCAATAGTAGTATAGGAGCACATGGTATGATCCAACCAAGATATCCAAGTTGCTGTTAGTGATTTAGGCGTGGATTATATTCGAGCGGCTTAAATGCCAATCATCTCTGTAGGAGTGTAGGCAATGTGCCAAAACTCCCTATCTATACAACAATATTATATATTTTTTTTATTATTTTTAAATTGATCTAAGTCATGTATCTTGTTTGCAAATACAATGTATAAGTTTAATCATTGTTCTTTAACTCCTAATAAGTAAATTTATATACCAATAAAAGGGTTGGTCTAGTGGTAAGGAATGAATGTTCAATCTCGATTAGAGACGCTTTAAAGGTGTGAATTCCTTTTTATTGTCCTTCGAGCTTACTTTACAAAAACATTTAAAAAGATACTTTTTTTTTTTTAAATAAATTTGTACAAAGTATATCTTAAAAAATAAAGAAACAGTGTGAATAAATATCAAAGTGAGATAATGGATCGTGCATAAGTTAGGAAATCATAAAAATATAAACACTAAGTACACTGATTTACGCGTGTTTTTTTTCATGAATTACTAATTTTATACAACTTTCAAGAATATATTAAATGCTTATTTTTAATCTATGGAGTACTTGTTTTTGTCATGATACCTTAGGGCTACACATAATATTACCCCTTTTTTTAATCTATGGAGTACTTGTTTTCTTTTGCTCTTTTCAATGCACTTTTTAATCGTAAAATATTTTCAATTTGCAACTTTATATTAACAAATTCATTCCAAGTAAAATTTAAGGATATTATTACTTCCCATCCAAAGAAAAAAGAAGAAGAAAAAAAAAAAACAATTTAAGAAGTATTTTTGATGAACAACGAATCAAGTTTGACTGATTCACTTTTAATGTTTTTGAACCGAGATTACAATAACTGGGTAGCAGAGATGTCAATCCAGGTATTTTGGTCAGATTTGATTAGAATCGGATCTGTTCGAATATATCTTAAAGTATAAGTATGCAGTATTATCATGTTTATATTAATTAAAATCTAAATCGAATATTTTTCGAGTCGGAGTAAATCAGGTGAATTGAGTCCGTTTTTAACACTATACAAGGTACATTAATTAGAGGAGTAGTTTTTTCATTTTTTGACAGAGGAGGGAACAAAGCTTATGTTTACCGTTTTGTATCCTTAAACTTATGAGACAAACACAAATCATGTGGAGTTTGTGGACCCAAAAGAAGGCTGTCCTCCAGCCTAGCCAACCAAGCCCTAGGCAAAGGAATCCTCTTATTTTATCAACGACTCCTCTTTTTATGGACCCACCTTAAGTAACCGTTTGAATTAAGGGACCACTAAAATTGTACCGTTTTCAAATTATATAACCGTTACATCCTCCATTCCCCTGTTTCCTCCAACTCAAAACCCTTCATTTTTCTCCAAAAACACCCAACAAATTCATCTGGGTTTTTTATTCCCTTCATTTTTATCAAATTTTACCCTTCAAATTTATAAGATTAGTTCTTCAAATTTCAATATGACTGTTGAGGTTTCATCAGTTGAAGAAACCCAGAAAGAAGAGGTTTTAATCTCTGAAAAAGATGCTAAATTAGTCGATTTAGAAGAACCCCAAAAAGTTGAGGAAAATACCCAAAATGTAGAGGATACTCCTAAGCCAAATTTGGTTGAAAAGAGTTCATCTTATAGGGAGGAGAGTAATTACCTCTCCGACCTAAAAGACGGCGAAAGGAAGGCCTTATCCGACCTCAAATCAAAACTCGAAGAAGCCATTTCAACCAATTCCCTATTTAAATCAGAGGAGAAGAAAGTCGATAACCCGGCCGAGGAGTCGAGCAAAGAAGAGGAAGGTGAGACAAAGATCGAAGGAGATTATGAGGGTAATATTTCCATTTGGGGTGTACCTATATTGCCTAGTAAAGGCTCAGAAGGTACTGATGTAATTTTATTGAAATTTTTAAGAGCTAGAGAATTTAAAGTTAATGATGCATTTGAAATGATCAAGAAAACCCTTGTTTGGAGGAAAGATTTCAAGATTCAATCCATTTTAGGGGAGGATTTAGGGGAGGATCTTGCGAATGCGGCTTATATGAATGGTAAAGACCGCGAAAATCACCCGGTTTGCTACAATATTTTTGGGGTGTTTGGTAATCAAGAGTTGTATCAGAAGACTTTTGGGAGTGAGGAGAAGAGTGAGCAGTTTTTAAGGTGGAGGATTCAGTTTATGGAGAAAGGTATCGAAAAGCTCGATTTTAGGCCAGGAGGTGTTACATCAATTCTTCAAGTTTATGATCTTAAGAATTGTCCTGGTCCTTTTAAGAAGGAAATTAGAAGTGCTACTTCTAAGGCTGTTGGACTTCTTCAGGATAATTATCCTGAATTGGTTGCTAGAAATGTGAGTCTTAATAGTTTCGCGTAATTTGTTAATTTATATACTGCATCGTTTTGATGTAGGATTATATGGTCTAATTTTTGCTAATGTTATATGGTTTATTTTATGTGACAGGTATTTATTAATGTGCCATTTTGGTACTATGCTTTTTACTCCCTTATTTCACCTTTCTTGACTCAAAGAAGTAAGAGCAAGTTTGTTGTTGCAAGGCCAGCTAAAGTTACTGAGACTCTTCTCAAGTGAGTCAACTTTAATTTTTTTGTTAAATAGTTTTCTTGATTTGTCACAAATTTTACAAGATGCTTAACATAATTGTTTGTTTTTAGGTACATCCCATTTGATGAAATTCCAATTCAGTATGGTGGCTTCAACCGCGAAAATGATATTGAATTCAACTCGGAAGAGGGTGTAGTCACAGAAATTTGCTTGAAACCCGGATCAACAGAAACAATTGAAATCCCAGCAGAAGAAGTATGAGAAAAAAAAAAGTTCCTATTTTCTTAATTTTACATTTTTACTGATTTGCTGTCATTTTTTTGGTCTGACATTGGTAATTTTTATTCCTGTAACAGGCTGGTGCAACATTGGTATGGGACTTGGCTGTTTTGGGAGGGGAAGTGAGTTATAAGGAGGAATTTATTCCAACAGATGAAGGGTCTTACACCATTATAATCCAGAAGGAGAAGAAGATGGATTCGATCGAAGAGCCGGTTCGAAATTCATTCAGAAACAATGAGCCTGGGAAGGTTGTGCTTACTGTTAAGAACAATTCCAAGAAGAAGAAGCGCGCCTTTTATCGATACAACAATCAGAAATGTTGTTCTGCTTGAGAAATTTAAGGACTGATATAGGGTGTTTGTTTATATGTTTAAGTTATTATGTTGATTTGTGGTTTGTTTAGTAGAAATTCTTTTAGGTTGCTCTTGGTTCATTCTTTTGTTAGGTGAAATTTGATGTACTCATTGGGCTGATTAATTCAATTCTTTTTAGTGAAATTGTGGATCTTTTTTCTCCAATAAATATATTATTGCATTATTTCAAAAACCCTTTATATATTTCTTGTTCAATGAATAATTACTGTATCATAAACATTATCATTTGAAGGAAAAGCAAAATTAAATCAAAACAAACTGGGAAATTATACAATTTATGCCAACCTGTTGGGTACAAGTGTGTGAGTAGTGTCACACATTGAAATACAAAGTTAAAAAAATTAATTTATAATTCCGATGATTGGTTTTAGGATGGAACCTCACTTGGGCTATGTTAACGAGCTGCAGGAGCCATTGCTGCTGTGTAAGTAATAGCCGGGTTCATCTCGATTGAATTATTATCAGATTCTATTATTCAGTTTATTCCATTCAGTTCCATTTCTAAGCACTCTTTCAGTTCTGTAACAATGTGACTTATTGTTGGCCTTTCAACTGCAGTTTGCGTAACACATGCCAGAGCTATGCTTGTGACTCTTCAAAGATGATTGGTTTTGTGCAATTCTTGCAGCCTTTTGTCGACGATGTTCCAAATGTCACCTCTTTCATGTAATGGACTAACCAACCCATCTAATTAAACTAGTTTGCTCATCATCTTTTTTCATGATTGCTGTTTAGCCTGTGTTTAACTCCAAGACGGCAACCACAAAACTGTATAAATCGCTTTTCTCATTCAGCTGTTGTGCAATATGATACCTAAACAAAATGCGCCTACATGTCATATAGGTTGGTAAAATGCATTCAATTCCGTTGTGCCAATGACTCTTGTTGATACATAGGATCTATTTCATCAAGAAAATTTTTGGACAAACCGAAATCTGCTTTCCTTGAGGCCTGGGAATACCCACAACTGTTTCTTTTGAAAGTTTTGCAGGTGTAATTGGGAATGGATCACATAATTTTGTCTAGGTTTTTGAGATAGTTGTTTTACTACTAGATGCTTGTAAAAAAACCTTCAGGTATACACTTAAATGAGAAAGAGACGTACTAATTGTGTTTCACACAAAGGAATGGAAGTTACAATCAGACTTAATAGTTTGTAAATGCATGCATAGAATGCAGCAAAGCCAAAGTAGAAAAGCAAATGTCAGCAATGCAATTAAGCAAATAACAAATTATGTGACTCTTATTGTTATCTTACTTCTGGAGCCATTTCTGTGTTCGCGGTCACTAGGCTTTCTGTCAAATCATCATGAATTGTTGTATCAAGTTCAGTGTTCGCGGTCACTAGGCTTTCTGTTGAATCATCAGGAACTGTTGTATCATGTTCAGTGTTCAGCACCATAGCTAAGCACTCTTTCAAATCAGTGACAATCTGACTCATTGTAGGCCTTTCCATTGCAGTTCGCTTCACACATGCCATAGCTATATCTATTACCCTCCAAACAGAATTCGTGTTCTGAACTTCCTGCAATCTTTCATCCAATATTTCCCTCAAATCCCCCGTTTCAAGAATGGGGATCACCCATTGAACCAACGTTATAACTTTTTCTTGAATATTCACCGTTGCCTCTTTACCTGTGATCAACTCCAATAGAACCACCCCAAAACTGTATACATCACTTTTCTCTTTCAACTGCCGGGTTTCATGATACCTAAATAAAGAGAATTGTTAATATACTATTTATACATACATCACTCTCAATAAATCCTAGCATGCTTTGGTTTCAAAATTCATTAATTTTTTCATATACACTATTTGGTTTCATGTTCTTAATGGTATTAGCTGCTTAATATGTTAAATCAATAAACAAGTACGAGTTATACATAAACAAGTATGAGTTATACATAAACAAGTATGAGTTATACATAAATGAACTGCTAATGCCACAAAACGGTTAAATGTGATCAATCAGTTTAAATTCCAGGAAAGTTTTATCTTGTCTAGCATTTTTTATATCCAAAAACATTGCATAATAAAGGGCTAGGTTTTAGGATGTGCTTACTGAGGATCGAGATAACCTGGTGTACCGATCACTCTTGTTGATACATGGGTTCTTGGTTCATCTGGGAAAATTTTGGACATACCAAAATCTGCTATCTTTGCCTGGAGATTTTTATCCAATAAGATATTTTCGGTTTTCACATCTCTGTGGACTACAGGGGGGCTGCAACCGTTGTGCAAGTATTCCAGTCCTACAATTAAGATTATGTTTAAACTATGTTATGATTAAACATAGCTTAATATAATCTCTAATCTCCGAACAAAAATTTAATTATACACTACAGATACTGCTTGCTGACCTTGTGCAGAATCTAATGCTATCTGGAGCCTCAATTTCCAACTTAGTGGCTTCGAAGCTGGTGGAAACAAAAAATGAAGAGCACCATGAATTTCCCATAACACAAAATGTTATAACACTTATAAATTATTGCGACAAATTTAGCAAGGTATACAGCATACCTGAGAGATTAGATTGCAAGTTTCCACCAGCCATATATTCATAAACTAGAGCTAAGGTTGTTTCTTCTTCACAGTATCCAATTAGAGAAACCAAGTTTTTATGACGAATATCCATTAAGAGTTCAACCTGTGGTTAAAATGAATGCGGATCAATTAGGAAGAAAAAACATATATATTGAATATCCAACTTGATCAAACCTCTGTTGTGAATTGGTCAGAAGCGTGGATTGATTGAGACAACATTTTAACAGCCACTTCCGTGCCATCATTTAGGCGACCATAGTAAACTACTCCAAACCCACCCTTTCCTAGCTCTCTCTGGCGGTTCTTGGTTATGCTTGTTAACTCGGAATTAGAAAACTGTGTGAATTCACCCTTCCTTTTGCCATTTCTAGATCTTTCATACAGTCTGTGAGTAAAAGTTCAGTCATGAACTAAATAATCCGAAGAGTATCATGATTTAAATCACATCATCATTGAGCAATATACTGAAAATAGGTAACATAACATGTGGAATTGTACCTAGCAGTATGTCTCTTGTATATACAAAAAATGATGAAACCTGCAACAAGAAGAACCAATAGTGCAGAAATTGCTGCTATATAAGCTAGGTATGCTTTACTTTTCTTCTTCGAAGTACAGGATCTGCTCGAACATAGACCTGAAATGTTTTCCACACTTTGGCCAAAACAACATGAACAAGTCAGATATATATGCTTATGGGAAGGGGAATTTTTAAAGAGAGAAAGCTATAAATACCTTAAAGACAGTGTTCCTGCTGCAGATTTTTCTAGCAGAAGTTCAGGAACTGAACCAGTGAAGTTATTTTTTGAAAGGTTTCTGCAAATAGTGATTGTGTTAGTATGTACTTTCACATACTTTGAACATATAGTGTACCTCTGTCTGAATTTAGCTGTCACTTTGCTAGTCAATTACGCCATCATAGTCACAACTAATTTCAGACGAAGGGAGCAGAGAGATCGAATGAAAAGTAAACATACAAGGTTTTTAACATTGGCAAGTCTGCGAGAAGCTCAGGTATCATCCCACTGAGGTTGTTGTCTGACAAATCCCTGAAATTAATGATATTATCCACATGTAAGAATCTTGGAATGACTGAAATCATGCAGATTTCAAATCAAAACACTGTCTTCAAAAACATACAAGATTTGTAATGATGTAAGGTCTGCAAATGACGCGGCAATATGTCCTGTAAGTCCTTTTGAACTAAGATTCCTGATCACAAAATTAAACGGATTAACTTCAGAGCTCGTTAATTACCAAATGAACAATACGAATAACTAAAAGCTGCTAAAACAAGAAGTACGATCATAAGTTCTCAGCTAGCTAGCTTCAAATCTTACACTGATGTTATTCTGATGATATTGGAACTGTCATAGTTGCAGACCACACCAGCCCATGAGTACCTCTTTGGAAAGCAAGGATCTCCTTGCCAATCGGTCATCCGCTTATAAAATGACTTGATTTGGTTGAGAGCATGAACTAATACAAGTGTAACCAATTGACCTCGTATCAAAAGACAAACATTCACTAATCATTCGGCAATAATGATCGATTATGTAGAAAAAAATTTACCATCTGCTGCATCAGTGGACAGTTCTGAAATTTGTATGACGTTAAACACTTCAATGGCATTCACTATTGGAGGAAGGGTAGAATTATTGGTACTTTGGATGGTAATATTAAGAAAGGAGTCAGTAATTGGTTTCTGGTTATTGAAAATGGTTTTAGTTTGTAGGTAAGGCAGTGTAAAGATGTTGGGTTTTTTTACGCCATTTAAAGTGATAGAAAGTTCCCTGACTTCACCTTTAGGAAGTTCTGAAATCTCAGCAACATGGAGGAAGAAGTAAAATCCTGTGCTTCTATCACTTTCTTGGTTGTAGTATAATCTTATAGGTTGATTAAGAATCTTTGGTACAAGGGCTACTTTCATAACTGATGATGGCAATAAATAGTCGCCCGAGCCAACTTCAGACATGGTTTCAATGAAGCTGGTCCGTGAAGTTGGGTGTCCAGGTCTCCAAATGCGGTCAAAGACATCATCCTTGTATCTGAAACAAAGCAAGGTTAGCCCCAAAATCAATTTGGATCATCACATATAACTCTACTTTGTATTAGTTTAAACTGACTATCATCCATTTTTGATGCAATTTATATATTACAATTAGTAGTCAAAAGTACATATATACTGTATAATTAAGAAACCCATATGCTATGCTGAATTTACCTTATTACATTAAAGTTCAACAAATTTGTGACATAATTTCGTTGCAGAAGATCAAGCGAGCCATAGTCATCCCTTTTATAGATGGAGTCAGGCAGATGCCTTAGTTCTAATCCGGATATAAAAGGTGTTCCTGAATCTGTATTCGCGACGCAGACATACAAGTAATCAGTGGATGGTGTGTGTATGATTTCTTTCATCACTATCTGAGATGAATTATCTAATTTCACAGTGCTCCAAACGTCAACCCCAAGGAGAAGATCAAATGTTGGAGGTTTATTCAGGGAATCGTAGTTTCCATACATAAAATAAGCTCTGATCAGATAGTTTCTGCCTTTCCCTTGAGATGGTTTCAGAGTGTAGCAGTTCTTGGCTCCCTTAGGAAAACTTCTGACATTTGTGAGCTGCTGTTGTAAGTTTTCTGTTTTGTGTTCTGGAAGAATGTCCATATTAATTCCACTATCAATATATTGTTCGTCAGTTGTGTAATATAATGTTGTAGAACTATCTGTGTAGCTTGCATTTGTCCCACAATCAATGCTTATGAATCCTGTTACCATTCACCACAAAAAGTTAAAAGTAGTCAGTAGATTTGATGAATATTTGCTACAATGTTAGGGCCTGTTCTCATACGTTGAAATTCAGCTAAGTTCAGTTCAGTTCAGCTCAGTTCAGTTCAGTTCAGTTCAACTCAGTTCAATTCAGTTCAGTTCAGCTGAGTTCAGTCAATTAGAACAGACCCTTAGTGGTTAGTTATAAACTAATGCATAGGAATATGGGTTTAGGCATGTATAATATGATTATGGGATCATGTTCCTTACTTTTAACTTAATTAATTTTGCACTATATATATACACATTATGTTGCTATGCAGTTCCTTTTCAATGAATTGAATACAAGTTTGGGTTTCTTCCCCTCTCTCATCTCTATTTATAATTTCAACCTGGTATCAGAGACATGATAGGTCGATCGATAGAGAGAGAGACGTTTTAGGTTGATCGAGAAAGAGAGAGAGAGGGGGGTATTGAGCCATGCATTACAAGTCATGTTTCGTTTTATGAGTAATAAGATGAAGGGACAACCACCATGACAACACTAGTAGAAAAATACAATAAGGCACCCCCATAAAGGCACCGGTTCAGGCCAAACCGGTGTCCTAAACCGGCCCAAATTTGGGCGCAATTTTACACAAATATAAAAGGCACCGGTTCAGACCAAACCGGTGCCAAAAATAAAAAGGGCACCGGTTTGAACCGGTGCCTTAATTTAAAAAAAAAAAAAAACGGTTAAACTTTCTTTCTTATTCCTTCCCTCTTTCGTTCTTATTCACTGTTTCATTCAAATTCCAGCCCTAAAGTGCAGCTCTCCATTTTCGTTCTCCATTTTCAGGCCACCACCATTTTCGTTCTCTCTCTTCGCCCCTTCTCCTTCCTCGGTATACCCGTCTCCAGGTCCAGCGACCGGCGACGCCGCGACGGCTAGTCAGTAGTCACCCTAACCCCTCTTCAATTCGCCTCTTTGTTGAAGCTTGAAGTTCCTCTTTTTGCTCAGTTACGGTCTCACACCTCACCCATTCACGACCCTTCTCGGCGGCAAGTCGGCCTCCAAGGCAGCAAGGCTCCAACTCCTCCAACGCTCCAAAGCCTCCAACCGTAGGTCCCCTTCTTTCCTTTCTCTTTTAATTTGTTTCAAACTTTCAATAAGGTTCTGTTTTTTGTTGGTTAGAATTTGAGATTTTGAGTATGAAATTATGAATTAAATTATGAATTGAAATATTGAATAATTGAATTGATTAATTGAATTGAAGATTTGAAATAATGAAGTATAATGTTGTTGTTTGCCTGTTTATATAATAATTGAATTGACCCAATTGTTGATGAATTTAACTTGCTTCTTTCCTCTTTTTGCTATGTTGAACTGCCTTACTCACTTACTTCCCAGTTTAATTTCTAATTTTTTTTTAATCCACCGCAGCGCTGCCTCCACCATTGCGCACCACCGCTGCTTCCTCCACTACTAGGGTCGTCCTCCTACCTGTTGCCCTCCTTGTCTCCTCCTAGCCGCTGCCCTCCTTGTCTCCTTCCATTCAAGGTTTCTTTTTAATTTTTTTTTTTACATTATTTTCCAATTATATAATTATATATATTAATTTGTTTTGCATTTTGAACCATTGTTAGTAAACTAAAAATTAGGTTTGAATATAATTTTTCTCAATTTTAGGTTTGAATATAATTGGGAAATTGTGAAAATATTAGAGATTAGTAACCTTGTTACTCAATTAGTTGGATTTTATTATGTTTTAATGGTTAATTTAATGTGTTTTGGTGGATAATTTTGAAACAATTATAGAAAATATATTAACCTTGGTACTTAAATAGGTGAAATTTGGTATTTTACTTTTAATGGTTAATTTGAAGTTGTTTTGATGGATTATTTTGAATAAGTTAGAGATTAGTTAACTTTGTTATTAAATTAGTTGAATTTTGGAATGTTTAAATGGTTAATATTAAGTTGTTTTGATGGGTATATTTGAATTAATTTGAGATTAGTAACCTTGCTTGTTACTAAAGTAGATGAATTTTGGAATGGGTGAATGGTTACCTTTAAGTTGTTTTGATGGGTAATTTTGAAAAAATTAGAGATTAGTAACCTTGTTAGTTAAGCAATTGTTAGTTCAATGAATGATGTGTTTTAGCTTATAAATAAATTAGTGAATTGACATGTTATGAGAAAGAAATAGTAAATACCTTATATTTAACCTAATTTTTGTATATTGTTTTTTTTTTTTTAACAGATTTGTGAATTGAAGCACGAGTTTAATTAGCTTGAGGACTACATATTGAGCTCAAGTGAGTAGTTGCTATATTGGTATGACTTATAAACTTTACTTAGCTATATTTCTTTCTATTTATCCATTTAATAAAAGTTGATTCATGAAATTGCAACTTGTGTATTGTTTAATTGCAAATAAATACAACAATATATAGAATACTTGCATCATCATATGCCTAGATACCCGTTCAAGGCTTTCTCATTAGGAGAAAGTCTTGAATAGTCCCCGGTTGGGACTGTTCTTGAATGTGTACTCTCACTTAGGTGGTGAATGTATGTTTTCTTTTCGATTTTAAGGAACATCTTGGCTTACCATTTCCTCACTATGTTCTCTGGGTACATATGTGGGTAATTAATTATCTACATCGTGTACTTGGAGAACTAGGGGGAAATGCTGTCGGATTTTCCTTAAAATTGGAAAGTTGACATACATTCACTAGTGAGAGTAGACATTCAAGGATGGGTTAGGTTGGAGTGATAAGGACCCTTTGGAGACATGCATTTTTTCACTATATGAATGGTATATTCACGTTTTGTACTTGAATTTGATTTACATAAAATATGTAGCACTTACACATTATAAATTATATGTTGCTATATATGTTTAGAGACAATTTACTAAATGGAGAAGGATCGTGGTTGGATGTATGGTAGACGCGATACATTGGAATTTTGGAATGGGGTTCAAGAGTTTTGCGAGAGGGCTTTAGCTTATCAACGCAAACTGGGAGGCAAAGGCCTTTATTGTCCTTGTGTTGATTGTAATAATATGAATGTGGTCGATAGTGTTGAAATCATTAGAGATCATGTATTATGTCGTGGTTTTAGGCAATTATACCATGTGTGGATTTGGCACGGAGAAAGTGGAGAGTACAGTGGGGATCTTGATCGGAATGATGTGCGTGTTAGAAGCAATGAGATTCATGTGGACGAGGAATACGAGAATGATGAGTATATTGTTGATAATGGTGAGGATGGAGCCGATGATGATCAGGCGGATGAGGTCGAGGATGAACAAGTGGATGAGATGTTGCATGGTGTTGAAGGTGAAGTGTTTGAGTTATTATCGGAGGCTTCCAAAAAGCCTTTGTATCCCGGGTGCAAAAAATACTCCAAACTATCGGTCGTGCTAACACTTTTCAACATTAAGTCGAAGCATGGGTGGACGGACATCAATTTTACTTCTTTGTTGACCGCATTAAGTGATATGTTGCCTGATGGGAATGAAATTCCTAAGTCTTACTATTACGCAAAGAAGCTCATGTGTCCCTTTGGTTTGGAGTATAAGAAGATACATGCATGTCCTAATGACTGTATTTTGTATCGAAATGAGTATGAACAACTGCAGGAGTGTCCACGATGCAAACGGTCGCGGTACAAGTGCATGAGTTACAATCCTGGCACGGAGGGACCTCCTGCTAAGGTGTTGTGGTATCTTCCCATTATTCCAAGGTTTAAGCGTCTGTTCTCAATACCAAAAGACGCTAAAAACTTGAGGTGGCATGCAGAGGGAAGAAAGAAAAACAGAATGCTGAAGCATCCAGCTGACTCTCCACAGTGGAAGAACATTGATTTGAAGTTTGAGGAATTTGGTAATGAAGTCAGAAATTTAAGGCTTGGGTTGTGTACGGACGGGATGAATCCATTTGGCACTCTTAGTACCCAACACAGCACATGGCCGGTACTTTTAGTGATTTATAATTTGCCTCCTTGGCTGTGCATGAAACGTAAGTATGTAATGCTTTCATTGCTAATTACTGGTCCTAAGCAACCTGGAAACGACATAGATGTTTACCTTGCGCCGCTTATTGACAACTTGAGAAAGATGTGGGACGAAGGGGTTTCCGTTTTCGATGCTCATCAGAACGAGATGTTCACATTGCGTGCAGCCCTTATGTGGACCATGAATGACTTCCGTGCATATGGCAACTTGTGTGGGTACAAGGTCAAAGGGAAAAAAGCATACCCCATATGTATTGATGACACATCAAGCGTATACCTGACTCATTCTCACAAAGATGTCTACCTACGGACTCGAAGGTTCCTTAGGCGTGATCACCCGTACCGTAGACAGAAAAAGGCTTTCGATGGAACCGTGGAAGAGGATACTGCGCCTAGACCATTGACTGGTGCTGAGATTAGTGCTCGGGTGAAAGGGATACGAACGGTGTTTGGAAAATCAGAAAAAACTGTGGTCTCAGCTGCTCTGTTTAAGAAAGAATCAATCTAAGCTTCCGTACTGGAGAGAACATGACGTTAGGCATTGTCTTGATGTGATGCATATAGAGAAGAATGTGTGTGATGCTCTTTTGGGGACGCTTATGAATATCCCAGGCAAAACAAAGGACGGAAAGGGTGCACGGTTATTTGAAAGAGATGGGCATTCGTCCAGAATTGTGGCCTCAAGAAAAGGTTAGAAAGGGGAAGGAGCCGAGAATAGAAGATGAAAATGTTTCGAAAAAAGGGAAGGAGAAGAGCAAGGGAAAGGGAAAGGCCAAAGATGCGTCAAAGAAGAAAGTTAAGGGTAAAGGGAAGGATGAAAAGAATTATTTACCCCCGGCTTGCTATACATTGTCAAGGGTAGAGAAACGTATGTTTTGTGCATGTCTGTACGGCATTAAGGTTCCATCAGGGTACTCATCTAACATGAAAAGATTTGTAACCTTAAATGGAGAATTGAAGCTGACAAGTATGAAATCCCATGATTGTCACATTATGATGCAAGTATTCCAACCGATTGCAATCTGTGGTATTCTACCGAAACACGTGAGGGAAGCGATTACAAACCTTTGTTCGTTTTTCAATACAATTTGTAGCAAAGTTCTTAATCCTTGTACACTAGATGCTTTGCAAGCAGATGTGGTTGTGACTTTATGCAAATTTGAGATGTATTTCCCACCCTCATTTTTTGACATAATGGTTCATCTGGTTCTTCATTTGGTGCGTGAGATTAAGTTGTGTGGTCCAGTGTTCATGAGGTGGTGCTACCCTTTTGAAAGACACATGGGTACATTACAAGATAAAGTACGGAACCGGGCTCACCCTGAAGGAAGTATGATGCAAGGGACAGTGGGTGAGGAGATAGGTAACTTTGTGGCGGACTACACAGCCCTTGCTCAACCTATTGGTCTTCCTACTTCTCGACATGAAGGTAGACTTGATGGTCATGGCACAATTGGGTCGAAACGAATGTCACCAGACCGAGATCTGTTCTTACAAGCACACCTTTATGTGTTGCACCATGTTTCAGATGTGCACCCATATTTAGACGAGCACATGGCTAGTTTGCGTGCCGAATTTCCATCCAAAGGTGAAAGGGCACTTATGCAGTTGCATAATAAGAGGTTTGTTGATTGATTTCGTGATCGAGTAATGAGTGGATTGAATGATACTAATGTGACCGATACAGTACGGTGGCTTGCGTACAGTCCTAGGGATGATGTCCGTTCATTTGAGGGATATGACATCAATGGGTACACTTTTTGGACCGAGGGTCGTGATTTAAAATCTTCCTCCACCCAAAACAGTGGTGTAACTCTTGTGGCATCGTCAAGGGAGTTTGCAAGTTCTAAGGATAAATCACCTGTCGATGCAGAGTTGTCATACTATGGTTGAATTCAAGAAATATGGGAGCTTGATTATTGTGACTTCACGGTTGCTCTTTTCAAGTGTAAGTGGGTTGATAATATCAGGCGTAACGTCAAACATGAGGACTTTACTCTTGTAGATCTTGGCCACTTGAATGATAGTGCGGAACCATTTATCCTTGCATCTCAAGCTAAGCAAGTGTTCTACGTAACTGACCCAATGGATTCAAAATGGTCTATAGTGCTAGCCGGCAAAAGAAGAATCCTAGGCATTGGAGATGTTGAGGATGAGGAAGAATATGATGCGTTTGATGATTCAGCACCTTTCACTGTTCCTAGACCTGTTGTACTAAATGACATAGACAACGAAGCAGGTTATATGCGATCAGACCACAACGAAGGAATTTCAGAATGAGGTAGTTTGATTAAAAGTTAGTAATGGTTTCATTGCAAATATAGTTTAGTTATCATGTATATAGGAGCATAAGTAGGCAAAAATGATATATTTGTAGTTTGAAATTGCCTAAGTGTACTCATTATCATGCATATACAATGTTATAGGACCATAAGTAGGTGAAATTGGCTTAAATAGCTTCTACTTAACCTAATTCTTTTGTTTTGTGTATGAACTAACATTTATTCATTCTAACAACCTATATTCAATATATTTAACATGTTTGTAGTTTGAAATTGCCTAAGTGTACTCATTATCATGCATATACAAGGTTATAGGACCATAAGTAGGTGAAATTGGCTTAAATAGCTTCTACTTAACCCAATTCTTTTGTTTTGTGTATAAACTAACATTTATTCATTCTAAAAACCTATATTCAATATATTTAACATGTTTGTAGTTTGAAATTGCCTAAGTGTACTCATTATCATGCGTATACAAGGTTATAGGTACATAAGTAGGTGAAAATGGCTTAAATAGCTTCTACTTAACCCAACTCCTTTGTTTTGTGTATGAACTAACATTTATTCATTCTAACAACCTATTTTCCATATGTATAAGTGATATGTAGATTGAAATTGTCATTTTGTACTCATTATCATGCATATACAAGGTTATAGGACCATAATAAGTAGGTGAAAATGGCTTAAATAGCTTCTACTTAACCATAATAACTATCATGCATATACTTTACAATACACTAATATTGTTTTATGATTGCTTTGACATGTGCTTATATCTCATGGCGGACGATCATGATCCTCATTTGGGAGAGGACATTGACGATGATGAGTATGAGGACGAGTACGAGGATGAGGACGAGGACGATAGTGATGTGCCTTATGATGTGAATAAGGAGGATGACTTGGGTGAGCCAGAGGATAGGGCTCAAGATGAGTTCGAGCGTAGGCTTGACGATTTTGAAATTTCAGCTGAACGTGCACCGCCTATTGTAAATACAGCACATGAGATTGTTGGTGAGAACCCGACTCCTGAAAGTCAAGGCCAAGGACAATATGAAAACAACACAGGTGGTGGAGGGGGTGAAAAGGCACCGGCTCAAAGAAAAAGAAGGGGTCCGACGAGAAGCTTTAAGAAACCGGACGGTCCCATGGTCTTGGAGTATGACAACAAAGGCCAACCCGGGCCCAAATGGCGTCGACAATATGCTAATCAAGTTGGCATATGTTCGCGGAAAATCCCCATTACACTTGTAATTCGGCAAGTACCTCCGGGTTTGATTCAAACATTTTGGGATGATACAAGGGTAAGTGTGTTTTTGGCACATTTAGACAATTTAAGATACCTTAACCTTATGGTTGTTACTAAATAGAAACTAATAATCGGTTTTAATTTGTGCTTGCAGAGGCTGTTTTCTATTCCTAATGATCCCGAGAAGAGAAGGGTGTTTGAATCTTTATTAGCGGAAAGATTCAGAGGATTTAAGACCAAGTTGACTAATCGGTGGATCTACAAGAAGAAGCAGAAAACAAAGAAGAAGAATGCTGAAGAAGATGACCGTCTCCCGTGGCAAATATGGCCAACCGTGTCAAAAGATGATTGGGAAGAGTTCGTTATAATGAAGACTTAAAAGAAAGCCATTGTAAGTTTGTGTAAATCTGATCTCAATTGAATAATAGCTTGACACTTTTTGTAGCAATGAGACTAACATTTTTTGTTTTGTAGGAACTTCGAGAGCAAAATAAAGCGAATGCAGAAAAGAAGGAATACGTCCATCGTATGGGTCCTAAGACTTTTGGTGAAAAGAGACCCGAGTGGGTCGATTCGGGTTTATACCCTAAAGCGCTTCTAGTGGCATCGAAGGAACCCTCTAGTTCCACGATCACTACATTGGTGAGTCGTGCCGGTGATTTCTTTTGTTCTCTCCATACGTTTGATAAGGAAACCGGAAAATGGGTCATCAAGGGTCCGGAAGCCAAAAAACTGGCAGATAAGCTTGTAAGTTACCTATGAATTGTTGAAATTAAGTCACTTTTGCATCTAAATCACTGTACAAACCATTAACTGTTTTACTGAACTCGTTTTTCCTTATGCTATAGCTTGAACACACTCAAGAGATGGTGGAGGGCAAATTTGAATCAAGTGTGGAGAATGACCCTTTCACCATGGCTTTGGGAAGGCCATACCATCCAGGACGAGTAGTAGGTTCGGGAGGGTCATTGCTTGGATGGAATAAGGTGATGGGCCCCGAATACACAAAATCGAGTAGATCTCGAGCTAGTGTTAACTCACCGGGGGAGTTGGATGCCAAGGTGACATCAATTAAGGAACAAGTACGCAACGAGTTAGTTGGTGAATTGAATGCTTGGGCGAAGCTGATGAACTTACCGACTTTTCTGTTCCTCACGAGTACCCCGGTTGACTCATGTTCTGAACCAAAAGGACAAGGAGAAGGTGATAGACATGGAGGAGATGAGATACGTGGTGAAGATGTGCCACCTGAGGTAAAATCATTGGGTTATTAAAAGTTTTAAAATACTGAGTTAATTGAGATTTGAGGTGCAATGATTGATGTACTGTTGCAGGTTCCTACTCCTACACATGCGGACTCGAGGGAGCTTGAAAATCCAACACCGCATGAATTTCCAGAGTTACAGGTGATTTGTAACCCTCTACCTTAATGAATTTTGTTATATTATCTATGCTGTTGTAAAAGTCCTATTTAACTATCTTCTTTTTATATATATACTTGTGTAGGAAGACACCCGGTGTGCACTTCTAGCCCCGGGGCATGCAAATAGTACGGCGTTGAGTTGGGTGGCATATGGTAGTGCCCAACCGACGACGGGTGCTACGGCGGGGCCACATCATTACTCGGTTGGGATCGATTCAGTGGTTGCGGGGTTCGAAGACATCCCACTACCCGTACCGATAGAGGAGGTTGAGATAACAACGCTTTGGAAAGCTGTAGGTAGCTTCGTTGATTGGCCACGTGCATGAGTGAAGTTGATTAATAAGGAGGTAAATTATTTAGTTCTCAATTTTTGTAAGTGTTAAACCGTTAGGCACTCTTAAAATAAAACCGCCATTTTTTTTTTTTTTTACAACATGCAAGGTCCGCCAAGTTGATTTAAAATTGCTCAAATTTTTTTTTTTAAAAAAATATGCAAGTTCCGCTGCCCCCGCTGCCGGAACAGCGAAGGCAGCCCCCGCCGAGGCCACAACAGCCCAGACAGGTGGCTGCCAAGGCTGTAGCAGCCACGGCAGGTGGCTGCCAGTCTGCTGTAGCCTCGGCAGCAGCCTGGCCGGGCTACTGCAGCCTCGACAGGCGGCTGCCATGGCTGCTGCAGCCTCGGCAGCACCTGCCTGTGCTGCTACAGCCATGGAAGCCACCTGTCGAGGCAGCAGCAGCCCAGGCAGGCTGCTGCCGAGGCTGCAGCAGACTGGCAGCCACCTGTCGGGGCTGCTGTGGCCTCGACGCGGGCTGCCTTCGCTGTTCCGGCAGCGGGGGCGGTGGAAGTTGCATATTTTTTATAAAAATTAAATTTTTAAGCAATTTTAAATATATAAAGCCATTTGAGCCGAAATGGCTACTCACTTGCCTATTTTCTTCATTTCTCAACTAATAAACTTATACATTCTCAAACCATATCATAATTACATATGTATAAGTGATTGTGAGTTGAAATTGCATAAAAGAAGCAAAGTTCTAATTTTTTTAGCGCATTTCATCAAAATAAAGCCACTTCGAGCCGAAATGGCTACTCACTTGCCTATTTTCTTCATTTCTCAACTTATAAACTCCTTGCATCTCAAAACAACTCATAATCACATATTTATAAGTGTTTGTCATTTGAAATTACATTAAAATCGCCAAGTTCTAAGGTTTTGGGTCCAATTCATCAAAATCAAGGTCATTTGAGCCGAAATGGCTACTCACTTGCCTATTTTCTTCATTTCTCAACTAATAAACTTATACATTCTCAAACCATATCATAATTACATATGTATAAGTGATTATGAGTTGAAATTTCATAAAAGAAGCAAAGTTCTAATTTTTTTAGCGCATTTTATCAAAATAAAGCCACTTCGAGCCGAAATGGCTACTCACTTGCCTATTTTCTTCATTTCTCAACTTATAAACTTATACATTCTCAAACCATATCATAATTACATATGTATAAGTGATTGTTTGTTGAAATTGCATAAAAGAAGCAAAGTTCTAATTTTTTTGGGCCCATTTCATCAAAATAAAGCCATTTTCTTCGTTTCTCAACTTATAAACTTATTCTTTCTCAAACTATTTCAGATTTCAAATGGAAGCAAAACTTCAAAGAGAAAGAGGGTGGAGAAGCCTACAAGAATTGATCAACCTAAGAAGAAGCTAAGTGAACAATGGTCCAAGAGTGAACAAGCGTCGAAGTTGCACTCTTCGAAAGGTTCACCCATGCCACCTACTCCACTTGTTGAAGACATTGTTCTTCAATCGCTCTCTGTTGACATGAACTTTCTTCACAACCGTGCTTGTCATTTGGTCGATCCCATGGAAGTTGCACTTCCTAAGGCAATGTTCCACTATGATGAGGATGCAGTTGCATGGATCAGCAAAGAAGATGTGAAGGAATTTCTATGTGGTGCAAAGCTTAACATTTCCCTCATTCAAACATTCATGAGGCACTTCAATGCCCACATAATCTATACTTTTTTCAAGTTATTCAAATTGATGGTGATTATTCTACATCTGATAAATTATTCAATGTTCATGCACGCAGAGCACTACAGGAGCACTTAACTGACACTGATTCTACTTGTAAAGTTGGGTGGTTATGCCCCGAGCAGTTATCCACTACTATAATCATAGGCAACCCCCATGACGTGTTGTACTATGTTGAACAGAGTATCAGGGAATCAGCGCGTGCGGGAGACAAGTTCATATTCGCCCCATGTTATAGAGAGTAAGTCTAACCATGTCAAATTCAATCGATTTGGCCTCATTATATGTTGACTCCTAAATATTAATTTGCTTGTCTATTGTGAACTTATGTAGGGAGCATTGGAGCCTCATGGTGATTTGTAATTCCACTAACACAATTTATCACCTTGATTCAGCTCGATCATCGGAGAAGTGGCTCGTGAAGTCTATATTGCAAAAGTAAATATATATAGCAACCTAGTGATGATTATTGCTAATAATAACTAATTTGGTAATCATACGACTAATCAAATTTGAATGTACTTTTTTTTACTACAGTGTTATGAAGAAGCTACATTGTCGTGCTCCAAAGGGTCCAACATGGAAGTCACCGTTGGTAATTTACATGATATTGTGATTATCTTGAAAATCTATGTTAGTAAATATTTGCTCATTTCCTTTGCATGTTTCACTGATGTGATTTGTTTGTCATATGCTAGTGTGCACAACAAGAGAATGGACTTGATTGTGCTTTGTATGTGATGAGATTCATGCTTGACATTGTGACTCATTGTACGGACACTCAACAGCTTGATGAGGTAAGTCCTAAAACTTATTGAAATGCTATATTAATGTGATTTCTAGCCTTAGACACCTAATATTACCCAACAATGGCATGTTATGAGAAACAAAAAGGCTATTTCACAAGAAAGGTAGAAAATGGGCTGAATAGAAGTCATATGGGCCATATTAGGGCCATTTTGTGTTAATATGCTCTTTTGATGTGATTTCTTTCCTTATACACCTATAACTAGATAATATTGACATGTTATGAGATAAATAAAGTTCATTTAATAAGAAATGTAGGAAATGGGCAAAGTAAAGTCATATAGGCCATATTCGGGCCATTTTGAGTAAAAAGCGTCATAAACCTTAATAAAATGCTCTCCTATACAATTTTAGGGCTTACACACATACAACTACCCAGCATTGACATGTTATGAGAAAGAAATAGTTCATTTGATAAGTAATGTAGGAAATGGGCTACATAGAAGTCATATAGGTAATATTTGATAAAATACATATTGTTTTGCCTAATTAATTAACTTTAACATAATGTTTTTGTATTTCAAGTTTTGCAAGGTCCAAAAGGATGGTCCGTTGACAATCAAGGAGCTTAATGAAGTTCGTGACATGTTGGCGTCTTTTATCACCTTCAACATGTAAATGGCATTGTAATTGTAAATTATTTATGTTAACTTTTGAACTATATAACTTATTATTCATTATATATGTACTTACTATTATTTGTATATGTAAGCAACTTTTTTTTTTTGTATTGCGTTTGGGAATATTTATATCTATATATATAATTGAATTCTTGTTTATAATATTATTTTTGTATCTTATTGTAATAATTAATAATATTATTATTATTAGTTATTATAAAAATAATAATATTAATTATTATATTTAATATAATTGCTGGAATTATAGGTTATTATTATTGCTGGAAATAGGTTTTTTTTTTAAAAATATTATTGCACGAAAATTGGAAAAAAAAAAAATTGTGAATAGGCACCAGTTAGGCAGCAACCGGTGCCTAAAATAGTTACCACCCAAAAAAAAATTGGCGGGAGAGCAGTTTAAGGCACCGGTTAGCCGGTGCCTAAGTGGGCATATAGCACCTGTTAACCGGTGCCTATTTCACCCTATGGCACCGGTTTTGAACCGGTGCCAAAAATTGGGGTTTTGGCACCCCCCACATAGGCAGCGGTTCAAACCGGTGCCTTAGACCGGGTTTGAACCGCTGCCAAACCCCTTTTTTCACCTAGTGCAATAATGAGTTAAAATAGTATATGATGATTAGAAGAATCATAGTGAAGAGAAGTACTTCAAAATTCCAAATATGTGATAATAATGAGAATCAAGTGAAGAGAAGTCAATGAATTATATCTATATAGGATTCTTGGGCGCGTTTATGCTACTTTTATAGCTACTTTTTAATTCATTTAGTTGTTTTAAAGGTCGCATTTGTATAAGTTTTGTTATTGCGCTGTATGATGTTTCATTTGTTGTTTTCTTGATGTTTCTGTCTTTTAAGGATTTGATAGTCATTTGGACGCTTTCGAAGTGTTTGAAGTTGACTCGGATAATCGAAGGTTGATTTGTATTGTAAACGACATGTTTGATTGAAGAAACTAGTGGTTTGCAATCAGTTCTCGGATTGCAAGCTTAGATGCCTTGGACTGAATTGAGTGTTGAAGGCAATGATCTAACAAACAAGGCTTGACATCGACGAGTCAAGCAATCTGTGTTTTGAAGTTGCACTCGCATGCTGAGCTGTTCTGATCTCCTAGGCATCTACAAGCAAACATCAAGCGACGAATTTGCCACGCCCGCAGTTCGATACACCTATAGCCCGTTAGATGTGTATATCTTGCGTGTTGGTTCATTATCGTCGCTTTGTCTTCATCGGCCGTTATTCAATCGCTAACTGATGTACCTTTTTTTTTTCTTATTTCTTTTCTATAACTATGTTTTTATTAGAATAATTTAAGGGCCCCTTTTTTTTTTTTTTTTGAGAAAATACAAGTTTATAACCTTGATAAACATTTCAAGTTTATCAAGGGGTGTATATGAAATTACATATAACTTTGGTTAACAACTGTTTTCTCCCTCCTCCTTCAACCAGTGGCGGATCCACGTTGACGCCTGGGGGGGGCACGTGCTACCCCCTCCCAAAAAAAAAAAAACAACTGTTTTTATGAAAAAGCGCTCATTAAAATTATATAAAGATTACAATATGTACTTATGTCAACTATCTTCAGCATTGCTTCAGTGGTAGAGGGTTGTAAGGAGAGTCATATTTGTTTTCAAGGTCAAGGGTTTGAGACCTCTTAGCAGTTTTTTTTTTTTTTCCCTTCTTTAACCCAAATGAATTTCTTCTTTCCTCTACTTTCATCAACGCAAGGATAAGCTAGTACTATGTTTCCAAGATATATTTTTTTTTCCTTTTAATTTTACACCTTTTATAAACAATCCTTATATTAATTTCATTATATAATATTTAATTTATTGCATTATATTTGGCCATTATTATATCTTGTTTATATTAGTATGAAAATTTGATGACATTCTTCTCAATTTCATTATATAATATTTATTGCATTTATTTGGCCATTATTATATCTTGTTTATATTAGTATGAAAATTTACCCTAAAATTAATATAAAAACATACTCCATCTATGTTTAAGTAAATGAAATGTTTTGACTTTTAACACAAATAATCTAATTCACTCTTACTAATGTTTGTGATTTATACATTAGAATATATATAGTCATGTGGATATTTGTTGGAATCGTCTCAACGAAAAATTTATTAATATTCAATTGTTATAATTTTTATTATTAAAGATATTTTCAGTTAAAATTTACATTAGCATAGGTGCACAAGGTAAATTTATAACAAAGTTTTCTGTAAATATTCATATGCAACTTTGACTTACACAATAAAATAATAAATAGGTGAACAATTTATCATAGTATAATCGATATCTAGAATTTAAATTGTTTGGAAAAAAATAAAAAAAAACTTGTCAAGATAAATGGTTGAATTTGATTGTTAATTATAATACGACTACACAACGCACGCATTTGTTTGGTTGATTATATTACGTTGCGTTACACCAATTATATATTTTTTTTAATTGTCCAGTGCTACCCCTAGTTAGGATTTTTGGATCCGTCACTGCCTTCAACCTTTTGCTGTTTTTTTTTTAATTTTCTCTCCCCTCCTTCAACCTTTTGCTATTTTCTCTCTCCTCCTTCAACCTTCAATTTCAATGATGGAAAGTACACATTTTCACTACGACATTGAACAAATCAAAATCAATGGAGGTAGAAAAGTTCACTTACCCTTTAGGGTTAACTATGCATATCCTTTATTTTCACTTTGTTATTAAGCCGAATTTAATGGAGGTAAGAAAATTCGGTTACCTTTAGGGTTAACCATGCCATTAATTTCTCCTTTTGTTATTAGGATTTTCATTTAATTTCGCCAGCATAATTGGTGGTGCTACTGGATCGGAGTAGAGTTTGGAGGAAGAAGATTGGAGGTGGGTGGGAATTGAAGAAAAATTAGTGTGATTTCTAGTTTGATTTTTGCAGCAAAAACACGGTGACCCATTATAGGTAGGTGCATTCCAATGGCTCCACTTCTTAATGGCTCCACTTGCTAATTAAAAAGAACAATAAAGTGGGTGGGAACTGGGAAGAAAATTAGTGTGATTTATGGTTTGTTTTTTTGCTAAAATCACGATGACCCATTATTAAAAAACAGGAACAGAGGAAGAAGGTGAATAGAAGTTAGCAGTGTTAACTCCAAAAGTTCTGTCCAACTTGTCACACTGGCCACCAAATAGTACAAATATATATATTTTTAATTAAAAATCACAAATTTCAATGTAACTTATTTACTAAAATGCCTTTTGATAAACCATTTTATTTATTTATCTAGGTTATAAACAAGGGCTTGCTCTTTTTTGTGTAAGAATGCAAGTGTTTAATTTGTAAATATACTCCAAGGAATTACGGAGTATTTTTTTCTCATACATTTTATCATTTTTACAGTTGTTGTAGTTTTCTATATAAAACTCTAATTTCTCAATTACATCTCCATGGATGATTGATGGGTTTATTATTTCAATTCTAAGAACTATTAGTATCTTTTATTGTTTTTTTTTTTTCTAAATATATTTGTTTATTTATTTATCATTTTTAATTATGTTTTAATTTTTTGATTTAGTTTATATTATTTATTTCATGATTGAGTACCTTATTTTCTAGGGTTTGAGAATTTATATATTTTCACAATGATTCTTGATTAATATTTGTTGGTGGTTTGATTAAGCTTTGATATCTTTAATTGATAGCTTTTTTGTTAATCTTGCAGCCTGATTAATTGTTTGATTAATTCATGTTAATAAGAGTTTGACTCGAAAAACATACTTTTAGACGCTTACCTACATATAATTAGCAACTTTGACTACATTAGCAAACGTACTGCATATATTGAATTGAAAGCATTCTGACCTGATCGTATGCTTAGCAATTGCTCTAAATACTGGATTAACTGAATTCATAATTGTATTTTGAGATTTAAAACACTAAAAACACACTCAACCACAACCTAGTGTTTTTTTTTTTTTTTTTTTTTTTTTTTTTTTTTTTTTTTGTAATATGAATTTTCTACTTTAATTCATTGACTACCTTATTATCCTGATATCGTGTCGTAATATAATAACGGTGAGTTTATGGTGTTACTCCAAAAGTTTTGTCCAACTTGTCATAATGACCCACAAAGAGTACAAATATATATATTTTTCAAATTAAAAACACAAATTCCAGTGCAACTTATTTACTAAAATGTCATTTGATAATTTTATTTGTTTATTTAGGTTATAAGCTTGGACTTGCTCTTTTTTTTTTTTTTTTTTTTTTTTTTTTTTTTTTTTTTTTTTTTTTGTTGTAAGAATTCAAGTGATTATATATACTATTATACTCGTATGTTCGGTTCTTTTTACTGGTATGTTTTGTGTTTTTTTTACTAGTATGTTTTTTTTTTTTTTTTTTTTTTTTTTTGTAGTTTTCTATATAAAACTCTAATTTCTCAATTACATCTCCATGGATGATTGATGGGTTTATTATTTCAAATCCTAAGAACTACTAGTATCTTTTATTCCTTTTTTCTAAATAAATTTGTTTATTTATTTATTGTTTTAATTATGTTTTAATGTTTTTTTTTTTTTTAATACGTATTATCCAGATGATGGGAGTTTAGGTTTCAGTTTCCTCCCAATTGTCGTTGCGGGGGATCGAACATGAGTCTTCCCTACCAAGTGTAGTGTCAATAACTACTACACCAACAACCAATTGGTATTATCCTGATATCATGACATAATATAATTTCTCTAAAAGCTAGATTAATAGTCATTATATTCCAATGTGGATTCGACAATACTTACTTTACTACCATTGGTGCAACTTAAATTCTGTTGTTAATTGGTTTTGTTATGATTTTTGACTAACTACTTATTAGAAGTAATCCGAAATTATACCATTGGTGATATTGTGCACAAACAGAATTGCATATATGATTACATGTGCAATGTTGTTAAATTTGAAAATAACTTGTCAAATGATTGGAAGAAAGAAAATTGTATTGTTATTGCAATAACAATTTATGTCGAGGTCCTTGAAGATCAAACTGTCACAAATCTTAAGTGATTAGTTTGTGTTAGTAGAGTGTTTAGTGACTCAATGTTAGGCATGATATAATGATTATGTCCCTTACTTTTAACTTAATTTCGCGGGGGAAGAATCTCGTGAAAATTTTTCTTATATGAGAATCTTTTGTATCCGAGAATACTTTTTATGTTCTAAATTTTTACTCGTATGTTCTAAATTTTAAATCTGATATTCTAAACTTTTCCTTATGTGTTTAAAATTAAATTAAATGTTCTAATTTAGTACTCGCATGTTCTAAACCATAAGTTAGTTAAGTTTGATGTCAAAAATTTTAAATAACTTGTTCCAAAATTTTAAATTATATGTTCTAAATTTTAAAACGTGTGCTCTAAGATTTTTAATTATATGTTCTAGATTTTGAAGCGTATGTTCTGTTTTTTTACTCGTATGTTCTAAATTGTTTACTCACACTTTCTATATTCTATATCAGTTTGTTCTAAATTTTTATTCACATGTTCATAATTTTAAATCAAATTTTCTAAATTTTACTCATATGTTTAAAATTTTATAAATCAAATTTTATAAATTTTTAATCACTTGTTCTAATTCTTAAATCAAATGTTCTAACATATTGCTCACACAAATGTTCTAAATTATTACTCATATGTTCAAAATTTTAATTTGAGTCACATGTTCTAAATTTTTACTCGCATGTTCTAAATTTTTACTAACATGTTCTAAATTTTAAATCAATTTTCATATAAGTATGAATTCTCACATATGAACCTATTCTCACCTGATCCCTCCCCTATATACAGGTTTAGTTTTCTTCCCATCTTTCATCTCTAGTTATAATTTTAACAAGATTTGAGTCGTACAACCATCCAATAATTGCAACATCTTTTAATTTTTCGTAGATAGAGCCACATATGGCCAATATGTGAGTGATATAAACGGAAATTGATTTAGATCTAACTACCACTAACATAAACCTTTTGTTTTTAATTAAGCTAGCATAATTTACTTCTACTTAATTAGATGCTAATTAGAACCTTTATGATTGGATACCATCCCTGATTGTTTGCCTGTTTGGTAATTATAGTCAACATTTTAAATTTTAAACTAGGTTAGGTCCCGTGTCATACATGATAATTTTCAATAACTATTTTTCAAATGAACATTATACGGAGTATTAAATATTCGATTTTCATATACTTCCTCCGTCCCCTTTTGATAGTTCCTTATGGGCATTTTTTCACGGGGAATTAATAAACACAAATAAGAATAGTTAAAGTACATTGAAAAAGTAAATTGACATTGGGTATGCAAAAAAGTAGAGAGGGAAAGTAATAAAAATACATGGGAAAATAAAATTTACATTGAAAAGTTAAATTTGCACAAATATTGTTGCAAATTGGAGGGAATTTAGTAAAAATTTAATATTAATGGTTGTTGGAAAAAGCAAATGGGGTGAACATTTTGGGACTAATATTTGTCCATAAGGGACTATGAAAAGGGGGTGGAGGGAGTATTATATTCTTATGAAGAAGAACAACAACAAAAAAAAATAGTAGGAAAAAATCACACTAAAATTAATCAACATGTGTCGTTCTTAATAAGTATTATTGAAGTGTCCATGGGTAATTATAGATTATTAATTGATTAAAATTTTAATCATAAATCATTCCAGAACATAAATAAAGTATCTTTTGTTGAGTTGATATTTGTATTTCATTGTTAAAATTTGTAGCTTATTAAGTAATTTTATAAAATTAATAAATTTAAGAAAAATAAATTTTATGATCTTGTTGTAATAAACATAGTACATAATAATATATGTAATTTCAAAAAAAAAGAAAAGAAAAACTCCATAAATATATATATTAATTTTATTGTTACAAATTATGTTACGTTTTTTTTTTTTTTTAATTTTATTGTTTGCATTTATAATTGTTAATATGTTTTTTTGTCAAAAGGATATGATACATCAAATATTCTATTACACACAATAAGTAATTATTACAGTATTATATGTGTAAAGATTTGTTTGCTAAATATAATTTTTTTTTAAAAAAAAAAACCCTAAGGACGCACCAGGAGATGACACGTGTCATTGATGATGTGTCTTTTAGTACTCCCTCCGTCCCCGAAAGAACGACCCATTTGGGTTGATTTCGCGGGTATTAAGAAAGTTAAATAAAAATAAGCAAAAGTATATTGGAAAGATAAATTTACATGGGATTTGTAAAAAAGTAGAGAGAAAAATTAATAAAAGTACATAGGGAAACAAAATTTTATAGGGGGAAACTAATTTTGCGCAAATATTATTTAAAACTGGTGGGGATTTTAATGCAAATGAGTCATTCTTTTTGGGACTAAAATTAGGCTAAATAGGTCGTTCTTTCGGGGACGGAGGTAGTTTATAGTTATTACTCCGTATTATTATTATTATTATTATTATTGATTGATTGATTGATGGATGGATGGATTGATGATTGCATCATACTAATATGTTTTTTATTCCTACTCCCTCTGTCTCTAATTGTTTGCTCCACTTTCCTTTTTAAGGTGTCTCCAAGAGATTGTCCCATACTACTTTTAACATGTTTTTCCACTTGCATGCACTCTCTCCTCATTGATATTTGTGTCAACCCATGTACACCAATTTTTGCCCAAAGTCTTAATAAAGTAGATTTATGGTTTGGGGCAAACAATAAGGGACAAATGGAGTATAAATTAAAAATAAGTAGAGAGGTCATATAGTTCTTTTGTTTTTATTTACTTGTTCCATTTACCTTTTTTTTTATTATTATTATGATCTTTAATTCGCATATTTAATTATTCAGATAATAAAGTATTATGTGAGATCCAACTCACTATTGTCTAGCCTATAATAACATTTAAAATAATAATAATAATTAATTGAATAATTAATTGACTCTGTAGGTTTTATGAAATTTTATAATAATAATAATAATATACATGTTCACCATATGTATCCCACAAATTACTTTTAGTTTCTCTGTCCTTTTTTCCCTTCTTGTTTATAGAACCAAAAAGGCGGGAGACAATAAGAATCAAGTTTCCCCTCCATAAACCCAGGTGAAAGCTCTAAGTAATCATGCTATCCACGACACTCTCTCCTACGACCTTACTAGACATGACACTCTCTCCTCTTTTGTAACATGATTTGACCATCTTTTCAGTGGCGGATCCAGGATTTTCGAGCCTCTGAGTCATCTTAATTATTGATCTAGATTTCGGACCCAATTTCGGACCCAATTTCGATTAGATTGCAATAATGATTACGGTGTTACGTAACGGAATTGATGCGGTTATTGTGAATCTGATGATTGATGACCAAATTTTAGTTTTATAATTTTATATATTTATTACTACCACCTTTTCATATTTTTTACAACTTTAGAATATTTTATATGTCCCAAATAATACCCCAAAGTTCCAAAAAATATGAAACGAAAATATTAATATGTAGTATAATTACTCGTGAATTTTAGATATTAATTTTTTTCCTTTTCTGATAGTAAAAAGTTTATTTTTTTAAACTTTTAATAGTACTCCGTATTGATTTGATATAGTAAAAAATAGTACAACTAGTCAGTTAGTAGTAGTAAAGTCAAAAAGTCAAAAAAAAAAAAAAATTAACTAATGGTGTATAAAAAGACACAAGTCCTATTGTCCTATACCTATGTTCCTTACCCCCACCTTCCTGACACCTCACACCCCACTTCAAATATCACTTACCATCTCACACCGTTCTCTTTCTTCTTCTTCTTGCTACTCTCTCTTCTCTTCTCTTTAATCTCTCTGTATTTCAATGGAGTCCAAGAAAAAAAAATTGCGAATTCATGCAATTGAGTCCAAGAAAATTCAGTGACTCAGTGGTTTGCTTTGTCACTTCAAGCGTTTTAGTTTTTTTTTTTTTTTTTATTTTTTTTATTTTTTTAATTAAACTTTTTTTTTTTACTGCTAAGTCACGTACACCACTGTGCACCAATGTAGATCCACCCCTGCATCTTTTATTCATGTGTTTTTTTTTGTTTTTTTTTTTGAGGAAACCCAAGTGGAATTTGTTAAACTTGTTTCAATGTATATTTTTAAATTATCATTTAAAAAAAAAATTAATTTTCACTTATTGCTATTTTTATATACAAGCATATTTTAACTTACTGATAAATAAAGATATAAATGGTTGAAGTTATACATTATTATTGTCAAGCGTAAAAGTCAAACAATAACATGTATTTTTTTAATATCAATTTTTTTTATATAACATAGAACAGATAAAGTATTATATAAGCTATTCCCTCAAAAAAAAAAAAAAAAAAAAAGAGTATTGTATAAGCTATTGTTGGATACATTATAATGTGTATTTTTTTAATATCAATTTTTTATATATAATACTTCGTATTTATTAATAAGGGTAGAAAATTAACTATATTCACAGTAAAAGTTATGTATCGACAAGTGTATTATTCAAAAGAAAAATTCATCTTATCGATAAACAAAATATATATGTTTCTCAAATATCAAAGTAGTAAATAAATTCAAATTTTTTTATTGCTACTTGACGTAGCGGTTTTACCACTAAATTACCAGTTTAAGTAGTAGTGATTTAGCCTGTAATATTACAATTTTAACTCTTTGATAAATGAACTTTGTTTTTTAAAATGAAAAATTGGGGTGACCTCCATTCAAAATGACGCATTTTTTGTTTTTTTAAAAAAGGAGTACGTACTACTCTGTACATTGCATATATATTGTACTCGATCAGAGGTTACTTGAGGGATTATTCGACTCGATCATGAGTAACTCGAGTAACCCTTAACTGAGCAACTCAAGTAATCTCGACTACACGGTGTAGCCAACCACACAAATCTTAAAAACTTCCCTTAATGTGATGGGATAGAATTAATTCAACCAAAAAGGTTTATCAAATAAAGAAAGGAAATTTTTATTTTAATGATCTCAATTTAAATCATATGCTTTTAATAATGGTAATCCCAGCACTAAATTATTTTTTAACCATTCAAATTTAATGGGTATTTGCTTTTGTTGGGCCAAGTCAACCATCTCAATTTTATTTATTTATTTTTTTAGTAATACACCACCTCCCATCGTTGACTACTATCCCTAGTAATAAAAACACTAACGGTTTAAGGGCCTATTCTCTTTAACTTAATTTCAGTTCAGTTCAGCTCAGGGTAGCTCAATTCAAATCATTTCAGTTCAGCTCAGTTTAATTAAGCAAAATTCAATTCAGCTCAGTTCAATTTAGTTTAGTTAATTCAGTTTATTTCCTAATTTCCTTCTCTCATAAACAATTATTTCAACTCAGTTCAATAAATGAGAACATGTCAGTCAATAGTCAAAAAGGTTGAGAAATAAACAGGTCATCAGTGGGACCAAAGAAATAAAGCGAATACTCCTAATTGTATAGGTTGTTAAAAAATAATTAAAGTTTAGTATCATTAATGAATGACATAAAGATCAGATAATTAACACTACATTATGTGCAACTATTTTAAAACTAATCGTACTCCCTTTGACCAATTATTTATTGCTCGTTTTTTATTAAGGAAATTTAGGATAGTAAAAGACACTATGTAGTACTCTGTAGAATCCGTACTTTTTAAAAACATTGAAATTCTATATGTTAACCTGTGAAAGGTAAAGTAAAAAATCTTTTAACGGTTAAATATTGGATGGAGTCTTCTAAATTTTTCTCTATATATAACAATAAATGTTGTTATTTTTAGGCAAAAAAAAAAAAAAAAAAAAAAAAAAAAACAAAAAATATAATGAGCTCTAGTTTAATTTGTGTGGATGAGTATATTATTAATATCAGTATTTTATATAATTTTTGCTAGTGTGAACTTAAACATATTTGCAATTAAAGATTTGTAATATTGTACGTAACTGAGAATAATGTTATGAAATGAAAGGTGTAATATTTAATAATTTTTTAATTTTTTTTAATACTTGTAATAAAGATTTAGGGTGTTTTTTACTAACCTGATTTTCATTAATCTAAACTTATTAAAACTTATTTTAGTTGTAATTTGAACTTAGGTAACTCTTATTAGAAAATAAAGTGAACAAAACATGCCTTTACTAGGTGTTATATATGGTACTATTAAAAAAAAAAGGTGTTATATATGGTAAAGGCTAAAAAACAAAATATTTAATGACATGAAATTTAAATAAATATTGGGATGATTTATATGGAAAATGTACTGTAATTTTTTATTTAGAAACAAAAACTTAGTTTGGGACATTAAGAACCCATACCAGCCCTTAATAATGAGACGGAGGGAGTACTCCGTTGTATATAAGATTAAGAAGTAAAAAAAATGAGTTACCAGTTATGTCCCGTCCATCTGTAAGGTGCCTCCTTTGATGCCGGTAGTGATGAATGCCTTGTGGTTTGGTAGTGGTGACGACAGTGGTCGCGGTGGTGCCAAGAAATAGAACCAAACGTATAATACAAGTATTGAGTTTCAGCATTGTATAAGAGCTGATGAACTTGTAAAATCGATATGTTAAAGAATTTGGGAATGGGCTTAACATTCATAAACTGGCGGAAGTGAAGTCATCCCTTGAGTCAATGAGTAAATTTTCAAGGACTAGAATGGCCCAAGATACAACCTGTGAATTTTTGTTTTAGGTTGTTGTAGGTCACACCAATTTGCATGCAACTTGACCAACTTGAACCAAAATATTTTTTGTTTTTGGTACGACTAAATTTGGCAGAAAAGTTGTACTCCTCGTCCAGTCGTCCTTCCCAAAACAATAATACCTCTATTTATTTTTGGTGTCTTTAATTAAAAAAGGAAAAAAAATTAGTTTTAGTAATCTCAAAGTTTTGTTTTAAATAATTTCAACTTTGGATCAATTTTAAATAACCCAAAATTTGAAGGTATTCATTTTTATTAATGGGCAATTATAAATGGTGACCTTCAAGATTCGCAAATTTTGACAATTAGTTTTAGGATTCAAGATTCGCAAATTTTGCTGTGTAAGTAATAGCCGGGCTCAGCTCAATTGAACTATTATCAGATTCTATTATTGAGTTTCTTTCAATTCTGTAACAATGTGACTCATTGTTGGTCTTTCTACAGCAGTCAGCTTAGCACATGTTGCAGTCTTTTGTCGACGATGCTCCAAATGTCCCCTCTTTCAGTTGTTTTGCAGGTTTAAATTTTGCAAGGCTTAAGTTTTGCAGGCTTAAATTTTGAATGGATCACATAATTGTGTCTAGTTTGTTAAGATGGTTGGTTTACTATTAGATGCTTCTAAAACCTTCAGTCATACGCTTTCAATGACAGAGATGTATTATATGTGTAAATATAACATTTCATTAAGAGAGGGTAACATTCGAATATTTCGAAACCTCTTAATAACTGTGACATCTTTAGGGTCTGTGGTGCATATTGGGAATGTAAAGGATTGTATTATGGATCAATGCAAATTGACTGGTAAAATGAAAAGCTTCCTGCTTCCACTGTCGTGACTTTGCCACTCGTTTAGTAATCTATCGCGGAGATCTAATTAGCTATTAAGCCTGCACAGCCACCAAAGAAAAAAGAAACCAGCATATGTATTTTTGTAATCTGATTCCACATCACAAAAAGTAAAGGTAACAAAAATAGTACTCCGTACTAATTGTGTTTCACACAAAGCATTGAAAGTTATGCAACACGGCTGAAATAGGAAGAAATATGTCTGCAATGCAATTAAGCAAATAACAAATCATGTGACTCTTATTGTTATCTTACTTCTGGAGCCATTTCTGTGTTCGCGGTCATTAGGCGCATTTCTGTTGAATCATCAGGAACTGTTGTATCATGTTCAGTGTTCATCTCCATAGCTAAGCACTCTTTCAATTCAGTGACAATCTGATTCATCGTTGGCCTTTTCATTACAGTTCTCTTCACACACGCCATAGCTATATCTATTACCCTCCAAACAGAATTCGTGTTCTGAACTTCCTGCAATCTTTCATCCAATATTTCCCTCAAATCCCCCGTTTCAAGAATGGGGATCACCCATTGAACCAACGTTATAACTTTTTCTTGAATATTCACCGTTGCCTCTTTACCTGTGATTAACTCCAATAGAACCACCCCAAAACTGTATACATCAGTCTTCTCTTTCAACTGCTGGGTTTCTTGATACCTAAACAAAGAGAATTGTTAATATATTTATACATCACTCTCAATAAATCCTAGCATGCTTTGGTTTCAAAATTCATTAATTTTTTCATATACACTAGATTATAATCAGAACACATGTTCTTAATGGTATTAGCTGCTTAATATGTAAATCAATAAACAAGTATGAGGTATACATAAATGAACTGCTAATGCCATAAACGGTTAAATGTGATCAATCATCAGTTTGATCCTATTGTCCAAATTCCAGGGAGGTTTTATCTTGTCTAGCCTTTTTTATATCCAAAAACATTGCATAATAAAGGGCTAGGTTTTAGGATGTGCTTACTGAGGATCGAGATAACCTGGTGTACCAATCACCCTTGTTAATACATGGGTTCTATTTTCATCTGGGAAAATTTTGGACATACCAAAATCTGCTATCTTTGCCTGGAGATTTTCATCTAATAAGATATTTTGCGTTTTCACATCTCTGTGGACTACAGGGGGTCTGCAACCGTTGTGCAAGTATTCCAGTCCTACAATTAAGATTATGTTTAAACAATGTCATGGTTAAACATAGCTTGATATAACCTCTAATTTCCAAACAAAAATTTAAATATACATATACTGCTTGCTGACCTTGTGCAGAATCTAATGCTATCTGGAGCCTCAATTTCCAACTTAGTGGCTTCGAAGCTGGTAGAAACAAATAATGAAGAGCACCATGAATTTCCCATAACACAAAATTTATAAGACTTATATAACAATTAATGCAACAAATTTAGCAAGGTATACAACATACCTGAGAGATTAGACTGCAAGTTTCCACCAGCCATATATTCATAAACTAGAGCTAAGGTTGCTTCTTCTTCACAATATCCAATTAGAGAAACCAAGTTTTTATGACGAATGTCCATTAAGAGTTCAACCTGTTGTTAAAATGAACGCGGATCAATTAGGAAAAAAAAAAGGCAGCCATGACCATAGTCCATAGATATTCAATTTCCAACTTTTTCTGATCAAACCTCTGTTGTGAATTGTTCAGAAGCGAAGATTGATTGAGACAACATTTTAACAGCCACTTCCGTGTCATTATTTAGGCAACCATAGTAAACTACTCCAAACCCACCCCTTCCTAGTTCTCTCTGGAAGGTATTAGTCATGCTTGTTAGCTCGGAATTAGTAAACCGTTTGAATTCACCCTTCCTTTTGCCATGGTATGGACTTGGTCTTTCATACAGTCTGTGAATAAAGGTTCACTCATTAATTAAAGAATCCGAAGAGTATCATGATTTAAATCACATCATCATTTAGTAATGTACTTAACATATGCGGAATTGTACCTAGCAATACGTTTCTTGTATATAAAACAAATGATGAAACCTGCAACAAGTAGAACCAATAGAGCAGAAATTGATGCTACATGAGCTACGAGTGCTTTACTTTTCTTCTTCTTCAAAGTACAGGATTTGCTCGAACATAGAGCTGGAATGTTTTCCATACTTAACTCGGCCAAAACAACATAAACAAGTCAGAGACATATGCTTATGGGAAGGGGAATTGTCAAAGAGAGAAAGCTATAAGCTCGTAAATATCTTTTGATAATAATACCTTAAAGACAGAGTTCCTGCTGCAGATTTTTCTAGCAGTAGCTCAGGAACTGAACCTATGAAGTTATTTTTTGAAATGTTTCTGCAAACAGTGATTGTCTTAATACTTTCACATACTTTGAACATATTATGTACCCCTGTCTGAATTTAGCTGTCACTTTGCTGGTCAATTACGCCATCATAGTCACAATTAATTTCAGATGGAGGGAGCTGAAAGGAGAAGAAAGCGAAAGATGGAATGAAAAGTAAACGGACAAGGTTTTTAACATTGGCAAGTCTGCAAGAAGCTCAGGTATCATCCCAGTGAGGTTGTTGTCTGACAAATCCCTATAATTAACGATATTATTCATAAATAAGAAGCTTGAAATGACTGAAATCATGCAGACCTCAAATCAAAACACATTTTCAAAAACTTACAAGATTTGTAACGATGTAAGACCAGCAAATGATGCTGCAATATGTCCTGTAAGTCCTTTTGAACTAAGATTCCTGATCACAAAATTGAACAAATTAACTTCAAAATTCGTTAATTACCAATTGAACAATACGAATAGCTGAAAGCTACTAAAACAAGAAGTACAATCATAGGTTCTCAGCTAGCTAGCTAGCTTCAAATCTTACACTGAAGTTATTCTGGCGAAATTGGAACTGTCATAGTTGCAGACAACACCAACCCATGAGTAACTCTTTGGAAAGCATGGATCCCCTTGCCAATCGTTCATCCGCTTATAGAATGACTTGATTTGGTTGAGAACAAGAACTAATTCAAGTGTAACCAATTGAAATCATATTAAAAGACAAACATTCACTAATCATTCTGCGATAATGATAGATTGTGTGGTTAAAAAATTACCATCGGCTGCATCAGTGGACAGTTCTGAAATTTTTTTGACAGTAAACACTTCAAAGGCATTCAATATTGGAGGAAGGGTAGAATTCTTTGTACTTTGGATGGTAATATTAAGAAAGGAGTCAGTAATTGGTTTCGGGTTGAAAATGGTTGTAGATTGTAAGTAAGGCAGTGTAAAGATTTTGGATTGTTGCACGCCATTTAAAGTGATAAAAAGTTCCCTGACTTCTCCTTTAGGAAGTTCTGAAATCTCAGCAACATGGAGGAAGAAGTAAAATCCTGTGCTTTTAAGATCTGTTTCTTGGTTGTAGAATAATTCTATAGATTGATTAAGATCTGTTGGTACTAAGGCTACTTTCATAACTGGTGATGGCAATAAATAGTCATCCGAGACAACTTTGGACGTGGTCTGAATGATACTCCCGGAAGTTAGGCGTTTAGGTGTCCAAATGCGGTCAAAGACATCATCCTTGTATCTGAAACAAAGATTAGCCCCAAAATCATAGAATATAATGAAGGTTATAGACTTATAGGTATATTATATAGTTTCCTTTTTTGAGGTTATAAACTCTACTAGTACTTGTTCAAAGTGAGTATCATCCATTTTTAATGCAATTTATATAGTCAAAAAAAAAAAGAAACCCATATGCTAAACTTACCTTATTTTATCCAAGTTCAATGAATAGTAATGTCGACAAACAATATCAAGCGAGCCAGATTCTCTTTTATAGATGGAGTCAGGTAGAAGCCTTAGTTCTAATCCTGATATAAAAGGTGTTCCTGAATCTGTATTCACGAGGCAGACATACAAGAAATCAGTGGATGGTGTGTGTATGATTTCTTTCCTCACTCTGTCAGATGAACTATCAAATTTCACAGTGTCCCATAAATCAACCCCAAGGAGTAGATCAAATGTTGGAGGTTCATCCAAGTAATCGTAGTTTCCATACAAAAAATAAGCTCTGATCAAATAGTTTCTGCCTTTCCCTTGAGATGGTTTCAAAGTGTAGCAGTTCTTGGTTCCTTCAGGAAAGCTTCTGAGATTTGTGTACTGCTGCTTGAAGCTGTCTGATTTGTATTCTGGAAGAATGTCCATATTTATTCCGCTGTCAATATAATGTTCATCTGGTGTGTAATACAATGTTGTAACACTATCTGTGTAGCTTGCATTTGTCCCACAATCAATGCTTATGAATCCTATTACCAGTCAACATAAAATTAACAGCAGAGTTGTTAAAATATTTGCTACAAATTGTTAGCATTTGTCCCAATTGTTAGTACTCCTTTTGTCCTAGATAATCTTTTTGCTTCATTTGACTTTTCATGGTCTCCTAAACACGTGTTTGAACGTATATATCTCTATTTCTATTTGAATAAAAATTATAAAATTTTGAATTTAATAAAAATATACAATGAAATTATTCTAACAAGTACCCACATAAAAATATTATCACTACAAATTAATGAGGATTCATGGTCAAATTTTTATAAGCTTGACCCTTTTATTTGGAATTGGGCTAAAAATAAGAGACGGAGGGAGTAGTTAGTTAACTCCTACTCTATAGGACTCTATAGGAATATGTTATCTTAATAAGTGATAATATAGTTTGTGTTAGTAGAATCATAAGAGTAGGGTGTTTACTAACTCATCGTTATGCATGATAATAATCATGGGATCATGTTCCTTTTCTTTTAGCTTAATTTTGCACTATATATATTTGCACACTCCGTTTGTTGTGTGTTTCGTTTATTATAATGGATTGAATACAAGTTTGGTTTTCTTTCTTTAATACTCACTCTGTCCCATAATATAGTTCCCGTTTTACTATTTTAGATAATCAAAATATTATTCTTGCTTCTATTTTTGGATAATATGTAAAGACCATTATACCCTCAATTTTTTAACTTTATTAGTTGTACTTTCTAATTTACCCTTGAATTTTGCACATATCTTGTACTTTTTTCCATTTTCTTTCTCTAACTTTTGTCTATGATTATATTTTCACATTTATTAATGTACTCTATCCACTTTCTTCTTTTATTTCTTAAATATTGTGAAAAAACACAAATAAGAACTATATTATAGGACGAAGGAAATAATAATTTTAACAAGATTTGAGTCGTACAGTCATCCAGTTGCAACAATGCATCTATTCTCTTTCTGTAGATAGAGCCACATGCATAATTGCATATGACATGGCCAATATGTAAGTGATGTAAACAGGATTTAAATTAGATCTAGCTACCACAAACATTAATTTTTTGTTTTTAATTAAACCAGTTCACTTCCACTTAGAAGAACATTTATGATTGGATACAATCTCCGATGTTGATAATTATTATATATATATATATATATATATATATCTTTTCTTCTTTTGAAACCTAGTATTTCCCATGTTTTTGTTCACTTGTTCCATTTACCTTTTTTTTATCACAATCTTTAATTCACATATATATTCAAAGAAAGTATTATGTGAGATCCAACTCACCATGAGTCTAGCCTATAATAACATTGTATACATGTTGTCACCATATCCCACAAATTACATCTAGTTTCTCTCTTTTTTTTTTGTTTTTTTTTTCTTTCTTTTTTAATGTTTAAAGAACCAAAAGACAATGATGAGAATCAATTATCCTCTCCTTAAATCGAGAGGAAAACTCTAACTAATAAAGATATCAATTACTCACACTCTCCCCATTTGTAACATATTTTGACCATCTTTTGTGATTAATACTTAAATCAAAATATTTTCAAGTGGAATTTTGTTAGACTTGTTAAAATTTTTACTTATTGATATATTCTGATTATATTTTTACTTACTAGTAACTAAAGTTGTAAATGGTTGAACTAATGCATTATTATTGTCAAACATAAGAGTCAGAAAGTAACAAGTAATGTAAAATAGAGCATAAAAGTCATAAAGTAACAAGTTACATAAAATAGATAACGTGTTACAAAAACTGTTGTTGGATACATTTTTGCAATATCAACTTTTTACATAATATTTATTAATAAGAGTTATGATGTATCGACAAGTGGGTCATTCAAAATAAAAATTCCTCTTATTAATAAATAAAATATGTTTCTCAAATGGTAAAGTGGTTAATAAATTTAACTAATTTCATTGTTCATAGGCAACACCACTACTTCATCGGCAATTCCGCTACTTGAAATAGCGGTTTTATCACTAAATTGCTACTTCAAGTAGTAGTGATTTAGCATGTAATATTACTAATTATATATATATATATATATATATATATATATATATATATATATATATATATATATATATATATATATATATATATATATATATATATATATATATATATATATATATATAACAAATTTGGCCCTTTGATAAATAAACTACTTTGTTTTTCAAAAATGAAAATTGGGACGGCCTCCATTTAAAATGATGCATTTATTTAGAAACAAAAAAAAAGTACATACCACTCGTACATTGCGCGCATATATAAATATATTATACTATGACTCTATTCTCTTCACCTAAATAATATGGTATTTAGTAAAACAAATTCAATAAAAATAAGTTAATCTCAACAAAAATAAGTAAATTGAAAGAACAAATACAAGGCCTTGTTCACTTCACCTTATTTTTCGCTAAATTGAAATTTACTGAGCTAAAATTATTTTGAGTAGGTATTGTGTCAGTTCGGACTGACGAAATGTTTTTCAGTCCGAACTGACAAAATGCAGATTTTTTATATCCTCATTTGGCGGGATAATATCCTCTACTAACGGAATGATATCCTTTATTGGCTATATGATATTCTTTTGTTGGCAGAATGATATTGCTATTGGCTAGATGATATCCTCTACTGGCTGGATGATATCCTCTACTAACTGGATGATATTCTTTATTGTCTATATAATATCCTTTATTGGATGGATGATATCCTTTATTGACTATATGATATCCTATATTGATTGGATGATATTTCTACTAGCTAGATGATTTCATTTATTGGCTATATGGTATAGAAGATATCATCCAGCCAGTAAAGGATATCATAGACACAATCATGAACAAAATCATATAGCTAATAGATGATATCATCCAATCATAATATTATATAGTCAATAAAGGATATCATTTAGCCAATAAAGGATATCATAGACACAATCATAAACGATATCATATAGCTAATAGAGGATATCATCCAACCATGATATCATATAGGCAATAGAGGATATAATCTAGCCAATGGAGGATATGTATGTATAACTTGTTTGAAGATATATATAATTTGTTTGATAATATGTATAACAATGGTGGTACCTCCATTGATGAAGTGCTCGTACTAAGGTCATGGACATGACATAACTTGCTCCTTTCTCAGCCAAAATACATGCATATGTTATCAAAATTCTCACAATTCAACATACAATTCAAAATACATGCATATGGAACAATTAATTTCAACAATTATACATCACATAAGAAAGCCCCAATTTGATTTTTGGGTATTTTTAAAAAAATCCGAGAATCTCAAGCTTTCTCTCTCTTCAGCCATGGATGATCTCGCTACTCTCCTTCTTTGTAACCACCACTAACTTGTCATCGGGTGAAAACTTGTTCTTCATCGCAAGAAGATGACGGTGATCTAATACTTTCTTGAGTCTCGACTGACGAAACATCAAGCCGCAACCAATACTTTGTGAATTATTTTTACTTATTAAAATTTATCTTCATTAATTCTCTATTATATTTGTTTTTATAAGTTATTGATTATACTGATTAACAATTACTTTATTGAAGTGAAATTTTTTTTTTTATGAATTGAAATTAATTTCCTAAACTTAAATTATTTATATTGAATATTATTAAGGTAAAGAGAACACGGTGTAACAGCAAGACAATAAAATTATTTAAGTTTAGTATAAATCTATTTAAGTTAAACAAAAATAATTTTAGTAAAAATATTTTAAATTAAAAAAAAATCAGAAAAAAAATCAGGTAAAGAGAATAAGGTTTATCTCCATTTTGAAATAATTGCACATTTGCACCATTCTTTCTAGCGTAAGATTTTAGGATAAAAATGGGAATTACGTTGCTTTAATGTTTTGGAATTGAATAAATAACGGTATTTCAAACACTTTAACTAAGGGCCTGTTCTCTTCCGTTGAAATTCAGTTCAGTTCAGTTCAGTTCAGTTCAGCTCAGTTCAATTCAGTTCAGTTCAGTTCAGTTCAGCTCTTAATTTACGTCTAATGATATTGCTAATGATATAAAGCCAAATTTCATTCTTTTAAGCTCTTATTACAACGACAACAACAACAACAACAGCAACAACAACAACAACAACAATAATAATAATAATAATAATAATAATAATAATAATAATAATAATAATAATAATAATAATAATAATATTTACAATAATAATAATAATAATAATATTTACAATAATAATAATAATAATAATAATAATAATAATAATCAATAAGTAATAAATAATAATAATAATAATCAATAAATAATAATAATAATAACAATAATAATTGAAATAATAATACTAATAATAATAATCAATAAATAATAATAATAATAATCATCAATAAATAATAATAATAACAATAATAATAATAATAATAATAATAATAATAATAATTAATAAATAATAATAATAATCATCAATAATTAATAATTAATAATAATAATAATAATATTAATAATAATATGTACATTTGTATATACACATATGTATAGTAATAAATAATCAAAAATCACTAATCCGTAGTTAAAAATCACTAATTAATAAGTTCAATTCAGTTCAGTTCAGTCAATCGGAACAAGCCCTAAAAGGGTTTATAAAAAAAGGAAGGAAAATTTTTTGGTTTTAATGACCTCAACTTTAAGCCATTTGATTTTAATAGTCCCAACATTTAATTATTTTCTAGCACCTCAAATTTAAGGGTATTGGATTTTGTTGGGCCAAATTATCAAACCTGCTTTACGTGGTTCCTTAACACATGTTTACGCCTAATTTTTTTATTTTAAATTTTAAATAAAGCAAAAGCTAATGAGTGCTCCGGGGCGTTAGATAAGAGAATTAAAAGTAAAAATATTTGAGTAAAACTAATATTAATTACACCGAATGACTCGTGATTTTAGACATGAAGATCGGATTATTAAAACTAATTTTTGTGCCACTTATTTGAAACTAAGGAAGTACTCCAATTGTCCAATAATTAAGTGCTCGTTTTTTCATTAAGGGAATTAAGAATGGTGGAGAGAATATTTTGTACTCCGTATTTTTTAAAGTATTGGAATTCTATATGGGAAAGGTAAAGGGAAAAAAAAAATACAATAACATTTAATAAAGATTTAGTTGGTGTTATACTCCTATATGGAAAAGGTTTTTTAAGAAAAAAAAAGTATTTGATGACATAAAATTTAGAGAAATATTGGGATAATTTATTTGAAATATATATAAAAATAGATATATTAGGATAACAATTTATGTACATTTTCTTAGAAATAAAAACTTAATTTTTTTGACATCAGGAATCCAATCATTTAATAATGAGATGGAGGGAGAACTCCGTGGTATGGAAAAATAAATGAGTTACCAGTTGTGTCCCGTGCATTTGTAAGGTGCCTCCTTTGATGCCGGTATAGATGAATGCCTTGTGGTTTGGTAGTGGTGACGACAGTGGTTGCGGTGGTGCCAAGAAATAGAATCAAGCTTATAATATTGAGTTTAAGCATTGTATAAGAGCTGATGAACTTGTAGTAACAATTTGTTATGGAGTTCAGTAATAGACTAATAGCTAAAGAAATTGGGAATGGGCTTAACATCTATAAGCTGGCGAAAGCTACACGCTGCAAGAGAAGTGAAGTCATGTCCTTGAGTCAATGAGTAAATTTCCAAGGACTAGAATGGCCCAAGATACAACCTGTGAATTTTTGTTTTAGGTTGTTGTAGGTCACACCAATTTGCATGCAACTTGACCAACTTGAACCAAAATAATTTTTGTTTTTGGTGCGACTAAATTTGGTAGAAAAGTTGTACTACTCGTCCAGTCGTCCTTCCCAAAACAATAATACCTCTATTTATTTTAGGTGTCTTTAATTAAAAAAGGAAAAAAAATTAGTTTTAGTAATCTCAAATTTGATCCGTTTTGTTTTAAATAATTTCAACTTTGGATCAATTTTAAATAACCCAAAATTTGAAGGTATTCATTTTTATTAAGAAATTTTGTTAGAAAAAACCTTTTAAAGCAACTACTTTGTCAGGAAAAACCTTATAAAAATTTTTTGGCAAGGAGAAACCAGATTATAAATTTTTTTTGTTGAAGAAAACCAAAGGTGAGAATCCGGCATTGACTTAGTGTTTTCCGACGTTGACCTAACACGTGCCGGTCACGTGCTCGTTTTTTTACTAATTCCACCCAATTACTCCTAATTCCCCCCACTAATTTCCCTCTAAACCTCACGTTTTTATTTACCCCCTTATTTCTTATCTCCATTCTTCTTCTCTCTCCTCTCTCACTCTCTGAGATCTGCTATCTCCTCCCTCTAATCCCATAAATAATCTTGTTCAATTAAAGTCGAGCAAGTATACAGTGAATTAGGTGTTTAATTGTTGCCCAGTTCTTCGAATTTGCAGGTGTTTGAAAAATTAGGTCTTTTTCCCCTCTTTTGTAATTTTCCCTAATTGATCTCAAATTCACAGCGTTCATGGCTCCATTGAAGGATATCAGATGTTGTTGTGGTTCCTTTTAGCTTGTTCGAACAAGACGCAACTCCAGCAATTCCCCCTTTCGTTGATTTGTTCTTCACCATTGTAGACCAGAGTAAGAAAAAAAAATCAGAACAATATGTTGCCCAAAAAAGGAAACCCAATTCAATTAAAACAAAGCATTTAGTGAACTTACTGTTAAAGGTGGGTGGAATTTAAGTTGTTTGATTGATTTCTTGCTAGAGGAGTGATGCCATGGCAGTAGGCGCAGATCAAATAAATTACCTCGACAAAGGAGAGAGGAGAGAGAAGAAGAATGGAGATAAGAAGAAATAAGGGGGTAAATTAAAAGGAGAGGTTTAGAGGGAAATTAGTGGGGGGATTTAGGAGTAATTGGGTGGAGTTAGTAAAAAAAACGAGCACGTGATCGGCACATGTTGGGTCAACGTCGGAAAACACTAAGTCAATGCCGGATTCTCACCTTTGGTCTTCTTCAACAAAAAAAAATTTATAATCTGGTTTCTCCTTGCCAAAAAATTTTTATAAGGTTTTTCCTGACAAAATAGTTGCTTTAAATGGTTTTTTCTGAAAAAATTTCCTTTTTATTAGAGCCCTTTCCCAAAATAATGCTGCTAAAAAATTCAATTCCACAAATACGGTCACTTTTTAATAAATTCCCAAAATACTGTCCACATCACCGGTTCAAGCATTTTTTTTTATTTTTATGGTTTTATGTGAAAACCGCTACTTGAAGTGGCGGTTTACAAAGATAAACCGCTAATTCAAGTAGCGGTTTTTATCTTAGTAAACCGCCACTTCAAGTAGAGGTTTTAGGTCTTTGAGTAATTAAAAAAACACATTAAACTTCATTCTCCCCCATCTTCTCACTTTTAGCTTCCAGTAAAAACAGAAACAAAAAAAATCAGCGTGATTCCGCCATTATTTGTTCTCCGACTTCTCACACTGCTCAAACATGGAAAAAAATTGTTCCACCTACCTGATTCCGTCCTCGGAGCCGCACTTCACGCTTGAGATTGTTAATGTTTAAATTAGGGGTAATGGAGGGTTAGTATAGTTTATGCCTAATTTCATTTTATTTTTTCAATTCAATTGTCAATTTAGGCCTAATTTCATTTTTTTTTCAATTCACTTGTTAATTTATTCAATTTTTGTAATTGTGTATTCCAGATCTAATCATACTAAGTTTTAATTTTTTTTTTTTTTTTTATCCTTTTTTAAGTTTTGTTGATTTGGAGTATTAGCAATCATAATGGGCTCTGTTTTGTTTTCTTCTAAGTATAACTATTAATCTTGGAGAATTATAATCATGCGAACTTGTTTTTCTTTTTTGATTATTTGTTTGTTGAAAGAATTATGTTGCTAGCTTTTTAATGTATAATTTTTTTTTAAAAAAATTACAACTGAAAACCACTACTTGAAGTAGCGGTTTTCACTTCCCAAAACCGCTACTTCAACTAGCGGTTTCTTCCTAAACCGGCCAAAAAAAAAATCGGCTTTTTCTAATTTGCTTACGGTAATTTGGGAATAAAAGAAAAAGTAGCTGTAGTTTAGGAAAGATTCGCAAATTTTGACGATTAGTTTTAGGATTGAACCTCATTTGGGCTATGTTAGCAAACCGCAGGAGCCATTGCTGTGTAAGTAATAGCCGGGCTCAGCTCAATTGAACGATTATCATATTCTATTATTGAAATGGAAAGCTTTCAGCTTCCACTGTCGTGACATTGCCACTCGTTTAGTAATCTATCACAGAGATCTAAATAGCTATTAAGCCTGCACAACCACCAAAGAAAAAAGAAACCAGCATATGTATTTTTGTAATCTGATTCCACATCACAAAAACTATAGGTAACGAAAATAGTACTAATTGTGTTTCACACAAAGCAATGAAAGTTATGCAACAAGGCCGAAATAGGAAGACATATGTCTGGAATGCAATTAAGCAAATAACAAATTATGTGACTCTTATTGTTATCTTACTTCTGGAGCCATTTCTGTGTTCGCGGTCATTAGGCAAATTTCTGTCGAATCATCAGGAACTGTTGTATCATGTTCAGTGTTCATCACCATAGCTAAGCACTCTTTCAATTCAGTGACAATCTGACTCATTGTTGGCCTTTCCATAGCAGTTCGCTTCACACACGCCATAGCTATATCTATTACCCTCCAAACAGAATTCGTGTTCTGAACATCCTGCAACCTTTCATCCAAGATTTCCCTCATATCCCCCGTTTCAAGAACGGGAATCACCCATTGAACCAACTTTATAACTTTTTCTTCAATATTTACCATTGCCTCTTTACCTGTGATTAACTCCAATAGAACCACCCCAAAACTGTATACATCACTTTTCTCATTCAAATGCTCTGTTTCATGATACCTAAACAAAGAGAATTGTTAATATACTACTTTTCTCATCACTCTCAATTGTTAATTCCTAGCATGCTTTGGTTTCAAAATTCATTAAATTTTTCATATGCACTAGATTAGAATCAGAACACATATCCTTAATGGTATTAGCTACGTAATATGTAAATCAATAAACAAGTATGAGTTATGCATAAATGAACTGCTAATGCCATAAACGGTTGAGTTTTGTGTAATAGCAATGTAAAGGTTATACATGCATGTATAACTACTAATGGCAATAGCGTTGCACGTTGGTAATAGCCAAAAAACTGTCAAAATTCTAGGAAAATTTTATCTTGCCTAGCATTTTTTACCCAAAAACGTTGCATAATGAAGGGCTGGGTTTTAGGATGTGCTTACTGAGGATCGAGATAACCTGGTGTACCGATCACTCTTGTTGATACATGGGTTCTAGTTTCATCTGGGAAAATTTTGGACATACCAAAATCTGCAATCTTTGCCTGGAGATTTTTATCCAATAAGATATTTTCGGTTTTCACATCTCTGTGGACTACAGGGGGCCTGCAACCGTTGTGCAAGTATTCCAGTCCTACAATTAAGATTATGTTTAAACTATGTTATGATTAAACATAGCTTAATATAATCTCTAATCTCCGAACAAAAATTTAATTATACACTACAGATACTGCTTGCTGACCTTGTGCAGAATCTAATGCTATCTGGAGCCTCAATTTCCAGCTTAATGGCTTCGAAGCTGGTAGAAAGAAGTAATAAAGAGCACCATGAATATCCCTTAACACAAAATGTTATACCATGATGTTACAGATTTAGCAAGGTATACCTGAAAGATTAGATTGCAAGTTTCCACCAGCCATATACTCGTAAACTAGAGCTAAGGTTGTTTCTTCTTCACAGTATCCAATTAGAGAGACCAAGTTTTTATGACGAATATCCATTAAGAGTTCAACCTGTTGTTAAAATGAATGCGGATCAATAAGGATAAAAAAAGAAACAAGCATCCATGACCATAGATTGTCAGTTTCCAAATTTTTCTGATCAAACCTCTGTTTTGAACTGTTCAGAAGAGTCGATTGATTGGAACAACATTTTAACAGCCACTTCCGTTTCATCATTTAGGCAACCATAGTAAACTACTCCAAACCCACCCCTTCCTAGTTCTCTTTGGAAGGCATTGGTCATGCTTGTTAACTCGGAATTAGTAAACCGTGTGACTTCACCCTTCCTTTTGCCGTGGTATGGACTTGGTCTTTCATAAAGTCTGTGAATAAAGGTTCACTCATTAACTAAAGAATTCGAAGAGTTTCATGATTTAAATCACATCATCATTTAGTAATGTACTTAACATATGCGGAACTGTACCTGGCAATACGTTTCTTGTATATAAAACAAATGATGAAACCTGCAACAAGTAGAACCAGTAGAGCAGAAATTGATGCTACATGAGCTACGTGTGCTTTACTTTTTTTCTTCTTCAAAGTACAGGATTTGCTCGAACATAGAGCTGGAATGTTTTCCATACTTAACTCGGCCAAAACAACATAAACAAGTCAGAGACATATGCTTATGGGAAGAGGAATTGTCAAAGAGAGAAAGCTATAAGCTCGTGAATATCTTTTGATAATAATACCTTAAAGACAGAGTTCCTGCTGTAGATTTTTCTAGCAGTAGCTCAGGAATTGAACCAGTGAAGTTATTTTTTGAAATGATTCTGCAAACAATGATTGTCTTAATACTTTCACATACTTTTAACATATTATGTACCCCTGTCTGAATTTAGCTGTTACTTTGCTGGTCAATTACACCATCATAGTCACAATTAATTTCAGACGGTGGGAGCTGAGAGGAGAAGAAAACGAAAGATGGAATGAAAAGTAAACGGACAAAGTTTTTAACATTGGCAAGTCTGCAAGAAACTCAGGTATCATTCCAGTGAGGTTGTTGTCTGACAAATCCCTGAAATTAACGATATTACTCATAAATAAGAAGCTTGAAATGACTGAAATCATGCAGACCTCAAATCAAAACACTGTTTTCAAAAACATTACAAGTTTTGTAACGATGTAAGACCAGCAAATGATGCTGCAATATGTCCTGTAAGTCCTTTTGAACTAAGATTCCTGATCAAAAAATTGAACGGATTAACTTCATAACTCGTTAATTACCTATTGAACAGTACGAATAACTGAAAGCTACTAAAACAAGAAGTACGATCATAATTTCTCAGCTAGCTTCAAATCTTACACTGATGTTATTCTGCAGAAATTGGAACTGTTATAGTTGCAGACCACACCAGCCCATGAGTATCTCTTTGGAAAGCATGGATCTCCTTGCCAATCGTTCATCCTTTTATAGAATGACTTGATTTGGTTGAGAGCATGAACTAATACAAGTGTAACCAATTGACCTCATATCAAAAGACAAACATTCACTAATCATTCGGCAATAATGATCGATTATGTAGTAAAAAATTTACCATCTGCTGCATCAGTGGACAGTTCTGAAATTTTTATGACGTTAAACACTTCAATGGCATTCACTATTGGAGGAAGGATAGAATTCTTGGTACTTTGGATGTTAATATTAAGATAGGAGTCAGTAATTGGTTTCGAGCTGAAAATGGTTATAGTTTGTAAGTAAGGCAGTTTCACAGTGTTGGATTGTTGCACACCATTTAAAGTGATAGCAAGTTCCCTTACTTCACCTTCACGAAGTTCTGAAATCTCAGCGACATAGAGGAAGAAGTAAAATCCTGTGCTTATATCATTTTTTTGCTCGTAGAATAAATTTATAGATTGATTTACAAAGGCTGCTTTCATAACTGGTGATGGCAATAAATAGTTATCCGAGACAACTTTGGACGTGGTCTGAATGAAACTCCCGGAAGTTAGGCGTTTAGGTGTCCAAATGCGGTCAAAGACATCATCCTTGTATCTGAAACAAAGATTAGCCCCAAAATCATAGAATATAATGAAGGTTATAGACTTATAGTTATACTATATAGTTTCCTTTTTTGAGGTTATAAACTCTACTTGTACTTGTTCAAACTGACTATCATCCATTTTCAATGCAATTTATGTATTACAGTTAATAGTAAAAAAAAAAAAAAAGAAACCCATATGCTAAACTTACCTTATTTTATCCAAGTTCAATGAATAGTAATGTCGACAAACAATATCAAGCGAGCCAGATTCTCTTTTATAGATGGAGTCAGGTAGAAGCCTTAGTTCTAATCCTGATATAAAAGGTGTTCCTGAATCTGTATTCACGAGGCAGACATACAAGAAATCAGTGGATGGTGTGTGTATGATTTCTTTCCTCACTCTGTCAGATGAACTATCAAATTTCACAGTGTCCCATAAATCAACCCCAAGGAGTAGATCAAATGTTGGAGGTTCATCCAAGTAATCGTAGTTTCCATACAAAAAATAAGCTCTGATCAAATAGTTTCTGCCTTTCCCTTGAGATGGTTTCAAAGTGTAGCAGTTCTTGGTTCCTTCAGGAAAGCTTCTGAGATTTGTGTACTGCTGCTTGAAGCTGTCTGATTTGTATTCTGGAAGAATGTCCATATTTATTCCGCTGTCAATATAATGTTCATCTGGTGTGTAATACAATGTTGTAGAACTATCTGTGTAGCTTGCACTTGTCCCACAATCAATGCTTATGAATCCTGTTACCAATCAACACAAAAGTTAACATATTTGTTTGGAATATTTGCTACAAATTGTTAGTGGTTAGTTATAAACTAATGTGTAGGAATATGTTCTTCTGATGTTAGACATGATCTAATAATGATTATTGGATCATGTTCCTTACTTAGAGAGAGAGAAAGAATGATGACAAATTGACAAGTATAAATGTACGACCTTTATTTTAGCAAAAACAGGACAGCAGCAAATATGATTTTAAGCAAGATCTTTTCGTTGAGCATTTTTGTGTCATTTTCTAAATGACTGCTAAAATGATTTTTTTCACCTTATATAATTCACCTTTAGATAAAAACCTAGTAGGTAAAGCCATGCATCACCACCAATTATTTTCTAGCTCATACAAAATAGACAAAAAGAAGGAAAGATGTACAACATTATTAACAGACAAACAACATAAAGAAAATATTCATATTCTCTATTTCATCACTCCCCCTCAAGAGTGAAGAATGAGACTAAAGTCCGAGCTTGGTCATGAGTTGATTCCTTTGTTCAATATTTAGAACTCTTAGATAACATAAACTCCTTGATTTAAGTGATTTCCATTGATCAATATTTATGCTCAGAGTGGATCTGAATCACGCATCGAACGTTAAGGATAGTATAGTAACCCATGATCAAAAGAGAAGTACTCCCTCCGTGTTTTTTTAAATGTTACAGTTTGACCGACACATAGTTTTAGGCAGTTTAATTGACTTAAATAAAATAAGAGGTAAGTAGGGTAGTTAGAGTATTAAAAAATAGTTTATTGAAAAATAATGAATGTGAGAGGAAAGATAAGTAATAAAAAAGTAGTAGTGGGTTTGGGTGGGGACCATAAGAGGAGAGAGATATAATATTTTAATGTAACTTTTTTCCAAAAAAGGAAGTGTAACACTTAAAAAAACACGGCCGGAAATGGAAAGTGTAACACTTGAAAAAACACGGAGGGAGTAGTAGACATGTGCTGGTGATGACGATGAGAAGCAACAACCACGACCTACGTATAGTAAAGATATGCGCTTTTAGGCTGGAGGAGAAGGAGAAGAGTCATACATATACTTGGGCCAAGTTGCAGATCCAGAGAAGATTAATCTAAGGGATCAAACCATCATCGGGGAGAAGACACTACACTACTACGTGAAATCACATTTGAAGAAAAACAAATAAAATTGCGCAAGAAAAGATTAATTTCCACCGCTTGAAATCAATCAATTCTCAAAAGAGAAATCAGGTAGCAAGAATTAATACTCTACAAAAATTCCAAGTGATGCAACAATAAGAGGAGCCAACTTGATAGCAAAAGAGATGTGCAAAAGTTGACCTTATTCTGATATACCACCACCCAGTGGCGGATCCAGGATTGCTGTACATGTGAGTCACCATTTGAATCCACCTTTACCTACCACCACTGCCCACCCTAGAATCTCACCCATTTACCGCAAAAACCACATTAAGACACCACAAAAGCCACCCCTTAACAAAATTTACAAGAATACAAACATGAAATTCCAACAAAATTAAACCCAAAAAATCAACAAATCATATCCAAAAATAACAAAAATCAAACAATTTCATCTCGAAAATCAAACCTAAAAATTAATGAAAATCAAACCACAAATTTACCCAAATATAACACGAAAATAAATTAATCAAACCCAAAATTTGCCATAAAATCAAACCCAAAACTCAACGAAAAACAAATCAAACCCAAAAATTAACGAAAATCAAACCCACTAAAACAAACAACAAAAATCAACAAAAAAACCGAAAGGAAATCAACTTTAAAAAAAACGAAACCAAAAAAAAAAAAAACACGAAACCATACCTCAAAGTCTCAAACCTCTAATTACCTCGAATTTGGTTTAATAAGGCCGAATTCGACCATAAAAATTCTAGATCTAGATTTTTCATGGTAGAATTCAACCTTAAAAACCATTAAATTTATCAACACCACCACCTAAACATTCGGAAATTTCCGAGACAAATAACTGAATAAGGAGGAGAAGAGAAGAGGAAAGTGAAGGAGAAAAGGAAAGTGAAGGAGAAGAGAAGGAGAAGCGTGAGGAAAGAGAAATGAAAGAGGAGAGAGAAAGAAAAAAGGAGGAGGAACGGCCGTGAGAGAGGGATTTAGGGTTGTGATGTTTCCAATATTTTAGTTTCACGCGTTTTGGGCCTTTGGCCGTTTTCTCTTATTTTTAGTTTTTTTTTTTTAATTTTTTTTTTGGCACTGCTGAGTCACGTGACTCAGTGTGCACACATGTAGATCCGCCACTGCCACCACCAAAACAAAATCTATGTGATTATGTGTAGAAAAACCAATGGGGGAATGTAAGAATCATTGTTGGTCATGGGGAGGTGGAAATGGAGTGCGGCACATGGAGTAGGTTGGCATGTGTGGTTATTGTCAGTAGTGGGAGGCGGTAGTGTATGCAATTGCCACCAATGCTGGAGGCGGTTTTCGCGGTTGCTACTATTGGTGGGAGGCGCAAGGTTACATAAAGATTCTAAAAAAAAAACTTTGAGAAAAGAAAAAAAAAACTATATGTGTGTGTTTGCGAAAGCATAAAAAATTTGTGTATCCCGCCGGTGGGTTTAATTTTCTAACCCACCAGCAGGGTGAGAATTTTTGTATATGTAATCCCCCGTATTTTTTAAATACTTTATAAATGAATTTTATTTTATTTATAATATTTATTTGTTATTTTCCAGAATTTAATTTCAAAAGTTTCAAATTATTAATCTGGGTCGAAAATTATTTTAACAAATTATTTTATGCACCTTTATTCTACAATTTATGTCCAATCAAACAAGCCTAACCCATTTGTTTACTTAATTAACCCATTATTTTTATGAGACCCAATCTTCCTATTTACCCTACAATTATCTCCTATAAATACTCCATGAATCCCCAAAGATTTCCCACACAAAAAGGTTAGTCTTATTTTCTTTCCCCTTTGTTTTATTAATTTGTGTAATTATAATTATTGATTTATGGATTTTGATTTAACTGTTTGAAATTAATTAAATTAGTATCAAATTGTATTTTGATGAATTTTCAGATTTTATAAATGTCATAATTTTCAGATTTTGTAAATTTTATAACCTAGGGTTTTTAATTATTGAAAATCATGATTTTAGGGTTTTTATGAACAATTGATTTACGGCTTTTATAGTAATGATGTTTTGAAATTTTGGTGATTATAAATAATGATTAGTTTAACTTAATTCCAGATTATTTTGAACATGTAAATTCGTGTTTTAATTTTTAGATTTTCGTTCGTTAATATTAATCCCGTTTTAATCCCGGTCAGGTTCGAAACTCATCCGATTTTGATAAAAAAAAGTACAGTTTTCCATGTAGAAACAACGTTTTAAGAAAGATTCATACCTTTGGTAATGAGCACCACCCTATCGTAGCCAAATTCAGCCTTTAAATATGATTTTCGGGCAGTTTTTTATTTAAACGAAGTTTTTTTTATACTTAAAATATTATCCTTGAGTTTGATTAATAAAATTAATTATGTTTAAAATTAATTAAGCATAAATATATGTTTTTATTGAAGTTTTAAGTGTTGGAAATAGTTTCTAAGTACTACTTTTGATGTTTTATAAAGAGGGTTTAATCACCCATTAAAAAGGGAGATTATTAGGGGTTTTTAAATAATTTTAAGATTTTTTTATTAAACTTTAAACTTGCTATAATTTCACGTATAAGAGTGTATTTTAAGGTTTTTATGATGAAAATTTAAAGAACTATATATAATCCTTTAATTTTATTAACTAAAGGGAAGGTTTTAAAGTGTTGTTTGATTTGGATTTTGAAGGTTTATTTTAAAGTAAGTTAGTATTGCTGTAAATTTGATTGATTGAGTATTGATTGAGATGTTATCGTTTGGTTTAGGAGAGGAGTTTATTGAAGGTGATTTCTAGATAGTAAAGTGGCATATCAATTCGTTTACTCAAGGTACGTACAAGTTACGAAACCTTGCTTGTAGGTGCATGTTTAAGGACGGATCGAGAACTTAGTATCATGTATAGGATTGACTAGGTTAAATTGTTTGGTTATACATTGTGAATTTCAAATGATGTGTACTAGTTTATACTGCAAGTATTATTTGTGCTCTAATTATGCAAGGTACGCTTAAAGGCAAAGGTATGCAATTGGTGTAAAGATTAAATTATTACTCATTCATGATTATGCAAGCAGGATGAGTAAAGGAAGAATTTAAGTCTTATAAGACGAGGTTAAGGTTTTAGGGTGCCTTATGCACTCAAGGTGTTTATACATCGAGGTAGTTAAAGAAATAAATAATAAATCAAGAATTGCTTGTAACTAATAAATCAAGAATTGAAATTGAAAAGTTGTTTTACTTGATTGAATTGATATTGGATTGATTATATTGTTTGCATATGAGTCATCACCAAGTCTAAACCTGTAAATCACGTAAAGTGCAAGATCGATGAGCAATAAAACTCTGGATTGGTGCACTTCTGGAGTAATGACAATCAGGCACTAGTAGAAAATAAGTGATGGGAAGCCCCAAATGGCAAGCGGTTTTTAAAATCCGTTTGCCATTAACCTTTTTTTTTTAAATCCTGTAATTTCAAATGGCAAGCGGTTTTGGCTCGAACCGCTTTCCAATATATATAATGACAAACGGTTTGGGGTTGAACCGCTTGCCATTAGATATATTAGCAAGCGGTTCAACTCCAAACCGCTTGCCATTTAAAAAAAAAACCCTAAATGCGCGCAATTCACCTTCCCCTTCTTTTATTTCTCTCTCTCCTCTTTCTTTACTAAGCTCTCTCTCTCCTCTTTCATTTCCGCCGAGTTCCATCTCTCTCCTCTTTCATTTTTACTCCCATTTTTCCTCTCTCTCCTCTTCTCTTCCCTAATTCGCCCCTTTCTTCTCTATCACTTTCTTTTTTTCTTTGTTCTTTCTCATCTCCTTAAATTCGAACCAAAACCAGGTAATTTCGAGCAAAATCGAACAAAACCCCAAGTAAAATCGAGCAAATATCGAACAAGATCGAGCAAATTTGTGCATGTGTTGGTGTTCAAGTTTTTTAGGTAAAATTCGACCATGAAAACCCTAGATCTAGAGTTTTTATGGTCGAATTTGACCTTTAAAACCATAATTTCAAGCCCAAATCGGCTTTTTCTGGTCGTTGTGGTTAGATGGTATGTTTTTTAAGGTGGGTCGAATTTTTTTTTGTCCAAATCGACGTATGGTCGTTGTTTGGGTGGGGGTCTGGTCGTGGTGGGTGGGGGTTGTGGTTTGGGTTAGGGTCGTGGTGGCTGTTGTGGTTTGGGTTAGGGTCGTGGTGGCTGTTGTGGTTTGGGTTAGGGTCGTGGTGGGTGGGGGTTGTGGTTTGGTTAGGGTCGTGGTGGCTGTTGTGGTTTGGGTTAGGGTCGTGGTGGGTGGGGGTTGTGGTTTGGGTTAGGGTCGTGGTGGGTGGGGGTTGTGGTTTGGGTTTGGGTTTGGGTGGGGGTCTGGTCGTGGGTGGGGGTCTGGTCGTATTTTCTACTAGTGTTGTGGTGGCTGTTGTTTGGTGGTGGCTGTTATTGTGGGTGGTGGCTGGTGGTTGGAAATCACAAATTGTAATTTTTTTTGTTGTTGTTGGTGGTGTGGGGTGGTGGCTAGTGGTTGGTGGCTGTTGTTGTTGTGGGTGGTGGCTGGTGGTGTTTGGTGGCTGTTGTTGTGGGTGGTGGCTGGTGGTGTAAATTAAATAATATTATAAAAATTAATTAATAAAAATATTAATGTTTTTACATTTGGTTTGATTATGTATCAATTTAATTGAAAAAAACCAATTTTTTTTTTAATACCCCTTAAGGGCAGCGGTTTGGCGCCAAAACCGCTGCCCTTTCACTACAATTGGCAAGCGGTTCTGAACCAATTGCCATTTTAAAGACCAACTGGCAAGCCCGCTAAGGGCATGCGGTTCAGAACCGCTTCCCATTAGGGGGTTTGAACCGCTTGCAATTATGTATTTTCTACTAGTGAGGGGTTGGGGTACACGGGGTATTAGCCGTGTATTTTTATCGAGGCCGTCTGATCTATGAGTCTCCGATTTCAAATATTAATTTTTTAAAACTAGGAGTTAGGTGAGATCTCATACTAACTACGGTCACGGAGTCGCGCCCGTGGTCGTTGGATGTTTATTGATGTTTCCGAAAGGAGGCATGGGGTTTTTCTTTTATTGATGTTCCAAATGGAGCATGGGTTGGACAACCTTGTCTATTGCTAAATCCAATGAATAAAAATAATGATTTACCTATTAATAATTAATGGAGTCTTAGTAATGTAAACAGTTGAGTCATGTGTCGAGTCTATAAACTAATGATGTGTGATGATTGATTATTAGTAGCATGTTATGGATTTCTTATTTGTTTCGCAGCTTGTATGTACTCAGCTTTGCTGATTGCGTGCTTTTGTGTGTGTCTTTCTTTGGTCATGGCCTTCTCCTTTCAATGACCCTGTGACGATCCAATTTTTACACTTGTAATATTGGGGAGCAAATTAACCACAGGTTCTTACACACGCAACATTCGCATCAGGGTTGTGGGATTTTGAGTGGAGAGTTGGTTATTATTTGCAGTTTATTTCTTTTTATAAGTTTGAATTTTATTAAACTCTAGTTTATTTATTTACTACTTTTGTGGGGTTTTTAATAAGGGCCTTAATGGTTCCAAGTTGTATGATTTAATTTGGTTTTGGTTATCGGTTTTGAAACTTATTTATAACTGAATTAGTTTTTCCGCTGTATTTTCTGATAAAGCCTTAACGTTTGAACACGTGGCGGTAGCATGCCAGTAATTCTCTTGGATTTTGTACAGGGTATTCATAGGTTTAAAGAGAGAATTATTGGGGTGTTACAGTATATGATTCCAAGATCTCACCTAAGCTGTGATACCATGTTAGAGGACCAACTCAACCAAAAGCTTAAGATGATGGTTGAGGACCAGGAATATGTTTTATACTCTATCAGTTTAAGCTTTTGGTTGAGTTGGTCCTTTAACATGGTATCGGAGCCAGGATGACACAAAGGTCATGGGTTCGAATCTCATCCGCCCCTCCTTTAAAATGGAATTAATTCGCACCAGGTATGGGTGGACTTGTGTTGCATCCACATTTCAAGCTCAAAGGGCCTTTCATGTGAGGGGGAGTGATAGAGTATAAAACATATTCCTGGGCCTCAACCATCAGCTTAAGCTTTTGGTTGAGTTTGTCCTCTAACAAGAACCTAAGAACTTGAGTGAACATATCTGCAATTTGTTGAGATCTGTGAACATAGGAAGGAGCAATAATCCCTTCACTTGACTTGTCTCCGATGAAATGACATTTCAACATGTTTGGTCCTCTCATGATGCACAGGGTTAACTGTAATAGCTAAAGCAACTTGATTACCACCTAACACTGATGTTATTTCCAACTTTTTCATTCCCAGATCTTTCAAGAACTGCTTTAACCACATCACTTCACATATTGTCAAGGCCATTGATCTGTATTCAGCTTCTAAAGTGCTTCTTGCAACCACAGACTGTCTCTTTGATTTCCAAGAGGCTGGAGATTTCCTAAGGAGAATGTAGAACCCTGATTTTGAGCTTTTGGTGCTTTGACACCTTGTCTAGTCACTATCACAGTAGGCTTTCAATTCAATTGAGGCAAGAAGTATTCCTTGTTAAGTTGAGCCTGAAAAGTATCTAAGCACTCCTTTAGCACACTAGTAGTGAATATCAGTTGGTTTTGTGCATAACTTTATTTAGAAAATGAGCAGTTTGAGATCTTTGGCCTTGTGAGTAAGAGATAAATGAGATTTCCCACTAACTTCTGGTATGGCTCAACGTCACTTAAAGCATTCCCACCTTCAACTATCAACTTTAGATGTGGATCCATAAGAAGCTTGAGAGGCCTCACATTCACCGTATCATACTCTACTAGTATATGTTTGGCAAAACTAGCGGTAGTGGTTAGCTTTTAGCGGTCGAGTAGTGGGTAGCTCTTAGAATAGCGAGTAGCTTGTCAATTAGTAGTGGGTAGAGTTAGCTATCAATGTAGTGGTAAATATTATGAGTGTTTGGGAAAAATAGTGGTTGAAATGTTAAAATATAGTAAAAACTCGTGCATAATATTTAAAAAGTAAACAAAATTTGTCAAAAGCGATTGCGCTACGTTTCAAACGCTAATATTATTAATGCTTGACAAAAGCTACTTAAAAGCTACCTCTACTACTAACCTACCGCTACATGAATCACTATCTTACCAAACGCACTTATATTTTACTTTTAGTGTTTTGACTTGATTCAAAGGCTAACCACTGCCTAAACGATACTGCCAAACAGGATCTATGTTAGCAATGCACTTTCTTTGGGATAAAATGCCTTGTTCATCTATGTCTAATTCAATCCCAATAAAGTATCTCAATTTACCCACGTCTTTCATGAGATAGAAACTGAGATGCAAGAAACAAGTTTGCTTCAGTATTCTCCTTTATATAATTTTCGACATCAATCAAGTCATCTACATAAACTAAGATGACTATAAAACTTCTACCCTTTTTCTTCAGAAATAATGAGCAATCATACTTTGACTGGGTGAACATATTGCTCTTCAAGGCAACATTCAACCTTGCAAACCACTATCTAGGACCTTGCTTGAGCCCATACAGAGATTTCTTCAATTTGCAAACTCTGCCAATTCTCAAGTCAATTTTCTCCCCCTCTCCTTGAACTTTAATTCGGATGCCTATTCCATTAGATCCTTGTGGAAGCTTCAAGTACACATCTTCCTGCGTGCAATTCACCATGCAAAAAAGCATTTTTAACATCCATTTGATGCAAAATCCAGTCTTTAGAGCATTCACAACAATGATCATTTTTTTTTGTTTCCTCATTCGCTCTCTACCCACTTTCTATTTCCTCTAATCTTATTTTCCTCATGAGCATTTTTGGTGGTCATATTTTATCTCACCAATGATCAAAATAATTTTTCTCATCATTCTCTCTCCTAACTTTTTCAATACCCACAAACATTATTTCTCTCTCTTATACATTACCATATTTATATTTAATAATCTTTTGATTAATGAATTTCAACCTTGGCCCACTCGTACTATTCATCTAAAATTTTGCTTATAGTATGAGCATTTTATAAAATATTCATGAGCATTTTAACTTATGCTCATTGATGAGATGAGGCATTTTATGCTTTTTTCTCATTAAAATGCTCATGAGCATATTTTGCTCACTGTGGTGAGTGCTCTCAAGGGTATCAAATGCAAGCAAAGACCTTACAATGGTCATTTTTTCTACATAAGCAAATGTCTAATCATAGTCAACTTTATATATTTGCTTGTTTCCTTGAACAACAAGTCTTTATATAATTATATGTCGTATCTCTTTTTCTCTCCAGGTTTGTATCCAGTTTTGTACACCCATTTATAGCATATTGCCTTTTACCTTGTGGAAAATCAATTTTATCCCAAATAGCATTATCCTCCGGTGCTTCTAATTCCTTATTAATTGCATCTACCCCATTCCTTTCTATTCAGATAGATATTGTTTAAAGCGTTGCTCTCTGGACAAAGACAATGGTTTTTATTTTTCTGGGATAGGGCTTAACACAAATATTTGATAAGGTGCTTCCCATCACATATTCTTTGTGCCAAATTGGTGGCACATGAGCTCTAAAGCTCCTTCTTACTGGCTCTTCATCGCCAATAAGGGTGTGATCAAGTTATTAACCTCATTAGGTTGATCAACTCCTCATGATCAATTTCCTCATTAATTTTACTATATATCTTCTACTATCTTCTATTGCTCTACTATTAATGCATTTGCCAATGTTTAAAATTTCAAATGCGGATTTTACTATGAGGATAGAATATTTTGTAAATACAGATGAGTTCATAGAACTTCACATCCCTATTCACAAAAATTTTGGCTGTCCATTTCCAAGATGTTCTTATGCTTTCTAGGGGTGAGCAAAAATTCCGGGTACCTGGAATTGGAATTAGATTTGGTTAGGACCCGGTGGTTCCGGAGCCGGAATTGGACCCGGTGGTTCCAATTCCGGGTAATAAATTAAGGAACTGGTTGCAACCGGTTCCAATTCCAATTCTTGATTTTTGGGACCCGGAATCGGTTGGGTACCCGGTTAACTAACATATGCTACACTAAATAAGTTTTTTTAAAATAAAATTATGTTAAATGTATCTAGTTAGTAAGATTAAAAAATTATTTTTAATACCTAACATAAATAAAACATCTTAATGTATATATAAATATAAGTGTTAAACAAAATAAACTTAAATAAGTATCATAATTTATATTATATTTTAATAATTATTTACATAAGTGGGTACCCGGAACCAGAACCGGTCCCGGTGGTTCCAATTCCAAGTCCTAAATTTTAGGACCCGGTTGAACCAATTCCAATTCCGGTTCCGAATTTTAGGAGCCGGTTCCAACCAATTCCGGGTCTGGGTCCTAAAATTTTGACCGGTTTGCTCACCCCTAATGCTTTCTTTCAACTCTTTCATTTCATTGTGGTTTGCCCACACAGCTTATCTGATGAAAAATTCCCATCTTACAGCTTGCATCATCACACTCTAATACATTGTCAGATCTTATGGCTTTCACTTCCTTTCCATACTGATTTTTTCTATATAAACAAACTCTTCTATAGCCATTGTTATTAAAATCTCAATTTAAATCTTAGAATCTTATGATTTTACGATTCATGTATATCATACGATTCGATTTACGATTCTACCCGATTTTACATATTTTTCTTAACTAGCGAAATCCTTACAAGTAAAAAACATGTTTATATAGGTTTTTATAAATAAATATTGTCTAGTATTGATTGCTTAATGGTTAAATAACTATTATCTATCAATAATTAGGTTTCAAACTCATAATTTCAATATATTTAATTAAATTTATATTTGACGTCATGATTGTGCATGTCGATAGAATCTTACGATTCTACGATTCGATTTTACGATTCGATTCTGATAGCCCCTTCCGATTCAAAGTAGAATCCCGATTTTAATAACTTTGTCTATAGCATTGAATGCTTGATATTTCTCTTTTAGAAATTTCACCCATGTAATTTTACAGAAGTCATCTACTGTTGTTAAGAATTACTTCTGATTATACCTAGTTGCCACTTTAAGAGCTCCCCTGTATTAGCTTAAAGGCATGTTTTTGTCCTAAAGATGCTCAAAAAGTATAAGGCGGCTTTGTGAACTTTGCAACAAGATATGTATCTCGTGTTCACATACACTTGTTATCAATTCCTTTCGGCTCTTCAATTTTTCAGATTTTAGTCATGGGGATATGACCTCATAGAGATTTGGAGTGCTCAGCTTGTTCACATTTCTTACAATTAATTGTTGATGTTTCATTCAAGGCCAATTTCTCACTATACTTCTTCATTTCAGCAAGCTTCTTAGTTACACTTTTCATAAATTCCTTTATAAGATAGTACAAACCATTTCTAGCCTTGCATATTCCTCTGATCACTCCCTCTTCTTGTCCTATATCACACAATAGTGAGCATGAAAATCTACTATGCACAACTCATTTCCACCAACTTCTACACAAAGAGCAAATTATATGCTTAATAACTGTAACTTACAGAACTTCTTTGAGTTTTATCCCATATTCGTTCTAGGCTCACAGATCCTTTGTGAGTTATCCCTGATGTGTGGCCTGTAGGAAGATTGAATTTTGCCTTAGTTTGCATTTCTTAGCATTCTCTAATATCTCAAAATTGCTTGTCATATAATCAGGTGCCCCGGAATCAATGATCCTAGTTATACTTGCTGTATTTGCATAGTGACAGCTCACCATGCCTGCATATGCAAAACTCTTGATCATCTTCTTCTTCTCCACTTGCTCCAGGCCTCTAGTGTACTTTCCTACACTAGGCCACATATTCACCAAATTGCACTAGCTGACTTGCATTAAAAGGCAAGGTAGTTACTGCTAGTACGTGCTCGCGCACATATGTAGTTGTTCTATCAATCTTCCTATTTTTCCTCCTTTATTTCCACTACCACCTCCGAATCCACCTCTATTATTGTTCACTCCAGAGTATTTTTTTAGCTATTTCTGGATGTCCACTTCCGAATCCCTTCATGTATTAACACTTTTCCCTAACTTGACCACATTTTCCACAATAAGTACATGAAAATTCTCCTATCATATGTTCATTTCCCTTACCGAGCATTGCTAAGGGTTCACTTTCTTCGTCTTTTCATAGCTTTCAAGACTGTTCTCTAATTTTCATCTTGATGGAATGTATTGTATGCCGAGTCTACACTAGGTAAACACGTTTACATAAGAATATGACTCTTTTGTTGACTATAAGTGTCATTTAGTCCATTCAAAAACTAAAATAGTTTCTAATCTTTATTATGTCAATTTAGGGCAGTGAGAAATGCAGATAATAACTCTGCACTCGTAGTAGTGATAGAAGGTAGGCTAGTCATGCTCTCTAGTTCATCCGAAAAAAACTTTAGGTTTGTGTAATATCAGTTGCATATTTCCCAAACTGCTTTGTCTCATATATTTCTTTATTAAAACTGATACTTTCTGAATCAATTTGCAATTGCAAACATTTTCTCAAGTTGTGTCAAGATTCAAGGACAATTATTAATAAACATTATAGAGTTTTTGATGAAATTAGATACATTTCCCAGTATCTAGGCTATGATGATGTTGTTACAAGTATCTCATGCTTCTTGTTCTATTCGATCACTCAGAACGGATGAAGCTTAAAAAACTCTGTCCCCATGATTGCGTCATAGTCATCTCCCGGTATTTTGGGGAGAGCGCACTTGCGACCCAGAAGGTCGGGTTTCTTATTGTACCGACGCATCTTCCGGTTCTCTTTATGGGTTGGGGAAGAAAACAAATAAAACCGTGTCTTCTAATCGTCGTACTTGGACACCTTGTCCAATGTCATCTGGTACTTTGGAAGGGTGGTCAGAGTGTACCACGCCCTTCAGCCACCTGGGTTGCGACTCAAGTAATGCATGTGGGTAAACGCCTGCCAGTTGGGGTTCAAATTCTGCATCTCACAGGTGGCAACATACCCCAGAATGTTGCCCCATGAGTTTGGTGAGAGTTTCCAGGCTTCTAGGCCATAAGCCCTAAGAATAGCTCTCACCGCATGGTGAAGAGGGAAGCGGAGACCTGCCAAAAACGCCGCATCATAACATCCAAAGTAGGCGTCGGCGTTCGGCTGGTCATCCTCCCAGGCTATAGTGCCCAGAGCAGGCGGTGCCCAGATGGTATAACCTTTACCCAAGGGCCGTTTCTTTACAAAACCCTCTATGACGTTTATCATGATGTCTCTGTCCTTAGCAGAGACATGAATCATGAAAGGATCATCCTTATCCTCCCATTTTTTTCTCTCCTCAATCTCACTATCCTCAAGTGGAGGGAGGGGAGTGTCACTATCATCCTCAGAGCTTGACCCTGAGGGGGAGTCTTCATCGTCTCCTTGGTCACCGGCTGACCCAGAAGTGGACTCTTCCCCGTTTTGGTGTACAGGGTCAGCTTGATCAATTTCCATCTGGGAAACGGTTTCTTCACCGTCTCTACCCTCATGCAAAATTGTATCGCTGGGGGTTCTTGGGATGCTAGATGGGGAATACTCCCCAGAACCTTTGTTACCCTGAGACCCCTCAACCGGGGTTACCTCTCTAGACGGTACTTCCAAAGTACCGTCTCCTCGACGCCGTCTGGTAGCCGTCTGTTTGGTTTTCGGCCATCATGTCCTGCACAGACACATAGATGGTCGGTTGGAGAGTATAATATTGCTCCAAGCACCCAGAGCCGGCACTCCCAGTCCTAGACTCATCCCGGGTGACCGGCTGACTACTAACCAAGGCTGTGCCGTGTGTGTTGGTGATGAGTCCATTTATTGAAAGGGGTAGAGGCGGTACCTTAAGTTTGTCTCTGAAAGGGGGGCAAAGGGCGAGGTCCAATTGAGTTGCTGCAAAAGAAGATCCTGCTTGCTTGAGGCACAGGCGGTCGATAACCAGCTAACGCATGCGGGAGAAATGCAAGGTCTGTGTTCACACAAAGACGGTAGGTAGACTCTCTCTCTCTAGAAACTCTTTAACTTTATCTCTCTAGAATGTTTTATTAGAAACGTCCAAAACTAGAGGGGTAAAGTTAGTATTTATAAAGGGGTAAATTTGAGGGTAATTTCGTAATTTCCCCGGAATGTGAAAAGTTAAAATTTTCACAGTAAAAAAAAACCCTTTTGAATAGCCACCTATGGAAGAGTGACATGTGTCACAGATGCCACATGGCGCGCCACATCACATCTGTGAGGGGAAAATATTTTGGGTAATTTTACCCATGCCACGTGGCCCAATCAGGCCTTGACATGTGTCATATTTCAGTTGGTCCAAATTTGGCCAATCTCCTTTTGACACGTGTCTCTCCTTGAACTTGGGAAGAAAAGGCGGCCTTCATCGGCCCAAATCCCGAGATAGCCGCAATGCAGCGGAGCCCATAATAATTAGGTCAGAATGACCTAATTAGGGGCACATTTACCAAAGACCCTATAAATAGGGAGATTTCCCCCTTTTTTGAGAGATCTACATTTATTACAGTATACCCTACATACATTCTCTTACATAAGAAAATCCGCTGATCTCGGAATTCGAGAAGATCTTACCTCTTTTTCTGCACTTTCTCCCATTATTCTTCAAGTACTAACTTGACTGTCGGAGGCGGAGCTCCAACCATCTGGAGTCTCCCTTGTTTTGCAGATACAGACCGCGCGCAACCAATCTCTGAGCTGTAAATCTCCCGAGGGACAAAAACACCCAAAACACCTATAAATACTCCAAGGAATTATTGTTTTACATTTTATCATTTTTATATTCGTTGTAGTTTTTTCTAAAGCTCTAGTTTCTCATATCATCTCCATGGATGATTCTTTGATTTATGATTTCAATTGTTAGAAGTATCTTTTATTCCTTTTAATTTAATTATGTTTTCTTTTTTAGATTTATTTTTATTGTTTTTTCGTGTTTGAGTAGTTTATTTTCTGGGGTATGGAAATCCATATGTTTATATAATGAATCACGATTAATATTTGTTGGTGATTTGATTAAGCTTTGATATCTCCAACTGATGGTTTTTTTAGTTAATCTTGCAAATTGATCAATTTTTATTATAATGAGGGCGGCTAATGCGCACGGGGCGCGTATAATAACTAGCCATGTCAAGGAAGTTTTTTTTTGGGTTTAGCGTTATTTTATAACTGTAGTTATTAGTACTTTAGTAGTGTTAATGAGGGAAAATATGTAACATAATAATATTCAGGGGTATAAACGTCCACACACTATTCTTAAGATTTCAAAAGAAAAAAAAAACAATTACCATCAGTGAGGGAAAATGTGTTAATATACATTTTACGGACATAATCGTCTCAACACTATTCATAAAAGTGTGACCATACTTTTAATAGGGGTAAATATGTAAATTATAGTGTAAATATTTGTAGGGGCTTAATCATCTCACCACTATTCATAAAAGTGTGACCATACTTTTAAAAGGGTAAATATGTAAATAATGTAAATATTTTAAGGGCTTAATCATCACAACACTATTTATAAGAGTTTACTCATACTTTTAAAAAGGTAGGGATATATGTTTATATAAGTTTGAATTGAAAAATAATACTTGATTAATTGAATTGATAATGATAATCTATACTAATATATTAAAAGGCGTTTCTCCATGTAGCTCTCCCTTCCATTTGTTTTCATTACATGTCATGCACTTATAATAATAATAAAAAAAAAAATTCACCACAAGATTTGAACTCACAACCATTTAACTCTAGAACTAAGTGTCTTACCACCAAGCTATGTGATTTTTATATGATCTTTAGAACACAAAATATTAATATGTAACAAATGACAATATAAACAACAAATTTCATTACAAGAAAATTGAATCATCAATTACAACAAATAATATTGATCAGTTTCATGTAATAATGCGGGGTATCGTCCGAGCCCAAAAACTAATTTAATATACGAAGTAGTTAAAACTAAAACCATGGTGAACAACAACCTGTTTTTTTTTTTTTTCTTTTTATTTTATGTATTTTGTTACTATAATTAATTTAGACTATTGTTTTATTCAGATTTCGTACATGCATGATATAATTTCTATAAAAGCTAAGAAGTGTTTAAAAAAAAAGTCATTTTCGCATATGGATTCGACTCTACTTAACATTATTAGTTGGGTCTGCTAGGGAAATAATCGGAATAATTATGGCATTGGTGATATTGTGCACCAACAAAATCAATTACATTATACTAAAGGCGAATCTGGTATGACACTTGTCAGGTTTTGATTAAAAAAATTCCCGCCACTTTTACTTTCCTTTTTTTAACAAATATTTATGAACATTATTTTATAATATCCTATAATATTTAACTTTCAATTTGACAACTATATATAAAGTATACATGCATTCAATGAAAATATTTTGACATATAATATTTTTTTTTTAATAGAAAAAAATATTTATAATAGGTATTTTATGGAAAAGAAAATCAAGTATTTATTTCAATTAAAAATATTGATTTTTATTTTTAATTAATTATTGTTAAATTAACATTATAATTTATAAATATGCTAAGTAAAAACCGTGCATTGCACGGGACTTAAACTAGTTGTATATATATTCAAAGAACATGTAATCGCATATGCAATTTTGTTATATGTTTAATGAAATATCAGTTTTTTTTTTTTTTTTTTTTATTTTGTTCTTTGATTATTGAAAGAACCACTGATATACATGTAAAATAATACTCTCTTTACCTTCCATTAATTAATGAAAGTTATGGCACTAATTTTGGTTTGCATTCACATAGTACTCACTACTCGGGTTTGTTTTTTTGGGATGATAAGAAATATTTAATATAAGAGCAATAAATGTGAGAAAGATAATGTATCAAATATTGTTATCTAGCGGGAGCGCCATTTTGCTTTTTAATATTAATTTATCCTTAACTATGTATATTTTTAATTTTTTTGAATCAGGATCAGGAAGGTTGATGATGTATTCTTTTGAGATCTCCTCTTTTGATGATTGTTTTTCAGATCTAATGAACATTCGTAATATTAATAAAGAACATGATAATATATATATATATATATATATATATATACCTTACCACGATCCAAAGACAAAACTCAAAAAACTAACAAACGCTCCGGGGACGTTGGATAAGCTTGTTAAAAGTAGAAAGATTAAATTAAAACTAACACTAATTACACCGATCGACGCGTGATTTTGTCATGCTTTCCCAAATTAATACCATTTTAGCTAAGATTTTAAATACTTATCCAACGCCCCGGGGGCGTTTGTTAGCAAGATCCATATATAATTGGTGAAAAATATGAATGATATATATATATATATATATATATATATATATATATATATATATATATATATATATATATATATATATATATATATATATATATATATATATTGAAAACTGAAATTTTGAAAATAAAATTTAAAATTTTGAATTTTGAAATTTAAAAATGAAATCTTAAGTTATTTTTGGTGAAATAATTTCAGAGAATAAAAATTATTATGAGAAACTGTATTTTTGGAGAGAAAGCAAAACTGATTTTGGAAAATGATAAATTTTGATATGATTTTATCAGGTAATGTGAGCCATGGGTAGATCTTTTCCCGTAATTAAAGGTTTTTGTTGAGAATATCTCGCGTTCTTTTTATCTTAACTTGATGTTCCTTAAAATATGCATGTTCATTATTTACTAACATGATGTTCTTTTCGCTTTTTTAAAACTTGTTTTGTACCTGTGTTTTATGAAGAAGCGGATGTCGTTGGGTGTACCATACGCATGGTACACTCGGGTGTACAGATCAAGCATTGTCTTCATTGTAGCAGTACGTCGGATGATATGATCTATTGGATATATGATATCATTTATAAGCTGGGCTTCTTGTTTTGAGGTTTGCCTCACAAAATTTCTTGAAAGGCAAGCCTTATGACGCATAGCTTCTCTTTGAAATAATGAGGCTAAAAGTAAGAGATTGAGGGAGTAGTTAGCTAACTTCAAACTATAGGAATATGTTTTCTTAAGATATTAGTTTGTATTAGTAGAGTCACTAGGTTAGAACCCGTGCTATGCACGGTTTATATAAAATCTATTTTAAATTTGTACATTTTAAAAATAAATCACTATTATACATAAATATAAAAGAATTACGTATTTTTTGTAATTTTAAAATTTTTTATTTCCATCAAAATTATGATATAGTATCTGTGTAACTTTGTCTAATTCATATTTCAATGTAGGATGTCATTTATTAGTGTGCTATTTACAATTGTTTCAATTTCCTACGATAAATTGATAAGTTTTAGTTGTAATGTCATAGAAACTTCCAATATTTAAATTTCAAAAATGTTAAATATAATAGCTCTACAAAAAAAAAAAAATGACATCATCATTGTATCTAGGCGGGAAATTCTTTATTGAGAAAGCGACACGTGGGCATAGTAATGTCAACAACTTCTGTTTTAGTAATAGTTAATAGATAAGAGTTGGGTGTCTATAGACTCAATGTTAGGTAGACATGATCTAATGATCATGAAATCATGTTCTTACTTTCAACTTAATTTTGCACTATATATATACACTCCATATGTTATTGTGTATTTTGTTTTCAATGGATTGAATACATGTTTGGTTTCTCTTTCCCCTCTTTCATCTCTAGTAATAATTTTAACAAGATTTGAGTCGTACATTCATCCAATTGCTACAATGCATCTTTTCTTTTTTGTAGATAAAGCCACATGCCTATGATATGGCCAATATGGAAATGATGTAAACATGATTCGAATTAGATCTAGCTATCACAAACATAAACCTTTTGTTTTTAATTAAATTAGCTCACTTCTACTTAGAAGAACCTTTATGATTGGATACAATCCCGGACTGGTTGCCTTTTTGGTAATTATAGTCGTAGTTAATAACAGTATTTCAAACATTTTAGAAAAATTTTGGTTTTAATAAATGAAGGAAAAATAAATGAGTTACCAGTTGTGTCTCTTGCATTTGTAAGGAGCCTCCTTTGATGCTGGTAGTTATGAATGCCTAGTGGTTTGGTGGCGGTGACGACAGTGGTCGCGGTGGTACCAAGAAATAGAATCAAACATATAATATTGAGTTTCAGCATTGCATAAGAGTTGAGTAATAGGTAAAGAATTTGGGAATGGGTTTAAGTTTAACATTCATAAATGATAAATGATAAACTGGCGAAAGCTACACGCTGCATGTAAAGTGAAGTCATGCCTTGAGTCAATTGAGTAAACTTCCGTGGCCCGGTATGGCCCAAGACACACCCTGTGATGTTTTGTTTCAGATTGTTGTAGGCCAAACCATTTTGCAACTTGACCAACTTGAACAAAATAATTTCATTTTTGGTACGAGTATATTTGGTGGAAAAATGAACTACTCGTCCTTTTCAAACTGGAAGGGTATTCACATTATTGGTCTCAACCGGTCACCCAAATTGTTATAAATCCTTATACTCGTAATAGGTTACTAGACACGTTAGAAGCACCAATACCCACCTTAGAAGTATCAGTTTCCAGCACAAAAGATATGGTAAAAAGCCGGAACAACCAAGGTAGGAGTGTTGGAGTTTTAAGTAGATAACTCTAAGTAAGTTGTGCTTCAAAAGAATTAATTTCCCATTTGTCAAATGTTGCACTGTATAATATTTTTGATGGTTTCTAAATTAAGTTAGATTATATTCCTTGAAATATGCTCAATTAGTCAATTGTTTTCGACAACTTAATTGGGGATTTGGATGTTAACCATTTTTGGTCTAATTGGTGACCAAATTCGTCATACCTTGTTCACTCTCATTCGTGACCAGATTCATTGTACCTGGTTCACTCTCATTTGTGACCAGATTTGTTGTATATAGTTCACACTCAAATACTATATATACATCTCTTTTTGTTCTTTTAAAACACTAAAAAGTGATAATGACAAATTAGGGTGAAGAGAGAATGAATGACTTTTGTATTGCTTGATTATTATTCATCAATAGGTTGAGTATTTATACAAAATCTACGAACATAAGATAAGAAACAATATTCCTAAAAGATATACTATATATCCTAATGATATATTCTCAAAATAATATATTAACATAAATATCCTAAATATATTATTCTCTTAAATGATATATACGGAAAATATATCACACATATATTTTCCGATATCTCTAACAGATAATATATCATCTCTTAAAATTAGTTTTCATGCATTATTGAGCATTGTTCGAAGGTGTTTTCAATCTAATCGAAGAGTTGGAGTTGTATAAAATTGGAGGTCAGTTGCTATGAGTCTGTGTGTACTTGTGCGGGACAAATTCGACTTTAGGGAAATGATCTGTTGTTACACCACGACATTTTCTAAATAATCCGTTTAATTATTATAATCACACCACGACGTGGTTAAGCCTAATAATTTGAGAGACTCAAAAGAGCTGTCCTACGTCCTTAGACTCATCACTCCAAACAAAAGCTCCTTTTTTAAGAGGATTTGTCAATGCCTTGCTAATTATTGCAAAAAATTTGAACAAACTCGTTGTATCAACCAGAAAGTCCTAAGAAATTCTGTAACTCCTTGTTTGTAGAGGACACAGTACAGTTGGCCAGATAGCAATAGCAGACCCAAATACTCCACCTTTCCAGCTGCAATTGTGCATTTACTACTGAGTCTAATGTTTTCAGTGCTGAGTTTAGTCTCTAATTTATACCAATTCAATCAAACTAAACAGGAATAGGGAAGTTATCTTTAACTCTTCTTCTATTCAATATCCTGTAATCCACACACAATCTCTAGTGTTTTCTTTAAATCAAACTTTTTAAAAGTAGTTTTGCAAAAGTGAACTACTAAAGCTTTACTGATTTGAATAAAAAATTATTCATGCTACTTTGATTGAAAATTAATAATTGGCTTGGAGAGGATGCCCAGTTTCTCTTGGTTTGTTTCTCACATGGCATTTTCGTAAATAAACCAACAACTTTATTCAACTGTACAACCCACAATAATGAAAATATTGTTGATTTATTCACGAAAATACCCCGATGAGAAACAAATTTCGTTTCTCACCATGAGAAACAGGGAATTTCCCCTTGGAGAATATGTTGTCATGAGAAATTTTTATATCCATGAGAGAAGAAAAATTGAAGTTACTGAGTGCTAACAATACATCCTTATAGTAGGTGTATATGATCCAAGTAGATCAATAAACTATTCGGGTTCGAGTTCTGTAGAAGCTTGTTCTAGTTCATTTATTTGATAAATGAGCTAAGAGTGAATAAAAATTAAAGCTCGTTTAATAAATGAGCTTGACTACGAACATATATATGCTCGTTTGGATAAGTTAATTAATAACTCGTTTATGTTTGCAAACTACTCGAGGTTCATAGTTAGGACTTAATTGTTTTTCTTAATTTGAGGTTTACAAATGTCAAAAGTACAAAGCTCATTTATTAGAGAAGCTCATTAATTACTAGTAAGCTCGTTCATGAAAAGCTCATTTATCAACTCGTTTAATAAACGAGTCGTTCATGAATCGTTCGTGCACATATAGTGTATTAAATGAGCCGAGTTTGAACAGATTTTTGAGCTCGCTTTAAAGCTCAGGATTGTGCTCGGATTCGGCTAAGTTAAATGAACTTGAACATGAATTATGTAGTACTCGGCTCGATTCAGCTTGAACATGAACTATGTACTCGGCTAAGTTAAATGAACTTGACCTTGAACATGAACTATGTACACCCTTTTACATGCATCATCTATTTCTTCTTCAAAAAAAATAAAAAAAATAAAAAATAAAAAACATGTCAGGAGCTATGTCTTTTAGATGAAACATTTCACTGTAGATCCTTCGCATGCTATATAACCTATACTGGTGTTTGGTTGCTATGGGAATTTACTTCCCATAGGAATTTGTATTTTATGGGAAGTAAATATACCTACATCAAATTCCTAAGAATTGCAAAAACTTGTTTGGTTGGTATGAACGAAGTTGCAAATTATGAGAATTTTGACTTACCAAGGGGGGTTGGGTAATTAACTTCCCATGTTTAGTAGGAAGCCGCACTTCCCATAAATGTGCAATTCCCTCATTTACACTTTTTATTGTCAACCAAACAATCCTTTCATTTTTAAATTCTTTTCACTTCTTATGCAACCAAACTAGGAAATTTTGTGAAAAACTACCTATTATAATCCAGAATTTGCGAGAAACTACCTATTAAATAAAAAATGTTGTAATTGACTACCTAATTTTTTTAAAAATGTTGTAATTTACTACCTTTACGCCGGATTATGAATGAGTTTGACCAAAATTCTCTGGCGTTGACTTGGTCACGTGACACTTGGTGAAAGAAAAGGGCCATTAAGTGTCACGTGATGGTCACGTGACCAAGTCAACACCGGAGAACTTTGGTCAAACTCCTTCATAATCCGGCGTAACTGCGTAAGGTAGTAAATTACAACATTTTTCGAAAATTAGGTAGTCAATTATAACATTTTTTTTAATAGGTAGTTTCTCGCAAATTCTGAAGTATAATAGGTAGTTTTTTCACAAAATTTCCAACATTATATATTATAATAGACAAACAGAGTTTTGTTAGACTTGTCTTGATTTATAATAAACTTTCGAAAAATCAACTTGATTTATAATTTTTTACTTCTTTGTAACTAAGATATTATTGGTTAATTGGTTAAAAATAGTGGAAGCATGAAACAAAAGAGTTTTTAGTTGATATTATGAAGGTGCATTTCGGAGCTAATCTAAGTGATCCCATATGATAATATTTTCTTAGTATAAATCACAAGAACGATCAAAAGAATGTTGTGCATGAATAAGTGTAAAATTCCAAACTTTGCAATTAAAAAAAAAAATAAAAACAAAACAAAAGAATTACAATTTATTATGTAAAAAAATAGCCACAAATTACTTGATGAGTAGTGTCACATCTATAAAGTAAAAGCAAATTTATAATTTTGTCGATTAGTTTTAGGATGTAACCTTGTTTGGGCTATGTTAACGAGCTGCAGGAGCCATTGCTGTGTAAGTAATAGCCGGGCTCATCTCAATTGAATTTTTATCAGATTCTATTATCAAGTTTCCTTCATTCAGCTCCATTTCTAAGCACTCTTTCAGTTCTGTAACAATGTGACTCATTATTGGCCTTTCCACTGCAATCAGTTTAACACATGCCAGAGTTATGTCTGTGACCCTCCAAAGGGAATTGGGGTTGTGCACATTTTGCAGTCTTTTGTCGACGATGCTCCAAATGTCTCCTCTTTCAAGTAATGGACTAACCCACCTAACTAAACTAGTTTGTTCATCATCTTTTTTCATGATTGTTGTTTTACCTGTGATCAACTCCAATAGGACTACGCCGAAACTGTATACATCACTTTTCTCATTCAGTTGTTGTGTAATGTGATACCTACACAAAATGAACATATATAAGTCATATTATTAGGTAAAATGCATTCAGTTCTTGGTAATAATGTGATGTATACTGTATGGACTTACTGGGGATCGAGATAGCCTGTTGTGCCAATGACTCTTGTTGATATGTAAGATTTATTTTCATCAGGAAAAATTTTGGACAGACCGAAATCAGCTATCTTTGCCTGGAGATTTTTGTTTAGTAGAATGTTTGGAGTCTTAACGTCTCTATGGACTATAGGTGGCCTGCAACCATTGTGCAAGTAGTCTAGTCCTGCAATACAATCCAGCATACAAAGTAGTTGTTATTATCATCTGATAAATACGAGCTTGGATTTATAAAACTAAATCAGGATAGCTGTTACTTAGATCGCTAACCTTGTGCAGAATCGATTGCTATCTGTAGTCTGTCTTTCCAACTCAAAAATTCTGATGCTGCATTTGTCCCACCAGTTTTAATATTAGTTGTTTTATTGAAAAACAATGAATTTTTCTGTTCAGAAACAAATAGTACAGGAGTAAGAACAATTGATGAGTAGTTTTATATACCTGAGAGAACGGTTTGCAAGTTTCCCTTAGCCATGTACTCATATATGAGGGCTAAATGTATAGGAAATAATCCCTTGAGTATTCCATTATTGGAAAGAGTATAAATACAAGGTTTACACAAAACACTAAGCTATGATTAAGGGGTGTGAACGAAAGTATAATAAATACAAAGGGTGAAGGGGAGTGAACCTAGAGAGAACACACCTAGAAAATACACAAGTATTTACATAGTCTAATACACCCCCGCAGTCGTAGCGGGAGGTTTATGAACGCATAGACTGTTTCGGAAATCTTCAAAGAGAACTTGAGGGAGACCCTTCGTGAAAATATCCGCAATTTGATAGCGAGATGGGACATGAAGAACACGGACTTGACCAAGGGCAACTTTTTCTCGCACAAAATGGATATCCATCTCAATATGTTTGGTTCGTTGATGTTGAACCGGGTTGTCGGAGAGATAAACGGCACTCACATTATCACAATACACAATCGTCGCTTTCTTGATAGGGCATTGAAGTTCAAGGAGTAGGTTGCGCAACCAACAAGATTCGGCCACAACATTAGCAACACCGCGATATTCGGCTTCCGCACTTGATTTAGAGATGGTGGGTTGACGTTTGGCAGACCATGAGATGAGGTTGTCGCCCAAGTACACACAGTAGCCAGAGGTGGATCGGCGGGTATCGGGGCAGCCCCCCCAATCCGCATCAGTGTATGAGATGAGGCCGATGATGGAGGAGGGGTAGAGATGTAGACCGAAATCCAAAGTACCTTGGAGATACCGAAGAATGCGACGCACAGCGTGCATGTGCTCCTGTCGCGGGTCATGCATGTAAAGACATATTTGTTGAACAGCATATGAGATGTCTGGGCGAGTGAAAGTCAAGTATTGTAAGGCCCCGGCAAGACTACGGTAAAGAGAAGGATCATCCACAGGTGGGCCGGATGTGGAGCTTAATTTGGACTTGGTGTCGACGGGGGTAGTTGAGGATTTGCAGGAAGACATGTTGGCACGGGCTATGATATCTGTAGCATAAGATTTTTGAGAGAGAAAGAGACCACCCTTGTGCCGGGTAACTGAGATGCCGAGAAAGGAACTCAAGGGGCCGAGGTCGGTCATTGCAAATTCCGAACTAAGACGATTCATGATGGAGAGGCGGAGAGCATTAGATGAGGAAGTGAGAACAATGTCGTCGACATATAGGAGAATGTAGGAAACATCTTTGCCATGAGAGTAGATGAAGAGAGAATTATCTAATTTACTGTGAGAGAAGCCGATGGTGGCCACAAAGGAAGCAAAGCGGTGATACCAAGCCCTAGGCACTTGCTTAAGCCCATAGAGCGCCTTTTTGAGAACACAGACATGGCCCGGATTATTTTTGTCACGGAATCCCGGTGGTTGATGCATATAGACAGTTTCGGCAATATCTCCATTTAAGAAGGCATTCTTGACATCCATTTGATGAATAGACCAAGATTTAGAAATTGCAATGCTAAGGACTGTGCGGATGGTAGCCGGTTTGACAACCGGACTAAAGGTCTCGTCGCAATCAATCCCAACCTGTTGATTCCTGCCATTAACCACAAGACGAGCTTTGTGCCTCTCAAAAACACCATTAGCTTTCTTTTTATGTTTGAAAAGCCACATGAAAGGAATAACATTCACATTAGGAGGACGGGGCACCAACTCCCACGTCTTAGTTTTAATAAGAGCATTAAATTCATCGAACATGGCAGTTTTCCAATTTGGATCCGATAATGCGGCAATGGGATTTTTGGGCAAAGGAGATGGAGAGGACTGACAATTCAGATCAAAGATAGGTTTGGGATTAAATATCCCATGTGAACTCCTAGTTTGGACAGACAAGGGAGGAGGATTAGGCTTTCGATGTTGTTGGCCCAAAGAAAAGGTGGCGGTAGTGGTAGCATTAGTAGTGGGCTGGGCCTCTGTGGTTTGATTGCTGATGGGTGAAGTAGGAGAGAGAGGGTGAGTGTTTTGGGCTTCTGAGGTAGGAGAGCCGTGAGAGATTGAGTGAGAGTGAGCTGGAGTGGGCTGAGGGGGCGTGTGGCCCAGTTGGTGAGAATTGTGGGTTGGAGGAGTTTGATCCGTAGGAGAAGGAGGGAGATTGCGGGCTGGAGTGAGCTGGGCCGTAGGAGAGAAGGGAGGAACATGAGAGTGGGCTGCTGTAGATGGGTTTGTAGGATGGAGAATTCGATGGGCTAAGCTAGGATGAAGGCCATCAGTAAGAAAATCATAGTCAGAAGGTGTTGGAGTGTTAATTTTGGCGAAAGGAAATTGATTTTCATCAAAAATCACATGACGAGAGATGAGAATTTTTCGAGTAGACAAGTCGTAGCATTTATACCCACGATGATTGGAAGGGTAACCTAGAAAAACACAAGGTGTAGATCGAGATTGGAGTTTATTTATTGAGGTAGAGGGGAGAAGGGGGTAACAAAGGCATCCAAACACTTTTAGATGAGAGTATGAGGGATCTTGTTAGTATAGAATTTTTGTGGGAGAGTCATAAGCTAGGAGCTTAGTAGGGAGAATGTTGTGGAGATATGTGGCCATTTGAAGGGCATGGTGCCAAAAAGAAGGTGGCATAGAGGAATGAGCTAAGAGAGTGCGGATAATGTTATTGATGGTACGAATTTTCCTTTCGGCTTTCCCATTTTGTGGTGAGGTGTGAGGACAAGAAAAGCGAAAGATCATACCATTAGACTCACAAAAATATCGAAAAGAATCATTGTCATATTCCCCACCATTGTCACATTGAAAAAATTTCACATTACGTTCAAATTGAGTATGGGCAAGAGCATTTATTTGAGAGAAGAGATAATACACTTGTGACTTTCTCGCAATTGGGAAAGTCCATAGGAAATTAGTATAATCATCTAAGAAAAGCACATAATAATGATGACCGGCACTACTTAATTTAGGGGAAGTCCAAATGTCACTATGCAAAATGTCAAATGGTAAAGTAGTACAAGTAGTAGAGGGGGAAAAAGGGAGTTTCACATGTTTGCCAAAAATGCAAGAAGAACACACAGTAGAATTCAAAACTCTATTACATTCAATAAAATTGTTCTTCTTAAGAGTGCTTAAAATAGACGACCCGGGATGGCCAAGGCGATCGTGCCACAATGAGGAAGGAATGGCGGCAAGAGCGGTGGGTGAAGGGGCGGTAGACATGGTGGAGGTGAAGGGATAGAGATCGCCCGAGCTGTCACATCTCATACGAATGGTTCTCGTCCGAAGGTCCTTCACAGAAAAACCAAACGGATCAAATTCAATTGAAACTAAGTTATCACTAGTGAATTTACGGACGGAAATCAGATTTTTGATAAGGTTAGGGGCGTGAAGCACATTTTTTAGGGAGAAGGGAGGGAGGGAAGCATTGCCATAGCCATAAATCGGGATGCCACTACCATTTCCAACAATAATGTTACGATGATTGCTCAAATTAAAGTAAGACGAGAGAGTACCTTGATGAGAGGTCATGTGGGAGGTAGCTCCGGTATCCATGTACCAATTGTCGTCAGGTTGGTGCAAGGAGAGAGTGTGTAAAGCTGCCTCGACGTCGGTGGGAGCATAGCCAACGAAAGAAGGGGCTTGAGCACTAAAAGCTTGTTGTTGTTGCTGTGGTCGAGGACCCAAGATGCCGCCCTGTTGATTTCTTGGGGTTGCTGGTGGTCGCTGCCAGGAGGAGGTAGGGTACGGACACGGTGGGGCGGCCCACGGAGGGGAAGACCAAGCGGCCCAAGGAGGATAGTGCCATTGTTGAGAGTTGCCCCATTGCCAAGGAGGAGGTTGTTGGTGTTGCTGCTGCTGTTGATTGTAGCCACGACCACCACGCCCTTTGGCGTTGCGGCCCCCATTATTGCGACCTCTGCCGCTGCCGCCGCGGCCTCCACCGCGAGTGCTCTATTTTTGGTGGTTGCGGGGAGTGTAATTAGAGTCAGAGGAGTGATGCTCGGAGGAGTTGTTCCCCGTAACAAGAAGCGCAGAACCAGCAGCAGTAGCCTCGTTGGAGGCTTGAATGGCTTGCCGAGATTCTTCCAATGTAAGCATAGATCGAGCTTTTTGAAATGAAACAGGGGGGTCTGATTGTTGGAGTATGGCAGCGATGTTATCGTATGCTTTGGTGAGATCACGAACAAGCGTGATAACAAGACGGTGGTCGGACACTTTCGCCCGGACGTTGGCGAGTTGATCCGCAAGCAATTTGATATGGGTGCAATAGGCAGAGACATTGGGAAAATTGTTTAAGTCGACTTGAGAGAATTCCGATTCAAGTTGAACAGCACGATTGGTTTGATTGTCCTGAAAGACGTCTTTTACTCTCGCCCACGCCTCCGCGGCGGTGGAATCCGGAACGAGAATTGTGTTGAATAAATCGGTGGTGATAGTGCCGTATATCCATTGAAGGACAATGGCGTCGATACGGTCCCACAACTCCGGGTCAGTGGTGGCTAGGGGAGTCGAGGCTTCGGCTGTGTCAGAGGGAAGGAAGATGTGGTCGGAGACTTGATAGGCACGGGCCTGAATCTTGAAGAGTTCGACCCAAGAGGCATATTGAGACCGATCCATTCCCAAAGTAATAGGAATGAGAGTTTTGATGTTGTTAACCGCAAGAGCAGGGTGAAAGGAGGAAGGTTTCGGTGCCTTTGGAGAGTCAGCCATGGTGAGAAGAAGAAGAGATAGGATGCGGCTAGAGAGAGAAAAGAGGGAAGATAGAGAGAGAAACCAAGCCTGATACCATATAGGAAATAATCCCTTGAGTATTCCATTATTGGAAAGAGTATAAATACAAGGTTTACACAAAACACTAAGCTATGATTAAGGGGTGTGAACGAAAGTATAATAAATACAAAGGGTGAAGGGGAGTGAACCTAGAGAGAACACACCTAGAAAATACACAAGTATTTACATAGTCTAATAAAATGGGCTCCTTCCTCACAGTAGCCGATTAAAGAGACCAAGTTCTTATGGCGAATGGACATTAAGAGTTCAACCTGTCACGCATATCGAAAAATCCTCTGTCAAAATTTTATATGTTTCAGGACAAAATGTAGCTTCAGCAGTGCAGTAATTAACCTCAGTACTATATTGTTCAGAAGCATTAATTGAAGGAGAGAGCATCTTGACAGCAACTTCCACCCCATCTTTCAAGCAACCATAGTAAACAACTCCAAATCCACCTTTTCCTAGTTCTCTCTGGAAGCCTCTTGTCAGGTTTGTTATCTCAGAGTAAGTAAATCGCGCTAATCCACCCTTCCCTTGACTATAACTGGATTCTTGTATGTTGGTTGTAGCTAGAGGTTTCTTAGCTTCTATTATTGACGATTCTGCATGAAATGATCCAGCTATGATCTTTTGAGAACAGTGTTGTAGCTAACCAATTTATAAGAGAAAGATCAACATTAGAATGTATTAGTTTCATACTTTGCTTCTTTCTTCTTGTGTAGACCAAAAATGAAAGAAAACCAGCTGTAACTAGGACAAAGAGAGTGACACAGGCTGCTACTGGTGCAATGAAGGCTTTCTTTTTCTTCCACGCAGTACATGATTTGCTCGAGCAAAGAGCTGGGTTACTCTCCACACTTTCATTGACAGGGTAACAAAGTTGTGTTAGTTGACTAAGTTACTAAAATTGAATTTCCTTTTTCAGGAATAGAAGTAATACAGTAAGTTAACTAGAAAAGAAAACAATATCCTCTTTTCATTTACAGAAGATTACCTCAAGGAAAGTGATCCTTTTCTGGATCTTTCTAGCAGAAGTTCGGGAAGTGATCCATTGAAGCTATTTCCTGAAAGATTCCTGGAAATAATTCTAATATAAGTTAACTTATATTGAACTGTTTGATAATCATTAAAACAATGAAAGACAAGAGGGGTTTACAAGATTCTCAGTGAAGGCAATTCTGTGAGGAACTCAGGTATGTTTCCACTTAGTTTATTATTTGACAAATTCCTGAAACAAATACCAAGTCATACATTGATATAAGAGAGCAATAGAACAACTGATTTTTTGCCCATGCAGTTCCGAAACACTAGGAATAAAACTTAAATGTTTGTCGAAACATTACAGGACTTGTAAGGCAGTAAGATTTGAAATTGAAGTCGCGATGTCACCAGTAAGTCCTGAACTCTAATTCCTGACCACAAAGTGTAAAAGATTAACTATTTAGTGGTCTGATTTCTATTTTAGAAACATTAGTTATTAAGATACTTTATACTTATTTTCAGTAAAAATTCATAAGCTTACAGAGATATTATTCTAGGGGAACTAGAAGTGTCATAGCTGCAGTTTATTCCAGTCCACCGGTAAGCCAGCTTGGTACACACGGATCACCTTGACAATCCTTTGTCAGATTATAAGACAGCTTAATGTTTCGCATAGTATCAACTAATAGTCAAGAAAATAAATTACTCTGACAAAACTCAAGATGAATAACTGATGAAGTGAATGAGCTAATAGTCAAGAAAATAAGTTATGTTACAAGACTGAAATGAGCAAGAAATTACCATCAAGTTGACTGGTTGAAAGTTGCGAAAGCTTCTTAGTGCTAAAAATCTCTACAGCATTTAGAATTGGAGGAAGGGTGGATCTCTCTGTGCTCTGGATATAAACATCAAGCTGCGAGCCAGTAAGCGCTTTGTTGTTGTATATGGTATCAGCTGTCAAGTACAGTGGGACATACGGTCCATAAAGATGCAGGCCGTTGACAGTAATATTGAACTCCCTGAGTTGATTAGCACTGAGTGTCGAAAGCTCAGCCAAATGAAGGTAGATATAAAATTCCATGGTCCCATTAGTAGTGGGTGTGTAGGTGAAGTGAATAGGTTCACTAACATTTACTGGTATGATTGCTGCTTTCATTACTGATGGTGGCAATTGAAACACATTGAGGGTAGATATGACATCAAATTCGGTACTGATTTGGCTCCCATTAACCAAGTCAATTGGTTCCCAAATTCAATCAAATATATCATCATTGTACCTGAAATGTGGTGAAAACTGAATATGATGATTCAATTAATAATACAGGAGGTAAACTGATCTTGTTATGATATATTGAGGTACTAATAATGAACTATGTTACTTCAACATGTTATATTAAAGCCAGATTATACCAAGAATTAAAAACAATAACATTGAAAACTTTGTGATAAACTCACCTTATGCTATCCACAGATGTTTTGTGAGAATAATATCGATAGAGAAGTTCAAGAGATCCGGATTCCCTTTTATAGATCGAGTCATTTACCTGCCTGAGTTCCAATGCTGATATAAAAGGAGTTCCAGACCCAATGTTAGCAAGACAAACATATAAGAAATCTGTAGATGGTGAGTGTATCATTTCCTTCATCACAATATGAGACGAGTTGTCTAATTTTATTGTGTCCCAAACATCAACCCCAAGGTGCAGCTCAAATGTGGGAGGATTATCAAGGAAATCATAATTTCCATACATAAAAATAGCTCTGACCAAATAGTTAGCGCCTTTTCCTTGAGATGGTCCAAGGGTATAACAATTCTTTGATCCCTTAGGAAAGCTTCTGACATTCTGAAGCTGCTGCTGCAGGGTTGGTACTCTGTAGGGTGGAGATACGTCGACATTTATGCCAGTATCAATATATAGTTCATCTGGTGCATAATCTAAGGTTGTCGATTCATCTGTGTAACCTGTATCTTTTCCACAATCAATGCTTATTAATCCTGATAATAATCACCAAGAACGGAAATAAAAAGCAGGATATTGTGTTAGACTTACCACTTATGCATACACTAATACACTATTATAAATTATGATTCATAAAAAAACATAGTGTAACAAAACCTGTGTGATCCTGCTGTGAATGTACAAGCACTGCAAGAGCTAGAACAGCTACGAAGCCCCTAAGGTAAACTCGGATCATCTCCTTCAAAGTCCTGCCTCAGTGCCTCCTATTTCGTTTGCTAATTAATATCAAGCTTAAGGTTTATATATTACTCAAGAATTTATGTGCTACCTTTTTAGTTATTACAGTATTAGAATTATAGTTAAATAACTAGTTAGCTTGAACAAATGATTGCTTAATATTTGACTTCAGAAGCAACTTGTAGTATTTTTGTCCCTGCATATTCTGGCAAGTTCTTAGAAAATAACTTTCAACCTCTCATTATAATTTTCCATTTGAGAAAATAATTAGCAATTGCTAAAAAAATTACAAGTTTCAGTAAGTACACACTGAAGATGAACCTAAAAAATTATTAAAGACTGCAAAAGACGGACTAAAAACCAGTTTAGATACATTGCATTCAGGAAGTGGCTATAACTTTGTTGTACAAAAATGGGATTAGAGAATCTCTGAACATTTTAAAATTGCAAATGTAATGGAGAATGAACTGGATTATCATGCATATGAAATTGACATTACTTTAATTGGTTTTAAAAAATTACCATTCACATATATACATAATTTGGAAAGTCAAGTCATAGTTCTTTAATTAACTGGATAGACGTGGACAATTCTTTGATATACTATATGTTAAAGGATCAATTCAACCAAAAGCTTAAGTTGACTGGTTGAAGCCCAAGATCGGTTTATATACGAGGTGGATGAGACTCCAACCCGTAACCTTTGTGTCACGCTAACTCTTGATACCATGTTAAAGGACGAATTCAACCAATAGCTTAAGCTAATTAGCATTGTTACATTACATTGTCTTAATTGTACTACGTACATAGGCTTGTGTTCTTATGTAATTACTAATGAGCATTTTTTGCATAGGCTTGTATGTGACAATTGGGAGTAGAGGGTAGGGTAAGGAATTCCTACCCCTAAACACCCTCACTTGATAAGTTGCTTACCTCAGATTCTAGAGGTCTGGGTTTCGAATCCTTATACACTGGTATGTTGTATATATAACCTATGTTTGTTCGTTCCCAAACTTCTTGTTCCAAATACGGAGTGCGGAACAACCACTTATCAAGGCACTTAGGGGGTGTTTGGCAAGTGGGAATTGAGGGTGGGATTGGGAATTTTAATCCCAATTGAAAACATAAGCCTTGTTTGTTTGGTGGGAATGGGAATAAAATGGGGTTTGGAAATGAGATTATTTATGAGTGAATTCCCACCATTTTATTACCTAGGGAGGGTACGTAATAAATGGATGGGAATGAGAATAGAGGAAAATGACATTTTTGCCATTAATGAAAAGGATAATAATAATCTTAGTAAGGGTATTTTTGTAAAATTGTTATTTATTCCCACCCACTATCCAAACAAGATATTGACATATTTTCATGTATTCCCATCAATTTATTCCCAATCCCATTTCCACCTTTTAATCCCTAAATTTCCATTCCCACGATCCAAACGCCCCGTTAACGTATGAATATATTTCCTCTATTTCTTTTAAATTACTCCATTCGGTTGTGTAATAAATGCTCTATTTCTATTGAGTACATTTGCTTATGCGTGCAAACATTGACCAATAATATCTTAATTATTATTAAGTATGGAGTATAAATTACAACAATTAAAAATTAATAATCTATTTATTGACACGATTCTCACAAGTACTTATAAATTTATATTTTTACTTATGTATAGGGGTGTGCAGAAATGGACCTGGACCAGAAAACCGACCAGGACCGGACCGGAGCTGGACCGGACCGGCCCGAACCGATTGATTTTGGTCCGGTCTTCGGTCCTCACAAATTGGGGATTCCAGTCTGGTCCGGTTAAAAATCGAAATATTTCAGTCTGGATCGGAAAGTGTATTTTTGTAATTTTTTGGGTGAAAATTTTAAATTTTATGTTTAAATTTCTAAAAAATTTAGGTACAAAACTTGTAATTTATAAATTTTAGGTGCAAAATAGGAAAGCACGCAAACAAAAACAAGACATTAAAAATGTATAAATGTATTAAGATACTAAAATGAAAAAGAAAAATAAAAAATAATGTAACCGGTCCATTCCGGTCCAAAATCGGACTTGACCGGAATAAACAAGTCTGGACCGGAACCCGGTTCCGATTCCGGTTCCGGTTTTGGACCAGTGCACAGCCCTACTTATGTACTTCCTCCGTTTCTTTTTAGTTGACACGTTTTTTTAGTCACGTTTATCAATGCACAAATTAAATCATTAATATCTTTAATTACCGATAATCAAAAATTATAAAAAGTTGATATTATGAAAATATTACACTATGACGAATTTAACAAGATCCCACTTGACTAAATTTTTCCTTACAAATAAATCACAAAACATGTGTGAATAGTGCTAAATTCAAAACTAATAAAAACGGAGGTAGTATTAAACAAAGTTGTTCAAATGAATGGTACAAAAAATGCTAATGGAATGAAGGGAGTACTCATTTCTCTTTCAAAGTTTGATAGTGATAGATAAAAAGTATTGTTTGTGAGAGTAAAAGTGCGTGGTAGATCTCTTATCTAAAGATAGTTAGGTCCTATTGATTTCAATTTGTTTTTAATGAATTAAAATTATTTTTGTCATCTCTTCAAAAAAAAAAAAATGTCAAACTTAAATAATTTATACTCCATACTAAATTGTAATAAATTTTTACTGATTGTCTAATATTTTTTTTTATTTGAATTTTCTGACTGGATTGAACTTACTTTTTCTGTATAAAGTTCATTTCTATTAAAGTAAAATTATTTTACAAATTGAAGTATCTTTAAATAGTGGCGGAACCAGAAAATTTATATAAACGGGACAATAGTTATAAATTCTTGATGTACTTTTTAATCGTATATTTTAAAAGTTAGAATATTACATAAAGGGAAAAATAGAAAGATTATATGCAATTCGCAACGAAAATTGAAAATGAAAGAAAGATAAGAACACAAGAAAAAAAGGGATTAATGTTTTGTTTAAATCAAAAGAAATTAATGTAAATGTTCTTTGCGGGTCGAACACAACTCAACAAAAGAATTCTAAACTATTTAAACCCAAAGTAAACCAACTTTGCCAAGTTTACCACCATATTATACATAACAATTAATAGATTTTATCATTGCTAACTTTGCCATTGCTACCTCGACCACCCCCTAATTTTATCTATCTTTTTTTTTTTTTTTTTTTTTTTTTGTGGTAAGGTGAAGGGGGCAAAGATTAGTTGGTATAAGGGGAAGTAATTAGGGTCAGGTCTCATACGTTGAAATTCAGTTTAGTTCAGCTCAGTTCAGTTCAGCTCCTAATTTCCTTCTCTTATACAATGTTCAGTTCAGCTGAGTTCAGTCAATGAGAACAGGTCCTTAAAGACAGGGGAGAGAGAAAATGGGATCACCTCACTTAAAATAGGGTGGGGGAATATGATTTTATTAGGAGAGAAAGAAAATGAGATCACCCCATTTAAAAAGTGAATTGCTATTTGCCACAATGAAATTACTCAAGTTATAGTATTAAATGACTTTCATGCCCCTTACAATTTTAAAAATTACATAACAATCCAACCATTACTAATTTTGTCTTTGCTCCACCTTCACCATTAGCTCCACCACCCATACCATCACTCACCTTGACTGGTCCACCACCACGACTCCACCTTGACTGGTCCACCACCACGACTCCACCTTGACCATCATACACCACGACTTTACCTTGACCACCCACGAGATATAAAATGAGTCGACGACGGTCGGCATTCATATCGGAGGCACTTGGTGGGGACAATGAACCGTCGACGCCGTCAAGTCAGGTATATGTCGGACTTTTTTTTTTCAATTTCCGTTGTGCCCGGTCGCATGTTATATGTGACTATACCACGGTGTAGTCGCATGCTATATGCGACTACACCGTGGTATAGTCACATGCTATATGTAGTCGCATGCTATATGCAACTACACTATGGTATAGTCGCATATAGCATGCGACCGGGAACCTTTTTTTTTTTTGTAAAGCAATCCGTGTAATTTATGTTAATTAATTTTTGATAATTATTAAAAATAACAAAATACACTTAATTTAATTAGTAAATTTATGGCTTAATAAAAAAAATTAGTAGTTTAAATTTGCAAAAAAAAAAAAATTAATTTTATTTTTGTTTTCAATTGAATTTAATTTAATTTGTAGTTAAATTTAATTTTAATTAACTTTGTATTTTTCTTTCTAATAGGATCCTATTGAAGATTTTGGCGGTGATGGGGTAAATTATTACCCACATTTTCAGACCGATCAATTATTTCCAACGTATCGAGAGTTGTCACAATGGGCGAAAGACATTGCACAAACACTCAAATTTCAACTTGTGATTTCTTACAACCATAACGGATGGTTGTATTTGAGATGGAATCGTGGTGCAAAAGATAGAGGGAAAAATAGAGATCTTAGTGTTGCTCAACGACCGAACACAAAAACTCAACATTGCGGTTGCAAGTTTTTGATCAAGGGTTATAAAGTTTCTGATGATGAAGGATGGCAGATTGTCTTGGGTCCCGATGCATATGGAAAACACAACCATGAGCTAATTGTCTATGAAGAAGGCAATCGACAAATGAGCAAGCTTAGTCCGGGTGCGAAGCAACTTGTTCGTGACCTGACTGATGCAAAAGTGAAGCCACAAAATATCTCAGCGGCTGTGCGGAATCAGTTTCCTGATGATCATCCCAATCGTAGACATATTTACAACTTTAGGGATCGGTTGAGACTTAAAGATGCTGATGGTCGAGCTGTTGTCACATATTTCCTTGAACTTGGTATCGAGTCGCAGTATACACATTGAAGCTTGGTTGACCCAAATATGAATGTTTTGACTCATGTATTTATGGCACATCCTACGTCTCTAGCGCTCTTACGCACGTATCCGTGGGTCATTAGCATTGATTCAACTTACAAGACAAACAAATACAAAATGCCTTTTTTGGAGCTCGTTGGTGTTACTCCTTGCAACATGAATTTCTTGATCGGGTATGCTTTTATGAAGGATGAGAGCGCTGTGAGCTATGCATGGGTGATAGATAAGTTAAAGTTGCTAGCTGGTTGATAGTGATGTATCGCCTACGGCCATTATAACCGATTGTGAGTTGGGTTTGATGTCGCCTATTCGGGAAATATTTCCTGGCACTGCTCATATACTATGCACATGACATATTAACAACGATGTAGAGCATAGAGTTAAGAAAATAACGAATAATAAAGATCAAGGCAAAATTTTTCAGGTTGACAAGGTGGAATCCAATTCTCAATGCCACCACATTGGATGATTATAATAGAGCGGTTCAGCAAATAGAGGAATCTTATGTAGCATTTCCTACTGTGATTTCTTATGTGAAGGACACTTGGTTAAACAATCATAAGGAGAAATTTGTGAAATTTTGGACCAATAATGGTGTGCTTCACTTCGGCAATGTCACCAATTGTAGAGTGGAAAGTGCACATTCATCTTTGAAGGGGTGGTTGAAAACTTCAACTGGTTCTTTCGATTCTGTATGGGCCAAGGTAAACAAGGCAATTGAAGATCAGGTCACACAGATTAAGCAATCACTTGAGCGCAGTCGACGCAGTCATGGGCGGATATATGATGTTATGCCATTACAACATCATAATGGACGTACCTCCCGCCATTGTATGTTGTTGTTGGTGAATGAGAAGAAAAGAATGAGAGAGTTAAGTCATGAGGTGAATGTTCGGTGTGGATGTGTTTATAAGACGACTCATCAGATTCCTTGTGCATGTGATATACGTTGTGCCATTGATTCGGGGACATACTTCTACTTAGACCAAGTGCAACCCTTTTATAGGACACTAGTGATTGGTGAGGATGGTTGTGTTCCGACTCCATTGGATGACCCCGATCATCAGTCACAGGACAGTCGATTTTTTGAGAGTCTTGTGCGTGAGGTGAGTAGAAGTGACCCGGCAATCATGCGTTCTGTATCTCGCCTAATAGATGAACATCTCCATTCCGATCAATTTGATGTTAATGAGCCGCCTAGGAACACAACTACTAGAGGGAGACCATAATCAAATAGTACACGACGTAACCATAGTGCATGGGAGTATACACGTAGTACTCGTGGGCGTCGTGGTCGTAATGGGGGACACGGTGATGGTGGTCGTAGTGGAGGTCGAGGTAAGTGTACTCTATGTTTTTGTAATTTTTTGTTTATTTTACTATACTTTAATGTTTATGTTAACTACAAAAATAATAATTCGTTATTCATCGGGAGGAAGAGACATTTCTGATTTTCCTTACCTTTATGGGCTTCCCGATATCATCAAACCATTTGTGGAGGATTGGAACAATGTAATGGGTGACGGAAATTGTGGATTTCGATGTGTTCACTATCACAAAATAGAGAATAAGTAACACACAATACACAACTGTCAAGTTACATAGGTGTGGGGAATAATTTCAAGCGTTAATCCCCTGAGCTTGAACCCCACTGTGATCATACACTAAAGTACGGTGGCGTCCAAAGGGAAGAAGATAGAGCAAAAGAGTCGCCAACAAGTTTTAGGAACTTGTAAACCGTTCACAGGGTGAAGGTTACACCCCTTAACGATCCAAGAGATCGTCAACTCCATAAGGTCTTGAACCAAATAGGGTTCGGGGATGAAGGTACAAATCCAACCTAAAAGAGATTGAACCTGCCCTAATAATAGGCCTCTACTTTATTCTGATCGTATTCATGTGCGCTTTCTGACTAACATGCAATCAATAGGTTTAACCCTAAACCTGTTTATCTATGTTGGTTGAATATTAATGCACAAATAAAACTATTATTGGCGATCACTTGAATTATAATCACATTTACCCTAAACAAGATTATTAAACATCTTATTAAGCGTGATTACAAGTACCAAATTCCCTTTAAATATGCATAAAAGGCGTGATCAAGCAATAACAATAATATAATCAAGCAACATAATAATAATCATAATTAAAAATAATCATCATTATAACAATTATAATCATAAATCACAAAGAATAATCATAATAATAATCATCATAATAACAATCATAATTAATAATAATAATTATTATGTTAAAGCAGGGTCGGCCCTTTCCCTGTGCAAACAGACCAACTGAACAGGGCCCCCAATTTTATGGGGCCCATTTTCACTTAAAGCCCACCCTAAAAAAAAAAAGAAAAAAACAAAAAAACAAAACTAAAGTCACAAGTCAGCCATTGTTATCTCCGCATGCACTCAAGCATTCCAACTTTCCAAATTCCAATCTACTTTCCAAATTCCAATCTACTTTCCATCAATCTACCTTCTATTTTCAATATCAAACTTTCCAAATTCCAATCTCCAATTTAATTTCATTACTTTGAATATGAAATTTCCATTAATTTTCTTATTTTACCCAAAAATAGTTAGTAATTATCTCACCTTCCTCTTTCAATTTTCAATGGGAGAATTAAGTTTTCAATCCTTACCATTACTTCTCTTGATTTTCGTTTATTATCAAACATTCAAACGGCTAATTTTTTTTACCATTTATAAATTTTCAAACAATTTCAGAATTTTCTACAACTCCTACTCAAAATAATTTTTGGGAGAAAAAAAAATACGAATTTTATGTTTTGGAATTTTGGTTGTGGATTTGTCGACTTGTCGATAGCCTTAATTGCTGGGATTTGCCGATTTGGGATAGTTGGATTAATGGATTTCTAACCAAGGTATGCAATTTATAAATATATATGATTATTTGATTAATATGATCTAATTAAATTTCAGATTTTTGAGGAATTTGTAGAATTGAAGTAAAATTAACAATACTGTATGTTTTTTTTTACAGATTAAAATATACAAATTGTTCGATTTCTGTTGTCAAGCAACAAATAGCAATTTCAGCGCAGGGTGCATGGGTTTGACTGTGGTTTTTGATCGATATTGCTGGTCTCGGTGGTCTACTGGACTTTTTAGGTTGTTTCTATCCTTTCAGAGTTTCAGCTCTTTTTTTTTTGTTAATTAAATTTATAACTTGTCTGATTACTGAATAATTATCATACTTCTAATTATGCCTCCTATAACAAGAAAGTATAATTCTGGATATGTGAAGCGGAAGAAAAAGAAAAAATTAGAGGAATTAACTCAATCTCTAAGAGGGGGTCTTGATAAATTTCTGATAAAAGAGCCCCAAGGTTGTTCTGAAAATCCAATTGTTGAGGATGTTAATGTTTAAACTGTTAATATGGAGAATGAAAATTATGAACCTGAGAATGTTAGTGATGAGCCCATTGATAATCTTGTTCCTGAGGTTGGTCATGATGATGGTTCCAATAATGTTCTTGATAATGAAAATAATGATTTGCAAGATAATGCTAATGACAATGTAGAAGAAGCAAATGAATCTGACTTTTTGTTTGACATATTTGATCCTAGAAATTGGGATGCTCTTGATTCTAGAATGATAGATATAATAGTGACAAAAGGTCTTAAAAGAGATTGTTCAATTGTGAAGGGCCCTAAAGATAAATTCTCTAGACGTTTTACGGCTAATTTGTATACTAGAGTTTTATCAAATGGGGAAAAATGTGATAGAGATTGGCTTGTCTATTCTAAAGAACTTGATAGAGTATTTTGTTTTTGTTGTAAAGTCTTTAAAAAAGGGATTGGTAGAGGCCTATTAACAAACGAGGGCTTTGGTGATTGGGCACATGTTGGTGAGAGGCTTAGGGAGCATGAGACGGGCATGGAACATGTTAAGAATATGACCACTTGGTATGAGTTGCGTCTAAGGCTCCAAAAAAATGAAACTATTGATAAAACTGTTCAAAATTTGATTGAGAAAGAAAAGGAGCATTGGAAAAAGGTTTTGAAAAGAATTATATCTATAGTAAAATTCCTTGCTAAACATACTTTGGCCTTTCGTGGTACTAATGAAAAATTGTATCAAGATAACAATGGCAATTTTTTGGGTTTAATTGAAATGCTAGCAGAGTTTGATCCCATTATCCAAGAACATGTTAGGCGTATTACAAATGATGAAATTCACGTTCATTATCTTGGACATAGAATCCAAAATGAGCTAATACTTTTGCTTGCATCTGCCATCAAAACAGAAATCATTAAAAAAATCAAACAAGCAAAGTATTTCTCAATTATACTTGATTGTACACCCGATATTAGTCACCAAGAGCAAATGTCTTTGATAATTAGATATGTGGATGTGTCTTCAAACTCTGTTAGCATTGAAGAATCCTTTTTAGGATTTTTAAATGTGAATGATACAACTGGCCAAGGACTTTTTTAATGTTTTGCAAAATGAGTTGAAAAATCTTGATCTTGACATATTTGATGTGAGGGGACAAGGTTATGATAATGGATCAAATATGAAAGGAAAACATCAAGGTGTGCAAAAAAGATTTTTAGACTTAAACCCGAGAGCCTTTTATACTCCTTGTGGTTGTCATAGTTTAAATTTGGCATTGTGTGATATGGCTAACTCATGCTCTAAAGCAAGAGATTTTTTTGGAGTTATTCAACGCATTTACACAATCTTTGCCAATTCTACAAAACGATGGGACATTTTGAAAGATAATGTAAAAGGTTTGACACCAAAACCTTTGTCATCCACTCGATGGGAGAGCCACGTAGAAAGTGTCAAAGCTATCAAATATCAATTGGCTGATTTTAAAGAGGCTTTACTTGAATTGTCAGAAAAAGATCTTGATTCAAAAATTCAAAGTGAAGCTAAATCCTTATAAACTAATGAGCTTGGTAATTTTGAATTCTTGATGGCAATATTCATTTGGTTTGATATTTTATCTGTGATAAATAATGTTAGTAAAATATTGCAATCAAATGATATGTTTATTGATGTTGGTATGGGAAAAATAAAAGGACTGATTTCATTTTTCAAAGAGTACAGGGAAACTGGTTTTCACAAGGCAATGGATATTGCTAAGCTAATTGCTATTGAATTGGATGTTGATCCAATATTCCCTCAAAGACGTATAATTAGGAGAAAAAAGCAGGTGGATGATAGCAATACTCCATCAGTGGAGTTATCTGGAGAGGATTATTTTAGAATTAATTATTTTCTTTATCTTGTTGACCAAGCTGTTGTTTCTCTAAACAATATATTTGAGCAATATCAAGAGTACGAACGTATATTTGGTTTTATGTTTAGCTCTCACAGGTTGCAATCATTGGATGAGGCAATGTTGAAGTCATGTTGCAATCATCTGGAACTTGCTTTGAAGTATAATGAGCAATATGATATTAGTGGGAATGATTTGTTTGTGGAGCTAAAGCTATTAAGAGATATATTGCCGGATGAAAAAGAAAGACCCATTGATATATTAAAGTTTTTGAAAGGTTTAGACTGTTTTCCTAATACAACTATTGCGTATAGAATTCTATTAACTATACCTGCGACTGTTGCTTCTGCAGAAAGAAGCTTTTCTAAATTGAAGCTGCTGAAAACGTACCTGCGATCTACTATGCTACAAGAAAGGCTTAATGGATTAGCATTAATAGCGATCGAAAACGATCTTTTGGAGACGATACAATATGAAGACTTGGTTGATGAATTTGCTTCCAAAAGTGTTAGAAGAAAAGCTCTTTTTAAATAACTTAGCTTTAAGGTTTAGATTAGTATGAAGTTGTATCAGATGCTGTTAAATTGTTTATTATTCAAATAATAGTCTAAATACATAAGATTTCTTTTATAAAGTATATATATAACAGGACGACCTTGTGTTAAAGCATAGCAAGATCCTAGGCATGATACTAACAATATTAATAACAAACCCTAGCATGTCACTAAACAATAAAAATCAAATATTTAACCCTAACATGATACTAACAATCATAAATATTAGGAAGAACATAGGAAACATCATAGGAATCATAATAACAATCTAAGCATAATTTCTATATCATAATATCAATTAAACCATTAAAGTACTTACTTTGATGCCTCGTACCTCTTTCTAATAACAAAATACACACGTTAGTAACTTCAAGGAAAATAATAATATCAAACAATCAAAATAAATAATTGAAATAGAGATTTGGGACCAAACCCTCAGAAATTAAACCTTTCACGTCTAGGGCGAAGGCAACTTCGACTATGGCTAAGCGTTTCTAGATCTAATCAAGAGAATCTTGATGAGAGATGGTGAATTATTATAGAAGAGAATGAGAGAATTGATGATTGCGAATGAAAACCGGTTGTAGGTGAATCAAAACGGAGTTTTTACGACGTTATTTATAGAGAAAATTAGCCAAAAAGATAAAATATCAAAACAGAGTTCTGGCGCTCATAAAACTGAACCAGCGCCAACGCTGGCTGTTGGCGCCAGGCGCCAAGCGTAGCGCCAAGTGCTACAGCTGGCGTTTGGCGTTGATCTGGAAAATTACGCGTTTTCTTAAAATCAGATAAAAATTGCCGTACAGGAGGATAAAATCGTATTTCCCTCAAAAATGCTTTTTGATTTTAATTAAAACTCTGAAAAGTCAACAAAAGTCAATTTATCAATGCTAATTGAATTAGGAATGAAGAGAATCTTCTAGAAGAATCTAGAAGACTAAAATCATTCCTAATTGCATTAGGAATGATAAATCTATATTAGGCCCTCCCCTAGATCATTGGGCCGCATATAAGGCTCAAACCGGGCCCAGTTTGGTAAATTGGCCATAACTTCCTCAATATTCATCGGAATTGGGCTTATAATATATCGTTGGAAAGCTCTTGTCAAGCCCCATCCAACTACACTACTATTGGACCCATATCATGGACCAACCAAACTGGATTGACTGTTTTCTTAAAAATAAGTTTTTAAAAACAGAAAGAAGAGAAAAGAAATTAAAACTATCCGCAACACTAGACTTTCCACACTTTCACTTCATTCGATTATGATTCGACGCGAAAGGTACTCATCACTGGGTTTGGTTTTGGGGAGACACAAATGGGTGTCTACAATATGCGATCTCTAGAATTATACAGATCGCCTATGTAAGATAAGCGTTTTGTATCTTGAAACCTATAGAGCGCCTGTTTTAGTTAACCGTTCTACAAGTATTATCCAAATTTACACCATACAATATAGATCGCCTCTTTTTGTTAAGCGTTCTGTAAGTATTCATAATAAAAAGAAAAAAAAAAGAAAAAAAAAAACAACTAATTGAACACGTCATATACATATACCCACAACCCCTTAACCCTAAAACATATCAAATGAGAGCCGCCCCTCCCCATCTTCTTCTCTCTCTCACTCCTCTCACTCCTTTGCCTTTTCTCTTTTAGATCAAAACTCCTCTTCTCCCCTGTTCCTCTCTTTCTCTCTCCTCAAATCCCCAAGCACCGTCGGAGGTTTCGCCGTGGGAATTTCGCGAGAGTTTTCGTCGCTTTGATTGGTTAAGCTTCAGACGCCCATAAGTCCACCACCTCACAAGCTTTTCACTCACACCATTGAGACACGAGCTGTCGAGTATCAACCACCGAGCGAACTTTCAGCCACAAGCGTCCACCACCAAGCCATGAGATGTCGTTCCGAGTATTTAATCGGTCAAGATTTTCAATTTTTGATTTGATTTTAATATAGGTTACAATATAAATTTAGTTTTTCTTAATTTTTGTTTTTAATTCAAATTCTGATTATAATGAATTTGTTGTTATTTAGATCTGATTTTATTTTTTTGTTATTTTAGAGATAATTGCTTGTGTTAATTTTGTTTAAATTGGTTAAGTTATAGGTGGTGTGGTGTGGCGGGTTTCGTGTGTTGTGGGTGCTGCAGGTGGTGGTGTGGGTCGTGGGGGCTGATGGGGGTAGTGTGAGGTGTAGGTGGCGGTGTGTGTCGTGGGTGCTGCAGGTTGTGTGGGTAGTGTGATGTGTAGGTGGCGGTGTGGGTCGTGGTGTTGGTGGTGGTTTGGGTACGGTTGTGGTGGGGCAGTGGGTTGTGGTGTTGGTGGTGGTGGTTTGGATCGTGGTGATTATACACTTTTACTTCTTATTTATGGATCTATTCAGTTATTGTAATTGAAATACATGTATTTTAACTTGTAATGTACTGCATCAATCAGTAGTATTAGAGAACTTGTAATGTATCTTTTTTCCTCAACGAATTCAGTTATTGTAATTGAAATACATGTATTTTAATTTTTTTTTTTTTATAAATAAAATGTTATTGTTGTGGTATTTTTTTATGCATAATATTATTATTATTATTATTATTTAATTATATAATAATAATAATAATAATAATATAATTTTTTTTTAAAAAAAAAGTAAGGAAAAGAGAGCGCCTATTTGTGGTAGTGTAGACACCTAAAAATGTCTCCCCAAAACCAAACCCGATGATGAACAACCTTTCACCACCACTATTGGTCGGGTTTAGTATTTAATCCCGAGAGTACTTAAAAAATCGTATTTAATTAAATTCATATTTTTGAACAGTCCATGGATTAGTCTCGATGTTTGGTAAAAGCATAGTTTTTTATTTCAGCCCAAACTTATTATTTAATTTTAGTCCAAACCCTTTTTTATTTTATTTTTGGCCCAAACCTTTTGTTTATTTTTATTTAATTATTTTCTTATTTTAGACCAAATAATAATAAGTCAGAAAAGGCCTGAAATTATCAATCGGCACTTAAAATGCCGAATGAAATTAGGGTTAAAAATGTATTTAGACGGAAAAGTGGGCTGGAAATTCCCGCGCCACGGTAGACAGCCACCGTGTCACGGGAATCCTTCTCGTCTGATGGTGGGATTTCCCGTGACACGGGAAGTCTGCCGTGACACGGGACATTTTGTGTCTTTTCCCCGTAAACCCTTAACACGTTTTCTTTCCCGTTTTCTGAAAATTTCCCGCGTCACGCTAAAAATGTACCGTGTCACGGGAAAGATTGTCGTTTGACGGTGGGACTTCCCGTGTCACGGTACAGTTTGTCGTGTCACGGGATACTATTTAGGGTTTTTTTTTTATCATTTTAGGGTTCCGTGTGCTCCCTTAGCACATTTTCCCTATAAATACCCCCTCATTTCTGATGTATGTACGGGGCATCAACGAATTAACTCTCTGATTTATTTTTCTCTCTTCTATGCTTTAGCCTAAACACTAGCCTACCCTTCTTATTTCAAAATTCCTTCTTCAAGTGCTCAAAGGAGTCCATACTTTACTCGTGGTTCCATCCTTAAGCCAAGGCGTGAAAGGTAGAACTGTTTGAGGGTTTGGCCCAAAATCAACTCTACTTTATTTGATTTAATTTAATTATTGTTTTATTATTTCCTTGAAGTTACTAACTCGTTTATTATTTTGTAGTTGCAAACAAACAGAATCAAAGTAAGAATCATGTTCCTTTTATTTCTATTATTTTTTCTAACGATTTTATGTTGTTGGAATTGTGATTAAATTGCTTCCAATATTAATGTTTATTCTATTATTATTTTTTATGATCACCATATTGCATGTTTAAAGGGAATATGTAATTGAAAATCACGCCTAATAAGATAATTTGGACAACCGGTTTAGGTTCCTTTTTAATCTTGTTGTTAATTTAAGTGATCACAAATATTTTAGAATTATGTGTTGCATTAATATTTAACCAATTTAGCTTAATAATAGTTTGGAGCGAATTGAATATTTTGTTTGTATGCCTTTGAGATCGCAGGAATCACTTTTCACTATAAGAATCGAGTAGAGGCCAATACGGGCGAAATGTGACTCCATGACTCACTTCGTACCATCATCCCCGATCCTCCTTTCGTGGTTCCGAACCATATGGAGTTAGTAATCTCATGGATTATGAATGGGGTGTAACCTTCACGGGTCAATCGTAGTTGCCTTCGTTGTCCCTTTATCGTGGTTGCCTTTTATGATCCGTGAACGGTTTACAAGTTCCTTAAAAACTTGTTGGCGGCTCCCTACTTTCCTTGTCCCTAATCGTGTCCCTAATCATATGTCAATTCCCACTTCTTATGAGTGCCAAGCATATTCACAAACATGCTTTTAACGTAGGCGCACTTCAAACGACGCCTACAGGTAGGCGTTCTCTATTTATGCACTTATAGAGCGCTTATCTTGAGATGACGACTCTCTTTTCCTTGTTTTTTATTTACTTTATACCTAGAATATGAAGCGCCTTTCTCAGATAGGCGTTCTGTATTATGTTAGATATAGAACACCTCAAAGAGGCGTTCTGTAGAACTTATAGGGCAACCCCTCAGAAGAACGCCTCTGAGGCGTTCTATATGGCTTGTTTTAGGCGTTCTATATTCATGTTTTTGTAGTAGTGGTTGCAGACTTTTTCTTAGGTAAGACTTTGCATAAAGTAAGTGTCACATTATATTCCAATGATTTTACTTAAAATTTTGTTGTTTAATTTTTTATTAGGTGGGCAAGACAATTGGATACAAGCTCGGTATTTAATTGTGAACGAGGTTAAGGCCAATCGACCAGAGTACATACATTTGTATCACGGAGGCTTGGATCAAGCAATTGATCTTATCACCTGGAACGGTGGATATTGTGGCGTGAACCATTACATGGACTTGCCTGATGATTTGTACCCAATTGCAAATTTTTGGAATTGTGTAGTTATGGTTTACGGAGTTGGCCCACGAAGAGAGTTGTATCCGTGTATGACAGTTCTACCATTGCGAGCCCCGTCTACTGATGATCGACCTCGGATTGAGATTTCCATTGCACACATTGGTCGCCATTATGTTCGACTTGATCTATCGCCAAACTATCCAGTACCTCCTATTGTTGATCCATGGTTTATGTATAGAGATCAAAGTGTGATTGGTTGGGAGCAACTTTATCAAGAAAGGAGGGCACATTGGGATCAACTAATAGCAGCATCTACTTCATCATCTTAGGAGGAGGATACATTGGAATTCACTTTAATCAATTTCTTACATTTTTAATGTAGTTTATTATATGCTTAACGTTAAGAAATTGCTTATGTTATATGCTTATTTGTAGAAGTTGCTTACCAATTTAGACAAAAAATAAATAAACAAATAAAAACTAGCACATAAAAGTATCTAAAAGTTATAGTGACATAGTCAAGTCCATCAATTACATAACAAATCTAAAACATAAAATAGTAGCAAATCGTCCGGTACAAAATATAAAGTGCATCAATAAAACATAATCATCCAGCATACTCATCCCATTCTTTCAGCACATTAGCAACACGTGGATGGCAGTCGACGCAACCCTCAATGGCCTGAGCAATCCGTCCCATCCACTGCAAATGAGATATTAATAAGTACCAAAACTTGAGATATATGATAAATTAAAATTAAAGTAAAATAATATTAACTTACATAAACTGGGAGTGTCCCATCAGGAACTGCAAGAAACACCGCATCCACTTCTGGAACAACAAAGATATGTTCCACGTAAGTGAACCAATCATAATAACCATCCACAACATCAGAGGAACACTGAGCGCGCTGGAACTCTGCAAGAATCAACCGAAAACCTCTAGGATACAAGGTCCAAGCATTGTCAACACTCGAGACATTCCACTTAACTTCATACAATTTCGAATCTGCAGGCCTGTACGCGAAATCTGGACGGTTAATAGGCATAGGAATTGTCTGTACATAACCAAATGTCGTAAGACACGATCGGGCATGTATGGCTCAATGACATCTCGATAACGAAGCCATCCGGTAAATACAGTCCTAGGAACATCTGAGGCTGGCTTTGGACCATAGGGTAGCCAAACCACCTGCAAGGAATGAGGTAAAAACATTAATAAAGTCGCATTAACCGTTGTTTAATGAAAATATGTAGAAAGTGTTATAATTTACCATGTTCGAATCAAACTCGTCTAACCGATGACGAAAGATCTCAATCGAGCATCAAAAAAGCCCTCCTTCTTAACACTCCAAGTAGAGGCACGAGCCCCATGAGATGCACAAACTAACCGCTCCCTATGAGGCCGAAATGGTGGGAAATGCTCATATATCCAAGCCTGTAGTAATGTCAAACAACCAGCAATGCCTGAGCACATACTCCTGCTCGCAATCCCTAACTGGCGATATAAGTTCGCCAAAGTGGCGAATCCCCATGCATAATCTGATATATCATCCACACCATGAATGAGCTCGAGGATGTCAGCTAGTTGTACCCTACTGGCACTCTTGTCTACAAATAACGTAGAACCAAACAATAGTAACATGTAACCCATAAGTTGCGTTTCAGGACTACGCTTTGAGCAAATGTTGATAATGGAATCAATGGAAATCGCACCACTACAATAGTGCGGTGTAGGAGGTTCCAAAAGTGTATCTCTATCCACTCCAAGAAACTGCATAGCATGTATGCGCAACTCCTCACTAGTAGCCTGAGCAGAAACTATACGCCCATCCATTGGGATGCGCAAAATGTGCCAGATATCATGTAGAGTAATATTCATCTCTCCAAAAGGGAAGTGAAATGTGTTAGTGTCAAGTTGACACCGCTCCACAAATGCACAAATAAGAGGTATATCAAGGTGTCCAAACATACACCGAGGCAAGTGTGACAAGCCTGTACCCTCAACCACTGCAACCTGCTCAGATGAAAGCGCCACAAACCATGACTGAAGCTGGTAACATGCTCTTTCCCTATTCTGACACCTTAGCAAGTTTCTCTCCTTTCCATCCCATATCATACGAGCAACATGGCCTCCGAAACTAGGAATAACACTACCATCAAGGGGCCCACCGGGCATGTCCTCCTTCACTATCCAAGAATCATCATCAACTTGTCTTTGACGTTTATTAATACGTCGTCTACTAGTGGTGCTACCAGTGTCAGAAGCGACAAACCTACCATCTCTAGCCCTTCTACCTACCACTACACTTGATGTGTCATCATGCCCACCACTCTGATCAAAATTACCCAAACTCCTCCATCTCCTCAGACGCACTAGCTCGTCCGTGATCAGGCTCGTCGTCAAAAGGAACAAATACATCATCAGAAGCACCATCAACAACAGACTTTCCCAATCGTGCAACATCCCTTTCTCTGCTAACAGAGGCATCGATGTTTCGGGCTCGAGTGTGTCACGGCCCCGAGCCAGTCAACACATCATTCACCGTAATCGATTTTCCACCTTGTCGCTATTTAATATAATAATAAAATTTCAAATTATTATATTCATAATTCTAACAATAATTATTATTATTTCAAGTATTATTACTAATAATTTTACTATTAAACAATATACTATTCAAATCATTTTTTTTAAATAACATAATCCTAAATATTAACAAATTAAAGCCAATGCCTAAACCAAATTTACTACTCCCTAATTAGTAACAACAATTATATTTGCATCTAACAAAACAATGATTATATTTATTAATTATTATTAACTACTTATTACTATTGCTAAATAAAAATTTTATGACTAATTCGAAATTAATTTTAAATAAAAAAGTTATATTTTCAGTTGGTTTTTATCTTCAAATATTTTTTTTTTTAAAAAAAAAGTTATTTGGTTTTTTAGTTATATAAAAATTAAAAAAAAAACTCCCCACAACTCACGTTTAGTTGGTTGTTACTTCAAAAAAAAAGAAGTTATTTGGATTTTTTATAAAAAAAATATCCATGTTTACTTTGTTGACAATTGTAAAAAAAGAAAATAAATAAAAATTTTTGATATAGCATAGTCATCCATGATTCCACATAGTCTTTGTAGTATAAATTTTTTTTTGAGGAAAAAACAGCTTTTTTTTATAATTAAATTAAAACTGCTTTTTAAAATAAAATAATAATAATAATAATAACTACTCTCTTAAATCATACATATATATCTTAGGAATAAATATAAACTGATTCAAAACAAAAACATTGATGATCATGGAATAAAGATAAACATGGATCAACAAAAACATGATTAATATTTAAATTTTATTATAAAAAAAATTATTAATTCGAATTCAAAAAAAAAATTTACCATAATTAAAAAAAATTATTAATTCGAATTTTTAAAAAAAATTATTAATTCGAATTTTTTTAAAAAAAATAAAAAAATAAGATTACCATAATTCAAATTACATTACTAATTTTATCACGAATTCAAAATTAATTTACAGATGATAATTCGAAATCTAAAAAAAAAACAAATTACAACCATAATTCGAAATTTAAATTCAAATTCAAAATTCAAAAAAAAAAAAAAAAAACATAGTCGCGTGCAATATGCGACTCCACCACGGCATAGTCATATAGCATGCGATTATACCGTGGTACAGTCGCATATAGCATGCGACTACACCATGGTAGAGTCGCGTGCTATATGCGACTGCACCGTGGTATAGTCGCACGCTATATGCGACTCCACCACGGTGTAATCGCATGCTATATGCGACTGTACCGTGGTGGAGTCGCATATAGCACGCGACTATGCGATTTTAAGCGAAAAAAAAAAATTACCGACGAATTGGCCGGCGTTTTCCCCACGTTTCCCGGCAAACGAACCCCCTTCCCACACCGCGATTCCATTGTCGTCAGCTCCTTCCTTTTTCCGGTTGATTTGGTATGATAAGTGGTTGATTTGGTGTGATAGATAGTGAGAAAATTGGATGATTCCGGCGACCTTAGGGTGGTGGTGGTGATGGTGTGTAGGGTGATGGTGATTCCGGCGACCTTAGGGTGGTGGTGGTGATGGTGATGGTGTTTAGGGTGATGGTGGTGGAAGAAGTATAATTGGTGAGAAAAGTTGAATAATGTCAAACATGGAATATATAAGGGTAAATGAGTCATTTAATACCACGACCTAAGTAATTCCCTTGTGGCATTTAGTAACACCCTTTAAAAAGGGAGAGAGAAAATGTAACCACACCACTTAATTATTCAAATCTTATTTTTTTAAGTAAGATCAGTCTTTTAAAGATTTTTGTTTACTAAAATAGGAAAGAAAATGGAAAGTTGCACATAACCTTGATCATCCGTTTTTGGCAAAAGTTGCACATATACATTTAACGGAGGTATTATGTAGGGTACAAATTACTAAATTAGTATTGGGCTAGGCTATAATTTGGATATGCAATAATTTGGTTTGGATTTCGGTTTTTGATTTTTCCAAATCTTAAAACCGAATGAAGCCAAATCATATTGATTCGGTTTTGGGATTCTCAAACCGCACTAAACCATATTAGGGAAAAAAAAAAAAATCGCACCAAACTTCTAATTCGGTTTAGTCCGGTTTTAATAAACCGCATTAGTTTCACCCCTAACCATTGGGTGATCAATAATTCAATACTACCACTGGATGATCAAATACCATTAAACATTCAGTGGTACTGTATATGTATGTAGTGGTACTAACTACGTGTAAAAATAGTATACTATAATAGCCAATGATATTATATAAGCTTTCACTGGTATATTAAAAAGTGGTCCCACTTATTCATCTCTCTCTTCATTTCACTCTCTTTCATGTGTTTTTCAACATTTTAGTATTTGTTATGCATTAAACCTACCTTAGTACTTCCTCTAAGGTCAAACTTATTCTTTTACCCTACCCTCCCAAGCTAATTTATTTGGTTTAATCACGAAAAGAAATAACTTAAATCTAACATCACTATTAGCCATTTGGTAAGGGTAATGACTCCTATTTTCTTTTTAAAGCATCATGATTTATTTGTCTTTTATTGGTATTCCGTATTACCTTATGTTCTTTCAAATGCGTCATATCTTACAAAAACACACTTGGTAATGAAAATAATTTAATCTCCACTAGAGACACTTTGAGGGTAGGGGTTTAATCTCTACTAGAGGCACTTTAAGGGCATGGATCCCTTACCCTCCCCTTCTCAAAGTGTCTAATCTGTAAATATCATACTACAAAACCGGGTTGAGGTTCAGTGAGGTCCTTCTTGTTGCCTTAAAACAATGATAATGATTTAATTTGAATCACAACCCAAAAACACTATTCAAATTTTGTACTATACAAGTATACATACACTAAGGCCCCCTGCTTTGCTGAAATCTGCTCTGCTCTGCTCTACTTAAAATTAATACTTAATATTGAATTATTATAATAATAATTAATATTTAATAATAATAATAAATAATTAATATTTAATATTTAATAATAATAATTAATATTTAATAATAATTAATAATTAATAATAATTAGTACTTAATAATAATAATAACAATAATTAATTATTGATATTTAATAATAATAATAATAATAATAAATTATTAATAATTAATAATAATAACATTAATAATAATAATTAATATTTAATAATAATAATAGTAATAATAATACTTATAACTAATAATATTAATTATAATTATAATAATTGATTTTTATATAACAGTTAATATTAAGATAATAACTAGTATTTAAAAATAATACTAATTATTAATTTTTAATAATAATAATAATTAAATAATATTTAATAATTATATTATAATTAATATAATAATAATAATTAATATTTAACTTTAAAAATTTAATTATTATAATAATAATGCGATAATATTAGTAGTAATAATAATAATAATTAATATTTAATAATAATAATAATAAATAAATAAATACTAATAATAAAAATAATATTTAATAATAATAATAGTAGTGTGTTTCAAAAAAAAAAAATAATAATAGTAGTGGTAGTGGTAGTAGTAGTCGGCTCTGCTCTACTGAAACCCTGCTCTGTCCAGAAGCTCAAAAGAACAGGGTCTAATTGGGTTGATAAGATACGTGGTAAGGCTGGTAAGGTACTTCGTTGTATAGATTATTCGGAATACGTCAATTTAAAAATTCATTTAGAAATTTGATGCCAAATTGAAGAAGCATGTCCAATTAATTTTATCATGATCATCTTGTCGTCTCTTCCTAGGTAATTATTCTTTATCCTTTCTCTGTTTACTATGATATTTTTTACTGTGAATTTTGCTTTAATTCTTGTTTCCACAAATTTTAATTTTTTTTTATTAATATTTGGATTAAAATACCACCAAATCATGCATAAAATATCATTATTAGGGTTTTTTGTATTGGAAAATTAGAGCTTGGGATAAGGTTTAAGCTTATTTTAAGGTTGGTCTAAAACTTATTCAAATTAAATTTAAGATTTTCATTTTTGGTTGCGTCGTTAAGCTCATTTTTTTAATTCCTAAACACAATTCAACCATTCAATTAAGCAATTATCTATAAATATAGGTAAATTTTGGCTAAGAAGTGAAGTCGAGAGAAATAGAGACAATGTTTGTTGAATTTGTCATGTGTTGGAGAGTTTAGAAAAATGTAGGTTTCAATATACAAGTAATCATTTATAGGTGCTCTAATTGAGCATTTGAGCTTATATAATACATGGATACAATACAATACAATACCCAAGTCATGCTCGAATTTTTTTTTGTTTGTTTTTGGTCGAGTTTGTGAGCAAATACCTTATCAGATTACTTTTTAACGATTTATACCTTGGTTTGACAAAAGTATTAAAAACAGCACCTTAATTTTATCTTCCGAGGAAAAAAAGTCAAATTTCCAATCATGGGATCCATTTATTTATTTATTTATTTTATCTTGCTGGTTGTTTAAAATTTATACTGATACACAAAATCTCACAAGTGCTCAATATTCTTATAAGGGTCTGAGATGGATTTGTTATCTTGTGATCTGTGATATACTGATATAGATATATACTACAGCCTAGCATTTATTGATAATTTGGCTTGATTTTCTTTTGCTTACTGCAAGATATGGTTTGTTTACCTGGAATCTGGATGCTGTGCCCTGCCAGGAATAACAAATGTCAACTATTTTCGGGGGGGTTTACCGAGGAAACTCCCTCGATGTCTAAGTTAGTTATCAACTGTGAAAGTGTATATACTACCTCCATTAATTATTATGTTCAACAAAGGAATATTTTATGTCTCACAAATAATACCTCTTTGTTGCACATAATAATTAATGGAGGTAGTATATAATATATAATATTACTATATTACTCCCTCCGTCTCCGAAAGAACAACCCATTTGGCCTAATTTTAGTCCCAACAAGAATGACCCATTTGCATTTAAACACCCACCAATTTGCAACAATATTTGTGCAAAATTAGCTTTCCCATATAAAAATTTGATTTTCCATGTAATTTTATTACTTTCTCTCTGTATTTTTTTACAAACCCCATGTAAATTTATATTTTCAATATACTTTTACTTGTTTTTATTTAACTTTCTTAATACCCGCGTAATCAACCCAAGTGGGTCGTTCTTTCGGGGGTGGAGGGAGTAGTATGTATTTAGAGACTAGAGAGGGAGTATTTTAGAGAGAACTGAAAGCAAATTACATTTGAGGAATAGTGGGGTTATTTAATTTATAGGTGTACTATTTTGCATGTTTAGAGTTGTAGGGTGCTTACATACGTATGAAGCGAGATGAGTGTACCTAGCAGTGTTGGTGTGGCTTTGAATCTGTTAAGTTTAATAAAGCCCGCTGCTCTTGTTAGATTCTTTTCGGATGTAGCCAATTAAGTTTTACAGTCTATGTAGTACCCTGTACATTGTGTAGTGCTAAGATAGGAGAATTTGACGTTTATAGCATCTAATATTAAAATTTGACCTACCAATCTATCTATGTCATATAACTTGCTTTAGTGTTGTACATTGCACCCCTTGAGAAATTCGAACAAGGAAGAAAAAGAAGAGTGATTCTCCTATTTCCCTCACCCCTATTTAAGCATAGCACCAAATACTACAGTTTGCTGAAGTTTTTGCTTCCTGTTAACTTGGGCCATGTGTGTGTTTTTATTCCTTCTGTAAGTCGTCATAACTAAAATGCATGTTTGTTTAATACCTTGGGATGTCTTGTTTGCTTGGGTAGTCTTTCTCTTTCTTATCCATTGAATTTTTGTATAGAATGCCTAGTGAATATAACTATAGATGCATGTTATAATCACCCTTTTTTTATGGGAGAAGACTTGGGCAATATCTGTCTTTATCAAAACAATTTTAGACATGTTGCCTGATCGACTATATCTTTCTTGGTAACGTTAAGATACTGCCTTGTAAAATTAACAGGGGTCATAAATGCAAGTACCTAATCTTGTAGTCTTGTGTATTTATGGATTACACTATTACAGCACAATACACCTATCTTAAATGTACTAAAATACTAGAGTAGTACACAATGGTTGACTGGCCAAATAAAATATAAATGTGCTTTGAATCCCACTTGACAGATCATAGCATGTTAATCAATTTTCATTTATAGCTCATCCTTTTCCTCAACTACATTATAATTGAGCAGAACAGGATTAATTTTCATTTTCGGTGTTTAACCTTGCACTCGTTTTAACTAGTAGAGCTTTATTGAAGGTTTTGCAGTACAAAAAAGGGTCATACATTGAAGGTTGGGTTACAAGTTCTTTTCACCTCTTTCAATAATTATACGCTTATAATGGAGTGTCAAAGTTTGTCATTAGTTTTAATTGGACTTAGAAATTTTGATTGTTGAATAATAAATATGCAAGTAAATTTGACCAAATCATTGACTTGTGTTTGGCTTTATCTTCCTTTGTCTTGGAAAAGATGTCCACATTTCACAACATGCAAAATTATGAAATTCTATGTGAAAATATCTGATAAAAGTGGCCAGTAGTGGGTCTAACATGGTTGAAAAATCTCAATTATTTGCAATTGTTATGCTGACTTTGGTAAGTGATTGTGATGTTTTATTTGCCAAAATAGATAGAAGTGTTAGGCCTTGTATTATCGGAGAGCGTTGATATAGTCTTTTTGAGACTGCTTTTTAGCTTCAATGTGTTTGTCTACAAGTTTTCGTGAGTTTTACGTGCTATTTGAATTAAGTTGTGTGCTATTTGAGTAAAGTTTTTCCCCTTTTTCTTTTGAATGAATCAATTTCATTGTGTCCTGCAATCAACAATCAACAATGTGCAAGATGACAGCCGCCTCATATGGCTTTTTTCTTCTTTTCTGGCTACTCCTGAATTTCATCTTAACTGCCTCTACTGCTCAGGATACTATTACTGTAAACCAGTCTCTCCAAGATGGTAAGACCCTTGTTTCTGCAAATGGGAACTTCGAGTTAGGATTCTTCAGTCCTGGTAGTGGCAGTAGCTCAAGAAGATATGTCGGAATCTGGTTTAAGAAAATCCCAGTTCAGACTGTTGTTTGGGTTGCCAATCGAAACTTTCCGCTTCTTGATTCTTCTGGTGTTCTTCAGTTCAACAATAAATCTGTTTTGGTACTTGCAAATGGTGCGGGAGGATTTGTTTGGTCTACTAATTCATCGAGATCAGGATTGAATCCAGTTGCACAGCTTTTGGATTCAGGAAATCTTGTTGTCAGAGACCAGAAAGATGGTAATCTTGATAATGTCTTGTGGCAGAGTTTTGATTATCCCTGTGATTCCCAATTACCGGGAATGAAGTTGGGAAGAGACCTTGTTACTGGGTTTGACAGGTTCCTTACTTCCTGGAAAAGCAGTGATGATCCTTCCCCAGGTAGCTATACATATCGGATTAATCCTCAAGGATACCCACAACCGTTCCTTATGAAAGACGGCGTTGTGCAGTTTCGTGATGGTCCATGGAATGGTGTTTGGTTTTCCGGTACTGCCAGGTTGCCAACTGATTCTACTCAGGTATATAAATTTGTTTTCAATAACAGGGAGGTGTCGTATGTCTATGAGCTCATCAACATCTCAATCATCACTAACAGAATTGTAAACCCTTATGGAAATATTCAACGTCAAGAATGGAATAATCATACACAAGGGTGGGCAACATTTTACTCAAAACCAATTGATAATTGTGATACTTATGGGGTGTGTGGTGCATTTAGTAGTTGTAACCTTGTAAAATCTCCTCAATGTCAATGCATGAAAGGATTTGTGCCCAAGTCCTCCACAAATTGGAATGCAGGGAGTTGGAGTGATGGGTGTGTTCGTAGTGCTTCGTTGAATTGCAGTGTCAGTGACGGATTCATTAAGTATGCCAATGTTAAGCTGCCTGATACAAGATATTCCTGGTATAACATGACAATGACTCTTGATGAGTGCAGGGGCAAATGCTTGCAAAACTGCTCTTGCGTGGCTTATGCTAATATAGATGTAACCAATGGAGGAATTGGCTGCTTGTTGTGGATTGATATCGTCATTGACGTGAAAGTTATACCTGGTTCAGGACAAGATCTTTATGTAAAGGTGCCATCTTCAGAGTTGGGTAAGAACCTTTTGTGGTTTTTTATTTTTTATTTTTTATTTTTTTTTATTAGCATACTATCAACATTTAACTGCTACTTGACTATCTCTAAGCCGACAAAATCTGTTGAATTCCTAAATTTACTAACCTTTACAAGATTAATATGGCTTTCATGGATACAATTTTACTTTTTTTTTTTGTCTGGCTGAACTTGAGCTATTTAAGAATTAACTCAAACCTTTTATCATTTTATGTATGTATAGGAGGAAATAGGAAAAAACGGGTATGGATTGCTGTGCTTTCCAGTATTTTTGCTTTTATGTCTCTCTGTGGAGTTGCAATTTTTATTGTGTGGAGAAGGAGGCGGAAGAGAGCAGGTATGCTGATTTCTGTTTCGTGTTTCAACTGCTATTATTCCTTTCTAAACTATGGTTTATCATTATTTGGGGATTAGAAGATAACTCTATCTTCTGGCATGTAGTTCATTGCACCCCAAAGTTTGGTGATACTCTGTCTCTATATTATGAACGTGTTTTTTGTTTATTGGTATGCTATGATATTGCAGAAAAATGCACTTCTAGTAGAACATTCACCATAAATAACAACAGTGAAGGAGAATCTGAGCTGCCAATATATGCTTTTGATGTGATTGCCAAAGCTACAGACCATTTTTCCTTTTCTAACAAACTTGGAGAGGGTGGCTTTGGACCTGTATACAAGGTTAATTTTATCTCTAATTATTTATTTTCTTTCAAGGCTTCCATTAACTTGCATTGGTGCTGTTGTTACCGTCTTTCAGAACCTCACTAAAGATGCATTGGGTAAAACTTTTTAAACAATGATGCAGATAATGGAGTAAAGTGGAAAATTCATGTGATTCTTGCTCATAGTACTTTTTTCTTTCCTTGGAATTGAAGGTGAACAGTTTAAAATCTGAATATGTTGATTGGAGTTTGACTTAATACTTGCAACGAGCAGTTATTTACCTGCATGTAACTTGCATGTCCAGCAAGAGTAGAGGATTGGCCATCCTGTTCTTGCTTCTGGGTTTTGTCCATAAGAAAACTGATTCCGAAAGTATTTTATGGCTAGTAATTCACAGTTCCATTGTTTGAGAGAATGCTCAAGTCTAGAGATGAAGTCAATATGCTATGACAATCTGAAAGCTGTAGTAGGGTTTTCTGTGTTTCAAAGGCATTATTGTCACTTTATCAGCATTATTACAACAGAAACAATCATGTTTGCTCTAAGAGTTTTTTCTTTTAATTTATTTTATTATTATTATTATTATTATTATAAAAATTTGTCTCTTAATAATTTTTAGGGAGTGCTGAGCGATGGACAAGAAATAGCTGTGAAAAGGCTCTCTAAAGATTCAAGACAAGGACTGGACGAATTCAAAAATGAGGTTATATTCATTGCAAAGCTTCAGCATCGAAATCTTGTGAAACTTATGGGATGTTGCATTGAAGCAGATGAGCGGTTGCTTATCTATGAATATATGCCCAAGAAAAGTTTGGATTGCTATATCTATGGTATGGCTTACTTTAGATTTCATGTTTACATTTCTGTTTCCTGTTTTGTAACTAGTGCACACATTAATTATTGACTATATTTTTTAGTTTAATTTGTTTTGAGGATAATGAAATAAATTTTACAACATAGTGATGTAAACTACTTGTATAAAAATAAAATGACTTGTCTAGAGTGGAGTTCTTCAATGGAAAATTTAATCCAAGTTATATTATTTGGATAGTTAGACACTTACACATCCTTAGTAACAGAAGCTTACAGTCATACTTTATGGGCAGATCCAACAAGCATTGACTTACTAGATTGGCCAAAGCGCTTAGAGATCATTATGGGGATTGCTCGTGGACTTCTATATCTTCATCAAGATTCTAGACTGAGAATTGTTCATCGAGACCTCAAAGCGAGCAATATTTTACTAGATTCTCAGATGAATCCCAAAATTTCTGATTTTGGTCTGGCTAGATCTTTCATTGGAAACGAAGATGAGGCACAAACAAAGCGAGTAGTTGGAACATAGTAATATTCTAATCTCATTTGTTCTTTTGCATCTCTCTTGAGTCTTGACAGTTTCCTGATATTTTGCTAATTTTTTGCAGTGGCTACATGCCTCCTGAATACACTATCGACGGATTATTTTCAGTGAAATCTGATGTCTTCAGCTTTGGAGTATTAATTCTCGAGATAGTGAGTGGCAAGAAAAATAGAGGGTTTAATCATCCAGACCACCATCATAATCTTCTTGGACATGTAAGACTAGTCTTTCTTTCACCAAGCTAAGCCGTAGCATGATGTCATTGATATATAATAGACTAATAGGGGGTTGTACTTGAAATTATTATCATTTATTAAAGGGGTCTGTTAATTACCTGACTAGTGTGTAAATTGTATAGGCATGGATGCTTTTCAAAGAAGATACAGCTTTGGATGTAGTTGATCTGTTGATTAGGAACTCAAGTTATGCACCCCAATTGCAAAGAATGATTCACATTGGCTTGCTATGTGCTCAGCAACATCCAGATGATAGGCCAAGCATGTCAGTCGTTACTGTCATGTTAAGCGGTGACTCTAGATTACCTGATCCTAAAGAACCTGGCTTCTTTGTGGCAAGGAATTTGCCACTGGAATCAGTTTCTGGCAAAACTCAATCAAGCTCCAATTATGAATCTGTATCATTGCTAGTTGGGCGGTAGGGTGGTATAATTCAACATAAAAGAAAACATAGAATTTGAATTTAGTCTTCAGCGAGTTCAACCATGGATATTAAGGAAGTACTGAGATTCCTACTGCTGAAGTAAGTTATTTGTTTCTTGAAAAAATATTGGAAAAAAAAAACCTATGGTATCATACATTCAGGTTTCAGAAACGTTTTTTCAATTGTTACAGGAATGCTCCTTACAAGAAGTCGTCCTAGGTGGAAACCTTATTGGAGACATCAGGTATTGCTGCTTATTTACTTTTTGTAACACCATGCATTTTTATTTTGTTGTCCTATCCTAGATGGATTTCTGTACGGAAGACTACCTCTGAAATCATTTTTATGGTGAAAACGATGGTTTTTAATAAAATTCCTTTTGCGTATCTTGCAGAGAGGATGAACTAGAGAAGAATGTGCTTACAGTTAACTGTTTTAAGGAGAGGAAATAGGGCTTTTGGAGTTTCATTGCACAGGAACCAGGAAAGTTCTTCCCCATTGGAAATTTAAGCCAATTTATTTACGTACACCTAGTTTTGGTTTACATTACTTTCAAATGTTTCAATGCTTCACTGTAAAATAATCAGTTTAGTCTGCACTTGATGTAAAAGTGATGTGATCAATGATGATGTTTAATAGTTAATAACAAGATTATTTGGTCTGATTGCCTTAATTTCTATCTCATTTATCTGTCTCTGAATTAAGGTTCAATGTTTTTCCTAACATTTATTCATTTAGTCCAAATTCTAATCCAAGCTGTTTTTGCATATATATTAAAGAATTAATAGTCCTGTAACTTTAGTAATGCTAGCTTTATCGGCTTGAAAATTTGATTTTAGTGAATACGTCATCTATAAACATTATATGTTGTGGTTTCAATCGTCATATTTTATTCAGTCATAGAAATAAGTCAAATTCTACATGTTTTGTAACCATTACTTATTTTCGTGCACCTTTAGGATTTCATAATTTTAGTCTCATATATCTCTTGTAAGTTTTGGTATGCTTCTTTCTTTGCTATTTTTCTGATGATGCTGACAATCTTGACATAGTATACATATGAATACTCTATTTTGAATATACTTAAATGGGTTTATGAAGACTTGTTCAAAAAAAGTGGCTCTGAAAATCTAGTCAATATTGACGCACTGATGAATATGACATATAATGTTGGGTCAAACCTTTTTTTGACTCATACCTAGAATCTTGATGACATTTAAGGATATGGGAAATGTTTGGATAACTCTTTTTATTGGCAATCTTCATAGGCTCATAGTCATAGGAAAGTTCCTCACAAATGCAGTACATAGTTTAGAGAAGAGGGGGAAAAAAAACTTGATACTGTTGCATTTTTGGAGATTTTTTTATTCTCTTTATCTCTCTCACGATGGTTGACTAGTCAATTTCCGAAAACCTCTTGTCCTTTCTTGGGGGAAGGGGGGATACCAGTGTAAACATCTAAGAGTTTGTTTGTTGTTGGAAAATCTTGATTATGTCAAATTGTCAAAATAGACTAACTTTTTTCAGAAGTTACAGTATTAGATTTAGTTCATTTGCACACTAGGATAATTTTTTATAGTAAATAATTAAATATGCACTTCTGATGTTGAATGAACTGATTTTGACATGAAGTTGCTGACTTTTTGGTTATTCTTTGCACACTGGGATTATTAGATTATATAGTATCATCTATCATTCTTGTCTGATGTTGAATGAATTGATTATGAGAACCCAACTGATTTTTATCTGGGGTAAGCTCTTATTTTTCGCTGGAATATACGTTTTAGATTTGTTTCAATTGCATTGGGCTTTCTTTCCTACTTTTCAATCGTCACTATGTTCTTGAGTTAAGTGGGTTGTTCTAGTCGTCTTGGCTTGTATCAACTATCATGAAAGCAACTGCATACGTTCTTTTGTCATTATTCGTATTTGTAGTTTCTACCTCTGTAGCTCAAGACACGCTAACCACAACTCAATCCATTAGAGATGGGGAGACCTTGGTCTCTTCTGATGGAACCTTTGAGCTGGGATTCTTCACCCCAGGCAATACTGAGAGAAAATATATTGGAATCTGGTTCAGAAATGTTCCAGATCAGACTGTTGTTTGGGTTGCAAATCGAGAAAGTCCACTTCTTAATTCTTCTGGTGTTTTCCGGGTCACCAACGATTCTCTTCTTGTACTTATGAACAATACTGGAAGTGTAATGTGGTCTACCAATTCCTCAAGATCAGTGCTGAATCCAACTGCACAACTTCTTGACTCAGGAAACTTTGTTGTCAGAGATCAGAATGACAACAATCCAGATAACTTCTTGTGGCAAAGTTTTGATCATCCTTGTGATTCCCAGCTGCCTGGAATGAAGATAGGAAGGGACCTTGTTACTGGTTTAGATAGGTATTTAACATCCTGGAAAAGCAGTGACGATCCTTCCCCAGGGAACTATACCTATCGGTTTGATCCCCAAGGATATCCACAACTATTCCTGTACAGAGATTCTGTTAAGCAATTCCGAGATGGTCCATGGAATGGCTACTGGTTTTCTGGGAACAACTTGTTAGACTCAGATCCTTCAGAAATATACCAGTTTGTTTTTAATGACAAGGAATTATACTATGTCTATAAGCTTATCAATTTTTCATTTGTCTCCAATAGATTTTTAAACCCATATGGGACTATGCAGCGAGTTGAGTGGAACAATCGTACACAAGGATGGGCCACATATTTATCGAAACCCATAGATGGTTGTGATGCATATGCAGTTTGTGGCTCATTTGGTATTTGTAATCTAATGGATTCTCCTCAATGTCAGTGTGTAAAAGGATTTGTGCCTAAATCTCCGAAAGATTGGGATGGGAAGAATTGGTCAGATGGGTGTGTTCTGAATACCCCTTTAAATTGTAGCATCAACAATGGTTTCGTAAAGTACTCCAATGTCAAATTGCCTGACACAAGATTCTCTTGGTACAATACAACCATAACTCTTGAGGAATGCAAAAATAAGTGCTTGATAAATTGCTCTTGTGTTGCATATGCAAATTTGGTTGTCACTGATGGAGGAAGGGGCTGCTTGCTTTGGTTTAATGATTTGATTGATGTGCGAGTTCTCTCTGGTGCTGGGCAAGATCTTTATGTACGGGTGGCATCATCTGGGTCAGGTGAGAACCTAATTGCTGGTTCTTGTTAATATTTCAGTTGGAGAATGTGCTTATACTTTATTTAATAATTCCTGAAAGAAACCAACGGATAATATCTGTAATGGTGGATGTTATGGTATCTGGCTTTAATAGGAACAAAATCACCTCTTCGCAACATATTGTTATGGACTTATCCTCCGAGGTACTTCTGTCTGGCTGCCTTGTGTATCCCTTGAGAAATTGTTTGTTATTTGCATGATTGTAGCATCCCCCTTTTTTTTTCTTCTTTTGGGATTCAGCAATCATCCTGAAAATGTTACTGTTATATAATAGGTAAGGAAGGAGTATCATATTTTTTTGTTTTTTTGATTCTATTAATTTATGAGATGGTGCTAGATGCTAATAATTTATATTCTATATATTAGTTACTGATAAGAAAATTGTGCTAATGCAGTTGGTGTTATCTTACTCATATTGCTTTGAAAGATGTCTTAAAATTTTCTTTTTTTCATTTGATGTAAGTCATTTGTTTTCCTAGTCAATTTGGAACTGAAGAACTTACTTTGGTGTGTTGTGTATGTAGGTGGCAATAAGAAATTATGGATCTGGATTGCAGTAGGCTCCAGTTTGCTAATGATTCTGATCTTATTTTGTGCTGTGATCATTTTCCGTCGGAGGAAACAGAGGCTGAACTGTGATGGTAACTGATAGGAGTTGTACTCATTTCTTGTTCTGTTTTTAATCCTTAGTCCCATACTACTATAGCAATTATAGAGCTTAATATTCTGTGGTCCTGTAACCATTTTAATCATAACTTGGGATATTCTCCATCTCATGATGTTTGCTGAAATTATAAAAATTGATATGGTGTGTATATGAGCCATTGAGGACCGTCTAGCCCTGCATCAATGTACTATTTTGTAAAAGTGGTTTTTCTTTGTTCACAGTGAAAGATCTAGCTAGGAAAGAAGAAAATGGCATTGAAAAGCATGAGGAAGAAAATGAGCTGCCCATGTTTCCTTTCGATATAATAACTCAAGCTACCGATTACTTTTCACATACCAAGAAGGTTGGAGAGGGAGGCTTTGGATGTGTCTATAAGGTAGTAGTTTTAAATTTTTATTAACTTGCTAATAACAAAACTTATTGTTGAAGAAGATATCAATTGTCAGAAATATTGGCATTGCAATTATCAGAAATATTAGCACTGCACAAATTATCATTCTGAAGCACATTAGACCCACTCATGTCAGCACTCCTCTCTACGCTTTCAAGTACAGATTCTGAGGGTTCATGATGGTTGGTAACCTAAAGTTTAATGCTCTTTGGCCTTTTGAGTATATTTCACAGGGATTGACTTTGATATTTGATCCTTCAATGTAAAATTGTAGAAGTAATATACCAATTATTACTGTAATTTTCAGTTTCTTCGGAAATTTCTGCTGAACTTCAAGAGGCTAACCCATATATATAACTTACAGAAAATAAGATTAACATTCATTAAGCTCTAGTTTGTATGTGTTTTATTATGTCATTAGGTATAATCTTAGACCATATCAGAGACTTCTACTACTCTCAACTAGTCAACAACTTGTAAAGGATCTGATGTTTGTAAGCCAATGAATGAAGCTCTTGTGAGTCACTTATTCAAGGTGGTTGTATCATCCAAACTCTAAAGTATATTTCTTATTTTGCTGCATGGCTAAAATTTTCTCCTTGAATTCTTATCTATAATTTCTTTAGTAAGAGATGGTTTGGATTGAACTGGATAGGATTTTTTTTCTTTTACTTTGTATATTTTTCACAATAAATATTTTGATTTCCTGTTTTTATAAATTTAGGGAGTACTGAATGATGGGCAAGAAATAGCTGTGAAAAGGCTTTCGAAGGATTCAAACCAAGGACTGGATGAGTTTAAGAATGAGGCTCTGTTTATTGCAAAGCTTCAGCATCGCAACCTTGTGAGACTTATAGGATGTTGTGTTAAAGCAGAAGAACGGATATTGATTTACGAATACATGGCCAATAATAGCTTGGACCGGTTCTTATTTGGTAAAATTCTTCTTGGCCTTGACATCTATGATCTAATATATACTAGCATGTTCTTTTGTTAACAGTTAGTCAATTATGCTTACACGGAAGAGAGGGTGAGGGGGAGAGGGGACGGCATCCCCCCTCCCCAAAGAGTTTGAAATTAGGAACCAATAGGATGGAACTCTGGTCCATTGAATTCTCATGTTTGTGTAATTCAATAAATTTGGTAATAGTGTATGTCCATAACAAAGGAATTATTGTTTCTGAATATCACCAGATCAAACAAGCAGTGGCTTATTGGATTGGCCAAAACGTTTTGAGATAGTCAAGGGGATTGCTCGTGGCCTACTTTATCTTCATCAAGATTCAAGATTGAGAATAGTTCACAGAGATCTTAAGGCAAGCAATGTCTTACTTGATGATGAGATGAACCCCAAGATTTCTGACTTTGGCATGGCAAGAAGTTTTATTGGAGGCGAAGATGAGGCACGGACAAAGAGGGTGGTTGGGACATAGTAATATCCTCTCCTCATTTGTACTTACCCTCTCATTTCAGGTCCTTATGCTAACGTTTATTGTTTTGTTACAGCGGTTACATGCCTCCTGAGTATACAATTGATGGCCTATTTTCAGTAAAATCTGATGTCTTCAGCTTTGGAGTAATAGTGCTTGAGATTGTATGTGGCAAAAAGAACAGAGGATTCAACCATTCAGATCACCATCACAGCTTGCTTGGACATGTAAGATTAATCTTCCTTTCTTAAAATGCCGACCAAGGTCATGCAATTATTGCTTAGGGTTTTGGCTATCCCCTGGTTTTGGTGGTAATGTGGATGCTGAATTAAATCATCATGTCATCAGAAAAGTTCTTTGTTTCCTCTCTCTGTTGCTCTTGGTGAAGTTGTGATTACAGCCCTTTTCTTATTGAAGATAAGCAACCCTCATGCCATCTTTAGGATATTTCACGGGAAATGAGTTTAAACAACAATTACTTGACCATTGCATAAGTCATTAGGTGTGATGACCAAGATGCATTGGCATGGTTTTTGCCTTAGTTTTGCCAAAAATATTGAAGTTAAAAAAGCAGTCACCATGAAGCTTTATAGTTTTGTAGATGCAAATAGCCCGCAATTGGTGGCAATATTTACTCCCTCAGTTTCTTTATAGTGGTTACATTTGAGATTTTCACACCCAATGAGATATGATTGGAAAATATAAGAGAATGTGGGAAATATGGAATGTTGTAAGAAGGGAAAAAAAATGTAAGTTGAGTGGAGTGCTGTAAGAATATGAAAGAAATAAATTAGTAGGTTGAGTGAAATATTATAAGTAAAAGGAAGAATAAAAAAAATAGGTTAATTGGAATGTTGTAAGTTTAAGTGGGAAAAAGTATTGAAAATAAATGACTCAGGTGGGTCATTTTACCTAAAATGGATTAAGCAAAAGTGTAACTATTCACTTGAAAGTTGAAATACATATTTATGGAAAGTGTAATCATTATCATGAAATAGAGGGAATTTAAGATTGCATACTTTTATTGTCTCCCTAGTTTGGTATAATGGCTGAGTAATCTGACTGATATATGTTGTCTAGGCGTGGATGCATTTCTTAGAAGGCACTACTTTGGATATTGTTGATCCATCAATTTGGAATATGAGCTATTCATCGGAAATGCAAATGGTGATTCAGATAGGCTTGCTGTGCGTTCAGCAACATCCAGAAGACAGACCTAGCATGTCACAAGTTTCTGTCATGTTAAGTGGTGATACAAAATTGCCTGTACCTAAAGAGCCTGGCTTCTTCATTCAAAGGTATTTGCCCAAAGAACTAAACTCAAGCGGCACACAATCTCATTCCAATGATAAAATTACTATTAGTTTACTGTCTGCTAGATGAAGTGCACATATTGATCAATCCTGTATCCTTATGGTTTCTACAGAAACTGTAAAATTACTGCTGTAAATTGCTTTCTGAAATCAAACTTCTATATTTTTAATCCGTAAATAGATATATTAACGGGCCGGGCTGGGCCGGACAGGGCTTTATCTAGAATGGGTCGGGCCGGGCCAAGCCTAATCCTAAATGGGCCGATATTGTCCATGGGCCATTAAGCCCAGCCCGGCCCGGCCCATTTAAAATGTATAAACAATCCAAACCAACCATAAAGTAGACACAATATAAGAGAATTATAAAGGGCCTTTAAGGGACCTTATAAAAGAGAACACGGCCAAAAGCAACTACAAAAATATCGAGTACAATACAAAGACCCTAGGGAGGGACTTACCTTCTAGGAAGGGCCTTCCCAATGCCCAGGATCTTGAAAACTGGTTTATAAATAAAATCTTATTACAACTTTTTTTAAAAAAAAGTAATTAGCTTGTTCTGTATACGATTGGAGAAAAATGGGTAGACCGGGAGGCATAGAGCTCAGCCTGGTCTGGTGATCTGAATACCTCACCAACGAACGTGTTAACATCAGATTGATCTTTACAACAGAGTCTGCTTGAATTTCTTTTTGAAGGAGCTGTAGCATATACAGAAATAAGTAAGACTACTTGATATTTTGATAACAAGAAAGCTGCTACATCAAGAAAAACAATGCTCAAATGTGGTTTGGAATCTAGTAAGATAAGAAAGCCACTATATTTATTATCCAATTCAAGGAAATTCGTAGCAATAAATTACATATTAGTTACATTCCCTCATTACATAATTCTGACTAATAGCTAAAACCCATCATCAATAACTCATCATAATATCATATACATATAGAAAATCAAGGAGACAACAAGAGTAGAAAAAAGCAGCCCTAGTCCAGCCCTTTTATAAAAGCAATAAAAAGCAAAATAAAAACAATTACCTAGTATAGGAAACTATCATCAACCTCATCATCATCATCATCAACGGCCTCATCATCATCCGAGCTAGAATCACAATCCAAATTTGAAGGGATGTTATATTCATCACGACGCCAATCTTGAACACAAACTAGGGCTTGAACCGTTGAGGGTTTCAATGAGCTACGATTAGGAGATATAGTTTTCCCCCCTACACTAAAAGCCGACTCGGAAGCCACCGTACTAACCGGAATTGTTAGAAGATCTCGTGCCAATATTGCAAGCTCCGGAAATCTCACGGCATTTTGTTGCCAATACTCTAAAATATCTAGCTCCATGTTCAAATCAAGCTCCGATTCCTCCAAATATGACTCAAGTTGGGACTTTTTTGTTTGAGTCCTTGTAATTCTTGAACTATAGCTTTGATAATCATCAAAGAAGTTTTCATCTTCAATCCTACTACTTGTAGTAGAGGGAGCAACAATTGGGGAAGTTGAAAATGTTGACTTATACTCATTATACAAAGATCTTAAAGTGTTCAACACTTTTTCAACTTTACACATAGCATCATCCAAACCATATATCTTGTCAAAACAATACTCCACAAACTTTAACTTAAACCTTGGATCAATAATTGTCGCACAAGCTAGATATATGTTATACTCGGACCAATATTTGTCAAATTTTTCCAACATAGGTAACACCATTTGAGCAAAAATTCATGTGGACCTTTAGATGTCTCAAGTAAACGACGATGCACCATACATGCTCCCTTAAAATACATGTTAGAAGTTGGAGACTTATTGGCCGAGAACATACATGTAACATCATAAAAGAGTTTCAAAAACTTGTGAACAACACTCAAATTTTCCCATTCATCCTCCAAAGGCACATTACTCTTGAAAGATGCATGTAATGACCCCAAATGAATAAAAACATCTTTGTAGTAAAGCACATTATCAAGCATCATATATGTAGAGTTCCAACGAACTTGCATGTCCATACGAAGTTTCCTCTTAGCCTCTAAATGAAAATGCTTTTGAGCGGTATCATAAAAGTCCTTGCTTCTAGAAGATGATCTTGTAACAAATTTTACCAAGTTTCTAATCTTATCTAATATGTTCTCAATACAAGATAGACCGGATTGGACAATAAGATTGATGATATGAGCACAACATCTTATATGAAAAAAACAACCACCACTAACCAACATACCCCTTGACCCAAGACGATTTTTCATGTGCTTAACCATCACATCATTATAACTTGCATTGTCAACCGTTAAGCTAAGCACTTTGTCATCTAAATGCCATTGATTAAGAAACATAAAAATCTCTTCGGAGATGCTTTGTCCATCAAAGGGGGGTGACAATGATGTGAACTTAATAATCCTTTTATGAAGTTTCCAATCATGATCAATAAAATGGGCAGTTATGCAAATGTAATGTTGCCAAGTATGTGATGATTTCCAATTATCAGTTGTCAAACATATTCGTCCGGATGCATTCCTCAAATTTTTTTTAATTTTCTCTCTATAAGAGGCATACAAAGAAAAAAGGTCTCTAGTTAAAGTTGCTCGACTAAATGGTTTAAATTTAGAATTAGCCTTTAACATCATCAGCGGCAAGCAAGAAGGTAATAAATTGAAGATTTAGAATTTGGGAATTTTTTTAGGATTCATCATTTGGGGGAAATAGGGAATTTTTAAAGGGAATTTTTTTTTTTTTGAAACTGACGTTAGAATTTTAGAAAGTGTAATCTAATTTAGGATAAAAAAGCCTCATAAGTGTAATATAATTTCAGCCCTTTTTAACTTAGACCCAACCCTTTAAATCCCATTATTTAATAGCCCTTTAAAAGCCCGCCCCATTTAAATGTTGGATGGGTAAAACCCTTTTATAAAAGGGCTGGACTAGGGCTTTAAATGGGCCCCTAACCCATTGAACAGGTCTAATTATGACTAGCAGCATTTACAATGTTGATTTTCAGTATCTTGAATATAACTAGTTTGAGTTAGTCGTACTCAATTTTGAACTTAAGTAAACAGTCGTGTCATTGTTATTGTATGGAAATATGGATGCTTTGGGTAAAGATTGAACATATTCTACATTCAATTTTCATAACAGCAGAAAAATATGCTACAAAAATCTGAACATTCTAGAATCAATTGACCAATCAAAGGTAGAGAAGAGAATTGAAGAAAAACTTACAGAGTTACAGTAACAAAAGGTTGAAATATAATTATATGGGACTTTATCTTAATAACTAAAAAGTCTAAATCATAGAGCAAGGTTAAATTCTATGAAGCAGCTGTTGACTATGGTATCAATCTGTCTAGTGGGATGACCCTCAAAGCAGTTATGTTTGAGAAAAAAAAAAAAAAAAAAAAGCAAATTTTAGCCACAGAAAATTTGGATGACTTTTCAAGTTTTCAATTAATGACGTTGCAAAATTTTGAATTATATATGAGCTTTATAATTGATTTGTTCTCTCAGAAGCAGTGCAATCTTCCTTTCAGAAGGTCTGAACTAAATAATTGGATCTCTTGTTTGGTTGTGTTAGCTTTACTTGCACATTGTTCATTCAATTTTCTTCTGAAAGCAAGATGACAACTTTGTATGGTATAGCTCTTTTATGGTCATTTTTGTCTCTGATCATTACTTGCATAGCTTTAGATACAATCACTCTAGGTCAATCTATTCGAGATAATTCTTCGGAGACTTTAGTGTCTGCTGGTGGAGATTTTGAGCTGGGATTCTTCCCAGGCACTAATGAGAAGAGATATGTCGGGATTTGGTTCAAGAAAATCCCAAGTCCAACGGTTGTTTGGGTTGCCAATCGAGAAACCCCCATTCTTGATTTTTCTGGTGTGCTTCAGGTTACCAACAACTCTGTTCTTAAACTTTTCAATGGTTCTGGAGGAGTCATGTGGTCTACCAATACAACAAGATCAGTAAAGAATCCAATTGCGAAGATTTTGGATAATGGAAACCTTGTTATAAGAGATCAAGATGATGACAACCCTGATAATATCTTATGGCAAAGTTTTGACTATCCTAGTGATACCATGCTGCCAGGAATGAAGTTGGGAAGGGATCTTGTTACTGGGTTTGATCGGTTTCTGACATCATGGAAAAGTAGTGAGGATCCTTCTCCGGGTAGCTATACATATAAAATTGATCCTCATGGATATCCACAGCCTTTTGTTTTTAGAAATGGTTCTGTTGAGCTGTTCCGGGATGGCCCTTGGAATGGTGTTTGGTTCTCTGGAACCTCTATGTTACCAGACGATACTTTGGCCAGCTTTGTTTTTAGTAACAAGGAGATGTATTATACCTATACAATGTCTGACATCCCAACTAGGAGGACTTTGAATATTGGTGGAAGTATTCAACGTCTTAATTGGAATAATAATACAGGTGATTGGGAACCACTTTATAATAAGCCAAATGATAGATGTGACACTTATGCATCCTGTGGCTTATTTGGTATTTGTAACCTTGCAAATTCTATTCAATGTCAGTGTCTGAAAGGGTTTGTGCCAAAGTCACCCAAAGATTGGAACAATGGGGTTTGGTCAGGTGGGTGCGTTCATAATGGCCTATTAAACTGCAGCATTAACAATGGGTTCACGAAATATTCCAATGTCAAATTGCCTGACACGAGATATTCCTGGTATAATACGACCATGAACCTAGATGAATGCAAGCACAGATGCTTGCAGAATTGCTCCTGTACAGCTTATGCAAATTTAAATGTCATAGGTCGAGGAAGTGGTTGCTTGCTTTGGTTTGATACTTTAATGGATTTGAGAGCTATAAATGGCCCTGGACAAGACCTTTACGTAAGGGTGTCCTCCAACTCTAGTAAGGATTTATTGCTGATGCTGTTCCTTAAACTTTTTTTTTTTATCTTCAGTTTTGATTTTCTATGTTAAAAAATTAACATTCTTATAAATTTTTTGTTTCTGGTCCGAACTTTTTTTTTCCTGTTTTGAACTGTCATTTCTGTAGTTGGTGGAAAAAGACGAATCTGGATAGCAGTAGGTTCCAGTTTATCAGCTGTCTTGCTTATATGTGGCGCTATTATCTTTTTTCGAAGGCAAAAAAGGAACGAGGGGAGGAAAAGAAGTCAGTAAAAAACTTATGCTGTTTTCTTTTTATCTGAATCTCAACTGATGTTTGAAAGTTCAACATCCTGTGGTTTTAACTGAAAATTTATTTTGTAGTAGCAGTATAACTTTCTAAGTCTGAAACATGCTGGTTCCACTGTAGGAAAAAAATTGTGCTTTGGTCAATCTCATAATTATTCTACCATTTTTTTTTTTTTTTTGATTTCTTATCTGTGGTCACAGGAAACATTGAAACAAGGGAAAGTGAACGAGAAAACCGTAGCAACAAAAAGGAGTCGGAGTTGCCAATATTTGCCTTCGGTGTGGTAGAGAAAGCTACCAATTACTTTTCACCCAGCAACAAGCTTGGAGAAGGAGGCTTTGGGTCTGTCTACAAGGTATCAGATTCAGTCATTTGCTTTACTACTTGATTGTTTACAGAGGCACTGGCCAATGTAAGTAAATACAAGTATTACTGTCAGAGACTCCAATGCTGTTAGGAATCAAGTTGGGCAACTGATATCTGTTATATTGTTTGGTGAACATCCTTATTGAAAGGACGATATTTTTTATGATATTTCATATATTTTTATTAAATAAATGTGAATTAGACAGGTTTTACTTCTAAATTGGTGTACAGTTCTGATTGCCACGTCTAATAATTCCCAGGGATTGCTGAACAATGGGGAAGAGATAGCAGTGAAAAGGCTTTCAAAAGATTCAAGACAAGGAATAAATGAATTTAAGAATGAGGCTTTATTTATTGCTAGGCTTCAGCATCGCAATCTTGTGAGACTTATTGGATGCTGTGTTGAAGCAGAAGAAAGGATTTTAATCTATGAATACATGCCCAATAGAAGCTTGGACCACTTCATATTTGGTTTGATATTCTGTGGACTTTACATCCATGCTTATTTTTTCACTTTCATTGAAACTTTTTTCTTTCCTTTTTATTTTTTTATTTTTTTTTACATGCAGAATAACTAATAAGTTCAGTAAAATTTACGGTGTTTGTCCTGAAACTGAAGCTTTAGATTAGAGCATTGACAATCATTAATACAAAAAACTAGGCATTCTTTGCATTTAAATCACTATGAAATGATTGAAATCATCCAAATTTACAGCACCCATCACTGGCAACACACGATTAATAGAAAAGCTTACAATTCTGATGTATTTGCAGATGAAACGAACAATTCTACATTGGATTGGACAAAGCGTTTTGATGTAATTAAGGGGATTGCTCGAGGTCTGCTTTATCTTCATGAAGACTCTAGATTGAGAATAGTCCATCGAGATCTTAAGGCAAGCAATGTATTACTTGATTCTGAGATGAACCCAAAAATTTCAGATTTTGGCTTGGCTAGAAGTTTTGATGGGAATGAACACGAGGCAATGACTGTCAGGGTAGTCGGAACATAGTAATTTTCCTACATCACTTTACACTCCTTGACTTGTTGTACCTTATCCTTATGTTGATGACTAATTACATACTTTGTATGTTATTTTGTGACAGCGGTTATATGCCTCCTGAATACACGATTGATGGGGTATTTTCAGTAAAATCTGACGTCTACAGCTTTGGAGTATTGGTACTGGAGATTATTTCTGGCAAGAAAAATAGAGGGTTCAAACATTCAGATCACCAACACAACCTTCTTGGACATGTAAGATCAGTCGTACCTTTCTCTGGTTGCAACTTTTCAACTCTTTGTTTTCTAATTTCAGACTGTATCTTATCAACCATATCTTCTTTCAAGCATGCAACAACTTTAACAACCTTTTTAGGATTGAGACAGGAATGTAGAATTTGTGCAAGTTATTATATTTGATAAATCATATTTTACAGGCAATTATCGAAACATTCTTTAACATGGTTAAAGTTTGGTAAGTAAGTTGGTTAAAGTCTTAGGGTGATACCAAAGGGAGAAAATTACGTCTACATCATTTATCCTCCATATAAGTTCAGGCCCGTATCTAGGGCAGGGCAGGTGGGGCAACCGCCCTGGGCCCAATGTTAAAAAACCCAAATTTAGTTATACTTAAGGCCCTTAAAAAAACCAAAAAACTATAAGATGTCTGTTATCAAGAGAAGTCAAACGGTTATGGTTTTCTTCCCCCTAATTTTTCGCACCTTTTATTCAGTTGCCAAACTATATTTAATTTACACCTCAAAAAAAAAAAAAAAAAAAAAAAAAAAAAAACATTCAATCGATCCCTTTTTTGCTAGTTCTGTTTCAAAAATTCAATACCTCTTCTAGTCTTTCCAAACCTACATTAAATCCTTTCAAAATAAAATCTTAATTAACTCAAATTACTTAACTAATGATGAAAATTATCATAAACTATCATATATCTCTTCAATTTCAATGAGCCTTTTTTTTTTTTTTTTTTTTTTTGGAAAACGAGCATTTTTCGATATATAATCCTCCTTTTATTTCCATAATTCGCCCAAAAAAAAATTCTTCTTATATTTCCATACATATGTTTTCTGAATTTGGATTTGTTTGATTGGTTTCGTTCAATAATCTTGGGTAAAAGTTTTTCAGTCCCTTTGTGTTAGATTGTTAGATAATCCTTAGATTTCAATTGATTTCATATGAAATTGTAAAGACCGTTTTCAGTTGATGGGATGCACTTGCGTGAAGACATACTTTTGTAAAGTTATTAGTTGGTGAAAGAATAGGTGACAAATTAAGAGCATTTTTTTTTAATGCTTCAGCTCTAAGTATATTATACGGAGTAAGCAGTAAGAACATTGGCTGTTTTAGTTAACTATTATTGACTTTACTTCTAAAAATGCTAGTAGAAATTGTTTAGTATGAACATTTAGACTTTTACTTCAATATATTTATATGAAATGTTTTATGAGATCGTTTTTTTTTTTTTTTTTTTTTTCTGAGAAATTATGAGATTGTTTGTTAATCATAAGAAAAAGTACCATTTGTGGGCTTTTTTTTTTTTTGCCCCTTGAAGTTTAATTATTTTAAATAATATGGAGTACTTGTTAGTTAGGGCCCCAATTTATATATTCGCTCTAGGCCACCAAAATCTCAGAAACGGGCCTGTATAAGTTGAAGATATATTTTCGAAGATCTTTTCAAAGAAGTTTACTCATTTCAGCTATAATCAGTGCTGCACTTTCCCTTAAAACAATTCGATCTATTGTGTTCTATCTCAACTAAAATTTGGTCTCCTTAAATGTGGTAGACCAAGTAGAACAATGTTGCTTTTTAACTTATCTAAAATACTTTTCACTTAAATAAACTAATTGCTGAAACATATTTGAGTAAGTTGAACACAATGCATGGTTCGTGCAGGCGGATGCACGATCCACATGGTGCATCTCTTCCAAAAAAAGGCGGAAAGAACATTGCATAGAAATATAAAGAACATTTAGTTTAAGTGAAAAGAACATATTATAGAATTGTAAAGAACATTGTATAGAAATGTAAAGAACATTCCGTTAAAGTGCAAAGGACATGTTATAAAATTGTAAAGAACATAACGTTTAGTTAAATAATGTTCTTTACCTTCATGTTCTTTGATTGTCAGAATAATGTACTTTTATTTGTGACATATGTTAATTGTTTATTTTGAAATGTTCTTTGAATTTTGTCTTTAGATTATGGTGGTTGAATAAAAATAATGTTCATTACATTATATTATCATTAAAGGTGATAAAAAATTCGGGTCGGGCTGGGCTATAACATAATATCTCGTGTCCAAAAAAACCCGGAAAAAGTAGTGGGCTTTTCGGCTTTTTTTCGGGCCGAGTTTGGATTTTTTTTAGCTAAAAATGCAATTTTAGGCTTGTCTAAACCCGCCCTATTTTCGGGTTGGATCGGGTCTGGTCTGGTCGGGCTGAAGTTGATCACCTCTAATTATCATGTTTTTAATTAATATTACGGATGTTCTTTAGATATATATAAAGAACGTGAAGTTGGATGTTTTTTTTACAAAATAGGTATATGTTCTTTATAAAACAACTATATGTTCATTACAATACAACTCTAATTTGGATTTTCGACTTTTTTTTCGGGCCGAGTTTGGATTTTTTAACTAAAAATTCATTTAAATTTTTAGGCTTGTCTAAACCCGCCCTATTTTCGGGCTGGGCCGGGTTGGGTCGGGCCGAAGTTGATCACCTCTAATTATCATTTTTTAATTAATATTACGGATGTTCTTTAGATATATATAAAGAACATGAAGTTGGATGTTTTTTTTTTACAAAATAGGTATATGTTCTTTATAAAACAACTATATGTTCATTACAATACAGCGATATGTGATGTTCTTTATGAAAAAGATATTTGTTCTTTACAAAACAAATGTATGTTCTTTACTGAACAACGGAATGTTCATTCCGCGTTTTCAAAGAGAAAACGGATGCACGGAGCATCATGCATCCGCCTCCATAGAAAAAATTTCAAGTTGAACAGACCAACTAACTTGATTTTGTCTATGTTATGTAGACATGGATGCTTTTCAGAGACAAGAAGACTTTGGACGTTGTAGAACCATCAATTCGGAACCCAAACTACGAATACGAAATGCATCGATCGATACACTTAGGCTTGCTGTGCGTTCAACAGAATCCAGAAGATAGGCCTAGTATGTCTTTTGTAACCGCCATGTTAAGTGGAGATAGCCAATTGCCAGAACCTAAAGAACCTGGCTTTTATTTTCAAAGGAATATGCCACATAATTCTGTTTCAAGCGACGCCCATTCAAGTTCAAATAATGAAATTACTATGACTTTGATATCTGGAAGGTAGATTAATATATTTATATACTTACTATGTTATATGGACTCCGGAACGGGTATCGGACACAGACACATGTTCAAGTGTCCGATTCAACAAGTTACAAAATTTTAGGACATGAGGACTTTGTTCGATATTTGGACACGGGTACGGGGACATGTCAATACGTCACTTAAATTTATATAAATGAATTGTACGTCTACCCCTATTTTTTTTATTTTAATTCTTTCCTCGATAAATTCTCCTAATAAATGACAATCTTCTTATCTCCATCTTCTCTATATTAATAGCGGTTTTCGAACAAGATATATTTTTCTTTCATGTTTCTTCTCTTTTTTCTCTCCTCACTTAATGGAAGTGTCTGAGTGCACATTGAAGGATCGGACGCGTGTCATGTGTCCGTGTCCGTGAAGTGTCGTGTCGGCACGGTGATATTAGCCGTGTCCGATTAACATAGTATAATTATATGATGATCATATTGTTAAACTGGGATGACTTTGCTAAATTCTTTGGTTTATAAATTATTATCTAAGCTTCGAGAATTTTAATCATGTATTTGTCAAAAAAAAAAAAATTTAATCATGTATAATGTTGTGAGTTGTGACTAACTACAGCCATTACAGATGTACGGTTGATTGCTCAAGAGATAGGACTGGATTTCAATTGATCTGCCTAAAAAAATATTGTCAAAAAAGATTACTTTCAAGCTTCATTTCTTTATTCTTTATATGACATTTAACTAGGTGTCAAATTAAGCAAAAATGGTTCATGTACTGGCCGCGATTGACACTTCTAGCTAAGGGCGTATTCAGCGTTAGCTTTTGAGTAGCTTTTAGGTAGCTTTTAGTGGTTTGACTTGGTCAAACCACTACTCAACAAAAAATGTGAGTGTTTGGCAAAGTAGTGGTTAGGGTAGCTTTTAGTAGTGGAGGTAGCTTTTGTGAAATGTTAGAAATATTAGCTTTTGAAATTAGAGGTAGCTTTTCAAGTAGCTGTTGAAAATTTAATCTATAGTTTTAAAAATAAAATATTGATTTTTATATGTAACAGCTAGTCAACCACTACTTTACCGAACACTCATATCTAAATTATTTATCTTCACAGCTAACAGCTTGTTGACAGCTAATAGCTACCTCCACAGCTACAGCTACCTTCACAGCTATATTTTGCCGAACACGCCCTAAGTTAGAGTAACATCGATCTTAATCTTATTTGACGGTGTACAAAGAGCTCATCACACTACCATATCTTTAACTACTTTGATCTTTTCAAAAGTTAAATCTAGATCGAAATCAGATTAGATCAGATCATGTGAATTGAACATAAGTAATAGTAAAATGTAAATAGGTGTTTGTCAAATCCGAAGTAGCAAGAATAGTTGAAATTGTAATGAAACACAGACTAGAATCACAAGAAAGGAGGAAGAAATTAAGGATGGACCATGGAGGTGGAAGATGATGAAGATTCTTTTTTTTTTTTTTCAAATGTTAACGAAATTTATAATCTTGTCATCAAGATATCTCGAAGATTAACCGGGGCTCCCTCTTCGATAAACAAAGTATAGCAAAACTATAAATAAATCAATAAAAATGATTATTCTGTATATAATGAAAAACTAGTGTATGACTTGGATTTGCTCTAAGTAATATTTTAAATAATTTCTTTTTTATGTTAGATGATTTAAAAGACTTTATATTATTTTATATTTTTTTAAAGGCTTTCTAATTTTTTTTTTTAATTGTGATTAAATTAGAATGCAATGACAACAATAACTTTTTTTTTTATTACTCTAATACTTATAAGTATTTAAATATAAATGTGGATTAAGGGTCTATTCACATTTACTGAACTAAGTTGAACTGAATTGAACTGAACTGAACTGAACTGATTGGAGCTAAACTGAACTGAACTAAACTAAACTGAACGAAGCTGAAATGAATATTTTATGAGAGAGGGAAATTAGGAGTTGAACTGATTGGAGCTGAACTAAACTGAACTGATTGGAGCTGAATTGAACTGAACTGATTGAAGCTGAACTGAACTGATTGGAGCTGAACTGAACTGAACTGAACTGATTGAAGTTGAACTGAACTGAACTGAAATTAAGTAAATGTGAACAGGTCTTAAGGCCCTATTTCAATTAAGTTATTCAATTCAGTTCAATTCAGTTCCTATTTTCCTTCTCTCATAAACAGTGCAGTTCAGCTCAGTTTTAATGTTTAAATCTCGACACCGGTGTAAAAAGAATACAAGTGGCACATAGATAATTTTAAAACAAGTTATTTACAAGTTTGCCATTGTTTATGGAGGAGATAAACTTGTAACCCAAAATTACAATACGGAAATTTTGTGTAGAACTACCCTAAAGATAGGGTCATTTGTGAACAACAACCTTTTTTTTTTTTTTTTTTTGTTTAGAACTACCCACAAATTTGAAAACATTTGGGTATCACTACCTATTAACATTTTTCGTCCAATTAATACGTTATCGAAGCCCACTTTTTTCACTTTTCCAACCCAATTAACTCCCCCAATTTATAAAGGTTTTAATTTACCTAAATTAACCTAATTAAGGTTTTAATTTACCTTAATTAACCTAATTAAGGTTTTAATTAGAATTCATTTTAGGGTTCATGAGTTTAGTATTATTTGGGGATTTTTATTTCTAAGGTTTGGGGTTTAATTGAATTGGGGTTTTTTTTTGCTTATTTTAGTATTAATTGGCCATTGTAATTGAAAAAAGTGAAAAATTGGGCCAAAATAACATTTTAATTGGATGAAAAACGTTAGTGGGTAGTGCTACCCAAATTTTTCCAAACTTGCGGGTAGATCTAAACAAATAAAAAAAATGGGCAGTTGTTCACAAATGACCCTTTCAGTTCTACACAAAATTTCATTACAATACACTGCTGTGGCAAAAAATACTTTTAGTTTTTTACAATTTTTTATTCTTCCACCAACCCCACCACCTCCACATTTTATTACTTTCTCCAATTTCTCCTAAAACTCCGCGCATGAAAAAATGGAACGAGTATTTAAAAACGGAGGGAGTACTCCATAGATGATACCCTTTCTCTCCTTGCACGTGTCATGTCGAGCAAGCATTGAAATTTTACATTCCATTTTTTTTTTTGAAATCCGGAGACTTTTTTTTAAGGCAAACGGGAAAATTTATTAAATCAAATCAAGTTCCGCCAAAGATTGAAAACTTTGGGGGAACAATTCATACAAACACGTTCAGAATTAATCTCAGACTCCCATCTAGCAACTAAATGGGCAACGGTATTTCCCACACGCCTTACATGACAACACTTAAAAGAAGAAAACACCACACTAATATGCCTAATATCTTCATAGAAAGTAAAAATAGGAGCAGCTCCTTGTTGATTCTCAGCAACAGCACGAACGACATTCAAAGCATCACACTCAAGAACTACATAAGCATAGCCCAACCTGCTCGCAACTTCCACCCTGTATCTCGCTGCAGCCGCTTCAGCATAGTCTGATTGCCATCTACACCCTGTCTTTTGCACAGCCACGCATAACAAAGCCCCATTCTCATCCCTGATAACCACACCAAGACTCACCCCCGCATTACCAGACACATAAGCATCCACATTAACCTTCACAAACTGTTGCTAAGGTGGTTTCCATGTTATATTTGAAGGAGCAGCCGAGCAGCAGACCCTGCCACACACACACGACCACCAACCTTCACATTATACACATCATAATCCTCACAGAGCTTAACAAAACCCATGGCCACCTGAACACCATTAACATCACTATCTCCATTGAAAATAACCTTGTTGCGGCAATGCCATGAAGCCCAGGCTAAACACATAATAACACGAAGCTGAGGTTTCTCTACCTTGCTCACCAACCAGCAAAACAGATCTGCAAAAGACTCGTGGGGGGCTTCAGCAATCAGAGCACCGAACTCACTATAATTCCAAATATTCAGGGCATGCTTGCAGTAGAAAAGAGAATGGATTATGGTTTCTCTTTCAGACCCACAGATGGTACACACACTTGAGTTGCGAATGTGACGTCTATACAAAACATCCAAAGTACCCAACGATCCTTTGCAGGCACGCCACACAAAATGGTACAGCTTTGGGGGTCCTCCTAAACTCCAAACCATTTCCCAGACATCCCTTTCCCCATCACCATAATAAAGCTCCCACGTTCTCATATGCCCCAATAATCTTCCTTGCCAATAAGTTGAGCGCACACTATAGATACCGGAAACTAATAAAGCTTAATTAGGCTATCCAAATGGACAAAATTTTACATTTCATTATTTACGTTTTTTATTTCCTTAAGCCTTTCAGTGTGTAGAATCAAGAATGCTAATCAATTAAAAATCTTGTTAATACGGAGTACCACCAAAAGTTCCACCACAATTCCACAAGTATCTGAAATTACTGCAAACCCTCCAAAATGTCACCAAAGTTCTGTATCATCACAAAAGTTCAAAGTTCTACATCACCTTTTTTATGTACCACAAAAACGCAAAATCAACTATGAGTCTCTTTTCATTCAATAATTGAAATAGACAATAGAGAAGGCAAAGGTATTGACAAAGTTCAGATGTAAAACTACCCATAGGGCTCCAATATTTTATATTAGCATTATCAGTCGACAAAATTGCACATGTGCATTTCAACCATGTGCTTGTTCAGTACATGAATGAACCGACTCTAGTGAGCTTCGTCCTTAAAATAGAGGTAAAATCGTATATACATGAGTGCATCTAATAATCTATCTATGTCATATTTACATTCCATCAGATTCTTACACAACAATACAACATAATATCAATGTTACATATGCTTATAAGATGCCAAAAAAATGAGAAAAGTTTATGGTTTTCTCTTCTCAAGTACTGAATACTTTATCAATGACTTCTTTCAGGTTCTTGCATCCCACTACCTGTAACCCTTCAAAGCCGAGAGCTGCTATGGCTTTTTCAGCTGACTTTGGAACAATGCATGTTTTATATCCAAGTTTAGCCAAAGTATTAACCCTTTTTTCAATTCTCGAAACCTGCAAAGAAGTTTTCGGTCAAAATATAGACTAACATAACATTCTAAGTTAAGAAGGGGGTGTGAATAAACAACAGACAATTTATGGAGCATTATATACAGGCTTAGAAAAATCAGTGGTCAATTGGTCATAGAGAAATAGATTATGTGAGATTATGTCACTTCCTCAATAGGGCAAGCATTTTTAATAAATTGTTGGAAATTTACTTCAGTTGCATATTTATATTGGCAAAAAAATAATTTGGCAAGAGCCTCATACTTACCATTCGGAGTTCACCACCAAGGCCAATTTCTCCAATAAATGCTACATTATTTGGTAGAGGGAACTCCAGAAGACTGAAGAAGGCAAATGTAGATATGTTACTTCGAATTTGATTACAAGAAAAGGATAGCTATAGTTTTTTTAGTAATATACACTTTACAGAACTCACGAGTAAGGCATATATCACCAACCAAAAACCAAGACTCCTCACCAAGATGACAAGAAATAAAAAAAAGACTCTAGAAAGAATATGAAAAGGCTGGACAACACAAGTCTCTAAAAGTGTAGTGGAGAGCCAAGAGAAATGGTTGGATAAGAGCTTAGAATCAGGTATCAGTACACTACTGCGGTCATACCAAACCTAGTAACATAATTTTCTCTCTAAATGCCAGAAAATTTGGTGAGACAAATGAGCCAACAAAAAAAGAAAACATGCCTGCTGCAAATTGCCGCTGCCACAGCAAGATCTCCTGCAGTTTCAGTGAGAGATACTCCACTAACAACATTAAAAAAAACACTCTACAAAAAAGAAGTTACATTAGCATATAGCACATACAGAGACGAAATTCTAACAGGTTACAATTACCATGAACTCATAACAGTTAAAAAAACAAAAATGAATTATAACAAAACTATATCCAGAGTACCAGACTCTAGCTTGGAAATGAGTTCCACACACTAGTAGAAAAATGTACATTTGCGTCGCCATATTTGCGTCACTCATTCTAAGGAGCGAAGAAAATGTTTATTTTTACCATCCTTTTAAGTTATTTGCGTTGTATGTTATTCAAGAAGCGACGCAAAACTCAAGTGCATTTCAGCTTTCTCTCATTTGCGTCGCTCTTATTTATTAAAGCGACGCAATTAATAAACTTATTTGCGTCACTCATTTGTTAATCAGTAAAATCAGTAATACATTAATCATCAGGTACATGAAGCTAATATATTAGCATCATGTATGTTCTTTAAAACAGAACAATGGCTTGTACAAATTTAGAAACAATTAAATTGGACATCATGTGCCCATTGTTCTGTATCCATTGTCACTGATGAGCAAGCATAAAACAATTTTTTTTACAGTATGAGTTAAAATGGGTTATTTATTTGACTAACACCCTGTTTTTGACTTTTCTCTGATCCTTGTTAGTCTAGTGGTTTCCTAATCATACAATGGGATTGATACTATTTGTTAAAAAATATAAAACTTTTAACAAGTCTCTTCGGTAGTTCACGAGTCTTGTGTACATATAGTACGAGTCTTGTGTACATATAGTATGAGCATGGTGCTTCCGGAAATGCTTCTGACTTGAAGATCAGCTGCTCAACGGACGTATAGGCTTTTAGGCTACATTTCCTAATGGAGGAGAGGATCTAAGAAGTCCTACACTCCCTTGCAAGAATCCAGAAAACTAAAGACACATTGTAATCTTTTCAAATATACATATTGCTGATAACCTAGAGCTTTTTGGCATTTGGAGATGATCATAAAGGAAACAAAGGGAAACAGTGCTTTAGGTTGTTCGGTTTAATTTGTATTGAAATAGATTTTCTGAATATTCCTTTCCTACAGATTCCTACCTAATGAAAGAAAACTTTTCCTTTCTTTACCATCCATTCTACTCCATCAAAAAAGCAGATAGACCAATTCAAAGACGCTGCTGACAGTTGTTCAATGCATGGAACGAAATTCTCCATTGAACTAACCAATTGAAGAAGACCCTAATATTAAGAAATCAGTTAATATAGAACTTATACTCTTAAAAAAAGATGCTGAAGCCAATGAATAGTGATGTAGAACTATTTATCATGGCTCTACATTAAACCACTAGTGATTTGGGTATTTTATACCCGGCCAGGTGGCCCAATCAGAAAGCGCCACGTGTCCTCCGTATAGGTGCCATTTGGACCTATGGAATGATGACACGTGGAGGGTGGACTCTTCTCCGTCCTACGTGGACTGAAGGTCCATCAGGGACCATTCAGGTGGCGACACGTGTCACTCAAAAAGTGCTTCAGAATCCTTTTGGGCACAGTGACACGTGTCACTCAGGCATTGGCCCTGGGATGGCGGCCTTCTAAGGCCCAAATCCCAAGGCGCCGCAAAACGGCGTGACCTAATTCCTAGGTCACCAGATCCTAGGAAGGCACACTCTTCAAAAGGACCTTATAAATAGGGACATTATGTCATTTATGACAAAAAAAAGAGAAAATTTGGACACGCAATACGAGACAATACGTCACTTATCACACTTTACCTGAGCTTGGAATCCAAGCAGATAACTTTACTTCCGCACGTTTTATTTTCGAACGTTTGCTGACTTAATCTTCGGAGGTGGACCCCCAACCATCCGGAGGTCCGTTTGCTTTGCAGGTACAGGCGTCCTCAGTTGAATCCAGTTTCAGTGTTGTAACTCTCCCGAGGAACAAAAACCCCCGAAACATTTGGCGCCGTCTGTGGGGAGAGTACCTCTGAAATGGCTTCACAAGAACATGTACCAAATCCGGAGGCCATTCGGCCTCCAAATGATGTACTGGTCCAAACGGACCATGACTCAGGTGACGACGCTGATGTCGAAACCTATGTGGATCCAAATGGATCCCTCATCTCTAAACGCATCCGCAATAAAGAACGGCGGGAGCGTCCCCATGTTCAGGCAGGACCAAGCAAAACTGCTGGTCAGCCAAAGAAGCCCTCGGGGCGGCCGGTTGATCCTTCCCAGGCGGCAGGATCAACTCCCGTCACTCGGGATGAACTAATGACTCTCCTGAGCAGTCTCAGGGGAGAAATCAAACAACTCGCCTCTAAGAAGTCGCCTGCCCCTAGAAAGGAGCAGTCGGCCAAGAAGCCAGCCCAAGCTGGCAAACAGAAGTCGGTCAGGGACCGTCAGCCAACTCCTCATCCTGCCCCTAAGGAGAAGGCCCAGCCCCAATTTGATCTCACTCGGCTCCGTTTCCCAGAAACGAGCACAAGAAAGCCCATCCGGCATGTACAGCCGGATGGCAGCAAGAAGACGTTCTCTAACGCTCGGCAATACATTGAGGAGAAGAGAACTCAGCTATCAGAGTCGGCTTCAACGTCGACTTATCATGATAGCTTTCGGAATACCTCTGTGAGGTGTTCCCAGTCTGGGTTCAGTCTGGGCCTCATGTGATTCAATCCGCCCAGTACATGGCACCGCCACTGTACCAGGCGCCAGTAGTACCTTACATGCAGCCTACCCTCTACGGGGGACAGGCGGCATACGGCTATCAGCCGATGGACTGGCAGCTTAGGCTGCAGCACCTTGGAGACCAACCCTCTGCTTTCTCCAGAGAAATAACTAAAGCCGTGCAGCCGGCTAAAGTTAAAAACGTTCTGGTTGGAGCCTATGACGGGACCTCCAACCCAGAGGACCACCTGTTGGCATACACCCACCTCATGTATTTATAGGGGTTAGATGATGCCGCATGGTGTCGTTGCTTTCCAGCCACCCTGAAGGGCATAGCCCAGCAGTGGTTTGGCAACCTGCCGGCTGGCTGCATAAATAGCTTCAAGACGCTTGCGTTCTTGTTTGCATCAAACTTCTCTATGAACATCCCTGCCAAAAAGACAAGTCTTGACTTGGGCAATGTACAGCAAGGAGATAGAGAAGGTTTGCGATCCTATGTCAGGCGGTTCAATCTAGTCCGAATCCAGATTCATGGGCTGTCTGATGAGGTCGCCTTCACAGACTTCTTTAAGGGTCTGAAGGACGGGTCTACTTTTAAGTACGAACTCGTCCGCAAACAAATCTTTACCCTACAAGGAGCCTTGCGAGAGGCGGAAGCCTACATACAGGCGACCGAACTCTGCTCCTCCAATAAGCAGTCCGACCATAAGAAGTCCGACCGGCAGAAAGAGAGTCGGCCTGCTCAGCCGGCTCCTAAGCCAGAAGAGAGCAAAAAGAAAAAGCAAGTCTGGGCCATTGATAACTCTGATCAACCGGCCCAGAAGAAGAAAAAAAAGTGGAAACCGTACGTCCCAAGGTACGAATTCCACAAGGACTGCTGCTCCATCCTTTTGGAAATTAAGGATCGGCTAACTCTTGAAAAGCCGACTGCTATGAAAGGTTCCGCTGAAAATCGAAACAAGAACAAGCATTGCCATTTCCATGAGGATGTTGGCCATGACACGAACGACTGCTTTAGTCTCAAGCGGGAGCTCGACCGTCTGGCCGACAAAGGACAGCTGAAGTCCTATGTGAAGTCCAAAGTGACTTCAAAAGCAAATCCGGGGCAGTCCAAGAAAAAGACTCCCCAGCCTGCTGTGAGTGCCGAAACTGATGAAGAACCGGTGTACACCATAGCAGGCGGATTTGCCGGTGGTGGCCCGACCATTCGGGGTACCAAGGACCATCTGAGAAAGATGGTCAATTCTGTTGAGGAGGGGGATGCAGCTAGCACATCCACCTTCCCTAAAGTTGTCATCACCGAGCAGGACAGAGGCAAAGTCCGTCGGCCGCATGATGACCCTGTTGTCATTGAGTGCAAAGTCGCCAACCAGCTGGTTGGCCGAATTCTGATTGACACAGGAAGTTCCTCTGACTTCATCAGCCTCAAATGCTTATCCAATCTCAAGTACAAATCGGATAGCATGATGGAGGTCACCCACACCTTAGTTGGGTTTGGGGGAGGACTTGTGCACCCAGTCGGACGAATTGACCTACCTGTCCGTCTGGGAAGCAGGGGAGACGGTCGGCACATGACCATCCGTTTCCTAGTGGTTGAAGAGCTCACGACTTACAACCTCATCTTTGGCCGACCCACTCTTAATGAGTGTAAGGCCGTCATCATCCCTGCTCTCATGCTACTCAAGTATGAGAAGGATGATGGAACAGTTGGTTCCCTTAATGGGGACCAAAAGACGGCTCGAGAGTGTTACCTCTCGGACGTCAAGCCTGCGGCCGCAGCATCCGGCCGGGGCAAGCAAATGATTGACCTCGACGATGTCGAGGAAGAACAGTCGGCCCCACCAGCCGGAAAGAAAAGAAAGACTGATCAGCTGGTGGTGGTCAAAAAAGAAAAGCAATAGCAATCACTGACCGGGGAACGGTCGGATGATCTTCGTCCCCAGCCTGCTGGTGAACACATTGATATCCCTCTGGATGACAGCCGTCCAGAGCGGACTGTTAAGGTGGGGACGATTGCCTTTGCAAAGCTGGGTGAAAACCTTCACCAGCTGCTCAAGGAATTCAAAGACATCTTTGCCTTTGAAGTGGAGGAGATGCCAGGCATCAGCCCGGATCTCGCTGTCCACAAACTCGCCGTGGATCCTAAAAAGAAGCCCATCCGGCAAAAGAAAAGAAACCACGGCGAAGAAAGAAGTCGGGCGGCAGCTGCCGAAGTAAAAAAGCTGTTAGATGCCAAGTTCATTCGGCCGTGCAACTTCCCTGAGTGGGTAGCTAACGTTGTGTTAGTAAAAAAGCCGAATGGAACTTGGCGGATGTGTGTTGATTACACAGACCTCAACAAGGCATGTCCAAAGGATAGCTATCCACTGCCTAAGATCGACAGTCTGGTCGACTCAACAGCCGGACATGCCCTGATGAGTTTCATGGACGCCTATTCAGGTTTCCATCAGATCCCCTTGTGGAAAAAAGATCAAGAAAAGACGGCATTCGTCACTGATCAGGGGTTGTTCTGTTATACGGTGATGCCGTTTGGTTTGAAGAATGCGCCTGCTACCTTCCAACGAATAATTAATACGGTCTTCATTAATCAAATCGAAAGGAATGTAGAGGCGTACATTGATGATATGATAGTCAAATCCAAACAGCAGGCGGATCACCTTGCTGATCTCCAAGAAACATTCGCCACACTCAGGCGGCATAAGGTCATGCTTAACCCAAAAAAGTGTGTCTTTGGTGTTGAGTCTGGGAAGTTTCTCGGATTTTTGATTGACCAAAGGGAAATAGAGGCCAAGCCTGAGAAAATACAGGCGGTAATCGACATGCAGTCGCCCCGTACTGTGAAGGAAGTGCAAAAACTAACAGGTTGTCTGGCGGCCCTGGGGAGATTCCTCAGCCGGTCAGGCGACAAGTGTCTCTACTTTTTCCAAGCAATCAAAAAGAAGACAAACTTTGAATGGGGGGATGATGCAGAGGCGGCCTTTCAAAGGCTAAAAACTCATCTGCACTCTTTGCCGAGGCTTGTCAGCCCTTTGCCTAAAGAGAAGCTCTTCATGTACTTAGCCGTCTCTGATCATGCCCTCAGTGCCGTCCTCTTAGCTGAAAGAGACGGCATCCAGCTCCCGGTGTATTTCATAAGCCATGTTTTGAGAAACGCGGAGCTTCGGTACCCCATGGTTGAGAAATTCGGCCTTGCCCTTTACATGGCCATTAAGAAGCTTAAACCTTACTTCTTGGCGCATGCGGTAGAGGTCTATGCTGACCAACCGATCAAACGGCCACTCACAACCTTGGAGTCTTCTAGACGAATGCTCAAATGGGCGATTAAAATGCAAGGATTAGAAATCACTTACGAACCAAGGAAGGCAATAAAGGGACAAGCATTCGCTGACTTTATTGTCGAAATGACAAGGCCGGTTGTTCCGGACAATACAGACCAGGTTTGGAAAGTGTATGTGGATGGGAGCTCCACTGTGAACGGCTGTGGTGCGGGGATTATCTGTCAATCTCCTGAAGGAGATAAGTACAAATACGCACTACGGTTCAAGTTTCAGGTCTCTAATAATGAGGCCGAGTATGAGGCCCTGCTGGCCGGCATCCGGTATTGCAAGGCGGCAGGGGCGAAGAAGATATCCGCCTGCTCTGATTCTCAACTGGTCGTACTCCAAGTTAATGGAACGTACGAGGCCACTCATCCGGCCATGATAAAATATTTGCAGGCGGTCAAGAGTGAAGTTGGGTCACTTGAAGAATTTCATCTAACTCAAGTGCCCAGGTCTTCAAACAATCAGGCGGATGCTCTGTCCAAGTTGGCATCATCCGCCTCCTGTGAAACGCCTCGGTCAGTTTTCTGGGAGGTCATGGAAAAAAGAAGTATATCTGAGGAAGACCCCATTGGAATTCTTGACCGAAGCTCAACCTGGATGGACAGCATCCGGGCCTATCTTGCAGACGGCACGCTCCCTGACTCACCACGGGAGGCGGCTGTTCTAAAAAAACGAGCAGCTAACTTCGAGTTGCGACAAGGAGAACTCTTCAGGGCTGGCTTTTTGAAACCCCTGTTGAAGTGTGTTACCCCTGAAAAGGGGAAGGAAGTCCTCGAAGAGTTGCATTCGGGATTCTGCGCCTCCCATATAGGCGGCAGATCCCTCACAGCCAAGGCCAGGCGGCTTTACTTTTGGCCAACTCTGGAGTCGAATGCCATGGAAATGGTAAAAAAATGTGACAAGTGCCAAAAGTTTGGCAAGCTCATCCATCGTCCGGCTACAGACCTGACGGCCATCCACAGCCCAATACCCTTTGCCAAATGGGGCATGGACATTCTGGGGCCATATACAACTGCACCAGGTGGCAAGCGCTATATATTGGTGGCTGTGGATTACTTTACCAAGTGGGTAGAGGCTGAGGCAGTCAAAAACATCAAGACTAAAGACGTCATTTCCTTTATCTGGAGGAACATAATCACTCGTTTCGGGGTGCCCATGTCTATGGTTTTTGACAATGGTCCTCAATTTGAGACGCCTCAACTCAAGACTTGGCTGGGAGACCAGAGGATCTCAAGCTTCTTCGCATCAGTCGGCCGGCCGCAAGCAAATGGCCAGGTCGAAGCCTTCAACAAGTTAATCTCAGACGGGATTAAAAAGAAAATTGAGCGGGCTGGTGGCCTTTGGGCGGATGAATTACCACACATCCTTTGGTCCATCAGAACGACTGCTAAAGGGGCAACGGGAGAAACCCCATTCCTAATGGTGTATGGTGCAGAAGCTGTTCTGCCCATTGAGCACTATGAGCCGACCCTTCGAATCATGTTGTATGATGAAGAGGCGAATTGGAAGGCCATGCGCCTAGAATTGGACTCACTTCCAGAGCGCAGGGGCAATGCTGCCTTGCGTCATGAGATATACCGTCTGAGAATGACTCGGGCTTACAACAAAAGAGTACACAAGCGTCCTCTCAAAGTGGGGGACTTTGTGCTACGGAAAATAGAGGCAGTCGGTAGGGCGAATGAACAGGGAAAGCTAACCCCAAATTGGGAAGGCCCCTACCGAATCTATGAGGAGGTAAGAGAAGGCACCTACCGCCTGGAAGAACCAGACGGCAGGCAGCTGCCCAGAACTTGGAATGTAGACAACTTGAAAAAGTACTACTTCTAAGTACGAATGTAAAGACCTCAATTTGGTAATCTCAAGTTTTGATAATGAGAATATGCCTTCATTTCCCAACTTATCTTTTTATTTAAGTTTTTTAAGTGTCGCCTGTACCAAATACAGACGGCCAATATGTTTAGAAAGCGTCTGCCCCAACAGCAGACGCCCCAATCCCTCTGAAGGAGCCGATTGTTTTAGAACAGTCGTTCCTACGAAATTCATCAAGTTTACACCAACACTTGACGAATATTTACTTAATCATTTAAGAGGCCTAAGGCCAGATAAAATCATGATGAGGCCCATGGCCGGATGTTAATAAACAAAAAGAGACCGAATGGTCACAGTCTGCTCCAACATGAGTATGACCGTTTGCTCCAACATGAGTCAGATAACCGGCGACGTCCATTCGGGCGAATTCGTCGAGGAGAAGCATCTCCCATTTGGGTGGCACATTGCTCTACGAATATATCAAGCGGCCCTACCGAATGCTAAGGCAGCATTCGCAGTCATTTGTTTTAATCGAAAGTGAAATCTAAAAGACCTGAATTTTCTATCTGTTCTAGCGCAGTTCAGAAATGGTCACTGTTTCATAAGTAGAGGCTAAGCGAGGCATAAAGCCGGATGCGCCTGTTATTGCTCAGGGGCAAAACAGGCGGAATATTTGATTAATATACAAGTTAAGTTAACTGCTTAGCACTTATTGAGGCTATTGGCCGGATGACGCCTGATCCTTGCCTATGGGGCAAGACAGGCGGACAATTATTTTTAAAGAAAATTGGTTAAGTTACAAACTTAGCATTTTATCTCAAAGAGGCCTATGGCCGGAGGCGCTTGTTTTTGCTTATGGGGCAGAACAGGCGGAGGTTTACCCTTAGCAAATTAGCTAAGTTGGAAATTTGAGTTAGTTCAAGCAAATGGCCGAATGAACACTTATGTTTGTCAATTCTGGATGGACGTCTGCCGCGTGGTTTGGGGCAATCACCATAGTGATTGATTGACTTAGAAACCATGCATACTCTTCTAAGTATCAAAAATTTCTAAGTCAATCAATCCAATAAACCGAAACCACTCGACATCCGTCCAGGGGCAAGAACGTTCGCATGGTATACAAGTTATAATACTTAGCCAAAAACATGCAATGAAAAATTCAAAATGCAAAGGACAACAATATGGATAACTTCAGCCAAATGGCCGAATGATTCAAATTAAAAAGACCAATCGTCACCAGACGATTGGTTAAGATTGTTATCTGGAAAAGCCAGAAAGATTGTCAAATTACCCGACCCCTTGGTCGGTAAAGATACAAATACTTGGCACGCAGGCCGGAAAAGAAAAGTACATGGCCATTCGGCCGCAGAAAAGCATAAAAGCTTAAGTGATCAGGGGAGAGCCTCTTCAGTGGCAGCCGGCCTGTCGTCCTTCGGCTGCTCTTCATCCTTTTTCTCTTGCTCCTCCGCCTGATCCTCCTCCTCGCCACCAGAGGACGACTCCCCAAAAGAGTCGGACCCAGAACTTTCCTCGGCCTCAGCATTCTCAGCCTCTTCAATAAGGCGAGCGTCGAATGCTTTGCTGGCTTCGTCAAATTTGGATTTCCAAATCTGATAGTCCGAGTCCGTCTGTACAGCCGCCCAAGTGTCCCGCATGATGGCTTCATAATTGCTCATCATTTGCTTAACAAGAGCCTCTCTCTCTTGATCAGCCACGGACTCAAACTTGGACTTCAGCTGATGCTCCTAGTTGCTGAGGCGCTGCTCCAGGCGGCCCACCTTCTGCTTGGCTCTCTCGGCCTCTTCTTTGGCATCTTGAAGAGGCTCGAGCTTCTCCTTAAGAGTTGTAATCTCTTTCTTAAGGGAAGTGATGCGCAGGCGGGCCGAGTCCAGGTCCTTCTTCACCTGCATATTGGCTTCCGCCTGCGAATACATCATATCAAGCGTCAGATACTCATTCTGAGCAATATCAAATTGAGCTCGATCCAAGGCGGACTCGGCCTGAGCTTTAGCGACTGTTACCTCTTTGGATTTCTCCTTGAGGGGTTGCTTGAGCCCTTGGACGCGCAGCATGGCCTGCAAAAGAGCCGAATGGTTAAAACCAGGCGGAAAAAAAAAAATAAAATTGCTTGAGCTAAGACTCATACCTCGCAGAGGTTCCCCAAGATGCCATCCAAGTCAAGGGTGCCGACTCCTCTGACAGACGCCTTGTCGTCAGGATCAACCGCCCTCAGCATGGACTTGGCCATCTGGACTACAGTCGGCCTCTGCACAGGAACTGAGAAGGAAAGAAAGTTAGAAAAATAACTTAAGTACATCTAAATGGAAGAACAATAGAGGCGAATGGGTTTTACCGTCGTCCTTCTGTTCCTCCTCTCTCCCCAGGCTCCTCTTCTCTCCTGCTGAGCCGACAGCAGTGGTGGGTTTCTTGAAGCCACCCTTCAATGCCCTCTGGGCATCCGGTTTGCTGATCTCCTTTTCAGCTTCGAGAGAAGAGGCGTCTGGGCCCTTCTTGGGCTTATGAGCAACGTGCTTCCGGCCGCCCTTGCCGGATGCGCTCACATCACCCGCCCTAGTCTTTTGGATTTTAGGGTCGGATGGTTTTGAAGGAGATTTGGAAGGCGCACCCTACATCAATACAAGACAAACGCAAGTTAGAAATCATTCGGGCAAGTTAAATATTGGCCAAGAATGAAAGTATAACAATTTCCTACCTTGGAGGTGCCGCCAGTTCTCTGCTCATCCACTTTGGTGTGAGTGGTTGCTTCTGCCCTGTTTAGGACATTCGACCTGTATCGAGCAGCAGATACAGCCGGTTTCCTTGTGGCCGAGAGCTTCTCCATTGCTTTGTCTGCAAAAATGAACAAGTGTTAGCACCATTAAACAGGTACTGAAAAGCAAAAGTAAATTGCATATAAAACAGACGGCCGACTACCTCTCGGCATTTCAGAACTTAGCCCACAAGCGGCTAAGAATGTCCCTTCTTCAAACCACTTGTACAAAGGGAGATAGCATTGAGGGGTGACCTCCTTCTCCCCCTCATCATTCGTCCACACGGACACGGTAAACAACCCCGCGTCCATGATCTCCTCCTTTGTCCGCCTGGGAATAGGCGGCAATGCGCTCCTGCCTGCTAGGAGAGGTGGATCCTTATTCCACCTGTTATACTTTTGGTTCAGGCGGCTGTCGGCAGACTTGACTATGTAAAACTTAGTCCTCCAGTCTTTCCACTTGTTCTCTTTGCCAACCGCCATCATGTACCCCTTGCAAGTGGTCAAGGTGTACCAGCCCTCGCCGCCCCTAGCAGGCGCCCTGCTCAGATAGTGCATGTGGGCGAACGCTTCAAAGCTCGCCTCCACCTGCAGCATCTCACAGGCGGCAACGTACCCCAGAATATTGATCCAGGAGTTGGGTACAAGTTGCCAGATACCCAGTTGGTATCTGTCCAAGATCCTCTCCACGGCCGGATGGAGAGGGAAGCGGAGGCCAGCCTGGAAGGCCGCTTCATAGCAGCCGAATGCTTTGTCTTGATAGCTGGCCAGGCTCGGCCAGGTTATGGTGTCGCCCTCGTTAGGGATCGACAAAGTGTAGCCATAGCCTAGGACGACCTTGCGCCTAAAATAGGCAAGGCCGGATGCCATGGCGCTCCGCCTGCCTGGCGGAACATGCTGATAGTAGGGGGCTCTCTCCAAGCGCCTGGAAGCGCTCGGCTCGGCCTAGCTTTCCCCCCTATCCACTGCCAGGGACTCTCTGGCAGAATCTATTTTTGATCTAGCCTCCTCTGAAGTTACGAAGGCATTCTCTAAAGAAGATGACGAGGCCGACTCGTCATCAGAGCTCTCATCAGAGCTAGGGGACCGCCGACTGGTGCCAACGGGGTCCTCCCCTAGACTCTCTTCCGGCGCCTGTCCAGAAGGCCCGGGTTGATATTCTTCATCCACCTCCCCCAGGATTCCATCACTGGGAGTTCCACTAGATGTGGGCGAATGGTAATAGGTGGGGGTAGGAGGAAGATAGGAAGGGCTGTCAGGGTGTTCCGACAGCTCATTTCGAGGCACTCTTATTGAGCCGTCTGAATAAACAGTCGACCCATCTGAATGGTAGAAAACTCCATCGGAGCTACACTGCCTTGTTGTTCTTTTGATTCTGGCCATAGTGTCCTGCACAGACACGGAAACGGTCGGATTCGGAGAAGTTCGCAAAGCAGGGTCTTTGGCCAAGCATTCGACACTGCTAGTTCTAGATTCAGCCGTCCCCGGTGACCGGCTGATCACTATCCTACGCCGTGCCGCATGCAATTGGGGAGCCATTTTTTCGAAAACAAAGAAAAAACTGAAGAGTAAAAAGAGAAAAAAAACAGGCGTTACCTTAGAAGAAGGGAGAAAGACGCCTGGTTGATTTAAGAACAGTCGGACTGTTGGCCGAGTGTCGAATGCTTGAAAAACGCTTAGGGAATTTTGAGATTCTTTAAGTCAAAAAGTCCAAGATTCTCCAGAGATTCGCCAAGGTGTGAATCCAAGGGGGGTCAAACCTCACTATTTATAGGGGGGTAAAACCCTAATTTTTTCCCTCCAGTAATTTTTGAATCTGACCACTCAGATACTAACACCTGTCACAGGAGTCACGTGCAATGCACGTGACCCCTGTGAGGGGCAAATGATTTGGGTATTTTATACCCGGCCAGGTGGCCCAATCAGAAAGCGCCACGTGTCCTCCGTATAGGTGCCATTTGGACCTATGGAATGATGACACGTGGAGGGTGGACTCTTCTCCGTCCTACGTGGACTGAAGGTCCATCAGGGACCATTTAGGTGGCGACACGTGTCACTCAGGCATTGGCCCTGGGATGGCGGCCTTCTAAGGCCCAAATCCCGAGGCACCGCAAAACGGCGTGACCTAATTCCTAGGTCACCAGATCCTAGGAAGGCACACTCTTCAAAAGGACCCTATAAATAGGGACATTATGTCATTTATGACAAAAAAAAGAGAAAATTTGGACACGCAATACGAGACAATACGTCACTTATCACACTTTACCTGAGCTTGGAATCCAAGCAGATAACTTTACTTCCGCACGTTTTATTTCCGAACGTTTGCTGACTTAATCTTCGGAGGCGGACCCCCAACCATCCGGAGGTCCGTTTGCTTTGCAGGTACAGGCGTCCTCAGTTGAATCCAGTTTCAGTGTTGTAACTCTCCCGAGGGACAAAAACCCCCGAAACAACTAGTACCAATGTTTGATACTCGACACTCTGATATGGATATGAACACTGGACATTTCCTGTATTCAAATAAAAACATGCATAGTTTCCCTAATATAATCGAGTCTAATACCTGGGCATATACTCATGTCCAACATCACTAATTGATCAGATTAACATAAATGCAAATTGAAGTAGGCACAATATCTTTTCACAATATGCAATGAATTATGTTTTGGGACACTGCATGTTCTTGAAACATAATGCACCGTTGACAAGATAATTATAAGATAATTTTTTATAATTATATAACAGGATATTATATTCTCCATTCTGATTGACATCATCTTAACAATATTATCCTGCAACCCACCATTCATCATCCAACTATATCATATGAAGTATAATTTATAATTGAGAATTTTATGGATGCAGTATGGCTCCTGACTGAGCTATGGTTGGTTGAAGATATATTTAGCCTTACCCCAACCTTATTTTTTTTTTTTTAAAAAAAGAGAGTGAACATGAAAAAGAATTTAAAAAGATGAAAGACTAAATATGAGACTAAGACACTTTAGAGCTACAGCATGAAGCACAAGGGTAGTAGTGAAGAGAATGATTACATAGTCTTGCATTTTCAGTCCTGCTTGCTTTTTAAGAACCTGTAAACAAACGATGAAAGCATAAATAGTTCATCCATTGCACTCAATAAAATGAAAACATTCAACTACCTTAATGTGTGGTGCTATCACCCTTCAAAATAAAAAATAAAAATAATAAAAAAATGTGTAGTGCTATCAACTTTCTACGCCATTATGTGTGAAACACTCAGTCTTCTACATAAATCCTACTTTTATCATGCCTGTCCCTAACCAAGTCACAATGAAATTCTTTGATAAAGTTTCTAAATAATCATCAAGTCGTCAACTAATAGCTTTCTAAGTTAGCCAAACAAACTGATATTATCTTTGGTCAGATTAAGATACCTAGAAAGAAAAAAAAATACACATCTAAAAAACATTCAATTCCTATAATAAGTAGCACCAGCATAAAATTGTGATCTGCCAACAAACTAGTAACAGTTGTTATTTATGCTTTACACCCTGTTTTTTAGAAGATAAAACAGAGTTCTTCCCTAAATTAATGCTTCACAATCCTTAACCGAAGCATTTTTCAACAACTATACAGTGAACTAAATTGTATTAATCCAACTGTGAAAGTAACGTATGTTAAACACTACCCTAGGGCCTAGGGGTACATATTCCAATAATTTTCAAGTAGAAAGTCTTGAGGTTCATGGTACCAGTCGAAAGCTTTTTAAGGAACTCATCGTGATATTTTCACGGAACATTCTGGAACCGCTATAGCCAAACAAAATCCAGGATATTTAACACTTGATGGAAATATAGACCTGTGGTCCAACATTTAATGAGGTACCCCTTGTCTTAATTTCACTGTCCAATTTTTTTTTTAATGAATCTTTTCTTGATTGAATACATCGTTACCAACTGCCAAAGAAAACCAAGTAACAAGCTAACACCATCATGGTGATTATTGGATAAAACAAATACTTCCTCCGCTTAATTACTAGTTTGCTTGCCTTTTCACAGTTTTTAATGCACAACTTTGATTACCAATTCTTTAACTATGTATATTACTATATTAAGATTTGAGAGCTATAGTCAAAATTTCTAACCATTAATCAACGTACCATAACAAATTCTTTAACTAGTTTGATTACTATATTACAAATAGATTTGAGAGCTATAGTCAAAATTTACAAAGTTTGACACCCGAAAGGAAAATGTTGCAAATAACAGGGGGTAGTTATTCTAACCATTAATCAACGTACCATAACAAATAACTATATTTACTATCAAAGGAAAGATACGCAGGAACTAGACATGTATTGCAGCAGCAAGTGAAGAATAAAATTGCTGTTAACAGACATAAAAGTTAAGGAAGATCTCAGCCAAAAGACATACTGAAATAATCATATCATCTCTGCTTGTCGAAACCCCATTAAGATGCTTGCCAATAGAGTCGGCTACACATAATGCCTGTAAGTAGAAGTGGCATAAGAGTGTTGCAAAATCAAGACAAACATTTACCAGGCAACAGAAAATCAATTAATTTGAGTCGATGTCAGGAGGATAACTCAAGATGCTACTTTGTCTTGATCCAGTTGGTTGTCTCTACTTTACAACTAAGTTTTCAGTCCGGTGATTCTAATTACATAGCAGCCTTGCAAACAACCCTTAGGCTATCCTATTGGTTATATGAAAAGAGAGACTTATAGGAAGGAACTGTAAGACCACTGTTAGACGAAACTCTTAAGAAGACAAAAATGTTGATCAGCAAAGGGGAAGACATCAGTTTGAACACTATTTTTTGGTGCAAAAACAAAACACTTCCATCAGATTCACATGGGAACAGTATCTACCATATATTTTCTTGTCTTTTTAAAAGAGGATTGCAGTAGTATTAGGGGTCTAGGTGAATGGAAGGCGCCAGGGGGGGGGGGGGGGGGGGGTGAACAGCTTGTAGGGATAATATTCTTATAACAAGATTTATACCTGAACTTCAATAAGAAAAGTTCGAGAGCCATCAATGATTACAGCAACAACAATTCCAGCTAAATGGTCTGATTCTGAATGCTCCTCACTCATGAACATTTCACTAGGATTCAAAACAGCTTGCAGTCCAGATTCTGCCATTTCAAATACTCCCAGCTGCATCAGAAGTGAGATTTGAGAGCATAAGTATCTCAAGTAGGGGGTAGGGCATAGTCAACAGTGAGATAATATCATAATACCTCATCAGTAGACCCAAAGCGGTTTTTCACTGAACGAAGTAAGCGGTAAGTTGAATGCTTTTCCCCCTGAAACTCGGGTGATATCACCACATCATTAGATGCAGAAAAGTAGGCTACTATATTATTTGATGGTATATCACAAAAAATAAAACACTCTGTTCTAAGAAGTATTGTCAAACTAGTCACATTTAGAAAAGGCAAAAGCATACGTTAAAACCTTGCATAGTTGCATGATTTGCCTCTAACAATAATTTGTTAGTATCTTTCTCTCTCTCTCTCTCAGTTAGGGGGGGGGGGGGGGGGGGGGGGCGGGGGATGGATGTTTAAAAGTTCCTTAAACAAGCGAATTGAATTACAATTTAACAAGTGGTGATGTGTGGTCATATGGGGATCCTTATACAGCATTACACATGTAAAATCAGCCTTCTACAACATTCTTAATACTTTAAAAAAGCCTTGAATAACAACATTACACAATTAAAATCAGCCTCCAGTGACAAATCAGTGTGAAACCTGTTGAATCCTTAACAAGTTCCTTACGCTTGCAAATGGAATAACAGTGTAACAGGTGGCTTTGCAAATGGGAACTTATTTTCCACAATATATATGTGACGACGAATGAAAATTTTCTTAGATGAGAAGAATAACATTTGTAGGTGCCGTGCAGGGATCCTTATACATGGTGAATAAGTAAGCTCCAGTTGAAACATGTAGTAAGTGATGCAATAACACAACCGACAGTGTCATTTAAACTCAGTATTTTAAGGCCTTATACGCTCTAAGCAGATGCATTAAATGGACTTTTAAAGTCATGAAACAAGATGTGGATAACTGAATATGTGTTTTTTCCTTTGTTCTCAAGGATCAGTATGGGAAGAGAAAGAGAAACAAATACCACGATCAACATATAACTGTCTCATTAAACAAACCTGTGGCCAGTGGCGGAGCCACCTTTTTTGTTGGGTCACGTGACCCAACAAAAAAAAAAGAGCCATTAAATATTAAACATTGCATTAAATAACCACAAGTGCTCATTAGTCTAGTGGTTAAGGCCTCACTCCTCTATATTGTGGTCACAAGATCAAAGCCCACCAGCAGCATTTCCTTTATTTTTTGCTTTCTTGTTTTCCCTTTTTTTTCCGCTTCTTTTTTTTTTTTTTTTTTTTTTTTTTTTTTGACAAAAGAAACTAACAAAACATTAAAAAACATAAAACAATAACTCCCTGCAGCGAGCTGCACCAGCTAGAGAATGCGCCTCATCCACAGTAGATATAGAAACCTTGTAAATGGAGCATGCCACAAAAGAGGACAAAATACACCGGATTTCATCAACAATCCAAGTAACCAAGATATCCACCTTACTCGAAGCCGACAGCAACTGAATCATAGCTAAACAGTCACTGAAAATTCTAACCTTAGTGAACCCTTTTTTGACGAACATGTTGAAGACCCCAGAGACAAGCTAACAATTCAGAATGAAGAGCAGAACTAGCCATACAAGCCCTAGCCCCACCCCCCAAAACCTGGGACGAAATGGGATCCTGAAAACACCAACCAGCCCCCGCACGGGAAGAACCCGAATCCCAAGCACCATCACAAAAGAACAAGACATCATATATCTCCGAGGGAGCACCCTGCAAAATATAAGCCCGAGGACAAGGGGAAAAACCAGGAGGAGAGGAGACCAATACATTGTCCAGTTGGCGAGCTTTTTCGCTTCAAGTGCTCCAGGACGAGGGTAAATCAATAATAGTATACGGAGAATACACTTCCGAGCGGAATCTGGCCCCATTCTTAGTAAGCCAAATTGCCCAGCAAAGGCCAAAGAGCTTATCTAAATAAGTCCAGTTTTTAGAAGCAGCAGACTGCATAATAATCCCTGCAAACCAAGACTGAAAAGGGATGTAATCGACAGGAACCGGAAGAGAGCCCCAGGAAACCAAATCCCAAATCAACTGAATAAACTGACAACCACGGAAAATATGAGCAACAGATTCAGATGCACAGCCACAGAAAATGCAAGTAGGGTCAATAGGTAGCCCCTTTAACACAAGTGAAGACGCAGTTGGGAGAGCATTATGTAAAATCTTCCAAACAAATAACTTCCATTTGGGAAGAATCGGCAAGCCCCAAAAATGCTTCCACAAAGTAGGAGGCAAATCAAAAGAAACAGACGCCAAACGGGGAGAAAGTAAGAAAGAGTAGGCAGATTTAGTAGAGAACGAGCCATCCCTAGTAAACTTCCAGTACATGAAATCATCCATTAATTGCTTGGGGCGCTCCAAACTCAAAATAGTCGAAGCAATATGTTGCGGGAAAAGATAGCGAACAAGAGAAGTCTTCCATGAAAAATCAACAGGTGATAATAACTCAGCCACAGAAGAAGGTCTTTCCGACTCAGGCAGAGAATTCCTAAAAAAGACCTCCACCCCAGGAACCCAACAGTCATTCAAAATATTAACACAAGCACAGACCGAACCCCTAGATAACACCGAACAACCAAGCAACAAACCTCTACTACCCCAAGAAGGGCGAGAGCAAGAAATACGGGGTGTAGAAGAAAGTAGATTCGGATACTTAGCCTTCAAGGTTCTGGATACCAGGAGTTGAGGGTGTTGCATCAAACGATTTGATTGCTTAGCCAAAAGAGTATCATTAAAGGAACGGAAGTTGCGAATACCAAGCCCACCTAACCCCTTAGGGAGATGTAGTAAAGTAGAAGAGGCCATAGACATACCTCTAGCATCCTTTCCAGATTTCCACCAAAACCGGGAGATCAGGGAGTCCAAGCGATCACAAACAGAAGAAGGCACCTTAAAAACCGAAAGAATATGGTTAAACGAAGCTATCAGGATAGAATTTATAATTACCAACTTAGCCGCTTGTGACATCCTAAGAGAAGCAAAAGAAGACAGGCGTTGGACCATCTTATCCACCATAAATTGAAATTCTTTGCATTTACTTCTACCAAGATCAACCGGGACACCCAAATAAGTTCCAATAGAAGCCGAGGCTTTCAAACGCATGGAGGAAGATAAAAAGTCACGGAAGTCTTCCGGCGTATTTGAGCTAAACCGGATAAATGACTTTTGAAGACTAATCATTTGTCCAGAAACTGAGCAAAATTCCTGTATTACCGAAGAAATACTCTCACAAGCCGAGGGAGTAGCCCGGAAAAACAGTAAAGCATCATCGGCGAAGAATAAATGGGACATAGAAGGAGCCTGCCTTGAAACTCGCAGGCCTTGGAACAAACCATACTTCTCATCCCGACGAAGCATAAGAGAAAAGATCTCCATGCATAGGACAAAAAGATAAGGAGAAAAAGGGTCACCTTGACGCAGACCACAATGAGGTTGAAAGGCCTGAGAGGGAACCCCGTTCACCAAAATCTGATATGAAACCGTTGAGACACACTGTTGTAGAATATGGATCCAGTATGGAGGAAAACCGAAGCGCTGAAGAGCCTCCCATAAAAAATTCCAATTAACTCGGTCATAGGCTTTATTCATATCAAGCTTTAAAGCCGCCGAGCAGAACTTCGAAGAAGAAGTCTTCATGTAGGAAAGCAGCTCATGAGCTAAAAGACTGTTATCTGCCATCAACCGACCCGGGACAAAGGCTGATTGAGAATATGAAATTAACGACGGAAGAACCCGTCTTAACCTATTTATCAAGCATTTTGCAATACATTTATAAAGAACATTGCACAAGCCAATAGGACGAAATTGGGAAGCAGCTTCCGGATGATCAACCTTGGGAAGCAGAACTAAGAATGTGCGATTCCATTCTTTCAGTAAATAGCCATGAGAAAAGAAGTACTGGATGGCTTCAACAACTTGTGAACCCACAACAGACCAATGAGACTTGAAAAAACCAGCCGTGAACCCGTCCGGACCCGGAGATTTATCGCTACCAATATGAAACATAACATCCTTAATTTCTGCAGTCGAAAACGGCCTAGAAAGAAATTGACAATCCAAGGCTGACAAGGATGGAATTTCCAAGTTCTCCCATGAGCAATTCGCCGGGGCCGAAGAAGTGTTATCACAATTATAAAGTGAAGAGAAATACTTCTGTAAAAGAGTCGAGATATCTACCTGATCCGAGCACCAAACACCATTCTCATCTTTTAAGCTCAAAATTTTATTTCTGCGACGACGAACCTGCACCGAGCGAAAAAGAAGAGCAGAATGGGATTCCCCTAAAGCATCCCATCGAGTTTTACAACGTTGTTTCCAATATAAGAAAGAAGTCTGAGCCTGAAAAAGCTTGTCTTGTCTAATTTCAAGGAATGCCCTTCTATTAGGTGCATCCAAAAGATCATTCGAACCCTGCCTAACTGTCCCCTCCAAATCCTGCCAATCAATACCCCATTGCCGCTTATGGTCAACACACCAGGAAAGAAGGATCCTTCTAAGTTTGTCCAGCTTCCGAGACACCGAGAACATACAAGAGCTCGGCGAAAAAACCGCCCAACCTGATGCAATTAAGTATGCAACATCGGGAATTCCAAGACACCAATTGTCAATTTTATAGGGGCGCTTTCTCGAACCACAAGAGCCAGATTCCTGTAAAATTACTGCTGCATGGTCTGAAAATAAAATAGGTTGATGGAAAAGAGTGGCATTAGGATTTGAATCCAGCAAATCAGAGGTAGCCAAAGCCTTGTCTAATCTTTCAAAAGTAGGGTTCAGAATCTGTCCATTTGTCCAAGTAAACCGGGGTCCAGAAAAGGGTATATCCAACAACTGAGATGATAATTTCCAATCAAAAAAAGTATGACGACTAGGGATATCCCTAGAACCACCTATCTTATCATTCAGGTATTCCACTTGATTAAAATCCCCTAGGATAACCACATTTGGCACTGAATGCAAGATAACTGAAATTTCATCCCAAACTAAATGTCTAGAAGAAAGGTGAGGCGAACCATACACAAACACTACATATTTTATTGCTTGGCCAGGAACCATTATTTTACAGAAGATAACATGGGGTGAAATAGAGATGGGAACAACTTCAACCGGGGCAAACCAAAAAACTACTAAGGCCCCACTAAGACCTAAAGCATCTGACCCACAAAAACCATCAAAACCAACTACAGACAACTTTTGGACAGCCATATCTACAGAAACAAAAGTCTCCATCACAAAAATAATATCTACAGCAAAGTTACGGACTAAGGAAGTGATATAAGGAACCTTAGGGGAGTCCGCTGCTCCAAGCCCCCGACAGTTCCAGGCTGCAATCTTCATGATCCTTTGGATGGCTCATCCTGGGGAGCCATCATACCCTTAGAATTTTGAGAACCATCCGAACTCGAACTCGAACTTGAATCACCACATTTGCGCTTCTTAAAAGGTTTGAGAAACGACATACACACTGAGTTTGCATCCGACGCGTGACCATCCTGTAGGGGACCCACTGGCGAAGCTGATCGGCGTTTGCAGGGGCAAGCCACCTTAACCCAGTTCCAAACTTTATCCCCTTTTTTAGTTAATTTCAGAGTAAGAGGTTTTTTACCCTTGGATTTTGCTACTGTTTTATTCTCAGAAGGAGTTGCCGAATCTGACTTAGGCGAAGACTGAATAGAAATTGGAGGAGAGCATTCCATCGGTACCGGATCATCAGAACCTGGACCTATACCACCAAACTCAGGGGAAACGTCTCCAGTCACCTCATCAGAATCACCCGTAGATAGAGCAAACCCCTCTGCTGAAGAATCCGCCAAGTAACCTGGATCATCTCGATTAGGTGAAGGGATAGGAGAACCAAAATATTGCGACGGATGCTGAGTCAGAACAGGGGAAGCCGACTGACGAATAGGGGGCATCACCGCAGCAGGAACTCCCGGAGAAGAACCAACCCAATTGCTGGGTCCAGCTCCAAACGGGTCTGGATACACAGGACTTGAAGGCCCAAAAGGAGGAGGCGAAAAATGGCGAAGCGCCGTCACTAAAGTCGGAGGAATAATTGCACTGCCCAAGTTCAGATAAGGGTCCGACTCCAACATATTTCGATTCATACGGGAACAAGTAGAAGTATAACACCCTAGCTAGAGTTGAACCAAAAATCTGAGCCTCCAATTCAGAATTCGATATTGGATCTAAAGGAGTTGGCCTTGTACAAACAGAAGAAGGCCTCAAAGCAGAATGCTCCATACCCAAAGAGTGAGCACGCATATTTTGAGTGATGTCCAAATCCACTAAAGTAGGAGCAGGCCCAAGAATTGAATCGGCCTGATTAATGGGCCAAGATGGACCAGTTTGAGAAGTTTCTTGACTATCCGAATCCGAAATAGAAAAGGAATAGGATTGATCTGAAATGTTAACAGGATTGCCAGGTGTCGCTCCCGCATCCCTTCCTCTGTGATTAGAATGAAAAACTTGATGAGGTAGAATAGGACCCCCACGTGCCGCTAAATTACATCTAGCCGAACAGATATGAGCTGCATGATTGACATATGGAGGAGAATTATGCCATCCACCGCGAAAATCTGCCGCTTGAGAAAACGTGAAAGGAAGGTGGGCACGTGTCCTGTTTGGCGGTAAGTCTTGCCGACCCTGGGCCTCGAACTCCGACCGTACTGCTCGGTTGACACCAAGGTTGCGCCGCCAGACCTCATCTTGTTCCCCCCTGTAAACCCCAGGAATAGAGGGTGGAAAAAGCCCTGGTAAAGAGCGTCGAGGAATGTCTCCAGGAGGAGGAGACTCCAAACTTCCAATTCCAAAAGCATCATGGTCACAAGGATGAGAATCCCCTGACATTTCCGAAGGATCCTCATCGTTATGAAAACAAAAAAAAAAAGCTCCGCAGTCCAATTTGCCGGATTGGGAATAGTACCACGAATAGCATTTGTATATAAAGGAGTATCCGTTGGACCAAATAAAACACGTGCACCCCTTTCGTGGAGCTTACGAAAGCGACGCTCCAAGTGGAAGGTGACTTCATCTTGTTCCTTAGCACACGTAGTCCGACCGTGTCCGACAAACCCACACTTTTTGCAGAATCTAAATATGCCATTGTATTTAAAACGAACCCACGTAGCACGATTATCATAGGTAGGAAAGTAACATCCCGTAATTAATGGCAAAGATAGATCAACTAATAATTTAACACGAGGCCTAGGAATTGGGAAATCACCTTGTAATTCTTCCTCCATAGTAATGTCACCGACATGTGCAAGCACCGAAGCCGCCACCCTCGGTGTCGAAAAACGAATAGGAAGACCGACCACCGTAACCCACATATCAGCAAGGTTTAGGTTGAGATTTTCTGGGACCGAGTGTCCTCGAAGACGTTGTAATACCATAAGGCTGCCTTTAAGATGAACCCAACCAATATTATCAAGGTCTGCAGCATCATCGTCATTTCTGCAGAAGAACACGAAGTAACCATCATAAGGATAAACCACCACTGATTGACGTAAGTGCCAATATCTAGAAACCAAACGTTGAACTAAATCCACCGAAAAGTCCCGAGCATCCCACAGCCGTCCTATGACACAAAAGTCCCAACAAAGGTGACTAGTTTCATACTCCAGAGGCGGATAGGGAGTAGCTCCTATTCGGTGAGGGTAGACAAAGGTGGAAGGAAAAACACGGTCACTCATAGTGAAGTAGCTTAGAAGATAAACCTAAGTCAAACCAGAGAGTGTAAGAAGGAAAATGGAACAGGGGAACTTTAAACTTGACAAAGACAGAGAGAATTTTCTCTCACTAAAACTCTTTCTCTCACTAGAACTTTCCGCTTTCTTTGTTTTTTCTTTTTTTTGCTTTCTTTTTTTGTTCCTTTCTTTGTTATTTCTTTTTTTCTTTCTTTCTTTGTTCTTTCTTTGTTTTTGGTGGAGGCATAATATAATTTTGTCAAAGATCATATACTACCTATACGGCTATATATTTTTTTTAGCACGTACTTTTAATTTATTTATTACTCTCTAATTTTGAGAACGTATTTTTGAACACGTACTATTTTGAACATATATTCTCACTAAGTAACTTGTTGATTTTTTTTTTAATTTATTACTTTCATCCCTCAAATCTTACATTCTTAGTTCCCATTAGGTAACTTGTTAAAGCTCACCATTCTAAATCTTTTTCGTAATTTTATTGGTGATTTGTCATTATCTGCCACAAATCCTCCTCTCCCACAAGATATTTTGACAAACTTTTCAATAAGTCGAATGTACAATAAAATATTGTACATCCGTTATTAAGTTACCCTAAAATGGGCAAATATTACCCTTATATGAATAAAAGTTACCCTGACATAAATATAAGTTGCGAAGTATTTATGCTTTATTAATAAAAGTAATGGCAAAATTTTTTAAAAGTGACCCTAAATTTGATAAAAGTGTCCACCGATGTACAGTAAATTACTGTACACCGGATGTATACAAAAGTTTTGGAGTGACTTTTTTTTATTAGCTTTTAGAACATATATGCATTAATTATTGATTTATATCCGGTCGATTGGTGACAGTGAGTCGGTGACCCAGCACCCATAAAATCCTGGATCAGCCACTGCCTGTGGCAGAAGAAATATGAAAACGGCAACAAAGATGATGGCACCAGTAATTTTCCATCAAAACTTAATAACACAGGGCAAAAGATACCTCCATATATAGCACAGTATCTACAATGTGCTCCGAAACACGAGGACCTGCAATGTCTCCAATCTTGGTCACATGTCCAATATGTCATTAACAGAAATATACATGTCAGGGAAACAAAAGGACCTGTAGTATTTTCACACAACATGGAAAACAGTTTAAGATGAAGATAGGCTCACTCCAAGCTAACCGCCATTAGCAGCAAGACTGATCCTGGCCAACATTTGTAATCTAATCAGGGGTCTAATGACTTACACTAGACCCTTTGTTTTCCTGTCTCTAGAGTCTAGACTCTACACATGTATCTGACATTATTTCCAGCTTGCAGTGTAGTAAAAGGACAGGGTAAGCAAAAGCTACATTAACTATAGTCCAGAAACAGGTAAGTCCCACCATGCCCTCAGAGTGAGAGGGGGAAAGAAGAATGTCATGATCAAAAGCAAGAAATTCTAGGCAATTTATATTCAGCACAGTCTAACTGCTACAATGCTACCTTTTAAGTATGTATCGAATAGTTCGAACATTTAATTGGGATTCAAGTTCAATCATACCACTCTAAAGGAAAACAAAATATAACTATAGATATCAAGGTCTAGATATGAAAACAGGTGACTGCAATTGGTCAGACAAGAGCTAGAGTGCCAGCAGGCTAAACCATTCTGCACATGAGTGATAGAGGCTATACCATTGATTTGGTGAATGCACTTATTCACATGACAATCAAATTCCCTCCTAAAACAAAGGTCAATGGCTTTACTTCTTCACATTTCTATATTCCAACAAATTCATAATCGACTAATTGTACAGCTTCATACAGGCTACAAGTATTTCAATTATCAAACAGGAGACCTTGAACTAGCATCAATGGTATGCATCTTCATGTCTAGCTTCCAGCAAAATTTGTACTTCCTCCGTTTTATATTAGATGCATCACTTTCCCTTTTGGTCAATAAATTCTCTCTATCTCTCTCATATCACATGTGTCCTTTTTATTTTTACTCCTATCTCTCTACTCTAAAAATTGCCAAGGAGTTCACAATTTTAAAACTGATGCATCTAATAAAAAACAGAGGAACTAGTAGAAATGTCAATAAAAGCTAAAGTTGCCTAGTCATGTCAAAAGAAAAGGTCTTACAACATAAAACTGAAACTAGTGGACAAAAGCTTACTTTTATCAAGATATGGAGTTCACTTCATGGATATTAACCAAGTGAAGAATGTGGGCTTTGATGGTTCCACAATTTCTTTTGATAGATTAAAAATAAAATGTTTTATACTCCAATTGTTTCATAATAAAGTGCTAGTATTCTTTTTAGGGGCGTCCCACAATGTTGTGTCTGTTTTAATATCTCTATATTTATTTTACATAAGTTTACCATAATACACCTTTTTTTGAATCAACTTTTATTTATTTTTTTTACCTTCCCCATATTATATGTCCCTACAATTTCCCAAATTTTCGTGTCACTATTTACCTTTTCACCTTCCCCATATAAAATACCCATATATCCAAAGATTCACCAAATGTCATCATTAATTTTTCCATAGAAATTAGAATATACCACTATATTTAAGAATATTACACACTCTTACTACCTTGATTACTGTGAAAATTAGGAAACATGCTACATTATGGAACATAAGGAGTATTAACCTCCTTTTTTTTGGCATCGGTTTGACTATGTAAGTGGTTAATTGGAGTTAAATATTGTGTAAGTAGGGTTTGTTGGGAATTAAAAAGCAATAGAAAAGAGATAATGGGGTACTAGATAATATCTGCCTGATGTTATTACAGTCCATACTTACCAGCAGAATAGGGATGCCGGTCTTCTTTGAAAAACGAAGCAATGCTGCCGTACAATTCTTCAACTGTCATCACAACATTAGTATCAGTAGTCTACCTACAGCTACCCAGAGTAGGGCAAATACTAATGTAACTTTAAGAAATAGTCAACCTCTTTAGCAATGCTGAATAAAAACAACGGAAATTGATTTTGGCACACCCTTATGTGAGAAGAGCATAGAAAACTATGCTCTCACATAGAGGTGTGCCAAAATCAATTCCCAAAAACAACTACATCTTCCTTACTTTTCTTATTCTTTTTTTTTTTTTGGGAGATGGGGGGGGGGGGGGGGGGGGGGAGGGATATTTAAGCTTTCAGTTCTAAGCATAGCACTATGGCAGGAGCACAAACTCTAAAGTATATAGAGCATTTTAGCATTTCAGTATCACTGTATCAGACACTTTTAGACAGCTTTATCAGCTATTAGGTAGGCTTTTTTTTTTTTTTTTTTTTTCGTTATAGCACATAAATTAATGATACTAGCATTTATGAAAAATATTGTGTCCACATGCAAACACAGAGAAACAGCATACAGCCATTGAGCCATACATTCCGCTTTCTAGCTGCCAAACTAGGAAGTGGCAAAGACAACTGAAGTTTCTGAAAAGATAGTTTATTTTGAGTAATAATAATGATGAGGTGGCAATGAAATTAGGAAAGAATTCCATTAGCATCATAGAGTATTACATGCTTCAACCTCATTTGGGGTCAATTATGGGAAAAATCAGAGGCAGCAGGACAAAAAGAGGAAGAACTTACACAATCTGGTTATTATCAGCACATTAGGTACTGAGAAGTTTCTAAAGCACATTTCTAGCTCAAGCACATACACCCAATAAATACCTGCGACATTCCTCCTGGACTTCCCGTCACTCCTTGCAAATATATAGTCTGAAATCTGAATGGAGTCGATGACCACAGCCCGTGGGCAAAGAAGTGACACCTTTTTCAAAATATCCTATAAAATGAAGTAAAATCAATCTTTTTGGACTAATGGATTTCATAGCTGTAACCCCAAAAGCAAGGTTAGAAAACACCCACTTTAACTCCAATATCAAATTATAAAATAAATAAAAATATATACTACGTACAAGGTTTATGACAAACAATAAAACTACGAGAGTCATGAAGTAAACTATAGAGATCATCATTTAAGGCTTAAAACTTAGGGAAATATAGATAAACCTCAACATCAGTGCTTGAATACAGAAACAAGTCCTCTGCATTAATGCTCAGCCGATCTGCTCTGTTTCCAATTTGCTCAATACTCTACAAACAAATATGCAACATATAATGATTGGTGCCAAAAGAAATCCTTATAGCAAGATTGATGAGCCTGTAGCTTATAAGTGCTGAAATGTTTTATTCTTTCTGTCTAGATTAGTTCATTTGGCTTTCATGAATGTTGTCATCATACTGGGAGCAAGAGCAACTTGGATATTGTAAGTGTCCCTCTTCTTCCTATTTTCCATTCATGAAACACAAGTATTATAAGCACGAAATCATGCTGTTTCGGTCTTTTCACAGACACTATCCTCTTCACCAGAGATGTAGACCACCGGCGCGCTTTCAGAATCATCATGACTTTCTGCTATTAAGGCAGCAATCTTCATTTAGAATATAGCTCGTCAGTGAAACATAAAATATTGTAATCTTCAAGAATATGGAAAGCAAGCTGTGCCAAAAATAAAAAATAAATAAAAAAAAAAAAACTAAAAAAAAATATGTAACCACAAAGAACAGGTAGGGTAAACCCCCACCCGTCCCCCCTCCCCCCCCCTCCAATCCATACAAAACGAACACAAGGATTGCTAATTTCATCATCAAAATGTCATACCTGCAATAACAGGGTGCTCTTGCCAACGCCAGGATCACCACCAACCAAAATCAGTGAACCTAGAAAGATAAGATTTGTGACTGCATTACACTAAATTACTTATCTTGTGCACAGGGAGAATACAAACCATTAATAATAAGATTATATTAGGGAGAATACAAACCATTAATAACATTTTTCATATTCTCCCTAATCTTATCTTTGTGCACAGGAAGAAAAGAGTGAACATCTTAATTATGGAGGAATACTGATAATAATTAATAACACACAATTCTTATTAGTGGGTAGCTAGATTATTCCAATTTGTCAATGGAGGAAAAGGTTAAGCCTCTTAGCCTTTCGTCACTCATAAAAACACCGTGCCTTTTGTACACACATGAATCTAACAACCATGTCCAGATCTTTCTCTCCATATCGGGGCCATCAGTTGAAGATGACAACAACAGATCTTGTGTCAAAAGTATCCCTCAATTACGCGGCAAATCTATACTTGGTTGTTTTTACAATGAATGGTTGTTTCTACGCGATGAATTGAGTAATGAAGCAAACTTTTCTATCTTTAATTTATTTACTTGTAAGACCATAAATCTCCCTCTGATGCAAGCTGCACCTCGTAGTAAGCTTTTCCAAGTCAGTGCACCCTCAAATCACCCCCTGATTGTGTGTTGATGTTGTGTTTTTATTATTTGAGCGAAATTTGCCAAAGTTTTTTGTTTTCCTGCCGCCCTGCACACCCTAACTGTACTTGGGTCTCATTACGACCATTCAGATATAGTGATGTGTTTGTCTATAACAACGTCTCTGATAAATTTTCAGATAGGACATTTACTAAAATTTTATTCCGGGAGATAGATAATGGTACAAATACACTAACCTTTGAGCAGTCGTGAATTCCTAAGCTTAACTTAGAGGCTCTGGATCTTGTCTACCCTGTAGAGTATTTGATTGAATCTTGTCAACGACTTTACCATATTTCCTTGCATTCAATCTGTGCATTTGACAGTAAAGTTACGGAAGTTAAAGTATTCGAGCTTGATTTAGACGGAAAAAACTCGAGGCAGATTAATTCTTTGGATGGCAGAGCTTTTTTCCTCGGCCTTAGTTGTTGTACTTGGTGTTGGGAACAACAAACGAACGCGCCTAAATCAGGAGGAGGTATACAGGGGGATTGTATCTACTTTTGCCATCAATCTATAAAAGATCAACAATTTTACACGTACATGTACAAACTTACTTGATAATAGTTTAATTTTATGACACTCCGGCCTTGTTCGAGCTCATTAAGGCCTAGCAGCCACCCTGTATGGCTTATTCCACGAAATCAAAGGTTAGTGTTACACGATAATCGATTAGTCGAATCTTGAATTGATGAAATTTTGCTATATATGCTGATGTTTGGATTTTAATTTTTTTTCCAGGTTATCAACAGAAAAAGAATTGAAGAAAAACGAACACCTTGAGTTGTCGCATCACCAAATGATACAGCACGAAAGCAGGGTATCTAACCTTCCTCTACACTTGATAGAGTTGATTTCAAAGCATATGCACTTATTTGATTATTGGAATTTCCGAGCAAGTTGCACATCTTTTCGATCAGTATGTCCTCCGCGTCAATGGAGAAGTCACACCAATAACGTTGTGTTCCCTATGGTCATGTTATTTACGAACAATGGTGGATCATGGGGACTAACTGATCCATGCCAGGGTACTTCATACTCGAGTACTCTCCAACTATTTCCACACCCTTTTACCCTGTTTTATTCCAAAAATGGTTGGCTCCTCACCTATTCTAATCGACGGTCTTTCCAATTTTCCAATCTCATTACTGGGGAAAAACAGGATTTGACGCGTGTGTTATTTCATATGGTATACTACAAGAGGGGGGGTGAATTGTAGTAAGTTCCTAAAGCCTAATTTTCGCGAAATATAAAACAGTTATAGTTAGGAACTTTGATGAGTGTCATTTATGGCACTCATTTGATCTCTTTTAGGATGATTTTCATTCCATTTTGTAGCTCTTTTCCTTAGTTCTTCTTAGTTTTGCTCTTTATTTCATTAGTTTGTGCTTTTCGTAGTTAATTTCCTTGTTTTGTGCATTTCTTTGTTTATTTGTTCTTTTTCCCTTTTATTTGTTTGTTTTCATTTGTTTTCAGGTTATGATCGTGTTTCCAAATATTCCCGAGCCTTCCTCTTACATTTCTCATCAAGTTGGATGCCTCGTGTTCGCTTTTGGAGCTTCAAGTTTGAAGGAACGCAAGGAGCAAGTCAAGAGATCGGTGCACGTATGCGGTGGGGGCATCATCTTTGCCACAAACCCACCAAATTATCCATTTCAAGACTACCTACCTTGGTGTTCATCATCATCCCCAAGACGAGCGCACGAGGTTGAGCTAGGACAAAGAAGGGGATGTGTGAGCTTCCACCAGGTGCGGGCGCGCACGTGCAAGGTGCGGCCGCGCACCTGGGTGGTGCGGCCGCGCATCAGCTAGGTGTGGCCGCACCTGCCTGGGTGCCCTGTTCCGTACCCTTTTTCGTGCGCCCGCACCTCCCGGGGTCTCTTTTTGGACGATCTAACCGACTCTTCTTTTGTATCTTTCTTATATATAGTATTTCCTTCTATTTTTAGAGAGAGAATCATTCAGATAACAATTAGAGAACTTTTGATATCATATTTTAGAGAGAGAAACTCTAGGTTTTTAGAGAGAGAAATTCATGGTTAATTGTTGATGATTCAAGATTTCTTCATTTCATTTGATCTTTGATCAAGTATTGTAATGATTACTCTTCTTTGATTCAATATATAGTTTGATCTTAGTTGATTTCTGTAATCCCCCATATTTTCAACTTAATTATAATTTATTTATATATTATTCTTACAAATATTTTTATGTCAGTTTCATGAAATAAATTATTTTTATGAAAAGATTTAAGTAAACTAATATGTTTATAACTAATTTACAAACAATTTTAACTTAATAGCCCAAAACCTCAAATTTTACTCCTAATCTAATTAGGAAACCCCAAGGCCCAAATAAAACCCTCAAAAACCCTCACACTTCTCCTCTCTCTCACGTAAAAAAAAAAAAAGAGAAAAGCTTTCACCTTCCTCCTCCTTCTCCCTACTTTCACGAACAGTACAAAGAAAAAAAATAAATAAAATTCCTGAAGCTGCCGCCAACGCACCACAACTCCGGCCACCGTCTGACCGTCGCGCCCCGCACAACCAGCCGCCTAGCAGTCCGCCTTTCCTCTCTTCTCCTTCCTCTTGTTTTCTCTTCCTTTATTTTCTTGTTATTTTGATTAAAGCTTCAATTTTTATTTGATTTCAATTATAAAATTATTGTTATTAGGCTTTAATAGTATGTATAAATTACAAAAGATTATAAATTTATGGGTTTTGTATGTCTAAATTATTAAATAAAATTTCAGATTTTGTATTTTGTATATTTTAGGGTTTAAAGCATTGATTTTTCATGTTTTAGGGCTTGATAACATGTTAATCAAACTATCTAACCATACTATGTTTAAATTACATTAAAGTATAATTATTCTAATCATATATAAATTTTCAGATTTATTAAAGTTTCAATTTTTATGAACAAGTGGTGTTAATTTCATGTTTTTATGCTTCTAAACCTATAAAAGAATTATTGTGAGTATTTTGTGATTGAAAAAGCTTTGAACTTTAAATTCTAACTTTAAAAATAATTTTCAGATTTCATACCTTTTATTTTGAAGCCTCTAATTGCATTGAATTGATATATTCTTGGGTTTTTAACACACTATTTGCTATATAATGACTATTTCAAGTAATTATGCTTATGGGGTTATTTTATATACTTAAAACAAATTTCCAGGCCAGATTTATTTACCCACTTTAAAGTTGCTGTAATTTGATATAAAACACTATATTTTCATAATTCTAACCTATAAACTTAAAGTTGGGATGTTATATTACTAACTTTGATTATTGGGAACAATTTAAAGGCTTTATTTTGATGATTTAAGATGTTTTAAAGTAGTTTAGTATTGGTGTAATTTTAATTGCTTTGGTATTGATTTATTTCTAATTGTTTGGTTTAGGAGAGGACTTTGTAGAAGGCGACTTCTAGTTTTAAAGTGGCCAACCGGATTGTTTACACAAGGTACGTACAAGTTACGAAACCTTGCTTGTAGGTGCATGTTTAAGGACGGATCGAGAACTTAGTATCATGTATAGGATTGACTGGGTTAAATTGTCTGGTTATACATTGTGAATTTCAAATGATGTGCACTAGTTTATAATGCAAGTATTATTTATGCTTTAATTATGCAAGGTGCGCTTAAAGGCAAAGGTATGTGATTGGTGTAAAGTTCAAATTATTACTCATTCATGATTATGTAAACAGGATGAGTAAAGGAGAAACTCAAGTCTTGTAAGACGAGGTTAAGGTTATAGGGTGCCTTATGCACTCAAGGTGTTTATACACCGAGGTAGTAATGGAATAATTAATAAATGTTGTTTATCACTAATAAATCAAGAATCTAAATTGAGAAATTGCCATGTTTGATTGAATTGTTTTTGGGATGTTTGTATTGAAATGTATATGAGTCATCACCAAGTCTAAACCTGTAAATCACGTAAAGTGCAAGATGGATGAGCAATAAAACTCTGGAATGGTGCGCATCTGGAGTAATGACAATCAGGGGTTGGGGTACATGGGGTATTAGCCGTGTACTTTTATCGAGGTCGTCTGATCTACGAGTCTCCTATTTCAAATATTATCACTAGTAGAAAATATCAAAAAGGCACCCCCTAATTGGCACCGGTTCAGTCCAAACCGGTGTCAAAAATGGGCTACAAAATTAGTGGGAAGTTAAAGCAGAATAAAAGGCACCGGTTCAGTCCAAACCGGTGCCAAAAACATAAAGGCCACCAGTTTGAACCGGTGCCTTTGTGAACCGGTATTTTAAGTATTAAAAAAAAAAAAAAAAAGGCGGCTGCTACTTATTTGTTCTCAACCCTAATCTAGTTCATTCCTCTTTCTCTCTCCTCTCCTCTCCTCCTCTTTCTCTTTCTCTCTCCTCTCCTCCTCCTTCCTTCTCCTTCTCAAGTAATTAGTTTTTGAGCCGCCATTTCACCGCCACAACAACCACCGTCACAACCACCACCTCCGGCCCAGCCCAGCCCACAGAAATATCGATCTCCTTTCTCTTTCTTTCTCGATCTCCTTCTCTTTCTTTCTCGATCTCCTTCTTTCTTTCTATTAAAGACCACCACCAAGACCACCACATGCAACACCACCAAGACCACCACATGCATAACCAATTCGAGGTTTTTTTTTTTTGTTTTTTTAATTTATTTTCTGGGTTTGTTTTTTGTTAATCATTTGAATTCGGTTTTTTTTATATATATTTATTTTCTGGGTTTGTTTTTTTTTAATCCAAGGTTTTATTTTCTGGATTCGTTTTTGTTTTTTATTTCTGGTTTTTTGTCTTAATCAATTTTTTGATCGATTTTTTTTTAATTCGTTTTTTATATATTTATTTCTGGGTTTTTTTTTTATTTTAATCGAATTTTTTTTTAATTTAAGCGATTTATTTCGTTTTTGATTTTTATTTTCTGAGTTTTTTTTTATCGATTTTTATTTTTTATTTTCTGGGTTTATAATCAGTTTTTGATTTTTATTTTAATCGGTTTTTGGTTTTTTTTTTTTCTGGGTTTATTCGATTTGGTTTTTTTTTATATGGGTTTATTCGTTTTCAATTTTTTTCGTTTTCTGGGTTTATTCGAATACTGGGTTTTCAAGTTTTTTTTCGATTTCAACTTTTTTCTGGGTTTGAATTTTTGGGATTAAATTTCTGGGTTTGAATTTTTGGGATTAAATTTCTGGGTTTTTTTTTTTTGAAGCTTGATTATATTAATCGATTTTTTTTTGTTCTAATTGGTGCAGGTATGTTATTTAGATCTGAAATCGAAGAAACAAGATACAAGAATACGGATTTAGATGTGAATGTTTTTTTTTTATTTATATTGTAATTTTTTTTAATTTATATTGTAATTTTTTTTTAACTTATATTGTAATTTTTTTTCGTACTTATATGTTGTAATCAAACTATTTTATTGATGTATATTATAATTTTTTTTTTAATCATATACTGTAAATATTCATGATATTGGATTTATGTTTTGATGTGGTTATTAATTTAGTCTATTTAATTTTTAAGTGGATAAAACGATAAAACAAAAAAAAAAAAAAAAAATAATTAAATTTTGGGGCACTTTTGGCACCGGTTAACCGGTGCCAAAAACAAGCAATTATTTTTTTTTTGCCATTTTTAGCACCGGTTAACCGGTGCCTATTCTGAGTTTTGGCACCGGTTTGAACCGGTGCCTTTTTAAACCCCTTTTTGGCACCCCCCACATTGGCACCGGTTCAAACCGGTGTCTTAGGCCGGGTTTGAACCGGTGCTAAATTCATTTTTTCACGTAGTGTATTTTTCTAAAACTAGGAGTAAGGTGAGATCTCATACTAACTACGGTCACGGAGTCGCGCCCGTGGTCGTTGGATGTTTATTGATGTTTCCGAAAGGAGGCATGGGGTTTTTCTTTATTGATGTTCCAAATGGGACATGGGTTGGACAACCTTGTCTATTGCTAAATCCAATGAAATAAATAAATGAGTCAGTTAATATTAATTAGTGAGGTCTTAATAAATTTATTAATCGAGTCATGAATTGAGTCTATATTTAATGATGCTTGTGCTTGATTATTAGTAGCATGTTAGGTATTTTTTTAATTTGATTTCGCAGCTTGTATGTACTCAGCTTTGCTGACTGCGTGCTTTTGTGTGTGTCTTTCTTTGGTCATGGCCTTCGCCTTTCAATGACCCTGTGACGATCCAATTTTTACACTTGTAATATTGGGGAGCAGAATAACCACAGGTTCTTACACATGCAACATTCATCAGGGTTGTGGGATCTTGAGTAGAGAGTTGGTTGTTTGCATTTTATTTCTTTTGCAAGTTGAATTTATTTTAATTCGATTTTATTTGACTCTAATTCTTTTGGGTTTGAATTTATTTGAACACTGGATTTAATCACTTACTACTTTTATTGGGTTTTGAATAAGGGCCTTAATAGTTCCAACTTGTAACATTTATTTTGACTTAATTCTTTTGTTTTGAAGTTTATTTATAACTGTTTTGGTTTTCCGCTGCTAATTTCTGAGATAGCCTTAGCGTTTGAATACGTGGCGGTAGCACGCCAGTAATTCTCTTGAAATAGTTCAGGTTATATACAGGTTTCTCACAGGTTTTTAAGAGAGAATTATTAGGGTGTTACAATTTCATTTGTTTTTTATATGCTTGGTTAATTGTTTTAGTTTGATTGATATTTGATTGAAGTTTGATTGATTTTTGTATTGATTTTAGATTGCTTGAAATGATCGTGATGAATGTGTTGATTAGTTTTGTTTTGATCTTAATTACCATGATTAGTCAGTAGATTACTTGCTAGGGCAATGGTGAAGCATGTATGAGTAATGGATTAGTGCTAATTGGGGATAATTGATGGAGTTGATAGTGAGATTAAATTTGGTTGATGATCATGTGCATGTGTGTGATTGATTGAAAATTGGCTAACTTTGATTGTTGCACTAGATTGCATTGTAAGTTCACATTGATACGGACCATTGATTTGTGGCTTGCATTTACACGATTGAGGTGTCTTGTGATGTTTCCTAGCTAGAGTTTATCGTAGTTGACGCTAGTTAGACCTCTAGGAGAATAGCTTGATATGCTCTATTGGTTGCATGATTGATCTTCCCTCACATTGTTTAACTTAGCCAATTTGACCTCCCAATTAGTCAATTCCATTATGAATGCATGTGGATCCTAGCCCTAGTGCTTATTGCATTTGATTTCTTCAAGCTTATTTGCCGTGTTTGTCCTAGTTAGAATTCACAACCCTACCTATAGACTTTGGGATAGCTTGACTATAGACGATAGACAATAGCCCACCATTCCTTTGTGTTCGACCCTTGACTTACCATATACTAGTATAGGGTTGGTTAAGTGTTTATAAATTTTGTTTGACCGTTGGGGAGGGTAGATAACGACCTACAATTTCCACCGTTGTCAAACTTAAAGAGTGCAAAGCAGATTTTACGAGAAAACCATCCAGTGCCTAGCTAGAAGTAAAACCTCGGCCCTATTGGGACTTATAAATAAATTCCACTATAATAGGCAACTCTCCTAGTACAACCTATTACATAGACCTTTGCTTTGCAAGTTCCACCACGGACACTTGCCTATCTGATAGGACACCTCCTACCAGACTTAAGACACCTCCTAGGACCCTTTTCTCCCTTTACCCAGGACATTTCCTAGGTGACCCAAGACACCTCTCAAGTTCCTTTCACTCACTGTGCACTCACAGCTACCACTCGAATTTTAGAGAATTCAAACTCATACACAAACGTGAATTTAAGAGAATTCACAATCTCACCCCAAAATACAAAACACTCAAAACCCTTTTTCCTATTACAAGATCTCATTGAATATCCCTAAATACATATCTATGAAAAAAGATATAAAACTAATATGTTGGACACTCGAGACCTATCTGGAACTCACTGGACGTATTGTAACCAAAACCTGATAGGAACTTTGACCAGGAGAATTGTGGGGAATAAATTTCAAGCATTACCCCTAGCTTGAACCCCACTGTGATCATACACTAAAGTACGGTGGCGTCCAAAAGGGAAGAAGATAGAGCAAAAGAGTCGCCAACAAGTTTTAGGAACTTGTAAACCGTTCCCAAGGTGAAGGTTACACCCCTTAACGATCCAAGAGATCGTCAACTCCATAAGGTCTTGAACCAAATAAGGGTTCGGGGATGAAGGTACAAATCCAACCTAAAAGAGATTGAACCTGCCTTAATAATAGGCCTCTACTTCATTCAGATCGTATTCATGTGCGCTTTTTGACTAACATACAATTAATAGGATTAATCCTAAACCTGTTTATCTATGTTGGTTGAATTTAATGCACAAATAAATCTATTATTGGCGATCACTTGAATTTTAATCACATTAACCCTAAACAAGATTATTAATTATCTTATTAAGCGTGATTACAAGTACAGATTCCCTTTAAACATACATAAAAGGTGTGATCAAGCAATAACAATAAATATATCAAGCAACATAATAAATAATCATCATCATAAAATTATAATCATAATAAAAATAAATTATAATTAAAACAATCATTATAATCATAATAATAATCATATTAAAATAATAATAATGATTATAGTAATCATAATCATAATAATAATCATCATAAATAAAATAATCATCATCAAAATAATAAAAATAATAATATTCATAATAACAATTATAATCATAATCATGTTCATGTTAATTTTAAAGCATAATAATAGCAAGATCCTAGGCATGATACTAACAAGATTAATAACAAACCCTAGCATGTCACTAAGCAATAAAAATCAAAGCTTTAGCCCTAACATGATACTAACAATCATAAATATTAGGAAGAACATAGGAAGCATCGTAACAATCATATTTGATATTAAAATGGAAAAATGTAAACTTATAATCCCACCTTTAGTCGGTCTTCCACAAACAATCCCACCTTTTGAAATTCCAGAAACAATCCCACCTTTGATAGGGATCTTCCACTAACAATCCTTGACCGGTTGGATTGTTTTGCTAACCGGTTTTATTAGGTTACAAGACACGTGTTGACTATTGACTGGTTTATTCTATTTTTTAATAATTAAAAAAAAAACAAAACCCCCATCCACCTGAACAACCCTCTTCCCTTCCTCATCCTGCCCCTGCCTTCCCCAACAACCCAATCAACCAATCGGAAGCTTGACAAAGGTGTTTTTTTGGGTGGTTAGGGCGTTTTCGGGGGGAGTTTTCAGGGCTATGTGGGGATTTTGGGGCTGGGGTGGAGTTTATCGTGGTTGGGGGTTGCTTTTCAGGAATGGGTCTGGTTTTACGGGGCTTGAGACGGAGTTTGCAAGCTCCAAAGCCCATAATCGACCCTAATTATTCCTTCTTAATTTATTTTTGGGGTTGATTTTACTCATTTTAGGGCTGATTTGTGTGTGTGAATTGATGTTGTAGTTGTTGGATATGGAGGATCGGCGGCCTGCAAGTGGGCTGCAGTGGTGGCGCGTTGTGCGACGCTGCGTTCGAGGATCGATGATCTGTGGGATTTTTGTTTGGTGGGTGGGTTTGTTGAATAACGGCGGAATAAGTCATGGATGGTGAGTGTGGGGTTTTCGGCCTTTAGCCTTTAGGTGCTGCTAGAGGTTGCGTGGGTGTTAGGGGGCTTGCTGGTAGAGTAGTGGAAAGGTGTTTATGGCTGGTGGTGTTTTTTGAGGGTTGTGATTGGTGATGGTTGGGTGAGTGGTGGCCGATGACGAGTGAGGAGTTGAGGAGGTGGTGGACTGGTGGTAATTTGGGTAGCAGTTCATGGAAAGTACTCAAAGAAGGTGGAGAAGATGAATTAAAAAAAATAATAAAAAAGTTTGACCGGTTTAACCGGTTATAGGTCATAGGGATCGTTTATGGAAGATCCATGTTAAAAGTGGGATTGTTTCTGGAATTTAAAAAGGTGGGATTGTTTATGGAAGACCGACTAAAGGTGGGATTATTAGTTTACATTTTTCCTATTAAAATTACCCTAAACATGATACTAGGAATATCATAACAACCTAAACATGATTTCTACATCATAACATCAATAAAAACATTAAAGCACTTACTTTGATGCCTCGTACCTCTTTCTAATAACAAAATACACACGTTAGTAACTTCAAGGAAAATAATAAACAAAACAATTAAATTAAATAATTGAAAGAGAGATTTGGGACCAAACCCTCAGAAATTGAACCTTTCACGTCTAGGACGAAGGCAACTTCGAATATGGCTAGGTGTTTCTAGATCTAATGAATGCGGAATTTTGTATGTAAAAAGCAAGTTTAGAAAAAGAGAGAAAGAGAAAGATGGTGAATGATTAAAGAGAATGAGAGAATTGATGAATGAAAACTGGTTGTAGGTGAATCAAAACGGAGTTTTTACGACTTTATTTATAGAGAAAATAAGCCAAAAAGATAAAATTATTAAAACAGAGCATTGACGCACAGAAAACCGAACCAGCGCCAACGCTGGCTGTTGGAGCCAGGCGCCAACACTGGCGCCAGGCGCTACAGCTGGCGTTTGGCGCTGATTTCAGAAATTCACGCGTTTTCTAAAATCAGATAAAAATTACCGTACAGGAGGACAAAATCGTATTTTCCTCAAAAATGCTCTTTGATTTTAATTAAAACTCTGAAAAGTCAACAAAAGTCAATTTATCAATGCTAATTGAATTAGGAATGAAAAGAACCTTCTAGAAGACTAAAACCATTCCTAATTGCATTAGGAATGATAAATCATATTAGGCCCTCCCCTAGATCATTGGGCCGCAAATAAGGCTCAAACCGGGCCCAGTTTGGTAAATTGGCCATAACTTCCTCAATATTCATCGGAATTGGGCTTATAATATATCGTTAGAAAGCTCTTGTCAAGCCCCATCCAACTACACCACTATTGGACCCATATCATGGACCAACCAAACTGGATTGGCTGTTTTCTTAAAATAAGTTTTCAAAAACAGAGAGAAGAGAAAAGAAATTAAAACTATCCGCAACACTAAAATTTCCACACTTTCACTTCATTCGATTATGATTCGACGCGAAAGGTACTCATCACCGGGTTTGGTTTTGGGGAGACACAAATGGGTGTCTACAGAAGCCCCCACTTTGACTGAGTTTGGAGAAACGCAAGTTTCGAAAACAAAAGTCAAAGTAGAGATAGGGACAGAGAATGATTCAGAACGTTCTGCAATCCTAAATAATTCTTGTAACGCCGATACCTGCAAACTAGCATTAGTTAAACAGATAAGAGAGTTAAGAAACGCGTATCTTGCACCGTCGAGCACACGTCTCTGAAAGTAACCGATTTACTGCTGCTTCACTGTTGTTTTGATGACCTCCTTCAAGCTAGAGAATGCCATCCCTCTTGAAAACCGCTACGCTTGTAACTGCTTCCAATATAGAAGATTGCTTTGCTTGAAACGATCCTCCTCCGCTATGATAATATTCCACGTCCAAGGGAATACCATCGAAGATTGCTTCGCTTGAAGCAATCCTCATCCGCATTGATAACACTCCACATCCAAGGGAATACTATCGAAGATTATTTCTCTTGAAACAATCTTCATCCGCATTGATAATATTCCACGTCCAAGGGAATAATATCGAAGATTATTTCTCTTGAAACAATCTCCTTCCGCACTATGACCATCTTCCACGTCTAAGGGAACACGATCGAAGACAACTTCGCTTGAAATTACCTTCAGTTGTTTGTGACTACTCTCCACAAGCTAGGGAATGCCGTCGAAGATATCCTCGCTTGAAGCCATCCTCATTTGATGCGATAATTTTCCAAAGGAAATTACCGAAGATCTCCGCTTGTCGATTTTTAAAAGCTCGTTTGAACTTTGCTCCCGCTATGCCTGTACGTCGGCGCTTCCGTTGCTTTGAACCTGTACGTCGGTGCCCTTTTTGCGAATGAACCAGCATGCCGGTGCCTTTTGCGAATGAACTAGTATGTCGGTGCCTTTTGCGAATGAACCACTATGTCGGTGCCTTTTGTCAATGAGCCAATGCTTAGGCGCTTTAAGCTAAGTGAGATGATCTTTCATCCGGTCGGTGCAATCAAGCCGATTACTAAAAATCGTGTCAAATTTCTTAGAGGGGCTAACTGGCGTACCAAGGAACCTAAAATATATTGCAAAAAGATAGAACAACCCTTAGTGAGAAGCTGAGTGTTCTGGCGTCGCGAGGTTGTTGAGCATGTCAAAGGGAGCTGGTCCCCCCTTGGCGATCTTGCACAATCCCTAGGCGATGCTATGCAGAGGAGCTACTGCCGTTGTTAGCTCCAGTTCCTGTACCGGCTGAGGATGTGGCGGTACGATTTTTCAGCTCTTATCTTTCGTTAAGTAGCCCCCAAGTAATGCTTCACTGACTTGGTTTTGCTTTATCAGGACGATGCTGCTGAGTTCGTGCTACCTCGTATGTCTATACATTACCAAGGGACATATGGGCCGATTGAGGAGATGATTCCTCCGGCTCCCGAGGGCGAGCGCTTCGTAGAGCGGTCGATTCCTCGCCACCAGACTCGAGTAAGCTTATTTATCTGCAACTTTTGTCCACATATATTACGCATGTTTACTGACTTATTTCTTTGACAGTTCTCGCGCGAGGTGGTTTGTACCTGTGCTTATTATTTATTTGACTTTGTATAGAACTTTGCCTTTTAGTTAAACTCATTTTTTAGACATATTTTGTATATACATACTATTATGAGTTTATTTATGTTTGCTATTATTATTTTTTATGTGTATGTTTGTGTGTGCAAGAAAAGTGTGACAAACAATCTTGCGCAAAAATTCCGTCATTTTTATTATTATTGATGGAGGGTATCCGACTCTCTCCCCCAAAAGAAAAAATGAAAAAAGGAAAAGGCCAAATAAAATGTTGGTTTTATAAAAACTTGGAAATTAACCTAAATAAAATCCAAAAAAGAATAATATGATTAATATAATAGTTATATTAATTTAAAAAAAAAAAAGATGTTTTAGAAAAAAGATAAAGAAGCCGTAAAATCATTAGCAGACTCGAATTAAGGTAAAAATGCGGTTTTAGAAAGCGCGGATGACGTGGCAGATTGGCGCCAGCTGGCGCCACGCAATTAGGTGTAGCGCCAGGCGCTACACTTGGCGTGTGGCGCCAAGACTTGGCGTCTGGCGCCAATTACGGTGTGTGACGCCAATTAGCACTGTCTCCGTATTTTACCCCGATTAAAACTGCTCGTAAATCGTGCATAAATGGCCCCCTGCCCAGCCGATTCTTTTCATAATTTCAGTAAATAAAATAATTCTTGGCCTTAGAAAAATAATATCATGTCTCTAGTCACCAAAACTTTCACCCAATACACCCATGAATGGTGTCGATCTCTTAATGCTAGAGACAGAAAAGAATTAGATTTGTTTCACTTGGGGGGAATTTATGGCATTAAAGGGGTAGATCTTGACTTAGATTTCATTCATACCGCCCTAGAATATTGGAATGTTGATACTCATTGATTTAGAACAGGGTATGATGAGATTAGACCTTTGCCAGAAGAATTTGGTGCTATTTTAGGTCACTACTAGAAAACTGCTGAATACCGACGGAAAAATTCCGTCGGAAACACCTCAAATTCCGTCGTAAAACACCTTTCCGACGGAATTCCGTCGTAAGTGGTTGTCGGAAAAGGGTTTGTAGTAAATAGGGTCTTTTCCGACGAAAATTCCTTCGGAAACACTGTTCCGACGGAATTTCCGACGGAATTCTTTCGTCGGAAGGGATTTTCCGGCACCGGCAAATCCGTCGGAAATCTACGACGGGCGCAATTCCGTCGGAGATTTTCGAGGGAAATTCCGTCGAAAAATTCATTTATGAAATTAAAAAAAAAATACGCTGCGCCACCACCGGCACGGCGTATCACCACCTCCAATCGCATTTCACCCACCACACACCTAACCCAGCGGCCACCACACACCCACCCTAAACCCTAAACACACCTAAACGGCTAAACCCACCTAAGCCCAAACCCCCCCCCCCCACAAACCTAACCCAGCGGCCAGCGCCACCCACCACACACCATCAACCCACCAAACCCAGATCTAAACCCGAACTACGCCCCACCTAAACCTAGATCTAAACCCACCAACCATGGTCTACCTAAACCCGACCCACCCACCACAGTCCACCAAAACCACCCCCCACCTAAACCACCCACCGCGGCACCAAAACAGCCCCAACGAAATCCAAAAAACCATCTCCAGCCACCACACGCATGCACATAAGCCACACCCACCACCACCATCGAAATCCAAAAAATAAAAAATTAAAAAAACAGAAACAAAATCGAAAATTTAAAATATAAAACATACCTTAAATTGAAATATGCTTTGAATTTCACCATGGAAACGGTTTAACAAGGCCAAATTCGGCCATTTAAAGTCTAGATCTAGGCTTTAAATGGACGAATTTGGCCTCAAAACCTTTTAATTTGCTTTATTCACCATGAGAAGAGAGAGAAAGGGCGAAACCCTTGACCGATTTTGGTGTGATTGTGGTGGTGGTGTTGGTGATTGTGGTGGTGTTGTTGGTGATTGTGGTGGTGTTGTTGGTGATTGTCGAAAAGGGGGAAAGAAGAGGAAAGAGAGAAATGAAGAAAGAGAAGAGGAGCAGAAATAAAAGAGAGAGAAGGAGAAGGAGAAGAGGAGAGAGAAGAGAGAAGAGCGACTGAGAGAAGGAGAAGAAGAGAGAAGAGCGGCTGGAGAAGAAGGAGAAGAGGAGAGAGAAGGAGAATGAATAAAAAGGAGGCGGAGGCAGCTAGGGTTTTAAAAAATGTTTTTTTAAAAAATATATTTCGACGGAAAAATCCGTCGGAAATTTCCGACGGACTTTAAATCCGTCGGAAATGGAAAATTACGATGGAAAATTCCGTCGGAAAACACATATATTCCGACGGATTTAATTTCCGTCGGAAATTTCCGACGGAATTGTGAAATCCGTCAGAAAATTTCGACGAAACTAAAATCCGTCGGAATATATGTGTTTTCCGACGGATTTTAGTGTCCGTTGGAACCATTCCGTCGCTATTTGCCTGTTTTCTAGTAGTGGGTTTCCCTTCAATAGACCTCATAGTAATCCCTAGAGTAGATGCATATTATTACAAGGATTTTGAGCTCTTATTCAATTTAAAAGAAAGGGATTTATCAAAAATAGTAGATGGCAACATAGTTAATTTGAAAGGATTTGCACGCCATTATTTTGATAAACCTCTTTCTGAATCTTTTCATATTTATAGAAGAAGGGCTTTCTTATTTTGCATGCTTAATCAATTTTTTCTTAGTAGTGGTAAAAATAATGAAGGCCAATCAATTATAACCACCGTACTAGAACAAATTGAATCAGGGAGAAATCCAATGCCATTGATAGTTGGAGAGACTATGATTAGTCTTGATGAATTGAAAAGGAACCCAAAAGCACCTTTTCGCGGCTCTCCAATTTTATTACAGGTAGAAAAATAACATTTTTAATTACAGAAATCAAAAAGTATATTTTTGTATTGTAATAATTATTTAATTGCATTGCAATTTTTTTACAGATGTGGCTAATGGAAATGCTAGGATTAATTAGCCCTCCGGATAACATTGAGAAGTACACTCCAAATTGCTTCGTGAGGAGGAAGAAGCGTTTCTCTAAAATTGGGCGCCATGAGTGGAGAAGGGTCTTCGAATCTCGCAATTTTGCTATCAAGTGGGTCGTCCCATGGTGGAAAATAGAGAGGATGGTTGGCGTCAACAAGCAACCTTTCTGCCATCTTCCAAGTTTGTCCTGTATGACTTATTATTATCCCTGCAGGGTAAAAAGACAATACGGCTTGCTTCAGAATATTCCTTCCGGGGATCTTCGTCCTCCTTATGAGTACCCTGTCTCTCAGGAAGTAGACAGATTTGATGCTTATTGGAGTGCTAGACCTTTATGGGAAGTGATTACCCAAAAGGTTTCTCCTTCTTTTCCCAATGATGTGAAGAAGTGGTTGCTGAAGAAACCTTCGAAGGATTTGAAGAAAGATCAGGGTAAAACTGATGTGAAGAGTCGTCTAGGTGATAGGGTGATTCCTACCAAGGAACGCTTAGGTGAAAGAGTTGAATTCAAAACACCTGCAATGCCTAGGAAGAAAAGTACTACCAAAGATAAGGGAAAAAGGAAAGTTGACACCACAGAGAAAAAATATTGGGTAGAAAAGAAGCATGGAGTCCTAGCTGAAGGGGAGACTATCTACTCTAAGATTGAATATAGGTCCTCTAAAGGATGCCTACTAGCTAAGGTTATGGATGAGGAGGAGGAAGCAGACAAAAATTGGAAAAGGGCTAGGAAAGAAAAGAAAGATTAGGAGCATTGCTTAATTTCAAATTATTAGACTTAGTTTATATTTTTCATTTAAAGTTAATTTATTTCAGCTTTATTAAAATTCCATCAATAATGTAATTTTATTTTATTAATGAAATTTCAGCTTTTAATTAAATATTTACTTTAAATTTATTTTATTAAAGCAATGAAAACCGAAAAAATTAATTTTCCAGAAATTCTTCGAGTACGGAAGTCGAAAATTTTCCGAAAAATACCGAAATTTGCCCAGAATTTGTCTGTGAATTGGCGTCGCTTATTTTCGACTGGTGCCTGCCACAGCAGTATGGCGCAAGTGCCGTCGGCTGGCGCTGATGGTCGTTGTCTGGCGCCAGAGTTTTCTTTGCGACGCCGACATTTCGCCGATCTTCTGTCGAATTTTTAAATAATTCTTGGATGCAAGATTTTCGAAAAATAAAGTGGCCGCACCCGTAAAGGGTTGCCTACGTATCCTTTCTTAAGGAATCAGGCCAAACGTAGCTCTCTTGAGTATCCTACTCAAGTAATTATGGGTAATACTTCTTAAGTTGGTGAAGATTTATCATGTTTGAGAACTCATTGTCATCCATATCAGTTAGTTTTGCTGCACCTCCTAACAGGATTGTTTTGACAATGTAGGGTCCAGACCAATTAGGTCTAAATTTTCTCCTTGGATCTAAAACATTTTTCCTTAGTGCTTTTAACACCAAGTCTCCTACTTTGATGTTTCTTGTCTTGACCTTCTTATTAAAATTCCTAGCCATGCGAGTTTGATAACACTGAGTGTGATGTAGAGCTTCTAGTCGTTTCTCATTGAGTAGAATTAATTCTTCATATCTTGCCCTAGTCCATTCAACTTCATCGAGTTTACTCTCTAACGCAATGCGTAGAGATGGTATTTCTAGTTTGACGGGTTGTACGGCATCCATTCCATATACCAAGAAAAATGGCGTATTTCCTGTTGATGTGCGAATTGACGTGCGGTAACCCCACAATGCGAAGTGAAGTTTGTCAGGCCAATCCTTATAATTTTCCGTCATTTTCTCGATGATAGTCTTTAGGTTTTTATTAGCTGCCTCGACTGCTCCATTTGCTTGAGGCCTATAAGGGGAAGAATGACGATGTTGAATGCCGTATTTTTGTAGCAATTCTTCACATTCTGCTTGAAAGTGAGTTCCATTGTCACTTATCATTTCATGTGGGACTTCGTATCGACAAATAATATTTCTCTCGATAAAGAGTGCTACATGTTTTGCAGTGAGTTTAGCGTATGATTGCGCTTCGACCCACTTTGTGAAGTAATCAATCGCTACTAAGATATATTCGTGGCCTCCTGTTCCTGGGGGAGTGATTTTGCCGATGATGTTGATTCCCCATGTAGAGAATGGCCATGGCGATGTGTAGGTGTAGAGCAAGGATGGAGGAACATGTTGTAAATTGGCATAGATTTGGCACTTAGGGCATCTTTTTACATATTGATGGCAATCCCTATTCATTGTAGTCCAATAATATTCTTCTCGCATTAATTTTTGGACTAACATTTTGCCGTTTATATGAGTGCCATAGATTCCTTCGTGGACTATCCTCATTGCTCTTTGTGCATCCTTCTTTCCTACACATAAGAGAACTCGACCCTTAGGTACCCTTTTATGTGGCTCGTTGTCTATAAGTACATATTGGGAAGCCAAAAGCCTTAATGCTCGCTTTGATCTTTTGTCAGCATGAGGAGGGTATTCTCCTTTGGTGACATAATTGAGTATATCCGTGTACCACGGTTCTTCTTCTTCTTCTTCTTCTTCGTCTTGGACTACTTCGTCGTCTTCTATAGCCTGGATGTATGCTGGTTTGTGCCTTTTTTCTATAGTTAGAGGCATTTGCTCGATTTCCGTGGGAATCCTAACCATTGAGGCTAGTCTTGCCAAGGCGTCAGCAAATTGATTTTCTTCCCTAGGTAGATATGTGTATTCTACCTTCTCTAACTGATCGGTAAGAGTTTCCAGATAGGTTTGGTAAGGGGCTAGGCTTTCGCTCCTTACTTTCCACCTTTTAGATATTTGATTGATGATCAAAGAAGAGTCTCCAAATATCCTTAACTTTTTTACTCCTAATGCCAAAGATGTTTCAAGGCCTACCACGCATGCTTCATATTCAATAGCATTGTTGGTAACGTCGAAATCAAGCTTTATGGAGATTGAAACACACTCTTCTTTAGGTGATACTAGTAATACTCCAACGCCACATCCCTTTTGGTTCGAGGCTCCGTCGAAATATAAGGTCCAAGTATCATCTTCAGTGACCATTAAGTCTTCATCTGGAAATTCATTGTCTTGTATTGGCGTTGAGTCTTCTATTGGAAAATCTGCTAGAAAGTCTGACACCACGGATCCTTTGATAGAAAACCGAACCAGCGCCAACACTAGTGCCAGACGCTACAGCTGGCATTTGGCGCTGATTTCAGAAATTCACGCGTTTTCTAAAATCAGATAAAAATTACCGTACAGGAGGACAAAATCGTATTTTCCTCAAAAATGCTCTTTTATTTTAATTAAAACTCTGAAAAGTCAACAAAAGTCAATTTATTAATGCTAATTGAATTAGGAATGAAAAGAACCTTCTAGAAGAATCTAGAAGACTAAAACCATTCCTAATTGCATTAGAAATGATAAATCATATTAGGCCCTCCCCTAGATCATTGGGCCGCATATAAGGCTCAAACCGGGCCCAGTTTGGTAAATTGGCCATAACTTCCTCAATATTGATCGGAATTGGGCTTATAATATATCGTTGGAAAACTCTTGTCAAGCCCCATCCAACTACACCACTATTGGACCCATATCATGGACCAACCAAACTGAATTGACTGTTTTCTTAAAATAAGTTTTCAAAAACAAAGAGAAAAGAAAAGAAATTAAAACTATCCGCAACACTAAACTTTCCACACTTTCACTTCATTCGATTATGATTCGACGCGAAAGGTACTCATCACCGGGTTTGGTTTTGGGGAGACACAAATGAGTGTCTACAAGAACTGACTTAGCTTCGTGGTGAAGGATAAAACCATTAAGCACGACCACTACACTTCGTCAGCCTCGACTTTGAATGAATACATATTAGCATATTTATAGTACACTCGAATTATTCATTTCATCTTGAAAAAGATAGATTTTCTGAAAAGATAAGTTTAAAAGATATTTTCTAAAAAAATCAGTTTTCCGGAAATATATCTTTTTGTTAAGGATAAAATCTGTTATGAATAATAAGATATAGTTAACATAAAATCAAATTTTATTCCAATCTTATCTTTTTGTTTAAAAATACTTTTTAAACAAAATTATATTTTTCCAAAAGGGATTTATTAGAAGATAAATATCTTTATTCAGTAAAACCAAATCCCTAAAAGATATGCACGTATTAGGTAAATATATATATCATTTAAACCGACTTTTAATGACGTGCATACTTAAGTTCCTATTAGGTTCCTGAACTCTGACAGTCTCTGAGTTCCTGACAAGTCAGTCACTCTAATTTCATTTACTGTTTGGAGTTCACCTTGGTTCTATATAGACTTGTTCCACACCGACTTTTATGTCCAACATACTTACATTCTCCTAGAGCAATATACTTCTATTTCTCTTTCTTCATGTTGCTTCTCTGAAACTCTTGTTCTGGAATCCTGTAGTCTTGATATATTCTGGATCTTAGGGTTTGCCCCATCATTACACCGGAACCAGGTCGTTACAACCCGTTGATATGTTCCTCTCAGGAAACACCTTTGCCCCAGCATTACACCGGAACCAGGTCATTACAACCCGTGGTATGTTCCTGTCAAGGAACACCTAGAAGTTCCATTTCTGGAACTCTTCTTCTAACTTTACTTGTATCCTCATGGATCTTCTAAAGTCCCTTTGTTTTAGTTCCTTCTTCAACTCCCAGAGTTTACTAAACCTGCAAACATCACAACACTAGAAAATCCTTATTAGATGGAAGTTTGTTCAATCATAACTATCATCATAAAAACCTCATAAGGGTCAACAAGTTGCCCCTTTTTGATGATGACAAACTAAGCAAACTTCTGAGGATAACAAAGTAAAGCAGAAGGTTAGTTTTTTCATTTATAAAAACAATAAAGAAAATCAAACTAAATAAAAAGACTCCCACACATACATGACCTATATATGTATAGGATACTTACCTTATGAAGCTAACATATGCAAACACATATTTACATAGTTACCTTCATGGTTCCTTAGCCATCATCATGCTTATCAAGCATAACACTTATCATTGTTCTTGTTCCTCCAATGCTTATCCTATATTGCTCAAATTCCTTACATATATACCTGTCACGACTCAGGTTCCTTGTACCCTGTTCCAAGCATAACTTGCTCTTTCTATGCACAACTTAGCATACACGTTAGATAGATAATCATCATTAGTTTATAATCATCAAAACCTAATTGCTCAACAGCGTGGTCGTTTTGGATATAGCATTGGCTTCTCAACCGATCCAACTTATCCTAATTGTTTGAGTGTTGGAATCAATAATACTGATTCTCAAGTGCGCATCTACTACCATATAACTAAATACAAAAACTGGCATCGTCGAGAATTTGACTGTGCCCAATTTGATACTGTAATTAGTACTCCCATCTTTCTTGATGGAGCTGTTTATTTCTTAGACGAACAAGGATACCTCGGAGTTTTTCGATTAATTGACGGATAACCAGATTCACAATGGGATGTGTATGGAAAGCCACTGACTTTAGTCGTGTCTATTCATTTTATCTATTAGAATGTTTAGGAGACTTATATTCCGTCTTCATTGAGAAGATGGGAAGCTGGGTTCAAGTATTTAGATTTGATAACATGGCGAAAATTTGGGTTGAAGTTGATTCTTTGCAAAGACCTTGCTTCTTTATTAGTCGAGTGTCATCTTTTTCAGTACTATCGAGAGATCACATGATAAGGAATAGAATTTACCTCCCCACGCTTCGAAGAAATGGTATTGTGTTCTACTCTCTCGTTACTAGGAAGTATCATGTTTCGGGTTATGATGGTTTCATGGAGGATTTATATGATAGAACTGAACCATCAAGTTGTTGTTGGATGTAGTTGTATTGTTGCTGGGATGGAAGGGATAGAGGCTCTAAACGTGGTCGTTTTAAACAATTTAGGGTCATGTGCTATAGATAATGCTAAGTGATAGTTTAACCTATTATTGTTATTTTTCTTCATTTACATGCTAAAACACATGAAACTTATGCTCCTACATTCCTAATTATTAAGTTTATGTTGATAGCATTTGAATTTCGTAAGGTTAAGTTGTTAACTAAATAACTAGCCTTCTGGCCCGTTCCATGCAAGGGTTATTACTTAAAATATTTTCCTTGTAATGTGTTGCTTATTTGTGTTATATGAGTAAGCATTGTTTTATTGTACTTTATATATATATTTATATAATGTGAACTAATTAGCTCAACTTTTTTTTTTTTACTATTATTTTAGGAGATGAAAAGACTACGACTTTATTTTGGTGTAGTTAAAATACTTAATTTCCTTACTTAAATTTGCAAGTTACAGAATGCATAAAGACATGAACATTATTTTTTGATAAAGAAGGTGACATGTGGTATATGAGTGATTTGTGGTGACATGTGGCATATGAGTAATGTGTGGTTTGTGTTTTTAAATACTAACTAAGTATAGATAGATATAGATTAGCACATAAAACTATAGCATTTTATTTTTCAAGGTTAGCTAACTTATTTCTTATTATAATAGTTAATTAAGATTAATTTTAGAGTAGAACGGTTACATATATAATATGAGATAACAGTTCCATATATTATGCTTAAAGAACTAAGATAATAATTAATTATAATAAGATATATAGTTAATAATACTTTTTTTTGTAATTCGTTTAAACAAATTGATCCCACTAACTTATTCAACTAAGGCCCATTACGTTAGTTAGACATTACTTTAGAAGTAGGTTAGAACTCGTGCAATGCACGGTTTATATAAAACCTATTTTATATTTGTTATTTTAAAAATAAATCGCTATTATACATGAATATAAATAAGAATTACGTATATTTTGTAATTTAAAATTTTTATTTTCATCAAAATTATGATATAGTATCCTTTCAACGTTGTCTAATTCATAGTTCAATGTAGGAGGTCATTTATTAGTGTGCTATTTGAAATTGTTTCAATTTCCTACGATATATGAATAGGTTTCCAATATTTAAATTTCAAAAATGTTAAATATGATAGCTCTACAAAAAAAAAAAAAAAAATAACATCATCATTGCATTTAGACGGGAAATTTTTTATTGAGAAAGCGACACGCATACAATGGTGACGTCAGCAACTTCTGTTTTAGTAATAGTTAATAGATACGTTTTTTTTTTTTTGGAAAATTTGACATTTGCTACCAGCGAAAGCACCCTGCTTCACATTTACTAACGCTTTAATTTTTTTAATTTTACTACCACCTAAAACCCAAAATTATAGATATCACTACCTTTAGCCTTGTGCCGTTACCAATTCTATTAGTGGGGCCCAACCACCGTCCAACCACCTCACTGCCACCTTTCGGCCACCGCTCCATCTTCAACCACCCTTATTGCCACCGTCCAACCTCCATTTCCTCATCAACGTCGGCGCGTAAACGACATTCGGCGCCGGCGACCTCATCCATCTATTTCCCCATCAACGCTGCCCCAAAACCACCATGACCAACCTGTCCAACCCACACCACCACACCACTGCAAAAACGACGACAGACGCAAGCGGCGGCGGCTGCGCATGGAATCCCCCCTCAACGCCCTCCGTCACGATCCCTCATCTCCTTTCCCCCACAATCGGCGTCTCCCCAACCACCACAACAAACAAAAATCCGTTTCCCTTTCCCCCAAATCGACCTCTTCTCCCCAAATCCACCCCTTTCCCCCAACCGCAAACGACCGATTTCCCCTTTCCCTTGCCTGAATCGACCCCCCTCCCCTTCCCCCACCCAAAAACTAGCACCAATACCTTAAACCCACTCCCCGAAACCACCCTAAACGGGTTTTAGGGTTTCGAATTCACACCTTCAGGGTAGTTTCAAGCAGCGTGGACTTCGGGAAATGGTGGTGGTGGAGTTCGCCAGCGACAGGGGACCGTTTGGGCATCGGTACGAAGGACGAAAACCGGCACACAGAGGGGGGATGGTGGTTGACTGGGAAGAGGAGGTGGCTGGGAAGTTTTTTCAAAAAGTTTTTTTTTTACTTCTTTTTTAATAAATTAAATTATTATTTATAATGACATAAATGGGTCCTACTTAACGAAATCCGAACATATTTCGTTAAATGGTAGCAATTATAATTTTGGGTTTTGAATGGTAGTAAAATAAAAATAAAAAATTAAAGCGGTAATAAATGTGAAGCAGAGTGTTTTCGCTGATAGCAAATGTCAAATTTTATTTATTTATTTTTATTTTTGTAAAGGTCCTTGATTCTGATTTTGCCTAAGGCCTATAAAAGTCAAGAACGACCACGTAAAGGTCAACAATAGTTTATTAAATAAAACTTCAAATTGAGTAGTTTATGTTCACAATATGTGTAATGCATCCCACTAATGGGCTCTACAATCTATTACTAGTATTCCATATCATTAAATAATCGTTGCCACAAAGTCAACATCCTCCCACGATCTCCTTACACAAAAAAGTCAACTTGACTTTCATGCAAGTCTTCCCAATGTTCCATTAACTAAAATTTAAAAATAAATAAATTACAATTTCAAACCTTTACATATTCAAACACTCTAAACATATCAATCTCTTCTAAGTTCTAACCTTGTAATAATTGTGCATGTACCAATGGCAGGATTCACAGGGTTCCCTTTCTCTAACAATTTCCATCCCCATATGGCTTCCCCGCCGCCTCCTCCTCGGCCACTCCTTCTACTACTCCTTCCCATTCCTTGACCACCAAACAAACTAATAACGATGAAGCAACGATCAAATCGATTGTTGAAGCCGTACAAAAACTAGAGAAATCCGAGGGATTTCCTCCGGAAATATTGAAACAAATCAAACAAGAGCTAAAAAAGATGTACCCTAATATATCTTTTAACTCTACTCAAAATAATTCTCAAGGATCGGAGGGTTCTTCTACTACTACTAATACTAATACTGCTAATACTAATAATTACACTTTTCCTAACAATAATAATAACTTATTTATTAACAGCCAACAAGAGTTTTACAATAATTATCTTGCTAGTTTTCAACATCATATGATGAGTGATCAACTTCAGGTGGCTCAAGTTTTTTTTTTTTTTTTTTTTTTTTTTTTTTTTTTTTTTTTTTTTGGTGTTTAGAGAGCCACAATGGTGGGGTGAGGATCTCCTGAAATCGGGAAGGAAACTCTAACCACTTGAGCTATCCTTCACTCTCTAGGCTCAGGCTCAAGTGATGCAACAATACTACATGAGTATGTTAGGAATTGCAGGAACAACGCCTGGATTAAGTCCTAATTACTATGGTAATCTTTACCCAAGTTACAATAGTAACATAATTAATGGGCCTCAAAATGGTGGCACGACTTCAACAGTCGCGAATACGGTGAAGATGATGCTTGAGATGGTTGGGAATAATGGTACCGGTGGACTAACTGGCAGTGCCGCCGCCATCAGAGGGATCGGAGCCACTGGTTTTGGAGGTGAAGGTTTTAGCGCCCTCAGGTAATTGCTTAGAATGTATAATTAAATTAAGGGTTTTTCTACATTATAACCCTCCAACTTTCCGTTTTCTACGATGTGCCCCCTCTTTTTAATAAATCTACACTGTAACCTTAAAATACATTTAGCTTCTATACGGTAACCTTGCCGTTATCTTGACGTTAACAAATTCCGTTAGTTATATTTTTTTTATCGATTTGCGTGTTAAAAATGGTTCCGTTAAAGGTTTTGGGGGGTATCTTGGTCCTAAGGGGGGGAAATTGAGCTCAGATTTTACAGAAAAATGACACAAATGTCTTGTTTCGCATATTAAATACGTAAACACGCAAATCAAGACTTTTTTAATATGCAAAACGAGGCATTTATGTTATTATTTTGCTAAATTTGAGCTCAATTTGGACCCTTTAGAACCAAAATACCCCCAAAACCTTCAACGGAACCATTTTCAACACGCAAATTGATAAAAAAAAATATTATAAAATGGTGAGTAGGCCCCACTAACGGAATTTGTTAACAGCAAGGTTACCGTATAGAAATTAAATGTATTTTAAGGTTACAGGGTAGATTTCTCAAAAAGGGAGGGCACATCGTAGAAAACGGAAAATTGGAGGGTTATAATGTAGGAAAACCCTTAAATTAATTATTTACTTGGGTAATCTATTTGATTTTTTTTTTTTTGAAAAAGCTAAGGGTTCGTTTGGCATTGCTGTGGTTTTCTGTTTTTTGGTTTTTTGTTTTCAAAAAGTACATGATATGAGTCCCATAATGAATCAAAAATTATATAAACTTATTAAAATTATGATAATTTTGAAAACTGACAACAGAAAAGTGAAAACACCTTTTTCTTGTTTCCTGTTTTTGGTTTTTGGTTTTAAAAAAAAAGGAAACTGAAAACCAAAAACTGATGCCAAACAAGCCCTAATCTATTTGATTATTTGCATTATTATTGCTTAAAGTTTTATACTCCTCTATCCCTTATATTTTATCCCTTTAACTTCTCACGATCTCTAAAACACATGTTCACACGTATATATATCCGTTTCCATATGCAAAAAAATTAAAAATATTTGAGATTACTATATAAAAATATACAATGAGACGATTTCTAACAAAACCTCTCATGAATATATTATCACTTATATATTAACGAGAATTCATGTTTAAAATTTTATAAGTTTGACCCAATTATTTGTAATGGGGCAAAAATAAGGGACAGAGGGAGTACATCTCAAGAAATTATCAACAACATGCTTTAGTTTTCTCTAGAAGCACATGCATTGATAGATGTATACATGATTTGCATTAATTTTTCTACGTAAGTATTTTTAAACTATACCTGATTAAAAAAAAATATTCCCATAAACTCCATCTTAATTTCCCAAGACATAGTTATATGTCTAAAATTCTTTTATTTTATAAGTTAAATAAACAAATAATCTGAGCACACGTAAGAGAGCATATTACATTATTGGTGTTTAGGTTATCTTAGGTCCTGTTTATATTTACTGAGTTAAACTAAACTGAACTAATTGGAACTGAACTGAACTAAACTAAACAGAATAGAGCTGAAATGAATATTTTATGAGAGAAGGAAATTAGGAGCTGAATTGAACTGAACTGAAATTTAACTGAAATAAACATGCCCTTAGTCAATTCAATTAATTTTTACCTACTATGAGATGGACGATCTTACTTAATAAATCAGATTACACATGACTTAACTACTTAAGGATCCCTCTATCGTCACCACTTGGAATGAATATATATTGTATGTTAAGTAAACATATATATTATGTAACTAGAATGTCCTAAACGGATAAAGCCTATATATACATGCTAACATGAAATTTTGGTGTGAATTTGTGCAGTTTCCTTGGCGGCATCCTTGGTGGCTTTGGCTTATGATTTAATTGAATGGGCAATTTTAAATGTCATTTCCTTTTCCTCTCTTAGTAGCACTGTCAAAACGGTTTGACAGTTCGGTTTCGGTTCGGTTTGAAATCGATTCGGTATTTAATCGGGTCGGTTTGGAATCGGTTTAATTGTCTCACGGGTCGGTTTTGGTTCGGTTTAAATAGTTATCGGTTCGATTCGGTTTCGGTTTATTCTTAAGCGGTTTTAATTCGGTTCAGGTTGTAAACAGTCCGGGTAGTAAACGGTTCGGTGCAGACGGGTTGCGGTTTGTTAACGGTGCGGTGTAAACGATTTTTATCCCGGTTCAAACAGTTTCGGGTTGGAAACGGTTTTGGGTTAGAAACAGTTCGGTTCTTTTTTGGTTCAGTTTATAACTGGTTCGGTTCAGTTTTTAACTGGTTTGGTTCTTTTTCGGTTCAGTTTATAACTGGTTCGGTTCTTCGATTGTTTAACCACTTAATGTTATTCATATCAGTTCCATTTCAAGTTTACTAAATTACGGTTCGGGTCGATTTTGGGTTTCAAAAAATAAATTGTTTATCGAGTTGTTTGGATTCGGGCAATTAAATGGTTTTGGTTTGAAATTTGATAGTACTTGCTAACCTTTTGCGTTCACAAGTTGTATATAAAGTCGCGAATCATTTCATATTTAGGCATCATATTATAAACAAATTCTCATTGATTTTATAAATACATATTATGTTCTGTTTCAAGTTTAGTCATACCGATCTTACTAGTTTATTACGAAGTAGATTATAAGAGTTAGTGTATTAATGTATTATTGTTTTACAATTAGGTTATTATATGCTTCTTATTTAATCATTTATATACTACGCATAGTATCATAATCATGATTTGATGAGTTCTTGTGAAATGGAAATTTGCAATTTGGTAATTCGATACTTGATTAGTCAACAAGATTGATATGACTCGTTTATCATTATATATTTTCATGAAATTATGAAGATATTAAAAAGTGCTTTGATTTGTATAATGAAAGAAAACACTAATGACTGATTAACAAGGTAATATTGATTAGTTCAATCGATCATATGTACACATTATTAACACATGGCATCTAACCATCTCATAGTTAAATATTCGTATCATCGTTATTCGTATGTATTAGTACAAAGTTATAGACTCATTACTTCATTAGTGATCTTTTTAAATTTATCTATTTATACATTTCATTAATATAACGTTTTTATAATTTTTACGTGTATGAAAATAAAGATATACTAGTAGTCTAGTATATGTTTTAATACGTGTCTTGGGCACTGATCCCGATCAAATGGGGCAAAAAAATACTAAAGAATTGAGGGAATAATGTTTTTGTAGATGAATGTACAACACACAAACACACACGGATCACCACTCTCAACCATAGATTAAAAAATCAATGGTTAGATTCTTTCTCCCACAACACACACGGATCACCACTCTCAACCATAGATTAAAAAAATCAATGGTTAGATTCTTTCTCCCACAACACACACATATCACCATTCTGAACCATAGATTAAAAAATCAATGGTTAGATTTACATGAAACCCTTTCACTCTCACTCTCACTTTACCACTCTCACTATACCACTCACGGGCTCACGGCGCCTCTCATTCTCACGGGCTCAGCGCCTCTCCGTCTCCCTCATTCACGGCGGACCTTGAAGCTGTCCTGATTCTGCCTCTCTCTCATCGGTGTTTGCTGCCCTAAATCTCCAAATTCAGGTAACCACTCTCTCTTTCTCGATTTTAATTGATATTTTTTGTTGGTATGAATTGGTTTTTTTTTTTTTTTTTTTATTATTTATATTTTGTATATGTATTTCTTGTAATGCATGGCAATTGAAAATGTAAATTTGGGGATGAATGGATGATAGTAACAGTATATAAAAGATGGCCAAGTTGTTGATTTTATATATATAAATGAATAAATTGACTGAAAGTTTTGAAGAATGGGGTTTTGTTTTTTTAAATAGAAATATGATATGAATAATTGTTTTTATTGTTGGTGTTGTACTTAGAAGCTTTGATTTTTTTTTTTTTTTTTTTTTTTTTTTTTTTGCCAAAGGCCTAACAGCTCTGATATCAATCTCCTAAACATCTTCACTAACCTGCCTATACCTCTTAGTGGTACTGTGATTACTTGCTTTTAAATTTGTGGGCTATGTTTATTGTCTTTTTTTAGACATACATTTATACTGGTTTTATATAATAATTTCATTAACATTTCTAAACCAGTTATTCAGGGAAGTTGATGCTTGAGATATATGAACTTTTCTAGAATATTGATGATGATGATGATGATGATGACCCATTAAACCGACCATCGATGGAGATTGATAATTATTTGAGTACTCCTCGTCAACCATCTATTGAAGGGGAGAATTATGATGTTCTCAAGTATTGGGAATCTCAAGTTAGGGTGTACCCTATATTAGCTGTTATGGCTAGGGATGTTTTGGCCATTCCTATAACATCGGTAGCCTCTGAGTCTTCTTTTAGCATGGGTGGTCGTATTTTAAACAAGTATAGGAGTGCGCTTTTTCCTAAGAATGTTGAGGCGTTGGTTACCACACAAAATTGGTTACGTGGTTATGATTGTGATACTGAAGAAGACGTCCTTGAAATTGGTAAAGAGGTGATAGATAAAAGTTTTGCATCTAACTCGGAAGGTATTGACGTCCTTTAATCTTTTTTTTTTTAAATAGCTTTTTTTCCTCCTGCCTCCCTTCTGCTCACATATATCTTTTCTTTTTCCTCAAGCCTAGGCGATGCTACATTGGGGTGAATGTCTGCTGATTGCTTATTGTTGTTCTGATGTCCGCTGACTGCTCTTCCATTATACTGACTGTTCTTTGCTGTTCTGAAGTATGCTGACTGCTGCTCTTCTATTCTGCTCCTGATTACTGCTGCTCTTCTATTCTGCTACTCTCTGCTGCTGTTCTTCTATTCTGCTGCTCTTTGCTGCCGTTCTTCTATTCTGCTGCTCTCTGCTGATGTTCTGCCATGTATGCTGTTCTGTCTGCTGTGTTCTGCCATCTCATCTTGTTTAATTTCATCTGTAATGTTCCTGTGGAAAAAAATTGCTAATGGACTTTGCTTGGTTTTAGGATTGTTATATTGAAGTGTTGTGTATTGAAGAATGAATTCATAGTTTTTGTTTGAGCTTGAAGAAATCACTTAACACTCTACTGTTTTAGTTATCTCAGCAAATTTGCTAAGCTTAAGGATGTTGATTCAATGCTTTGAAGCAGTTGGCTTTTCATCTGTTGTGTTACCCTACTGTTTTAGTTATCTCAGCAAATTTCTAAGCCCTTTTGCTGTTTTTTCTATTGCTTCAAATTACTGTTTTCCTGATGAATTTCCAGGAAAGAATAAATTAATTTTTTGCATCAGATGTAACCTAGTTGATCAATCATAAAGTATTATAACGTGAAATTCTTGCTTGCAGTTTCTATCTCTCGATTTCTGTTCTTTGTTGTCATGCCAAACTGGTTGGCCTATGAACTACATGACAGCATTGCAGGTGCTATATTTTGTCTGGTGATTTGCATTTTACTTCTCGTAATGGAGATACATGCAAATGGAGGAGGCAGCAGTTGTATATGTAATTTGCAATGCTGTGCATATTAGCTCTGTATGACCCTTCTCTTCTTTTTTACGATACTTTATATATGTTTAAGGGACTAGTCTCCTCAGCTGGATGAAAAATCCTTGTGCAATTATATTATGTGCTGATTGATATTCATGTTCTCTTGGACATTTTTTGCTTTGTAAATTTTTTGTATAATACAGTAGAGCCTTGGTACTTAATATTACAAGCTTTTTGTTCATTTGGTTTCATCACCTCAAATGTATACATGACTAGAGGCAGTAGTGTTGCTAATAGTTTGAGGCAGGGCCTGAGCTTGCTTGTTTTGCTCTTGTTTGTGAACACTGATTATCCTTAAGACCTTAATGAATGATTTGCCTTGCTATTTTAAAAAATATATTCTAAGATTTCTAATATTTAATCCATTTAATTATATCCCCGTAAAAAAAAAAATTAAAAAAAAATCCATTTAATTATATAAAAAAGTTTGTAAATGGTTCGATTTAAAAGCGGTTTGGTTCATAAACGGTTCGGTTTATAAACAGTTCGGTTTACAATCAGTTTGGTTTTTAAATGGTTCGGTGCAAACGGGTAGCAGTTTGCTAACGGTTCGGTGTAAGCGGTTTTTTTGCCAGTTTAAACAGTTTTGGGTTGGAACCGGTTTCGGGTTAGATACGGTTCGGTTCTTTTTCGGTTCGGTTATCTTTCAGTTCGGTTTGTTAATGGGTTCGGTCCTTATACGGTTTAACATTATTCGGGTTGATTCGGTTTCGGGTTTACTAAAATACGGTTCGGGTCGGTTTTCGGTTTCAAAAAAATCGGTTTTTAATCGGTTCGGTTCTCATTTGGGTCGGTCGGGTTCGGGTAGTTAAACGGTTTCGGTTTGAAATTTGATAGCACTATCTCTCAGTGAATGTAACGTCAACAAATATCATTCTCTTCTTTAATCTTCATACAAGATAGATTTTATTAAATTTGAATTTCCATAAAATAAGTTTTCTTGGAAATTATACGATGTTATTGTTATCTTGTGAAATGGAAGGTATGTTAACTTTTGTTAGTTTCAAATTTATATACTACCTCTGTTTCTTTTTAGTTGACACGTATTCCTTTTTAGGAAGTTTTTTTTTAGTTGACACGTTTCCTTTAGGGTAACTTTTTTACCTTGCATTTACAAGCTACCCCACTTGCTTTTTGATTCTCTACTCAATATCCTATAAAACGTTCCTAAAAACGTTTATGTGCCACATCACTACTCAATATCCTATGGCATCGCGCTATGTCACCACTCAATAATCCATGGCAATGTTAATTAAAAATGCATATAAAGGGGTTTGAACTCCTAACCTCATGGAGGAAACACCACATGTCTTACCATCTTAACTACCAATTATTTATATTCTATTCTTCCACATAAATGTATTTAAATGCAAAATACAAAACTGCATCGATCCAAACTCAAAAACAAAGAGACACATATTATTGTTTATATTCTCTTCAATATTCAACATTACATTCCAAATTAGTAATACTTTAAACACTTTATTAAAAAAAAAAAAAAGCGAAAAGAAATTAGGAAAAATTGCTCCCATTAATCTGAACTTTGCCTCGTCTGCCGAAAATAATCCCAACTTTCGTTCATTATCTATTGCACCCAACTTTAGGGGGTATTAATTTCTATTGCACCCAAATGACCTGCAACCGGTAAATCAGGTAAACATTATTGATTTGTTTTTTTTTTGCACACGTGTCAACATGTAATTGGTTGAAAAAAATAGAAAAAAATTAATAACATAATTTTAAAAAAAAACCCCTACAGCCACCTCCCCTTAGCTTCTCTCAGCCATCGTCCACCACCGCCACCTCCCTTAGCTTCTCTCAGCCCCAACCTCCACACCGGAACCCTTGGCCCACCTCGGCGTCGCAACCCCTGGCCCACCTCGACGCCGGAACCACCCCCAGAAACGCCCAAAAACCACCAGAAACGCACCCCCATTTCTCCTTGAAAACGGCCAAAGAAATGGGTGAAAACAGCCGAAATTGGCCGATTTCGGGCTAAATGGTTGGAGTTAGCCCTACATCGGCCAATTTCGTGGCCTCCTTGCTCGTGATTTGGGAACTATGGTAGGGGAAGGGAAGGGAAGGGGTGGAGGAGGGGTTATCGTGGGTGGGGGAGGGGATTTCAGGGGTGGGGGAGGGGTTTTCGGGGGTGGGGGAAGGGAAGGGGTGGGTTTCGAGAGAGGGGGAAAGCTGGGCGGTGGTTTTCGGCAGCAGGGGAGGGGATTTCGGGGGTGGGGGAGGGGTTTTCGGGGGTGGGGGAAGGGAAGGGGTGGGTTTCGAGGGAGGGGGAAAGCTGGGCGGTGGTTTCCGGCAGCAGGGGAGGGGTTTTTCGGGGGTGGGGGTGATTTCCCGGCGGGGTGGGGGTGGGGGTGTGGTGGCAGCCGCTGGGTATGGGTGGTTTGTGGGGAGTTTTTTTTTGTTTTTTTTAAAAAAAAAAAATAAGCCAATCATACATTGACACGTGGCTAGGTAACCTGCTACATCAGGTTAGATGACCTGTTGGGTGCAACGAAAATTAATACCCCCAAAGTTGGGTGCAATAGATAATAAACGAAAGTTGGGATTATTTTCGGCGGACGAGGCAAAGTTCAGATTAATGGGAGCAATTTTTCCAAGAAATCACTCAAAGTAACATCCCAAGGCAACGCCCGGGTGACACACTAGTTATATACTAAAAGACACACCAGGAGATGACATGACCAGTCATGACACATGTCATCTCCTGGTGTGTCCTTAGTATATTTTTTTTTTAATAAAAAATTATTTAAAGAAACAAATATTTTGCATATATCTAAATAAAAAATATATAAAAAAAAAAACTTACGGTCTATGGAGAAATTATATGACAAAGATATAATAATGTCAAATATATAAATATTCCCACCATCAATTTATTATCTCCTTAAATTAAGGAAACAACAATAATCACCGAGTATTACTAAATATACCATGATTGTCCTAACATATATATTACGATGATATATAATTATGCAATCTTCCCTTTAAAAAAACGATCTTTGATTTAACGAATATGCCCTTTGTAACACCCCAATAATTCTCTCTTATAACTTGTAAATACCCTGAACAATATCCAAGAGAATTACTGGCGTGCTACCGCCACGTGTTCAAACGTTAAGGCTATATCAGAAAACAGCAGCGGAAAACCTAAATCAAATATAAATAAGTTTCAAAACCAAATTTAATCTTAAATCTTGGAACCTTTAAGTCCCTTATTCAAAACCCAAATTAGTAAAATAGTATAAAATGAAATTGAGTTTAATGAATTCAAAAGTAAGTAGCAAAATAAGTAGTGAAAAGTAACCAACACTCCACTCAAAATCCCACAACCTTGATGCGAATGCTGAATGTGTAAGAACATGTAGTTAATCTACTCCCCAATATTACAAGTGTAAAAATTGGATCGTCATAGGGTCATTGAAAGGCGAAGGCCATGACCAAATAAAGACACACACAAAAGCACGCAATCAGCAAAGCTGAGTACATACAAGCTGCGAAATAAATTAAGAATTACCTAACATGCTACTAATAATCAAACATAAGCATCATTAAATAATAAACTCAACACATGACTCAACTAACCAATTTATTAAGACTTCACTAGTTAATAGTAGCTAACTCATTTTAATTTATTCATTGGATTTAGCAATAGACAAGGTTGTCCAACCCATGTCCCATTTGGAACATCAATAAAGAAAAACCCCATGCCTCCTTTCGGAAACATCAATAAACATCCAACGACCACGGGCGCGACTCCGTGACCATAGTTGTTATGAGATCTCATCTAACTCCTAGTTTTAAGAAAAATATTTGAAATAAGAGACTCGTAGATCAGACGACCTCGAGAAAAGTACACGGCTAATACCCCATGTACCCCAACCTCTGATTGTCATTACTCCAGATGTGCACCAATCCAGAGTTTTATTGCTCATCCATCTTGCACTTTACGTGATTTACAGGTTTAAACTTGGTGATGACTCATATGCATAACAATACAAACATTCCAAACACAATTAAATCAAGCAAGGCAAGTTTCCGATTTCAATTCTTGATTTATTAGTGACAAAACAACATTTATTATTTATTCATTTACTACCTCGGTGTATAAACACCTTGAGTGCATAAGGCACCCCAAATTCTTAACCTTGTCTTATAAGACTTGAATATTTCCTTTACTTATCCTATTTCATTAATCACGAATAAGTAATAAATAAATCATTTCACCAATCACATATCTTTGCCTCTAAGTGCACCTTGCATAGTTAGAGCATAACCAATATTTGCAATAAGGAATAGTGCACATCAAATGAAATTCACAATGTATAACCAAACAATTTAACCCAATCATCCCTATACATGATACTAAGTTCTTGATACATCCCTAAACATGCATCTAAAGGCAAGGTTTCGTGACTTGTACGTACCTTGAATAAACGAGTTGGTATGCCACTTTACTATCTAGAGATCACCTTCAATAAACTCCTCTCCTAAACCAAACAATAACATCTCAATCAATACCCAATCAATCAAATTTACAGCAATACTAACTTACTTTAAAACTTTCAAAATCCAAATCAAACAACACTTTAAAACCTTCCCTTTAGTTAAAATTAAAGGCTTATATATAGTTCTTTAAATTTTCTTCATAAAAACCTTAAAATACACTCTTATACCTGAAATTAAAGCAAGTTTAAAGTCTAATAAAAATCTGAAAATTAATTAAAAACCCCTAATAATCTCCCTTTTTAATGGGTTCTCACACCCTTTTATCAAAATCACAATTATACTACTTTAAATAAAATTCCAGCATTTTAAACCAATCAAAACCCTTTAAAACTTCATCAAAATACATCTTTATACTTAAATTATCCATAGAAACATTAAATTATCTCTTACCCTTTAAACTCAAGGATAAAATTTAAAGCATAAAAAAAAAAACTTCGTTAAAAATAAAAAATTGCTCGAAAATCATATTTTGAGGCTGAAGTTGGCCACGAGAGGGTGGTGCTCACTACCAAAGATAGTGAGTCTTTCTTAAAACATTGTTTCCACATGAAAACACTACTTTTTTTTTTTTTTTTTTTTATCAAAATCGGATGAGTTCAGAACCTGGTCGGGATTAAAACGGGATAATTAATATTAACGAACGGAAATCTAAAAATTAAAATATGTATATAATCTGAAATTATAACCTTTTACCATCAAAATATAGATTTGATACTAATTATATCAATTTCAAACAATTAAATCAAAAATCCAAAACAATACTTATATAATTATGCAAATAGAAATTGAAATAAGGGGAAAAGAAGGAGAGGAAGAATAGAAAAGAAAAAAAAAAGGAAAGAGAAAATAAAAGGTAAATAAAGGAAAAATAAATAAAAGAAAGTAAAACTAACCTTTTGTGTGGGGAAAATTTTGGGGATTAATGAGGTATTTATAAGAGAGAATATTGTAGGGTAAGTAGAAATATTGGGTCTCATAAGGTTAATGGGTCAAATGAATGAAATGGACTAGGCTTTAGTTGTATTGACATAAATTGTAGAATGAAGGTTCATAAAATAATTAGTACCAAAATAATTTTCGACCCAAATTAATAATTTGAATCTTTTGAAAATAAATTACGGAAAAATACAAATAAATATTATAAATAAAATTAAATTTCATTTATAACATATTTAAAAATACGGGGGATTACACCCTTAAAAAAACAATCTTAGACTTAACAAAGGTACCCTTCAAAAAAAAAAAGACTTAACAAAGATAAGAAAGGTCAATTAATATAAATTATGCAATTTTTTTTAACAAGTAATACTTAATAGTAAGTAATATTATACTTAACTTTATAGTTGATTCACTTTTGATAACAAACAAGTAGTAGTTGGGTTATATACTATTATGTCTATATTTTATTTTAAATAGAGATGATGACTATATTTTCTATATACCTTAGAGAAAGTGAAATAAATAAATTATGCAATTTTAGATTTAACAAAGATAAGAAAATTTGTATTAATTTAAGAAATGTCAGTTAAATCATACAATATTCTTTATACCTTTTATTTTTAGCTTAATGTTTTTCCAAAAACATCTTACCTAACCATTATAAAAAGTATTAATCTAAAATTTTTGAGTCAGAACCACTATATAACTTTAAACGTTATTTTTTCTAATGGCACAAAATTATACACTCAAAATATCAATCCCTCGAATGAAAATATTACTATACAAACTAGGGCTATCAACTTATATGAACTATTCCATCTTTTAATAATGTAAACTAGTGTGTGCCCCGGATTGCTAATTTGTACTTTTTACTTCTTTAATTTGATAATTATGTTCAACTATTTGTATAGCTAGTGTTTGATTCGGATGTTGCCTCGGATGTTACGGTTTTTTTTAACATCATATGTATTTATTTTCTAATCTTGTGAAGAATAAATAAATCATATATATATATATATATATATATATATATATATATATATATATATATATATATATTTATATATATATATATATATATATTTATATATATATATATATATTTATATATATATATATATATATATATATATATGCCATTAATGACACGGGAAGCATGTGAGCCGTCCGATTAACATGATTTAAGGGCCTAGATTAGTTCCTAGTTCTTATTTTAGCCTTGGTTCTCATTATAACTTGGTCATATATATATATATATATATATATATATATATATATATATATATATATATATATACACACATATATATATATATATCAAATCACTAGATAAATAGGTATTCAATGACACGTGTTAATTTCTGGTGTGCCTTTATTTATTTTTTATTTTTTTTTTAAAGAAAAAAACTCCTATAAAACATTTATTTTAGGAAATTATTACATAATAATAATTGTCATAGTTACGTGTATAAAATGATGGATTAATGATCTTTTGCATTCTAAAGATGGATATGCCACTATCTAAGGTATGTGTTTTGACAACATATAAGTACTTAAAAAAAAACGCAATCTTTTGAGAATATTTTTCTAAAAAGATATAATCTTCATTCATTTACTTGACAAGAACTACTGAATTAGGCACAAAAAAATTTACTTGGTATTTGTATCATCTTCTTCTTCTACTATTTAGTACAAGTATTCTTAATTTCTTTTTGAGGAAACTCATTCTACTACATATTTCTATAAGAACAAAGGATTGAACAAAGTGTCAATACGAGTATATAACAAAATGATTGTAATTTCTATAAGAACAAAGGATTAAAAGGCTCATTTTATTTTAATTAAATATAATGCAAAGTTGATAATAAATATTAAAATATACCGTGCATGGCACGGGACCTAACCTAGTATGTGCCTTAATCAAACGCGTCAACTAAATAGAAACGGAGGAAGTATATATTTTTTTGGCTCAAATACGTGACTTATTAAAGTTTGATCGAATATTTTCATAAATCTCTCTTACGAAGGAGAGGATTGATTTATTAAAAGGGAATTCCCTTTCTCTTCCATTTCGCTATATGCCTTATTCACATAAAGAAAATTGTATTACGAGTACTCACTTTCCCTTCCCTCCGTTAGCTCGAAAATTGCTTAGGCTGAGAAATAGTTATTGGGGCCAAAGTTAGTGCTCGAGTCGACCCGACTTCAATTATTCTTATTTTTTTTTCCACTTTTGGGCATCTTGAAATTTATTATTTTAGTTATTCTTTTAATCAAACTAAAATAGATTGAAAATCGTGCTTTTTTTGACATAAAATAACATGTTTAAACTTTAAACATAAAATTATGGCCCGAACTTAGGCTCAGCTCGAATGTTTTTGGCTTGAAACCCTAAAACCGACCAACTTTATTAACCCGTCTGGTGATCATGTCTAACACTTTGTAATCTTGATAGCTCAATGAGTCAATGTTTGTTGACTTTGAGAGTTTACAAAAGCAACTCAATTTCAAAACGTACACATGCTAGTCTTCTCTAGCTTGGTTCTAAAAAACTTGACCTTAACTATAACTATTATTATCATCAAAATCAATCAAAATTCAATTCTAGATGAACCAAAGTTCATGGAATAATCTCTACAACTTTTGCCAACTTCTGAAATCATGCATTGCTCAAAGAAATCTATTAACAGGCAAATCTCTTCATACCCTTTATATAAAATCTATAATCCCACCTTCAATCTATCTTTCCAATCACTTCATCATTCTTTACTCAAAATGCCGACGCATTTCTGCAGCGCGCAACGTTTTCGACGCAACACCATACCCAAATGTCTTCTCCTACAATGCCATTATTGCTGCATATGTTAAAGAGGGTCAAACTCGGATTGCCCACCAACTGTTCGACGAAATTCCTGAACCAGATATTGTGTCTTTTAATACCCTTATTGCTGCCTATGCTGAACGAGGGGATACATGGTCTGCTTTTAGACTTTTTGATAGGATTAGGGAGATGGGTGTTGATATGGATGGGTTTAGTTTATCTTCCATGATTTCGGCTTCGTGTAATGATGTTTTATTGATTAGAGGGTTGCATTGTTTGGTTGTTAAAGGAGGGTATGATATTTTTTATGCGTCTGTTAATAATTCTCTTGTTAGTTGTTATAGTAAAAATGGGTTTTTGGAGGAGGCTAAGAGGGTGTTTTGTGAGATGAGTGGGAGGGAAGACGAGGTTTCGTGGAATGCTATGATCGTTGCGTATGGACAGCATAAGGAAGGAAAGAAAGCTCTTGAGATGTTTCAGGAGATGGTGAAGAGGAATATGTATGTTGATATGTATACTTTAGCTAGTGTACTGACTGCATTTACGAGCTTAGAGGATCGGTTTGGCGGTCTTCAGTTTCATGCTCAGCTGATCAAAATGGGTTTTTGTTCGAACCCACATGTTGGGAGTGGGCTGATTGACTTGTATTCTAAATGTGGGGGAAGTATGTCAGAATGCAGGAGAATATTTGAGGAAATCCCAGAGCCTGATTTGGTTCTGTGGAACACTATTATCTCTGGATATTCTCAGTTTGATGAATTATCTGAAGAGGCTGTTGCGTGTTTTAGAGACATGCTGCGAATTGGTCATCACCCAGATGATTGCAGCTTTGTTTGTGTCATTAGCGCATGCTCAACCTCGCGTTCCCCTTCACATGGAAAACAGATTCACTCATTAGCTTTGAAGTCTGACATACCATCAAATCGAATAGCTGTAAATAATGCTTTGGTAGCAATGTATGCGAAATGTGGAAATCTACATGATGCAAGGCGGTTGTTTGATAAGATGCCAGAGCATAATGTTGTCTCTATAAACACCATAATTGATGGTTATGCTCAGCATGGGTTTGGAAGCGATGCATTGCAGCTTTTCATTTGGATGCTTGAAACTGATTATACACCCACGAATATAACCTTCATATCTGTTCTTTCAGCATGTGCACACACAGGGAAAGTGGAGGAAGGCCAGAAATATTTTGACATGATGAAGGAGAAATATGGGATTGTTCCTGAAGCAGAGCATTACTCTTGCATGATTGACATGCTGGGTCGGGCTGGGAAACTATGTGAAGCTGAGCAGCTGATTGAGTCAATGCCGTATAACCCAGGTTCTATTGGCTGGGCAGCTTTGCTTGGGGCCTCCAGAAAATATGGCAACATCAACTTAGCTATTAAGGCAGCCAATCAATACCTTCTGATGGATCCTTCAAATTCTACTCCATATGTCATGCTAGCAAACATGTATGCTGATGCTGAAAGATGGGAGGATTATGCAAAGGTCAGGAAGCTTATGCGAGATAAAAATCTTAGAAAGAAACCAGGTTGTAGTTGGATTGAAATAGACAAAAAGATTCACACTTTTGTTGCTGAAGATGCTTCACACCCTATGATAAGAGAAATATATGATTACTTAGAGGAGGTACTATTAAAGATAAAGCTTGCTGGTTATGTGCCAGATCTGCGATGGGCATTGGTGAAGGATGATGGAGCAGGAGATGCAGAAAAGGAGAGGATGTTGGTTCATCACAGCGAAAAACTAGCAGTTGCATTTGGGCTTCTGTCAACTAAAGACGGAGATCCTATACTTGTAGGAAAGAACCTAAGAATATGTGGTGATTGTCATAATGCTATTAAGCTTATTTCTGCAGTCACCGGAAGGGAGATAACTGTCAGAGATACCCGAAGATTTCATTGCTTCAAGGATGGAAAATGCACATGCAAGGATTACTGGTAGCACTTGCCAATATTGTTACCTTCTTGTTGTTTAGTAAGATGGCACTTAATTTGAAATATCTACAACAACATTAATATTGGATTATAAGGAGATCTTCTCTTATTGGCTGATATTGTGCCGGTTACTGATTTAAGGTAAAGATATGTTAACCAGTAACATAATTTATTTGTAATTTTACATAAGCAGATAGTTTTGACACATATAGGGAACACAAGCTTTAATTCTGTGAATTTTAAGTTGAAATGCAGACCCTTTCTTGCAAACATTCAAAAAAAGAAAAATTACGAAGTATATTTTTAGCTTGCCTCGGCTTGCTTTTTCTTTTTTCTTGTAGTGAATGTAGTCCATCTTCCTAGCCTTTGGAGTGTGAGTTTCCTTGGCTGGCCTACGTCAAGTCAAGTGGGATTAAATATAATGAGCACTGTCTTCCAATTCAAGACTTCATTTTTGTCATTTTGCTCTACTTTTACATGCTAACACGGTCCAAGGTTGTACTGAGAATTTCAGTGCTTTATAACCAAATTCTTCTTGTTTAATTTCCAGTTGGCAACTCTTCAGTGACCCATAGCCTCCTATAGATTAGCTGATTATGTGAACATTAATTTTGCTTAAAGATAATCATAAGTAGAATCTTTGATTAATGAAGTCATGACATATAGGTTTTTGAGGATTAGCCCTCGAGAATTGATATGGAAGGTTCCTGCTATCTTTGTATCCAGTTATTTTTGCGGTGTGGCAAACATTGTTGAAGTAGTTTTGTGTTGACAGATGTATGGAGATTGGGGAGCAAAAGGCTGACGGGCTCTTCTGTGTGTTGTACTTGGAGATGAATTAATTCTCATATTTCTAGCGAGTTCAATCACTAGTGATAGCATTATAGCATTGTTGGAGATATTTACAGGAGCTGCATGCCTACACCCATGTTTACAGCAGAAGGGGAAGTGAAGCAGGTTTATTGTAACAATATACGAAGTATTTACTACCCTGGTTAGTTCCGTACCACTCTGGTTTCATGGTTTGTTTACTAAGTAGAAAACATATTTTAACCTCAGATTGCTTGCTAAGTTCAGTGGTGTGTCACCCATGAAACCTGTGAATATGTTTTAAGTGTTTTTAGAGATCACTGAAACTCTCAATTCTAGATAGAAGAATAAATGAACTCAAAACGAGGTTCTTCAGTTTGCATTATCTTGGAAAGAAATAAAAAACCTAATTATGTCAGCCTGTCAGGTGTAGTTACTGGACGGTCTACGCAAAATTAGTACAGATATTAGAATTAAATGAAAGTTTGAAAGTCTTCACTAATTAATAGGTTACGTCTTGTAAAATGTTATATATTGGCACATTTAAGCTAACTAGTAACTTCTGTGCTTATCTTAAATACTACGTAAATTTTGTTAAAGAGGAAGTAACTTGTGTGCTTCGAACTTGAAAACAAATTTTGCTGTGAATTTTGAGTTTTATGAAAGTATGAATTTAGTTGATGGATATTGAGTTTTGTGAAAACGAAATAAGGTATTTATAATTCCTTTCAGACGGTAGGATAATATGTCCCAGGAGCATAATCCTGTTGTAGGCGAAGGACCTCTAGAGACATTAGTCAGAATTACTTTTGCATTTGTGGATTCCATGGCACTTAAATGTATTGTGGAGCTTGGCATTGCTGACATCATCCATGCCCATGGCCATCCAATCAGTGTATCTGAAATTTGTGCCCATTTTAAATCCCACCCTCCCAACTTCAGGTGCCTGAAACGTGTCATGCAGATTTTGGTTCGTAGAGACATCTTCACCACAGTTAATGTTAACCCCACCGAATATAGTGAAGATGACACCCTTTATTGGTTAACACCAGCCTCTAGGCTACTGTTACGACATGATGATGAGATAAGCTATGCTCCTATGATTCTTATGCAGAATCATCCTCAATTATTAGCCGCGATGCACCATCTCAGCTCTGCCATCAAAGAGGGTGGAATAGCGTTTGAGATGGCTCATGGACATCATATTTGGGAATTTTTATCTAGAGATCAAGAAGTTAATAGGGTGTTCCATGATGGGTTGGCATGTACAGCAAAGATTGGGTTTAGGGCTATCACGTCAGTGTATAAAGATGTATTTGCAGATGTTAAATCAGTTGTAGATGTAGGAGGGGGAATTGGTGCAGCTGTCAATGAGGTTGTGAAGGCCTTTCCTAACATCAAAGGCATCAACTTTGATCTGCCTCATGTTATTGCCATTGCTCCCAAGTATGATGGAGTTGCTCATGTTGAAGGTGATATGTTTGAGGCCATTCCTGATGCTGATGTTGCAATCTTGAAGGTAATTAACTAAAACTACTCCATATTTGTATATCAATATTTATTTTTTCTATAATTTGAGGATTGTATAGTGTTCAAGAAGGCTCACGGTCCTGCTTCCAATGCAATATATTTGTCATTTTGATCCAAAGTAGTAGCTGTTCTACATCAGTTTCACTTTATGACACCAATACAAAATTACAGACTTCTACAAACTAAATTAAATAAATCTCAAAGTTTGTTGTTCATTCTATTAATTGCTGTTGAAATGGCGCTTGTGAATCACCCAAATTGCTGCCTTTTTTTATTTGTTTGGTAGCAGAATCAGCAGATGTTCAGTGTACCTGACAGGTGAGCAGCTACTGATTGAGGTGTGCTCATCTGTATAAATTCGTATAATCTCAAAACATGTAATTGGATGTATTTATGAATAGGTTCATTATCAAGTATGTTTAACAATCTCTATTCTGTCATTCTGGTGGTGCAGTCAATTCTGCATGATTGGAACGATGAAGATTGTGTAAAGATCCTGAAGAACTGTCGAAAAGCAGTACCAGAAAAGACAGGAAAGCTGATACTGTTTGAATTAATACTTCACAAAGAGGGGGAAGAGTCAATGGAAGGCATATTACTTGCATCAGACTTAATAATGATCGCGCATACTGGCGGGGGTAAGGAAAGGACAGAGCCTGAATACAAATCTTTGCTACAAACTGCAGGATTTCCTCGTTACAGACTACTCAGTAACCCTGGAATGCCATCTATCATTGAAGCTTTTGTAGAATAAGTAACTACCAACTCTTTAGTGTTAGAGAATAATGGGCAAACCATATATATTTTCATAATATAAAAGGCTTCATTTACTACATTATTTTTCTTAGAAACATTTCTCTAATGTATTGATTAGTGATTTCTAATTTTCTACGACAGGTTTCTAATAAACTTCACAAAAAATTCTGCCCAGCTTCACATTGAAATAAACTGCATTTGAGTAAATTAATGAAATGTGATGTACTCCATATTGTTTTGTGATAGAGAATTTCTTTTTAAAAAACTTCTTCTCTTTTGATTACTGTTGTTCTGGTACGTCTTCGTTCTAATCTTCACTGTTTTCTTAAGTACAACATTTTACCAAAATCATACTAGTATTGTTCAAAACTAGACATAAGGTGGTCTAATATCCTTCAAAAATAAAATTTTTAAATCTTAGATTGTTATTCATAGATATATATAGTGTTATCAATTAACTGTACAAGTGTAGTTCAAATGTTTGATGTGCTAAGGAATTAAGTGTACAACTAGCATGTAACGCAGTAACGTACATAAGCTAGTATTTGGTAAAATTTTCAAAATAAATAATGCATGGTACTCCATAGTGTTTATTTCGGAGTTTAACAATTAATGAAATTTTTTGAAGTAAATTGTATGGGATTAAGGCTTTGATTGTTTGATTGATATATTGGTGTAAAAACACGGTTAAATTTTGATTAGATCATATATACATACAAAGAACGGAGTAAAATCAGACAAGACTTATGTATACTTAATAAAATTGAAAATGCTCCAGGATGACCCACTCGATTACGCCAAGTGGGTGGAGAGTGGACTGTGAGATAAGTAGGTAAGGATGATGCAGAAGTGATAGGATAACTATCACGTCTCGTGAGGAGGGACCCCATACGAATATCCCTCGCAATAAAAATAGGAGGATCAAATTCTATAGAAACATTATTATCGGAGGTAATTTTGAGAACAAAAATTAAGTTCTTAGTTATATGAGGAGCAAAAAGCACATTATTAAGTTGAAGGGAGGAATAGGGGAGAGATGTATGACAAAAACTAGTAATTGGAACCAACTAAAAGATGTCTATGAGCGCTCAAATTTAAAAAGGGAGAGAGGTTACTAGCATTGTTCGTCATATGAGAGGAGGCGCCAGAGTCCATATACCATGCCAAATCATGGTTCAGGAAGCTCATAACAGCAAAGGCATTGCCATATTATTAAGGAAATTTTGTTAGAAAAAACCTTTTAAAGCAACTACTTTGTCAGGAAAAACCTTATAAAAATTTTTTGGCAAGGAGAAACCAGATTATAAAATTTTTTGTTGAAGAAAACCAAAGGTGAGAATCCGGCATTGACTTAGTGTTTTCCGACGTTGACCTAACACGTGCCGGTCACGTGCTCGTTTTTTTACTAATTCCACCCAATTACTCCTAATTCCCCCCCACTAATTTCCCTCTAAACCTCACGTTTTTATTTACCCCTTTATTTCTTATCTCCATTCTTCTTCTCTCTCCTCTCTCACTCTCTGAGATCTGCTATCTCCTCCCTCTAATCCCATAAATAATCTTGTTCAATTAAAGTCGAGCAAGTATACAGTGAATTAGGTGTTTAATTGTTGCCCAGTTCTTCGAATTTGCAGGTGTTTGAAAAATTAGGTCTTTTTCCCCTCTTTTGTAATTTTCCCTAATTGATCTCAAATTCACAGCGTTCATGGCTCCATTGAAGGATATCAGATGTTGTTGTGGTTCCTTTTAGCTTGTTCGAACAAGACGCAACTCCAGCAATTCCCCCTTTCGTTGATTTGTTCTTCACCATTGTAGACCAGAGTAAGAAAAAAAAATCAGAACAATATGTTGCCCAAAAAAGGAAACCCAATTCAATTAAAACAAAGCATTTAGTGAACTTACTGTTAAAGGTGGGTGGAATTTAAGTTGTTTGATTGATTTCTTGCTAGAGGAGTGATGCCATGGCAGTAGGCGCAGATCAAATAAATTACCTCGACAAAGGAGAGAGGAGAGAGAAGAAGAATGGAGATAAGAAGAAATAAGGGGGTAAATTAAAAGGAGAGGTTTAGAGGGAAATTAGTGGGGGGATTTAGGAGTAATTGGGTGGAGTTAGTAAAAAAACGAGCACGTGATCGGCACATGTTGGGTCAACGTCGGAAAACACTAAGTCAATGCCGGATTCTCACTTTTGGTCTTCTTCAACAAAAAAATTTTATAATCTGGTTTCTCCTTGCCAAAAAATTTTTATAAGGTTTTTCCTGACAAAATAGTTGCTTTAAATGATTTTTTCTGACAAAATTTCCTATTATTAATGGACATATTTGGTAATTTTATAGTGGATTTAAAAAAACGACTACTAATATAAATTATTAATGGACATATTTGGCTATTTATGTAAATGTTTTTTTTTTTTTTTTTTTTTTTTTTTTTTTTGACAAAGGATAAAAGACAGAAAAACCTACAACAGAGTACTATTAAAGCAAATAAAAAGGACAGCAGCTTCTCCTGCAATTAGGTGGGCCCGGTGAACACGTTGCCTGTCAGCCTTGTAGATCTCGCAATGTTGGAAGGTAGAGCCTAAACGTTGTATCTGCTTTAGTAGCCAAAGAATACAAATATCCCCCCGGCCATTGCCCCGTAAGAGGGAAACAAGATTATAAGAATCCGTAAAAAGGCGGGGCGATCGAATGTGACGGTCTGAAGCCCACTATAGGGCATACAAACAAGCTAAGGCTTCCGAATGAAGGGAGGAAGCGCAAAGTCCGAAATTACTCCCGCCAATAATCCTGTCATCCAGCGGATCGGCATTATCAATACACCACCCCATACCTGCATGCCGAGTGTCCTTGTACCATGCCCCGTCTATCTGAATCTGAACGAAGAAAGAGGGTTTATGAGAAGCCCCTAACTGGGCCATATGAAACCCTGGCGGGGGCAAACCCTCAGGAATAGTGGAAGATGGGGGAATTGTCGTAGTAGTATCCGTATCCATAAAGAGGGTATGAGATTGCATGACGTTTAAAATGTGCAACCCAACTGACCGTGTAACAGGCATATCCGGGTTGAAAACCCTGTTATTCCTGAATAGCCACAGTGCCCAAAGTGTGCCCACAAAGGTACTAATGTTGGAACTAGAAATTCCATCCTGACTAATGAAAAGTCGGATATAATATTGAATCCAATCTGAAATAGAAAGGTATCCATGAACTTGTGAGTGGATATCCAAACATCCACCCCTCCATGCTGCTTTTGCAACTCTGCACTCCCTAAACAAATGGATGAGATCCTCAATCTGTGCACCACACAGGGCACATAAAACGTCTTGAATTGGGACCCCCCGACGAAGAAGTTCTGACTTAACCGGTAAACCATTAAGAAGTAACTTCCATAAGAATAATTTCCATTTTGGTTGTAATGGAAGGGACCAAAGAGTTTTCCGGGTCAACCGGTTGAGTTGAAGGTTATTGTAGTAACATTGCGTAACCCGTCTTGACCGTATAATTACCCGAGACAGTCGACGACCAGTAGCGGAAATCCGCTTCATCCACATTTGGAGCTTCCATAAAAAGAATTGCAGAAGCGTCCGGGACCTGAAAATACTGCTATACTTTATCCACATCCCAGGATAGAGTCTGGGGATGAATAAAGTAATTTACTGTGCAGTCATTTGAATTGTGTAGTAGGATTCCTGGTTTGAATTCAGGAATAGTACCATTGACCCAATTAGAATGCTCTGCCAGAATGTTTTTCCCATTCCCAACTTTCCAGCTACAGCCGTTAGAAAGCAAGGCATTGGCATGAAGGAGACCTCTAAGGCCGTAGGAATTTCGTCCCGAAAAGCGGCGGCCAGGAGACGGAGTAGAAGCTAAGAAGTGAGCACGGGAATTATAAAGTCGGGAAACAAGAAGTTGGGGGTTGTTAACAAATCTCCATACCTGCTTCATAAGAAAGGCTTTATTTAAACTAGAGATGCAGCGAATACCCAACCCCCCCATACCCCGAGGGAGGTGCATCGTATCTTTGCCAACCCAATGCATACCCCGACTCCCCGAGTGGGACCAGAAGAATTTTAACAGAAGGCCATCAATTTTCCCGGCAACTGAAAGTGGAATTTCAAAGCAGGAAAGAAGGTGAGAAGCCATAGCGACCAGGATGGAGTTAATGAAAATTAACTTTTGCGGTTGAGAAAGACGGACAGCGTTGAGTGTCGTAATCCGCGCAACAATTTTATCTACCAAAAATTGGAAACAAACCCTCTTCTTCCCAATGAAATCAATAGGGGATCCTAGATGGTGGCCAAGCACGTGAACAGAATTCATTCTGAAAATAGTTTTAAATTCATCCTGTGCTCGAGGAGGAGTGTTGGGACTGAATTTGAGCAAAGACTTGTTAAGGTTTAGCTCCTGTCCCGAGACTTTTGAAAAACGCTGGATGACCTGGAGGATACTAGTGCACGATGAAGAAGTTGCCTTGAAGAAGACCATTGCATCACCAGCGAAAAATAAATGAGAGATAACCGGACTACCCCTAGAGATTTTAATCCCCTGGAAATGGCGCAAATCCTAGCCTAAGTGAAGCATTCTGGAAAGAATATCCATGCAGAAGAGGAAGAGGTAAGGTGATAACGGATCCCCTTGGCGAAGACCACAATTAGGCCTAAAGGCTTCAGAAGTACTGCCGTTGATGAGAGATTTATAGGAGACTGTTGAGATACACTGATGAACCATGTGAAGCCATCGCGCAGGGAATCCATAGGCTTGAAGAACTTGTAGGAGAAAAGACTAGTGAACTCTGTCATATGCCTTACTCATATCAATTTTGAGCGCAGCGAGGCAAGTAGCACCCGTTTTAGCAGAGTTAATCTTCTCCAACAATTCGTGAGACATTAGGATGTTGTCTGACATAAGTCGTCCCTGAACAAAGGCATGTTGAGAATCAGAAATGAGACCAGACAAATAAGGACGTATCCGGGAAACTAAGCATTTGGAAGCACACTTGTAGATTGTATTGCAGAGGCTAATAGGACGGAGATGAGTAACCTCTGTAGGCGAGGCAACCTTAGAAATCATGACAAGAAGGGATTGATTCCATTCCTTAAGAAGGAAACCCGTATGGAAGAAACTTTGAACAGCTGCAATGACTGAATCCCCAACCGTATGCCAATGAAGCTTGAAAAATTCTGCGGTAACACCGTCAGGACCTGTGGACTTACAGTTCCCCAAATCAAACATTGCTGACTGTATTTCCACTGCATTAAAGGGGCGTTCCAAATTATTAACTTGGGAAGAAGTAAGTGAAGGAAGATGCAGTTCCTGAAGGACAGTATCAATCTCCGAATCATAAATTGGGAGAGCATCGCACTTAAAAGTTTTCTTCAAAGAATGGACAACAATTCGTTGAACCTCTTGTTGACCAGATTGTAACAGGCCATCCTCATCCAGCAAGGAGGAAATGGAATTCTTCTTTTGGCGGCACTTAACCTTCGAGAAAAGGAGTTTAGTAGAGCACTCCCCATTAAGGATCCAGTCCTTTTTACATCGTTGCCTCCAGAAATGTAGTTGTAACAATATATTTTCTTTCGAAGTAACTATATTGGACAAATAAGCAGAAGCATCTGAGACAGATTGAATTGCCTCCCCTTCTACTGAGAGCGCAGTTGTTGGACATACTTTTAAGCTTTGCGAGTCACAATAACAACATTTATGAGTAATTACATTTATAAAAAAATAAATGTTTATGAGTCATTACATTTAAGCTTTGTGATTCACAGTAATATCTGTAATTTTTATGAGTCATTACATTTATAAAATACTCCGTAAATGTTTAAGGGAAAGGTCCAATAACAACATTTATGTATATTACACAAAGTGAGCACAATTAAATGATTGTGGTAGACTCATTCTGGAAGTTTATTGTACTTCGTCTGTTTTTTTTTAAATTGCTACAATTCTTTTTTCACGTTTATCAAGGAAGCGATTAGAAGGTGTAAACGAGTAAATTTTTCAATGAAATTTTAAGACAAAGAAGAATGAGATTCTACATTACTTGTGTTAACATTTCATCAAAAATTCACTCGTTCAAACCCTCAAATTGCTTCATTGAAAAGCGTGAAAAAAAAGAAGTGTAGCAATTAAAAAAAAAAAAGAAAAAAAATGGAGGAAGTAAAGTTTTTAAACTAGTTAGGTGATGTCCATATCTAGGGATGTAACTGGGGCGGGCGGGGTTGATATTGACATTCACCTCATTTTGTCATCTTCATCTCTATGGCGGGTCTGAAACTCAACCCCATCCACGCCCAACCATGTAAAACTAAAACCATTCCTACTCCACCACCCACCTGGGTTTTTATTCCCTCCTTCTTCTCCCCATATTCACTTAATTATTTCTTGTATTTAAAATTCATTAAATAATATTGGGAAATTCTCAATGGTACTCTTCAGTTTTATTTTTTTCTCAATGGTAAACACTAAATTCTCAAATTATCTTTGGTAATCCATAAGTTGTAAAACTAATTTAATGGTAACATTAGTTAAGCATTTTAAGAAAATTTTAACCATGGTTTAAGCTTTAAAAGGGAGGGGAAAGAAAAATGTCTAAAATACCCTATTGAACAAAAACCCACCACCCCTTCTTCCCCCTGTCATCCCTGCCCGCCAACCCCTTCCTCCATAAAATCCGGCCACCTCCTTCCCCTCCTGTTCTGGCCACCCCTCCCTGGCCACCTTCCCCTCCCTTTCCACTCCATTTTCCGACTAATTCCCTCATTAAACCCCCTACCCGAAACCAACAACCCCAAACTGCGTCGAAATCTTTCCCCGACGAAATCATAGCTAACCCTTCATTGAATCGAACCAGCTACTTCCTTCGATGGTTTCGATGAAGATCGAACAAGCTTCAACGAATTGGGTCGATTTTGGCGCAGGTTACATGAATTTGGAGCTAATTTCACGAACCCTAGGTCGAGATCAACAAGGTTGTTAGGGATTTGTGGGCTCATTGTTGTTGTAATTGAGGAAATTTGGGTTGAATTGGGTGAAATGTAATCGATTAGGGGGTTGATGTCGGCCGTTGGGGGTTTCGGTTGGGGTTTTTCGAGGTTTGGGATGGTTTTTAAAGGTTAAGAGTTCGTGGGGGTAGGGAGAGGGCCGGTGGTTCATGCGACGCCGGCACCGGAGGGTCTGGGCATGGCCAGCGCCGGGAGATGGGGATAGAGGCCGGAGGCTGGTGGCTAGCGGTGGTGGTTGGGGGAAAGTGTGGTGGTGATTTTTCTTATTTTTTTTTAAATGAAATGAAAATCTGATTTTTAAAGGCATATTAGTCATTTTGCATTTAGCTAACCATAGTTAGACTTATAAATATAAAGTAATCTCACTAATATTACCACTGAATTAATAATACAAATAATTGATTACCAAAGATATTTTAATTCTTTGATGTTTACCATTGAGAAAAATAAAAAATTCAAGAGTACCATTGAGAATTTCCCAATAATATTCATATACTTCGTACCATTTTAGTTAAATATAATAAAATATAAAATACTAATAATAAAAATTATACTTCCTCCGTTTCTTTTTAGTTGACACGTTTCTTTAGTCACGTTTGCCAATGCATAAATTAAATCATTAATATCTTTAATTAACGATAAAGAAAAAATTATAAAAAGTTGATATTATGAAAATATACATTATGACGAATCTAACAAGATCACACTTGACTATATTTTTCCTTAAAATATAAATCACAAAATATGGTCAAAGGGAGGTGTGTGAATAGTGCTAAAGTCAAAACGTATCAACTAAGTGGTATTAATTTAAACTGAAAAATATACTACGTACAAAAGAGAGTTATAGTTGGGTGATGTCCATACCGAAGCCTTTATTTATGTAATTCCAAATTTGTAATTTGTAGTATTGGGCTTGGCCCATCTAAGAAATAAACTACTTGTATACAAGAATTATGGTTTCCTCTCCGCTGCTCATCCGTCACCCATCCACTACTAGAAATAGGCTAAATACCGACGGATAGGTTCCGACGGACCTATTTTTCCGTCGCAAACTTCAAAAATTACGACGGAATATATTTCGTCGGAATTTATCGACGGATTTCTTATGTTGCGACGAATAATCCGTCGTATTATTTACGACGAAACTAATTTCCGTCGTGAATTCCTTTTTCTGACGGATTTTTTCGTCGAAAATAATTTTACGACGGAAAATTCCGTCGGAAAAAAGCATTACGACGGAAATTAGTTCCGTCGTAAATAATATGTTTTTTTTTAAAATTAGGCACTTTCAATTTTAACCTAAAAACAAACGGGGGGGATTTTGGAGTCGTTGCACAGAAGAAAGAGAAGGAGAGAGAAAGAGAGAGGGAAAGAGAAAAAGGGGACCGCCGCACATATCTGCCGCCGTCAGTGACCCAAACCTCAGCCCTCCGTCACGCATCTGCCGCCGTCGGTGACCCAAACGGAGCCGACATTGTAAGAGAGAAAGAGGACGAGTAGGATAAAGAAAAAGAGGTCGAGAAGGAGAAAGAAAAAGCGGACGAGAAGGAGAAAGAGGGCGGTTGAAGGGGCGGCTTGTGTCCGTCGTCGAGCCTCCGGCGCCACCTTACCAGGTCAGTGTACACCTTTTTTTTTTTTGTTTTTTTTTTTCATTCGAATCTGACTTTTTTTGCTTTGACCACCACAACCGCAGCCTCCGACCTCCGGCCTCCTCCCTTCCCTCGCCGTGGCTGGTTGTTGTTGCCGGCGCCGCGCCAAGGTCAATTTCCCCCACTTTTTTTTTAATTTTTTTTTTGTTAAATAATAAACCCTTATTTATTTAATTTATTTTTTAAAATATTTTGTAGGATTTGTACAATTAGATTGTTTAATTGTCAAAAAGAAGTGCAGATCTAAAGGTTAGTCACATTACAAACTCTAATATTTTGTATGTATGTTACTTTGGTTTGGTTTTGTTTAACATAACTTAGTTTAGTTAAGTTTTTTGTAAGTATGTTAGTTTAGTTTAGTTTACTTTTTTGTAAGTATGTTAGTTTAGTTAAGTTTTTTTTTTTTTTTTTTTTATAATATAATGTGGTTTAATTTAGTTTAGTTTTACTAAAGTATATTAGATTAGTTTAATATTATGAAACTTTAGTTTAGTTTATTTTAATATAATGTGGTTTAATTTAGTTTAGTTTTACTAAAGTATATTAGATTAGTTTAATATTATGAAAGTTTAGGTACGTTTTGTTCGTTTTGTTTAATATGATGTATGTTAGATTACTTTGGTTCATTATAATCTAGTTTAGTTTTGTTTAGTTTAATATAATGTTTCTTACTTAAGTTTAATTTTTTATAATGCATGTTACTATATTTAATATTGTGATATGTTAGTTTAGTTTGGTTTGATTTGTTTATATTAATGTTATGGTTTTATGATATGTTTGTTTATGTTAAGTTTAATTATGATATATTTGTATAATTTTTTGTATGTTAGTTTAGTTTTAATATCTTTAAATAAATCATTTGCATAATCATATGCCTAGATACCCGTTCAAGGCATACACATTAGGAGTATGTCTTGAATAGTCCCCGGTTGGGACTGTCCTTGTACGTTTAATCTCACTTAGGTGGTGAATGTATTCCTTTTTTTTAATTCTAAGGAAGATCCTTGCTTGTCATTTCTCTACAATGTTCTCTAGGCACATATATAGGTGTTACTAATCGCCTATATCGTGTACTTGGAGAAATGTAGGGAAATGCTGCCGGATTTTCCATAGAATTGAAATCCTGGCATACATTCACTAGTGAGATTGAACGTCCAAGGATGGGTTAGGTTGGAGTGATAAGGACCCTTGGAAATCATTTCTCTTCTCATTTGCATTTCCATAACACTTTGATCTGTTATGAATATATATTGTGCTTTGTGACTAATGTGATTAATGGCATATGTGTGAGTTGTGTAGAACTTGTAATCATGAAACGAAAAGAACGTAGCTGGATGTACGAAAGAAAGGTTGGGAATTCTATTAATCTTGAGTTCTTGAAGGGGCCGGGGTAGATTAATTCCTTAAATATGTGGAAGATCATCCCGAGAGTAGCAACCCGAATGAAGTTAGGTGTCCATGTTTTAAATGCAAAAACAAACGTCTTTGGGATCCGGATACGGTTAAACTTCATTTGTATCGCAGCGGTTTTTTACCTAATTACTATGAGTGGATGTGTCATGGGGAAGGGTTTCCAGGAACTCGTAGAAGGCAATCAAATGAATATTGTGAAATGGTTTTGGATGCCTTTGGTCAGTCTCAAGATCAAGGCCATTCCGAAGAGGCACCTGTTTCATTAGAGGAGGAGCCTAATGCACAAGCCAAACCATTTTTTGATTTGTTAAGGGCTTCTGAACAACCGTTATATGAAGGGAGTTCATTGTCTGTGTTAGAGATGGCTTCTAGAATCACTAGTCTAAAGTGTGAGTATAATTTGCCGCACAGATGTGTTGATGGATTTGCTTCTTTGGTTAATGAAGCGATTCCTAACAACAACCACATGGCCGAGACATTCTATGAGGTCAAGAAAATTGTTAAGGGGTTAGAGCTGCCCCATGAAAAGATTTATGCATGCCCGAAAGGATGTATGTTGTTTTGGAAAGATGATGCTCAATTATCTACATGTAGGGTGTGTGGCAGCGACTGATACAAGAAGACTTCTAAAGGTAGCTTAGTGCCTTTGAATGTTCTATTTTATTTCCCTATCACACCTAGGTTGCAAAGGCTTTTTGCAACTAAAAACATTTATGAGGAAATGACATGGCATGCTAAAAATCCTCGAGTTCAAGGCACAATGGCACACCCTAGCGATAGTGAAGCGTGGAAACACCTAGATAGTTGCTTTCCTGAGTTTGCCTCTGAACCTCGTAATGTTCGACTTGGCCTATATACGGATGGATTTGCTCCACATGGTCAGTTTGGGGGACAATATTCTTGTTGGCCTGTCATTTTGACCCCTTATAACTTGCCTCCGTCAATGTGTATGAAAATACAGTTCATGTTTCTTTCGTTACTCGTTCCTGGTCCTAAAAAACCTAAGGGCAACTTGGATGTTTACATGCAACCGCTCATACACAAGTTGAAACAGTTGTGGGAAGTTGGGGCAAATACTTACGATATTTCGAGAAAACAAAATTTGAATCTTCGAGCAGCCATCTTATGGACCGTTAGTGACTTCCCGGCTTATGGTATGTTATCTGGTTGGACCACAGCCGGTAAGAAGGCTTGTCCATATTGCATGGAGAAAAGCAAAGAATTTTGGCTCGAAAATGGTGGTAAGGTTTCTTGGTTTGATTGCCATCGTCAATTCCTTCCGACAAATCATCCTTTTCGAAATAGTAAAAATGCATTTTGTAAAAACAAGGTCGAAAAAGGTTCACCGCCTCACATCATGTCAGGAGAGGAACTTTGGGAATGTGTGAAAAACCTCCCGAAAGCAACAGATGGCCCCGAGGCACTGAAACGTCTCAAGAATGCAAAAAAAGGGTGGTTCAAGCAAAGCACTCTATGGGACCTTCCATATTGGAAACATCTGCTTGTTCGTCACAACTTAGATGTCATGCACGTTGAAAAAAACTTTTTTGATCAGTTGATTCACACTATAATGGACGTGAAAAAGCTATCTTGTGACACGCCATCAGCTCGGAATGACATTGCTAAATACTGTAAACGGCCCCAGCTACATCTTCAAGAGGATGATAGAGGAAAAGAATTCATGCCAAAGACTCCATTTGCTCTTGACAAGGCTCAGAGAAAGGTTTTGTGTGAGTGGGTCAAACAGTTGCGGTTTCCTGATGGTTACGCTTCCAATTTGAGCCGATGCGTTGATTTGCAATCAGGTAAGTTACATGGAATGAAAAGCCATGATTGTCACGTGTTCATGGAGCGGTTGTTGCCCACTGCTTTGAGAGAATTTCTCCCTACCCATGTATGGAATGCAATTACAGAGATAAGCCAATTCTTTCGCGATTTATGTTGCTACACAATTACAGTTAGCGACATGGAGCGATTGGAAAAAAACATAGCTGAGATCCTGTGCAAGCTTGAGAAGGTTTTCCCCCCATCTTTCTTCAACTCCATGGAGCATTTACCAATTCATTTTCCATATGAGGGCAAGTTATGTGGACCTGTTCAATATCGGTGGATGTATCCTTTCGAAAGGTAAATCAAAGGCCCTTTCTCAACTCTTACTTTCATCTCTTTCATTGCTTTTCATTACTTATACTTCTACGGCTATATAAAAATAATTACAGGTTCCTCAATCACCTGAAACGAAAAATTGGTAATAAGGCTCGTGTTGAAGGTTCCATATGCAACGCTTATCTCACTGAAGAGATATCAAACTTCTGCTCCAATTACTTTCAGCCCTCAGTTAACACAAAACACGAGATCTAGGTCGAAATGTGAATGCTGATGTGGAATCCCCGGCTGACAACGATGAAATCCCAGAGCTGTTCACGGTGGATAAGGGTCGTGTGTCAAATTTGGGTAAAACTCGGTATTTAGATGACAAGGAACTCGAACGTGCTCATTTGTTCGTTTTAAGAAATACCGGCATTCTTGGTGAATACGAAAGGTATATATGTTTAGGATAAACTTTTGAAAATCCACTAAATTTAATATAATTGCTGCAATGATTAACCATGTGTCATTAATATATTAGGAAGTTTGAGGACTACATTCTTAGTACTCGAACTTATTTGCGTCGAGAAGATGCCATGGAGAAATGCGAAAGTGAATTCCCTGATTGGTTTCATCACAAGGTGATAATACTTTTCGAACATTGCATATCGATTAACTTGTGATAATACAATATATTTCATTTCAATTAGTGTGACATTTGTATTCGTAACGGTTATAGGTGAGAGAACAGAAACCAAGTTCCGATGTGTTGCAAGCATTGTCTATGAGGCCTTTCAAGCGTGTTCGAACTTGGAACCAGATATTTGTCGGTGGCTTTAATTTCCACATACAGTCCTATGGCAAACACAAATCTACGATGAATTATGGGGTGTGTGTCTCAAGTGAGGACGGTGGAGAGTACTTTGGCATTTTAAACGACATAATTGAACTTGTCTACACCGGTCCCGAAAAAGAGTACAAGACTATTTTGTTTAGTTGTAGTTGGATGGATTGTGGTAAAGGAATGAACATTCATGAACAATACAAGCTTGTCGAAGTAAATCATACTAAGTGACGAAGAAGAGGACATCGATGTATTTTTAGATGACACTAGTGATAGTAATAATGATAGTGATAATGATAGTGGTAGTAGTGATAAGAGTACTAAAGAGGAGAATATGTAGTTACTCCTTTAACTATTGTCTTCGAATGTTTAGTTTTTAATGACTACTCGGACTTGTAATATTGCATTACATTTTTGGTCTCATTTTATTTTTTTAATGTCTTATGGATCTAATTTATGAATTTACAATGTGCGATCATGGTACTAACAACTTTTTCAGGTGGTCATCATGGGAGGAGGAAATAAAGGAGAAACGTCCAAGAGGAGAAAGACTAAGGGGAAATCTCAGGTTGTTCGTGTTGACGAGGATGGGTCAATGGAGGAAGAGGAGGCACATGATTTGGGGGCCTCTCAAGAAATCGTCAATCGGGGACAGATTCCTAGGCATGTACAAGGGCAACAGGAGCAACAGGAACAGGAGCTACAGGACCCGCAACCTAATGACTTGTTGGAGTTGGACCCTTCCACACTTTGGTGCGTATGTATTTGTAATGAAATATCCTTAAATTCGTAGTATTTACTTTTATAAAGTGAATTTGTATTACTTTTACCATGTTTTGTTCACTTTTTGTTGATTATCTACTTACATGAATGTCTATCCTTTATTATAGGTTTGATGATAGGCCGGTGAAGAAAGTGCTACTATGTTGAGCCTTGGAGGAATTATGGAGAGGTTGATGAAGATTCGAGAGAGCACTTTTGGAACTTGTTCAGCGTATGATAACTTTAACCTAACATAATACATGTTTTATAAAGTATATTAATGGCGTTGAATTTTGTAATAAAGACATTTTCTTGATTTGCAGAAAAAAATTCAAGTGGGCACCTGAGTTAAACAACCAAGTGAAGGACACTTTCAAAGAAAAGTTTGCAAATCGCCTACGTGACACACTGACACGTTCTACACCATCACACACAGGCTAAATGGTGGCAGACCAAGATGGCTGAATAAGGATGTCCACAAACGCATGATGCGAATTGTTGCCACCGATCCAGATTATAAGAAGCAGTCGAAACAAAACAAGAAGAACCGAAGAGGCGGATCCATGGAAAATGTCGTTGAACCGACCCACTTTCAAGGTTCAATGTCAGCTGTACAACATGCTAACAAGATGGTAAGGTTCCTAAAATATGTCTAGCAACAATTAAGTCAATTATCTATTAATGAATTTTGGTGGGCTAACATGTTTTCATTGATTTTCTGCATGTATACATAAAGGCTGCACAAAACCAAGGCCAATTACCAAATGCCCATGATCTTTTCTTGAAGACACACTTCAAGGAAGTGCCTGGAAAAGGCCAAGTGGCTGCCAACACCAAAGCAAAAAGGATTGCGTTAAAAACTTATTATATGAGTTGATATATGGCAAATTAGCAAAGTAGAAGTCATTATATGCTTATTTGGATGATTTTGGATGAGTTAGGGTCGAAAATTGACATATGTGCTTATTTTTCTTTATTTCTATCCTTAGGCACTTAAAAGCAATTGATATTGGAATGTTAGAAGAAAGAACGAGTCCATTTTCTTGAAAACATAGAAAATAGGCATGGTATTAGCCATATAGGCCAAATTTGGATGATTTTGGATGAGTTAGGGTCGAAAATTGACATATGTGCTTATTTCTCTTAATTTCTATCCTTACGCACCTATAAGTATGTGATATTGGAATGTTAGAAGAAAGAAACCTTCCATTTGATTGAAAACATAGAAAATAGGCATTTGTTTAGCCATATAGGCCAAATTTGGATGATTTTGGATGAGTTAGGGTTGAAAATTGACTTATGTGCTTATTTTTCTTAATTTCTATCCTTAGGCACCTATAAGTATGTGATATTGGAATGTTAGAAGAAAGAAACCTTCCATTTCATTGAAAACATAGAAAATAGGCATGATTTTAGCCATATAGGCCAAATTTGGATGAGTTTGGATGAGTTAGGGTTGAAAATTGACTTATGTGCTTATTTTTCTTAATTTCTATCCTTAGGCACTTAAAAGCAATTGATATTGGAATGTTAGAAGAAAGAACGATTCCATTTGCTTGAAAGCATAGAAAATAGGCATGGTTTTAGCCATATAGGCCAAATTTAGATGATTTTGGATGAGTAAGGGTCGAAAATTGACTTATGTGCTTATTTTTCTTTATTTCTATCCTTTGGCACTTAAAAGCAATTGATATTGGAATTTTAGAAGAAAGAACGAGTCCATTTGCTTGAAAACATAGAAAATAGGCATGGTTTTAGCCATATAGGCCAAATTTGGATGATTTTGGATGAGTTAGGGTCGAAAATTGACATATGTGCTTATTTTTCTTTATTTCTATCCTTAGGCACTTAAAAGCAATTGATATTGGAATGTTAGAAGAAAGAACGAGTCAATTTGCTTGAAAACATAGAAAATAGGCATGGTATTAGCCATATAGGCCAAATTTGGATGATTTTGGATGAGTTAGGGTCGAAAATTGACATATGTGCTTATTTCTCTTAATTTCTATCCTTACGCACCTATAAGTATGTGATATTGGAATGTTAGAAGAAAGAAACCTTTCATTTGATTGAAAACATAGAAAATAGGCATGGTTTTAGCCATATAGGCCAAATTTGGATGATTTTGGATGAGTTAGGGTTGAAAATTGACTTATGTGCTTATTTATCTTAATTTCTATCCTTAGGCACCTATAAGTATGTGATATTGGAATGTTAGAAGAAAGAAACCTTACCTTATATTGTTGGTTGTTTTTTTAACAATATTTTTTATTGTCTTCAATATTTTGTAGGAGACCTACCAGAAGAAGCTCGAAGAAACAAGGAGTCAGGGGATTCAGAAGAGTCCCAATGAGTTGTATTGGGAGACGGTGGGTGGGCGCAATAAGAAGGGGCGTGTGAAGGGACTTGGCCAAAGTGCAGAGCTCTACTATGGCAAACAGATGGGTCGAGGTTCCCGTTCTTCACAGCAATACACGCCGTCTGTCATTTCTCAAATGCAAGACCAGATGGAACACAGGGTGCAAGCTCTCCCAACTCAAGTGGAAGCCCGAATGGCTGAAATGGAGAGGAGATACAAGGAGAGTATGGATGAGATGATGAGTCGTTTGACCAACAACGACTCATGTTCCACCATTCATCCTCAGCATCGAGACCCAAGGAACGACCCGGGTAGTGGTGGAGCAGGCCAGGGTTTCCAGGCGATTGCGTAGCTTAGCTTTAGTCTAGCATAGAATCACTCTAACCTAGCTTTTGTTTGGTATAGATACCAAAATGTGGACTATCTTTTGTACTAGGACATAATTATATATATATATATATATATATATATATATATATATATATATATATATATATATATATATATATATATATATATATATATATATATATATGTAAATAAATATAATTTCGTAGGTCGGTAATTAATTTTTTTAAAACAACAATTTCAGGACTCAATATTTTATTTTTTTTTGTCGATTTATCATAAAAAAAAAAATTCAGGTTTGAAAATGCATATTTTTACAGAAATTTGTTTTGGGCTGGAACTATAATTTACAACGGAAAAAGCGTCGCAACCTATAATTTACGACGGAAAATTCTGTCGGAAATATATAGGTTGCGACGGAATTTTCTGTCGTAATTTATAATTTACGACGGAAAATTCCGTCGCAACCTATATATTTCCGACAGAATTTTCCGTCATAAATTATAGTTTGCGACGGAATTTCCATCGTAAATTATAGTTTGCGAGGGAAAATTCCGTCGTAAATTATTGTTTGCGAGGGAAAATTCCGTCGTAAATTATAAATTACGACAGAAAATTCCGTCGTAAATTATAGGTTATGAGATGCTTTGGTAGACTTGTTGCTTGATATGGTTATGAGATGCTTTGGTAGACTTGTTGCTTGATGTTTGAAGGTTGAGCTTTAAGTGCTCTTAATATGTCCATAACCCAGATTGGGTGGTCAATTGAGACAGCTTACATGGACACACCGAAGTATTTTAATTTGTTAAACTTTTGTTCTGAATGGGTCTGGAGCCTTGTTTTGGTTGACTTATTGCTGGATTTACACCATATATGTTTATTGAATCTATAACTTCTTTTTGTGGTCTGTTGACCAGGTAGATAGATTCAGTGAGGTTGAGTGTGGCTCTTAATGTCATTTGTCCAGGTATTCTTTGAGCAGGGATTGATAATGGTTCTTAAGTGGATTTAAGACCGTTAGCCCAGTGGCTCTTAGAGTAGGATTGATAATGACACCGAAGGTGGAAGGTTGAGCATTGCTTGCTCTTAATACTACTAGCCTAGTTGCTTGAGAGGTGGGAACGATAGTGATTCTTAAATAAATTAGAATCACTAGCCCTGATACTTCTCGAGTAGGGAACGATAGTGGTACCGAATGACTAAGGTTGGGAGTGTCCCTTAATGCATCTAGCCTAAGAGCTCATTGAGCAGTGGATTGATAGATGCACCGTCGAGTTGATAAGGTTGAACTTTTCGTTCTTAATGTTCTTATTCCATTGCACAGAAAAAAATCTTGGGTTTGCAAGGTGCTTGAATGTGTTTTAAGCATGCAAGGAAAGACCCTAGATGTGCTGGGAATGTGTATTTTATACACAGACGGAACACCTACGTGAGTACGAGGGGTGGCCTCCTTCAAGGGAAAATTGTGGTGTAGCTTTCCTGAAGTACTCATGAGAGCCCAAGGTGTAGGCCAAGATTGGCGGAGTTGCTTAAGCTCTAAAGTCAAGGTATGTGCATTCAAGGTCCCTTCCTCGCTCCTAGGAGTTCAAATCTTAGGATACTCACTAGGGAAGTGTTGAAAACCTTGTGTACTAATGTGTTAGTTCAATTCAAACCTTTGGATACTAGTATTTAAGTACTAAGACTTTCATTTACTGTTCAGATTTCATGTTGAAAATCCGCTCGCATTAGTGGGGGATTGTTAGAAATAGTAATGCAAACGGATGACTTGCGCCCGATCGGGCGGCTCTCGCCCGAACGGGCGGAGGTGGTCAAGGAAAAATAGGGAACTCTCGCGCCCGATCGGGCGGGCTTCGCCCGACCGGGCAACGGACAAGAGTTTTTCTACGAGATCTCTCGCGCCCGATCGGGCGGGCTTCGCCCGACCGGGCGGCGGACTCGAGTTTTTGACGAGCCCGATCGGGCGGCTTCGCCCGATGGCTCGCCCGGAATGGGGATTTCAGATCGCCCGACCGGGCGGTGTCTGCCCAACCGGGCGCGACACTACGTCTGGAGAAGCTCGATCTCGCGCCCGATCGGGCCCGCCCTTTTCCTAGGTCGGTTTGCTTACGTGTTTCCTTTTTCCAGGACTCATATAAATACGAGTCTTACCTTTTCATGAGATGATTCACTTTCTAGCCGAAACAAAAACCTACCTTTTGAGATCTGAACAGTTCTTGAGCAATTCCACTCTTCGAGTTCGGGTGCACGAATTACGGGGAGAGTTGCGTTCAACTTGGGGGGCGTGCGTCATCAGGAAACCTGTACCGGTGGTGGCGTATTTCGCTTCTAAGGCAATGGATTTTGTTCCACGGCGCGACTGTGAGTTTGAGATCTTCAATCAAGTATTTTCCCTTTCATCTTCTCTATTTTTGTTATTGGAATCGACAGGTATTTTACCAACATTCTGTATTCTAGTTGCTATCTTGTACAGCGAAATGCGCAAATTTCCAAGTTCTGTGCGTGCTTCGAATCTAACAAGAAAGACCAATATAAAAAAGAGAAGATGTGAGGGTGATACAAGATAAAGGGATGAATCAGGGTTTATGAAGGGTAAAGGGATAAAGGTTTATAGAAAGATGAAGAGAAAACTGATGTGAGAAGAGGGATCGCCATTGGGTATTTCTTGTTAGTGGTAAAATAAGTTGAGCAAGAAAAAATGTTGAAGGATGGGATGCCATGTTTATTACTGGTGTCTGTTTTGATAGTATATGAATATAGATATACTAATTAGATGCCATAAAAACAGCCTTAGCTTTATTGTGTGTTGTTTTTAAGTTCTGATCTGATTTTTGATTAATTTCAGTCTCTGTTACGTAGATTTTGATCTGAATTTTGTTTAATTGTAGTGAAAAATATGTTTACGTAACTGAGGAGAATTCTGGTGATGGGAGTTCAGGAGCAGTAAGTTTTGTTTTGTTTTGTTTTCTTTTTCTTTTTTTTCAGTCACCTTTTTAATATCAATTCGAAGTTAGTATGTAATTTTATTTCTTGTTGCTGTTTTGATCAAAGTTGTCACCACCAAAAGTAAAGTGCGTGGAGGAAGATGTCACACTACTACAAAACTTGAAAAAGAGACCCCTAATGAAAGACCTGTTATTTGAATAACGGGTTTGTTTGGTATAAAAGATCACATATTAATTATAACGGGTCTCTTATATGTATTAGAAAAAAAACCATAGATATAAGAGACCCGTTGTTAAATCTAACGGGTCTTTTACCTTTACTCCTGAATCTTGAATGCAATAAAATGCCTCTTTTTATTTAAGTCATTCTCTCTCTTCAAACCCTAACTCTAAACTAAAACCCTCATCCTCTCTTTGAACCTGTTCCGCCGTCACTCTCTCTTCCTTAGCTTCCTGCTTGCTCTTTCTCCTCTCAATTTTCTCAGGTTTAAAAAAAAATGCCAAGTTAATTATATGAAGATGTGATAAACAAGCCATATGAAGAAATATAAATACTACCGGCACTCATTAATTTCAATGGCGAATACCTCCATTTTTTCTGGTAAATAAGATTTTGTTTCGCTATTTTTCAATTGGTGAGGTATTATTCTTATGAAATAATTTATACTATTAGATCTTCAAGGGATCTTCAAGGCTTTGAAAAATTATTCATCCTAATTTTTTTTAGACAAATTTTATCCATTGTCTTTGTCATAGTACCGAGTAAATACATATACAATTAGTTCTTCATTGTTATTTTCGATGTTTTATTGCAAATTTCTTTGATTGATTGGATGTTAATTGCGATGAACATACATGCAGAGTACAATACTGATTTCATGGTTGCAATAATTGTATGCTTTTATAAATTGGATTTATTGTGGCCTCTAGTTGCTTGTAAAGTGGTGATTTTTTATAATAATTTTTAGTGCTCTTCTATTTTCTTTGTTTTTGTAAATTATAATGGTTCATTATTTTGTTTTGTCAGATTGCTTGATTTCATCTCACAAAATTATCAAACGAAGGGAGAGAATGGAATACTCAAGCCTTTTTTTTTTTTTTTGAGGGAATGAATACTCAAGCCTTGATGTAATTACAATTGTAAAATTTAGTAACTTTGTTTTTTTTTTTTTTTTTTTAATTTGCTGGGATTTTATGTTGTTGTTTTTTTTTAAGGAAAAATTGAAAAGAATAATCCCACCTTTCGCCCATCCGCTCAAAATAATCCCACCTTTTCGAATTCCAGAAATAATCCCACCTTGTAACCCCATCTTCTCAAAATGATCCTTTTACCGGTTTATGAAATTAGTAACCTGTTTTAGAAGGTGACTTGACACGTGTCACCTTTTAATTGGTCTTAAATTTTAAATAATTTAAAATAAAAACAAAACAATTAAAAAAAAATATTCTCCCAGCTACACGACCACCCCCTTATCACCACCGTCACAACCCCCTGCCGCCGCGCCTTACCACCATCACCACCATCACAAATTTCACCTTCCTCTCTGCAGTTGCTGCCACTACACCCCACCACCATCGAACCCACACACACCAAATCTCCACCGATCACAACCCCTCTTAACTCCCGGGCTTCGCCCAGCCACACCAACAACCCCACCGCACCACCTCCGAATTCGCCCAACATACCCCACAACGACCACAACTGCACTAACTCCACAATTACCCCAACTTCCCCCAGCGTGGCAGCCTTCAAAATTGCAGCCATCAACATCGCTACCACCATCTCCAACCATCGTGATGTCGCAGGCTCGCAGCCCCACAAGTCGCAGCCACAACCTCCAATTCAACCCCAAAACAACACATTTGCCGCTGGCAATCCCAGACATCGGCCAATTTTGAGGTGTTTGCGGTGGGATTATTTTGAGGTGGTGTTTGAGGTGGAATTCGGGTGGTGTTTGCAGTGGTTCGAAGAGGCTGGGGTTCGAATGATTGAGGTGGTTAGGCTGGGTTAAGATGGTTTTCGGGGAAAGAGAAGGGGGAAGGAAGGTTTCGCCGGTATTGGTGGGGCAGGGGTGCCGACGGCTAGGGTTAAGTTGTCGTCGATGGGAGGACAGGTGGTGCCAATGGTGGGTGTGGGGCTGCGTTAGGGTGTTAGGGGATTTTTTCTTTTTCTTGTTTTTTTTTTTTTTAATTTTATTTTGCCTTTGTTTTATTTATTTGAAAAAAAAATAAAAATTACCTGTTGAAACGGTTGTGGGTAAAAAGGATCATTTTGAGAAGATGGGGTTACAAGGTGGGATTATTTCTGGAATTCGAAAAGGTGGGATTATTTTGAGCAGATGGGCGAAAGGTGGGATTATTCTTTTCAATTTTTCCTTTTTTTAATGAATTTATTTATTTTTGTTTCAAATCAATTTTTATTTAGCCCATTATTATTCCAGTGTTCTTGAAGTGTAACTTACAAAAAAAAAAATGAAAATAAGTGTAACTTACAATATACTTCTAGTAGAATGAATTTTCTGCCATTTCGTATTTCGTATTTCGTATAAAGCGTAGAATACGAAAAATACAAAATTTAAAAAAAAAACCAATTTATTTTTTTTTTAAAAAATTGAGAGCGAAGAGACCCGTTAACTAACATGACAGGTCTGTTTGATACCCACTAAACATACCCCATTTCTCAAATAACGGGTCTCTTTCCCTTCAAAACTATTAATCTCAAAACACATATAACAGACCCCGTATCACTGACAACAGGTCTTGTTGTCCTAAAAAAACAGACCCCTTTCAATGAACGGGTCTCTTTATCAAAGAGACCCCTGAGATAGAGACTCGTTCTGAGGCGGTCTGTCAAGCATATTACAACGGGTCTCTTTGCCAATTTTTGTAGTAATGTCAGTAGAGGAGGTCTATAATGCCCACATGGAATGGTTGAATTTGTCTCAGAATGTGAGTAATCTATCTGTGTTTTCCGCATAGTTAATATTAGGTCTTGTTTGTTTCTACTACCTCTATTTTATTTTTATTTTTTTTCCTCCTATTTCTTTATCTTTCAGGAAAAATATAAATATATTAAAATGGTGAAGGAGGAGAAAGCAAGAAAGCAAGAGTTGATGAGAGAAAAAGCATTGAGAGGAGAAAGCTAGATTCAGATTGAGTATCATGATGTAGCTCTATATCTTCTTGCGTCTGCTGTAAGTGTCAATTTGGTTGCTCTTTTATAAATAACAGTTGAGAAGCACAATATTTTTGATGGTGTTGTGAAGTTTTGCTGTCCTGGAGAAGTGATGGCACAGACTTGTATGCTTCTCTTAGCAGTTTGCTTCCTCCGTAGATAAATGTGTGCATTGAAGGAACATTTTATATATCTCTAACAATATTTCAGGTTTTAGACATTGTGTTACGAAGGAAATCGTTCTAGAGATATCAATGTAATTAGCTTTGACTGTTGAACCTAATCTTCTTATGTTGTTCTAGCAACAACTAAGGACACCTATTTCTAAAAAAAATTGAAGTAGCATGTAAATCATTTGGAATGATTGCACTCCTTTCTCTTATTTCTGGAAATCACTTTTTTATTACTCCTTGCTTTCCCTCTACTATTTGTTTATGTAAACAGACGTTAAAGGAGACGAGTAGGGGGAAATGAGAAGCGAAGAGAAAAAAGAAAGAAGTGGGAAAAAAAGAGGGGCATGACGCATGAGTTGCCTGTGAAATTATAGAATGTAATATTTTTTGAGTATTATGTGATGTACCAACAAAGGGACTAGGTTCATGTATGAAGCAAAGCAACTTTTAGTTTGTATAGTGTAAGATGTTTTAAATATGTTAGGATATAATTTGGAAGATTTAAGCTAATTTGGCTGGTTAAGAAAAAAGTATTATTTTTTTATACTGTAAATGAAATGATCTTAGTTTAAGTAGGGTTTAGAATGCCTCTATGAATAAATAGAGGAGAAGCTTTCAAGCTGTAGTTCCCTTAAGAAAAAAAGGTCTGAGAGGTCGAGAGGATTAAGTGAAAGAAAGTCAAATAATGTGGGGCTTCGGCCCGAGGGGGATTATTCTTCTCAGAATATAGTTTGTGACTTGTTTGTGAAGTTTTATGTAGTTTGCGTGGTTGTTAGACACCGTATTTTGTGTTAATATTAACGGTGCAAGATAAGTGATGCCTTGTTGAAAGTCCCCTTGGTGCTCTTTGAAAAAAAAAATTGGATAGTTCATGTTCTTGTTCTCCTGGTGGCTGGTGGTCTGTTGATATCCTTAATTTTCCTATGGTGATAGGATTTAGAGTAGTTTAAAGAGTGTAGTTGAGTGTTGACTCATATATCGATGTAATCATTTTTCATTATTGATGGTGAAAATCGTGGTATTTTTTTCCCGCTCAACAAGACAAAGGGCCACTTTTCCACGTAAATGACTTTAATTTTCTTCTTGCATATGAAAAAGGATGTGATTTTCTTGTTGCTTTTAAATTACTCCCTCCGTCCCCGATTGATAGTCACTTTTGAAGAAAAATCACGGGAATTAAGGAGAATTAAAGAAAGTACATTGAAAAAGTAAATTTATATTGGGTATGCAAAAAAGTAGAGAGAGAAAGTAATTAAAGTACATGGGAAAGTAAATTTACATGAAAAAGTTAAATTTGCACAAATATTTTTGCAAATGTTAGAGAATTTTGGTAAAAAAAAATAGTATTAATGGTACTTGAAAAAAAACAAATGTGACTAACATTTTGAGTCACCAAAAATGGCAAAAGTGACTATCAATCGGGGACGGAGGGAGTAATAAATATGGTACTTCCTCCGTTTCCACAAGCTTGCAAAATAAAGTGGTATTTTTTGTGAGAGATACGGAGTAAAAAATTACTTTCTTGCAAGCTTTTAAAAACGGAGGAAGTACTAATTTGAGTCGTTTGTTCTAGTAAACGGAGGAAGTACTAATTTGAGTCGTTTGTTCTAGTAAAAGAACCCTTCATCTCCCTCAAAGCCTTCCAAAATCCAAATTGGATGGATATAAGCTACACATACAACTAGGGGTGTTCAAATCGGATATCTGATCCGATTTGAAGTTTTCGGATATCCAAAAATTCATATCGGGAAATTTTGATCTGAATCCGATCCGAAATTTTCGAGATATCTTATTCGAAATATCCGATAGGTAAATTTTTCGATCTGGTCCGATTCGAAATACCTGGGTATTCGAATTTTTTTTATCGGATCAGTCGGATCGCGTAACAGACTGGATATTTCTCTTATATTTGTTAAACATTTTTTAAAAAAAATTCATATATTTTTTAAAAAATTCATATATTTTTTACTATTAAATACAAAAATCGGCTATTTCGAATATCTGAAAATATAAAAGTCTATTTTGAATTTTTTCGGATATCCGATCCGAAATCTCCGAAACGTAAAAAACCGGATCGGAATATCCAATTTTTCGGATCAGATTATCGTACACTACAAAAAAAAACCCATTTACTGCAACAAAGATTTTGCAACGACTTGAAAGTCATTGCTAAAAATATATTTAGCAACGACATTTGTCGTTGCAATACATGAAATTTCATTTCCCATCCCCAATTCATTAAGCGCGAAGATTTAGGGTGCGTTTGATTCATCTGAAATTTTCTAATCTTATCTGATCTGATCTTAACTTTTCTGACCTGATCTGAATTTTTCTTATCTGATCTGATCTGAAACTTTCTTATCTGATCTAAAATTCTCTGATCTGATCTGAATTTTTCTAATTGTAGTTATAATTTTTCTGATCTGATCTGAAATTTTCTGATCTGGTCTGATCTGATTTGAATTTTTCTTATCTGATATGATCTTATCTAAAGTTTTCTGATCTGATCTAAACTTTTCTGATCTTATCTAATCTGATCTAATTTTAATTTTTCTGTTCTGATCTAAACTTTTCTAAAATAAGCACTACAGTACTTAAATAAGTTGAATCAAACGCACCCTTAGAATTTTGGGTATATGTATAGCAACGACATTTTTTGTTGCAATAGCTCCAATAGTTTATTGCAACATCGTTGCGTGTGTAAGATCATATCTTTTGTTTGGATCGCCGGATCGGATCAGATTTTTATGAACACCCCTACATACAACAATTGTATGTGTGCCCCACATATACAACTCATTTCTATTGGCTTAGAAAATGGACCCAACTTAATAATAAATTCAATTTTCATTTCAAACTGAGACCAAAATTTGAAAATTAGATTTTTAAATTTCAAATTTCTTTCAATTTAATTTTAATTTTTTCATTTATAATTTGTTTTTTTAAAAAATTCGTCACTTTATCTTTGTTCTCAACTAGTAATGGTGATTGGCCATTAATTTAACAATATTTTAGCTAATTTTTTTTTAATGAAAGTATTACAGCAGTCGGTCTTACAAGAGTTATTGGTCAGATGAGTCATCCAACACACTTGTAATACGTTACTTCATCTTTCTAGCTATAATCATGTTTTTCTACTTCACAATAAAGTACACCAGATGTTAAGTTCCCTCAAACATCAAAATCATTTGGCAACTTAAAATCGACCTAATTCTAAAAGTGCAAACCTATCAAATGGCTTCTTGAATTGCTCTCATCGTTGCTCTATTGGCGGTGATTTACCTCAACTCCGTTGAAGACAATGATAGTGACTGAAGAACAATAGATGTGGAAGCAGGTTTGTTGATTGCATACGGCCATGCCGAGTGTCGACGTTTGTATGGTGGCGTGTGGGGCATTACGCCTATTGTTCATCTTCAATGTTTAGTAGATTCAAGGCATGGTGTTTGTTGAAGGGTGACGGTTCTCAACTCTTTACAATTAGAGATCAGAAATCGTAGAAATTGTTTAATAATATGTAATGCAAGGGCACTACTACTCAACAAATGCTGAAATGCTCATTATTGTTGGTGGTTTGAGAGTGTTGAATGCAAAAATAGTTATCTGAAATTGTTAGACAAATAAGAGAAATACTATTTTAATTATTATCTAAGTATAATTTTGACATTATTTATGAGATTATTCAATTCTATATCAACTGAGACATATTGAATGAGATCTGCCCATAACCCTTTTGCATCTTCTATCTTCTTTTTAATGGCTGTTATGATCTGCTTCAGCCTGACCATTTGATTGTGGATGACATACTGCTGCGTACGCAAATTTTACCTTGTACATAGCCAGCAGATCCTTTACCGGTTTACAATCAAACTGTGACCCATGATCGAAAACCATTGCCATTGGCAGCCCAAACCTCGTAAAAATATTCTTCCAGATAAACTTCTTGACCTCAGCCGCTGATATCTTTGATACCGATTTAGCCTCTATCCACTTCGTGAAATAGTCTATGCCGACTAGTAGGAATTTCCTCTCCCCCTGCTGCCGATGGAAAAGGCCCTACTATATCCATTCCCCATTGCGCAAACGGAACTGGATTAAGTATCGACATCAAGTTATTTGGTGGCTGGTTGATTGTTGGGGCAAACTTATGACATTTCTCACACTTCTTTACATATTGAGAAGCATCTTCATTCATTTTCGGCCAATAGTACCCTCTTCTCATTGCTTCTCTTGATAGAGCTCGAGCCAAATTACTTAGCTATCCCCTCCTTCTAGTGTCAAGTTGTTCCTGTCAGGATCCAACAACCCAACTCCGAGATCCAAAGCCCGTTAAGCTACTATCGTCCAGATGAGAACCTACACAGAGAACATAGATTAGCTAACCCCGGGGTGGATCCGGGGATAACCACTCCAGTCAGAAAGTGTTTATGATAGTAAGAAGATAAGAAGAGAGAGAAAGTAAGAGAGAGAGAGAGATGGAGTAATAAATGCTACCTTGATTATGGAATAAAATCTGATTATTTGGCCTTTCCAAATGATAGGTGGCTGCATGACATGCAATCTATCTCGCGCCAAGTGTCAAATTGCTGCTGCCATGTGCCGATCGCTGTCAGGCCGATATGTCTGCCTTTTGTGTAAATGCCGATATGTCTAGTAGTTGCTGAGGATCCGTATTCGGTTAAGATATCGGCCTTCATATGTAATGGGCCTGTTTTCCATATCTCCTCATACAGGCATGATCAGTATGAACCATACATATTACATACAACATAAGTTCAATATAATGCTGAACCATGCAATTGTTTTTTTATTTGTTCACTACGTTTTGAATCTTGCCACTTATTATAAATGTAGATGAAAGTTTTCAAATCCTACTTCAGATTTGTGCATTTTTAGGAGATAAGCTAAAATACAGTCCCTGAACTATGGCATTAGTTGCATATTTGGTCCCTCATCTTTCAAATGAGGCAAATTGGTCCCTCTACCACCCTTGTCTCACCATTTCTGGTGGGGGAACTTATGAGTCAACAAAGTTTGGGGATGTGTACTGCCAACTAAGCAAAAGTTAAGGGACTTATCCTAGTTAGCATTTGTTTAGGGATTACAAATCATTTTTTTTTGTCAGTTACTAATTAATATTTATTATGTACAAACTTTGATTAAAATGAAAGAAAACATACCCAAATTTTTTGCTTTTTTAAAAAATATGACTTAGAGAATTAAAGAAGAAAATTAAATATGACTTAAAAAATTAAATACTTTGACTTTCTTTCAAAAAAAAATTAAATAATTCGAATTAAAGAAATAGGAAAAGAAAAAAAAAAGAAAAAAAAAAGGGTCGGCCCTCTCTTCTTCTCTTTCGGTTTGGCTGCTCTAATGGGGAAACAATCCCCTACTTTGCACCTCATTAACGATCATCATCAATCACCATCTTTTAATCCCAACCTTTGATTTATTTTGTGATTTAATCTTGGCCTCCTGATTTAATTAATTCTGTACAAGCTCATGCACAATATAGTTCAGCCGAACCGGAGGTTTGGGTTGCGTGGTTGATTAATGACAGTGGTGAGGCTGCAGACGGGTGGAAATGGGGTTATGTGTTTGTGGCAGGTTGTTGGTGATGTGGGGTGAGAAAAGGTGGAAAATCCTATAGTTTTTAAAAAATTTTTTTGGAAATTCTATAGTTTGATTAATGCAAATTATAACCAAAATATTAATGTTGATGGGAAAAAAAAAATAATGTTAGTTAAAAGATTCCCTTTTAAAAAAAACTTACAAAAAAAATTTAATTAATCATGGTCCCTAAACCTTTGCTAACTAGGATAGGTCCCTAAACTTTTTTTAAAATATTATTTTTTTGCCACATGGGCACTTTGGTCCTTAAACTTTGGTGACTCATCTTTTTCCCACCAGAAAAGTAAGTTATGGGTGGTTGAGGGACCAATTTGCTTCGTTTGAAAGATGAGGGACCAAAATGCTACAAATACTAAAGTTGAGGGACCGTATTTTAGCTTAACTCGCATTTTTAGTAAAGCACAAATACGGTCCCTAAACTTTCGTATTTCTGCATTTTTAGTCCCTCAACTTTCATTTGTGCACTTTTGGTCCTTCAACCACCACTCTTGGTGTTTTTGACCAAAAAATTGAGAGACCTTGTCTGGTCAGCAAAAGTTTAGGGACTATGACTCTTTTTTTTTTTTTTTTTTTTGGTTTTCTTTTTTATTTTTGTCAGAATTTATTTTTTTTAAAATATCTTTGTATTATTATTTTTCTTATTTTTGGACAGTATTAATTTTTTTCATTAGCATTAATTAAAAATCTAAAGTAATTAAAAATAAAACCAAAAAAAAACACCTATTATTTTGATTGAAAAAATAAAATAAAAATTTAACCTTTATCTTTTCATGACTTCAATTCCACACTCTCTCCCCCCCCCCCCTTCCAATTTTCTCTCTCATCCCTTCTTCTATAGTCCTATGGCTTACAACTCCTCATCTCCTTCGACAATGGCGGCTCCACACCCAAAAAAAAATTAGGCCAAGCTCCGATAATGCCTCCCTCTTCTCTCACAACCTTTACGTACACCACCACCATAATTACTCGATCGATTCGTCGCTCGTTTTTATCATAGTCGCCGCCACTTCCACCTTGTTTGTTCGTCGCCACCTCCTTTTTTTCTTTTCAAAGTTTTCAACTCGCAATTTGGGTAAGGTTCGATGATTTTATTTTTACTAATAAGGGTGAGGTATTGGTGGTTGTGCGTTTACGATTTTAGCGGTGGTAAGTGGGTTGCAAATCTAAGTGGTGGTGAGGTGGGGTTTTAATTTGCTGTTGGTGGTGAGTTTGGGTTTTGGTTCGTTGGTGGTGGCTGGTGATTGGTGACATGGGGTTTCGGTTCGTTGGTGGTGGCTAGTGACATGGGGTTTTGGTTCGTTGGTGGTGGCTGGTGAGGTGGGGTTTCGATCTTAGGGGTAGTGATGTGGGGTTTTAGATCTTGGTGGTGGTGAGATCGTGAGAGGGTGGTGGGTGGTGTTCGTTGCTAGTGGTGCGAGTTGGTTGGGTGGGTTTTTGGTGGTTTTAGTGGGGTTCGTTTCAGATCTAAGTAGTGGTGAGAAAGTGGTTACAAGAGTGTTGGTGGTGTTTAGTTTATTAATAAAAGTTTTCTTTCATTTTAATGAACTTATTTTAATCAAAGTTTGTATGTATTCAAAATAAATATTAATTTATTAATAGCTTACAATAAAAAAGAAAAAAAAATGAGTCATGGTCCATAATCTTTTGCTGACTAGGCTAGGTCCCTCAACTTTTTGGTCATAAACACCAAGAGTGGTGGTTGAAGGACCAAAAGTGCACAAATGAAAGTTGAGGGACTAAAAGTGCACAAATACGAAAGTTTAGGGACCATATTTGTGCTTTACTCAAAAATATGAGAAGCTATTAGGTCAGACTAGTCTGAGTATCTGACCATTAAATATAGTCAGACTTTCCTTATCCACATTGACCACGTACAAAAGACACCACTCAAAAACAGAGGAATGAACAAGATACATCTCAGAGTCATTCTGCAGTTCACCATCATCATACTCTAACAATTACTTAAACTAGAAACAATTTAACCCTATGAAAAAGTAACAATCACCTCCCTCCTTATCCCTACCCACCCAGATTTATATTTAGAAATATTCCTATTGTTCCTGCAAGGATCCGATAACTTGGTCCAAAAGTCCAAAGCACGAGTATAGAACCCGTAAAGCTCCTATCAGCCAGACGAGAACCTACACAGAGAGAAAGGATTAGCTAACCCCGGGGTGTTCCGGGGATAACTACTCCGATGACAAAGTTAGAAAGTGTTTAAGAGAAGGTAAGTAAAAAAGAGAAAGAAGAGAGAGAGAGAGAGAGAGAGAGAGAGAGTGTGTAATTCATACCTCATTAATGACTCCCAACCTACTATTTATAATAAATACCATGACAGGTGTCTACAAAGCATGCAAAGCCTTTTATGCCAAGTGTCAAGCTGTTCTTGCCACGTGCCCAGTATCGACAGGCCGATATGTCTGCTTTACCAAACATATTTGCCCATTTATCAGCTCTACCGGGTTTAGATCTGGATTTGTAAAAGATGTCGGCCCGTCCTACATATCCTCCCATACAACTAGTCCCCCAAGTGTGGACGTCCGACAATCCGTCGACGTTCACACTTTTGTAGTAGTCGAAAAAGTTTTTATTGTAAAACTGTTTATGATATGTTCAGCCTTTTATTTCTTGCTCTCTGTCGAGTATTTTGTTAAGATCATGTATTTGGGTTTTGAAGAAACGATTTTGGATTGTATTATGTAATAATTTATTGTTGTTCTTTGGTTTGTATATGGACTACGTTATATATTATTTTACCGAGAGCAGAAAAAACTCCGTTTTCCCCCGAAGTGACCTTGTATGCCGTAAGCAAACAAGGTCTACTTTTAGAAAAACAAAATGGGAGCAGAAAAAACTCCGCTTTCTCCCCCAAGTGACCTTGTATGTCGTAAGCAGACAAGGTCTACTTTTAGAAAAACAAAATGGGAGCAGAAAAAACTCTGATTTCTCCCCCAAGTGACCTTGTATGCTGTAAGCGGACAAGGTCTACTTATAGAAAAACAACATGGGAGCAGAAAAAACTCCGTTTTCTCCCCCCAAGTGACCTTGTATGCCGTAAGCGGACAAGGTCTACTTATAGAAAAACATGGGAGCAGAAAAAACTCCGCTTTCTCCCCCAAGTGACCTTGTATGCCGTAAGCAGACAAGGTCTACTTTTAGAAAAACAAAATGGGAGCAGAAAAAACTCCGTTTTCTCCCCCAAGTGACCTTGTATGCCGTAAGCGGACAAGGTCTACTTATAAAAAAACAATATGGGAGCAGAAAAAACTCCGTTTTCTCCCCCAAGTGACCTTGTATGTCGTAAGCAGACAAGGTCTACTTTTGGAAAAACAAAATGAGTCAACTTTAGAAAATAAATCGGGTCAGTTAAGTATATGAAGCGTCTACTAAAAAAAAAAGCGGGAAACAGCTATTGAAAACAAACACGTGTCGATAATCTGTGAATCTGCAATTTTAATTTTTAAATTTTTGAACCGTTAGATTTCTGACACGGTTGTCACTTCAACCGTTTTTTTTTATATAATTAACAATTAATTCGCAACCCTTAATATTCATTTTACTTACTTTTCTCACCATTTCCTGATAAACAAGATAGTTTATTGAGATATTTCTTCGACAAAAAGGATTTACGATTTAGGATACCTTCTTGCCATCATCTGTCTTCTGCGCTAGTCCTATCGACACCACAGATAATTGTTGGAGCGTTCCATTGTTGGCGAATAGCTTAAGGTACTCACAAAAATTTTAATCCCAATTGACTGATTTTTGATTTCGAGTTCTTTGGTTAATTAAAAAAAAAAATTAAAAATAAGAGACCAAATTGCATGTTTTAAATTTTGTTTCCTTTCACTTTGAGGTCTGTGAACCAAGAATTAGATGTCCAACAGTAGCATTGAAGAAGAACAACCTACCCTTAATATTACTAGGCGCCGACTTATTAGACAATCTTTAGGAAAAGACCTTGGTCGAACCGGAGAAACCACATCTTCACTTTCTGACAACATTGACGACCCTTTTCAGCCGTTATCTGTAGAAGAACAAAAGAAGGTCTTTTATCGTCATAAATTGCTAGCCGAGTGTGAAAAAGCTAACCGTCCCGTTAACCCTAACATACCGGAAGACACTGAAATCCTTGAGGTTGAACCGGTTAGTGTTCGTTATCATTTGAGAAGTTTTGCTAATACTCAATTTGACCAATACGGCTCAAACGTGGGGCATATAGGTATAAGTACCATGCCAAGAGTTAAGAGTACCAGTTATCAGCCTGAGGTTGCTGCTCGTGATGCTGCTGAAGAGGCCGAGTCGAGCAAAAGGGCTAAAGAAGATCAAGTTGCCTGCTATTCCGAATCTGATGATGCGGATACCCCTTCAAATGCCGAGAGAGATCAACCTTCACCAGTCCATGAATCGGCCATTAATTCTGGCTTGGGTGATGACGACGCTCAAGAGGATAGTGTCAATACTGATAGTAGGAATGACATAATCGATATGACAGCAGAAATTATTCAAGAAGAGAATCTTGACGAAGGATATAACTCCGAGACCGACGGGGATGAATTCCGACAGCCTATTGTCTTAGCTGCTAAAGGCAAAGTTGCAGGAGCTAAGATAAATGAAAAGTTTAGCCAAACAGCTTTGGAAAAGGAATATTTCCAGCGTGCCAAGCGATTTTATAAGCTTCCAGACGGATATGACCGTGGTGTTCCACCTTCTGGATCTTCAATGCTCGATTGCCCAGATGGCCATGTTGCCATTTACCTTAAGCACTTTGATTTCGGCCTCCGTTTCCCCCTTCATCCTTTTGTGGCCAAAATTTTGAAGGCCTGAAATGTTTGTCTTGTACAGCTTACCCCTCCCACCATCCGTGCCGTTATTGCCCTTATTTGGGTTCTGCTTTATAGGAACTATCCGTTAACCCTTAACGCATTTACACGGCTGTTAACTTTAAAGAGAGATGGGCAATCAGATGGGTGGTGGTCTTTATACACCCAACCTCACAAGTATACCGTTCACCCTAAATTATCAAGCTGCAAAGGGTGGCAAGACAAGTTCTTTTTTATGTCAGTTCCTGATGACTTCCCACTCATAAGGACATTCTTTCGGCCCCATCCAAGGTTTGAATCGATTCCTGAGAGAAACCTTGGCAAACATGAGCGTAGGGCCGTCAACCATTTTGACATTATCGAATCTAATAATGGCGACGGTCGAGTTCGTATTACTCCTAAGGTGTGGGTGCCGAATGCTGGATATATTCTCGGCAACGCCCCTTTATCTCACGTTGGTCTTTGCTGGACTGACCAATATGGTACTAACTTACTTATCAGTAAATATCTCCTTCCATTGTGTTGTTTGTTTGTCAAGCCTTTTGTTATATATATACAAATTTTTTTTTTTTGTATGTCTATTCATAATATGATTCTGACGTTATGTAAATATCCTTTTCAGGCGTTGATAAGTTAGATAACAAATTGCTAGGGCTTTCTTCTGACGGCAAGAGAGTTATCAGACGCTGCCCTAAAGCTACAAAGCCTTTGTACGATACTCTCACTACCCATTGTAGCCGTACTCCGTCCGTCAGCGCTAAAAGAAAAGCCGAGAGTATGGCCGATGAAAACGCCAAGAAAAGGAAATTAACCTCCCTGGCTAATCGGCGGGGTACTTTTCCCAGATCAGGCATTACTTGGAAACCTGAAGATCGCAACAAAAAGAATCAGGCCGAGAATAAGGAAAAACCTCCTTCCCCCAAGGTTCAGGTGAAAACGGTTGTTCAGAGTTCTGATGCAGTCGTCAAAAAGGTGGTTGACAGCATTGAAGTTGAGGACCTTACCAACGTTGAATCTCCTACCCTACCTCAACCTAACATACCGGACCAATCAGCTCCTCATACCGTTTCCACTGCTGCTGGCGGTTCCGATACAAGTGCTCCTGCTCTTATCTACCAATCCAATCAATGGATCGAGCGTCCCAACGAGAGGATACCTGATGTTGTTCTCAACGGATTTTCTGTCCCTCCCGGCCACTCTGGGGATAAATGGCAACCTGTCATAGATGCATGCCGGAACGAGTCAATGATCACCGATGACCCTATGCTAGGTGGAACTCTGGGTTATCGTCTTTTAAGCAATTTGACCCTCCCAATGGATAGGCCTGCTGGCGTCATTGGACCTTTGGCTGCTATGCACATGCACAACATGATGAAGTTTGCCTTGATATATATCTTTATTATATATATATTTTTTATTATTATTATTATATTATTTTTTACACATATATCTTTTTACTAACTTTTTGTTTTTATGACTTCACAGGCCGTTATGTCTGGCACTGAGCTTGTTGAAATGTATCGGTATTATCAAGAACAACATCATCAAGCTTCTGCTAGTCAAAACGCACTTCAAACAGCCCTGGACAACGCTGATAAGGCTCTGCAAAATTTAAAAGAAGCAAAATAAAGAGATGATCTTGAGATGTCATCTCTTAGGGAAACAGCTTCTAAGGTCAAAGATCTCGAGCTAGAAGTGCAACAGTTACAGACTCAAATTACTGAGAAAAACAAAGTTATCAGTCGCGCTTCTACTCTTGAGAAGGATCTCGAGGCTGCCAGGGGCTCCATTCATGATCTTCAAGAAAAAATAAAAAGATTGGAAGCAGACAAACCTGGAGTCCGTCAGAGAGCAGTTAGACGGTTCCTGACATCTCAAGAGTTTTGTACACGGCTTCAGAATCGCTTTGATGGAGGGTGGACCGCTGCCCAAAGATGTATCGCCCATACTGTCGGCTGGAAGAAAGAGGATTGGACGGCTATTGAAAAGGCCTTTAACGAGGAAGTTTTCAAGGTCCCATCTAGCTTTGAGGAGCAAGAGTTTGCAGACGAAGATCTTTTCAATCTTGCTCCAGCAGAAGATGAGGGTATTGCAGATCCTAGCATCTTGGATTCTCCAGCTTCCGGTGGCACACAAGCTTAATGGGGCGGGCAGTCATCACCGGCATCTTCTTGCGGGTGTAGACACCCAAATCTTTTCAATCTTGCTCCAGCAGAAGATGAGTGCCTTTCACGTCGAATCATAATCGAATGAAACGAAAGTGTGGAAAGGTCTAGTGTTGCGGAAAGTTTTTATTTCTTTTCTCTTCTCTTCTCTCTGTTTTTGAAAACTTTATTTTAAGAAAACAGCCAATCCAGTTTGGTTGGTCCATGATATGGGTCCAATAGTGGTGTAGTTGTATGGGGTTTGCAAAGACCTTTCCAACGATATATTATAAGCCCAATTCCGATGAATATTGAGGAATTTATGGCCAATTTACTAAACTGGGCCCGGTTTGAGCTTTAAGTACGGCCCAATGATCTAGGGGAGGGCCTAATATGATTTATCATTCCTAATGTAATTAGAAATGGTTTTGGTCTTCTAGAACATTCTAGAATGTTTTTATCATTCTTAATTCAATTAGGATTCTTTAGAGTTTTAATTAGATCAAATAGCATTTTCGACTGAAATTATATTATTTTATCTTCCAGTACGGGAAATTTATCAGATTTTCGAAAACGCGTTGAATTCCAATTTGGCGTCCAACCCCAGGCCTTGGCGCCTGGAATCAGGATTGGCGCCAGACGCCAGCATTGGCGCCTGGCGCTAGCCACTGGTCCTGGCGCCAATGAGCCAGGGCTGGCGCTATACTCTGTTTTGATAAATTATCTTTTTTGGATGATTTTCTCTATAAGTATCGTATCAAAAACTCCGTTTTGATTCATCATCAACCATCTACAATTATCATTCATCAACAATCACTTTATGAATTACCAATAATCAACTCTTTTCATTAACAAATCGTTCACCAATTATTTTCATCATCTTCATCTCTTTCGTCATTAATTCTTTCATGCATTCTTTAATACTTTGCCTTTTAATACAAAATTCCGCATTCACAAGATCTTGATACACCTAGCCATATTCGAAGTTGCCTTCGCCCTAGACGTGAAAGGTTTTAATTTCTGAGGGTTTGGTCCCAAATCTCTATTTCAATTATTTAATTTAATTGCTTTGTTTATTATTTTCCTTGAAGTTACTAACGTGTGTATTTTGTTATTAGAAAGAGGTACGAGGCATCCAAGTAAGTACTTTAATTGATTAATTGATGTTATGATGTAGAAATCATGTTTACATTGTTATTATGATATTCCTAGTATCATGTCTAGGGTATTTTTAATATTAAATATGATTGCTATGATGCCTTTTATTTTCTTCCTAATATTTATGATTGTTAGTATCATGTTAGGGTTAAAGATTTGATTTTTATTGCTTAGTGACATGCTAGGGTTTGTTATTAATCTTGTTAGTATCATGCCTAGGATATTGCTATTTTTATTATGCCTTAATATTAACATTAACATGATAATTATTATAATTGTTATTATTTGTGATTATTATTTTGATGATGATTATTTTATTCATGATAATTATTATTTATGATTATTATTGTTGCTTGATGATTTATTTATTTATTGCTTGATCACCTTTATTGCATGTTAAAGGGAAATTGATACTTGTAATCACGCTTAATAAGATAATTAATTATCTTGTTAGGGTTAATTATGATTATAATTTCAAGTGATCGCCAATAATGATTTATTTGTGCATTAAATTCAACCAACATAGATTAAACAGGTTTAGGGTTAATCCTATTGATTGTATGTTAGTCAGAAAGCGCACATGAATACGAGCAGAATAAAGTAGAGGCCTATTATTAGGGCAGGTTCAATCTCTTTTAGGTTGGATTTGTACCATCATCCCCGGACCCTTATTTGGTTCATGACCTTATGGAGTTGACGATCTCTTGGATCGTTAAGGGGTGTAACCTTCACCTCGTGATGGTTTACAAGTTCCTTAAAAACTTGTTGGCGACTCTTTTGCTCTATCTTCTTCCCTTTTGGACGCCACCGTACTTTAGTGTATGATCACAGTGGGGTTCAAGCTAGTGGGATTTTAAAGGCTTGAAACTATTCCCCACAGTTTTTTGCGACTCCACTGGGGAGGATTTCTATTTTAATTCCTGAATTTGTTTCGGCAATGATTTAGAATGAGTGGATGAGACTCGAAAAGTTCTAAGTATTTCATGTGCGTAATTTTGATTAACATTGTGGCATATGCATAAAAAGGTTCTCATTGGAAAGACCATCCGTAATGAGTCAAAAACATAGGTTTTTTACACGTAGGAAATTTGAGAAATATCTTTCACAACTAGGACTAAAATAACACCACGCGAAACTGGATGATTTTATTGAGCACAGAAAGCTGCTGAGGCATGTGGGAAGTAGCGTCAGGGGCCAGAGCTTGGCGCCACACTTTTTGCCGTAGCGCCAGACGCCAATATTGGCGCCAGGCGCTACAGTTAAAAGTTGGCGCCAATCTCTGTTTGCTGGCGCCAATTTCCCCCAATACCGAGCCAGAAATATGCGTTCTAATTTCGACCGGTTTTTCGTGTTGTTTGCTCGATCCTACTTCCTGATTGAATTTTTTCTCACTTTTCTGAAACCCATATGTGTTCTACATATGGACATAACCCTCTGGGAATTCATGCTCTATCTACCCGATTGAACGCTCCTGGCAACAAAGGGTACATCTGAGAGGTTGAATTCACCAAACCATGGAAGTGAGTTTTTTCTAAAAACTCGAGGTGTTCTATCCACACGCGTTAACCCTTCACGGTTAGGCTTCTACGCGGTGCATCTGAACAATTAACCATGGACCCTATTTGACTAAACCATATCCCGAACTTTAGAGAACTAGAGCCATGGTTAGGTTGCGAACTCATTGCATCATATTGTGCCTACTTGCCTAATTGTGCATTATTTGTTGTGCATATATATCCTATGCTCCTCCTAACCGTTTGTTGATTTGTGTTGAGATTAAAATTAATGACTTAAAGAACTTTGCCTAATTAATTAACTAATTAATTAATTCGAGTCAATAAAGTTTTTTCTTCTTTTAATCGGAATTGACCTAGTACGACTTTAGGCATACCCCAGTTGACTAATAATACCGAAAACAGTCCCGGATCGAGGCTCCAAAGTTGGTGCCAAAATATGAGCTGTAGCGCCAGACATTTACTAAAAAGTCTGGCGCCAACCACCATATTGTGACGCCAGTCCTGTCGCTTGGCCGATAGTTCGGATTATTTGTCGAGTCATCACCTAATGTCTAATTAATCAGTTTCCTGTTTAATTCGGTTAATTTTCCTGGCAATAATGCTTAATTGAACCAATATTCGAGTTTAGGCACTAAGTCCCATGGTCTTACACAAGAGTCCAAGCATGTCACTTACACTCAATACACACACTAATACACATGTCTTGACCATGATTAAGGGAGTCTTGTGTGCGCGCGTTATTTTTCGTCATTTTTTTTAGGGGGGTAAGTCGGATATTAATCCTCCAATAAATAATAATACCTAAGTTCCCTAAACACATGTACATTATTGCTCCCTAATGCATACTTTTTGCATACCTTTTTTTAAAATAAAAATAAAAAAACATAAAGTCAAATCGATTCGAGTCAAGTAATTAAAACGCAAACTGGCTTAATTTACAGCGAGTGGTCAAGAAAGGAAGGACGATTAATCAAAGATAACCTCTTCGTAAAAGTCCAACTTTTCGACAAACCTATAGCTCGCAAGAGGAAAGCAAGAGTTATAATGGCAACTCAGGAAGAAGTTAATGATCTCAAGAACCAACTGGCTACTGTAACTGAGACACTGAAGCTTCTCGCACTTAAGGTCGAGGATCCCGCAAAGCAACAACAAATGGACCTCATGCAAGAAAGCCTAAGCAAGTTGTCCAGCGACTACAAGTTTCAAGAACTCACATCCCAAGGGGTCTCGGTGGATAAGGGTCTTCTTCCGCAGAAGTTCAATGCCAACGACATCCCAAAGTTTAGGGCAATCGACAACCCCTACTTCCATCTAAGGGCATTTGAAACAATAATGAGTATCAAGGGTATCGATAAGAAAGTTTTCCCTTCTCTGTTCTCGCTATCTCTCGAGACCGTTTGCCAACAATGGTTCTTTTCTCTTGAAAAAGAAAAGACCTCTACCTGGGAATCCATAGCAAACGCTTTCGTCGATAGGTACAAGTGCAACGTTCAAGTCGAAACTGACCATAGAGAACTTGAAATCCTCAAACAGAAGGAGAATGAAGGCTTCACATCTTTCTTTAACAAGTGGAGAGAAACCTCAACTAAAATGATTGAGGTACCAAGTGAAAAAGAGTCCGTGAGATTGTTCATTAAAAACCTCCAAGAAAAATATTCAAAACATCTTAAATATCAAAATAACCTTCATACCTTTAAGGCTGTTTATGATATTGGGATTAATATTGAAGATGACTTAGCTAAATCTAAAGCTTCCAACAATAACTCCAACAGTGGCTGGAAACACTAGTAGAAAAAAAGCATTAGGCACCCCCCATATGGCACCGGTTCAGCCTAAACCGGTGCCCAAAACCGGTCTAGAATTGGGCGGTTTTTTACCAAAAGAGAAAAGGCACCGGTTCAGCCTTAACCGGTGCCAAATATAAAAAAGGCACCGGTTTGAACCGGTGCCATTCGAACCGGTGCCAAATTCAAAACAAAAAAAAAACCGCGTCTTTTCCTCTTTTCTTCCTCTCTTTCTCTTTCCTTCCCTTCATTCGTTCATCCCTTCTTTCGTTCTCACTCAGAGTAGTCGTGCCTCCACCTTTTCCCTCCACCACAGCCGCCACCTTCACCGGCGCTTTCAGGTGCCTAAACCACCACCGTGAATCTCCCTGCCCTGCCCTGCCCTCCACCGCCTTTCTCTGTGCGAAACAAACAACAACAGTACAGCTGCAGCGCGCACCGCCTCCACCTCCACCAGCGCGCACCGCCTCCACCTCCACCAGCGCGCACCGCCTCCACCTCCACTAGCGTGCACCGCCTCCACCTCCACCAGCGCGCACCGCCTCCACCTCCACCAGCGCGCACCGCCTCCTCCACCAGCGAGGGTCTTTTCATTCTCTCATCCCCTTAGCTTCTTCCACCTCCAACTAACTAATTTAGGGTAAGTTCATCTTTTCAAGTTAATGGGTTCATCTTATTTTAGATTAAAAGTGTGCTTAGATTGTATATGAAATGCAAAGAAAATTAATGGGTTCATCTTATTTTAGATTAAAATTGTGCTACATTGTTGGGATTAAAAGTTGTATGTTTGTGCTACATTGCTGGCTGTGAAATTTGTTTATGATGCCTTGTTTTGGGGAGTTTGGTTTTTGATAATTGAATCAGTTTAAGGATTTATTACTGAATCAGTTTAAGTTCATCAGTTTGGTTTTTGATAATTGATCCTCGATTGATAATTGATAGTTTGTATGTTTTAATGTGTATATTAGTGACCTTGCTTCTAATTAGTTGTGATTAAATTAGAGAATTGTGCATAAATTAGAGAAATAGTGATATTGCCACTTAATTAGTTGTGAATAAATTAGAGAATTGTGAATACATTAGAGATTTGTGAATATATTAGAGAATTAGTGACGTTGCTAATTTTTGTTTTTTTTAATATATAGATTCATATGTGAATTGAAGCAAGAGTTTAATTAGCTTGAGGACTACGTACATATATATTGAGCTCAAGTGGGTATTTGCTATATTGGTATGACTACTAAACTTTACTTAGCTATATTTCTTTCTATTCATCCATTTAATAAAAGTTTATTCATGAAATTGCAACTTGTGTATTGTTTAATTGCAAATAAATACAACAATATATAGAATACTTGAATTGCATCATCATATGCCTAGATACCCGTTCAAGGCTTTCTCATTAGGAGAAAGTCTTGAATAGTCCCCGGTTGGGACTGTTCTTGAATGTGTACTCTCACTTAGGTGGTGAATGTATGTTTTCTTTTCGATTTTAAGGAACATCTCGGCTTACCATTTCCTCACTATGTTCTCTGGGTACATATGTGGGTAATTAATTATCTACATCGTGTACTTGGAGAACTAGGGGGAAATGCTGCCGGATTTTCCTTAAAATTGGAAAGTTGACATACATTCACTAGTGAGAGTAGACATTCAAGGATGGGTTAGGTTGGAGTGATAAGGACCCTTTGGAAACATGCATTTTTTCACTATATGAATGGCAAATTCACGTTTTGTACTTGAATTTGATTTACATAAAATATGTAGCACTTACACATTATAATTATATGGTGCTATATATATGTTTAGAGACAATTTACTAAATGGAGAAGGATCGTGGTTGGATGTATGGTAGACGCGATACATTGGAATTTTGGAATGGGGTTCAAGAGTTTTGCGAGAGGGCTTTAGCTTATCAACGCACACTGGGAGGCAAAGGCCTTTATTGTCCTTGTGTTGATTGTAATTGTGTGAATGTGGTCGATAGTGTTGAAATCATTAGAGATCATGTATTATGTCGTGGGTTTAGGCAATTTTACCATGTGTGGATTTGGCACGGAGAAAGTGGAGAGTACAGTGGGGATCTTGATCGGAATGATGTGCGTGTTAGAAGCACTGAGATTCATGTGGACGAGGAATACGAGAATGATGAGTATATTGTTGATAATGGTGAGGATGGAGCCGATGAAGATCAGGCGGATGAGGTCGAGGATGAACAAGTGGATGAGATGTTGCAAGGTGTTGAAGGTGAAGTGTTTGAATTATTATCGGAGGCTTCCAAAAAGCCTTTGTATCCCGGGTGCAAAAAATACTCCAAACTATCGGCCGTGCTAACACTTTTCAACATTAAGTCGAAGCATGGGTGGACGGACATCAGTTTTACTTCTTTGTTGACCGCATTAAGTGATATGTTGCCTGATGGGAATGAAATTCCTAAGTCTTATTATTACGCAAAGAAGCTCATGTGTCCCTTTTGGTTTGGAGTATAAGAAGATACATGCATGTCCTAATGACTGTATTTTGTATCGAAATGAGTATGAAAAACTGCAGGAGTGTCCACGATGCAAGCGGTCGCGGTACAAGCGCATGAGTTGCAATCCTGGCACGGAGGGACCTCCTGCTAAGGTGTTGTGGTATCTTCCCATTATTCCAAGGTTTAAGCGTCTGTTCTCAATACCAAAAGACGCTAAAAACTTGAGGTGGCATGCAGAGGGAAGAAAGAAAAACAGAATGCTGAAGCATCCAGCTGACTCTCCACAGTGGAAGAACATTGATTTGAAGTTTGAGGAATTTGGTAATGAAGTCAGAAATTTAAGGCTTGGGTTGTGCACGGACGGGATGAATCCATTTGGCACTCTTAGTACCCAACACAGCACATGGCCGGTACTTTTAGTGATTTATAATTTGCCTCCTTGGCTGTGCATGAAACGTAAGTATGTAATGCTTTCATTGCTAATAACTGGTCCTAAGCAACCTGGAAACGACATAGATGTTTACCTTGCGCCGCTTATTGACGACTTGAGAAAGATGTGGGACGAAGGGGTTTCCGTTTTCGATGCTCATCAGAACGAGATGTTCACATTGCGTGCAGCCCTTATGTGGACCATGAATGACTTCCCTGCATATGGCAACTTGTGTGGGTACAAGGTCAAAGGGAAAAAAGCATGCCCCATATGTATTGATGACACATCAAGCGTATACCTGACTCATTCTCACAAAGATGTGTACCTACGGACTCGAAGGTTCCTTAGGCGTGATCATCCGTACCGTAGGCAGAAAAAGGCTTTCGATGGAACCGTGGAAGAGGATACTGCGCCTAGACCATTGACTGGTGCTGAGATTAATGCTCGGGTGAAAGGGATACAAACGGTGTTTGGAAAATCAGAAAAAACTATGGTCTCAGCTGCTCTGTTTAAGAAAGAATCAATCTTTTGGAAGCTGCCGTACTGGAGAGAACATGACGTTAGGCATTGTCTTGATGTGATGCATATAGAGAAGAATGTGTGTGATGCTCTTTTGGGGACGCTTATGAATATCCCAGGCAAAACAAAGGACGGAAAGGGTGCTCGGTTAGATTTGCAAGAGATGGGGATTCGTCCAGAATTGTGGCCTCAAGAAAAGGTCAGAAAGGGAAAGGAGCCGAGAATAGAAGATGAAAGTGTTTCGAAAAAAGGGAAGGAGAAGAACAAGGGAAAGGGAAAGGCCAAAGATGCGTCAAAGAAGAAAGATAAGGGTAAAGGGAAGGATGAAAAGAATTATTTACCCCCGGCTTGCTATACATTGTCAAGGGTAGAGAAACGTATGTTTTGTGCATGTTTGTACGGCATTAAGGTTCCATCAGGGTACTCATCTAACATGAAAAGATTTGTAACCTTAAATGGAGAATTGAAGCTGACAAGTATGAAATCCCATGATTGTCACATTATGATGCAAGTATTCCTACCGATTGCAATCCGTGGAATTCTACCGAAACACGTGAGGGAAGCGATTACAAGCCTTTGTTCGTTTTTCAATACAATTTGTAGCAAAGTTCTTGATCCTTGTACACTAGATGCTTTGCAAGCTGATGTGGTTGTGACTTTGTGCAAATTTGAGATGTATTTCCCACCCTCATTTTTTGACATAATGGTTCATATGGTTCTTCATTTGGTGCGTGAGATTAAGTTGTGCGGTCCAGTGTTCATGAGGTGGTGCTACCCTTTTGAAAGACACATGGGTACATTACAAGATAAAGTACGGAACCGAGCTCACCCTGAAGGAAGTATAATGCAAGGGACAGTGGGTGAGGAGATAGGTAACTTTGTGGCGGACTACATAGCCCTTGCTCAACCTATTGGTCTTTCTACTTCTCGACATGAAGGTAGACTTGATGGTCATGGCACAATTGGGTCGAAACGAATGTCACCAGACCGAGATCAGTTCTTACAAGCACACCTTTATGTGTTGCACCATGTTTCAGATGTGCACCCATATTTAGACGAGCACATGGCTTGTTTGCGTGCCGAATTTCCATCCAAAGGTGAAAGGGCACTTATGCAGTTGCATAATAAGAAATTTGTTGATTGGTTTCGTGAACGAGTAATGAGTGGATTGAATGATACTAATGTGACCGATACAGTACGGTGGCTTGCGTACGGTCCTAGGGATAATGTCCGTTCATTTGAGGGATATGACATCAATGGGTACACTTTTTGGACCGAGGCTCGTGATTTGAAATCTTCCTCCACCCAAAACAGTGGTGTAACTTTTGTGGCGTCGTCAAGGGAGTTTGCAAGTTCTAAGGATAAATCACCTGTCGATGCAGAGTTGTCATACTATGGTCGAATTCAAGAAATATGGGAGCTTGATTATTGTGACTTCACGGTTGCTCTTTTCAAGTGTAAGTGGGTTGATAATGTCAGGCGAAACGTCAAACATGAGGACTTTACTCTTGTAGATCTTGGCCACTTGAATGATAGTGCGGAACCATTTATCCTTGCATCTCAAGCTAAGCAAGTGTTCTACGTAACTGACCCAATGGATTCAAAATGGTCTATAGTGCTAGCTGGCAAAAGAAGAATCCTAGGCATTGGAGATGTTGAGGATGAGGAAGAATATGATGCGTTTGATGATTCAGCACCTTTCACTGTTCCTAGACCTGGAGTACTAAATGACATAGACAACGAAGCAGGTTATATGCGATCAGACCACAACGAAGGAATTTCAGAATGAGGTAGTTTGATTAAAAGTTAGTAATGGTTTCATTGTAAATATAGTTTAGTTATCATGTATATAGGAGCATAAGTAAGCGAAAATGATATATTTGTAGTTTGAAATTGCCTAAGTGTACTCATTATCATGCATATACAAGGTTATAGGACCATAAGTAGGTGAAACTGGCATAAATAGCTTCTACTTAACCCAACTCCTTTGTTTTGTGTATGAACTAACATTTATTCATTCTAACAACCTATTTTCCATATGTAGATTGAAATTGGCATTTTGTACTCATTATCATGCATATACAAGGTTATAGGACCGTAATAAGTAGGTGAAAATGGATAAAATAGCTTCTACATAACCATAATAACTATCATGCATATACTTTACTATACACTAATATTGTTTTATGATTGCTTTGACAGGTGCTTATATCTCATGGCGGACGATCATGATCCTCGTTTGGTAGAGGACATTGACGATGATGAGTATGAGGACGAGTACGAGGATGACGACTCCGATGATAGTGATGCTCCTTATGATGTGAATAAGGAGGATGACTTGGGTGAGCCAGAGGATCAGGCTCAAGAGGAGTTCGAGCGTAGGCTTGACGATTTTGAAAAGTTAGCTGAACGTGCACCGGCCATTGAAAATACAGCACGTGAGATTGTTGGTGAGAACCCGACTCCTGAAAGTCAAGGCCAAGGACAAGATGAAAACAACATAGGTGGTGGAGGGGGGGAAAAGGCACCGGCTGAAAGAAAAACAAGGGGTCCGACGAGAAGCTTTAAGAAACCGGACGGTCCCATGGTCTTGGAGTATGACAACAAAGGCCAACCCGGGCCCAAATGGCGTCGACAATATGCTAATCAAGTTGGCTTATGTTCGCGGAAAATCCCCATTACACTTGTAATGCGGCAAGTACCTCCGGGTTTGATTCAAGCATTTTGGGATGATACAAGGGTAAGTGTGTTTTTGGCACATTTAGACAATTTAAGATACCTTAACCTTATGATTGTTTTTAAATAGAAACCAATAATCGGTTTTAATTTGTGCTTGCAGAGGCAGTTTTCTATTCCTAATGATCCCGAGAAGAAAAAGGTGTTTGTCTCTTTATTAGCGGAAAGATTCAGAGGCTTTAAGACCAAGTTGACTAATCGGTGGATCCATAAGAAGAAGAAGGTGCAAACAAAGAAGACGAATGCCAAAGAGGATAACCGTCTCCCGTGGCAAATATGGCCGACCGTGTCAAAAGATGATTGGGAAGAGTTCGTTAGAATGAAGAGTCAAAAGAAAGCCATTGTAAGTTTGTGTAAATCTGATGTCAATTGAATAATAGCTTGACACTTTTTGTATTAATGAGACTAACATTTTTTGTTTTGTAGGAACTTCGAGAGCAAAATCAAGCGAACGCAGAAAAGAAGGAATACGTCCATCGTATGGGTCCTAAGACTTTTGCTGAAAAGAGACCTGAGTGGGCCGCTTCGGGTTTATACCCTAAAGCGCTTCTAGTGGCATCGAAGGAACCCTCTAGTTCCACGATCACTACCTTGGTGAGTCGTGCCGGTGATTTCTTTTGTTCTCTCCATTCGTTTGATAAGAAAACCGGAAAATGGTTCATCAAGGGTCCGGAAGCTAAAAAACTGGCGGATAAGCTAGTAAGTTACCTATGAATTGTTGAAATTAAGTCACTTTTGCATCTAACCATTAACTGTTTTACTGACCTCATTTTTCCTTATGCTATAGCTTGAGCACACTCAAGAGATGGTGGAGGGCAAATTTGAACCAAGTATTGAGAATGACCCTTTCACCATGGCTTTGGGAAGGCCATACCATCCAGGACGAGTAGTAGGTTCGGGAGGGTCATTGCTTGGATGGAATAAGGTGATGGGTCCCGAATACACAAAATCGGGTACATCTCGAGCCAGTGTTAACTCACCGGGGGAATTGGATGCCAAGGTGGCATCAATTAAGGAACAAGTACGCAACGAGTTAGTTGGTGAATTTAATGCTTGGGCGAAGCTGATGAACTTACCGACTTTGTCGTTCCTCACGAGTACCCCGGTTGACTCATGTTCTGAACCAAAAGGACAAGGAGAAGGTGATAGACATGGAGGAGATGAGATACGTGGTGAAGATGTGTCACCTCAGGTAAAATCAACTGGGTTATTAAAAGTTTTAAAATACCGAGTTAATTGAGATTTTAGGTGCAATGATTGATGTACTGTTGTAGGTTCCTACTCCTACACATGCGGACTCGAGGGAGCTTGAAAATCCAACACCGCATGAATTTCCAGAGTTACAGGTAATTTGTAACCCTCTACCTTAATGAATTTTGTTATATCTATGTTGTTGTAAAAGTCCTACTTAACTATCTTCTTTTTATATATTTACTTGTGTAGGAAGACACCCGGTGTGCACTTCTAGCCCCGGGGCATGCAAATAGTACCGTGTTGAGTTTGGTGGCGTATGGTAGTGCCCAACCGACGACGGGTGCTACGGCGGGGCCACATCATTACTCTGTTGGGATCGATTCAGTGGTTGCGGGGTTCGAAGACATCCCACTACCCGTACCGATAGAGGAGGTTGAGATAACAGCACTTTGGCAAGCTGTAGGTAGATTCGTTGATTGGCCACGTGCATGGGTGAAGTTGATTAATAAGGAGGTAAATTAGCTACTCACTTGACTATTTCATCATTTCATCAAAAAGTAGACATTTTGAGCCGAAATGGCTACTTACTTGCCTTTTTTCTTCATTTCTCAACTTAAAAACTTCTTGCATCTCAAAACAACTCATAATCACATATTTATAAGTGTTTGTCATTTCAAATTACATAAAAATCACCAAGTTCTAAGTTTTTGGGTCAAATTCATAAAAAAAAGCCATTTTGAGCCGAAATGGCTACTCACTTGCCTATTTTCTTCATTTCTCAACTTATAAACTCCTTGCATCTCAAAACAACTCATAATCACATATTTATAAGTGTTTGTCATTTGAAATTACATAAAAATCACCAAGTTCTAAGTTTTTGGGTCAAATTCATAAAAAAAAAGCCATTTTGAGCCGAAATGGCTACTCACTTGCCTATTTTCTTCATTTCTCAACTTATAAACTCCTTGCATCTCAAAACAACTCATAATCACATATTTATAAGTGTTTGTCATTTCAAATTACATAAAAATCACCAAGTTCTAAGTTTTTGGGTCAAATTCATAAAAAAAAGCCATTTTGAGCCGAAATGGCTACTTACTTGCCTTTGTTCTTCATTTCTCAACTTATAAACTCCTTGCATCTCAAAACAACTCATAATCACATATTTATAAGTGTTTGTCATTTCAAATTACATAAAAATCGCCTAGTTTTTCATTTTTTTTTTTTAAAAAAAAATAAGCAACTTCCGCCGCACCGGGAGACCCGAGGGAGCCGCCCCCGCTGCCGGAACAGCAAAGGCAGCCCCAACGAGGCCACAGCAGCCCCGACAGGTGGCTGCCAAGGCTGTAGCAGCCACGGCAGGTGGCTGCCAGACTGCTGCAGCCTCGGCAGCAGCCTGCCTGGGCTGCTGCAGCCTCGACAGGCGGCTGCCATGGCTGCTGCAGCCTCGGCAGGTGCTGCTACAGCCATGGAAGCCGCCTGTCGAGGCAGCAGCAGCCCAGGCAGGCTGCTGCCAAGGCTGCAGCAGACTGGCAGCCACCTGCCGTGGCTGCTACAGCCTTGGCAGCCACCTGTCGGGGCTGCTGTGGCCTCGGCACGGGCTGCCTTCGCTGTTCCGGCAGCGGGGGCGCCTCCCTCGGGTTTCCCGGTGCGGCTGCCGTTGCATTTTTAAAAAAAAAAATATTTAAGCAATTTTCATCATTTCATCAAAAAGTAGCCATTTTGAGCCGAAATGGCTACTTACTTGCCTTTTTTCTTCATTTCTCAACTTAAAAACTTCTTGCATCTCAAAACAACTCATAATCACATATTTATAAGTGTTTGTCATTTCAAATTACATAAAAATCACCAAGTTCTAAGTTTTTGGGTCAAATTCATAAAAAAAAGCCATTTTGAGCCGAAATGGCTACTCACTTGCCTATTTTCTTCATTTCTCAACTTATAAACTCCTTGCATCTCAAAACAACTCATAATCACATATTTATAAGTGTTTGTCATTTCAAATTACATAAAAATCGCCAAGTTCTAAGTTTTTGGGTCAAATTCATAAAAAAAAGACATTTTGAGCCGAAATGGCTACTTACTTGCCTTTTTTCTTCATTTCTCAACTTAAAAACTTCTTGCATCTCAAAACAACTCATAATCACATATTTATAAGTGTTTGTCATTTCAAATTACATAAAAATCACCAAGTTCTAAGTTTTTGGGTCAAATTCATAAAAAAAAGCCATTTTGAGCCGAAATGGCTACTTACTTGCCTTTGTTCTTCATTTCTCAACTTATAAACTCCTTGCATCTCAAAACAACTCATAATCACATATTTATAAGTGTTTGTCATTTCAAATTACATAAAAATCGCCAAGTGCCTATTATAAGTGATTGTGAGTTGAAACTTATTATTTCCCAAACTATTTCAGATTTCCAGTGGAAGCAAAACTTCAAAGAGAAAGAGGGTGGAGAAGCCTAAAAGAATTGATCAACCTAAGAAGAAGCTTAGTGAACAACAGTCCAAGAGTGAACAAGCGTCGAAGTTGCACTCTTCGAAAGGTTCACCCATGCCACCTACTCCAATTGTTGAAGACATTGTTCTTCAATCGCTCTCTACTGACATGACCTTTCTTCACAACCGTGCTTGTTATTTGGTCGATCCCATGGAAGTTGCACTTCCTAAGGCAATGTTCCACTATGATGAGGATGCAATTGCATGGATCAGCAAAGAAGATGTGAAGGAATTTCTGCGTGGTGCAAAGCTTAACATTTCCCTCATTCAAACATTCATGAGGTAACTTCAATGCCTACTTAAAGTTCATACTTTTTTCAAGTTATTCAAATTGATGGTGATTATCCTACATCTGATAAATTAATCAATGTTCATGCACGCAGAGCACTACAGGAGCACTTAACTGACACTGATTCTCCGTGTAAAGTTGGGTGGTTATGCCCCGAGCAGTTATCCACTACTAAAATCATAGGCAACCCCCATGACGTGTTGTACTATGTTGAACAAAGTATAAGGGAATCAACGCGTGCGGGAGACAAGTTCATATTCGCCCCATGTTATAGAGAGTATGACTAACCATGTCAAATTCAATCGATTTGGCCTCATTATATGTTGACTCCTAAATATTAATTACCTTGTCTATTGTGAACTTATGTAGGGAGCATTGGAGCCTCATGGTGATTTGTAATTCCACTAACACAATTTATCACCTTGATTCAGCTCGATCATCGGAGAAGTGGCTCGTGAAGTCTATATTGCAAAAGTAAATATATATAGCAACCTATAGTGATGATTATTGCTAATAATAACTAATTTAGTAATCATACGACTAATCAAATTTGATTGTATTTTTTATACTACAGTGTTATGAAGAAGCTACATTGTCGTGCTCCAAAGGGTCCAACATGGAAGACACCGTTGGTAATTTACATGATATTATTGTGATTATCTTGAAAATCTATGGTAGTAAATATTTGCTCATTTCCTTTGCATGTTTCACTGATGTGATTTGTTTGTCATATGCTAGTGCGCACAACAAGAGAATGGAGTTGATTGTGCTTTGTATGTGATGAGATTCATGCTTGACATTGTGACTAATTGTACGGACACTCAACAGCTTGATGAGGTAAGTCCTAAAATTTCTTGAAATGCTATATTGATGTGATTTCTAGCCTTAGACACCTAATATTATCCAACAATGACATGTTATGAGAAACAAAAAGGCTATTTCACAAGAAAGGTAGAAAATGGGTTGAATAGAAGTCATATGGGCCATATTAGGGCCATTTTGTGATAATATGCTCTTTTGATGTGATTTCTTTCCTTATACACCTATAACTAGATAATATTGACATGTTATGAGATAAATAAAGTTCATTTAATAAGAAATGTAGGAAATGGGCAAAGTAAGGTCATATAGGCCATATTCGGGCCATTTTGGGTAAAAACCGTCATAAACCTTAATAAAATGCTCTCCTATACAATTTTAGGGCTTACACACATACAAATACCCAACATTGACATGTTATGAGAAAGAAATAGTTCATTTGATAAGTAATGTAGAAAATGGGCTATATAGAAGTCGTATAGGTAATATTTGATTAAATACATATTTTTTGCCTAATTAATTATTTTTAAAATAATGTTTTTGTATTTCAAGTTTTGCAAGGTCCAAAAGGATGGTCCGTTGACAATCAAGGAGCTTAATGAAGTTCGTGACATGTTGGCGTCTTTCATCACCTTCAACATGTAAATGGCATGCATTGTAATTGTAAATTATTTATGTTAACTTTTGAACTATATATAACTTATTATTCATTATATATGTGTACTTACTATTATTTGTATATATGTAAGCAACTTTTTTTTTTTTGTATTGCGTTTGGGAATATTTATATCTATATATATATATAATTGAATTCTTGTATCTAATATTATTTTTGTATATAATAATTAATAATATTATTATTAGTTATTATAATAATAAAATTATTAATTATTATATTTAATATAATTGCTGGAATTACAGGGTATTATTATTGCAGGTTTTTTGTAAAAAATATTATTGCACGATGGAAAAAAAAAAAGAAAAAAAATATATATATACAAAAGGCACCGGTTAGGCAGGAACCGGTGCCTAAACTATCCACCACCCAAAAAAAAAATGGCGGGAGAGCAGTATTAGGCACCGGTTAACCGGTGCCTATTCCACCCTATGACACCGGTTAACCGGTGCCTATTAATAACTATGGCACCGGTTTTGAACCGGTGCCAAATATGGGGTTTTTGGCACCCCTCAAATAGGCAGCGGTTCAAACCGGTGCCTTAGACCGGGTTTGAACCGCTGCCTAATGCGTTTTTTCTACTAGTGAAAGGAAAGAAGAACGTCAATCCTTCTTCCTCCAAAATCGCCTACTCGAATAATGTTAGCGCCTTTAATCTGGGAGAAGTCCTCGCCATGAACAATCAAGGACAAAAGAAACCGTTTAGGAGAAACTTCACTCCTATTGGCATGAGTTATGACACCGCGTTTGATCGGCTAAACGCAAAAGGTCTTATAACTCCCATTGGACCATTTGGAGATCCACCAGTCGAGAAGAGGTCGTCTAATTGGAACCCCAATGCACATTGCAAATATCATCAAGGTAGGGGCCATTCTACTGAAAGTTGTTGGAAGCTTAAGGAAGCTATACAAGACCTAATTGACAGTAATAAGCTGCCGTTGCCTCCTGCCAGTAAGAAACCGAGTATTGACAATGCACCTCTAGCTCACACATTGGCTATCTCCGATGAAAAAGGCGAAGTTGACCCTTCATCTCTCATTAAGCCTGTCAAAGAAACCAATGTCGAAGAGGAAGAAGAAGAGACCTTTTTTGATGTCGAAGATAATCTTCCAGAACCAGCAAATGAGGTAGAGATACGAATACTCACACTGTATCTGAGGGAGACATCGCAACTGTTACATGAAAATCTCAAAATTTTGAATGAACTTCACAAGGAATATGATGAAGAACCTAAGAAAGAATCCGCACCAGTAAAAACGACTTATAAGGCAAAATACTTTCCCTTACAAGTCACCGAAAGACCCAAGAAGAGCAATAAAGTTTATACTCCAATTGGGATCCCGTATGCACAAATGTTTAAAATGCTCTCATAGAGTGGAAAGGTCAAACCTCTCGAACCGAGACCATTTGAATCATTAAAAAGAACAGATAGATATTACTGTCAATACCATCAGTCAGGAGGACACACCCTAGAAAACTGCTTCAAATTCAAGGATTTGGTGCAGAAAATGATTGATAGAAAGGAATTAGTCCAAGTTCAACAAGAAGAGGATATAAATGTTAATGGAGTATGGGACAGTGGCGAAGAAGATGTCTATCTAAAAGACATATTAGGACATTCACCTTCTGTATCATACACCACGGACGACATTTGGGCTGAAGAAGATTCATCAATAGACGTCCTCATAAGATCCGGGAGAATACAACCTCCCGTTTCAACACAACCTATGCCTACTGTACAACAAGTTCCCATACCTATCATCGAAGACAATGACATCATTAAACAATTCAGGAAGACAAAAGTTGAGATGAATGTATGGAAGCTTCTGGCAACATCTCGAGAACATAGGTTGGCTGTGATGAATGCCTTGGATAAAATTGGGATAGATTCTGACACCACTCCTGAGGGACTAGCTAACTTCCTCACGAGTGATCTCCCTAGTCCAATTAATCTAATCACTTTCTCTGATAAAGATTTACCCCCGGAAGGTCACAAACACTACAAGGCGTTAAACCTCACAGTAGTCTGCAAAAGAATGAATGTTCCCATGACTCTTGTAGACAATGGATCGGCTATTAATGTCTGTCCACTTAGGACTGCGAGGATGCTCGGCATAAAGGATGAGGATTTAACTCCGTCCACACAAGGAATAAGAGCCTACGATAATACTCGACGTCAAGCTCTTGGCAAAATAACTCTAAATGTGACGGCAGGAGCAATAGAACACGCTACTACTTTTCAAGTGGTAGACATCAAAGCCTCATTCAATCTGTTGTTAGGATGCCCTTGGCTCCATGATCTAAAGGTCGTCCCTTCATCTCTCCACCAACAAGTGAAAGCCATAGTTGGAGGAATACCCATCACTATTGATGCTTCGCCAATGAGGATCAAATCGATAGAGAATCCAATCATCAACGTGGAGCATGACGAAGATGATGAAGACCTATGGGGCTTTAACGAAGAAGTCTCCTTAATACAAGAGGATGAAAGGACATCTCTTTACCACGACCCCCATTCCAACATGATTATCAACATTATGCTAAAGAAACAAGGACACTTCCCTGGGATGACCTTAGGAAAGAAGAAGGGGATAGCAAAATCGATAGAGTCACCTGGCCTCCCTAAGCTAGATAATTTCGGACTTGGTTTCGAACCGACTCGGAAAGATCTCAAGCGAGCCCAGGACAAGTTGAAAGCACGTAGGGACACTCGCATTCAAAAAAAAGCAATTCCAATGGATCAGTACCCTCTTACACTTAATGGACAGTTTATAAAAGAAGGAGAGGACTATCCATGCCATGAATTTCCCGAACCATTTGTTGTAAATGGCATACGACAACCAGGATTCGAGATTTTCTTGGATTGCTACTTCATTGACGAAATCCCAACTCCCGTCCATAAGGAGAAAGCACCCCCATGCTTTGACTTCAACGTCATGGGATTACTGTTTGGGCGAGAAAAGATTGAGCCACTTTATGAGGAAGATAACTCCTCACTCATTCAAACGGTCCTACAAAGTGAAAACTTTGACCCCTCAAAGCTAATTACTCCATCCGAAGGATTATTGCAAGGGTGGCGCAAGACTATCAAGGTGACCACTCTGAGTGGAAGGAAGATATCGATCACGACAGGACAAGGGCCAATGTTTGAAGAATCGTCAGAGTCTGAGTCAGAGTCTTTCCCCATAGAATCTTCTGGGTCTTTAGCTATAACACCTCCCCTTCTTATTTCTTCTCCTAGGATAGTTAATGATCCAGTCCCTAAGAACATATCACTCTTTGATGTAATGATCTCAGAGTATAATAACATCGCTCATTCTTCTTACTTCTCGTGTTCTTCTCTAACCCAAGATGATGAACTTTGCTTAGCTAACGATGAAAAAGATAAAGAAATTATTAAAGCAATGGAAACACTTGAAAAGAAAACACCAGTAATTGAAGAGACTGAAACAGTTGACATCTCAAATGATTCAACTCATAAAAGAGAAGTTAAAATCGGACTAACATTGAATAAACAAGAAAGAACCGATTTAAGTAACTTGCTTAAAGAATTCATCGATGTATTTGCTTGGTCATATGAAGATATGCCAGACATTAACAGAGAAATAGCTCAACACACTATACCATTAATACTAGGAATGAAACCTGTAAAACAAAAGTTACGTCGAATGAAACCCGACGTAGCACTTAAAATAAAAGAAGAAGTTCAAAAACAAATAACTGCAGGTTTCATCAAGGTATCCAAATACCCCGAATGGGTCGCCAACGTCGTCCCAGTTCCAAAGAAAGACGGAAGGGTAAGGATGTGTGTCGACTATCGGGATCTAAATAAGGTAAGTCCAAAGGACGACTTCCCTTTGCCACACATCGATATTCTGGTAGACAACACGGCAAATCACGCGCTTCTCTCATTCATGGACGGATAAGCCGGGTACAATCAGATTCTCATGGCGGAAGAAGACATGGAGAAGACAACTTTTATCACACCATGGGGCACTTACTGTTACACGGTAATGCCATTTGGATTGAAAAACGCAGGTGCTACTTACCAACGTGCAGCAACTGCCTTGCTCCATGACATGATGCACAAAGAAGTTGAAGTATATGTCGACGACATGATTGTGAAATCAAAAGACCGTCCAGGCCATCAAGTAGCCTTAAGGAAATTTTTCGAAAGGTTAAGAAAATACAATATGAGGTTGAATCCATCAAAATGTGCTTTTGGAGTCACCTCAAGCAAGCTCTTGGGGTACGTCATAAGCTCTAGAGGAATCGAGATAGATCCAACCAAGATTAAAGCAATCATGTCAATGCCACCGCCCAAGACTGAGAAACAGATTCGAGGATTCATTGGCCGGTTGCAATATATAAGTAGGTTCATATCCAAACTGACAACGATATGTGAACCAATCTTCAAAAAGCTCAAGAAGAATGTACCAGTAATATGGGATGACGAGTGTCAAAAAGCCTTTGACCGGATCAAAGCCTATCTCGCAAATCCTCCCGTATTAGCGCCAGCACTTCCCGGAATACCTCTTAGGTTATATTTGACGGTTACCAAGGAGACAATGGGAGCCATGCTAGCACAAGAGGTAGAAAACAAAGAGAATGCAATCTATTACTTAAGTAAGAAGATGCTCGAATACGAAACACGCTATACACCACTCGAGAAATTGTGCCTCGCTTTGGTGTGGGCCACAACTAAGTTGAGACATTACATGTTGGTGCATACTGTTTTCGTGGTATCTCGATTGGATCCACTCAAATACTTATTCGAGAAATAAACGCTCAATTGACGTATTTCAAGATGGATAGTCAACTTAGCCCAGTTCGATGTGCGGTTTATGCCACAAAAAGCTATTAAAGGATCTGTGGTGTCAGACTTTCTGGCAGATTTTCCAATAGAAGACTCGACACCAATACAGGACAACGAATTTCCAGATGAAGATTTGATGGTCACCGAAGATGATACTTGGACCTTGTATTTCGACGGAGCCTCAAACCAAAAAGGATGTGGTGTCGGAGTGCTACTAGTATCCCCTAAGGAAGAACACGTCCCAATCTCAATAAAGCTTGATTTCGACGTTACCAACAATGATGCTGAATATGAAGCATGTGTGGTAGGCCTTGAAACAGCTCTGGCATTGGGAGTAAAGAAGTTAAGGATATTCGGAGATTCCTCTCTAATCATCAATCAAATATCTAAAAGGTGGAAAGTAAGGAGTGAAAGCCTAGCCCCGTACCAAACTTATCTGGAAACTCTTACCGATCAGTTAGAAAAGGTGGAATACACATATCTACCTAGAGAAGAAAATCAATTTGCTGATGCCTTGGCAAGATTAGCCTCAATGGTTAGGATTCCCACGGATATCAAGCAAATGCCTCTAACTATCGAAAAAAGGCACAAACCAGCATATATACAGGCTATAGAAGACGACGACCCAGTCCAAGACGAAGATGAAGAACAAGAAGAAGAACCATGGTACACAGACATTCTCAACTATGTCACCAATGGAGAATACCCTCCTCATGCTGATAAAAGAGCAAAACGAGCCTTGAGACTTTTGGCTTCTCAATACGTACTCATAGACAATGAGCTACATAAAAGGGTACCTAAAGGTCGAGCCCTCCTATGTGTAGGGAAGGTGGATGCACAAAGAATAATGAGAATGGTCCACGAAGGAATCTGTGGAACTCATATAAATGGCAAAATGTTAGTCCAGAAAATAATGCGAGAAGGATATTATTAGACTACCATGAATAGAGACTGCCATCAATATGTGAAAAGATGCCCTAAGTGTCAAATTTATGCCAATTTACAACACGTTCCCCCATCTTTGCTCTACACCTACACATCACCATGGCCATTCTCTACATGGGGAATTGACATAATTGGCAAGATCGCTCCTCCAGGGACAGGAGGCCATGAATTTGTTCTAGTAGCGATTGATTACTTTACAAAGTGGGTTGAAGCACAATCATATGCTAAACTCACCGCAAAACATGTAGCACTCTTTATCGAAAGAAATATCATTTGTCGATATGGAGTCCCACGTGAAATGATAAGTGACAATGGAACTCACTTTCAAGCCGAATGTGAAGAATTGCTACATAAATATGGTATCCAACATCATCATTCGTCCCCTTATAGACCTCAAGCAAACGGAGCAGTCGAGGCAACTAATAAGAATTTAAAGATTATCATCGAGAAAATGACAGAAAATTAAAAGGATTGGCCTGACAAACTTCACTTTGCATTGTGGGGTTATCGCACGTCAATCCGTACGTCAACAGGAAATACACCATTTTCTTTGGTATATGGAATGGATGCCGTACAACCTGTCGAACTAGAAATACCATCTCTACGTATTGCGCTAGAGAGTAAACTCGATGAAGTCGAATGGACTAAGGCACGATATGAAGAATTGATCCTACTCGACGAAAAACAACTAGAAGCTCTACATCACACTCAATGCTATCAAACTCGTATGGCTAGACATTTTAATAAGAAGGTCAAGACAAGAAATATCAAAATAGGAGATTTGGTATTAAAAGCGCTAAGGAAAAATGTTTTAGATCCAAGGGGAAAGTTTAGACCTAATTGGTCTGGCCCCTACATTGTCAAAACAATCCTGTCAGGTGGTGCAGCAAAATTAACTGACATGGATGGCAATGAATTCTCAAACATGACCAATCTTGACCAACTTAAAAAATACTACCCATAATTACTTGAGTAGGACACTCAAGAGAGCTACGTTCGGCCTGATTCCTTAGGAAAGGATACGTAGGCAACTCATTACGGGTGCGGCCACTTTATTTTTCGACATCTCCGCGTTCAAGAATCAACAAAAAGTCAACAAAAGTCAGAAAAGCAACTGGCGTCACAGAACATAGTCTGGCGCCAGCCAAAAGCCATTAGCGCCAGACGATGGAATTGGCGCCTGGCGCCAGACCTCAATAGCTGGCGCCAATCTGCAATTACTGACGCCAATTCAGTCATAAAATCTGGGCGAATTTTGGTGTTTTTTCGGAAAATTTTCGACTTCCGTACTCGAAAGATTTCCGAAAATTAAATTTTTTTTTTTTCGATTTTTCATTGCTTTAATAAAATAAATTTAAAGTAACAATTTAATTGAAAGCTGAAATTTCATTAATGAAATAAAATTGCATTGTCAATGGAATTTAAATAAGGCTGAAATAAATTAACTTTAAATAAAAATTAAGAATCTAATAAATCTAAAGCTAAGCAATGGTCTAGTCTTTCTTCTCCTTCTTTGCTCTTTTCCAATTCTTTTCCGTTTCCTCCTCTTCATCCATTACTTTAGCTAGTAGGCATCCTTTAGAGGACCTACATTCAATTTTAGAATAGATTGTTTCTCCTTCAGCTAGCACACCATGCTTCTTTTCCACCCAAGCCTTCTTGTCTGTAGCTTTCCTTTTCCCCTTGTCTTTAGTAGTATTCTTCTTCTTAGGCATTATAGGTGTTTTGAACTCAATTCTTGCACCTAAGCGTTCCTTGGCCGGTGTCACCCTGTCACCTAGACGATTCTTCACATCGGTTCTACCCTGATTAATTGAAGACTTCTTCAACAACCACTTCTTTACATCATTAGGTAAAGAAGGGGGAACCTTTTGGGTAATCACTTCCCATAAAGGTCTAGCGCTCCAGTAAGTGTCAAATTTATCTACTTCTTGAGATATGGGATACTCATAGGGAGGACGAAGATCCCCGGAAGGAATATTTTGAAGCAAGCCATATTGTCTCTTTACTCTGCAGCGGTAATAATATGTCATGCGAGACAAGCTTGGAAGACGGCAGAAAGGTTGCTTGTTAACACCAACCATCCTTTTTATTTTCCACCATGGGATGACCCACTTGATAGCGAAATCACGTGATTCAAAGACTTTCTTCCACCCATGGCGCCCAATTTTAGGGATGCGCTTCTTTCTTCTCACAAAGCAAGTGGGCGTATAACTTTCAATGTCGTCCGGAGAGCTAATTAATCCTAGCCTCTCCATTAGCCACATCTGTAAAAAAAAAAATCCAATGCAAATAAATTAATATTACAACACAAAAATATGTGTTTTGATTTCTGCAATTAAAAATATTATTTTTCTACCTGTAATAAAATTGGAGAACCGCAAAGAGGTGCTTTTGGGTCCCTTTTCAACTCATCTAGACTAATCATAGTCTCTCCAACTATCAATGGCATTGGATTTCTCCCTGATTCAATTTGTTCTAGCACAGTGGTCATAATCGATTGACCCTCGTTAATTTTACCACTACTAAGACAATATTGATTAAGCATGCAGAATAAAAACGCCCTTCTTCTATATATGTGAAAAGATGCAGAAAGCGGTTTATCAAAATAATAGCGTGTGAATTCTTTTAAGTTCACGACATTGCCATCTACTATTTTTGTTAAACCCCTTTCCTTCAAGTTAAAGAAGCGCTCGAAATCCTTATAGTAATATGCATCTACTCTAGGGATTACTACCAGGTCTATTGCAGGGAAGCCTAAAATAACACCAAATTCCTCTGGCAAAGGGCTAATTTCATCATACCCTATTCTAAAACAATGTGTATCAATGTTCCAATATTCTAAAGCGGTATGCATGAAGTCTATGTCCAGATCTACCCCTTTAACACCATAAATTCCCCCCAAGTGAAATAAATCCAATTCTTTTCTTTCTCTAGCATTAAGAGATCGACACCATTCATGAGAATATTGGGTGAAGGTTTTAGTGGCTAAAGACATGATTATTTATTTATTTTTTTTCTAAAGAGAAGAATAATTTGTTCGCTGGAATTATGTGAAGAATCGGCTGAGCAGGGGGCTATTTATGCACAAACTACGAGGAATTTCAATCTGAATGAAATACGGAGTCAGCGTCAATTGGCGTCACACACCCGAAATTGGCGTCACCCATCTGCTATTGGCGCCACACGCTAGAAATAGCGCCTGGCGCCATGCGCCACAGGCTGGCGCCAGCTGGCGCCAGGTCAGCAGGACAGCCGCGCGTGCTCAGTTCGCGTTTTGATATTAAATTGGAGTCGGTTAATGACTTTACGGCCCCGTTTTAATTTCTTCTAAATATTTTTCTATCCTTTTATTAATTAATTAAATATAGCAATTATTTTTAGTTAATTTTTTTTTTTTTTTTTTATTTTTTTATTTTTTGAATTTTATATTAAAATTCAAAAATCAGCTTTTTTCTCCGTTTTATTTTTCTTTTTGGGGGAGAGAGTCGGATAATACCCACCATCAATAATAAAAATGACGGAATTTTTGCGCAAAGTTATTATCACATTTGCACACACTAACATACACTAACATAATAATAGATAAATTCACAATAACAATAAAGTACAAGTGTCTAAATAACAAATTAAAGGCAAAGTTCTATAAAAAGTCAAAATAAAATACATATACAGAAATGAACTACGGCGCCGGAGGACGTAGGCCCATCATGCCATAAAACTGCGCCGTCCGAGGAGTCACCTCTCCACCAGCTCCGGCCTCAGCACCAGCTCCAGTCTCCGTAGGAGGAGGGAAATTCAAAACAGGACCGCTCCAGCCAAGGTCAACCTGAGGCTGAGACCGCGGAGGTTGCTGCGATGACGAGCCAACCTCGTACATCCCACCACCTCTGAAAGCCGAGGTAGCCTCTCCTACCGGTGCAGCAGGAGCACCCTCAGAAGAAGACCCTGAGCCCTCAGCAACATCGGCTCGAGCAGCCTCAGAACGACCACCTCTACCTCCTGACGAAGTGCGACGACGTCTCGAGCTAGACCTCGCCGGCTCTCTCCGCCCCTCAGGCCTCGTACGGGTGTGAGAAGCAATCTGCTGACCCTGCAAAAAGAATTAAATCAGAAGCAAGGTAAAAAACTGAAGTCATAATGCAGATATAATAAGTAAAGAAAAGTTACCTCTCGGACAGCGTCGTCTCGACGACAGGTAGCCGCGTTCCTCATCCGGACGAGTTGGCTCCGGAAGGCATCTATGCATCGTGCCATAGCCGAAACCACCTCGCGTGAGAACTGTCAAGGAAAGTTAAATTAGTAAAAGTGCATGATAACTGAATACAAGACTCTGAAGTAAAACTATGCTTACCCTAGTCTGGTGACGAGGAATCGACCGCTCCACGAAGCGCTCACCCTCAGGAGCCGGAGAAATCATCTCCTCGATCGGCCCGTACATCCCTGGTAGTGGATGGACATACGGGGTGGCACAAACTCAGTGGGGCCATCCTGATAAAACAGAAAGAAATCAGCAAGGTATTACTTGGGGGCTACTCATTGAAAAATAAAAAGTTAAGAATCTTACCCTCACATCCTCGGCCGGCACGGGGGCTGGAGCCAACAAAGGAAGTAGCTCCTCAGCATAACTCCGCCCAAGGATCACATGGGACCGCCAGAGGGAACCAGACTCCTCAGCCATGCTCGACAACTCTCTCTCGTCGAACATGTGACGTGGTGGAGGAGCAGGAACAATAAAAATATCGGAAGAGTGTTGTCTAGCAACTCTCTCTCCTAAGTACGCAACCGCTCCATAGGTCCCCAGAAAGTAGCGGCGCTCAGCAGAGTACTGTACGGCTAATCCAGGGACTGTCCAACCACCCCATGGTCGGTATACTACCTCAGGTCCCTATAAAAATACCAATCGAGTAAGAACATGTCTAAAACGTCGCAGAAGAGCAAGATAAACACTAAAAGTCGTACCGAGATGATCCGACTCCGGACACGTGCAGTAGACAGGTCCACATGGTGGCCTCCCCAAGAGGCGCTCACCAGATACCCCCTCGGCGATGGTCTCGCCGGCGCAATGGAAGGAAAGTACTCATAGAACCAGATCTACAAAAAAAGTTAAAGCATGAGTAAATGTTGCCTAACATATAGGGCTAAACTTTATAGGGAATAATGTTTACCTCTACGAATTTCCAGAAAGCACCGACATACAGGTTCAAGAGCAAAGAGCACCGACATAAAGGCTCAAGAGCAGAAAGCACCGACATACAGGTTCAAGAGCAAAGAGCACCGACATATAGGTTCAAAAGCAAAAGAGCGTCGACGTACAGGCATAGCAAAGGCAAGTTCAGGCGAACTTTTAAAGATCGACATGCGTGGATCTTCGGTATTTTCCTTTGGGAGCTTATCGCATCAAATGAGGATGACTTCAAGAGAAGATGTCTTCGACATCATTCCCTAGCTTGCGGAAAGTTGTCACAAACAACTTAAGGTAATTTCGGGCGAAATTGTCTTCGATCATAGTTCCTGAGGCATGGAAGATGATCATAATGCGGATAAGAATTATTTCAAGAGAAATAATTTTCGATGATGTTCCCTTGGACGTGGAAAATTATCATAGCGGAGAGGATAGTTTCAGGCGAAGCAATCTTCTAATTTGGAAGCAGTTACAAGGCGTAGCGGTTTTCGAGCGAGATGGCATTCTCTAGCTTGCAGGAGGTCGTCAAAACAACAGCAACAACATACAGCAACAATCGGTTACTTTCAGAGACGTGTGCTCGACGGTGCAAGATACGCGTTTCTTAACTCTTTTATCTGTTTTAACTAATGCTAGTTTTGCAGGTATCGGCGTTACAAGATTGATTTAGGATCGCCAAAAGTTCTGAATCATTCTCCGTCCCTATCGATACTTTGACTTTCGTTTTCGAAACTTGCGTTTCTCCAAACTCAGTCAAAGTGGGGGCTTCTGTAGACACCCAAATGTGTCTCCCCAAAACCAAACCCAGTGATGAGTGCCTTTCACGTCGAATCATAATCGAATGAAACGAAAGTGTGGAAAGGTCTAGTGTTGCGGAAAGTTTTTATTTCTTTTCTTTTCTCTTCTCTCTGTTTTTGAAAACTTTATTTTAAGAAAACAGCCAATCCAGTTTGGTTGGTCCATGATATGGGTCCAATAGTGGTGTAGTTGGATGGGGTTTGCAAAGACCTTTCCAACGATATATTATAAGCCCAATTCCGATGAATATTGAGGAATTTATGGTCAATTTACTAAACTGGGCCCGGTTTGAGCTTTAAGTACGGCCCAATGATCTAGGGGAGGGCCTAATATGATTTATCATTCCTAATGTAATTAGGAATGGTTTTGGTCTTCTAGAACATTCTAGAAGGTTTTTATCATTCTTAATTCAATTAGGATTCTTTAGAGTTTTAATTAGATCAAATAGCATTTTCGACTGAAATTATATTATTTTATCTTCCAGTACGGGAAATTTATCAGATTTTCGAAAACGCGTTGAATTCCAATTTGGCGTCCAACCCCAGGCCTTGGCGCCTGGAATCAGGATTGGCGCCAGACGCCAGCATTGGCGCCTGGCGCTAGCCACTGGTCCTGGCGCCAATGAGCCAGGGCTGGCGCCAAGGTAGTTTTGTGGTCTTTAGACTCTGTTTTGATAAATTATCTTTTTTGGATGATTTTCTCTATAAATATCGTATCAAAAACTCCGTTTTGATTCATCATCAACCATTCATCTACAATTATCATTCATCAACAATCACTTTATGAATTACCAATAATCAACTCTTTTCATTAACAAATCGTTCACCAATTATTTTCATCATCTTCATCTCTTTCGTCATTAGTTCTTTCATGAATTCTTTAATACTTTGCCTTTTAATACAAAATTCCGCATTCACAAGATCTTGATACACCTAGCCATATTCGAAGTTGCCTTCGCCCTAGACGTGAAAGGTTTTAATTTCTGAGGGTTTGGTCCCAAATCTCTATTTCAATTATTTAATTTAATTGCTTTGTTTATTATTTTCCTTGAAGTTACTAACGTGTGTATTTTGTTATTAGAAAGAGGTACGAGGCATCCAAGTAAGTACTTTAATTGATTAATTGATGTTATGATGTAGAAATCATGTTTACATTGTTATTATAGTATCATGTCTAAGGTATTTTTAATATTAAATATGATTGCTATGATGCCTTTTATTTTCTTCCTAATATTTATGATTGTTAGTATCATGTTAGGGTTAAAGATTTGATTTTTATTGCTTAGTGACATGCTAGGATTTGTTATTAATCTTGTTAGTATCATGCCTAGGATCTTGCTATTTTTATTATGCCTTAATATTAACATTAACATGATAATTATTATAATTGTTATTATTTGTGATTATTATTTTGATGATGATTATTTTATTCATGATAATTATTATTTATGATTATTATTGTTGCTTGATGATTTATTTATTTATTGCTTGATCACCTTTATTGCATGTTAAAGGGAAATTGATACTTGTAATCACGCTTAATAAGATAATTAATAATCTTGTTAGGATTAATTATGATTATAATTTCAAGTGATCGCCAATAATGATTTATTTGTGCATTAAATTCAACCAACATAGATTAAACAGGTTTAGGGTTAATCCTATTGATTGTATGTTAGTCAGAAAGCGCACATGAATACGAGCAGAATAAAGTAGAGGCCTATTATTAGGGCAGGTTCAATCTCTTTTAGGTTGGATTTGTACCATCATCCCCGGACCCTTATTTGGTTCATGACCTTATGGAGTTGACGATCTCTTGGATCGTTAAGGGGTGTAACCTTCACCTCGTGATGGTTTACAAGTTCCTTAAAAACTTGTTGGCGACTCTTTTGCTCTATCTTCTTCCCTTTTGGACGCCATCGTACTTGTTCTTCCCCGGAAAATGAGGGGTGTATGATCACAGTGGGGTTCAAGCTAGTGGGATTTTAAAGGCTTGAAACTATTCCCCACAGCGGGTCTTGTGTTTTTGGGCCTTATCAGCTTTGACTTAAATCCTGTTTTTACTTGTTTTTTGTTACTCTGTATTCACAATGCTGCTATATCGGCATATTCCCTTTTTTGTGGTGATGCCTGTCGATTATTATTTTGAAAGTTTTTCTTATGTCATGAACTTCTACATTTGGCTTATCATCCTTTAATTACTTTATCAGCTATTATTTTTCTTTTCTTTCTTCCCTCTTTTTTTTTTTTTTTTACTTTAAATGGCGATATTATTATTATTATTATTATATATTTTATTTTTTTTTACATATACGCTCCACCGTCTTTCGACCGCCAAATTTTACTATCGACTTTATTAACTATCGGCAATTTCGTCACAGCTGAAGGAAAACTGTACTTAAAAATAATTAATTATCGGCAATTTCGTCACAGCTGAAGGAAAACTGTACTTAAAAATAATTAAAATAATTAATACATAGATGCCATATCCATTTTATCCCCACAGTGTATATGGTTAAGAAGTAACTATATACACTTGTTGCTGGTTCATTGCATAGCCCTGATCACTTACTGCGCTATACTTATAGCCAGTGAAGTATCCTCTCGGCGATCGCATTCAAAGCTACGCTTCAACTGAGCATATACTTGAACCGATTTAACCGGTATTATACATTGAACCAACAACCTCGCGAATCAATGGTCATAACTGATCAGGTTATAAGGTCATTGATTTCACGGAAGTGGTTTTTAGCTGTCCATCCTACATAACGATGTTACTGTTAAGTAGAGGATGCCTATATCAAGAAAATTTTCCTTTGAAACTACTTGTATTTATTGTTTCCGAACACTTAAAATTACTTATATTTCCAAATACAACATTTTATTCAAAATATTTCTTTAGTACAGCTGTGTTCCAAACATTCTTCAACGGCTTTCCATCCATTCCTTCTAGGTAATATGAACCCTGCATTACCATATCTCTAATACGATAAGGTCCTTCCCAATTTGCCGTTAACTTTTCATCTTCATTCCCTTTCCCGATTGCAGCTGTTCTTCGTAGTACAAGATCCCCTACAGCGAGAGGTCGGTGATTGACACGCTTGTTGTAAGCCTTTGCCATTCTGTTCTTATAAGCCGCCGATCTAATCGCCGCTTTTTCACGTACTTCTGGTAGGAAATCCAGCTGCTGCCGTAATAAAAGATCGTTTTGCTCTTTGCAATAGTGCTGAACTCTAAATGTCGGCAATCCTACTTCTGCCGGCACTACTGCTTCCGTTCCAAAAACCAATGTAAAAGGTGATTCACCTGTCGCTTCCTTGGCCGTTGTTCTGTCAGCCCACAATATTTCTAGGACCAAGTCAGCCCATAACCCTTTTGCATCTTCTATCTTTTTCTTAATTGTCGTTATTATTTGCTTGTTAGCTGCTTCCGCCTGTCCATTCGATTGCGGATGGCACACTGCTGCATACGCAAATTTAACCTTGTACATTGTCAGGAGTTCTTTTATCGGCTTACAATCAAATTGAGATCCATGGTCGAAGACCATTGCCATCGGCAACCCAAACCTTGTGAAAATATTTTTCCAAATGTACTTTTTCACTTCTGCTGTTGTTATCTTTGCTACCGGCTCTGCTTCAATCCATTTTGTAAAATAGTCGACAGCTACTATTAAAAAATTTCTGCTGCCTGTTGCTGATGGAAATGGCCCTACTATATCCATCCCCCATTGCGCGAAAGGAACTGGATTCAATATCGGCGTCAAATCATTTGGGAGGAGGCTGATAACTGGGGCAAACTTCTGACATTTCTCACACGCTTTCACATATCGAACTGCGTCTTCATTCATGGTCGGCCAGTAGTAACCTCTTCTCATTGCTTCCCTTGATAAAACTCTCGCCCCAAGGTGATTACCACATGTACCTTCGTGTATTTCTTCAATCAACCTTTTTTATTCAACATCACCTATACACCTCATCAATGGCAATGAAAAGCTTCTTTTATACAACTGCCCTTGATGCATGATGAACCACACGCTGTTCTTCTGTATCTTCCGTGATTCCCCTTTATCTGCCGGTAACACCCCATGGATGAGGTATGCTAGTATGTCATCATACCATTGGGCGACCCTATCAATGCATAATATTTGTTCTGGTACATCACTTATGCTCTTCTCACCCAGTATTTCAACCATCACAGTTCTTTCTAAGTTGTTAAAGCTTGAGCTTGCCAACTTTGCCAAAGCATCTGCCTGCGCATTTTGAGCTCTCGGTACCAACCTTATCTGAAAATACTGTAACTGTGCCGTTAATTGCTTTAACTTTTCCAGGTATTTAATCATAGCTGGGTCTCGTGTCTCATAATCTCCATTGTATTGACTTGACACGAGTTGGGAATCAGTTATAAGCACTAGACGCTTTGCTTCAGCCGCAAGAGATAACTGGATTCCTGCCACCGCTGCTTCGTATTCGGCCTCATTATTCGTTGCTCTGAATTTGAATTTTATTGCATACTCAAATACTTGCTGATCTGGTGACGTTATGATTATGCCAGCCCCTGATCCCATTGATGTTGCAGATCCATCCACAGATACCTGCCAGGTGCCTATATCTTCTTCTTCATCCAGATATGAAGCCTCTACTATGAAGTCTGACAAGTCCTGTGCCTTTATTGATACCCTGGGCTTATAATGTATTTCATACTCCGATAACTCCACAGCCCATTTCAGCAGCCTCCCCGACGTATCCATCTTGTGCAATGATTTCTCCAGTGGATAATTTGTTAGGACATCTATTGGGTGTGCATCAAAGTAGGGCCTTAACTTCCTTGCTGCAACTACCACTGCCAACGCCATTTTCTCAATTATTGGATACCGGCGCTCTGCCGCATTCAGCACATGACTTACATAGTATATCGGCATTTGTTGTTTCTTCCTCTCCACTACCAGCACTGAAGCTATCGTCTTTGCAGACGCTGAGATATATAATTGCAACTGTTCCCCCCTTTCCGGCCTTGCAACCGTCGGGAGAGATTTCAAGTGATTTCGAACCACCTCTAGCGCATCTCTTTGTTCTTTACCCCATTCAAACACTTTGTTCTTCCGTAGAAACACAAAAAAGGGAAGCGCCTTATCAGCTGATTTGCTAATAAAACGAGTTAACCCTGCCATTCGGCCAGTCAGCCTTTGTATATCTCGGATTGTCCTTGGCTGCTTCATCTCAAGCACTGCATTCACTTCATCAGGATTTGCGTCTATTCCCCGTTCGCTGACCATGAAGCCTAAAAACTTCCCTGATCGGACTCCGAATACACACTTCTCGAGGTTCAACTTCATCTGATATTTTCGCAAAGTTTCAAATGTTTCCCTCAAGTCCGCTATGTGATCCTGCTTTTTCTTACTTTTTACAATTGTGTCATCCACATACACCTCCACATTCCGGCCCTTTTGCTTTTCAAAAACCTTGTCAACTAACTTCTGATATGTTTCCCCAGCATTCTTTAACCCGAACGACATGGCTTTGTAGCAAAATACCCCTGCATCCGTTATAAAGGCCGTCTTTGGTCTGTCGGCTTTGTGAAGGCTGACCTGATGATACCCTGAAAATGCGTCTAAAAAGCTAAGAATTTCATGACCAGAAGTGGAATCCACCAGTCTATCTATCCGGGGCAATGGATAACAATCCTTAGGACATGCCCTATTCAAATCGGTAAAGTCGACACACATCCGCCATTTTCCTGTCGGCTTCCTTACCATGACAACATTTTCCAACCACTCCGAATATGTGCACGGTTCAATAAAACCAGCCGCTAGGAGCTTGTTAACTTCATCCTGTATAGCCTCTATCTTCTCAGTAGAGAAGTTACGCTTTTTCTGCCTTACCGGCCTGAACCCCCTGTTGACATTTAACTTGTGTTCCATCACCCCTGGGTGTATTCCTGGCATTTCACTGGCCGAGAAAGCGAAGACATCGGCATTTTCGCGCAACAGGCTTATCAGATTGCACCTCATGTCCACATCCATATCAGCTCCAACCCTAACCGTTCTGCTGGAGTCACCCGGCTGCAACTCAACCTGCACCGTTTCTCCTCCCGGTAACAGTCTCGGAGCTGATTCCGGCCTTGTATCAAAGTTCCCCATGGTCAAATCACGAACTGTGGGCTCCAGATCCTTTTTAGGATTACTCGGTACTGATCCATCTCCAACCGGATTTTTCAAAGCCGTTAAAAAACACGACTTCGCCATAACTTGCTCCCCATGAACCTTTTCTACGGCTCCTAAATTTGACACATAAGCTATTGTCAAATGGTATGTTGATACAACAGCTTGGACATCGTGAATTATCGGCCTTCCAATGATCGCGTTGTAAGCTGATGGAACATTGACAACCAAAAACTCTGCCATCACATCCCTCGCTGTAGGCCCATCACCCAGTCGTACCGGCAGAACTATACTCCCCTCTGGTCGTACTGAAGAGCCATTAAATCCGATAACTGGGTATGATACCGGCGTCATATATTGTCTCCCTATCATCATCTCATTAAAAGCCTTCGTAAAGAGAACATTGGTTGAACTTCCTCCATCTACCAGAACTCTTTTTACATCAGCTCCATTAATCTTTGTAATCAGTACCAACGGATCATCATGCGGAAATACTATCCCCCTTGTATCTTCTTCAGTGAACACTACAGCTGGGATTGAAGTTGGTCTGGGGCGGCTATCGGTATCCAGGGCATTGATTATATGGCGGTGTTCTGATAAGTGCTTCTTTGCTCCACTTATCGTCCCTCCATGCACCGGCCCTCCAGTTATCACATCTACTCCTCTTCCCATCGATAACGGTGGCATTCCTCCACCTCCCTGCCGGACCACATTACCTTGCGGCCTTTCTGGCCTTGCCTCGAGCTGCTGCCTTTCAAGCTGGCGGGGTGGCGGCTGGCTTCCACTCGCACCTAGCCGATATTGAGATAAATGGCCCTTCCTTATCAACTCTTCTATATTATCCTTCAGCTGCGTACATTCTTCTGTATAGTGGCCCACATCCCTATGAAACATACAATATTTTTTGGCATCTCTGGGTTTAGCCTTCATGGGAATCGGCCTCATCCAACCTTCCCTGTTCTGATTTACTGCATAGATTGTCGCCCTTGGTGTATTAAGGGGGGTATACGAACTGTATCGCATTGGTGGTTTTGCTGCCCTTACCTCCTGCCGACTTCCACCTCTTCCCGGGGTAGGAACCCTTGATCTCACGCTACCGGAGGCCGCTCTCTCAGCTTGATACCTTCCAGCTGATATACTCTTATTGCTTGTCTTCATCAACTCTTCACTTTTTATGTAATCATGCGCCTTGTTGAAAGCGGCTGCCAACGTGGGAAAATTCTTCCTTGTGAGATATCGCTTGAACTCAGAATCATTCAAGCCATTCATGAGAGCCATTACGGCTATTTCTTGTTGCAACTTTGGGATTGTGTTCGCCTCATTATTAAACCGCCTGATATAGTCCCTTAAAGACTCATCCGATCGCTGCTCTACTGCCATTAATTCCCCTGAAGTCCTTTGCCTTACACTGTTACTAATGTATTGCCCAACAAACATCTCTGTCAACTTTGTAAAGCTATCTATAGTTCCGTTTCCCAGGTTGTTAAACCAATCTGCCGCTGCCCCAGTTAGAGTTGTTGGAAAGACCTTACACCATACGGCGTCTGAATTTGTGTACAAGATCATGTGCCCTTCATAAGAGGTTATATACTGGCCTGGATCCCCTCTTCCATCATACCGGCACATTGGCATCTTTATCTTTTCCATAGGCTGATTCAGGATTTCTTGTGTAAAAGGCGACGCCCTCAATTGGACTACCGTTCGCACTGTCCCTAACTGCTGGTTTTGGGTACTTACAATGGGACCCGTAGACTGAACTTCTGACTCCCATTGAGTCGGCTGTGACCTTATCGGCGACCTTTCTTGTCGACGCCTCTGTGAACCTCCTGCTCGGTTTGATTGACTGCCATGACCAGTAATCGGTACCCCTTCCCCATCTTGGGTTGCCTTAGCCTCTTTCCTTTTTCTACTCATGGCAGTCATTACTCTTGCTACTGTTTCGAGCTCTTCTGGCGTGAATTCAGCCATTGGATCATGTTCCCCTTCTTCCTGACTTTCTGGGGTTAACGGCATATGGAAATGATTATCTTCCAGCGTATGAGTTTCATCTTCGATTTCAATCTCCGGATTTGGTGCTCCCATTCCCATTCTAATTGTCCGATTAACAACCTTCTCGGCTATCGGTGTACTCTGGTTTTCAGGCATTTTTTTTATTTAATTTTTTTTTTGTGTGTGTTGTAGGGTGTGAGGTTCTTAGGCGATAGAAGCAATTATAATGCTCCCCTCCTTCTAGCGCCAATTGTTCCTGCAAGGATCCGATAACCCGGTCCAAAAGTCCAAAGCACGAGTATAGAACCCGTAAAGCTCCTATCGGCCAGACGAGAACCTACACAGAGAGAAAGGATTAGCTAACCCCGGAGTGTTCCGGGGATAACCACTCCGATGACAAAGTTAGAAAGTGTTTAAGAGAAGGTAAGTAAAAAAGAGAGAGAGAGAGAGAGAGAGAGAGAGAGAGAGTGTGTGTGTAATTCATACCTCATTAATGACTCCCAACCTACTATTTATAATAAATACCATGACAGGTGTCTACAAAGCATGCAAAGCCTTTTCTGCCAAGTGTCAAGCTGTTCTTGCCACGTGCCCAGTATCGACAGACCGATATGTCTGCTTTACCAAACATATCTGCCCATTTATCAGCTCTACCGGGTTTAGATCCGGATTTGTAAAAGATGTCGGCCCGTCCTACATATCCTCCCATACACCTATGTTCATTAAGAGAATTGAAAATTATCAGATTCTACAAGAATGTAAGAGAAACTTTTTATCAAGTATGATGATTGCTTCTGCTTTCCTCATCACGCTATCTGAGAATCATTCCATGACATTACCCAGAAATCCCGTTGCATACTTGCATAAAGTAATGGTGACTATGAATCTATAATGGTTATGATGGTTTTTAAATACAACAATATTTTGTAGCCGATTTTAGATTGGGGGTGCTCCACCATATGGCTTCTTGTTCTAAATATTTAATCAAACAAAAAGATTGACCAATGAAAGTTCAATTAAAAATGTTTTAGTTGATATAATAATTTCTCTCAGTTGAATAAAAATATGTCTCAGTTGATATGAAATTTTGTTTTAGTTGATATGAAATTATATTTAAGTTGAATTATCTGATAAATTATGTTTCAATTGAATAAAAAATGAACTCAGCTGAATAAAAAAATGTCTCAGTTGAATAAAAAACGTACCCATAAATAATGTCTCAGTTGATATTAAAATATGTCTCAATTGAATAGAATAATATCTTAATTGATAAAAAATTATGTTTAAGTTGAATAATCTCATAGATATTTCTCAGTTGTTATATTCCATAAAAATGTCTCAGTTGAAAAAAAAAAAACTCATAGATAATGTCTCATTTGATATAGAAAAATATGTCTCAATTAATATAAAAATATAACTCAGTTGATATGAAATTATGGGCGAACCAAACAACGATCAGAGAAGCAACAGGTGAATCCCCCTTCAACTTGGTCTTTGGGACAGAAGTGGTGGTTCCGGCAGAAGTAGGATTGCCGACATTCAGGATACAACATTACTGTGAAGAGTAGAACGATTTGCTGCTAAGACAGCAACTGGATTTCCTGCCAGAGTTGCGAGAAAAAGCGGCAGTTAAGTCAGCAGCTTATAAGGATAGAATGTCAAGGGCGTACAACAAAAGGGTCAGCCATCGCCCTCTTAGTATAGGAGATGCGTAGAACAGAGGCAACTGGAAAGGGAAATGAGGATGGAAAGTTAACGACAAACTGGGAAGATCCGTATCGGATCAAAGATATGGTGATGCAAGGTTCATACTATTTGGAGACAATGGAAGGAAAGCCATTGAAAAATGTCTGGAATACAGCGGTGCATAAGAGGTACTATGTCTGAAAAACGATGCAGTTTGTTAAATAAACAGCAATGCTGATATGTAAATATGTAAATAATATCGGCTATGAATTAAAGCAAAAAATATTTTGTCAGACTATATCATTTGTACAAGTATTAGGCATCCTCCACTTAACAAACCATCGTTAAGTGGGACGGACAGCTAAAACCCACTTCCGTGAAAAGAACGCACTTGCAACCTGATCAGTTATACTTGTTAACTCACGAGGTTGCCAGTTTAACATATAATACCGGCAAAATCAGCATGTGGTATATGCCGATATGAGGCATAGCCATGTTACTGATCGCCGAGAAGGGTACTTAGCTGGCTACTAAAGTAGCACAGCAAGTGACCGACATTATACATTGAAGCAGCAGCTATAAAGGAAAATCACAATCAAAATCCTTAGTGCATATATCCAAGAACACGGATATATGCACTAGGGGGGCAAGAGAATATAAGATAATTGTTTAGAGAAAATTCTTGATTATTAAAAGAAAATTCTTGTTATCTGTCAACCACTGATAAATATTGCAACCAATTCTTGTTATCAGTCAACCACTGATAAATATTGAAACCGTTGATAACAGTTAGGCTGGGAGGACTCGCTGGAAGGAAAAAAAAAGAGGTTGTTTTAAGTTTATGTTTTTTAGGCTAAAACTAATCTACTATTGGAGTTTGTATTTAAAGTAGATTGGAGGTTGTATTTAAACTAAATTGGAGCCTTTCTATGCTTGGTAACCGGTTGTTACAGGTTATCTCTCCGGCGGTACCCAAGTTCAGTACCCAACTTGCAACAAAGCAAAGTTGAGTACCCACATTTTATATTTACTCCAATTTTAATGTCTTTTTTTCCAACAGGATTCCAACTGGGCAATCTGTAAGCTGTGGCAGCCACCACCCCCTCCTACTAGGGGTAGGGGACGACCTAGGAAGACTTGATAGAGATTGGGACTAAGAAGTTGGAAGGTGGGAGGACTCGCTGGAAGGAAAAAATAAAAGGTTGTTTTAAGTTTCTGTTTTTTTAGACTAAAACTAATCTACTATTGGAGGTTGTATTTAAACTAAATTGGAGGATCAAACTAGATTGAAGGTTGTACTTAGAGGTTGTATTTAAAGTAAATTAGAGGTAGAAATACTGGATTAAATTTATTTTTAGTAATTTAGTAATCTAATCTAACTCTTTATGAAAGAGTTAAGGCTTGTAGTTCATTAATCATAAATATTATAGCATTGAAATGTTTTTCGCCTATCACATTAATTAAACGCAAAATGCTGAAGCTTTGTATAAAAGCATTATTATACTGTTGTATTTAAGTAGTACTAGTTGTGGCTTATTGTAATTTCTTTATTTCAACTAATTAATGATAAAGTTTTGTATAAACCAACAACTCTGTTCTTACATTTTCCAATGGTTCAGGAGGAGTCTTGTGGTCTACCAATACAACAAGGTCAGTAAAGAATCCAATTGCACAGATTTTGGATGATGGAAACTTTGTTGTAAGAGATAAAAATGATGACAACCCTGATAATTTTTTATGGCAAAGTTTTGACTATCCTTGTGATACTATGCTGCCTGGAATGAAGTTGGGAAGGGATGTTGTTACCGGGTTTGATCGGTTTCTAACAGCATGGAAAAGTAGTGTGGATCCTTCTCCGGGTAGCTATACATATCAAATGGATCCTCATGGATACCCACAACCATTTGTTTTTAAAGACTCTTCTATTGAGCTGTTCCGAGATGGTCCGTGGAATGGTTACTGGTTCTCTGGGACCCCGTTGTTAGCAGATGACACCAGGGTTGAGTTCTTCTTGAATGACAAAGAGATGTACTTTACCTATGAAACGGGTGATGTCCCTACTAGGAGGACTTTGGATATAAATGGCAACATTTTGCATCTTAATTGGAATAATGTTACTAATACTTGGGAAACATATCATACAAAACCAAATGATAAGTGTGACCATTATGCAGTCTGTGGCTAAAATGACCCCTAAAATCTTAATCGAAGATTTTTCAACATGTAAACCAATGAAAAAATTAAATCGGGCTGCAATTTGCAAAAAAAAATTTAAATGGTTGCAATTTGCAAAATACGAACTTTAAATGGCTGCAATTTGTAAATTTTCCATTTACAATTCACCGTTGTGGCAAAATACTACTCGCATCAAAAGGTCCGCTAATTCTAAACAACTGGTAAACTACTTCTGCACTATTAATTTATTACCTCATTTTGGAGAATTATTAAAGACTAAAATGAAGTGATTACGGTAACAAAATTCATCTCATAATTTTTTATTTTTTTTTGATATATTATTGATTGATTCTCTGCTTATTTACTTTTGTTTGAATTATCTTGTCAAATTGAATTTTGTGATTAAATGTTTATTTTACTTGGATTTTAGTTGAATTTCATTTTTGTTCACAATTGTTGATTTGGACACTATTTTCAGCATAATTTTCTGGATTGAAGAGAGGAAGAGGGAAAGAAAAGCCAAATTTGGTAGTAAGCTGAATTGCTCCCACAGCCTGGTTTTGTTTTTCACATTAATTAATACTCCAATTTAACATAATGCTTGGATTTACAGCCTGTTTGGTAGTCGGTTATAAATAGATTTTAGTGTAATTTGGCAAATTAACATCATAATGTGCTTAATGGATGGTCTAATATCATTACCATGAGAATGAACCCTTGAATATTCAAACTTATGTATTATACCACTTTTTAAAATGTGTAATTTCCATTACCAATATTTAAGAGGAAAATCAAGTTGATAAATTTGATTGACTTTGTCAGCAATGGTGAATCTTGGCTGCAAATATTGTTTTTTTTTTTTTTGGTGTTCTATCCGGTTCACCCATTGGGCTAATTCGGATCCGGGGATCAGTTATGGGTGGTTAGGTTTCAGTCCCCTCCCAATTGTTGTTGCGGGGGATCGAACACAGGTTCTCCCTACCAAGTGTAGTCCCAATCACTACTACACCAACATCCAATTGGTTGGCTGCAAATATTGTAGGAGCCGGGATTTAAATATTTTATCTCTTGCTCAAAACTAATAACTATACCCAAATATTTTATAAAGAAATATAGGTTATTTAAGTTCATTAAATAATTAATTACAATAATTTACGGGGTCAGGCTCCCAAAAGGCCAGGTGAAAGGTCCAAAAGGCCCAGGTGAAAGGTCCCCCCTTTGTTAGAAAATGGGCAGGGGGGATAAGGGTATTTTCAACTATTTCAATGAGGGCATAAAGATATTTTCGTCTATTTAAATGTGAACAGTGTGTCAGCGTTTGTAATTTGAGATGGCGAACTTGGTGCAAGTATTTACAGGAATGTCACATGATAGGGCAAACTTGGCATATAAGCTTAATTGATGGGGTCTCGCTCTTTTAATGCAACTTATGACTTACTAAACAGGCTGGTAGAAAAATGTCCATAGAAACCATTGTATAAGTCATCCAATTGAAATTTGAAGTTGTGAATACGTAGCAAGGGGTGTTGATATTCTTACATAAAAGTAGTAGGAACCGTTGTTTACCAATGTTGGATAAAAGTATTTTTCAAAATGGTTTTAAGTTAAACGATGAGCAATAACTAAAGTTATAAGTTGGTATGACTTTTCCATTTGTTGAAATTAAATATCAAATCTAAAAGAGCTTACACTAGTATTCATATTACCTCAAAAGCAATCCAATGCACATTTCTGTTTAAACTTAGCTAGATTTGGTACATAATCCTTCTATGTTTAAACTCGAGTTTGATTTCTTCGAGTTCACCCCCGAGTTTACTTTAGTGGATTAATAAGAGCGTGCCAATCAAAAGTCTTCTATTGCATCGTATTACCTTTTATGTGCAAACTATTCAATCTTTTTTCCATTTTACTGCTCAACGAGGACAGATGAATGTAACTTACATATGGTGTAGTTTTTCGGGTTATTTAAGTGCAGAGCTTTGTTGTTATGGGCACCTGTAAATCTGCAATACCCTTTTATAATTTTAAGATTTGAGGCGTAACTTCTTTTAAGAGGTTAGATTGTTATATCCATATTTTATGATTTCATAAGATATAGTCCACTATAAATTTTATATCTACTTAATGGTTATGTGTGAAAATTTGTAGTAAAAATGCTACAATTTTTAAGTATTCATTAGATAAATGTTTGGTAGTATATCTTAGAAAAGTGTTACTTGAGCAGCTTTTGCTGATTTGTGTGTTTGTATTGTTATGCTCAGTCAATTGATCATTAATGCTTAAAAATTTTGGTGTCAAATTGTGGAGATATTGCACTTGAATGTTTCCTAGGAAGCAGTAGAAGAAAATCTGTTGGAAGTCTATTAAAAAAAATCCATACCCAGCCACCCAAGCAATCGTGATGTTATACTAGCTTCTCGATTCTTCTGGTGTTCTTCAGATCACCGACGACTTTGCTCTCATGCTTTTAAACAGTATATGACCAGTCTTGTGCTCTGTTAATACAGTTAGATCAGTTTTCACAGCTTAAGAACTGTGTAATCCTTGCTGTCAGAGATCAGAATGATTATGAAATCCTAAGAATTGTAGAATACCAAATTTTTGCACAAGATTTTTTATTGGAAGCGAAGATGAGGCATAAACAAAGAGGATGATTTGGACATAGTAATATTCTTTCTGCATTTTTGCACTTTTCCTTTCATTCCAAGTCCATATGCTAATGCTTTATTGTTTTAATACAGCGGCTGCATGCATCCTGAGCATACAATTGATGGGTTATTTTCGGTGAAATATGATGTCTTCAGCTTTTGAATAACAATACTTGAGATTGAATTTGGCAAGAAAAGCAGAGGATTCATCAGACCACCATCACAACCTACTTGAACATGTAAGACTTATTTTTCCTTATCTCAAAATGCAAGCCCCCAAATACACAGACACACACCAAAGGTCATTTCATGTCCACTGAAAGTGTTGCTTAGGCAAAAGGCTTTCTCCAAATTCTTGTGGAATGTTAGCGTTACACCATCACATCCTCCATATAATCTCCTTAGTTTAAATTCTTATTTTGTTATTCTTGGTGAAAAATTGATTACAGCGTACCTTACTTGAATACTTCATTACCAATACTCGTGTCATATTCTTCACACTTATATATGTATATGACACTTGACCTTTCATTTCATTGAATTTACAAAATATGGTCGAGTCAGACACTTGGACATGTACGCCCAAGTCTCAACCTTACTAACTACAGCTATAAGCCTTCTTATTGAAACTAAACAACCTTCATGTCATCTTTAGGACATTCAATTGAACTCAGTTTGAGTCTTACTGTTCGTGTTCTTATAAACAACAATTTCTTGAACATTGCATTGGTGATTAGGCGTGGTGGCCAAAAAGATCCGTTGGCAATTTGGCATGATTCTAGACTAAATTACAATTTTTAAACAGAAAATTAAATGAAATTTATTAGTTACCAACAGCAGTATAGATTTATAAAAGAAAATGTTAGTATATGCCTTATGTTTTAACTACCACCTATATTCTGTAATATGTATGCATAGTTCCTACTATCAAACATTTATCTTTCCTACATGGTGAACCACATAAATTTTTGTTGTTCTTTGTTATTGTTCTTCTTTTACTACTCTCATATTTGTAACAATTATACATAACTAACCCTAAAATGGACGGAGTAATATATTAGGTTTAATCAAGGTTGATCAGGTCCAATCAAGTGTAAACATACTATGGACTTAATCAAGTCTAAAGGACACAGTGACACACCCCTTAATTTACTTTGAATATACTAATCATTCCTTTATCCTTATGTTTCATTTCAAAAGTTATAATATAATTGTCCTAATTCAGATTTTGGATTCCAAATCTAGTTTTTTCCCTAGAGGTATTACAGTTAAAGATTTTGCATGATGTTCAAGCAACTCCTCATCTACAATACTTTCAAATTTGGAATTAAAAAATTCTCCCTCGGTTTTATATTATTCTTTCAACTTCCTGTTTTCATCCGATCTTGTAAGTTCTTCCTACTTTTGAGCATACATATTACGGAGTACATTGTCTTATCATTCATTCTACGTTTTGAGGCTATTTTTCTTATTACATTGTCTTTTTCATTGAAAGATAATGACAATAATGAATGTACTTCGTAAGACTTTGTCTAGCTTGATTATTAGATGACCAGTCGAACCCGTGACCTTTGTGTCACGCTGGCTCTGATACCGTGTTAAATGACCAACTCAACCAAAAGCTTAAACTGATGGTTGAGGCCCAGGAATATATTTTATACTCTATTATTTATTAATTTATTTATTATTGGTTCTTCAAAGCATAAAGAACGGCATAATATAAAACATATTTGGGTCCTACTTATATGATAGTTTTGGGTCAACGATCAACCAATGGCTATGCTTAAAAATATTATGTAACAGAAGAAACGGTTGACTTTTATATCTTATATATATATGTCTGTTGTGATGAACATTCAAGCGCTTAAGTTTGTAGAAAAAAATAATTATTCCAGGACTTATCAAAGATTAAAATTGTGAATTTAATATGTATGAGCTTGATAATAAACATATTCAGTCAAAGTTTCAAAGGGTTGAATAACTAAGTGGATCAATTAAAGCATGTAATTAATTGTTCTATAAGGCTGTATTAGCTTTACATTGTTTCACACTTAAATTTAAAGGGAGATGATCACTAAACATGGTATAGTTCTTATCTGGTTTCTTGGGTCTTTGATCATTACTTGTGTTGCTGTAGATACAATTACTCTTGGTCAATCCATTCGAGATGGAAATATCTCTGAAACATTAGTGTCTGCTGGTGGAAATTTCGAGCTGGGATTTATTTCAGGTACTAATGGAAGGAGATATCTCGGAATTTGGTTTAAGAAAATTCCAATTTCGAATGTTGTTTGGATTGCCAATCGAAAAGCTCCTATATCGAATTCTTCTGGTGTTCTGCAGCTCACCAACAACTCTGTTCTCATACTTTCCAATGGTTCAGGAGGAGGAGTCTTATGGTCTACTAATACGACAAAATCAGTAAAGAATCCAATTGCGCAGATTTTGGATGATGGAAATTTTGTTGTAAGAGATCGAAATGATGACAGCCCTGATAATTTTTTATGGCAAAGTTTTGACTATCCTTGTGATACTATGCTGCCTGGAATGAAGTTGGGAAGGGATGTTGTTACCGGGTTTGATCGGTTTCTAACAGCATGGAAAAGTAGTGTGGATCCTTCTCCAGGGAGCTATACATATCAAATGGATCCCCATGGATACCCACAGCCATTTGTTTTTAAAGATTCTTCTATTGAGCTGTTCCGAGATGGTCCGTGGAATGGTTACTGGTTCTCTGGGACCCCTTTGTTACCAGATGACACCAGGGCTGAGTTCTTCTTGAATGACAAAGAGATGTACTTTACCTATGAAACGGGTGACGTCCCTACTAGGAGGACTTTGGATATAAATGGCAACATTTTGCGTCTTAATTGGAATAATGTTACTAATACTTGGGAAACATATCATACAAAACCAAATGATAAGTGTGACCATTATGCAGTCTGCGGCGAATTTGGTATATGTAGTCTTGTAACTTCTGTTCAATGTCACTGTCTGAAAGGGTTTGTGCCAAAGTCCCACATTGATTGGTATGATAGGGAGCAGTTTAGGGATGGATGTGTTCGTAGCGGCCCATTAAACTGCAGCATTAACAATGGGTTTATAAAGTATTCTGATGTCAAACTGCCTGATACAAGATCTGCTTGGTATAATACAACAATGACACTGAAGGAATGCAAGTTTAAATGCTTGCAGAACTGCTCCTGTACAGCTTATGCATCTTTAAACCTCAAAGATCAAGAAAGCGGCTGCTTGCTTTGGTTTGGTGCTTTAATGGATGTAAAAGATCTCAATGGCCCTGGACAAGATCTTTACTTAAGGGCGGCCTCTGACTCTGGTAAGAACCTGTTACTAGTTCTGTTTTTTAAACCTGTTTTCTTTCTTTTTCAGTTGAAACTAAATAGTACGGATTATATGTATTTTGTTTCTGATAAGAATTTTGCCTGTGTTCCTGATACCGTTTATTTTTTTGCAAACATTACATTTGGTATCATTTTGAGAATTTCAATAGTTAATCTCTTGTAAATTTTTGAATTTTTAAGTGACTGTGTTGTTCTTTTTGTAGGTGATCGGAAAAAAGTAATTTGGATAGCAATAGGCTCCAGTTTGTTGGCTGTCCTGCTTATATGTGGCACAATGACCTTTGTTCTACGGAAGAAAAGGATGGAGGAGAGGAAACGAAGTCAGTGTGAAATTTTTGCTGTTTCTTCATATATAAACCACAACCGATTTTAGAAAGTTCATCCAGTACTGCGATTTTGAACTGATAATTAATTCTTTGTTGCATAACAAGCAAGCTCTGACATATTCTCTTAAAATAAGTAGATGCCAATGTAGAATATAAAAAATAAAAAACTTTCCTGAAGGCTTAAACCCTTGATTATTTTTTCCTTTTTATAGTTTTATTAATTTCTTATTTTTTGGCCACAGGATTCTTTAAGACAAGAAAAGTTAAAAAAGACAGCAACAACAACAGCAGCAATAACAACAACAACAAAGACAAAGAGAAGTCTGAGCTGCCAATATTTGCCTTCAGTGTCGTAGAGCAAGCTACCAATTCTTTCTCACAAAAAAGCAAGCTTGGAGAAGGCGGCTTTGGACCTGTCTACAAGGTATCAAGTTCGGTTATTTACTTTGCTCCACAGTTGTTTAAGAAGGTGCAGGGACATATACAAGTGTACAGCAAAAAGTAATGTCAGACACCAATACTAACATGAAGAGATAAATGGATGATCAATATCTGTTTGGCAAACATCCTTATTGACTGGAATACAAATCTTCTGTAATTATTTCGTTTTCTTGAGATAGTGTGAATTAGACAGGTTTTACTTTAATTTCAGTGTACAGATTTTGATTGCCCCGTCTAATATTTTCCCAGGGATTGTTGGTTACTGGAGAAGATATAGCAGTGAAAAGGCTTTCAAAAAAATCAAGACAAGGATTGAATGAATTTAAGAATGAGGCCTTATTTATTGCTAGGCTTCAGCATCGCAATCTTGTGAGGCTTATCGGATGCTGTGTTGAAGCAGAAGAAAGGATTTTAATCTATGAATACATGCCCAATAAAAGCTTGGACCGCTTCATATTTGGTTTGGATCTCTCTAGACTTCACAACAATGCTTATTTTGTTACTTCATTACAAGTTTTCATCTACTACATGTTGAATAATTTAGTTTGTACACTAAAAACTGGCAGTGTTTTTCCTGGAACTGAAGGCTTTAGATTAAAGCATTGACATATATTGTAAAGAAACCTAGGCATGTTTGAAATCATTTTAGTTTACTGCTGCCATCATTGGCAATGGACAATGTATAGAAATGCTTAAAGTGGTGGTCTATTTGCAGGTGAAACGAGCAAATCCATATTGGATTGGACAAAGCGTTTTGAGATAATCAAGGGGATTGCTCGTGGTCTACTTTATCTTCACGAAGACTCTAGATTGAGAATTGTTCATCGAGATCTTAAGGCAAGCAATGTATTACTTGATTTTGAGATGAACCCCAAAATTTCAGATTTTGGCCTTGCTAGAAGTTTTGATGGAAACGATTGTGAAGCAATGACTACTAGTGTAGTTGGAACATAGTAAAACTCTTAACTCACTTTACACTATTTCACTTTAAGCTAGTAGTGGTTTCTTGATCATCTGTTAATATTTCCATTTGCTTGTGACAGCGGTTATATGCCTCCTGAATACGTTATTGATGGGGTATTTTCAGTGAAATCTGATGTCTACAGCTTTGGAGTTTTGGTACTGGAGATTCTTTCTGGCAAGAGAAATAGAGGTTTTAATCATTCGGATCACCAACACAATCTTGTTGGACATGTAAGATCAGTCAACCTTTCGCTTCTTATTTTCTTACCGTTTCTAGTGAAATATACAGAATACAGTCTTTCAAGCTTTTGTCATACAAAATGTGCATTCTTTCCCATTTGCATTTTTAGGATCAAGACAGGACTGTTGGCTTTGTACAACTTTTTTTGAAATATTATTTTACACCGGCAATTATCAAATCAAGTTTATCATATTCAAGTACAACCAAATTATAACAAGTCTTTGAAGCTCTTCCCAATGAAATTTTACTCATTTCAATCAGAATCAGTACTGAACTTTATTTATGGTTTTACAGCCAAAAAAAAATCTGCTTAAATGGTTTTTACTGAAATAAACTGGTTTTTACTTAAATGAACTGATTGATGAAACATTTTTTTATAAGTTCAGAACCACTCTTAACTTGATTTTGTCAATGTTTTGTAGACTTGGATGCTTTTCAGAGACAGCAAGACTTTGGATATTGTGGAACCATTAATCCGGAACCCAAAATACGAATATGAAATGCAACGAGCGATACATTTAGGCTTGTTGTGCGTTCAACAGCATCCAGAAGATAGGCCAAGCATGTCTTTTGTTACAGCCATGTTAAGTGGAGATAGCAAATTGCCTGAACCTAAAGAACCTGGCTTTTACTTTGAAAGGATTATGCCGCAATATTCTGTTTCAAGCACCCCTCATTCAAGCACTCATAATGAAATTACTATGACTTTGTTTTCTGGAAGGTAGAGTTAATCTTAATCATAATCATATTGTTAAGCCGGTGTGACCCTGCTAAGTACTTGAGTTTTTTACTGGTTATTTAAGCTTCGAGAAATTAATTATGTATAAACGTGTGATGTTAATGACTTACAATCACAGTTATTGCTCAAGAGCTCTAAGACAGGATATAAAATGTATAGATTTCTACCATAATACTTGAAATTTCAATATGGCTCATGCACAATTTATCCACCTTAAACATATCACATTTTTTCCTAGCTCTACTTTTCCTGGTGGGTAAAAATTTGGATGCATTAGTTTTAACTTTTTTTTTTTTGTTACACAATTAATCTGAACTCTTTTCGAACAAGGGTTGGATAAAAGTAAGAGTTCTTTTAATTTCAAAAGCCGAAAAAATTGAGTTTGCTGTATCATACTGTCGATCATTGACAAATAACTGTTGATCAGAAATTTTTCTGACCTTTACTTGACAGAGAAAATTGACAGAGGCAAGATGGTATTTAAAGTAGTTTATCAGAGGCAAAAAATGGGTTGATTTGATAAGTTGATGATAAATAAGATTCAAGAGTTCTTTAAATGGAGGACCGGAGGCAATCATACCTCCAATCAACAAAATGCTTGCTGCGACCTTAGTAGTAAGATAGGACTATAATAAGGAGAGAATTATCATTGTTTTATCAACACAAACTTCATGAAAGGTTTGAAAGCTGATTTGGTATATTAATTGGAAATTGAAATCGAAAACCCCTAAAACCCTAATTGGTTCCTGCTAACAAAGAATTCCAATCAAACCTTTATGGGGTCAAGACTTCAAGCCAGTCCCAGTAAATTCAAACACTTTCAAATGAATTAGTAAAAGAAATTTTTATAGAGAACAAAGGATAAAAATACTTTTTTTTTTCCCCTTAAAGGAAACACAATGGAATTAGGGCAGACTTCTCTCGAGAGTATACCCTAGTATAATGTATACATGACAAGCACTGCAGCAAATCTATCATGTTCTCTCTGTATTTTACAGCCTTTTGTCAATAGCTAAAAAATTAAAATCAACCCAAATCGAAGTAAATCTCCTTTAACAGCTGGTCGCTATGATTCCTCAGTAATATGCTTTGCGCGGGTTATTCTACAAAGATGAAAACAGACAATATGAGCGACAATATTAACATATATAATCTTCGACACAGTAATACTATGATAAAAGACTTTCAAAAGACAATGAATAAATGAAGTATCACCAGAACATAGAGAGGGCAATACCAGGGGATTTGGTCTGTGACGATATCCTAGCATCATGCGCTTCTTGTACTGCTCGTATATATCATCTTCAGGAGTCACCTCACCAGGTTGCTGGGCACCAACACCAAGATGGTCTTTCTTTACATTACCTGCTGCAATAGGATCAGCAATGCCTTTCCTTGAACTGCCCAGGCCCTCACCTGCAACATAAAAATCAAGGTAAGAACACTAATCACCAAATTATAATAGTTTTCTGTTGGTAATCAAGTCCAAAACTAATAATCAGGTATCTACAATAGCAAGACAGCTTTTAAGGAAAATTATAGTCGGGTAGGATCTTGTTAGATTCGTCTCTATTAAATACGGGCATAGGCGGTAACCTTCACTAGGAGAGAGTGTCAACTTTACAAATCCAAAGAGGTTTTATCCCAAAACCATACGGCAATAAGAAGAGTAACCTCTGAGTCTTAAAAAGTTCAACTCTCTCATCTTAACAAAGTGGGACACATGTTTTGTAAATGCAATACTTCAACATTCCCTAACATATAAGGTCCCTTTAATTCCGTTACCCAAGATTTATAATCCAAGAAAACTCTACTACTACTAGAAAAAAGTCCCAACTTTTAAATAACATGCACGAATGTTGATTATGCTTCAGCCATAAAATGCACAGAAAAAAGACGATCAGCATAAGTGAAAGTATAGCATGCATATGACTATGACCATATGAGCTTTAAGCAGGTCAGCGCAGATGAATTGTGTCTACACAACAAATACCACTCAGAGTGAAATCAAGTGTAAGGCAAGCTCTGGTATGGTCCAGATGTACACTGACTCGCCCATAACCACCAACCAGTCACTTAAATTTGGCCGTATGAGACATTCCATTTCAAATCAATATATTAATCAAATTACTAGTATGTAAAATGTAATTGCAAGCAAAATAATCCTCAGGACTTCATATTGCAAGTGATAGAGTAGGAAACACACCTTCTTTCCATCCCATTTTTGACAAAAGCTTATGCCCAACATTATCAGCTTGAATTTTTGCCTTGTCAGCAGCCTCCTTGGCTGCTTTTTGTGCAGCTGCATCATTACATTTAGCCAAAAAACCCTCTAGCTCTTCTGGTGGTATGTAGTCTCCCATGTGATGCCCTCTCTTTCCAGCAGCTGCCATGGCAAATTCAAAGATTAGCAACAGAATTCAACTGAACATGCATCCCAAAATTGCTTAAGCCTAACATATCACAGAAAAGGGCAAATTTTGCAAATTTCCACACCCCAACCAGGCTGGAGCTAGAAAGAGAGAGGGAGAGATTTCAAGCATCAACTATCAAAGTGAAACTTAAGATTAAGAACAGCCACCCCCACGTATTGAAGCTACCATAAGCAAGTCTAGGAAGACCAATATGATCATCGTTGAGACTTGAGAGTGAGGCTATTTCAAATTTTTTTTCTCTTTAAAAAAAATAAATAATAATAACAATAACAATAATAATAATAATTTCTAGAAAAGAAAAGGTAGTAATCAAACTAATCTCTACAACCATATAGATTTTGTTTTTTTTTTTTTGGTTAAAAAACCAATATCATATTTACTCCTATTTACTCAAGGTAAGTGGGTGTACGAAAAAAGGTGGACATTAGGAGGGAGTAAAGAAAGTATATAAAAATAATAAAATACATAGTATACATTAAAAAAATATTTAAATAAAAAAAATATAATAAACTGTAAATTCTTAATTTCTTCAAGACAGCCAAAAATTTACCTTGAACTTGAAGGGAAGCTGGAGGAGGCATCTCATCTCGTGATTGTTTAGGTGGTCTTTTCTTCTCTTCAGCTGCTGCTTTCTTCATGTAATACTCCATCATCGCTATAGGATCTGATCCAGAAACTGATGAGCTTGATTCCCCTGCATAATAGAAATCTTATAAATACTATAATCCTCAATCAAGAAGCGGAATATTCATAGACATAAGCAAACTGAATTCATTCCATGTATGAAAATTCACACTTCAGGATACAACAGAAGACAAGGCACATAATAATGTCAATTTCGAGAAAAAATCAAACCATAGGCATTGCTAGATACAAACCCCTGTACACCCTAGGACCTTAACTAACTGCATGTTTCAAGAAACAAGGAAGAAAAATCAACACAATCAGTAATTGATGGAAGGATAACAAAGTTTGATAAATACATCCATTAAAAGACACTACTTGACGAGAATATTAATGGGTAATACCAAACCACGACACAAGAAAAAGGCATTATAATTAAAAAATTCAATACCACAAAAAGGAGGGTATATTGGAAAGACAATTTCCAGCAAAAGCATCACAGAAAGGCTAGTATATCATGTAGCTCCATAAAAACCACAATCATTGGAGACAAATTACTGCAATAATCATCCAAACTTTCTATTTAAAAACATAGTAAACATACAGAAAAACATAAGGGGCCAAATTCTCACCGCTTCTTGCAGATGTAGTCTCAAAAGAACTGGCCTCATTTACGTCATACAAAGCAGAAGCAGGTGTGTGATAATTTAACTGCGGATTACTTTCCATTCGAGGAGCTGAAGCAATCTTATCACCTGTAGATGCAATTTTCATGGGGTAAATACTAGCACCATGGAGAATTCAAAATCTTCTCATATTTACAAATAATGCAACATCATGGCATAAAGCCTTCCATAGGTAGTGAGCAGAGAATTGATTTGGTCATTAGTGCCAAAGAAAAACATTTTCAATTTTTTTACAGGATGTTACAAGGGAAGCTTAAATAAAAATGTAACATAAATCTTCGGTGACCCCATGGAGCATTTTAATTTCATATCCAAGTCCAAAATTCAACACAATAGTGGCAATCACACATAACCAACATAAAATGTAAGCATACCTATCATGATGTCTAAGGAAAAAAAATTCTTCAATGTAACAAAAGTTTCTCAAATTCATCTCCTTCAGTTATGAGTTCTTTAAGGTGTAAGTTCAAACAATAAGGGGAAAAAGGATAACAGGTGGGTGTCAAAAAAAGTAGACGTACTAAAAGCTTTCACAAGAGTCAATGAGTAAGCATACTACGCACATGCCACCTTATAACTTGCACTGAAATTGAAGAGGTTATTTATTTAAATATTGTAAATATCAAAGGACACTCCAGGGATGTGAAAAATGGACCCTACAATCTACATCACGAATCCTCTTCCCAGCAAAACCACAAGCCTTCAATCTGAAATCATACCAAATCTTTTTCCAGGTAAACTAAATAAAAAAGTTTAAAAAAATAAATCATATTCAAGTTAGTGCTGCTTTGCATGACTAAGCTTCCCCTCAAAAAATATCATACCCTATCCGGCTATCCCTCCATCAGGCCAACCCACCAAACAGCCTGAAGTACAATATATTCAGTATGCACTTCTCTATCCAAGTCCACTTCTAAGCTACAAGATCATACTTCAATTTACTCTGTTGACCAAACTTATTTCTAAACAAAGATACTCCAGTGCCCCAAAGAAAGCACTGAAAGTCCCAAAGTCAGAGTAATATCAGAGCATATGCTGAAGAAAACATCTATGCAACACAAACAGAAACAGAGTACTCGAGCCTATGCCCTCGCCAAACTGTGTAGCTCACATTCACATATCACTAGTTAAGGCAAAGGCCTTCAAGTTCATAACAGCACAGAAAGATCATTGGAAATTTGATACAGATGACTAGATGAGAACTAAAATGATAAAAACAATAGTAACTTATCCTACTTGATCAGAAATAGTAATGTTATGCTTCCCAATTCCAAAAAGTACTTAGTTTATGCACTCAAAAAAAACATTCTAGGATGCTCTTAATTATCCCAAAAATATATAAAATAAAAAATGTTGGGAACCAACCACTTTGTGTAGTCTGTAAGTCCTTGCTCATAGCTAGTGCTTTCTCCTCTTCCTGAATACGATACTCATAGTACTTGAATTCAGTGCAGGCTTCATCAAAGAGAAATCTGAAAAGCAAACATGATTAGGGATAGTACAAGCCAGACAACCAATAACCCACACATCTCAATGCAGGAAAGTATATACAGCTTCCCATACACGATCTAAATTCAGCCAAAGAAGCTAACATTCAGGAATTAGACATCAACAGGCCCCATAACGCAAATAAAGATAGCAAAAATCTTATAAATTATACAAAACATCAAAAATAAATCGAAGACCTTAAAATTTATCAAGGACCAACAGCTTCTGGATATCAATTACATTGCTATGCACCATTATTCTATTACAACATTATGAATGTATATTGTCACACTGACTACAATACCAAAATGCATACATAACACGTACACATACCCCTAATGCCTTTAAACATAACTGTTACAATGGCAAGATAATGCCTCAAAAATTGTGTATAGATTTATTCAAATAAATCTTGTAACTGATTTAACAATATCATCCATTACCCAAAGAGAACAGCCTGGATTTAAAACTTATTTTAAGAGGAGTGTGCATTCAACTGCCTATGTCCACTACACATAAATGGGCCCAGTGTAGCATAACTTTTTAATGTCTAAGATGGGAAACAGTAAGAAAGAAAGACTACACTCATGAAGGGTTCTCTTAATTTATATTAAAGACTTGAATGGCTTGAGTCGCTTCAACAAGATAAGAGTTGACAGATTACGTACCTAAAAGGAGTATTTCCAGGATTTTTCTGACGAGTGATATCCTCAATTTGCCTTCCTTTCTTAGCCACAAAACTTGCTAGCCTGTCAGCAGCTTTCTTCACTGCAGGATCACTTGGGGAAGGAGGTGCTGCATGTCACTTAAAGAACTGATTAATACCAAGGGCATGAACAACGCAATGCAAATTACTCTTGTAGCAGGCCTGCCACATTTCCAAATCGTTCAATGAACATCTCTTTCCCCATGGTTGAAAGAGACATAAGATGTAAGCTGCATTCATGAGACAACACACTTGATAATGAATAGTCCTATGTATTCACTATACAAACAGAGAAGCTTTTCCACGACTTCCTTAGGGAACAACACATCAAAAAAAGGGGGAAAAGTAATAGACCTAAAAGCAATATTAAAGTTGGAAAAAAAAATGGTTGAAACAATACATTATCTGAATGCACCCTCTCTATTCCTATACCTTCCACCAGTCATGGCAAAGCATGAAAATCTTTGAACTTCTAACTCAAATAAGTTGCAAAAACAAAACATCACAGACCTTAAGTCACCTCATCTTTCAAACCAATAATAGATAAGTATTTATTTGGTAACAATATGTGCTAACTAACTCTTGTAAAACCTGAACCCTATGAGGAAAACCACAAAAATATGAAGATATCAACTGGACAGTACTATAATATATTGATTAGAACTATGAATATCAAGGACAACCATTCCCCGGGGTATTATGTGCATATATTATATTACATAGACAACTTGCCAGAAATTATTGGTTCTCCTTTACTGTCAACTGCTGATTATATGTCAAGCCAACTACAGAAGATTAATAGAATGTCCATGCAGCAATGCACGTAGTTTAAGAGAAACTACACTTGACATGTAAGGGTCAATAAAGCCTGAAGAGTAAATACTAGTAAAGACACGGATAAACATCACATACAGATTGAAAAATAACAGAAGGCACCCAATTACTGAATTAAGTATAAACTAAGATTGAGATATGTGTATACAAACAGGCATTACCAACATCAAATTTTCTGGATGACACAACAGAAGCTTCTGATTGACCCAATTTCTGCCGTTTTGCAGAAACTCCATCTGATCCATTATCTGTCCCAGCATCATCTTCGTCGTCATCTTCACTTAACTTTACAGAAGGAACCACAAGTTTTGATTTTTGTTTCAAGCTAAACGCAAGCTTGCCACCTGAAGCAGCTGAAGTAGTTTTCCTCTGAGTATTATGCTTAGTTTCCGATCCAATTTTATTACTACCAGTAATTGGAGTTGAGTCCCTAGGTAAATTTGTTTTTGGTCCACGGTCCTCAACTACAGCACCCTTTTCCTTTTCTTGGTGAAGCTGTTTAAACTTCTCCATAAATGAGCCATCATTAACAAATAAGGTAGGAGGCACACCTTTATCCATTAAAAAACCCACTTGCTCTTGATCTGATAAAAGGACTACAACCATTCGTTAAGTTCACTCAGCTCAATAAGACATCCAAGCCGATTCAGAGAGATACACTTATCAATGTACAGAAAACATAAATTGTAACTAGACAAAAGAAATTCGTGCTACTACAATTTTACTGTCATTCTGTCAATAACCAAACAGGCCGATTCAAGAACATTCATATCAAAACATATACTTGTATATCGCCCTTCTCAATCCCTCGATAAATATATAACCATGTAATCAAATAGATTACCAAAAACAGCCGAGTCGGGGCAAAAGCTTAAACAGTCAGCAAAACACAATCATGATTATAAAGCAGCACGTAGTACATACGAGCAAAACATAGCTTTTATTAATCATCAATCCTTTGATCCTTTCAATGAAACTATAATTTCTTATTAAATAAAATACTTCCCAGAACATAATTATTCGCAAATCCCACTACACAAGATTGAAAGCAAGAAATGGACCCAAAAAAAAAAAAAAATCACTCCAAAAACTTTACTAACAAAAACTAATCAACTATTTCTAAGGAATAAGGAAGGTGAAACCCTAGAATTAAACTTTTCCCCAAAAAAACGAAAAGTAAAATCAAATACATAATCAAACAACAAGGAACAACATCAATTCGATCCAAAAATAACGATTCAATTGAGCTGTTTGAAGAATTGAATCAGAAAATAAAAAGTGGTTCAATTTTAGCCCCAATCATAACCTTCGTGATAAGAAGAATTCATCATAAAAATCGAAAATTGAATCGAATTAAAACCTGATTAGAATCGAAAAGAAATACCTAATTGTTGGATTAGGGGATGATCGCCAAAATTGCAGGTAGCGAGCGATTAGAGAGCAGGACTCCGAGAGGGAGAATGAATGAATGTGGATCAGTGAAATCCAAAGTGGGTCGTTTTTATTTTCTTTTGCTGTGATAAATTTATACGGAGTAATGGTGTATAATTATACAAAGTGAAAAATATACGGAGAAATTGAGTATAATTATACGGTTTTTTAATACTTTGGCGAGAAAAATATATTTCAGTAAAATTAAGTTTAGTTCAGTAAATTGAGTTAAGTTCAGTTTAGTAAAATTCAGTTTTCTTAAAGAAGAATTATAATAAAAAATCAGTAAAAATAATTTCTGTTCAGCAAAATTAATTTCATTTTAGTAAAATAAATTTAAGTTCTGTAAAAAATAATTTAATAAGGTGGAGTGAACGGGGCCTAACTCATGTTGGTACTAATTTTTTGAAACAGTCAATTTCAAAACGGATTTTTACGAGCCCTTTCCCTAAATAATGTTGGGAAATTATCTAATTCCCAAATTAGAGTAACTCTTTTACTACAGTGTCCACTAATAGCAACCAAGGTGATCAACTTAGCTAAAAATAAATAAATAAAAAATCACAAGCTTGTTAATTTGCGTGTAGTATTATTGAACTTATTAATACTCCGTATTAAAAAACCGTATAATAAAAATGAATAGCGGTTACAAGTCTAATAAAAGCAAGAAACTAAAGTCTAACAAAAACAATTCTTAAAATGATCACTCATAGAATCACCACATCAATGCCTCCTCGAATTTGCTTGGCAAGCAGCTCCGCTTGTCCTCTCGCATAAGGTATTCTATGATTGTATTCAATGTCATACCATTTATGTAAATTCGCCCTTGACTGAGGACAATGAGGATCACAAATAATCTTGTTAAGCATGGGCGCATTTTCGGTAAGACAAAATGCAAAATCAGCAAGAGATGCACTTCCATCGAATCCAACAAGCTCTAACACCTTAAGTTGATTATGCTGTTGCATTGCGTGATTAATCGGAACATCCCTCCGAGCTGCCATTGGCACTGCTTGTCGTCTAGAAGGCCACAACTGCAAAACCAGCTTAAATTTGTAAGTATAATTTAAATAAAAAGTGTGCACCATCCACGAGACCATATGAGAATTCTACAGTAGTCGTCACCAAAAACGTACCTCCAACTTGAAGGTATGCAACAAGGGGCATGCCTCAATGCACGAGATCAAACCGAGAAAGTTGTCTTTAGCAGGGGAATTATAAAACACATCTGAAGTAATACGAATTATTTCCTGCATACAAAATTAGAAGAACAAACACAAAGATGATTTAAGTTCAAAAAAGTTGCAAATAATATGACACGGAGGTAGTTTTAGGTAAAGCAGCTAACCCGATTCCAATGAATTGAGAGTATTTGGAGTTGATTTGATAAGATTGGTATAAGACTCAAATTTTCCAAAAGGTGATAGCAATGTGGAGCTTCAAAGGTGACATTAACAAGTGATGGAACACTAGTATACTCCACTTGAATCTTCTTACAACCCGGGAAAAATATAAAACTAGTAAGTTTTGGAGCAAGTATTTCCAAAGATTCAATGGGTTTGCAATGATGTAACTCCAAGTGTTTCAAATTGATAGAGGAAATTACAAGTCTTTGATTCCTAGAACTATTGTGAAGAGGAGTAAATGTAGATATTGTGTAGTAAAACGAGCATGATCTCACTGTGAGGCGCTCAAGGTTGAGACAATAGGCTAGAACATTTTCAAACGTGGGTACATCCACAACCAATGCTTGCAAGTGAAGCGATCTGAGGGCAGTAACATTATCAATATAAACTGGGCGAAAATCCCTACGAATTATGTATTTAGTTCCATAATGATTATTGCCATAAAGATCTGATAAGTTCAGTTCTAAGTCGCGAACCTTTTTGTTTAAGGCAAATTTCAACCAATTATCAATTTGATCAACATATGTATCATAGAGGGGAAACTTTATTCTGAAGGTGTTCAGATTCGAGGCACAATTCCTTGCAACAACCTCATTAACCCATGTAATATATCTGTCTATATGATTATTAATGTCTGTTCTTTTCGACAAGAATAAATCAGGGTCGAAATTTAAATCAGTAAGGTGAGTCCAAACAAGCCTCCACCTTTTCGAAAGCAGGCTACTTCTTCCTGCTGTTTTCATATCCACAAAAGATAACAAGTGAACCAGGATGTCATCTGGTAAATTGCTAATTCGATCCACTTTCTTAGTCATTTGGCTGCCTTCACTAACACTTTCTATTTTCTGTCAACAAAATAAAATCTTTTGTTTGTTATACAAATTACAATACATAATAGCAAAACTAAATATAGAGGACATACATGTTGTTGGGTTTAATTAAGTGAAAATGATTTCAAGTTAGTAAAAATAATAATTTCACTTCAGTAAAGATAAGGGTTTGTTCACATTTACTAAACTGATAAGCTGAACTGAAATCATTGGAGCTGAAATAAAATGAATAGAGTTTAAATGAAAATTTTATGAGAGAATGAAATTATGAGCTAAACTGGATTGATTAGAGCTGAAATGAACTGAACTGAAATTAAGCTGAAGTGAACAGAAACTAGGTTCAGTTCATTAAAATTCGGTAATAAAAAAAGAAATATATATACTACCTCCGATTTTTTTTTAGTTGTAACTTTGAAGTATTATTTTTTAGAGATAAAATATTCCAAAGTTGCAACAAAAAAAAATGAAGATGATAATAGGAAATCGGCAAAAAGTTCAGTAAAACTAATTTCAGTTTAGCAAAATTAAAGTGAAGTGAACGAAGAAAAAAAAAAAAAAAGGCCTTACTCTAGAATAAACATATAGGCATATAGCACATACAAGATCTTTCAAAAAAAAAAAATTAAAAAAAATATAGCTCATACAAGTTAATAAACGCATCAAAGACATAATGGTATATCTGTCACACATAACAACATTTAATTATCAAATTTGACCATGTGATTCAAGTACATTTAGGGTAATAATAAGTAAATAAGAAATAAATATGCACCCTCACAAAAACAAGAGTGCAATTTAAAATTAGAGAAAGTAACTGTTAGTTTTGATAACTTCTATTATACGAGTATATAATATGGCATAATATGAGAATTATTTCGGATGCTTGCACACAACTACGCTAGTACTAGAGTATATAAAAATTTTCCCATAAATTAATTTAAATTTTATCAAATTAACAGAAATATAAAAAAAGGAAAAAAAATATATAAAGAAGCAAAGATAGAATGCTCACAATTCTCTTGGGCTTGAATTCTGCCTTTTTGCCTCTTTTCAACGGTGAAGAAGGAGGTGATGAAGTTAAATCTATAACTTCAACAATATGATCAGGTCGGGTTTGTGTCGGATTATCAAAGGTTTTGGCTAGCACATTCCATAGTTCATGAGTAGTTTTGGCTTGCGAAACAAGAGGAAAGAGATTGGATGATATGGTACCAATAAGTGCACCAAAAATTAACCTATCTTGGCGAAACCAAGTTTTATAAGCAGGGTTCAGAAGTGTGGTGTCTTTTGCTATGGTTATGGTTCCAGCGAGATGTTTGTCGTATAAGTCGTACCCAATGAGCACAGCTTCGACTTGAGTCTTCCATGAATGATAGTTGCTCGATGTGAGCGTGATAGAGTTAGGGATCGAAACCTTGATAAGTGGTTTTGAGGGCTCACCCATGTTTGGGATTAGAATTAGGTTGTTATCGTTGTCGTCGTTGGAAATAGCCATGGATTATTTGATTGTAGAAAACTAGTAAATTACCCTAAATCCCTAAGGTATATATATAAGATTTAAGCACTCGTATTATTTTATTTTGTTAAGCATCTTAAACCTAAGTATAGGATCTAAAAGATAAGTACTCTGGCTTTTGTTTTTCTTTTAATTAAATGAGTAGTCATGTGGGGAAAAGTATTGGCGTAATTTTACTTGCAAATAGGATGACATTTTTGTAAATAATGGGAATTTGAGAAAAAACGGTGGTGGAAAATATAGTGGTAAAAAATACCACTACATGCATAATAGTACATAAAAAGTACTATTCACACAACATATATTTTAATGCTACATTAATTATACATGCATAATATTACACAAAAATGTTCTATTGTACTATTAAAAGAGAGAAAATGTACCACAGAATCTCAAACTGCCCTCCTATATGCATGCAAAATTGCAAAGCACATAGACCCTATGCACCTAAATGCACTCTAGTCATGTGTTTTTATGGGGTCAAAATAATGTTTTCTTTTAAAAAACATAAATCCAAGAAGGGAAACTAATCAATAAGACTTGTGTAAGGTAAAGCTTACGTTTTCCCTCAAAAAAAATTAAAAAAAAAATAATAAAAATAAATAAAAATAAAGGCTTACTTCACTTTAACAAGGTAGGCTTTCATCAATTTAAAGGTAAGTATAACAATTTTTACAATAACTTTAATTTCATTAAAGGTAATTTTTAATATTTATAATATTGATTGTATTTTAATGTGTAATTTCTAAATAACTACATGTTTTGAAAGCTAATATAATTAATACGTAGTATTTTTTTTTTTTGAGGGATAATTAATACGTAGTATAATACATTATAAATTCTATTTTTTAAGGATAAATTTTTGTTATAAAATAGTGACTTTTGTAATATAAAATAATTTTAAATATTTTTAGGGTGGCTTTAACACGTCTTATAATAACTTGATGAAAGTCCGTCTTAATTAAGAATTCGTGGAAATTAATCAAGTCACATTTGTTGACCACATTCCTAGATAACATAATAGAAATCGCTCAAGCCTACATCCTTATTCCTCAATGCTTGAAAGGTTGAACCACATACATATAGTTGCTCTCAGTTACCACTTCTTGAACGGTTGACAACAAAACACCCATGGGTGTATGGTACACCCGGTTGTATATAAGAACCTCTCTTTCCTCAACTATTCAAGTAAACAATTACTCTCTATATATTCGGAATGAGAGAGTTCAGTAAAATCAAGACAAGCATTAGAGACTAGACCAAACAATGGTGATGCTCTCATAATATTAAATGCTGTACTTCAAAATTGCTTTACCAATAAGTCAATAACTAAGTGTAAAGAAAGCGGAGAAATCTGAGTTTTGCTAACACATACAGTGAAAATTTTATGAATCGAAATTAAACATATATTAAGAAGCAGAAGATTGCAAAACAATGACAATCCATGTACACTTACCTGCTAAGTAATCAAGCTACCAAAAAGCCCTCGAAAAATTCACAGTGAGGGGAATTCTCTCAAAAAAAAATAAAAAAAAAAAAGGTTTCTTTTTTCAATTTTCCCTCACTACCCCTCCATTTTGTTCATCATGTGGTAAGAAAGGGACATATCATACCCGACGTACACTAATCCAGACTCTATACATCCCAGCCATCCTTTCTCTGGTTAAACTTAGACTTTCTGTTAGACAAACTTCCATACCACTCTGAAAACATTGAGAGACAATCACTCCTTTTCTGGTAATGCACATCAGTGTTTCGACTGATGGCAGCACCAGAAAACTTGGAAGTATCAATTGCCCAAGCAGGCTTGACATATTCAACAGTTGCAGATGAGCTCGCATTAGCATACAAGTAATTCAGCAGAACATCTTCGCAATTAAAAAATTTATCCACCACTCGCCTTCCTGCCTTGGCGGCTTCACTCCAATACCTACCAAAAGCAAGCTGGGTGTCCATGAAAGCTGCCCCTGTTAAAATCATGTTATATCCTTTCTGCTTTCTAGCATACTTTTCGGCCCGATATTTAAGAGGGTTCCCATCAGCAAGCCGTGGATAGAATCCTACAATCCGATCTGGGTGCTCTCGCCATACTTTAAAACCACGCTCTATGTCATTACAAGTCATCATTATGTCATCATCAAGCTCAAGAATAGCACGAGTCTTGATCAAAGGATCAATATTAAACCGATTGTTGAGTGAGTTCAATTTTTCTACCCTAATTCTGACAGGTACAGCAGAATCAAATTCACTTGGTTCAGGAGCTTTACCTTTGTTCCAGACCACAACAATTTCCCTTACTGAAGAACACCTTGAGTAGTGTTTTACGTACATCTTCAAATTCCAGAGCCGAGCCTCATATGTCATTGTCAACATAGTGAATTGTGAATAATGACTATTTAATAGGTAAGGCTCCTCTGCGCCGTTTCCACCATAGATGTATGTGACCCCATTGCACATCAACACCACACCTGTTATAAAAGCTAGAAGGAGAACCAGTTTTCCAGTAAAGGTGTTGGGTCTTATCCAGACCCGTAGAAATGTATGTACTCTATTCAAGCGAAAAGAAAATTGTCTAAATTTGGAAGACAAAGTGTTTGGTCTTTCCCAGCCTGACAAAGCATCACTTCTCTTCCTCAAGTTATTTGGGCACCAATTCAGAGGAACGAAGCACTTTACTGCTCCCATAAGCACACCTAACAGCAAAACAAGTGCAGCAACAGCCAAAACAGATGTACAGCCAACAATAAACCGATCAACTGAGTCACCCGAAGGCACACGGTCCCCATCCATAACTGCAATCCACTCCCCAGGACCAAGCTGCTGTGCATCAAGGTGGTGGTGTCGAACCCCATTCCAGGCATTGCGGCCCTTTTTGGATTCCTTAAAGCCTGAAGGTACTTCAACCTCTTTGTAGTCATCCTCAGTAAGTATTTCCACCTTAAAAGTGCGAATTCGCTTCCCATATGTTTCTCCACAATCTTGGCCAACACGATAGAGAAAACCATCATATACAAAAGGTCTACCTCCATTTCGAGCTCCAGAGCTCTTTTCTTGGTTGTGAATAGGGTTTTTCTTGTGGGGCTTCCATGGCCCGAGAGGTGAATCACTATACCATATTTCGAGCCGCCCATTCTTTACAGCACCAAAACCACTATGATCTGAACCAAAAATCCAATACTTGGAACCATGTTTGATAAGAAAGGAATCAACAAGTGGTTTCTTCAGAAGAACTTTCTCCAGTTTCCACTGCAGAGGGAAGCTGATAGCTCGGTAAAGTCGAAGTTCTCCATTCTCACTACTCTCCGGCATCATGTATATCTGAGAAACAAAAATATAATGTGTTGAGTTATACTATTGCCAAAAGAACTATATTTGAATTGCTATTATTTCTTTCCTAGGTAAGTTCATATTTAAATACTAGGTATATAGAATCTCCTTATAACTACCATCAAAGTGATAAGAAACACTTCAAACTTATAAAACCAGAAACACGAGCATATTTATATATCTGAAATGAGATGGCTCACTTTCTCTATACAAGCAATATGCTCATATGCTAGTTAAGTACCAGTGGTTCCCCAAAAAATTACACCAACATTTTCGAAAATACCATTCTTAACCACATACGATATGACTATGTTCAAACTCAAAAGCAACATTTGTTAGATAGCTAGGATTCACCAACAAGGATAACCAATGAGAAGCAAAGCGGAGATTCAAATTAAAGATGACTGTTGTCAAGGCAATCTAGTAAAATATATAATAAAATGAATTAAACCAAACACAAAAAGAAACAGAAAGCTTGCTCATAGAACATGCAATAGAAACAGAAACAGAAAGAAGATGATAGGAACCAGATGAAAAAAGTTAAAACACGATTTGGATAGTAGAAGATGAAATGTTCTGCAAATTTATTTATTTATTTATTTTTAATAAAATAAATAAATAAAACGAAAAAATGCTCCAGGAAATAGATCAGTACTAGACTATTAGGGTGGGAACATGGTACCGAGGTGAATAAAGTTGCTAGGAAAGTGAGGTTTAACAATGTTGTATCGATATTATGTGCGACAAGTAGGTGTTTTTACCAATCTTTTTACTTGGAAAACAAGTGTATTATTCATAACTACATGTTGTATTACTTGTATCAATTTTATTGTTCATTTCCTCAATGTAGTAGGATCTTACAATCCTAGCCCCCTCGCCGATCCCAACAACCCTGAATTGGATTAATTTACATGAACTATCATCCTTCCTATCAGTAGAGTTGTTACTTCTACTCTAAATTACTTCTTAAATTCCACTGCCAACATAAAGTTCCTTCATATATACACCATATGGGAGGGGGAGGGGGAAGTGAGGGTGTAATGGAAATGAAGATAAAGCAAGATCTAAAAGCTACTCTAAAAGTAAAATGAGATACAGAGTACCAGCTAACAAATTTAATAAACAGGATGAAAAGAAAAGACTTACTTGATCATTGTAATCAAAAACATATGGATAAGAAAGATGCCAATTTTCATCCAATGCTGTACCCAACTGTTCCCATGTCACTCCCTTATCAGTGCTTCTTGAAACACCAATGTCTCCTTGCATTGTTACTGAATTTTTGGTTTCATAGAACATGTATAACACACCATCCTGCATTAAAAATTTAAAAGATGTTAGAAGGGTCATTCAAGCTCTTTCATCAAAATGCTTGTGCATATGAGGATAGGAACTTGCAATATATTAATGATATCATTGGGAGTAAATAATATAACAAAGCACATAGTTATTCAAATGAATTAAATCATAGGAAAATAAAAGCTGGCCTTAAGGTCATTGAAGATTTATATCAAAATAAATATTAAAAGAAAAGCTGCTTTCATTAATTACATTATTTATTTTACACACAGCAAATACAATTCACAATTCCATTAATAACAACTGCCTAATCTCTTCTATAACTCACACGGGAGCAAGACCAAGAGCAAGAGAAAGAGGCAGCATCTTTGAAAAAATGAAATCATGTTTATGTGAAATGGTAAATGACTAAATGGTAGAAAGTCTGAGGGACCTCTAGGGTTGAAAGCTATTCTAGCCAGGATATTCAAAGAAACTTCCAGACAAAGAAAGACGAAATCAGATTCAGGTATAACTGTCAAAGTTAGATAGTAAGAAAATTGGAGCCCTTTATAGGCCCATATCCGTATATTTCCATCTGATTGATAGAAAAACTTTTATCCTGTCACTGACAACTTGACAAGCAACTGTGTACATAGTCTTTTCTACAAGGTCTAACCTCCTCTTTTAGTAAAATGATGGAAGAATATGCATTCATGCATCACATTTACCTAATACTACTATAACCTCAATATCATACATAAATTTATAAAAGCCACATTTTGGATACATATAACGGACTTTATCATTCAATGTTGTATGAATATCACTTTAGAATTCACAGGCTCGTGTGTTTAGGGTAATTGATACTTTATAAATTTATATCAGGACTGTAAGGTGCTAAGCATAAATCTTGGGGAGGGGGGCACTTTAAATAGTACTAGAAGCATTACAATTTAGTAACTTTAGTTATTAGTGGTTTGAAGAACAAGATAGCTAGTTACTTATAGAGGAAAAACTCTGTAAATAGGGGAAATTAGTGAGAATTAGGATACATCGATAAATAGCAGGCCATGAGGGTTTTCTTTAGCTTTGAAATTGTCATGTGAGAGAGAATCAAACCCCCTGAACGCATGAATATCCTTTACTCTCTGTAATTTTGGTTTATTAATCAAACTGCCATCTTCTTCTCTTATATGCCAATAATTGTGCTTTAGCTATGTTATTTAAAAGCCGAAATGATCACCTTTTTTTTTTGTTAATCAACTTGATTATTACTTATATTTCGGTACCATATATACATGCTAGTCATTATCAGATAACTTATCAGCTTTAAAACATCATAAAATTAATCAGATGTGTAACTAATTTTCTAAAAAGGCTTGAATCAACCAACCAACCAACACCCACCCCCCCCCCCACCCCCCGTACGCGAACAATTCCCCAAAGAGAGAGGAAAAGTAAATGGCTTGCTTACAGCTTACCATGGAAAATATTTATGTGCGATTCAGAATATGTTGTACATAGAAACAACAAATGAGAATCACCAGTTACTCATCTTCTCATGATTTTCCAGACCTTCCCACAGAGCAACCGTTGTGGTTACCATTTCCAACAATTCATTCTCAAGTATAAGATTAATCCTCAAAGCATCTAAATCAAATTAGAAAAAAGGCATTTATCAGGTTTATAACTATGTGGTATCTACTTCATCATTACAATCTTAAGATTGAAAGTACAAATATTCAGAATAGATTATCTCATTTAATCCAGCAGGTAATCATCAACCAATGAGTCTAAAAAAATGAGGGGTGGCAAACCATAAAAAGCTCGACAAATTGACAAGGATTGGATAGTTGTGAAAGAAGTTTTCTGACACAAAGCAACTAATCACAATGCAAAAGTACAAAACAAGAGCTCAGCCACTTGAAATGCCAAGCTTTCAAAAGCAAATTGGCTTCTAGCATAATTCTATATGCACTTCCAATATCCATAAAATAGACACTGAAAATGAATTGAGCAATATATATATCCTTTGTTCCATCTTTAAGTTAATTTTATTTATACTCCACAACTACACGCGCAAATTATACACTAAACTAGCCCATAGCCTAAACTTTCTCAGTTCTACAAAAAAAATGCTGATTGCTGATGAACAACCTTAGCCAGACGTTAAAAGGTCTTCCACGCACCTCAATCTAGATAAGAGTTTACTAAAAGTATGATTTAATATCAAAACAAAGTATCATAGAATCATATTAATCAAACACCAAAGAGTTAGGGATAGCTCAAGTGGTTATAGCTTCCCTCCCAATTCCAGAAAATCCTGAGATCATTGATATCAATCCCTGATATAATCACATGCAGGGTCGCCAAAGGTGTGGAAGGCTAAAATGAGGGCATAGCTCACAAGAGCCAAAACAATGAGTCCATGAATGACAATATCATAAATGTACAACAAAATATCATTCTTTGCGAATTAGAGTTTATCAACAAAAGTCTCTAATACCCAAATGAAAGGGAAAAATAAAAACTTTGAACCATACATCGAAATCACCTTGAACAATAATCAAATTAAAAAATGCATGGTATGGCTTTGTAAAACACAAAGATTTTGTATAACAGTCAAGAGCACTCCACTTTAAGTTCCAATCAAAATATAATGATATAATATAAAATAAGCAGGTGTGTAAGGTGTTGGGCTGCATGCACACCACAACTCTACATTAATATGATATTGTCCGCTTTGGACCTAGCCCATACGGATTTTTTTTGGCTCATTCCCAAAAGACCTCATACTAATGGATTGTGCTCATACTTATAAGGATACAAGGATGCAGACAATATGGATGGTCGCGAGTCCCGTGGGTGATAGTGGCGCTGCAAGATGATTTCGATCATGGGGAGCCTGCGAGGCCATGACTTATCTAGTTATTGGCTTGAGAGGACAATAGTTGGGGTAGGCAATCCAAGTCCCACATGGAAAGAATAAGGATAAGAAAACATCTTTATAACTGTATGCACACCCCATTAGTATGAGACCTTTTGAAAAGGTGTCCAAAAACAATTATGTACGAGCTAGGCCCTAAGCAAACAATATCATACTAATGTGGAGTTTTGGTGTGCGTGCGGCCCAACAAGGTACATAATCCGGGACATTCAAAATAGTGAATTGATGGAGAGAGCCCTCTAAATAGGTTAATTCAGCTCACCTTTGGTCATAACACTCTTTACTAAATAAGGCCTTAATCTTATTCAATATGTTTACTAAACGATTTCAAATACCTAAAATTCATCTTATTTGTTCATTACATCCAAGAAGCACCATCTTGTGGACTCCAACTTACCCCTCTCCCAGCCTCTTCACCTCTACCACACCTATTCCAATCAATGCAGTTACCATCTTGAAAAGTAATGATTATATATAGGTGGAATTTAAATATAAAGTCCCAAAGCATAAAAGCAGTGAACAGTCGATCACAAATATATAGAAAGGCTATCAAAGAGGTATAATATTGCACATGGATCTGCTCCAACAAATAGTTCACATGCTGAAGCTAACTTTACAGTTTACACATTCTGATTTGGTGAAACGACAAATTATTGTAATCAAGTCAAAGAAAAATCTATTAGAGCTAATAATTTTTTCAAAAAAAACAGCTTTAAGAATATAAGAACAGACCCAAAAACAAAATTCCGAAAATATCAGGATTCTTAATGCTACTGCTTACTTGGATATAGAGAAAAGGATCCGCAACAAAGTTACTGGGATAGCCAGACTCAGAAGCTGATGCACAGGTAATCACTGGATTGGCCAGAGGCCAAGCTGCACTCTCATTCTTCCACACATTTTTCTGAACACAGAAGGCCAATATTCAATACACATCCAAGAATTATTAAAAATAAATAAATAAAATAAAATTAAAATTACAAGAATACTGACATCTTCAATAGGTTGGAGAGAGAAAGGGGAGGCACCATAGAAAACACCAATAGACCAAGAACCCTCATTGTCTACTTGGCAGCCAAGGGAGGGCACTAAATAAGGAGTTCGGACAAAAGGGCTGAACACAAGCCATGCATAAAGTGAAGCAATCGAACCAAAGAGCAAGAAAGCACTAACGAAGAACACGAATGCTGGTGAAAAAACCCAGTTTTGTTGTTTCTGTTCAAATTTCATTTCTTAAGTATCAACCTCCTTGCTCAAATTTCTCAAAACCCCACTTCTTTTCAGGAAGAAACACATGTGCTATGCTTTCCTAGTCTGCAATCACAATCGCATTCCAGATCATTCACATTAATATATTCAACCCCCCCACTTCATAAAAATTGAATCATGCAACACAGCTACATCATAAAGGGAGTATCATGAGCAAAAGACGGAAATCGGGCAAGAATTGGACAATCAGCTAAACTCTACTCCGTAGTGTATTAGGTGAACAACCCAATCACCCATTTTGTCACTAAAACCAATCATATTCTCATAGAACAAAATTTCAAATCATAGAGGTAAAAAAAAAAAAAAACACACAAATTGTTACTACCTCAAAATGGCAATCAAATCACTCCCCACAAACTTGAAACTTACAAAACAAAATCGAAAGCTCGATTCAATACAATGACATAAAATCACAAGCTAAATAACTAAATCACCCCAATTTTTCAATCTCAAAAGCAAAAAATGAGCAAATACTATCAAAAACCAGTATAATAAAGCAGAAACCTAACAGAGCTAACAAATCATGAACTAAAACAGATTCAATCTACAAAAACACAATCAATTCCAACAAAAAACCTAGAATTGAACTTCCACCGAAAAATCCCAACAAAATCAGTAACACAAAATTAAAAAACAACAAATCGATCTACATCTCAAAAGAGAATAATAAGACGAGAAAATCAAGAAAAATACCTGAAAAAAGTTGGTTAGAAGACGAAGAAAGCATAAAAATGGCGGCTGAAGAAGAGAAGAGAAGAAGGAAGAGAAAAGTGGAGGAGTGGTGGAATACAGCGTGAAAGAGTAGGAGTCTGAATTTTAAGTTATTTGTCGAAAAGACAAACTCAGGAAATTTACGAGTAGCATCATTACGCCGGCGCCTTCGGAATGGACTATTATTATTCAAATGCTATTGAATTTTGAAAATTGAATAATCAATCAATCAATTTTATAAACTTGTTGAAAATGCCAAAATTATGGAATTCAAAGTTTGAGATTAAGAAAATTAAACAATAAGGAAGTTTTGGAGTGGAAGCAATAGGGAGGGGGGGGGGTGTGTGTTAGAAAGGGAGAGGATTGGAATTATGCGAATGAGAGAAATGGTTCGTGGTTGTTACGGGGTGTTTTTGGTGATTTTTATGAATTTGTTAGTGAATAAGAGAGGATCGTGTGGGATTTTGGCTTGTTATGATTCTGTTTTTCTTATGGTTTGTTTGTTTTATTTTATTTCAATTGTGTTCTAGAAAAATAAGTTTTGAAAATTCAATTTTAAATGATTTCGGATAAAATTAGTTACGATTATATAATTTTAGACAAAAATAAGTTCAAAAAATTTAAATAAAATAAGTTTGGATACGTTTCAGAAAATATAATAAATTCAAGTATAACTAAATAAGTTGGCATAACATAAATTCAAACATAATTAAATGAACTTAGATTACCTTATTCTAGTGCATTAAGATCAACAAACTTAGCCATCATCTTAAAACATCATTATTACGTAATTAAGTTTGATAAATTGACCCAACGAAAACATGACATAGATTTTCACCTACATACACTCTTTTTTTTTTTGACACAAACCGCAAGGGTAAATTCATTAATCAAATGGCCTCTTTGTCAGAAATGACAAAGGGTAACGAAGTTTGTGGGCATTCCTCCATCCAAATCTGCTCCCCAGTTAAGGAAAGGGAGAGTTTTGCAATGGAGTGTGCCACTTTATTACAAGATCTAGGCTGAAAAGAAAAGCTACAGCTAATACATGAATTTGCAACTCGCAGAATGTCATTAATTAGCAGTTGAGTTGGAGTATTTTCCCTCGAGTTGAGCTGCAGGAGGTTTATCAGATGCAGGCAATCTGATGAAACATCAAGTCTTCTGAAACCAGCATCATAGGCATATTGGGTGCCAAAGAGGATTGCTTCAGCTTCTGCAATGCAAGCATTACTCTCACCAACAAGGGGCCTGCCACCAGACATCAACACATCTCCCTGACTGTCACGAACAACCATGCTAAGACCAGCATTACCATCTGTTGAGATTGCTGCATCTGTGTTCAATTTATACCATCCAGGAGGGGGCGGGGTCTTAACACACTCAGATACGGGAGCAGTTGGGCTTGGGGCAGTAGAGTCACGACTATTGGCTGCTTCAAATCCGCCAAGAAAGGTAAGGGTCTTCTCACAAGCAAGTTGGGCGTCTAAAGTTTTCTTTTCAAACGTCCATAAATTTCTTAGCTCCCAAATCCTCCACCAAAACATCATGAAAATTTCCCTTCCCTTTCTCATAGAGAGTCTTTTCAACATATCAATACACCATTCCTTTGCAGAAAAATCAGCCCACCTACACTCAATATCGAGTCTCAAAGGGGAAAGCTTCCAAATGATACGACTTTGCGGGCAAAAGGCTAACATATGCATAAGTGTTTCAATCTCTTCCCCACACCGAGGACAAATAGGATCGAGTTGCATACCCCTTGAACACAGCACATCACGCACAGGTAGCCCCCTTCGCACAGCTCTCCACACCACGGATTTCACCTTTGGGGGAACATCTGCCTCCCAAATTTTCTTCCATAGACTTGCATCGGCTTCACCAGATGACGGGCCTGCAGAGCTCTTACTTCTCTGTAATTCGAGATGGTATGCAGAACGGACAGAGAACTTCCCATTTTTTGTGCCTTTCCATTGCAAGACGTCATCTTGATCACATTGTGGCAGACGTATATTTTCAAACTTGGCGCACGATTTCTGTTAATCCTTGCCCCACATTCCAGAATTTATGCCCATCTTCATCACAATCAATCCATTCAGAAACAATCACACCTCCTACATTGTCTGAGTTTTGGTGGGAGAACAGACGGGAACCAACTACCCAATTCGACCCTTCCTTTATCAAGTCTCTTGCACCTAAAATGGATCGCCAGGTATAGCTTGTTGTAGGTGGAATTTTTGCCCCCCAGAACGACGTGCGAGGGAAGTATTTCCCTTTAAGAACTCTAGCTGCCATAGAGTTTGGATTCTCCACAATCCTCCAGCATTGCTTTGCGAGCAGAGCCGTGTTAAATACACTCTTGCTCCTATGTTTACAGCAAATTTTAATCAATTCTTGAATTTTATTGACTCTTGAATTTCCTACCTAGCATAATCATAATGTTCCTACAAACCTAAAGCCTAGATTTGACCCATACTTCCTAAGTCTCAAAATGTTAAGCTCAAGTTGTTAATAATATGTTGAGTCTCAAAATATAAACATATACATACATAGTAATGAAAACAAAAACAAGCTAATGGAATTTCATTCTTAGTTAGTACCAAATTCAAGGAAGACAAATGGGATGTAGACTTAGGACCTATTATGATTTATTGAAATGGACTGAATTAATTGGAGTTGAACTTAAATGAAATGAATTGTTTATGAGAGAAGGAAATTAGGAAATGAACTGAACTGGAATTAAGCTAAAAATTCAGTTCAATTCCAGTTCAGTTCAGCTCAGTTCAGTTCAGTTCAGTTCAGCTCAGTTCAGTTCAACTACTAATTTCCTTCTCTTATAAAATATTCAGTTCAGTTCAGCTCAATTCAGTTCAGTTCAGCTGAGTTCAGTCAATGAGAACAGACCCTTAATCTAAACAACACATTCAAAGACACCCCTATTTATAGTCTTTATTACTCTCTTGTGTCCAAAAGTCTATATAAATATTTGATGACATGTGTTACTTATATGTCATTGTAGACACCCATTTGTGTCTCCCCAAAACCAAACCCAGTGATGAGTACCTTTCACGTCGAATCATAATCGAATGAAGCGAAAGTGTGGAAAGGTCTAGTGTTGCGGAAAGTTTTATTTTCTTTTCTCTTCTCCCTGATTTTGAAAACTTTATTTTAAGAAAACAGCCAATCCAGTTTGGTTGGTCCATGATATGGGTCCAATAGTGGTGTAGTTGGATGGGGTTTGCAAAGACCTTTCCAACGATATATTATAAGCCCAATTCCGATGAATGTTGAGGAAGTTATGGCCAATTTACTAAACTGGGCCCGGTTTGAGCTTTATGTACGGCCCTATGATCTAGGGGAGGGCCTAATATAATTTATCATTCCTAATGTAATTAGGAATGGTTTTAGTCTTCTAGAACATTCTAGAAGGTCTTATCATTCTTAATTCAATTAGGACTCTTCAGAGTTTTAATCAAGATCAAATAGCATTTTCGATGGAAATTATATTATTTTATCTTCCAGTACGGTAAACTGATCAGATTTTCGAAAACGCGTTGAAATCCAATTTGGCGTCCAACCCCAGGCCTTGGCGCCTGGAACCAGGATTGGCGCCAGACGCCAGCCATTGGCGCCTGGCGCCAGCCACTGGTCCTGGCGCCAATTAGCCAGGGCTGGCGCCAAGATGGTTTTGCGATCTTCAGACTCTGTTTTGATAAATTATCTTTTTTTGGATGATTTTCTCTATAAATATTGTATCAAAAACTCCGTTTTCATTCACCAAGAATCTTCAATTCTCTTCTTCATTCATTCACAAATCATTCTACAATCGAATTATTCATCAATTCTTTTCATTCAATTTCTTTCATTCATCTCTTTTCATTCAACTTTCATCTCTTTCATTCATTCTTTTCTAAACTTTGCTTTTTAAATACAAAATTCCGCATTCACAAGATCTTGATACACCTAGCCATATTCGAAGTTGTCTTCGCCCTAGACGTGAAAGGTTTAATTTCTGAGGGTTTGGTCCCAAATCTCTCTTTCAATTATTTAATTTAATTGTTTTGATTATTATTTTCCTTGAAGTTACTAACATGTGTATTTCGTTATTAGAAAGAGGTACGAGGCATCCAAGTAAGTACTTTAATTGGTTTAATTGATTTATGATGTAGAAATCATGTTTACATTGTTGTTATGATATTCCTAGTATCATGTCAAGGGTATTTTTAATATTAAATATGATTGCTATGATGTCTTTTATTCTCTTCCTAATATTTATGATTGTTAGTATCATGTTAGGGCTAAAGATTTGATTTTTATTGTTTAGTGACATGCTAGGGTTTGTTATTAATCTTGTTAGTATCATGCCTAGGATCTTGCTATGCTTTAACATGATTATGATGATTATAATTATTATTCATGATTATTATTATTATGTTGCTTGGTACATTATTTTTATTCTTTATTGCTTGATCACCTTTTATGAATGTTAAAGGGAATTTGGTACTTGTAATCACGCTTAATAAGATATTAATAATCTTGTTTAGGGTTAATTGTGATTATAATTCAAGTGATCGCCAATAATAGTTTGTTTGTGCATTAAATTCAACCAACATAGATTAAACAGGTTTAGGGTTAATCCTATTGATTGTATGTTAGTCAGAAAGTGCACATGAATACGAGCAGAATAAAGTAGAGGCCTATTATTAGGGCAGGTTCAATCTCTTTTAGGTTGGATTTGTACCATCATCCCCGAACCCTTATTTGGTTCATGACCTTATGGAGTTGACGATCTCTTGGATCGTTAAGGGGTGTAACCTTCACCTCGTGAACGGTTTACAAGTTCCTTAAAAAATTGTGGGCGACTCTTTTGCTCTATCTTCTTCCCTTTTGGACGCCACCGTACTTTAGTGTATGATCACAGTGGGGTTCAAGCTAGTGGGATTTTAAAGGCTTGAAATTATTCCCTACAGTCATAATGAGATTTATGACATGGTTTCACATAGATAATGACATGACACTACATGTCTACATGTTAATATTTGGACCAAATTTCAAAACACTAACACACCTTGGAATTTCAACCTTTTATTACCACTATTTTAAATGGTCTACTTCTATTAAGTAGACAATTATTCCACATTGATTCCTTTTTTACTATATTGTATTTGTTGTTGGAAAAAATTAACAAAAATAATTCGAACTATTGACCATTTTCACATTTTAATTCAAACTACACTTTAACTTAGAATAACCAAAATATAGGGGGTAGTTGCTCATATTAGTTTAAGCAAGTAAGCAACCTACTAAACAGGTTAATTTATACACGTGGGACTCATTTTAACTTTTTTTTAATTGCATTTACTTCTCCTGCCTTTACCGTTCAGTTTTGAAACCATTTACTTATTCTTCGTAAATCATCCTCTTCTACTTTTATTTCATCTTCCTCTAACCTCTAGTGACCATCAAAATTTCATTTTTTTTTATTTCTCCTTCCAAAATTAAACCCATCACCCATGTATGTCTACATACTAGGAAGCAGGGGGGAACTAGTAGTAATTGATCTGATTTTCTGTAGAAGTTAATTTAGTGTAAGGAACTTAGATTAGGGGACTGATGTGATGTTGTTCTTGTTGTTGTTTTTTTTTTTATTTAGTTGGTCCGATCAAGTTGGGACATACTTGTGCCAATTTCGTTGTTTGTTCTTTTGTTGGTGGCATAAGTGTGGTAGTACATGACTACATGGTTGATGAACAATGTAATGGATGTTTGTAATTCATTTGAATTGAAATGAACAAGAACTGCAACTAAAATTTCAATGGAACATTAGAAAGAAGGAAATATATGATTGGATATCAAGGAAAGAATAAAAATGGAAATTTACAAAATTTGATGACAAAATTTGAAGATGAAAGGTCATGCATGTGAAATTGATATTTGATGAAGGCACTTTCACGGAGGAAACCCCGCAAAAAAAGACAAGATTGGTACTCCAATATAGTTTGGGTGGTAATAGGTAGGGTGAGTATGGGACGAGTACCCATACCGTTAGTACTAACGGTTAGGTTACCCAATAACCAATATTACTAAAAGTTCGGGTACTCAATAAGATATCTAATAATGATAATTAAACTTAATAATGTATATGACATCATTTAACACTAATTAACAACAATATCACATGATCTTGACCAAATTATTAATTAATAATATTGCTAATCATTGATATTATAAAGTGATTATGAAGTAAAGTAAGAGTTTAGATTTTAGAAAAACATATTTAAGTAAGGAAAAAAAAAACAAAAACTTGTTTATCAGATCGGATCGGGTAACAGTTAATTTTAAAATGATACCCAATGATCATACCCAATAACAAATTATCGAAAAGGGTACCTGCACCGTTTTAGTTATCAGGTCGGGTACCCTAATTTTCGGAACGGTTACGGATCGGGTTTTCGGTTTTTTGGGTAATTTTTCTCAGCCTTAGTAATAGGAGAGAGAAGTAATAAATGCAAATGAAAAAATTAAAGTGGGCCCCAAACATATAATTTAACCTGTTTAGCAGGTTGCGTACTTACTTAAACTAATATGAGCAACTGCCCCCTATACTTTGTTTTATTCTAAGTTAAATAGTACTCCGTAGTTTGGATTAAAATGAGAAGATTGTCAGTAATTCGAATTGTACTATTTGTTTATTTTCTTTGTTGTTTTTATTCCACAATTAATGTCACTTTATTATTTACTCCCTCCGTCCCCTAAAGAACGACCCATTTGGCCTAATTTTAGTCCCAAAAAGAATGAGTGATTGACCCATTTGTTTTTCCCAACATCTATTAAAATCACCAAATATACCAATATATCCTCAAATAATTTTGTCATGTAGCTCTTTCTCCCTATTTTACTCTTGTATTTTTTCAGATCTTTATGTCATCTCATCTCTAAATTTCTAAACTTTTTTTCTCTCTCCTGCCACCATTAATTTTTCTTGTGTTTTCCCATACATTTGTACTTGCAAATTATTGTTGACTTGTGTTTTATTTCCCATACATTCGTACTTGCAAATTAAGTTTCATAATACTCCGTATCTGCGAAATCAACCCAAATGAGTCGTTCTTTCGGGGACGGAGGGAGTAATTAACATTCATATGTTATAACTTTTCATTAACTTGAATTTCAAAAGTTTTTAAGCATTTATTGCAATTTTCTATTGCATCTCTCTTTCTATCCACCAATTTAATAATTGGTGTAGTGGTGATTGGGTCACGTGTTTGATTCCTGCACCCTCAATTAAGCCCTAAATCTGAATTAATCCTAAGGGTGAATTGAATTAAAACACCGAAAAAAAATTTCTCTCTTTCTATCCCCATATATTTTTTCCATTTCTCTTTTATGATTACTTTTTATTTTATTATTCAAACTTAAGGTAACGTTTTCAAAATCTTACTACGTACTTAAACTTAAGGTAATTTTTTCATTTTGTATTTTTTCCCCGTGTGCTAAATGAGTTATAATATACTAATGACCAATGGATATGAGGTGTCCAAATTCAATTTAGATGTCCATAAGTCAAGTCTAGGTATTGGTCGTCCAATGGTTTTTGACGAAGACTCTACTTTGTTAATTTGATGTAGGCACCTTTATAAGTTGTGAATTTAAATTAAAATCAACTTGTAAAAATAGACTATTTGTCTGTTGAATGGTAATAATGTTCTGGAATCGTTTAATGACCACATTCATCTTTTCAATTTGGTGCTCAATTGCTCATTAGTAACATGTATAAAATAAATGAGAAGAAAAAAATATTATAATAAAGAATAATATGTGATGGATAACAAATTGAAGAGTAAACTATTAAAGATCAATTTAGGCTAATGTTGGACCTTGGATCTAACGGATTTGGGTATGGGTCGGATTTGGGTTACACTAACTACATATTAATACTAAAGAAAATTAAATTAACAGCAACTTCTCTAGAAATTTAATGAACACGATGAACACGATGACAATTTGCCTTATGTAAAAACAAGATTGAAAGGTCGAGTTAAGTTGTTTAATCTTGCAGATGGGCCAAAGGTAATCAGTGTTTGACCATCCCCCCAAAGAAGGGTAAGAAAATTATAGGAATCGGTAAAGACCATGTGGGAATGAAACTCTCAATCAAAAGCCCATTGTAACCCATACATGCATGTCATTATATTGCATCCGCATGTAAAGCTGATGTACAGATCCCAAAGTTACTTCCGTTAATGATCCAATCCTCTAACAGGTCACCATTATCCAAAAACCATTCCGTCTCAGCTTGTTGAGTATCTTTGAACCAAGAACCATCTATTTGTAGAGAAAGTAAAGCACTCCCTTGGTTGAACAATTCAAGCTGAGCTATATAAAACCCAAACAGAGGAGAGGCACCACCATCACCTTTAGCAATAAAATGAAGGGGTTCTTCCAGAAGCCTCCGTGTTGACAAAGACTGCATGTGTGTCCATAACCTCTACATATTGTGAAGCAAACAATCGTGTAGCATTATAATCCCTTAAGATTTTGGAATTTCGACATAACCATGGACACCAAAGCGTATCGACGAAGGTACCTATTCGAGTACTAGAGGCCCATCCTAACTAATAAAAAGTCAGATATAATCTTGGATTCAATATGAGAAAGAAAGGTCTCCATTAAATTTAAAGTGAATACCAAGACATCCACCCCTCCAAACTGTTTGTGCACTAAAGTATATCCTAAAGAGATGTTGTAAATCCCCTGGTTCTGAATATAGAGATCACAAAACACATCTTGAATTGGAACACCTCTGTGATGAAGTTCTACCTTAATTGTGAGAGCATGATGTAGCAGTTTTCATAAAAACAACTTCCATTTAGGCTGTAATCGGAGAGACCATAGAACTTTCCAAAAATTACCTGTACTATAATTTGTGTTGAAGCATATCATAACTTGTTTTCACCGAGTACCTCCCCAACGGTGTACTAGACCAATAACGAAAGTCTTCCTATGTAGTATCAAATAACTCCATAGCTAGGATTTTTTTTTTTTTTTTTTACAGCTAATACAAAGAGACTTAGTCTCCATTTTTCAATAAACCTACAGACAAACAGTGAAAATTAGACATAAGATTAGTAATCATATTAAGAAGAATTTTGTTCCTTCGAGGTGCTATGTCCTGTTCCTAGAGCCATTTAAGCACACTTGATTCTTGACAGCAGATCTTCAAGTGCCAGATGTGCCTTCCACAAGCAATCTTTAGACCTTTGTGAATTGCAGTGAGCATACTATACTCTTCTTCCTTCTGAGCACACCACCCCTCTCCCTAATCCACAGTGGCATCACCATTAACCAAGTACCAGCACCAGCTTCTGCTCTTGCCTCTCTGTTTATTTCTTTGAACCTTCAAAGATGTAGTCTCGCACGTGCCTGAGCCAGAAATCAAGTCTATAGTACCCTTCCTTTGTTCTGCATTAGTATTGCTAAGATCAAACCCAGGGGGGCCTTCATAGTCCTGGTTGTGCTGCTTCACACTGCAGTCCTTACTGAACGGGTATCCTTGAAAGGGAATGCTTGCCCTGTGCTCCAAAATTTTAATGACTGCCCTTGGGTTTGGTTTAGAGTTTTTGAATAGGAGGTTATTCCTAGCTTCCCAAATACATTCCAGACCTGCAATAAAAGTTAGTAAGATTTTTTCCATGTACTTGTCCTTACCTCCTAACATTCTTAACCAGTTCTGAATCCAATCCTTGATTGGGATGTTATCTTGAAAAGCTACATTAATGCCTAGGTTGCAGCCTTTCCAAATGTGACCGACAAAGGAACAGTCCCTGAATATATGTTCGACTGATTCAAGGATGTAGCTTTCCTTGTTATCACTGTCAAGGCAGAGCTGGCAATTATGATTGCCCCCTAGCCCTCTTCTTTTTCTTTCACTCCCTACAGGCAAGGCTCCTTTCATTATTTTCCATAAGAAGGTCTTTTGCTTTAGAGTACCAGCCATTCTCCAAAAACTTTTCCAAATCCTACAATCAGAACCACTCTGAGCTTGATTTTGTTCGGAGCAATAATTTAATCCAAACAGGAACCTGTAACCACTCCTCATAGAGTAGGTGCCAGCTCGGTTTCCTTTCCACATTATTGCATCATCATAACCTGCTTCCAAGAGAGGTGTCTCCTGAATTTGTTTTGTGGTGTTGGCAGTGAACCACGAAGAGCATTTCTCTAAATCCCAGTCTCCATTTCCCTTTTTCAGGCTACTGACTGTATCTATTATGGGAGTAATTTGGTTCTTCCATACAGGTGGATTGCCCTTAATCCAGGGATGGTGAATTCTTGCTTTGCACCCATCACCTAAGGACCACATGCACCCTTTTTTCAGAACTTGCAGACCCCATTTGACACCTTTCCACCCACATGAGCCAGTATTTCTATTTTCCCACGAACCGTCAAAGAGCTTGATATTATCTATCCCATACTTGGGGCAAAAAACCTTACTGAGTAAAGAGTCAGTGTCATTTATAATGCGCCACCCTTGTTTAGCTAGGAGCTCTTGATTAAAGAACCGAGCGTCCAAAATTCCCAATCCTCCCCTATCCCTTGATTGCGTGAGATGAAACCATTTCTTCCAGTATACACCCTTACCTGTCCTGTTGTCGAGCCACCAGAATTTAGCCACTATGCTGTTAATTTTTTTAAGTATACTAACAGGGCACTTAAACACAGACAAAACATATGTGCCTAAACTAGTGAGAACCGATTTGATTAAGGTGAGTCTACCAGCATGTGAAAGGAAGAGAGAATTCCATGCATTTAACCTTTCTCTCACCCTATCTACTAGCCCACCAAAGATCTGTTGCTTGTTCACTCCAAAATCTGCAGGTATGCCCAGGTAGATCCCAAATTTGTTGCTCCTTTTGATGCCTAGTAAATCACTGTAATTTGTTGCTTCATTATCTTCCAAGTTAGGACTAGAAAGGAGAATTGATTTTTCTTGGTTGATCACTTGCCCCGAAGCCTTACAGTAGGTGTTGAGAGTTTCCTTTAAGGCTTGCACATATCTCTCCTTACCTTGTAAGAAAAAAACCGAGTCATATGCGAAAAAAAGGTGACTGATCTTTGGGGTATTGTGAGCCACCCTTAATCCCATTATATTTCCTTTCTCTTCCTCCTTCTTAAGAAGCCCAGATAAGGCTTCCATACAAAGGATGAACAAGTAGGGGGATAAGGAATCCCCCTGACGAAGCCCACATTTAGGAAGAAACTTTTCTTGTGGGGAGCCATTAATGATAACAGATAGCGAGACAGAGCACACAGTTCATGATTGTTCTAACCATCAAATCAGGCACACCAAACTTAATTAGAACTTTCTCTAAAAAATCCCATTTAATCCTATCGTAAGCTTTACTCATATCTGTTTTAACAGCCAACTTCCCTATCATTCCTTTCTTAGTTTTCCTAATATGTTCCAGTAATTCATGACCAATAAGGATGTTATCAGAAATGACACGTCCTGGGATAAAAGCATTTTGGAATGGACCAACCAAGTCACTAATCACTTTTCTCAATCTATTAGTAATGCATTTGGAGATAATTTTGTAAGAGACATTACACAGCCCGATTGGTCTAAACTTATCCATGGTTTCAGGATTATCACACTTCGGAATAAGAGCTAAATTGGTACAATTGAGTTCTTTTAAGATGTTACCTGATTGAAGTGCAGATTGCACCGCATCAATAACGTCTTCCTGAACCCACTTCCAATTCTGCTGATAGAAGCCCGCTGGAATCCCATCAGGCCCTGGGGCTTTCCACGGCTTCATGGAAAACAGAGCATTCTTGATTTCTCTTCTTGTGTACGGACGTGAGAGTAGATCTCTCTTATGCTCATGTGAGTTGCCGTGAAATTCCTTTGATGCTTTGCTCAATTTCCTTATTCCTATTAGCATCCGTGTCGAAATCGCCGCCCTTGTAGATTTCTCTAAAATATTTTGAAGCAAGCTCAGCAATGTCCTTTTCCTCAGTCACCCATTCGCCTTTGTCATCTTTGACTGCCTCCAATTTATTCCGTGCTCTTCTCCCTTTGACAAAGTTGAAAAAATACCTCGAACACGTATCCCCCGAGCAATTCCATTTTAATTTCGCCCTCTGCCTCTAATAGATCGCCATATTCGTAGAAAATTCCTTGAATTTCTCACTGATGCGCGTGAAATCCTCGTCCTTACCTTCGTTTTCCAGCACCAGTTGCGCTTTCAGTAAGTCCCTCTCAAACTTATCCCATTCCCCCTTCCATTCCTCCCTTTTATCAAGAGACCATTTTTTAATTTCCAATTTTGCCTTTTGAGCTTTCCTTGCCAGCTTAAACATTGGCGAACCTCTCTGATTCGCGTTCCAGGCTAATTGAGCCCTACTGATACAGTCGCTGTAGGACAAGCTCCATTGATCTAATTTGTAGATCCTTCTCTTTTTTTTTTATTTGGTTGATTTTGAAAGATAATTGGGGCATGGTCAGATAGTTGAATAGGTTTATGAGTGATAAGCGCATGTGGAAACTTGTTTAAACAGTTTTGGTTGGCGTAGCCCTTATCAAGTCTTTCCAAGACTAAACTATCCCCCTCCCTTCCATTAGACCATGTATATTTTGGACCCTCGTATGTTATGTCGTGTAGATCATTGAGCTCTTTCCAATCGTTAAAAAAACTTGCACCTCTTATGGTTTTGGACTTGTCTCCTAGTTTGTCTAATTGTGAGTCAACTTGATTAAAATCCCCTACAATAATGATTGGTAAGTTAAGGTTTGGGTTAATCCATTGATTGAGGCATTCCCAAACCTCCTTTCTATGAGAAGTGTTAGGTTCGCCGTACACCAAAATCAATCTCCATTTTCCATTAATTGACTCATTGACATCGACTACAAGGAAATTGACACATACAAAGACAACATTGAATAAGTTCTTGATTTTCCATCCTAGCCATAAGCCGCCACTAAGCCCTTTGGCGTCTACACCTTTATAATAATTAAAATCTAAATTTCTTAATCGATTGAAAACTAAATCTGAGTTACTTTTTGTTTCCGAAAGGAAAATAAAATCCGGTGCAAAATAACCAACAAGTCTTTTAATGTTAGGAATAATCGGGGTTGTTGGGCATTTAATTCCCCGACAATTCCAAATTAACCCGATCACTGTGAGGTGGTTGAATCGGGTCAACCACCGCAAGCCCTTCTCCTGCTTATTTTAGAACAATGTTAGTTTCGAAAGCAAGAAAAGATTTCGGCCCAGGCCTAGGCCTAGTAGAAGTTGAAGGCCCTGCTCTTGCTGCTACATCTTCAAAAGTCACGCGTTTCCCTTTCTTCCTTTTTCTTGCTATAAGTGAGTCAACATCATCGTCTTCTTCTTGTATAAATTGAATTGAGACGAGGTCTAGGTCAGAAATCGCCTTTCGCTTTAGGGGGCAATTTCCCTGCTTGAAGCGCCTCTTAATTTTCTCCTTCTTGAATCGTCGATTGCGCACCTTCCTTCCTCTTCGATCTCTATCACCCCATCTAGTGAAGATGATAGCACTGTCAGACATTGTTTCTGATGGTTGAGCAGCTTCAAATTCCTTGTTTGCCCAGACTTTGACCTCCAATTGTTCAATCCTAGGTTGCACCTGTTCTGGAATCATAGCAGGGGCTTCGACACTATTTTCCTCTAGAAGATCTTCCTCCTCGATATTAACTTGCTGCTCTCCTGCCCAAGGACTCATCGGTTCTTCTGGGATTTGACCAATTGGAAACCCATCGTTCTCCTCATTTCCTTGGTAATCCATGTGATCATAGGTTGGGGAATCCGGCTCTCTTATCTCTACTGCTCTTGGTTGATTTTGAGAGTCGAACTCTATGAAAAATCGCTGATTAAACCCTGCATTATCCATTCTCCTGCCTGCAATCTCATCATTTAACTCGACTCTTGACTGAATTGCGGAGCTCATCAAAAGATCGAATCTGAGACTCTCTATATTCGGGCCATACCTAGGCACAACATCCTGCATTCCCCTATTGTTCTGTAAATTGGGAATTTCTGGATGGTTTGGATTATCCCCTATCGCTGCTGCATTTCGGTATGGATCCTACCCCATATCACTCCCTTGTCTTGGACTACCATTTTCATTCCTTCCCTGCATTTCCCCTGAGTCCCCTGGATTTCCTTGTAAATTGCCCTGTTCCCTTAACTCCACGCCTTCCATGGAATTTTGCGGATAGTTTTGCAGAGGCTCACCCCCAAGGTTGACAACAGGGCCACTAAAAGGAGCTCCCCTGCTATTAACTCTAGTACCTGGAACAACAGATCTCCCCCCATTTTGGATTCCTAGATCGAAGTCCACCATAATGTCCGAGGCTCTAAAGGTTGGTGAAGGGGGGTGGTCATCGCCAAAGGTTTCCCTAGGGGTAATAGTACGTTCTGAGGCCGGGGTAGCTCTCAAGTCTAGATTAAACATCGAGAAGCCATCCTCGGACTCAAGAGTTGGGATGCCTCTTGATTGGTATTGCATCATCATACGACTAACATCTTGCATGATTAGATCCTCGTGTCTCCTACACCTAGAATGTTTATGACCTATCCTACCATATCTTACACAATATTTAAATAAGTTTTCATACCTTAGTTGAATCCAGATGAAAGCATCATCATCTAGCTTGAGAAAAAATCTTGGAATAAGCGGCTCACCAAGGTTTAACAGCACCTCGATTCGCAGGTAATCATTTCTAGGAACAAATTGCGGCTCGAAATCGATCTGGAACGGCATCCCAAGCAGTTCACCCACAGTCTCTGCCATGTGAGAATTTAGGTAATCGCAGGGGAGACCACATATTCTTACCCAAAACTTCGCCCTCCTAAATCTCACAGAGTGTGGAACCTGGTTTGGCCACCATGGCGCGAAAACCATAAGTGCACCATCAAAGCAGGCTTTGGTTTTAGTCAGGAGATCACTTTTGTCTTCCTCATTTGAACATTTGAAGACATATAAATCATTCATTTTAAAGACATCAATATAACCCCTTGTGTTCCACCTTAAATTTATGAAGTCACGGATGGAAGCAGGGCTCAAGGTGCGATAGTCTAAGAGGTAACCATAAACGCATTTTTGCCAGAAGGCCCTGCTCCCATCCACTCTGTATGGTTCTAGCTCAGCTAGTGCTGCTGACCTGTTAATATTCCTAGCACGATTAATTCTTTCTATCATTTTGGTGAAAGGAGTAACAGAGAGTTAAGAAGAGAGGTTGTTTAAACCAGAAATTAGGCAGTGAGCTGGTTGTGCACAAACTGCTGTTATATATAATAGCCACCATCACAAGGAGGCGTTTCCAATTCCTGTCTCGGAGCAGGCGACAATAGCGTGCAGATTAGCATTGGCTAATGTGTATTACCGCCGTAATTAATTGGTGGATTTAGAACCCCAAGGATCCTTAGATTTGGAATCCGTTAGAAGTAAACGCCGTTACTGAGAAGAAGGTTGAGGATAGAACAGGATCTAACGGTGATAGCAAAAACTTAATAGAAAAGGATATGGAAAATAAGCCGTTTACAAAAGGAATGATTACACAGCTCTAAAGTTATTGGCCTTTCTGAGTGGTGCCAATAGATGAGGCCAGATGGCAGCCCAGGGTAAATAAGTAGACCGGTTAATAGCCCTTGGCACAATTTACCCAAATTTATAATGATGAGTATGGGGGGAGAAACTAGGTGGAGTTATCCGAGCAGCCACCTTGACTAAAACACCCTTGAGGGCAGCTCTATTTCTAGAGTGAGAAGCTCTCTATTCTAGAGAGAGAACCTAAATTACGCCCATAGCTAGGATTGTAGACACATGCGCAAGCACAAACCAAGCTAAGGCTCCCTCTGTTTATATATATATATATATATATATATATATATATATATATATATATATATATATATATATATATATATATATATATATATATATATTTCAAAATTTGCACATTTCTGAGACACGATTTTGACCATCAATATTTTTAATGAGAGAATAGTAAAATTATGAAAAAAAATAATTTATAAAAGTAAACATTATGACGAATCCAACAACATATTATATGATCATATTTATATATTATATATTGGTAAAAAAATTAAGTCAATGATGACTTATAAATAGTGGAAAATCTCAACTCTAGCTTAAATTATATATATATATATATATATATAAAACGAAGGGAGTACTCCATAAGTGTCCCACCCATTTAGTTGTGGATGGATGAAAAAGCTGACAATATAATATCCTGTATTGTTAAGTAAAATTTCGGGTTTGAACTCAGGAATGCTACCATTGACCCAATTAGTCGAATCGGCCCATTACCTATTTTTCAATTGCAACCCTGTTGTAAAATAGTGTCTAGCTTAAGTAAACCACGAAGGTCATATGAGTAACAACCACAAAACCTGGACCAACTGTTAGAGATGTTGGAAAGAAAGGTCGTGTGCGCACTGAAAACTTTAGAAACTAGCTGATGTGGGTTTGTAACAAATCTCCAAACCTGTTTCATCTACAATGCCTTATTTAAGGAAGACAAGAAGCATCGAATTCCCAAGCCGTCTATGTCACGAGGAAGACGCATAGCCTAGAAGAAGCGCATGAGTAAAGAATCAATTGATTTGAGGTTGTGGGTCTTGTAGCCTTTTGAGACGCTGGCTAGATTGATTGCAGTTATAATTTTGGGCTGAATTACTTGTGCGGTTAAAGATAGGCCCAATTACATGGCCTAAATCCATAATCGAAGTATTCCATTCGACTTTGGACTCATTTTTTACTCTGTAATTCACAATAGACGCAAATGAGAGTGGAAAGATGTTATGCAAATTGCAAACTATACAATAAAAATGTCAGATTGTAGATAAAGTCAGCCCACTTTCATTATAAATAACCCACTATTTTGGCAGAAAAATTTCAATGTTGGGAAATTATCATTAAAGTCAACCTCTATTCTTTCTCATTATAATATTTATATTCAAAATATTTTTACAAGTTTTGTTGGTCCTTTATTAACCCACATTAGAATTTATTATTATTATTATTATTATTATTATTATTATTATTATTATTATTATTATTATTATTATTATTATTATTATTATTATTATTATTATTATTATTATTATTATCAATGTTAATAAGTTTACATCTTGTAATTTTTTGGTCATTTGTCTAAAATGGGGAAGCCATTAACGATTAGGAAAATTTGTGAGGAAGGTTCTTTAAGTAAAGCTTTTGTGACAAAGGCCCTTATATAAAAAAAAAGGTGGCACAAAAGGTCCTTATATCATGTTTAGGTTGTAAAGAGTGTCCCTTGACCATTTTCCGGCGTTGACTTTTTTTATTTTCAGGCCAAAAAAAAGTCACATCTAAGTTCCTTTTTTTTCTCTCCCTCCTCTTTTCCCTCGTTTTCCCCTTTTTTCCCCCTATTAAACCCTAATTTTTGAAAACAATTAACAGTTTTAACACTAAAACTTCAATTGTAATCCCATAAATTAAAATTGAAGGCTATTTAAAGTAATTCACGCCTAATTCTCCCCATAATGAGATAAAACAGGGGAAAAAGGGAACTTAGGGTCTGTTCACATTTACTTAATTTCAGTTCAGTTCAGTTCCGATCAGTTCAGTTCGGTTCAGCTCCAATAAGTTCAATTCAGCTCAGTGCAGCTCCTAATTTTCCTCTCTCAAAATATTCAGTTCAGTTCAGTTCATCTCAGCTCAGTTCAGTAAATGTGAACATACCCTTAATAAGTCACGTGCTTTACATGTGGCTTTTTTTGACCGGAAAATAAAAAATCAACGCCGAAAAATTGTCAAAGGACCCTCCTCACAACCCAAACATAATATAAGGACCTTTTGTACCACCTTTTTATAAAATGATCTTTATCACAAAAAGGTCTATTTAAAAGGATCTTCTTCACAAATTTGCCTAACAATTATGTATCTTTTCAGCATACAAATAATGGGCCTTAAAAGCTTGTATGTCAATTTCAAATATTGAGACGAAGCTTGTATGCTTTATTTTCTAATTTTCTCCATCATAACAAGTGCTTCATACAATAGTAATTAACACTTATTTAAGTTGTAAAATGAGGTTGCTAGTTCCTATTAAGTAACCTTTGTTGGAACTATAAATTTTTTGCATGAATTTATCAATCCATTTAGAAACTATTTCTTGTTTTTTTCATTTTTTTTTTTGTGTGTTTAGAGAGCCACAAAAGCAGAGGGGCTGGAATCGAGAAGAAAGCTCTAACCACTTGAGCTATTCCTCACTCTATTTAAAAAAAACTTATTCTTGCTAAGTAAGTGGAGATGATGTGAGTAAACCAATATCTTAATTTCGAATATTGCTTAGCAATATAGAATAAGAATAATCATTGGTATAAAAACACACATAAATACCGACATGCAATTTCAAAGTTATAAAATATTAAAACAAAACAAACACTTTTTTTTTTGTTCTCCACTTCTAGACTGGTCCGCCTACTCCATATAGATGTAAGAAAAAAAATAATTCGTCATAAAAAAAAATTCTTAGTGAAAAATAAAAGTCCTTCAAGAACATGATAGAAAAAAAAAATATATATATATATTGATTGTTTCAAGGTTCAAAGCACCAAGATTAAAGAAGGTCCCTACTCTTATCCCTCAAAAACAAGCAATGATGGCTATAATGTGGTCGTTTGCTTGCTCATGAATTGAACACTTTGGGTTGAAGTTGGGTTTACTATGCTCATGGATGATATCATGCACCTACACCAGCTGTCTCACTTGAGAAAGACAAATCTTATTCCCTTCTTCACCTAAAGTCAATATTTTTGGGTCATCTTCAATCATGTAATATAATCCTCGATCTCTATGATATGATATGATATCCCCCTCTTACGTACGTAAGATACATAGTGGTATTTTTTTTTTTTTCTCTTTCATATAGATGTTGGATGCAGTCGTAAGAGATATGTATAATAAGGCAATGTTGGAACCCAATGTGTATCACTTGTGAGTGTCCCACATTGGAGAAAGAGGAGAGGTGGTTCCACTTTATAAGGTAGAGGAGTAACTCCTACTATTGCCAATTGGTTTTAGTATGGAAGCTCCAAAGCCTTGTTTGTGGACCAAACTCTCCTCCTCCTTGTTCGGGTTGCCTAGACCCATTTCATATTGTTTCATATAGTTAAGTCGCCACACACCAACAACCACCATACACCAACAACCCCATCATCGCATATCGCCTCACCTACATCAAAGAAAGTGTTCGCAAGAATGGAGGAATTTTGTTCGAATATTTGCTGAAAATTTCAACAAATTAGTTTAGGGCTTTAGTTTCGTCGGATTCGGATTGCAAAATTAAGTTGTTAATTGTTGTTTTCGTTTTGAAATTAAAGATTTGGTTCGAAACAATAGAAAACCCTAATTTTTTTCCCCAATTTGATTTTCATTGTTAAATTCATCAATTTTGGTTTATTAGTTTGAGATTAAATACACAAAACTTGTTTTAATTGTTGTTCCAATTAAAATTTGCATGAATATGCATTTAATTTTGGTCGAAATTTTTCCAAGCTAAGGAACGACGGTGGTGCGCGGCACATTTAGTGGCTAGGTGCGGTGGTTTGCTAGGCGCGGTAGTTGCTGGGTGCGATTCGTGGGATGGGTGCTGTTCGTAGGGTGGGTACGGTGGCTTGGGTGAAGTCCGGTGGCTGGGGTGGGGTTCGCCGGGTGGTTCGCTGGGTTTGGAGGAGAGAGGGGTTGGTGGTGGGTGGGTTTGGAGGAGTAAGGGGTTTATTTTTAATTTTTTTAACAGATTTTTTAGCAAAAGTTAACGGTGTTAACTTTAGGATTAGTGGAGGGTTACATCGTACACACTAAAGGTAATTTGGGGTTACAGCGTGGAATTTTGAAAATGGGTGGGCACAGCTTAGAAAAGTGAATACCTCAAGGGTACTGTGTAGAAAAACCCCTTGTATTTTTTTCATTCTTTGGGAAGCCTTAACTTTTAGAATGTCAACTCTTTAGAACAAAATACACTTAAATTGGTACTAGTCCATTGTAGAACATTAAAGAAACAAACTAATTAACATAAAAAAGAGCAATTGAAAATCCAAAGAGTTTGTTTCATTCTCAACAGAATTTGCTTAATTTAGAAAGTTAACCCAACTTACAAATGACAAAAGAAGAAACAATCTTGATCCAAACAAAAAGTTCACTTTAATTTGTACAACCATGTCAAATTCGTGATTTCTTGCATCAGTCTACATCACCAACTAACTTCTTATTGTTTGTTACTTAATTTGCAATTGGTATAGTGACTATAATTGACTATATCCTAATAATACACCTATAATAAGCCTATTGCATGTGAGAAATTATTACAATCTTCAAAATATTTAAGTTTAATATGGTCCCAACCGACTAATCCGAAAATGAAATTTGGGACATTCCTTCAATGTAATTAATGATTTTTGCAATAATATTGATTTTATTTGAGTCTATGTAACTCAATGTACGTTGTAAACTAATTTATGAAAATTTCAAAAGGTAAATTTATTCATTAATTTGTTTAGTAATTCTATATCATGAGGAATGAGAGGGGAGTACTGAATATTAGGGGTGAGCGTGGGACGGGTACCCGTACCGTTAGTACTAACGGTTCGGGTACCCGATACCCAAAATCCCTAAAAGTGATATTCATATCCCGAACCGATAAGTTCGAGTACCCGGACTTCGGGTACCCGGATTTTCGGATCGGTTATCGGGTACCCAATAAGATATCCAATAATGATAATTAAACTTAATTATGTAGTTACTATAATATAATTTACCACTAATTAACAACAATATCATATAATTTTGACCAAATTATTAATAATATTACAAATAATTGATATTATAAAATAATTATATAGTAAAGTAAGAGTTTAGATTAAAAAAAAAAAAGATTTAAGTAGGGAAAAAAGGCAAAAAAAAAATGCTTATCGGAACGGATCGGGTAACCATTAATTTTAAAATAATACCCAATAACCATACCCGATAACAAATTATCGGAACGGGTACCCGAACCATTATGATTATCGGATCGGGTACCCTAATTTTCGGAACGGTTACGAATTGGTTTTTCGGGTTTTCGGGTAGTTTTGCTCAGCCCTACTGAATATAATACAAGTAGGTACTAATTTTTTGTGGCTTTGCGAGCTATTACCTTAATTATCTAAGGAAATTATTACAATTTTCCTATTACCATGAGAAAGTCAACTTTATGAGCATTGACTTCTTTGTATTTGTTGATTTTGAATTGTAAATTTGCATGTGTAGCTCAATCTTTTTTATAAAAAGAAAATTAATTAAATACTATATCCTGCTTTCTCCCTCTTTTCCTTCTTAATTACTTAAATCCATCAAGGAATGTATATGTATGATCTTGTTATCCTGTTATCATAAAGGTCTATTACAGAGTACAACTTAAACATCAATTTCGTCATAAATTACTAAAACATGAGTGAATGGAAAAAATGTAAATACTACATATCATAAAGGTCTGTTATTACTTAAACACCAATTTTGACATAGTTTCCAAAATCAGAAGTAATTTGAAAAAATATAAACCAATCGTTTAAAAGTAATATAACGATGAAAGTATTATAGTAGATGGGGGAGAACACTAGGAAGAGAAGCCCAGAAGGCCACAAATCAGAGCTCGTAGCAAGGTTCCATCCTAAAACCAATTGACAATAGGAGTAGTCTGCTTGGGTTAGAAACTGAAATTCCTTTATTTTTCTTTTTAAATATGTGACAAACACTACTCACACTTGCACCTAACAATCTTCCCCTCTAGTGTGAACCTATACACTCCCCCTTGAGTAGATTCGCATCCAGAACCTACAAAGCCCAGCTCTAAGGCAAGGTGGCACTCACAAATGGTCCTTAATGCCATGAGACTTAACACAGATCATGCCCTTATCAGATGGTGTGATCAGATCAAACCTAGCTCTTTGTTATAACATATGGGGGAGAACACAAAGAAGATAAGCCTAGAAGCCCACAAATTAGAGCCCACGGCGAGGTTCTATCCTAAAACCAATTGGCAATTGGACGAGTAGCCCGTTTGGATTGTTTATAAATGGAAAGCCCTTTACTTTCTTTTTCAATTTGGGACAAACACTACTTACACTTGCAACTAACAGAAAGAAATTTGAAAGGATTCCCAACCATGGGTATGGTGCAGTGGTTTCTCTGATCTCAAAGAGCAAGGAAGAGATGAGGATGGATATTTGATTTGGAAAATTTACTTTGGGAATTATGTACTTGTAGAAGTTATTAGAAACTATGTGTAAGATTTTTTTTTTTTTTAGTATTAGCTAGGCTCTACTCTGCTCTGTTGACATTTGCTATGCCTCCGGAACTACTCTGCTTTGCTGCATTTGCATTATCCTGCACTGCTCTACTCTGTTTCAAATTCCAATTGGTTGGGTCTTAGTTCAGGTTCAAATTGTTTTCAAGTCTGAGTCAATTAATTGTTGGTTAAATTAGGTTAAGTGCAAGTTTAATTAGGCGTAAGAGAATATAAGCTAAGGTTAAATCAATTGTTGATTAATATTGAGGCGAGCTACAGCTCATGGCCTCATGCATGCACTAGTGTCTCCTATTATTCAATTACATGTTGAGTTTAGGTCATTGCTGATTTAAGTTGGTTTATCAAGTCAAATTAGTTTTTTACCACCCTAATCCACAATTATAAATTAAATTTACATAAAAGTATTTCAACTATATATCTCTATTAAATATCAACATGATTACTAATTGTGTATGAAAGGCTAACAAAAGTATAAATTACATTGAGATAATTTGTACTATAAGCTAGCCATGGCTAATATAATCCAAGGAAAAATTGTAATTCTTGTTTTTACTCATATGTCCATTTACTTCCACTTTCCTATGTAAATGATTAATAACAAAAAATTCCAAAAGTAAAGAATATTGAATTTGAACTTATTGAATGCCAATACAAAAATTCAAGCTAGCCGCTAGCTAGCACTATATCAATAGCCGCATCAACTTTAAACAGATACATAAAGGACAAATTGAATGTTACAAGAAAACACATAGTTCAATGTTTAAATAAAAACATGAAATTAGAAAATGGACAAATAAAAAATAATTAATTAAATTAAATTACAAAATTAACAAACATAGGCTGACAAAAAAGAAGAATAATCATGTGCTAAGCAATATGAAGTACTAAAGCTAAGGGGTGACTTTCAAGGGCACGCTTTGGATTGAATCAAGGAGACAGGACCACTGTTGGGTCCTCACTGCTTTCATAAGAGAATGTCTCGTGCAATGATATTTTATTATATTAATTAATCTCTTAATTAAACCCAATTATTGTCGTATCGTATTATACGACCTTAAACTAATCAAAATACGAGTGATAATACAAACCCTAGACATTCGTTTAATTTATATTTAGTGAGCGTTTGTGGTTTTGCACAAGTTTTTCAGAAGTACCAGTTATCGCATTATTGTTTGAAGTAAACAAGTAATATTAGTAATAATACGCTGTCAACACTGACATTTTAAACGACCATATTAATGGTTTGAACAATCGATCGTATAAAATGAGAAAATTTAACTAAGTAGTCAGAAAATTATAACAATAATTAAACATAAAGTATAGCAAGAACAAGAAAGTGAACCTTTTCAAGTACACTAGAAAATGCTCATATAATTGGTAAAAAGATTACATAAAGGGACATAATCACTTTTCTGACCTCCCCTTTTTCATAATCATATGTGCTATAATTACTTAAACTTTTCACAGATCAATTGAAAAAGGTCACTACTTTAATAACTTGACTAATAACTAAAAAAAAATAATAACAATTTCATCCCACCACTACAAATTACTAAAATACCCCCCAAAAATTATAGGTAAAATTACAAAAATGTTCACCTGTTTTTGATGTTGATTTCCTCCTTATCACTGAGATGTAACAGAGGGAGCAATGATGATGACTATAATATCAATGATGACAATAATCATGAAATTATGGGGATATGATGTAGGGTTAAATTGGTCATTTCCCTTGATTTTTTTTTTCTTGGGTTTTTCAATAATTAAAAGTAGATCAACTTTTGGGAAGTACATGAAGATGATTAGGGTTTTGTAGTGAAAATTGAGGGTTAAAAATAGTAGAATTATTTGTGGGTAATTGCATGGGAAATGGCATGGATGAAAATTGTAGGTTAATTGAAGGAAAAAGATGATTAGTAGAAGTATTAGGAGAATAATGATAATGATTATCAACCTTATTATTACTATTATTATTATTACCTAAAGTTTCTAAGGCTTTGACTTGGTTCCTAAGAAACTTAAGATAATTAGCAGCTTCATCAAGCATTGAGGCAGTATCCATCTTACTACCACCAGGCACTAGCTTTTGCAACACTCTTAGCCTCTCACTAATCCTCTCCCTCCTTTGCCTCGCCGCGACGGTTTGTGGATCACTTGATATCCTTACATTCTTCCTCTTAGGCCTCTCCACTAAATCCACCCCAAAATTCACCGGCCTAAAGGCGGCCGCCCTGTATATCATCTCTTTCATTTGTTGAATTGCTTCTGCATCGGGTTCCTCGATTGAGGAACCCGATGAACTTCCTTGTTGGAAGCTTATGTTCGATGAGCCCTTATGTCGGCCTGACCCATACTTCTCAACATTGTTGTTGTTGTTACTGCTGCTGTTGTTGTTCTTCTGTCTCTTACTGGGTCGCAAACTTGGCGAACAAGAATTTTCCTGGGTGATCCTGAATGGAGGAAACTCCTGAGGATCACCTTGGAAATCTTGTTCAATATTATTACTCCTCTTCTTAGGCTCATTATCATTATGATTTTCACCATTGTTGGAATTATTAAAATTGAAGAAATTTCGACAATCCGAAAAAATCATAGAAATACCATCATCTTCAACTGAAGTATCAGTATTACTATTAGTACCTGATAATAAACACTCAAAGGATTGTTGATCAAAAGAGTTATTAGCTGATGAAGTACCCTTATTATTAGTCGATTTATCGAACGGTTGAGATTGATGAATGATGTTGTTCGAAAAAGGACTAATAATCATAGGAAGAGAAGAGCACATCTGATTATTTCTTGGTGCACCTTCATTATTCCAAGGGATTATTATTCCTTGACCATCATTCTCTTCTTGATGAAGCTCTTCATGGATCGGATCTAAGATCAAAGTTGAAATCGATCTCGATGTTTCGATACCGCATTGTTGATGGTAAATGTTGCTCCATTGAGCCATACTTGTACAACCATCCATTGAATTTCTATCAAAACATACAATATAATGACATATAATTAGTACTTACTAATAATATTATGACATGATCAAAAAAATAATTAACAAAAAAAATGTACTTACTTATTTTTAAGATTTAAAGTTTGCAACTTTAATGATTTGGATGAATGATGAAAAGATGAGCTTGAATTGTTCTTCTGATCTTTTTTCTTATCAACAACGGCATTAACAAATTCACTTTTCAAATTGTATTGTTTTTCCTTGAATGATGATGTTATCTGATGAAAGAACATTGGAAAACAGAATTTCAACGTCAGCCATGGATAACCAACTGTTTCATTATGTTTATATTATAAAAATGCAATTGTACAAACAAGTACCGATTGTTGAAAGTTCCGTTTAGAACTAATAGTTACGTTGATATACAATATAATTTGAACTATTGCATGTGATAATATAACTAAATCTAAGCGGTCACGAAAGAATTACGGTGATAGTGTAATTTGAAGTGCAGTAATGATGGATAGAAATTATTACCTTTGATTGAACAAGAAGTTGCTAGACGGCGAAAAATTGGCTTTTCTTTGATGATATATGTAATTTTTTGATGAATTATTTTTTTTTATTGACAAAGTTTATAAACTAGAGAAAAGAGAGTTGAAGAGGTGATATTTATATAGAGAAGGCCAACTAGAGTTGAAGTGATGTATATAAATATTGAGAGGGAGACTATATTAATTGCACCCAAAATTAAAATAAAATAAAATAATATATTATATATAATAATATAAAATAAATTGAAAATAGGAGAGAGAAAGAAGGGGTGTTGATAGGAAAAGATAAGGGGATTTTGGGTCAGGTTGGTGGGATAGTTCAAGGAATTCTTTTTTTTTTTTTTTTTTTTTTTTTTTTTTTTTTTTGCAGATGAGGAGCACAAGATAGCAGAACCAACTATTTGAATCTTTGTGATTTTTGATAGATTTGAATTATTTTTATTCTATGATTCTTTCAAAAATATTCTTGCTTCTTTTTTGATTTGGTTAATGAGCTGAAAATCAGTCAGGATTACTAGGGGTAGATCAAATTTTAAATGTACCATTATAAGATACCTCTGCCATTTCTTTACTAGCTAATTACCCTGATATTTATTTGCTTAGTTTAAATTTATAAGGCAAGCTTAATTTGAAAGTCGACAAATTGAAGTGTAAATGGTTACGAAAGGCGATATATAAGGGATGAATTCTGGGAATACAATGTACAAAATTATAGAGTAGTAGATTTTATGTACTTCCTCTGTTCTTTTTTACTTGACCTGTTTCTTTTATCACGCTTGCCCATGCAAAACTTTAACGATCAATAACTTTAATTCTCTATAAGTAAAAATTGTAAAATTTGCATATTATGTTAGTAATTATTGAGATGAATTAAAAAAGATCTTACATGAATATATTTTTCCTTGCATACTATTCACAAAAGACGGTCAAAGGAGAAAAAATAAATAGTGTAAAAGTCAAAGCGGGTCAAGTAAAAAAGAACTGAGGAAGTAGTATTTTGTGATTTATACCTTTACTATTAAAAATCTGCCCAACACTACACTAGAAATCATAAAGGTATGGCCCTTAGTCCTAATTGATACAGTATAAAGAGCTAAAGAAGTGTTAGTTGTATTACTAAATACATGTTCATGTGGTTTATTATCCAAAAATTAAAGGAGCTAGAACTAGTGAGGTTACATTATAAGCTTGGAACTATACCATTCTTGTTTCTTTACCATGTTATTAAATAATTTTTTGACATCCTTTATAAGCTAGTTGGCCTTTAGATTTCTGTTAAAGGAAAAACCTAAGTGATTTAATAACACGTTATAACTCATGAACAAAAAGTTCTTCTCTTAAACTTTCAGTGATCTCAATTCTCAAAGGATAATGTGTTTTTAAATATCATAGTAATTGTATGTACTGATCTTTTGTATTAAACTAATATTTATAAGTCTACATTCCTTGTTGAGATAAGAATTTCATTTTTGCTTTAACAATGAAAAATACATATATTATTCCACATACAACAAATAAACAAAACCAAAAATATCTCTTCATCGCCGTGATATTATAATAGGCTGGGTAATGTTATATGCTGCATATAAGCATTAGTTGCATTCTCTAAAATGATACTTCATATTTAAAAATTTATGACAAAATTATGAATAGATCGGTGTATTTAATGATTAGTTATTATCGATCTTTCTTTTAGTTTCTTACATGCAACCCTAAAGACGACATATAGTATTTTCCAGTTATAATTTGCATATTTAGAAAATTATATATATATATATATATATATATATATATATATATATATATATATATATATATATATATATATATTTTTTTTTTTTTGAAACCTAGAAAATTTTATATTTATAGAAGTGTAACTAGTTGGAGAAAGTCTGATCTCCTTTTGGCTGCTCATCCGATGCCTTTGGCTCCACTGTAAAGCCAGAAATAAAAATTTAAATATTATTTTTATTATTTTTGTTACAGTGAAATAAAAGTGGCTGACTAAGGTGGGGTATCTTTGCAGTAACAGAGTTGCCACTCTTTTCTGTAAAGGCTTTTTTCTATTAATCATAGTTTTAATCATAACACTAATCAGTAATCTGTTGTTGTAAAGTTACTGTTATATTTAACCAGCTTTTCTCACTTTTGAGTATTCACTTTCAACTCTTTTTTTTCTCGACAATTACTCTTATTTTTGTACAACACCCTATGCATCCTTGTTTGACCATCCCACTTTTGGTTTAATTTCACATTCATCTATTGATTCTAGGTTGTTTTTAGTATGCTATTATGTTTAGGCCTTGTTTAATTACAACCCCGATATATTAGCATTGTTAATTTTTGACTCGATATGTAAAGCTATATAATACCAACCTATATATTTTGTTTAAATGCAAACTACTTGAAATTAATAACAAATAATTGAATTGGCTTGATATTAATTCAATTTTATTGATATGTAATTGATTTATACTCAACTCAAACAAGATTAGTCCTGAAAATATCCTAAGTTGTTATTTTTATTCAACTCACTCTTGCATGTACACAAATGATAAATCATAAGAATATTAGGTCACAGTAAGTAATTCAATTACAAACTCTCACTATTGAAGGAATTCCAAGTAACTTTCAAAACGGAGATTGTGTATAGGAAGAACACACATACATGTCGTGTTTAAAATGACACATTACCTTGGAAGATTGATCATATTAGATCACTCCCAAGATAATGTCAATTAAACACCAATATATAGATGACTAGGGTAGATTCATGAAAAAAAAACCCTGGTAAAAGTGGTCTTCAAAGCTTACTAACATCATAATTCTGGAAGAATAATGAATAATCTTTTCAACAATTAGGCCATGTACTTCTTTTGAGTTATTATGCTCTGCTCTGTCTTGCTCTGTTATACTCTGAAGAAATCTGCTCTCTTCTACTTATTAACCCCTGCTCTGCTGAGAAACTCAAATGAACAAGACCTTACATGGTTAAGCTAGAAACTTCTAGTGAATTCACATAATCATAAATTAATAGCATTAAAAGTATGGACTCAAGGCCAATTTAATCCAAATTTAGTTGACAAAATTAAATCCGATTATATGACTCAAACTTGAATGAACAAACACGATTTGCTAACCCGATTGACAGTTGATGATGAGCTACGTTTCAAACTTATTGACTGTTCTTTAAGACAATAATAATGTAACAATATGACCTACTTGATCAAGTAATCCTCTAAACCAAATTGCACTTCCTACATTTTGACAAGGAACCTAAATGCAAAAGGTATGGTCTCTCACGCTTCCGAATCAAATAATTCAATCAATTCTTATTTCCTAACCATCCATTTTCCTCATATTCTTATAATATAAAATATATATAAATATATTTTTATTTGTATTAGATGATGTCAAAAGTGAGAATTATTGTAACAAAAATTGAGGAAGTACTTAATTAACTAGTTGAGAATTATTTTATGCTTACTACATAACAAACTTGACAATTGTTAGTGAGATGCGAGCAGAGAAGCAGAGATAATTGTCAGCATATATAGAAGATAGCACATAAACCCACCACTTGCTCCTAGGAATTTGTCTTTTCACATTTTATAATTTTCATTTTTTTTCAATCAAATAATGTTAATTCAATAATATAGAATATCATGAAATATCATGATTATTATTTGTATTAGTATTTTTCTTTTTCCCTCAGTCCCAAAATAATTGCTTAATTCTATTTTATTTGTAAGGCAAAAGCTAATTAGCGCCCCCGGGACGTTAAATAAGAGAATTAAAGTGGAAATATTAGAGTAAAATTAACATTAATATAATTACACCGAATAACGTGTGATTTTGTCATGCATTCCTAACTTAATACCATTTCAACCAATATAATTACTCCTTATCTAACGCCCCGGGGCGCTCGTTAGCAAGATCCAAAAATTGACAAATTAAATTACAAATGGGGTGGAGATTGGAGAAATACATCTGACACAAACCCACAATTAATCTTTATCATTAGTGTAATAAGGTAGACCTTGTCATTATAATTAGGAAAATGATAAATGTAGCTTTTAGGTTGCATATATAAGAAATTTTTAAGTAAAAGTTTAAGAATTATTAGGCATTAATAATAATGATCGGTGTGATTTTGCATAGATTTTCTTAACTTCTGACATTTTAAAATATGATTTTAATGCTTATATGGATCTTGCTAACGAGCCTCTCGGGACATTTGTGTGGGATGTATTTCTCCAATCTCCACCCCATTTGTAATTTAATTCGTTAATTTTTTGTGACTCATTCAGATTACTGAATTGCTTTTCTTATTATTATTAGGGGGAAAAAAAAAGCACAAATTGGGTAATTTTGAGGTGTTTCACATAGGAATGTAATTAAGATCCACCCCACATGCAAGCCATTACTATTGGTTACAGCTGATTTTGATTAGGTGACTTGTCTTAATTTGCAACTTTGGAAGAATTGCAACAGATTTTGTATATTTATAATTTTATAAATGCAATTTGTTGTTTACACGACCTCTCGACCTTCCAAATTATCAATAGTCAACTCTAAGAGTGTTTCTTATAAGGATGGGCCATATAAGTGTCATTAGATTATTTGAGTTAGTCTAACTATTACTTTGAGTTAGTCTCATTAATAAAAGCATGTGACAATTCTTGTACCACACCAAGGGTGTGTTCTCTTCAGCTCATCTCCAATCAATTCAGTTCACTTCCTAATTTCATTCCTTCTCATAAACAATTTATTTCAGCTCAGTTCAGTTCAGCTCAGCTCAGCTCATTTCAGCTCCAACTAGTTCAATTCAATAAGTCAGAACAGGCCCCAAGTGGTATATACAAGGACAATGATTTCGTGCAACTTTGTTAAATTAGGCCCTTAATTCAAAGGTACACATGGTTTTTATTAACTAAAATTCGTTATTAAATTATCAACTTAAATAATGACAAAATTGAAGATTAAATAATTGGTCAATAAATCTTCTCTTATGAATATTGAAAAATTTTCTTTTAAAAAAAAATCCGTTCACAAAATATCATAATTTTAAGATCCCTTTTTAATTAGGTGCCTTGTATAATCGCCCACCTTTTATCAGCTCATAGCTAACTTTAAAACAAGTAAATTATTCTCGAGTGAATTTACTATTAGAGGCCTTGGTAATTATTAATTATGTGTTGGTTGCTTCCTTTAATCATATTCTGTCGGTTTTCAAGATTCCTTCTACTATCTGTGATCGAGTGAATTCGCTTCTTGCTCGATTTTGGTGGAAATCTAACAAAGATTCCAAGGGTGTAGCCTTGGCATCTTCTGCGGCGATTCACCTCCCTAAGGGTCAAAGGGTGTGGGTATTCGTCATCTTCGTTCGTTTAATCTGGCCTTGCTAGCCAAGGAAACTTGGAGGCTTAGGCTCAATCCTCAGCTTTTAGCATCTCGGGTCCTCAAAGCTAAATACCCTTCCTTGTTTTCCTCTAACCCTTCTATTACTTGTCATCGTCCGTCCTGGGGTAGTCGTGGTTTGGCGGAAGGGGCTTTAGCTTTTCTCAATTAAAGGGTTGGCTTGGAAAATAGGCTCGGGGGAAAATGTTCGCATTCTTCAACTGTTGGGTGCCTAATGTCAAAATTGTTTTTAAGGACTGTATCCCTGAACAGGATCGTCCGCTGTTAGTTGAGTTGTTACTGCCAGGGTCAGGTGCGAGGGATGCATCCAAAGTTAGGCATTTATTCCCTACTTCTGTAGCTTCGGCAATTCTTAGTTTGGAGAGACCGCTACAGAAGATTGACGACTTTGCGTATTGGAAATACACAAGGGATGGTTCCTTTTCTACTAAATCTGCCTACTCCTCTATCCTTGCTCAATCTCTACCCCTGTCTACAACTTCCATTCATTCTTCTTGGTGGAAGAGGTTATGGGGTTTGCCTATGCTTCCAAAATGGAAATTACTGGCTTGGAAGGTCTTACATAATGAGCTTCCTATAGCTGGAGTTTTGATACGTAAAGGCGTTTCGGTTGATTCATTGTGTGTATTTTGTCATGATTCATCAGAATCGGGGGCACATTTATTTCGGGATTGACCCTTCTCCCGGCGTCTGTGGGATTCTATTTCTTGGGGTTCACTTCCTAGACCTGATGATCCTCTTCCTTTTCATGTTTGGTTTACGGGTCTCATTTCAAGACATGCTAAAGCAAAAAATTGGCCTGATCTTGATTGGTTTTTTCAGGATCTGTTGGGCAATCTGGTTAACCTGGAATAATATTAGGTTTCGTTCGGCGGTTTATTCTCCAGTGTATGTCTTGGAACTTGCTTTTGATTGGACTGATAGAAGTAGAAAGGCTTGTGATTTATTAGATTATTTTGAGAATCTTCCTCATGGGTTTACTTGTTCTTCAATAAGTCAGATTCTTTATGGCAATCTTCAAACGCTTCCTGTGATATTGTTGTGTGCTTTGATGGTGCTTGGGATTGCGAGAATCATAATGCAGTTACAGGGTGGTGTTTATGGGATCCCATTGGTTCTCAGTATGTGGGGGGTGGTGCCTGGGCTTGCATGGCAAGCTCTGCGGTTCATGCTGAGTTGCAAGCTTGCCTTTTTGGTCTTAAACTTGCTTGTCATTGGGGCTTTACGAGAATCATTCTTCTTACTGATGATCATTCCTTGGCTGCTTGTTGAGTCTGGCTCTTCTGATATTTCGGTAATATGGATTGTTCAGGAGATAAAGAAAACCTTATCTTCACTTTCTACTTGTCTTATTCGGAAGGTCTCACGGGATATCGGTGCATGAAGCTCATTCTCTTGTTGTTGCTGCTAGGTGTAGAGATTTACTTTATTTGTTTTCTAGTTTTTTAGTTTTTTCTAGTTCTCTCTGTAAAAAAAAAAAAAAATTATAAAAATAAATAAATAAATAAAAAAGTAAATTCTCCCGCAACTAATCCCCAACTAGTGTTGTGCTAATTAATTTTCTATCCTTCCATACATTTCTTAGTCTTTCAAGCTCCACAAATTTTCAAGGTATCATCTTATTTAATGTCTAAGCTTTACCCCAAGTGAAATTAAAATGTGTTAATAGACCAACTCAACCAAAAATTTAAGTTGATTGATAGTTGAAGCTTTGCACAAAATATTTCACTTAAAAGTGGAGGTGGATGAGATTTGAACCTGTGACTTTTGTGTCACGTTGGCTCTGGTATCATGTTAAAGTACAGATTCAACCAAAAACTTAAACTGATGGTTGATACCCAATTCAGAATTGTGTTTTATCATCTATCAATATGTATCATTTAGTTTGTTTCACTAAATTTTCAAGGGTGTTGTTTGTAATTTAAGGTGGTTCCAACAATCTATCCAGGGCCAACAAGAGTAATGAAAGAATTGGGAAAGTTTTTCCTTGCCTTGACATTACTATTGGCAGAAAATATATACAAGAGTATAGCATTATCCTAGGCAATATTCTAGGAGCTAATTACATCAGTTACGCTAAATACAAGCTATAAACAAGGGAGATAATTTCTCTAAAGATTATCTCTTTGACTAAATACAAAAATATGTACCATATATTTAACACACCCCCACAATCGAAGCGGGAGGGCTACGGACGCTAAGACTGTCCCGGAACTCTTCAAATAAAACCCGCGGAAGACCTTTAGTGAAGATATCCGCTATCTGATATCGGGATGGGACATGTAGAACTCGGACCTCCCCCCGGGCAACCTTCTCTCGGAAAAAATGAATATCCATTTCTATGTGTTTTGTCCGTTGATGTTGAACTGGATTTCGTGACAAATAAATAGCACTAACATTGTCACAATAAACTAGAGTGGCCTTTTTAATCGGACAATGTAACTCCAAGAGAAGATTTCGAATCCAACACGATTCGGAGACAACATTCGCAACCCCACGATACTCGGCCTCTGCACTAGACTTAGACAATGTGGGTTGGCGTTTAGCTGACCAAGAAATCAGATTATCACCCAAGAAAACACAATAACCAGACGTTGAACGTCTTGTATCAGGGCACCCACCCCAATCTGCATCAGTGTATGCAACCAAAGAAGAAATAGAAGATGGGTATAAATGTAATCCAAAATCAAGAGTACCCTGTACATACCGAATTATGCGTTTGAGAGCAGACATATGATCAACCCGTGGGTCATGCATATGGAGACAAACCTGTTGTACAGCATAGGAAATATCCGGTCTGGTGAAAGTAAGATATTGTAGAGCCCCTGCAAGGCTCCTATACAAAGTCGGATCATCAAAAGTAGCACTAGTAGTAGCGCCCACCTTTGGCTTCGTGTCAAACGGAGTCTGAGACGGTTTACACGATGACATTCCTGCACGGTCAATTATTTCCTCGGCATATTTGCGCTGTGAAAGAAACAAACCGCCCTTATGTCGAGTCACAGCAATACCCAAAAAATAATTCAGAGGACCTAAGTCCTTCATAGCAAACTCAGAACTAAGACGAGCCATGATAGATCGTCGGAGAGCGTCAGAGGAAGCAGTCAGAATAATATCATCAACATACAATAAAAGATAAGCCATATCGGAGCCATTACGATAGATAAACAAAGAATTATCCATCCTGCTGTTAGTAAAACCAAGAGACAACATATAATCAACAAATCTCTTATACCAAGCCCGGGGTGCCTGCTTAAGCCCATAAAGAGACTTATTTAAGAGACAAACATACTCCGGATGATCCCGATCTCTGTACCCAACTGGTTGATGCATATAGACTGTTTCCTGTAACTCACCATGTAAGAAAGCATTTTTAACATCCAACTGATGAATAGACCATGCCTTAGACAAAGAAAGACTAAGCACAGTACGGATTGTAGCCGGTTTGACCACTGGACTAAACGTCTCACCACAATCAATGCCAACCTGTTGAGTTTTACCATCACCTACAAGACGGGCTTTATGTCTCTCAAAATCACCGTTAGCTTTGACCTTATGAGTAAAAATCCACATAGAACGAATAACATTCACATTAGGAGGACGGGGCACCAACTCCCACGTCTTATTTTTAATAAGAGCATCAAATTCATCATCCATGGCCATTTTCCAATTCGGATCACGTAGTGCATCAATGGGATTGCGGGGTAAAGGAGACCGGGCTACCGTTGTATGCAAGTTTGCATATTTCGGATTGGGTTTAACAATCCCATGCTGACTACGTGTGACAACTCTAGGCTGAGAAGAAGGAAAGATGGGCTGTGAAGTTGTGGAAAGAGGGGCCTGCTGTGTGTGAGCTAGAGGTGAGGAAGAGAGTGGGCTTGTTGTGGCATTAGGCCCAGAAAGAGAAGGAGAAGTAGATGGAGAGAGCACGGGCTGACTGGCCACGCGCGCCCCAGCCACCGAGGCACCCCCGTACCGGCGTCCGCTGGTAACCCGGCGGGGCTGGCAGTTGGTGGTGAGTGACCACGCTGCCGGACGTCAGCTTGGGTGGCAGGTGGTGGTTGGGTGTGGCGTGGAGAAGTAGAAGGAGAAGAGATGGGGCTGTGCTGCTGATGGGCCGTGTGTGGGATAGGCCCAGTAGGTGAAGTGGGCTGGTCAGGAGTAGAGTGTTGCATGTGATGAATAGTATATGATGATAAACCATCATCAAGAAAGTCATAAGTATGTGAAGCAGGAGTATGTATGCTAGCAAAAGGAAACGTATGTTCATCAAACAAAACGTGACGAAAAATAATGATTTTCCTAGTAGACATATCATAACATTTGTAACCACGGTGGTTAGTGGGGTACCCAAGAAACACACACGGAGTTGACCTTGGTTGCAATTTATTTCTAGTGGTGGATGGAATAAGAGGGAAACACAAACACCCAAAAACCCGGAGATGATCATACGAGGGAATCCTTTGATAAAGAACTTCAATCGGAGACTTGTTATGCAACAACTTACTAGGAATGACATTAAGAAGATATGTGGCCATTTGAAGAGCATGATGCCAAAATGAAGGAGGGAGAGAGGCATGAGCTAAGAGTGTTCGAGTGACATTATTAATAGACCGAATTTTGCGTTCGGACTTCCCATTTTGAGAAGAGGTATGAGGACAAGACAAACGGAATGACATGCCATGATTTTTACAAAAATCCCAAAAAGAACTATTATCAAATTCACGACCATTATCACATTGCACATTTTTGATATTACGTTCAAATTGAGTCGAAATATGGGCTTTAAAGGCTAAGAAAATGTCATAAACCTCAGATTTTCTACCCAAAGGAAAAGTCCATAAATACTGAGAAAAATCATCAAGAAACAAAACATAATATCGATGTCCCGCAGAACTCAAAACAGGAGATGTCCGCAAATCACTATGTAATACATCAAATGGCATAGTAGTATTAGAAGAAGAAGAAATGAATGGCAAACGAATTTGCTTCCCAAAAACACAAGAGCTACAAATACTTGAACTAGAGTGTTTATTACAATCAATGCTTTTATTTTTCCTAAGCAAATCTAAGATAGGTGCCCCTGGATGACCTAAACGGTCATGCCATACTTGAGGAGAAAAAGCAGCAAAAGAGGAAGCTTGATTGTTGTAAGAGGGTGAAAAAGGATAAAGGTCGCCATGACTATCACATCTCATGATTGGCCTCCCCGTCCGAAATTCCTTCACAGAAAACCCAAATGGATCAAACTCAATTGACACGGAATTATCTTTAGTAAATTTTCTCACAGAAATTAAATTCTTAATTAGTTTAGGAGCATGAAGGACATTTTTTAGAGACAAAGATTGACATTGAGAGGGCAAATTAGTGTGACCATAGCCTAGAATCGGAATTGAATGACCATTACCAACAACAATATTATTATTCGGATGATTGCTCAAATTAAAATAAGACGAGAGTTTACCGGTAGAAGACGTCATATGAGAGGTAGCACCGGTATCCATGTACCACGATGGGTCGGGCTGTTGAAGCGACATCGTGTGCATAGCTGCCTCGATATCCGTGGGTGAGTACGAGCCAAACTGCCCCTGTGGTGGATTGGGCGTCCCTGCCTGCTGAAAGAAGGCCTGCTGAGGTCTGGGCCCAAGAAGACCGGCCTGACGAGGCTGCTTTGGGCCTTGAGGCTTGGCCCATCCTTGCGTTGGGTAAGGGCAAGGAGGAATGGGCCAGCCTTGGTTATACCAGCCCCAAGTAAACGGAGCCCCCTGCTGCTGCTGCCACTGTGAGTGCGGCTGCTGCCCACCGTGGCCACCGGACTGCTGGTCCCGGCCACCACCCTTGTTGCCGGCGGGATGCTTGCCGCCACCTGCACCTGAATTTTTCCGGCCACCGTTGTTGTTCCGCCGACCAGAATTATTCTTGCCTTTGTTGTGACTCGGTTTATCACCATAGCTTGAACCACCTTCAGTCGAGACCACCATAGCAGATTCGGTGGCTGCTTCTTTTGCTAACCCGGCTTCTTCTAAGGTAAGCATGGAACGAGCCTTGTAAAAGGGAGGTAGAGGATTACTTTGACGGATCAACGTCCCTACACCTCGGTACGGGCTAGTGAGACCACCAACCATCTGTAGAACCATTCTACTATCGGACACCGGAGCACCAACATCCTTCAACTGATCCGCTAGGGATTTGAGACGTTGACAATAAGAGGAAACATTAGGGAAATCCTCCATCGAAGTGGTGGAGAATTCTTGTTCCAAAGTCACGGCACGAGAGTGTTCATTATCTTGAAATATGGCACGCAACCTATTCCAAGCCTCCATAGCCGTTGAGTCGGGCTCAATAATGGTGTTCAATAAATCACGAGAAATCGTGGAATAAATCCACGATAGAACCGTGGCATCCAAGGTTGTCCACATTTCCTTCTCCGCATCCGTAGATGGTGAAGGTTGCTCCTTGCCTTCGGCCGGAGGAATGACATGGTGGAGTACCTTGTTAGACTTTGCGTGAACCTTGAATAATTCCGCCCACGTGGAATATTGAGCATTATCCATCTCAAGAGTGATTGAAATCTTGCTGTTGATATTAGAAACGGCGAGAGCCGGATGAAAGGACGACTTAGAGTCCCCCATAGACACTGCCGGAGATAAGAAGAGGAGAAAGAGGGGAGGAAGAAGAAGAAGTGGGCGGAGAACAGAGCTAGGGTAGCAGCGGAAATTAGGAAGAATACCCTAGGCTAACTGATACCATGAAAGAATTGGGAAAGTTTTTCCTTGCCTTGACATTACTATTGGCAGAAAATATATACAAGAGTATAGCATTATCCTAGGCAATATTCTAGGAGCTAATTACATCAGTTACGCTAAATACAAGCTATAAACAAGGGAGATAATTTCTCTGAAGATTATCTCTTTGACTAAATACAAAAATATGTACCATATATTTAACAAGTAACGTACGGTTACTATATTTTTATGAATTTTATAATTTTAATTGAAGATAAGCTGGTATATAAGAGATATTATAACTAGTATTAACAATTTAACAACTTCGTTTGTGTAAGGGTCTTAAGCTCTTAATTAAATGACCCAGTAATAATGTGTAGCTTATGTTATGTTTTTTTACTTTGTGAACTCCTTCGGATTAATGTAAGATCGAGCTAATAAAAAAAGGTCAATTTTATCTTGTACTTTCCTTCAATATTATTTTGCAAAAAACATAAGCATATCTCTATAATCAGTAATATACCCTACACAGTACACACCAGCTTTATTTTATGATTTTATAGGTTTGAACTTTCATCAAGTACTTAATTTTTTAATTAACTAGATAGCCTAAAGTAATACTCCGTAAAAGAGAAAAGGAGGACATGTGACGAATTCCATTATCCATAAACTTGTGACGATTACTTTTGTACTTGCACACATTCATAATAAATACAATTATACAAACATACAAAAGTATATGGTCTATGCTTCGTATAGAGCTACGGCTGATTACAAGTTGAGCTGTCAATTCGGGTAAACGGGTCGGGTTTGAGCCGGGTCATCTCGGGTCGGGTTAATACGGGTTCATGTCATAACATATGCGGGTCGGGTTCGGGTTGGGTCATGCTTGAGTCGGGTCATACATCTTATCGGGTTTGGGTCGGGTTAGTAAAAGGTCGGGTTACATTCGGGTCGGGTGAAAAATAGGTCGGGTTACATTCGGGTCGGGTGAAAAATAGGTCGGGTTATATTCGGGTCTTTACGAGTTAGGGTCGTTCTCGGGTTCGAGTCGGGTTCGGTTCAAGTCAATTATTTACGGGTTATAATCAGGTCGGGTCATTCTCGGGTTCGAGTCTAGTTCGGTTCAAGTCAATAATTTGCGGGTTATAATCAAGTCGTGTCATTTCCAAGTCAATAATATCAAGCTTTTTTTTAGTTATTTCATATGGCACAATGTCCATCTTGAATTTTAATTTCCTAGAAAACCATATGTCATATTTCTCAATTGTTTCGTCCCTAAAAACATGTTGTGAAACTAACCTCTTAAAATTCAAAGTGAAATATTGAAGGAATAGAGTTAGGATTCTATTTCCGTTCCAATACCAATATGAGATAACGACCTATACATATTGATTCAATAACAAGTCGGGTTGAATTTGGGTTGGGTTAATAACAACACTACTAAAAAACCAGTGAATTGCGACCGCCAGCGCCGGTCGCAAATTATGAGGAAAACGGTTGCTATTTAAAATTGCGACCGTCACCGGTCACAAAGGCACAGTCGTTATTTAACTGGTCGCAAAAAAAAAATTGCGTCCACTTGGCGGTCGCAGATCAAATTGCGACCGTTTTTCGTATTTTCAACGACCGTTTTTTAAAGACGTAATTGGTTATTTGCGACAGGGAACGCAGTCGCAATTGTTGAAAATTACGACCGCATAAGACGGTCGCAAAATCCTGTAATTTGCGACAGGCCCTAACGGTCGCAATTTTCAGTAATTTACGACCGCCTAAGACGGTCGCAATGACCTGTGATCTGCTACAGGACCTGACGGTCGCAAAATCAGGGGATCTGCGACAAGGTACTAGCGGTCGCAATATTTAGAATATTACGACAGGTAAGTAAACGGTCGCAATTCCTCAGAGAATTGTGACAGGGTACTAACGGTCGCAATTTATTAAATCTGCGACAGATATAGACGGTCGCAAATATGATATTATTATAATGCAATTTTCATATAATTACAATTTGCATTATCGATGTCATCCTAACCTGAACCTATAACCTGTTATCATGTGAATTAATTTCAAAATTAATATAAAATAAAAATAAAATGCATAATTCATATAGATAATAATATGAATAATTAAAAAGTCCAATTTCGAACAATACATACAATAACAATGTTCAAGTTAATAGTTTTATAAGCTTAACTTTAAAACTAAGTTAGGTCTATATGAATAAGTAGTGGCCTATGTTCCTTCAAAAAATAGATAAGGCCAACATGTGACAATATAATACCAATTTCAGGCCTATATTCTCCAAATAAATAACGAAATGGCCTATATCCCCCCCAAAAAAAAAACCTAAGGCCTATATTCCCAAAAAAAAAACCTAAGGCCAATTTTACGTTTCAAATGATTAAGGAACCTATAATAAAAAATATTGAATAAGTTATATGTTATGCAAAAAACTATAGGTGTATAAACGAAAATGGCAGCTATGAGTTTGTAGGAGCTTAAACCTTTCAAACGGATACATCCAACGATATTGGACAGGACCACATAACCTAGCTTCAAAAGGCAAGTGAACTGGTAAGTGTTCCATAGAGTTGAAGAACGCTGGTGGAAATATCTTCTCGAGCTTACAAAGAATTTCTGCAATGTTGTGTTCCAATCTTTCCATATATATATCACTCAATTTGATGGTGGAACAACAAAGATCACGGAAGAAAAGACTAATCTCAGTAATAGCTTTCCAAACATGGACCGAGAGCAATTCCTTCAAAGCAGCTGGCAACAATCTCTCCATGAAGACATGACAATCGTGGCTCTTTAAACCATGAAGCTTACATGATTGTAAATTTACACATCTACTCAAATTAGAAGCATAACCATCGGGAAATTTCAAGTTCCTTACCCACTCGCATAACACTTTCTTTTGAGCCTTGTCGAGTGAGAATGGGGATTTCGGTAAAGTGTCTTTGCCTCTCGCATCCTCCGTCACATGTAGTTGTGGTCGTTTGCAATATTTGGCAATGTCATTTCTAGATGCAACTGTGTCTGAAGTATGTTTTTTCACATCCATCACTGTGTGAATTAGTTGGTCAAAGAAATTCTTTTCAATATGCATCACATCGAGGTTGTGGCGGAGGAGAAGAGTCTTCCAGTACGGTAGCTCCCAAAGAACGCTTTGTTTAAACCAACCTAGTTTCTTCTTTTTCAAGCTTGCAAGTGCTTATGGTCCATCTGTTGCCTTAGCAAAGTGTTGAACTTGTTGCCATAGCTCATCGCCGGACATTATGTGAGGCGGTGTCCCCTTTTCAACCTTGTTCTTACAAAAAACAATTTTGTTGTTTCGAAAAGGATGTTCGGGAGGAAGAAATTGTCGGTGACAATCAAACCAAGATATTTTACCACCATGTTCAAGCCAAAAAGCTTTTGATTTGTCCAAGAAATATGGACATGATTGTTTACCAGCTGTTGCCCACCCAGAAAGCATACCATAGGCTGGGAAATCACTTATAGTCCACAAGATTGCTGCACGCAAATTGAAGTTTTTTCTTTGCGAGATGTCGTAAGTTGTTGCGCCAACATCCCACAGTTCTTTCAGTTCTTCAATTAACGGTTGCATATACACATCCAAGTTCCCCTTCGAATTTTTAGGACCAGGAACGAGCAAAGAAAGGAACATAAATGGTTTTTTCATGCACATCGATGGAGGCAAGTTATAAGGGGTCAGAATGACTGGCCAACATGAATACTGACCCCCAAACTTGCCATTAGGAGCAAACCCATCGGTACACATACCAAGTCTCACATTTCTAGGTTCAGATGCAAAATCGAGGAAGGATTTATCCAAGTGCTTCCAAGCTTCACTATCACTAGGATGCGCCATTGTGCCTTGGAATCTTGGATTTTTGGAATGCCAAGTCATTTCCTCCGCAACGTTCTTTGTTGCAAACAACCGTTGTAGCCTTGGAGTGATTGGAAAATAGATGAGTTCTTTTATTGGAACCAATGACCCCTTTGAAGTCCTCTTGTATCTATCCCTTTTGCACACTCTACACTTATCCAACTCAGCATCAGCTTTCCAAAATAACATACAACCCTTTAGGCATGCATGGATCTTCTTGTGCGGAAGCTCAAGTCCGCTAAGAATCTTCTTTGTATCATAGAATGTTTTCCCCATCTTATTATTGTCGGGAATCGCTTCGTTCAGTAATGAAGCAAACCCATCAACGCACCTATGGGGCAAATTGTATTCCGACTTCAAAGATACAATTCGAGATGCCATTTCTAGCACAGACATGGAGCTACCTTCGTATAGTGGTTGCTCAGCAGCCTTTAAAAGCTCTTGAAATGCTTTTGCTTGAGCATTTGGCTCTTCGTCTGAACCACTAGTACTATCGTCACCTGGTGGTTCATGATTACTCCTAAGAGCATCGAGAACCATTTCACGGTAAGTATTTGGTTGCTCTACACTTGATGTAGGGAACCCTTCACCATGAGAAACCCAGTCATAGTAATCAGGTATAAACCCCTTTTTGTACAAATGGAGTTTTACTGTGTTGGCATCATGAAGACGTCTATTCTTACATAACAGACAAGGGCATCTTACTTCATCTATGCCCGGGCTCTCAGGATGAGCTTCACAAAACCGTATGAATTGTTCAACACCATCCACAAACTCTGGCCTAAGTCTACGAGCATTACCGCCATCGTATCTATCGTACATCCACCAACGCTCTTTCCTTTTCATGGTGACAAATTCTACAGCACTATGAAAAACAAATCACATTAATCATTCACACTGAACTTGTATTCATTACAATAATGGCATACGATACAATTAGAATCGAAATGATATCCAAAGGTCCTTATCATGACTTGAACAGGAATGCTGATTTCACATTCTTTATTAAGAGATTTAAACATATGTTATGTCACATGCTTCTAACTTGATAAATACTTATAATTTGTACAACATTTTTTCTAAGATACTTATTATTTATAATTTACAATATTGATTAAATTATTTATAACTTGCACTAAAAAATTATATTTATACCATTTCAAAGTAAATTGATATAACATTAATAAAATAATAGAAGCAATATGATTTGTATAGTTAACAAAGATGGGAGTTTGATAACAAAAATCAAAATATAAAAATATTAAAAAAAAAAACAACCACATGTAACCCTTCATGAAAAAACAAAATAATTTACAAAATACTTTATAAAACCATAATACAAATTATTGTTCAAAAGATTATCATAACCCCTTAAACATACATATTTCTAATAAAGCCATTGTAATTCAATAAGAATCTTTTTTTTAAAAAAACGAAAACTAAAATTATCCAACACATGAGTTCACACCATCCAATAAGCCTACATTGGACACAAAGCAAAATAAATTTCTATTCCAATCAAAACACATCCAAGTTCTAGCCTACGCACAATAAAGCGTAAGAAATCCAACAATGAACCAAGCTATCAATAGCAAACCTCTTGCTAATACTAAACTGACCATTTAAGAATCACTAGGAAAACCCGCTTAAACAAGTAGCATATTGAAAAAGTAAAGAAATGATAATAAACTGAAATCACATCTAATAAGGATGTTTTTTAAAAAGAATTTAGATCACAACTCCATAAACAACTAACATAAATATGAATCATATTGCACAAGTAAAAGAAGTAGATAAATAAGAAGGGAAGAAAAACACACAGCGGAGGAGTTGACCAGAAAAGCAGAGGAGGGACGAAGGTGGTCCTGGTATATGGCGGTGTTACACTTTTAGGCAGGGTATTTATAAAAAAATTTAAAATGAAAAAAATAAATAACTACAGCCGACTTACCTAGTGGGGGGGATGGAAAAAGACAGAAAGAAGGAGGAGGGATGGGCAGAAGAGGAATCCGGCGACGATGGAGCTGCAAAGGGGGTTAATTTGTGACTCACAATTAGCTATTTCAGATTAAATAACAAAATTAAAAAAAATATCAACCAAAAGGTCAAGACTGAGAACATAGCTTTAATCAAAAGTTCAAGAGTTAAATTTAACCATTTTTAACCAAAAATTAGCCGAAAAGGCTATTTATACTATTTAAAGAAAATATTCAACTATGTAGCCTGATATTAAAGTAATTACAATGAGATAAACCCATGTATTAATACACATTTACGATAAGGTAGCTTATTTGGAATGCACATTTACCATGTCTAATTCTTAACTAGTCATTATGAATCTTGCATATTAGATAAAATCATGTACAAATTCAACAGTAAATCTCAAAGCAAACAAAGTTACATGGCTTATTTAATCGATTCAAGACAAAAAGTTCATTACATCCAAACTTAATCTCAAAAATAATGAACTAATATAATGGCTGCCCTGTTTTTCCATCAGGTTCTTTGCTCAAATTGCAATACAAACCATTTCTACAAAACTTAACAGAATTACAAATTCATCATTACCACATGTAAAAAACAATAAAAACAATAACCAAAAATCAAATTTGATATCAGTTTTTACTCTACTCAAATTATATCAAAACATAACCAATTCAATATCAAAAGAGCCAAATTATACCAAAGCATAACAATTCAATGTGATAGTGGCTCCCTTTCTAATCAAATTGCCACCCCAAACAGTATAATTAAAACCAAACTTGAAATCCACTTCGACATTAGTTCCTTTCTACTCAAATTATACCAAAGCAAATCAATTCAATTTTAACACAGTCACATTAATCATCAGACTACACCACAATCTATCAACAACAACATCAATGGACTTCAGTATTTCATCATCAAAATATAAACAATTATAAATGAAAGAAAAATTAAAATTGGTTACCATTTAACTCAAATTAAACCAAATAAGACTTCAGAATAACCATATTAACCCTAATTCAATCAAAAAATGAATCAAACCCAATTCCATAAATAAACTGCTTCATTAATCAATCCACAATTGATCATTCAAAGAATGAAATAAGGTAATTAGTTCATCTAGGAAAAGAAAGAAAGAGAGAGAGAAAAGGCCATAAACAGAAAATAAATTTAAAAAAAAAATAAAATAAAAAAAACCCAAATTGCATGACTTACCTGATTACACTCGACATAAGAAGGAGGAGGCTAAGATAGAAGGAGAAAACCGGCGACGTACGCCCTGCAAACGTTGATTTGTGACCCAATTTTAGGGTTTTCGCCCAAATTAACAAAAATTCAAAACAAAATAATAATACCATCGACTTACCTTGATACAATCGTCGGAAAGCAAAGGAGAGACGGCCTGGAGGGGAATCCGGCAACGGTGGTCTGTGTGGGGGTTGAATTGAGACCCAAAGTTAGGGTTTTCGAACAAATTAACTAAACTAATAAAATCAAAAACAAAAACAAAATAGAACGGCATACCTGTGTGTAGCGTCGCTGACCGGAGACAGGTCGTCGGTGGGAACAACGGCGGAACAGCGACCGTCCTTGCTGTTCTCCCTCTTCCCCCTTCTTCTCTGCTTCAACCTTTCTTTTCCCCTTCTCAAAATAATGAATCCTGATTTTGTTTTAATTTATGATTTAAAATGTTACGACCGGCTCTACGACCGGTTAGACCGGTCGTAATTTTTTTTAAAAAAAAAATTAATTCTAATAATTTTAACGACCGTTATAACGGCCGCAATTTATTAAAAAACGGTCGCAATTAATTAAAATTACGACAGGCTATGAAACGGTCGTAAATAATACTAATTGCGACCGTTTTTTAGCCCGTCGCAAGAAAACAGTCGTAATATGACCGAATTTTAGTAGTGCAAGTCGGGTTGATTCGGGTCGGGTTGATTCGAGTCGGGTTTGTAACAAGTCGGGTTGAAATTCGAATCGGGTTTGTAGCAAGTCGGGTTAAATTCGGGTCGGGTTAGGAAAATATCGGGTTGAATTTAGGTCAGATTAGGAACAGGTCGGGTTAAATCCGGATTTTAACGGGTTTGAGTCAATTTCGGTTCAGGTCGGGTTCGGTTCAGGTCAATAATTTACGGGTTACATTCAGGTCGAGTCGTCTGTAGGTCCGTTAATGTTCGGGTTCGGGTCTCAAATACTCGGGTCAACTCGGGACTAGGGTTGGTTTCAGGTCGAATTAGGTCGGGTTCGGGTCACCATTTTATTTGGTTTCGGACGGGTCGGTTAATAGGTCGGGTTATGGTCGGTATTTCGGGTCGGGTTAGATTTTGACAACTCTAATTACAACTTTCTTTGAGAAGTTGGGCCTAAAGGGTGCGCTATTGAATTGCACAAAAGCTGACACGTTTTCTTTTTAAGTCCATCCTTTAATTTACTTGCACACATTCATACTAAATACAATTATACAAACATACAAAAGTATATGGTCTATGCTTCGTATAGAGCTACGGTTGATTACAAGTTGAGCTGTCAATTCGGGTAAACGGGTCGGGTTTGAGTCGGGTCATCTCGGGTCGGGTTAATACGGGTTAATGTCATAACATATGCGGGTCGGGTTCGGGTTGGGTCATGCTTGAGTCGGGTCACGTCGGGTCATACATCTTATCAAATTTGGGTCGGGTTTAGGTCGGGTTAGTAAAAGGTCGGGTTACATTCGGGTCGGGTGAAAAATAGGTCGGGTTATATTCGGGTCTTTACGAGTTAGGGTCGTTCTCGGGTTCGAGTCGGGTTCGGTTCAAGTCAATTATTTACGGGTTATAATCAGGTCGGGTCATTCTCGGGTTCGAGTCTAGTTCGGTTCAAGTCAATAATTTGCGGGTTATAATCAAGTCGGGTCATTTCCAAGTCAATAATATCAAGCTTGTTTTTAGTTATTTCATATGGCACAATGTCCATCTTGAATTTTTATTTCATAGAAAACCATATGTCACATTTTCTCAATTGTTTCGTCCCTGAAATTCGTCCCTAAAAACATGTTGTTAAATTAACCTCTTAAAATTCAAAGTGAAATATTGAAGGAATAGAGTTAGGATTCTATTTCCGTTCCAATACCAATATGAGATAACGACCTATACATATTGATTTTGTAATACCCCGTATTTTTATACGTATTTTATTTAAAATATGTATTTTATAAGGGTATTTGAATAATTTTAGTATTTTAATTAATTATGATGTTTTAATTATTTATCCCATGTAAGTTGGGAATATTTTACTAAAGAAAAGTTTGTTTAATTAATTATTTAATAGAAGTTGGGGTTTTATTTTAAGAAATTATGATTTTTAACAAGTTTTAGTAGGGAAGGGATTAGGAAAAACTAAAGGAGGAAAGTTTAGGGTAAAAGGGGTGATAGAGAAGGGGTATAAATATCCCTATTATGAGACAATTCAACTTTGCCCACAGTGGAGAAAACCCAAGTGTAGACACCCAAATGTGTCTCCCCAAAACCAAACCCAGTGATGAGTGTCTTTCACGTCGAATCATAATCGAATGAAACGAAAGTGTGGAAAGGTCTAGTGTTGCGGGAAGTTTTATTTCTTTTCTTTTCTTTTCTCCCTATTTTTTAAAACTTTATTTTAAGAAAACAGCCAATCCAGTTTGGTTGGTCCATGATATGGGTCCAATAGTGGTGTAGTTGGATGGGGTTTGCAAAGACCTTTCTAACGATATATTATAAGCCCGATTCCGATGAATATTGAGGAATTTATGGCCAATTTACTAAACTGGGCCTGGTTTGAGTTTTAAGTACGGCCCAATGATCTAGGGGAGGGCCTAATATGATTTATCATTCCTAATGTAATTAGGAATGGTTTTATTCTTCTAGAACATTCTAGAAGGTTCTTTTCATTCTTAATTCAATTAGGACTCTTCAGAGTTTTAATTAGATCAAATAGCATTTTCGACTGAAATTATATTATTTTATCTTCCAGTACGGTAAGTTTATCAGATTTTCGAAAACGTGTTGAAAGCCGATTTGGCGTCCAACCCCAGGCCTTGGCGCCTGGAACCAGGATTGGCGCCAGACGCCAGCATTGGCGCCTGGCGCTAGCCACTGGTCCTGGCGCCAATGAGCCAGGGCTGGCGCCAAAGTGGTTTTGTGGTCTTCAGACTCTGTTTTGATAAATTATCTTTTTTGGATGATTTTCTCTATAAATATCGTATCAAAAACTCTGTTTTCATGGACGGGTTATCAATATTCATTCACCAAGAATCTTCAATTCTCTTCTTAAAAAATCATTCATTCTTTCTTTTCTAAAACTTTGTTTTCTCGAATACAAAATTCCGCATTCACAAGATCTAGAAACACCTAGCCATATTCGAAGTTGCCTTCGCCCTAGACGTGAAAGGTTTTAATTTCTGAGGGTTTGGTCCCAAATCTCTATTTCAATTATTTAATTTAATTGTTTGTTTATTGTTTTCCTTGAAGTTACTAACGTGTGTATTTTGTTATTAGAAAGAGGTACGAGGCATCCAAGTAAGTGCTTTAATTGATTAATTGATATTATGATGTAGATATCATGCTTAGATTGTTATTTTGATTCCTAGTATCATGTCTAGGGTAAATTTAATATCAAGTATGATTAAAAGTACGATGCTTCCTATGTTCTTCCTAATGTTAATTCATGCTAGTATCATGTTAGGGTTAAAGACTTGATTTTTATTGTTTAGTGACATGCTAGGGTTTGTTATTAATCTTGTTAGTATCATGCCTAGGATCTTGCTATGCTTTAACATGATTATGATTGATATTATTATTATTAGTGATGATGGTATATTTATTATGTTGCTTGATATGTATCATATTTTATATTGTTATTGCTTGATCACCTTTATTGTATGTTAAAGGGAATTGGTATTTGCAATCACGCTTAATAAGATAATTAATAATCTTGTTTAGGGTTAACTTTGATTATAATTCAAGTGATCGCCAATAATAGTTTATTTGTGCATTAAATTCAACCAACATAGATAAACAGGTTTAGGGTTAATCCTATTGATTGTATGTTAATCAGAAAGCGCACATGAATACGAGCAGAATAAAGTAGAGGCCTATTATTAGGGCAGGTTCAATCTCTTTTAGGTTGGATTTGTACCATCATCCCCGAACCCTTATTTGGTTCATGACCTTATGGAGTTGACGATCTCTTGGATCGTTAAGGGGTGTAACATTCACCTCGTGAACGGTTTACAAGTTCCTTAAAAACTTGTTGGCGACTCTTTTGCTCTATCTTCTTCCCTTTTGGACGCCACCGTACTTTAGTGTATGATCACAGTGGGGTTCAAGCTAGTGGGATTTTAAAGGCTTGAAACTATTCCCTACAGTTTTTGGCGACTCCACTGGGGAGGATTTCTATTTTAATTCCTGAATTTGTTTCGGCAATGATTTAGAATGAGTGGGTGAGACTCGAAAAGTTCTAAGTATTTCATGTGCGTAATTTTGATTAACATTATTTTCATATGCATAAAAAGGTTCTCATTGGAAAGACCATTCGTAATGAGTCAAAAACATAGGATTTTACACGTAGGAAATTTGAGAAATGTCTTTCACAACTAGGACTGAAATAACACCGCGCAAAACTGGAAGATTTTATCGAGCACAGAAAGCTGCTGAGGCATGTGGGAAGTAGCGTCAGGGGCCAGAGCTTGGCGCCAAACTTTTAGCCGTAGCACCAGACGCCAGTATTGGCGTCAGGCGCTACAATTAAAAGTTGGCGCCAGTCTCTGTTTGCTGGCGCCAATTTCCCCCAATACCGAGCCAGAAATATGCGTTCTAATTTCGACTGGTTTTTCGTATTGTTTGCTCGATCCTACTTCCTGATTGAATTTTTTTCTCACTTTTCTGAAACCCATATGTGTTCTACATATGGACATAACCCTCTGGGAATTCATGCTCCATCTACCCAATTGAACGCTCCTGGCAACAAAGGGTACATCCGAGATGTTGAATTCACCAAACCATGGAAGTGAGTTTTTTCTAAAACTCGCGGTGTCCCATCCACTCGCGCCAACCCTTCACGGTTAGGCTTCCGCGCGGTGCATCCGGACAATTAACCATGGACCCTATTTGACTAAACCATATCCCGAACTTTAGAGAACTAGAGCCATGGTTAGGTTGCGAACTCATTGCATCATGTTGTGCCTACTTGACTAATTGTGCATTATTTGTTGTGCATATATATTCCATGTTCCTCTTAACCGTTTGTTGATTTGTGTTGAGATTATAATTAATGACTTAAAGAACTTTGCCTAATTAATTAATTAATTATTTAATTCGAGTCAATAAGGTTTTTTTTTTCTTTTAATCGGAATTGACCTAGTACGACTTTAGGCATACCCCAGTTGACTAATAATATCAAAAACAGTCCCAGACCGAGGCTCCAAAATTGGTGCCAAAATCTGAGCTGTAGCGCCACTGTATGGTGTGTAGCGCCAGACATTTACTAAAAAGTCTGGCGCCAACCACCATATTGTGACGCCAGTTCTGTCGCTTGGCCGACAGTTCGGATTATTTGTCGAGTCATCACCTAATGTCTAATTAACGAGTTTACTAATTAATTCGGTTAAATTTCGCTGTCAATAACACCTTGTCAAGTCATTAATCGAGTCTTGGTCACATAGTCTAGCCACATGGTCATGACACGAGTCTTAACGCACCATCTACACTCACTAGTCTTAGCACACACTTTGAGTATACATCACCATGGCCATGTCTTAGGTTCATGCATGAGTCTGTCTCTTCCGTCATTTGAGTTGAGGGGGTACATTCTACTCCTAATTCTTCATATCCCTCCGTCTAAATCTTCTTCACATTCTTCCATCTTTCTTCACCTCCTCCATCCATTGCATGTTGAATAAAGTTTGAGTCAAATAATTAACAATAAATATCCCCAAATTCCTTTCCCACAGTACTTGGTCGAGGAGAGAAGGGCGATTAATCAAGGACAACCTCTTTATTTAAGTCTCACTTTTTGATAAACCGATTCGTCAAAAGAGGAAGGCTAAGAAGATAATGGCAACTCAAGAAGAAGTCAATGATCTTAAGAACCAATTGGCTACTGTGACCGAGACACTGAAGCTTCTCGCACTCAAGATCGACGATCCCGTGAAGCAACAACGGATGGACCTCATGCAAGAAAGTCTAAACAAGCTATCTAGTGACTACAAATTTCAGGACATGAGTTCACAAGGGGTCTCGTTGGACAAGGAACTTCTTCCGCATAAGTTCAACACCGCTGACATCCCTAAATTCAAGGCAACAGATAACCCTTACTTCCATATAAAAGCTTTTGAAACTATAATGAGCATTAAGGGTATCGATAAGAAGGTTTTCCCCTCTCTGTTCCCACTATCTCTTGAAACCGTTTGCCAACAATGGTTCTTCTCCCTTGACAAGGAGAAAACCTCTACCTGGGAATTGATAGCAAACGCTTTCGTTGATAGGTACAAGTGCAATATTCAAGTTGAAACCGATCATAGACAACTTGAGATGCTAAGACAAAAAGAGAATGAAGGCTTTACTTCTTTCTTTAATAAATGGAGGGAAACTTCCGCCAAGATGATTGAGGCCCCCACTGAAAAAGAATCCGTGAGGATGTTTATCAAAAATCTCCAAGAAAAGTATTCAAAGCATTTAAAATATCAACACAACTTGCTTTCAAGTCTGTCTATGACATAGGTATCGAGATCGAAGATGACCTTGCAAAGCAAAAAGCTACTAACAATAGCAACCACAGTGGCTGGAAAGGAAAGAAGAGCGACAATCCTTCTTCTTCCGAAAACGCCCACTCTAATAATAATGTTAGTACCTTTGACCATAATGATGTCTTAGCCGTGGACAATCAAGGATCTAAAAGGAAACCCAGGCGAGAGTTCACATCCATTGGAATGACCTACGATGCTGCTTTCGATCGTCTTTATGATCGAGGATTAATCAAACCTATTGGCCCTACCGAGGATCCAACACCAGAAAATCGATGTTCGAGATGGAATCCAAATTCCTATTGCAAGTACCATCGAGGAAACGGTCATACCACCGATGAATGTTACAGGTTTCAAAATCTCATTCAAGATCTCATAGAAGCAAATAAGATCCCATTGCCTCTAGCTAGCGAGAAGACTGGATAATGTCGGAGCAAACAACACAAGACAAGAGGCGAGCTTCAACGACAAGATTTCATGACCTCTTTTTCTATTTCTTTTTCATTTTTTCCTTTCCCCAATAAGTCTAGCATAGGCACCTTTTCTTTTCCTTTAGATTATTTTTGTAGTTTTTCTTTTCTATTCCCTTTTTAATAAAATGAGCATTTATTTCCTTGCATATGATCATTTCATTACATTGCATTAAAAAAAAAATAAAAAAAATCCATGTTGAATTAAGCACAAGGTATACCAATGATTTAAGGCACCCCTTTGTAGCCACATCATATCTCCTTTCGCCCTTCAATTATACAATCCTTTCTTCATAAACCACTTTGAGCCTCGTCTAACGATAGACCCTTCTTTTTTCAACCTACATCTACCTAACCTTGGGATGGGATGGTGTGTAACTTATGCAATTCTAAAGAAAGCTTGAGCAAATTCAAAAGAAAGCAATAGCAAAAAAATAAGCAATAATAAAAAAACGAAAACAAGTGTACAAAAGGGCAAGTGTTCCAATGTCTTTGATATGAAAATATCTTTGATAAGAACACGTCTCAGATTGCGTCTCTTATCGAGTGCTCGGTACCGTTCCTGAGAAACATGAATGCCAAGTGAGTGATAGAACGCATGATCGGGATTGCCCACACTTATAAAAATAAAATGGATGCTAAAGCAAAAAAAAAAGAAAGAGCTAAAAAAGAGTAGAAAACCTCAAGCATAAAAATACAAATATTCAAAAGCAAGGTTGCACACCTTGGGGGCTTATCTAGGGTCTTGAGCCTTTATCCCCTTCTTCTTCTATAACCTTTAGCCTAACCACGTTACAACCCTTAAAAGACCTTTTTGAGGTATACACACACTTGTGCGAGGTTTGGCTAGAGCTACGTTCGGCCTGATTTCTAACGGATACGTAGGCAACCTCACATCGAGGTGCGGCCGTAATAAACATGTATTCATATTCACATTCACACACTTGCACCATGATCATATCAAGGGATCTCCAATGCTCATCCCTATTCATTTAGAGCTAGACTTGGGGGCTTGATCCCTACATCATTAGCTTACCTAGCCTAAGAGTCACCACCATTTGACTCTTTTCAATAATATATTTTTTCACACACTTAGCTCTTGCGGCTTAACTTTAGTGTCACTTTCACACACTGCACAGATACATGACCAAATATACTTCCCTTAGGAACCCTTTGTCATGAAATCTTAACACAATGCTGAAGCATGCCTTGTCATATCAAAATCGCTCATCAATCGTAATCATCATTGCATCACGAAGTATGAAGTGCTTAGCCTCCGTGCCTAAGTTACCCAAATACTTTCATCATGGAGTCAACAGTTGAGATAGCCTAGGATGAATTAATCCTTGAACCTTAAGAGTTAGTATCAAATGACATTTGACTAAGCTCATTCAACATGCATCTTCAAACTTTTGATTTTCTTTTTCACGTCTTTCTTTTTCGGGAGAAAGTCGGTACCCTCCACAAAAATGACGGAAAATTTTTGCTTTTTGCATTTTCGAGTCGCACGATCACATTACAATGCACACACGGGTCATGAGTCTAACACATGTGTCATTTCACTTTGAGTCGAGTCAACCTCGAGTCAGTCAATCAGCGAGTCAAGTTTATACCTTGAGTCGTGTCAAGTCGATGAGTCAAGCAACATTAAGCCTTAGGTCAACCCTAAGATAATTAAATATTGGCAAAGTTCTATAGTCAAAAATAAATACAGGTGCAGCAGAATAGGGAAGACCCTACTCCAGCGCCTGGCGCCAGAGATATCTCAGCAACGACAGAGCTCGAAGCCTCTCAGAAAGGTGATTTCGACCTCATACATCAATTTCGGGTTCCTTGGTACGCCAGTTAGCCCCTATAAGCAATTTGACATGATTAGTAATCGGCTCGATTACAATCGTAGTAAGTGATTGACCTGACAAAAAATCGTCTCACTTAGCTTAAGCGCCTAAGTATTGGCTCATTACAATCGGTTCAAAAGCAAGCACTTAAACGACAATATTTCCAAATATGGATTGTCGTGCATTCTTATTAAACGACAAATTTTTCCAAAAATTGGATTGTCATCCCCAACTGACAATATTTCCAAAAATGGATTGTCGCGCATTCTTCTTAAACGACAATTTTTCCAAGATTGGATTGTCATCTCTGGCAAAGTTTCCAAGCGTGGATTGTCGTGCTCCTTCTTTGTTTGGCAAGTTTTTCCAAGTTCGGATTGTCATACATTCATAGATCGCTGGCAAGTTTTCCAAGATTGGATTGTCATACACCCAGTTCCCTATGGCAAAATTTCCCAAAGGATTGTTGTAGGTTTCTATTCATCATAAATATCGGCAAAAGTTCCTCAACGTGGATTGTCATTCATTTCAGTAAGTGGCAAGTTTTCCCGAAGTGGATTGTCGGTCGACTCTTTTTTGCAAATGTTCCAAGACGTGGATTGTCAATTGTGGCAATATTTTCCTAAAAGGATTGTCGCATAGCGTTGGCAAATTTCCAAGGTGGATTGCTTTCAAGAGTTATATTCTAAGATGTGGATTGTCGATTGTAGCAAAGTTTTTATGAAAGATTGTTACGAAGCATTGGAAACTTTTCCAAATATTGGATTTTGGCAAATTTTTCGAGGTACGGATTGTCGCTTCATAGCGTTGGCAAATTTCCAAGGATGGATTGTTACGTGGCATTGACAACTTTTCCTAAATCGGATTGTCATACATCATACAAGAGTTGTGTTGGCAACTATTCCCAAAGAAAAGAGGATTGTCATCACAGCAAAAGCACCGACATACTGGTTCACAAGCAGCAAAGCGCCAACGTACTGGCATAGAAAATATTAAAAAGCAGTGATCTTTTCGAAGACTATCACAGCGGGGAAAAAAAAAGCTCTTTGTCCAGAGACAAGTGAACATCGAACCAGCAAGGTGGCGTTCTCTAGATTGTGGAGAGTTGTCACAAACAACTGAAGGTAATTTCAGGGCGAAATTGTCTTCGATCATAATTCCTGAGGCATGGAAGATGATCATAATGCGGATGAGAATTATTTCAAGAGAAATAATTTTCGATGATATTCCCTTGGACGTGGAATATTATCACAGCGGAGAGGATAGTTTCAGGCAAAGCGATCTTCTAATTTGGAAGCAGTTACAAGGCGTAGCGGTTTTCAAGCGGGATGGCATTCCCTAGCTTGCAGGAGGTCATCAAAACAACAGTAAAGCGGCAAATCGGTTACTTCCAGAGGCGTGTGCTCGACGGTGCAAGATACGCGTTTCTTAACTCTTTTATCTGTTTAACTAATGCTAGTTTTGCAGGTATCGGCGTTACAAGATTGATTTAGGATCGCAGAACGTTCTGAATCATTCTCCGCCCCTATCGATACTTTGGCTTTCGTTTTCGAAACTTGCGTTTCTCCAAACTCAGTCAAAGTGGGGGCTTCTGTAGACACCCAAATGTGTCTCCCCAAAACCAAACCCAGTGATGAGTGCCTTTCACGTCGAATCATAATCGAATGAAACGAAAGTGTGGAAAGGTCTAGTGTTGCGGGAAGTTTTATTTCTTTTCTTTTCTCTTCTCCCTGTTTTTTAAAACTTTATTTTAAGAAAACAGTCAATCCAGTTTGGTTGGTCCATGATATGGGTCCAATAGTGGTGTAGTTGGATGGGGTTTGCAAAGACCTTTCTAACGATATATTATAAGCCCGATTCCGATGAATATTGAGGAATTTATGGCCAATTTACTAAACTGGGCCTGGTTTGAGTTTTAAGTACAGCCCAATGATCTAGGGGAGGGCCTAATATGATTTATCATTCCTAATGTAATTAGGAATGGTTTTAGTCTTCTAGAACATTCTAGAAGGTTCTTTTCATTCTTAATTCAATTAGGACTCTTCAGAGTTTTAATTAGATCAAATAGCATTTTCGACTGAAATTATATTATTTTATCTTCCAGTATGGTAAGTTTATCAGATTTTCGAAAACGCGTTGAAAGACGATTTGGCGTCCAACCCCAGGCCTTGGCGCCTGGAACCAGGATTGGCGCCTGGCGCTAGCCACTGGTCCTGGCGCCAATGAGCCAAGGCTGGCGCCAAAGTGGTTTTGTGGTCTTCAGACTCTGTTTTGATAAATTATCTTTTTTGGATGATTTTCTCTATAAATATCGTATCAAAAACTCTGTTTTCATGGACGGGTTATCAATATTCATTCCCCAAGAATCTTCAATTCTCTTCTTAAAAAATCAAATCTTTCTTACCCAAATCTAATCTAGGCTTTAATCTAATTGCAAATTATGAGTTTGGAGATTTAATTTTGATGTTTGGTTATTGTAATTATGTTAATTAATTTTCAGATTTGGTTTTTAATTAAAAAGCCCCAATTTTTGAAACCCTAGGTTCTTGATTCATGAGTTATATTGAAGGATTATGATGTATAATGGGGTAGACCTTTGTTTTAAGTGTTTTAAAGCTTAATTACAACAAGTTTTAATTATAATAAAGTGCTGGAATTTTATGTAGAACACTTAATATTATGTTTCTTGAAGAAATTTTAATTACCCATTAATTGGGACTTAATTATGGTGTTTTAAATATAATTTCATCTTACTTTAATTAAATTATGAGGGGTTTTAAAATAGTATATATTGCTGGAAATTTGTTTAGAGTGAATATTAATACTCTATTATGAATTTAATGTGTAGGAGACTTTGAAGTAAGCAATTTCTACTAGTCGTGGCAATTTTAAAATCGTACTCAAGGTACGTATGCGTACTTAGCATATTTTTGGTGATGTAGTATCATGCTAGACTTGACTCAATTAATCCTAATTAGTATCATGCTAAGATTTATGATTGGAATCGTGGATTTTTTAAATTGGTGATTAAATTAGAAAGTATGATTTATTTGAAATGGATTAATGGTTGGAAAATTAATGTTTGGCATGTTGTGTTTGAACCACACTTTTATTTATGGCATGTTAGAATGCATGATCAATTGAACTACATGTTTAATTATGTTAGTAATATTGAAAAGGAATTTTATTACGGTTCAAATAATTTTTATTGATGTTGTAAGCATGAGGAAGGAGCTATATGAGTGTCTATGTACACAAGGAATAAATTGTATGTTGGTGCCTTTGTGCACTTAAGGTGTTTTTAACACCGAGGGATAGGATTTTTGGCGCATTTTGCGTTTAAGGTGTCTTTGACACTGAGGTAGAATTAAAAAGGGTTTAACATTAAATAATATGTGGTCACTAATTATTCAAGAATTAAATTGGTATGTTTGGTTGATTGAATAATTATGGTTGATTGATTTATTATGCTTTGAGAGTCATCACCAAGTCCAATAACATGTAAATAACGTGAAGTGAAAGAGATTACGCACCAAAACTCTTGGAACGTATATACCTTGAGTATGAACAATGGAGGGAGTTATGGGGTTTTATATTTAACCTTAACTTCTAATGGAGTACAGGACGCTGTACATTCCTTTTTATTTATTATTATGCGCAGGAATTCCGCCACCTTTGAGTGGTTTTTTTGCTGGCACGGTTAGCTCCCGTGTCAGTTAACCTCAATTTATTGGGGGAGGATAGTTGGAAACTTGTTCGATGCGTAATCAACGCTAAATGAATTATTTAGTGTCTAGTCATTGTGTTTTGTTGATTGATGTGTGTGCTTGTAAACAAGTGCAATGAGGTAAGTGTGTTGATAGGTGAAAGCATGTTAGTGTGTTTAATTTACGCTTATGTACTCAGCTTTGCTGATTGTGTGTGTTTGTGTGTTTGGCCATGTCTTTACCTTGGCCCTATGATGACCCATTTTTTTATGGAGAGTAGTGGAAACAAGTAGAGATAAACTTTTCAGAATTTCAGGTATTGAAGCATAATCATGATGGGGCATGAGAGAAGAGTGAATCTTGCTAGCTTTCATTAGGTTACGATGTGTTTTAAGCTTTATTTATTTATGACATGTTTTATGTGGACTAACACAAAGGTTTGGTTTTGGAACGGTTTTGAATAAGGGCCTTTAATGGTTCCAAGTTGTAGTTTGATTTTATTTGACTTTGTTTGTTTGGTTTTAAACTTTACTTTCGTTTGGTTGACTTTTGAGTTGACTTGTTTAAACGGTTTTTAATTTTGAGTCTTCCGCTGTGTATCTTTGATAATTGCCTTAGCCGTTTTCACGGTGGCGGTAATGTCTTAGATATTCCTAAATCGTATTTTAAAGAGTAGAATGGGTATTTAAAGGAAAGGAATTTCTAGGGTGTTACAGATTCAATAACAAGTCGGGTTGAATTTAGGTTGGGTTAATAACAAGTCGGGTTGATTCGGGTCGGGTTGATTCGAGTCGGGTTTGTAACAGGTCGGGTTGAAATTCGAGTCGGGTTTGTAGCAAGTCGGGTTAAATTCGGGTCGGGTTAGGAAAAGATCGGGTTGAATTTAGGTCGGATTAGGAACAGGTTGGGTTAAATTCGGATTTTAACGGGTTTGGGTCAATTTCGGTTCAGGTCGGTTTCGGTTCAGGTCAATAATTTACGGGTTACATTCGGGTCGGGTCGTCTCTAGGTCGGTTAATGTTCGGGTTCGGGTCTCAAATACTCGGGTCAACTCGGGAATAGGGTTGGTTTCAGGTCGGATTAGGTCGGGTTCGGGTCACCATTTTATTTGGGTTCGGACGGGTCTGTTAATAGGTCGGATTATGGTCGATATTTCGGGTCGCGTCAGCTTTTGACAGTTCTAATTACAACTTTCTTTGAGAAGTTGGGCCTAAAGGGTGCGCTATTGAATTGCACAATTTAAATTAAAGGATGGACTTAATGGACATTGAATTCCTAAAAGGGAATACGTGTCAACTAATAAAATAATACTTACCTCTGTTTTTTATTAGTTGACACGTATTCCCTTTTAGGAAGTTTTTTTAGTTGACACATTTTCTTTTTGAATAAGTTTTATATCTTGCTTTTTAAGTGTTCCCCACTTGCTTTATCATTCTCTCTCACTCTCTCTCATCTCCTTAATATGTGTGCCTAAATTAAACGTGTCAACTAAATAGAAACGAGGAGGTAACTTTTATCAAACAAAAAATGCGTCATCTAGAAAGATCATAATTCATTATTGCAAAGAACATGATCGGATGGAGCCATTTATCTCCAATTACATATGAAAAGAACAAAACAAATATTATTAAGAACACGAAACATACTCTTTAATTTAGAATTGTATGTTCTTTCTGAGTTTAAAGTTCTTTTAGTATATTTCTTTTATCAATGTATACTCCATATTTTTTTTTTTTTTGACAAAAGATACTATTAAAGAAAAACAGGATTACAACCTAAACAGACTAATACATGAACATAAAAAAACCACACACACTAAGAACTAGTTCAGGAAGATCCAAGATAAGAAAATACTGAAAAGATCGTGCAGCAGACCAATAGCCACGGAGCCTGGACAACCCAGAATACCAAATCACATCCAAATTGTAGACCAAGAGAAGCCGATTGAACTGAAACTGTCGAGATGGACTGAGCGCGCAGATCATAAACCTTGAAAAGAACCCGAACTGGCATTGAAAGCGACGGGAACTCATGATGGAAACTGTTGGGAAACGAAAGAACCCGAAAAAAGCACCCTGTTGCTGAAGACCTAACCTATGACACCATTCCACTCCTAGGGATCGAAAAATAAAACTGCATCCTAGGAATCTCGAAACAAAACTTATAGAGTCATATACTCTAATGACTCTATGAGAAACCGTGCATCCAAATGCAGGTTCTCCTCTTGCAATTCTACTGACACAGAATGCAAGAAAATGGAGGACTTTGCTCAACCCAAACATTAAAGATGGGTAGCCTCCTTCAAGATAATGGTTAACAGCGATGACTGACCTTGTCATCACCCACACTAACAACGGGATGATAGCAATTGCCCGAATGCCTATATCATCCCACAACCCAGTAACAAGATCAACAAACCAAGCTCTTCCCCCAAAACCACACTTCTCCTGCAAACTCCATATGCATAGAGAATCATCCAGCTGCGCAATTAACTTCCCCCCTGGTAAAATGTATTAACTACCAAGGGAACACCTTTACACCCCAACAAGGCTCCAAGTAGGACCACCCACCCAACGAAAAAGGGGGCGTTTAAACTTACAACCCACAAAAACCACAAACTAGGCTCCAAAAACCACAACAACACTTCAATAACTCCCGAAACAAGAAGTACTCCAACACACTCTAACTCATGCCTAAGCAGAGAATTATTTAAACAAAGCAAACTAAACAACCAATCACACAACATAAGCAAACACAACAAAAGTAAACTAAAGCAAAACAAAATTAAAAAAACAACTAAAATAAACAAAGCAGTATGTAAACTAGCAAGAAGAAACAGGGGAGCGAGAAGGGACGGAACCTCTACGGCCGCCCTCACAGTAGCAAACAACCCACCACCCGGAGCAATCGTCCACGGCAACACAAAGAACCCCTCACTGAACCAACCCTTGGGTACGCGAGGAAACCCTAACCCTAACTTCACCTTTACCGTCGGGAATCTATTAACGAAGTTCCTTTCAACGGCGGCGTTAAGGCTAGCACCCTAACTTCACCTTTACCGTCGGGAATCTATTAACGAAGTTCCTTTCAACGGCGGCGTTAAGGCTAGCCTTTAGTTCTTGACTTGTTACAGTAGGCCGCTAAACACTGACAATTAATTCAAACAAAACCACGACCAAGAGATCGAACCCCTGACTTCCACACCAACTAACCAAAAACGAAAACTAAATAACTGGAAAAAAAAAAGGAAATTGCAGGGCTAGGCTCGCCGACGACGGCTAGGCGGAGCCTGCTAGTCGCCGGCGAGCAGGGGGGTGAGAAAAGGAGGAGCGGTGGAGGCGGTTGAGGATAAGGCTGGGGTTAGAGAGAGAAAGGGTCGAGACTTTTTTTTTTTCAGGATGTTTTTTGTTTTTATGTATACTCCATATTATATACTTCTTTTGGTTTTTTTTTAGCTATTACATACAGTTTGACTTTTATACTATTTATGTGTTTTTTTTTTTTTTTTTTTTGAGAACCATTATGATTTATTCTTAAATAAAAGTATAGTCATGTGGAATCTTGTTAGAATTGTCTCAATTTATACTATTTTAATATCAAATGTGTATAATTTTTACACATTGGTAATTAAAGATATTAACGATTGAAAACATGTATCGACAAACGTAAAAAGAAAAGTGTTGCAACTATAAAGAAACGGAGAAAGTATGTTCTTTGGAGTTTGGATTATTACATGATCCTATATATAATCAAACAGCGTAGTATTTATTTTTCGTGATTTTTAACTATTATACTACCTCGGTTTTTTAAAGTTGCAACTTTGGGGTATTATTTGTGAAATATAAATTAAATATTCCAAAATTGCAACTAAAAAATAATTAGAGGTAGCATACTCTTTTCATTACAATCTATGTAAGATTGATTAGACATACATGCCTTTTGAGGTTTTAACAGTATTTTGTTTATATTATATTAGATATTTTGTACTTCCTCCGTTCCTAAATTACATTCCTATTTCTATCATTTATTCCTCACATAATAGAGAAAAACAGGAATGTAGTTTATGGACGGAGGGAATAGCTTTTACTTTGAACTATATAAGGTAATGTAGTATCATTAGTATGTGTACACATTTTTCATCTCACATGCATTTTGAGTTCTTTGTATTTGTTAATGGCTCTTCATCAAGATATATATTTTCCATATTTTTGAAATATGATATGGCTTAGGGTTCGTTTGGCATCGCTGTGGTTTTCTGTTTTTTGGTTTTTTGTTTTTTAAAAGTATATTATATATGTCACATACTGAATAAAAAAAATTAGACTTATTAAAATCATGGTAATTTTGAAAACTCACAACAAAAAAGTGGAAACACCTTTTTCTTGTTTCTTGTTTCTTGTTTCCTGTTTTTGGTTTTTAGTTTTTTTAAAAAAAAGGAAAACTAAAAACTAAAAACTAAAAATGATGTCAAACAAGCCCTTAGTTTTTTGTTTTTGGTTCCCTTCATTTTCAAAAACTCTCGCTCCTAATTACGATAAATTTGAGTTGTTGAACATATATTTGAAGAGTTTATTACAGATTTCGGTGACAATTAGGATTTCAATATATGCAAAGAGAAAATATGGAATGGAATAGAGAACAAACAGATGTTGGTTTGGAATACATGTTTTCCTTTCCATTTTTTTTTTTTTTTGTTTTTTTTAGGGGGGAGGGGGGGGGGGGGGGGAATAAGCCGATAAGGTGCCAAAATAATTTCATTTTTTTTTTTTTTTTTTTTTTATACAAAGGGAATTTCATGTTGTTAAATTAACTAATATTGCCTTTATAAATAAATGATATTGTACTCTCATTGTTTCCAAAGACTTTTCCCCTTCTTATTTGTAACAAATTGATGACATAGGGAGATTAGTTGCACGGTTCGACGAAGAAGTTAAGCGTCGGAAGACTCATGATATCTACTAGTAATTCTATATATGGATCGGAGAAAATTCAATTATATTACTTGTAAAAGATTATATTTAGCTGTAATTCTGTAAATAGCTAATATAGTATCCAAATTCCAAATAAAAAGAACTTTTGGAAATGGAGAGAATATGTTCCATTGGGCATATAGTACACACTAATACACTATGCCTGATTGAGTGTATAATTGTGTTGAAGCTTTAATTTTTAGGAGTTAGAATGTAAAGAGAATGGGTGTTTAATAATTACATTCTAATAAAGCTTAGTTTCATGGCATTGCAAGATAATAAGAATTTATGATTTTTGCATAGATCAAATACAGCAAAATATCTTAATAGTTTTTTTTTTTTGGCAAGAAACTACCTAATAAAAAATGTTATACGAAACTACCTTAGAAAATGATAAGGGCATGTTCTCATTGACTGAACTGAACTGAACTGAACTGAAATGAATATTTTATAAGAGAAGGAAATTAAGAGCTGAACTGAACTGAATTGAACTGAACTGAACTCAGCTAAACTGAACTGAACTGAACTCAGCTAAACTAAACTGAACTGAACTGAACTGAATTTCAACGTAAGAGAAGAGACCCTAAGTGTTGTAAGAGACTACCCTTGGTCGAAAAGTCATCGTTGAGGTGTTGATCATGTCACGTGTCAATTAAGAAAAATGGAGGGAAAGGGTGAATTAAAAGTCACGACGACGTGATTAGCACATGATGTGGTTAACGTCGGAAAATGAAAGTCAACAGTGACTTTCTACCAATGATAGTCTCTTACATTATTTACCCTTTGTATTTTCTTACAACATTTTTTAAATTAGGTAGTTTCTCGCAAAAAATGTGTTTTATAAGCTATTTCTTACAAAATGTCCAAAAATAATACTCAGTGTCTAACACTCTAACTAATAATTTGTGACCATTAGTTTAACATCGTAAATAGAGTATATATCAACTTAATATGAATGTAAGATTTCTTCCGTTTTTAATTACATGTTATTCTTTTTTTTTTTTTTTTTGAGGGGAAATGTTATTCTTAATTTAATAATGATTGTTTTACTACTGGTAAATGGAAAAAAAAAAAAAAAAAAAAACATAGTATGAACAACATTAAGAAATGTAGGGAATCCATACCTTTTAAAAAGCATGAGTAAACACTTACAAATAGGGTGAGAACAATTATATCCTTAAAATGTTTGTTTACGTATGGTATATGCATGCCCCTATTGATATGATATAATTACCTTTAAGCTTTTATGAATAGTGTTTAGACAATTATATCCTCTAATATGTTTAATACTTTTTTTTTTTTTTTTTGGAAAATTTGTAATTATTAATCCCAACTTTGGGCGATTTACTTTCATTAATCCCAACTATCGATTATTTTTAAGTAATCCCAACTTTGGGGGGTGTCTTCTTTTATCAGGCCAAAACCGGTTAACGAAAGTCAATAATCTGTTATACCAGGTTAATGGACACGTGTCAACATTTAATTTGTCCCCCAAAAAAATCAAAGTTTTAAAAAATAAAATAAAAAAAAATCCTCCCTTAGCACCACCACCTCCTCCCTAGCAGCCACCGAAAACCACCAAAACGAGAAACAGAGGGAGGGGGAGGGGGAATCATCGGCGCAAAGGGGAGAGGGAATCAGCAGCCAAAGGGGTCGAGGTTTGCGTGAGATGGTTGTTTTCTTTAGAGGGGGGATCTGCGGCTGGTAGTATAACATATTTCGGGGCATTAACATTAACCACCATTAATAATGAGGACAAATAAGTAATAAACATAAATGACAATTAACATTAATAATGAGGACAAATAAGTAATGTTAATTGTCATTTATTTAACTTTTACGAATAGTATACAGACATTTATACCCTTAAAATATACGGAGAACTTATTTCTCCCATTATGTTTTTTAACAACTTTAAAAGAGTTTTTGCATATGACTACATATGATGCGTACATTAACCACCATAGCTAGTAGGTACTCGGATTTAACTAACAACAATTACGGAGTACTAGTAGTTAATTTAAAAGTAGATAAACAAGTCAATGGGGGTAGCAACCTGAGCAGGTGTACTGTAGTGATTATTCCAATCAGCATAAATTTTTGTGCAACAATAATTTCCCATATGCAATTAACACTAGCAATTTTCAATCACGTTAAACCTTCTAAATTATGCTTTACAATACATGTCCTACCTTCTACCTGAATTTTCTTTCACTTCTCTTTTTCTTGTGTCTATTTAAAAATTTCATTTAATTATTAAAGGAGAGAATAATCATGTTGATAACGCAATGAAAATTAATAATAAATTGATTGGGTAGTTGGAAAAAAAATTGTCACGTTCAAGGTTGGCATGATGGAAACATACAAATTCACTTAAAAAAAGACAATAGGCAATAATCCATTGATTTATTTACAAGTTTGTGGAATTTGGAAAACTACAAGTGAAAATGATATTTCCTCTTAACTACTAGCAAAAGTTTCCATGTGTGCATGCATTTATTCATCATCTTATTGTCAATGAGTTTGGGGTGAATCTCGAATTGGACTTGCTTGTTTGTAATCTAGTTTTTCTCGGCTTCATCACGGGTTGCGTGTTAGTTCATTCATTAATCCGTAATCCAATACACTAGTAATATATATAATATATACTTTGCTTTTGATGCATGAATAAGGAGGGCCCATTTATTGATGATTGCAAATTGCAACCGTGTAGATTTGACTATTTATATGAAATACATTGAAACTAATCTGACGCACCATAAACATGTATGGTTGCATATATTGGTGTATCATAAACTTATATCATGCAATATTGTAATAGGAGATCATTGTACACAGACTACATACCAATCATTACTACCAATCTACCACTAACTACTTAGATTCAGTTATACTTTACATATAACTAGATTAGATAATAAATTAGAAACATATACACTTAAGATACATTAACACAATCCATAATCGATGCTAAATTTGAATGTTGCTTTTAAATGAATTCAACTCAATTAACATGTGAAACATTAAATTTATCTTGTTACCTAAACTAGCTAGTTCACAATTGAGGTGAATACAAGTACATATATATGATTCAAAAAATCCAATAATAATCTATTTCTCAAATATAACTCGAATTAAATTCAATTATAATAGCCCATCTTCAACGCACACCTCTCTCGGCCTCCCTTAAAACGAACTTAGGGTCTATTCTCTTCAGCTTATTTTCAGTTCAGCTTCAATCAATTTAGTTCAGTCCAACTCAGTTCCTAATTTCATTTTCTCATAAAATATTCAGTTCAATTCAGTTCAGTTCAACTTCAATCAGTTCAGTTCAATTTATTTCAGTTAGCTGTTCCAGCTGAAATACTTGGAATAATTCTAGTTTAGTAAATCAGACCCTATACAATGTGAAACTAATAGCTAACTAGAAATCTAGAATCAATAGTGACCGGCCATCATAAATACGAAGTATTATATCATATTTATAACTAAAATAAGTCTTCATTATACCATAGTAAGTTACATTTTTAATTTTCCCGCGTTATAATGAATATGAATCTACAACAAACAGTTGAACCCCAAACTAAAAAGAGTTTTAACAGTCTTAAAACCTCGCCACTTGCCCTACCACAGCGTTACTACAAAGCTAAAGTGGGTCCCACATTACATTACATAAGTACATTCTAGATTTATTACCCAATCACACGTGAACATCAGCCGTTTTGCCTACGTGGCTTCCTTTCATTGGCTTAAGGGCTGACTTTCACATGCTATAATTTTATTTTTAATTATTTTTTTTACAATAATTAAAAAAAAAAAAAAAAAAAAAGCGCACTGATAGAAAAGAGCTGTAAAATTGGGACCATCTGATCTTGTTGTTAGAGAAACTGTGATCTGATGATAATCTGAAAACTTCAAGTTAAGAGTATCAATTTCAATATTTTAGATTATCCTTTTTATGTTTTTTCTGGCAAAAAGGATCGGACATTTGAATCAGCTTCTTTGTTTGTTTGTTTTTTAATTTCAAGTATAATGGCAAATTGCGCAAACTTTCATATCAGATTGGATTAATTGCGTGAGACCAACGTGAGCATTTCTGATTGAGCTGTTATATATGAAGATGGAATTGCTAGAAATTTGTACATTTATGTGTTCAAAGGTCCGTGTATTATTATTGTTAAGAAAATAACTTATGTATGGATTTAGATCAAATTAGTTGTTTTACATTGAAAGTTTAAAAGAGAATGACTAATATATAAGATTGATGAGTTACTCCACAGTTTAGCATATATGACCAGGGGTGCACCATGTTTGAAAAAAAGGCGAAAAGAGCATATAAATGTTCAGGGCCGTTTCAGAAATTTCGGTGGCCCGGGGCGAAGACAAAAATTGGGGCCCTAATTCACATATAGAATTTTAAAATAAAATAAAATTTGGGTGGGCAAAAAAATACATGTTTTATTACGCATAATAATCTTTAATAACATCAAAATATCAAATTTCCTATAGATAAAACATTGAAATCAAAGCCTAAGCGTTCATATGAAAATATTTCTACGAGCCTTTCTAGAAGCAAAGTCACTAATAATAGTTTCTACATTGATATGTTCTAATATATTTTTTTCAATACATAAAGTAGCTAAACCATTCAACCTTTCTTGTGACATTGAAGATCTCAAGTAGGTTTTTAGTAACTTCTTAGTATAATAAGCATATGAAAAATGCCTTAATTTGTTATCAATTGGAAACACAAGGTTCAAATCTCTAATAGGTCCTTTTTCTATCAAAATATCCCTTCCTTTAATGTCAAGATTACCCTAATTTTTAGGATCATAAATATCTAAAGGAGGGACTACTTGATCATTGCCAACATCATTAACATCGGATGTATTTGGTACATTCGTTTGTTCATTCATATTAGTCGCATCCTCATTAGGCTCATTTGCCTCATTATCAATATTTTCATTATTTATATTCTCATTGAATTGTTCATGATTTTCATCTTCACCCAATTCATTAGAAGACTCTTCTACTTGTACTACTTTAGTAAAAAATTTGTCAATGGAACCCTTAAGAGATTCTCTTAACTCTTCTGTCCGTTTTCTTCTTTTCCTCTTATCATTACCAGATAAATATTTTCTGGGCAACATTCTTTCAAACAAAACCAATAATAAATTAATAAGTATAGAATAGAACAAAAACACCTGATTATTGAAGCAATTGAACAAAAGACTTAGTACGCTCAATTTGCACTCCAAACAAATGTTATTTCAAGTAATCAAATCTGAAAAATACAAAACAATTGAAACAAAAAAAAATTAGTAAAATTAACCAAATAAAAATAAAATTACATAATTACATTATGATTTAAGAATGAAAAAGTACAAAATTAAAAAGTTAGATAAGAAATTACCTTAGCAAACTACTCCAGTACTCCGTAGCATTGAATGATGAACTCGTAGGCCGTAGCTCTCGTCAAACGAGTCGAAGCAATTAGCCAATTAGCACAATTAATTGAATTAAACAACCAATTCAACCAGACAAGTAGACAACACCAATCAATGACTTAATATTTTTCCCCCAATGGTACAGATGAAAACTTAATAGAAAGAAAAGATTTAGATGAATAAAGTAGAGTTTACAAAGAGAATTATATATAAATTTCCTTTGAAAATTGAAGGATAAAATTACCGTTTATCATAATTATGTAGAAGAAGGGATTAATCTGACCGAAAATTGGATTGAGATACATATTGAAAAATAAATTTACCAACAAAAGGGGATAAAATTAAATTTATGGCAGTTTTTTTTTTTTTTTTGGATAAATCAAATTCACTTAGGAAAGTGAATATTTTGGGAGAAAAATTAGGGAGGAAGAAGGTTGAACAACGAAAAATATGGAGATTGAATTTCTGAAACTCACGCTTCTTCCTTAGTTTTTCTTTTTATTTTTTATTTTTTTTATACATAATTATTTTGGGGCCTTTTCTTAAACAGAAGTTGGGCTTTTGGTTCGGGGGCCCAGGGCGGTCGCCCCACCTGCCCTGGCCATGCTACGGCCCTGTAAATGTTTGAAAGGGAACATACAAGTGTTTGACAAAAAACATGCATTACCAAAGAACATTAAGACATTACAAAATGAATGTTAGAGAATATGTTAATATTCTCTAGTATATATTCTGTGGATATATTTTGTGTATTTATGTATATCTTATATTCTCATATCTTAGGTTGTACACCCTATAAATATTCATGAATGAGAATATGATACTCAAGGAGATTTACACAATCTGACATGGTATCACAGCCTTCAGGAAATTTTCTCTCTAATTTTTCCTAAACCCTAACCCTACTTCGATCTCTGCCCTAGCCTTCTTCACCGTTCCTCGTCATGCCTGAGTCTGATGCTGCCTCCTCCCTTAACCATGAAAATAACACCCCTCCTCCACCTCCACCTCCCCCCTCTACACCTTTTCATCCTGCCTATGCCGTTAACAATATCAGAAACGTCATACCCATCTCTTTAGACCAAGAGGCTGCTCAATACGCCACTTGGGTGGAACTATTCCATATTCAGGCCTGTGCATGTAATGTACTTGATCATATTGATTCAGATGTACCTCAACCCCCGGAAATTGATGATGCTACATGGAAGCGCCTCGATGCCATTGTTAAACAATGGATCTATGGTACAATCTCTCGGGATTTGGTTCAAACCATCATGAAGCAAGGTGCGACGGCTCTTGATTTATGGAAACGCTTGGAGGAAATTTTTCATGACAACAAGCACACTCGTGCAGTCTACCTAGAGGAACAATTCACCAACACTCGCCTTGAGGATTATTCTGGCATGGCCGAATACTGTAGACAAATAAAATTGTTAGCCGATCAACTTGCAAACGTTGATAGGTCGGTCTCGGACGACTCCATGGTATTGCAGCTCATTAAAGGGCTGCCGAAGGGTGAGTATGACACCCTTGCTGTTATGACCCAGCAGGCCGACCCTATGCCCTCGTTCAACAAGGCCCGTTCGCAATTTCTTTTGGAGGAAACGCGAAAAGCTAAGCAGGAAGAGCACAGTCAACACGCTCTTGTGACTCAAACCGGACCACCTGCCACGTCAGCACCGCCTCAACAATCTGACCAGCCTCCACGTAGTGGTGGCAGAGGGGCTGGCCGTGGCCGAGGCAAACCAAACCACTCTAAGGGTGGCAAAGGGCGCGGCAAAGGGGGTAAAACCAACTCGGGTTCACAAGCAGCGCAGGGCTCACCGCAACAACAGCAACAGTGGCCCATAGGCCAAAGTGCACCCCAGCAACAGTGGGCCGACCCAGTTCCGTGGCAGCAACCAGTCCAGCAGAGTCAGTGGGCATCTCCCCCCTGCCCGTACCCCACAGGCCCAGCCCAGCAGTTTATGCGCCCACAACAAGGTATACTGGGCCCTCGTCCAGCCCAACAGCAGGTGTACTTCACTCCCGCTCCGCCACAGGCTCAATATGGGTCGTTAATGTCCCCAACGGACCTGGGTCAGGCGTATAGCTCGTTGCAACTTCAACAACCCGACAACGGTTGGTACATGGACACTGGTGCCACCGGTGCTTCCTCACACCTTACTCATACCGCGGGTAATCTCTCTAAACTATCCAATTTAAATTCTCCTCAATTTATTTTGGTTGGTGATGGCACACGCATTCAAATTCAAGGTTATGGCACAACCACTACACCCTCCCCTCATCCTCCTTTCACTCTTAAGAATGTCCTCTACACTCCTAATATCATTTAAAATTTAATCTCAGTTAGGAAGTTTGCTAATGATAATTCTGTTTCTATAGAGTTTGACCCTTTTGGTTTTTCTGTGAAGGATCTCAATACGGGGAGACCTCTAGCGAGATGCAATAGTGGTGGGGACCTTTATCCTTTTTCTTCCAATTCCGCTGCAACAAATAATCAACACCTCTCCCTAGCTGCAATTTCACCGTCGGTTTGGCATAGCAGACTTGGTCATCCCGACCCTTCAGTTTTCAATCTTTTGAGAAATAGGAATTTAATTCATTGTAATAATGGGTCAAATACCCAATTTTGCTACTCTTGTCCTTTAGGGAAGCATATAAGACTTCCGTTTAAATCTTATTTAAGTGTAACTTTCTCTCCTTTTGACATTATTCATGCGGATTTATGGACATCCCCTATTACTAGCAAATTGGGCCATAAATACTATTTGGTGTTTTTAGATGATTTCACTCATTTTCTATGGATCTTTCCTATCAAATATAAATCTCAAGTATTTGATATTTTTTTGCAATTTAGGGAGTATGTTTTCACTCAATTTGAAAAACGCATAAAAACGTTTCAAAGTGACAATGGGCGTGAATTTGACAACTCTCCCTTCCTTCAACTTTGTGCTAAACACGGCTTAGTTTTCCGTTTGTCATGTCCTCATACTTCACAACAAAATGGTAAGGCCGAGAGAATCATTCGCACAATAAATAATATGGTTTGCCCTCTCCTTTTTCATGCCTCACTTCCCCCATCCTTTTGGGGTATATGCTTTAAGTGTCGTTGCTCATATTCTCAATGTCCTTCCTACTACCACATTGAAGAATAAAAGCCTAACCGAAATTCTCTATCGTCGTAGTCCATCCTATGATCATCTCAGAACTTTCGGCTGCCTATGCTTCCCCAATCTCTCATCAACGGCACCTAACAAGCTCTCCCCTAGATCATCACCTTGCATTTTTCTAGGTTACCCATCTACCCATAGGGGATATCTTTGCTACGATCTATCCACAAATAAAACAATCATATCTAGGCATATTACTTTTGTGGAACATATATTTCCTTTCTCAAATATTCAATAGTTTAGAGCTTCGGATTACTTTTTCCTAGATTCAGACCCCTCCCCTGCTCTAACTCCAATCGTAGCCCACCAATTTCAGCAATCCTCTCCCCCTACTGTCGGCCCAGTCCAGCCCAGCTTCACCAGCCCACCCTCTCCTACCGTGGCTACTGCTAGGCACAATAGCCCTATGCTGGATCGTGGGCCTGTTGATTCAGCCACGGCCCATCACAGGTCTACCCAGACAGTCAGCCCAGAGCCTGTTGCCCCACCTCCCTCAAGCCCAGTCACCCCAACTCCCTCCACTCTCTCCAGTCCGAATAACTCACCTCACTCAAGCCCACCTACCATACAATTTGGGTCACTTCCCCCAAGCCCAATACCATTATCACCACAAATGAAAACTCGTGCCAGCCATGGGATTTTTAAGCCTAAAGTCCAATTCAACCTTTCTGTCCAAGCTATCTCACCTTTGCCTAAAAGCCCCAAGATAGCCTTACTTGACCCGAATTGGAATGCGGCAATGCACGAGGAGTTTAATGCTCTCACAAAGCAACATACTTGGGATCTTGTTCCTAAACCGGAAGGGGCAAACATTATTCGGTGTATGTGGCTCTATAAACATAAATTCAAGGATAATGGTGATCTTGAACGGCATAAGGCTCGGCTTGTTATAAATGGTAAGTCACAAGAGGTTGGAGTGGACTGTGATGAGACTTTTAGCCCGGTTGTAAAACCGGCTACAATAAGAACAGTTTTGAGTATTGCTATGGGACGTAACTGGCCTATACATCAACTAGATGTGAAGAATGCTTTTCTTCATGGGGATTTAAAAGAAACTGTGTACATGCATCAACCACCCGGATTTGTTAACCGCGATGCTCCTACTTATGCTATACGGCTTAAAGCAAGCGCCACGGGCCTGATATCATCGGTTTGCCAACTATCTTCATCGCATTGGGTTTGTATGTAGCAAGAGCGACACCTCCCTTTTCATTTTTCGAAGAGGTCATGATACGACATATTTATTGCTTTATGTGGACGACATAGTGCTAACCGCATCATCCGAGGCATTGAAATCTTCTATCATTGATTTACTGAAATCAGAATTTTCAATGACTGATCTTGGTGCTCTAAGCTACTTCTTGGGCATCTCAGTTACTAGAACGCCGACCCACATGTATCTTTCTCAAAAGAAGTATGCTGAAGAAATTATCCATAGGGCTAACATGGATAATTGCAAAGTGGTTGCTACTCCGGTTGATACTAATTCGAAATTAAGTGCTGACGAGGGTGAGCTTGTTTCGGATCCTTCTCTCTATCGCAGTTTGGCTGGCGCATTGCAGTAGTTAACCTTTACACGGCCAGAAATAGCCTACGCAGTACAGCAAGTCTGCCTTTTCATGCATGAACCTCGTGAGCCTCACTTTAATGCTCTCAAGCGCATCATCAGGTACATCAAAGGTACCAAAGACCTCGGTCTTCATCTCTTTCCATCTGCACCGACCAGACTAGTGTCCTATACGGACGCTGATTGGGGGGGCTGCCCCGACACTAGACGATCGACCTCCGGATATTGTGTGTTCGTGGGGGACAATTTAATATCATGGTCTGCCAAACGTCAAGCAACTTTGTCTCGGTCAAGCGCAGAATCAGAATATAGAGGCGTAGCTAACGTAGTTGTCGAAACTTGTTGGCTTAGGAACCTGCTTCTTGAGCTCCATTGCCCTCTTCGAAAGGCATCCCTTGTATATTGTGACAATGTGTCTGTTGTTTACCTCTCTAGCAATCCCGTCAATCATCAACGGACGAAGCATATAGAGTTGGACATCCATTTCGTTCGTGAGCAAGTCGCCTTGGGTCTTGTTCGAGTACTTCATGTCCCCTCGTCATATCAATATGCAGACATTTTCACTAAGGGAGTTCCCCGACAACTATTCTATGACTTTCGATACAGTCTTAGCGTTCGTCCACCTCACGCTACAACTGCGGGGGCGTGTTAGAGAATATGTTAATATTCTCTAGTATATATTATGTGGATATATTTTGTGTATTTATGTATATCTTATATTCTCATATCTTAGGTTGTACACCCTATAAATATTCATGAATGAGAATATGATACTCAAGGAGATTTACACAATCTGACAATGAACATGATAAAACTTTATTAAAATTTCATGAAAAATTACACATTAATAGATTTATTATTTTTTTAAAAAAAAAATTTTCACTTAATTTCCCCAAAAATAGTTTTTTCTCTCTCTAAATATTCAACCTTCCATAATAATTTTAGTTTTCACTCTCAAAAATTATTTTCAACTAAAAATATTTCAAGATTTTATTTTCAAATTAAATTTCAAATTTTAAAATTCAAAATCACATATGTTAAAAGAACATAAGTTATCCTTGTATTTTTTTTTTTTTTTTTTTGGTGAAATACTCTTGTATAATGTAAAGAACATATAATTCATACCTAAAGAACACACTGATCAAACTCAAACAATATACGATAATAAAAATAATTTAAATATATATGATAATAAAAAAATACAATATGTGCGTCACTCATTACCTCAAGGAACATATGAGCCAAATTCAAAGAACATCTGAGCCAAGTTCAAAGAACATACTTTGTATTATCGAAACTCAAAAAACATGTTTAATCAATATATATATATGTTAAAGAACATAAGTATAAAAGAACATATTATCACACATATATAGGTATGTTCTTTGTCAAACATAAGTATGTTCTTTGTCAAACACGTTATGTTCTTTGTTCAACCAAATTATGTTATTTTTGCCTTTTTTTACTTATCGGGTGCACCATGCACATGGTGCACTCTGGTGTACTATCCTATTTTCAATAAATTTTTAATGACCGGAATATTGCCCGGGCCAATAACTAGTTTATTTTAAAACGAAGTGGTACATTGATATATATACTTGTGAGAAAACGGTTTTACCGTAGGTTTTATAAAGTTAAATAAGACACAACTTTGGACCCAAAAAAGTCAGAGCTTGGATATTATAAAACCAAGAAGACGTATTATAATTAGTCAATAATTGCTCCAAAAACTTGTGGTTGGTTTAGTTTGGTAGAACACAATCACGAATGTTTGACAATTGACAATTGGATTTGAGGTTTCATGTGGCTGTCAAAGTTTGACAAAAATAGAAATACTCATACTAGATGCCAATTTTATTGGTTGATCATCAAAAGATTTTCAGTTTATAATTTTAGGTCCTAATAATAAGGCCATGAAATCTTGAGTACGGTTACATACTTGCATGTTGATGTCCCACTTTCATAAAATCATCATATGTAACAATACCTAAAAGGCAACTAAGCGATTCCACCACTTGTGCCTTGTTGCATGCACTTGTTCTTTTACTTTGGAAAAAAATCTTGAGATATAGATAGCATGATGGACATGCCTCGGGTTCGTACCTCATCATCTATAGTAAAGGTCCAGGCCGAATTTGATGTACTTTGAAAAAAAATATTAGTGCAATACATTTTGAACCGATAATCATATAATGTAATTTAAATAGACAATATTATTGAATCCGAATATCTAATGAGAGGGAGTGTAATACATCGTGTGGTTGTTTTGTTGTAAAAGGAATTAAGGTTGAGAATAGGAGGGTTTTGATTATGAATTCATCACATGCATTTCTGTAATGAGAATGGCTTTGACCTCCAAAAAATAACATTAAACTTTTGAGAGCACCCGGGTACATAAAATATCAGGTTTTAGAGGAACTTTTAATTACTTTTGGGTATAAACTGCTTTAGGGTAAAATATTATTCTGTAATATTTGAAACTGTAGTATTTCAATTCCTCCGTTTCTAATCAGTTGTTGACTTTACTCCATGTTTACTTTCTACTTTATCACTATGGGTTTTAGTGGTGGAATCTAATTTTTATGAAAATAATTTTGTAATTATTAATAATCTTTTAAGAACACCCTTATATAAAAAACGGGGCAGACAAATAAAGACAATGGGAGTATAAATTAACCACTTTCAATTCCCTTAAAAAAATTTACTCGATTCTTTTTTAATGCCCCTAGTAGTTAACAGTTGCTGATACTATATGCTCCAATATGGAGTAACCAATTAATTGATGCAAAGTATATGCGTATATAGCATTTCCTTGAAATTGGGACATAGTTCATAAATTGTGGTCCCTTACAATGAAGAGGAGCATGCATCTATATTGCAAAATTGAATCGGTTGACTTCAAGTCACTAATTAATTTGGATGAGACAAATGTAATAAGTTCCTACTTTGTATATGAATCAATATGATCATTTTTTTTTCCTTATAAATTAGTGTAAATAAATAATTGAAGTTTAGTCATATGATAAATCCGGTCATCAAATTGGTGGATGAAAGATGAAAAAAAAAAAAAAAAACAAACAAAAGAAAAGAGTTTTATTTAAACATAAATGATCTATTTTATTTTATACTTCCTCCGTTTTTTTTAGTTGACACGTTTCTTTAGTCATGTTTGCCAATACACTTATTCAACCATTAATATATTTAATTATCGATAAGCAAAAATTATGAAAAGTTGATATTTTGAAAGTATATAACGTGACAAATCTAACAAGATTCCACATGACTATATTTTTCATTACGTATAAAGCTAAAACACGGTCAAAGGGAGGTGTGTGAATAGTGCTAAAGTAATCAAAATGTGTCAACTAAATAAAAACGGAGGTAGTATAAAATTACAAACATAATTAAGTTACATCCCATTAGCCCACCGTCTATGGGGTTAGATGGTCCAATATTCACATGCAACCACGCACCATATATGTGATATGGCATCAAGCATACACACGCAATGAAAAGGAAAGTCTACGAAAACTATCGTTTTGTATTGCTAAGCCTATAACACAATTCCACAACTACAATTTGATTGTTCTTTGTCGTTCTCAAACTAACATTATCAGCGGACGATTTGGACATTGCTTCACTTTCATATTCAATTACATTGTTGGAGTAATTGAAAGCCTCATCTAGCTAATCCATTTTATACAACAAATGGATTTCGACAAATGAAATAGACTTAACATGGTCAGATGCAGATGTAGAACGATTGATATTTTATTTTACGCCTAACCAAACATAGCACTTAGTTCTTCAGTCAATGGAAAATAAATCTAGAGTAGGTAACTCGACCTTGTAAAACTGAATACCAAAATTTAAACTATAAAGAGCGAGTATAAGCAATTGCTCAACCTTTTTTTCCTAGGTTATAAAAATCGATTGCTTCTTTGTATTAGAACAAAAAAAAATATCGATTGCTCCTATATATGAACTAAAACTCATTAGAGGTTTAAAGGAATATGATGAAAATTGTCATATGAACTCATATCTATTCTCGTCTAATTAAAATAAAAGAAACTAAGACAAACCAATAATCTAAGGGAGAACTAATCAATAGTCATGACAAAATCCACATCTCTAATTTAATATCCTCATCTAGAATTCTATAGTATCTAATGGGACATCCTCTAATACAAAGTACATAGTGTATAAACTTTATTTTCCCAAGCAACACCATGATTTGTCATTGACAAACAAATATGCTACACGGTTACCTTCCCTATCCGCATACACCATATCGACTATAAACTTTAAATACACAATCCAAATCATCATTTTCCAAGTAGGACAAAAGAGGAGCAATCGGCAAAGGCGATGTTGAGGCCCAACGGTACAAGAAACGGGGTATAAAGAAACGGGATGGGAGGGTGTAAATGAAGATAGAAGAGCTGGTGAAAGTGATGTATCTAAGAGTAGTAGAGTGAGTGGATGCGAGGTTTTTGGTTTAAGTTCCATGTACAATAATGGTACGTACTTGTCACCATCAAAATTTTACACACAAGACAAGGGAATTGGATCCCTACACAAGGCCACAGTTTATCTCTTGGCAGACTGATTCGTTACTTCCCCACCACCAAATTTAAGTACTAGTAGTTCCAACCTGTATCCGTGTGGTCTTCCTGCCGACCATTGCTGACATGGTCCGCAGATGCCATCTAGGATGCAATTTTTGTAACCGTCAAATCCCGACAACTATTTACTCCCTCTGTCTCTGAATAATTGTAGCAATTTAACTAGCAGAGTGGCATAATATATGCAATTTTGATGTTGAAAAAATGTACATTGAGATTGTTACAATTTGTTAAGCAATAAAATTGCTTTTTTTAAGTAAGAAAATGTAGTTAAAGTCAATATAAAAATAATACTACCTCCGTTATATATTATTTGCAATAATTAGACATTTTTTTCTCTATACTTTATGTCAAATCGTTGCAAATACTATGGAACGGAGGTAGTATAAAAGTCATTTGTCATAGGTATCGGTGAATTCTTACTCTCTTTTCTTGATCCTACTCTTTTGAGACGAATTATTGGGGAATTATGAATCAAACTTCTATGTCTTCTTTTACACTTTATTTAATAATTTTTTAGTTTAATTTTATTTGCAACAGTTTAACACTTGTAACAATGCACATTTTCTATTTGATCATATATAGTTGTGAATCTTGTGATTGGTATGTACAGTAAAAAAAATTAGTCAAGTAAAATCTTGTTATATTTAACTCAATGTATATTTTCATAATATCAACTTTGTATAATATTTAATCACAATCAAGTTGAAATAATGAATTGACAAATGTAAAAGTCAAACTGTTACAAGTAAAATAGAATGGATGAAATATTCTGTAATATGAAAATCTGTGTAGAGGGTAAAGGTTTGAGACATGTTAATCAAGAGTTGAAATCTAATCTAATTTACTACATTTGCAAAAGAAAAAATCTTTACAATTTCATAGTTTATAGTAAAAATTTAGGAAAACAAAGGATTTAAAAATTTGCCGGACCAAGACACCTCATTATTATTTTGGTAAGTAGATCTGCCCTTTGATGGTCCAGCCTTTGAGTCTTGTTTCCAAGCACACCAAAAAACCATATTGTGACAAGAACGAAAACAACACTCATTTACAATCTTGTAACCACGTCCTTACGTGTATGGTGCATCTAAGCTCAACACACCATCATATGACAAGAACGAAAACAACACTAACCTGATGTCCAAGACAATACAAAACACCAATCTTGTTATGTATAATTAAATAGCCGACCAATCGGCCAATCATGTCACAATATATACAAACCAATCTCAATAATTTTTTATATTCAAATTTTATCATTTTATTTAGCTATGCACCTTGCTCTTTTCATTGTGAAGTTCATCAAAGGGTTAATATTTAGGTGAAAAGAACGAAGCTGAAGTCGCGTGTATTCTTTTCCACACCACATACTCTGATGCAGTAACAGAAGGCAGATTATATGGCTTATATCAATTTTCTTGCACAATCTATGCTTTAAATCCAAAACAGACCTCTTAAATTGTCATGAATAAATGTCATCCACATTGGAATGCAAACATATAACTTTTAGCATGAATAGGATAAGAAATGAGCTGATGATTTCCAGCTCTATGCTGGCTGATCATGGCTCATTGAAGCAAGTTGACTTATAACTCTTCTCTACAATTTTCTTTAATGTTTACAAGTTTCAGAATACTTGCAATAAGTTCAGGATTTAAATGTTAGGATCTAAGCCTAAATATCACAATCTACCATTCATTAATACTCCTAGCATTTTGGAACTCTTTTAGATAATAATCATCATTCATTTTCTTTCTTACATTTTTTCATAATCATGGATCAGTTATGTGCTACAGCCTATGTAAAGCGTCAATTAGGAGGGATTTGCAAGTTAGTGATAGATACTGCAATATTAGTGAATGCACCAGCTTGAAAACTGGTCAGCCACACATCCTACCTCTTAGCATGGCTTCGGCCTTCCTCACTTGTCTTGTTGGTCCTATGATGAAGACCTGCATACATATATTTGAGATCAGATTAACACCAAAACAACAGTAATTTCATGTTTTTTGTATAACATTGACTCCCAAAGGCCACAACGTTTCACAACAATTATATTTAGCTCAAGTATCCACTACAAGAAGGGGTATGGGTATGGATACATGAACTCTTACATTCTAGCCAAAGTGCAAGGTTTACACAGAAATCTAACTACGATATCAACTTGGGACGACATATTCAAGCAAAATAACAACAGAATGCTTCACACATGTATTTCGTATAAGGAGAGTAACCTAGGACACGTTATGAATCCCAAACACTCATACAGAGTTTCTGCATCTTTAATAGGAATTTCCCATGTCAATACTCTAGGACACATTCCTGAGTCTTACATTTGTATTCACGATGGAACATCATTAGAAAGGACAAAAAACTGTTGGGATGTTAGAGGAACGATAACAAGTTATATGACTTATTTCTCAGAATACGGAGATCTTATAGTTTTCACCTCTAAATTAATAAGAAGTGCCCAACACTAGTAAAATATGGGACGAGTTATGCATAATAAGCAGCTACATTCCCAATTGAATAGTTAAAGCTTTGGTGTTAAGATGGGTCTTACATCACTTATAGTACATTCCTAATGACTCCTATTGTTAGGCGCTTATTGATGTGCCATGACCTGCACAGTGTTGATACTTTTAGCTCAGAATACACTTTAGCCCTCTTATAGTCCAACTCCGCCAACTTTGATCAGGCTTACCGTTATAAACCATCAGTTCCCTAGATTTCCTTCAGAAAGCATTCCTGAGTTAAATTGTTTCTTTTGGTACAGTACATTACATTTAAACTTCAAAATAATTTTATGCAGAGATACAAGGGGTCAAAAACCACCTTGATATCATTAAAATCAACAAAAAAAAAAAAAAAAAAAAAACTCTAGCACAAAGGTAATGGAGAGGGAAGAGGGGGCATAGTACTAGACAGAGCCTCATCGGCATCAGGAATTCCCAACATTTGTCATCCTTACAAGTGAGAGGTCAGCATTATACAATTATAAATTAGGCTAGATCTTCACATTATTGTGATACAGATGCCAGTACATTGTTCCTCAACTAGATTTAACAGGCCAAATTAAGTTTAGTCTAGTCCCAACTACAACACAAATCAACAGCATCAATATACAGTTATTCAAGAAGTATACGGACTAATCTTTACAAGTTTAAATATACAATGAGATGTACATCATATTTTAGGAGCCTTGAACCCTAAAGCTTGCATTGCCAACAATATTCACTATTTGTGGCTCACTATCCATTTAATTTGCAGAGGTGAATGTTAGGTGCAACCGTTTCTCTTAGACAGCATTTGGGTACGAGTAAAACGTTTTCCAAGAAAAGTAGCGTTCTTTCCTCGAAAAAAAAAAAGAAAAGAAAAGAAAAAAAAGAAAAGAAAAGAAAAGAAAAGTAGTGTTCCGATATCCTATGTTGTATGAGAGTATTCGATCAAGTTAAGATCTTGATAAAAGTTCTAAAACCATATGACCTTACCATGAGAAAGCCACCTGGCTTCCCTTTTACTAGAACTGTTACATTTTTTATTTATTTATTATTTTTTTTTTTTTTAAAAAAAGCTATTGAACATGCTAAAAGCATGAAGATGTATTATGTTGTGAGTTTGTGACAACCACAATTGCCTTGGATCAGATATGGCACTTCAACACTACAAGCTGACCATAACAATCACAAAGATTCACTAACCACTATAATCATCTGTAATTCAAACTCTATAACATTGCAAAATAACTACATAGGGCTCAAAAAGGTATTTCAACTTGTAAAACAACAAAGTGGAATTTTTGTAATTTGTCAATCCATGATAGTTGTATAAATCTTAGACTAGTAGACTGTTGTGAGCACACACAAAAGAATTTCGCATATACTTGCAGACAAAATTATAAATGTAGAACATGAGAGAAGATTAATTCTGAAGCTTACTTTGTCAGAAGGACCTCTGTCACCTCCAATGAAAATTTCTGCACTGCAAGCAATACATGAAGGAGCGTTTAGAATGAAAAAAGTAAAGAGACAAAAAAGAAAGAAAAAGAAAGATTTCAGTGAAAGCATGGAATTCATAAAAGAGAAGGATTATACTTGCACGATTCTTTTATGAACTGGATTGTAGCTCCCTTTTTTCCAATAATGCATCCCATTTTCCCGGATGGAACATCAATCACAGATAGTATCTCCTGCTCAGGAACTTTTCCACTTGGAAAAAAGTCACCTGACAAGAAATGGAATTTAAGTGAGACTGAATTTGTCATATTAGATTTCTTAGAATTTGAAGCTCATTAAAATTTTACCAAGGGGAAAAACAACTAGTGGAATCAAGCAAAGTCAGTTCAATCCAACCAAAGAACCAATACACATTTCTTTTCGAGGAAAGAAATCACATCAAAGAAGAAAGTGACATTTCACAATGACCTGGACTACTCCCAGGAATCTTCCAACTAAAGGGAAAAAATACCACAATATACTCGTATAAATGCAAGAACCCCACATATATCAGTCTGAAGAGGCCAAGGAATAGCTCTATCTCAATCCGGTTACTATTCAAAGAATGAAAAATAGATGCCTGTCTCCCTTAGTCCCCCCTTCTCCAAAGCCATCAATACAAAGTTACAAACTGTCAAGGAGGCAGCAAATACGAAAATGTAAATATAGGAGACTTCTAATCTCACTATTGAGACTGATCTGAGAACACATATAAGTACAGCAAAAGTAAGGGTACAGTTGGTTAATAATTCTACAATATATCATCTGTAATGAAATAATTAACAGCAGTAAGACCTAATTTTATGGGACCACTGGCTCTACAAAAATTAAAAAGAAAAGAAAAAGGGAAAGAGAAATTTCCTAGCCCAATAATCACTCAGTAGCAGGTAGAGATGCTAAAGAAGATCTGCAGTTGTGAATCAGGCCTTGAGAGTAGCCCCATACAGCTTTAGTTAAGTAATGACTCAAGGTCCCATTTGACATTTAACTCATTTCCTAAGACTTCACTTCTTTATTCTCAGGAAGCTTAAGAAGTCCAGCTCTTATTTTTCCAAATAGTTTCTGATAAGCCTCAAGTAGGTTGTGGGTTAACTAATGTCTCAGGACTCTCAGCTGCTGCATGCCTGCATGTACTCTAAGACAAGTATAGTTTCCATCCTATTTTCATGTTTTAACTGTGGTGGTCCAGGCTTAAGGGGGATGTTATGTGATGGAATTGACTACGATCGAAGATGACATTGGATAGAGTGTAGTCAAGAGATATTCAATAGAAAACACTGACAACATAGAGGTAAAAAATGATTAGTCATGCCTCATTAAGTTTATGTTATAAACGGATTATACCAATAACCAATTGAGTAATTAGACAACAGACACTTGCATTAAAAAATGTAGATTATTACATGTAAATTGCATATAGATGACCCTAACATAACATTTAAAGCTTGGCTAGTCTTCTGTTGAACAAATGAACAGTCCTCAAAACAAGTTTAGGCCATTCATTTACTACATGAATGACATTTGACTGAGCTTATATTATGAGTTGTTCACAGCTGTATTGATCCATATACTTCAGTTAAAAGCCATAATTATGGTTTAATAGTAGCATATGTCTTGATGCCCAAAAATCATGGACAGATACACAAATCAAGTTTTTGAAAATTTGTACAAATTATGAATTTGATATTCAAACAGTTTATAGATCACTAAGTATGTCAATAGTACGAGTCAAGAGCAAACCTGCAACAGAAGGGATAGATGGCCAATCTGCATATCTATTGTTGACAATGCAGAAACAGCGACAGTGTAATACACCTCGAACTGCAAGTTTCCACAGGGATTGTTCATTCAGTTGCTCCATTATCATATGGTATACATAGAGAAGGAAGCGAACATCATCTACAGCAGAATTAATCATCTGTTCTGTAAAGGGCCTGTACGTCCAGTACATGGGATCCTGCACAAGCCAGTCCAGAACATCTCAATTTTCTATGAAGCTCATTCACATAAACAGCTATAATGTAAAACAAGGCGATTCAGAAGAATTACAACTAAGAAGCTGGCAAGCTATAACATACAAAAAATGAGCTTCATAGCTGCTATAGTTTCCAATACGTCACAAGAACTTCACAATGGACAATGACAGGCATTTAGTTATTTCAGTTCATGTTTAACTTTTAGTCAATTGTTCATGACATAATTATTTCAGAGATTCCATTTTGTCAAATATCACTCTTACTATGATTTTAATAATTAACCCCCACTCTAGACACCAGAAAGTTCAAGCAAGCAAAAATCTTCTTGCCATGAGCTCATGACTTCATGAGTTCTAAAAACATTAACACCATGTTTGAAAGGAAGATACAAGGGAAAGAGAAGAAAGAAAAGTGAGGGATACATTTTACCTTATTTTAAGCAAGGGAAGGGAATGAAAGGAAATGCAGGGATCGATTTTAGTTCCCATTTTAATAAACTAAATCCCTCCATTGTTGGAGAGATTTGGAAGGAAAATGGAAGCTCACTCTTTCCCTTCCATTCCCTCACCTCCAATTTTCTAACCTCTTTATTCTTCACCTCTCTTTTCCCCCTAATTATCAAAACATAGAGTAATGATAATCCTTCCACATGAACAACAGCAGTATAAAACCAACTCCTACCTAATACTGACCTGTATTAGGAGGGTGCGTATTTCTTTCTTTTCCAGATAAGATATCCCTGCGATTAAGTACAAAGATCAAGCACAAATAAACAAAACTGACACATTATGAGACCAACCTTTCATAAAATTGTCTTGCCAAGCACAAAAACATGTTCACCATTATATTCTGCAGAGATATAATACTACCTCCGGTCCAAATTACTCGCAACTTTGGGGTATTATTTGTGAGATATAAAATATTCCAAAGTTGCGAGTAATTTGGACCGGAGGTAGTATAAATTTACAAGAACAAGTTAAAAGGAAAAGGAGCAAAAATGACTAAATCCAGAAGTGAAGCAACTAGAGTGACTAAATGTTTACTTGCAGCATATTGGAAGTCAAAGTTTTAAAATGGTATACTTTTCTACTTAGATATGCCAAATAAACTAAATTTAAGTTGAAAGCTTTGACCGCATTAGATAGCAATTTAATCCAAACACCTCACTATACAACAACAACAGCAAAGCCTTAGTCCCAAAATGATTTGGGGTCGGCTAACATGAATTGTCCTAAGGAACCTTCCAATATAAAAAAAGGGACATAGCAAGTTAAGCAGTTGAAAGACTTTGAAAAAAGGTGAGTAAATTGAAAACAGAAAGAGCATCTAAGAAAAATAAAGAGAGTTTAAAAGAGAACAAAAAAATAAAATTCAAGAAAGTTTTAAAGGGTAGTTAAAACGTTTAATATAAAAAATATAAAGGATTGAGAAAACTTTAGCAAAGGAAATCAATGAAGTTCATAGAACACTAATGGGGTAAAATTATATAAGTAAATACTAAGATAAATTTAAAAGGTATATATAATCACGACACTTCGTTGACATGAATTTTCTCGCTCCACACCGCCCTATCCAACACCATATTTTCCTCAATCCTCAATGTACTCATTTCACTCTCAATCACCCTCTTCCAAGTTTTCTTAGGTCCTCCCCTACCTGTTACAATCCCAACACTTTGCAATTCTCCAAGCCACCTTACCAGAGAGTCACTTTGTCTCCTTCTTACATGGCCAAACCATCTTAAGCAATTCTCCCTCATCTTGTACTCGATCGATATAACCCATACTTTCTTCATAATAATCTTATTTTTCAACTGATCCTTTCTTGAATGGCCTGACATCCATTGCAACATACGCCTCTCCGCTACATTCATCTTATGCACATGGCAATGCTTTACGGCCTTACATTTTGTACCATATAACAAGCCTCTTCCACTTCAACTAACGCGGTTTGATCCGATGAGCTACATCTCCATCCACTTCTGTATCCTTTTGGATAGTAGATCCCAAATATCGAACGACCTCATAACCTTGGACAATTTACACCTCACACAAAAAATTCTATATTTTTATTCAAGTAGCAGAAATTTTGTTCTATTTGAAGCAATAAGCATAGAAATTAGATACATTAATACCTTCTCATTGCAAGCCTGCAAGGTGCCTTCATTAATATTTTTAATAAGATGGCATTCCTGTTCTATACAAGGTTAGTTCCTTATAACGATTCATGTTAGCCGACCTCAAATTATTATGGTTGTTGTTGTTGTTTGGCATACTTTATTCCAGGCTTAAAATTTTCTAATTGCATTAATTACAAATGCCAAGCACCATATATGCAACCTCATCATTTTTAAATCCCTTTGGCATGCTTTATTTCTAGGCTTTGAGTATTATTCAGGCTTAAAAATTTCTAATTGCATTAAATCCAAATGCCAAGCAGTATACATGCAACCTTATCCACATCTTAAACTTTGGAGGTCAGTTCCTTAGGTGGTCCTTAAAATATATTCCTAATTCCTCTCATTGTTACTCCTAAAAGTTCTTTTTTTCATGTAAATTAAACAGAAAGATAAGAGAATGGTGCCACTCTAGCACGTGAGGTCATAACCCCTCAACCACTATATTACAGAAACTGAATGGAGCTGAGCGGAGCTGAACTAAAATAGTAAAATGAACTGAGCTTCATAGAGATGAACTAAAATGAACTTAAAAGAGCAGAATGGAGCTAAAATTTAGAAAAATTAGTCCAAAAGAACAGGGCCTTAAAATTAAAGAAGAAAGTGGCATTTGATATAATCTAAAGCAATGATCAAATTACATTTCTTAGCCTTACCACAAAAGCGATGATCAGCAAGCAGGCCAATGAAGGAAATGCAATCATCTAACGGTTGTGCCAAACCTTCTTGTTCTTGAACAAGGGCATATGCAATCTGTGCAGAGCAGAATCAGATGTATTAAAGAACAATAGTCTCTAATCAAAACACCATAAACACCTCAGATAACAAGTTGATCAGCTCAAAGCAACAAGATCTTCATTGACGACAGAATCCAACATGCATTGTCTAACTAAAAGATAAATATGAGTATGCTAATGTAGGTAGATAGACAGATTATAAACACAAAGAAAATTAAAAAAAAATAAGAAGACAGTTGACCCTCCGACCCTCTACTCTTCTATAAATCCTTTTTGACAGGTACTCTAGAAAAGTAGAAATCAACGACAGAGACAGGCATTTAATTTCCAGTTGTGTGCTATGAAACAAGATTTTTTTTAAAAAAATTTAAATGTCGAACAACAAAGTACCTAAACTTGGATCTGATCAAGCTATATCAAATATCTTAAAATCAAAACAAACAACGATAATTATAACCATGCATGCAGTGTAAGGCTGTGGACTAACCAACTATAGACTTAGATATCCAAGGAACTTATATCCGTAATTAAGAAAAGAAAAGGCCTCAAAAGGGTTAGTGATAAGTATAATAACCTTAATAAGATTTGTCTGTAATAGATTATGTTGAAGATAGAATTACTTGACACTGACCTGTGTATCCACTACATTATATAGCTTGATGCCAAACTGATGATATAATGCCTGCAAGGCAAGGATAAAAGTTAGTCAGCTGAGAGACATAATGACTAGCAGTAACGAGACATCTAATCTGTAAATCAAGTTTTGGAACCTCACTGTCTCGTTTGCAATCATGAATAACTTTGGTGACATAGGCAGACTCAATAGCTGGTTTACAAGCATTTATTAGCTCCTTGCCTCCTACGGTAACATCCACAATATATATGGCGTTTGATGTGGCAATCTGGAAGGTAAAAATTGATAGTATTTAGTTAATTTTTCCTGAACATCAGCTGGCACAGGAAGCTAAATACCATGGAACCATTAGTTTTGTAATCATATTTACCAAATAAAGCTATCCAATCACTGTAAAAAAAAAAAAAAAAAAAAAAAAAGGAACTCCAATTTGGTTGAATCATGCAGTATGATTCAATCACTGCAAGATTTATCCAGTGATTACTCCCTTAATAATTTAATGCGATTAGCAAGAATGGCAAGCCTAAATCGTATTGGAATAGAATGTTTCTAGAATCATGTACAGTACTTATAGATTAGCTCTGCATAAAACAGATATAAATTCTATATCACAAAAAAAGTTTTTCAAGGAACTTAATAAAGCTTATACTTTGAATTTTGAAAAATGAATGACAAAGAGAACCTGTATAATGCAAAGAGCTCCATGACGTGAGAGATTTACACCTTCACAATCGAATCCAATAACCAACTGCCTATCAGGAGACGGATGCAAAAGCTCCTTGGGAAGTTGAGATGCATGGGTGACAATATAAATCGGAACTGGTAATGTGAAGGTGTCATGAATTTTACCATTCCCTACAAGTAGAAGAGAATAAGCTGGCAAGTTTTAGCAAATGTTATGTCATGCGCAGTGCTTAATCGATATAGAATGGTTTATCAGCAGAAAAAGAGACAAAATGAAATAAGGTGGCATAAAGACCTTGGATAGAAGTGTGTTGCAACATATTTGAGATTTTGGAATCAAAATCTTTATGAACACAATATAATAATAATTTTTTCCTAGGTTAGGACTCTACGTATTACCTTAGTACTTGACTCAAACATGAGTAGGACATTCCAACCCTTCATTCTGGGCCAAAATCAAGAAAATTAATCACACCATAGTTGAGTTGGACGCTTGGACACGTACTCATGTCAAACATGAGAACACTAGTCGAAGCAGCAGAGATATTTTGTTATATATTTGGTGGTTCCATCATGAATTAGAAGGGGAACAGAGGGGGCAGCTTAAGAATAGCAAATTTAGAAGGTTTGTGAAGCTCTTTATAGGGTGACTTTACCCAAACAAGAAAGGGAGGTGAAAAGTTCAAGTTCCCAGAGCATAACGTTGAGTTAGCATAAAATATGGCCTCAGTGAAAATATCTATCAGCATGGAAGAAACGCCGGGGTGGGGGGGGGGGGGGGGTGGTGCAAATCTGAAAGGCAAAGTACCAATTATGCATACATGATACGGTGACTTTTGATACAACATTAGATAGATCAAAATCAATTAATTGGGAGGCATAGAAAGATCAAAATTGTTCAAATTCCTATACTTTATTAAATAGTAGTTATTGTATTGAGAAAAAAAAAAAAAAAAAAAAAAAAAAAAAAAAAAAAAAAAAACTATCGCTCCTTTAAGATTATAGTATTTTCCAACATTGGAAATATATAATTCACTAAGAGGGGTAAAGAAAAGAAATCCTTTCACTTCCCTTCCCTTCCAGAATTTCATATTCGAATAAAGAAAAATATATTATTCACCTTCAACTCCCTCCATTTTGGCATTTCTCTCTAAATTTCCAAATCCATTCTAAAACAAATATTTTGTCCTTTTATTTTTACCTATTTCATTAAGCACGATTGTCAACGCATAACTTTAACCATCAATATTGGTAATTCTCAATAAACAAAAATGATTACTACCTCCGTTTCGTATTATGTGCAACATTCATCAAATATGGTTGCTACACAATATGTACAACAACTATTTTCTATCATTTTTTAAATTGTCATTTGTCTCTATCTCTCTTCTCATCACATACATCATTATCTTTCTCTCTCTATTCAACACTCACAAACAAATTTCGCCTAAGAGTTTTTGCAAGCTCATTTGTTTTACACAATATGAAACAGAGGTAGTAATCCTCCGTTTTTCTAAGTTATATTTTACGCGGTCTCCAATGTACTACTTTGACCATTAATAACTTTAATTGTGCATTAGTAAAAATTACGAGTATATAAAATTAATATATTGAAAATTCATAACAATACAAATCTAGTAAGATCCAACTTGATAATGTTTTTTCTTATATACACACAATTAGGCAGGGTCAAAATTTTAAAAATTTGACATTATGAATAGTAAATAGGTAGAGCTCTGGAAAAAGCAGGTAATATATGTTAATGATTATATTAATTCAGTCGATTCTAACTGGAATTCACACATGATTATGTCTTCCCTACCGCGTAAAATCACAAAAGATGGTTGAAGGAGGGTGTGTGAACATTGCAAAGTCAAACTAAGTCGGTTAATGCATGTGCAAGCTCGATATATAAAAGATATAAGTATTAAAGGTTGAATTACTAATGAAAATAAATAACTCACTTTCACTTCCCTCCATTTCCAATCCTTCATTAGAGTTCTTGAGGATTCCATTTCCAAAAAAAAAAAAAAAAAAAAAAAAAAAAAAAAAAAAAAAATCCCGAAATGAGTTTGTTCAAGAAATTAGAATACTTCCATCTTAGTAAAGGACTACTCAGTAGTCATTGAAAATATATTTAAGGTGTAAAGCTTGCATACATCTAAATAATTTCTCATCAAACCTCCAATTGATGATCATTGTTATAGTTTTTATAACATTTAGTCTAGTTATAATAAAATGATACACCAACAACTAATAATCAAGTAGATATAAGGGGAAGGGCATGAGATGCAGCAACTTTTATCAAGATATTATTAATTGAGACAATTCTAAGTGGAATCCACATGATTATGTTTTTTCTAACGCGTAAATCACAAAAGATGGTTTAAGGAGAGTGTGTGAATATTGCTGGAAGTAAAAAAAAAATTAAAAAAAAAAAAAAAAAAAAAAATTGAGTTACTAATGAAAATAAATAACTCACTTTTAATTCCCTCTATTTCCAATCATTCATTAGAGTTCTAGAGGATTCAAAAAAAAAAAAAAAAAAAAATCCCGAAATTAATTCGTTCAAGAAATTAGATACTACCATCCTAGTTAAAGTACTAGTAATCATTGAATATATATATTAGGTGTAAAGATTTGCATGCATCTAATTAATTTCTCATCAAACCCCAAATCAAAGATCATTGCTATGGTTTTTATAACATCTACTTTAGTTAAATAATAGAATGATACACCATCAATTAATAATCAAGTAGATCCAAGGGCATGTAGATGCATCATTGCAGCAACTTTTACCAAGATATTCATTCAATCATTCGAAATTCCATAATTGTTTACAGATCATATCCTAAATATAGGTGAGAAACTTCTAGACCAAAGCAGTTAGTATCTCAAACCCCACAAAATCCCAAAATCAACGGAAAATTTGCCGAAAATTCGTGCTTAAGAACACATAAAAATGCAGATAATCGACAAACATAGCATAATCAAAGCAGATAATTCGTCAATTACCAGGAAAAAAAATGCAAAAACCTAGAAAAATTATATAAAGAAGCATAAACCCAGAAATAATTTACAATTACAAAATAAGCTAAAAACAGAGAAATAGCAAAAGTCAGACTAAAAAACAATAAAAATAAAGGGAAGAAATGAAAAAAAATTGGTTGAAATAACCTGAATATGCTGGTAGAGGAAGGCCAGTAGTGTGTGGGGAAGGAAGGGGCGCCATTACAGAGTAAATTTGCGACAGTGAAGCATAGCAAGCTTCCAGTGCAAGTGCCCAACAGTTAGGACAACTTATAAATTTGAAACACAAATATTTTTTTTTTTGGAAAAATTGATTGAATCTCATTCGCTATTAATAATCCCGCCTTTTGATTATTATCTAATAATCTCATTTCTAAAGGTGTTTTTCTTCTATTGGTCTCTAAATTGTTGATATCTGAGTTTGATAAGTGAATGTGCTATGTGTCACTTTGTAATGGGTAGAAAATTTAAAATTAAAAAAAAACTTTTAATTAAATGTCTAATGTATAAAGTATTAGCATTAAATTAAATTTGAAAATTGAAAAATTCGTATTGGAATTGGGTAAAACTTTTAGTTGCATCGATAATATGCAAATATATTAATAAGTCGGGATAATTGGATGAAAAGTATGTACTACATCCGTTACATATTATTTGCAACGGTTAGACATTTTCCCTCTCTACTTTATATCAAATCGTTGCAAATAATATGTAACGGATGTAGTATATATAAGAGAAATGTTTTTTTTTTTTAAAAAAAAAGAAAAATTTGCAAATTGCAGCCATTTAATTTTTTTTTTTTTGCAAATTGTAGTCCAAAAGTTCGTATAAATTGTAAATTGCAGCCCAATTCAACTTTTTCATCGGTTAACATGTAAAAAAAATCTTTGTTTATGGTTTTATGGGTCATTTTATATCTTAAGGATCCGAATTGAGCTCGAAATTAGCAAAAAAATAATGTAAGTGTCTCATTTTTATTGTTTCCCACAAATCGATATATTTTTGTTACGCAAAACGAGACACTTATGTTATTTTTTTGCTAATTTCGAGCTCAATTTGGACTCTTAAGGACTAAAATGGCCCCTAAAATCTTGACCGAAGATTTTTTTGACATGTAAATCGATGTAAAAGTTGAATTGGGCTGCAATTTACAATTTATACGAACTTTTGGGCTGCAATTTGCAAAAAAAAAAAATTAAATTGCTGCAATTTGCAAAATATGAACTTTAAATGGCTGCAATTTGCAAATTTTCCAAAAAAAAAAAAAAAAAAAAAAAAAAAAAAAAAAAACTAGGAAATAATTGAAAAGTTTAACAAAATACTTGGATATTGCATTTCCATCCCTTTTTTTTACATGTGATCAAGAGTTTGAAATTATATGATAGCAAATTTTTTTGGGTGTTCCACCCTTTGGGCTAATTCAGAGTCACACTACACCAATAACCAATTGGTATGTTATAACAATTTTTCATGATGCATAAAATTGCTCAACCACAATTTGAAATTATGTGATATCAATTAATAATATTCTTTGATAAACGGGTCTGGGCCACACCCGATACAACTGTCCACTTTATATGACCAAGGAGGTTCCACCTCAAAACCATATGACAATGAGGGGAGTGGCGCTTTAGCCTTATAAAGTGGACACATCTTTCTTATTTCTTCAATGTGGGATACACTTCCCAATACAAACTCTTACTTATAAACTAAACCAATGTGGGATAATACACCACTCACATGCGGGTTTTCTCATGGGCTTAACACTCCCCCTCACATGTGAGTTGTCCATAATATTGGCCCAAATCACAACACAACTTAACCTAGCTCTAAAACCATGATAAACGGGTCTGGGCCACACCCGATACAACTGTCCACTTTAGACGACCAAGGAGGTTCCACCTCAAAACCATATGGCAATGAGGGGAGTGATCCCTTAGCCTTATAAAGTGGACACGTCTTTCTTATTTCTTCAATGTGGAATACACTTCCCAATACAAACTCTTACTAAATCGACCTTTACCTCATTGGCCCAAAATAATTCCACCTTTTAATTATTTATTATAATGGTATAATATGAATTGTTCAAATTCCGAACCCCCTAATGGTATAGTATGAATTGTTCAAATCTTGAACTTGTAGTTCATAATTTCTCCTTACTTGCATTGCAAAATAAAATATAATTATACAGCAACTTTTAATTTGCGTTCGGTTGGCCATACTATGTGGCTTGAATAACCTCTCGAATAACTCTTGGCTGAGTAACTCGAGTAAATCCTGACCGATTAACTCAAGTAACCCTTGATCGAACCCCTTAAGTAACCCCTGGCTAAATAACCCCATACCAAACCCCTTAAGTAACGCCTGACTGATGACCGAACTCCTCAAATAACCCCTGACTAAGTAACTTGAGTAATCCCTAACTGAATAACTCGGTAACTCCGTCTACACAGGGTGACCAGCAATATATAAAAATTTGTAATAATTATATGCTATATTCGTTTTCCTAACATTTGCAACCACGTTATTGTAACAAGTAACAACCAAATTCAGGGGCGGAATTAGGAGGGGAGGGGGGGGGGGGGGGGGGGGGTTGGGCCATGGCCACCCCCTTGGCCCCAAAAAAAATTAACTGCTAAATCCAAATACAGGAAAATAAAGTCCATATATGTTAGGTCCTTAGATGGCTATCGCGTACACAAAAAAAGAGAATCTTTTATTACTTTTTTAGTATTCTGTTTTCTTTAACTATCAAAAAATATTCTTTAAATATTCAGCCTATTATATACTTGTAGGCTGTAGCTGTATAGAGGTTAAGCACTTAGGTTAACTAGTAACTACTACTCTAGGCCTATTCCAGTACCTTTTTTTTTTGTTTTACTTTACAAATCTAATACGTAGTTTGTTGAAGTTTCATTTACAATATTTTTAAATACATGTATCAAGGTTACCTAATTAAAATTAAGTAATTCAATTTAGATTATGAATTGAACTACTATCATGTATTAACCTTTAGAAAATATTGTGTGCTTTATACATAATGAAAAATATAATCATGTTGGATCTTGTTAGATTTGTCACGATATATGTTTTCAAAATATCACCCTTTTATAATTTTTGATTATCGGTAATTAAAAATACTAATGGTTTAATATGTGCATTGGTTAACGTGACTAAAGAAGCGTGTCAACTAAAAAGATATTGAGAAAGTATAACTCAATGATATTATTTTATTATGTAATTGATTAAATTAATATTATTTTTCCTAGGCTGAAATATGAAGAGGAAAACAATCAACAATTTTTTTTTTTAATGAAATCATATATGCATATATTATGATAATATGATTTATCGGGTATTATTTTTACTTTATTAGTTAGGCCACCCCTTTAAAATTTTTCTGGTTACAGATTCAAAGGAAAATTTAAGAGCGACATTATCCATGTGAGTATATTCATATAGGGAGAGAAAAAAAGAGTACGAGAATTGTTAAAATAATAGGGTCCAAGGCCACAAGGTGAGATAAGAGATTATACGTGATACTTTCTCCGTTCTATTAATATTGCAAGAAGGATGAAATTACACATCCCTAAGCATGTTTTATATGATAAATATCTATCATTGTAAAAGAATAAAAATTAAAAAAAGTTGATATTGTGAAAGTATTTTATGAAACAAATCCAACAAGATCTCACATGACTATATTTTACTTAACATATAAATCGTTTTATATGGTCAAACAAGAGTGATGAATAGTGAGATGAATAGTGCAAATATAAATAGAACGAAGGAAGTAATTGTTAACTACTCCGTAAATACTAGTAAAAGATTTCCATTGAGTAGTAATCTATCTATACTATATATTAAAAGGCGTTCCTAAAAACGTTGATGTGCCACGTAATTCCTTTTTTTGGTTGCGCCACGTCATCTTCCCAACATCTCGTGATGCACCAACATTACTCCATATAAAAACGTAAGAATAGGGAGGATCAGACCCTTAGGCCCGGTTCTTTTTAGCTTTTGGGCAAAGCAGAGAAGAGAAGAGTAGATTTCAGTAGAGGAGAGTAGATTTCAGCAGAGCAGAGCAAATTATTACTACTATTACCACCTCTACCACTACTACTACTACCACTACCGCCACCACTACCACCACCACCACCGCTACTACTTCTACTACTACTATCTCATTATTATTATTATAACTATTAAATAATATTATTAAATATTAATTATTATTATTATTATTATAATAATTATAATTATAATTATTAAATATTAATTATTATTTTTATAATTATTATAAAAAATTATTAATAATTATTTTTATTATTAATAATTTAGTATTATCTTTAAATATTAGTTATTATCTTTAAATATTAATTTTTATCATGAAAAATAAATTATTAATCAATAATTAATATTATTAATAATAAGTATTATTATTACTATTATTATTATTATTAAATATTTATAATTATTATTATAGTTCAATATTAATTATTATTATAATTATTAAATATTAATTTTTAATAAAAATATTATTATTATTAAATACTAATTATTTATTATTATTACTATTAAATATTAATTTTTAATAATACTATTGTTATAAAATATTAAATATTTATTATTATTATTAAATATTAATTTTTAATATTATTACTAATATTAAATATTAATTATTTATTATTATAAATTATTAATTATTATTATTATAATTCAATATTAATTATTATTATTAAATATTAATTATTATTATTATTATTATAATTCAATATTAAGTATTATTTTTAAATAGAGCAGAGTAGAACAAAGTATGGCAGAGTAGAGCAGAGCAGAGTTGCTCTAAAACGGGGCCTTAACCTCTTATAAGAAAGCTAATAATTTCACCATGTAAGCCAATTATCAACTATGTAATTAATATGTAAAAAAAATTATTTAAGTGTAAACTACAAGGTTCAATTTAAAAATATATACTAAAAAAATTACTCAATTTTGGTCTGACCATGACAATTACATTTTTGAAAAACCATTTTAAAAAATTTATTGATTACACGTCTACAATAGCAGTAACCCAGAGCAACGCCCGGGCTACTAACTAGTAAAATTTTAAATAAAAGTATAACTCTGAAATAATGAATATGAAAAGTGGGTGAAAATCAAAATGGCCTGGTCAAGACAAATACTATCGATAAAGATGACATTATTGTGAGAAGGGTAAGAAAGATGCATATACAAGAATTTTTTTAGGAAAAATATACTTTAAGAATACCAACTATGGACGATTTACTTTTAATAATCCCAACTAAGGTTTATTATCTAATAGTCCTAACTATACTAAGTGTTTGCTTTCAATAGTCCCAACCGATCAACACCAAGTCAACGACCTGTTATAACATGTTACCATGAACGTGTCAACACGTGAATGATCCAAAATTTTAAAAAAATTTTAAAAAATACCCTTGATGTATTGTTGCCCACCTTAACCTCCACCACTCCAACTCCTAACATACACCGCATCACAGCCACCATCACCTACAACAACTGCTGCTACACACCAAACCACCACCATCACCACCAACTGCATCGTCATCACCCCTACAACCGAAATTAGTTGGTCGGGCCACTTCAAATTCCACCGCATCATCACAACAACAACTATGAAGCGGCGCATCATCATAACAACAACTGTGAAGCGGCTGCCGCAATTCTAGCCACCATCTTCACCAGTAGAATTCGACGAAAACATCTCATCAATAGCAAAGATCAACGAGACCCTTCTTTCTCGACCTTTCTTCGTTTTGCCTCCTCCGTCTCCCAAACACCCCCATTTGACGCGCGACTAGAGTTTCGAGGACTAAGAAACCCTTGACAGGGTTTGACGTGCGGCCTGAGTTTAGGGGATTGAGAATGTCGAATGGCAAGTTTCAGGTGTGGGAAGGGATGCTAGGCTGTTTTTTTTGGGGGGGGGGGGGGAGGGAGGTGGGAGGTCGTCGGCCGCCTGTTTTCGGTGGGCTAGGGGTTGGCTTAAGGTTTCACGCGCGGTGGGGGAGGGGGGTGGCTGACAATGGTTTTTTTTTTTTCCTAATAATTTTTATAATTTTTAAAATATTTTACCCTTTCAGCAGCTCACCGGTCATTGGGATTATTGGAGGTAAACAGACCCCATAGTTGGGATTATTAGATAATAAGCCTTACTTGGAATTATTAAAAGTAAATCACTCATTAGAGTGGTCAAGACAAATACTATCGATAAAGATGACATTATTGCGAGAAGGGTAAGAAAGATGCATATACAAAGTTTTTGATTTTTTTTTTTTTTTTTTTTTTTTTTTTTATATTGGTGTTTAGAAAGCAAGGACAAATGATGAAATCGATCTCAAGATCTCTTGACAACGGGAGGAGAGCTCTTATCGCATGAAGCCATGAACTATCCCTCATTCTCCCAAAGTCTTTAATATGGATGTTCATATCTTTTAAACTAGTTAATTATATATTTTTTTTCCTTCCCAAACTAAATATTTTCTGTACGAGTACAAAAAATGAGACATCTTACACATTGAAACCTTTTGATCTCATTTGGCTTAAAAAAATCAATACTAGTATATAGTACTTCATATTTTTAATAGTTTGTAAAATTGTAATGGACCCTTAAAATGTATGGCAGCAAGTAATTTAATCTCCCTTGTTACACATGCTTTATATTTAAGAAATAAAAATCTTTCTAATAAAAAAATGATTCTCCATTTAATGCATCACTTAAAAAATATAAAACAAAAATATAGTTTATTTTAAGTACTTGATGGTACAGAAGAACAAAAAAAACTAAGAACCATTTTCTTCGGAGTCAAACCTTTTTTATAAGGCCAGGGTACTTTTAACAAACATGAACAATAATAACTCCTAAATCTTAGTGGTTTATTTCTGATACTCCTAACTTGAATCAAATAATACTCACATAAAAATTAATTAAAACCCTTATTTGACAATAACATAGGCCTAAATCTTGGTCCCTGTAAAGAAGGATTGGCAACAAAATAAATCTCAAATAATTTCAAGGAAAAACAAATTGCGAAAAATAATATTTTGTTAATGCAAGTGGTACAACCGTTGTACGTATCATTAGAACACTTGAGAATGAAGTAAATTAGTAAAGCCACACAATAAGCGCGATTTTAAACTTACATGATTTTCTGTTATTAAATAGGTAAATATTACAACTAACTAATACATATTTCACCACACATTTTCTCAAATAGAAATTTTCTTCCCTAAACTAATTTTAAGCCTAAACTATAGTGAGAAAACTGTATTAGTCTCTCCACTTGGGTCTTACAATCCGTACACTTTCACTATCCTTTGACAATAAAAATATATAAGTTGTTTCTTTTTATTATTATTGTTATTATCTCAAACTAGATTTTCCCTAGTTAATTTTTATTTTTATTTTTTTAATCTCGATCTCATTTTTTTTTTTCAATCTACATTTACATTTTGAAATACATAAGATTTCTGGGATATTGATTGAATTTGGCTAGCTTTTGGGTTTGTTAGACATTTATTTGTCTTTCGTTTTTGTACAGAAGACTCTTATTTTAGGGTTGAAAGGTGCCATTTTTGTGATCGTCGTTTGGGAATTCTTCCATAACATCGTGTCTAATAATTAAGTTGAGATCGAGGTTAACATTGAGAAAAGTTGCTATACAAAGCTAAAGATTTGTCTATTATTGTTTTTCCTCACTCTACTTCGAGTGAGGTGATCGTTTGAATTCATCTATTCAAGGAGCGAGTGCTGAAAGTAAGTTGTTCAATAACAAGTTACAATGGAAACGGAGAGACTAATAAGAGCAAAACCCGAGGGTAAGATCACAAGACCTCTATTTCCAAGAATTCATATAGATGATATCAAAAGAATAGGGCCGAGGGCACCTCCTAGAAACAAAATGGCTCTTTACGAACAACTATCGATTCCTTCTCAAAGGTTTAGCAATACACCAGCATTGACATTACCTTCTCCGCCTGTTCATAGTCGGATGCTAACGAATATGTTGTCAAGCCAAGTGAGTTCTTCATTTAAATTTAACATTTATGTGTCTTGGCTTTTTATAATATTATATCATGTTCTAGTTGTACATAGTTAAATTTGCATGTCAAATAATTTACATAGTTATACATTATATTTAATTTTGCATGAATGGTAGGTTTATTTGTCATTAAGCATGTATAAACCTAGAACAATTTGTATGTATCAGTGATATGGATGTATGTAAGTAAAAATATATGATTCCTAGTTGTAAGAATATATGTATTATATTATTATGAAATTTCATCGAACTAAGCTATCTATCTAATATAATGATGTAACACATCATTTTTATATGATGGATTACAGGTTGGTGGCAAGAGAGAATTGTTTTTTGTTGGCAAAAAATCTCATGCCCCAAATCATTCAAATGGAAAGCACAATTCACGTTATTATGAAGAAATTTCAGGTAATACGAATGGAAATACCCGTAAGAGATCAATAAATGAAGAATGTCAATTGTTGAAAGTACCAATTAGCTTTCTTGAGCCAAAGAACCCTTTAAAATCTAAATATCCTTATGTACATACTGTTGAGTCCGATTGTAGATTACCTTCCATTGCCCATCCACGATTGAGTTTGAATTCTAATAAAAATCAATCTGGTTCAAAAGACAAACATTTGGTCAATTCATGTTGTTCCTTGGAGCTACAAACGACTAGTGCAAAGAAGGTAAATATGTATTCAATTGAATACGATTCAAAGGTGGTTGAGGAAAGACACAAAAACAATAAGACACTACTTAGTTTCCCTCAAGGTAATGATGAGCATGATGGAAAATTAGGTAATCAAAATTTTCAAATCAGGGATAATACATTACCAAAAATTTCTCTAACGCCCTTGATCAAAGAAGAAAAAAATGAGTCATCAGATCATAAATCTACAAGTGAGTTAGATCAAATTGAGATCAACGGAGATCGAGAAAATGTGAGTATGATATCCAATGAAGTAGATAAAGTATGTATGGGTGTAACTATTGAAGAGCCAAGAATCACAATAGCTAACAATACTTCAATATTAAGAAGTGAATCATGTAATGAATCTCACATTACAGATGTTCATCGTCAAACTCTTAGTGTTAGAGAAGGTAATCAAAGCGAAGAAAAGCAAAACAGGAATTGTATGGTCGATTTTGAACGTGGAGATGATTCACAAACTTCAGTAAAGGAATGTGCATCGCGTGGAGTCATATCCCCAGATCTTGTTGTACAGATGATAGGTCAGACTCATTTTTGGAAAGCAAGGAAAGAGATTATTGAGTAAGTTTACATTCCTTTCATTTTAATAAATATTGCATATTTTGAATTTAGTTTTGATAAATTTGGTGGGCTTTTAGAAGTATTTGTGATCAAAATAATTTGTTGGATAATGGTTATAATTTAAAAGAACAAGAGAGCTTTCTAACACAAATAGAAAATTGACCTTTATTATTAAAAATATTGTTTTTCGCTTCATACAAACACAATGCATGTATTTATAGTGGAATATGTCGATTTTTTGCTCTAACAAATCATACTGGTAACTTGTTCTAGATTTTTCTCTATTCTAGATTTTTTTATAAACAATCTTTCCATACACTATTAATACTACTAGATTGTTCTATTTTATTTTGAATAATCTAGATTATCATATTTCAACAATCCTATCACCATGAGTATTGGACTTAAGGATGCAATATAGGGTTTAAAGGTGGCATGTTGAATATCAAGCACTTATAAATCAAATTACTACAAGTCTTGTAATAATTAACTAGAAATTAGATAGTACAATATGCCAATAAGACAAACTTCTCAAAAATATCTTGAAATAAATAGTTGATCTTAGATCAATCAGAATTTGTGTGGATTGGAGAAATAAAATACGTCTAGCAAAATATTAAGGAATTTATTAAGATGAAGTAATTCTAAAATATGGTATATATTGAAGGGAGGTATTTGTACAATTTGTTTAAAATGGCGCTGATATAATGTTAATTGTTTTTTGTTTTGTTTTGTAGTCAACAAAGAGTTTTCTCCGAGCAATTGTTCGAATTGCATAGGATTGTAAAGGTAACCTAGCTCATAGTGATTGTATATTTTATATTCAATTCTTATGTTATTTCATGAAGAAGATTATTATGTCATATATAATCCATCTTATAATTCAATAGGTGCAAAAGATGTTGGCTAATTGCATAAATTTGCAAAAGAAAGAGCCCTTATCATTGGGTAATTCACTTGTTGAACCTACTATGAAGAAATTGTTACCCAAATCCATCCAAGAGGCACCATCATGGCACGAAAAATCGAGATATGAAGCATCGAAGATCAAAGATGTTGTTGACAATGCAATCGAAGATCTACCCCTTCCTCCCCTAAGCTCCGATATAACAAGCTTGGCTACAAATTTTGGTAAACACACAAATACTAATTTGTCAATGTGGTGTCTTCCACCGCCACGAAACCAATGGTTACTTCCAATGATATCTCCTTCAGAAGGACTCGCGTACAAACACTACCTGAATCCTCCTCCTCCTCCAGGAGGTTTCTTTCCAGCTCTTTCCAACGGTTTTAGGCCTACAAACCCTACTACCACCTTAGGGAACGAGGAATTTATGAACTCGCAAATTGGAGTTCACGGTGTCACTCCTAGTTCTATGGATCCCTCATACTTTGCACCATATGGTATGTCTATTATTAGCCCATTCGCGTGCACACCAACATTTAAGCAAATGAGCTTCTACGATGTACACTCAAGCACATGTACAAGTAATGGTACTAGAAATGTGGGTGAAGTGAATGAGAATGAAAAGCTCGAAAATATAGAAATTAGTCCTTATAAGAAGATTAAAACTTCTAATGGTGCACTTCCTTTATTTCCAACTACACCTTCAACAGTAGATATTGGACAGCCTATAAAGAATTGTATTAATGAGCACAAGACCAAGGTGATTAAGGTTATACCGCGTAATAATCCTAAATTAGCAAGTGAATCAGTTGCTAATATAATCAAATTAATACAAGAAGAACGTAAAGCAATGGTGTGATTAGCTAATTATACTGAGGAGACACGAAAGAAAGAAAAAAAAAATACTTAATTATACTGAGGAAAATATACTGAAAAATATTGAGAGATTTTTGTTAGTTAGTTACAGCAAAAATTATTCATTCTTTGGCAAGTGTAAAAAAATACAATTGATTTTCTTAAGATGAAAGGTGAGCTTGATACAAAGGTTAGGAGCTCACGAATAAGAAAATTAGAGTTCAAGATTTTATTTGTGAATTTATTGATGTACTATTTCTCAAAATTTGATTATTGATTATCTTTAATATCATTGTAATAAGTTGTTGGATTTTTGGTTTTTAATTATTTGAAAGAATTGTAGTTGGACTATATTATGTGCGGTTTATGTATTTATTTTTTGATAGAAAACATACCTTATGTCATTTTTTTTTTGAAAAGTCAAATTAATTCATTGATTAGACTATTAGAGTCATCAATCTCTACAATATAAATCAAGACTAGCAAATAAAATAGAAATTGGATCAAATAAGCATCTAATTAGGTGGCAAAACTGCATGATCATTATATTAGATCTCATATTGACGAATATATACCTTCTTTCACATACATCACTGTTTTATACTACTTTCCATGAAGGTGGTATTTTATCGACTATTGTTTTTTTTTTTTTTTTTTTTTTTTTTTTTTTTTTTTTTATCAAATAACAATATTTCGTGCAATAGATTGTAGAATAAACTTTCTTCATTCATGACATTGCACAAATTCTCATTAAAAAACAATTTTTCCTGCAGAATTATTATAATACAAACAGGGGCGGATCTTCATTGAGGCGGGTCGGGGCCCGGCCCCCCTTAATTTTTCTAAGTTATTGGTTAAAAGTAATATAATGTTTATTAATTACAATTAAAAAGTTATGGCATGGTGGTTAAGTATTGTTATTTTTTAACAAAAGGTTGGAGGATCAAACCTTGCCCCCCCAAACTTTTTGGCCCAAGATCTGCCACTGAATACATACATAGCCTAAAACAACTCTCACAAAGAGATAAATTAATCTTGATATACGAGTAGATATAACTAACCTAAAAATTGGTAGAAAAATTCTCTAATATAGAGAGAGAAAGGATAGATATTATGAGCATAAAATAAAATTAGAAGGAAAACAAGAGATCTACTAGCTTACCATCAACCAAAAGGTTGGTGGTATCTCTAGCCCTAGAACGACACAAAAATATAGGCCGGGAAATATTGAATTTTAACACCACAAAAGGTCAGAAAATGAATTTTAACACTGCCTAAAAAAAAAAAACTTTTATTTTAACACCACAAAGTTTAAAAATTAAAATTGGCTTTTATCACCACTTAATTGATTCACGGATTGAAGCCGTTAGGTGGGGTCATAGTGCCACGTGTGGTCATGCTATTGGTTAAAAAAAAAATTAAAAACCCTAAAACTAACTCAGCCACGTCCCTCCACCATCATCGACACCCTTTTCCCACCCAAAAACACTGTTCCACCACCAGCGCACGCTTTCCCCATCCCGCGACTGTTGGAACCCACCCCGACCTCTTCCTTTTCCTCAAACGTAAGCCATCCACCACCTGTTTTCCCATCGAAAATAGCCGCCGCTCTCCAAAAAACAATCACCGACGAAATTGGACACTAACGATTGCTATCGACCGGTTTAGGGGCTGAGTGGTCGATTTCGACCCTTAACTAGTCGATTTCAATCATTAATGGCTGATTTCGTCGCTGTTTTTGGGACATGGGAGCCGTTTTAAATTGGTGAGCAGTTTGCCGACGCTGGGGAAAGGATGCGTCTAGTGGTCAGAGTTGGGGAGGGAGTGCGCTGTTAGGGGCGGGAGCGGCGGCTGCGCGTTTTGGATGGGAAGGGGTGTCGGTGATGGTGGTGGTGGGGTGGCTGGATTAGTTTTAGGTTTTTTTTATTAAGCTAATAACATGTCGACACGTGACAACGTGAATCGCACTTAACGGATTTTTGGACGGAATCGGTTCAGTGGTGGTAAAATCCAATTTCTTATATTTTTTATGGTGCTAAATTTTTATTTATTTATTTATTTTTGTTAAAAATTTCAAAATTAGACGAATAGAGAGAATAGAGAAAAAGGATGGAGGTGGCATTTTATGTATGTATACCTCATGTCATTTCATGTAAATTACGATTAATATGTTTATTTTATGCATTTGTTTAGCATGGTTGGGACTAAATATTGTACTACGTAGGTATGTTTTTTATTTTGTTGTTTTTGGAATTTTTTTAAGTATGTTTTTGATATGTAGTATAAGTAATGTATAACATTTACTAATAATATAAGTTTATAATCTTTCATATCCATTTGGCTACTCATTTTATTTTAAAAAAAAGAAAAAGACCTTTTGTCAACTTTATACTATGATATCCAAATAATATTTGGTACACGTTTACTCTTGTATTACTACAAGAAATAAGCTATTTTGCGACAGCCAAAATTTGTCGCAAAAAATATCAAAAACTGTCGCAAAAAATAGTTGCGACAATCAACTTTATTATCATAAACCGTTTGTCGCAATCAGAATTGTCGTAAAATTTTATTTTTGCGACAGTTTGACTGTTGTAAAGAATTATTACGATGGTTTTACTAATTTCAACGACAATTTTTTATTTTGTCGCTGTAATTATTTTACGACAGTTTAAAACTGTCGTAAGTTACGACAAACCACAATATTGTCATAATAGATGGTTTTACCAATGGCTGGTCGTCGCAAAAAAATAAAAATAAAATAAAGCCCTTCCCCTTCCCCACCCTTACCCAGGTCTCCATGCCCCTTACCCGTACCCTAACAACAATCTTCGCACCATCATTAACTCCCCATTCCCACCACCGACAACAACCGACAACTCTCCCTTCCCACCACCACCTTACACAAAGAAACATTTAGATCTGATCTAAAATTAAACCCCAACAATTAAAACTCAAATAGAATAAACCCAACATATAATAAGCAAAGATCAATGAAAATATAAAATAAAAATAAAAAACATCAAACAAGGTATACAAATATGCATGAAATAATAAAAAAATTCACAAAAAAAAAATTACCAAAACTATACAAAATTCGAACAGACAAGCCACAAAAAGTCAAAAGAAAATAAACGAAATATAACAAACTAGGTTATTCCCGTGCGATGCACGGTTAGAATTATCTTTTTTATTTTTTGGACTAATGAAATTGTGAAACGTGGCATTTAAGAAAAAAAAATTTTAAAAATATACTTTTTAATCAGGTCACCAGTCATTTGACCGATAAAAGAAAATATCCTCTAAAGTTGGGATTATTAGAAAATAATCGATAGTTGGGATTAATGAAAGTAAATGGCTCAAAGTTGGGATTAATAATAACAACTTTTCCTTTATAATATGTTGTATACGGTACAAGAAGATTAGAATTAGATTTAAAAATAATTTACTTTTAAGGAAAGTTAAAAAAAAATGGAAACCATGATCAAACATTTAACTAATTAGGCGAAACTATAGATTACGAGGAAAACTTGGTTAATTGAATTTTGTATAAACACTTATGCATTGAAGTTAAAAGTGTAGATTAAAAATAAAAATAAAAATAGTTATTAATAATTGATGACATCATACATAGAATTGGAGGGAAATAAAATTTTTACTGTGAGAATGACACGTAGGATAATTTAAGTGTTAATGATGTCAACAATGTTTTGTTTTAGTGTTAGTTAATAGCTTTAAACGAAAATAAACGAAATATAACAAATTCAAGCGAAAATAAACGAAAATCAACACGAAAATAAGCAAAAATAAAAAAAATCAAACGAAAATAATGAAACAAAAAAGGCAATACAAGCACAAAATAATGAATTTAGACCAAAATAATGTCAAAATATAAACAAAACCACAATAACAAAAATGAAAATTAACAAAAAATAAACATACCTTCGAAAATTTCCTCCTTTTTGGGTGTTGATTGTCAAATTCGACCATAAAAACTCCAGATTTGGACTTTTTATGGTCGAATTTGATAAAAAAAACCATCAACGTCATGAAATTGAATCTCAAATACACGAATTTCAATTTGCTTAGCCTTCTTTGCCATTTTTTTAAGGAAAATTTGTCAAAAATAACACCACCTTTGGGCGGTCTTCCAATAATAGCACCCCCTTTTGATTATTCCAGAATAACACCACATTTCATATGTATTTGTCAAAAATGAAACAAAACCGGTTAGTAACTTTTTTTACTGGTTACCTATGAACCTGGAAGAGAGATTTAACAAATTCTCCTTTTTTTTTAACACAAGAAAGAAGGAGAACGAGAAAGAGAGGGAAGAAGGAGGATGAGATACAAAGAGGAGACCGAATAAGATAGGCGGAGAAGAGGGGAGAATATTTAAGAAAGAGAGGAGAGCGAACCTGGAAGAAAAGATAGGAGAGAGATCCCAGAAGAAAAGAGAGGAGAAAGAAACTGAAAGAGGAGAAATGAAACGATTGAAATATTAGGGTTTGGTGTGGGCTTGTTGGGTATTTAAATACTCATAATTTTTTTTAAAAAAAAAACAACAACTCTAAGACAGCCATAAATTGTTGCAGATTACGATGGTTTTCAAAACGGTAGTAGTTTGCGACTGTTTATAACTATCATAAATTTTAATTTTTTAATAATTATTTTTACTGGCTATTGCGACCGTTTTATTGGCCAAAAACCATCGTAAACGAATGAAAAATATAAAAATCGTCGTAATATTACCACAGCTACTAAATCTGTCGTACGTAAAATTCAAAAATTAGAATAGTTTTCCTAGCTGTCATAGAAAACTTGTTATTATTTGCTCGGATTTTAGTAGTGTATGTGGCTAGCCACACGGTGTGACCTCATTAGTTATAAGAGTAATTTTCTTTTATATGTATGAGTTACCTTATTTTTTATAAGAGTAACTCCATGTTGTTCATAAAAGTAACCCTAATTCATTATACAAGTAAAATCAAGTAATTTAGAAATAAGTAACCCCATTTTTTTAATTCGAGTAACCCCTATTCTTTTGTTTTAAAAAATAATTCACTTATTTAAGAGAGTAACCCTTTTTCCTCATCTAAGTAACCAACATATACGTTAAGGTAACCACATTTACTCATCACCAGACTTCTATTACTCAATTAATTTCCTTATATGTGAATATGTGAAGTGGGCACACATGTGACTAGCCACATATAAGAATGTGTGAATCCAATGTCTTCCCCTCTCTCTCTCTCTCTTTTTTTTCAAAATTATCTTTTTGGCCACACTATACTTTTTACCGATTTGTATCCAAGTTATAAGGTATCTATCAAATCTTTTCTTCAAGAAAATGAAAGCAAACAATATAAGTGCTTTATTTGGATATAGATCCTTTTCATATTTAAAAGAAATTGTCTAGTATCATCTTTGATTTTTTTTTTTTTTTTTTTTTTTTTTTGGAAGCAATATCCTTTGTGATATGATTTTTTTATTAATATTGAATTGAGCCTAACTTAACCACATGCAAATGACCAATTTGTCCACCTAGTATAAAATCCACGATTTACATCTTTATAAATTCCTACAACATAATTAATAAAGAGCAAATTTCCTCTATAAAAACTAATTCTTCATTTCTAACCTATTACTCAAAACCATTTTTCCTTTATCTTATCTTTATCAAGGCTTAAATTTTTTTGTTTTTTTTGCTTTGTTTGAAATGGCTCAGGGAAGCGGTAGTGCAAGACTAGGTTTGTCGCTTGGCATATTATTGTACCTTCTTGCTGCCAAGCCTATCCTTGCCGCTGAATACAAAGTAGGTGACGCAGCTGGATGGACTTTTAATGTCCAAAATTGGCCTAATGGAAAAACTTTCAAAGAAGAGGATCTTCTAAGTTAGTTTAATTTCCTTCTCTCTTTAAGTTATTCTATTTATGAGTTTCTTTTAATTGTGATTTGATAGTCAAATCTGCGATTTGAAAATTACATCGCAAATTTTAATCAAATTATATATTGTAAAAATCTCATACTGTAACAGTATGAGATTTTTACAATTTTTTTTTTTGGTGAAAAGATTTTTACAATATATTTACTCTTAATTTATTTATTTATTTATTTTTTTACAACATACTCTCAATTTCTTTGTTTTGTAAATTTTAATTGAACGTGACACCTTAGCCGGTTAGCCCCGTATAAATCCATAAAATTGATTTGAATCCAATAAATATCTGAATCGGCAACTAATTATTCATCAAATTATATAAATAAATGATTAATAATTTTCTCGTGTCTGTTTAAAGTTCTAATAATTTTTTTCTACAAGTAATATATATCTCTCAAATTATATGTGTTTAGAAGTGTAAAAACAAAAATCGCTAATATAGAATATAAATTTATCATTTTTTTTTTTTTTGACAAAGCTAATGTTATTCTGCAGTATTTAATTACTTCAATGGACGTCACAATGTGGCAAACGTAACTAAGGAAGGATACGATAGTTGCAAAGCACCAAGCGGATCAAAAGTGTACCAAAGTGGGCATGACGAAATCCGATTGGACTATGGTCAAAGTTACTTCATCTGTACTTCTCCTGGTCATTGTGAGAAAGGCATGAAGATTGCTATTAATGTATCTGATTCTAGTTAATTATAATTACTTCTTATGTTTGAAGTTAATAATAAGAATAGTTGTTATTACATGATTCAACTATTTTAATTAGCTTGTAATTAATTCAAGGATCATAATAGTTATTATTCGATATTCTTGTGATAAATTTGTCTTTAATGTATCATCAGCTAGCTTTGGATAACACAACCACCATCGAATTTTAGTCAACTCGATCTAATCTAATAGGGTAAGAAGGTTGTAGTTAGTGGGCCCCAAATAACATCACACTTCAATTCACTGGGAAGGTTTGATGTTTTAAGAAATCGTAGGAGTAGGTGGTAAAATTCAAAAAAAAAAAAAAAAAAAAAAAAAAAAATTATAGGTGGTAATTGTAAAAAAAAAACCCTTATTTTTAAACGAAAGGGAGATGATGGTAAAAGCCAAATCGAAAAAGTTAAAAATATTTTACCATCATATATAAGGGATGTGAACTGAAATTTTACCATAAATAAAATATTTTACCATCATATAAAAGGGATGTGAACTGATATTTTACCATAAATAAAACATTATAATAATTCATTTTAAAATTTTTACATTACCAATATTATTTACATAAAAACAAAAGAAATTAACGGTATGAATTTAATTAAGTTACTTTACATTTGTCACTTACACTTGTTTGACCATTGCTGCCTTTCAATGCATATATACTTCAGTACTTGTAAAAAATTATAACAGTTGAATATAATAAAGTATTTAATGCGACCAATTAACCAGACTGTACATGACTATATTATGTCTTATATACTACTCCCTTCGTCCCTAAATTACATTCCTCTTTCTCTATATTATGTGAGGAATAATATGTCACAACCCTTTTATCTTTTAAAAATATAATAATGATAAGTATCAAGGTATTTACAAGATAAACCATAGGGTAATTACAAAAAACTAAGCAACAATTATTAACATTCATAATTTTTTTTTGACAAAACCATGTACACACATAAAGAACATGACATTTAAAAATTTAGAGCGATTTCACTGTTATCATACTAATAAAGTCGTAACATTACAATTGTAAGTCATAATGTCTTACCTTACATGAATTAAAACACAAAAGCAGAATACCTAATTATCATCTTTTTCAGAAGTTATGACCAGAATCATAATTTCCCATGCACATATCATCATCTTCACCAGCGGCCCCATTTTTATTGGTCTAGAGTTGGTGTCCGCATCTTCATCTAATTACGATAATCAACAAATTGAGGACAATTAGTTTTTTTTAAATATTACTACCATTACTTTTTAGATGCAACAAAGTGGTATTTTTTATAAGACTTTAAAAATTCTTTTGTTGTAACTAAAAGGAGATAGTATTATTTGTATGGTATGTGAAAAAAAATAAAAATTTGAAACAACATTTAAGAAAGAGAAATTTGTGAAAAGGACCTTTTAAGAGAGGACTTTGTGAAAAATGACCTTTAAAGACAAAAGTTGTGAGAAAGGACATTATAAGTTGTGTGAAATTGTGACGAGGGACATTAGTTGGTTTTCCGAATAATCAACGACTAATTCTAGCATTGACTTTCACGCGCCTAGCATATGATATTGAAAAAAGACCTTCAATCACTATTTTTCCAATGTTTCCCCTCATATGCCTAGCATGGGATTGTTTGAAATTGAAGAAAATATGGGGAAAAAAGTACAAAAGGGTCTCTTTTGTAAGTGTCATGTGCTAGGAACATGATAGTCAATGTTTGGAGTCACATGTTGACTAGCCGGAAAAACAACCACAATTCTTATTCACAACCTCATACAACTTATAAGGTCATTTCTCATAAATTTTGCCTTAAAAGGTCCTTATTCACAAAGTCAACCTCTTAAAAGGATCTTCCTAACAATTTTTCCCAAAATAATAGATACTAGATGTAAGCCCGTGCGATGCACAGTTCTAGTAAATCATTCTATCTAATTTAAAATTTTGTATATTTATGAAGATCATTCATTAGATATATGGATAAATTTTTTTAATATCATAAGATAATTTTTTAATTTAACACTAAAGTTATCTTTTGTTGTTTTATTTATTTTACGTGACGCTTGAATTTAAAATTCCAAACCTTATTCACTAATTTTGCTCATGTGACAATTTAAATTTTTAATTCAAAAAAAATGACAAATCTCGTTTTTTTATTGATCAAAATGAGTTTTTTGCCTATGCGTTTATTTAATGTACTCGTTCTGTTTAAAATGTTAGTCCCATTTATAATCATTTAATTATTAAAAATTATGGGAAATCAGTCATATGAGATTTAGTTTTATTCGTCTTGGGAGAGATTAAAGATACCTAGTATTTGCCATTAAAAATTTGCATTCATATATGTAAAAAAGATATTACTTAGTTTTTTTTTTTTTTTAATTTAAATTTTAATTTTTCTCTATTCGTAAAATCAAACTTTTACAATATTTTTTATTGGAGAAATTAAAGATATTTGCAATTAGAAATTTGCATCCATATATGTAAAAAAGATAATTATTAATTAGTTTTTTTTTTTTTTTTTTTTTTTTTAGAAAAGATAATTATTGGCTTTTAAAAGTGATTTAATTTTTAATTATTCTCTACCTATGTGTCAAAATTCTTAAATCCTATTCGTCACTTTTGCTTAGGTGTCGAGTAAATTTTTTAATTCTAAAATAAATTATTAATCTAATTTTTCATTGGTCGAAATAATAACTTTTCTTATGTGGCACGCCAAATACTCCCGAAAAATGCCTACTTTACTTATATATATTAGATTATCCCACATAACACATGATCATTACATATAGTGCTATACAAAACAGAGTAGTGTGAATCTTGATAATAATTGAATATAGTTAATACCTTAATTACCAATGATAAAACTATGAAGGACCTAATAAAAACATCATGACAACACAAAATTGGCAATATACAACAACATATAGGGTCATTACCTACCGAAAACAGTGATGCAGTTCTTCACTGCAACAATACAATTGATATGTGTAAAATTGAAAATACTACCTCCGTTACACGTTATGCGCAACGATTTGACATAAAGCAGAGAAGAAAAATGTCTAATCGTTGCACATAACCTGTAACGGAGGTAGTAAATATAAATTAAATTCAAGAAATACCTGGAACACGATGAAGAGAGTCTATTCGAGACTTTGCTATCCCTCGGACCTCCCTCATAACTTCATCAGTGAAGAGTGTAGGATGCAAGCGCTTAAGCATTTCTTGCACAACCAAGCTCTCCAGCATGTCAGCTTCTAAAGATGACGGGTCACGGCTTCCTTGACCATCTTTTGGAGTTTTCGCTTTATCCTTTGCTTTCGTGTACTTTAGTCTTTCCTCCTCGACATCCTTAAGTGTTTCCAAACCGTGTCCCGGGGGAAATAAAGGCTCATTGAAACGAATACTTTTAATGAATGACTGAACTTCTGGAATTTTCCAAAAGTTATTGCCTTCTTCGCTGTCTTTTAGATCTTTCTCAATTTCCCTACTTTCCTACACAAAAGGGCAAGGACAATCATCCGTTTTAGTTTTTCGATCATGTATAATTTTAAAATACAATTAAATGATTAGAGGGATACATACTAACAAATTCTAGGGAGAAATTCCCTGTTTCTCAATTCTCATTATCGTGAATAAATAAACAACTTTTTTTTTTTTTTTAATTATTATGGTATATTTATGGGCTCCATAATTGAATAAAGTGTTGGTTTATTTACGAAAATACCATGTGAGAAACAAACAGAGAAATTGGGGCATCTCAAATTCGTGTAGAACATAAACCGAAGATGGATGCAATTGATTATCATAAAACAATTAAAAAAAACAATAAAGAATTCGAATTAATATAATTATATATGAATTTGGTAAAAGAAAGCAAGCAATGTTTACTTACATCTGCACTATTAACCATGGTTTGGACTTTGGAGTTCAAGAGTAGCAATAGTGAAAACTGAAGACAAAAAAATTATTCGGGAAAAAAAACTGCAAAGGTGAAGGAGAACGAAGGATGTTGCAGGAACTAAATACGGAATACTATGACTTTTTTTTAGGGAAATATACGGAATATGATTTATTTATTTATTTTTTTTTGAAAATAAATACAGAATGTGATTTAAATAAAAATAATCTAATTAAAATTGATATTTTAGATTTTTTCTTTTTTTTTTTTTAAAAAAAAAATGATATTTTAGAAGATTTCTAAAAATTTGAATAAAAGATACGGTGCCTCAAAAAAAAAAAGAGTACGGAAAGAAAATTTTTAAAAAAATATTGAGATCAAGATTTTTGCTAGTAAAGCATGTAAAGGATAATCAAATCAATTCTTAGCTAATGAATCAATTATCACAAAGTTTCATAGCCACAATATAATTTATTTATTTTTTTTTAATTTTCTTCTCTCTCTTCTCTATCTCCCCTTTTAATTTCTTCTTCTCCGGTTAGCCACCCATATCACCCCTTCATCAAGCTATCTCTTCTTTCTCTCTCCTCCTTTCTCCAAAAAAGGATAACATACTTGCAAAATAAACCACCTGCAATTACAAAGGAAATACGCATGTCCTCCACCAACCCGTCGTCGTACCCTGTGAGCTCCTCACACTCCGTCACCGGAAAACAACGTAAAGGTTTTTAAGGCCAAATTCGACCCTAAAAACTCTAGATCTAGAGGTTTCATGGTCGAATTTGGCCTTTTTAGCCATATTTGAAGTGAAATTCAAAGCCATTGTTAATTTTAAAGGTTGTTCGATTTGATTTTTTTTTTTTTAACGATTTGGTTGTGGGTTCGGTTGGACCTATGTTTGTTTGTGGCTTTGGTGTATGGTGGTGGTGGTGGCGGTGGCATGGCGTATTGGGGGTGGGGCTAGTGGCGTTTTGTGGTGGTGGTGGGTCAAGGGTTCATTACTAGGTCAGGGCCGGGGTTACTTAAGGGCTTAATAGATGGGTAGGTTAGGGGTTACTTAAGGGGTTATTAGATAGGTTACTTAAGTGGGGTTACTTGAAAGGGTTACCAGGGGTTACTTGGGATAAAGGTTATTTAAGTGAGCGGGTTACTTAGGAGGTTAATTAAGTGAGGTTACTTGAGGGGTTACTGGAGGGGTTACTTAAGTGGGGTTACTCTTAAGGGGTTAATAAGTCGGAGGGGTTACTAGAGGGGTTACTTGAGGGATTAAATTACTTGGTCCGGTCATGGGTTACTAAGTCGGAGGAGTTACTAGATGGGTTACTTGGTTCGGTCAGGGGTTACTAGGTCTGATCAGGGGATACTAGGTCCGGGGTTATTTGGTCCGGTCAGGGGTTACTAGGTCCGGTCAGGGGTTACTTGGTTGGAGGGGTTACGTGGTTGGAAGGGTTACTAGGTTGGTGGGGTTACTTTGTCATTTGCTGATTTGGCACTCCGTCGCATGGTGCGACACTGATCAATTATTAAAACACGAAGGGAGTAATTATTGTTATCCCTTGATTTGATCAAAGATATTTGTAACGAACTCTTAGCTAATGTGATAGGCGTGTCGCGTACCTAACAAAAATAAACCTAACTAGACCACTACTATGTAGTCGGGCAAGCAAGGGTCGGATCCCAAGAGACTATGGTTCAACTAATTAAATAGACTCAAGTAAATACTAAGCAAGTAACCAAATCAAATAATTGAGAATTAATAACTAAATATCAAGAGCGACGATTAAACTAAAAAAAAAATGATAATCAAATACTAAAAACATCCAAGATCGAGCATTACCACGAATACAATTAATGCAATAATAGTTCTACCCCTAACATATAATTCAATTGATTAAAGAGGAAAAGTAATCCCTAAATAATACCAATGGTCTCTCCCGAGTTATCAATGACTTCTGTTTTGGGTGTTTTTGTCCCTTGGGAGAGTTACTTCACGAAGTCTGATCCGGCTGAGCTGTACCTGCAAAATAACGGAGACTCCGGGTGGTTGGAGCTCCGCCTCCGACGGTCAAGTTAGTAACTTGAAACGGAATAAAGAGAACGAAAATTTAGGTGGGTATCTGCTCGGATTCCAAGCTCAGGTCTTTCTCTGATGTAAGAGAATGCAGGTGTAATAAATGATTGAATGTGTCCCAAAAATGGGGGAATATCTCCCTATTTATAGGGTCGTTGGAGAATGTGCCCCTATCTAGGTCATTTAACCTAGATTTTAGTGGGTTGCGCCGTTTTACGGCGCTCCTAGGAATTTGGGCCCTTGAAGGCCGCCATTTCAGAGGCATATCTGAGGGCGCCTAGTGTCAAGAGGATGTTGAGCCACATGGGCCATCCTGAGCTCGACACGTGGCGACCTCTCATTGGTCCACGTGTCTAGGGTAAAAATACCCTAAACATTTGCCCCTCACAGGTCGCACGTGCATATCACGTGGGGCCTGTGACACGTGTCCACCTTTCATAGGTGAACAGTAACAGGTAAAATTTTTGAATTTCAAATCAAAAAATTTCCCCCCCACTTTTACTTTCTATAAATAGAAAGTTACCCCCTTCCTTTTCACACCTTACGTTCACATTGCCTTTTTAGAGAGAGAAAAAGAGAGATTCTAGAGAGAGATTTCTCTGCTCCCGCCTGCATCACAGCGAGTTTCGAGTTTCCGAGTGCTAGCAGTACATCACCCGGTTCACCGGCTGTAGCGGTTTTCAGATTTCCAGAGTAAAAGCAAGGTAACCGTCTGTACCATTTTAGCTTTTCTCCCTTTCAATTTGTATACCATTTTTTCCGCCTGTATACCCGGCTTTTTTAGAGAATATAAATGAGTTCCCAATCCACCCACTTGGCACTGCCTAGGACACTCAGCCGATCCCCCGGAACGGCTGAGTCTAGAACAGGGGGTGCCTCTTCTGGACAGTCGGAACCAATATGCTCATCTCCGAATTCCTCCCTCTCTGTGTCTGTGCAGGACACAATGGCCAGAACGAAACAGACGGCCAGGCAATAAAAGAGCCGGCGCACTATGAGAGTGCCAGCCGATGAGGTTTTCCCGGAAGGGGAACAGAGGGATTGGGAGGAGAGCGGATGTGACGAAGAGGCTCCCTCTACCTCCGGGAGCTCAGGAATAAGGGAGGTAGACGGCGAGGGAGCCGCCTCCTCTAATGAAGCCGGCGGTGCTGAGGCCGGCCAAGGATCAAGTGCCGAATCTTCCGGCTCCGACCAGGGTGATTTTGCGGCTGACTATCAGCAGCCGCCCAAGGTTGCTGACAATCCCAACCCCAAAAAGACCCGGATGCTGCCGAGTAACATCTCCCTACTTAATAGCGGGTTCAGGGCTTTTAAAGAGAAGCACCCCTTTGGAAGGGGTTGGGAGATTATTGTCCCTCCGGCTGATGCTGTAATGGCCTGGAGTGATGACATTGATCACGCAGATGATTACTTCATCTGCTACGAGGCGGTTATCGAAGCCGGCCTCCGGTTCCCCCTCCACCCCGGGATTAGGAAAATCCTCAAGGGGTACGATCTGGGGGTTCGGCAGCTCACCCCTAACTCGTGGGTGAATATATTAAGTTACATCGCCGCCTGCGAGTTTCAGAACTTGAACCCCAGTTTCTCCGCCTTCGCTCACATGCACTATTTGAGCAAGGCTCCAGGCGGCCATGGGGCATGGTATACTCTGACTACCTTGCCCCAATACTTAATGACTTTGGACAAGGTGTCCAAATGGTCCGGGTGGAAGGACAAGTTTTGTTTGATTTCCTCCCCCACCCTAAGACACAACCGGACACTGCGCCGGTACAATACTGAACCGGCTCTCCTGGGACGTAAATGCCCTCTCCCGGCACTATCTACTAAGGCCCGGGAGCAAATCATGGAGCCGGGATTCTTCGAAACAACAACTAAGCCCATGGGGGATGGGACTCATATTATTGTACCCAAAAACTAGATCCCCCATCCGGACTTCTTTAAGGACGAGTGCTTCTTGTCCGCCTGCGGGCTAAGTACCATGTTTCCAAGGGGTAGAATTCTCCTCATCCGGAATGATTGTTATTTTATTTTAATCGCGTACTTGCCTTAATTTTCTCTAACTTTAAATTCTTGTTTTTGCAGACGAAGCCTTGAGGATGGTTGACCAGGATAAAACTCCGGCTAAGTCCGCGGCGCTGCTGCGCAAGGAGGCGGCACTCGCCAAAAAGGCAGTCGTCGAGGCTAAGGATTCGAAGAAAGGCGGGGTAAGACCGCCTAACTTTATGTGTTTGCATTTTTTTTTACCGGTTGGGTATACTTACCCTTTGTTTATCTCTCAGGAGTCCGTCAAGAGAATTCCACGATCATTCTCCAAGATGCTCAAAAGGCAAGGAGATGATCTGGAAAAGACTCCGGTTGCGAAAGCCGCCAGGAAGGATCCCCCCCAGAAACAAACATCTGCCCAATCCGGTCGTCCAACGACTGGGGGCAAATCCCCTGCTGTTCTGAAAAAACTGAGTGAAGGCTCAGAACAGCAGAAAGCGCCGGATGTCTCTACGGCATCAAAGGGTGGCGAGCCACCTGAGGTTGCAGGCGGTGCGGCAACCACTGGGGAGGAGAGTAAGCCGGAGACCCATCCGGAAGCTCAAGGTAAGGAACGAATTGAAATACCTTGGCCACTTGATTTTATGAGAGTCAAGACCAAGGTTGATCCTTCAAAGGGGTCATTCAGCAGCCGGCAACGGATGAATGCCGACTACGCTGCTTCTATCTCACAAAGCACTACTTTTGGTGCAGATCTGACTTCTGACCAGCCGGATCTTGCAAGCTTCGCAAAGCGGATGGTGAGGACCCTCACCCGGTTTGAGAAGAACTCCATACCTGATCTGCAGGTCGTGGACTTCGACCGGATAATGGGTTCTCTAGCTGAGGTAAAAAATCCCTTTACCCTGATATCTTTTATCTTTAATTTGGCTAAGTAACTCACAAACCGGCTGTTATTGTCTCAGGCTATGGTGAGAGTGGACAGTCTTCGGGTCCCCTTCAGGCGGAAGCAAGAAGAGGTAAATGACGCCAAACGGAGGGCCCTAGAAAACCTCAACTTTGCTGAACATTCTGATTATATGTGTAATTTAAAGATTAAAGCAGTAGAGTTGAAACAGGAGGAGCTGATCCGGAGTTTGACGGCTGCAAACGATGAAGCCAACAGCCGGGCTGATGACCTTGATAAGAAGCTAAAAGATGCCAAATCAGATCTCAAGGCATTGGAGGATGCTGACAAGGAGAATGCCCAACTCCGGATAGACAATAACCGCCTGAGGGTCGAGCTCATCAATCTGCGCAACAAGCAGTCGGACTAGCTGGCCCAGGAGCAGACCCGGCTGACTGAGGAGAATGAGCGGGACAACTTGGCCCAGCTGAAGATCACCAGGGGCCTCCTTTACCCAGTAATAGACTTTGAGGTCTATAAGCTGAGGTATGATTACGCCACTGCGGTGTATGATGCCCAACAACTGGGTGATGCTCCACCGCCTCGCTTCAAAGACTAGGCTGCTGAGCAGGGATATGAAGTCTCTGATGATGAGGAGCCGGCGGCGGATGATCATCACGAGGGCCAAGCCATCCAGACTCAGCCGGAGCAGACTCCACCTCAGCCTTAGGCGGGCCTCCCCAATTTATGCGAAAATATGCCAATCATGTTCTTTACCGGCTTGTATGCCGTGTTTTGTTGTATATTTTACCAACCATGGGGTTGGATTAACAATTTATTTTTTTATTTCCTCACCGGATGTAACTCCGGTTAACACAACTTCTGGCCTTTGAGCCACATTAACGAAGTATTCCGACTCAGTCGGTTCTTTTATACCTGTTTGCGTTTCAAATTTTAGATTTTGAATTTTGCATTATGTTTGCAATTCATTAATATTTTGCCTAACTTAAAAAAGCATGCGGCAATTTGCAATCCGGGTGCTCTTGCCCCTGGGCGGCTGTGTGGTTGGTTTTATTTCAAGCTGATTGATTGGCTTGAAAACACTTGATACTAGAAGAAGTATGGAGTGTTTTTAGGCCAATCAATCACAATGGTGATTGCCCCAAACCAAGTGCACAACCGGCCATAAAAACGGGTGCTTTGAGCTTCTTACCCAGGCGGTTATACTCCGTCTGGGGTTAACACGTAGCCATTACACAACCTTTTGCCCCAATAGGGGAAGTTTGTGCAACTTTGGAATAAATAACCTAAGTAAGAATTTCAACCGATGACCGACTGATGCCTTAGGACATCTGGTACTTGGTTACTTAATTGTTCTTCGTAAATTATTCTGGTCAGACAACTACGAGTTGACCAATTTGGTCGTTCAATTTTTGCTGTCTGCATGGGTACGTAGAACCGACAAATAGTCTGTTCTCTGCGACGATTGCACCCGGAGGGGTGTCTCCGGATGCCTTTGTCCATGTTGGGACAGGCAGTTTTATAAAATAAGCAACCATCCGGCCATATTGGCCTTTGGTCTTGTTTGAGACCGGTTGTATAGCTACTAAGCGTTTTTGTGCTTAGTTTTTAATCGGATCATTGGCCGAGCATAATTACAACATTGGATTTACACTAAATATCGAACTTAGTTTGTTGAACAAATAGTCCGTCTGAGTATTACCCAGGCTGTCCAGCAGTTATTAAATTACACTATCAAACGTAATTAAATAAACAAAGAGTCCGTCTAGGTTTTACCCAGGCGGACAGACAGTTATAATATTCAACCAAACTAAGTATCAAACTTAGTAAGTTAAACACAGGGTCCGTCTGGGTATTACCCCGGCGGACGAACAATAAAAATGGCAAAAATAATTCTGCAAACAAAGCCTGAATTTTCATTAATTGACTTACTGTTTACAAAAATTATACGTTCTCAGAAGTAGTACTTTTTTAGATTGTCTACATTCCAAGTTCTAGGCAGGCGGCGACCGTCCGGAGTTTCCAGACGGTAGGTGCCGTTCCTGACTTCTTCATAAATCCGGTAGGGGCCTTCCCAATTAGGGGTTAGCTTCCCAACCTCATTGGCCCTACCGATTGCCTCCATTTTTTGTAACACAAAGTCATCCACTTTCAGGGGACGCTTGTGCACTCTCTTGTTATAAGCTCTGGTCATTCTCAGACGGTATATCTCATGGCGCAGGGCAGCGTTGCCCCTGCGTTCCGGGAGGGAGTCCAATGTCAGCTGCATGGCCTCCCAATTTGCCTCTTCATCATAGAGCATAACTCTGAGAGTCGGCTCATAATGCTCAATGGGCAAGACGACTTCAGTACCGTATACCATAAGAAATGGGGTTTCTCTGGTTGCCCCTTTAGCAGTAGTCCGGATGGCCCACAGGACATGAATTAATTCTTCTGCCCATAAACCACCGGCTCTTTCAATTTTCTTTTTTATGCCGTCTGAGATGAGTTTGTTGAAGGCTTCAACTTGGCCGTTTGCTTGGGGTCGGCCGACTGATGCAAAACAATGTGAGATACCCTGATCTCCCAACCAAGTCTTAAGCTGGGGGGTCTCAAACGAAGGGCCATTATCAAACACCATAGACATAGGTACCCCAAACCGGGTGATGATGTTCTTCCAGATGAAGGAGATGACATCCTTTGTCTTGATGTTCTTAACCGGCTCAGCTTCCACCCATTTGGTGAAATAATCCACAGCCATCAAAATGTAGCGCTTTCCGCCTGGTGCAGGCGTATATGGACCCAAGATATCCATGCCCCATTTGGCAAATGGGACTGGGCTGTGGATTGCCGTCAGATCAGTAGCCGGGCGGCGAATCAGTGGGCCAAACCTTTGGCACTTGTCGCATCTTTTGACTAACTCTTTGGCGTCTGCTTCAAGAGTAGGCCAAAAGTAATGCCGCCTGGCTCTGACGGCTAAAGACATGCCGCCTATATGAGAGGCGCAGTATCCGGCATGCAATTCTTCGAGAATTTCTTTCCCCTTTTCTGGGGTAACACACTTCAATAAAGGTTTGAGGAAACCTGCCTTGAAGAGTTCTCCATTTCTCAACTCGAAGTTTGCTGCTCGCTTTTTCAGGACGGCTGCCTCCTGTGATGAATCAGGAAGCGTGCCGTCTGCTAAATATGCCCGGATGCCATCCATCCAGGTGGAGCTTCGGTCTAAGGTTCCAATGGGCTCTTCATGTATGCTTCTCTTTTCAAGAACTTCTCAAAAGACCGACCGAGGAGTATCACAGCAGGCGGAAGAAGCCAATTTAGACAATGCATCCGCCTGGTTGTTATCTGACCTAGGCACTTGATTCAGGCGGAATTCCTCAAGTGCCCTAGTCTCTTCTTTGACTGCCTGAAGATATTTGATCATAGCCGGATGAGTTGCCTCATATGCTCCCTCATACTGGCTAACGACCAATTGTGAATCAGAATAGGCGTCAATTTTAGTTGCCCCTGCTGCCTTACACATGCGGATTCCGGCTAGCAGGGATTCATATTCCGCCTCGTTATTTGAGGCTTGAAACTTAAACCGCAGTGCATATTCAAATTTGTCCCCCTCAGGGGACTCATATATAATTCCTGCACCGCAGCCGTTCTTTGTTGAGCTTCCGTCTACATACACTTTCCAAACCTAGTCAACATTATCCGGTTGCACCGGTCGTGTCATTTCAACAATGAAGTCGGCAAATGCCTGACCTTTCACTGCTTTTCTAGGTTCAAAAGTGATTTCAAGACTTTGCATTTCAATAGCCCATTTCAACATTCTGCCGGATGACTCCAAAGTAGACATTGGCCGCTTGAGGGGCTGGTCGGTGTAGATTATCACCGGATGAGCCAGGAAGTATGGTTTCAATTTTTTGAAAGCCATATACAGGGCAAGGCCAAATTTTTCTACCATGGGGTACTGGAGCTCAGCATTTTTTAAGACATGGCTAATGAAATAGACCGGAAGCTAAACACCGTCTCTCTCAGCAAGGAGAACGGCACTGAGGGCATGATCTGAGACGGCTAAGTACATGTATAACACCTCCCTAAGCAGTGGACTAACAAGTCTTGGCAAAGAGTGGAGGTGTTCTTTCAGCCGTTGAAAGGCCGCCTCAGCCTCATCCCCCTATTCAAATCTGGTCTTCTTCCTGATTGCTTGGAAGAAGTAAAGGCATTTATCACCTGACCGGCTAAGGAATCTCCCTAGGGCAGCTAGGCAACCGGTTAGTCTCTGTGCTTCATTGACAGTGCGGGGTGACTTCATGTCAATCACCGCCTGTATCTTCTCAGGGTTAGCCTCTATCCCCCTTTGATCAATCAGGAATCCGAGAAACTTCCCAGACTCAACACCAAAAACGCATTTCTTAGGATTCAACATGACCTTATGCCGCCTGAGTGTGGTGAAGGTTTCTCGGAGATCAGCAAGATGATCCGGCTGTTGTTTGGATTTGACTATCATGTCATCAATGTATGCCTCTACATTCCTCCCAATTTGATTAATAAAGACAGTATTAATCATCCGTTGGAACGTAGCCGGCGCATTTTTCAAACCAAACGGCATCACCGTGTAACAGAATAGCCCATGATCAGTGACGAAAGCTGTCTTTTCTTGATCTTTTTTCCACAGGGGTATCTGATGGAAGCCGGAATAGGCATCCATAAAACTCATCAAGGCATGCCCGGCTGTTGAATCGACCAAACTGTCGATCTTAGGAAGCGGATAACTGTCCTTGGGACATGCCTTGTTGAGATCTGTGTAATCAACACACATCCGCCAGGTACCATTCGGCTTCTTTACAAGCACAACATTTGCCACCCAGTCGGGGAAATTACATGGCCGAATGAACCCAGCATCTGTAGACACCTATTTGTGTCTCCCCAAAACCAAACCTAGTGATGAGTACCTTTCACGTCGAATCATAATCGAATGAAACGAAAGTGTGGAAAGGTCTAGTGTTGCGGAAAGTTTTAATTTCTTTTCTCTTCTCACTGTTTTTGAAAACTTTATTTTAAGAAGACGTCTGGGAAGGAGGTGCTTGCAGACGCCTGCTCATCATCATCCTTGTCCATCTTTCGAAGATGGCTCTTGGTGCCCCGGATGGTAGGGCCACCACAGGAGAACCCGCCTGCTATTGTGTAGACCAGATCCTTGTCGGTATCCGAGCTACTAGCAGGCTGGGGGGTAGTCTTAGAGGACTGACCCTTATTCTTCTTCTTTGCCCCGGCTGGGGACTTAGAAATATAGGACTTCAGCATTCCTTTGTCAGCCAGACGGTCTAACGCCCTTTGAAGGCTGAAACAGTCGTTGGTGTCATGGCCAACTTCCTCATGGTATTGGCAAAATTTATTTTTGTTCCTTGATTGAATGAAACTTTTCATTGGATTCGGCTTCTCTAGGGACAGCCGGTCCTTAATTTCCATGAGGATGGAATTGCAGTCCTTGTTAAACTCGTACTTGGGGACGTACGGTTTAAACTCTTTCTTCTTCTTCTGGGACGGCTGGTCAGAATCACTAACCGCCCAAATTTCTTTTCTCTTTTTGCTCTCTTCTTTCTTTTTAGCCGGCTGAGCAGGCCGGTTGTCTTTCTGCTTGTCGGACTTCTTAGAGTCCGACTGGCTGCCAGGCGAGCAGAGGTCGGTAGCTTGAATGTAGCTCTCCGCCTCCCTCAGGGCCGCCTGTAAGGTGAAAGCCCATTTTCTGACTAGGTCGAACTTAAAGGTCGACCCGTTTCTCAGACCCTTGAAGAAGTCTGTAAAATCTACCTCATCAGACAGTCCCTGAATCTGAATTCTAATCAGATTGAACCGCCTGACATATGAGCGCAGCCCTTCTCTTTCTCCCTGCTTAACAGTGCTCAAATCAAGGCTTGTTTTCTTAGCAGGGATGTTCATTGAGAAGTTGGAAGCAAACAGGAAGGCGAGCTTCCTGAAGCTATCGATGGACCCGGCTGGCAGATTACCAAACCATTGTTGGGCAATGCCCTTCAATGTAGCCGGGAAGCACCGACACCAAGTGGCATCATCCAAACCCTGCAGATACATGAGGTTGGTGTAAGCCATGAGGTGGTCTTCCGGGTTGGTGGTACCATCATAGGTACCAACCAATACATTCTTAACCTTGGCCAGCTGGGCCGCCTCGGTTATCTCCCGGGTGAACGCAGAAGGCTGTTCACCCAGGCGCAGCAGACGAAGCTTTCAGTCCAATGGCTGGACATTTGGATATGCCGCCTGACCTCCAAAGAAGGTCGGCTGCATGAAGTGAGGGGGATACTGTCCGTAAACCTGAGTAGGCACATACGGTACAGCTCCAATCATGTGAGGGCCAGAATGGACGGTATTACCGTCTGTCTGGCTCTCATGCAAAGAGGGTGCACTCCCTGCAGAAATGTTGTTGAAGCTGTCTGGAAAGTTCGACGTTGAAGCCGACTCAGACAGCGATTGGTTTCTCTTCCGGTTGATGATCTCCCGGGCATCAAGAGTTGATTTTTTGCTTTCCACCGGCTGTTGAGTCCGGCGGGTGTTGTTGTTGTTCCTCCTAGGAAGGAAAATTTTTGACCAATCAATGGTCCCGGCTGCCTTCTCCTTTGTATGAGGAGTGGGCTGCCGGTTTCTGACTGACTTCCCCTTCTCTGGAGGAGTCTTCTTCGCCAACTGACCTTTACTTGGGCCACCCCGGCTTTTGGTGATTAGCTCTTTAATTTCACCATTGAAACTTGTCATGAATTTCATGAGTTCGTCTCGGGTGACAGGGGCTGATCCAGCGACCGTTTGGGTTTCCCCTTCCGGCTGCCCAGAGGGTCGGCTTGGACCCACCTGGGAGGCACCCCGCTCCAGAGTGTCTCTGGGCCGGATGCGCGTGATTCTGAGTGAGCCGTCTTCGGCTGTAAAGGTTTCGACCTGAGGATCTTCATCCTCATGGTCTGTAAAGACTTCTGGGTCTTCGCCCAGACGGTTAGGGGGTGGCACAGACTCTTGAACCATCTTCGAGGTACTCTCCCCACAGACGGCGCCAAATGTTTTGGGTGTTTTTGTCCCTTGGGAGAGTTACGTCACGAAGTCTGATCCGGCTGAGCTGTACCTGCAAAATAACGGAGACTCCAGGTGGTTGGAGCTCCGCCTCCGACGGTCAAGTTAGTAACTTGAAACGGAATAAAGAGAACGGAAATTTAGGTGGGTATCTGCTCGGATTCCAAGCTCAAGTCTTTCTCTGATGTAAGAGAATGCAGGTGTAATAAATGATTGAATGTGTCCCCAAAATGGGGGAATATCTCCCTATTTATAGGGTCGTTGGAGAATGTGCTCCTATCTAGGTCATTTGACCTAGATTTTAGTGGGCTGCGCCGTTTTACGGCGCTCCTAGGAATTTGGGCCCATGAAGGCCGCCATTTCAGAGGCATATCTGAGGGCGCCAAGTGTCAAGAGGATGTTGAGCCACATGGGCCATCCTGAGCTCGACACGTGGCGACCTCTCATTGGTCCACGTGTCTAGGGTAAAAATACCCTAAACAGCTTCTCTAATCACAATCAAGCCTACTTCCGTGGAATCATGTAAATTAAAGACCTTGAGCACATTACTCTAACTTCCTAATCATCCATTCAACTACTCCCGTGATGAACTTCAAACCCTTAATTGATTTATTCAAACCCGTCAAAACCCAACTCCCGTTGCGATTAAAACAATGGATTAATAACAATACCAATTATCCCTAATCTAGTATTGGCATGAGCACAATCAATTAAGCATATAAATTGCAATCATCATTAGAGAATTTAAAGAATTAAATCAAGCATTAATCATATTCGGGTTCCGCTAGATCTTGGAATAGGGAAACTACTCACACATATTAATGAAATCAAGAAGAATAATCAATAAAGAAAACATAATTAACAATAATAAAATAAGAGAATTGAGAGAAGAAATCAATACTTGGAATTAATTATGAAATCTTGAATCTTGAAAGCAAAACCCTAGAATAATATGGAAGAACGTAATACCCAAAAAGAAGTCTAAAAATAATATCTGAACAAGTGATAAAGTGATAAATAAAAGATTATCTAAAACCTATTTATATCCTAGCATAAAAGTAGATATTTTTATCTAAATAGGACTCTCAAACGCTACCGAAACGAGCTGCCACAGGTAGGTTGTGGCACGAAGAAAACCGCCACAACCAGGGTGTGGAGCGGGCTGCCTTCGCCTCTCCCTTGCTCCAATATAGACGCCCACAACCAGGTTGTGGCCAACAGATTGCACGCCACAACCGAGTTGTGGAGTAGGCTGCCTAAATGCTTCATTGATGCTCCATTGGTGCTAGAAACATTCCATATAAAGAAATATCTCGCGATTAAAATAAATTTCACGCAAATCGAGCCCTATTCCTATAAAAACAAAAACAAACAAACCGAGAAGAGCAATATCAAAATAGGAAGAATAATAGCTCAAAAAGATTAAGAGAATGAAGAAAACACAATAAAACATGACCAAATATCACATATAAATCGTGTATAATATCGTGTTATCATAATGTATCTGGATAATTGTACATTTGTACCTAGTCATTATAGGTGAGCTCGATACAAAGGTTTTGAGCATACAAATAAGAAAATTAGAGACGCATTTATTTTGTGAAACTATTATGGTACTACTTTTTCTCAAAGTTGATTATTGATTATCTTGTAAGAAGTTGGACTTTGCTATTATATCATTATATGCGCAATTTATGCATGTTTTTTTTTTTTAAAAAAAAAATTAAATGTTTTGCCAAAGAAATGTTTATGGTTTTTGTTGGTTTCATGGTTTGGCTCTGGATAGGTGTACAATTCTGGAGCAATCAAAGGCCACTACCTCACCCGCACAATTATGCATGTGACTTGATCATGTATTCATCTTAGATTTTGTTCACTTCACCTTAAAAAAAAAATATTAAGTAAAATTACCTTAAGTTCAGTAAAAATAATTTAATTAAGTAAAAATAAGTTCGTAAAAATCATTCAATTCAGTAAAAATTAATAACTTTAAAAAAGAAATACGACGAAGAATCAGTAAAAAAAATAATTTCGGTTCTGAAATTAGATTTTGTTGAGTAAAAATAATTTAAGATCAATAAAAAAAATTTCAGTTTAGTAAAATTAATATCAGTTCATCAAAAATAAGTGAATTGAGCGGAGCCTTTATTCTTGTCTCCGGCTTATTTAACACCTTTTGTGCTTTACAAAAAATTAATGAACCAAGTAGTACCACCATGTATGATGACTCCATACTTCTACTGTATTAACTATAAAGAACATGTTCAATTATTCATAGTAACCTACAAAAGCTTAACTTGCAAAGTATTACACCCATTGATCTAGGTTTTATTAACTCATTTGTTCATTCACAAAATCAGGTGCAAACACACCTTTGTACAAACAGATGAAATAGTAAAGTGATCGACAGATCTCAATCACAATGGGAAAATCACACACATGCGAGCGCGCACACACAAACACACACATTCAAGCATATATATAATGAGAGTACTCTCATCATCTTAAGGACAGTTTGGGTTTCGACCAGGGCCACCAAACGTAAAACACTGTCCCAATTTAAGGTCTAACACAGGTATGATTTGTGCATTGTAGCACAAAGGATTAGATACCGCCATAAGAAGATTTGATCGGTCCGGAATTTGGAGTGTGTTTGAGTCATCCACATAATACAGTGAACATAGGCTGGCTTTATCAGTAGTCCCTACATCAGGAAATAATCCGTTGCCCATGTCTGTTTCTGTGTGCGAACCCTTTCCTAGTGAATCGTAGACTGTTCCACCCCAATTTAACATTTCAGCTCCTTCTGGTAAGCCCGCAAACAGGGAGGCAGGCCAGTATCCTATTGGAATGTTCTGAAAACTTAGCCACCAGTTTCCTGTCTTTCGATCCTGAAATTTAATGGTTATTAGTAGAAAATCAAAGCATTATTGTGAAAGAATGGAAGTAGAGCTACAAAATTAGGAAATTACATGGTATTTAGTCCAGAGATGTATCTTATAAATTTCATTCTTTTTGGGAAATTTTGTCAGAAAAAACTTTTTAAACTAACTTTTTTGTTTTGACAAAAACCTTTTAAACTTTTTTTTTTGACAACTAAAAACCAGGTTGTATTTTTTTTCAAGGCAACCAAGCTCATACTTCGGCATTGACTTGATCATTTCCGTCATTGACCCCCATGTGCAGGTCACATGATCTTTTCCTAAAGCATGAAAAATAAAACGATCAAAATATATATTTACTAGTTTTGTGCCCGGCGATGCTCGGGTAGTTAATGGACTTTTAAGATAAAATTATACTATTATAATTCAATTTGATTGAAAATAGAATTCTAAATTAACTTTTTTTCTTCTACAAAGTCAATCTATATTTATCCAACGTGGTACGATACTTGGCGAAAAATTAAAACGCTAAATGAGGTTGTCTTGTGGCGGCCTAATTATAAATTTATTATTTGGTATTTTATTGAAGAAATAACTCTAAACTAATAATCTTATTCTAAAATTTTATCCTAATTTGATTGAAAATAGAATTCTTACCTAATTTTTTTTGTCTTATGAAATCTATCAAGGTGGCGCGACACTTGACGGTTTTTTTTTATCATATGAAGTTTATTTAAATCTATTTAAGGTGGCGCGATATTGGCGAAAAGTTGAAATGTCAAGTGTCGCTATTTTGTGACCTGGCTAAAAATTTAGCTTTATGTATTAGTTATATGATATCATACATTCGTACCTGAAATATAGATACATCAATCCAATAATAACTCTCATCACCTATGGTTGAAACTGGTGATATGAAGCAACCGAGGGCGTAAGTATTATTGACTTGCACAAACCCATTATCACAATCCAAATCCCAGCAGCGAGAAGTTGTGGAATTATCTATCTGTTAAAAATTAACACAACAATGATGTTTTAGTACAATATACGAAGTATATAGGAAAATTAAGAAAATTTGTTCATGTACACGAGTCAAAATGTAAACGTATAAATTTTCTCTATACTCGGGTGTAATTTTGTGCCTCGGCGGCTTGGCATATGGAGAGAAGAGTGTGAGAGACAAATAGTTTAATGATCCCAAAATTACAAAAACAATTAATGTATCTTCCCTACCTAATTAGTTCCTTTCGAGCAAGGCATAAATTACAATTTTACACCGACTAATATATTAATTAACTGATATATATGTGAGTTGAGAGTCGTCTTACTTTGAAAAACAAGAGGAAGTTTGACCAACTAACTTAAAATTCTTGTGGGTTACTCCACGCACACAACCTATCACTAATTTATTTTATTTTATTTTTCTGACATATATCACTAGTTGATATTAGGATGACCATGTCGGACTTAGCTTGTATGCCCCAAAGAACGAATATCCAATGTATAGATAGCATGTTTTGTTGAAATTCAATTCTTAGTTGTGTTTCTAAGTTTTAGCTCACATTAGTCCATCTATATTATTATGCATTCATAGCACTAGTGATAGGGCTTTCTAATTTATAGGGTAGCAATCATAGCATTTAATTTGTAATGAAGTATGAGCATGAATATTCACTTTCCTAATACTTGTTATTGAATTCCCGATGAACCATGATAGTGTAATCTTACACACGGGGTGTAGGATGGACATCTTCACGATCGAGTGAAACCTTTTAGATTACTGAAGAGAGAATTTATTACCGTAAAGTATGAGTAAAGTCTTGGTCTGAAGTCAAGATATCGCTCAGGTAAACCTGTAAATCGAATATATATTATAGCGGTAAATACAAGCTAATATATGAGATACACAAAATTTGTTTATCACATGGTAATTTTGTAAATAAATCAGCAATTTTTTCAATAAAAGCAGTTCTCACAGTAATGATGACTGGATAAAGTTATTGATTTATTTACCAAAATGTCATGTGATAAACAAGTTTTATTTATCCTAGAGATTAACTGGGAATATTATAGGCACATATAAAGGACATAAATAAATAACTATTTAAGTATATAATTATGAAACTAATTATAAGAATTTTCAAGTATTTGAGCTACTTTGTACTTACAATCCAACCAGCCTTCAAAAAAACTTGTGGATTAAGCTGGACAACCAATGTAGAGTCACTAAAATCATCTTGCCTATATACGAAAGGATCCCATACGCTTATTTTTGCACTTCCTCCATAAAACCGCGTCCCGGGTGCAGGTTGTGCTTGTAACATCGCATACTACATAAAACAATATAGCTTAACATGCCATTACAAACTCAAAATATGGTGGCTTCATTGGCTTAGATTTTGTGTGTCGTAAACTTGCCTCAAAGTGTGGACCTTTGATGGTGTTATTAGACTGTTTTCTATTATTAGGATGCTGGTCTTGAAGTCGCCTTCTTCGGATTGGGACAGTTCCTTCGGCGCATGTGTTCTTCTGGTACCATGGCTGTATGAATTCCGAGGCCGAGTTGCCTTGGTTGATCTTTCTAAGTGATGAACTTGGTTCCATCTTATGAGTTAGGTCACATGTTACAAGAAAAAAATAATTATGGTTTTTAGCTAATTGAAAGCTGTCAAAATCAAATTTTGTACTCCATATCTCGTAAAAAAAAAATAATAATAAATAAATAAATAAAATAAAATAAAATACACTAAATTAGGCATGGTACATATGATGTAATAACATCTGATTTTGATTCATTTTTCCTTAAAAAAAAAAAAAAAATCCGACTTTGATTCATTCATGTAAGATTTCTTGGAAGGTAGGTCCGTCAATATCTATTTTCGTTGTTACATATACATAAAGAAAATTTGTGCAGAAGGTCCTTTTAAGTAAATATTTTTGTGACAAAAACCTTTTTATAAAAAAGGTGGCATAAAAGGTCCTTATATCATGTTTAGGTTGTGAGGAGGGTCCTTTGACCATTTCCCGGCGTTGACTTTTCTATTTCCTGGCCAAAAAAGTCACATGTAAGTTCCCTTTTATCTCCCTCCTCTTTTCCCTCGTTTTATTTCCTCTTTTTTTTCCCCTCTTAAACCCTAATTTCTGAAAACAATTAACACCAAAACTTCAATTGTAATCCCATAAATTAAAATTGAAGGCTATTCAAAGTAATTTAAGGCTAATCCTCTCCACAATGAGAGAAAACAGGGAAAAAAGGAAACTTAAGTCACGTGCTTTACATGTGACTTTTTTTTGCAGGAAAATAAAAAAGTCAACGTCGGAAAATAATCAAAGGAACTCCTCACAACCCAAACATAATATAAGGACCTTTTGTGCCATCTTTTTTATAAAAGGGCCTTTGTCACAAAAAGGTATACTTAAAAGGAAACCTATTGGATTTTTTTTTTTTGATAGAATATTAAACATTCATGGGCCTAAACTCAGTAAACTGTAAGGTTAAGTTTTTTTTTGTTGAGTTGGCCATTTAACATGGTATCAAGTCATTGTCGCACAAATGTTATGGGTTCAAATTTCATCTACCACTCCTTTTTAACAATTTTGATATGAATCAGATTGAGACTCTATAACCCCAGACCAAGTAACACCGGTCACATAGAAAAATCCCCCGAGATAGAAAAAATTTATCAACTAAAAAGAAAAGTGATTCATGGAGGAAGTTATCTATGAACAGTTTAAATTTTTTTTATCTTTTTACAATTTGTAACAATTCAATTTAATAAGAAGCTTTCATAATACCTGTATCTTGTGATCCTTGAGGATAGGATGATCAAAAGCTGGTTGTTTGTGTATATGAACGCAATCCAGCACATCCCCATCTTCGCCCTGATTAAAAAAAATAATAATAAAAATAAAATAAAATAATAAATAAATAAAAATTTGCTACTTAAACACAACATAGGTGAGAAATAGTAATCAGTTTAATTAGCATATCATTTCAATACCTTAATGGTTTTGACAATTCCCTTGGGATGAGCTGAATTGTAGTTACTCTCCTTAGGTTCGAGACGTTTACCTTTAACGACGACATGAGATAAATCTAACACTAACACACCCATTAAGAGAATTAGCATCAAGTGGCATAGTCCACGAAAACGAAGATACTCGAAAGCCATAAGGGAAAACTATTTGGTTTACTGAACCTGGATATTAAGTCATTAGCTCAAAATATGGTTTATACTTTTGTAGTAGGGAGTTGCTGCTTGTCCACATTAAGTTGAACAAAATGGCATGGATCATTCATTAATAGAGTAGGCTTTCTTGCTTGTTGAATAAGGTCTTAGCGAGATATTGACATGGTCGCTATTAAATAATGAACAAGGACGAGTAATGAGAATCAACCATAAGATCACTTAAAATTGGGAGGGAAATTAAAATTTACTCACTTGAGTCTATCTATGGAAATATGTTAATTTTAAGCTATTCTCATTAATAGCATTGTACTTTTGACTTGGTCAAATTAAAAGAAAATTAATGATCCCCATAAAGTCAAATTAATGATTCCAGAATACAAGTAACACATACAAGTAACATACAAAAATTTTTAATTTAATTTTGTTTCACCCCTAAAAATGATGATGACGACGAAGACAACCAAATCTATTATGCATTTATCTCTAAGCATAATGAGAACATCTATAGATGATTTACTGGTCAAGCAGACCGATAATGCTAAACAAAGTACGTACATCGTCATGGACATTGCTATTAGCTTATCCGATCACAAATTGATAGAGTATAAAAATTTATTCATTTACTTTAATTATCAATTTAAGTTTTTGGTTGAGATGCTTATTTAACAACAATTTGTTGCAGAGAGTGAGGAATAGCTCAAGTAGTTAAAGTTTTCCTCTCGTTTCCAGATTTCCAGGTGATCCTGAAACCGATTCTTATTACTCGTCCTTGTAACTCTCTTAACAAAAAAAAAAAAAAAAAAAAAAAAAAAAAAAAAATAATAATAATAATAAAAAATTGTTGCACGGATATGATCATAAGTCAAACAAATGAAAATGCTCTTTCTTCATCATCAACTCATTTCATGCTGCTTTATCCTGATATCAAGGGTAAGTTTTACTGATTTTTTGACTTTGTTTACGGAGCATTTGTTAACTATATTTCTAAAATCACTACATATATGAATAATCTTTTGTTAATTGTTGCGTTATATTCAATTGCTCAAGGCAGCAAGGAATTGATTGAAGTCCTTTGAAAATGTCAAACATTCACTATTTTTATTTTTCTTTACTATCTTTAAAAAGTTTGAAATACTTTCTCCGTTTCTGAATAATGGATCGGACACAGTCAAATTAACAAACATGTCAATACACATTACAAATTCTGTACAATCACACTCGTCCATGTACAAAACCACATTCATTAAGTGGCAAAAACTATGTATGTACTTTGTGTATGAAACCACACTATGGACAACTTGGATTAAGGCCGGAGCCACCAAATAAGAAACAAAGACCACTTTTCGGGTCTAAACTAGGGAGGAGCTGCGCATCATAACACAAGGGATTCGTCACGTGTAGCCTTAGTGTTGATCGGAATGGTGAGCGACGTGTGAATGAACTATCGACGTATTCTAGAGAACAAACGAGGCTAGCTTCGTTAGTCCCTACATCAGGAAATAATCCGTTACCCATGTCTGTACTCGTGTGTTGCCCATTCCCTAGAGAGTCAAAGATTTGGCCTCCCCATGTTAATCTCTCTGCTCCTTCTGGTATGTTGATAAAGAGGGCTGCAGGCCAATATCCTATTGCTTCTCCACCCACTCTAAGCCACCAATTTCCAGTCGTTCGATCCTGTAAATGTTATGTTATAACCAATAAATCAAAGTTGAAAAACATAACTTGACATGTATTAAAAGAAGATATTAGACTATGAAAACAGACAATGTAACTGAAATAATTTTACCACCAAGTAAAAGAAGAAGAAATACAAGATAATCTTTATGATTGACATAATATGTTAATCATAAGGGTAAAATTAACACCTTAATGAATTAATTAGGATATGTTTGTAAATTTGCTAGGATGTCTGTTAGTTTAGCTTCTTCCTTCCCTTTTCCTCTTTGGTAGTACTTTCTCTCTCCTCACTCCTCGAACTCACATCAACAATGGTACTTCAACTCCAAAATTTTCAACCTCATTTCTTCACCACAACAACCACCATCACAACCACTGACATTTGCTATCTTATCTCCGCCGACAACACTTTTTTCTAAATTTTCACAAATCAAGCTTAATTGATGGAGCTTCAATGGAGGACATAGTCACCCCTACCTTTGGGGTTGACCATGCCCTTAATTTCACCTTTCATTCGATCATAGGGTTTTCGTTTGAAATCGGGGAAGGTGGGTGGAGATTGGGGAAGCTTCAATGGTGGTTGAGGTCGGGGAAGCTTTAATTTAATAGTGGTTAAGGTCGGGAAGCTTCAATGGTGGTCGAGGTTGGGGAATCTTTAATGGAGGAAGAAGCAGGAAGCTTTTCAATGGAGGAATTTTAATGATGGTGTTGGTGAAGTAACGACAAACGGTCGTTAAATCAGCGTTATCCTCACTCATGGGATGGTATGAAAGCTTCTCTTCAATATTACAATTATGCCATTAGATTGACGAATTTCGTCAATCATAAAGATTAACTGATGGGGCTGGCTCGTAAAAGAAAGTGTTGAGTTGTTACAATTGAAGTTTTACAGCTTAATTACCTAATTCGTCTGTTACTTTTTTTTTTAATTAGTTTCTTAAATAATGTGCCTAAAGACTAAAGAGAGCACAAAACACATACAGAGAAAGCGGATGTGATCTTTAGATGACACTTTTTTAAAAAAAAAAAAAAAAAAAAGGCTTTGGACCCTCATATGGTCAGTCACCCACGAGGGTGGTTTCTCGTTCGAAATTGACTAGTTTAAATGGTTCATCCAGGTAAACTTGTCAATTGGTCTTTGACCTCTCCCATGTTATTGATTGGTATACCCTTCTTTTAGGAAATGACATAGAGTCAAGTCATCTCGCTCAACCTTACTCAACCTCTATAAATAAAAAGCCTTTATTGAACTAGATTCCCTGCTAGCGAGAGCGGCATAAAGGAGCACAAACAGGGGTTTTATTTGCAAGTATTAAAAACTGAGGAATTATATGGGTAGCCTGTGTGTGTTATGACTTCGTAACAATTCCTAGAATCATTTTTAACCAGAAATTATTCAGAGATAGTAAGATTATAGAAGAAAATTGGTGATTAGAATTATAGTCACTATTTTCCTATTTCGATTTAAAAAGATCGGAATTGGATTGAAAATGAATAGTTGTGTGATATATTTCTCTGAAACCATTGATAATAAGTACTTGTATGAGTCTAGGAAGTTGTATAGGACTATACCAAGAAAATAAGTATTCGGAGTGAAAGGTGGCTTTTCGCGCCAATTGTAGAAATTGATTCCATGGCGGCACCAAGGGCAACTCTTTTGTTGACTTGCACAAAGCCTTCACAATGAAGATCATAGCAACCTGTGTTTATGGAATCATCTGTCTGTTTCAATTCATAGAAAGATTTTGATTAATGCATAAGTTAAAGTAAGAAGATGAATAGAATAATGAAGGAGACTGATGTAACTAAGAAATGTTGATATTGATCCCGCATACTTACTGTCCAATAAATGAAAAATCTTGTTTGGAAGTCACCATATAGTCCTGGATTTACCTGCCATAGAAATTAGATATTAGATGTTAGTAAATTTAACGAGTAACAACATATGCCTGTATCGCATGAGTGATAACTTTGATAGATACTATTCCATGCTAAATACGGGTATGTGTCACACCCATCATTACGATAGATTGATAGACTCCAAGATCAAAAGAGTTTCAATTCCAAAATTATGTACAAGTAGTAAATATATACGGTGTATGATGGAGGAGTAGGCCCTTAACCGTATAAACTGTTTAACTCATCTTTTATTAGTAAGAGACATTAACGTACATGTTGCTTGGGAAGACTTGTAACCAGTAAAAAAAAAAAAAAAAAAAAAAATTGTAACCAGTAAAACGTTAAGGCATACACCAATCTTTTCTTCTCCCTTCATCTCCAAATGAGAGTTTCATTTGATACAAATATCTTATTCTTAAAGAAAGTCTCACATTTCTCTAATTCTTTCACCTTAATTTACCGAAGTTCACTATTTTTTTTATACAATCTTAGTAAAACAAATTCCACTATCTTTCTTAATTTAACAATACTCACAATTCCGTTACATGGACCACACTTTACTTGGACTAATGGTCAACTTCAAAAACCTACTTTTGAAAGGCTTGATAAAGGATATGCTACTTCTTCATGGTTGGATTTACATCCTGATCTGAGGCTTCTATTCTCCACCAACCGATCTTGTTCTCGGATCATGCTGCTATTATTCTTCGGGAAGCCGGTTCTTCCAACTTCAACAAACGCCCTTATAAGATTGAGAATTGGTGCTTGAGCTTAACGGACATTTCTTCTTTGATTCAAAATCAGTGGCAAAATTCTCCTCCTGGTTCCTATATGTTCTCTATTTCCCGTAAATTGGAAGATGTTAAGCGTTGTTTGTTGAACTGGTGTGTTTCAAACAAGAGGAAATGGGGTATTGATTGGCAGAATGTTCAAGATTCAGTAATTTCAAGTTCCTCAAACTTGCAGGAGGAACAAGCTCGAAGTGAGCTTTTGCTGATTAGGGAAGATAATTTATCTCGTGCCCAGGCTGCTTTCTTATTTTGGAAGCAGAGGTGTAAGACGCGATGGGATGCTTTGGGAGAATCTCATTCGAGTCTTCTGTTCCGTTCCGTGAAGACTAGGCAGCGTAGGAATATAATTATGAGTTTAAAAGATGATAAGGATAATTGGGTTTCAGATCAACAGCAGATTTCCGATCTATTGCTCAAGCATTTTTCTATGCTGTATAATTGCCAGGATACCTCTCCTGCTTCTGTTCCTTGTAACTGGGAGGAGTTGGATCTTCCTACTCTTTCTCCTGAGGATTATCAGTTCCTTATGAAGCCTTTTTCCTATTCGGAAATTAAAGCTGCTATGTTTCATATTGGTTCAGATAAATCGCCTGGCCCTGATGGATTTACAGCAGGTTTCTTCAAGTTGCATTAGGCGGTAGTTGGGTCTGAGGTAGTTAAAGCCATTCAGTTCTTCTTTGCTCATGACTATTTATTAAAGGAATGGAATAGGACCTTTTTGACCCTCCTTCCAAAGGTTGACCATCCCGAATCTCCCTCTCAGTTTCGCCCCATTGGGTTATGCAATGTGCTTTATAAATGCATTGCAAAATGCCTTACTAATCGGCTCCATTGAGTGTTGCCGTCCTTGATTTCTGATTCTCAGAATGCCTTTGTTCCGGGTAGGCTTATGACGGATAATTGTCTGTTGGCTCATGAGCTGTTATCTTACATGTCTACTTCTTCTTCTAAACTTTGTTCTGCAGCCTTAAAACTAGACATGAATAAAGCGTATGATAGGGTTAATTGGAATTTCTTATGGGACGTTCTCCGCAAATTTGGTTTCCCTCCGTATTGGGTTCATCTATTGCAACAATGTGTTTCAACGACAGTCTCGTATCAAATTCTGGTTAATGGTTCTCCTTCTCGGCCTTTCCTCCCTAGATGCGGTCTTCGTCAAGGGGATCCTTTGTCTCCTTATCTGTTTGTTTTATGCATGGAGGTCTTCTCTTTAATGTTGTGTCGTGATGAGAAAAAAGGTTTGTTCCAGGGTTTACGAGTGTCCAGGAGGGCTCCTTCTGTTTCCCATTTGTTCTTCGCGGATGATGCACTGTTATTTTTTAAGGTGTCTCCTGCAGGTTGTGACCAAATCCTTTCAGTGACAAATGAATTTTGTTCGGTTTCTGGCCAGATGATTAATTTACAAAAATCTTTTGTTCGGTTTAGTTCCAACACTCCTGATGATTTTCGAGACTATTTGTCTGCTAGTCTCGGAATGAAATCAAAACCTTCTATTAGTGAGTATCTGGGTCTCCCGGTGGACTTGGGTCGTGCGAAGTGCAAAGAATTTCAGTTTTTGGTTGACAAGGTGGTTCGTCGGCTCTCTTCCTTTGCTTCTCTCCACTTATCGGCGGCTGCAAAGTTGGTAATCATCAACTCTATTCTGGTTGCTTCTTTTAACCATGTTCTTTCTGTGTTCAAAGTTCCTGCTACTATTTGTGATCGGATAGATTCTCTTCTATCTCGGTTTTGGTGGAAGTCTAACAAAGATTCCAGGGGTTTGTCCTTGGCTCCTTCTTCGGCGTTGCATCTCCCTAAAGGCTAAAGGATTAGGGGGGTTGGGTATTCGCCATCTTCGATCCTTTAATCTAGCTTTGCTGGCTAAGCAAGCTTGGCATCTGCGGTCCAATCCTCAGTTGTAGGCTTCTCGGGTCCTTAAAGCTAAGTACCCTGCCTTACTTTCTTCTAAAGCTTCGATTACTTGTCCTCGCCCCACTAGTACAAAACTAACCTCAAGTAACACCCAAAAAATGTTACATAACGTGGTAAAAGTGTTATTATAGTGGCAGCAAACAACCGCAGCAGACAATACTAGTAGTGGCAACAACCAGCAATAACAGAAGTCAGCAGCAGACAACACTAGCAGTGGCAGCAACCAGCAGTAGCAGAAGTCAGCAACAGACAGTAGTAGCAGTAAAAAACAGCCGTAGCAGCAACAAAACAGCAGTAGTAGCAGCAAAGCAACAGTTACAGTAAGTGCCTCTTATAGCATCATCACTTGTTATCCCAATTCTTCATCTTGATCCATTTGATCTTGTGTGAAATCATCATATATCAAAAAATTAGAACAAAAATAAAATAAAACAATAATAAGAGTTAGTGCTTTTTAAAAGAGAATATAGGCATAAACTACAATCTGGGTTGCTACTTGGGTTAGTTCCTACTGCATGTATACAAGTACAACAGGTGGTGGACTGGGATTCATGGTGATCCATTGTACAAGGTTGGACACTAGTGTACTGTGCAAACAGGTCAAGTGTACAATGTGCCTACTTCACTGCCTGAGAAACTCCTTAACTGTTTATGAGATTATACTTGATTAAATGTTACAGTTATCTTTCAAAATGTATAGAGTATAAAGTAACAAAAACACTGCGTTTTATGAGATGTTAAGATGTAACCAAACCCTTAGTTATACAAAGCATCTTCCATTCACATTTTGTGGCATTGCAAGGTTTAACAATGGAAATTGCTTTGTAAAATATCGATTTTAACCCCATCCCAGAAAAAAGACCCATCTCAATAAGAAGTTGAAAAGGCAAGAACTTTTAATTCATACAAATTTACTTTTGTGCCCTTACGGAGAGTTTACACACATATAGTATATCACTTCTCAGTCAAGTGTTAAAAACTTTTAAGTTTTAATTTCAACCTCATGTACGTATGTCATCTCACATGGCTTGATTTTGTAAATAACATTACAATATCCCACAAAAGCTTTCACAAGTAACTAATCGTTGAAATTTGCTTCACAAGTAAACTTTTAGTGTACGTTTAAGCGTTGACTTATTCAACTACAATCTTGATTCTTGAAAGTTACCAAGTGATATCATGCAGCAAAGCATACAAGAACAACTTGATAATGCCAACAATAATAGAGAAACAAAGTCTAAGGGGGGACCAAAGTTGGTTAAAAGGATATGATTCTGTAATAATGATGTTAATTTTTAAAAATGTGAAAGAGATTTATGCACAAGCAAACAAGAGTTTGGAGAGAGATTAGTTACACTCAGAAATCATCAAAAGAAGCACATAATTTAGAGGAAAAACCATCAGTAAAAAAAACAGCTTATAAACACTTAACATTACCTTAGCATGATGGTAAACAAACATGTTTTGGTGTGAGAAAACATAAGAATTATTGATAAAATAATTCTGATACAATTCTATTCAAATATTACTCAAAATCTTCATTTGTGAGCATGCCAAGCGGACTGATATGCTCTTTAGTGATAACAAACAATCAAATGATTCAACTTAGCTAGTATGTTATGCCCCCATGGCCCCACCTCTCTCTTAATTTGATTTTATATAGAATAACTCTCATTTTCTATTAAGTAGTGAAACTATCACCCACTTTTTCATTCAGTTTAATGTCCTTTTGAAAGACCAAACTCATAGACATAGAAACTCAACGACAATACTTAAAAGAAAAGGTTTAAAGCAAAGTAAAACCTTCAATCCACTACTAAGCTCGGCTATAGAGTTTCAAGGCCTCGAGAATCTTATTGTTCTCCTCTTCTATCCATTGATCACGTTGCTTGGTTATTGTGTAAGGCTTTCGAGTCTTTAGCAGCTAAAAATAAAATAGCAAGGTAGTATAAGATTATTCTTCACTCCGTACCATAGTAAAACATAAGTCAATATTATGAGTTTCATTCGTTTCAAAGCACGAAAAAAAGAAGAAACCAAACTAGAGATCAATGTATTCAATTTTAACCAAACAACTCAAACAAAACCTAAAAGACGCTTTACATAACAGTGACCAACAGCAACACCGATTGACTGCAATACCAACACCGACTTAATTGTTTTCTAAGTTTCATTCGAACACATATCATTTAGCCAACCAAAAGTTATCTTGGTAGGTGCAACATTGGTCATGAATAAACTTTTTACTCGTAATTATCAGCTGAAGGTAGAGAAGCTGAATACAATCTAAGTGCAAAGCCAACATATACCGGCATGACAATATGAGAGGAACCATTCTGTTGTGACTAACTTTCATTTAATTAACCACAAGAATCTAAATTTCTTCATAAAATAAGCAGGCAGATTTTCAATAAGTTGTAGGCTAGCTCTGATAAAATATATCATACGAAGTATATCTTAATGAGTTGATAATAATAAGCTTGATCAAATTTTGTAGAATTAATCATAAGCGGCTAAATTGGATTGTGGAATAAATAAAGTAAATATATTCCGTATATAAGCATATTACTATAAATGATTAATTAAATTAGATTAACGCCAAAGTTACGAAATGAACCAACAAGAAATATACTTGCATTACACATATAGTTGAAGCAAAACCCATGAAAGCAATTAATTCAACATTATATGGCATTCGAAATTTCTTGTTACACCAAGTTTGGAGTCACAGGGAGTTTACACTTAAAATTTAAAAGCTACGTGAAGTGCTTAAACTGATTCATTTGAGAAATTGCTAACCTTTACACACGCAATTAACTCCTTACTCCTCAAAAGAGTCAATAATAGATTAATATATTAGCTTTTAAACAAGCAATTATAAATTCTTAAATTACAGAAGTATGGTTATACAAATATTAAAGCACATTTGACAAATATAACAATGAATTGATAGCATTCTATAAAATTAAGTAGTTGCAAAGCATATGTATATATAACTATAATAAGGTAGAAAAATAACCTGATTAGACATTATGGAACTCCCACTCAATTGATTAAGCTTCAAAACTTTGATTGCGTTCATATTGGAATATTCCTTCCTAGTTTAGCTTACCAAATCACATAAGAAGCAATTAATTCAAAATTAGATGGCAATCAAAATGTCTCATTTACACTGAGTATCCTGCCACAGGAAATTTAATCTTAAAGTTCAAAAGATACGTACAGTGAAGTGCTCAAACCAACAATTCAGTTGAGAAATTACTAAGCTTTACACATACAATCAACTCCTTACTCCTTAATTCAGTCAATATATAGATAAGCTTCTCACCCAGATCCAAATTTTTCATACCAAAAAAAAATCTGATCAATGTTAAACTAAAATTTAACTTAAAATAAAATTGGGTACCTCAAAGACCAAATAAACCCCACTTAACGAATCAAATTAAATAAACCAAATACGATTAGATAAAGCAATTGGTTCATCAATTAATGAGTGGGGCATTGACGATACGCCCAAATAACAAAATCTAAATTGAATTAAAGGGCGTCAAAGCATGAAATCGGGGAATTTTGAAAAGTAAATTGGAAGTATAGTAGAAAATTAAAGGGTGGGTGAAACAATCAATCAATATTAACATATTATTTTGGCAAAAAAAAAAAAACAATCGCTCATTGTAATTTGTCATGAGTTTAGAGATTATATCCAATAGTTTAATAGTCTATCTTATAATAACCCCAAATTGATTATACTCACAAGCAAATTTCGATAAACCCTAAATTTTTAAATTGATGTTCAACGATTAATTACAAAAAAGAAAGATAATCTTACCAATCTTACCACATAAGTAGTTTTAACCACCAAATGGACGATCGTAGTGGTTAATTTGATAGGGAAGATGTAGACCATGTTAAAGGAAGAAGGCAGATGAAAGCGAAACGTATAATATGTACTACAGAAGTAAAAGGCATGGCTAAAACTCGTGTGCTCATGGGGAACCGCCTTGGTTGGCCAGTTGGTGGAGACATGGGGTGGCCGGTGAGAATTTCGTTGGCTAATGGGTGGCCGTAGGCGTGGGGGTGGGGTTGACGGTGGTTCGGTGAGTGATAAATTGATTTTTTAAGATAGGGAGTTGGGAAAGAGTAAAGGAGGGAGAGTCATATGAAGTATTGAAGTAAGAACTTTTTTTTTAAAAAAAATTTTTAACCAATGATATACAATTAAAGTGCTACAACTAAGTGCTACCTAATATAAAAGTGTTACAGCCAAGTGTTACGTAAACCTAAAGTGTTACACGGGTGTTACTTATATATCGAATAACTTTATAACATTGAAAGTGTTACCGTTTGGTGTTACCTAATGTCACTTTTGTACTAGTGCCCTTCTTGGGGTTGTCGTGGTTTGGTAGAGGGAGGTGTAGCTTTATCCCAAGGTCTGGCTTGGAAGGTAGGCCAGGGGGATAATGTTAGTATTTTACAGGATTGTTGGGTGCCTGACATCAGGATTGAGTTCAAGGATTGTATTCCTGAAGAAGATCGTCCTTTGCTGGTATCTGACTTACTACTTCCCGATTCTGGTATTTGGAATACGTCTTTGATTAGGCATCTTTTTCCCACTTCTGTTGCTTCGGCGATTCTTGGTTTAGAACGCCCAATACAAAAGATTGATGATTTTGTGTACTGGAAATATACTCGGGATGGGTCGTTCTCGACCAAATCTGCTTATACAGCCCTCCTGTCTCAGCAATTTTCCCTTCAGAGTACTTCTACTGATTCTTCATGGTGGAAACGTTTATGGGGTCTGTCTATTCTTCCAAAGTGGAAATTGCTAGCTTGGAAGGTCTTACATAATGCTCTTCCGACAGCAGAGGTTCTTGCTCTTAAGGGCATTCCGATTGATACCACATGTGTGTTTTGTCATGTCTCTTCGGAGTCCGTGGGACATCTATTTTGGGATTGTCCTTTCTCTAGTAGTTTATGGGATTCTATGGACTGGGGGTCGCTCCCTAAGCCTGATAATTCTTTTCCTTTTTCTGCTTGGTTCTCTGGCATTATTTCCAGCTTTGCGAAGGCTAAGCATTGGCTTGCTTTGGATCGTTTTTTTGGGATTTGCTGGGCCATTTGGCTTACTAGGAATAATGTTCGGTTTCGATCGGCGGTTTATTCCCCTCATTTTGTCTTGGATCTTGCTTGGGAATGGTCCACTAGAAGTGGTAAGGCTCGTGAGATTTCTAGCTGTTCTACTAGTGTTCCCCCTGGGTTTTCTGCTCCCTCTGAGAGACTAGTGTTACGAGGTGATCCTAACATGTTATGTGAAGTTTCTATGCTCTTTGATGGTGCCTGGGATCGACAGAATCATAATGCAGGTGCGGGTTGGTGTTTCTTGGATCCCTCTTTTTCCCACTGCATTGGGGGTGGAGCTCGGGCCTGTATGGCTAGTTCTTCTCTTCATTCTGAGTTGTAGGCTTGTCTTTTCGGTCTTAAGCATGCTCGACATTGGGGTTTCTCGAGCATTTACCTGTTCACAGACTGCATGTCTATTCCTCAGTTGATCCAGGATTTTAGAACTGCTGATATTTCGGTAATGTGGACAATTCAGGAAATCCGGGATGTTATCTCCTCCTTCTCAACGTGTCATGTTCAGAAGGTTTCTAGGACATCGGTTGCTGAGGCTCACTCTCTTGCTGGTGCAGCTAGGCGTAGAATTTTACTTCATTTCACTTTTTAATTTTTTGTTAGTTCTCTTTGTCAAAAAAAAAAAAAAAAAAAAAAAAAAAAAAAAAAAAAAACAATACTCACAATTTCATTTTTCTGCGAGTGAGGGATAGCTCAAGTCTCTACCATTGTGGCTCTTTAAACACCAAAAAATTCATTTTTCTACTAATATGTAGTTTTTCATCATAAAAACGTGTGTAAAAGATAAACAACTTATATTTTGAGACAAGCGATCTACTTACAATCCATCCAGCTGATAACATAGCGGTTTCACTTAGAACCACGATCAATGAAGAAGCACTGTAATCCTTTGCTCTTAATACAGCGGGATTCCAGACGCTAAGTTGGCCGCCTCCTCCATAAAACCTTGTCTCTGTTGACGGGAATGCTACCACATTGGCATACTAGATTCATACAAATAAGATTGTTATAAATAACACCGATTTAAGTCAAGTGTTTTTGTCATGAATTCCTAACTTTATACTAAATTCAGAAGTTTATTTAATACTTATATATAGCTCTAATACCCTTAAACAATACACTTAATAGCACAAAATTGCATGGTATCTTGTTTGGAAATATTAATCCATATACAATAATGCAATCATTTTTTTCTTACTATATTAGCATAAACAAGTACTCTTTCTCTTCTTTTTAAAATTTTGTTTTAATATAATTGCACTATCATGTACTGAGATAAAGTCATTACTTTTTTAATTTCTCGTTGAGGGGAGTTGATGAGAAAGAAAAATCATGGGAGCACACCTAACGGTTGTGAGAGAAAAGTTGTGATCCCTCACAAGGGCCACAACCATTGGTAGTATGGAGCAAACTTAAAAAAAATAAAACTAAAATCAGAACAAGTATGAAGGAATAGAGGGAGCTCGGTGGCGGAACCAATGGGAGGCTGGGGTGGGCCATAGCCTCCCCCTTGATATAGATTATATATAAAAGGTTGCAGAGTATTACGGTAGTTATTGTTATCTCAACTGATTTTAGTTGGTAATGAAAAAATATTTTCACCTCATGTTCAAAACCTAATCTCAACACTTTTATTTTTTATTTTACTATGCACTTTTATTTTTAATTTTTCTTTGCAAGACTTACGTAGTATATTAAGTTTGGCCCCTTCAATAAACAATTTCTGGCTCCACCACTAAGGGAGTTAATAAAGAGTTAGTAAGAGAACGAGTCTATTTAAGAATTGTCTACCGATGTGAAGACTTGCCTCATAGTGGGGACCCGTGATTGACATATTAGACCGTGTGTGTTGTAGCTGCCTTCTTTGTATTGGAACACTTCCTTCAGAGCATATACCATTCTTATGCCAAGGCTGTAAGAAGTCTTGTGGGGAGTTTCTTCCATTCGTTTTACTTCGTGGTGATGAACTTGGATCCATCTTGAACATTGTAAAACAAGAGAGAAGATGATTAAGATTACGCGATAATCAATGTAGAGATCGAAATTTAAACTTAATTGTGCCTTAATTGTAATGGTGAACGAAATATATAAGAAAGGAAAGTACCTGTATTTTGTGATCCTTTAAGAGTGGATGATTCAAAGTTGGTTGTTTGTATATATCAACACAATCCACAACATCTCCATTGTTATCCTATAAAGCAAAATTATAATATAAGAATGGACAATACGGGAAAATAATTAATATCACGTCTTAGGGTTGTACATGCATGGATTTGGTACTCAAAATGACATTGTGAACGGATCGGGTATGAATGTATATGATACACAATAACATAAAAATTGATACATTTGATGAAAGTTCAACCTAATATATAGGCTTATACCTATAGGTATCACTAATACTAGGTATGTTGTGCACCAAAAACTAACACTAGGCGAGTTTACTAAATGATGGATCAGATATCAGATTTTGTCTGATTAGATGTACCGTGTCATACAAGTACAAAAAAATTTAGTATTAAGGACGCGAAATGAGACATTACCTTGATGGTTTTGACAGTTCCCTCTGTAGGAGATGAATCTTTTCTCTTGACATCTTCAAGGTTTCTTCCTCTTACATAAGGTGAATTTAGCACTAATAAACTCACTAGGACAAGTAGTGTGTGAACATAGAAATTATGGTATGCCATATAGGGAAATAATGTGTAAATTAATAGGGTAGAAGATCGAATTTTTTTTAGTTAAAAGGATATTTTTATAATCTCAACTTGGAGGTGGCTAATTGAGTAGCTTCCTAATTAATTAAAAAGCTCAAATGTTGTATTTATACGTGCTTAACTCATATAATTAATCAAATTGATGAGCGCGTCAAAGACAAACGAAGTATTGTTCACCGTTGCAGGCTAGGCTTATACTTTGTCTTTAATTTATTTTTATTTTTATTTTATTTTATTTATTTATTTTTTTTTTTTTTTTTTTTGTGTGTGTGTGTTTAATTTGGATATGAGAGGATACTTTTTAATTTTTTTTTTGAGAGGATACTTTGTCTTTAATTACTTGTTCTAATATTGTACTATTTAGAAGAAATGAAGATCATACTTCCTACTAGTCAATTGAGAAAGTCATCTTACTACACTACCTCTTATTACATATATGGATGGAGTACTTTACAACTATACCATATCTACTAAGGGTATGTTCTCATACGATTATTTTCAGTTCAGTTCAATTCGATTCGGTTCAATTCAGCTCCTAATTAATGAGAATAGGCCCTAAGTTGGAAAAGTTCATAATCATCTTAGTGCATTATAATATCTCCTAAAATAGACAAGTTCATCCTAGTGCATCGTCAAATGATTAAATTATTCATCCGTACCTCCCCTAAATTTCCGGAACTTGATTATCGTCAAATAATCGTTTGACATGATTTGAATTCATGAAATAGTCGTAGCTATAACCAACCGCATAAAGAATAATTCTGCAGCTTTTACTACTAACTTTCATGAGCGATATTGAATAAACTAGCTACTAGTGTGAACGATGTCTTGGGTTAATACTTATTATTTGGGATTAGTTTTTGTTCAAATTAAATTAAATATTGTTCAAGATTACTTTCATCTTAAATTGTATGCATTTGATGTTGATATTAGTTGCATACAACTTAAGATGAATTTTTATGAACTCAAAAATTATTTAATGAACAATTTGGAGTTTGTGTTTCTGTCAATGGGGCGAAGCCAGGAATAAAAATTTAAGGGGGCCAAGACTAGATAAAGTTAACCCAAAAAAAGTAATGAGCCAAAACAAATAAAGGGAGAAAAAATATGCCCAAAGTGGAGGTCAAACTTGAGACCTCTATTACCATATAAAGCTCATCTTACCAATTGAGATACATTGATAACATAGATAATTGTTTACTATTAATAGTTACTTATGGGGGCCAGACTACATAAAACTCATAACACGAGTTGGGCCACGATTAAATTTCGAAATTATATGAAATGAGTTTGGGCAAACCGAACAAAGAGGAGGAAAGTTTGGTCCACAAACAAGGCTTTGAAGCTTTCATACTAAAAAGTTTCCATACTAAAACCAATTGACAATAGTCCATACTAAAACCAATTGATAATAGTAGGAGTTACTCTTCTACCTTATAAAGTGGAACCACCTTTTCTCTTTCTCCAATATGGGACACTTACAAGTGGGTTACAATGGATTTCAACATTTACAGTCATTTTGAATATAACTACCATAAATTAAACTAAGTGGCGCAATGCAATTGACTCAAATTATCCATGTAAATATATCTTATTGATTAAATTCAATGACAAAAATAACTTAATTTTTTTTCTTCTTATTTTCTAAATTCATTTATATCTTTTCATATCAATTTCTCAAAATCATATTTTTAATATCATCGAAATTAAAAATTAAAATCAGAAAATAAAATTAAAATTGTTCTTTGTTTTTTTATTCATCAATAGAATTCACGACCATTGTCAAAATTTTGTCCGTTTGGTTCATCAATTAATTTTATTTCGCTTGGTCCAATTCGTTCATAAGTTTGTTTCATTTAAATTTTCGATAAAAAAAGGTTTTATCTTCAAATTTTCAAGACCGATGTCCTGGTCGCAGGCAATTATATTGATTTAATTAGAAAAGACAACCACCTTTTTATTAAGATTATTGAATATTGTAATTACAACCATTATTATTATCATGTAACATATGATACAATTATTGATTATGTTGCATTAATCGCAATCTTCATGCCTCTATCACAATGGCCAGGGAAAGTACAAATGTAGTAGCTTTGACCTTTGTCCAATGTGATTTGGTCATGTCCACTTTTGTAAACTTTTGATCCACTTGATGCTTTGCAACTATCATATCCTTCTTTGCTTACGACTGCCACATTGTGTTGTGCTTTGTCATAATTAAATGCTACAAAACAACATTGATTTTGTTAAAAATAAGTCATTAATATTTTTTGAGAAGTAAACAAATAATTAACTTAAATAAACTAAATTAATATAATTCTTAATTTGTTTATACGGTATATATAAATATTACTCCATATAATAATAAAAACTCAATTGTAAATAAGTTTTTCTTACATACTAACTTAAAATTTTGTTATATACCCCCGAGTGTACCCAAGCCTGCCCTTTACCATGTGCAGCTTGGGCGGCTGCACAGGGCCCAAATGTTGGAAGGCCCATTTTTAATTCATTTTCCCTTTGAGCGTATAATTGTAGTTTTGTAAAGTTGTCAAGATCTTTATTACTTTGGGAAAGCAGCATATTTGCTTCCGAAATTCTCAGCATTAATTCCATATTCCACTTCAAATCTTGGTCAACATTAATTTCATATTCTACTCAAATATTGCAATTTCCTTGAATAACGTATATTCATAATCTTTAATATATTCAATTTGAATCTTCATTTGATCCTCTTAACTCCTCCCCAAGCTAAAAGTGCCAGAGATTTGATTATCTTGAAGATTTGATAATCAATATCAAATCGCAGAATTTATTTTCTACATAAATTATCCTAATTCAAGCACATCTCATCAATTACTTTCTCTTAATATTCACGTTGTTGACTTATATTTGGGGTAATTTTTTTCATCTGATTTTCTTATTAAGATAAAGTCGGATGATTTTGGCAACACTTGTTCTGTTCGACGGTAGAGTAGCCATGAACTGAAAGGTTTGATTCACATGATTTATCTCATAGGAATGGTAATTAGTTATTGAAAATAATTTGTTTGAATTAAAAAATAGTGCTGACTGTATTCTGTATATGTATACGGAGTACTGTTATAATGTTATTCAGTGATTTTATTTGATAACAAGGAATTAGAACTCAGTAAAATGAAAAACAATCATCAAAATGAGAACAAATATTTACGATATACCCGGGTATCTATACTAGTTTATTAAAAGGCGTTATTAATAATGTTTCTGTGTCACGTAGACCACGCTACGTCATCTACACCATCAGGGGATTCGAACACCCAACCTCTTATAAGGAAGATGATTATTTAAACATGTAAGCCAACTATCAACTATGGAGTATATTATAAACATGAAAAAAAAAAACTATATAATTGATAATCATAAGGTCTAATTATTAAAAAAGAAAAAGACAATATAAACATCAAATACATATCATCACACGGAATAATTAAAGAAGCAATCCGATGCAACGCTCGGGCTACACACTAGTTATTTATCAAAATGAGAAAAATAGTAGATACATTAAAACCATCATTAATTTTTTTTAAAAAATTTTGATTAATGGTAAATAGGATGATAACACAGAATATGATTAATAATATATTATATTTTTAATAAAATAGCCAGCTTTGAAAGAGGGGGAAAACTGACCTAAGACATCACCAGCTTTGAAAGACTTGCCATTAGGCCAATTTTCCACATTAAAAGACCACCCAGCAGCATCACCTACCGTGTACTCAGTGGCAAGGATAGGCTTGGTAATAGCAAGGAGGCACAATATGCCAACTCCAAGCAACAAACCTAGCTTTGCACTACCACTTCTGTGAGCCATTCCAAACAAATCAAAAATATATTTATAAACTGTAAGATGGATTGGATAGAGTAAATAAAGAATTGAAGTTTTAAAATGTTTTGGTGTGATAAGTAAGAATGAAGCACCAGTATTTATAGAGGAAATTGTACACTTATATGGTAAGGCTTTAATTATACATTTATACTGAAATAAATCACTAATATTTTGAAAGATAAATAAAATATCATAGGGGATAGGAATACTATACAAATAAATAAGGATCTTTATCCGATCCAAGAAATAATTAAGGAAATACTTTTTCTTTTTTGAGTTGATTCCAAGTCATAATATTGCAAATAACTTTTTTCTATCACAAGAAAACCAATAACTAGTTTTATATAGAAATGATTATTTTTTTGGTGTATTTTGTTTGGTGTTTAGAGTTTTATATAGAAATGAATAGGATACACTAGTAGAAAATATCAAAAAGGCACCCCCTAATTGCCACCGGTTCAGTCCAAATCAGTGGCAAAAATGGCCTTAAAAATTAGTGGGAAGCTGAACCAGGATATAAGGCACTAGTTCACTTCAAACCGGTGGCAAAAACATAAAGGCCACCGGTTTGAACCGGTGCCTTTGTGAATCGGTCCTTTTAATTATTAAAAAAAAACGCGGCCCTTTAAAATATCCCCCCAACCCTAATTTCTTCTCAGTTCTTTCACTCTCCTCTCCTCCTCTTTCCTTCCTGCTCCCCGATCTCCATCTCCTCTTTCTCTTTCTAGATCTCCTCTTCCTTTCTTTCATTTGAAGACCACCAATATGCAACACCATATGGGTTTTTTTAATCGATTTTGTTTTTTTTTTTATTTGTGGGTTTTTTTTTACGATTTAAATTTTTTTCTGGGTTTTTTCTAGGTTTTTTTATTTCAATTATTTCGATTTGTGGGTGTTTTCGATTTGTCGGTTTTTTTTTTTTTCCAATTTCAATTTATTTCGAATTTGATTGTTTTTTTCGATTTCTGGGTTTGATTTTTTTGGGTTAGATTTTGGTTTAATTAATCGATTTTTCTAGGTTCTTGCATGTGTTTTTTGGGTGTTTTTTTGGGTTTGATTTTGGATTTTAATTCGATTTTCCTGGGTTTCATTAATCGGTTTAAATTGATTTTCGGATTTCAATTTGATTTTTCTGGATTAATTTTCGGTTAAAATAATCATTTATTTTGGGTTAATGCATGCGTTTTTGGGGTTTTTTTTTCGTGATTTCTAGGTTTTTTTTCTGGGTTTTTTTTTCCATTTCAATTCGATTTTAATTGTTTTTTTTTTCGATTTTCATTTTTTTTCGATTTCTGGGTTTATTTTGTTTGGATTTCAATTTTGATTTTTTATTTGATTTTGATTTTTTTTTTCGATTTTAATTTTTGGGTTTTTCGATTTTTGGTTTTTTTTTTCGATTTCAATTTTGATTTTTGTTTTTCGATATCTGATTTTTTTTTTTCCGATTTCATTTCGATTTTAATAGATTTGAATTTCTGGATTTTTTTTTCTGGGTTTGAATTTTTTGGATTGAATTTCTGGGGGTTTTTTTCGAAACTTATTTATATTAATTGATTTTTTTGTTTGTTTTAATTCGTGCAGGTAAATTGATTTAGATCTTAAATTGAAGAATCAAGATGCAAGAATATTGATTTAGATGTGTATGGGGTTTTATTTAAATTTTGTTTATATTGTAATTTTTTTTGATTTGCGAGTATATTGTAATTTTTTTATTTATTTATATGTTGTAATTGATTGTAATTTTTTTTTTATTATATATTGTAAATTTTGGATTATATTGATTGAAATTCTATTTATATTGTGATGTTCTAATTTATTTTAGTTGGTTTAATTGTTAAGTGAAAATAGACAAAAAAAAAATTTAATATTTTTGGCACTGTTGGCACCGGTTAACTGGTACCAAAAACAATGAAAAAAAAAAATTTGGGCCATTTTTGGCACCGATTAACCGGTGCCAATAATCATTTTTGCCACCGGTTTGAACCGGTGGCTTTTCATGCTGGTAATTGGCACCCCCTACATGGGTACCGGTTCAAAACCGGTGGCATTGAGGGGTTTTGAACCGGTGCCAATTTCATTTTTTCACCTAGTGATAAGATAATGAATCCTGACAGATTATTATATACTGGTCCAAATATTACTAGAATATCATATATATATTTATAAGATAAATGTCTTTTTTTCTGGTAAAAGTTAAGTAGCTAAATGAATTTAGAAAGAATACATACAAATTCATAATAACTTTCCAAGTTTCCATTATATATACGACATATCATATATAGATACATGCACTCTAAATTTTTTAGCCTCACCTATTTACTCAAAAAATGCATTAAACAAAAATAATTATCGTATTTTACATGCAATGACATGGGGCATAGCAGCATACATCGTCGTCCATGCCAATACTTCAATCTCTCTCTATATTTATGTCCCTTATGTAATGCATCCCATGTTAAACGCGGGTCTGGGCCGCACCCGCAAAATAAGAGAGAGAGAGTCCACTTCACAAGTCCAAAGGAAATTCCATCACAAAACCATATGGCAATAGAAGGAGTAGCCCCTTAGCTAAACATGGGCACGGGTCGTGCCGGCACGCGGGCGGCACGGGCCCGGCACGCGGGCGGCACGGGCCCGGCACGACTCCGGCACGGCGGCCCACCTGTGGGCCGTGCCGTGAACACTTTTTTGGAAATAGGCACGGGCACGGCACGCAGCACGGCGGGCGACACGGTGGCCGGCACGCTGGCACGACCCGCCGACACGGCACGAGGCACGGCCGGGCACGGCACTATTGTACACTATTGTACGATTTTTAATTATCATTAATTATTTTGTATTATTAAATTATCGTACATTCGTACCGGCTATCGTCATATAATAAAATAAGTTATTCTTCAATTTTTTGTGTTTTCGGATTATCGCACTCGTATTTTTTTTTTATTATATGCATTGTTGTTTTTTGCTAAATTAATAAAATTGTTTTTATTTGTTTATATAAACTTAAACATAATTATTAATTAGATAAATAATTTATATAACCTAAATTAAAATAAAGTTGTTCAAAAAATGTAAACAAATTATATTAACATTAACATAAACATAAATTAATCACATATATTAAGTTGTACTAAAAAAAATATATATCGTTTAATTCTTTTTTTTTCATTTATTAAAAAAAATAAAAAAATTAAAAAGGGTGGCACGATTTGGCCCGCGGCCCGGCACGGCACGACCCGCAAGGCACGTGGGTCGTGTCGTGCCGTGGGCTGGGGTGTGCCAATTTCAGGCACAGCACGGCACGGCCCGCCGCGGAGCCGGCACGACACGGCACGGCCCCCACCGCGGCACGGCCAGGCACAGCCCGCGGCGGCACGGCACGACCCGTTGCCCATGTTTACCCTTAGCCTTATAAAATGTTTAATTTTCTCTTCTTCAACCAATGTGAGACACTTACATATGGTGACACTTGAGAGGTTTATTCTTCAACATCCTACTATTATGGAGAACAAGCATGTGATTATGATACATTGATACGAGTATAATGCATGAACTTTATATGTATACCACAAATATGTTTCGTGTTTTATAGCGCACACACACAACCAATTGATGTTGTGGCTTGTTGGACTAACCTCTTTTGGTCCCGGGCATATGCCTTGACGGACTTATGCCATATTCTTTTGAGCTTCTAGGTAGAGCAGAGTAGAGGGGTCAGAGCAGATTAAATTTCAGTAGAGCAGAGCAAAGCAGAGAAGATTTCAGGATAGCAGATTAGAGCCGAGCACAGCAAAGTCAAGCAGAGCAAATTTCAACATCATTATTATACTATTATTAATGTTGTTGTTGTTGTTGTCGTCGTCGTCGTTGTTGTTAAGTGCATATACCATTGATTTAGGTGAGTGAAAACATAAATAAATGTTTGCCATATTTAACATATGTTAATAGTAGAAAGATATAAGACAACAATTTACTTATTTTCATTTCACAAAAATTTTAAAATGAAATAATTTAATGAGTAATAATGATTTTACTTATAAATATGTCTTAATCATATATATATTTTTAACCCTCAAAATAATAATATACAAAGTAGTACTAATTGAAAACAACCTCTTTTTTTATTTTTTTTTATTTTTAATTCTTAAATGGTATGGAAAGATTTGAAAAATAATTCAACTCAGTGAACTAACAATCAATACCCACATTAAATGTTGGAAAAATGAAAAAGAAAAATCTAACCTTTGCACTTTTTCCTCCTAAAAATAATCCAACCTTCATTTTATTCCTCAAAAATCCAATCTTTATACCCCACCTTCTCCAACAGATCCATTTGACCTTTAACCTGTTAAACAGGTTAATAAATTTTTTTTTTTTGTTTTTTTTTTTTTTAATTCTTTCACTCCTCTTTCTCTCTCATCTCTCCTAAAAACTGAAACAAGTGAACCAGAATGCACCTCCGCTGCCACCACCACCTCTGCCACCAGTTACCCCACCCTACCCAAACCCAGAACCGAAACCCTTCTCCCACTCCTACCTATGCTCGAAACCACAAGCCCAGACTCGATTAAACTTGCGATTTGCTCTGATTTTGGGGCTACAATGGTTGATTGAATGGGATTTGTTGGGTGCGGCAATAATGGTTGTGGAGGTTGCCTTTGGGTTGGTAAATTGTTGCGTGAGGTTGGGGCTTGTTAAGGTTCGAATGGTGGCAACGCTTGGTGGGCTTCGACTGCGGTGGTGGAAATGATGGGCTGCAGCCGAATTGGTGGTCGGTTTGGGATAGGTGGGTGTAGTTTGGGGCAGCAGTTTGGTGGTCGATTGTTGGCTAATGTTGGGCTGAAATTGGTGGTTAGCTGCTGCAATTGCGCCAATTGTGGTTGTTGTTGGCGAGTTGATGTTGTCGGTGAAGGTGAATTGGTGGGCTGAAGTGTGTGGTTGTGCACTTGTGTTGTTGGTGTCGTACTGTCGTGTGGTGGCGAGGTGATTGGTGGGAATGGTGCAGTGTGAGGTTGGCGTTGGAGGGTGCGTGGTGCGGTTGTGATTGTGGTGATTGTTGCGGGGCTGCTGAAACGGAGAGTGTAGGGGCGGTTGACCGGCGGGAGGAGTGGTGTGGGTTTTCCGGTGGTGAGGAGAATGGATTGCTGGGTTCTGGTGGCTGGTAGGCGGTGGGGATGGGGTGGGCGGTGGGTATGGGGTAGTCAGGGAATGAGGGTGGGGATAGTTTTCTGAATTTTTTTTGTTTAGTTTTTTTTTTTTATAATTATTTTAGTTTTTTAATTATTAAAAAATAATTTGACCTATTAATAGCTGACACGTGGCATATAACTTATAAAACAGATCATCAACAGGTAATGGATCTTTTGGAGAAGGTGGGGTATAAAGGTTGGATTTTTGAGGAATAAAACGAAGGTTGGATTTTTAGGAGGAAAAAGTGCAAAGGTTGGATTTTTCTTTTCCATTTTTCCTTAAATGTTTCTATACATTGTGATTCTTATATCAAATGTTTATAAAAGGAAATTGTTATATTATTTATTTTTTGAAAGAATTGTTATAATTATTAGAAATTATTAATTAATAATATTATTAAATAATAAATCTTAATTGTTTAAATTATTAAATACTAGATGAAGCCTTTGCGATGCACAATTTGTTTGAATTTTTAAAAATATTTTTTTTTATGTATGTGCTAAAATTTGTTATATATTTAGATAAAATTCATAGTATCAAAAGCTGATATTTTATATTTAATTAATTTAAACTTAAAAATCTCATTCGAAAATTTTTCTTACATGGCATTTGAGTTATTTAATTTTAAGAGAAATTAATAATATCTTATTTTATTGGCTACAATTAAAATTTATAATACTACGTGGCGCGTTAAGAAAATTATATATATATATATATATATATATATATATATATATATATATATATATATATATATAAGATTATTATTAATTATTATTATATTATAATTATTATAATTATTTAGAATAATAAATTATTATCATCAATACAATATTAATTATTATTGTTATTATTAATTATTATTTGAAAATAGAGGAGAGCAGAGCAGATTTGATCTCAGCAAAGCAGAGCATAGCAAAATAGAGCAGAGCAGAGCAGCTCTAAAGAACGGGGCCTTATGCACCATCAATGTATATGGCCGTATGGGACTATAGGGCTAAATAAATAATGTTTGGTACGGTCCCAGCTTTGGTATTAATCTTTAAACCTTATAAAAATGCAAAAGTAGCTATTGTAGCTTGTTAATAGTAATTGTTGGTGCTATTACATAGACACCCTTACTTTTAATGAATTTCCGAAATTGCCCTTTCTTTGCCAATTGCATTACGTTTGACAGCTGTTTGACAGCTGTTTGCCAATTATGCCCTTTATTGCTTAAAATGATTGCTCACATGGTGGATGATATCCCATCATCAACCCTAGGAAAATTCAAGCCTGAAAAACCATCGATTAACTTCAATGGAGGAGATGGTACGCCAAAATAACACGAAGAGAACTGATGACGAAGAATCAAATCGAGGGGAAGAAGAAGAAGACCAAAGGGTAAGTTTAAAGAGCTAGAAAAGAGTAAATGTCTGCAGTTTTAATAGGATTATTTGGATTTATTTTGGATATTTGAGAACACTCCTGCAGTTTAATAGAATTATTGATGTGATGTGGATATGATATTTGTCTCCTTTCTCTTTCTTGTTCTAATTGGTTCAATTTTCATCTCTTCTATTAGATTTAACCTTTTATATGAAAGTTTGGGTTTAGGATTGACTCCTCTAGATTGCTTTGATGTGGCATTTATAATCAAAGAGAGGATGACAAAGGTACATCAAAGATTTAATTGAACACAATTGGAGTTGAGAGGCAACATTCAGCAAAGAGCCAAAGGTAGATAAGCCCCATTCAAAGGTCACAACCATGCTCCTCAGCTTTGGATTACATGTACAAGCTCAAGTTTTCATCAATTTCTGCTCACAAACTTAGAACTCTTTGTTTCATTGGTTTACTGGTACTTTTTTTTTTTTGTCCTTTTGATTTCTTTGGGTTTTCTTCTCCTAGGTACTCTTCCTTTTTTTTTCACTCAATTTTGTTCATTAGATTACTTTTGTATCATTGTATGTACTGATATCAATATATCATGAGATTCTTAGTTTCCAACATTTCATCTATACTTGGCGCATATATGTACTCTGCATTATTAGAATACATGCCCAACATTTCAATAGTTATTGTTTTGCATATTATTAAATGAATTAGTCTTATTACAATTTTTATTGTTAATTAAATTGTGGTTGCTGTAAGATCAACAATATTTACATACAGAGGTTAGAGGAATATTAAAAGGGGAGTTTCTAAACAAAGACGGAGGAAACCATCCTTATAGAAGGAAGATTATACAAGAAATCATCTTTAATGTAATTGTGGAATATATAAATAAAACTTTCTAAAATTTGAAAAGTCATAAATATTGTACAATTCTTCTACATATAGAGAAGAGGATTTGACATTAAAAAGCAGGTGTTGACTAAAATTTGTAAAACCATCAAAGTATTTTACAAGGATAATTTTTTTAAACTTAGCTATTCTTAAATTTGCAAAACTTAAATTTGTAAAATTTGGATGGATGGAGGGAGGGAGGGAGGGAGAGAGGGAGAGAGAGTGTTTTGGGAAATAAAGGAAAGGGAGAGATAGAGAAGAGTCAAGAGAGGAAAAGGGACCAGAGGGAGAACGAGATATATAGATAGATAGAGAAGGCAATGTCGAGAGGAAATATTAGCTAATTTGTAGCACTTATAGAATAAAATGTATATTGAAAGGCATTTATGAAAATGTTAACTAATTTGTAAGACTTTTAGAATAAAATGTTCAACCTTATAGTAGAATCGTGCTAGATTCACAAGTAAATGTTTTTTTTTTAAATGTTTATACAACCATATTAATAGATAGCTTTTAAGAGAAAGAATCGAAGGAGGATGGAGGGAGAAGAAAGAAAGAGAAGAAGGTAGTAGGACAAGGAGAGAGAGAGAGGGAGAGAGAGGGAGGGGGGGGGGAAGAGAAGGAGTGGGAGGAGGAGAGAGTGATAGAGGAAGAGTAACTATAGCCCACTACTAGGTATGGGCTCATAGTTCCATACCATAGTATAAAACTATTTTTTTCCCTATTTTTCCTTTCCTCTTCATCTTCTTCCTCCTTTAAACCCTTTCCCTACCTCCATGGATAGCTCCCATTGCCGGCCAAACCTCCGCCCACCACACCTCCACTTTTGACAGCAAAAATCCACCCCACCAGCCACCACCTCAGTTGAAACCCAGAAGCACTTAACCACCTCTGTTAGAAATCACCAAAACCCACCCAAAAAAATAACCCAAAAACAGAAAAGTGAGCAATGCTATGGAGTACTTCCGCCTGATTTTCATGGTCTTCAAATATAGACAAGTTCCTTGTCGGAGACACAAACTTATGGCTCTAGCCATTAAAAACGATGAGCTCTATGCTGGAAATTGCCTAAGTTCGGTCGAAATTGACGACGTTAATTGTTTCTCGGTGCTCAGTTATTATTAATTTGTATACTGTTATTATTATTAATTTGTATATTGTTATAATGTTGAATATATAGTTATTAAGAGAAGAGAGACTACTTTTTTTACAACATGATAAGTAACATACAAAATTACATTTTTGCCTCCGGTATGAGATAGAGGGTAAAGAGGGAGGAAGTGGGACAAGAGAGAGAGAGAAAGATAGATCTAGAGAGGGGGGTGAGAGAGAAAGAGAGAGAGAGAGAGACGAGCCAGCAGGAGAGGGAGAGAGGCTAGGAGAAAAAGAGAAAGATAAGGGTCGGAAGAAAAAGAAACAGAGCAATTATGAGGAGGAGGGGCAAGGAGAGTGAGATAGAGTGATAAAGAGAGAGATGAGTCGAGAAGGAGAGAAGTCTGGAGAGAAAGAGAGAGGGAGGGTACTAAACCGCTCAAACTATATAAGAAGAGTGGATAGAAAGGAGAAAAAGGAACAAGAAGATGAAAGAAAGTAAGGATGAATAGCAAAGGGAAATGAGATAAGACGAGGAGAAATATAAGAGAGAGGGTATATTATGAAGGAAGAAGAGAGATAAAGAAATTAGAAACAAGTCGGTGACTACCACACAAATAAGATCCGATCCCCTAATCATCTTGTTAATAACACCCCAAACCATGAAACACAATCTGAACCACGAATCTTACATATCTTGCCATTAGAGGGGGAGGGGGCACGCGTGCGTGGCTCCAACAATTATAAATATAAATTAAATTGTGTAAAGCTATTCCCTCCAACCGTATTACAGAGTATCTTATAAAATCATACATAAAATAATTTATAGATAAAAAGCCAATAAATAAACTTTAATACATACACATATGAAATTTCTTATTTATTTTATACATTCCGTATCGATTACAAACTCTAACTACTATAATTTTCAATAGAAGAGCCACTCGAAATTTTCTACTTTAAAAAGTTTAACAAACAAATATACGATTTTTTCATTATTTTACATTTAATTCATTTTACATATTTTTAAGTATTGCATTTCCTTATTACCACTCCTTATTATCACAATTATTTTAAAACAAAGCTATTCGAAACTTATTTAGGTACTCAATAAGAAATCATATTGCATTCTAAAATAATATATAAAACAATAGTATAATTTTTTTAAAAAAATCTTTAAACTATAACACATTTGATAACTTCACTTATAACAATTGTTTTTGCATATATATTTCCCCATAAAAATTTAATCACTAATCCTAGCCTGTTAATACTACAAATTCATGTGTATCATTGCAATTATAAAACTCGAACACGAATATCACAATAACCGAACACAATCACGAATATCACAATAACCGAACACAACCACGAATTTCACTTATCTTACCGTTGGGGGAGCACGCGCATCGCACGTGCTCCAACGACTAGTTTGTTTAAAAGTTTAAGGTGCCTGTGCTATTCTCTTAAAATAAAGTTTCGGCTCCGATAAGTTCAAATGAATACCAAGTCTAACAAAATTTTGTTGCCTGTGCTATTCTCTTAATTTGTTTTAAATAAAGTTTTAATCATGTATGTAAAAAAAATTCAGATCAAATCATCGTTTTATGTGCAGTTTTTTATCGCAAAATATCTTTAATTTTGTAATGATTTTTTTTTTTTTTAAATCACATATTAATAAAATACACATTATTACGAATCTAACAAGACCCCACTTGATATATTTTTTCTGTATAGATTATTGTATATTTAAGGTCAAAGTTTGGTCAAATATGACATTCAGATCAGATCAGATCAGATCAGACCAGATTTAATAAGTTCACATAAGCAAATATAAGGCAAACTAAACAGGGCACCAGTTTCAATTATTTTCAATCAGGTCTGATAAATTATTATTAGTTATATTAAATTTGAAGTGTTATGATTAAACAAACCATGTCATGCATTATAGTAGCCATATTAGTTATTGCTATTGCGTTACAACAAGTAGCTAGCTAGCTAGTTTTTGTTTTAAGTAAATTAATTAGTAAATAATATCTTCAAAAGCTTCTATCGGATGGAATTATGGGAATGATGCAACATTTTGCGTGGCATACAAGCTACTACCTACAATATTTAGGGAGCTAGCAAAATACCAAACCTATCAATATAATATTTAACCAGCTTCTTTATTCACTCACGATTTGATTGTATACACTTTTCAACAAACCAAAAACTATACTACAAAGTAACCAAATTCATGATAAATGATGAGTAAATTACACAATCAAGCTTCAAAAGAGAAGTGTTAAGATCAAACGTTGAAACCTAAGGACAGGCCCGTTTCTGAGATTTCGGAGGCCTAGGGGCGGATGAAAAATTGGGGCCCTAGTTAGCTAACTATTGAATTTAATAAGAGAAAAATTGGGTATGCAAAAAAATAAAATAAAATACGCGATATTTTATTTGAAGTTAAGAAATTTTATTGGTACAATAACGCTTATACAAAATGTTTCCTTCTAGCATTTCTAGATGCAAAGTCATTAATAATAGTTTCTACATCAATATGCTCTAACATAGTTCTCTCGATACATAAAGTAGCTAAACCATTCAACCTTTCTTGAGACATTGATGATCTCAAGTAGGTTTTCAATAATTTCAACTTTGAAAACACAATAAAACACAATAAATAACACAATAAAAGTTAAAGAATGATATCACCGAATCTCGCAAGATGCTAGTAGTATAGCCGAAAAGTCCAAAAGACCAAAAGTCGTCAAATAACAATGAGCAACACCTACAATAACAAAAAAATCCATAATTAAAATCTATCAATCAACAATTTGACAAAATTTGATACTGATAAGTGATAATTCATAAATCATAAATTTATAGTTAAAAATTTATCAATTGACAATTTGATAATTCATAATCAATAATCAAATATCATATTCATGATTCAAGAAAACTGATACATTGAGAATTAACTGGAAAAATTAATTCGTATAGCATCTTATTTAATATTTCAGAAATACTAATGTAAAATTGAATAATTCATAAATTAAAATAAATTAATTGCTGGAAAAAAGTTAAATTTAAGAACTTACCAATACTCGTATGATTTCTGATTTCATCTTCGATCATCGACGCCAAACTCCATAATTATGGTGAAAATATAATAAATACAAATAGAAAAAAGTGATTAAGAAAATTGATATGTGCAGAACAATTGAAAGAGTATAATGTATAGGAAAAATCTTAGATTTTAATCCCGTTGAAAATTGATTGCAAAGATGAACGTTTATGGGGGAAATCATCTGTTTAGAATTAATTTGGGAAGGAAGATGAAAAATCAGAAAAATATAGGTAATGATACAAATAATTGATTTCATGAATGAAAATTGAAGATTATACGGTTGTATTTGGTTAGATTATAGGAATTAATTTGGCAAATTCAACTTCCCAAAGATGAAGGGGCTATTTTCTAGGAGGAATTAATTTGAGGGGATTAATAAGGGAATAATTTGCTTGATTAACTGACTCTTACTTCGTTATTCTCAGTATAATTTATTTTTTCTTTTTTTTTTTTTTAAAAAAAAATATACGAATATGGATTTAAAATTTTGGGGCCCTGGGCGGGTGCCCCGGCTGCCCCGGCCCAGATACGGCCCTGCCTAAGGACATTTGGGATTTTTACCAGGGCCACCAAACCGAAAACACAATCCTTGGTCAGGATCTAACGCTGGTAAAAGTTGCAAATTGTAACACGATGGATTAGTTCCTCTTCCAACTATGTTTGATCTTTCTGGAATTCGAAGTTTGAATGATTCATCCACATATTGAAGCGAGCACACGTAACTCGCTTTGTTAGTCGTCCCTACATCAGGAAATAATCCGTTGCCCATATTTGTCTCTGTGTGCGGACCAATTCCTACTGAATCGTAGACTGATCCGCCCCATTCTAATCGTGTAGCGCCTTCTGGTAAGCCCGGGAAGAGGGCTGCAGGCCAGTATCCTATTGAAGTGTCCATAATACTTAGCCACCAATTTCCCGTCTTTCGATCCTGTTATCATATCATATCATATCATATATAAAGCTAAACTTTTAGCCAGGCAACGAGATAGCGACACTTGGCGTTCTAATTTTTCGCCAAATGTCACGCCACGTAGGACACAGTAATATAGAATTCAATTTGTAGGATAAAAAAGTTAATTTAGAATTCTATTTTCAATTAAATTTGGATAGAATTTTAGGATAAAATTGTTAATTTAGAATTTTATAAATTATCATATAAATTTATTAGTATTTTTTTGGAGCAAAGGAATTAGCTCAAAATGCACCATATCCATTATTTATAATATATTCTAATCAATTAAAATAATATACTTTACAATCTAATATAATTTTATTACTATGTATAGACCTGTCAATCGGGTCGGGTCACGAGTTATTTCGGACCGGGTCATTATTTCAGGTTACGGGTCAAAAAATGTTTTTCACCAATGTTATTATTATTAGTCATTACATGTCTATTATATACTTTAAATCATCACAAAACACATCAATTCCTAACTAATTTTGTATCAATGATATGTTTTAAAATTTGGCATATAGATTAAAAATTTATCTTAAAATTCAATAAACAACCCGGGCATTGCACGGGCACAAAACTAGTAATAGTATAAAAGTGTTGGGTAAACAGAATTGTGTCAATTCACTTTCAACTAAAAATGAAACGGAAGAAGTATGAGCTTATTTATAATTGTCTTTAATTTAAATACTCTAAACTCTAAAGATACATAGTTAAAGAACTCATCTATACAAGATTTAGCTGTACATTAGTACTTTAATAATTTATTTTTATTTTTTTGATGAAACATTACAGTAGTACTTTAATTTAAATGCCCATTTCGAATAAAAAAAAATTATAACAAAAGTGAAGTAATAAACAGCATGTTTTTTTATACCTGAAAAATGGTTATTTTGTACACATACGAGTCACCACCTATGGTTGAAACTCGTGTTATATAGCCTCCAAGGGTAAATTTGTTGTTGACTTGCACAAATCCGTTACAATCCAAGTCCCAGCAACGAGTAGTCAAGGAATTATCTATCTGTTAAAATATGTAAAAATTGTAAACATTAATAATACTTGTACAAAACTAAAAATTCTACAATGTCATTCTTTAAAAATGACACCACAACTTGCTGATGAGGCAAAATTTGATTGGTCTGTATTTTGTATTTTTATTTTCATTTTGAATTATTTTTAATGTCCAAAATGTATTAAAATTGTATTTTATTTTTGTATTTATTTTTTTCATACATGTATTTATTTTAGAAATACATAATTATAAATTATGAAAATCTAGTTTTATAATTAAAATTAATTTTCAAATTTATAATTATAATTAGAAATCATAAAATTAAATTCACATCTACGTCTAAATTGTTTATCATCGTTCATTATATCGGTCATCGTTTATCATCGTTCATCATCCATCGTCATTATCGTTCATCAATCATCAATCATGGATTTGCTGCGGGACGGAGAAGAAGAATGACTGTCGGAAACATTGCCTGAAAACTGACCATATCAAACCCCGAGAAAGTCGCCTGAAACCTTCCTGAAATTGACCAAAACCGATCCTAAAACCATCGCCAAATAGCCAAGAACTGCCATGCCGAAATGCCTATATTGTAGCCTGAAAACCAAACCAAAAACCCACCCCAAAACCAATCAAGAAACCCACCCAGAAAGACCCCTAAAAAAGCACCAAAAACACACCCAAAATACGCCTAATCGCAGCACCTAATTGCCCAGGAGAGATATCATTAAAAAAATGGCCATTAACGTGATGAACACCATTGTCGATTGAAGAACAATGAAAACAGAGTATTTGATTTGCAGTTTTTTTCTTTTCTTTTCTTTTGTTTTTTTAAGTTTGATTTTCAGAATTTTAATTATAATTTAAGTTTTGGGAATGATTATTTTGTTTAAAAAAAACTATAATGATGTATTCTTTATATAAATACATGTATTTACAAGCATGTATACATGTATAGTACATTTAGCCTTTTAAAAATAAATTAAAAATTGGCCAATTATAACTTGACACATCATTATGTTGTGATGTCATTTATTGAAAAATGACAGTGTAGAAATATCCCTACAAAACGCTACTAAATACTTTTCTCAAAAAAAAAAACAAAAAAAACTGCTACTAAATACTAATAATGACCTCGGGCTCACACCTTCTTCAAAAAAAAATTCAACATAAATTTTTTTTTTCTTTTTTTTTTTTTTTTTGAATAGCACATACAGTTGTTTTTAAGAAAATTTCACATTACTTCTATTATTAGAAAGTCCATCTCCTCTTATTCAGATGGGAAAAAAAAATCTTCTTTAATTTACACTTCAAATATCCAGGATACCTCTATTAACATTTTCCAAGCTAAGGCCCCGTTCTCTTCACCTTAAAAAATAATATTAAGTAAAAATAATTTCAGTTTAGTAAAATTAATTTCAGTTCAGTAAAAATAAGTTCAGTTTAGTAAAATTCAGTTTTCTTATAGAAGAATTATAATAGAAAATCAGTAAAAATAATTTCAGTTCAGTAAAAATAATTTCAGTTCAGTAAAAATAATTTCAGTTCAGTAAAATTAAGTTCAGTTCAGTAAAAATAAGTTCAGTTCAGTTCAATAAAAATAATTTCAGTTCAGCAAAATTAAGGTGAATCAAACAGGGCCTAAGTTGTTTGTTTATATGCTAATAGAGTATAAAAATCAATTATGGACTTTAATTATCGGCTTAAGCTTTTGGTTTAGACGATTCTTTAATATGGTATCAGAACCAGCGTGACACGAATGTCACAAGCTCAATTCTCATCCACCCCCAACTTTCACGTTGAATATTCACATTGGGTATGAGGGGTCGATGATGACGCATCCACATTTTAATTCCAAAGGATCTCATGTGAGGGGGTGTGATAGAGTATATAAATCAATGGTGAGCTTTGGCCATCAGTTTAAGCTTTTTGTTAAGATGGTCATTTAATAATGATTTATTGACGTTTGTAGATAATTTACATATTTATGTGGTTCCTCCTTTATTTTACCCACGTTTTAATTTTAAGGGAGTTTTTCAAAAGATATTAAAGAGCCACATAGAATATACTATGTAGGACTACGGTAGAAGTATGATTTAATCAATAATGAAAAAAGAGATATGCAACCCTTATAAGAAGCTAAAAGTAGAAAGAATTAACAATAAGTAAGCATTTATTGTACAGATTTACTCGTAAATTGTCAATAAATTCCCAACTTAATACTAAAAAAAGAAATTAAATTCTTATATACAGCCTTTAGGGCTGCATATAACATTACCCTTCTTTTATATTACAAAAATCGATTACCACATTTGAAAAGTAAACGAATCAAATTGAAGGTTTTAAATTCAAGTGTCACCTATGTATAATAAAAACTTCTTAGTTTAATTTAATTATATAAAAAAAAAAGTATTTTTTTTTTTTTAATATTTGGGATGTTATTTAAATATGAGAAAGGAACTAATATATTTTACACTAAAAAATTCAATTAATAATCAAAGGAATATAATCACAAATTTAATAAGATGAATATCTAAAATATATTGAGATTTAAAAAATGCATACAAACCGTGCATTATTTGCACGGGCTTAATCTAGTGAAGTATAATGGAGAATGAATTTTCATACCGTAAAGTAAATGAAAAACCTTGTTCTATGGTCACCATATTGCTTTGGATAGACCTGTCAAAAGAATTCATGTACATTTATAAGCATATACTAATTATGGACTATCTTTCCAACATCATAAAATAAAATATGGACTAGCTATCCATAGATCTCAAACTTACAATCCAACCAGCCTCTAGAAAAGCTCCTGAACCTAATAAGACAGCCAATGTAGAAGCACTTGAATCATTTTGCCTAGCAACGTAAGGATCCCATATGCTTATTGTCGCGCTTCCACCATAAAATCGCGTTCCAGTGACAGGGATTGCTTGTACAACAGCAAACTATACATAATTTCACATTTGGAGTTGAAGTAGTAAATAACATATACTTAGCAAGTTAGCAATAATGTTGTTAAACAATATAACATGTAATAATTGTCTATTAGTTTCCTAGAAAACTTGCCTCATGGTGTGGTCCTTTGATTGTATCGTTAGAGTGTGTTGTAGGAGGCTGGTCTTGAAGCTGCCTTCTTCGAATGGGAACGGTGTCTTCTGAGCAGAAACCGTTCTTGTGCCAAGGTTGACGGATGAAGGCCGGAGTAGGGTTGCTTTGGTTCATCATTTTGAGAGATGAGCTAGGGTCCATCTTGATTATTTCACAATTAAGTTACAATTCTTACAAATATCATTTTCAATAAGTTAATATATAGCTGAAATCAAATTTGAAGACTTAATTTATTTATGCTCAAATGACTCTAACAAATTGCTCATTCAATTGACTTATCGACTCATATAAGATCTCAAATTCTCTATGCATTAAAATTAAACCGGCATGTGACACCTTAGCACTAAAGAAGCGGAATGTCTAACATCATGTTGCAGAATGAGTCGTGCTACGAGCTAACCTAGGCGGGCTTGAGCTAAAATTATTTTGGAATAGCATGGCAAGGCTACGACATGACTTGACACGATAAATCATGTTAAAATTTAGTATGCAAGCAAGCACAACACAACACATACAGTGACATGTGGGCTTGACTTGTGCCTAGGCTGCCTCTTTTTAAACTTCATGGGAATTATGCATGGCATATTGGCATGTAGCCAGAACAATTGGCCGTGGGTCAGGCTTAGGTTCAACTTTAGTACATTTGGGATGATCTACTATCATCTTTATGTGCTTTGTTAATAATTCTCCAAACTAATTTTTCGTTACTATAAGTAGAAAAATAAAATGATATTCAACGAGGGATACCCAGTCAATTTTCCAGATAAATAAATAGGGGTATAATTGTCTTTTCAAGTACCAGTGGAGGGGTATATGCGTCTTTTCATGTACTAGTTGAGGGGTACATGTGTAATTTCCTCACCAAACAATAAAAGCAAAAAGCAAATAGTAATTGGATAGCTCACCAAACGTACTGAATAAATGACCCTACTTTTTCAATATATTTACAAAAATGTCATCATATTAACAAAAATTCGTTAATCTGGCAGATTAACTTGTATCTTCCCATATTCAACTCACCGTATAACTGGTTGTACCTTAAAATGAATATTTTTTTTTTTTATCTCCACCACTTATGTACTAACAAGGTATAATAACATAAATAAAGGGATATCTTTGGTTGTGCCACGCCACTAATAAGTTATTTGCCACAAAATACGAGTAATTAATGTTGGAGTTATTCACTTATTCCCATAGTACAACTCCAAGTCTAGGTTCATTGATTTTGCTTCAAAAGATCAAAATTCAAACTTGTTTGATTGATACCATGATTATGGCAATTATTTGACTTTGATCATTATATATTTCCTCCTCTCTAGCCATTTAATACATAGATGGAAGACTAAATAGTATACATGCATAATTAAAGGGCTTTTGATTGATTTCTTATGCATGGTTGCTGTGAAAGATTAATTCCCTTCTTTTGACTTGAGCTTAGTGAAACTTTTACATAAATGAAGCTCCTTCACTTCTTTTTGGACACAAAAGATTACATACTACTCCACAATAAATTGAAGCATCCTCCACTTCACAAGGGATATACACAATTAAAAAGATATACTTCTCTTCTTTACTCCAAAAATGTTACACAAAATAATTCCTTGTTTTGGGCATTGATCATTGTGTTCTCAATCTAGCTATTTGAAGTACACTGGAGAGTTAGAGTTGTGTAACCCTGGAGGTCGATTGCTATGAGTCCGTGTGTACGAGTACGGGGCAAATTCGACTTTAGGGCAGTGATGCTATGTCACGCCACGACATTAAATTAGATAAGTTTGTTCTATTATTAATTGCTATTAGTCATATTTCCTACAATCTAAAGTCGAATTTATTTCATTAATATGGCTAATAGTATAAAAAAAAAAAAAAAAAAAAATTAACATTTAGTTTTCGTATCTTTAATTGTTTGCTCAATCTTTTATGTTCCTAATTTGAGGCCATATCGCTAGTTGTGTTCCTTCTACATCCATATTGAGAAATTTTATTTGTTTGGTGGAAACTAAGAGTTTCTGATGCTTATTTTAGTAATATATAGTTTTGCATTGAATTAAAAGGTTTACTGCTAGTTTATAATTGGCATGATGGATTGATGGGGGTATTTCTTACTAATAATTGAGAGTCTCGGATTAAGAACATGAGCAGACTATCCATGTATTAGATTAATTATTGTTATGATCATTTTGTGTATCATACCTTTTAGTACTCTTAACCTTTTGTGACCCATGTATTTGGAGTATATCCCTACTTTTATTTATATATATATAAAAACTGGGAGATTGTTCTTATGAATAGTGCACGGATTATTATACCCCTCAAAATATTTTTTTACCTCCTTACCCCCAAGTGTAATTTTGTAATTTTTCTTAAGACCCATCAATTAATTAGAAATTAAATGAAGAATGGAATAATAGAGTTTAAATTTTTTATATATAATTTAAAGGGGGTTATGATTTTATTACATATTTACATGACAACATTAGTCACTAGACAATGAAAGGTTGTTGTTTTATGTGGGAGTTTTTTTTTTTTTTTTTTCTAAATTTTGTGAAGGTTGAAATTAACGACTTACACATAATTGTGTTTAAGGACATTGAAACTAATGAAATTAATCTATGATTGTGTCGAAGTAGATGTACTAAAAAGAAAGGAAACCAAATTGACTACGGTGAAAAGGGGAAGAAAGCAAAAAGGGATTCAAGGGAATTATTAAGGTAACTATGGGTTGCATAGGGTTAATTTACTGCAAAACCAAATTGTTAGAAGCATTTTGTCCGAGTTCATAATCTGAATATTTGTTAATTTTTTAGCATGGTGAAATCATGTGTATTTGAATACTATAATGTATTAATGTCGCTCCATCATGTACTGCTATATGATGTACCTTTTAGTTTCCAAATAGGTCAATGAGCGCAAAAGATATATTAAAATCATAAATTCCTATATAAGTGTTAGCACGTTGTGTTTTTTCACTACTTAAATAAATAAGGGTGCAGCATGTTGTATCACATTTCCAAGAATATTCTACAACATAAAAGACAAGAGCCTTCGGTAGTGGACGATTAACTCCATGTGAAGTGCAAACACAAGGCAAGAAAAATTAAGGTTAAGCAATAGAGAGATATTCCTCTATAAGTCCATTAACTCCTTGTCAAGTGCAAACACAAGCCAAGAAAAATTAAGCCAAAAGGGCTGGCCACCTTGCGCAACGCGTGCTTTGGCTGCCTAGTATATATATATATATATATATATATATATATATATATATATATATATATATATATATATATATATTGATTTGAACTATATATATATATATTGATTTGAACATTAAAGTTGACTCTATATCATGGATCTTTATTATGGATCTTTACTTGAAATAAATTACTCGTAACTTCCTTTTAAGTAGATAATTTTTCTAGTAGTGCTTTATTGTGGTAATGTGATATTATATTGTGTATTGTAATTGCAATATTTTTGGAGGTTGTATTTTGTGAAGTACCAAAATATTATAATATGATTGGGTAATGGAAAATGGTGAGTCAATGGAATCATTTACAAGCGTGTAAATTTCTTCTTGAGAGCAAGTGATTGATTTGGTTTTATTTATTTCCTAATGATATAAGAAAAGTATTTTGTAAATCACATGTATATGAGTGAATGACTTGACACAGTGAAAATATTGAGAGAAATATTATCTTAGTTACCCACTTATAAAGTTATAATTATGTGATGTCATTTTGGGACTGCTAGCTTAATAAAGTTACATATTTCTTATTTGGGCAATTAAGTTCAAGTGTGCATCCTTTTAATTAATTGTTGTAAGCATCTATAATCCCCTCTGTATGTTCAATTATCTTTGTCGAACTAGCTTATATACATAATCAATTTATGTGAGCCTTCTAGGCGTGTGAAAGGCCTGAAAGCCTATATACTATTTTTGTTGTATATTTTTGAGGTGTACGATAATATAATTTGGTTTTGGCAAATACCTACGGTGTAGTTGCTAAGTGAAAGGCTTTATTCGGTTACTATTTATTTGACAAAGTTTGCTAACACCAATTGACTGTTGATTCCATAACTACGAGTTCTTAAATGAATTAATCAAAGCTATGTGATCAAGGGTGTGGGTATAAGTTGTATCACATACAATAATTCATCCACAATGCTAGGGGGCAAATTATTCTTTTTCAAGCTTATTATTATTGGATTTTAACATATGGACATACATATCTAATTTGCCCTTTTACGTAGATTAATACAATGTGAGGTGTATGGCTTGTGCATTGTCAAGGACAATGAATTTGAGTTTGATTCTAACCAATAAGTTAATTATCATGACCAACTTTGGTAAAGGTGTATAGGTGAAATTTATCTTTCGAAATTGAGTTATGTTTTACCTTACTAGATAATAGCTTGATCACTACTTAACTTTGGGTTATTTCCATTGTTGAGTCATGTTGGCCAAGGAGGTATTTGTGATGTTTCACAGAATAATGTTGAATTATGAGAATTTTTACATATATTGGAATAATAAGAGGGAATAACTCTAAAGGTTTTTAAAATAGCCCGTGTTTTAACTTTGGTTAATGTAACTTATGTGTGGTATTGATTTTTCAGCTCATTATGTTGGCTAATGGTTTGTCTCACGAGAATCTTTATATATCTCCCTTGATTAACATTTACATATTGTTAACCTCCCGTGCTTTTTGTGTGGGGATGCTTAAAAGCCTTGAATTATTTAAGGTGAGATGTTCCATAGCATACTTCACAATTATCTTTAGAGACACTGCGATGTTGTGATTGTTGAATATGCTAAATATACTATTTAAAAGACATAATATGTTATTAAAGTTAAGTATGCTAACTTGTTTTTAGAATTATGTCATGGTGATTTAATGTGTTGTATTTGACATAATATTAGTTTGAGAATCACTTGAGAAGTGTTATTCTTTGAATTAATGAATCATGTTAGTCACATTGATGAGATCGTCACTCATCATTGCAATGGTATGATAATTTGTAATGTGATTCATGTAATTTAATTTGCTTCAGTTTCTAATTGACTTTTATTTTGTGAAATTGGTGAGTAGACCAACTAGAAAGAATTTGAGTCATGATCCAAACCATTAAGTCTAATTGTCTTTCTTAATTAGAAAGGTTGGAAGATTAGAAGAAGCCTTGGGGTGTCTTTAAGAAGTGGATAATTATCCGTAATCATATGGAGAAACCATGCTACTGTGTTTGTACTAGTTTTGGAGAGAAGTGAGTTAAATTTTAAGTCCTTATTTGTGACCTATCATATTTGTAAAAGTTAGTCTTGTCTAACCTAATAAAGCCATTGGATGTAATTAATGGTAACTGTCATGAGTCATTTGAAAGGAAATAATTTGATATAACTTCACTGAAGGTTGGTGATTGACTATCTTGATTGTTTCTCATCATTAACTAAGTTTGTATATTGTCTTGTTTGTGCTATTATCCTTTAGTGGTTTGATAGTAGTTATAATGAAGGCTTAAATTGCAAATTAATATGACAACTTAGTTATAAAAAGTGAGAGTGGAGAAACTTTCCTATGTGTGTGTCCTTGTAAGAAATAATACAAGGTAGATAAGTTTATTAATTTGGGCACCAAAGCTATAGTGTGAGAAGTCATCACATGATTATTATTTTCGTGATTTGTTAGTTTGGCCATGATTGTGAATCATACGCTTCTAACATAATGTCGTTATGTGACGAGAAAATTGTCATGATATTAACCATAGTGCAGGTGGAGACTATGAAAGTGCTCTCTAAGGATCATTGTATGGTACTGTGAAATAAGAATTAAATTTGCAAGTTTAAGATGCTTACGAAGTAACCAACAATGATGAGTTTTGTGAAGGTTTGGCTCAAAACGTTATGCAATCTTATTGCAAAACCTATTAGTAGATATCAATTGTGGGGGGAGCCAACTCCATTAAATACATGTGTTGTGAATTATAAGTTACAATTGAGGTAACTTATAATGGAAAAAGAATATATACATGCTAGTAGCATGGATATTAATCATAAAAATGTGTGTTCACGTGATGTGAGAGGAATATTAGAGATTCCCTCAATAAAGGCCTTTATAGAAAAATTGGTGTCGGAGTCAGCACAAAGGAATGGGTTTAAGCCTATGAGGAGTGAATTGTGATTGATACCCATCTTAGAAATTTCTAAGTTCAATGGGTCAAACGAAGTCACAAAAGAGCTCAAGTATAGTACCACGACCATTCCATATTAAAGAGATGTGGTACTTCTTACTGCTATGTGTATGAGGTTGAGTTAAAGAACTCTTAATAAGTTCGTAGCCTTAATATATAAAGGTGGTTTGTGGCAGTACAAACTTGATGAACTTACCTATGTGAATATAGGGGTTACGCCCAATCCCCTATGAGGTTCCAAAGGCTAGGACCTCTAGAGCATTCATGAAAAATCCAGGCATATGTGGGGCATTTTTTTTAATTTCGCGATAACATCTTTGATTGGAGAAAGGTTTAGTACGCAACTGTGTTTATATAACCTCATGAAAGGTTCAAGGCCAAGTCCACCCTATATGACTGTATAACACAATTGTAAGTACTGGGCATCAATTCAAGTCCACAAGACATTGATACTTGCAAAACCGAGTATCCTTTGCCCAAATTTCTTTACTTTGCTCTTTTGAATCGTGTGGGGGAATGTTGGAGTTATTCACTTATTCCCATAGTACAACTCCAAGTCTAGGTTCATTGATTTTGCTTCAAAAGATCAAAATTCAAATTTGCTTGATTGATACCATGATTATGGCAATTAGTTGACTTTGAACATCATATATTTCCTCCTCTCTAGCCGTTTAATACATAGATGGAAGACTAATTAGTATACATGCATAATTAAAGGGTTTTTGATTGATTTCTTATGCATGGTTGCTGTGAAATATTAATTCCCTTCTTTTGACTTGAGCTTAGTGAAACTTCTATATAAATGAAGCTCCTCCACTTCTTTTTGGGCACAAAAGATTACATACTACTCCACAATAAATTGAAGCATCCTCCACTTCACAAGGGATATACACAATTAAAAAGATATACTTCTCTTTTTTACTCCAAAAATGTTACACAAAATAATTCCTTGTTTTGGGCATTGATCATTGTGTTCTCAATCTAGCTCTTTAAAGTACACCGGAGAGTTAGAGTCGTGTAACCCTGGAGGTCGATAGCTATGAGTCCGTGTGTATGAGTACGGGGAAAATTCGAGTTTAGCGCAGTGATGCTATGTCACGCCACGACACGACATTAAATTAGATAAGTTTGTTCTATTATTAATTGCTACTAGTCATATTTCCTACTAAATAGTAATTGGATAGCTCACCAAAAGTACTGAATAAATGACCCTGCTTTTTCAATATATTTATAAAAATGCCATCAGATTAGCAAAAATTCGTTAATCTGGCAGATTAACTTGTATCTTCCCATATTCAACTCACCGTATAACTAATTGTACCTTAAAATGAATATTTTTTTTTTTAATCTCCACCACTTATGTACTAATAAGGTATAATAACATAAATAAAGGGATATCTTTGGTTGTGCCACGCCACTAATAAGTTAATTGCCACAAAATACGAGTAATTAACTAATTGAATTAGTACAACTCTACTCTAATTACCTGTATCTTGTGATCCTTGAGGAGAGGATGATCAAGAGCTGGCTGTTTCTGTATATCAACACAATCTACCACATCCCCATCTTCGCCCTGTTTAACACAACAAAAACATCCAGTACAAGTTATATATACAAATCATATACATGTGACGAACAACAATTAACTTATATATTTAGCGTATCATACAATATAAGGTTGATTGGAAGTAAGGATGCATGATGTGCTATTCTCTTAAAATAAAGTTTTCGTTCCGATAAGTTAAAATGAATACCAGGTCTAACAAAATATTATTACATGTGCTATTCTCTTAAGGGCCGTTGGTTGAGGGTATTCATCAAAGAAAATGAGAATCAACTGCCCTGATTCCCTTTAATATGTTGTTGTTTGTTAGGCCTTTTTTCCTATTCCCTTTACCCTCTTCATTCCTCCAAATCCTTCAAAGTTGATTCCCCACCCCCTAGATATTTCCATTCTCATTCCTTAGTCACCATTACACCACCATATCACCACCCTCCTACCTATCCAAATCAACGGAAAGCCGCTCCACTGCACCATGCCCAGCCACGTCACCACTCACTGCCTCTCCCCCACCCCTCGTTGGCCATCCTCACTCTCGAAACCTACCATCGGAAAACCTAAAAAAAAAACCCTTCCCCCATAGTGTAAAAAGGCCGATCGGCCCTACCCCTCAATCGAAACCATCAAGGTGGGGGAGGGTCGACGGATTTTACGGGGAGTGAGACTAGATTCTAGGGTTTTTCTAAGCCAGGCCAAGAGAGGTTTTTTCGGGGGAGGGATGAGCCGCGCTGGCCAATGAGGGGCGGGTGAGGGCTGGCGAAGGGCAGTGAATGGTGGGGGAATAAAGTGCGGTGAATGGTTTGGTGGATGGATGGTGGCTAGAAAAGGTAGAAAGTTAATGAATTAGGTGGTTGTGTGGTGGTGGGACTGGCGGGATTGTTTCCCTTGGTTTTTAAAACAAACAACATAACAAATATAAGGTATTTTCATTCCATTATTTTCCTTTTCCCTTGATCATTCCATTTCGATTACCCCGTACAAATCAAATGGCACCGTAATTTGTTTTAACGTTTTAATCATGCATGTAAAAAAAAAAGCTCTTAGTTTCAATTGGTCTAATAAATTAATAGTTATATTAAATGTTAAATGTTAGGATTAAACAAACCATGCTTTATACGGAGTAGTTATATTACAATTAGTTATTACGTACTATTGTGTTACCACAAGTAATAGCTAGTTATAGTTTTAGTTTTAATTAAATCAGTAAATTACTGTATATATTATTTATTTTTTTGGTGTTCAAAGAGCCACGAGGGTGGGTGATGAGAATCGAACCCAAAATCTCTTGGAACCGAGAGAGGAGCTCTAACAACTTGATCCATCTCTCACTCTCTATATGTATTATTACTTATATTTCTAGTAATTACTAGATGAAACCCATGCGATGCACGGTTTGATTGAATTCTTTAAAATATATATATATATATATATATATATATATATATATATATATATATATATATATATATATATATATTGTGCCCGTGCGATGCTCGGGTTGTTTATTAAATTTTAAGATATATTTTAATCTATATGTCAAATTTAAAAATATATCATTGATATAAAATTAGTTAGCAATTGACGTATTTTTGTAACGATTTAAACTTGTAGACATGTAATGACTAATAATAATAATATTGGTGAAAAACATTTCATGACCATGTCTGAAATGGCTCGTGACCCGATCTGATTAACAGGTCTACACAAAATAATAAAATTATATTAGATTGTGAAGTATATTATTTTATGATACAAAAAATAAATTTATATGATAATTTATGAGAGTTATAATCTAATTATTTTTTGAATAAAATTATAATTCAATTTGTACATATGAAATATTGGTACTTTATCAAAAATAAAACTTTAAATTAACAATTTTATCCTAAAATTATATCCAAAGTTGATTGAAAATAAAATTCTAAACTAACTTTTTTATCCTACAAATTGAATTTTATATAACTCTATCCTACGTGGCACGACACTTGGCAAAAAGTTGGAATGCCAAGTGTCGCTGTCTCGTCACCTGGCTAAAAGTTTAGCTTTATATATTAGTTATATGATATGATATATATAATTTGTTATATATTAAGATGAAATTTCTAATATCAAAAGAAAATATTTTATATTTAATTAATTTGAACCGAGAGATCTCATTCGCCAATATTGCTTACGTGTCATTTAAATTATTTAATACTAAAAGAAACTAATAATCTGTTATTTAATTGCCTACTACTAAAATTTATAATCCTACATGGCGCATTAAGAAAATTAGATCCTACGTGGCTCTCTAAAAGCTCGGGAAAAAAACTCCCCTTTATATATTAATTCTATAAGAAAATAAAAATCTATTATTTAATTGGCTACAACTAAAATTTATAATCCTACACGGCGCGCTGAAAAAACTAAATCTTATGTAGCTTTTTAAAAACTCGGAAAAAACTCCCCTATATATATATATAAAAGCTAAACTTTTAGCCAGGTCACGACGTTGCGACACTTGGTGTTCCAACTTTTTGCCAAGTGTCGCGCCACATTGGAGCGATTTAAATAGACTTCATAAGATATATATATTAAAAAAAAAAAGAATTTTAGGATAAAATTTTAAGTTTAGAATTTTATTTTCGATAAAAGACCAATATTTCAGAGATACAAATTGAATTATAATTTTATTCAAAAATATTATTAGATTATAATTCTAAATAATTAGCATATAAATTTAATTTTTTATGTCATAATATTTTTTTTTTTGGAGTGAAGGAATTAGTTTAAAGTGTAAAACATCTATTTATAATATATACTAATCGGTTAAAACAGTATACTTCATACCTAATATAATTTACATAGACCTGTCAATTAGGGTTGAGTCATGAGTCATCTCGTATTGGGTCATCACTTTAGGTTACGAGTCAAGAAATGTTCAACCCTTGCCCAAAGTTTTGGGTTCGGGTCAACCCAACGAGCTTTGAACATTGATTTTATTTAATTTATTATTTGTTTATTTATTTTAATGTATTAAATCGAACATTTCCACCAATATTAGTATTAGTCATTACATAGAACATGAATAATTGTTAAGTGCTAATTTTGTATCAAAAGCTAATTTATCTTTAAATTCAATAAACTAATTTTGTATCAATGATATATTTTAAAATTTGACATGTAGATTAAAAATTTATGTTTAAATTCAATAAACTACCCGGGCATCGCACGGACACAAAACTAGTATATATATATGAGCTTACCGAAATTATATCTTCAAAAGTTCAATGGGATGGAATTATGGGAATGATGCAATATTTTGCATGACATACAAGTTACTAGGTACAATACTTATGGACCTAGCTAGCAAAATACCAAACCTATCAATATTAAATTTAAATAGCTTCTTTATTAACTCACAATTTGATTGTATACACTTTTCAACAAACCAAAAATTTTACTACAAACCAACCAAATTCATGATAAATGATGAGTAAATTATACAATCAAGCTTCAAAAAAAAAAAAAAAAAAAAAAAAAAAGGTAAGATCAAACATTCAAACTTAAGGACATTTGGGATTTTTACCAGGGCCACCAAACAGAAAACACAATCCTTGGTCAGGGTCTAACTCTGGTAAAAGTTGCGCATTGTAACAAAAAGGGTTAGTTCCTCCTCCAAATAAATTTGATCTTTCTGGAATTTGAAGTGTGAATGATTCATCCACATATTGAAGCGAGCACACGTAGCTCGCTTTGTTAACCCTTAAATCGGGAAATAATCCGTTCCCCATATTCGTCTCAGTGTGCGGACCAATTCCGATTGAATCGTAGACAGATCCACCCCATTCTAAACTCGTAGCGCCTTCTGGTAAGCCGGGGAAGAGGGATGCTGGCCAGTATCCTATTGAAGTGTCCATGACACTTAGCCACCAATTTCCCGTCTTTCGATCCTGTAATAATTGATTTAAAAGCATATTAGCATAAAAGTGAAAAAAGAAATAAAATGAGCAAACTATAAGCAGTCCTAAGACTGCATAAAATACGTTAAAAGTAGAAAGAATAAGCTTTAAATTAAAAATAAACCAAATTTAACTGTACTGTACATTAAAAAAAATGTACTCCGTAATAAACAGCATGATTATTATACCTGAAAAATGGCTATTTTTAACTCATACAAGTCACCACCTATGGTCGAAACTTGTGTTATGTAGGCTCCAAGTGAAAATTTGTTGTTGACTTGCACAAATCCGTTACAATCCAAGTCCCAGCAACGAGTAGTCAAGGAATCATCTGTCTGTTTGATTTATAAAAATTGTGAAGTTTAGTACTTGTAAAAAAAAGAGCTTCTAATTAAACCATTGGCTAATAACTTCATCTTAACAAAATTATAGTGAATGATAGATATTATATTTATGATATCTGGTGCGACTGGCCGACGGTGCGATAAGGTGCCATTTCAGTAACCCCTCTAGTAACCCCTCAAGTAACCTCACTTAAGTAACCCCTCTAGTAACCCTCCAGACAAAGTAACCCCTGACTGACATAGTAACCCCCGACCTAATAACCCCTGACCGACCTAATAACCTCTAACCTAGTAACCTCTAGTAATTCCAAGTAACCCCTAACAGACCTAGTAACCCTTAACCTAGTAACCCCTAATAACCCCAAGTAACCTCTAACCGACCTAGTAACCCCTAACCTAATAACCCCTAACCGATCTAGTAACCCTTAGTAATCCCCTACCTAGTAACCTCTGACCGTCCTAGTAACCCCGACCTAGTAACCCCTAGTAGCCCCCGACCTAGTAACCATTAACCCACACCCAAACCCAACGTAACCACCACCAACATCAATCTTTCTCAACCGCCGTCCTCAAAACCTTAAAACACCACCACACCACTACCAACTCCCGTACCACTAACAACCATTAAAATTGTTAAAAAACAAATTAAATCGAATAAATAACTCAAAATTAATATTGGCTTCGAATTTCACTTGAAATATGGCTAAGAAGGCCAAATTCAGCCATAAAACTCTAGATCTAGAGTTTTCATGGTTGAATTTGGCCTTAAAACCTCTAGCTTGTTTTTCGACGATAGATTACGAGGAGCTTCCTTACCCCCTACCACCACTTCTCCATTTAACTTGTTTAATTTGAGTGGGCTAACTAGAGAAGATGGAAATAGGAGAGAGGAGAGATAGAAGAGAGTTCATAAAAGGGGTGTGTTTAGGTGGGAAGAAGAAAACATGAAAGAGAATAGGAGATAGAGAAGAGAGAGAAAAAAAATAATAAAAAAAAAAATTTATATTGCGGCTGGCCGTACGGTGCAGCCAGCCGCATATGAAACTTTGTGTTATGATAAAATTTGTCGCAGATTAGGATAGATTTAATGTATATTTTGTATTCTTATCGTACTAGGTTTCCTAACGTGATAAGGTCTAGTATTGTAACACTATATATATATATATATATATATATATATATATATATATATATATATATATATATATATATATATATATATATATATATATATATATTCTGATCAATGGTACATACTCCAACTTGAGGAGTTTTCCCAATATCTAGCAGTGAAAAATAAACTATCTAATAAAATCCAGATTTTGTCAAAAGTGACCTAATAAAAAAAAAAATGTTGTAAGAAAATATTTAATAAAAGTTAAATGTAGAAAAATGCTATTTTTGCCCGGATTTCTATAGTTGATCTAATATTCTGGCGTTGGCTGATTTAAAAACAATCCGGTAGGGAGGAGGGTTGAAGCTGGTATTTTTTTTATTTATTATTTTTTACTTTTTTTTAGACTAATAACAATTTGACACGTTTCATGTAATTTGATTTAACACGTTGTTAACCTTTATTGACTGATTGGAGAATTCTAGAAAACACACCCTTAAGTTGATATTGCTGCAAAATAATAAAAAATTAGGATTATATAAACTAAATTGATCAAAGTTGATTGTGACTATTAAAACCAATGTTGTTACTATATTTAATACAAGAAAGTATAATGGTAAATAAATTTTCGTACCGTAAAGTAAATGAAAAACCTTGTTCTATGGTCACCATAGTGCTTTGGAAAGACCTGCAAAAGAAGTCATAATGGATATCTATAATCATATGCTAATTAATTAAATGAATAACACCGTTTCAACTCTTCCAAGCTTGCCAATATCATAAAATTATGGACTATCTCCAACTTACAGTCCAACCAGCCTGTAGGAAAACTCCTGGACTCAATAGGACAACCAATCTAGAATCACTTGAATCAGTTTGCCTGGCTACATAAGGATCCCATACGCTTATTGTCGCGCTACCTCCATAAAACCGTGTTCCGGTGGCAGGGATTGCTTGTACAACAGCAAACTATACATAATTTCACATTTGGAATTGTAGTAAATAATACGAAGTATATATATAGACAATATAGTTAGCAATAATGTTCATAAACCACATAACATGTAATTGCTTGTCCATTAAATCTTTCCTAGTAAACTTGCCTCATGGTGTGGTCCTTTGATTGTATTGTTTGTAGGAGGCTGGTCTTGAAGCTGCCTTCTTCGAATGGGAACGGTGTCTTCTGAGCAGAAACCGTTTTTGTGCCAAGGTTGATGGATGAAGGCCGTTGTAGGGTTGCTTTGGTTCATCATTTTGAGAGATGAGCTAGGGTCCATCTTGATTATTTCACAAGTTACAAATGTGATATTCAATAAATTAATAACCGAAATCAAATTTGAAGACTTAATTATGCTCAAATGACTTTAACAAATTGGTCCAATTCAATTGACTTAAGACTCATACAACTGATACAAGATCTCAAATTCTCTATGCACTATAAAATAAACCGGCCTGTGATAGATTAGTACTAAATAAACATGTCCAACATGTTGCTGAGTGAATCATGCTACGAGCTAATATAAGCTAAGCCGGCTTGAGCTAAAATTAATTTGGAATAACATAACAAGGCTACGACATGACTTGTGACTTGATATATATGTTAAAACTTTGTATGCAAACAAGCACGACACAACACATACAGTGGCATGTGGCCTTGAGTTGTGCCTAGGGTTCCTCTTTTTAAACTTCTTCAAGGCATGTAGCCAGTACAATTGGCCATGGGTCAGGCTTACAAGCCCAAGGCAGGTTCAACTTGAGGTACATTTAGGATGATCTACTACCATCTTTATGTGCTTTGTTAATAATTCTCCAAACTAATTTTTGTAACCATAAGTAGAAAAATAAAATGATATATATTCAATTCACCGTATAACCGATTGTACCTTAAAATGAACATAATTTTTTTTTTTTTTTTTATCTCCACTACTTATAATAACATAAATAAAGGGACATCTTTGGTTGTGCCACGCCACTAATAAGTTATTTGCCACAAAATACGAGTAATTAACAAATTGAATTAGTACAACTCTAATTACCTGTATCTTGTGATCCTTTAGGAGAGGATGATCAAGAGCTGGCTGTTTCCGTATATCAACACAATCTACCACATCCCCATCTTCGCCCTGTTTAACACAACAAAAACATCCAAATACAAGTTATATATACAAATCATATATATGTGACGAACAACAATTAACTTATATATTTAACGTATCATACAATACCTTAATGGTTTTGACAGTTCCCTTGGGAGGAGCTGAATCGTAGTTACTCGTCTCCTGTTCGAGGATTCTTCCTCTAACGACATGGGATAAATTTAGCACTAGTACACCCACTAGCAGAAGTAGCACAAAGCGGTATAGTCCATGGAAACCGAGGTGCTCGGAAGCCATAAGAGGAACGTTACCAAATGTACGTATATATATTTGGTAAACACAAAAAAATGAAGTAGATTATATTGAGCAACCTTGTCAAATATGCTGTTTTTATAGTAGGGAGATCTTGCTCATAATGTGTTAAGACTAAAAAAAATGGCATGAATTATTCAAGGTAAGAGTTGACTTTTTTGTTTGACATTTGATTGAAGCTTAAAGAGATGGACATGATCATTAAAAAATGACCATGATAAAGACCAAATTATACTTTATTACTCCGTATTAGTTGATTGGAAAATATAATGATGATTAATGATAGGAAAAAGAATTTAATTGGCCGGTTAAGTAGATAATGCTAAAGAAAGTTCAAACACTTCAAAGTCTTTGACATCTACGTTAAACCAAAACAAATATTGAAATATTACAAGTATTATTTTGACGGGAAGATCCAACAAATATTTTGAATAAGAATAATTCGAGGACAAAATCCGGCTAACTTAGTAGAATATAGTATGTACAATGTATGTATCCTTCAAAAAAAAAAAAAAGTACAAAGTATATATATATACTTAATATAAGAATAATTCTAGGGTGATATAATTTCCTGAAAAAAAAAATCTAGGGTGAAATAATCCGGGTAACTTATTAGAATATAATACAAAGTACATATTCTAGGGTGTTTTACTGTAAATAATTCTAATTTGGATTATTCTAAATCAATCCCAACTTTAAAGTGCATTTTTCTTTTAACATTCCCACATCGATCAACAAAAGTCGAACAACCTAATATAATAGGTAACTTGACATGCGTGAAGCCGTGATTGATAAAAAAAATTTAATAAAAAATATATTTTAAAAATCAGATTACCCCATCCTCACCCATTCCCCTACCAGACCACCCTAGCCCTAGCCTCATCGGAAAAATATTCTCCACATTCCCTCCCCAAAACAACCGACCACCTTAGCTTTCCCCTACGCTAGAAACTACCTCCTTTTTCTTCCCCTTCCCTTCCCCACCTCGAAAAAACAACCCTCCTCCCTTCCCCAGCCCTCTAAAATCACTCTCTCCCACCCCGAAACTGCCTAGAGGGAAGGGGAGGGGTGGTTTTAGGGGTTTGGGAAGAGAGGGTAGTTTTATACACGTTAGAGAAAGGCAAATGGGGTGGTTTGGGGGAATGACATAGGAGAAGGATAGGGGAGGTGTCAAGGGTTGGGGTTGGCTGGCCATTCGTCTACAGGGGTCGGATGGGGGTGGCTGACCGATTTTAAGGCTTGGGGTGGCCAGCCGTTGATAGCTTATAATTTTGTACGTATGATTTTAGAGTGATTTTGAGCCTTAGAATTGTGAGAAATAAATGCCTAATTACTCTATTTTTATGCATTGTTTGTTTATCTTATGCTTCACTGGGTTGCTAGTGTTTTGGTGCATATTTAGGTATAAAGATGACACTTTGAAACTTTTGGACAAAGAAGAAAAGAAGTTAGAGACAAGAAGAGGAAGTAAGGGAGCTATGGAAGAATAATGAAAGAAGCAAGGAAAAGTGTCCAAGAGTAAAATAAGAGAATTTTGAAGGGTTTTGGAAGGATTTTTTCACTAAGGTCAATTTCAAATGACCATAAATTTTTTTTCTACTTAATATTTAGAAGTGATTTAAATTGGAGATTAAATTTTATCTCAAGAGTTTTTCAACGGATGATCAAATGCCTTATTCTAATGAGTAATGAAGAAGTTATGACCTTCTGAAATGAAGTTGTTTCGCTAGAAAAGGTTGCTTGTCCGTGCCAAAAAGGGGCATGTTCGTTCAAAGACCTGCACGTCCGTGCCAAGGTCATGCAGTAGCTATTGCACTTATTTTAAAATGTCTTTGCATGCCCGAGCCGACCTCTAGACGGGTCGTTTTTCGTTTTCTCCGTCCTTTTACTTGCGGGTTATATAGCTTCATTAGTATGGGGGAGCTTCTTCTCCCTTAGTCTTCGTAGGTCCTTTCTCTTAGTTAACAATGTATATCTTTAATAAATTAGTTATTTTAGCTTAGAATCTCTCAAACTCAAGTATTATAGAACATAATTTTAAGCTTTATTATCTCAATTTCAACATTTCTCTTCAACTTTGAAGCTTTATATAGTAATTTAATTTCTTCCTCTCTTCTTTTCTTAATTTTTTGTTTTTATATGGTTTTGTGGATCTTAATTTTCTCTTAATCCTTGTTAATGTTCTTGCATGTTCAATGTTAGAATGTTACTTTTATCCATGATTTGTGAGCAGTTACTTAGCTAGGGATTGGGTGAAAACCCAACTAAGTCATGGGTTGATTAATTTAGATTTATTCATGTTATTCTACTTTGGGTTGATAGCGTTTTGTGCCTGAATTGATTGTTGCATGTGTATTTTTGGTGGCCACTTTATGCTCATGTGTTCATTCCCTTACTCACATTGAAAGATAGAGTTTGGTAGTGAGTCCCTTCTTGTGCAATTGAATTATGCCTCTTTCATGACTATGGATGCTTTATTTGTTTCATTGAATAATAGGATGCTTTAGTGTGATAATTTAGGTGAGAATTCCCAATTATTTGTGCTTCATGCTATTTCGCATTGATCGAAAGACAAACTCTCTTCGCTAGGGATTGGATGAAAACCTAATTATTTTTATAGAGCAGAATTTATGATTACTAATTCACTATTATTTTTTAATAAATTAAAATATATATTATAAACAGATAATGGCGTGCTTTTTAAAATGAATTTGATGATAGTAAATAGAATAGAGTTATAGGGTACTTTATAAAGTTATACTTAATGTTTTATGTATGAAATATTATAAATATATTGATAATAAAACTCTAAGTAACTTTTTTATCTTAAAAAAAATATATCCAAATATTCTCCTTACTTATTATCATCTGTGTCATAATAATACTTATTATTTGTCGCTTACATGGCGTGACACAAAAATTTTTGAGAGGTAAGTGATATCGTTGTCTTGTTGTCTGGCTGCGAGGCTCGGCTCGGCTTTATTTATTATTTATATTATTTCATCTCATAGTCTCTACTCTCAAGTCTCAAACACCTCCCCCCCCCCCCCCCTCTTTTTTTTTTTTTTTTTTTTTTTTTTTTTATATATAATGTACTTTCTCTATTTCCTTATAGTTGCAACACACACTTTATCACATACAATATTCAAGAAAAGTATAATAATACACTTAAAATGGGGTTAAGAGGTTGTTATAGGTATAATCAAGTGGGCCATGATGAAGTTTAAATAAAGGCAATAGTACAATTTTCACCATAAAAACCTTCCTTTGGAATGTTGCAAGTATTGTGACATTTTCATTTTCGAGAAGTGTTGCAACTATAAAAAAAACTGACAAAGTATCTTTTAACACATCTTCTATACATAGAATATTAAACTACAATTTTGTTAATAAATAATTTCCCAACAAACCCCACATACGTAGTATTCTAACAAACTCAATTTAACCACCTAAAACTATGTGCTGGTCAAAGATCAAAGTGTTCTCTTTTCTCTTTTTTTTTTTTTTTTTTTTTTTTTTTTCAATGAGGACTTTGATCCTCCAACACATATACTTGCAACAGATTGTCTGTGACACGTTAGCACAACCATATTCATGTTTATGTGATTTTTGTTCAAAACTGATTTCTATTCATAGTGAACCTAAGTCCTAGCCTTTTCATTATTTGATTTTATTCGTATTAACTAGTTTCTAGTTGCTGTTAGTATTTCATCTCAAACAAAAGCCCTTTTACATAATCTAAATCATATATTAACCAACCATAATAGAATAATAATCTAAATCATATTAACCAACCGTAATAGAATAGCTTTCTCCGCGTAGATCGATTTGACCCTACTTCCTAACTATTTTTAGTGAGTGACCTGGACTTTAAGGGCCTGTTCCGATTGACTGAAATGAGCTAATCTAAATTGAACTGAACTGAACTAAACTAAACTTATTGTAACTGAACTGAACTGAACAAAAATAAACTAAATATTTTATGAGAGAAGGAAATTAAGAACTGAATTGAACTGAACTGAATTGAACGATTTGTACTGAATCTGAAGAGAAAAGACCCTAAGTTATATTTGATTATTAGGTGATAGGAATTAGTTATCTAGTAGAGGAGTTTGGAAAGTGGGTTTTTTTTGCTTGGCTCATCCTTGTAGGAAAACTGGATGGGAATACTTGGAGTTGCAAAAATGATACATGGAAATAATATACCCAATATTAAACTTTGTGTTAAAAAAAACAAATAAAATTCGTTAGTAATATTAATACCGGCTCGGAAAAAAAAAAAACGTTGCTAAAACCAGCGACCATCTTTAAAATATTTTGTTGAGTTCATTAAAATAAATTAGAAAATTCATCTCCAATCTCATTTAGCAACTATATATGGTTTTACCAATGGTATAATAAGAGATCCAAAACTAGAAAAATAATCCCGCAAATGTTCCTTAAATATCTCTGTAGGCACGAAAAATTTATATAAGTGCCACATTGGATATTGTATGGGTCAAAAGTCAAATTATTGACTTCATGCTAATTTGACTATTGATTAAAATTAATTAAATTGGGTGAATAAATTAAATTAGCCCATTTTAGTTATTTTAATTAAATTGTTTATTTAATAGTTAAAACCCATTAAAAATGGGTTATAATAATCAAGCAGGCCCACCTCCATTGTACATCAAACCCTAACCCTAAGAGTCACTTACTCTATAAATAGAGATCTCTCTATTTCATTTAAAGGGGAGGAAAAACTAAAAAGAGAAGAGAACAACCAAGAGGAGGAAAAATTGAGAGGAAAACCTAGAGAGAGAGAAAACTAGAGAGAATTAAAATATAGAGAAAACCTCTCAAATACTCTAAACCTCTTCAGAGAAAACCTCTCATCAAATACTCTAAATTTCTCCAAAGCAATCCTCTCAAAACCTAGAAGAAGAACAACAAGAATTCGACGTGTCGTTCTACTCTAGAAGATCACCCGTGGAAGAGATCAAGCCTCGACGGCCCTCAACACGAAGGAAAGAACCTCAAATCATCAAGAACATCACCGGTTCAGCCTCTACACCAAGAAGTCATTGATCGAGATCAAGCCTCGTCGACCCTCAATCAACAACCCAAGTCAAAGGTCTACATCAGATATCTTTGATAAAGATCAAGCCTTGTCGGCCCTCAATCAAGAGTCAACTCAGCCCGTGAAACAAGTCAAAGATAAAGTGGAGATCGAATTAGAGGAGCAAATTAGAGATTGTACCCAAAATTATCAAATTAATAAAACTAACATTTTGTTTCATTTATTTTGAATCTATATTTTGCAGATTTAAAATTTGTGTTTACAAATTTGGCACGCTCGGTGGGACAATTTCTACCTCTCATCTTTTTCTCCACAAATCGAAACGACGAAGCACGTAGAAGGAATGATGACAAAAGACGGTGCACAAGATGACGCTGTCAATGTCATGGCAATCGAAGCGAGCACCATCAAGGAAGAGTTAGCTAATATGAAGCTACTTCTTGAGAAACTCGTCCAGGAAAACGAAGAAAAGGGAGCACAAATTAAACTCCAAACTGAACAAATTGCTGCACTCGAAAGAAGACTCGAGAAGCGCCCAATTGAAGAAAGCGAAGATGATAGCAGCGAGTCAGAACTTAGCACGAAGACAAAGCTAAGTTCAAAAACTGATGAAAGGCCCAATGGTGATTCATTCAGCTTCCAAGCAATTCAAGAGATGATAGCTAATGCTATTAAACAATAGCTTGGCAGAGACATCAACAAAGATGGTCGCTACAGCAAGCCTTACACAAAGAGGATTGATAACATGAAAATGCCAAATAGCTATCAACCTCCAAAATTTCAGCAATTCGACGGGACAAGCAATCCCGAGCAACATATTGCTCACTTCATAGAGACCTGCAATAATGCTGGGACCTCTAGAGATTTTCTTGTAAAACAATTTGTCCGCTCTCTCAAAAGTGTTGCTTTCGATTGGTACACAGATCTACCTCGCAAATCCATCGACAGTTGGGAGCAAATGGAAAAAATATTCCTCGATCGCTTCTTCAGCACTCGGCGCGTTGTCAGCATGACTGAGTTGACACAAACCAACCAGTTAGAATATGAACCAGTTGTGGACTACATCAATCGATGGCGAGAATTAAGCCTTCAATGCAAAGATCATTTGTCCGAAGTTTCGGCAGTCGAGATGTGCATCCAAGGCATGAATTGGGATCTTGCTTACATTTTGCAAGGAATCAAACCCAAAACATTCCAAGACTTGGTGACTCGAGCTCATGAGATGGAGTTTACGATAGCCAATCATGAAGACAGATCTGATTAAATGGTCAGCAACATCCAAAGGGGGCAAAGATGAAAAAGCGGTCCTCAAAGCTCCTAAGCAAGAGCCTAAACTGCATAACAAAAAAAACCAAAGCAAAAAATCACACAAATTGAACTACGTCCGGCTTGATCCAAAAAGTAAATTTCAATTACTTATTGGTACGTAGGCATCTTGGATATATAAAATTTATTCAAGGGCAGCCATTAAAAAAAAATGATAAACTACAAGATTGGGGGCAGATATCAATTTGTTCCCCGAAAGTCGAATGATGTCATTTGAAGATTGGAGAAAGTTTTCAAGCACCAATACTTTGCCAAATTTACTTGAAAATCCGGAGAAAGCAGCAAGCACCGGAGATTCACAAATCAAGTTGAACATGGACATCGGAGAAAGCTACGAAGCACCGATCCATCAAAGTTCTTGAGATCCAGAGAAAGCTACAAGCACCGGAACACGAAGATTGGAGAAAGCTACCAAGCACCAATACTTCACCAAATTTACTTGAAGATCTGGAAAAAGCTACAAGCACCAGAAATTCGTAAATTGATCGAACATGGACGTTTGGAGAAAGCTTCCAAGCACCAACGGTCCACCAAAATTTTTGAGATCTGGAAAAAGCTTCAACCACCAGAGATCGTCAATACAAAGTGTTGAACACGAAGATCGGAGAAAGCTACCAAGCACCGGTCCATCAAAGTTCTTGAGGTGTGGAGGAAGCTTTCAAGCACCGGAGATCAACTCAAAACACACAAATATTGGAGAAAGCCGTCAAGCACCAAAATTTTGAAGATCAAGAGAAGGTTGCCAAAGTACCAAAGATCTGAAGAAAAAAAAAAAAAAAAAAAAGGAAAAGGTGCTTCCTGATGATATTGCCTCCTACTTTATGTATTTAAATCACTTCTTGGTCAGCATCCAGAGACAATATCGGGAAAGCAAACTCATCATTGACATGGTTTCCTGCAAGTTGAAAGTCGATCAAGTTGTTCTTGTTTCACCTAGTATAAATAAATAAATAAATAAATAAAAAATAATAATAAAAAAAATAATAGTCACGTTGGTCATGATGGTATCATGAATTCATGATTATCAGCCACGAAAATCCTGGAGCAACTTTGATTAAACTCAAGATTGAAGAGCAAACTTGGTACGATACACGTGAAACTTGGCTAGGCTATTGGAGACACATATGGCTGCAATATGAATGATGTGATCGTGAATATGATCTGAGCTCTGGTTTGGGAATATAAGTTGGACATAAGCGCCCCATGTTGGAGTTATGCATTGCTTTGCGAGGCTCGTGTAGGTTGTATGTAGTACTCCAAGCTATACATCTCCAAGTTGTGGGTGGCAAGGCTCGATCAAGTAACTCCACGAGGCTACTCTTTTGACAAGATCTCATAAGGGGGCATCAATGGAAGCCCAGTCGAACTCGGCATGGCAGCTGGTCGTGTCTTATATGGTATGGCATGGTTGCTTCTTCAGGGCTTCAAGCATGAAAGGCATTACGAGACTCCGGCTTGGTGTAAAGGAACCCTTCACCTTTGAGTAAAATTATATCCACGACTCAATGATGTTGAAAGACGACTTCTCCAATGTTTGATGAGTTCATTGTAGTCCTCCACGCCATGGCAAACTTTAGACACCGTGATGCAACTTGGAAGGATGATGAATCTCCGAAGGAAGATCATAGGCCTGCAAAAAAAAAAAAAAAAGAAAAAAAAAAAATCGCCAAAGGCATTAACAAAGATAACTGCTTTTGAGGTGGGTCATGGCTCCGAGGTGCTGACTGTTAAGTGAGCGGCTTCTTCCGAATACGTAGCTGCAAGTGTAGTAGCTCCCTATTTTGGCGAGACTGCTTCTCCATGCTATTGATGCTGAGTTAGTGGTGCTCCTCCGTGGCTCCAGGCGGGTTCCGGTTCGATCGAAAGACCTCCGAGTAGAAACTCCTTTCACGGCATCAAGATGTTCCTTTGATGATGTTCAAATTGCAGCTCCGGTCTGACGTTAAACGACAACTTTCCCTCCAAAGTGTGGGGTGTGCTCCTCCATGGCATCAAAGTAGGTGGTGGCGTGACGGCTCCTTATGTAGTAGGTAGACACCAAGAATCTCCCTCCATTGAATATGGATGGCCTGCTTGGACTCTTCGTGGCTTGTTTCTAGAAGGCAAGTCACAACTAGTAGCAAATACTACGATGATTCGGTTTGGTGTAGAGAATCCATTCACCCTTGGATGTATTTATAGCCACGATGCAAGTATGCAGATGATAATGATATATACTCTCAACTGAAAGATTAAGGTGGCTTTCAAGCTTATCTTGGAAATCTGTTGAGAGTTTCGTGTATTATGACTGTTGGAGCATTCAAGGTTATCTTCAGATTTCATATTAAAAAAAAAGGGGAAAAGATAAAGCCAAGCACCTCATCTCGTCATTCTCGTGGCCTGGGTATTAGAAGGTTTGACTTGAGTTTGTTACATTGTCAAGAAACCAAGACCAATAACACTTCAAATAAAAAAGTGTCGTGGCATTTGGATGCTAATGGAATTGTTTTGAAGCAAAATCGATTATGGAGCTATATTATTAAGGTTTCGAGTCCGATCACGATCAAACACTCCAAAGTCGTGTCCGTGACCGATCTCGAAGGGGGCAATTTGTAGGCACGAAAAATTTATATAAGTGCCACATTGGATATTGTATGGGTCAAAAGTCAAATTATTGACTTCATACTAATTTGACTATTGATTAAAATTAATTAAATTGGGTGAATAAATTAAATTAGCCCATTTTAGTTATTTTAATTAAATTGTTTATTTAATAGTTAAAACCCATTAAAAATGGGTTATAATAATCAAGCAGGCCCACCTCCATTGTACATCAAACCCTAACCCTAAGAGTCACTTACTCTATAAATAGATATCTCTCTATTTCATTTAAAGGGGAGGAAAAACCAAAAAGAGAAGAGAACAACCAAGAGGAGGAAAAATTGAGAGGAAAACCTAGAGAGAGAGAGAAAACTAGAGAGAATTAAAATATAGAGAAAACCTCTCAAATACTCTAAACTTCTTCAGAGAAAACCTCTCATCAAATACTCTAAATTTCTCCAAAGCAATCCTCTCAAAACCTAGAAGAAGAACAACAAGCATTCGACGTGCCGTTCTACTCTAGAAGATCACCCGTGGAAGAGATCAAGCCTCGACGGCCCTCAACACGAAGGAAAAAGAACATCAAATCATCAAGAACATCACCGGTTCAGCCTCTACACCAAGAAGTCATTGATTGAGATCAAGCCTCGTCGACCCTCAATCAACAACCCAATTCAAAGGTCTACATCAGATATCTTTGATAAAGATCAAGCCTTGTCGGCCCTCAATCAAGAGTCAACTCAGCCCATGAAACAAGTCAAAGATAAAGTGGAGATCGAATCAGAGGAGCAAATTAGAGATTGTACCCAAAATTATCAAATTAAAACTAACATTTTGTTTCATTTATTTTGAATCTATATTTTGCAGATTTAAAATTTGTGTTTACAATCTCAATTTTTGTATGAAAAACCCTTTTTTAAAATACAAACGGATAGGCAAAAATAGTAGAAGATTAATTGGGTTTGTGTTAGATCTTCGGATTGAGTTAGATTTTTGAAAGAAGGGAGAGAGACAAGAAAATGAGGTGAAGGATGTGAGAGAAAAAAGGTGGTAAAAGTGGGGAATGGTTGGATAGTGTGAAGATTGATGTAATTAAAGCATATTAGACAAATTAAACGAGAAGGTAAATCATTATTGCTAAATTCTTAACAAAAAGTGTCATTTACATCACCTTTGGTAACGTGTACAAGTTTGGAGTTACCATTGATAATTGATACGGAGTAATTTTTGTAAAAAGGCTACCGTTGATAAAAAGTAAGTGGCTATTCATGAGATTATGAGAATTTTCCTAAAACCTTGTAGTTACATCGTGCTATTGACAATGAAAGAAGGTTTTATTTATAAAAAAAAAAAAAATTACTCCGTATGAAACTGACAATCGGTCCCTCTTTTTCAAGCTAAAGGCTAGGAAAAGCGAATACTCGAGTCTTGGTGTAATCTTGAATGATATTTTTTACCTTGCTAGCATTTGCTATTCTTTTGTAGGGAGAAAGGACAATAGTGTTGCTCATAAACTTGCTAATGTTAGTAGATCTTTTAATGGTTTAAGAGTGTGGATTGAAGAGATCCCCCGTTGTGTTGTAACTAAGGTGGCTTTTGATGCCCCGCCTTAAGCTTTATTAATAAAAGTTTGGCTCTCTTTTCTCGTCCAAAATTAAAAAATTAAACACAATTATACGCACATTATTATTTATTGCATTAAAACATGTTCTATAAGCTGAAATATGGATTTTTCCCCCTAAATACTAGTTATTTGAACAACAAATAATAAATTCGATACATAAAACCAATAATTCATCTTTCGTTCTTTAAACCAACTACGATAACTCATAACGACAATAAGGGCAGATAGGATTCTTAAGCAGCCATCTTACGATACAAGGCTCATGAAACACATGTTCGCAATGCAATTTCACAAGCGACTTTGTTGCAAGACCAACAAAATCATCAACAATAGGTGTAGCAGTTGTATCGATCTTTGCATTTTCTTCCTCTTCTGCGTCCACAAATTTCAATTTTTGTAGACATATACTACACAAATTCTCCATCTCCAAATATTTACCTGCATCATTATCACTAACAACATTTTTCAATCCCTTAATCAACGGTATCTTCATCTCAATAATAACCTCGTTTCCAGTCGAAACCCATCCCCTAAACTCTTCTCCACTACAAATTCGTTCGGGATTAACACGAACAACACTCGTATGATTAAACATATCAAGATTCTTCTCATCAATACAACCATGTCTTCTTTTGATGGCTTCAACTTTTTCCCATACCTCGTTGCGTAGTAATTTCAATTTTTCTGTAGCTCGCTCAAATGAATCAGCATTATTAGAGCTTATAAGGTACCCATCAATTATTGATCTACAAAAAGAGCAAAACGGGTTAATAGAGTTTTTGATTATAGGTAATTTTTGTTTACTCACCAATAATTTTCGACCATTGTTTGGATAATAAACTAAGGTTTCATGAACATCAAATACGAGTCGAACTTGGAGTTTCTTGAGGGAACAATACAAGTCACTCTCAGTAGGGTTGTTATGAGGGCAAGGAATTACGATTCCATGAGCATGGAGAGATTCATACTTATCTATTTCCATACTCAAATTTATATAATCACTCAAAAAATTATTTATGAAATCGAATTGAGTTTATTTGAGAAAGGGAGGCTAGAGTTTATATAGAATTAAAATTTTGGGCATTATATGAGGGAGATTTAATTATTATTATTAGAGTTTAATAGAACTGATTTATTACCATATTTGCCAAAACGATATTAGTATTTCATTAATAATCAATAACTTCAGGTCAAAGGGTAAGTCTCCCTAAATCACGTCTGTACTTTCTCTTACAATATTCAACTTGATGACCAAGTTGTAATTAACATTGCGTTGGTATGTAAACCACATAAGATTTGGGACTTTTATTTGGGAGTGTCGACACTAACAAGTCGAATCACTCGTGAAACCTTTGCTCATTTGTGTAAGAAAATAGATCGAAGACTCACGGTTTAGAAAACAAAATACTTGTCCCTTGTAGGCTGCATCACTCTTGCCATATCCAAACTCACCACTATGTCAAACTACTCTATGCAAACCACAAATCCTCCTAGATCAATTTGTGATGAAATTGATAAAAAATCTAGAACGTTTGTGTGAAGTTTGAATGAAAAGCATAAAATTCATCTGCCTTCGGAGGTTGTCTTGCAACTCCCATATGAGATAAAGATGGATTGGGGATTCGTTAGGTAAGACAAACCAATTATGCTTTTCTTACTAAGCTCGGGTGACGTGTTCTCACCGAACATCATGCTCTTTATTTGGTCATGTGTTCTCTGCTCTAAGTATTGCAAGGGTCGTTCGTTATGAAATTAACATGCTCCTTCATACCACTAACAAGTCAAACGTGTGGTGTGGTATCACTAAAAATGCATCTTAGCTGAAGAAGGGATCAAAAGAATCTATTGGCAATGGACGGAATACTTTATTTTGGGAGCACTATTGGGCTACAATAAAGACATACCCTTTCATCAATTCACAGTGGCAGCAATAATCCCAAGCTTAGTTGAAGGAGCTATTGTTGAAGAGATGTGGGATCAGGACAACGGATGGAGGTGGAATCTTTTTTCCCATCTTCTCTCCGACCAGCACCTAAAGTAGATTGCAGCCCATTCCCTCGTGGCTCGATATGTATGACATTTGCTACTTGAAAGGGCTAGCAATGGCAAATTCTCAGTGAAACATGCTATGAAATTGATGTGTGAGGATGAAATAATTCTTAGGGATCTTGAATAGGAACTTGTATGGAAAGCCTTGGTTCAATAAAGAGTTCTCAGATTTATGTGGCCTGTACTTCATGATCATCTCCTATGAAATGATAACTGACTTAAGAGGCACTTAACTGATGATCCACGTTGCCAACAATGTTATCTTTGAAAGGATGAAACTCTAATCCATGTATTGCGGGATTGTCCATTTACACATGCACAGATTATATGGTCAAGTGTAGGTCGAACTGTCCTCTACCCTTCCTTTTATAACGGAGATCAAATCAATCGCATGTATGTGTGGATAAAAGAGCATTTCTATGAGGTTTAAGTTTAAAAATACCTAAGAAGGACAGGTCGTAACAAGGTAGCCGAAGGGAAACTTTTGGCTGGATCGAATCAATCTTTAAAGTGGTGTGAGCCCATGTGTCGTGACTTTCACTATTGGCGTTGGCAGTTTGAGTATTCTTAATGCTATTGTTGGGCATACTATGTTGTGAGAATCCTCCCATGATTATGGGACTAGCCGGGGGTTACATTAGAGGAGACGTAAACCAGAGAAAAGCACGCCGAAGGGCAAAGCTGTCGCATTGGTTGCCCTAATAATAATGGCCTTTGTGCTTTCATTCGTAATCCGAAGAGTGGTTTTAGTTGTGGTTAGTATTGCACGTATGGGTTGAGCGAAAGCTCAAGAAAGAGTCGCTTGTGGCTCCAGGCCACTCCGAACATAGTATACCTTCGTTAGTCTTTCCTTTTGTTGAAGATATCAATGAACCAAAAGTCACGATCAATAGGTCAAAACCCAGATCATGATTCTGGAGCACGCTGGTTCAAATCTAGCTCGTGACAAGACCATGCCCATATAGATGGGAGGACATCCCTTTTAGGAGAGTGATTGTTTATCCAACTTATCGTGGTTAATTTAAGCTGCTAAGAGCAGTGTCGGGTTTATGCTTGAAAGTATAGGAAGGAAAACCCAAGTAGTTCACAAGCCCTTGGTCCTTGGTACCGATGCAGAATAAGTTGTCTTAGGGAAAGCCGCATGCGCCACGAGGTGCACAAAGAGGGTCCTTATCCTTAGGCCGAGAATAGCAATAGAGAAGGATACAGATTCCGTACGTTCTGCTATAGAGTCAATTGGTCACTTGATTGCGATATTGACTGTTTTGAAAGACTAGGTCATCGCCCATACTTCTCTTATTGGTTTTAACACTACTCTGCTCACTACTAAAAATAACAGCTCATTTTCGATGGAAAACTTCAGTCGAAAACACCTTAAAATCTGTTAGAAAACCCGTTTCCTACGGAATTTTCGTCGGAACGGGTTGTTGGAAAAGGTTTGGTAGGAAAAAGTTCTCTTCCGACGGAAAATTCCATCGAAAACATTGTTCCGACAGAATTCATTCGTCGGAAGAGATTTCCGGCACCGGCACAATCCGTCGTAAATCTCCGACGTACCTAATTTCATTGGAAATTTGCGAGGGAAATTTCATCGAAAAATTATTTTAAAAAAAGCCTCCCATCACCCCCACAACAAGCCCAGACCACCAGCTACCGTCCCCCACCACTAGCTCACACCACCGGCTACCAGCCCACACCACCACTACCCCTAACCCACGCCACTAGCCCACACCACCTGTATCACCACCCACAACCACCAGAATCCCTACCCACCTAAACCCCTACCCACCTAAACGAGTCTAGATCTACCACCCCACCTAAGCAAACCACCCCACCACCCACCTAAAACCATCACCGCCGCTAAAACAAAGAATAACTTAAAAATTAACCACAAAAAAGAATACAAATTAAAATGACTACCACTCTAATCGAACCACATCACCACCTAAACTAAACTCAACTAAACCCAGATCTACCAACCCCTATCAACCACCACCACCACCACCACAACAACAACCCACCACCACCATAAATATCCAAAAAAATTAGAAAAAACAAATTAAAAAAAAAAAGAGATGCATATCTTGATATAACCGCACAAAACCTCAAAATTAGGTTTACAAGACCAAATTCGACCATAAAAACTCTAGATCTAGAGTTTTCATGGTTGAATTTGTCCTAAAAACTTTCGTTTAGACCATAGAATCCTTCGTTTTTGCCAAATTATGTGAATGTTGTGACGAAAACCACCAATTTAACCATGAAAATCACCAATATTGCGCGTGGTGTTGGGAGAGGATGCAAAACCGCGAAAAACAAATAAAGAAGAAAGGGAAAGAGAAGAGGAGATAGAAAAGACGAAGGAGAAGGGGGGAAAGAGAAAGACGAAGGATGAGAAAGAGGGAACAAACAGAGGAGAAGGAGAAAAAAGAAAGACGAAGGAGAAGGAGGATAGAGGGAGTCACAGAGGAGAAGGAGGAAAGAGGGAGAACAAGAATAACAGAGGAGGAGGAAAGAAAAAGAATGAAGGAAAGAAAGGAGGAAAGCGGCGCCCAACATACTCATCTAGGGTTAGGGGTGTTTTTTCTTTAAAAAAAAATATTATTTTAATGGTTACGACGGAAAAATCAGTAGGAAAGCATTAATTTTCCAACGGATTTCAATTCCGTCGGAAATTTACTATGAAATTTAAAATTCGTCGTAAATTACCTATTTTTCGACGGATTTAATGAATTTGTCGAAAATATCCAATGGAATGTAAATCCGTCGGAATATTTAGTTTTTCCGATGGATTTACATGTCCGTTGGAAGCAATCCGTCGGAAATCAGCTAATTTCTAGTAGTGGCTATTAGAATAGAGTGATAAGTATTAAACCAAAACCTTAACTGCTAACGGCTTCTTCTCTTGTTAGAGGAAGCCTTAGAAAAAGGTCTCATTTATGTTACACGTAGCAACTCTTCTTGCTCAATCCTAACATCCACTCTCAGAAACGATGAGAGAGTGACTAAGCCAAAGTGCGGGACTTCACTTTATTCCATGTTAATAGAAAGTCTCCGGTACAACTCTTCTTTCCTCAGAAGACCCCTCTCGCCTCTTTATTCTAAAATCCATTTGTTGAAAGATCTGATCGGGATAAAAAGGAGTTTTTCCCTAATATAAATTATATCTATCTCTTATTGTTTCTTCCATTCGTTGATAAAATACTTAGGCTAGCTACTCAGCTTTATTAGTCTTCTACTGATTAATAAGATTTTTTATCGACGCCTTTCTTACTAAGGTAAATCTCTATTTAGATACTTGGTGAGTCTATTTTATACATATTTTTATTCTCTGTCCCACGGTCATATTTGTGCTTATTTGAGCTCTGTGGAGCTATTTTTATTACTAATATACGTTTTCTAGTGTTTTTGTAGAGTTGGTATTATTTTGTAGTGATTTGCAGATTATGACAATTCTCAAGCTTATTGAGCCACTACAAAGATATTGGAGTTTGATTGTATTTCATAACTGTATATTTAAAATCCAAGGTCGAGCTAATTAAATTTGATTCGGTGATTAAGGATTTGTTAAGTAGGGATGGCAGTGGATCTGGACCCGACCCGGATCCGTGGATCCAGATCCGTTTTTCACGGATCTGGGTCCTCAAATTTTGGACCCGACAGATCCGGGTCGGATCCGGGTCCTGCTTGAAAAAACGGATCTGGGTCCGGGTCTAACTTCCAGACCCGGACCCGGATCCGTGGATCCGTTTTAAAATTTTAATTTTTTTAAAAATAATAAAAATTTTAATACAAAACTCACAAGTCTCACAACTTTCGGCCCATATCAATTCAGAAACAAAAATCAAAACTATTTACAAACCCTAACTTTCTCTCTCTAGTTTCCATTATCCACTACCACTACTCAGCCTACTCTATAATGTCCACCGACCACCGGACTCCCAGTCATATCGCCGGCAAACAAAACGGCATCAAAGACCTCGTCCAGATCTGTAAGTCGTACAACCCGTACTCCCTTCTCTTTTAGTTTTTTTTTTTTTTTTTTTTTTGTTTACTTTTTATGAACAAATAAATTAAGGTAGTAGTTCATATTATCTTTGATGTTTCTGTTCAAGTTTGCATGCACTTGATTTGATGGGTTTAGTTTTAGCAATTTTGTGGGTTTATTTGATTTCGTGGGTTTATTTCGTGGATTTGGTGGGTGCATTTGATTTGATGGGTATTTTTGGTGGGTTTGCTGCAAATTCGTGGGATTATTTTTACTTGTTATTTGTACATGTTTTTGCTACCATCTTGTTTGTTTAATTGTATATTTGTATGTATTTATGCTTGCAATATGTGTAATTTATGTAATATTTGTGTATTTGTTTGATTTATTTGTAAGGTCCAACTGTGAGTTTAGTTTTTGCCAATTACTAATTCTTTTCTTTCTTTTGTTTTGTTTCTTTGTTTTAGGATGTTGATGATATTATTAGTGATGAAGATTAGTCCTTTCGGAATATGGATATTGGATGCTCAAATCGGATACATCATTGTTATTTTTTTTGTTTGTTTGGTCATTTGTAACATCGTACTTTTTTTTAATGTTAGGATTTTTTTTTTCAAAGACTATGTGTGTTACACTGTATTTTTAGTTGTATAACTCTAATTTATGCATTGAACTTGGTTGAAATGCGTTTTTATTACATTTGTTTGAAAACATTAGGCAAAACGTGCAAGACCCGTTTCGGACCCGGATTTGGACCCAAATCCGTTGGATCCGTCGGATCTGGATCTGGGTCCTTATTTTATGGACCCGACGGATCCGGGGCGGATCTGGATCCAAAGTTGAAAAAAGGTTTAAAAACGGATCTGGATCCGGGTCCATCCAGACCCGGTCCAGATCCGACCCATTGCCATCCCTATTGTTAAGTGAAGAGGTCCAAAGTTTCAATGTCAAATTATTATCATTGACAAACTAGTGTTGCGGACCAAATAGGAAAGAATGAAGATTTGAGCCCAAAGAAATAAAAAGTCAACAAGGTCCAACTATGAAACTCGATTTTCACAAGAAAATCCCAGTTCGGGCGAGCTTGTTTTCATCCGACTTTGTTACGTCGGTCTTCGTATTTTTGTGGGCTATAAAACCCGTAATTTGGGGAACAAAGGAGCAGCTTTTTACTGAATTAGTTTTCTTTGATAATTTAGAGTGGACTTTAGATTCCTTTTTCAGTTTTCTTTCTAGTAGTAGTTTCTTACATGGGTTTTGAGGTTTAGTTAGTATCTTTCTTATATTAATTTTCTCAGATTAATTTTACAACTTTTGTCAGATTTGTTACATCATTTTCTTGGTTTGGTTGCTTTCTTAGCTGTTGTTTATTTCCGATTTCCAACCTTTTACTTTTGATTATGTTTTATACTTCCTCCGTTTTTCTTTTATTGCATCATAAGGACTTTTACATTATTCACTTAATTTCTTTGACCATCATTTGTGATTTATCCATTAGAAAAAACATAGTCATGTGGGATCTAGTTAGATTCGTCTCGAAATTTACTTTTCAAATATCAAATTTTTATGATTTTTACAAAAGTAAAATTGGAGATATTAATATCTCAAGTAATGCATTGGGAGGTGTGAAATCCCTCATGGTGCAATAAAAAAAGAACGGAGGAACTACATGTTATGTTAACTTTAGTCTAATTTCATTGTTTCCATATTAACTTAATTTCAATTATTCTTGTTTTTTTAATCATGCTTACTTTAATTGTTTTATTGATTAGTTTAATTTTAATTATATGTGAGTAGTTTATTTCTAGGGTTTTTGGAGATCCATGAATAATATGAAGGGATGATTTATTATAGTTGATTGTCAATGTTTTGGGTTAATTTCCTATTGATTTATTTAATGCGATACAATTAGATTAGCGCCGGTTTAATTGTATGAGTTATGCAATATTGATTCGAGATTCGAGAGCTGAGAATTGATGTTTAGGCTTAGTTTCAATAGGCATTTAATTTATAAATAGTTAAGTCAAGATTCGGGATATGCGATTTACTACCGATAGATTAATACTGTGATTATAATACGTAGCGAAAGCCCTTTACAATCTGGTTAATTTATGCATTGATAATTGATTGTTATGTTTTATCCCAGAATATTAATTATTGGTGAACTTATACCCTAAGCTTTTATTTATTGATTTCTCCCTACATTATTTCTCCTTAGTTTAATTCGTTATATCTATAATTTAGTTACTTGATATTTTAGATTATATAATAATTTATTAGAAATAAAAGAATATTGTTTCCCAGTAGATTCGACCCTACTTCACTATCAATTTTAGTTAGTGGTTTGAAAAATTACTTTTGATTAGGTAATATGACTTTAGCCTGTCAATACTCCTTTTGTTTACAACGTTATCAAAGACTTGAGAAGTCCTGAGACTCGTATCAAGCTAGAAAACTTCTGATATCCTCTAAAAAAGAAAACTCTTTTAGCGCTTTACCTTTGGAGATTTCCATGTATTCCTTAACTTAGATTGCTGAGTTAACACCTTAGCTACTTCAAGTATATGTAGAAGTGCTACTCCCTCTAAAAGATTCTTAATGTTAGAAGAACGCCTCCAATACCGGATTTTCTAAACTAAAGAAAGTAACATATAATCTAATAAGGAATATAGGAATGCCAGCTGCTAGAGATGGAGATAAAGATTTGAGGGATTCCTTCTTCACTACTCTTCTATTCTATTTCTAACTGCATTTGGTGATATCAAAGCCAAAATGCCCAAAAAAATGGGGTGGTTTTATTATTAATTAATTTATTTATTTATTTTATTTTTTTTTTTAAAATTGAATTTAAAATGGTGTGATTTGGTTTAGATTGAATGATAATATAGAACATTGCTGACTTGCATTGTGATATATGTCAAAATAAGGTTCATTCGATTTTGGTTCTTTCGAATGAACCTTAGTATAATGTTGCTAAACCAAATCAACACCATTATAACTTGTTAAAAAAATAACAATTGATTACGTGAAATTATTTATAATAGCTAATATTAAATTATTTATATATTAAAAATAGATTACGTTAGATTATTTATAATTAACAAATTACGTGAGATAATTTTTAATTAATAAATTACGTGAAACTATGATTAGCAAATATTTACATATTATTTTTCTATATTAAATAATACAATCTAAATTAATCATTATTTCTTCAAAATTGTACTTCTATAAGGTACAGTACTCTATCTTTTCTTAACTTTTATTTCCACTTCAATCTATTATTTCAATCAAATTAGTATCTCAATATCGACGTAATCTTTTTATATTGTTTGTATTGGGTTGGTGATTATGAATTTTTGCATGATTTTTTGCTATAATTTGGTTCATTCGGCTTAAGTTATAAGGATCTTGCTAACGAGCGCCTTGGGGGGTAAGATAAGGAATAGTTATATTGGTTGAAATGGTATTAAGTTAGGAAATCAAAGTACTTGTCTCATAAATTTCTGGGCACCCAAATTAAAATAATTCAAGATTCAATTTCATTGAGTTAAGTATAATGTTGAGTACTGACCTTTTCATTTTTTCACCTTTTGGGTACTCTCACTTTTTTTTTCACCTTTTGGGACTTCTAGTTAGGTTTCTGGCCAATTAACCAACATAAACTCACCTGAGCAAATAAGTAAATACCTTCGTTAATCTAAGCATACATATCCAAACACATATAAATATTTTCCAAATATTTTTAACAGAAAAAAATTCCCAAAAATTAAAGCTGCTACAAATATTCAACTAGTTGTTTAAATTAAAAAAAAAAAATCATAAAAGAAACAGAAGCAACAGTAGTAAGATACAGCAAGCCTTCAGGCCTTCAAATCTGTTCTCCAATCTCTGCAAGGAAATAACAATGGCTAGTGTAACGATTTTTTGCAGATGTTACAGACGGGTTGCTCTTAGAATTTCAAGAACAACCATAAATCCTTTTAGGAGATTTCATACATGCCAAAATTGCATGAAGCCTAATGGATGTGATTTTTGGGAATGGATTGATGATGGTTATGAATGGGAGGTGAAAAATGAAATGATCAAACTGATGCAAAGCAATGACAGGCTGCTTGAAATGAAAGAAATCAGGACAAATCATGTTTTATTTTATAGGATTGTAATCAGGAAGAAATGGACGGAAGAAATCAGGAAGAATCATGTTTCATTTTATAGGATTGTAATCAAGAAGAAATTAGGAAGAATCATGTTTCATTTTATAACATCTAAAAGCAACACAAATTTGCATAATTAAAAAAAAAAATCAAAACCTAAACCCTACTTCAACCTAGATCATTAAACATAGATTTTCGAACAAATAAACATGCACGGTAGTAGTGTATGATGTTTACCTCAGTATGCTTGCGAAATGCTTGGAGAATTACCAGATTTGTGAGCCACCAAAGACGAAGAATATTCATCAGAAGAAGAAGAGGGAATTTGCAGAGCAGAGGACTAAATGAGAAAAATGGTGCCTAAACTGACTAAATACCCAGTAAAATACGTGTACGGAATATTTCAAGCATTAATCCCCTATCTTGAACCCCACTGTGATCATACACTAAAGTACGGTGGCGTCCAAAGGGAAAGAAGATAGAGCAAAAGAGTCGCCAACAAGTTTTTTTAGGAACTTGTAAACTGTTCACGAGGTGAAGGTTACACCCCTTAACGATCCAAGAGACCGTAAACTCCATAAGGTCTTGAACCAAATAGGGTTCGGGGATGAAGGTACAAATCCAACCTAAAAGAGATTGAACCTGCCCTAATAATAAGCCTCTACTTTATTCAGATCGTATTCATGTGCGCTTTCTGACTAACATGCAATCAATAGGATTAACCCTAAACATGTTTATCTATGTTGGTTGAATATTAATGCACAAATTAAATCTATTATTGGCGATCACTTGAATTATAATCATATTAACCCTAACAAGATTATTAAATATCTTATTAAGCGTGATAACAAATACTAATTCCCTTTAAAGATGCATAAAAATAAAGGTGTGATCAAGCAATAAAAATAAATATCAAGCAACATAATAAATTATCATCATAATAATAATTAAAATAATTATAATAATAATCAAAACAATAATCATCATAATAATAATTATAATAATCATAATCATAATAATCATGTTAAAGCATAATAATAGCAAGACCCTAGGCATGATACTAACAAGATTAATAACAAACCCTAGCATGTTACTAAACAATAAAAATCAAAGTTTTAACCCTAGCTAACATGATACTAACAATCATAAATATTAGGAAGAACATAAAAGGCATCATACTTTTAATCATACTTGATATTAAATTTACCCTAAACATGATACTAGGAATCATAATATCAATCTAAGCATGATTTCTATATCATAATATCAATAAAGCCATTAAAGTACTTACTTTGATGTCTCGTACCTCTTTCTAATAACAAAATACACACGTTAGTAACTTCAAGGAAAATAATAAACAATAATTAAACTAAATAATGGAAAGAGAGATTTGGGACCAAACCCTCAGAAATTAAAGCTTTCACGTCTAGGGCGAAGGCAACTTCGAATATGGCTAGGTGTATCTAGATCTAATGAATGCGGAATTTTGTATTTGAGAGAAGCTAGTTTCGAAAAGAGAAAGAGAGAGAGAGAGTAATCAAGAAAATCTTGATGAGAGTTTTTTTTTTTTTTTTTTTTGACAAGAGCAAAGGGAACAACAAACTAAAACGAATTAATAGTAGTAGCCCGACACTCCTTAGCAATGTCGTGTGCCCTTTGTACTTGGTCTCTTGAGACCTTCATGATGGTGCATTTTGTGAATAAGGCGCCCACCTTCCTTATCTCATTTATCGTCCATGAAATCTCAATGTCCTTACCTGTGCTGCCCCGGAGATTGGAGATAAGGTTTATAGAGTCTGATATAATTAGGAGACCATGTTTATCCTCTGAATGGGCCCATTTCATAGCTTCCAAACATGCCCAAGCCTCAAATTGTAGTGCTGAATTTGTTGTTCCTTGCTTTCCTCCTTTTCCTGTATCGATCCCATCCCCCCTTACTGACCATCCAATTCCTGCCCTCTTAGTCCTTTTGTCCCACGACCCATCAACCTCTATCAGGAAATTTCCAAAGCCTTCCCTTTCTTGCCCCAAATGAACATAATTAAACCCCGGCGGATGGGTAGGGCACCCTCTTTCATTGCTTTCAATACAATAATGTCTCTCTTCATTAAGCGTGAAGGTCTCATGGTCATTCATTTCTTGGTTGGTGAATTCAATTACCAAGCTTGCCCCTCCTCCACTACCATTGAAACACCTTGCATTCCTCGTTCTCCATAGTCCCCATAAAGTTGCAATAAATAGAACAATACGGTTACTATGCTTTCCATCCTCGCTATTGAGCAGCAGGATATATGATTGGATCCAATTCCTTAAGGAATTGTATCCCACAGAGTCAGAGCGAATTGTCAGGGCACTGTTTTCCCAGACCTCTTTTGCTAGAGTACAGAATCTGAAAAGATGTTGACTATCCTCCGAGTTTAACCCACAGTTGCCACAGGTTTCATCTATCTGTATGCCCCTTGCGGCTAGGTTTGCCTTGACTACAATCCCATTGTGGTAAAGCTTCCACAAAAATATCTTCCATTTAGGTTGAATATTCATTCTCCATATGAGTTTCACGAACTCTTGATCCTTATCATTGGAGATGACTTCGTACCCTGGATCCTCTTCTTTCATGAGAAAATAGTAGCCCGTTTTTACTGTATACCTCCCAGATGGATGGAATTTCCAGTATATATAATCATCCTCATTTGTGGATGGTAACTCCATAGAAAGAATCTCCCTCGCACTCCCCCAGTCAAAACATTCTCTTACCTTTCTCACTTTCCAAGTGCATGTTTCCTTATCAATAAAGTCATCAACCTTTCAATTCAAAGCTACCCTTAGTGTTTGGTTTGAGTTAACAGTTGGAATCTCGCCATTGACCCACGGCATACTGATTGCTTTAACACTACTCCCATTACCAACTTTCCACGCAAAACCTTTTTTGAAAGTACCTATGGCCTTTTGAATCCCAATCTTGATGAGAGATGGTGAATGAAAACGGAGTTTTTACGACGTTATTTATAAAGAAAATCAGCCGAAAAGATAAAATATCAAAACAGAGTTCTGACGCAAAAAACAGAGTTGGCGCCAAACGCTGACCTTAGCGCCAGACGCTAATATTAGTGCCAGGCGCCAAGTCTAGCGCCAGGCGCCAATCGTAGCATTAGGCGCTACAGCTGGCGTTTGGCGCTGACTCAGAAGTCCACGCGTTTTCTTAAAATCAGATAAAAATTGCCGTATAAGAGGATAAAATCGTATTTTCCTCAAAAATGTTCTTTGATTTTGATTAAAACTCTAAAAAGTCAACAAAAGTCAATTTATCAATGCTAATTGAATTAGGAATGAAAAGAACCTTCTAGAAGAATCTAGAAGACTAAAACCATTCCTAATTGCATTAGGAATGATAAATCTATATTAGGCCCTCCCCTAGATCATTGGGCCGCATATAAGGTTCAAACCGGGCCTTGTTTAGTAAATTGACCATATTTCCTCAATATTCATCGGAGTTGGGCTTATAATATATCGTTGGAAAGCTCTTTTCAAGCCCCATCCAACTACACTACTATTGGACCCATATCATGGACCAAACAAACTGGATTGGCTGTTTTCTTAAAATAAGTTTTTAAAAACAGAAAGAAGAGAAAAGAAATTAAAACTATCCGCAACACTAGACTTTCCACGTACACTTTCACTTCATTCGATTATGATTCAATGCGAAAGTTACTCATCACTGGGTTTGGTCTTGGGGAGACACAAATGGGTGTCTACAGAAGCCCCCACTTTGACTGAGTTTGGAGAAACGCAAGTTTCGAAAACGAAAGTCAAAGTATCGATAGGGACGGAGAATGATTCAGAACGTTCTGCGATCCTAAATCACTCTTGTAATGCCGATACCTGCAAACTAGCGTTAGTTAAACAGATAAAAGAGTTAAGAAACGCGTATCTTGCACCGTCGAGCACACGTCTCTGAAAGTAATCGATTTGCTGCTGCTGTACTGTTGTTTTGACGACCTCCTGCCAAGAGAATGCCATCCCGCTTGAAAACCGCTACGCTTGTAACTGCCTCCAATATTGAAGATCGCTTCGCTTGAAACGATCCTCTTCCGCCTTGATAATATTCCACGTCTAAGGGAATACTGTCGAAGATTGCTTCGCTTGAAACAATCCCCTTCCGCTTTGATAATACTCCACGTCCAAGAGAATACTATCTTGCTGTTTTGATGTTCACTCGTCTCTGAACACAGAAATTCTTTTTTTGGATATGTTCACGCGCCTCTGAACAAAGAGCTTGAAAATAGGATGCCCACGCGTCTCTGAGCAAAAGAGCTTGAATGATATGTCCACGCGTCTCTGAACAAAAGAGCTTGAAAAGATTGTCCACGCGTCTCTGAACAAAAGAGCTTGAATAATATGTCCACGCGTCTCTGAACAATAGAGCTTGAATAATATGTTCACGCGTCTCTGAACAAAGAGCTTTGATGATATGTCCACGCGTCTCTGAACAAAAGAGCTTCGATGGTTGAATGTTTGTTGCGATAATATTCCGAAGAAAAATTTCCGAAGACCCACGCTTGCCGATCTCTAAAGCTCGCTTGAACTTTGCTTCCGCTATGCCAGTACGTCGGCGGTTTGCTGCTTGTGAACCATTATGTCCGTGATGAGCCAATGCTTAGGCGCTTTAAGCTAAGTGAGACGATCTTTCGTCAGGTCGATCACTTAGACTGTAATCAAACCGACTACTTAATCATGTCAAATTTCTTATAGGGGCTAACTGGCGCACCAAGGAACTCAAAATTGCTGTATGAGGTTGAAATCACCTTTCTGAGAGGCTTCGAGCTCTGTCGCTGCTGAAATATCTATGGCGCCAAGAATTAACTTTGTCGCCAGACGTTGTGATCTAGCGCCAGACGCTAAAAACTATTGCCAAACGCTAGATGTTTTCGTCTGGCGCTGGAGTAGGGTCTTCCCTATTTTGCTGCACCTGTATTTATTTTTGACTATAGAACTTTGCCAATCTCTTTAATTATCTTAGGGTTGACCTAAGGTTTAGCGTTGCTTGACTCATTGACTTGACACGACTCAAGGTATAAACTTGACTCGCTGTGATTGAGAGGTTGACTCGACTCGAAGTGAAATGACACGTGTGACTCATGACCCGTGTGTGTATAGTGTTGATTCAATGTGACTCAAAAATGCAAAAAAAAAAAAAAAAAAAAAAAAAAAAAATTCCATCATTTTTGTGGAGGGTACCGACTTTCTCCCGAAAAAGAAAGACGCGAAAAAGAATTAAAGTTTTGAAGGTGCATGTTGAATGAGCTTATTCAAATGTTGTTTCTCACAGTACAAGGATTGTAACATCTTAGACTATCCTAGTTGACTCGATAATGAAAGTATTTAGATAACTTAGGCACGGAGGCTAAGCACTTCATACTTCGATATGCAATGACAATATAATTATGATTGATGAGTGATGTTGGGCATTTTGACATGACAAGACATGCTTTAGTGTTATGTTAAGATTTCAAGACAAAGGGTTCCTAAGGGAAGTATATTTGGTCATGTATCTGTGCAGTGTGTGAAAGTGATACTAAAGTTAGGCCGCAAGGGCTAAGTGAGTGGAAATATATTAGTTTTTTTAAAAGAGTCAAATGGTGGTGACTCTTAGGCTAGGTAAGCTAATGATGTAGGGATCAAGCCCCCAAGTCTAGCTCTACATGGATAGGGATGAGCATAGGAGATCCCTTGATATGATAATGGTGTAAGTGTGTGAATTTGAATATGAATGCATTTTTATTACAACCGCACCTCGATGTGAAGTTGCCTACGTATCCGTTAGGAATCAGGCCGAACGTAGCTCTAGCCGAACCTCGCACAAGTGTATGTATACCTCAAAAAGGTCTTTTTTAAAAGTTGTAACGTGGTTAGGCTAAAGGTTATAGAAGAAGGGGATAAAAGACTCAAGACCCTCGATAAGCCCCCAAGGCGTGCAACCTTGCTTTTGAATCTTTATTTTTATGCTTGAGTTTCTACTCTTGTTTTAGCTTTTTCTTTTGCTTTATCATTTATCTTATTTTTATAAGTGTGGGCAATCCCGATCATGCGGTCTATCACTCACTTGGCATTCATGTTTCTCAGGCACGGTACCAAGCACTCGATAAGAAACGCAATCTGAGACGTGTTCATATCAAAGACATGTTCATATCAAAGACATTGGAACACTTGCCCTTTTTGTACACTTTTATTTATTTTTTGCTTATTTTATTTATTTTGATCTTTTGAAATCACTCAAGATTTTGAAATTGCATAAGTTACACACCATCCCATCCCAAGGTTAGGTAGACGTGGGTTGAAAAATGAAAGGTCTATCGTTAGACGAGGCTCAAAGTGGTTTATCAAAAAAAGATTGCAAATTTGAAGGGTGAAAGGTAATATGATGTGGATACAAGAGGTGTCTCAAATCATTGGTATACCTTGTGCTTAATTCGACATGGATTTTTTTTTTTTTTAACGCAATGTAATGAAATGATCATATGTAAGAGAATAAATGCTCATTTTATTAAAAAGGGGAAAAGAAAGAATCTACAAAATTAATCTAAGGGAAAAGAAAAGGTGCCTGTACTAGACTTTTTGGGGAAAGGGTAAATAAAGAAAAAGAAAAAAGATGTCATGAAATCTCATCGTTGAAGCTCGCCTCTTGTCTTGTGTTGTTTGCTTTATCATCACTCGCTCTTCTTGTTAACTGGAGGTATGGGAAGCTTGTTATTATCAATAAAATGTTGGATAGCCTCCTTTAGCTTCTAACAGCTCTCAGTAGCATGACCCCTACCTTGATGGTACTTGCAGCGCACATTTGGATTCCAACTAGGCAATCTCTTCTCAAGCGGGGGATCTTGAAGAGGTCCAATAGGAGTAATGAGTCCCTTGGCATGGAGTCGATCGAAAGCATCATCGTAGCTAATTCCAATAGGGGTAAAATCCCTTTTCGGTTGCTTTCAAAATCTTCGATTATCCATGGCTAGGATCTCACTAAGGTCGAAAATACCAACACTGTTACTAGAGTAGGTGTTTTCGGAAGAAGAAGGATAGTTGTTCTTCTTCCCTTTACAGCCACTGTTACTATCGTTACTAATCTTGGCCTTCTTGTCGCGCGGAGGAACATGAAGGAGATTTGAATCAATGAAGTCTTGAACACGATCCTTGAGGGCGAGACATTTTTCGGTAGTGTGACCGCGACCTCTATGGTACCGACAATAGGAATTTGGATCCCAATTGGGAAAACGTTTTTCAGATGGAGGGTCTTGACTGGGACCAATGAAGTGAATATGACCTTGATCATGAAGACAGTCAAAAGCTTCATTGTAAGTCATTCGTATTGGTGTGTATTCTTCAATGGTCCGTTTTGCCCGTGGCTTAGGAGCATTGAGTTCTTCATTAAACCCTTAGCGAGGATTTTGTTCGATGACCATCACTCGATTTGCTAATCCTTCTACCACATTCAAGAGCATGGCACTGACATCTTGCAGTTTTCGGACGTCCTCTTTTAGACTTGATGAGTCTTCCCTGGTATTATCTAAGAAAAGACTTTCATCCTCCTCAATCATGGCCACTTCATCGAGAGAGGTTATATAAGTTGTCTCGATCATGGGCTCTCCTACAGGTGTGATAAGAAATGATGGATTGAAGGATGTTTGATCATCTTCGATGGCTAGAATCTCGGAAGTTCCATTGTTATCGATCAGATCTTGAATAGCTTCTTTGAGTTTCCAACACTCCTCAGTGTCGTGACCCTTTCCTTGGTGATATTTGCAGTGCTTATTAGGGTCCCACTTGGGTGGCCTGGCTTCTGGAACTGGATCTTTGATGGGCCCTATGAGCATGACTAGCCCTTTGTGATGTAGCTTCTCGAAAGCTGTTTCATAACTCATACCAAGTGGAGTGAACACTCTTTTCGACCTTTGGATTCGTGATTTAGAGGCGTTCGTAGCACGTACTTCATTAATGGGAGAGGAAGAAGAAGGATGGTCGTTCTTCTTTCCTCTCCCACTATTATCTTTCAGAAGGTCATCTTCAATGTCAATGCCTATATTATAGACAGCCTTGAAAGTATTCAAGTTGTGTTGGTACTTTAAGTGCCTTGAATACTTCCCTTGGAGATTCTTGATAAACATCCTCATAGATTCTTTTTCAGTAGGAGCCTTGACCATATTAGCGGAAGTTTCCCTCCATTTATTGAAGAAAGACGTGAACCCTTCGTTTTCTTTTTGTTTTAACATCTCGAGTTGTCTATGGTTTGTTTCATCTTGGATGTTGCACTTATATCTATCTATGAAAGCGTTTGCTATGGACTCCCAGGTGGAGGTTTTTTCTTTGTCAAGGGAAAAGAACCATTGCTGGCAAACGGTCTTGAGAGATAGTGGGAACAGAGAGGGGAAAACCTTCTTATCGATACCCTTAATGCTCATTATAGTTTCAAAAGCTCTTAGATGAAAGTAAGGGTTATCTGTCGCCTTGAATTTAGGGATGTCAGTGGCGTTGAACTTATGCGGAAGAAGTTCCTTGTCATGCGAGACCCCTTGTGAAATAATGCCTTGAAATTTATAGTCACTAGATAGCTTGCTCAAACTTTCTTGCATGAGGGTCATTTGTTGTTGCTTCACAGGGTCATCAATTTTAAGGGTTAAAGCCTTTAACACCTCAGTCACGTCATTCAATTGATTCCTAAGTTCATTGACCTCTTCTTGACTTGCCATTATCTTTTTAGCCTTCCTCTTTTGACGAATTGGTTCATCAAAAGTGAAACTTGAATAAAGAGTTTGTCCTTGATTAATCGCCCTTCTCTCCTCGACCAAGTACTGTGGAAAAGGAATTTGGGGATATTCATTGTTAATTATTTGACTTAAACTTTATTCAACATGCAATGGATGGAGGAAATGAAGAAAGATTGGAATAGAATGTGAAGAAAAATGATGAAGATGGAGGGATATGAAGAACTAGGAATAGGATGTACCCCCAACTCAAATGACGGAAAAAACCGACTCATGCATGAACCTAAGACATGGTCATGGTGATACATGCACTCAAAGTGTGTGCTAGGACTAGTGAGTGTAGGTGACATGTTAAGACTCTTGTGTAAGACCATGGGACTTAGTGCCTAGACTCAATTAATGACTTGACAAGATATTATTGACAGTGAAATTTAACCGAATTAATTAGTAAACTGGTTAATTAGACACTAGGTGATGACTCGATCAATAATCCGAACTGTCGTCAAAACGACAGGACTGGCGTCGCATTGTGTAGTGTAGCGCCAGACGACACAGCTGTCGCCAGGCGCCACACTCCACTAAGTGGCGCTGCAACTCATATTTTGGCGCCAATGTTGGAACTTCAATATGAGACTACTTTCGGTGTTATTAATCAACAGGGGTATGCCTAAAGTCGTACTAGGTCAATTCTGATTAAAATATTAGACTTTATTTACTCAAATTAATTAATCAATTAATTAATTAGGCAAAGTTCTTTAAGTCATTAATTTATTAAATCTCAACGCAAGTCAAACAAACGGTTAAGAAAACATATATATGCTCATCAAATAATGCATAATTAGTCAAGTAGGCACAATATGATGCAATGAGTTTGCAACCTAACCATGGCTCTAGCTCTCTAAAGTTCGGGATATGGTTTAGTCAATAGAGAGTCCATGGTTAATTGTCCGGATGCACCGCGCGAAAGCCTAGCCGTGAAGGGTTGGCGCGAGTGGATGGGACACCGCGAGTTTTAGAAAAACTCGCTTCCATGGTTTGGTGAATTCAACATTCTCGGATGTACCCTTTGTTGCTCAGAGCGTTCAATCAGGTAGATGGAGCATGAATTCCCAGAGGGTTATGTCCATATGTAGAACACATATGGGTTTCAGAAAAGTGAGAAAAAACCCAATCAGGAAGTAGGATCGAGCAAACAATGCGAAAAACTAGTCGAAATTAGAACGCATATTTCTGGCTCGGTATTGGAAGAATTTGACGCCAGTAAACAGAGGTTGGCGCCAGGATTTAGCTGTAGCGCCAGACGACAGAGCTGTCGTCTGGCGCTACAGTTAAATGTCTGGCGCCAGCTTCTGTTCGCTAACGCTAATTCCAACACGCCTCAACAACTTTCTGTGCTCGATAAAATTTTCCAGTTTCGCGCAGTGTTATTTCAGTCCTAGTTGTGAAAGATATTTCTTAAATTTCCTACGTGTAAAATCCTATGTTTTTAACTCATTACGGATGGTCTTTCCAATGAGATCTTTTTTATGCATATGACAATAATGTTAATCAAAATTAAGCACATGAAATTCTTAGAACGTTTCGAGTCTCATCCACTCATTCTAAATCATTGCCGAAACAAATTCAGGAATTAAAATAGAAATCCTCCCTAGTGAAGTCGCCAAAAAACTGTAGGGAATATTTCAAGCATTAATCCCCTAGCTTGAACCCCACTGTGATCATACACTAAAGTACGGTGGCGTCCAAAGGGAAAGAAGATAGAGCAAAAGAGTCGCCAACAAGTTTTTTTAGGAACTTGTAAACCGTTCACGAGGTGAAGGTTACATCCCTTAACGATCCAAGAGATCGTCAACTCCATAAGGTCTTGAACCAAATAGGGTTCGGGGATGAAGGTACAAATCCAACCTAAAAGAGATTGAACCTGTCCTAATAATAGGCCTCTACTTAATTCAGATCGTATTCATGTTCGCTTTCTGACTAACATGCAATCAATAGGATTAACCCTAAACCTGTTTATCTATGTTGGTTGAATATTAATGCACAAATTAAATCTATTACTGGCGATCACTTGAATTATAATCATATTAACCCTAACAAGATTATTAAATATCTTATTAAGCGTGATTACAAATACTAATTCCCTTTAAACATGCATAAAAAGGTGTGATCAAGCAATAAAAATAAATATCAAGCAACATAATAAATAATCATCATAATAATAATTAAAATAATCATAATAATAATCAAAACAATAATCATCATAATGTAGACACCCATTTGTGTCTCCCCAAAACCGAACCCAGTGATGAGTACCTTTCACGTCGAGTCATAATCGAATGAAACGAAAGTGTGGAAAGGTCTAGTGTTGCGGAAAGTTTTATTTCTTTTCTTTTCTTTTCTTCCTGTTTTTGAAAACTTTATTTTAAGAAAACGGCCAATCAAGTTTGGTTGGTCCATGATATGGGTCCAATAGTGGTGTACTTGGATGGGGTTTGCAAAGACCTTTCCAACGATATATTATAAGCCCAATTCCGATGAATATTGAGGAGGTTATGGCCAATTTACTAAACTGGGCCCGGTTTGAGCTTTAAGTACGGCCCAATGATCTAGGGGAGGGCCTAATATGATTTATCATTCCTAATGCAATTAGGAATGGTTTTAGTCTTCTAGAACATTCTAGAAGGTTTTATCATTCTTAATTTAATTAGGATTCTTTAGAGTTTTAATTAGATCAAATAGCATTTTCGACTGAAATTATATTATTTTATCTTCCAGTACAATAAAATTATCAGATTTTCGAAAACGTGTTAAAATCCGGTTTGGCGTCCAACCCCAGGCCTTGGCGCCTAGAATCAGGATTGGCGCCAGACGCCAGCCATTGGCGCCAGACGCTAGCCACTGGTCCTGGCGCCAATGAGCCAGGGGTGGCGCCAAGTTAGTTTTGTGATCTTCAGACTCTGTTTTGATAAATTATCTTTTTTGGATGTTTTTCTCTATAAATATTGTATCATAAACTCCGTTTTCATAGATCATCTACATCTATCATTCACCAATTCTTTTTATTCTTAAGTTTTAAACTCCGTTCATCATCTACAATCATCAATCGTCAACAATTACTTTATGAATCATTAATCTTTTAGCATTCTTTCTAACCTTGCTCTTTAATACAAAATTCCGCATTCGCAAGATCTAGAAATACCTAGCCATATTCGAAGTTGCCTTCGCTCTAGACGTGAAAGGTTTTAATTTCTGAGGGTTTGGTCCCAAATCTCTCTTTCAATTATTTAATTTAATTGTTTTGTTTATTATTTTCCTTGAAGTTACTAACGTGTGTATTTTGTTATTAGAAAGAGGTACGAGGCATCCAAGTAAGTACTTTAATGGTTTAATTGATATTATGATGTAGAAATCATGTTTATATTGTTATTATGATATTCCTAGTATCATGTCTAGGGTAACTTTAATATTAAATATGATTCCTGCGATGCTTCCTATATTCTTCCTAATATTTATTCATGTTAGTATCATGTTAGGGTTAAAGATTTGATTTTTATTGCTTAGTGACATGCTAGGGTTTGTTATTAATCTTGTTAGTATCATGCCTAGGATCTTGCTATTTTTATTATGCCTTAATATTAACATTAACATGATAATTATTATAATTGTTATTATTTGTGATTATTATTTTGATGATGATTATTTTATTCATGATAATTATTATTTATGATTATTATTGTTGCTTGATATATTATTTATTCTTTATTGCTTGATCACCTTTATTGCATGTTTAAAGGGAATTTATACTTGCAATCACGCTTAATAAGATATTAATAATCTTGTTTAGGGTTAATTGTGATTATAATTTCAAGTGATCGCCAATAATAGATTTGTTTGTGCATTAAATTCAACCAACATAGATTAAACAGGTTTAGGGTTAATCCTATTGATTGCATGTTAGTTAGAAAGCGCACATGAATACGAGCAGAATAAAGTAGAGGCCTATTATTAGGGCAGGTTCAATCTCTTTTAGGTTGGATTTGTACCATCATCCCCGAACCCTTATTTGGTTCATGACCTTATGGAGTTGACGATCTCTTGGATCGTTAAGGGGTGTAACCTTCACCTCATGATGGTTTACAAGTTCCTTAAAAACTTGTTGGCGACTCTTTTGCTCTATCTTCTTCCCTTTTGGACGCCACCGTACTTTAGTGTATGATCACAGTGGGGTTCAAGCTAGTGGGATTTTAAAGGCTTGAAATTATTCCCTACACATAATAATAATTATAATAATCATAATCATAATAATCATGTTAAAGCATAATAATAGCAAGACCCTAGGCATGATACTAACAAGATTAATAACAAACCCTAGCATGTTACTAAACAATAAAAATCAAAGTTTTAACCCTAGCTAACATGATACTAACAATCATAAATATTAGGAAGAACATAAAAGGCATCATACTTTTAATCATACTTGATATTAAATTTACCCTAAACATGATACTAGGAATCATAATAACAATCTAAGCATGATTTCTATATCATAATATCAATAAATCCATTAAAGTACTTACTTTGATGCCTCGTACCTCTTTCTAATAACAAAATACACACGTTAGTAACTTCAAGGAAAATAATAAACAATAATTAAACTAAATAATAGAAAGAGAGATTTGGGACCAAACCCTCAGAAATTAAACCTTTCACCTCTAGGGCGAAGGCAACTTCGAATATGGCTAGGTGTATCTAGATCTAATGAATGTGGAATTTTGTATTTGAGAGAAGCTAGTTTCGAAAAGAGAGAGAGGGAGAGAGAGAGAGTAATCAAGAAAATCTTGATGAGAGTTGGTGAATGAAAACGGAGTTTTTACGACGTTATTTATAAAGAAAATCAGCCGAAAAGATAAAATATCAAAACAGAGTTCTGACGTAAAAAACAGAGTTGGCGCCAAACGCTGACCTTAGCGCCAGGCGCCAAGTCTAGCGCCAGGCGCCAATCGTAGCGTCAGGCGCTATAGCTGGCATTTGGCGCTGACTCAGAAATACATGTGTTTTCTTAAAATTAGATAAAAATTGTCGTATAAGAGGATAAAATCGTATTTTCGTCAAAAACGTTCTTTGCTTCTGATTAAAACTCTAAAAAGTCAACAAAAGTCAATTTATCAATGCTAATTGAATTTGGAATGAAAAGAACCTTCTAGAAGAATTTAGAAGACTAAAACCATTCTTAATTGCATTAGGAATGATAAATCTATATTAGGCCCTCTCCTAGATCATTGGGCCGCATATAAGGCTCAAACCGTGCCCAGTTTAGTAAATTGGCCATAATTTCCTCAATATTCATCGGAATTGGGCTTATAATATATCGTTGGAAAACTCTTTTCAAGCCCCATCCAACTACACTACTGTTGGACCCATATCATGGACCAACCAAACTGGATTGACTGTTTTCTTAAAATAAGTTTTCAAAAACAGAAAGAAGAGAAAAAAAATTAAAACTATCCGCAACACTAGACTTTCCACACTTTCACTTCATTCGATTATGATTTGACGCGAAAGGGTACTCATCACTGGGTTTGGTCTTGGGGAGACAAAAATGGGTGTCTACAATACGCTTGTTTTTTTAAAATAAAGAAATACGAAGGGTTTTTAATTTGGACCACTAATTTACAAACCTTGCAGCAGAATTTTACGCTTCCCAGTGCACATATGAACGTCCATAACAAGCCCTATCCAATCATTGTCAGCTGCATTAATAAATAAGGACTAACTTTTTTGAGGGAATTTTAAGGGACTAAATTCTTTAACCTTAGGTACTCACTTATTTAACCCAAGGTACTCACTTTTTGGCCGGATTGTACCCTTGAGTACCCAAACGGTGAAAAAAAAAAGTGGGAGTACCAAAAGGTGAAAAAATTGTAAATGTTAGTACCCAAATTTGTACTTTCTCTGTTTTATATTTTCCCGAAAAAAAATTACTACTTCCTCTGTTTTTTTTATACTTGCAATACTTTTTTTTTCACGCTTGTCGATGCATGTTTTGAATCGTTAATATATTTGATTACCAATATGTAAAAATTATAAATTTTAGAATTAAAATTGTACAAATCAAGACGAATATAATAAGATCCCACATGACTATATTTTTATTTATGTATAAATCATCAAAGTCAATCAAAGTACAACGCATGAATAGTGTTTTCCAAAAAAAAAAAAAAACACATGAATAGTGTAAAAGTCAAATTGTTGCAACTATTAAAAAAAAACGAAGGAAATATATATTATTATTGCATATAACTAATTTAAGCTATTGGTTTCAAATTTGGTTAGTAGATATTGTTGCATGATATTTATAGTTACCAATTAATTTGAAAGAAGGTACCAATAATTATAGGCTAAAAATATCGATATCATAGTTTAAAAAAAAATAAAAAAAATAAGGCCAAAATTATCGTATCTTAGGGGAAAAAAATTAGGCCAAAATATAGAATACTTTAAACTTGATTATTTTTAAAAAAAAAAAAATTGAAGAAAATTATTTAACAAACTGTTATGAAAATATTGTGTGGATATCCATTATCCTCTTTGTACGTTTCCAGAATATTCTAGATCTAGGGTTTATTCTTATCTAATTAAACCCTACTTATAATATTCTATGTATATATATACCCCTATCATATGGAATAATATGAACAGATTAATTCTCTCTCAATCTCTCATCTTCCCCCCTTATTTCACAACACGTTAACAGCACCAAAACTCAATATGTAAATTCTATTGTTGATTTCTTAGGTTAATGATTAATTCATTGTATACTGAATGTGCTAAATTATACTCATTATTATCTTGTTGTGTCGCATCTTGGGAATAAATTAGAAGGAGATTAATCTTGATCATGGATTTTGATCTTTTTAATAATGAAATCACACGTTTCAAGAATGTCATATCATTCCCAATCCTCATTAATTAATTTGGGTCTAGTACAAGGAGTCTCATAATATTAATAATTTGGAATGTTAATGGTAGTGCCGCTTTATTTAATTACAAAGAACTGCTCGTATTATTTTTTGGTTGCATTGGTTTGTTTATCTTGAATCATCTTTCTCATATATCCATAATATAATAGATTAGCCTTAATCAATGGCTATACTTTATTTTCTTTTCATTGACGTTTTCATGAGTTACAGGCTAGCAGATGACGTTGACAACATGAAGTTGACGATAAGACTGTTTTTATGGTGGGAAAGGTTTTGATATCAGGAAAGTTCATTCTCAACTATCCTGTTATTGTTAATTTTAAACCTTTACATAATATGTTTATATTGTTTCCCAAATTTTCGTATTTTTATTATTCCTAGAGTTCAATGAGCAATTTGGGAATAGTTGGATTTGATGCAGAAAATAACTAATTAGTAGTTTTGTTTTGACTATGAGTTTTGTTTAGTTTGAATCTAAAAGGGTATTTAGAATTATTATTGGTGTTAATTTTATGAACGTATGGTTTTTATGAACTTGTATTACATATATTTGCTAGATTTTGGTATTACTTTTCCTATCCGTAGTAAATGAGTTTGGTTATTTCTCTATGCTTCATAGCAAATATGAATGGTTTGATTTAGCAATTATTAACCCATATAATTTGTTTGTGAAATCCTATGTCTAATGCCTTGAATGTTTGTACGAAGTAAGCCTAAGACACATGTGAAACTATTTATAATTTATGTATTGAATTATGTTTTTATATTTCAAGTATGATATGAAACATGTGGTTTTCCACTAACGTGAACGTGTTAATTTTGGTTGCTTATGTGTTTGTTTCTATTTTCTAATTAAGCTTTATCAGGCAATATATTGATATAATTGATCCGACAGTATAGTTGATTCAATCGATTCAGGTATATTTTTATTAAAGCGTGAAGTAGTAGGTTTTCATATTTTTACCTTCTCATTCAATTATAGTATTATGTACCTACTTGAAGTTAGATTATTGGAATGAATGTAAATTGAATATGATGTGCGGACCTAAAGTTTCTTATATTTATAAAGAGTATTCACACACATAGACTTAAAGTTCCTAGCTTGAACGCAACATAAAAGAAATGTGAATGATCTACAAAGCTAAAGCATGTTTCTTAGACATCCACTACATACTAACGTGATTCTATAAACACAATGTCATGTTTACTTATGTTTACTTATGTTTCCAAAGATCAATTTTAATTTGGCTAGTATAGTTGAGTGGATCGAATAAGGTATGTTTTGATTAAAGCTCGAACTGATTATGTCATGTCTTATTTTTACCTTCTCTTTTTGAAAAATGTAGATGGATTGGTATATATTCTCGTACATATAGACTTGAAGTTCTTTAATTAATTAAATATATAGCAAAAAGTGTGTTATGAGTTCAAGTAATTAAACATGACATTGTGAGAATTGAAACTATACATAATCAACGTTTTATTATGCCCATAAATATAAGAAGTTTTTTTTTTTTTTTTTTTTTTTTTTTTTTTTTTTTTTTTTTTAAGATGAATGTAATTGAGCATGAGAAACATGATAAGTGTTCTATAAGTATAATTTTATATAAGCATGTTTTTGCTAAAAGGAACACTTTACTTGATACATGACATTGCCAAAATAATTTATGGCTTAAAAGTTGCAAGGATTTTAAAGGTTGTTGGATTGATTCATTCCATACCCCCATTTGCAAGGATTAGGGGGAGATTGTATGTAACCCTTGCATATAAATAATAAAATATATTGATGGTCAGTTTGATACATACAATAACTTAAATATCAACGATTTATTTAATAGAAGTGACCACATGTTCATTAAATATTTTGAAATGATACCATCCTGAAGATGGATATAAACAAATGACATTTATCATATACTAGTTTTAAATGCTCTAATTTAAAATTGATGTCCTAAGAGTACAACATCAATTGTTGATGAACCTATAGCATGCCTGAAGCGTGATAAATCAATAGGTTCTAAAGATAATTAAGTATCTTTGAAAAGGAAAGGAGTCACTATTGACAATGACAAATTTGAGGAAGTGGTAAATATCATTACATTTCTAGAAGAAATCACTTTTAGTAAAGTTCATATGTTTCATGATTATATAAAAGACTCCAGAAGAGTATGAAATATCTAACAAGATTAACATGTATCAAGTTTATAGTTTAAACTCCAGTAAAGTATGAGTAATTATTGGATAAAATATTAATTGATTGTCTTGCCAATTGTATAAAGAAACACATGTTGGTGTTCTAAAATCACATGACATTCATGGCCATGCATATAGTAAGTTTAATAAAGTGATCACTAGTGTTGAAAACTGACCAGAGTTCAAATTTAGAGAAGTGATTGGATGTGATAATTAAATTAGGCCATCCGTGTTTAATAATAATTACCCGTAATGGAAACCTGAAGTTTCATTTGATAATGTGCTGACGCTTTCTCAATGTTAAATATATAAAATGAATTGAATGGCAAGACGTAACATTGAGATTGGGTTATATTTGGATTGTGAGTTATAATAATTTATATTGATGAAAATTTTAAGATTTAATATGTTTTGAGTTTTTTATATAAAGGAATAATGGCTGACCAGAAGTTCACCAATTAAAATAACTTATATATTATTTTCAACTATCAAGTGATTAGAAGCTCACTAAATATACTATTTAAGTCTTTAAAGATCCAGAAGATCATCACCAACTAGAATTACGAGCAAGTGATTTATGCTTGTATAACAATTCTTTTGATTGGGGTTATTATATATCAGCACATATGAAATAAGAGAAGAAAGAAAAACGTACAACTGCACAACATATGTCTCCCCATTGACATTGATCTCCAGAAGAGAAAATATTATTGAAAATTTAATAATAAATACACATGAAATATAAAGTTAATGAATAAATAATTCTTTATTGAAATTGTTCTCCAGAAGAGATAAATTTTGATTGTGATCCTCCTAATCAAGTGAATTTTATTAATGCAAATTTGTCTACTAAGTTGGTATATAATAAGATGCCCATATAAATGAGATATTTTACCAACTTAGGGGAGAAGAACGAATTAGCAAAAGTTGGAAAAATTAATTAAAATAAATAAATAATAAATATGATCCCTATAATGGTAGTTTGAAAAGATATATATATATTCCAACTTTTGTATATAAATTATCAAGATATGTTGTACATTTATGATTTGATTTGTATTCAGTTATGACTCATGTTGCATAGCGTTGAAGATACATTTATTTGGTCATATTAATTATGTGTATACATTGAGATAAAATCTTGCCAATTGTACTTGAATCACTACACCTGAAGTGTAGGTTGTATATGATCGGTTCCAAAATAAAGATATGTTTAATAGATATGATATTTGGCAAGATAGTGCAGTTGACACTAATAGTGTAATAGTATATAAATACCATAGTGTATGAAATACCCTAAAAGTGGTATAGTTATCTGAATTATTATAATAGATGGCCTATGATGTAAGAAAAAATTATGATGGTACCAATGAGAAATGTATTCAGATATCATAGTAAAATAGCATGCGGAATGTAAGTTAAAGGAATTTTATGATACCGGTACATAATGGAACCGATGAATAATATGCATATGCATAATGGAATATATGTACATTTTGATGTCGACATAATGATAATGATCATAAGTTTATCATGGACCCAAAATCCAAAGAAATATGGATTTTTAAAATCCACACTGTACAGTGTCTTGCATTATTTCGAGTCCTATGTATGTTCATATATATGCATGTGTGAGTCATAGGTTACTAGATTATTCATTGCATATGTTCGAAGTTGTTATATGCATTACTCATTGTATAATTTGTTTAATATGTTATCCTGTTTTATATATCTCATATTGCATATATTGATGACACTTATTTAATTGCACGTTATGAATCATGTAAAAAGAGTTTCTGAAGAACTTATATACGACGTATTTAAATATCCAGCCCTACAAAGTTTATCTCCTGAATAATGCAATTACTATCAAACTCTTGAAAAGTCTATGTGAGTAAATCATTGACATCTCAACCTACCTGAAGTTTGAGCATATAAGTGTTAGTAATGAGAATTACTATTTGTATATGAAAGAGAACTATCGTGTTAATTATAAATATTCTAAAGAATCAACAAGATACTTATGTGTGAGACTGTTTTATCATGGTCTAGAAGAACCATGATCAATGTATATAATTACATGTTGTAGACACCCATTTGTGTCTCCCCAAAACCAAACCTGGTGATGAGTACCTTTCACGTCGAGTCATAATCGAATGAAGCGAAAGTGTGGAAAGGTCTAGTGTTGCGGAAAGTTTTATTTTCTTTTCTCTTCTCCCTGATTTTGAAAACTTTATTTTAAGAAAACAGTCAATCCAGTTTGGTTGGTCCATGATATGGGTCCAATAGTGGTGTAGTTGGATGGGGCTTGCAAAGACCTTTCCAACGATATATTATAAGCCCAATTCCGATGAATATTGAGGAAGTTATGGCCAATTTACTAAACTGGGCCCGGTTTGAGCTTTATGTACGGCCCAATGATCTAGGGGAGGGCCTAATATGATTTATCATTCCTAATGCAATTAGGAATGGTTTTAGTCTTCTAGAATCTTCTAGAAGGTTCTTTTCATTCCTAATTCGATTAGGACTTTTCAGAGTTTTAGTTAAGATCAAATAGCATTTTCGAAGAAATTATATTATTTTATCTTCCAGTACGGTAAATTTATCAGATTTTCGAAAATGCGTTGAAATCCAGTTTGGCGTCCAACCCCAGGCCTTGGCGCCTGGAACCAGGCTTGGCGCCAGACGCTAGCCATTGGCGCCTGGCGCTAGCCACTGGTGCCTGGCGCCAGTTAGCCAGGGTTGGCGCCAATGCTGTTTTGCGATCGTCAGACTCTGTTTTGTTAAATTATCTTTTTTTGGATGATTTTCTCTATAAATATCGTATTAAAAACTCCGTTTTCATTCACGAATTCTCATCAACAATTAGTTTTAATTAGCTTTCCTCTACAATTCATTCATCATCTTTCATCGATTCTTAATTAAAAACATTCTTTCTTTTAGCATTCTTTTCATTCTTTCTTGCTTTTTCATATAAAATTCCGCATTCACAAGATCTAGAAACACCTAGCCATATTCGAAGTTGCCTTCGCCCTAGACGTGAGAGGTTTAATTTCTGAGGGTTTGGTCCCAAATCTCTCTATTTCAATTATTTAATTTAATTGTTTTGATTATTATTTTCCTTGAAGTTACTAACGCGTGTATTTTGTTATTAGAAAGAGGTACGAGGCATCCAAGTAAGTGCTTTAATTGATTAATTGATATTATGATGTAGATATCATGCTTAGATTGTTATTTTGATTCCTAGTATCATGTCTAGGGTAACTTTAATATCAAGTATGATTAAAAGTACGATGCTTCCTATTTTCTTCTTAATATTTATGATTGTTAGTATCATGTTAGGGCTAAAGATTTGATTTTTATCGCTTAGTGACATGCTAGGGTTTGTTATTAATCTTGTTAGTATCATGCCTAGGATCTTGCTAAGCTTTAACATGATTATGATTATGATTGATATTATTATTATTCATGATGTTGATTATTTTATTATGTTGCTTGATATGTATTATATTTTATATTGTTATTGCTTGATCACCTTTTATTGCATGTTTAAAGGGAATTGGTACTTGTAACCACGCTTAATAAGATATTTAATAATCTTGTTAGGTTAATTGTGATTATAATTCAAGTGATCGCCAATAATAGTTTATTTGTGCATTAATGTTCAACCAACATAGATTAAACAGGTTTAGGGTTAATCCTATTGATTGCATGTTAGTTAGAAAGCGCACATGAATACGAGCAGAATAAAGTAGAGGCCTATTATTAGGGCATGTTCAATCTCTTTTAGGTTGGATTTGTACCATCATCCCCGAACCCTTATTTGGTTCATGACCTTATGGAGTTGACGATCTCTTGGATCGTTAAGGGGTGTAACCTTCACCTCGTGAATGGTTTACAAGTTCCTTAAAAACTTGTTGGCGACTCTTTTGCTCTATCTTCTTCCCTTTTGGACGCCACCGTACTTTAGTGTATGATCACAGTGGGATTCGAGCTAGTGGGATTTTAAAGGCTTGAAATTATTCCCTACAGTTATTGGCGACTCCACTGGGGAGGATTTCTATTTTAATTCCTGAATTTGTTTCGACAATGATTTAGAATGAGTGGATGAGACTCGAAAAGTTCTAAGTATTTCATGTGCGTAATTTTGATTAACATTATTGTCATATGCATAAAAAGGCTCTCATTGGAAAGACCATCCGTAATGAGTAAAAAATATAGGATTTTACACGTAGGAAATTTGAGAAATGTCTTTCACAACTAGGACTGAAATAACACCACGCGAAACTGGAAGATTTTATTGAGCACAGAAAGCTGCTGAGGCATGTGGGAAGTAGCGTCAGGGGCCAGAGCTTGGCGCCAAACTTTTAGCCGTAGCGCCAGACGCCAGTATTGGCGCCAGGCGCTACAGTTAAAAGTTGGCGCCAGTCTCTGTTTGCTGGCGCTAATTTCCCCCAATACCGAGCCAGAAATATGCGTTCTAATTTCGACCGATTTTTCGTATTGTTTGCTCGATCTTACTTCCTGATTGAATTTTTTTTCTCACTTTTCTGAAACCCATATGTGTTCTACATATGGACATAACCGTCTGGGAATTCATGCTCTATCTACCCGATTGAACGCTCCTGGCAACAAAGGGTACATCTGAGATGTTGAATTCACCAAACCATGGAAGTGAGTTTTTTCCTAAAAACTCGCGGTGTCCCATCCACACGCGTTAACCCTTCACGGTTAGGCTTCTACGCGGTGCATCCGGACAATTAACCATGGACCCTATTGACTAAACCATATCCCGAACTTTAGAGAACTAGCTAGAGCCATGGTTAGGTTACGAACTCATTGCATCATATTGTGCCTACTTGACTAATTGTGCATTATTTGTTGTGCATATATATTCTATGTTTCTCTTAACCGTTTGTTGATTTGTGTTGAGACTAAAATTAATGACTTAAAGAACTTTTGCCTATTTAATTAATTAATTAATTAATTTGAGTCAATAAAGTTTTTTTTAATCGGAATTGACCTAGTACGACTTTAGGCATACCCCAGTTGACTAATAATACCGAAAACAGTCCCAGACCGAAGCTCCAATATTGGCGCCAAAGTCTGAGCTGTAGCGCCACTGTATAGTGTGTAGTGCCAGACATTAACTAAATTGTCTGGCGCCAATCACCATATTGTGACGCCAGTCCTGTCGCTTGGCCGACAGTTCGGATTATTTGTCGAGTCATCACCTAGGGTCTAATTAACCAGTTTGCTAATTAATTCGGTTAATTTTCGCTGTCAATAACACCTTGTCAAGTCATTAATCGAGTCTTGGTCACATAGTCTAGCCACATGGTCATGACACGAGGCTTAACATGTCACCTACACTCACTAGTCTTAGCACACACTTTGAGTACACATCACCATGACCATGTCTTAGGTTCATGCATGAGTCGGTTTTTTCCGTCATTTGAGTTGAGGGGGTACATTCTATTCTTAATTCTTCACATCCTTCCATCTAAATCTTCTTTCACATTCTTCCATCTTTCTTCACTTCTTCCATCCATGTGTGTTGAATCGAGTTTGAGTCAAGTGATTGACAAACAAAAAATGAGGATAATGATGAAACAATACAAGAGAAGAGGCGAGCTTCAACGACAAGATTTCGTGTCCTTTTTTTTTTTTTTTTTTTCTATTTCTTCTTCATTTTTTCCTTGCTCCAATAAGTCTAGCATAGGCACCTTTTCTTTTCTTTTAGAGTAATTTTATAGGATTTTTTCCCTTTTCTTTTTTAATAAAATGAGCATTTATTTCCTTGCATATGATCATCACATTGCATTGCATTAAAAAAAAAAAAAAAAAAATCCATGTCGAATTAAGCACAAGGTATACCAATGATTTGAGGCACCCCTTGTAGCCACATCATATCTTCTTTCACCTTTCAAATATGCAATCCTTTCTTCATAAACCACTTTGAGCCTCGTCTAACGATAGACCCTTCTTTTTTCAACCTACATCTACCTAACCTTGGGATGGGATGGCGTGCAACTTATGCAATTCTAAAGAAAGCTTGAGCAAATTCAAAAGATAGCAAAAGCAAAAAATAAATAAAAGTGTACAAAAGGGTAAGTGTTCCAATGTCTTTGATATGAAAGTATCTTCGATAAGAACACGTCTCAGATTGCGTCTCTTATCGAGTGCTCGGTACCGTGCCTGAGAAACATGAATTCCAAGTGAGTGATAGACCGCATGATCGGGATTGCCCACACTTATAAAAATAAAATAAATGCTAAAGCAAAAAGAGCTAAAAAGAGTAGAAACTCAAGCATAAAATTATAAAGATTCAAAAGCAAGGTTGCACACCTTGGGGGCTTATCTAGGGTCTTGAGCCTTTATCCCCTTCTTCTTCAAACCTTTAGCCTAACCACGTTACAACCCTTAAAAAGACCTTTTTTGAGGTATACACACTTGTGTGAGGTTCGGCTAGAGCTACGTTCGGCCTGATTCCTAACGGATACGTAGGCAACCTCACATCGAGGTGCGGCCGTAATAAACATGCATTCATATTTACATTCACACACTTACACCATGATCATATCAAGGAATCTCCAATGCTCATCCCTTTTCATTTAGAGCTAGATTTGGGGGCTTGATCCCTACATCATTAGCTTATCTAGCCTAAGAGTCACCACCATTTGACTCTTTTAATAAAAAATATCTTTTCACACACTTAGCTCTTGCGGCCTAACTTTAGTGTCACTATCACATACATCACGCATACATGACCAAATATATTTCCCTTAGGAACCCTTTGTCACGAAATCTTAACATAACGATGAAGCATGCCTTGTCACATCACTCATCACTCATAATTGTCATTACATAAAAGTATGAAGTGCTTAGCCTCCGTGCCTAAGATACCCAAATACTTTCATCATTGAGTCAACCATTGAGATAGCCTAGGATGGATTAATCCTTGAACCTTGAGAGATAGTATCAAACAATATTTGACTAAGCTCATTCAACATGCACCTTCAAAACTTCGATTCTTTTTCGCGTCTTTCCTTTTCGGGAGAAAGTCGGTACCCTCCACAAAATTGACGAAAATTTTTTGCTTTTTTGCATTTTTTCGAGTCGCACGATCACATTACAATGCACACACGATTCATGTACACATTGAGTCATGTCATATCATATCACTTTGATTTGAGTCTAACACATGTGTCAAACTCTTTGAGTCGAGTCAACCTCGAGTCAGTCGATCAACGAGTCAAGTTTATACCTTGAGTCGTGTCAAGTTATTGAGTCAAGCAACATTAAACCTTAGGTCAACCCTAAAATGGCTAAAGAAATTGGCAAAGTTCTATAGTCAAAAATAAATACAGGTGCAGCAGAACAGGGAAGACCCTACTCCAGCGCCTGGCGCCAGAAATATTTCAGCAACGACAAAGCTCGAAGCCTCTCAGAAAGGTGATTTCAACTTCATATAGCAATTTCGGGTTCCTTGGTACGCCAGTTAGCCCCTATAAGCAATTTGACATGATTAAGTAGTCAGTTTGATTACAATCACAATAAGGGGTCGACCTGATGAAAGATCGTCTCACTTAGCTTAAAGCGCCTAATCACGGAGACACCGACATACTGGTTTTAGCGAAAGCAAAGTTCAGGCGAGCTTTAGAAATCGACAAACGTTGGTCTTCGGAAATTTTTCTTCAGAACATTATCGCAACAAACATTCAAGCACCGAAGCTCTATTGTTCAGAGACGCGTGAACATTTCCATTAGAAGCTCTTTTGTTCAGAGACGCGTGGACATTTCATTCAAGCTCTTTTGTTCAGAAACGCGTGGACATTTCATTCAAGCTCTTTTGTTCAGAGACGCGTGGACAATCCTTTTCAAGCTCTTATCAAGCTCTTCGTTCAGAGAGGCGTGGACACATAATTCAGAAGATCATATAAAAAAGAAGCTCTTTGTTCAGAGACGAGTGAACATCGAAACAGCAAGGTGGCGTTCCCTAGATTGTGGAAAGTTGTCACAAACAACTGAAGGTAATTTCGGGCGAAGTTGTCTTCGATCATATTCCCTTAGGCATGGAAGATGATCATAATGCGGATGAGAATTATTTCAAGAGAAATAATTTTCGATAGTATTCCCTTGGACGTGGAATATTGTCAATGCGGATGAGAATTATTTCGAGAGAAATAATTTTCGATAGTATTCCCTTGGACGTGGAATATTATCAATGCGGATGGAGATTGTTTCAAGAGGAATAATCTTCGATGATGTTCCCTTGGACGTGGAATATTATCATAGCGGAGAGGATAGTTTTAGGCGAAGCAATCTTCTAATTTGGAAGCAGTTACGGGCGTAGCGGTTTTCAAGAGGGATGACATTCTCTAGCTTGTAGGATGTCATCAAAACAACAGTACAGCAGCAAAAATCGGTTACTTTCAGAGACGTGTGCTCGACGGTGCAAGATACGCGTTTCTTAACTCTTTTATCTGTTTAACTAATGCTAGTTTTGCAGGTATCGGCGTTATAAGATTGATTTAGGATCGCAGAACGTTCTGAATCATTCTCCGTCCCTATCGATACTTTGACTTTTGTTTTCGAAACTTGCGTTTCTCCAAACTCAGTCAAAGTGGGGGCTTCTGTAGACACCCATTTGTGTCTCCCCAAAACCAAACCCGGTGATGATTGCCTTTCACGTCGAGTCATAATCGAATGAAGCGAAAGTGTGGAAAAGTCTAGTGTTGCAGAAAGTTTTATTTTCTTTTCTCTTCTCCCTGATTTTGAAAACTTTATTTTAAGAAAACAGCCAATCCAGTTTGGTTGGTCCATGATATGGGTCCAATAGTGGTGTAGTTGGATGGGGCTTGCAAAGACCTTTCCAACGATATATTATAAGCCCAATTCCGATGAATATTGAGGAAGTTATGGCCAATTTACTAAACTGGGCCCGGTTTGAGCTTTATGTACGGCCCAATGATCTAGGGGAGGGCCTAATATGATTTATCATTCCTAATGCAATTAGGAATGGTTTTAGTCTTCTAGAATCTTCTAGAAGGTTCTTTTCATTCCTAATTCGATTAGGACTTTTCAGAGTTTTAGTTAAGATCAAATAGCATTTTCGAAGAAATTATATTATTTTATCTTCCAGTACGGTAAATTTATCAGATTTTCGAAAACGCGTTGAAATCCAGTTTGGCGTCCAACCCCAGGCCTTGGCGCCTGGAACCAGGCTTGGCGCCAGACGCTAGCCATTGGCGCCTGGCGCTAGCCACTGGTGCCTGGCGCCAGTTAGCCAGGGTTGGCGCCAATGCTGTTTTGCGATCGTCAGACTCTGTTTTGTTAAATTATCTTTTTTTGGATGATTTTCTCTATAAATATCGTATTAAAAACTCCGTTTTCATTCACGAATTCTCATCAACAATTAGTTTTAATTAGCTTTCCTCTACAATTCATTCATCATCTTTCATCGATTCTTAATTAAAAACATTCTTTCTTTTAGCATTCTTTTCATTCTTTCTTGCTTTTTCATATAAAATTCCGCATTCACAAGATCTAGAAACACCTAGCCATATTCGAAGTTGCCTTCGCCCTAGACGTGAGAGGTTTAATTTCTGAGGGTTTGGTCCCAAATCTCTCTATTTCAATTATTTAATTTAATTGTTTTGATTATTATTTTCCTTGAAGTTACTAACGCGTGTATTTTGTTATTAGAAAGAGGTAAGAGGCATCCAAGTAAGTGCTTTAATTGATTAATTGATATTATGATGTAGATATCATGCTTAGATTGTTATTTTGATTCCTAGTATCATGTCTAGGGTAACTTTAATATCAAGTATGATTAAAAGTACGATGCTTCCTATTTTCTTCCTAATATTTATGATTGTTAGTATCATGTTAGGGCTAAAGATTTGATTTTTATCGCTTAGTGACATGCTAGGGTTTGTTATTAATCTTGTTAGTATCATGCCTAGGATCTTGCTATGCTTTAACATGATTATGATTATGATTGATATTATTATTATTCATGATGTTGATTATTTTATTATGTTGCTTGATATGTATTATATTTTATATTGTTATTGCTTGATCACCTTTTATTGCATGTTTAAAGGGAATTGGTACTTGTAACCACGCTTAATAAGATATTTAATAATCTTGTTAGGTTAATTGTGATTATAATTCAAGTGATCGCCAATAATAGTTTATTTGTGCATTAATGTTCAACCAACATAGATTACACAGGTTTAGGGTTAATCCTATTGATTGCATGTTAGTTAGAAAGCGCACATGAATACGAGCAGAATAAAGTAGAGGTCTATTATTAGGGCAGGTTCAATCTCTTTTAGGTTGGATTTGTACCATCATCCCCGAACCCTTATTTGGTTCATGACCTTATGGAGTTGACGATCTCTTGGATCGTTAAGGGGTGTAACCTTCACCTCGTGAATGGTTTACAAGTTCCTTAAAAACTTGTTGGCGACTCTTAAGCTCTATCTTCTTCCCTTTTGGACGCCACCGTACTTTAGTGTATGATCACAGTGGGGTTCGAGCTAGTGGGATTTTAAAGGCTTGAAATTATTCCCTACACATGTGCTATATTATTATTTCATACAAGATTGAAAAATCAACATTAATAATATCATGGGTTGCCATATTATTATTAAGGAATATTTGATCAAATTATAATGATCATCAATTTCGATTATTCATGACCTCCAAAAGAAGGCATAAGTATAATAGTTAAGGCAACTTTGAACAGAGATTTTGAATGAAATGTGGACAACCACATGTATTATTGTTATAGGTTTGGTGATATGAAGACTCACTTGTTTGAGTAAAAATTTGAAGATTTGGAAGACTCGAAATTAAAATCAAGGAATGATATTATTCTCCGTCATGTGTGAAGACACTCAACTATATTGGATTCATTGCATTAGAAGACCTCAAGCTATACATTCATCAGGGGAGAAATTACGCGCTGCACTCTTTTTCCCTTAACCATGGTTTTTGTCCCATATTGGGTTTTCCTGGTAAGGTTTTTAACGAGGCAGCATTTCGAGCGTATTACGAAGAATGTTGTACTCTTTTTCCTTCATTAGGTTTTTATGCCACAGGGTTTTTCCTAATAAAATTTTAACGAGGCACAATCTTCGATAATGGTCATCCAAGGGAGAGTGTTATGAAAATATTGTATGGATATCCATTATCCTCTTTGTATGTTTCCAAAATATTCTAGATATAGGGTTTATTCTTATCTAAGCAAACCCTACTTATAATATTCTATGTATATATATTCCCCTATCATATGGAATAATATGAACAGATTAATTCTCTCTCAATCTCTCATCTTCCCCCCTTATTTCACAACACAAACTTGAATGTTGAATTTATAGGATTCCCTTTTTTTTAATTTATTTTTTTAAGAATGAATATGTTATATTTTTATAATGGAATAGCTAGGGAGTGGATGAATATGCTATACTTTATACACTTATATTGTTAGATAAGCTGTCACAAACTATGACATAGAATATCACAAGGCCAAAATAAAATAAAAATATAAAAATTTAATGTGAATGAACATATGATTAAGTAGCATGTCTTGTGTGAGCACTAACTAGCACCATAATAAGAATTTGTGATAAATATAACATACAACTAGTTCTTTATCAGAGCAACGGTCGGATATTGTGTATAGGTTTGGTATACATTTAGGGTCTCTTCACATTTACTTATTTCAGTTCAGTTCAGTTCAGTTCAGCTCTAATCAGTTCAATTCATTTCAGTTCAGTTCAGCTCTAATCAGTTTAATATGTTCAGTTCAATTCAACTCAATTCAATAAATTTGAACAGACCCTTAGTCATTTAGATATATATTACTTTATCAAATTATTATAGATGAGACACGTTAATATAGGATATCTCCATATATTTTTGTAGTTTACTATCAATTCATGAATATAAAATTGAGTTGGAATCCCTTTTTTTAAGTAGGAAATGAACAATTCAATTTTATAAATTAACGAATGCAAATTAAGGGAATATAATATATTTTCTAATCTTAATATGTAAATAAAGTTAATTAGTTTGATAATTTTCTATTTGGAACAATAAATTCAGTGGAACTGATTTGGAAATTTGAAGGGTAGAAAATCACTAATATACTATGATTTCACGTTGTTCGTTGTTTTTTTATCTTTTTAAATCAGTAATCTCACTTTTTTTATTAATTTATAAAGCAAAGAAAAATAAATTTTATTCTAAGTAGTTGTGATTGTTATATTTTTTTGGGTTGTTTCGGTTGTAGATTTTTTGGCGAAATTTTTTTTAGGAAATTTTAGATTTTAACACCACACAAAAATCCGAAAATGGTTTTTAACACCTCCATAAAAAAAAAAAAAATTGATTTTAACACAACACAAACTAACAAAAAATTGGTATTACCACCACTTAACGGATTCCGTCCAAAAATTCCGTTAAGTGGGGTCCTCAGTGACACGTGTCACCATTTTAGTTGTTTAAAAAAAAATTTAAAATTTTTTTTAAAAATTAAAAAAAAAATAAAAAAACCCTAAAACTACCCCAGCCACCCCAGCCCCACCACCGCCGCCAACCACAAACCTACTCCTTCCCTCCCCGAAATCACCACCGGCCGCGACGCCTTCACACCCCAACCCAGATGAACCCTCCCCCTCCCTTTCCCGCAATGGCTTCGCCCCCAAAAACGACCAAACCTAAAATCTCCTTCCCCAATACGGTCGCGATTCCGGCCACAATTGGACGAAATCGGCCGGTTTTGGGGTTGAGTTGCCTTAATCGGTCGATTTCGACCATTTTTGGCCAGAATCGTGACCGTATGTATTAGAAAAGGAGGGTTTTGGGTTAGGTGGTTTTTGGGGGCGAAGCGGTTGCGGGAAAGGGAGGGGGAGGTTTCAGCTAGGTTGGGTGAGCGAAGGTGTCGCTGGTGGTGGTTTTTGGGAGGGCAGGGATGGGTGGGTGGTTAGGTGGTGGTGGCGCGGCGGCGGGGCTGGGTAGTTTTAGGTCTTTTTTTTTTTTGGCCAATAAGAAAGCGACACGTGGCACTTAACTGATTCCGTTTAGGAATCCGTAAAGTGGTGGTAATACCCATTTTTTGTTAGTTTGGGTGGTGTTAAAATCAAATTTTTTTTTTAATTTTTTTTTATGGAGGTGTTAAAAACCATTTTCGGGTTTTTATATGGTGTTAAAATCTAAAATTTTCTTTTTTTTTTTAATGTGGACGTGACACTTATACTTTTGGGATAACTGTGGTGATTACTTTAGTATATAGTACTAGTATATCCCCGTGAAAATGCACAGATTTATAATAATAAGACTTAAAAATAATAAAGTCAATTAAAATGGACTTAGTTTAAATGAAAGACTTATATATAACATTTTTTTTTTTTGAATTTGAATTCATATCCTTAAAATTCTCTTGTTAGATACATTATTTTAAATATTTTATAAATTATTGTAAGTTTTTATTCATTAAAATTTTTTATCATGTTATTTTATAAGGAAAAAAAAAGAAATTAAAAAAAAAAAGCTAAAAAATATTTTTTTGGGAAATTTTTTGTTGTGAATGTGACATGTGCACTTAAGGGATAAATCTAGTGATTATTTTAGTATATAGTATAGATGTCTTACAAAAAATATAACATGTGACTTTTTTATTTTATTTTAAAGGCAAGCAAAAGTACGTTGTGAATCATTGGCAATATTATTAATTATAAGATGAAAATTTGAGTTCCCTCTAGGTTTTCTCCTTGGCAGGGTGTTTTGGTTCCCTCTCAGGTTTCTCCCTTGGGGGATTTTCTAGCCTCCATTGCTAGATTTTTTTATACTTTTTTTTTTTTTGAAGGTTTTCCTTTTTTCTCTTTCTCTTTCATCTCTTTTCTTCTGGAGTTTTAGTCTTAATTATAAATTTTTATTATAGGGGTATCTACTAGTGTTTTATTGGTGGTAATTAAGCCCCAAAAAACCTTATAATTGCTTTTAATAATTGGATCCCATATCTATGATGGTATTTTATCTTATTAGGTTTAATTTCTTTGTTTGTTCGTCTCCCAAAGATTGAAGATTTATGGTTTCACAATATAATCTCGAGAAGCTAAGTATATATCTAGAGGCCATATGAGTTTTTTCACCCAAACAACTATTAATCTGTGAATCTCAAGTTGAATCAGTGTTAACTCACAGATTGTATTGCTTTGGATGAAGATTTTTATTAAGGCGATCATTAATTGAATATGCAATGTAACTAGAATTATTAGAATTAATGAAATCCTTTTTCTTCTTGCCAAATATATATATATATATATATATATATATATATATATATATATATATATATATATATATATATATATATATATATATATATATATATATATATATATATATATATATATATATATATATAGAATTGATATTTGATTCAATCTCAAACTTCGATGGTACATGCATAATTTTTTTATACAAGCTAAGAGATACACACTCAATATAAAGAAATCTATCATGCTCGGTTACCTTTTTTTTTTCGAAATGTTATCCTCCTTATTTTTTTTTAGGAAATCCTTATTCTCATATAATAAAAAATAAATATAAGTGGGTTTAAAAATTATTGATAAAAAAAATAATACTTATTAAAAAAATATATACTTCCTCCTTTTTAATGGTTACAACACTTTTCAAAAATGGAAATGACATAATACTTGCAAGTTGCAACATATTATAACTGGAAAATTATCTTGGAATAAAGTTGTACTCCGTACTATTTTACTTATTTAAAGCACATGACTCACTAAATTATACTCCTAACAACCTTTCACCACATTATAAAGTATAATAAATCATGTAAACCTCACATTTTTTATATACCGTGAAAAAGTGTGTTACAACTTGTAACTATTAAAAACAGAGGAAGTATGTTGATGAAGTCAAGCTAAACAACTTCTTTTTAAAAGAGGTAAAACAAAAAAGTATGGCAGATTTTTTTTTTTCATTTATCATTTATATATTAGTATACTCAAAATAGTTATAACTTCCGTTCAACAAAAAAAAAAAAAAAAAAAAAAAAAAAAAAGAATTTAGAACTAAAGAATGAGAAATAGCTCAAGTGGTTAGAGCCTTTCTCCCGATGCTAGGAACGGGATTGATTTTAGTATTGTGGCAAGTGTGCAATCCGACAACTAAAGGTCTATTCCACATCACTGTGCGTTAAGGAAGACGGAAAAAACCTAATTTTGTATATCGAATCGAAAGCTGGTGTGTCATCCCAAAAATTAGTAGGAAAACTATTGTATACACCTGGTTTACACTCATATTAGTGTACATCGAGTAGTATAAGAATAACTTTTTACTACAGCTGTCAAAAACCGACCCGAACTGGTGACTTCGAACTGTTCCAAAAAGGAACCGAACCGTTAACAACTCGTTATGTTATAACCGTAAACTGACCCGACCCGATTTTTTAAAACCTGAAACTGAACCGATCCAAATGTTTGAAAACTGTTAAGAAACCGTACCCGTTTTCAAGCGAACCGATGCAACCCAAAACCGAGAACAACCCGAACCGAGTACTGCCGAACCCGATAGTAACCCGACCTAGTGTAAACCGAAACTGTTAAAATCCGACAAAAACCCGATTAACCCGAACCGTTTATAACCCGTAACCGGTTATGACCTAACCGTTTACAACCTGTAACCGGTTACGACCGAACCGTTTACAACCTGTAACCGGTTATGACCGAACTGTTTACAACCTGTGACCGATTATGACCGATCAATTTATAACCCATAACCTATTATGACCAAATCATTAACCCTATATAGATTCCTTTTATGAGTAGGTGATGAACCGTGAAATTAAAGTTGAAATTGAAGGAGAGTTGAAGAGGGATAACCGTGATTATAGGGTTTGAATGAAAAAAATTGAAGCAGAGTTGAAGTTTGCTGATTTTGATTAGGTTTCATTATTGGTGATTTTGGGAAGGTTTTTTTTTTTTTTTTTTTTTTTTTTTTAAAGGTATTTTGGGAAGATGAATAAGGCCATTGGATTAAAGATGGGTTTAATCAGCGGTTGTGAGGGTGTTTTGATGAGGGGAATGGATTCTAATCCGTGTTTTTATCGAGTGGCCAATGAGAATTATAACTCAATAGTTAATACTATTAAAGAGATTATAACTAACTAACTAACTATTACTAGCTTACTGTTATTGTAACTTACTAACTTGCTGGTTAAAACAAAACACAAATTCAAGTCTACAACTAATAAAATTAAAGTATAAATTATAATTATTACTATAAGTATATAACGTGTTTAAAACCTGACCATTGCAAGTTTACAACTCAATTCGTTCTAATTCATTACTCGATCAATGTAATTTGTTTAAAGTCGTTAAACCTTAATTTATTCAATTTTGACATGTTTAATACATTTTAATATTTTATGAGCCGATAAGTCCATTATCTATATGACCCGACTTGATTATGACTTGAGTCAATTGACTCGTTTCAACTCATTATACGATTAACCCAACTTATTTATAACTCATATTAATTAACCGAACATATTTATGATCTGAACCAAATTTCAACTTGTTCTAATTTTCGTTACCTATTTAACCTAACTTGTTTAACTCATAACTCGATTTTAATTTGATCTGATTTGAATTCGTGTATGAGTCGTAACCTAAGTCATTTGATTTGAATTCGTGTATGAGTATAAATGTATGAGTCATAACTTGTTATACGTACAATATGACCTAATAAACCCAATTCTTTATAACCTGCTCAATTATATCCTAATTCATTTGATTTGTTTAACTCAATATTCAATCAACCCAGCTTGTTTTGTGACCCTTATTAATAAATTGTGACTTTGAGAGTTAGGATTTTACCCAATTCTTCATAACCTGCTCAATTATATCCTAACTCACTTGATTTGTTTAACTCACTATTCAATCAACCCAAGTTGTTTTATGACCCTTATTAATTAATTGTGACTTTGTGAGTTAGGATTTTACCCAATTTGTTTTGAACCACAACTCGTTTTTAAATCGACTGAGTTCAACCGGAACCGATTATGACCTGAACCGACTATAATCCGACCCTATTAGGACCCGATCTGTTTTGACTCGAAAATCGTTCTAAATTGGAAAACCCTGTTTTCAAACTGAGCAAGTTAAACCCGAACCGATTACAACCCGACCCGATTAGGACCCGATCTGTTTTGACCCGAAACCCGCTTAAAACCGAAAAAATCCGTTTTCAAACTGTTGAGTTCAACCTGAACCAATTATGACCCGAACTGATTACAAACCGATCTGATTAGAACCGGACCCGAATAGAAACCGTAGTTAAAAAAACCCAAACCGAACTGACCCGATTTTATTTAAAACCGAACTGAATAGGCCCGTTAATTATTTAAACCCGTTATAAATCGACCTGTTACAAACCGAAAACTTATAAACCGAACCGAAAACCAAACCGTTAACCCGATTGACACCTCTACTTGTAACTAATTTTAGGGTAACTTTTTGCCATTTTTTAGATAACTTTAGACATAATACAATTTTTATATAAATAGACAACAAAAAAAGTTTTATAATGGTAATTTAATTACATTCAATCACTAACAATTGATTTTTTATCATTTAAAATGTGATTTTTTTTTACTAATAAAGCGTAGATAATTTTTATTTGTATCGAGTTACTTTTATGCATATTGGGGTAAATTTTGATCACTTTAGACTATCTTTATATTGGATGTACAATAAATATTGTACACCCGATTTTTTTTAAAGTATGTGAAATTAGTATTTCAAAAAGATATTTTTCACAAAAAAAAAGGTAAAATGATCGACGCTCGAGAAAAAGATAAGATACATAACAAATATATAACAAATAATATACTCGTAACCATTTACCACAGATTTCGGAGACTAATTCATTAGGGTTTAAGCAAAAACTATATCTTAGCCATCTTCTGTCTCCTACAAATGGCAATGTCGTCAATGAAGTTTTCGAAACGAGATCGAATTTCGACATTACCAGAAGAATTAAAGCAACGTATACTATCTTTGTTACCTTGCAAAGAAGTTATTAAAACAACTATTTGGTCGTCGAATTGGAGGTATGTTTGGCTCAACTTACCTACGCTATCATTCGATGAATCAATCGTTGTTAAGAAAATTGAATTTCAAAAAATTGTCGATTTAGTAAAGTTCAAAAGTTTTCTTAAGATAGAAGCTAAGAAGTTAAGAGGGTTTATATTGTTATTTTTGGACTTCCTTGAACGTACAAATATTCATAGAGAAGATAGAGAAAAATGTATGCGAAACACAACTACACAAGTACTAGATCTTTACTTATGTACACAACCGGAATTCTACCCACGAATCGTATCGTTTTTTAAACAATTGAAGGTGAAGGAATTACATCTTGCCTTAAATTTCGGGTTTTTAAAAAACGAAGAGGATACGAAGTTTTTGGAATCTATAGGTGATCTTCAAGAATTAATAAGTTTAAGTTTATTTATTGGGCGGTCCAGTAAACTAACGAGTCCGTTACGACTTCCTTCGTGTCTTCGAAACCTTAGTCTTGATAATGTGGAAATACATATTTTGGTGCTTAAGAATCTATTTGATTCGAATTCTTGTATCGAGAGCTTGTGCTTTAGTCAATGCTCGGGTTTTACGACACTCAAAGTTTACGGGCTTCCTAAATTGAAGATACTCAAGGTTGAATATAACAAAGATTTAATTCATCTTGAAATAGATTTACTACCTAGTCTTTGCTCATTGTATTATTTTTCGAAAATTAATCAAAGAGCGAAGTTATTGGTTTCGAAGTCTATTTCCCTTAATAGATTGAAGTTATTTAATTATGATTTGCAAGAACAATTTGGGAATTCCATGGATAATCTTGTGGTATTAGAGATGGAATTTTGCAAAAATATACACGCTTTTAATGTCGAAAAGTGTAAGAATTTGACGACATTAATTTTGAATGGTTGTGAAATTTATGATGATTGTCTTGATATGTTTATAGAGACACTTCCAAGCATCAAACATTTGGCTATACAGCATTGTGATCTATTGGAAAATATAAAAATTTCGCGTAATAATCTTCAAATCTTGGTTTTACAAGGGTGCATTATGTTGCATAGAGTTGAAATCAATTGTCCAAACCTTAATCGTTTTACTCATGTCAACTTTGATAACTTGATTGTCCTCCCGTCGATGACTCCATTCCCTCCTACGAAAGTTGAACTTTGGCTTCCTTATCGGCGAAAACATAGCGCAGCGTATGCCAACCTTCTTGAATTGTTAAAAAGAATTAGAAATTGCAAAATGTTGATCTTTGGAGCATATTACATTGAGGTAATCTCTAGTCTCTCTTTCAAGTACTTTTAAGATTTAACCTTTTGAGTGTCATATATGAATATAGTTCTAACGAAAGAATAGTTGTGTTGTGTTGTTTTGTGTTTTTTTTTTTTTTTTGCAAAGGATTTGATGATTTTATGGAGAATGAGGGAAAGCTCTTGCCCACCACTTCATGAAGTGAAACATTTAAAAGTCAAAGTGATTGAAAAGAGGGCATCTCAATCTTTAGCTAAATATGTGGAAGCTTTACTTTGGTTATTTCCTCAACTAATAACGATGCAATTCAAATGTTCTGACCCTTCATCTAGCATATCCTTCAAGGTATGTACAACCTTCTCTATGATCTCTTTATAGTTAATTGCGGATTGTTATCGAAAATAGATTCTTGTTCATAAAGAGACCCTTAAAAAACCTACACTACTACCTTCGTTACATGAAAAAGACTTGTGTGAACTTGGTTAACAATAATATTGCCTAATACGCACGCAAATAAAGTTGTATTGAGCATAAGTTTAACATATTATATTGATCTTTATTTAAACTCGTGTGACCTTTAATATCATCGTGAAGATGAAATACATATTTGTAAAACCAATGCTGTGTTGAACATAGAAACCTCAATTTTAGCATAATGACCTTTTTATATGATCGTTCACAATAAATTAATGTGAACCAGGTTATTTATGTGCAACTTTTGAGTTTTTTATGTCTCACAAATAATAGTTAAAGTTCGTTGCACATAACATGTAACAGAGGTAGTAATAAGGATAAGCTTATATTTTATTGATATGTAACTATTGCATTCGAACAACCTTTTCATATGTCGATCTTGGAAAAAAAAATCTAAAATCCTTGTTGAAATATATCCTACAAAATAATACATGTAAGTGTCCCACATTGATAACAGTTGTGAGAGTCAAACACTTTATAAGGGGCTATTTCTCCTATTGTCATATGATTTTGTGACAAAACATCTATTGGATTTGTGAAGTGGACACTTTCTCCTGGTTACGGGAGCGGTCTAGACCCATATTTAACAATCATTAACCCTTTTCCTCATACATAAACTACGAATAGTGATCAAATATAGTTTTTAATAGTGTCAAAAGCTAAATTGAAGTGTTAAGAAATTGTATATAATTTGGTTTAATTTTTACATTTTTGTGTTGTGTACATGAAAGAATTAATCTTTGAGTTTCTACTAACCTATCTTATTTATACCGAATTTTTTTGGGTTGCATTTCAGTTCAATTATAAATTGTCAACACCGTTAGATGGAAAAATTTGTGCTTGTTATGGATCAGCCTCTATCCGATGTTGGAGGCATTCAATTGATAGTTTTGTACTCCAAGAGAAAAAAGGATTTAAAGATGATTATTCTCTAGAACAATATTTTAGTAGGGTAATACAATGATTCGATTGTTATGAATTTGGTGCAATACTAAAGCTTGCTTTTATTTATAAGACAATACAAGCTTTTTGAGGTTCAAGTTTAACTGATGCTTCTAAGTTCTTATTATCGGACTGTAATACAAGATCTAAAGGGAGGTTCGCGTTTAACAGATCGAACACCTAAGGTGCATCCGATTGAAATAACTACTTATGTTCTTTGAGGTTTGAAATTTACATTTTCTTTGGTTCGAAAAATATGTTTTATGGTGTTGAAAGAGATTTTCTATTTGGAAAAATGAACATGTAATGTTTTGTGATTTTTTCAGGTTTGAACTAAATGTTCTATGACTTGGGAGTGAAGATTAAACAAGTATCTATATCTATACTTATATATTAAAAAAGCGTTCCTAAAAACGTTTATGTGCCACGTGTGCCACGTCACTACTCAATATCCCATGATATTTATGGCAATGCTAATTAAAAATGCATATAAAGAGGTTTGAACTACTAATCTCATGGAATGAACACCACACGCCTTACCATCTCAACTACCAATCATTTATAACACCAATGTTAGTATTGATAGATTAGTCAAAAATGTGTATGTCTATAACACCAATCTTATCTTTTGTTAATTTTACTAATAAACATTAAAAATATTAATTATTAAACTTGTGCATTGACTCACATATGTATCCGTTGAATTGATACACTTATTCAAAAAGTATGAAGAAAGTATTAGTGAAAAGCTTACAAAGACTTTATAATTGTTACTAACCAAACTTTGCAGTGTTTAGCGGCGTGGATAGACCCATGGCAATTCCATGTGACACCCTAATATCAATAACAAGCATAGTGCCCGTGCAATGCACGGTGTAATTCGTTTACTATTAAAGGACTTGGTTACTAATGGTCAATAAAAAAAATTAAAGGAACGTTATTTGAATAGTATTTTATGTTATTTGAATTTCTTTTAATTTTTTATAATGTTATTTTATTAATTGAAAAATAATTGAATAATACTCCACATAGCTATATAAGAAGTGGACTAATTTATTTATATCTCCCGTTGAGAAAAAACTAAAATTTTCTAATCATACCATCCGCATCAATAGTTACAATCTATATATACATGTTTTATTTACCCATCACACTCATTAAATCTATAGACACAATAATAACCTTATATTTGATCTATCAGAACATATGTTTTCCTAAGTTAACCATTGTGTCAAAAACTATATATTATATAATAGTCACATATATAACCAACAACTGATTAAATATAGTATACAACACAAATACATCGTATATAGGTATGGATACTGATAATTTTATATAAATAAAATATACAAAGTATATATTACTAAGATTTATCCCTACCTTAATTATAAAAAGGTTAACAAAACTCTTATAATAGTGCATGGACATTTATATATCTAAAAATGTTCTTTTTACATATATTTTCCCCCATTTAATTTTAAAAGCCTTAAAATTATATCTTGAATTCGCTAAATTGATTTTAAAGGTTATGTTTATTTCAATATTTAAAGTCATTTACTATTTTCATTTCCTTTTGTTTTAATTTTTCTATTTAGAATTTATTAGACTATTAGGTTTCAAGATCGAAGCCAATATCTTTTTACCGTACAATCACTAAATCAAAGTCGCTCAACTAAAGTTTTGGACATTGCATAGCTACACAACATCCAACACATTTAATGATTACATGCAAATAATATTAATAAAACTACACATTCGATATAAGTTATTAAACAATTTAACTATATATACATTTTAATAGGTTTATATCTTTCATATTAACAAAAATATACAAATATTATTATTATATTTTGAAAAAAAAAATAGACTTTGGAGTTTTGTATACGATAGATAAAGGATAAGTTAATTCCTGTCATATATGCATTGAGTTTTGGGTGTTCTATCCGGTTCACCCTTTGGGCTAATCCAGATTTGAGGATCAGTTCTAGGTTATTAGGTTTCATTCCCCTTCCGATTGTTGTCACAGGGGAGCGAACACAGGTCTCCCTACCTAGTGTAGTCTCAATCACCACTACACCAACAACCAATTGGTGTAGTGGTGATTGAGACTACACTTGATATGGAGGACACGTGTTATAAAATATTCCAGTATATTATATACATATACTTTTTTATATTATAAAAAATATTATATACACATACTATTATAGTTAAAAGTATTATTATGTATAAAACAACATAAATTATTGCACATGATTGTTGTATATCTAGTATAGTACATGAGCAATGCATGATTTTTTAATCAAAATGTTAGTTTTTCTAAAAAAAATTCATAAGTAATAGCATTGTTTTATGCAAGAAAAACAAAAGGTCATTGTAAAACACATTGTGTAGAAAATGAAAGGCCGATTAAAATTAAATTTATGTTCAAGATTATGTATTTTTTTCCAAGACAACATTTCGACTCAACATTCAGTATTTGTCAAGGAGTACAACAAACGATAAAAGTAATTTTTACACAATTCCATGTGACACCCTAATATCAATAATGATGCTTTCACCATTAAAAATTAGTATTTGATCAAATTTATAAATTATATTTTATTATTCTTGCTTTTGCAACAGGAATATATATTTTGTTGATTTGTATTTGATTTATATGTACAAGTCAAGAGATACACGCTACGCGTGTACAATATAAGAAATTAGATGAAAAAAAATAATAAAGTGATTTTATATTTTATGGGGAGTGAGAACAGTTGAATATGTAAATTTATGTAGAAGAAAGGGAGCGGTTATTATTGGGTAGTTATGATAGGATTTATTTTATATTATTTATTTTTTTTTGTAATTTTGCAATTTGAAAAGGGTAATTTGGAAATAGTGAAATTTTTCACCCAAAAAGCCCTTTCACTTTATATATAGGATTTGTTTGTAATTAATGGCCTAAAGATAGCGTTTTATGTTTGCTAAGCTATTTCAAATTATTAGTCACCGTCATAAATAGATTAATTTGCACAAATATAATTATGAAACAAATTACAGATTTTATTATCAAGCGACTTAGGGCATGTTCGGCAAAATATAGCTGTGAAGGTAGTTGTGAGCTGTGGAGATAGCTGTGAGCTGTGGAGATAGCTGTTAGCTATCAACAAGCTATTAGCTGTGAAGGTAGCTGTGAGCTGTGGAGATAGCTGTGAGCTGTGGAGATAGCTGTTAGCTATCAACAAGCTATTAACTGTGAAAAAAGATAATTTAGGTATGATTGTTCGGTAAAGTAGTGGATGAGTAGTTGTTACATTTAAAAATCAATATTTTATTTTTAAAACTATACATTAAATTTTCAAAAGCTACTTCAAAAGCTACTTCTAACTTCAAAAGCTAATAATCCTAACTTTTAATAAAAGATACCTCCACCACTAAAAGCTACTTGAGCCATTACTTTGCCAAACACTCACATTTTTTGTTGGGTAGTGGTTTGACCAAGTCAAACCACTAAAAGCTACTCAAAAGCTAGCGCCGAACACGTTAATGTTCTATTTTCTCGTATAAGCTAGTGTTTTTATTTTTTATTTTTTTATTTTTATTTTTTTTATCTTCTCGTATAAGCTAGTTAGAATAGAGAAATACAAGTTAATAGGGACAAATACTCGTATAAGTTAGAATTTCCTCCTTCAATTCATCCCCATGAGGAACAGTGCAACACCATTGTTATTAAGATGAAGATGTCACCGCGAAGAAGATGAATTACCTAAAGGGTTAGTATGACCCTAATTTTACACTCTTTGCTACTAGGGTGTGTATTTTATCACCGCCGTGAAGTCATTGTGGTTAATAAAGAATGAACAAAAAGAGGAAAGCAACGAGACGAAGGGAAAAACTTTCGTGGTTGATCGCCGGGAAGACATATTGTGGTGGTTGTGCCTGACTGCCTGTGATGGAATTTGTGTGGTGCCTGTAATCGATTTCGGGTGGGGGTGATTTTTGTGAACTTGCAATGTTGATGCTATGAGTAGATCTGAAATTGAGAATATCATTTTTTTTGTTTTTACAAAGTGCTGATTAATGGGGGTGGCAGACCTGTTAATTCGGGTAACGGGTCAAGTTCGGGTTAAATTTTGGGTTGTTTGGGTCATTTGGTCTGAATGGTTTGGATTTCTTAGATCATTACAAATTATGATAATGGGTCAAATCGGATCAATTTTGGGTCGTGTTCGGGTTCTCTCTCAGTATTGCAGGTTTAGAATCGGGTCGGATCGGATTGGGTAACCGGGTCGGATTAGGAATTGACATGTCTAGTGTGGACTCATTAGAATAAAAGGTGAAAAAGTGATTCTAAAGTTGAGAATCCCATCCTAGAAGCAACAAATGTTGACACTACTATACATACATAATTAATCAGTAATGGAATTGTGTTTGTTATGGAAAAATCTGAGTAGTTAATTACCTTAAAATACTCCATTAGATTTCAGTCGTCGTTAATTGCAGCGTTTAGCCCATATAAAAAGGCCGTGTCTGCTACTTTATTTTCTTGTTAGATAATATGATTTGTTACTTGTTTTTACTACTATTATTAAGGTTAATTACACTTTTTTTTTTTTTTTTTTTTTTTTTGGTGTTTAGAGAGCCACAAGGGCCGCAGGGTGAGAATCGATCCCGAAATCTCCTGTAATCGGGAGGGAAGCTCTAACCACTTGAGCTATTCCTCACTCTCAGGTTAATTACACTTTATTAAAGCTAAAGTATATAATTATACACTGTAAAGTTTATACGTACAGTACTATAACTGTACTAAATTATTAGTGTAACAAGAATATTATACCTTTTTTTTTTTATAGTATTATATAAGTTACAAACATAAACTGCTTTTTCCATCAATCTCATTACAACTACAACATTTAGCAACAACAAAGAAGATACTCAAACATTGTATCATTCCTAGCTCGTAATTTAAACACCTACACAAGCTAAGTTTAGCAACACCAATTAATTTTGATAAAATGTTCAAGCTAACATCCTCCCACAATGGAGAAGATCCCGTAGCCAGCCGATGCGTGTGGGTAAATGGGCCGGTAATTGTAGTGGCCGGGCCATCGGGTTTTGCCATAGGGGCGTGTCTAAGAGAGCAATTAAGGTGTGCCCTTTGTAGTCCTACATATATTTTGCCTAGCTTATACTTGATAACGGGGAGAAGTACGGGCTCAAAAGGCCACATCATAGTGTGACATTGGAGGTTGATTCAGTCATTCTATCTTTAGGGTATCATAGCAATATTCCTATGATATCATGTAGCTAGAATGACTGAATCAACCTTCCCGGTTATAGGCCTTTTGAGGCCGTACTTTTCCATGTTACCAAGTATAAGCCAGGCGAAAAATTTCAATTTTTTGTCTACCAAGAGTACCAACCAAGGAGGAATCCATCTCATTAGTAACATTGCTAGCTCGAACGTCGATTTTCTAAAAATTCTATAATAATCATTCTTATAATAACTACCATTATACTAATTCTTTTATTGGCTGATTTTTTTTTTTTTTAGTGTCAAAATTAACTATAAATGTATTTTTTTTTCTTCTTATATTAAAATTTATTAATATTTTCATAACTTAGAACTGAATTTTATAAGTTAATTAGTAAAATTATAAAAAATATCAAAGATTATTTTAAAATTAATTCAAGAATTTGAAAATTGAGATAAATAATACTCCGTATAACTTTATTTATTTATTTATTTTTTTTCAAAAAAGCACTTTAAAGTTGGCAACAAAATATCTAACCAAAAATTAATGTATCATTTTGTTTTTTTTTTTGTTTAAATAAATTAACGTTATGGTAGTCATCCTTACAAGGACTACCATAGTTCAAAAAATTAATAATAATAAAAAAAATTGACTGCCACTATACTTTTTTTTTTCATCGTCTGATTTTTTTAATTATTTTATTATGGTTATTAAAATTATAAAATTGATTTTTCTTGCATAAAAAATTCTTTTTACAAAGTAATTAGTTCTGAAAAAAAAAATCAAAAATCCAAAAAGTTAATTTTGAAAAATGATTTTTTTTAAAAGGTTGACCCAATAAAAAAAAAGTAAATAAATAAATTGACCTAAGAAAATTAGTACTACCCCGTTTCTGAAAGTTCGACTCACTTACTATCTATGTGGTCAAAATAATATAACTTTGACTATATTTTATGATTTATACAATCAAAAGAAATTAACAAGTTATTTTTTTATTTTTTTTTTAGGGAAAGAAATTAACAATTTTGATCTTATTAGAGTTTCGTTATGATAAACTTTTCAAATATCAACTTTTTATAAATTTTACTTGTACATAGTCAAAGTTATAATGGTCAAAGATATTTATTAAAAATCGTGCAAATGCTAAGTGAGTCGAATTTTAGAAACAGAGGGTGTATACATAGTGGTAGCCATTTTAAAAAGGATTGCTTTGAATTTCAAAAAACTTAAAAATTCTCACATTTCTAAACAAAAAGGTATTGAAATTTTTCGGCAAAGGAGGAAGTGTTCTAGTTTCTATAGAGTTCTTTTTTGAAATTTTAAAAATTCATTATTTGAGCCGGTACTCCTGCACGTTATCAAGTACGGAGTATAAGCCAGGCGAATTATTTCAATATTATTTTGGCCAAAGAGAAGCAATGCAATTACCTCTAGCTAGGACTACAAAAGGACCCCTTGCTCTCTTAGACATGCCCCTGTGGCTAAACCCGATGGTCCAGCCCAACAATTACCGTCCCATTTACCTGCATGGCTGCACGCATTGGCGGGCTACGAGATCTTCTCCATTGTGGTAGGATGTTACCTATCATTTTATCAAAATTGGTGTTGAACTTAGCTTGTGTGTTTAATTTACTAGCTAGGAATGATACAATGTTTGATTTTTTTTCTTTCTTGTTGCTAAAAGTTGTTGTACGTGTTATTTCAGGGTCAGGTCACTTTGGGTCACGGGCCAGACATAAACAAGCCTAACCCAAGGCTTTGAGTTCGAGTCAACCCAACAAGTTAGAAATAAAGTTTTTTTTTTTTTTTAGTTATATATTTTTGGGTAATAATTAATATTAAGAGATTTTGACTTTTACCACAAAAACAAATCACAAAATTGTTTTTTACCACCAAAAATTCGCAAAATTGTATTTTGCCACCAAAAAAACTCTAATAATTGTTTTTGACCACATGTCGTCTAATTGTATATTAATTTATTTTTTTCGATTTTCATTCCACAAACATGTTCTCTAGAGGTTTTAGGAGTCATTTTGGTACTTTATGAGCAATTTGAAGTCAAAATTGACAAAAAAAAGAATCGTAAATACCGACGAAAAAAACCTCGATTTGATTGAACTAGGAGTTTTGCCTATTAAAATAAAACCTTGGTTTTGCTTGAAATACGCAAAACTAAACATTTACGATAATTTTTTTGCCATTGCTGACCTCAAATTAGACTTACAGGACCAAAATAAACCCAAAAACCTCTAGAGAACATGGTTTTGGCACGGAAAGGTTTTTTTTTTAACCATAAGATTTAATGGTTTGCTTGACGGCCGGTGGTGATAAATTATTTTTTTTTTAATTTTTTTTACGTAAAATTTCAACGTAAATTCTATTGTTCTTAGCTTTATTTCTAATCTTATTTAAGTAATTCAAATTCCGAAAAAAAAAAAAAAAAAAAAAAAAAAAATCTAAAGGCTCTACCTTTTTTTTTACTGAAGTGTGAAGGTATAATCCAAGGCTAATATCAATTTTTCAAACTCTTTGATATAATTCTTTTGAATTATTATTTTTATTCAATTTATTAATAATTTATTCATGATGTAGTACTCAATGTTGTATATTCCGAGCAAGTATTTAATTCTATTTATTTTTATTCACACTAACTAGTTTTTGGCCTGGACAATGCCCCGGGTCATTGCTTATATATTAAAAAAAAAAATTATAACAAATAAAGTGAATTATGTTGGTGGTTTTTTTTTTTTTTTTTTGAAACGAAATTATATTGATGGCTTTATAAAAAGAAATATCATTTTTTTAATTTTGTATTAGCATTGAATATCAAAATATGCGGTAACATAAATGATAAATCATATTGTATCCATTTTTTTATTTTGTTAAAGGGAGTTTTTATTCTTTAGCTATCACAAAAAATTCTTTTAAGTAAACATATTTTGTGGGTAAAAGAAAAATCCTTTAAAATTGCTATGCATTTTTGGGCTACATATTCTAAATAATTGTGGCTGAATAACTAAAATCAATGAAATTAATTTATAATCATATTGTTGTTAAAATTAGCCTTCTGACTCGTGCAGTGCACGATATGTATATAGGTGTATAAACTTTTATTTATTATATGTTTTAATTGGAAAAAAGAATAGTTAATATAGAAGAAGAAAGGGTGACAATTGAATGTTGTTGTATAAGATATTAAAATAGAAGAAAGTGAATCAAATAAACTTTTCATACATATATTCAATTAAAGCTAGTGATTTTTTTATTTTTTATTTTTAATATGAGAAAGGGGATTAATTAATGAAAAGGAGAGGTAACATGTGGCATTATTGGTAAAAAATAAAGTTTATATGTGGCATGATGGGAATGATGATTTGTGTTTTTAAATACTAAGTATAGATAGATAGATTATTTATGTTACTTCGATTGCTAGCATCATGTATAGGAATTGATATTTTTAATTATTAGTATCTATCATGTGTAGGCTCTACGTTAATCTTGTTAGTATCATACCTAGGAGTTTATTATTAATTATATTGTATCATGTTTAGAAGGAAATTTTGTGAAGTTCTACCATTTAAATAACGTGTTTTGGAAACAACTACCATTTATAATTTTTTTTTTTTTTGAAACAACTACCCCAAAAACAAAAAAAAAAAAAGTTTGAGTAGCACTACCTTGACTACTATTCCGGCGAAAAACTCCGGCTGTGGGGCCCACCACTTACAATTTCCCTCCTAAAATCTTTCTCTCTCCTCTGTCTATAACTACTAAAGTTCGTTTTATTTTTTTGCTTTTGTTCATAAAAATTAAAACCCTAATTTGTTGAATCTCTTCATTTCAAAGCGGTAGAACAAGGGAAATTGGTCGGCAAACTCAAATCAAGGTAATGTATTTCTAATTTCCCATCTTAATTTACTCAATTTCTATAATTAATGTAGAAATTAGGGTTATTGGTTTTGAATAATGAAATTGGGGTTTTTTAAAATTGTGAGATTTAGGGCAATTCTTCTGTACTGTCTATTTTGGGGTTCATTACTGAACTTCTATTGTTGTATTTGCAGCATTTAGTTGATTCCAACCATGTCTCATTCATCATATCTATCAACTCGGCCATTTCCTTCAAAATGCTATGTGGAATTCCCCCATAAATTGAGACTTCTTGGACAAGCACTAATCCTGGGAGGAGGTTTACCTCGTCTTGACCACTTTTTGTCGTTTATGAGCTGTCGCCATCTCCAATTACTCCATTAAAGGGACCATCTTCTCTTTTTACCCAAAAAACAGCCAAGAGTACGAAAAGGCAGAATCTTTTCAGCAAAATTTGGACCACGATCATAAGAGAGAGGGGGTGAATGAAAATGGAATATAAAGAGAGATAACTTGAAGGACAATGGGGGAAAATTCTCTGAATTTCAGAGATGAGTAGATGAAGATAGCGAGGAATGGAATTAGGCGGGAAATAAATGAGGAGGAAGATAGGTGGTTGGGGGAAAAATTAAATTAGGGGTATATGCATCAATTTAAGTGGGATTTTAGGAGGGAAATTGTAAGTGGTGGGCCCCACAGCCAGAGTTTCTCGCCGGGAATAGTAGTCAAGGTAGTGCTACTCAAACTTTTTTTGTTTTTGCGGTAGTTGTTTCAAAAAAAATTATAAATGGTAGTTGTTTTCAAAACGCGTCATTTAAATGGTAGTTCTTCACAAAATTTCCTGCTTTTAATTCATTCATTTAATTAATTATCAAGTTGCTTCCAATATTTTATGCGAAGTTAGAATTATCAAGTTAATTCATTTCTTTTAATTCTATTTGTTTTAATAACCAACATTGCGTGTTTAATTGGGAATATGTAGTTGAAAATCATGCTTAATAAGATAATTTGGATAATAATTAGATTTATGTGTGCATTAAATATTCAACGGACTTAGATTAATTATAAGTTGGAGTAAATTGAATTTTAATTTGTTTATATGTCTTTTGAGTTGTAATTAATTCATGCCGCTATATGAATCGAGTACATGCCTGAATATCCACTTATGGTTCAGGACCACTATGGATCGGAGTTAGTTTTCTCATGGACTATGAATGGGGTGTGTTAGTTGAGATGATCACTACAAGAGGGGGTGAATTGTAGGTGAGTTCCTATTTTCCTAATGAATATAAAACAGAATATAAATGGAACTTGCAAATTAAAACACACACTATTTTACGGGGAAACCTTCCAGGACCCAACTGGAAGTAAAACCTCGACCCTCTAAGGGATTTCAAACACCAAACCACTTCGTATAATAGGGCAAACACACAAGTTATAACCTATTATAATCAGACCTTAACTCAAAAGTTCCAGATTGAACTTGCTACACATTAGAACCCTATTCTATCCAATCTAAGTTCCTAACTTAGATTCACTTCGTACTCCCTGAGTACTCAAACTCTCAGCCTCACAATAGAAGCTTACAACACTGTATGCAAATGTAATTCACTCACCCAAACCAACCAATATAAACACTTGACTTCTAATTATATGAAAGGAAAGTTACACATGGAATCCGAAACTAATATGACAAAGTAAAGACTCGGCAAACTTACACAATTTAAGCACACTTTAGATTCTTCACGCATAAACTCACAAGTTATGTGAATTAAATTTGAATATTACCTTATACACAAGATTAACTCCTATAGAAAGTAGGGTTTTCAAAAGATAAAATTAATTAATTGCCGAATTCACAAAACACGTGTTTAAGTACAATCTTATTCGTAAAGGAAATCTTTGTAGAGAAACTTATCAAAGATAAATTTAAGAAAAGAATAATATCTTTTAAGTAAACCTGATTTTATAAAATCTTTTAGAAGATCTTTTCATAAATTAAAACTTTTTTAAAAAACTTTTCTATTTTAAGCTTGCCATGCTTGTCACGTTTCTAATAAATTCCATGCATAAATTTACCTTAACATATTTACAACAATCTTAAAGAATAGAAACTTAACATATCATAGATTGCTTCGAAAAATGTTGTAGGTTAGTCGTATACTTAGACTCCACGCAGTCCAGGACTAAGTTCTTGATGTCTTCACTTCTCCAATACTTCTACTAGAACCTCGCAGACCAAGTTAGTCTTCTTAATTTGCTGTCTTCATGTTCTTGTTAAGGAACTTAGCTAGTTCCAGAGTGGAACTTTTTTTTCTAATATCTTTAACTTTCCTCTTGACTTTCCTTGTGTCTTCATTAAACAAGTTTCTCTTCCACTTCCAAAGTCTATAAACCTGTTCTAATTCCAACACTTAGAAAATACTTATTAGATAAAGTTTGCTAATTTTTTGTTCATCATTATCAAAACCTTTAAGCTTCAACAGGGTGTAACCTTCATAGATCAAATTATCGTTGCTTTTGATTTATCCCTTTTCGTGATTGTCTTTAATGATCTATGAACGGTTTACAAGTTCCTTTAATGGTCATATATAATATGTAAAGTGCGTTATAGTTTTGATAGATTAGTCATAATGTATATTAATTTCCAACCATAATACCAACATTTTGTTAATTATGTTATTAAACATTACAAATATTAATTATCAAAGTTGTGCATTGACACACGCATGTACACTTATTCAAGTATAAATAAAGTATAATGATAAAAAATTATCAACGGGTAGAAGCAAAATTATTTTTCTCTCTCTAAAAGTGCAACTTTATCCCTCCAGCGCCAAGTTTGTTCTTATCCCACCGACCCACTGCTAACCCACCGTTCATAGCTCGCCGGCGACGGGCTCCTCTACCCATTTCCTCTGCCATCGCCGGTGAGCTAGCATCCCCTACACCTTGGTTTTGCCGTTCTCTATTTGGGTTTAATTTGGGCAGGAGCAAGTATCTACTCTAGACAGTCAGGTGCACGTATAGGTTTGTTGTTCTTGGGGGAGTCCTTCGGTGGTTGGTCTTCTTTTTGGCGAGTTGGACGATGGTTGGTTTTGCTTCCTTAGTCTGTTTTTCTTCTTTCTCAGTATACGTGTTGTTGTTTGGTTGTTTATGTTGGTTTTTTTTTTTTTTTTTTTTTTTTTTTTTTTTTTTTTTTTTTTTTTTTTTTACCTTGAGGAGCCTTGTTGTGGTTGGGCCTTGTGAATTTTGTGTGTGTTGGTTTCATTAGGTGTGGAGTGTGTTTACAGTGTAAATGCCTAGTATCAAGATGGATTTTGGCTTGATAAAATAAAAGTTATTGTTGTTTTACTTTAAATGACGAGGATGACCATGATTCGATTGCTAATGTTCAAATAGGAATTGGAAGTCTGGATGTAGTTCTTCTGTTTTGTCAATCTCTCAAAGAAACGGGTAATAATTATTTCCGTCAACATGACTTTGGAAACGCTTATTTGCAATATCACATGGCTGTTAAATTCCTATGTTTTGTCGTGCCCCTTTCTAGTGATGGGAATTCCTTGTACTTGGACCTTACCTTTTCCTTAAATTTGAATATGGCTACCTGTGCTCTTCGAATTAATCAAATCTCTTAAGCTTCACAACTTTGTTCTCTTGTGCTTTAGTTTGATGGCAATAATATTAAACGTTTATTTAGGCGAGTTGTTGCTGCATCAAAGTTGGGATGCTTATCTCAGGCCTATGATGACTTGTCACTTGCTTCTCGGACAGATCCTTTTAATCGAGAATTTCATGAGAACTGGATCGTGTTAGAATTTTGGTCCTGTCGAAAATTTCAGGGGATTGTTGTAGAGGTAATGAAAATTGTAGTGTGAGTTCACTCCCGAGCCTAGAGCCTAAGTGTGATGTTAAGGCTTTTCCTTCTGTGTGCAAACCCAATCTGCTACACTCGAGGGCTAAGGTGAAAAGGATGTGGATGCTATTTATGTTGCTTCCTCTAATAAGAATAAGGAAAATTCTTCTTGTGTTTCTTTGGACGGCTTTCTTTCGATTCCCATGGAGATGGACCCTCTACAGGGCATGGCGCAACTGACTCAAAATGTTGGGTGTTTAGGTGAAACCCTAGCTTGTCTGTCTACTAGATCCTTTCTGTTGGCGTCACGTAATAATAATGATTTAGATGACTTGGTTATGGATAAGAAGCATCATCACAAATTGGTTAATTCACGGAATCGTAAGTCTTGTATGATGGTTCCGGCGGAAACTTTGGGGAATATTGCTTTGAGTAGAGAGCTTTAGTTTTATAATTCTGCCTGTTTTTCTTTTATTACTATCCGAGTTGTTCTAGTATCAAAACCTATCTTGGCGGAGGCCCTCCAAGGTCACGAATAATCTTGGGAAGCAGAGGCCCCCTTTCAATGCAAGGATTCTCCTTCCTTGTGTCATCAAGATGTTTCCCCTCATACCTTGATGACAAATGATCCGACTCCTATCCAACATGATCCTCCCCTCCTAGTTGATCCCATAGCTTTAGGGTTTCCCTATTCGTTGGCACTACTACAAAAAAGGCCTTAGAGAACTGTTAGAATAGGCTTTATAGATCGCCTTAGGGGCGATCTTCTACTAAGCGATGTATAAAGTATAGAGAACGGGTCGTTTAGGCGTTTTATGTAATAACAAATAGAGAACGGTTGTTAGTCACAACCGTTCTCTTTTCCCTTCTTAAATTCGTACACTAAGGAAGGAATAAAGAACGGTTTAGGACACTTAACCGTTCTATATTGCATTACAATAGAGAACGGTTAAGTTAGATAACAATTCTTTTTTTTTTTTTTTTTTTTTTTAAATCCAGCCATAATAATTCGAATTACTTTTGTATGTATTTTATATTGTATTATTCCTGTATTTTAATAATCTGTATTATTTTTGTATTTCATTTAGACCTGTATATGTTGTATTCCTGTTTTGTATCTTGTACATTTATCCTGTAAGAAAAATTCCACATTTCCCATGTAAAATAAATCCATGATCCTGTATACGTGCAATATAATTTTTTGTATAACAAAATCAATAAAAATATTTCCAGATATGACGGAAGCCATCAGAATATACTTCATATATATAATTTAAAACATCGAACCACAATTAAATTGAATCATTCATACAAAATTTGTACTATACAAACAAATACGTGAGTTAAATATCAAAACACCTTTCTAGTTAATGTTGAATGAAAAAAAAAAATATGCTTAGATATACCAATACCATATTGATCTACAATTCACATAAATCGTCGTCGTTGTCGTCATTTGGTTGATGGTATCTGATAACATATGAAATCCACCTTTTCCTAAGCTCGTCGATCATTTGTTGAGAATATGTAAGAGGAACTTGCTTAAAATACTATAAAACAATGTAAAATACATACATATTAGTTAATAATATACAATAAATTCATCTAATTAAATATAAATAAGCATATCCTTTTTTTTTTTTTATCTAAGTTCATAAGAACAGATACTATCCAAAAAGGCTGCTCATAATACACATAACAGCCATGTGCATAATAGTTTCTGTCAGTGCATGCCTCAGAAATTTTTTAGCAATCTCACAATAGAGATACCAGTTTCATACCAAAAACATTGCTTCCTCCACTTGTGGGACTGAAGTTTGTCAAGACAACTTTCATGGATCAAATTTTGCCTTCAGTGGAACTTGAGAACTTCTTCTATCACCCCTTCTGCCATTTATATTGTTCTTTTGTTTAACTATAAATAAATATGAGCCGATATCAGTCAATTAAACTACAAGATTAACAAGAACATCATTGCAATTGAGACAAGGAATAAGCTTACAAAAAAAACTTGAATCTCAATCCTCATATGCCATAAATAAATTAAAACATTACAGACATCAGATTCATGCTAACTATTTTCCACACCAGACATAGTCAAGGAAAGCACCACGGTTGTTGACTGTTTATCAGATGACTTCACAGCAATGATAATTGATAATTGCATCTTGCTGCACAACACACCAAGCTTTAGAAAAAAAAAAAGAAGAAAAAAAAAAAAGGAAAACAACACAGATGACTGCCTTAACCTACATCACCTCAAGAGCCTTTTGAAGACATTATGTTTGAAAGTTGCAAATCATTTCTATTGCTTGCAATTGTCTAATCTCCAACCTGCTGCATACGAATCATCTATATTTTACTCATTTCAACATTAGACCCCTTAAACTACCTATAAAAGATCACCCATTTCAACATTAGTGCTTCCTTCTGTTCTGTACACAGGCCTTAGACAGTTGTTTTAAAAACAATGGATTAAGCACATTTGCACAATGCAAGTCATTAATCTGTTCAACAGGCCTTACAACTCATTTTTGCCAGCTCATGAGCAACCCGATTGCCATCGCGTTTCACAAAAGAAAAGGAACAAACACGACACCTAGCAGCTAAATTCAGGATATTATTCACTACCAAACCAAACTAAGTAGGCTGCACATCTCTTTTCTTCAAGGCATTGCACAGCTTCAAGCAGTCAGTTTCTAAACACAGGCTGAAAAAACCCGAGTCCAAGGCAATCCCCAAGGCAATAATCACCCAGAAGTTCAAGGAAATTTGAGCAAAAATCACCCAGAAATTCAAGGAAATTCGACCCAAAAATCGACCCAAAAACCCCAGAAAATCAACCCAAAAACCCCAGAAATTCTACCCAAAAACCCCCAGAAATTCGACCAAAAAAATTTCCACACAAATTCAACAACCAAACCGCAGGAATTCGAGCATTAATAAAACCCCCAATTCGAGCATTAATAAAACCCCCAATTTCGAGCAAAACAACAAAATAAAACCCTAAGAAACCCCAGGAATTCGAGCATTAATTCGAGCAAATTTGATTATGGGCAAATTCAAGCAAATTCGAGCAAAAAATTGAGCAAATTCGAGGATTAATTCGAGAAATTTCGAGCAAAAAAATTGAATCAAAACCCCAGGAATTCGTTGAGTAAATTCGACAAAATTAAGTGCAATTTGATTGAACTTACTGCAATAATTCGGCTTAAAAATTTACATACCAACAATCGATGAATTTATCCAAAAAACAAGAACTTTGAAGGTTTTTTCAATCACCTAAAATTCGAATTCTACGAATTTACTTCTGTTTCCTCCATAATTCGAATGATTCATGCAATTAGATTGACAATTATCAGAATCCAATTACTCTAACACAATAAAAAATTCGAACCAAAAAAAAAAAAAATCGAGCCTACCTCAATTTACTGGTGGCGTGGAACGGCGGTGGAGCGGCGGTGCAGTAAGCGGCTGATGAAAGATTTGCTATGGAGGTTTGATGAAGGTTTCACTTTTTTTACTGATGAATGAGAAAGATGTTTCACTTTTTGATGAAAGTGAAAGTGATAATCCCTTCAATTTTCCCTTTTAGTATTTTGGGTAAAAAAAAATTGACGGAAATTTCGGTAATTTTTTTTTTTTTTTTTTTAAAACATGAATAAATTATTATTGTGTATGTACGAATATAATTTCTTCCTAATTAAAAATAATAATTAATTAATATAATACAAAACGGTTGTCAAAATGACCGTTCTATATCATCTATAATAAATAATTATTCTTTTTAATTATTTGAGTAAATTGAAATACAAAACGGTTAACTATGCTAACCGTTCTATATGTATTAACATACAGAACGCCTCTTATATTAAAACGATCTATATTCTTCTGGAGAACGCCTACCTTTAATAACCGTTCTATATTTTGCGATCTCTAATCTAGTTTTTGGTGTAGTGTGGTCCAAATTAGTCATCCAGTTGGCTTGCCACGTTTGAATTTTAATCCCTCTTGGGATGTTCGGTTTTCAGCGCGGTCTCTATCATCGAATCATTCAGCCACTTTATATCGATGCCCATCTCTAGGCTTACGGAGATCAGGTAGCAGAATGCATGTTTCTAACCGTTTCTTATTTTGAAGGATTAAGGTAGGTTGCAAACGTAAGCGAGCTTCGTCAGCTACAGACGACTCTCATAGCGTCCTGCGAAAGAAGATTTTTTTGATGTAGCTTTCGGTTTATTTGGTTTTCCTGTCACTTAGTTTTTTTTTGTTTTAGTTGGTTTTTGGTTGTAAGAATGTTTTTCCGTGTTATATGGATCTTTGGTCAAAATAACTAAATAAATAAAGTATAATGAAAAGCTCACAACAACTTTTTGATCGTTAGTTTCCGACCAATCTTTGTGGTGTTTAGCGGCGTGGATAGAGCCCTGGCAATTCCATGTGACACCCTAATATCAATAATGATTCTCTCACCATTAAAAATTAGTGATTGATCAGATTTGTAATTAAAATTTTATGAATCTTGCTTTTGCAACAGGAATATATATTTTGCTTATAGTTACATATAAGGAATATAAAGTTCTATTTTTCTCTTCATTTAATTTATCTGGAAAATTGAGATTTACTTGCTGGTACGTCATAAAATTTCTTGAATTTGCTTATATACATATTTATATTTATCATATCGTCACATATTTATTGAATTGCCAAAATATACATCATCATATATGGTATTGCCAGTTTGCCACCGTATGAATTCTACAATGCAGTATATGTAGCACTAGCCAGGTATAAGGTGCATGCATGAATCCATCACAATTCACAAATAAGATTAAAACTTTCTGATTATACTTTGTAGTCAGGCCCATCCCTAAGGCAGGGCAATAGGTGCCATCGTCCGGGGCCCAACTGAAGGAGGCCCAAATTTACATTAAAGCCAGATTTATAAATAAAAAAAAAAAAAAAAAAAAGAAAAAGAAAAAAGAAAAAATCTTAATTAATGATACTACCTACGCATGCTTTTCTCCAGTTTTCCATATCATGTTCATCAGTTCATATTCCCAATTCCCAAATCTCAAGTTCTCAACTTCCAATTCCTATATTCATTCCTAATTAGTTTCCCAAAAATATTTTAATTGCGATTTTCCAACTCCCCTTCCTAAATAATCTCTTTTCAGCCAAATTCAATTGATCTTCTTCCCGTTTTTTTTTTTTTTTTTTTTTTTTTTTCGTTTGTAATTTTCAACCACATTAATCTCCAAAAACAACTCTAATTCAATAATCAAACGGTCTTCTTCCTTGATTTTCAATGGAATTCGCCTCACATTATTCACCTATAAATAATCCCCCATCCAATTATTCTACATCTCAATTCAATTTTCTGATTTATTTTCTTACTCTTTGTTTTGATTTAAACACTTGTAATGGGTATTACGGTGGACGAATATCGGAAATTTGGAGATCGATTTTGCTATGCTCGAAAAATCTGAGTCCTAGGTAATGTCAATTTTTTGTTTTTAATTTTTGAATTTAAGATTTTGTACAGTAATTTATAATTGCAAATTTTTTTTTTGGTCTTGGGTAAAATTTAAATCAATTCTTTTGTGTGAATTATTTAAATATGTTAGAGCATATTGATGTCGACACTATTATGGGTGATTTTGCATCTAGAAATGCTCGTAGACAATGTTTTGTATGATGATTAATAAATTTTAAGTTTACTGTTTTTTTTTTTCCTTTACTGTAAGTTTGCAAATTTTTTTTTTTTTAATCATTTAAAAAACAAAATTTATTTTTCATTTTTTTACTTCACTCGATAATAAGGGCCCCAAATTTTCATTTCGCCCATAGGCCACCAAAAAGCTAGGAACGGGCCTGTTTGTAGTATGTATAACAAGTTATATGATGCATATGGTGCATGAATCATAAGTTAACACACATGAAATATCCCTACCTAATTAAATGTTGTAGAAAACTCTTTTGAATATTGTTTAGATAATTATATCCTCTAAATTGTTTATTTATTTATTACGTATTTGTCCTTATTAATGTTAAATGTCTAATTTCAGGAAAATGCTATACATAACCCTTAGTGCTACATACAAGCATTAAATACATACTAAAAAATCGTGCGAAGTTAGGAAATCATAAAAATATAAACACTAATTACACCGATTTACACATATTTTTGTTATGAATTTCTAATTTTATACAATTTTCAAGAATGTATTTAATGTTTATATATAACCCTTAGGCTACATATAACATTACCCTTATTGATGATAGTTGTTTTTTTTACTCCCTCCATCCCTAAATTACATTCTTACTTCTAGCATTTATTTCTCACATAATAGAGAGAAGTAGGAACGTAATTTAAGGACGGAGGGAGTAACATTTTATTACTTCTAAATTATTTATTTAACTATTAACCCTCATTCATGATAGCCATTTTTTTCTAATATAATTTTTTTTTCTATTGTATGTGAACATTTATTTATGCTACAAATAGCTAAAACTGTTACACAAGACCAAACTGAAAGAGCTCCACATACATGACTAGTTACAGCGCGCGCATCGCACACATTAGCCACTCTAGTAAGATTAAAACTTTCCAAAATTGCATAAAATTACCAAAATTGCCACCTGATATACATGTATATTAATGGGGGTGGCCTCGTTAGAATAAAAGGTGAAAAAGTGATTCTAAAGTTGAGTATCCCATTCTAGAAGTAACAAATGTTGACACTACTATACATACATAATTAATCAGTAATGGAATTGTGTTTGTTATGGAAGAATCTGGGTAGTTAATTATCTTAAAATGCTCCATTAGATTTCAGTCGTCGTTAATTGCAGCGTTTAGCCCATATAAAAGGCCGTGGCTGCTACTTTATTTTCATGTTTATAGATAATATGATCTGTTCAACTGTTGACTTGTTTTTGACTAAAATTATTAATGTTAATTACACTTTATTAAAGCTAAAGCATTCATTTTATTATACACCGTAAAGCTATACTGTACTATATTATTAGTGTAACAAGAATAATACCTTTTTTTAGTACTATATATGCTATAAACATAAACTGTTTTTCTCATCCATCTCATTACAACTACAACATATAGCAACAACAAAGAAAAATACACAAACATTGTATCATTCCTAGTAAATTTAAACACACAACTAAGTTTAGCAACTCAAATTTTGATAAAATGTTCAAGCTTACATCCTCCCACAATGGAGAAGATCTCATAGCCCACCGATGCGAGTGGGTAAACGGGCCGGTAATTGTCGGGGCCGGGCCATCGGGTTTAGCCGTAGGGGCGTGTCTTAAAGAGCAAGGGGTGCCCTTTGTAGTCCTAGATAGAGCTAATTGTATTGCTTCTCTTTGGCAAAAACGTACATATGATAGGGTTAAACTACACCTTCCTAAGAATTTTTGTCAATTGCCTAAAATGCCCTTTCCTGAGTCTTACCCAGAGTACCCTACCAAGAGCCAGTTTATAACCTACCTTGAGTCCTACGCAAAGCACTTCGGAATCGAGCCCGAATTCAACACGAGCGTTCAGTCTGCCAGGTATGACAACACGTTCGGGCTTTGGCGGGTCAAGACTACGGGCCATGCTGAGGGCCCAGATGGGCCCGAGGTTGAGTACTTATGCCGGTGGCTTGTTGTGGCCACCGGCGAAAATGCTGAGTGTGTGGTCCCCGACATCGACGGGCTAGCCCACTTTGGCGGGAAGGTGATCCACTCGAGCGAGTATAAGACAGGCGAATCGTTCCGTGGCCAAAAGGTACTAGTAGTCGGGTGCGGAAACTCGGGCATGGAGGTCTCCCTAGACCTCTCGAACCATAATGCAAAACCTTCAATGGTCTGCCGTAACTCGGTAAGTTAAAGCTAACTTTTCGACCGCCATGCATGTTCCATATTAGTATATATTACTAATAGCATAAACATTTCGGTGCAAAAGCTAACTTTTCCACTACAAAAGTACCATGATAATAAAAGTAACTAAAGATGCAAATAAATTATAAATAAGTATCACAAATAATTGCAACACTTTTTTGATTAAAAATGCGAGAAATTTTTAGACAAGTGTTGTAATTTTTTTGAAATTCAGAAGCTTATAACATTAATTTATATATTTTAAAAAAAGTAAAGTGTTACCTCAATTTTTAGTTCAATATTTCACCGCCTAACTTTAAACTCCTTATTTTATTAATTTTTCTAATAAGTTGTACACATTTTATCGTATCAGGTTCACATTCTTCCTAGGGAAATTATGAAAAAATCGACATTTGAGGTCGCAATGTTTCTAATGAGATGGATTCCTCTTTGGTTGGTAGACAAAATATTAATATTTTTTGCCTGGCTTATACTTGGTAACGTGGAGAAGTACGGGCTCAAAAGGCCTAAAACTGGACCACTTGAGCTAAAGAATGAGCATGGAAAGAGCCCTGTGTTAGACATAGGTGCCTTGGCTAAAATTCGATCCGGGGGTATCAAAGTTGTTCCCGGAATCAAGAGTTTCTATGCAAACAGTGTCGAGCTCGTTAATGGTGTTGCAATGGAGGTTGATTCTGTCATTCTTGCTACAGGGTATCATAGCAATGTTCCTTCTTGGCTTCAGGTTAGTTAAACGTTATACTTCATCCATTCTATTTCATTTGACCTATTTTGAATTAACATCGCCTATACACTCTTCTTTGACAATTAGTTGTAATCTATACATCAAGAAAAATATACACATGTAAGATGTCCATCAATAATATGCCTGTATTCCAAACTTACAAATAATTCTATCATAATTCAGAAAACTCTTTTACCTTTCAATAATATATTCTCTTACACAACTATAAATTTCCGTGTTATTAAATACTTTTTAATAGTTCTCATATACCTAATAAAATACACATATATATCCAAAATATCATTACGTATTTATATAATACTCTGTATTTCCATACTTTTAAGAATATTATGTACTCCCCGTGGAAAAAGTAAATGAATAAGTAAAAATATAATGTACTACCTCCATTCTATCTCCTAAATATCATAAAGAGGGACATGAGTTAGGTAAGGAGAGAGTATTAATTACTTCATCACATTTTTTTTTTTTTTTTTTCTTCTTTGAGTTGTGAAAAGATAAATTGATTAATGTACTAACCAAAGTTACTAATAATTTGGATAACAGGATGGTGAATTCTTCAATAAGAATGGAATGCCAAAATCACCATTTCCAAATGCATGGAAAGGAAAGAGTGGACTTTATGCAGTTGGATTTACAAGGAGAGGGCTTGCTGGTGCTTCTTTGGATGCCGTAAAAATTGCAGAAGATATATGTAAAGTTTGGAAAAAAGAAACTAAGCAAAAGAAATTAAATGCACCTCGATTTAGGAGGTGTTTCACTACATGATTTTAATGTAATATGAGTGTGTAATTACATGCATTATTTATTTATTTATTTATTTATTTATTTATTTATTATTTGGAAAATTTGACAATTAGTACCTACAACTATTGCTGTTTTAGCAATTACCACCTACAGTTTTTTGTTTTATTTAAAAAATAATAAAAAATTTACCACCAACTATTTTTCAAAACATCAAAACTTTCCACCTACTTGGATCTCAACTTAAATGTGACGTCATGTGGGGCCCACTAACTACCTTTGTCCTCCATTTCTTTCTTTTTGATTCGATTTTTCATTTTCATGTATTGTACTCCTCTTAAAATTGGGGAAACACTTCAATTCGTGAAATAATTAACATAAAGATGTAATTTAATTTGAAGTTTTTTCTCGGTTTTAAGAGGAGTACAATATAAGAGAATGAGAAATCGAGTGAGAAAGGAAGAAAGTAATTAAGAGAAAAAAGGTGGGAAGGTAGTTAGTAGGCTCCACATAACATCCCATTTAAGTTGAGAGCCAAGTCGGTGAAAGTTTTGATATTTAAAAAAAAAAAAAAAATGTAGGTGGTAATTGCTAAAATGGCAACAATTGTAAGTGATAATTGTCAAAAAAATCCTTATATTTTAATAAAAGATTCAAACAAAATAACATATTAATAGAAAATCATTGTGATTGTTGATCCGCTAATCCGCTTCTGCCGAAATTTGGTGAGCTATCCGTTATTTATCCGCTTTTTGAATACTCCAGTGTTAGAAGAGTAAGTATAGACCACTACCAGGTATGGATAGTTGGAGTCCATACCACAATAAAAAAAATACGTAAAAAAAATTGTAAAATTTAAAAAGCTAAAACAAAATGGAAAAGGAAGAAGGATTATAGGGTGAAAAAAACAGGAACTCAAAAAACTACTACTCACGAGAAAAAGCTTCGGTGGTCGGAAAATCAGTCCCACAAAAACCCCATCAAAGTTGCAGTAATCTTCCCTTCAAGGAGCGGTGCTTGATGTACTGAAGGTGAGAATTTTGTGGCTGATTCAAATTAAAGGAGTTATTCGAAGTTTGGTTGATGAAAGATGATAGTCGAAGGTTGACGAAGAACGTTCAAGGTCTATACTTACAATTGCAGCCATGAAAAACAGTGGGTTCAATTCCCAGAGATCGAAAGATTTTGGATATGAGGGGGTAGAGGTTGGTTGTCGGTGGCCTCGGTGCCCCGTTATTATTGACTTGTATACTGTTATTATTGAATTGTATACTGTTATGGTTAATTTTAATACAGTTATCATAGAGTTGAATATTGTTATTGTAGAATTGTGAGAGGAGAGAGAATATTTTTTTTACACCATAGCACAATCTGATGACTTACCATGGAAATATTGTGCAAAATTACATATTTGCCCCTGGTATGGACCCAATGAGTCCATACCTATCACTACCCCAGTGTTGAAAGGATGGATGTCCCTAATAGCTTATATATGAGCCAAAAGTAATTGACATGACTTAGACTAGTTTAAATAATTTCTCTGTTTCCATTTAGTTGACGCGTTTGATTTAGGCACATATATTAAGGAGATGAGAGAGAGTGATAAAGAATGAAAAAGCAAGTGGAGTAGCTTATAAATACAAGGTAAAAAATTTACCCCAAAAGGAAATGTGTCAACTAAAAAAAAAATTCCTAAAAAGAAATACGTGTCAACTAAAAAGAAACAGATGTAGTAAAATAAATTATAAAAGTGAGTAAAATAGGTTGTTGATTGAAAATCCGAATCCAAAGCCGATTGTAATGTGTACAGACAAGGTAAGGCTTTAGAATGTAAAGCCAACGTGCATATAATCCTTAATTACTACCGGCAACAGTGGCGGATTTAGGGGGTACATAGAGTTACAGTTGTACCCCCATTTCGCGAAAAAAAGAACCTGATACAAAACGAGACCGCCTGAATCTAATAGGCGGTCTCTTAGGTACTGTTATCAATAGTCAACCACTACTACAACAAAATTGGTCAAAGAGACCATACCAAAATGGCCAAAGAGACTACCTTAGGGGTGGTCTCTAGCTCACAGGTCTCTTTGACTTAAGAGACCACTTCTTCATCAAAAGTGGTCTCTTGTTTTAGAAACTAAGACCACTCATTTAAGATAGGTGGTCTCAATTTTTGAAATTCTGAGATCACCTATTTGAAATCGGTGGTCTTTTTGAAATTCTGAGATCACCTATTTGAAATCGGTGGTCTTAGTTTTTGGAAAACTAAGACCACCTATTTCACTTTTTTAAAAACTGAGACCACCTATTTCAAATAAATGGTCTCTTTCTTCTTTTTTTTTTTAAAAAAAAAAAATTATTTGTATTTTAACCTATTCTCCGTATATAATTTCAATAAAACAAAATTGCAATTCATTATTAATACGAAAATTATACACGTAGTTTATACAAAACCAAGCCCAAAAACTCATTAATACGAAGTATTTGAGTACAATCAATATTCTATCAAAATTTACACAAAAATCATACTCCGTACTTTAAAAAAAAATCATTAACGCTATAACCAAGGCCTTCTAGTATCTTGTGCAGCAACCTCACACCAACCAAATAATTTAACAAGCAAATTAATCTTCACTTTTTATCCTGAAATATTTTCAAATAAAAAAATATTTTGAGCAAGACTTTTGTCTTCGACCCTTTGATCAACAACAGAATATCTTTATATTCCTCCCTTGTAAACAATCCACTTAGCCTATAATATATTACTTCTTATTATATTAAAGCAGTATTATTCACCTTAATTAAATCTATAATTCCATTCCTTAATCATAGCAATTAACTTGATTCTTGTACTAGTCACTATAGTGACCATACTCACTTATACATAAGCATAAAGCTAGCTCCTTTCAATAAATAAGATCATCACACCAACATAAATTAAACCAATCAGAGGCATACCTCACTTTCTCTAGCTAGAATAATCTTTTAATGGTGAACAAATCCAATAAGATCATCACTTTGAGAACCAGGTTGCAAGGAACCAGCCCAAGCCTGATGTGTGTTTCACTTATGCTAGAAGGCCCAAGAAATAATAAAGAGAAGAGCTACTTGGTCAGGGCTGGAAATTGTTAAAAATCAGTTTTAGGGGTGAAGGGTTAAGAATTAATTTTAGAATAATATTAGTTATAGAGTTTGTTATTTTGTTCTCCTTTGCTGGCAGCTTTTAGAGTCTGTTAGCTGGTTTATTTTTTCAGTATTTATGGGAGAAGAGGTGAGGGAGAATGTATGCTGAAATTTGTTAAGGAGTGTTTTGGTGAGAACCTTCCTCTCGAAAGAAGGCCTGTATACAACTATCCCCTTACTGCTATTTCTTCTCTGTTTTTTCAAGCTATGAATCTCTAGCACAGGTCTACTACAACCAACATTGTGGAAGTACCCAAGCACATATCTTAAAGAATAAAAAAAACATATGATATATTGCAAAAAGCCATGTATACAGTTTTCATTTTAAAAAGAAGTCATGTATATAGGCATCAGGTTAAGAAAATATGGTGAAAGAACATGCAGAAAGAGGTGACGTAGTGCATGCACAATGCCATAAAATCTTCACAACTAGTCAACTACTACTTTACCGAACACTCATATCTAAATTATTTATCTTCACAGCTAGCAGCTTGTTGACAGCTAACAGCTACCTTCACAGCTATATTTTGCCGAACACGCCCTATATATAACAACTCATGTGTCCCATAAAAAAAAAAAAAAAAAAAAAAAAAAAAAAAAAAAAAAAAAAAAAAAAAAAATCATAAGTGAACCAAGAGAGAAGACAAGAAGCTAGATCAATACACCCAAACTAGCAAAGGAATATTTCCTTGATGTAGCTGATATTAAATAAATAATGTGTACATACCAGCAAGGATGACAGTGCAGATTTCCACAGCCACAAGTTCCACACAACAAGATGGTCATGGATTCCTTCCTCTCACGGATTTTGCAATCAACACATATCACTTTCAACAATGTGCTTCAAATAAATGAAAAGGGTGAATCAATAAGACAGGTGATAATGCAAACATAATGCAGCTTGCATCTCAAGAAGCAAAAACAAACAACACTTCAAAAAAAAAGTAAAACAATCTTTTCCAACTTTGAATCCCTAATGTTGGCTGCCTTGAAGTCTCCTTTAGGTGCTTAACACTCAGCATTAAACATAATTATATTATAGAGATAGTTTCTGACAATCATTTTCATGCTACCCCTAACTAAATCTTAAAATAGCTATATTATCTTTTGAAGAAAAACAATATTACAATCATTTTCATTTTGCAGATAGAAATTTCAGTATCTTTCTTCGTAACAAACTGTACTACCTCACCTCTCATCATTAGATTGCTCTGGCCTAATTTAATTTCAAAATAGATGAGCAAGATCATAATCAAAACCCCAATATAACTCTGTTCATTAAAACCCTAAATTTTCGATTTAACCGGAAAACACATGCAATTGAACAAACAAACAAAATTAACAAAAAATTGAATTAAACTAAAATACCCTAAATTAAATCAAAACACTATAAATCAAACAAAATCTAAGATTTGAACTAAAAATTATGCAAAAGAACCCTAAATTTGTAATTTAAATGGGAAAGTTTAAAAAAGCTCATACCAAGAACACCAATCAAAACCTTAGAAATCAGACTGCATCGTCACCATCACGACCACCGTCACTGTTGCAACCATCAGTTGATGAGGCGAGAGAAGAAAGAAAAAGAGTGGCTTGCGAGGGGAAAAAGGACGAAGGAACGAGGAAGCTTCGAGGGAGAACGATGGCGGCGAGAGACACTTATAAATAAATGGTCTATCTCTTTTATTTATTAAAAAAAAAAGACCACTTATCTTATATAAAGGGTCTCTCCCTTTATTTATACAAGTTAAGATCGAGGTACACGTTACGCGCGTACAATAAAAGAAATTTATTAATTTAATTTACCTTTTATCTTATAATTTTATTTCTGTAAATAATAGTGCCTATATAAAAAGAAATTAATAACTTTTTTGATAATAAAAATTAAAAATTAAATATGACTAAAAGATCATCCATGTTCCTTTTTATTTTGAACCAGTTTATAATTTGTTCCTAAGATATCTAATATATAATTTAAGAGTTTTTTTTTTCCAACTTTCATTTACAGCACTCCAAATTCTCATTCCTGCAATTCTAGCCATCCTATTTTTTAATTTTTTTTTTTGTTTTTGAAAAAAAATAACCAATAACCACCATGGTTACTCATAACTACCCATATCACTCAATTAAAATCTAGCGCTCCATTGAAAATAATAATAATAATAATAATAACCACCCTTTAATAACTATCACTTCTAATATAATATTTTTTTTCTCATAATATATATACTACATATATCCCGTGCACATGCACGGGTACACTCTAGTATATATGATTACAAAGAGTAGTTATTATTATTTTTTAATTAAAAAAAATAATAATTTTAACGAAAAAAAAAACAGTGTTTGTACGTTGATAGATATTATTTTTTGTTGTAAAAAAAGAATTTTTATTGGTGGTTATTTTTTTTCTCTTTGGCATGAGTAATTAGTTTTAAGGGTGGTTTTTTTTTTTTTTTTTACAGGAATAAGGGTAGTTATTTAGGAAATATTTAATATTTAATTATAGCAGTTATGATTTTTTTTTTAAAAAAACATTTTATTTTATTTTAGGGAGGAAAAAAAGAACAAATAAAGTGTTATTTAAAAAAAATTGTGAATAATTGTGTTTTTAAAAAATGTGAATTAGTAAATTTGGAAATTGAGAAGGGCATTTTGGAAAAAGTCAAATTTATTAACTAATAATGGTTATCGTAACATCAATTAAAATAGTTTCCATATTTTTCGACCGTGTCTCGTATTTTGAATGTCAAACGATCTAATAATGCGGGCTTTCACATTCCACTTTCCAGAATATGGATGTAAAATATATAAAAGGAGCATATGGTGTAGACATCTTGTACCTAAACCTCAAAAATATAATGGGTGAGTTTTAAGTTTAAAAGGATTGAAGATATAGAGTTACTTTTGTATATGTGGACTATGAATTTTTTCCCTGTTTTTTTAAAGATGGAATTGAGTATATAGTTATACTACAAAGAAAAAATTGTAAAATGTTTGATGAATGTGGACTACGTGGAATCGTGGATGAATAAGTTTTTTTTTTTAGTTGTGGGGAGTTTTAATTTTTTTTATTTATATAACTAAAAAATCAAATAACTTTTAATTTTTAATATTTTTGAAGATAAAACCAAGTAAAAAAATGTGAATTTCTTTTAGAAAAAAAAAAAAGAAAATTAGTAAATTGAGAAGGGCATTTTGGGAAAACACAAATTTATCACCCAAGATGCCCTTTCTCTTTATATATTACAATAGATATTTGATTAAAAAAAATAGACCATTTATCTGAAATATTGGGTCTCTTGAAACAAAAAGACCACATATTTAATTAAATGGTCTCTTGTTTGAGGTCTTTTTGGCCAATTTTGTAGTAGTAGGTGAATCAGTTGCAAGATCAAGACTGATGAAATGTGACTCACCAACTGTTGCGATCACGAACTCTCTAGTAAGTGCCCTAACCGTGCTTCGTGCCCTCAACGATAACACCGTGATGCATGGGTGGTAACAAGTTGGTACGGTGCTTACACCGAGACAAATCACCCCTGCGTTGAACCAAGTAGCAATAGAAAACACTACTAGAATTAGGGCTGTTTCCGACGGAAAAACTCCCTCAAAAACACCCCAATTCCCAACGGTAATAGTGTTTCCTACGAAATTCCGTCGGAAAGTGGCGTCGTTAAAGTATTGGTAGGAAAATCGACCTTTTTCGACGGAAATTCCGTCGGAACTCCGACGAAAATTTCCGTCGTAAGAGGTTTTTCAGCCAAGAAAAATCCGTTGGAATTTCCGATGGAATTGCAATTCCGTCAGAAATTCCCGACGGAAATTCCGTCGGAAAACCCTATAAAAAAAAAACAGCACCACCCCATACTACCACCACCCCCTGCCGCAAAACCACCACATCCACCGCAACAAATAAATCTAAAAATACTCCTCAAATATTCCTCACAACCACCACCTACCCCACCACCACCTCACGGCCTCACCTCCCCCTAAACCTCCACCAGCCCGCACCTGTCAACCAGCCCCAACCCCACACCATTACCACCAGCAGCCCAAACCCCACACCACTACCACTGTTCACCACAAAAAAAAAAAAAAATAAATAATTAACCACCCAACATGTAGATCTCAGTTAACCACCAAAACAACGACAATTAACCCAAAAACAATGTCGAAACAAGTAGATCGAACGTATAGAATTTCAGTAAAAAGAAAAATAAAATTAACCATAAAAATTAAAAGGATTCAAATAAATATACAATTATCCTAAAAATTTATAAATTACTATTAAAATTACTTGAAAATTAACCATAATCAGAAATTTATTAATAAATACATCTCGATCTACAATCTAAACTAAACTAAAAGAAGATTTATAATACTTGAGCGATTGACGATTCTTGCGCGTTGCCTGTGTAAATAAATATGGTCGCCGTTGTTTTTGCACGGTTGTTATGTTGGTAGTTGTTGCACGGTTGTTATGGTGGTAGTTGTTGTTATTGGTAGTTGGTGATGGCGGTGGTGTTAGGAGATCGGCAGACAGAGAAGGGGAAAGAAGGAGAAGGAAAGAAGGAGAAGGAAAGAGAAGAAGAGGAGAGAGAAAGAGAAGAGAGGAGAGAAGGAAGGAGAAGACCAGAAGAGAAGGGTGGACAGGAGAGAGAAAGAGAGGAAAGAGAATAGAGGGAAAAAAAAGAAAAGGGGCGGAAGAGGAAAGAAGAGGGGGTTCGGGTTAGGGTTATTTTAAAAAAAATTATATTCCGTCGGAACTTTCCGACGGAATATTTTTCCGTCGAAATAACACTTTCCAACTGAATATTCTGTCGGAAAGTACAAATTTTCCGACGGAATTAAATTCCGTCATAAATTTACGACTAAACAAAAATTTGTCGGAAATTTAGAATTTTCCGACGGAATTACGTGTCCGTTGGAACCAGTCAGTCGGAAAAGGGCTTTTTTCTTGTAGTGAAATAAATCTTGAATTGTTACCATCCAATGCCACATATCAACCACCCCACCATCCCATCTAATACGTTCTATATTCATTCCAAACCTTCCAAGCCCGTAAATCCGTTCGTACAACATTGGATGACTGGCAATCTCGTTTACTACTGTTTCCCGAGTGTCATACCATTGCTCTTGATCACCAAAGAAGAAGTCAGCCACACAACGAAAGCCACAGTTCCCATCACCAATGACATTCTTCCACGCCGTGATATAAGGCAACATCGGTCTTGGAAGCAAGTGCAAAAACCTGCATTGAGTGATGTCTCGTTGATCTTCTGCACAAAATTAATATTCATTTATAAGTACGCTACAAGATGAAATATACGTAATTCACAAAACTAATACTCCCTCCGTTTTTCAATACTTGCTCCATTTCTCCATGCATGCGCGAAGTTTTAGGAGAAATTGGAGAAAGTGATAAAATATGGAGGTAGTGAGGTAAGTGGAAGAATAAAAAATTGTAAAAAAACAAAAGTTATAGAGAGAATTGGAGTAGAGAGAATATGAAATTAATAAAATATGATTTAGGTTGAGTCCACTAGGTGAGAGAAATGAATTAAATATTGTAAAATCATTCCAAATAAGGAAATGGAGCAAGTATTTAAAAACGGCTGAAAAAGGAAAGTGGAGCAAGTGTTTAAAAACAGAGGGAGTAGTAATTTATTGTAGAATAAACGTTAGTTGGGGTTATTGTAGGTAAATCGCCCATAGTTGGGATTATTAAAGTGTATTTTTCCTTTTGATTATTATAAACATTATGATTTTTTTATTAAAAATACACTAACAAAGTGAAAACAACAACTACTATAGTAAAACAACGAACCTGTCAATGATTCAAATCATATCTTCACTACTGAATGTTGGCTCTCCACTCTACAGTTACTCGTGTTACCAAAGTGAAGAACTTGGTTCGTCCAAAATGTCACAAATTTGATTTTATGACACTACTACAAAAATGGTCAAAGAGACCCGATATAAGAGACCGATTATGTGCATAACGGGTCTCTTACAAAGGAGAGACCCATTATGTTAAGCAACAGGTCTCTCGAAATATCAAAGAGACCCGTCATTTAAGAAAACAGGTATCTTGGAATTGTTTTAAAAAATCAAGGAATATACAGAGACCTGTTCTTTTAAACGACAAATCTCAGTAAATATCCAAGAAACCAGTCCTTTAAAATAACCGATCTCTCGAATTTTTCTATTTAAATTTGAGAAATAAGAGAGACCCATCATTCTAAAGAACCGGTCTCTCGAATTGAATCTGGCCATGTAATAGGCAGCCATCAGCCCATAATCCTAAGTCTCAAACCCTAGAATAATCACTTCACTTTCTCTCTCTTAGCCCTTTCTCCGCCTCTTCACTCTCTCATTTCATCTCTTCTTTTCTTTCTCTCTCTTCTCCCTCATCTCATCTTTGTCTTCTTAATTTCAAGAAGTTATCTTCACTCAATTATGTCAAAGTTTCAAGATCTATTGACACGGTGAGTGTAGACACCCATTTGTGTCTCCCCAAAACCAAACCCAGTGATGAGTGCCTTTCACGTCGAATCATAATCGAATGAAGTGAAAGTGTGGAAAGTCTAGTGTTGCGGAAAGTTTTAATTTATTTTCTCTTCTCTCTGTTTTTGAAAACTTATTTTGAGAAAATAGTCAATCCAGTTTGGTTGGTCCATGATATGGGTCCAATAGTAGTGTAGTTGGATGGGGCTTGACAAGAGCTTTCCAACGATATATTATAAGCCCAATTCCGATGAATATTGAGGAAATTATGGCCAATTTACTAAACTGGGCCCGGTTTGAGCCTTATATGCGGCCCAATGATCTTAGGGAGGGCCTAATATGATTTATTATTCCTAATGTAATTAGGAATGGTTTTAGTCTTCTAGAATCTTCTAGAAGGTTCTTTTCATTCCTAATTCAATTAGCATTGATAAATTGACTTTTGACTTTTCAGAGTTTTAATTAAAATCAAATAGCATTTTCGAGGAAATTATATGATTTTATCCTCCAGTACGGTAAATTTATCTGATTTTCGAAAACGCGTTGGAAATAAGCTTGGTTTTAATTTCTGAGGGTTTGGTCCCAAATCTCTATTTCAATTATTTAATTTAATTGTTTGATTATTATTTTCCTTAAAGTTACTAACGTGTGTATTTTGTTATTATAAAGAGGTACGAGGCATCAAAGTAAATGCTTTAATGGTTTTTATTGACATTATGATGTAGAAATCATGTTTATATTTTTATTATGATATTCCTAGTATCATGTTTAGGGTAATTGTAATATTAAATATGCTTATTATGATTCCTGTGATGCTTCCTATGTTCTTCCTAATATTTATGATTGTTAGTATCATGTTAGGGCTAAAGATTTGATTTTTATTGCTTAGTGACATGCTAGGGTTTGTTATTAATCTTGTTAGTATCATGCCTAGGATCTTGCTATTTTCATTGTGCTTTAATATTAATATGAGCATGATTATGATTATGATTATAATTTTATGATGATGATTTTATGATGATTATGAATATTGTTATTATTATTATTTTAATGATAATTATTATAATTCATGTTTATTCTAATGATTAATTATGATTATTATTGTTGCTTGATATTTATTTTTATTGCTTGATCACACCTTTATGCATGTTTAAAGGGAATTGGTATTTGTAATCACGATTAATAAGATATTTAATAATCTTGTTAGGGTTAATATAATTATAAATTCAAGTGATCACCAATAATAGATTTATTTGTGCATTAAATTCAACCAACATAGATAAACATTTTTAGGGTTAATCCTAATGATTGCATGTTAGTCAGAAAGCGCACATGAATACGATCAGAATAAAGTAGAGGCCTATTATTAGGGCAGGTTCAATCTCTTTTAGGTTGGATTTGTACCATCATCCCCGAACCCTTATTTGGTTCTAGACCTTATGGAGTTGACGATCTCTTGGATCGTTAAGGGGTGTAACCTTCATCCTATGAACGGTTTACAAGTTCCTAAAAACTTGTTGGCGACTCTTTTGCTCTATCTTCTTCCCTTTTGCACGCCACCGTACTTTAGTGTATGATCACAGTGGGGTTCAAGCTAGTGGGATTAAGGCTTGAATTTATTCCCTACAGTGAGTATGGTATTATTTTTCATTATTAATTAAGTGTTGATGTTCTTTTTTTTTTTTTTTTTTTTTTCATTTTTTCTTAATTAAAAATCTGAATTTCTTATAATAATTGCTTTTTAAATTTTTTTTGTTAAAAAATCAAAAATTCGTCCGTTTTTTCGTTTACCCATGGTATTAGATTGTTTGTTTATTTTGCTTGTTAATGTTTTCATTTCAAAACCAATTTTTTGACATTTTTTTATGAAATTTTTGTTTTGAAAACTTCTATCATAGTCGTCAGATCTATTATTTTTCGATATAATCGCTCTCTTTTTTTCATATGGAGTTAGATCTGGTATTTTTTGTCATTATTATGTTCGCATTTGATTTTCTATTTCTATTATCATTTTCAATTTTCATTTCAGCTCTTTAAATTTAAGTTCTAGTATACTTTTTTTTTGTTTTTAAAATTTTTTTTAGAGATTTTCCTGATGAATTGTTCTTTAAATTGTTTTTGAATTGAAATTAGTTTTTTTCCTTGCTTTGATTTTGTGTTCATTCATCATTTTAAACAACTTTTATTTTAGATCTCGTACTTCATTAGTTAAATTAAACAATTTATCATTTTTTTTAACTGTAAACGAATTTTATTTTGTATCTTGATTTTTAAATTTTAAGTTTTTCCTTTTTTCATTCCTTTATAATTGTTTTGATTTATTTATGGATAATAATATCTTCTTTTAATTTTTTTTTACATATCTATGACTATGGTTGTAGGTAACGATCTCAAGTTTCAAGTTTGAACTTTCATGTGATGATGACTGGAGGCAAATCGCTTGATAAAGTGGGAAGTGTCAGCGGAGCAGAAGCGGTTGCATGCTGGGTTTCGCAAGCCGTAAGTGTGGTCTACTGATTGGAATAAGCAGGATAGGAGTGTAATAAATTTTTCTTTTGTTGTTTTATAAAAAAAAAGTCATCATTTACAGAATTTTTATGTATTGAATTTTCATTGATATATGTACTATGTACGTAATTTTCAAGGAGTATACAACAATTATTTTTCTCCTTTGTATTTAATCATGAAAAATATGAATAAAATTATATAAGTTAATATTGATGAATTGTAATTATAAAAATATAATAAGCTATTTTTTTAATTTAGAATGTGACCAAAGAGACCTGTTAAGTTAAAAAGCGGTCTCACTTTTCTAAAAAAAGAGACTGCCTAAGTAAGAAAGGCGGTCTCAGTTTTCAAAAACTAGAGACTGCTTTTCTAATAAAGGCAGTCTTAATTTCCTAAAAAAATTGAGACCGGTTATCTTAAAGAGGCGGTCTTAGCTTTCTCAGGAGATCGCTTTTAATAAAGCAGTCTCTTTGCCAAAGAGACCGCTGCGCTAGAGACCGCCTCCAAGGAAGTCTCTTTGGCCAATTTCGACGGGTCTCTTTGGCCAATTTTGTAGTAGTGTGACAAAGCCATGTTATCTCAATCTAAGCAATCATTGTCGGAAAACTTTCCCACCTAGCTTTCATTGTAGCTACAACATCATAATGCACCTCGGTTGTAGCATCCATGATATGTTTCCATTTGCCATTTTTAAAACTCGCACCAATCTTCTTGTTTTTGAACATATCAGTCAGCCTATTCTCCACATCTTTGTTAACGTGCCATTGACAAAGTAAAATGCGATGTCCCTGGAAACATTTATCTCAATGCCGCACAGAGGCCAAGTTCACGGTCTGAGAAAAATAAAAATACTGATGGTTCTTTATCAAACTCCCTTATTCTCGATCTACAACACCCACCGATAGCTTGTCGTGTACTCGTTGCACATGAACACATAACCAACGAGGAAATTCTGGTTTGTCAGTGTTACACCTACTATATCAAAGAACGACATCTCGAATTGGTTGGTCTTATAAATCAAATCCATACTAATTACATGTGGGTATGTGTGGAGTATGTTCATCGTGCAGTGATTGGGTGCACCATAATGCATGTTGCAGGACACCGAGGTCATCGGCCATGACCAAGTAATTATACTAACTTTGTCTCACCAAATGAAGAAATTGCTGAACAATTCCTCTGCCTTCAGACATCTCCGTTCTCAAGTCATTTCGGCAATTGTAAATGTGTTTGATGTTTGGATGATCATCAGGAAATTGCTCTGCAATAGTTGCCATGATGTTAAGCGGCACAACCTTTGACTTTTTAATATCATGCACAATCTTTTTTGCACCCAGGCTCAATCAACTAACTTTACGATGACCTTCCTGATACACAATCATTGGATGGTTATGGGTCCCGATTTCATCATTTTTTGCACGGATCTTCCAACTGTATGTGGTCAATTCATAATATATATTGATGTAGAAAAGACAAGCATTAGCTTTGGTTTTTGTGTCCTTCCGTATCGCATTCTCCAAATTTCTCGGCTTGCTCTTCCATCCCCGATCACATTTCAAATATCGATACGGACGACCATCTATGGTTTTGTTGTAAGACGATTTAACCAAAATAAATCCTAGATTTATGGAAACGACATTCGCCCATTTAACTACATCATCAAACGTTGGAAATAACGTGTCCGTGAAAAAATTCACACTATAATTCACACCATCACCGCCGTCTTCAGACTCCAAATCCTATAAAAATAAAATTAACAAAACAAAGGTCTCAAACATTATGTTCTTTTTTATAATATTAATAACAATATTTTTAAAACAATAATAAAACTAATAATATCACATCACAAAATAATACTAATTATAACATTAATACTAATTAATAATAACAATAATAACATTAATATTAATTACAACAACAATAATAATAGCATTAATACTAATTAATCAAACTATCAAAAATTCTAATAACCACATTAAAAATTATAATACTAATAAGAAGATTAAGTTAATAAATTTAAGTAATTCGAAAAATATTAATAATAATAACAATAATATCATTAATACTAATAATAACAATAATAACATTAATACTAATTACTCAAATTATCAAAAAAAAAATAATAATAATACCCATACAGTAAAACTTATAATACTAATATGAATATATATTACGTTAATAAATTTAAATAATTAAGAAATTCACCAAAAAAAATAATAAAACCAGACATTCGCCTAGAATATACGTGGTGGATTCACTTAAAATTTCCGAATCCAGCTAGGCAGATTTGGAAATTCTTGGCGGATGTGGAGATCTGCCTAGAATAGGCAGATCCATAAATTTTAAGCAGATCCACCTAGGTGAATCCGTATATTTTAGGCGGATGTCTACTTTTCAAAAAAATAAAAAAAACAAGGATTTACAGAATCCTCCGAGGATAACTCCGGAGTACGAATGTTGTCGTTGTCCATCGTCCTAGACCCGTAGCTAAAGCTTGATAATTAAAAAAAAAAATTTGGTGGTGATCGAAAAAGTTGGGTTTGGATGTCGTGGGGACCGATATGGTGGACTCGGGACTTTTTTTTTAACCACGTGGTACAAATTGAAGGGTTTAGAATGATATTATAATGCCCATGTGACCCACAAAAGACCATTTTATTGTCCAACTTGCAAAAAGGGAAAAATTATCTATGTCATTCAAAAAGGGAGCGTTCCCTTGTAAAATGCAAGCGTTGCTAAGCAGTTCACCTAAAATATTTATTTAACTATTAACCCTCATTAATGATAGTCGTTTTTTATGTGAACACTTATTAATGCTACAAATAGCTAAAGCTGCGATAGAAGATCAAATAGAAAGAGCTCCCCTTACATGACTAGCTACAGCGTGCACATCACGCGCATTAGCCACTCTAGTAAGATATAACTTTCCAAAATGAACATTCATACAATTGGTAAATAACAAAGTACTCGTATAAGGTAGAATAACAGGTGACAAACTGATTCTAAAGATGAGTGTTACATCCTAGAAGCTAGAAATGTTGACACTAAATACAAAATTAATCAGTAATGGTCTAATGGAATTGTGTTTGTTATGGGAGAATCTGAGTAATTAATTATCTCAAAATGCTCCATTAGATTTCAGTCGTCGTTAATTGCAGCGTTTAGCCCATATAAAAGGCCGTGGCTGCTACTTTATTTTCATGTTTATAGATAATATGATCTGTTGACTTGTTTTTGACTACTATTATTAAAGCTAAAGCATAAATATTATTATACACTGTAAAGTTTGTACTATATCATTAGTGTAACAAGCATTATACCTTTCTCTGGTACTATATAAATTCTAAACATAAACTGCTTTCTCCATCCATCTCATTACGACTACAACAACATTTAGCAACAACAAAGAAAAATATTCAAACATTGTATCCTAGTAAATTTAAACACACAACTAAGTTTAGCAACTCAAATTTGATAAAATGTTCAAGCTTACACCCTCCCACAATGGAGAAGATCTCATAGCTCACCGATGCGAGTGGGTAAACGGGCCGGTAATTGTCGGGGCCGGGCCATCGGGTTTAGCCGTATGGGCCTGTCTAAAAGAGCAAGGGGTGCCCTTTGTAGTCCTAGATAGAGCTAATTGCATTGCTTCTCTTTGGCAAAAACGTACATACGATAGGGTTAAACTACACCTTCCTAAGAATTTTTGTCAATTGCCTAAAATGCCCTTTCCAGAGTCTTATCCAGAGTACCCTACCAAGAGCCAGTTTATAACCTACCTTGAGTCCTACGCAAAACACTTCGAAATCGAGCCCAAATTCAACACGAGCGTTCAGTCTGCCAAGTATGACAACACGTTCGGGCTTTGGCGGGTCAAGACTACGGGCCATGCTGAGGGCCCAGATGGGCCCGAGGTTGAGTACTTATGCCGGTGGCTTGTTGTGGCCACCGGCGAAAATGCTGAGTGTGTGGTCCCCGACATCGACGGGCTAGCCCACTTTGGCGGGAAGGTGATCCACTCGAGCGAGTATAAGACAGGCGAATCGTTCCGTGGCCAAAAGGTACTAGTAGTCGGGTGCGGAAACTCCGGCATGGAGGTCTCCCTAGACCTCTCGAACCATAATGCAAAACCTTCAATGGTCTGCCGTAACTCGGTAAGTTAAAGCTAACTTTTCGACCACCGTGCATGTTCCATATTAGTATATATTACTAATACTCTAATAGCATAAACATTTCGGTGCAAAAGCTAACTTTTCCACTACAAAAGTACCATGATAATAAAAGTAACTAAAGATGCAAATAAATTATAAATAAGTATTACCAAATAATTGCAACACTTTTTTTGATTAAAAATGTGAGAAATTTTTAGACAAGTGTTGTAACTTTTTTGAAATTCTGAAGCTTATAACATTAATTTATATATTTAAAAAAAAGTGAAGTGTTACCTCAATTTTTAGTTCAATATTTCACCGCCTAACTTTAAACTCCTTATTTTATTAATTTTTCTAATAAGTTGTACACATTTATCGTATCAGGTCCATATCCTTCCTAGAGGAATTATGAGAAAATCGACATTTGAGGTCGCAATGTTTCGATCTAATGAGATGGATTCCTCTTTGGTTGGTAGACAAAATATTGATATTTTTCGCCTGGCTTATACTTGGTAACGTCGAGAAGTACGGGCTCAAAAGGCCTAAAACTGGACCACTTGAGCTAAAGAACGAGCATGGAAAGAGCCCTGTGTTAGACATAGGTGCCTTGGCTAAAATTCGATCCGGAGGTATCAAGGTTGTGCCTGGAATAAAGAGTTTCTACGTAAACGGCGTCGAGCTTGTTAATGGTGTGGCAATGGAGATTGATTCTGTCATTCTTGCTACAGGCTATCATAGCAATGTTCCTTCTTGGCTTCAGGTTAGTTAAACGTTAAACTTAATAAATTCAATTTCATTTGACCTGTTTTGACTTTACATCCTCTTTAGTCTGTACACTCTCCTTTGACTATTAATTGTAATTTATAAATCAAGAAAATTATACACATGTAAGATGGCTTTAAATAATATGCCTGTATTCCAAACATACAAATAATTTTATCATAATTCAGACAACTTTAATTTTCTACCTTTCATTTATAGATTCTCTTGCGCATCCATAGCTTTTTGTGCCATAAAATTCTTTTTAACAGTTCTCATATACCTAATAAAATACACATATATATCCAAAATATCATTACTTATTTATATAATATTTTCATACTGTTAAGAATATTATGTACACTCCGTCAAAAAATAAATAAATAAATAAAAATATTATGAAGTATCTCTTATTTAGAAAAGGCTAAAGTATAAATTACATCATCATAATTTTTTAGTTTTTTTCTTCTTTGAGTTATGAAGAGATAAGTTGATTGATTTAGTAACCAAAGTTCCTAATAATTTCGATGACAGGATGGTGAATTCTTTAATAAGAATGGAATGCCAAAATCACCATTTCCAAATGCATGGAAAGGAAAAAGTGGACTTTATGCAGTTGGATTTACAAGGAGAGGGCTTGCTGGTGCTTCTTTGGATGCCGTCAAAATTGCAGAAGATATATGTAAAGTTTGGAAAAAAGAAACTAAGCAAAAGAAGCTTAATGCACCTCGATTTAGGAGGTGTTTCACTACATGATTTTAATGTATAATGAGTATGTAATTACATGCATTATTTTATTTATTTATTATTATTTATTTTTATAAAAAGGTTTAACAAAATAACATATTAATAGAAAAGAATTGTAATTGTTGATCCGCTTTTGTCAAAATTTGGTGAGCTCCCCATTATTTATCGATCTGCCTTATGAATACTACAGTGTTGAAAGGATGCCTCGCTCTAATAGCTTAGGACTTGCTTGGCATCATTTTTTGTTTTCAGTTTTCTGTTTTTTTTAAAACCAAAAACCAAAAACAGAAAACAAGAAAAAGGTGTTTCCACTTTTCTGTTGTCAGGTTTCAAAATTATCATGATTTTAATAAGTGTATATATTTTTTGATTCATTATGTGACATATATAATACACTTTTAAAAAACAAAAAACCAAAAAATAGAAAACCACAGCGATGCCAAACGAACCCTTATTTAATGAGCCAAAAGTAATTGATGTCACCTTGACCATCAACCCTAAGAAGACTAATTTAAATAACTTATAAAAGTGGGTGAAATATGTTGTCGATTGAAAATCCAGATCCAAAGCCGAATGTAATGCGTACAAACAAGCTTAGGTATAATCCATAATTACTACAGGCCACCACCAATTATTTTCCAATCGTCACCATTATCAAGACACCAACCCATCCACGAACCGTCTATTTGAATTTATAGTAACTAGACCAATAATAACTGAAAATTTTACTTAATTGCACTGCAAAAAACCTATGCATGGTTCAACTGTCATGAGTGATGTTGGAAGAAGGGGAGCATCTTGTAGTAGGACCGTCATTTATAAAAAGTGCATGTGTTTCGTGAGTCTCCAACACATGCCCAGATACTCAAGCACAAAATGGAGTTGCAGAACGTAAGCACGGTCATCTCTTGGAGTTGGCTAGAACTATGCTTATTCAAGCAAATCTACCACTCTATTTTTGGGTTGACGACTGCAACCTACATTATTAATCGATTGCTATTTTTATAACCTTTACCCTTTGTACACTGCAACCTACATTATTATTCGATTGCCAACTCCAATTTTGCAAGGATTATCACGTTATCAAAAATTAATTTCAAAACCTCTTGAGTCTTGACTATGATAGAAGAATGGAGAAAAGAATGTTAGAAAGCTTGATTATATTGATGAATATTGTAAGGAGGGGGTTCTAATCGTAAGGGGTCCTCTCCTTAAATGCCCACGGCCCTTTAAAAGCCTAGGACTTTACACTTGTTAGGGTGTAGTAGGATTTGAATTCCTGACTGTTTGGGGGACCTTGAATTAGAATTGATTCTATCATTACGCTTTTTTGTAAGAAACAAGTAGGGAGTCGCCAATGAGTTTTAGGAAAACTCATAAACCTCGTTCATGCCTTTCTTCCATGTGGAGTTCATGGAATAATTAGCACGAACCATAGGTTTACCCATGCCCAAATTGGTCTATAAACCAGAAATGAGTTCGGGAGCGAGGGCACTAAAATAACGTTCCCTTTAGAGAGAAATTGTTATCCTAGCCCTAGTGCGACCTCTACTAGTTCTTCCTTTTTTACAATTTCATCACCAAACAATATATCCAACGCGATACCTTAAAATATGTTAGTTGATTTATTTACACTTACCAATTCACGTAGGAATTACATCGTAATGTCGTTATTCTTTATTTAATCAAATTCGTGAAAAGGACAAGAAAATAAATAATATTCGCCTTGGCTTAAGTGATCAACCAACAATTATTTAATTCAATTCTAATCTTTATTTAACGCAAGGTACTTTGTGGAATTGATTAATTAATTAATTTAAAGGTGATCAAACAACACTAATTAATTAAGGTTCTTTTAAACAATAAAATAAATGTGATTTAACTAAGTGCTCGGGAATTTACCACTTCTCTTTGCTAGATCTCCGTTTAGAATACTTATGAACTCCTTCTTGTTGGGAAACTTCCACCGTAGTAAGAAAATATCAAAGGGGTGAGTGTTTAGGACAAGAGGGGCTAGGTTGCACAAGTTCACAAGTATTTCGCCAGAGTTTTAGGTTTCTGTCTCTCTAAGCCTCGGTTTAAGCTCTATATATAGGGAATGATTAGGTTAAGGGTTACGAGCATTTTGTCGTAGCAGGTGTTGCGCGCAACAGGATGAGTTGCGCGCGACATCCCAGCACAAGTGATTAGGTTGCGCTGCTGTAAGCAGCGCAACTAATTGTCTTGCGCACGGCTTTATGGTAAGATTCGATTTTATATTTTCCGTATAATTCTGAATCTTCCGCTGCTCAACTTTAGGTGTCGCGCGCAACTGAATTAGTTATGCGCGGCAGCCCAACGCGACTGTTTGAGATGCGTGCGGCTTTTTCCGCGGCATCATTAAAATTTAACCTAGGTGCTCCTAAATCCGTCATTATTGGGTTTTAAGCACGGGCTTAAGCCTAATTATGATCGGGTTTAGTTAATTGGACCTTTGTTTTGGCTTTTAATCTTTAATTCGGGCTAGTGTTTTGTGTTTTGTGGCTTAACCAGTTCTCCATAATTATTCTTCATTTTGATTCAACACGAAGATGGTTTTATTTATCATCATTGCACTTCCTGTCGGGACAAGAGGCCAAAAGTAGATGTCTACAAATATACACGAGTATATATAGTACAAGATTAGAATATTGAACATACCAAACTATGACTAGATACAATATGTGACTAGGTACGTTAGCTAATTATAAGAGATATACTTTGACTATCAAAATTAAAGAGTAAATCAAGGGATTTACATATTCTAAACAATAACTAATAATGATAATGATGATATAATCATCTTTATCCTTTATACGCCCCCGCAAGACGGACGTTCGGAACGAGAGGCTGATCTTGGATATAACATCTCAAATCTTGTTCAATGTAGGAATTGAAATGGTGGTAAGAAAGGTTGCATTGCATTGCGATTCTCCAATAAGGTTTGGAGGGAGTGGAGCATTAGAAGGTGTAGGGAATATATTAAGCCTTACCCCAAACTTGAACGCCACTGTAATCATACACTTAAGCATGGTGGCGTCCAAAGGGAAAGAAGCTAGAGTAAAAGAGTCGTTAACAAGTTTTAGGAACTTGTAAACCGTTCACATGGTGAAGGTTACACCCCTTAACGATCCAGGAGATCGTCAAATCCAATAGGTCTGGAACCATGACTGGTAGTTCGGGGATGAAGGTACAAATCCAACCTAAAAGAGATTGAACCTGCCCTAATAATAGACATCTACTTTATTCTGATCGTATTCATGTGCGTTTTTTGACTAACATGCAATCATTAGGATTAACCCTAAACCTGTTTAATCTATGTTGGTTGAATATTAATGCACAAATAAACTATTATCGGAGATCACTTGAATTATAATCAAATTAACCCTAAACAAGATTATTAATTATCTTATTAAGAGTGATTACAAGAACAAATTCCCTTTAAACATGCATAAAAGGTGTAATCAAGCAATAACAATAAAAATATCAAGCAACATAATAATCAAAATAACAATAATGATAATCATAATCATAATTATCACAACCATATTAAAGCATAATAGTAAGATCTTAGGCATGATACTAACAAGCTAGATTAATAACAAACTCTAGCATGTCACTAAACATCAAAAATTAAATATATAGCCCTAACATGATACTATCATGAATATTAGGAAAAGAAGGAAGCATCGCAGGAATCACAATTGTCATAATTGCATGATATTAGAAATTATATTTGCTACCCTAAACATGATACTAGGAACTTATTGTTGTCATTCTAAACATCAAATTAAGAAAAACATCCTAACATGATATTAGGAATCAAAAGAACAACCTAGACATGATTTCTATATCATAATATCAATTAAACAATTAAAACACTTACTTGGATGCCTCATACCTCTTTCTAATAACAAAATACACACGTTAGTAACTTCAAGGAAAATAATAATCAAACAATTAAATTAAATAATTGAAATAGAGATTAAGAAAGTTTAGACTAGATTTGGGGCTAAACCCTCAGAAATATCAAACCTTTCACGTCTAGGGCGAAGGCAACTTCGAACTTGGCTAGATGTTTCTAGATCTTGTGAATGCGGAATTTTGTATGCAAAAGGCTAGTTTGGAAAAGAGAGAGAGAGATTAATCAAGAGATTTTTGATGAGAGATGGTGATTTTTGATGAGATTTGATGATGGAAAACGGAGGTTTTAGGATGCTGTTTATAGAGAAAATCAGCCGGACGGATAGAAAAACGAATCAGAGTTTCGAAGAGAATAAAACACTATTGGCGCCAGACGCTAGACATTAGCGCCAGCGTCAGACGCCAAGCATTAGCGACAGGTGCTAATCCTGTCGTCAGGCGCTAGAAACCAGCTTCACGCGTTTTCTTAATTTTGATAAAATTTAGCCGTACAGAAGGCAAAATCGTATTTTCCTTAAAAACACTTCTTTTATTCTGATTAAAGCTCTAAAAAGTCAACCAAAGTCAATTTATGAATGCTAATTAAATTAGGAATGAAAAGAACCTTTTAGAAGAATCTAGAAGACTAAAATCAATCCTATTTGCATTAGGAATGATAAATCAATATTAGACCCTCCTCTAGATCATTGGGCCGCACATAAATATCAAACCGAACCTAGTATAGTAATTTGGCCATAACTTCCTCATTATTCATCAGAATTGGGCTTATAATATATCGTTGGAAAGCTCTTTTCGAACCCAACCCAACTACCAATTAGTATTATATGCACCATGCATGGTCCACCTAGAAATAGGTGCACCATGTCTATACTTTTGAATATTTAGTAAAAAAAAATTGAATATTTTAAAAAAAATGAATATTTAGTAAAAAAAATGAAAATGTCACAAAAACTGAACACAAACATGTAATTTTTATGTTCATATTTTATATAGAAATATTTATTTTGTACACAGTAAATGTTCAGTTTATATTACAAAACTATTGAATTATTATGAGTCAGACAAGCTTCTTTCAAAATTTGTCTGACTCGTAATAATTCAAAATTTGCGATTGTTCAGATTCCTTTACTAAATGTTCAAAATTTGTTATACTTCATATTTTTTTTTTACTAAATGTTCAAAGTTCGCGATTATATTGTTTAGATTTTTTCACTAAATGTTCAAAGTATAGGCGTGATGCATCGCGATTTTTCAGATTTTTAAAGTAATTTTGTTCAAAATTTGCGATGTTTAGATGTTTTTATTACATGTTCAAAATTTGCAACTGTTCATATTTTTTTACTAAATGTTCAAAAGTATAGGCGTAATGCACCGTGGTGCATCTTAAAATTTGCGTCGCCCAAGGGAGTGGTCAACAGGAAGGTATAGATTTTTGATGAGACTTTTAGCCCTGTTATTAAACCAACTACTATTCGATTTGTTTTTTTTTTTTCAGTTTTTGGTTTGGATCGGTTCCAAAAATCCAAAACCGACATAATTCGGTTAGGATTCGGTTTGGGGCTTCAAAAAACCGAACACTAAAATTTAGAACCGAATTATACAAAGACCAATATCCCAGCCCAATTCCCCTTTATATAAAAACGTAAACCTTGATTCTCTCCCCCTTTTTTCCCATTCCCTCTTTTCTTCATTCTGAGTTCTGAGTTGCGGCTCCTCACTACCTTCCTAAATTCTCCCCCTTTTCTCACCACCTCCGTTGGCACCTCCCTCACCACCTTACCACCTCCGTCAAGGTGTGCTTGAACACCTCCCTCACCACCTCCGTTGTGCGCGAAAACACCTCCCTTACCACCTCTGTCTAGGTGAGCGCGAACACTTCTGTCATACCGTCAAACCATAAACTTCATTGTAATCTACTTTTATTTACTTTAATCTGTAGATCTACAAAGTATAAATTTGATTGTAATTTACTTCTTTTATTTACTTCAATTTGTAAATCTACAAAGTAAAAATTTGATTGTAATTTACTACTTTTATTTACTTTAATTTGTAGATCTACAAAGTATAAATTTGATTGTAATTTTTTTTTTATTATTATTATCATAAATCTAGGCAAAAAAAAAATAAAAATCAATAATTCGGTGGTTTTTAAAAAAAATTCAAAAATTTGATTTTAGTTTGGATTCAAATTAGATTTTACAAATATGGATTGGATTGGATTGGTTTGGTTTCTTATTAAGTTCGGTTTGGATTCGGTTTTGATTTGAATTAGCCCAAAATCCAAACCGAACACCGAAGTTTCACCCCTACTTCCTACAAGATGATGACTTTCAAAAACATAAAATGCACGTTCCTTAATATCCTACAGAATATAAGGAGTAAAACAAAATACTCGTGTTTTTAATCTCTACTATATTGCACGCAAATAAAGCAATCAAAGCCTAAGCTTTCATAAACTATTTCTTCCACCAAAGTAGCCACATTGGTTATCCACTCCAAAATTGAAGCTTAAGTGTTCAGCTTACGTATACTCTCTTGTATAAATAAATAGATATAGTAAAATGAAGTTTGGACATTAGTTAATCATGAAGTTTTCCACCGTGGAACACTTAGCTCTTAACTGATTTGCTTTTACTATCTTAAGTTATTTTTATTAATATACGGAAATAACCCAGAAATTTCCTTTTATATAAATTGGTTTAACGCTGAGTAATGCTTTTTAACTCTTCCATTCAAAATTAAAAGCATCATGTACTCGTCTTGTTGACTGTTTTTAAACACTTGAAACAATTACTTCATTAGTTTAGCATAGATTGTTATATATATTAGGATACACCGTACACGGTACACTTATGAGTATTATGTTCTCATTTTAATTATTGTTTTTTCATTTAATCATGAAATAAATATAAAAAGTAACCTTGAATTAGTTAAGTTAACTAGATGTACTATGCACCTAGCTGTGTATAGCAAATTCCACCGTACATATTAAGAGCATGCATCTTTTTCTTTAATTTCTTATGATAATATCCACTTAATATATTTCTTTTTCATTATCCACACTGTCCTTTTATTAAAATGATTAAATCACTCACTTTATTTACACAATAGTCCCTCTATTTTTAAGTGTCCTAAATTGACCAACAAATGACATTTGATAACTCAGAACATTAACAAACAAAATTATATAGTAGACTTTAAAATTTATTAATATGCGAAAATAATACATCATATGATAGAGTATAAAACATATTCCTGGGCCTTAACCATCAGCTTAAGCTTATGGTTAAGGTCCAGGAATATGTTTTATACTCTATCACTACCCCTCATATGAGAGGCCCTTTGAATACCGTCTTGAAGAATGAAGTGGAGCCTTCATTTGATGGTCTAATGTTTTCCTCTACCTCCATGAAAGGGTACTAGGGTTAGAGGAGAAAAGGCCCAGGAATATGTTTTATACTCTATCACTCCCCCTCACATGAGAGGCCCTTTGAATACCGTCTTGAAGAATGAAGTGGAGCCTTCATTTGATGGTCTAATGTTTTCCTCTACCTCCATGAAAGAGTACTAGGGTTAGAGGAGAACCAAACAAGTACAAATATTATCGTATACTACATATAATCTTATGTACATATAAAGCACAAACATTATTAAGTAGTCAAAGTAATGTATGTAAATAGTGTAAAAATCAATAAAGTGGAATATATTTTGGAACAGAAGGAAAAATAATACGAGTAATCCTACTATTAAAAAAATTATTCTTAAAATCTGCCTTATTTCAAGTGAGACATTTATTTTGAAGCGGGAGGAATAAATGTTTTCTCAAAAAGAAAAAATACATTGATAATCTTTGCGGGAAATAAATTAAAGTTTTTTCCATTGACTTATATTTTATGCCATGTTTTTAGTCGTAACCAAACGTGACCAAAACTTCGTCACTTCGGATAACTTTATTTATTTTCTCCAATGATCTCTCATCCTTTTGACTATCTTCATCTTCCTCTCACTTTCTCCCTCTTAAATCTCTTTAACTTGCTTACTTTATTAATAGACTATTATTATTACTAATCACATGATTAAAATGTTCTTAATTATGGCTCGTTACTATATAATGTCACAACCTATTGCAAACATTTCTTCATCATCCTCTTTTCTTTCACTCATCATATCTTATCTAACTACACACAACGATACTTATACCAAAAATGAATACACTACAAGCCCTTTCTAGCTTCATCACTGTCACACCAACGCATGTAATGTCACATACAAAACCTAATTCCTTCAATTTTTGTTGTCGTCAACCAATTTTTTCTAGTAATCAACCTCTCTCCCTATCCCAATCGTCCGATTTTAGCCTCCGATGCTGCCCACCACATCGTTCCTCACTTAGCCCTCGACAATGCTTACCGAATCAGTAATTCCTTTTCTTCTAGCTATTTTACACAAAGTTTTATATGTGGCTGGCCACACGGTGTGGCCATCCATTATGAGGTTACTTTGTTAGTGTTATAAGGGTTACTCGTTTGGTTTTACAAGGGTCACTTCGTCAATATAATAGAGGTTACTTGGTCAGTATTACAAGGGGTTACCGGGTCAGTGTTACAGGGGTTACTTTGTTTTTTAATAAGTGGCCACATGGTGTGGCCAGCCACACACAAGACGCACTAGCTAGCTAATTACTTATATTTGTTCACTACATTCATAATTTAGGTTTTTCCTTAATCTTAATTTGTATATAATTGTAAAATACTTCGTTTATAACAAGAGATAATTAAATTAGTGAAAGTCATAGTTTATACGTATTAATAATGGTTATTTCATGCTATTAGACACTCTTAATAACATTTTACTAACCCAATATTTTTTGTGTATTCTTATTCCTAGGATGAGTGGGTTTCTAGAGATTGAACTCAAAGTACGGGACTATGAATTGGATCAATATGGTGTTGTTAACAATGCGGTCTATTCGAGTTATTGTCAACTTGGTACGTACATACTACTATAGAACAAAAACATGCATTTATGTTAGTTATATGGTACGGTGTAGTTAAATTTAATACTTTTATCATTTTTTAGGGTAAAAGTATATTTTATCTGTCTCTTATTTACATGTTTATATTTAATATTTATTACTTATATAATAAAGAAAAATAGGACAGAGGGAGTAAGAAATACATATTAAGGTGTATTGGAGACATTGCATGTATGTTCTGCCTTTTTGGGATTTAAAAAATAGGAATTTTTTTTTTTTTTTTTTTTTTTTTTTTTTTTTTTAAGTGAACAACTTTACAATGATTTATCCTATTAAAAAAAAAGAAAAGGAAAATGAGTGATTTATTATTAAAATGTGACTATTTATGGAAAATTGACACATCCATTGATGTTTATTAAATTATAAACAGCACATCATGAGATATTAGAAAGCATTGGACTGGATGCTAAAACAGTGGAGAGCAACAGTGGTGCTTTAGCGTTGTCAAAACTTTCTCTCACTTTCCTCGCACCTCTTAAGGTACGTATGCACATTTGGACCTTATTCATTAAAATAAGTTTGGGCTGTTTATTTTGCATTATTGAGAGTGGAAAGTAACGTATTCTCTCGGTTAGTTTTAAGTGTAACTGTTTGACCGGCATGATTTTTAAGAAGTTTAATTTGAGTTGAATTTGTTGAAATAATATGCATTTGAGAGGAAAGAGTTGTACTTGAAATAATAGAGGGAATAAATATCATGTCAATGTTGGGATTGGTTGTCATTGATAGACAACCAAAACTTAGGGTATGCTTCAAACTAGATACTCCATTTGTACATATTTGATGATTTTTAATATAATATTTACTTGTTACTCTCTCCGTCCCTTTTTTACATTCTTGTTTGGATTATATTTCGTTATGACTTGCCCTTGGCCACCCGACGAAATTTTAAAATAATAACTTACTGAGGCACTTGCGTGCTTATTTCGTGTAATGCAGAGTGGAGACAAGTTTGTTCTAAAGGTGAAGGTCTCAGAATACTCTGCTGCTCGCATATTCTTTGAACATTACATCTACAAGTTACCAAACAACGAGGTTTGATTTCTTCTTGCTCTATTACTAGCTTTGTAAGAAGTATATTGTTATTTTAGGTTGCTACTTAATTAACAACTTCCCAAACATTTTGTATAACAGCCGATCCTAGAAGCAAAATCAGTTGTTGTTCTTCTTGGCAAAAATCACCGTCCTGTTCGTATGCCTGCAGAGGTGAAATCCAAGTTACGACAGCTTATGATGCATCAGGAAGCGGGCACAACGCTTATTGATCATGCTATGTCTACTCCCTCGCCGTTGAACGGGTTGATGACCATTCCAAATGTTTGTGAAGCAACAGCAGGGTCTTTTAGAGCATGATTAGGATTAGGAGCAATAAATGTTAATCATGTTGTTCATGTATGTTGGACAATTTGTGTATTATAGAAGGTCTGTAGTTCCGCAATTTAGAATGTCTTTTGTTAGGATGTGTGCTTGTGAATTATGTGTGGTCAGGGTATGTTATATAAATGAATAATTGTTACTCCATTTGTTCCAAGATAAATGTCTTAGTTTAACAAGCACATACATTAATTAGCACGAAACTTTAATCAATAATGTCTTTAATTAACAAAACGGTAGATTAAGAAAAATTGATATTCTAAATAGGGTCTCTAAGATCAAGCCATAATTCAATTAGATATAATCACTTGAAATAGTATTCATAGAGTGTTGGAACTATGTCTAATAAATTTTAATATAATTTTTTATTTATTTCATATTTCTAGGAGTGCAAATAATAAATTTAAGCACATTTTGTGAGAAACTACCTTTTAAAGCATTTTTTATGCGAGAAACTACCTTATAAAAAAAAGTTGTAAAAAACTACCTTATAAAAGCTAAATGTTGTAAGATATTACCCTTGGTCGGAAAGTGAGAGTTGACTTAATTTTTCCGGCGTTGACCTAGTCATGTGCCGGTCACGTGACATTTAATTCATCTTTCCCTATTTTCCCCTAATTTTCCCTGAGCCTAGCCATATAATACCCAAGATAAATTAAATGTCATGTGACCGGCACATGACTTGGTCAACGTCGAAAAAAATTAGTCAACTCTCACTTTCCGACCAAGGGGTAGTATCTTACAACATTTAGCTTTTATAAGGTAGATTATTACAACATTTTTTTTATAAGGTAGTTTCTCACAAAAAAATTGCTTTAAAAGGTAGTTTCTCACAAAATGTCCTAAATTTAAATCTAAATTTCAACTTTAGATATTTAGGAGTAGCTCAATAAACAAACTTATCTTATTTATATGGTGGTGTGACAAATCATCACTACCCTAGAATCAAATTTGCTCCTTACTATTCATATGGACTCTTACCAATTCAATTGACCTCCACCAATAATCTAATACTATTGACATAAGAATGTGTATATTGATATGATATTATGCATATGAGATTAAAGATATTATTGTGATATTATATTTTGATAATATCATAGAGAAAATGTGAAAAGATTGTGAGATATTGTAATAATTTTAAGATATTATGATATATAGAATATTAATTAGAGTTAGGTATTTTGATTGTCTATAAATATTGTAATGTGATCAATTATTATGAATGGGAAAATGCAATAGAGAAATACATAAACATATTTTCGTGATTGATTTAACATGGTATCAAGAGCTTAGGGAAATCCTGGAATGATAATGAGAGTTCGTGTGAGAGAATGAGAAAAACCTTAAACACATGCATGGCAGATCGTGTGAGAGGAGAAAAACCTTAAACACATGAGTTAAAAAAGAAAGACGTTTTTGTTGTATTGATTGGTGGGTTCAAAAAGAATGATGTTCTCATCAAGGAAGAAAATATCTCAAACACGAGAATTTGTGTAAGAGGAGTGATCAATTAATTGTACGTATTCACGAGAATTCGTGTAAGAAGAGTGATCAATTGCACGCATTATTCATTATTTGCGTCCAATATAGAATTATTGTGAGAGTTCACAATACATTTTTTTAAACAGCGTGAGTCAATTGGCTTGCGTGAGATATTGTGCATGAGAGTTCACAACTTTTGAGTATGAGATTGTGAAATTTTTTGGGAGAGTTCACAAATTAATTTTTTTATTTTTCTAAGATCAATTTTTCAAGTGATTATGTTGTTGATCATAGAGGAATATGATGATTTTAATGAAGAGGAATAACGTGGCATGCTGATCAAGTTCAAGAGGTTTATTTTTGTGATTTTCGGTGGATCGTTTGATGATTACATAATGCAACTTGATGATGACATGAGAAGATTTTATTTTATTGTCCAAGTCGGACGTTAGATACCTACACTTTCGACTTGAGGGAGGGTATTGAGATAAAAATGTGTATATTGATATGATATTACGAGAATAATATCATATGAGATTAAAGATATTATTGTGATATTATATTATGATAATATCATCGTAGCTCAATAGTTTAGGGAATACTACTTAAGGTCTTGTGCAATGCACTGCACGGCTACAATTGATATTTTCTTTCATATATATAACTAATAGAAAGAATATTATAATAAAATATTTATAATATCAATTGACTCATGATTTCGTCATATATTTCAATATTCATGAATAATAAATGATATCAAAGATGTATTAAATTAATATTGTACTACGTACGTACCACAAAATAAGATAGTACTCCTAAGGTTTTAATATATATAACCTTTAAGTTATAAATTTAATTAATTTATACTTCTATTTTTCATTAAAAATTTTACAAGTTCTTATTTTTTAAAAGTGTTTTCATTGTTTAATTAGATGTGTATTATATTAATAAAAACTAGATTAATCCCGTGCGATACACAGATTTCTTTGAAATATAGAGTACATATTTTATGTATTCTTACGTATCAGAAAAATTATTGAGACATAACCATTAGTTGTAAATGCTAATTTTATAAAATTAATTTTGAAGAAAAACAAACCGAATATGAAAATTTAATCATATACATAAAAGTTAGATGTATTCTTACGTATCAGAAAAATTATTGAGACATAACCTTTAGTTGTAAATGCTAATTTTATAAAATTAATTTTGAAGAAAAACAAACCGAATATGAAAATTTAATCATATACATAAAAGTTAGATTTTTAATATACAATTTTAATTAAGCAGATAAAAAATAATTTTTAACTTGTAATATATACAGAAAAATAGAAAAAATATATACATCAAAGTATTTTGTTCGATGAAACATAATGGAAAGATGTATTAAATACCAATAGTTGGTGATAGAAGAAAAATAAATTAATTAAAGAGCATAGATAAATTGAGAGGAGGAGAAATTAAATTTAAAATTTGAAATTTGAAACCAAAGAAAATATAAGAGCAACTCCAATGGTTGCTTTTAGGGACTAGCTTGCAATTTTAATAATTTTCAAGCTAATAGCCAAACCATTGGAGGATAGTTTAATAATTAGCTTGGCCAAGCTAATGCCAAGCAAATTAGCTTAGCTAAGCTAATTAGCTTAAAAATTCATTGTCTCTAATAAAATACTAATTATTTAAAAAATAAAAGTGAAAAATCTAAATGCTAATTAGCTTAACCATTGTGGCATAAATTAGCTAGAATGAAGAATAGCTTTGCAATTCTATGTGGCATGGCAAACTAATTTGGCAATTAGCTTGCTGTTGGAGTTGCTCTAATGACGTCAGATATTTATTTAGGCGGGAAAATTTTTCTTATAAAGATGCCACGTGGACAATATGATGTCAGCGGTTGTTCCTTTAGTTTATTTATAGACTAGTTTCTTTGTTGTTAGCTGATGAAGTTAGAACTCTTTTTTATGTATGTATTAATTAAAACAAAAAGATATTATTTTATCATTAGATTAAGTAATAAAAATGGTAAATTATGATACAATTTAGATTTTGTAAACAAAAACAAAATACATAGACAACAAATCATAAAAAAATTAGCTTTTTTTTTTTTTTTTTTTTTTTTTTTTTGGTTTATCTAGGGATGACATATGTCATCTTTTGAGTGTACATATTTAATTTAATTTAATTTAACAATAGTAGTCTAGTAGATTTATCGATAGGTGATGAATCTACAAATAATAAGTGCAATTCTTTTTAATTTTTATAATAAACAATAACCAATTAAACAAGCTAAGGTGCATGTATGATGAGCATCACGACTCCTGATGCATATTCTAATTTTGTCTTAAAGTTTATGGAAGCAAATACATTAATCTAGCCGCAGTACAATTTGTTCCGATAATTATATACGACCCAATTTATGACATGACGTACGTGTAATCTATTTATTTATTTATTTTTTTAATGTTTTTTAAAACATGGTAAAATCAATCGGGCCCCAGTTTTGGTGTTGCTTCAGTTTAAAGTAACTTTTATGATATACTAGACGTTGGAGCACGCGCGTTGCGCGTGCCCCCGACGGCACGATAAGCAATATTCGTTGAGTGTTTTGGTTGGGCCCCTCGACGGCAAGATAAGCAATATTTGTTGAGTGTTTTGGTTGCTGTGATATTCGTGGTGTTGTTAAAATACGAGTTAATAAATATCTTGTTTGTTAATAGTAGTAATAAAATCGAGTATGTCTAGGAAATTGGTCAAAAAAACGCTATGTGCCGTGACCAATCGGAATGTAAATTTAAAGATAGTAGAAGCGGTTGACGCACGTGTGTATGAACATTGTGCATATAATCATATGTACGAAAAGGAACTTTCTATTTTTGTGTTGTTATAAAATGCAAGTACAACAATAGAATATGTAAGGATTTGAACGGCTTTAGTGCTGAAGTCATACATTCATAGTTATTACTATTTGAAGAATCTGTCATGGTTACATTGATTGGTCAATTCATGTCCTTATATTGCGTGGTTTGTGGCGTTTTGCTTCCTGCGCTCAGTCTGTCTTCTCCTTTTTTTCCCCTTCTCTCTAAAATCGTAATTCCAATTTCGTGGTGATGGGTAGCACTGACAGCACTGCAACTTCCGGCAAGGTTTTCTCACCACCAAGTTGGAGGCCTAATGACCGGAAATCTAAAAAAGAAAATGTTGCAAGTTTTCGTTTGTATACCATTGAAATGAAGATGAAGATGGACCGTCATCTAGAACTGCTTGAACAAGGAAATTCCAAGGTCGAGAACAAGAAAGAAAGAGGGGAAACCAGTAATAAGAAAAGACGAGGCGTTGAGAAAAATGGCTGTGGGGAATGGCCTGTTATTATTATTGATTCAGACAATAATGAAGTGGACAAAAAAGGCAAGGAGGGTGTTGGTGCAGAGGGGAAAAAAGAGGACGTTGAAGAAGAAGATGATAGTGAGGAAGACGAAGAGACTGATGAAAGTACTGAAAGTGATCTGAATTCTAATTCAAGAACTGAATCTCAGAAAGAAGGTGTTGCTAATTTAGATGAAGAAATGGAATCAAGTGGTGATAGCTATAAAGAGGATGATGATGACAGCATTGGTGCAGACTCTTCTTTTGGGAACAATGAAGAAGGAAATCCAGAGACAAGTGAAGATTCTTCAATGTTTCGTATGAAGATTGCTGATTGATTGTATACTGTTCATGGTTAAGTGTTTTTTTGGGGTTTAATTGCACTAATGCTAAGGTATGAAGTGAAGGCTTGGTAGGACTGTTTTTTGGGATGTTAGTTTTTGATATCAGATTATGCTGATGTATTTTCATGATTTTCATTGTTTAGGTATCCTTGTTGAATTGTTAGATGTAGATACGTAGTTAGCTTTTGGGAAGTTCATAATCAGTTTAATTAGTAAAGGATGATAGTAGGTTGTAATTATCTGAAATTAAGCTCTTGCTTTTGGTATAATGAATCGTTGAATTTGATTATATAATTTGTGTTTTGCGTGGTTGTATATTTATTGTAGTATGCTGTTAATTAGCATTCTTTATAGAATTCCATATAATTTGTTATTATTTGTTTTTTGTAAAAATGTTTCGTGTCACTGATTAAATCATAAAAATTCGATATATTGCACAAGGTTATATATTGCATAAGGCTATCAACTTATAATAACAATTTGGGAGTTTTCTAATGTCCAATTATTAGCCTGTTGAAAAATATAAAGGAATCTAAGAAGCTGTAAAAAACATAGAGATATGGAATCTTATACTTCGGTTTTTTTTGCCAAAATAAATTACAGTAGTACTGCCTTAAATTTCTTGTATTAATATGTTAAGTAGTCTAATAGTTACACACTCTTAATTCTATCTATAAATAGAAACACTTTCTATAGGTCAGTAAGCACACCACGGTTTGTATTTGCCTTTTTTTTTTGGTGTTGTTTCTTCATTTCATAATTTGGAGTGTATGTTCATTAGAGAATAGGGGTCTAGCTTAGGAATTCAATGGATGAATTTCCAATAGTATTTACAGTACGATATGGGAGTGATGATGATCATCATAAGAAGCTGGTATACAAGTATATTATTAGTGGCTTTATTGTTATTGCAATTGCATCTAAACTGTATTTTGTTGTTTGTCTATGGATGCCTTTATTTTTGTCCTTGTCCTAACAATTGCCGAGTCTATGTATTACCTTGCATAGTCTTGCTAATTTATAAATACTGCTTTATGTGCAGCGTATCCCTGATGGTTTCAAAGACGTGCTAGAGGATGGTTTTTTAAATATCGAACTATTTGTGTGTGATGGGCACGGATCTTGGTTAGTAACTCTAGTGCATGAAGAATGCGGTACTGATTGGGGAATATATCTTGATGCAGGGTGGAGTGATTTTGTTGGAGATAATGGCTTAGATGTAGGTGATGTCCTACTATTTACCTATTTAGGGGACAACTCATTTAGTATCCGAATTCAGACTGATAGGGAAGCAAAGAAAATAGAAAAAAGACATGATGACACCTCAAGTAGTTTTCATAAAAAGCGTGGGCGGAAACCAGCCATTGAAGGACTTTCATCTAAAATGATTAAGACCAATGCTTGTCTTACTCAACTTGCAGCTGCTTGTCAAGAAGATTATTTCCTGTTTTCATTTTCAGCAGCATATATTCAGCAAGGAGTTATAGTATGTTTTCTAAGATGTTATTCACTTCTTGGTATGCCTATTATGTGTGTGTGCATGGATTAATACAGTGCTATTTTGTTACTGTGCTGCTTGCAGAACGTTCCATTGGATTTTGCTAGGGTGCATTTTAAGGATTTCCTTGACACTACAGATGTAATTCTCCAGAATGGCAACACAAAGTTCAGCGCTCAGCTGAAGGTTAGTAAGATTGGGAACATAATTAGTACCTGCTCTATTAAGAACGGGGTTAACAAATTCATTGATTACTTCAGTGTTCAGGTAGAGGAAGGTGCTTTGATTAAGCTCAGAAAAGGGAACCTAATAATCTTTGATGTCAATCTAGTCCTAGTCTAACTGTTTGGATCCACTTGTCAATCTAAAATTAAACCTGATTAGGAATGTTTGTTCTTTTTTCTTCTTTTGTTTTTTTTGTTTTTTTTTTTTGGGTGTTTTTCTTTTTTTCTCTTAGGTTGTGTTTTGAGAGTAATAGACTCAGTATAATAAGTAGAGGTTTTTCCTGTTCTAAGATAGAATAAGCGCAGGCACTATGTAAGTTCCTTGGTTACGTATTTTATGATCTGAAAACAAATCTAATTCAAAGATAGTACTAAAATCTTTCATTTGCTTATTAACTTACTATGCAGCAGTATTGTTCAAACCAACTAACCAGTTCAATTTCAGCAACTAATATATGGTTGTATAGTGACATATTCAAATTGCACAAAACGAATCAAAAGTCTATTCCATTAGCGAACTTATAGCTATATATGCGAACAAGGAAAATGCACAGCCTCATTAGTCACACATGCAATAAAAGTTTACTTTTTTGCTAATGAGGGGAAAATGGATCCGAAAAATAGCAAACTGCTGTTGAAATTACATATAGGCAGATGGCTGCTCTTACAAAATGGATTTGTATACTGAAGCTGACTAATAGCAAGTGAGAAGTTGTTACCAGAGTCCATAAGTGTATAAGCATTAGCAGCTATGTTCCATAATTTGATATATATTTCTCTTTGCATTGATTTTTATGTGAAGGCCAAGAGTTTCTATGTTACAAAAAGTACCATGAACTGTATACCCTGCAAGATTAAACTGAAGTGTAAGTTCGATCATTCTGATTATCTTAAAAGAAAAATAGTAAGGGAATGCACATATAGACAGGAATATAGTCACACTGATATTAATAGAGAAAATGACATTTATAGATATAAATTAGATAGCAATTTGTTTTGCCCTTTCATCAGATTAATAGCAAACTGCACTATTAGCTACAACCTATAGTGCTTAAAAGGGTGCCAATGAACTGTGATTAAAAACTGAACAGAAAGAACGTATAATAACTTAACTTATATTATAGATAAGTACCCTGATTTAAGGATACAAGCTAGTACATCATAGTTACCCTTGCATTACTATATACATAATATAAGATTTTAGGCATACTAAGTTGAGTGTCCTACTGTAGGGAATAGTTTCAAGCCTTTAAAATCCCACTAGCTTGAACCCCACTGTGATCATACACTAAAGTACGGTGGCATCCAAAAGGGAAGAAGATAGAGAAAAAGAGTCGCCAACAAGTTTTTAAGGAACTTGTAAACCGTTCACGAGGTGAAGGTTACACCCCTTAACGATCCAAGAGATCGTCAACTCCATAAGGTCATGAACCAAATAAGGGTTCGGGGATGATGGTACAAATCCAACCTAAAAGAGATTGAACCTGCCCTAATAATAGGCCTCTACTTTATTCTGCTCGTATTCATGTGCGCTTTCTGATTAACATGCAATCAATAGGATTAACCCTAAACCTGTTTAATCTATGTTGGTTGAATTTAATGCACAAATAAATCTATTATTGGCGATCACTTGAATTTATAATCACAATTAACCTAACAAGATTATTAAATTATCTTATTAAGCGTGGTTGCAAATACCAATTCCCTTTAACATGCAATAGAGGTGATCAAGCAATAACAATATAAAATAATATGCATATCAAGCAACATAAATAATCAATATCATGAATAATAATTATAATAATAATAATATCAATCATAATCATGTTAAAGCATAGCAAGATCCTAGGCATGATACTAACAAGATTAATAACAAACCCTAGCATGTCACTAAGCATTAAAAATCAAATCTTTAGCCCTAACATGATACTGACATGAATAAATATTAGGAAGAATATAGGAAGCATAGTACTTTTAATCATACTTGATATTAAAGTTACCCTAGACATGATACTAGGAATCAAAATAACGATCTAAGCATGATTTCTACATCATAATATCAATTAAACCATTAAAGTACTTACTTGGATGCCTCGTACCTCTTTCTAATAACAAAATACACACGTTAGTAACTTCAAGGAAAATAATAATCAAAGCAATTAAATTAAAATAATTGAAGTAGAGATTTGGGACCAAACCCTCAGAAATTAAAACCTTTCACGTCTAGGGCGAAGGCAACTTCGAATATGGCTAGGTGTATCAAGATCTTGTGAATGCGGAATTTTATATTAAAGAGCAAAGTTTAGAAAGAATGCTAAAAGATCAATGATTCATAAAGTAATTGTTGACGATTGATGATTGTAGGTGATGAATGAAAACAGAATTTATTAAAACTTCAGAATAAAAAAGAATTGGTGAATTATAGATGTAGATGATTGAATGGTGAATGAATATTGACAATCCGTTCATCAAAACGTAGCTTTTGATACGATATTTATAGAGAAAAACATCCAAAAAAAGATAATTTATCAAAACAGAGTATGAAGATCGCAAAACCACCTTGGCGCCAGACCTGGCTCATTGGCGCCAAGACCAGTAGCTAGCGCCAGGCGCCAATGGCTGGCGTCTGGCGCCAATCCTGGTTCCAGGCGCCAAGGCCTGGGGTTGGACGCCAAACCGGATTTTAACGCGTTTTCGAAAATCTGATAATTTTACCGTACTGGAAGATAAAATAATATAATTTCAGTCGAAAATGCTATTTGATCTAATTAAAACTCTGAAGAATCCTAATTGAATTAGGAATGATAAGACCTTCTAGAATATTCTAGAAGACCAAAACCATTCCTAATTATATTAGGAATGATAAATCATATTAGGCCCTCCCCTAGATCATTAGGCCGTACTTAAAGCTCAAACCAGGCCCAGTTTAGTAAATTGGCCATAACTTCCTCAATATTCATCGGAATTGGGCTTATAATATATTGTTGGAAAGGTCTTTGCAAGCCCCATCCAACTACACCACTATTGGACCCATATCATGGACCAACCAAACTGGATTGGCTGTTTTCTTAAAATAAAGTTTTCAAAAACAGAGAGAAGAGAAAAGAAAAGAAAAGAAATAAAACTTTCCGCAACACTAGACCTTTCCACACTTTCGCTTCATTCGATTATGATTCGACGTGAAAGGTACTCATCACTGGGTTTGGTTTTGGGGAGACACAAATGGGTGTCTACAGAAGCCCCCACTTTGACTGAGTTGGGAGAAACGCAAGTTTCGAAAACGAAAGCCAAAGTATCGATAGGGACGGAGAATGATTCAGAACGTTCTGCGATCCTAAATCATCTTATAACGCCGATACCTGCAAAACTAGCATTAGTTAAACAGATAAAAGAGTTAAGAAACGCGTATCTTGCACCGTCGAGCACACGTCTCTGAAAGTAACCGATTTGTTGCTGTATCCTGTTGTTTTGATGACCTTCTACAAGCTAGAGAAAGCCATCCCGCTTGAAAACCGCTACGCCCGTAACTGCTTCCAATTAGAAGATTGCTTCGCCTGAAACTACCTTCTCCGCTGTGATAATATTCCACGTCCAAGGGAATATCATCGAAAATTATTTCTCTTGAAATAATTCTCATCCGCATTATGATCATCTTCCATGCCTCAGGAACTTATGATCGAAGACAATTTCGCCCGAAATTACCTTCAGTTGTTTGTGACAACTTTCCGCAAGCTAGGGAATGATGTCGAAGACATCTTCTCTTGAAGTCATCCTCATTTGATGCGATAATCTCCCAAAGGAAAATACCGAAGATCCACGCCCGTCGATCTTTAAAAGTTCGCCTGAACTTGCCTTTTGCTATGCCTGTACGTCGGCGCTCTTTGCTCTTGAACCTATATGTCGGTGCCTTTTGCTAACGAACCTGTATGTCGGTGCTTTTTGCTAATGAACCTGTATGTCGGTGCTTTTTGCTAATGAGCCAATGCTTAGGCGCTTTAAGCTTAGTGAGACGATCTTTTCAATAAGTCGATCACTTTACGTAATCAAGCCGATTACCTAATCATGTCAAATTTCTTAGAGGGGCTAACTGGCGTACCAAGGAACCCAAAATATATTGCAGAAGGCTAGCACAACCCCAAAAGGTGGCTGGCCGCTTTGGCGTCGCTGAAAATCGATCAGCGCCAGACTTATAGCATTAGCGCCATGCGTTGAAATTGGCGTCTGGCGCCAAACACAGAATGTGACGCCAATGCCTAGGGACTGGCGCCAGCACGGGAATCACTTTAAATTCCCATTTTCAGTTCATTTCGTGCTCTGGTTTGTTGCGAACGCTGCTCGAAAGAAGTCGAAACTTCAATTGATCGTTGCTCATTCGTTTCTCAACCGAATTCGCTCAAATTTGTTGCAAATCAAAGCTCTTCTCATCCATATTCCCGATCTATGTAAGTTTTCCTCCAACTCACACCGGTTTTTATGAATTATTGGCATGTTCATTCACGAATTTCATGAAAATTCGAAACTTATAATGCTCAATTTGCTTTGTTTATCAAGTTTTATGCCATGAAATTGCTTGTTTATGTTTGTATATTGCCTTGGGAGTAATTTGAGACTTGTTTGACTCAATTTGGCGAAGAAATGAGCAATCCGCCATTGTTGGACCTCTTAAGGTCGTGAAGAACAATGTGACTCGTTCTTGATGTTTTTGCTAGCAATTCTTGTTCAATTTGTCACAATAATCACTATGGTGTTGCAAGAAATTGTTTGATTGCTTGAAAAAATGCTGTCATGCTCAATTTGAATTTGTGCTCTGTTTTAGTACTACGTACTCTATTTTTTGCGAACATAGTATCATGCGGCTAGGCAAACCTTTATATACTATAGAACCTTAATTTATGATGATTCTGCACAATGTAGCATGGCTAGACAACGAGGCTCAGGTTCACGGTCCCGAAACACTAGACGGGAGCATGAGCCCGTGGAGGACGACACCACACCGTCCACTTCGCTTGGTCAGTTCCCAGAGTGGGATGAGCAGACCTTGTTCTTTGCTCCTGTCCACCACATTTCTGAGAGGGTGAGACGGGGAACCGAGCCTGGGAGGACATGACATCACGGCTCTGGCTGCGATGGCCTAGGCGATTTGTATAGGATGCATATCGCCAGAGATCGAGAGACGAGACTCCTATGGGAGTCTTGCGGATTGGTTGCCTTGTTTGAGACCTCTGAGGCTATGGTTGCCTCCAGCGGGGGTCACCACGTAGTACGCGCTCTGGTGGAGTTCTTTTAGGACACCACCAACACCTTTCATTTTCCATGGGGTGAGATGATGGTCACTCCTACAGACTTCAGTCTCATCACAGGACTGGAGTTCTCTTCTGTGCCGCTGCCATTTGACGGCGGTATCGACGTCTTTTCTCCAGAGGTCGAGGAGCTGTTGGGGCCGATTGCTGTTCGGGCCCGAGCTGAGGTCGAGACGACTCAGTTCAGTGCTAGAGGGATCCGTCGCTCGACGCTGGCAGCGGCTCTTGATGACGATGCGACCACCCGAGAGCAGCGGGTGCGCATTTTTGTGCTGATGTTGTTGTCAGGGACATTCTCCCCTGACAGGGGTAGTAGGGCGTTGCTTTACTGCCTCCCTGCTGTTCGCGATCTCCGGCGGATCGGGACTTATGACTGGGCCAACTTGGCCTATACTGACTTCGTTCGCGCACTGAGGGACTCGTGTCGCCACCGGTCTTTTAGGACGAATGTCGCTTTGTCTGCTTTCTAAAAAGTCGTAGAGGTAAACATTATTCCCTATAAAGTTTAGCCCTATATGTTTAGTTAGCATTCACTCATGCTTTAGCTTTTTTGTAGATATGGTTTTATGAATACTTTCCTTCCATTGCGCCGGCGAGACCATCGCCGAGAGGGTATCCGGTGAGCGCCTCTTGGGGCGGCCACCATGTGGACCTGTCTACTGCACGTGTCCGGAGTCGGATCATCTCGGTACGATTTTTGGTGCTTATTTTGCTCTTCTGCGTGTTTTAGACATGTTCTTACCCGTTTGGTATTTTTATAGGGACCTGAGGTAGTATACCGACCATGGGGTGGTTGGACAGTCCCTGGATTAGCGGCACAGTATTCTGCTGAGCGTCATTATTTTCTGGGGACCTACGGAGCGGTTGCGTACTTAGGAGAGAGAGTTGCTAGACAACACTCTTCTGATGCTTTTGTTGTTCCTGCTCCTCCACCACGCCACATGTTCGACGAGAGAGAGTTGTCGAGCATGGCTGAGGAGCTTGGTTCTCTTTGGCGGTCCCATGTGATCCTTGGGCGGAGTTATGCTGAGGAGCTACTTCCTTTGTTAGCTCCAGCCCCCGTGCCGGCCGAGGATGTGAGGGTAAAATTCTTAACTTTTTGTTTTTCGCTGAGTAGCCCCCAAATAATACCTTACTGATTTCTTTCTGTTCCATCAGGAGGGTCCCACTGAGTTCGTACCACCCCGTATGTCCATCCACTACCAGGGGATGTACGGGCTGATCGAGGAGATGATTTCTCCGGCTCCTGAGGGTGAGCGCTTCGTGGAGCGGTCGATTCCTCGTCACCAGACCAGAGTAAGTCTAGCTCTAATTCAGAATCTTGTATTCAGTTATCGTGCATTTTTACTGACTTAACCTTCCTTGACAGTTCTCACGCGAGGTGGTTTCGGCTATGGCGCGATGTATTGATGCCTTCCGGAGCCAACTCGTCCGAATGAGGAACGCGGCTACCTGTCGTCGAGACGACGCTGTCCGAGAGGTAACTTTTCTTTACTTATTGTTTCTGCACTATGTTTCAGTTTTCACCTTGTTTCTGATTTAATTCTTTTTGCAGGGTCAGCCGATTGCTTCTCACACCCGTACGAGGCCTGAGGGGCGAAGAGAGCCGGCGAGGTCTAGCTCGAGACGTCGTCGCACTTCGTCAGGAGGTAGAGGTGGCCGTTCCGAGGCTGCTCGAGCCGACGTTGCTGAGGGCTCAGGGTCTTCTTCTGAGGGTGCTCCTGCTGCACCGGTGGGAGAGGCTACCTCGGCTTTCAGAGGTGGTGGGATGTACGAGGTTGGCTCGTCATCGCAGCAGCCTCCGCGGTCTCAGCCTCAGGTTGACCTTGGCTGGAGCGGTCCTGTTTTGAGTTTCCCTCCTCCTACGGAGACTGGAGCTGGTGCTGAGGCTGGAACTGGTGGAGAGGTGACTCCTCGGACGGCGCAGTTTTATGGCATGATGGGCCTACGTCCTCCGGCGTCGTAGTTCACTTCTGTATATGCATTTTATTTTGACTTTTTATAGAACTTTGCCTTTGACTTGTTACTTAGACACTTTGTTCTGTAAATCTATTATTATGTTAGTGTATGTTAGTGTGTGCAGATGTGATGATAATTTTGCGCAAAAATTCCGTCATTTTTATTATTGATGGAGGGTATTATCCGACTCTCTCCCCCAAAAAGAAAAAATAAAAAGGAAAAATAAAACGGAGAGAAAGGCTGATTTTTTAATATAAAATCAAGAGAAAATAAAAATTTATAAAAATATTTGATATATTTAATAAATTAATAAAAGGATAGGAAGATATTTAGAAGAAATTAAAACGGGGCCATAAAGTCATTAACCGACTCTAAATTAAAATCAGAACGCAAACTGTGCACGCGCGGCTGTCCTGCTGACTTGGCGCCAGCTGGCGCCAGCCTGTGGCGCGTGGCGCCAGGCGCTGTTGCTAGCGTGTGGCGCCAATAGCAGATGTGTGACGCCAACATCGGGGTTTTGACGCCAATGGACGCTGACTCCGTATTTCATACAGATTGAAATTCCCCGTAATTTGTGCATAAATAGCCCCCTGCTCAGCCGATTCTTCACATAATTCCAGCGAAAAAAATATTCTTCTCTTCAGAAAAAATAATATCATGTCTTTAGCCACTAAAACCTTCACCCAATATTCTCATGAATGGTGTCGATCTCTCAATGCTAGAGAAAGAAAAGAATTAGATTTATTTCACTTAGGGGGAATATATGGCATTAAAGGGGTAGATCTAGACATAGACTTCATACATACCACTTTAGAATATTGGAACATTGATACACATTGTTTTAGAATAGGGTATGATGAAATTAGCCCTTTGCCAGAGGAATTTGGTGCTATTTTAGGCTTCCCTGCAATAGACTTGGTAATAATCCCTAGAGTAGATGTATATTACTATAAGGATTTTGAGCGCTTCTTTATCTTGAAGGAAAGGGATTTATCAAGGATAGTGAATGGCAACGTGGTGAACTTAAAAGAATTCGCACGCTATTATTTTGATAAACCGCTTTCTGAATCTTTTCACATATATAGAAGAAGGGCGTTCTTATTTTGCATGCTTAATCAATATTGTCTTAGTAGTGGTAAAATTAATGAGGGTCAATCAATTATAACCACTGTGCTTGAACAAATTGAATCAGGGAGAAATCCAATGTCTTTAATAGTTGGAGAGACTATGATTAGTCTAGATGAGTTGAAAAGGGACCTAAAAGCACCTCTTCGCGGTTCTCCAATTTTATTACAGGTAGAAAAATAATATTTTTAATTACAGAAATCAAAAATATATTTTTGTATTGTAATATTAATTTATTTGCATTGGAATTTTATTATTAATTTTTTTTTCAGATGTGGCTAATGGAAAGGCTAGGATTAATTAGCCCTCCGGACGATATTGAAAGTTATACGCCCACTTGCTTTGTGAGAAGAAAGAAGCGCATCCCTAAAATTGGGCGCCATGGGTGGAAGAAAGTCTTTGAATCACGTGATTTCACTATCAAGTGGGTCATTCCATGGTGGAAAATAAAAAGGATGGTTGGTGTTAACACGCAACCTTTCTGCCGTCTTCCAAGCTTGTCTCGCATGACATATTATTACCCATGCAGAGTAAAGAGACAATATGGCTTGCTTCAAAATATTCCTTCCGGGGATCTTCGTCCTCCCTATGAGTATCCCATATCTCAAGAAGTAGATAAATTTGACACTTACTGGAGCGCTAGACCTTTATGGGAAGTTATTACCCAAAAGGTTCCCCCTTCTTTGCCTAATGATGTAAAGAAGTGGTTGCTGAAGAAGTCTTCAATTGATCAGGGTAGAACCGATGTGAAGAATCGTCTAGGTGACAGGGTGACACCGGCCAAGGAACGCTTAGGTGCAAGAATTGAGTTCAAAACACCTATAATGCCTAAGAAGAAGAATGCTACTAAAGACAAGGGGAAAAGGAAAGTTATAGACAAGAAGGCTTGGGTGGAAAAGAAGCATGGGGTGCTAGCTGAAAGAGAAACAATCTATTCTAAGATTGAATGTAGGTCCTCTAAAGGATGCCTACTAGCTAAAGTAATGGATGAAGAGGAGGAGGCAGAAAAGAATTGGAAAAGAGCAAAGAAGGAGAAGAAAGATTAGACCATTGCTTAGCTTTAGATTTATTAGATTCTTAATTTAAAGTTAATTAATTTCAGCCTTATTTAAATTCCATTATCAATGCTATTTTATTTTATTAATGAAATTCAGCTTTCAATTAAATTGTGACTTTAAATTTGTTTTATTAAAGCAATGAAAAACCGAAAAAATTAATTTTCCAGAAATTCTTCGAGTACGGGAGTCGAAAATTTTCCGAGAAACACCGAAATTCGCCCAGATTTTATTACTGAATTGGCGTCAATAATTGAGAATTGGCGCCAGCTATTGAGGTCTGGCGCCAGGCGCCAATACCGTCGTCTGGCGCTAATGGCTTTTTGCTGACGCCAGGCTTTGTTCTGTGACGCCAATTGCTTTTCCGACTTCAGTTGACTTTTTGTTGATTCTGGAACGCGGAGGTGTCGAAAAGTTAAAGTGGCCGCACCCGTAATGGGTTGCCTACGTATCCTTTCCTAAGGAATCAGGCCGAACGTAGCTCTCTTGAGTGTCCTACTCAAGTAATTATGGGTAGTATTTTTTAAGTTGGTCAAGATTGGTCATGTTTGAGAATTCATTGCCATCCATATCGGTTAATTTTGCTGCACCACCTGACAGGATTGTTTTGACAATGTAGGGGCCAGACCAATTAGGTCTAAACTTTCCCCTTGGATCTAAAACATTTTTTCTTAGCGCTTTTAATACCAAATCTTCTACTTTGATATTTCTTGTCTTGACCTTCTTATTAAAATGTCTAGCCATACGAGTTTGATAGCACTGAGTGTGATGTAGGGCTTCTAGTCGTTTTTCATCGAGTAGGATAAATTCTTCATATCGTGCCCTAGCCCATTCGACTTCATCGAGTTTACTCTCTAGCGCAATACGTAGAGATGGTATTTCTAGTTCGACAGGTTGTACGGCATCCATTCCATATACCAAAGAAAATGGTGTATTTCCTGTTGACGTACGGATTGACGTGCGATAACCCCACAATGCAAAGTGAAGCTTGTCAGGCCATTCCTTATAATTTTCTGTCATTTTCTCGATGATAGTCTTTAAATTCTTATTAGCTGCCTCGACTGCTCCGTTTGCTTGAGGTCTATAAGGGGACGAATGATGATGTTGGATACCATATTTATGTAGCAATTCTTCACATTCGGCTTGAAAGTGAGTTCCATTGTCACTTATCATTTCATGCGGGACTCCATATCGACAAATGATATTTCTCTCGATAAAGAGTGATACATGTTTTGCGGTGAGTTTAGCATATGATTGTGCTTCAACCCACTTCGTAAAGTAATCAATTGCTACTAGAATAAATTCATGGCCTCCTGTCCCTGGAGGAGCGATCTTGCCAATTATGTCAATTCCCCATGTAGAGAATGGCCATGGTGATGTGTAGGTGTAGAGCAAAGATGGAGGAACGTGTTGTAAATTGGCATAAATTTGACACTTAGGGCATCTTTTTACATATTGATGGCAATCCCTATTCATGGTTGTCCAATAATACCCTTCTCGCATTATTTTCTGGACTAACATTTTGTCATTTATATGAGTTCCACAGATTCCTTCGTGGACCATTCTCATTATTCTTTGTGCATCCACCTTCCCTACACATAGGAGGGCTCGACCTTTAGGTACCCTTTTATGTAGCTCGTTGTCTATGAGTACATATTGAGAAGCCAAAAGTCTCAAGGCTCGCTTAGCTCTTTTGTCAGCATGAGGAGGGTATTCTCCATTGGTGACATAGTTGAGAATGTCTGTGTACCATGGTTCTTCTTCTTGTTCTTCATCTTCGTCTTGGACTGGGTCGCCGTCTTCTATAGCCTGTATATATGCCGGTTTGTGCCTTTTTTCGATAGTTAGAGGCATTTGCTCGATATCCGTGGGAATCCTAACCATTGAGGCTAATCTTGCCAAGGCATCAGCAAATTGATTTTCTTCTCTAGGTAGATATGTGTATTCTACCTTCTCTAATTGATCGGTAAGAGTTTCCAGATAAGTTTGGTAAGGGGCTAGGCTTTCGCTCCTAACTTTCCACCTTTTAGATATTTGATTGATGATTAGAGAGGAATCTCCAAATATCCTTAACTTTTTTACTCCCAATGCCAGGGCTGTTTCAAGGCCTACCATACATGCTTCATATTCAGCAGCATTGTTGGTAACGTCGAAATCAAGCTTTATTAAGATTGGGACGTGTTCTTCTTTGGGTGATACTAGTAGCACTCCGACACCACATCCCTTTTGGTTTGAGGCTCCGTCAAAATACAAGGTCCAAGTATCATCTTCGGTGACCATCAAATCTTCATCTGGAAATTCATTGTCCTGTATTGGTGTCGAGTCTTCTATTGGAAAATCTGCCAGAAAGTCTGACACCACGGATCCTTTAATAACTTTTTGTGGCATAAACCGCACATCGAACTGGGCTAAGTTGACTATCCATCTTGAAATACGTCCATTGAGCGTTGATTTCTCGAACAAGTATTTGAGTGGATCTAATCGAGATACTACGAAAACGGTATGCACCAACATGTAATGTCTTAACTTAGTCGTGGCCCACACCAAAGCGAGGCACAATTTCTCGAGTGGTGTATAGCGTGTTTCGTATTCGAGCATCTTCTTACTTAAGTAATAGATTGCATTCTCTTTGTTTTCTACCTCTTGTGCTAGCATGGCTCCCATTTTCTCTTTGGTAACCGTCAAATATAACCTAAGAGGTATTCCGGGAAGTGCTGGCGCTAATACGGGAGGATTTGCGAGATAGGCTTTGATCCGGTCAAAGGCTTTTTGACACTCGTCATCCCATATTACTGGTACATTCTTCTTAAGCTTTTTGAAGATTGGTTCGCATATTGTTGTTAGTTTTGATATGAACCTACTTATGTATTGCAACCGGCCAATGAATCCTCGAATCTGTTTCTCGGTCTTAGGCGGTGGCATTGACATGATTGCTTTGATCTTGGTTGGATCTATCTCTATTCCTCTAGAGCTTATGACGTACCCCAAGAGCTTGCCTGAGGTGACTCCAAAAGCACATTTTGAGGGATTTAACCTCATATTGTATTTTCTTAGCCTTTCGAAAAATTTCCTTAAGGCTACTTGATGGCCTGGACGGTCTTTTGATTTCACAATCATGTCGTCTACATATACCTCGACTTCTTTGTGCATCATGTCATGGAGCAAGGCAGTTGCTGCACGTTGGTAAGTAGCACCTGCGTTTTTCAACCCAAATGGCATTACCGTGTAACAGTAAGTGCCCCATGGTGTGATGAAAGTTGTCTTCTCCATGTCTTCTTCCGCCATGAGAATCTGATTGTACCCTGCGTATCCGTCCATGAATGAGAGAAGCGCGTGATTTGCCGTGTTGTCTACCAGAATATCGATGTGTGGCAAAGGGAAGTCGTCCTTTGGACTTGCCTTATTTAGATCTCGATAGTCGACACACATTCTTACCCTTCCGTCTTTCTTAGGAACTGGGACGACGTTGGCGACCCATTCGGGGTATTTGGATACCTTGATGAAACCTGCAGTTATTTGTTTTTGAACTTCTTCTTTTATCTTAAGTGCTACGTCGGGTTTCATTCGACGTAACTTTTGTTTTACAGGTTTCATTCCTGGAATTAATGGTATAGTGCGTTGAGCTATTTCTCTATTAATGTCTGGCATATCTTCATATGACCAAGCAAATACATCGATAAATTCTTTAAGCAAGTTAATTAAATCAGTTCTTTCTTGTTTATTCAATGTTAGTCCGATTTTAACTTCTCTTTTATGAGTTGAATCATTTGAGATGTCAACTGCTTCAGTCTCTTCAATTACTGGTGTTTTCTTTTCAAGTGTTTCCATTGCTTTAATAAATTCTTCATCTTTTTCATCGTTAGCTAAGCAATGTTTGTCATCTTGGGTTAGGGAAGAACACGAGAAGTAAGGAGAATGAGCGATATTATTATACTCTGAGATAATTACATCAAAGAGTGATATGTCCTCAGGGACTGGATCACTAACTATCCTAGGAGAAGAAATAGGAAGGGAAGGCGTTATAGCTAAAGACTTAGAAGATTCTAAAAGGAAAGGCTCTGACTCAGACTCAGACCCTGACTCTGACGATTCTTCAAACATTGGCCCTTGTCCTGTCGTGATTGATATCCTCCTTCCACTCGGAGTAGTCACCTTGATAGTCTTGCACCACCCTTGCAATAATCCTTCAGCTGGAGTAATTAGCTTCGAGGGGTCGAAGTTTTCGCTTTGTAGGACCGTTTGAATGAGTGAGGAGTTGTCTTCTTCATAAACTGGCTCATTCTTTTCTCGCCCAAACAGTAATCCCATGACGTTAAAGTCAAAGCATGGAGGTGCTTTCTCCTTATGGATGGGAGTTGGGATTTTGTCAATGAAGTAGCAATCCAAGAAAATCTCGAATCCTGGTTGTCGTATGCCATTTACAACAAATGGTTCGGGAAATTCATGGCATGGATAGTCCTCTCCTTCTTTTATAAACTGACCATTAAGCGTAAGAGGGTACTCATCCATTGGAATTGCTTTCTTTTGAATGCGAGCGTCCCTACGTGCTTTCAATTTGTCCTGGGCTCGCTTGAGATCTTTCCGAGTCGGTTCGAAACCAAGTCCGAAAGTATCTAGTTTAGGGAGGCCAGGTGACTCTATCGATTTTGCTATCCCCTTCTTCTTTCCTAAGGTCATCCCAGGGAAGTGTCCTTGTTTCTTTATCATAGTGTTGATAATCATGTTGGAATGGGGGTCGTGGCAAAGAGATGTCCTTTCATCCTCTTGGATTAATGAGACTTCTTCGTTAAAGCCCCATAGATCTTCATCATCTTCGTCGTGCTCCACGTTGATGATTGGATTCTCTATTGACTTGATCCTCATAGGCGAAGCATCAATAGTGATGGGGATTCCTCCAACTATAGCTTTCACTTGTTGGTGTAGAGATGAAGGGACGGCCTTTAGGTCATGGAGCCAAGGGCGTCCCAACAACAGATTGAATGAGGCTTTGATGTCTACCACTTGAAAAGTAGTAGCATGTTCTATTGCTCCTGCTGTCACATTTAGGGTTATTTTGCCAAGAGCTTGACGTCGAGTATTATCGTAGGCTCTTATTCCTTGTGTGGACGGAGTTAAATCCTCATCCTTTATGCCGAGCATCCTCGCAGTCCTAAGTGGACAGACATTAATAGCCGATCCATTGTCTACAAAAGTCATGGGAACATTCATTCTTTTGCAGACTACTGTGAGGTTTAGCGCTTTGTAGTGCTTGTCGCCTTCCGGGGGTAAATCTTTATCAGAGAAGGTGATTAGATTAATTGGACTAGGGAGATCACTCGTGAGGAAGTTAGATAGTCCCTCAGGAGTGGTGTCAGAATCTATCTCGATTTTATCCAAGGCATTCATCACAGCCAACCTATGTTCTCGAGATGTTGCTAGAAGCTTCCATACATTCATCTCAACTTTTGTCTTCTTGAATTGTTTAACGATATCATTGTCTTCGATGATAGGCATGGGAACTTGTTGTACGGTAGGCATGGGTTGTGTTGAAACAGGAGGTTGTATTCTCCCGAATCTTGTGAGGACGTCTATTGATGAATCTTCTTCAGCCCAAATATCGTCCGTGGTGTATGATATGGAAGGTGAAGGTTCTAATATGTCTTTTAGATAGACATCTTCTTCATCACTGTCCCATACTCCATTAACATTTATATCCTCTTCTTGTTGAACTTGGACTAATTCTTTTCTATCAATCATTTTCTGCACCAAATCCTTGAATTTGAAGCAGTTTTCTATGGTGTGTCCTCCTGACTGATGGTATTGACAGTAATATCTATCTATTCTTTTTAATGATTCAAATGGTCTCGGTTCGAGAGGTTTGACTTTGCCACTCTCGGAGAGCATTTTAAACATTTGTGCATACGGGATCCTAATTGGAGTATAAACTTTATTGCTCTTCTTGGGTCTTTCGGTGACTTGTAAGGGAAAGTGTTTTCCCTCATAAGTCGTTTTTACTGGTGTGAATTCTCTCTTAGGTTCTTGATCATATTCCTTGCGAAGTTCATTCAGAATTTTGAGAGTTTCATGTAACAGTTGTGATGTCTCCCTCAGATATAGCGTGAGTATTCGTATTTCTACCTCATTTGCTGGTTCTGGAAGATTATCTTCGACATCGAAAAAGGTCTCTTCTTCTTCTTCTTCGACGTTGGTTACTTTGACATGCTTAATGAGAGATGAGGGGTCAACTTCGCCTTCTTCATCGGAGATAGTCAATGTGTGAGCTAGAGGTGCATTGTCAATACTCGGTTTCTTACTGGCAGGAGGCAACGACAGCTTATTACTGTCAATCAGGTCTTGTATAGCTTCCTTAAGCTTCCAACAGCTTTCAGTGGAATGGCCCCTACCTTGATGATATTTTCAATGTGCATTGGGGTTCCAATTAGGCGACCTCTTCTCGACTGGTGGATCTCCAAATGGTCCAATGGGAGTTATAAGACCTTTTGCATTTAGCCGATCAAATGCGGTGTCATAACTCATGCCAATAGGAGTGAAGTTTCTCCTAAACAGTTTCTTTTGTCCTTGGTTGTTCATGGCGAGGACTTCTCCCAGATTAAAGGCACTAACATTATTTGAGTGGGCGGTTTTGGAAGAAGAAGGATTGTCGTTCTTCTTTCCTTTCCAGCCACATAGCTTCCTTAAGCTTCCAACAGCTTTCAGTGGAATGGCCCCTACCTTGATGATATTTGCAATGTGCATTGGGGTTCCAATTAGGCGACCTCTTCTCGACTGGTGGATCTCCAAATGGTCCAATGGGATTTATAAGACCTTTTGCATTTAGCCGATCAAATGCGGTGTCATAACTCATGCCAATAGGAGTGAAGTTTCTCCTAAACAGTTTCTTTTGTCCTTGGTTGTTCATGGCGAGGACTTCTCCCAGATTAAAGGCGCTAACATTATTTGAGTGGGCGGTTTTGGAAGAAGAAGGATTGTCGTTCTTCTTTCCTTTCCAGCCACTGTTGGAGTTATTATTGGCAGCTTTAGATTTAGCTAAGTCATCTTCAATATTAATCCCAATATCATAAACAGCCTTAAAGGTATGAAGGTTATTTTGATATTTAAGATGTTTTGAATATTTTTCTTGGAGATTTTTAATGAACAATCTCACAGACTCTTTTTCACTTGGTACCTCAATCATTTTAGCTGAGGTTTCTCTCCACTTGCTAAAGAAAGATGTGAAGCCTTCGTTCTCCTTCTGCTTGAGAATTTCAAGTTCTCTATGGTCAGTTTCGACTTGAACATTGCATTTGTACCTATCGACGAAAGAGTTTGCTATGGATTCCCAGGTAGAGGTCTTTTCTTTTTCAAGAGAAAAGAACCATTGTTGGCAAACGGTCTCGAGAGATAGCGAAAACAAAGAAGGAAAAATTTTCTTATCGATACCCTTGATACTCATTATTGTTTCAAATGCCCTTAGATGAAAGTAGGGGTTGTCGATTGCCCTAAACTTTGGGATGTCGTTGGCACTGAACTTCTGCGGAAGAAGATCTTTATCCACCGAGACCCCTTGGGATGTGAGTTCTTGAAATTTGTAGTCGCTGGACAACTTGCTTAGGCTTTCTTGCATGAGGTCCATTTGTTGTTGCTTCGCGGGATCCTCGATCTTAAGTGCGAGAAGCTTTAGTGTCTCAGTTACAGTAGCCAGTTGGTTCTTGAGATCATTAACTTCTTCCTGAGTTGCCATTATAACTCTTGCTTTCCTCTTGCGAGCTATAGGTTTGTCAAAAAGTTGGACTTGTACGAAGAGGTTATCTTTGATTAATCGTCCTTCCTTTCTTGACCACGCGCTGTAGATTAAGCCAGTTTGCGTTTTAATTACTTAACTCGAATCAGTTTGACTTTATGGCAAAAAGTATGCATATTTTTAGGGAGCAATAATGTACATGTGTTTAGGGAACTTAAGTACTATTATTTATTGGAGGATTAATATCCGACTTACCCCCCTAAAAAAAATGACGAAAAATAACGCGCGCACACAAGACTCCCTTAATCATGGTCAAGACATGTGTATTAGTGTGTGTATTGAGTGTAAGTGACATGCTTGGACTCTTGTGTAAGACCATGGGACGTAGTGCCTAAACTCGAATATTGATTCAATTAAGCATTATTGCCAGCAAAATTAACCGAATTAAACGGGAAACTAACTAATTAGACTTTAGGTGATGACTCGACAAATAATCCAAACTGTCGGCCAAGCGACGGGACTGGCGTCGCAATATGTTGGTTGGCGCCAGACTTTTTAGTAAATGTCTGGCGCTACACACCATAAAGTGGCGCTACAGCCCAGATTTTGGCACCAATACTAGAGCCTCGGTCTGGGACTGTTTTCGATATTATTAGTCAACTGGGGTATGCCTAAAGTCGTACTAGGTCAAATCCGATTAAAAGAAGAAAAAACTTTATTGACTCGAATTAATTAATTAACTAATTAATTAGGCAAAGTTCTTTAAGTCATTAATTATAATCTCAACACAAATCAACAAACGGTTAGGAGGAGCATAGAATATATATGCACAACAAATAATGCACAATTAGGCAAGTAAGCACAATATGATGCAATGAGTTCGCAACCTAACCATGACTCTAGTTCTCTAAAGTTCGGGATATGGTTTAGTCAAACAAGGTCCATGGTTAATTGTTCAGATGCACCGCGTAGAAGCCTAACCGTGAAGGGTTAACGCGTGTGGATAGAACACCGCGAGTTTTTAGAAAAAACTCGCTTCCATGGTTTGGTGAATTCAACCTCTCAGATGTACCCTTTGTTGCCAGGAGCGTTCAATCGGGTAGATAGAGCATGAATTCCCAGAGGGTTATGTCCATATGTAGAACACATATGGGTTTCAGAAAAATGAGAAAAAATCCAATCAGGAAGTAGGATCGAGCAAACAATACGAAAAACCGGTCGAAATTAGAACGCATATTTCTGGCTCGGTATTGGGGGAAATTGGCGCCAGCAAACAGAGACTGGCGCCAACTTTTAACTGTAGCGCCTGGCGCCAATACTGGCGTCTGGCGCTACGGCTAAAATTTTGGCGCCAAGCTCTGGCCCCTGACGCTACTTCCCACATGCCTCAGAAGCTTTCTGTGCTCAATAAAATCATCCCGTTTCGCGTGGTGTTATTTCAGTCCTAGTTGTGAAAGACATTTCTCAAATTTCCTACGTGTAAAATCCTATGTTTTTTACTCATTACGGATGGTCTTTCCAATGAGAACCCTTTTATGCATATGCCACAATGTTAATCAAAATTACGCACATGAAATACTTAGAACTTTTCGAGTCTCATCCACTCATTCTAAATCATTGCCGAAACAAATTCAGGAATTAAAATAGAAATCCTCCCCAGCGGAGTCGCCAAAAACTGTGGGGAATAGTTTCAAGCCTTTATAATCCCACTAGCTTGAACCCCACTGTGATCATACACTAAAGTACGGTGGCGTCCAAAAGGGAAGAAGATAGAGCAAAAGAGTCGCCAACAAGTTTTTAAGGAACTTGTAAACCGTTCACGAGGTGAAGGTTACACCCCTTAACGATCCAAGAGATCGTCAACTCCATAAGGTCATGAACCAAATAAGGGTTCGGGGATGATGGTACAAATCCAACCTAAAAGAGATTGAACCTGCCCTAATAATAGGCCTCTACTTTATTCTGCTCGTATTCATGTGCGCTTTCTGATTAACATGCAATTAATAGGATTAACCCTAAACCTGTTTAATCTATGTTGGTTGAATTTAATGCACAAATAAATCTATTATTGGCGATCACTTGAATTTATAATCACAATTAACATAACAAGATTATTAAATTATCTTATTAAGCGTGGTTGCAAATACCAATTCCCTTTAACATGCAATAAAGGTGATCAAGCAATAACAATATAAAATAATATGCATATCAAGCAACATAAATAATCAATATCATTAATAATAATTATAATAATAATAATATCAATCATAATCATGTTAAAGCATAGCAAGATCCTAGGCATGATACTAACAAGATTAATAACAAACCCTAGCATGTCACTAAGCATTAAAAATCAAATCTTTAGCCCTAACATGATACTAACATGAATAAATATTAGGAAGAATATAGGAAGCATCGTACTTTTAATCATACTTGATATTAAAGTTACCCTAGACATGATACTAGGAATCAAAATAACGATCTAAGCATGATTTCTACATCATAATATCAATTAAACCATTAAAGTACTTACTTGGATGCCTCGTACCTCTTTCTAATAACAAAATACACACGTTAGTAACTTCAAGGAAAATAATAATCAAAGCAATTAAATTAAAATAATTGAAGTAGAGATTTGGGACCAAACCCTCAGAAATTAAAACCTTTCACGTCTAGGGCGAAGGCAACTTCGAATATGGCTAGGTGTATCAAGATCTTGTGAATGTGGAATTTTGTATTAAAGAGCAAAGTTTATAAATAATGCTAAAAGATCAATGATTCATAAAGTAATTGTTGACGATTGATGATTGTAGGTGATGAATGAAAACGGAATTTATTAAAACTTCAGAATAAAAAAGAATTGGTGAATAATAGATGTAGATGATTGAATGGTGAATGAATATTGACAATCCGTCCATCAAAACGGAGCTTTTGATACGATATTTATAGAGAAAAACATCCAAAAAAAGATAATTTATCAAAACAGAGTATGAAGATCGCAAAACCACCTTGGCGCCAGACCTGGCTCATTGGCGCCAGGACCAGTAGCTAGCGCCAGGCGCCAATGGCTGGCGTCTGGCGCCAATCCTGGTTCCAGGCGCCAAGGCCTGGGGTTGGACGCCAAACCGGATTTTAACGCGTTTTCAAAAATCTGATAATATAATTTCAGTCGAAAATGCTATTTGATCTAATTAAAACTTTGAAGAATCCTAATTGAATTAGGAATGATAAGACCTTCTAGAATATTCTAGAAGACCAAAACCATTCCTAATTATATTAGGAATGATAAATCATATTAGGCCCTCCCCTAGATCATTAGGCCGTACTTAAAGCTCAAACCGGGCCCAGTTTAGTAAATTGGCCATAACTTCCTCAATATTCATCGGAATTGGGCTTATAATATATCGTTGGAAAGTTCTTTGCAAGCCCCATCCAACTACACCACTATTGGACCCATATCATGGACCAACCAAACTGGATTGGCTGTTTTCTTAAAATAAAGTTTTCAAAAACAGAGAGAAGAGAAAAGAAAAGAAAAGAAATAAAACTTTCCGCAACACTAGACCTTTCCACACTTTTGCTTCATTCGATTATGATTCGACGTGAAAGGTACTCATCACTGGGTTTGGTTTTGGGGAGACACAAATGGGTGTCTACACCTACAGAGAACTGTAGAACAACGTTTGTTACAGAGGTTTAGTACTATATACATACTTGATGTTTATAGGGAACACAAGATGTCCAAAATGTTCCTTCTAAACAACTAAAAGACATCCTAGATTTAGCAAACTACCATATAAAGGCAATTGATTTAAACCCACATTCTAACAGCAAAAGGTGGCACATATATATATATTTTAGAGTGGCTTCTAACAAAAGTCACAAAGGAGGCTTCAAGACGCGTCTTCAGTGTCACAACTTTCTTTCTCAGAATTGTTTTTGAAAAGAGCTGTCCGGAGCTTCTTTCTAGGGACATGCTCCTCATCATCTGATTCCTGCATCTTGTCAGAAGGCATTGGTTCTTTGTTTTTAGCATTGCTGCGGGAACGAGTAAGCCTGCTCCATGTAGGCAATTCAGTGGTTGGTGTTGTTGCTTCTGTGATTGTGATTCCTTTACTTGGTGGTTGAAACGGTGCATCAAAGCAATCTGTGTCGAAGGCCTGAGAAGCTAGCCTGAACTCATGGAGTTGAGCTATCTCAGCAAGAACCTCATCACTCATTTCTGTATTGTCTTCACTGTCAGTAGCATTTCTCTCTGTGTTACAGAAAGATGGTGGTTTGCCATGCATTTTAGCTCTCTCAGAAACTGCATCCTCATTCATGGAAATTTTCTGTATTTTCTGTCCTTGATTAATTGCAGAAACAATCTCCTCTTTGTTAAGACTTGAAGATGATGAACCTAGAACCTGGGCACTTGGTTCTGAATCCTCCACTTCAATGGCTTTCAGAGTCCAAAGGAGAACACTGTTCCTTGCAAGTTCCAAAGTTGGTGTCACTTGAATGAAAAAAGGCTTGGTCGACAGAACTTCTTGTACAGCCTTGAAAGCATCAAAATTGCCCTGCAATATTTAGAGTATCACATAAATAGGTAGTAGATGATAGGCATTGCATACATACTCGAATGTCACTCAGCAGCACTAAAAGCCATGTAAAATGCAAAGTTGCAGCAAATAGGTTCTAATTTGGAATAGAAGGTCATTTAAATAATGAGTAGTATATCGAGTCAACCATGGCCATTGAATGTAATTTTTATAGTGCAGATAAGTATCTATATATAACAAGTATGCTCGAAAAAAGTCTTTACAAATTTAGAAAGGTGTGTACTCTTACAGTGGTTTTCATCTCCCAAATTTCAGCTGCTGTCTTTCGGAAAAGCTCTTCTGTGTCATCATTAAAGGTTGTGAATGACATAGTTCCATTGGCATCAATAGCTTCAAACTTGAATGTTACTTTGTAAAAAACATACAAGTTAGTGAAGGCACGTGTAATAATTACTTTATCGTAAAGCATAAATAAAACTGAATAACAGGACTATACTTGTGGACAGCAGTAGCATCGGATTTTTTGCATGAAATGCAAAGAAAGCGAGTCCTAAGAGCAAGATGTGTTCGCTTTCCACATCCAAGACAACCTATGTAGGCATTCACCCTTTGCAAGTCAGCTTCTGGTATAGTCACTCTAATCCAAGCTATCTCATTAGGAGTTGCATTAGCTGCCTACATTAGTAGCATTAATCATATATTAGATATCAGGTGACAATTATGTCTGTAGGAAATGCTGTGAATCATTATTTATGGCCTTTTTTTTCCCAGTTAGTTTTATAAATTTAATTAGAATAGTGTGTAGAGGACCTTTTTGTTTCGGAGTTCAGCTATTGTTACAACTTTCTTTTCAGTTCCTGGGTATCTGACATTCAAAATCCTCTCCTGGCGATCTAGCAATACATGCTGATACAATTGAACCCTAAAACAGAGAGGTAGACATAACTATATTGGTATTCTGAGAAGGCCTAAATGTACATTCACTATATATGCAATACAAGGCTCACCACTCACGAAGCATGTCTGCCCGTGCTCCTTTAGGATTTAGGATGATTCTTGTCGACATAGTAGTATTAAGAGTAAATCCTAGAAAGAAAACGCAAAATGAGTAGCTATTTGACAGTCAATTATAGCTGTAAAGATGTAGATGATACCTCTTGTATGGCGGGTTTTCAGTGCTGTAAATCCAACAACATTGAACTTTTCAGCCCAATTCATCATAGCATCGCAAGGCTTTCCAGTGAGATCATTCCATGCTGAAATTGTCATGGCATGGTCGTGGCTGATTTACATTCAAGCATTGGCAAAAAGTTAGCTAACTACTAATGTATGTATGAGCTATAATAAAAAAACACTAAAATTGCATTGTCACCTTGTGTCTGTAATAGATATCTCTCGCACTAGACTGTCACGACCACGTGTGTTAGGGATCAGCCTTGGTGCTTCTTCAACAAACAAAATCACTCCAACTATATCTGTGTCAATAAACAGGATACTATTACATAATATGTAAAGCACTTGTGCAATATAGACCTTGAATAAACAATCTATATATGGCAGAAAAATATCATAGCAGATTTATAAGAAGCGAACCAAATCTGCCATTCGGATCAGGTGATCTAGGAATAGTTGATAGAGGTTGATATTTCGGCTCAATTTGTCCACTCTCTGGATTTAACCAATGAATAATAGTTTGTTGGCCAACTGTCATTTTGTATGGAAGTTCTTCAAGGTTGAATTTGTACTGATCATCCACAGGTGATATATTTGAAATCTCGTACTGACCAGATGGTTTGAGAACATCTTCATATGCTTCAATCTGGTCTCCAAAAAGAGCACATCACATCCTGTTTTTCTGGTTAAATAGCCACCATATGAATTAATTAGACACTTACATTGCAGAAATCTACTACTCTATACAGAAAGCAAAAGAACATTCACATAAGCAGATTATTTCTAATTAAGAAGAGACCTCTAAGTAAACATCCTGTCCTTTATTTCTCTCGTTTAACAGGTTATCTATACTGTTGTACATACAAATGTTCTTTAAAAAAATTAAAAAGGCAATCATAACAGAATTATGGTAGGCGAAAAAAGGTCGCGCATTACAAGCACATAACAAGCTAATTTTTTTCTCAAAAATAGACTTGTAAATAAAATTCTTTCCCCCCTTCCCCTCTCCCTTCCCCCTACTGCACTTACAAATGTTCCCTTTAAATTAAAAAAAAAAAACCATAACAGAAAGGTACTATAGGAAAAGAGGTCATGCATAAAAAGCACATAACAAGCTTAAGATATACTGTTAAAACTAAATCACACAAAGCATAGTTACCTTTTCATCTTATAGAATTATTGTTTGAAAGATCACACCAGGTTTTTTAGGTGAAGGCTGAGCTCTTCCCTTTTCAGTCACAGTCACTTTCACTTTGTAGTCCTTACTCTGAGATGTTAGCTCATCTAAGTATACAGGTTCCAGCTTCATCTTTGGTGGTGTATTCATAGTCTGTGATTTGTAGAACGTAAAATAGTAAGTATGTATACATTAGCAAGCTCTAGCATGAAGCATACATGTAAAGTGATTGTAAAATTTCGATCTTAATAAGAAAAATGTAGCCCTAAAGCAGTATATATTTGCATGTACAGAGTATATTGTATGTATAAATGCATGATCGTGTGAGGTGCACTATTATAATCAACCATTTTTACTGATTCCTTTTTCTACCTAGGATTTATTTTAAACAATTCAATGGCAAAATATCAAAACAATAAAAGGGAAATAAAGGATGTACAAATGAACATAAAATCATAAACTTGTAGGGATAAATTTTAAAGGGTCTATGTAAAAAGCAGCAATAAGCATGACAAACATAATACACTAAAATGAAAGCTTATATATAGAAATTAAATAAACAAGAGTCTCAGCTACAGCTTTAATAAGGCAATATGTATCTATAGAGATTCTGTTGTATTTGTATGAACAGGAGCTACAGTTTAAGGATTCACTCTTTCATGTGAAAACCCTAAAAAAAAACCGAGGGAAAAAGGAGAATATACCACAACTAAGGAAGAAAGTTTAGAGAATAATTTGATGCTTCAAAAGGGCTGAACAAATTTGGTATTTATAGGGTGAAAAAGTAGGTAAGCAAGTTAAAAAAACCCTTTTCTTAACAGTAACCGTTTGGTCACAGTTAACTCTCTTTTTCCTCAAGTATAATTACAGCTAGCAAGCATAATAATCTGAGCTGTACTTTTTTTCTTCTACAATAAGTAAAAATTAAGTAATTATTATGGCTAACAAAACACCTAGGCACTTAAATGGGCAATCAGAATTTTTTTTAGTGGCTGAAATAAAGAGAAAGTACAAAACTGATATTTTATAACCTTGTTTACTATGAATAGTGCCTTTGACCTGTACTTCTTCTCTTGTATCTATGCAAATGAGCTGTACTCATATTTCATTTATAAAGAGTAACTAAGTATGCAAAGTTTGTAATTCTAATTGTATGAGCTACAATAATAAAGCCCAAAACATATTCAGTTTAAAATACAATACAAACTTTATTAAAAATGTAAAAGGCACAAGAACTACTACTCTAAGAAACATAAATTCTCCCGAACCTACGGGCTACGTTACTTGCGGTTGCTAGCATTTTTTGTGACTTGCTTAATCTATTCTAAGCAACAAATTATTTTACTCTATGCATACTAAATGAAAAAAAAAATGAAATCTTATATGCGAGTATAGTATTCGAATAGATACTTCTAAGCTACTATAAAGAGTGTATCACAAGTATAGCATACTTAAGTCGAGGAAAATCTGTAGTGCAACTGCAAAGGCAATACTACTAAGCTATAATGGACTATTCTAGACTTAAAACAAAACCAAGTATATTCTGGTGACCAAACATTGCATAATCATAACAGAAGGGTCGTTATAGCTACACTGAATTACCTGTGCAATGTAACTGAAATAACTAACCTACATTGCTCACTGTGACGAGGAAACCTAACTGAAGGCAAAACACCTGAAGACAAAAGGCATAAACAATTTACAGAATTTGACTAACCAGTGAGAATGGCTGCTATGCTCATTCACATTATTAGACCCAACAGCCCTTGTGTAGGGAATAGTTTTAAGCTTTAATCCCACTAACTTGAACCTTACTGTGATCATACACTAAAGTACGGTGGCGTCCAAAAGGGAAGAAGATAGAGCAAAAGAGTCGCCAACAAGTTTTTTAGGAACTTGTAAACCGTTCATAGGATGAAGGTTACACCCCTTAACGATCCAAGAGATCGTCAACTCCATAAGGTCTAGAACCAAATAAGGATTCGGGGATGAAGGTACAAATCCAACCTAAAATAGATTGAACCTGCCCTAATAATAGGCCTCTACTTTATTCTGATCGTATTCATGTGCGCTTTTTGACTAACATACAATCAATAGGATTACCCTAAACCTGTTTAATCTATGTTGGTTGAATATTAATGCAAAAATAAACTATTATTGGCGATCACTTGAATTATAATCACAATTAACCCTAAACAAGATTATTAATTATCTTATTAAGCATGATTACAAGTACCAAATTCCCTTTAAGCATGCATAAAAGGCGTGATCAAGCAATAAATATAAATAATCAAGCAACACAATAAATAATCAATATCATGAATAATAATTATAATAATAATAATATCATCATAAATAAAATAATCATCATCAAAATAATAATAATAATAATAATAATAATAATAATAATAATAATAATAATAATAATAATAATAATAATAATAATAATAATAATAATAATAATAATAATAATAATAATATTCATAATCATAAATCATAAATTATAACGATTATAATCATAATCATGTTCATGTTAATATTAAAGCATAATAATTGCAAGATCCTAGGCATGATACTAACAAGATTAATAACAAACCGTAGCATGTCACTAAACAATAAAAATCATATCTTTAGCCCTAACATGATACTAACAATCATAAATATTAGGAAGAACATAGGAAGCATCGTAACAATCATATTTAATATATTAGATATTATAACCTTTTCCCTAAACATGATACTAGGAATATCAGAATAACAATATAAACATGATTTCTATATCATAATATCAATTAATCAATTAAAGTACTTACTTTGATACCTCGTACCTCTTTCTAATAACAAAATACACACGTTAGTAAATTCAAGGAAAATAAAAATCAAACAATTAAATTAAATAATTGAAAGAGAGATTTGGGACCAAACCCTCAGAAATTAAAACCTTTCACGTCTAGGGCGAAGGCAACTTCGAATATGGCTAGGTGTTTCTAGATCTTGCGAATGCGAAATTTTGTATGAGAAAACAAAGTTTAGAAAAGAGAAAGATGAATGATTTAGAGAATGCTAAAGGATTGGTGTAAATTGGTGAATGATAGATGTAGATGATCCATGAAAACGGAGTTTTTAATACGGTATTTATAGAGAAAATCAGCCAAAAAGAAAAAATAAACAAAACAGAGTCTGACGCACAGAAAACAGAGCTGGCGCCACCCTTGGCTAACTGGCGCCAGGCACCAACACTAGCGTCAGGCGCCAATGGCTAGCGCCAGGCGCCAATGGCTAGCGCCAGGCGCCAAGGCCTGGGGTTAGGCGCCAAGGCTTGATTTTAACGCGTTTTCGAAAATTTGATAAATTTGCCGTACTTGAGGATAAAATCATATAATTTCCTCGAAAATGTTATTTGATTTTAATTAAAACTCTGAAAAGTCAAAAGTCAATTTATCAATGCTAATTGAATTAGGAATGAAAAGAACCTTCTAGAAGATTCTAGAAGACTAAAACCATTCCTAATTGCATTAGGAATGATAAATCATATTAGGCCCTCCCTAAGATCATTGGGCCGCATATAAGGCTCAAACCGGGCCCAGTTTAGTAAATTTGCCATAATTTCCTCAATATTTATCGGAATTGGGCTTATAATATATCGTTGGAAAGCTCTTTGCAAGCCCCATCCAAATACACTATTATTGGACCCATATCATGGACCAACCAAACTGGATTGGCTGTTTTCTTAAAATAAGTTTTCAAAAACAGAGAGAAGAGAAAAGAATTAAAACTTTCCGCAACACTAGACTTTCCACACTTTCACTTCATTCGATTATGATTCGACGCGAAAGGTAATCATCACTGGGTTTGGTTTTGGGGAGACACAAATGGGTGTCTACACCTTGCATTACTCCCAGCCCGCAGTACTTCTCACACTTGTTTTGTATTCTCCACTTTTGCTTCAACAAGTCCAGGAACGTGGTGCGAGCCTTCATAAGCTTGCTTTATCTCTAACCTGAACACCAGGAGAGAAAAGCACAGAATAATAAGCAGTCTTTTAGGTGCAAAGAGAAACAGCATGCTACAGAATATAAAATGACTTTGAAAAAATGAACTTGATTACCATTGCCCATAGCCCATATGTTACACCAGGAGAGAAAAGCACAGATCAATAAGTAGTCTTTTAGGTGCAAAGAGAAATAGCAAGTTACAGAATATAAAATGAATTTGAAAGAATGAACTTGATTTCCATTGCCCATACCCCATATGTACTATTGCTTCAAAAGGAAAAAGTGAAATGCATAGCAACAGCACACAGGAAAGAGGTCAATATTTACTTTTTAGATGTTGGCGAGGAACGAAAGAGATCCCTAATCTGCTCATTATAGACTTCAAGCACACTAACTGATAAGTCATATGTGTAGGTATCACTCCTCTGTTGGGCAATTTTAAACAGCATCTCAAGAGTTCTATAATTCACACCACGAATTTGTTCCGTGCCCTCCATTGTAAAGGTCTTCCCAGTTCTAGTTTGACCATAAGCAAATATGCAAACATTATACCCATCCAAAACCAATGTTGCCATTGGAGAAGCATCCATGAACACATCAACTGCATAGCAAAAACACAACTTAGTTAATCTCTTAGACGTACAACATGAACAAGTAGCCTTCAACTCCAAGTAAGAAGTCGGTACAATAGCTGTATAGCATTAAATCAAACCCTCAATAGTGTACCTTGATCATCTTTTGCTGTGTAAACTCTGTCAAATTTGAACATCTTCTTATTTGATCCGCCATTCAAAATAGCAAGTTCTCCATCTTTGGCTCTTTCAAAATTAACTACAGTTGCATATACAACTGTTTGTTCCTTCTTACTGAGAGGCTGGCAACGACATAAGACCCTGATATTCCCTGAAATTAAGAGTGATAATCAGAATCTTCATTTTAAATTTTTATCTTGGAAAATCTGTATGGTGGTTATATCAAGGTTTCTCCATTACTGAATAAGCTTCAAACTGCAATATAAAAAGCACATGGTTTTGGCCTCTTGAACTTCATTAAAAAGCTTCTTTATCTTCTTTTGTTCTTCAATATACTTCAATTTGAATTCCTCACATTGAGCAACTGTAGAAAAATTGAATGCAATCTCTTAACATCCACAAATAGCAGAACAATTATGTGTCTTTAATAATCCAAACCTACCTAGCATCTGAACTGCTGAAACCATATTGGATAACTCGGGAATTGAATCAGCAGTTTCATGTGCATCATGGGCAAGCTGAGAATGTTCTTCCTTCATATTCTGTGTAAGTTTGCAACTCATCATTTGCTTGATAAAGGCATTGCAGATGAAGCTCAATTAATAAAAAATGTGGGTGCAAAGCACTTGTATAGTATACCTTAATTTTTTCTTCTAAACCAGATATTGCTGTCATCCAGAACTTCTTATCCTGCTCATACGTGCTAGATATGGCTTTTAAACTTTCAGCCTGTTTCTCCACAGTCTGGTCTATAGAGAAAAAAGGAAAAAATATCAGGGAGGTAATATTTTCTTTTACACCAGGGCACAGCTTGTTAATTAATTCAGTACGGTATATACTGCATCTGAGTTAGTCGCGCTAATAAGTTGCTGAAGTACAGAATAGAATGCATTGCGTACCTAAAGAGAGTTAATAAGAGCAACTCTGATGGCCTTACCTTTATTCCAAGCAAGACAATACAAAAACCATACTATACTGTATCTGCTGGAATAATGCCTGCTAGAAGTAGAAGCTCAAATGACACTACATTATTAACACTATTAGCAGAGTGCTGATCTGTATCACTTGTGGTAAAAACGAAAATATCTTTCAATTTCTTGGCTCTTGATAATGCAACATAAAGCTGCCCATGAGAAAAGCATGAACGTGGAAGATAGACAAATACTTGGTTGAGAGTTTGCCCTTGAGACTTGTTAATAGTCATTGCAAAGCTTAATTTTACAGGATATTGTTTCCGTTCAAACATAAACGGGTAGTTCATAGATTTAGAAGGTCTTAAATTTATCCTGTGTATGAATACTTCTTCGCCCTTGTAATGACCAACTGCTATCGTACACTGGATTACATTCGGATAAAACTTTTTACAGATTAACCTGGTACCATTGCATAACCCTGATGATGGCAGCAAGTTCCTCAGCAGTATAACAGGGCAGTTCTCTTTTAACACAAGCTCATGTGGACTCATTCCACCAGGGCAAAGCTTGTTAATAAATTCAGTAGGGTATATGTTGCATGTATTGTTAAGGATTGCATCAAAACTCTTGTACGTAACAGCTTGTCCAGGAAACTTGTCAATCATGAATGTATTTATACAATCCACGTCATCATTCATGGGCGTCAAGATTGCCTTTTTAGTGAAAACCTCACTGTCAAAGGAGCCATGACCAATTTCTGGGAATGTTGTTACAGTAACAGTAGGCACTAAGTCTGGAATGCTTTCAGTGCACTGTACAATCTGTTCTGGCAAATTGACCAAAGCATTTTCTGTTCGCTGTAATTCACCATTACCTAACCGAAGCAAAAAATCAGCATACACTGGATCTTCCCTCGCTCTAATATTTTCTGTTAGCCTAAATTTCCTAAACTTAGGCCACAGATAAGAAGTAACGATACTTGCTTGAACTGCTTCTTTCATAGTCTTCCGAGGAACGACTAGCAGAACCTGCCTGAAATCTCCGCCAAATACAACAACCTTCCCTCCAAAGACCACCTTATTCCCACATATATCTTGTAATAAAAGATCTAAAGACTCTAGATTTTCCTTTCTAGCCATATAAGCTTCATCCCATATTATCAATGTAGTTTCCTTCAACAATGCTGCTAAACTACCCTGTTTTGGAACATCACACACTAATGACCCTCCATGGTCAATTGGAATCTTAAATCGGGAATGTGCAGTTCTACCCGAAGGAATGTTTGCTGCAGCAATTCCTGATGTAGTTGTAGGCAATACAATTTTGTTCATTTGCCGTATTTCTGCATATAGAGCATTGTACAACAAAGTCTTGCCTGTCCCTCCAGGGCCATCAATAGAGAAAGCGCCACCTTTCTGCTGCAGCACATGTTCCATTATGCATTCAAAGGCTACATTCTGTGCAGCATTTAGCTTTGACCGACAACCTAAGCATTCCTCTGGGATCGGTGCATCAAGAGCATCTATGATATATTTTGTACGGCTAAATTCATCACTAACTTATAATGTTAAGTGTTCCAGTCCAAAAAAGCAAGAGATCTTCCCATGGCTTCAAGGTGCTGCTCAACAGCTCTAACAGTGAGTTGCTATATCTTCACCAGCTGATTTGGAAACCTATTGCAGAAATCTTCAGCAAGGAAGGAATAATAGGTATTCCAAAGAACAGCAGGATCTCTTGGCTGACAGAACATCAGAACCATTGCAAAAAGGCGACGTAAAGCAACAGGCATATGAGTTTCACATGCTTCAGCCATTGTCGAATTAGCTGTATCATCATCTTCAATAAGACCCCGCTTCAGAGCAGCTTCTTGAAAAGTTGGATACACACAACCATTCACAATGCGTAAATCTTTAAATGACGTAGGGCTCCTTACATTCAACAATAGCAATCTAAGGAAGAATTTCTCACCTTCTGCAGGAAAGACAAACGCTAACCGCCCAACTGAAATCCTGTTCTAAACTCTTTGTTTCCAAATCTTATCACTTTGATGCCACGTGTAGTGCTCGCAAAATTCACCATACAGATACCCTAAGCCATGTTCAGAAGCAGCATTCATGGCAAAAAATTCAGTTAGCTGAGTTCTTGACCGCTTACCATCTGAAACAACAGACTGTAACCTTTCATGAGGATGAACTCGAACAGTCTGCATTTTAGGTAAATGCACTTGTAAAGGCAAAACGGAAGGATACATGTCAAACAGATCAAAACTGAATATCCTCCATGCAGCTTCACAAGGAGATACCCATCTTCCTGATTGATACTGGTGAATTTCATCAACAGGAGTGCTGTTAGAATCCACAACATTGTATGAAGTTCTATCATGACCTTTGTATACATACTTGTATAAATACTTGACTGCTTTAATAGTCGAACATACCTCGACATTCAAGTGGCAATGAAACAGCATAGAAAGGTAAGGATTGTAGGGAATAACCCACTGGTTGTCTAGCTCTGCATTTCTTATACTAACCTTTTCTCCAGTTTCTTTTCTACGATACATAGGATAACCATCCTTATTATTTGTTGTTTCGTTGCAGAACTGCTTAGGATACTTAATTTTACAGGTACGCCTAAGTCCATTTTTGCGCATGTAAGGACACTCTGGATTCAGTATACCACAAGGGCCATGCATCATATGCGCCAATACAATTCTTCTCAAACGGAGATTAGTCTCAGCAGGAATTTCAGCACAAACAAATCTATCATAGTCAGAAGGAGATTTGAGCTTGTATTCGGGTTTTAGAATAATCAGGAAATGAGCATGTGGGAGCCCTCTTTTCTGAAACTCGATTACATAGACCATGGCAGCAACTTCCCCAAATACTTTTTCTCCATTATCTCTTTTTTCAGTGCAAGTAGCTTTGCTCTAAAAATCCTTGCAACCAAATCGGGTCTATCCTGTGCAGTTTCACCAGCACCAAGCTCAGCCTTTATTTCAGGCCAATTAGCATTACATGTAATTGTTACAAAAAGATCTGGCTTGCCGAATCTCTGGACTAAAGCCATAGCATTTAAATAACGCTTCTTCATATCACGAGGACCACCAATATAAGTAGGAGGCAAAATAACTCTACGACCAACATTTTCCCCAAGAGTCTCCCCGGCATCAAGTGAATCCAAAATACCTTTATACAAATCGACTCTTATTGTGTCCTGATTGTTTCGAAAGTAATCAAGCCTTGTATTTTCAATATTCACATACATATCAACAATGTACTGTTGGAAACACCTTCCTGCTCGCAGCAGCATATTATTAGGCCTGATCTGCAACCTGTATGCATAATACTCCCTAGCAGAGATAAACTTGTCTGCTTTAGTATTCTTCCTCTTTGAACCTACAGTGAGAAGGGCAGCCTAAATGTTTCAAATCCAAAAATATAAGAACATAAAAAATGTAATTAGATAGCTTAGGCTAAGAAATGCTTACGGGTTTCTTCCTGATTTAATAATTCAGCTGTTGTATGGACAGCGCAAGACATAATAGGATCTGGAATCGTATCTGTAGCTATCCGACTTGGATGAGAATTCTTTTTAAGCCCGTAAGTCCAGCCACATTATCCCCGAGGAAATAACAAAGGATATTGGAGCGGATCATAGCAACCATAATTATGGTAGATTCGGTGAGACTCATTAGATGTCGCAGTCACTAATATATGAGGGCCCAAGCTTTGGCTAGATGAAGCACTCTCTGGCCAGATGACAGCAACATCATCAGCAGCAGGAGCATTATAGATGCGTTGATCAAGATTTAGCACAATTCTTGTATCTGCATGAATAGTTTTATCTCTTAAAGTCCGAAAGAACACAGCATAAGGATTTTGTTGAGATACCTGCATTAGAATACTGATCACATCTTCTCTTAACTTAGGAAAACAACCCAGCCTATGTTCTGCCTCATGCTGGCCGTCATAAAAGTACAGCTACAGGTATTTTGGATTACCCTCATCAGGCAATAAATCTAGAACAAAATGATACATTTGCCCATGCAATTTGAATACATAAATCCCTTTGTAAGTGCTTGCATAGTAATGACCCCCAAGCGAACTAAATGCAAACGAGTTGTTATATAGTCTAGCATATTTTCTAAAATGGAGCACCTTCATCTTTAGAAGTAAATAAGTACACAAGTTCATGAGGATAGACATTCTCAGCTATTGTAATGTCTCCATTCCCACAACAAAAATGTAAGGACTCAAACATAAATTATTTTGCACCGCATTTATCACAGAAGAAAGGCATAGCAAGTCTGAAAGGTTTTGCTGGTAACTGTCTATCCATAGAAGCAACAAGAACATCTACCCAAAAAACCAAGAGCAGAAAAAAAAAACACATGAGAAATCTCATAAGAACGCAAAGCAAAGAAAGCAATATATATAACCACAGAATCATTTACCTTCTAGGTTAGCTTGTTTCTGTGGTTTTTTAGAAGCATTTTTTTTCGGTTCTGCTACTCTACATGAATCAGAGGCTTCATCATGCACGGTATATCACAGCTAAAGATAAACTTTCCAAGACAATGGAACACAATATAGCCACTACCATGGGAAAAGACAACATGCTAGCATTTATGTACAGAAAAAGAAGGTTTTATTTAAACAGCAGAAAAGATGACAATAAAAGGGGTTATTAAGTTAATATAGTATACCTATCCCCCTGAGGCATAGCAAGTTCTTGTATACATTTCTGTCGCTTTGATATACAAGTCCGTGGACGACATATAACACCAAGCTGGGTGTCTGGTAAAGCCGGGCTGCGTTTAAAGATATTGATTATTTTTTTTATTTTTTTTCCCGAAAACCCTTGCTAGCATTCCTAAGTAATACAACATTGCCAAATGTATGTACCTAGCAAATGCTGACTGTGATGTCCTTTGGGAAGCCTTATTTAATCTACTGCATCGCTTTCGAGATAGTTGAGGTATGCCATAGTGACAATCTACCAAACACCAGATTACAATTACACAAAGCAGTAAATCAAACCAAGGACAACACTTTAACTTATTTATATCTGGGAATGCATCAAGCTAAAACAATACCCATAAGTACGACCACAAAACTAGTTGTATACTTTGCCGAGTAACAGGAATTTGTGAAACCTTCTGCAAATCAAATCCTCAGTTGATGGCAAATTTTGAGCTTTGGATCTGCCAAAGTAGTGAAAAAAAGGGTTTCAGAGCATGTAGAGTCCTACTCACAAGAGCAATCGCGCAAAGCAAATTAAAGCATCAGGCAAAAATATAGACCTATGAAAGTACATCAGAACATCTTCTGGCATCAAATCAAAACAATAATAAGCAAAAATATCCCCTGCTGAAACAAAGCCATAGGAAAATCTAACAAGGAAAACTCTTTAAATAAGGAAAAGCTCAAAACCTGACATGATAAACACTAAATAAATAATAATTTCATTCATTAAAAGGTAGCCATAATAGGCAATACATGAATAGGCTTCATTACAGGACCAAAATTCCAGCTACATCATACCAGCTAGCACCTCTAGTTCAGACAAGAATAAGAGATAAACAAAAGCTAGCTACAAAGCCGACTACAATAGCAGTAAAATCCTAACAACTGGTCACACACCCCTAACTACATAAATTCCAAAATAAAGAAGCTAGACCTTCTACAAAGAGCTATTCAGTCCTAGCACATTTGTAAACAGCAGATAACTCAGCTAGACCAGTAACCATCTGATCAGAAATATGGACTCCTAAGCCACTTGCATTCGGCTCATTTCTCTCGATCCTACGCTTCACCGGTAGACTTGGCGGAAGTGCCAGAACTGGAATCTGGTTTGCCTCGTCAGTTGGTGTCACACATGAATCGCTAGCCAAACAGGTAGCAGGTTGAGGCTGAACAGCATTCCTTTCCAAACATTCAATATGGCCTTTCAGCACCAAATACCTCTCTCTTATCAGAGAACATTCTCCACTCATCTTTGCTGCAGCACCATAGTTAGCATCAACTAACTCTAGATTGAACATAGAAGCTATAAAGAAGCATGCTTTCTTTGCAACCCTTTGCTCAGCAATTGCTGGTTCAGTACAAGGGTCACTGAAAATGCATTCCATGGCAATACTATTGTGAGCACAGGTAACCATCAGCCAAGACATATAGCCATGTCCATCTAACCTAGTGGTATCAATACCAGTCACAGTGACACCAGTCTTTCTCACTAAGACTCCCAAAAACTGTGCAAAATCCATTACAACATGAACATCATGAAACGATACATCCTTTCTTGTACTGCACTCTGCACGTATGGAATTCAAATCTTCTCTTTGTTGTACTAATGCAGCGCATCTATTTTTATATAATTTTACACACAGACGGTACATCTTAATCCGTTCATAGGTAAAATCAGACACGCGAACATTAAAACGGCTGACTAATCTCTTCACAGCCTTATGAGCTGCTCTCTCGCGAGATTCTTCAACAGAAGCAGCATCTCCACCGTAGAAAATTAAATTCGTACGACAGTTTGGATTATTAACCCGCACAAAAACATTGTTCTTAGCAGCATCTATAAAGCCATAAACCGGAGATGGAAACTGCAGCCAAGCAACCACCTTTTCCAAAAGAGGCTGGAAAGGAACAAAGACTCTATTTGATCCTCTAGCCATAACCTGCAATGGCAAAATTTATATTCAAGACAAAGTATGTAGAACATGACACACTCTTTCTCTCGCAAAGAAAGCACTAAGCCCTATCTACAATAACTAACATAAATTGTAATCAATCAAAGGGCAAAAAGCAAGTCTATACAAAGAGAACCCTAGTATACAAAGACAGTAAGTCAATGTTTAATGTCAATATAAGTAACAACACATCAATTATACCCTCAACTTACAATCAGTAATAAGGATAAAAAAAAAACCAACAACTGGAAAGGTGTAAAGAAGCCAACCAGTATATATTTCAATTAAACATGCGCCACATGATTCCTTCAATCTTCTTTCCTCCTAAATACTCCTTTGTAAATGCACATCATCACCCTAATCCCTCAATTCTATAATACATTAAGCTTAAACTTATAACAACACAATAGCGATCACCCATCCAAGAGTGTGGTTTGCTTGCTTAAACCATCTCACTAACTAATGCACTAAGTCTAACAAATGAATGCAACACCATATTCTTCATGTTACCAAACAAAGCAGGCAACCTTAACTCTTCTAAAAAAATGACACAACTTTGTGCCTTTTCTTTTTTTTTCTCCATTTTTTTTTAAAAAAAAAAAAAAACCTAAACAAACATTAAAAAAATCATGATATACCCAAAGCTAATAGCAACACATCAGAAAACAAGCATACTATCAAACAAAGGGGTTCAACAGCAAGAGGCAAGATAAGCATAAAAAGCACCTTAAAAAGTCTTGTAAGCTGAAGAAGGAAAATGAGCTGCAACCAGCAACAATGCAAATAGCACAACCAGCAAACTTGTAACCCCACAAACAACCACAGTAAGAATAAACCAATCCAGATGTTCATTAATAAGTATTCCCACTAATTCTTTCCTTCACAAAGTATTCAAATTACTACGGTCATTTAAGGACACAGAGACCTATTTTATGATTCAAATAATTCCTACACACCACAGAGCAATTGTACCACTAAAGAGCCACTTCCAACACCACAAGCAAACACAAAAACGAAGATCAAACCATTATCATGGGAAGTCAAACAGCAAAAGCATACTGGCGAAGATATTACCATGAATTAAGTTTCGATAATCTTAGGTCCAATTTGTCAGGGAATCCGAAAAAAACTACATATTCACAATGCAAGTCGATCAAATACAGAATATAATGCCATCTATAACAAAGCACAACCTCTTAAACATACACTCCTCTAGAAGAAATTCAGATCGCCCACACTCAGAAAAGGAACACTCTCCCTCTCTATATATAGACAACGGTAACCAAGGCCACCCCAATTACATAACCCTAGAACTACAAGACTTTTCGATTCATATTCAAAGTCAAAGTCTTTTTTAATTACAGAAAATAGGACATTGAAGTAACGGCCAAGTAAATGACTCCATTAAGGTAACACAAAGGCTACACCAAAGACAACATAACCTACACCACGATCCAGAGGAACAAGAGAACATACCGGCCACTGTGCGAGAAACAACCATACCTGTAGGGAATAGTTTCAAGCCTTTAAAATCCCACTAGCTTGAACCCCACTGTGATCATACACTAAAGTACGGTGGCGTCCAAAAGGGAAGAAGATAGAGCAAAAGAGTCGCCAACAAGTTTTTAAGGAACTTGTAAACCGTTCATAGGATGAAGGTTACACCCCTTAACGATCCAAGAGAGCGTCAACTCCATAAGGTCATGAACCAAATAAGGGTTCGGGGATGAAGGTACAAATCCAACCTAAAAGAGATTGAACCTGCCCTAATAATAGGCCTCTACTTTATTCTGCTCGTATTCATGTGCGCTTTCTGACTAACATACAATCAATAGGAATTAACCCTAAACCTGTTTAATCTATGTTGGTTGAATATTAATGCACACATAAACTATTATTGGCGATCACTTGAATTATAATCACAATTAACCCTAACAAGATTATTAATTATCTTATTAAGCGTGATTACAAGTACCAAATTCCCTTTAAACATGCAATAAAAGGTGTGACCAAGCAATAACAATATAAAATATGATACATATCAAGCAACATAAATAAATAATCAACATCATTAATAATAATAACATCAATCATAATCATAATCATAGCAATCATAATTAATAATAATCATAATAATCGTAATTATAACAATATTCATGTTAAAGCATAATAAAAGTAAGATCCTAGGCATGATACTAACAAGATTAATAACAAACCCTAGCATGTCACTAAACAATAAAAACCAAATCTTTAGCCCTAACATGATACTAACATGAATTAAATATTAGGAAGAGAATAAAAGGCATCATAGCAATCATATTTAATATTAAAATTACCCTAGACATGATACTAGGAATCAAAATAACAACATAAACATGATATCTACATCATATCAATTAATCAATTAAAGTACTTACTTGGATGCCTCGTACCTCTTTCTAATAACAAAATACACACGTTAGTAACTTCAAGGAAAACAATAAACAAACAATTAAATTAAATAATTGAAAGAGAGATTTGGGACCAAACCCTCATAAATTAAAACCTTTCACGTCTAGGGCGAAGGCAACTTCGAATATGGCTAGGTGTTTCGAGATCTTGTGAATGCGGAATTTTGTATTAAAAAGCAAGAAAGAATATTTATTCTAAAGAATGACTGTTAATGAAAATTGATGAATGAGATGAATGAATTGAATTTGATGAATGATTTGTGAATTGAAAAGAGTTGATGAATGATTGATGCTTCTTGATGAATGAAAACGGAGTTTTTTGATACGATATTTATAGAGAAAATCATCCAAAAAAGATAATTTAACAAAACAGAGTCTAAAGATCGAAAAACAACCTTGGCGCCAGGACCCGTGGCTAGCGCCAGGCGCCAATGGCTAGCGCCTGGCGCCAATCCTGGTTCCAGGCGCCAAGGCCTGAGGTTGGACGCCAAAGCAGTTTTCAACGCGTTTTCGAAAATCTGATAAATTTCCCGTACTGGAAGATAAAATAATATAATTTCCATCGAAATTGCTATTTGATCTTGATTAAAACTCTGAAGAATCCTAATTGAATTAGGAATGAAAAGAACCTTCTAGAATGTTCTAGAAGACTAAAACCATTCCTAATTGCATTAGGAATGATAAATCATATTAGGCCCTCCCCTAGATCATTAGGCCGTACTTAAAACTCAAACCGGGCCCAGTTCAGTAAATTGGCCATAACTTCCTCAATATTCATCGGAATTGGGCTTATAATATATCGTTGGAAAGGTCTTTGCAAGCCCCATCCAACTACACCACTATTGAACCCATATCATGGACCAACCAAACTGGATTGGCTAATTTATTAAAATAAAGTTTTCAAAAACAGGGAGAAGAGAAAAGAAATAAAACTTCCCGCAACACTAGACCTTTCTACACTTTCGTTTCATTCGATTATGATTCGACGTGAAAGGCACTCATCACTGGGTTTGGTTTTGGGGAGACACAAATGGGTGTCTACAATACCCAAATCGATAGAAATCCATTCCAGACCTCATCATCAACCCAAAAGTGTACGCAACAAACCCAGCTACAGGAAAGACCCAAAGCAAAGTAACAAAGCAAGAACAAAACGAACCTTCAAAACCAGAACGAACAACAACACCTTAGCTGGCAGGCAAAATCAGAACGAAGGACAGTTGTAGGCTTCAGCACACACGGCAAACAATTGCAATAAAGCTAAGCAAGGGCAATATCATAAATGCATTAAAATTAAGGGCAAGGCTGTAATAGCACCACACAGCACTATTCACCAGCTACAGTATTTACATTTGCGTGTTTATAAGGGTTAAGGATATATTAATTTTTTAATGTTAACATATTGATAATTAAAGATATTGATTAAAATAATGCTTTGATAAATAAGAAATGAAATGCATTGTAAGTAAAAAGTAGTAGTAGAAATACTACATACATTCAATAAAATCAAATTTAATAAATTATTGAATTATTTTTAATAATTTAGCTAAAATAAGATGAATACAACAAAGCTTTATTCAGACTAAAAATTATCATAATTTTACCTTCATATAATGTTTACTAATATAAGGGTGGCTGAATATAAGCGATGCACGTGTCACAACTAGCTATTTTCGGAGAGCTCTTTCAGTTGTTAATCACTATTCAGCATGCGAGCTAAATCATTAAATTACTCAAGGAAAAGCTTAGCTTAGAGACAATTAACATCATTTCAAAAGGGGCACATAGGTAAATAAACATTTTAAGAATATAATTGTCATCACACTATTCATAAGTGTTTTCTCACACTTTTAAAAGGGAAGGATAAAATCAAACACAATATAAATTGTCATAGACTGCCACATTGTTTGGATAGATTGAGAGAATTGGAGGGAAAGGAAAAGAAAAGAAAAGAAAGGATTTATCCTTCTCTTTTTTTTTTTGAAAGGATGATTTTACAGTAGTCGTTTGAAAAATGACTACCATATTATTTTAATAGTATACAATATGTTTAGTTTTTTTTTTCACCTTATAAAATGGTCACAATTAGTCTTATTATATCTACTATGCATACATACTAATTATATTGAAAATTTAAATCCAATATATAATAATTTTTTTTTCGAGAAACTATAAAATAAGAATAAAAATTACATAAATGTTACTAAAAATTTAATAAATAAAAAAAAATGTTGATAATACTATTTTATACCTAAAATTAAGTAAAATAATTAATTATCTGAAAAAAAAAATCAATTATAAACTTTATAATCATGAAAACATTATGGTAGTCATATTTCAAATGACTACTATAAAATTTTCACTTTTGATAGGGGGAAAGGGTAAGAATGGAATGATTTATTATTTTTCCTCCCTCTTTAATAAATCAAATCCTTCAAATTAAATCTTGAAAAAATTTGGAGAAAAAAAAATATTAACCTCACCTTCTCCCTTCCCTTCCCTTCCTTCTTCTTTCCTCCAGCTTCCTTTTCTCTTCCACTTTGCTATCCAAACAAACCGTACATGTTGACATACATACACAATCAAATGCACTTATGTTGGTAAAATAACTGTTGAAATCAATAACAAACAAAAGATTAGAACTTTCCTGGATTGCAGATCCCAAACTCACAGTCGCGCCGTGGAACAAAATCTACTGCCTTAGAAGCGAAATACGCCACCACCGGTACAATTTTCCTAGTGACGCACGCCCCCCAAGTTTAACGCAACTCTCTCCGTAATCCGTGCACCCGAACTCGAAGAGTGGAATTGCTCAAGAACTGTTCAAATCTCAAAAGGTAGGTTTGTGTTTTCGGCTAGAAAAGTGAATAATCTCATGAAAAGGTAAGACTCGTATTTATATGAGTCCCGGGAAAAAGGAAACAAGTAAGAAAACCGACCTAGGAAAAAGGCGGGCCAGATCGAGCTTTTCCAGACGTAGTGTCGCGCCCGGTCGGGCGATCTGAAATCCCTATCCCGAGCGAGCCATCGGGCGAAGCCGCCCGATTGGGCTCGTCAAAAACTCGAGTCCGCCGCCCGGTCGGGCGAAGCCCGCCCGATCGGGCGCGAGAGTTCTCGCAGAAAAACTCTTGTCCGTCGCCCGATCGGGCAAAGCCCGGCCGATCTGGCGCGAGAGTTCCCTATTTTTCCTCGACCACCTCTGCCCGATCGGGCGAGAGCCGCTCGATCGGGCACGAGTCATCCATTTGCATTACTATTTCCAACAATCCCCCACTAATGCGAGCGGATCTTCAACATGAAATCTGAACAATAAATGAAAGTCTTAGTACTTAAATGCTAGTATCCAAAGGTTTGAACTAACACATTAGTGCACAAGGTTTTCAACACTTCCCTAATGAGTATCCTAAGATTTGAACTCCTAGGAGCGAGGAAGGGACCTTGAATGCACATACCTTGACTTTAGAGCTTAAGCAACTCCGCCAATCTTGGTCAACACTTGGGCTCTCATGAGTACTTCAGAAAAACAATACTCCAGTCTTCCCTTGAGAGAGGCCACCTCTCGTACTCACGTAGGTGTTCATCCTATGTGTTACTCACACACGTTCCCAGCAAATTCAAAGGTCTTTCCCTGCAGGATTAAACATGTTTAAGCACCTTGCAAACCAAAGAATTACATGCAATGGAACTAGAACATTAAGAACATAAGTTCAACCCTTCAACTTTCGGTGTCATTATCTATCCTGTTTTAAGAGCTAGTGGGACAAAGGTCTTAACTCTCTTAAGAACCTCCATCTATCCCTGCTCAGAAAACAACTGGACTAATGACATTAAGAGATAAACTCATCCTAACAGAATCTAACTGGTAAAACTTACCACTCTTATAGAGTAATAGATTAAAACACATGATACACTACACATAACAAATCCACATGATTCATCCCAATGAAACAAAATAACCAAAACAGGTTCCTGATTTATTAAAACCAATGTATCATGTCACATAGCTAGAATAGCTATCATTTCTAGTCATTACAACAAAGGTCCTAAACCCATACCAGTTGATGACTCCACTACTTGTCTACGACTCAATCCCTTAGTAAAAGGGTCTGCCAGGTTTTTCTCTGTTCGAACATAGTCCAAAGAAATAACCCCATTCACAATAAACTGCCTCACAGACTTGTGTCTGACTCTTATGTGCCTTTTCTTACCGTTGCAAACGTTATTTTTAGCAACACATATAGCGGCTTGTGAATCACAATGCATAGAGACTGGTGGTGATGGCTTCCCCCACAAAGGAATATCAATAAGAAAATTTCTCAACCAATCTGCCTCTTGTGTAGCAAGATCCAATGCGATGAACTCAGCTTCCATAGTTGATCTAGCTATGCAAGTCTGCTTATTACCATACTTCCATGAAACTGCACCCCCACTAAGGGTAAACACATAGCCACTTGTAGAGCTTGTTTCATCACTATCCATTACCCAATTTGCATCACAATACCCTTCAAGAACCAAAGGATGACCAACAAAATTCAATCCCCAAGACATGGTTCCACATAGATATCTGAGCACACGCCTCAAAGCAACCCAATGTTGCTCACTAGGACAATAAGTATAGCGACTAAGTCTACTAACAGCAAAAGCAATATCAGGGCGAGTGCAATTCATCAAAAACATCAGACTACCAAGCACCTTAGCATATTCAGTTTGAGACACACCGTCCCCCACATTTTTCACCAAAGTTCCAGAAGTATAAAAAGGAGTTCTCAATGGAGGCAAATCAAAACAATTAAAGTTCTTCAGAGTTTTTTCCACATAATGAGACTGAGATAGAAAATACCCTTTCTTGGTTTTAGTAACTTTAACACCAAGGATCACATCTACCTCTCCAAAATCCTTCATCTCGAACTTTGAATTTAAATATTTCTTAGTTTGATTTATGACATACATGTTGGTGCCAAACAGGAGCATGTCGTCAACATACAGGCATAATATCACACATTGCGCACCAAACATCTTAGAGTACACACATGCACAACTACCATTGACAACAAAACCAAAACTAAGAATAGTCTTATGAAATTTTTCATACCATTGCTTCGGAGCTTGTTTCAATCCATACAAGGATTTCTTTAGTCTGCACACCTTATTCTCCATCCCATGAACTATAAAACCCGGAGGTTGCTCCATGTAGATCTCCTCCTCCAAATCGCCATTCAGGAAAGCTGTCTTAACATCCATCTGATGCACAATCAAGTTGTAAGATGATGCTAAGGCAAACAAAACACGAATAGTGGCAATTTTAGTCACCGGAGAATAGGTATAAAAATAATCAAGGCCAAATTTTTGAGTGAATCCTCTTATCACCAATCTAGCTTTGAACCTTTCCACGGTGTCGTCGGTTCTCATCTTTCTCTTGAAAATCCACTTGAACCCAATAGCTCTGCTCCCTTTTGGCAGGTCCACAAGCTCCCAGGTTCCATTTGACATGATTGAGTCAAGTTCACTGTTTATAGCTTCCTTCCAGAATGTTGCATCTACTGAACCCATAGCTTCTTCAAACGATTTCGGATCTTCATCCACAACTTGTAGACAAAGCATGATCTCATCTAGATCATATTTGAACTCACCTAGATTTCCGCACTCTGCTATAAAGGCTGTTAGGAAATCAGGTCCAAAGCTTGTCTCCACTCTTTGCCTTTTACTTCTCCTAGGTTGAATCTCACTTTCAATCTTAGGGGAAGTATCTTCTGGCTCTGCAGATGAAGAAACTGAAGAAACTGAAGAAACATCGTTAGAAACTAAGTTTTTCTTCAAAGGAAATACCTTTTCAAAGAACTCTGCATCACGAGATTCAGATATAGAGCGATCTTCCAGACTCATAAGCCTGTATGCGACACTATTCTCAGCGTAGCCAATGAATATTGTATCATAGGTCATAGAACCTATAGTTGAGCGCTTGAACGATGGATAGCCCACCTTAACTAGACACCCCTACACTTTCATGTGATTCAAGTTTGGAGCATAACCCTTCCATATTTCATATGGAGTCTTGTCTAACTTCTTGTGAGTTACTCTGTTCTGTACATAATTAGCTGATAGAACCGCTTCACCCCACAAATTGTCTGGCAACCCGGAACTAAGGAGCATTGCATTCATCATTTCCTTCAAGGTCCTATTTTCCCTCTCTGCCACACCATTTTGCTGCGGAGTATACGGGGCCGATACTTCGTGAATGATTCCTTCACTTTCACATAAGTCCTTGAGGAAATCGGAGCCATACTCTTCACCCCTATCTGAGCGAACTCTCTTTATTTTCCGCTCCAACTGATTTTCTACCTCTGCCTTATACACAAGAAACTTGGACTCAGCTTCATCCTTCGTCCTTAAAAGATACACCTTGCTATATCTAGAACAATCATCGACGAAGGTGATATAGTAGCGTTTCCCGCCTCTACTTTCCAAGTTCTGAAAGTCTGCTAAATCTGAATGAATTAGCTCAAGTGGTGTGGTCTCTCTCTTCGTGACAGATTTGTAGGGTTTCTTCACGAATTTAGACTCCGCAAACACTTCACATTTTTCAAATCCATCTAATGACATATTTGGGAGCAAATTTAAACTTTTCATTTGTTTCAATTTAGTTGCACCAACATGACCCAACCTACTATGCCATAAATCAAAGGACTCAACAATATAAGCAGAAGTAGAAATCTTATTCATTGAAGGAACAGTTACAATCTCAAGAACAAATAGGCCCCCACTAAGGTAACCCTTTCCAACATACTCCCCATTACGGGTTAACACAAGTTTATTAGCATAAAAAACTAACTTAACTCCTACTTTGTTCAACAAAGCACCAAAAATTAAATTTCTACGAAGAGAAGGAACATACAGCACATTGTGAAGAGCCAAGGTCTTCCCTAAAGTCAGCTTCAGAACCACTTTGCCCTTTCCAAGTACCTCAGAGATGCTTGAATTTCCCATGTAGACTTATTCACCTTCCTTTGCATCTTCCATACTGACAAACAGGTCCTTGTTAGCACAGAAGTGCTTAGATGCACCAGTGTCCACGATCCATTCACTGTTGTTCTCAACCAGGTTGACTTCAGAAACAACTGCAGCAATGACATCTTCATCCTCATTCTCAACCAGATGAGCATGACCCTTGATTCCTCCACTCGATTTTAGATTTTTCTTCTTCTTGTTTTTGCATTGTGAAGCAAAGTGCCCCACTTCACCACACGACCAACATTTGACAGTGACTTTCTTCCCAATCTTGCCCTTAGCTTGGAGATTTCCCTTCTTCTCAGAGCTCCCCTTCTTGGCACGATTATCACTTGTTTTCTTGTCAGAGTCAGCACCAAATTCAACAAGGTTAGCTTTGATTGCTAATACATTCTTAGGCTTAGAGGAAACATCCTTAAGCCTGTTGGCTTCCTCAATCTTCATGTGGCTCACAAGTTCTTCTAGGGTTAGATCCCTCTTTTTATGCTTGAGGTGATTTCTATAATTAGACCAGGAATCGGGTAATTTTTCAATCAAAACATTAGCCTGAAGGATTTCACACATCTTCATACCCTAAGCAAGAATTTCAGCAACATAATTTTCATACACATGGACTTGGTCCATAATAGGCTTTGTATCAACCAGTTTGAAATTCAACCAATTTCCAATCACATACTTCTTTTTCCCAGCATCATCAGCACCATATTTCTTCTCTAAAGACTCCCACATCTCTTTAGCAGATTTCATATTAACATACAAATCAATATGTTGTTTTTCATGCTGTTCAAAAGATGACCTCTAACGAATTTATTATCACGATCAAATTTCTTGATTTTAGATTCATTAGCAATAATAGTAGTGATCCTTTGACTAGAACTATATTCTTTATTCCCAGGAGCAGGAGTACTAGGAATTTCAATCATGGTATTGGTTTGCTCAATGGGTTTTGGAGCATCCCTAAACAAAATATAATCAATCTCTACTTGTCCAAAAGCAATCAACATCCTTTGTGACCATCTCTTATAATTAATTCCATCAAGAGACTCAACCTTAGACAAATCTAGGTATAGACGAGTTTGAGAATTGCTAGTCATGATATCAACAGAATAAATCAAATTCTATTTCGCTTCTAAATTGTTGGTAAAATAACTGTTGAAATCAATAACAAACAAAAATATTAGAACTTTCCTGGATTGAAGATCCCAAACTCACAGTCGCGCCGTGGAACAAAATCCACTGCCTTAGAAGCGAAATACGCCACCACCGGTACAAGTTTCCTAGTGACGCACACCCCCCAAGTTTAACGCAACTCTCTCCGTAATCCGTGCACCCGAACTCGAAGAGTGGAATTGCTCAAGAACTGTTCAGATCTCAAAAGGTAGGTTTGTGTTTTCGGCTAGAAAAGTGAATAATCTCATGAAAAGGTAAGACTTGCATTTATATGAGTCCCGGGAAAAAGGAAACACGTAAGCAAACTGACCTAGGAAAAAGGCGGGCCCGATCGGGCGAGCTGCCGCCCAATCGGCCGCGAGATCGAGCTTTTCCAGACGTAGTGTCGCGCCCGGTCGGGCGGACACCGCCCAGTCGGGCGATCTAAAATCCCCATCCCGGGCGAGCCATCGGGCGAAGCCGCCCGATCGGGCTCGTCAAAAACTCGAGTCCGCCGCCCGGTCGGGCGAAGCCTGCCCGATCGGGCGTGAGAGTTCTCGTAGAAAAACTTTTGTCCGTCGCCCGGTCGGGCAAAGCCCACCCGATCGGGCGCGAGAGTTCCCTATTTTTCCTTGACCACCTCTGCCCGATCGGACGAGAGCCGCCCGATCGGACGCGAGTCATCCGTTTGCATTACTATTTCCAACAACTTATATTGAAAGAGAGGAAGTACATGATTAAATGAAAAGATGAAACGTTTTACTCGTTTTAATTAATTAAAGGAGCAACTTTTGTTCAATAAGTTAAATAAACATTATTTTTATAAGGAATAGTGGACCTTGACTAATAAAAGAAAATTTACACTAAAAGTTCCGTTGTTCTCTAGTTCTAAAATATTCCATTCTCCATGCTGGGTGTCAGGGAGTTGGAATGAGAGTGGAAGTTAAAAATAAAAGTAAAGTGGGTTGTTGTGGGACTGCCTGAAATATTATTGTCATTCTTAACGTGTTCTCACTATAATTTTCATGCTTTATTTTTTTTCCACACTAAATAAAATTATAAAATATCTCCTTACAAGTCTCTATTTACATCTTGAGTCTTAAATTATCAACTGAATCAAAAACATAAATTAACAGATAAAGTTTTGATCGATTTATATACTTTATTACGCCCTTTCATATATACGAGAAATAACATGTTACTTTTGAAAATGACCAAAGTTTGATGGAGAAAAGTTAGGTAGAGGGATAGTTAGTATTGCATGGTGTAATTAGATAATTAAACCTATTATTAACGCGTGGTTAATCTTACAATAATGACAGGTATCTTTCAAACCTGATCTATATAAACCTCACCAAAGGAGTATGAAGTGTCATAATTTTCCGAAATTTAATTCTCTCTCAATTCTCAATCTATAAAATCAAATAGTCATCAATCTAGTTATACATTTTCATTGGTAAGTTGATTTCTCTTAATACTCCGTGACGGATTATTTTATAAATATTTTTTTAGCATTTTAATTATGAGCATCAATAATCCATAAATATATTCTACACTTTTAGATAATTAACGATCCATTTTATAATATAAGTACTTATTTTCTTAGCATATTGCAATTTTAATAAAAAAATTGTCATACCTTTTCTTCTCATAAAAAAAAAAAAAAAAAAAAAAAAAAAAAAAAAAAAATCAAAAAAGTCCTTAAGTTTTATGATCATTTCATTTTATGTTTTTCAACATTTGGAGATTTGCATAGTTACTTTTTTTTTTTTTTTTTTTTTTTTTTTTTTTTTTTTTTTTTTTCTTTTTGCTCAATACCCAATATTGTTTTAACAAGCTTACTTACCAAGCAATGAATTTCGTAAAACTTTAATATTCCATGTTACAAATAATATTCTAAATTAAAGTTGCACATACTCCGTAATATGTAACTGATGTAGTATATTTTTTATCACGTGTTTTATGTGATGAACATACATAATATAATCTCGCTTAGTATGTCAACAGTTTCTAATTCTTCCTTTGTCTGTGTACATAGGCATATGGCAAATTTCTCAAATTTTGCTGGCGTAGCAAGAAGGTAAGCAATATTTCAGACTTCTTCTTTTAATCTTACAAGCTAAGAGGTACACACTATGCGTGTACCGTATAAAAAATTAGAAGAAGAAAAAAAAAAATTAACCATAAAAAAAAAAAAAAAAAAATCAAGAGCAGTTTCATTTTTTATAGGGAGTAAGAATAATTGAAGATATACATTATAGAAGTGGAGCATTTATTATAGGGTAGTTAAGATAGGTAGTTTTTTTAATTATTATTTTTTTTATTTAAATAATGGTTTATGTGTATAGGTAGTTATGATAAGATATTTTTTTTTTTTTAAAAAAATTAATTTTTAATTGTCGGTAAAATGTAATTTTAAAAAAGTAGAAGGGTATTTTAGGAAAAGCAAAATTTATCGACGAAGAAGTCCTTTCTCTTTATATAGTACTATAGATTTCCATCTTTTATCATTTACTTTTCAATAAATATTAACCTCACTGTCTTTTTTTTAAAAATTTTAATACCCTAACTATCTACTTATTTTTTTTAAAAGTTAAAATCAATTGAAACATATCAATTATGAACTACATAATCATTAAAATATTACGGTAGTCAAATTTCAAACAACCACTATAAAATATTCACCTAAAACTATGTTTCGATCAAAGTGTAACATTTGAAAAAAAAAAAAAACTAGACTGAGTAACAAAGTTTTACATGACAACATTAAACAAAAATATATCAAGTGGTAAAATTTTAATAGATGAATAAAAAAAAAAAAAAAAAATCAAATTGTGATAATAATTCTAAAACAAAAGAAGTATGTAATATAGAGTATAATATAGCACTTTATGTTGTTAAACTTAAAGATACTTTATGTTGTAGAAATATAATACTTGTATAAAGAAGCTAGAGATAGAGTTTGTTGAATTTCATAATTGATACTCCCTCCGTCCCTAATATAAAGCTATTTTCAGCATTTATTACTCACATAATAAAGAGAAAGAGGCTTTGTATTAAGGGACGGAGGGAGTACTAATTAGGTGGTATATATTTACGTTTATAATTCGCAGGTTGGAAGGCAAAGTGGCCTTTATCACTGGAGGTGCTGCCGGAATCGGCGAATACACAGCAAAACTTTTCTCTAAACACGGTGCCAAAGTTGTAATTGCCGATATCCAAGATGACTTAGGCCAATCTGTCTGCAAAGAAATAGGCACATCATTAGCCTCATACGTCCATTGCGATGTCACGAATGAAAGTCACGTACAAAACGCAGTAGACTCGACGATGTCACAATATGGAAAACTCGATATCATGTTTAACAATGCAGGCATTGCGGGTATGTCCAAGCCTAACATTCTTGACATCACTGAATCCGAATTCAAAGAGATTTTGGGAGTGAACCTTCTTGGTCCCTTTTTGTGTACTAAGCACGCAGCTCGAGTAATGATCCCGGCCAAACGGGGTACCATTATCAATCATGGGAGTATTTCCTCTACCATAGGAGGTGCGGCATCTCATGCCTATGTTAGCTCGAAGCATGGTGTGCTAGGTCTTACAAAGAACACGGCTGTGGAGCTCGGAAATCATGGGATTAGGGTGAATTGTTTGTCACCATACGTGGTTTCGACTCCAATGACAAGGAGCTTCTTTAAGCTAGATGATGAAGGATTATCTAAGGTATATTCAAATGTTAAAGGGGCTAAGTGTACATTAGAGGATGTGGCCGAAGCAGCTTTATTTCTTGCTAGTGATGATTCGAAGTTTATAAGTGGCCATAATCTTGTTGTGGATGGAGGATTTTCTATTATGAATCGAGGATTTTGTATGTTCGAATAGCTCAAGCAACAATTGTTATAGTATGTCGTTATAATATTGGAATTCAATTTTAAATCAAATGAACTTTGTAAGTTAAAATTTCGTTGTACTTAAAAACAAAATGTTTTGACTGCTTTCTTTTAGTAAAAGAAAACTACCGCTCATTTTATTTCAATTGGCCTTGCTATCTTAGATAAAAACAAAAAGGTTAAACATACATACTTCGTACTTCCTCCGTTTTTTTTACTTGCAACACACTATAAAAGAAAAGTTAATCTAGGGAAAAACTATACCATATCCCTTATTTAAAGCACATGGCCCACTAAATTACATTCCTAACAAGCACTCATCCTATTTTAAAGTTTATTATATCATGTAAACCCCACATTTCTTAATTACCGCGCTAAAGGGTGTGTTGCATCTAAAAGAAAATGGAGGAAGTATATAATATCAATTCCGTTCTAAGAAAATAATTTTATTATTTTTATTTAATAAAGTTATTGGACAGTAGTCTTGTGAGAATATCCTAACTTCTACGTCACCCGAAATAAAAAGATAAATTAAAAAAAAAAAAGTTGAAACATGTATTCTCCATATTGTCTTGCATCTTAGGGTCTGTTCATATTTATTGAAATGAAATGAAATGAACTGAACTGAATTGATTGGAGCTGAACTGAAAAGAACTGAAAAGTGAATATTTTAGAGAGAGGGGAATAAGAGTTGAACTGAACTGATTAGAGGGACTATCTAGTCATCGGCCTCATGGTGACCGCCAAATTGTTTATGCCAAATTTATGTTAAGGGCGACCTAAGGCTAGGACATTTGACGGCTAGAGATTATAATTTGGAAACTACGTAAATAATAAGTAAAACAATGAGAGACAACGTGTTTTGATGACGCACAAAATCCAAATGCGGGAAAAAATGCGTGTGAGTGCAAGACCACCGTTTCACTATGAAATAATCTGCTATTTATAATGCCAACTACAAGTGACTAACCCTAGCTATTTATAATGCCAACTACAAGTGCCGTTAAAACCATTAATAAATTCCCGGAAATGTAGGAAGACCGTTGGAAGACTAGGTCTTGGACCTATCTTTTTGCTGAAGGTCTCACTTGGACGTGACTTTGGTTTGTGGCTGCCACACGGTGTGGCCAACCACAATTTTTTTTTTTAACATCACGTTCTCTCTATCCTCTTTTCTCCTGTTGGTTCTTCGATTAATTCTCCAGATTATTTCAACAAAATTCATTCTCCAGATTTTCCCCTTTTTAGTTTTAGTTTTCCATCTTCTTCTGTTCTTCAATTAATTCCCCAATTCCCAGATTTTCTCTCCTCTTTTCTTCTGTTCTTCAATAAATTCCCCAATTTCCAGATTTTGTTTTTTTAGGGTTCGTAGCTTGGAGGTGCAGAAGAAGAGGATGAGGAAGATGAAGTGATAATGGTAGGTCTTGTTAACGCTATAGATCCTTCACCTCCCAATTCGTCGTCTTGCTCGAGCTTGTGTAATTATGAAGTGATAATTGTATCATTTTCTTCATTGTATTTACAAGATTCATTGTAATGTTGAGGATGACGTAGGTGCTAGTGTTTTGTTTGTGTAATTATGCTTATTACTTTGTCAATTATTGCTCAAGTTTTTGGGTTTTGAATTAAAATTGAAATATGTATTGAGTTGATTTGTGTAAGCGATTACGTTGGTTATTACGTCGGTTAGGGGTTACTAGGGGTTATTTGGTTAGGTCAGTCAGGGATTACTCGGTGAAGGGTTACTATAGGTTACTAGGTCGGTTAGGGGATACTAGCTAGGGGTTACTTAGTTAGGGGTTACTAGGTCGGGTAGGGGTTACTAGGTCAGTTAGGGATTACTAGGTCGATCAAGGGTAAATTGGTCAGGAGTTACTAGGTTAGTTAGGGGTTACTTTATCGGGGGTTACTTGTGTGTTAGCTGGCCACACGGTGTGGCCAGCCACACACAAAACCTGCTGGACTTTGAATTATATTGGATAAACATGCTATTGAGAAAAGATCTTGTGACGTCATTATGGGACTTGGTCAATCCTTATCCCTCGCTGAGCTAGTTAACCAATTGTGTGTCGCTTCTTTCGACATGCGACGTCGTACGTGCTTGAAAATCGACCATAACATATTGTATGTGAACAACATATAAATCATCAAAGTGCGACAACTTCATTAGCCACCATCACGAGTTGGGGTATTTCAATATTTAATGGTGTCAACATTGAGTCAAGATGTTTTAATATAGTACAAGCATGTTTGATAACAATCGCAAAAAAAAAAATGGATCAGTATATGATAGGAAAAGACAGTTGTCGTTCAATGGGGAAGGGGCGGGGGGTCTAAAGATGAAAACATGGAGTATATGAATTAATGTAGATCATTTTTTACGTTGAAATTAATGACTTTTGATTGTATTCTAAACAAGAGTGTTTTAATTAAACACTACTATAAAATTGGCAAAAAAGACCTAATATAACAGACATGTTATTTATATAACAGTTCTTTTTTTTTTTTTTTTTTTTGACAACAGCAACTAAAAAAAGAAACTAATGCGCAAAAGCATGTAAATTAACCCTACACCTATTAGGAATCTCATGAGCAAGAGTAATTTGTTCCCTTCCTACTTTCCAGATAGCGCAGTTCCTCTCTCCTGAATGAATCAGATCCTGGATTGTCCAGAGCATCCTTATTTCCGTTCTTCTTGGTTGTTGAATCAATTGTATAAGAGCCATCGAATCTGTAAAAATAAGTAGACTTTGGTGTCCTTTCATCCTTGCCCAATGTATCGCTTTTAAGCATGCCATAACCTCCGCATGCAGTGCTGAAAACGCTTTATCAAAGTCCCCTCCCCCTTCCAAAAAGATAGTCTTCTCAAGGGAGTAGGCCCATCCCATACCAGCATTCCCTGTACTCTTATGCCAAGAGCCATCCGCCATTATGGTCACTTGTAGTCTTTCATCCCTAGTGTCAGTGAAACAGTCCTTTTCACTCCCAATGTTAACCCTAACAAATCCCGGCGGAGCACTATTATCCCCTTTCTCCTCCGAAGGATACAACCCTCCATTCTCTGCCAGATAGATAATAAAGTATGCATTCCGGCGTTGCAGTACCTGAAAAGGTCAGCCAAAAAACCACCTTCATTATTAAAGACTCTCTCATTCCTAGTTAACCAAAGACTCCAAAGAACCCCAACGAACATAATACTCCGTTCACTATTCTTTTCATCCTCGCTATGAAAAAGCAAGATATATTTATGAATCCAGTGTCTCAAAGGAATAGATTCATCCACTTCAGATAAAATATGAAGAGGACAGTTTTCCCAAGCATATCTCGCAAAAGAGCACATCCTAAACAGATGTTGTAAGTCTTCTGTCGTCCTACCACAAGAATCACACTTAACCACTAAATTCAGCCCTTTATTAGCCAGGTTTGACTTAACAGCCAAACCATTCAAAACAAGCTTCCATAGGAACAAGCTCCATTTGGGCGGGATATTGAGCTTCCAAATGAGTTTGTAAAAAGCAGTATCTCCTATCTCCACCTGTTGCAAAAAAGACTCACTCATTAAGAAAGCATACCCTGTTTTAACCGTATACCTTCTAGAGGCGTGACCTCCCCAATAAAGCACATCCTTCTCCTCAGAAGAAGGTAGCTCCATTTCCATAATCATCTGACCCGTAGACCAAACAACTCTCTCCCTAATGAGAGCAGCATTCCATAACCTAGTGTTTTGAGAGATCAGGTCTTTTACTCTTTCTGACCCAACATAACAATTCTATTTGGCTCAAGAGACCTTTATTATTAATAGCAAGTCTCCAATTTTATTGTTTTGCCTAGTAAAGATGCTCAAGAAATCTAATATTTTTTCCGTCCCTTAATACAAAGCCTCTTTCTCTTTATTATGTGAGTTATAAATGCTAAAAAGAGGCTTAATTTGTATTAAGAAACGAAGAGAGTATTATTTAAGATAACTGGTCCTTATTTGCCCTCATATATATTAATAATCTCTTTTAGTTTTAAACTTTTAAGAATAATGAGAAGACATTATGCCCTTAAAAATATTTGTTTACCTAATTTTTGACATTAATATTGCCAAAAACTAAATTTTCAACATGGGATCACATTGAAAGAGCTCACTAAGCATTAGCCGCCTTGTATAAAAAGAGGAAGTGCATGAATTAAAATAAAATAAAATAATTCTCCATACAAAATTACTCATACGGAGTAATATTTAAAGGAGCAACTTGTTGAATTGATTAAATAAACTTATTTTTATAAGGAATTGTGGACGACCTTGACTAACAAAATTATAAACTACACTAACCAACTTCCGGCTGCTAAGCCTGCTAGATCTAGCTCTAAATTATGCTGGGTGTAAGGTAGTTGGAAAATTAACGTGGGTTGGTTGTGGGGAATCTAGGGATGCCTAAAATATTATTGCTAATCCCGACATGTTTGAATTAAATTTTCCAGCTATATTTTGTTTAACCCCTTAATTTTGTCTGTCATTATTTCTTCAATCTGTTATAATTTGTCATATACTCCTTATTTAATTTTCATTTTACACTGTATAAAAATGTATTATACATACTTGAATGTAAGGTGCACCTAAAAATATATATTTTCTATCTATTAAAAAATCATTTTTTGGTGTACCTACTTTTATATATGAAGGAAAATTGGTTAGAATAGCACAAATTATTTCTTGAATGTGTTCAACATAGGGGTGAGCAAAAATTCAGGGTACCCTGAAATGGAAGCGAAACCTGTTCGGAATCGCAGGTTCCAGAACTGGAACCTTTATATTATATTTCGGTTCCGGCTAATGATATTTTAGACCCGGAACTTGTAAGGTATCCTATTAGTATAGGTTTTCTATAGGGTACGTGAAACCAGATTCTATCATTTAAGCCCAAGAATAAAAGCCTATATCAAAACTAAATAAAAGTGGTCACCTACCTCTCTTCTTCCTCTTATTCATTTTTCATCTAACTCTTAAAGGTTTAATTAATGGTATTAATAAAAGTATTTGTAATTTTGTATTAAATATTCTAAACAATCAAGTAATTTTTAAGCTTACTTTGAAAGATAGGGTAACCTGCTCCGGAACCGGAAACTGCAGATTCCGGTTCCGGTTAATAACCTGTTGAACAGGTTCCGGTTCCGATTCCTATTTTTAAGAACCTGTTGCAACAGATTTCGTTTCCGGATCTCAAGATTTTTACAGGGTACCCTGCTATGCTCACTCCTAGACTTCAACGTACAACACAGATTTTAAGTGGAGCAACAAACATCACGAATTTTGAAAGTTGAGTGCCATAAATGACATTTATGATTTGTGGTGCTGGAGGTTTCAATAGATATCACCTTTTTTTTTACTCCTTCGTTTTTAAATACATGCTTCATTTTCATTTTACGACCGTTTTTAAATACTTAGTCCATTTCCTTATTTGGAAATCTTTTACAATATTTAATTCATTTCTCTCAACTAGTGGACCTAACATATATAATATTTTATTAACTTCATATTCTATATCCTCCGGTTCTCTCAACTACTTTTGCTTTCTACAATTTTTTTATTCTTTCACATACCTCACTACCTTCATATTTTATTATTTTCTCCAATTTCTCCTAAAACAACGCGCGTGAAAAAATGGAGCAAGTATTTATAAACGGAGGGAGTATTTATTAAAATAATTATAGGTAACAAGTCAAGCTACAATGACTCATGATAGCTATGCCTTCCATTAATGTTAGATAAATCTAATGGTAGGTTACATCCACGAACACTAAATTGATAAGATTGAATTTTCTTTTACTTACTTTGTCCGTCACTTAATTATATGCCTATTTTTTTTCTATTATGTTATATGTGAATAATAAATAAAAGAAATAGACATATAATTAAGGGGACAAAGGAAGTAATATACTTTCGCGAAAATTGTTAAAAGTTTGCTTGAAACAATTTCATAGCTACGAACATTTACGAGTACAATTATATTACTAATAACTATATATGCAAAACTTTTTTAAGCTAGTGCATAAAAAGAAACTTTATTTATTTGTTTGTATTACACTATTACAATTTACAAATTGTTTTTCTAAAGCAAAAACTTTTTATAAAAAAACAAATGCATGGGGTGATTAATCTGAAGAAGAGAATATTAAATTAAAAAAATGAGCATGTAAGCAAAGTTGGATCAACGACAATCTAGTACAAGGACGAATCAATTACAAGGAATAAATATAGTTAGAGTATAAGCTAGTACTAGGATTCAATTACAAGGAATAAAGTTGGTTAAAGTACTATAAGCTACTACGAGAAATCAATTACAAATTTACAAGTAATAAAGTTAGCTAATTCGGCCCCGTTCTTTAGAGCTGTTCTGCTCTGCTCTGCTGAAATCTGCTATTCTCTTCTTCAATCTGCTGTGCTCTTCCCTACTCTTTTCTGCTCTACTTAAAAATAATACTTAATATTGAATTATTATAATAATAATAATTAATATTTAATAATAATAATTAATATTGAATTATAATAATAATAATTAATATTTAATAATAATAATAATAATAATAAATTGATATTTAATAAAAATAATAAATATTAAATATTTAATAATAATAATAATAATTAATATTTATCAATTACATTAATTATAATAATAATAATAATTAATATTTAATAATTATAATATTATTAATAATAATTAATATATAATAATAATAATAATGATAATAATAATAATATTTTCTCAAAAAAAATAATGATAATAATATTAATAATAATACTTATTATTATAAATAATAATAAATTATTTTTTATAATAAAAATTAATATTTAAAGATTATAAATATTATATAAATATAATAATAATTATTAATTTGTAATGATAATAATAAAAATAATAATATCTAATATTAATAATAAAAATAATATTTAATGATTATAACAATGCGATAATATTAATAATAGTAATAATAATAATAATAATAGTAATAATAATGATAATAATGATAATAATAATAATAATTAATATTTAAAAATAATAATAATAATGAAATCTGTTCTACTCTACTTGGCTCTGCTATGCTCTGCTCTGCTTCAATCTGCTCTGCTATGCTCTCTCCTGAAGCTCAAAAGAGCATGGTCGAACTTGAATGGAGATAATTAGTGGTGAAGGTGGTGAAGGGGTGGTGGATGTTTCTTGGTGGCATTAAACGGTTGAAATATGCAATTTGTGCTCTAAAAATTAATTAAATGTTACAAGTTTGCAATGCAAGTAAAGCTCAAATAAATCAATATATGGATGCATGGTGTACCTGTTACAAGATGACGACTTTCAAAAGCATAAAATACATGCACCTTATTACCTTAATATTATAAAGAATATAAGGAGTAAATTAAAGCAGAATGCTTTTTTTTTTCTCTCTATTATATTTATTACGTTAATATATAGCTATCAATGTCTAAGCTTTCATATCTATAACTCTTAAAAGCTAAATTGGTGAAAAAATGGGTATTTTCTTATGAACAGTGTACTGACGATTCTACCCCTAAAAAACTAAAAAAAGTTTATTGACGTCTTTACCCTTTTACTAACTAACGCAGGCTACTTTGGTTTTCTTTGGATAAGTCTTTTTCTCTACTTAGTTGCTTTCTCTCTCCTCTCCTTTCTCCATGTTCTCTGATCCTCCATAGAAATAGCTTTTGAGGTTAAATTATTTTCTTTTTATTATTAAATTATCGAATATGAGACTTTTTTACTCCATATTTTTTTTGTCCATTGAAGCAACTTCCGAGCTTTTTTCGTTCCTCCATTAAAGCAAATTATGAGGTTTCCCATTTATTGAAGCAACTTACAAGGTAATGTGTTTCTCAATCATCACGTTTCGGTTTTAAAATCGGATTTAATCTTTGTGAATTATTATCAGATTTACTTCGATATATTTTGAGAAAAAAAATGGGAACCAATTTCATTAATATTTGTGGGTTGAATATTTTAGGGTTCAATTTGATCGAAAATTAATGTCGGGACCTCCTGATCAATTTACTCACTTGCATTCTGGGTATGTCAAATTCTGGTTAGTGAAGATTTCTTAATCTAGGGTTTTAAAAGGGATTTATGGGTTTTATTTTTGATTAATTTTGTCGTTTATAGGGTCAGCCCTTAATTTCTTGTCAAATTTTTTTTTTTAGGTATCAAGTTTCAGGAATTATGGCTCGAGTATAAGTCGGTAATCTGGATCTTCAAGTCACTTGACGCGAGCTTGAGTTAATGGTGTCTTTGGTAGGTCCTGATTTTTGAAAAACGGTCTTCTAGGATATTTTTTAATATGTTTTGGAATAAATTTTGATCTAGCTTAGGGTTTATTTGGATGTGATTCTAGAATTGAGATTTTAAGTTCTGGTTGCTACTGAATTAAACATAAGATTTTTTTTTTGAATTGTTGGGATCTGAGTCATCTGGATATTGTTTTGTGTACTAAAACATGTTTTGACTTTGGTTGTGTGTTGATTTATTGCTGAATTAGTGTAGATTTATGCGTTTTCTATGAATTATTGATTATGATTTGGGTGGAAATTTTGGAGAATGTAGAATGGGGGTGATGCGTTGCTTATTAGGGGTTTAGGGTTAGAAATAGGATGTTTTTTATTGTTTAATTTTGTGGGATTTTCACAGTTTTATTTTTTGATTGAAATAGTGGTTCATGTCTTCTGCATCATGCTGCAGAAACGTAATGCAGGTCAACTTTTATGTGCAGATGTCTTAAACACTTATTTAAAGAATGCAGTTGCTAAGAAGATGACTTTTTTCTGTTAGAGGAAGGGTTCAGAGATGGAGCCCACTATTTCTGCTAATGAGATACTCTTTGTTCGGAAGCTCCCTTATATGAATGCAAGGTAATAGTCTTTGATTGTCTTTACTGAAATTTCCTGTTCTATTGTTTGATTTTTGTTCCATTCTTGCTTGGGTGAGAACATTGTTATAGTTTACAGTTTTTTGTGTTTTAGCAAGACCTTAAAGGCTTAGAGATGTCTTCTGTTATTCAATTTTAGTTTCAGATTACTGTGGCGTTCTCAAATTCGACTTGTATAGGTGATTACAATTTGAGTGTTCCATTGTTTCTGGGTTTGTGTAGAGCTTCAAGCTCAGATTTTTAGGTAGTGTCAGTTTCATGATTTTGTTTGGGTATTTCATCTTTGCTTGATTAATTGATCCATTTTTACTATTGTTTAATTTGATCGATGGATTTTTTGTTTCATGCATGCATCGATTTATGATTTTGTCTTTTTTTTTTTTCAAAGCTTTCGAATTTCGGCATTCTAAGCTCTGATTGTAGTTTTACTTCTTTAAATGGCTAATGAGGAGCTCACTGATCTGCTTTGTTGGATTTCAGGCTGAAAGAGGAGGAGATCTAGAAGAATATGGAGGCTCGTGAGTTTCTTCAAACTCAGAGGAGACTAAACGCTTCTTCTAGATTCTCTTCACGTAGTTGGGCTGCATCTGTTTTTCAATATTGGAATAGGTAAATTGTCTCTCCTAATCCTCAGAGGAGACTAAAAGCTTCTTCCAGTTTCTCTTCGCGTAGTTGGGCTGCATTTGTTTTTCAATATTGGAATAGGTAAATGGTCTCTCCTAATCCTCAAGCCTTACCATCATTTTCTAATTTTATAAGCCATTACCATCGTTTAGGTAATTAGCATACTGTTTGTACTTCCATTTTTATGTTTAGTCTTGCAGTTAGATGAAGAGCTAACCGTTTTATTACACTGTGCAAGACATTATGAGTTGCCACCCTAAATCGTCTTGTAAAAATTTACTTATTGTGAGGCGGTCTCATGTGAGATGTTGCCGCCTACAGGAACAATGAAATCCAATGCATTCATCTGATTATGTTATGATAATATCTATATTCGGTTTGCTTTTGTATGTGAGTTGGCTGTCAACATAAAATTGCTATTTGCTGATCAAGTGGAAATTGCAGCATAAATTTTGATGATATTGTGTAAATGTGTAATGAACTAGATATAGGAGGTAACAATTAGGATTGCACAATGAATCAGCTAAGTGCTTGAGGAAGAAGGCAGAGAGTAAGCTAAAAGAAATGCGAAAATCAGGATGTCTATATAAATAGAGGGTAGGAAGAGGGGATCACAAGAAGAATTCAGAAGTTTAATATAGCTTTAATTAGCTTTGTTAGAGGATCAAGTCTCTTGAATACTTGATATTTATTGTAGTAAAATTCTCAACCGAATTCACCATTTTCATCTCTTCATCATTTTCTAAAACATGATGATTTATAACATGTTGTTGCAGGTGCGACCTGTGGTTGAAACAGGATATGAAACTTTGTTGCTTGTGAGGTTGCTGTTGGAAATCAAAATTCCTTCCCTTCGTAAATCTTCAGTGAGTACCAAGGATGCATATTATTCTAGCAATATCTTCATATCATTTATATAACCTCAAGCCATTGAATGATATTTGCCTTTAATTTGAATGAAAGTATGAAATTGTACCTTTTTCCTGAAATTATATGACACTAATTTGATGATTGAATCAACTTTGGTTGCTAATGTGTTGCAGAATTCTTTAGTGTTGGGATGAAATTATGAAATTTCCTTGTATTTATGACCATAATTTGATGATTGAATTGTCTGTAATTTGGTTGCTAATGTGCTGCAGAACTCTTTAATCTTGGGATTGAACTATGAAATTGCCCTAAATTTATGACCCTAATTTGATGATTACATTGACTTTAAATTGGTTGCTAATGTGCTTCAGAACTCTTCGATGTTGGGATGGAACTATGAAATTTCCCTAAGTATATGACCCTCATTTGATATTTGAACTAAATTTGGTTGTTAATGTGTTGCATAACCTTTTTAGTGTTAACATTGAACTCCATGAATTTAATTGCTGTTGAATATACTAAAGTATTGGATTGTTTTGATTGTTGTAGTAGTTTGTTTGAATCAAGAAATTCAAGATGTATAATGGGATTTGGTTACAGATGTCAAGGGGTTCTAGAACAAATGGCCATGTGCAAACCAGCAAGATTTTGATTAGGGGTAAGACGTCAAACGTGGTTGTGGATGGAAACTTAAGGTTTGGCCCTGATTAGGGTATGGATGGTATTAACAAGAAGGCGAATAATGAGATTTTGGAGCACGATTGACAGAGTCAAATTGAGGGGTTCAGTGAGGGTTACTTGAGGGGTTACTCATCAATGGTTACTTGAGGGGGAGGGGTTACTCAGTTAGGGATTACTCGAGCCTAGAGGGGTCACTACTACAAAATTGGCCAAAGAGACCGGTTGAAAAGGGCCAAAGAGACTGCTTTAGAGGTGGTCTCTAACTCAGTGGTCTCTTTGGCTAAGAGACCGCTTGTGAAGAGGTGGTCTTAAGTTGCTATACCAGAGACCAATTATCTAAGAAAAACGGTCTCTTTGGGTGGTTGATATTTTGAAATTGTAGAAGCATAAGAGACCGTTTTTGTCAGAAAAGTGGTCTCTTGTTTACCAAACTAAGACCGCTTTTGTTATTTAGGCGGTCTCTCTTTTTGAAATAACTAAGACCACTTTCATAGTTAGGCGGTCTCTCTTTTTTAAAAAAGAATTTACAATGTATGTGTATAGACCATGTATGTATGATAACCGGTCTCAAAATGGGTAATTTTTTTTTAAAATTTTTTTTTTCTTTCGAATAATCAAATTTTTAAATCCTAGCTGCTGCATTAAATTTTTGTGCCAAATGATGTAGTTCCTGTATAAATATTTTTTTTTTTTATATAATCCAACCTGTAGATATATCACCAAAAATAATCCTGTATATATTTCCTGCTCAATATTATTAAATTGCACCAAAAATAATCCTTGAACCTGCTAATATATTATATACAAATAGCATTCAAATATATATATATACAAATATATATACAAATAAATGTGTACTCCAAAATAGAAGGCATACATATATATATGCATCAAACTATATATGTCCAACACAGTAATAATATATGTACACAGTAATAGCTAATTGCCAATGTATCAAAATACAAAATGTAGAGACTTTTCAAGTATCAAGACTAACAGTAATCATGCTGTAATCACCAATCACTAAGGTTCTTCCGGCTCCTCATGATCAAGAACATATTGAATCCATAAGTCTCTAATCTCGTCAATATCTTCTGAAGAATATGTGCAAGGATCTTTGAGAATGATCTACAACATATGCCATTACTAAATGAGTAAAGAAAGATATATAGTTACATAAAAGTTATGAAATAACAACAAATTAGATTAAATCCATTTACAATTGAGCTAAAGAGCTACTTTGCCTGCTTTCTTACTTAAATCCAGAATACAGAGCTATTAGCATATTATCAACAAACAAATTTCTCAATCCAAAATTAAAACAGCCGAAAATATTTTTTGAGCTGCAGATGGATGCTATAAAGGTCATTGATAACAAAGATTTAGGTAGTACTTTACTAGTTTCCATTAATTAGGTATTGACAATTAGTTCAACAAATCAGAAAGGAATAAACCAAAGATCATGTAAATTTGGTAGCTTAATTCGACTCTGTAAGTAATGACATTGAGACTACTTGCTAACCTTGGCTGTCATATTTTTGCAATCAACCAGAGCTCATAAATGAATCATCAGATTTTTGAAGGTCTCCACATGAAAACAATAAAACATACATCTTGGAGACAAAATCTTCTTACTACCATGCTAGATCTATTTTTGGGTTCAAACCACATTGCAAATGAAGAGCTTCTTAGCTGTAAAAGACGAGACATATCATATCTACAATCGAATTAATGACCTGAAACATTCTACCAGCTAAAACTTGCTGATAAAACTATTGCAGCAAGGAAGTGGTCTGAAGGCTTCATCCCTGACTGGCAGATTAAAAATATTAGAAATCAGGGTTGAGGTTGTACATAGTACCTTCATTCCTTTTTGTTGGTTAGGCTTCCTACTTTCATCTGTTCCTTAAAGTTGGTTACACTTTTGCTCTTTTCCTACTGTGGCAAACCTTTCCTTCCACAAATCCCTCTGACATCACTCTCTTTGTTACCTACATCCTACTCACAACTCTTGTTCTTATGTTTTCTTACTTACTCATGCCCCTTATTCTTCACTCTCTCTCCTATTCTCCTTGATTACTGGTGCAGTAACTGTAACCATTATTTAACAACAAAGTTAGCTCATTCTAGGCTATGTTCAGTTCAGTTGATGTGATTTGATCTAATTTCCTGATATGGCTACTCTGACCTAATTTGTATTCTGATCCTTCAGGAATCAAAGCAATAAATGAGATGTCCTTAGTGTTTTTTTTAATGTGTATTTTCTAATCATGTAATCTTTGTGATGATATTTTCTTACGGAGTTAAAGATATTTATCAATAAACACAAGCAAAGATATGGTCTCATCTGGTCTGAGATAAGTGGACTATGCAGCATCTTATTTAAATCACTTAAATTTTATTGCACAATAATATGCATAACTACTGTAAACCACTCCTTTAATCTGTACTTAAAATATGAAATAAGGAAATGAAACAGAGCAAAAACTGAATTTAGTTCTCTGGCTTAATGTAACTTAGTCATCAGAGCCTGCTCTGGCTCAATGGTGTAATTCTGTACTAATACTACCATACTGTCAAAATATGAAATAGAAGCAATGAATCAATACTGAAAATTTAACACAAAAACCAGCAATGCTACCAATTTACCATAATGTCATAAGATAAATGGCACAGAAATCGATAACATCACAAGAAAAAAATGAAAAAAGAAGCTTATGGCACATTATATGCTTTACAAATAACTGCATACACAAAGAATAACAACTTAAATGACATGTATGTTGAAAATACCTGCTCAGAAATCCATAATACTCTGTTCTGTATAATGTCTAGCATATAGCGACATACAAAGTAACCACAGTGCTTTGTGTATGCAGATTGTAGAGGACACTGATACAAAAAAAATAACCATTAAAACAGTTTTGGATCTGATTTTACACTACTAGCTAGGTATGAAATATGCTAAAAATAATAATGACTTACACGTGGTTGCTTCCACCCTATTTTTGGATTCTTTTTTATTTTCTTGATATCTTTTCGATGCTTCATGCTGAATTTAACTATTCCCCTACAAAATCATTTCAAGATGGCACGGTTGCATTAATTTTGATTAGACAATAAAAAAAACACAAGAAGTTAACCAAGTGAATATTTTAGTAGTACATACTCATTGATGTTTTTTTGTGCAAATGAGTTGATTTCGTTTTCTGCTCCAAGTGGATCTAACCAATACACCAACCCATTCCATGGACTAATCACCGCTAACGTCCAATGCAGACTAGACATATTGTAAACTAAATACAGAGTAATGGGATTAATTAAAATTTGAGGATTTAACATAACTCAGATCTATAAAAAAAATAAAAAGAAACTACACTTACTTGTCATTATAAGGAGCAAAGAATAATTGATTAACATTTTTCCCCTCATTGGTTCCAAAAACATGGGCTAAGTAGTCAGATCGAACTTGCTCATCTGTTGTCGGTGTCAATGGTGAAAGAACATTACAGTCACAGAACCCATACATTCCCGAGACACCTTCTTTTTGACAACGTTCTTTTAGGTGCCTTGTCCCATGAAAAGTTATATGAATATTAGTTAATGGGCCAAAAAAAACAATATTAAAATTAGAACCTATATTATATGGAAACTTACTTCATGAAGACCTTAATTTGCGATTCTCCGACCTCCCTTTGGAAACACCAATCAAGCAAGTCTTCAAAGTCAAGTGAAACATCCAACCCATTTTCGTTAAGAAACACGCTTTCCGGGATAGTTATGGAGATGGTATCACCCGTCTTTTGCATTCCCATAGCTTTTTTTCTCATAACACGCATCCAAGTAGATGTTACCTTCTCACGATCCTTGTCGGTAACAACATAGGTACGAGTGGTTGACGCTTGGGAGGATGTTGATCGTGGGGATGGTGTGGTCATATTCAACTCCTTATCTAGTTGCTTGTCCGCCTTAATAATATGGTTTCACACAAAAAAAACACGCATGTAAGCTTTAGAAGAAGAAAGCTTGCACATGAATCTAAAAACCACTTAATCAAGCAAAGTAAGCTACTGCGATTTAAGCTAAGTTTCGACTGATTTTGCAAATCTGTTTATGCATGCAAATTTCAGTAAAACAAAATTTGAGTTTCTATATTGCTTCTTCCAAGTGATGTGTATACCCCCTGTATCGTAGAGTAAAACGCTCCTGCTCAAAGAATTTCAAGCTAGATTTATTTTGCAAATTAAAGAGTAGAGACTAGAGATTTATTACATATTACAGGGGACTTTGAGACAACAGAGCAGTAGAGCACCAGTTTTTTTTTTTTTTAAAGAACATGATTTTCTATTTGCTGGCAAGAATACAAGACAAGACACATCTCAAGAGTCCTCAGTAGAAAGAAGAATACCCCCTGCTATTTATTACATATCATTCACTTCTCTTGTTAAACAAGATTATGCAATTTCTGTCAGAAGGCTTTTTCATGCTGGTAACAAGATAGATATATATAAATCACAGGGGGGTGTATGAAATATATGAAGCATCAGAAGACCAAATGAGCTTATAACTTATTAGGTTTGTATCTTCTCAAATCTCTAACAAAGCATGCAAATGGACTGAATTGTTTACTTTGTGCATGCTCAATTGATAAGTGGACCTCTAGTAAATCTTCAATTGAGTCGCATGGTAGTAATTAAGTACAATATATAAGCCACATTAATTTCTTCTCCAAGAAACTCATTTAAAGCCACAAATCTGGTCACTTTTGACTGACTACTATTCTAATGTAAAAAAATTCTTAGTGTCAATTAATATTTTTCAAACTGATGCATGAAGGTATATAATCACAAGTGTAACGGTTGCAAAAATCTTATTTCCAACAATCTTCCCAACTTCAAAGGCCACCCTGACTGCCTGACTAACATTCAATTAACATGCTTTTTTAACATGACTTAGCCTCTTTATTTGGCTTGATTAGATAGCATAAATGCATAATTATCATACTTCTTGAGCTCTGAAAACCAACACAAGGATGGAACATACACTACCGCTGTTTTAATTGAATTACTATCCCCTAAGGTTAAAACAAGCGAACCATGTCACTAGATCTATGAACAGTGAGAAAATTAATTGACATGTACTTAATGAGTTTATCATCAAAACTAAAATAGCCACAGCAAGGCAGCCAAGAAATAATCTGCTTTGTACCAAGACACTGGAATCTAGAGATTTAAAGGAGTGATCTATTCAATATTCAAAATTTAAACATGGGACATTCTAATAATTTATGATCGATACATTAAGGGTGTGCTATCAAATGACTCATCAGCTAGAGGCCCTAGAACCAGAAAAAACATAAATATATGCAGCATATCAACTTCAGGTTTTTCCCTTTTCATGAAAGGTTTTTCCTTACTATTTTGTTAGAAAAACTTGATAAAATTACGTTGATTTCATTTATTTAGAGAAAATTAATAAAATTGCATAGCCAACTCATATCATACTACACATTCTTTATTGTTTTTAATCAAGTTTTTCTTTATTGTATCTGAAATTCCAAACTAATTATGGTTTTTAATCAAGTTTTTCTTTATTGTATCTGAAATTCTTAATCTCCCTTAATTGAATCTTGGCACAACCTCTCCTTAACGCTAATCAACAATTCAACATAATCTACAAATTAGTAGCACATATATGCAATTTTATTAAATTATCAGAATGCAGAATACCAGAATGCAGATTACCAGGCTGCAAAATGCAGATTACCAGAATGCAGAATGCAGTAGCAACAACATAGTAGAAAAAGACTGCAGATTTGCTCCTTTACCTGTGGGGGCAGTATCAAATGATTTGGCCAAGCTGTGAAAGTCTTCTTAGCTTGACAAACAAAGATCAATTCATCGTTGGGACATGGCAAGGGAGCAAAAGGCATTAAATCTTCTGTAATGGTTACTCGACGATGACCATGGGGCAACGATATGTTATGATTACCAAGAACTTCCGTGTTGTTTTCTATGTAAACTTTTCCGTTAGCTACAATGTGTAGCTCTTTGTCGCTTCCCTCAATTGCCAAGCGGCAATCACTCCATCCCTGAAAACAAAAGGCTCAACCAGATATCAAACATGAAATCTCGCTTAAATGACCTTATCATAATATGAGACTTGAAAACAAAGCCCATAATTCAAGCAGGTATTACCTCGGGAAAAGTATAGTTGCTGTTGGTATTCACAACTTGACTTTGATGTGGGGGGATTGGAGTATGCTCAACTGCATTCATATGGTTCACCTCAGGCCAAGGAACATGGTATGCCTCTGCCTCTGCCGCTGTCTCGAGGTTCTGAAGTTGAGGATGGACCACGATTGGGCTTTTTGTGTACTGAGGTTCTGAGTTTGTCGCAATTCTTTGCTCAGTATAGGCATGTTTGTGAGATTTATCCACAGGTGAATCATGTCCAATGTGAAGCCCTTCAACGTCGTGCCTTTCCATACCTCCCATCAAGAGTTGTGTGAAAGGGACACCATTACCAAATGAGCTGTCTAAATGAGCAGCATCCAACCCATTTCCAGCTGCCCCTTGGCTACTAGAACCACTCATGTCACCAGAACCAAAATGGTTCCCAAAAGCACCAGGGAAACCACCCGAACCTCCTGCTTCCCCACCAAGCAGCCCACCTGAATTTGCAAGATCGCCACCAAAAACACCTTGCTGAGCACCACCAGCCATGAATGCTCCTAATTGCTCTTGGGTTAAGCATGACATCATGAAGGATATTATAAAGTTTTGTTGCTTGCTCATCGTTTCCATCCTTGAGTTCATCGCATTCATTCTAGCATGTAATTCGCTAGGTGCGGTTGGTTTGTTGTATCCAAAGTACTCCTTGTTAGTTATGCCTGATCCAACAGCCCTAACAGAACCTCCATGCTCTGGTTTGTTTAAAGCTCTTGACAAGATATCATCTCGACCTGTAGCAACTATTTCACCTTTTTGTACTTGGGCCTCCAATCTAATCTGTAAAACGAGGCCAAGATCATAAACGGTTAGTATCTATTTTTAGCCGTAAAGGAACTTATATTACATGCAGGTGGTTACCAAAACACCAAGAAATTGCATCAGATTGTTGCTAACTTACTATTGCATCATGGATTTCTTTATCAGCGGGATTGTCAACTGTCAGAACTCCATTCTTGACGTGAGAATGAGCTTTAATCCAAGTCAAATGTCAAGTCACGTTGGAGACATGTATTCCTTGCTTTTCAAGATCTTTCTCCTACATTGTGAAAATACAAAATCATAAATTAAACTACTTTGAAAAAGTTATATACCTAACATAAACATGCAATAATCACTAAAGCAGAAAAAGGTCAGCAATACAAAATTAAAGTTCTAAACAGATATTTCTGAACTTCTTATTGCAGCAGAAAATATCAGAGTAATCCCCCTTCTCATGCAATTCAAGTTTATTTTCTTGTTCTGTAGGAGCTCATCTTATCAAGTTTGTGTTTTAAAACTTTTACAGCCTTCTTGGTTAAATGTTCGAGTTTCTTATGTGCCTTGATGAAACATGAACAGAACATAGATACTTTGTTCTACTATCATGAGTAGATAAAGCCACTGGGAATCTGGGATGTCATGTGATGACCCAGCAGCCTTGGGCTATGTACACTAGGAAGAGGCGTAAACCAGCAGCAGCAGACCAACACAAGGCAGCAGCAGCATTACACCAACAAGGGATAGAAGACAAAGCTACTTAAGGAAATTTCAGAGATCATGGGAAAGAGTCAACCATGACATTTTGGAGTAAGAAAAAGAAAAAGCAGAAAAGCAAAAGAACTAGAAGACAAACATCATTAGGGGGTTATTTCTAACCTGTTTTGTGTATATAGAGAAGGGGGGAGAATAGAGGGGCATGTCTTTTGATTATTGAAATTGTAATTCTCCTTGTTAATGAAAAGTAATCTCTTGCTTGCTGCTATCTCGCGTGTGTGCTGTTAGTGTGAGTAAGGTAGTTCATAACAAATAGTAAGGCAGTTCATAACATGTCATTTAAAAAAATGGGGATGTATTCAATAAACCTCCACTTATTTATCATTTTGCATCAAATTGAAAGGTATCAATACAATAACACTTCCTTCTACAATGAGTATGGAGGTTCTGAAGCAACCTAGCCTGAGAAAAGAAAGATGGAGGGGGGGGGGGGTGGGGGGGATGGCTGTTCAAAAGCATCTTCTGGCAAAAAAACTATGCTAAATAGAACATATGCTATTAGTGTTTCTGATATGCTAAACTAGCTTAATATAACTTATTTTCAACTAATTGAGAACAAGCTTTATCATGAAATACCTGAGCAAGTCAAATCACTATAGTAATTCTTTGGTACCTTTTTCCTTAATGCAGACAAAATGTCACATTAAATGAATATATACACAGCTATTATAGTCAATCAACCCCCAACAAACACACATTTATCACTCTATTAACCACACCATTCACTTATAAGTAGGAGGTTATTTAGGTATGCTATTCATACTAATTAGCCTAATTGAAAGAAATAAGACACTTGACAAAATAAAGTGGCCAATGACACAAGTTGAAATAGGGTTTTCTCTGTTCTCTAAACAACAATCAAATGTCATTTCAATCCCCATGGCATCTAGAAACAACCAAAGTTGACACCACGTAAAATGGGCACATGTGGTGTTTGGCATGAAGGAGGCTGATGACGGACGGCCTACAATGTGATCTCAGCATCGCATAGAAAACTTAGTCATGTCAGCTGAGCTAACAAAGCAGTTGAGGCAGCGCATGAAGGGCTGCAACCATAAGCTGCTAATAGGCATGCTCGTGCCAAGAAGTTTTCTTTAGGAATAATTAGGATGGTATTAAAGGAATTAATAGGTAACAAAAGAAGCAGGTCTTCCCACCACACCAGCAACTCAAATAGTGCAATGACTATCCTTAACTTCTACAAAAAAGTCACGTAGTCTGGGCGTGCGGATGCCTAGCCAAGTTGAGCCAAATTTTACACCCAACTTAGAAATAAACAAGAAGAACTCCTTTACATAAACAGGTTAAATCCTAGGATTCTTACACCTCTGTCCAATCAATGAATATATAATTTTTATGCTTACAAGGAATTTTACTCAGTGAAATATGTCCTACCTGCGAGGCGGCGAGTACCAATTTGCTGTTTTTTAAGCATAGCCCATTAGTCTTTTAAAAAGCTTTAGTATCTAGTTCTATTCCATAAGATACAAAATTTTATCATATTGTAAAGTTGTTGACATCCTTTTTTAACTTCATTCAAACATTATTGTGATACCTTAGCATCATTTCCTATTGGTGACACTAATTGAAGAACTTATCCTTATATTTTTTACATAAATACAGGCTACAGCATAAAAACCAATGCACATCTTGGTTTATTGTATTTAATAGCTGTTTTTCTAGCTACATACTAGAATTAGTTAAATGTTATACTGAAGTAGTATGTGCATCCTTTTAAGATTCTTGTGGGGAAAGCACATTCATATTTCATACTATGTAAGTATGTATATTAAGACTCAATTTTAGAGATCCTAGACTTTTTGAAGCAAGCATGTGATGTCTTTAGCCAATCCAGATTTTTCATTGTTGCATTTGAGAACTAGAAATATATCAGTAAATTACTTTCCCCATCCTGAATAATTCTGATCAATATAAAAAATTTATCACATATTTCAGCACATATTTCAGCACATGTAGCTCAAGGAAATAGAATAGGTGAATGTTAAACGTAAAACCCAAATAATTCAGCACATATTTCTGCCATAACCATGTTATTTAAGTGACTTGCTGAATATTCACACAACCAACTTTTGAACCTCACAGAAGCAGCAAGCAACCAACTTCCCTCGAGCATCCCAGCATACAACTCCCCCCACCCTCGTAGGAACAATATCAGTAACTTAAGTCATTAATTGAAGGCACCTAATTTGACAGAGATAGGTACTATAACCCGATTTACTAGAACCAAATTATCTCAAAACTTTTATACTAGTAATAGTATAATTGAAGGCACCTGATTTGACTAGAATTCACCCAGAAACAGGAATTAAAACACAGGTTCAATGAGTTGAATAACAGACTAACATATAACAGTATAATATGATGATAATGGAACTCAAAACCACATACAAAATAGACAGCAACAAGACAGAGGGCTTAGTGACAGCATGACAGCAACAATGCAGAAGGCTTAGTGACAGTAGGACAGCAACAAGACAGAGGTGAAGTAAAGCAAAAATATAAAAGAATCAAAATCACAGCAGGCACTTTAGTATAGATCATATCAAGGGCAGAATAAAAGCAACATATACTTACAATTTCTTCTTCAAAATATTGATAGCCAAGTCTCCCACCTCGATATTTTGAGGTCTTCTTTTTAGACCTTTCACGATTACTTTCACTCAATTTCTGCAATTAAATACACATTCAAAGTTATTTTACACAAACATTAAATTTATAAAGGCATACAAAAAAAAATAAGGTAAAGCCATAATGATGAACTAGCACCTTGAAGTCATTAGAACTACAAGCTGTGATGAATGCCCCCCAATCATCCAAAGTTATAAAAGGATATTTCAAAGGTGGTGTACTGTTAATTGATCCATCTTTGAGATACAACCACCTAAGTCTTAGTCTAGTCTTGAAAGCTCTCCATCGATCAGAAGCTCGATTTAGTATCCATCTTTTGCGACCTTCAAGGACATTAAACCCCCTCTACATTCATATAATGTCATATGTTAGACATACATATACATAACCCTAAATTTTTTTTTATTAAGTAACATATGAACTCAGTTTACTTACCGAGATATTGTCATACAAATGATCTAGGACTGCTTGTGGAACATCTAACCACTTGTTGTAGGTGATACTTACTCTTTCACGCACAACTACACCAATATAGGTGGAAAAATGACCTCTATGACTCCCAATAGGGATTCTTTTGGTTGGATGCCATTGTAAAGGGATTTTGGAGCCAGCCTGGATAGCTTTCCCAACCATTCTAAGAACCGTGCGACCTCTTTCTTCCTCGCATTCGTTGTTGTCAGAATTTTCGGTTTCACGCACTCGCTTTCTTTTCCGAGCCATAAACCTATTGAAAAGATAAAAATAAAAAAATCAATTTGGTTAGTAAAACTAAATAAAATGCTATAAAAACCATAACGTGAATTAAACATTAATATATAGATGGCAATGAGAAATGATTTTGACAAGCAAACATTTATAAATCAAGTTGCACAAACAAAGTAAGACTTGAAAATTAATGTTACCACCTAGTAAGTGAAACACACCTCAAATACATAAGGACTTATTATGTCCACGCTTTCGCTTTTTCCCCTTTTTTTCTTTGTCAACCCACATGCCTTCATTGTGGTCATCTCTAACAAATATTGAATCTGTAACATCAACCTCAATGTGTACTTGCTCTTTTCTCCTAACATAACCATCATCCAACACACTATCTTCACTATAATCATCAAAAATATGTCGGGGCTTTGGTGCTATAACTGCTGACATTCTCTTGTTCGATGGGTCGGTCATATAAAAGACTTGTCTTGCCTGACTTGCTAGTATGAAAGGATCTTCTTTTTGACCAACTTTATTCAAATTCACCAATGTAAGCCCGAACCTATCATGTTCAACCCCATTGTTATTGTCGACCCATTGGCATTTAAAAACAGGTATCGAAAAACTAGAGTAATGCAGCTCACAAATCTCTTCGATGACCCCATAATAGTTCATCATACCACACACAGGATTCTTGTCTTTAGCACTAGCGAAATGCATAGCTTCAGCCTCTAAAGTAACCCCACTATTCTGCATAGTACTAAGTTCATCTTGAAACCTTGTGTAAAATGTGCAACCGTTAATAACATATGCAGAATAATAAGTTGCACTAAAATCAGGTCCAAATGCCAAAGTCTTTAGTCGATCAGAAAATGGAGTCGACGAATCAATGAGCTCCTTCATTACATAATCCTTTAGCCAACTAATAAATGACCTACTATGTTTAGCAGCTAATGACTTCTCATTTGCTCTCCTGTTGCTTTTCCTCAAGAAGCTCATGTGTTTTTCATTTTACGGAATAACTTCATCCTCATTATGAAGAATGTATAAATGAGCCTTATGCCAATCAACATAGGATAGGTCACGTACTTTTCGACCTATGGTCCCCTCACCATCCATTCTTCCACTATGACGAGATACAGGAAGCCCTATTCGTATTGCATTTAGCACATAGTCATTGGAATAAGCAAGAACTTCTTCGTAAAATAGTCGTTCGGCAATACAACCTTCAGGATGAAAAGCGTTCTTCACATATCCCTTATAGGTTCTCATTTGCCTTTCAAAACACCATTGATTTCTCATGTGAACTGGACCACAATATCTTATCTCTCTAACCAAGTGAATCGGTAAATGGATCATGATATCAAAAAATGATGGAGGAAAAAACATCTCTAATTGACACAAAATTTCAACAATTTCATCCTCTAATGAAGTCAACTCTCTTGGATCAATCACTTTGCTATAAATCGCATGAAAAAATCCGCAAAGTCTAATTATAGCATAACGAACATTTTTAGGAAGAATAGAACGAATTGCTACAGGTAACAAGTGCTGCATTAAAACATGGCAATCATGAGACTTAAGGCCTACAAGTTTCAAAGTTTCCATGTTCACAAGGCTACGAATATTCGAAGAATAACCTTCGGGCACTTTTACTCCAGCTAAGCTTTCACAAAACTCGATTTTTTCTTTTCTGGACAATGTGTAAGCAACAGGAGGCAAGTATGCTCGACCTTTCTCATTCGTAACAGCATGCAATTCATCTCTAATCCCCATATGCTTCAAATCATCTCTAGATTTTTTACCATCCTTGGTCTTACCGGGGATATTGAGTAATGTACCAATCAAGCTATCACACACATTCTTCTCAATATGCATAACATCAAATGAATGTCTCAAAAAGAGAAATTTCCAATAGGACAGTTGCCAAAAACATGAACACTTTTTGAAACCCTTCTTAGAAAGAGTGGATCTGTGTTTCTTTCCAAAAGTAATTTCAATGTCCTTCACCTTTTCGAAGACCTCTTCACCTAACATGACTTTTGGTCGCCCTTTGAATTCTTCTGTCCCATCAAACGCATTTTTTCTCCTTCGATATGGATGATCAGATGGAAAAAATTGACGATGAACCGGATAAACATGCTTTCCAGATTCCTTTAACCATTGTCCTTTGCAATCCTCCATACCAATAGGACAAGCTGTTTCCCCTTTCACAGTATACCCCGAAAGATTTCCATAAGCCGGAAAATCTTGAATGGTGCAAAATAGCATTGCTTTCAGATTAAACTTCTCATTGCGATGTGCATCAAACACTTCCACACCTTCTTCCCAAAGCATAATCAAATCGTCAATAAGAGGTGCCAAGTACACATTAATGTCATTTCCCGGCTGTTTTGGCCCTGAAATTAGCAACGAAAGGAACATATACCTTCTCTTCATGCATAATGATGGGGGTAAATTATAGGTCACCAACATAACGAGCCAAGTACTATACGTACTACTCATGGAACCAAATGGATTGAAACCATCTATAGACAATGCAAGGCGTAAATTATGCTTTTCATGCGCAAATTCGGGGTATTTTGCATCAATAAACCTCCACTGCGGAGAGTCAGCCGGGTGTCTAAGCATTCCATCGTCTACACGACCATCAAAATGCCAGGTTAACTTTTTTGCATCTTCTGCTTTTGAAAATAACCTCTTAAACCTTGGTACTATTGGAAAATACCATAATGTTTTGGCAGGTACTCCCCGATCCCCTTTCTTATACCGTGAGGCTTTACAAATTGGACAACTCTCTAACGATTCATATTGATTACGATACAATACACAATCATTAGGGCAAGCATGCATTTTCTCATAAGGTAAACCCATAGAGCTTAGTGTCTTTTTCGCCTCATATGTACCAATAGGAAGGACATTGTCTTTGGGAAGCATGTCTTTCACCAATTCCAATAACACATTAAAACTTGTGTCTGTCCAACCATGACCAGCCTTCAGGTTGTATAATTTGAGTATGGCTGATAACCTTGTGTACTTGGTGCAACCTTCATACAATGGTTTTTCAGAGTCGTTTAACAAGCTCTCCAACATGGAAGGGTTGTTATCAAATTGATCCTCAACTGCATGCAACATGTCCTCCAACCGATCACCCTCATTATTATTATGAACTTCGGGCACATCATCCCTTTTCTCACCACTACCACTATCTTGTATGTCCCTAAACTCTCCATGCCAGATCCAACGGGTATATGTTTTATCAAATGCCCATTTACTCAAATGATTGAGAATTTCATCGGGTCTCTTATGCAAAAAATTATGGCACATAAAACAAGGACAACGTAGCTTGGAGCGGCCTCCACTGTTTTCTACTGAAAATTTAATAAATTCCTTAACCCCTGCTTCATATTCAGGGTCACCCGGCTTCGATGTTGATATCCAATTTCGATCCATTTCTAACCACCAAGAACAAGACCTCAAATCTTAAAATTGTCACATATGTAAAGCTCATATAAAGGCAATTTGGAATATAACCACAAGATTTATAACATCTAAAAACAATATATATAAATAAAACAATAATTGCATGTGTATAGTAATATTGTATAAAAGTCGAAAAACAAGATTGAGAGTAATTAACTTAAAAATATCACATAAGTAAAGCTTATATAAAGGAAATTTGGAATATAACCACAAGATTTACAAAATCTATAAAAAATATATATATGTATAAATTGCAAGAGTATATTAATATTGTGTAAAAAAACAAATATCATATTCATTAAACAATAGCAATAAGCTCTTCCTATTCATTTTTTAAGCACAAACAATATACTATACAAAGTAAAGAGTGGAAACATGGACCACTAGTCATTTACTATTTTTTTTTTAATGTGAGCAACATGAACATCAAATTTGAAGAGCTTCCACATTCATGTTCTGTCATTTTTTATAACACATATTTTTTCACATGCAATTATTTTAGGAATCCTTACATGTGGGGTAAGCTTATATATACTATATTTTATACACCTTTTACAAAGGTACAAAACAGAACTTTTATGCAAATATATAACTGCTCGTATCTCAAACAAAGCTCTCCAAGCCAAATCAACTAACCATTATAACAAGACGATTAAGATACAAATTTTATGCAAATAGATACAATAGAAAAACTGAAAAGAATTTGAATCATTATGCATTTTTATAACAGTATTCTTCTTATAATATAGCAAAACAACCAAGGCAATGCAACCTCAATAAAACAGTAGATTATGAACAAAAATCATTCATTTTTATGAATTATATGTACCACATACATAGTTACAACAGCAATTGAATGAAAAATCGAAACTGAAAGAAAAAAAAAAATTAATACCTCGTGCGGTCTTAGCTTCTCCAAAGTTAGGGTTTTAATCCTACAATTGCAGAATTCTCCAACAATTGAATGAAAAAATGAACTTCAGTGGTGGAATTGCGGTTGCTACCGTGCGCCGGAAGATGGAGTGCGAACGGTGGTGTAACAATGGAGTGCGAACGGCGGTGTAAAGATGGAATGCAATTATGCAATTATTAGTTGAGTGCAGTCAAGCAACGGAATTTCAGTGCAGTCGCGTCGGCAGCCTTTAGGTGGAGGTGGACGGAGGTACGTCGGCAGCCTTAGCGCGGTGTCAAGCTAAGCCAAGGGAAGGAGAGTTTGATCTACACTAGATCAGAGTAAGCTAAGGGGGAAAAGCAAAAATTTCGAGCAGAGAGAAAGCTTAGTGAAATTAAATTATTTTAGGGATTTTGGCGGTTTAGAATTAGGAAAAACAGAGACCGGTTATTACTTTCCACTGGTCTCTGCAATTTTTAATTTGAAAAAAAAAAAACACCTAGAGACCGGTTTTGTAAAACAATTGGTCTCAAACTATTTTAATTAAAATATTAGAATATTCTAAAATACCCCAAGAGACCGGTTATCTTTAAAAACTGGTCTTTTGAATTTGTTTTGAGACCGATTTTTAATGGTAAATGGTCTCTTGGAACAAAGAGACCGCTTATGTAGTAAACATGTCTATTATTTATGGTCTCTTTGGCCAATTTTGTAGTAGTGGGTTCAGTCATGGATTACTCGAGGGGTTACTCAGTCAGGGGTTACTTACAGAGTTACTCGATAAGTGGTAACTCAAGTAACCCCTGACCAAGTAATTTGAGTAACCCCAACAACTCGAGTAACCCCTTACCAAGATCAAACATGTGATTCAATCCAAGCAATGATATTAACTTTTCTACGCAGTAATTTTCTATGCTCCATATCAACATGAGTGTCAATGCTTATCAATTGTTAACATTAATATATATATGAAATAATTATATCTTACACACGCATTCTAATAATTTATATTTCATAAAACTTCAAATTCATGCACAAAATTACAAAATCTAAACCAACTTGATTATTTTAACGATTCACTAATGGTTTCCTAAATTATATTAACAAAACAGAGCACGCGTGCAAAAAACTAGTACAATTAAGTAGCCAACTTGGTTTTCCACTCACAAAATAGAAGCTTATGACAGAAAATCAACTGTTCCAAAACTGGCACCAATTGGCTTACTTCAATTAAAATTGATATGAGCAAAGCTTATGATAGAGTTCACCAGAGTCTTCTTTTGCAGATCTTAAAAGCCAATGGGTTCCCGGCTCGTTGGTTACAGATGATTCAATAATGTCTCGCCATGGTTTCTTACAAATCTTTGATCAATGGTACTGCACTACTAGAAATCTATTAAATTGCGACCGTTTTTTTTACGACCGTCAATGAAACGATCGCAAAGTATGAAAACCGATTTTTATGCAGTCACAATATTAAAACCGTTTTTTGAGCGATCGCAGATTTGCGACCGTTTTTGGGCTATCAAACCGTCGCAAAGGTATTTTAATATATATTTTTTTTAATAATACACTTGTCTAAAATAAATCAAAATAAAAATAATCCTATTGAGCGGTCACGGTTTTGCAACCTCGTAAAGCCATCGCAGTCTGGATTTTTTATTTAAAAAAATTCGATATAAAAGAGGAAGCCCAAGTGCCCAACTCACCTAAACCCTATTTTCTCACGCCGCTCCTCTTTCCTTTCTCTCCTCTCCTTACTTCCTCCTTCTTTCTCTCTCCTCCTTTCTCAGTTCTCACGCTGCTCTTCTTAATTTCTCCTCTTTTCTCAAACTCCAATTTCACTTTTTCTCTTAGCTTTCTTATCTCAACGCCTCTCCTCCACCCTTTCTATGAAGGTGGAGCTCAGCGCTCACCTTCACGCTTCCTTTCTCCTTATTTTCCTCCCTCTTTCTTTTCAACTTTTGGTCTAAGGGTTCGAGCAACAAGTGAATATGGTGTTCATGGTCAAATTCGACCATAAAAATTCCAGATCTGGGGTTTTTATGGTCAAATTTGACCATATAAATACAAAGAGGAAGAATTAAAAGAAAAGGTATGTTGAGTTTTATGTAAATTTTGTTTGTTTTTTCTTTATTTTTGATTTTTCTGGTTTATTTTTATTTTAGTTTGAATATTTATGTTTATATTTATAAAAATTTCGATTTTTTGTTCGGATTTTGTTGATGTTGTGTTTGAATTTTGTTGATTTTTCTTGATTTTGTATCCTAATTTCAAGATCTTTTATTTGAATTTTCTTGCGCTGCTTTTTGTTCGAATTTTATTTTCATGATTTTGTTTATTTTGGGTTTCATTGATTATTGTGGGTTGTTACGGGTCTAGGACTGTTTTAGGTGGGCGGGTGGTGGTAGGTATTGGTTTTTTAGAATTATTTTGGGTGAGCGGTGGAGGTTGATATAGGGTGGTGGTGTTGGTGGTTTGTGGTGGGAAGTAAATGTGGGGCTGGCTGGCAAGGACGACAGGTGCATTTATTTTAATTAATTTTTTTTTTTTTTTAAAAACGTTGGGCTGGTAGTGGTCGGTATAGTTTTTTTAGGGTGAAAGGGCGGTGGGGTAGAGATGGGTTGCTAGTGGGAAGTGGTAGTGGGGCAGGGCTGGGCAGTACAGGCAGTGAAGTGTATTTAAAAATTTTTCTAATACTTTAGCAACCGCATTAGGCCGTTGCAATTTATCAGATTTGCGACTGGTTTTGTCCAGTCACAATTACTAAATTTTGCGACCGTTTTACTACCGGTCGTTGAAAATAGTATATAAAATGGTCGTCATTTAGTATTAATTTTTTTTTCGACCATTTAAAGTACGACCACCAAGTTACGACCGTCGACGGTCGCAAATATGTTTAGCGACCGTTTTTACTATTTTCTACGATCGTTACTGACAGTCGCAAAAACCTTAATTTTTAGTTGTGCTACCTCGGACATCTTAAACCACAATGTGGTCTTCGTTAGGGCGATCCTATCTCTCTGTATGTTTTCCTATTCTGCACGGATATTTTCTCTCGTATGTTGCATCTGGGATAGGATTTAAAGCTTTTTCAAGGTACCAAGATGTCTAGAGCCATCCCTTCTATCTCGCATTTATTCTTTACAAATCACACTCTTATCTTCTCTCGGGCAACGTCTGCTTCTTGTTCTAATATCATGCAGATCATTCAACCACTACTAAAATTCGGTGAAATTGCAACCGTTTTTTTTACAACTGTCATTAAAACGGTCGCAAAATATGAAATTTTGCGACAGATTTTACACAGTCGCAATTTTGCGACCGTTTTACAGGCGGTCACTACCATTTTTAGGCTATAAAATGGTCGCAAAGGTGTTTGAAATTTTTTTAAAAATTTTAAATAAAAAAAACCTTTTACGACCGTTTAAAATGGTCATAAATAGCGCAATTTAATTTGCGACCGCTAAAGCAGTCGCAAATGTTTTTTTTAAATAAAGGGTATAAAACGGTACCCAAACACCCAAACCCTAATCTTATTTCTCACGCATGCCTCTTTTTCTTCTCTTTCCCCTCTTTTCTCTCTCTTCTCACGCCTCTTTTCTTCTCTTTCCCCTCTTTTCTCTCTCTTCTCACGCCTCTTTTTCTTCTCTTTCCTTTCTCTTTCTTCTCACGCACCTCCATCTTTGTTCTTTCCTTTCTCTTTCTTCTCACGCACCTCCATCTGTGTTCTCTTTCTTCTCATGCACCCCGATCTTCACCAGCGCTTCTTTGTCAATTGATTTTTATGAGGCTTCACTTCTCCATCTTTCAGTTTTGTTTTTTCTTCCTTTTTTCTATGTTTGGTTCAGATTTTAGTCCAACGTGGTATTCATGGTCAAATTCGACCATAGACTAAAAACTCCCAGATCTGGAGTTTTCATGGTCAAATTTGACCATATAAACCCATATAGGACGCAATATTTGGAAAGGTATGCTATTTTTCATTTTTTTTTGTTTTATTTTATTTTAGATTTTTGTTGTTTCATTTCGTTTTTTGTTCATATTATTTTTTAGTTTTTGCTCGAATTCTGTTGATTTTAGGTTTGATTTTGAGTTTTTAATTTGTTATTGGTTTTGTTCAAATTTTAAGGGTGGGTTAAGGATGTTTTGGTTGATTTTTTTTTTATTTCCTTGTTCATAATTTTTTTGAGGAATTTCGGTTATAGTTTTTTTTTTTGTTTAGGAAAAATGGAAGCTTAAAATCCAAATTTTCGCGGTCTGAAATAAAAATCTAACCTTACATTAATCTCATAAAAATCCAACCTTTATACCCCACCTTCTCCAACAGATCCATTACCTGTTGATGATCGATTTTCATAAGTTATGTTCCACGTGTCAGTCATTAATTGGTCAATTATTTTTTTAATCATTAAAAAACAAATAAAATTAAGAGAAAAAAAATTTAAAAAAAAAAATCAGTCGTTGTTGCAGCCACCTCTTCACTCAACCAGTACCAAACAACTCCATCGCCGCAACTCCTCTCCTGCACACTCTATTCGGCGGTGCTGCTCCACTGTTGCACCACCAATTTTCGGCCCTAATTATCATATTTTCGACCCTAATTTCAAAACCCTTTAAATGCATTTGTCGAGGTTGGGTGAGGGAGATGCTGGGGTGGTTGTTATGGTGGGCATAGAAGAGGGATGGGGAGGTAAGAGGAGGCTACGTGGGAGAAAAGGCTGTGTGGCTTGTCGTTGGGCGTTGGTTTAGAAGGAGAGAGAGTGGAGGAGGAGGAGGAAGAGGAGAGAGAAGGAAAGTGGTGGCAGAGGTGGTGGACTGGAGAGGGAAAGAAGAGGAGGGAGAAGAAAAGTGAGAATTTAAAAAAAAAAAAAAATTAACTTGTTTAATGGGTTAAAGTTCAAATGGACCTGTTAAAAAAGGTGGGGTATAAAGGTTGGATTTTTACGAGATTAATGGAAGGTTGTTTTTTTAATGTCAGACCGCCAAAAGGCTGGATTTTTCTTTTCCGTATTTCTTTTGTTTATTTTGTTCGAATTTTGTTTTCTTTAATTTTGAGTTCTCGTAGGTTTTGTTCGAATTTGTAGCGTGGGTTTGAATTTCGTTGATTTAGTTTGACTTTCAATTTTTTTGGTTAAGGGATGGTTTCTATGGGTGACGGTGTACTACTAAAAATCAAGGTTTTTGCGACCGCCTTTAACGGTCGCAGAAAATAATTCCGACCGTCAAAGGACATAATGTGGTGGTCATTATCCACATGGTCGCAAAAAATAATTATTATGACGGATTGAAGGTCGCAATAAATTTGCGATCGTTTTATTTATTTTAAACGACCGTCATTAAACCAGTCGCAAAAGTTATTAATTGCGGCCATTTATATCAGTCGCAAAAAAGAAAATTAGCGACGGCTGTAAGAGGTCGCTAAAAGGTGAAAAAATATTTACAGAAATAAAACAATTGCACTGCCAATTTAAAAATACTAATTCAAATTACCTAGCCACCATTAACCACCTAGCCACTACCTCTTCTAAGACACCGCCACTACCCATGCCTGCAGCCAGCGACCGATGCCCTAACGTCGTTCTTCAAGCCGGAAAAACCACAACACCCCCTTCATTTACTCACGACGTCAACCAAATTAAAAAACACAATTATATTATAAATAAAACAATTATACAAACAAATTATAAAAATGCAAACAATATCAGAAATAAATCAATTCTACAGATATTTCAACATTTATAAACTAAAATTACAATTATATCAAAAATTGGTTATAATCATAAATTAGGAAAAAAAAAACTAAATCTATAAGCGGGCTAACCTAAATTAAATATGAGATCTAGAAAACCTAAGTTAAAACTCAGGAAGTGCCAGCATGGATTAACGCTACTACTTGGCGCTAATGGTTGGGCATGAGTGTAAGTTAGGCTAGCGTTTGCGTTAGGTTGGTGAAGCAGGGGTTGCACGGCTGCTTTAGTGTGCTGCAAAGCTTGTTGGGGTTGCCGACGTTGCGCGGATGCTGCAATTCAGGAGTAGCCACGGACAGGGAAACATCGCTGGTGGTTGATATGGTGGAGGGCGTGAATTACTGCAGGGAAGCAGACAAAAGCAAAATAAATAAACTGAAATAAATCAACTAAAATAAATAAGCTATAAAAATCAAATTCAAACACCACAAACAAAGCTTGAACTAGCAGCGATTTTCCAGCTATAAAATGATTTGAGCCTAAGCTTGAACGAGCAGCGACTTTTCCGCTTTGTGTTTTGTCTGAATTTTCGAAAATAAAAGTTAGAGAATTAGGAGATAAGGAAAGATGGAGGAGAGTGACGGTAAAAGAAAAGAGAGGAGGGGCGTGAGAAAGAAGAGAAGGAAAGAGAGGAGATAAAGAAAGATGGGGGAAGAGGCGAAGAGCAGCGTGAGAAGAGAGAGAAAGGAAAAGAAAAAATAGCGGTTTAGTTAGGAATAATTAGGGTTACGGTGAGTTGCGAACCTCTTTTATACCTGAGGTTAATAAAAAACAATTATGATCGCCAAAAATGATCGTAAATTACGAATTCGCTATTGCTTTTAACTGTCGCAACTATTTTTTATTTTTTTGAATTATTTTCTACATGTTTTTTAATTATTCAAATAACCTTGCGACAGTTTAATTGGTATAAAACGGTCGCAAAATTGCGACCACAAAAGAAACGGTCGCAGATTCCATAATTTGCGTCTGTTTTTATGACGATCATAGAAAAACGGTCGCAATTTAGCCGAATTTTAGTAGTGGTGGTGATTTTAAGGGTGGGTGGTCGTGGTGGGTAGAGTTTTTTTAGGGTGAAATGGAGGTGAGGTAGAGGTGGGATTCTAGAGGGAAGTGATAATGGGCAGGGCTAGGCGGTACAGGATATGAGGTACAATCGTTTTATTTATTTATATTTTTTTAACGATTTTGGCCTCGCAATTTATTAAATTTGCGACCACTCCTTATTCAGTCGTAATTACTAAATTTTGCGACCGTTTTGCTACCGATCGTTGAAAATAAATAAAACGGTCGCAATACAATTTGCGACTGTCATTCAGTCGTAATTATTTTTTTTGCGACTATGTAAATTACGATTACCTTATTACGGCCGTCAATGGTCGCAAATATTTTTAGCGACCGTTTTTCCTATTTTCAGCAACAGCTTGTGGCGGTCGCAAAAACCTTAATTTTAAGTTGTGAACGGTTTACTAAAATTTCACGAGAAAAGCTAAACATGTCGAAATCCTTAATAAAATTTAGCTCGAATATATAGGCCTCTTCTCAAGCAGGGTTAAACATGTCTAGGTGTTCGATCATCATCTGGGAGGCTCCAATCGATTTCGTCGGCAAAATGAAAGACCACTTCCAATTCATCATCAACAAAATTATTGGATGAATTAATTGTTTAAACGCTATCCGGCTTTCACAATTGCAGAAGTTGATTTTCATTAACTGTATCCTTGTTGCAATGGCTTACCATGTTCTAGCTTGCTACAAATTACAAGTCTTTGCTACTGCAAAATTAAATCCTTACTCATGCGTTTCTTCTAGGCGCATTATGATACTAAAGGTATGCATTGGGTTAAGAAAGATACCATGGATCTTCCTTGTGATCTGGGTTGCTTGGGCATTAGCTGCTTTTCATCCTTAAACAAGGTGTTTGCTTATGAAACATGTTTGGAGACTCTTTTCCAACCCACATCCACTAGTTTCAAAAGCTTTCGGCGCTCGTACGACCTTTCTTTCCAACAACCCTCACAGTGGGCCTACTTTTTCTGGTCGTCATTCGTATGGTCTTCGAGGGTTAAATTTCTTAAGGCAGACACCTTTTTAAAACAGGGTTGTAATTAGAAAATTGGTAACGAACAGTCTACTCTCGCTAGTTCGGCTAAATGGGTCAATGGTCTCATTCACGAGTTCAACTCTAGAATTCCATTTCCAAATTTTACAACTCATACTGTCAGTTTATTCATCCATATTTAGACAATGGGGTGGGATACTACATACTTAAGTACTCGACTGGTTCATTCCTACGGTTGCTTCAATAATCCTTAGACTAGAGGCACCTGATACGACTCAAGAAGACTTTTGTTATTAGGCAAGTACCCCATTGGGAGGGTACTTGGTGAAAACAGGCTATGCAATGCTTCAACAACAACTTTCTCCTTCTTCCAATACTTCTGATTCTTTCTGGAAAGTTCTTTGGTCTCTCCAGTTAAACCCTAAATAGAAGTTGTTCCTATGGAAATTGCTACATTGAGATCTAGCAGTTAAGGTGGAACTCAATCACAGATGAGTTCCAGTTCAAGATGTGTCATGTGACCTCTAATATTCAGAATCAGAGGATTTACAACATCTCTTCAGTATATATATGCTTTAGTGCACGCTCAGTTTGGAGGGGTGAATGCCTTGGAATCCGCTCAGAATTTAATGGAGACATTTTTCTTTCACATTGGATCCAAGATTATATCCGACTTTTTATTAGTCGGAATGGGCCTTCTAGTGCTCACTTAGGTAACTTCGTCGGCACGCTTTAGATTTTGTGGTTATGTCGGAATTCTAGAATCTGTAGGGATTCTTCTGCATCCTGGCTCTTTGATTCACAGTTTGCGGAGGTCATGAACACTCATTCTGTCTTTGTATCCTCGGATGGTTCTGCTTATACCCCTAATATTGCGGGAGGTGACGTAGGGGCCTATCCTCCGCATGGGTTTTACTTAGCTCAGCTAGCTTGGCCTGGGTATCCATGGGAGTGAATTTACTTTCACTACAAATTTATGGCGCTTGGTTCCAAGATTCTCAACATGCTGGGATGGGTTAGTGCTTGGATAATGATGACTCATTAGATGATCGAATCATTGGAGGAAGTAACTTCGAGATTTGTTCTTCAGCTTTACATGCGGTGGCTTTGGCTTGCTTGTATGGGATACAATGGGCTTTTGATCAATGGTTTCATTCTATCGCGGTTTTTACTGATTCATATGATCTTGTTACCCTTCTTCCGGGGGATGGGAAAGGTAACGTGGCTTACCTTTGGCTCATCCGTAAAATTAAACAACTTGGCTCAACCTTTCAGTATTGTAGTATACATAAGTCAGATCGTTAGCGCGTTCATCGAGCTCATCAAATTGCCGAAGAAGAGACTGTTATTTTTATTTGCTTTAGTATTAGTATGTAATCTTTTTGTATCCTTTGTATACTCTCTTATATCCGCAAGTTTTTATATAAATAACATAGTAAAATGAAGTTTTCTAGAAATTAATGATTAAGGTAAAATATAGTCCCACAACTTTTGTATTTGTGCACTTTTAGTACATCCTTCTTTACTTTTTTTGTGCACTTTTATTCCCTCGGCCACCATGATTGGTGTTTTACACAAAAAAGTTGAGGGACTAAGCCTAGTCAGCAAAAGTTTAGGGACCATAACTCTTTTTTTTAGAATTTATTTTAAAATTCCGAAAAGTTGAGGGACCAACTATTAATATTTATTATTAATTATTAATATATAAAAACTTTGATTAAAATAAGTTCATTAAAATAAGTTTAATAAAATGAAAGAAAACTTTGATTAGTAACTAAAACACCACTAGCACCCACCTAGTAACCACTCACTCACCACCACTTAGATATGAAACTCCACCACAACCACCCAAACCCCACCCAACCATATCACACCACTAGCAACACCCCACCCCGTAATCACAACCAAGATCTGAAACCCCACATCACTACCCCTAAGATCGAAACTCCACCTTATCATCACCAACCGAAAACTACATGTCACCAGCCACCACCAACAAACCAAAACCCCATGTTACCAACCACCACCAACGAACCGAACTCCATGTCACCAGCCACCACCAATGAACCAAAAACCCAAACTCACCACCACCAATGAATTGAAACCCCACCTCACCACCACTTAGATCTGAAACCCACCTTACCATCACTAAGATTGGAAACGAACAACCACCAATACCTCACCCTTATTAGTTAAAAAATTCATCGAACCCTACCCAAATTCCGAGTCAAAAACTTTGAAAAGGGAAAAGGTGGTGTGGTGGTGGTGAAAGAAGACAGAGCCATTGACAGAGCTTGGCCTAATTTTTTTTTTGGGGTGGGAGCCATTATCAAAGGAAAGAAGGGAGGTATTATCCATAGGACTATAGGAAGGGGGTGAGAGAGAAAATTAGAGGGGGGGGGGGGAAGAGCTAAAGAGGGGTAAGAGAGAGGGGAATCCATGAAAAATGAAGGTTACTGTAATTATTTTTTTCAATAAAAAGAACATGTATTTTTTTTTTGGTTGATGAAAACTATTGTTTTGAATTACTTTAGTTTTTAAATAATGCTAAGGAAATTTTGACTTTTACCACCTCCAATAACGACTTATTTGATTTTACCACTTACATAAAAAAAAAAGTTTTATTTTACCACCACATAAAAAAATTAAAGCTGGATTTTACCACCAATCACCTCCAACTAACGGATTCCGTCCATAAATCAGTTAGTGGGGCCTACCTTGAACACGTGTCACCATATTATTAGGTAAATTTTTTTAAAAAAAAAACCAGGCATCAACCGACGATTGTTGCCATCGTCCAGACCCCCACTGTTGGCCCGACGGACCAGTACTAGGCCCATAGGCGGACCGACTACCATCCCAATTACCAAACCACTATCAGCCCCACCACCTATTCTCCTCACAATGGCCACCGCACAACTACTGCACCGAATCGCTCAATGCACAAGCCACCAGCACTAGATTTCGACCCTCTTTCCACCAATTTCCGACCTTAAAACCCTAGCCACATAATTTCTACCACCCATAAAATCCTCCTCCTAATTTCAACAACTCTTAAAATCCTAGCCACCACCCAATTTCTCACTCCTAAAACCCTATCCACCACCTAATTCCGACCACCTCCCTAGCCTACACACCAAATTTCAGCCCCTCAGCCCACACGAAATTCCGACCAACCGAGGTAAGTTGATTTCGTTGCCAATTGGTTGACATGGAAGATCGGGGAAGACGAAGAAGAAACGTCAAAAAGGTGGGCCCTTGTAGACACCTTATTGTGTCTCCCCAAAAACCAAACCCAGTGATGAATATCTTTCACAACATTGATTATCAAACAAAGTGAAAGTGTGAAAAGTCTTGTGATGTGGTTGTTTTAATAAAAATATCTTTCTTTCTGTTTTTGAAAATGTACTCTGTTTTTGAAAATGTCTAGTTCAATTTAGATTGGTCCATGATAAGTGTCCAATAATAGTGTAGTTAGATTGGGCTTGAAAAGAGCTTTTTAACGATATAGTACAAGCTCAATTCCGATGAATAATGAGGAAGTTATGGCCAAAATACTAAATTGGGCTTGAAATGGTTTTACATGGTCTAATGATCAAGTCGAGGGCCCATTAATTAATATTCCTAAAGTTATTAGGATTGATTTTAAGCTTCTAGAATAATCTAGAAGGTTCTTTTGAATTCTAGTAGAATTAGGAGTAATAATTATATCTTTTAGAAAAAAAAAAAAGAATTTAATTCGGATTAAAACAAGTGTTTTAAAAAAATTAAATCTTATTTTAAAAGATAAGTACGGACGTTATTTAATCGAATTTAATTAGATTAAGGATTGCGTACGAATTTTTGAAAAACGCGTGAACCGTCGCGAAACGACAAAGCTAGCACGCCGCGACGAAGCTGTCGCACCACGACAATGTTGTTGCCCCGCACTAGACCTTGTCGCGCCGCGACAGAGGTAGTTTTATTCCAGATGGGATTCGGTCTTTTCTGATCGTTTCCGGACTATTTTTCTTATAAATAAGGTCATATTTCTCCGTTTTTGATTCACAATCATTTAGTTCTATTCTTTCTACCTATTTCTAAGCCTTTTCTTTTCAAATAAAATACCGCATTCACGAGTTTTAGACACATCTAGCCAACATCGAAGTTGCCTTCGCCCTAGACGTGAAAGGTTGATAATTTCTGTGGGTTTGGTCCCAAATCTCAATTTCAATTATTTAAATTAATTGCATGATTTAATATTTTCCTTGAATTTACTAATGTGTGTATTGTTTTGATAGAAAGAGATACGACGAGACAACAAAGTAAGTTTTTTTTATTGCTATTTCTTTAGAAAGCATGCTTAGATTATTTTAATTTCTAGTATTATGTTATGATGTCTTTATGATTCCTAGTATCATGTTAGGATGTTATTTATTGCTTTATAGTATTATGCTTAGGTTGCTTCCTACTTCTTATGTCATGTTAGTATCATGTTAGGATTAAAACTTTGATCTTTAATGTTTAGTGACATGCTAGCATTTGTTATTAATCTTGTTAGTATCATGCGTAGTATCTTGCTAATATTATTATGCTTTATTGAGATTGAGAATTCTAATGATGATGGTGATTGTTGTTATTATGTTGCTTGATATATTATTGTTATTGCTTGATCACGCCCTCTCTTGCAGGTTTAAAGGAAATTTGTACTTGAAATCACGCTTAATAAGATAATTAATAATTTGATTTTTAGGATAATATGATTATAATTCAAGTGATCGCCAATAATAGATTTATTTGTGCATTAATATTCAACCAACATAGATTAAACAGGTTTATTAGGATTACTATATTGTTTGAATGTTAGTCAGAAAGCACACATGAATATGAGAAAAATAAATTAGAGGCCTATTTTTAGGGCAGGTTACATCTCTTTTAGGTTTGATTTGTACCTTCATCCCCGAATATCCAGTCATGGTTCCATACCACTATAGAGTTAGCGATCTCATGGTTCATGAAGGGATGTAACTTCACCCTGTGAACGGTTTACAAGTTCCTATAACTTGTTGGCCACTCTTTTACTCTAGCTTCCTTCCCTTTGGACACCACCATACTTAAGTGTATGATCACAGTGGGGCTTATGTGTGGGATGCTTGAAATTATTCCTTATAGCCCTACTAACAGATTCATGAACGAAATCCTTTAGTTGGTGGTAAAAGCCAATTTTTGGAAATTTTGTTGGTGGTAAAATAAAACTTTTTTTTTGTAGGTAGTAAAAGCCAATAAATCGTTTTTTTGAGGTGGTAAAAATCAAAATTTTCTAATGCTAATGAAAAAAAAATAATATTAATGAGTCATGGTCCCTAATCTTTTGCCGACTAGCTAGACTTGGTTCCTCAAATTTATTTTTTTTTTTAATTTTTTTTTTTGAAAGAATTGGTTCCTGAACTTTTGGCTGACAAATACCAAACATGGTGGATGAGGGACTAAAAGTGTACAAAATAGTAACGTAGAAAGACTTGCGTGGACCTGGTCCAAAATAATGTTATTGTGGACTCGAGGTTTATACACACGCAACTGACATTATATTGAACATAGTGACCCTTATTTTTTACATAGTAACCTTATTTTTAACATAGTAACCTTTATTATATATCTAGTATAACGTTTAATGTTATTGTAAACTTAAAGTACAACGTGATGAACCTAAATTTAATATAGGGAGCTTTATTATTCATATTAACTGGTATATAAAACATTTCATTAAAAAAATTAACTTCTTATAACCTTCAAGTATATATTACCAAAATTACTTTTATTTCAACATAGAGACCTTTTTTCTGTTATAGTGACCCCTTTTTTTTATTAATAAAACAATCATAATTTCTCAAATGTTAGTGGTCCGCAATATAATAGTGTGAAGCAGGTCCATTTAAGTATTTGTAATAGTTAAGAGGGATTAAAAGTGTACAAATACAAAATATAAGGAACTGTATTTTATTTTTACTCGGAAATTAATTAACCACATTGTTTTTATACCAATCCGAGTGCTTAGCTAGCTCAAATTAATATAAGCTTTTAGGCATTTTGGTCATCCATCGTGGAACACTACTAAACGCGGTGTAATGCTTTATAATTATTCTATATTTTCACTACAATTATAGGATGCATCATGGCTCATGCATCACATACATGTTTTATTTACCTTTTTAAAAAATTGAGTCAATTACTTTTTTTTTTATTATTTAGTCAATTACATCAATAAATATACCTTAAGCAGCTTTTTCGTTCTCTCTTATAATTATCTCCACTCAAAATGTTTTTGTTTTCATTATCCACATTGCCTTTTCTTTGTTGAAATGATTGAATCACTCATCACTTATGTTTCCGTCTGGACCCTGAGATCTTGATACCCCTATCGGCAAGCTGAGAACCTACACAATGAGAAGAAGTTAGCTAACCCCGGGGTGATCCGGGGATAACCACTCCGATGATAAAGGCAGAAAGTGTTTAAGAAAGGAAGATAAGTATGAGAGAGAAAGTAGAGAGAGAGAGAGAGAGAGAGTAATTTGTGTCCTCATTAATGAGGTCTTACCTACTATTTATAATGACCCAACTTGACAGGTGGCTCTCATCCATGCAAAGCCTCTTGAGCCAAGTGTCAAACTTCTGCTGCCACGTGCCGAATTCCAACAAGCCGATATGTCTGCTTTCTGGTACATATCAGCGCCTTTTATGATTACTCAAGGTTTGGTCACGCATTTCTTCAAGATGTCGGCCTTACCTAGATATCATCCTATACAATTAGCCCCCCAAGTGAGGACGTATGATCACATATCATCGTTCTCAGTTAACTTAGCCAACAAACTTAATCTAGCTAAACAAACTTTGGGTTCCACTTCTCATTCTTCAAATTTCACCTCATTTTGGAATTTTTATGTGACACAACGTTTCTTGCACTCTGTCAAGCACTGCGCACCAGTAAAGCACTACTGCTACCCCTGCTGCTGTTCCAGTTCGTTATGCCCATTTGGCTTACACTCAGACACTGCAGTGGATGAAGTTTTAAGGATACCTCAGAGACTTTATTTTGACCTGATGGTGTGGCTACAACTGGATTTATTCTTCTCCTTTAAGCTCTATATTCTTTTGCTGAGAAGATTTGTTTCTTATTTTTGTAGTATTCAAGATGCCTTTGTATAATGTTATAATTCTTTGGTATCTTCATTCGCATTATCTCTCAATTTTGTACTCCGTTATACTCCGTCGACATATTTTTGATATTTACTATCTCCGTTTTCCCCCCAAAGTGACATTGTGTGTCGATAGCAGACAAGGTCTACTTGTTACAAAATATATGGGAGCGAAAAACTCCGTTTTCCCCCCAAGTGACCTTGTGTGCCGTAAGCAGACAAGGTCTATGCTAGAAAATATAAATCAGGAGCAGAAAAAACTCCGTTTTCTCCCCTAAGTGACCTTGTGTGCCGTAAGCAGACAAGGTCTACTTTAGAAAATATAAATCGGGAGCAGAAAAAACTCCGTTTTCTCCCCCAAGTGACCTTGTGTGCCGTAAGCAGACAAGGTCTACTTTAGAAAATATAAATCGGGAGCAGAAAAAACTCCGTTTTCTCCCCCAAGTGACCTTGTGTGCCATAAGCAGACAAGGTCTACTTTAGAAAATATAAATCGGGAGCAGACAAAACTCCGTTTTCTCCCCCAAGTGACCTTGTGTGCCGTAAGCAGACAAGGTCTACTTTAGAAAATATAAATCGGGAGCAGAAAAAACTCCGTTTTCTCCCCCAAGTGACCTTGTGTGCCGTAAGCAGACAAGGTCTACTTTAGAAGATATAAATCGGGAGCAGAAAAAACTCCGTTTTCTCCCCCAAGTGACCTTGTGTGCCGTAAGCAGACAAGGTCTACTTTAGAAGACATTTGGGAGAGACTTTATGCCGGCGTTGTAAATTTTTTTTATTTATTTTTTTTTTTTAAATACTGCCGGAATCTATTAAGTGGAAGTTGAGGGGTTACCTTTTATTTGGGCGGGAAAATGTAGGTTAAGTGACACGTGTTGTTTATCCTGCCGTTGCTTTTTGAACTGTTACTCTCATTTCGTCCGTTGGATCTCTGAACCGCCTTTCACTTCAACCGTCTCCTCAACTTCCCCTCTTTTTTTTATACTCTCCCCTTTTTTTTAGGTTTATCTTCTCTTCTTCTCTAAATACGAGCGATCATTCCTTGATTTTTATCAGTCACCTGTTAACAAATTTTCAGCGTCTTTTAGCATTCTGCTTCTTTGCGCCAGTTACACAACATCCTTTTCGCCATTTGTCGCTTTTTTCGCCTCTCCTGCATTCACTATTCTCCAAAGGTATTTTTTTAAAATTCTAATTTTTATTTTGCATGTTATTTTTGCTTGCTCAATTTTTGGGGTACCACTAATACTAAGTTATTAAAAATGTCTGAAAATAGCAAAGAGGAAGATTTGCCTAACCTTAGCAATGCTAGGCGTCGTTTAATTAGACAGTCTTTAGGTAAAGATGTCGGTAGGGATCAGGGTAATTCATCATCTTTATCCGACAACATTGACCACCCTTCCGACCCCCTTACCTCTGAGGAGCAAAAGCGTGCCTACATTCGCCATAAGGTTATTGCTTTTTGTGAACAGTACATAAATCCAAGCAACCCTAATCTCCCTGCCGATACTGAAATTCTGGACATTGAGCCTGTTAGTGTCCGTTATCATTTACGTAGCTTTCCTGAGGATCAGCATTTTGACCAGTACGGCTCTAACGTTGGCAATATAGGTGTAAGCACTATGCCGAGAGTAAAGCGTGATGTTGCTGTTGCCGAGGAAGCTGAGTCCAGTAGAAAACCCGGTCAGACTCAAGTTGTAAGCTCTTCTGAATCGGGTGATAAAGAAGTTCCTTTAGACCCCCAAGCAGATCAATCGTCGCCTGTGCATGAATCCGCCGTTAACTCTGTTGAAGGTGATGATGAGGCTGAGACTGACAGTGAAAACTCTGATAGTAGGGACAATGTTATTGACTTAACCTCTGAGGTTATCCAGGAGGAAAACCTGGACGAAGGGTATAATTCCGAAGCAGATGACGCGGAATTCCGACAACCTATTGTTCTGGCTGATAACGGCAAAGTTGCTAAGGCAAAGGTAAATGAAACCTTTAGGAAGACGGCACTTGGAAAAGATTATTGCCGTAAAGCCAAAACTTTTTATAACCTTCCAGATGAGTATGAATTGGCTATCCCTCCATCTGGATCTTCAGTGCTGGATTGTCCAGCAGGTTGCGTTGCTGTTTACGCAAAGCACTTTGATTTCGGACTTCGTCTTCCTCTTCATCCTTTCATTGCTAAAATCCTAAAGGCCTGGAATGTTTGTTTAGTGCAATTAACCCCTCCCACTATTCGTGCTGTTATTGCAACGGTGTGGGTCATGTTGTATAGAAATTATCCATTGACTCTTAATGTATTTAGACGATTGATTACTTTAAAAAGAGATGGTCAATCGGAAGGGTGGTGGTCCTTGTATACTCAACCTCGTAAATACACCGTCCACCCTAAATTATCAAGCTGTAAGGGCTGGCAAGGCAAGTTTTTCTTCATGTCCGTTCCTGATGACTTTCCACTCAGGAGAACATTTTTCCGACCTCACCCTCGCTTTGATACTATTCTCGAGAGAGATCTCGGTAAACATGAACGCAGGGCGGTTAGCCATTTTGATATTTTGGAATCTGATAACGGTGACGGTAAAATCCGTCTAACCCCTAAGGTGTGGGTGCCGAATGTGAGTTATATTCTCGGCAACGCACCTCTATCTCATGTCGGTCTTTGCTGGACTGACCTCCATGGTACTAACTTATTTATGCCTAATATCTTTGCATTTTCCCTCTCTTTTATTTCGGAGTTATTGTTGTATTCTTCTTTTATCTAGTTTAACGTTTTATTTATCAATATTTTAGGCATCGACAAGTTGGATAACAAACAGCTCGGGTTGTCAGCTGATGGCAACAGAGTTATCAGACGCTGCCCTAAAGCCTCCAAACCATCTTACGACACCCTTGCTACCTATTGTAGCCGTGCTCCTACCGTTAGTGCTAAAAGAAAGGCTGAAGAGATGGCTGATGATAGCGCAAAGAGAAGAAAGTTGTCTTCTCTTGCTAATCGGCACGGCGGCGGTGTTAGGGTTAACAGCCCTAGGCGATCTGATGGTGCCGCCACCAAGGCAAACCAAGCCAAGGACAAGGAATTGCCCCCTTCCTCAAAGATTCAGGACAAAACGGTGGTTCAAAGTATTGCACTGTCCATCAAGAGGGTGACAGATGGGGTGGAGGTTGAGGATCTTACTAACACACCCGAAACTCCTCCTGCTCAACCTCCTACTTCCGGTCAACTTATAACTCAAACTATTCCTACCGCTGGTGGTTCTGATACCAGCGCTCTTGGTCTCGTTTATCGAGACAAGCAATGGATTGAACGCCCTAACGGGAGATTTCCTGAAGAGGTTCTTAAAGGGTTTACTGCCCCTCCTGGCCATTCTGGAGACCGATGGCAGCCCACCATTGATGCATGCCGGAATGAATCAATGATTACAGATGACCCAATGCAGGGTGGGACTCTCGGATATCGGCTGCTGAGTAATCTTACTCTTCCAATGGACAGGCCTGCTAGTGCTATCGGTCCTCTTGCTGCTCTCCACATGCATAATATGATGAAGGTATGTACCGAAATCATTGCGCTTGTTACTTTTGTTTTTATATACACTCATCATTTTCATTTGTGCCTTTTGTACAATTTTATTTCTTATTACACATTTATTAATATAATTCTAACTCACACTCATCTTGCCCTTATTTAGGCTGTTATGTCTGGTACTGAACTCGTAGAGATGTACCGATATTATCAGGAAAAACATCATCAATCCTCTACCAGTCAGAATGCGCTGCAAACGGCCTTAGATAACGCTGACAAGGCTTTAAAGAAGCTGAAGGAAATTAAGGCAAAAGACAACCTTGAGATGACTGCTCTCAGGACAAGAGCTAATAAAGTCGAAAGTCTTGAGCTAGAGGTTCAACAGCTTAAGACTGAAATTGTTGAGAAAAATCAGGCCATTGAACGCCTTCCTACCCTTGAGAAAGATCTCAATGACGCTAAGGCTTGCATCAGCAACCTTGAAAACAAAGTTCAGGGATTGGAGGCCGACAAACCTGCAGTCTGACAGAGAGCAGTTAGCCGTTACCTGGCTTCTCGGGAATTTTGCAGTCGGCTTCAAGATCGCTTTGACGGTGGATGGACTGCAGCGCAAAGGTGTATTGTTCATGCCGCTGGCTGGAAGAAAGAGGATTGGGCTAAGGTTGAAAAGGCTTTTAACGAGGAAGCGTTCAAGATCCCTTCAGGCTTTGAAGAGCAACAGTTTTCGGACGAAGACCTTTTCAATCTAGAGCCCAGCGGTGACGACGGCATCAAGGATCCTAGCATATTAAACTCCCCAACTCCTGAAGATGCACAAGCTTGAAGGGGCGGGCAGTCATCACCGACATCTTCCTGTGGTTCTAGCATAATTGGGCCTTATCAGCTATAGCCTGATATGTAAATTTTTACTTTGGTTCAGAACTGTTTTTTTTTTTTTTTTTTTTTTTACAATGCTGTTTTATCGGCATATACCCTTTTTGTGGTGATGCCTGTCGATTGTCATCTTTAACTATTATGAATACTCATTTGCACTTTTAATCATTATGCTATATTAATTATTCACGCCCGTAAACTTTTCATCTAACAACTTTTACCATCCGTCATAGTAATATTAGCATTATAGCAGCACCAGCAATTACCATTTAACAAGTAAATTTGTATATGATTATATGATATATAACTCTTTCACTCCCCCTAGTATGCATATTTCCGTTAGGAATTATGTATACTATGAAATGATACGCGTTGCGGGTTCAGAGTACAACATCGGTCACCAACTGCTATGATTTTTCAGCCAGTTAGGTACCCTCTCGTCGATCACTTTCTGAGCTACGCCTTACATTGGCGTATACCCGAATTGATTTTGCCGGTATTATATTTTGAACCAGCAACCTCGTGAGTTAATGTATACAACTGATCAGGCTGTAGGTTCATTAACTTCACGGAAGCGGTTTTTAGCTGTCCGTCCCATTTAACGATGTACTGCTAAATGGAGGATGTCTATTTCCAACACATGTCATCTGAATATTTTTTCATTCATCACTGACATCTTTATTGATATTAGCTTCATTTCGTTGAAAAAATTTATACATTTCTATACATAGTACTTCTTTAGCACCGCTGAGTTCCATACATTTTTTAGCGGTGCTCCATCCAATGTCTCAAGATAAAATGATCCCTGGATGACTACATCTCTAATCCGATAAGGTCCTTCCCAGTTTGCCGTGAGTTTTCCATCTTCATTTCCCTTTCCTGTTGCTGCTGTTCTTCTCAGTACCAAATCCCCTATACTTAACGGCCGATGAGACACCCTTTTATTGTAGGCTCTCGACATTCTTTCTTTATATGCAGCTGACTTAACTGCTGCTTTTTCTCTGAGCTCTGGCAGAAAGTCCAATTGCTCCCATAAGAGCAAATCATTTTGTTCTTCACAGTAATGCTTAACTCTAAATGTCGGCAACCCAACCTCTGCTGGTATAACTGCTTCTGTACCAAATACTAAAGTGTAAGGTGACTCGCCCGTGGCTTCTCTAACAGTAGTTCTGTTGGCCCACAATATCTCCGGTATCAAATCTGCCCACAAACCCTTTGCATCTTCAATCTTCTTTTTTATTGCTGTTATAATTTGCTTATTTGCTGCTTCTGCCTGGCCGTTAGACTGTGGATGGCATACTGCTGCATAAGCAAATTTCACTTTGTACATCGTTAAGAGATCTTTGACCGGCTTACAATCAAATTGGGTTCCATGATCAAAAAACATTGCCATTGGCAACCCAAATCTTGTGAAGATACTCTTCCATATAAACTTTTTTACTTCTGATGCCGTTATCTTCGCTACTGGTTCTGCCTCAATCCATTTTGTGAAATAATCTATTCCTACTATTAAAAATTTTCTTCCACCCGTGGCCGATGGGAACGGGCCAACTATATCCATCCCCCATTGTGCAAAAGGGATTGTATTTAATATCGGAGTAAGATCATTGGGAGGCAAGTTAATAACTGGGGTAAATTTTTGACATTTCTCACATCTTTTAACATAAGCCACTGCATCTGCATTCATCGTTGGCCAGTAATACCCCCTTCTCATTGCTTCTCTGGATAAGGCTCTCGCTCCGAGATGATTACCACAGCTACCGTCATGTAACTCTTCCATCAACCTTGTTGACTCAAAATCCGTTATACACCTCTGTAATGGCAGTGAAAACCCCCTTTTGTATAACTGACCTTGGTACATGACAAACCATACACTGTCTTTTCTTAATTTTTTCAACTCCCCCTTATCCGTCGGCGCTGCCCCATGAAGGAGGTATGCCAATATTTTATCATACCACTGGTTCCCGACATCAGTACACAACACCTCTGCTGACATCTCATCTATGCTTCTCTGCTTTAAAACCTCCACCATGATCGTTCTTTCCAAGTCATTAAAACTCGAACTTGCCAACCTTGCCAACGCATCTGCCTGAGCATTTTTCAGCCTCGGAACCAATTTTATCTCAAAATATTGTAGTTGCGCTGCTAACTGTTTCATTTTCTCCAAATACTTCACCATAGCTGGCTCTCGTGTTTCATACTCTCCACTATATTGACTTGATACCAGCTGGGAATCGGTTGTTAAAACCAACCGTTTTGCTTCTACTGCTATTGACAACTGTATTCCAGCTATTGCAGCTTCGTACTCAGCCTCATTATTTGTTGCCTTGAACTTAAACTTCATGGAATATTCAAATACTTTCCCATCTGGTGCCGTTATCACAATTCCAGCCCCTGCTCCCGTTGCCGCAGCTGAACCATCAACCGATACCTGCCATGTTCCCAATTCTTCCTCTTCATCGGTATATGTGGTCTCAACAATGAAATCCGACAATGCCTGAGCCTTGATTGACGTTCTTGGCCTGTAGCTTATTTCATACTCCGATAACTCTACTGCTCATGTCAGTAATCTGCCTGACGTATCCATTTTGTGCAATGATTTTTCCAAAGGATGATCGGTTAATACTTCTATCGGATGTGCATCAAAATAAGGCCTCACCTTTCTAGCCGCCACTACTACTGCTAACGTAATCTTCTCTATCACTGGATATCTGCGCTCTGCCGCATTCAATACATGACTAACAAAATATATCGGCTTCTGCTGCTTCTTCCTTTCCACCAACAAAACGGCTGCTACCGTTTTTGGTGATGCCGAAATATATAACTGCAACACCTCTCCCTTCTCGGGCCTAGCAACCGTGGGAAGAGATCTGAGATGATTCCTTACTACTTCCAGAGCATCAATTTGTTCCTTTCCCCATTCGAATGCCTTGTTCTTTCTCAGCACCATGAAAAACGGAAGCGCCTTGTCAGCTGACTTGCTGATAAATTTGGTCAATCCTGCCATCCTACCGGCCAATCTCTGTATATCACGAATGGTTTTTGGTTGTTTCATTTGGAGCACCGCATTCACCTTATCTGGATTTGCATCTATTCCTCGTTCACTGACCATGAAGCCTAAAAACTTCCCTGATCTAACCCCAAACACACACTTCTTTGGATTCAACTTCATCTGATATCTCCTTAACGTCTCAAATGTTTCCCTCAGATCTGCTATATGGTCTTCTTTTTCCTTACTCTTCACTATTGTATCATCCACATAGACCTCAACCTTTTGGCCCTTCTACCTCTCAAATATTTTGTCCACCAACTTTTGATATGTCGCTCCTGCATTTTTCAACCCAAACGGCATTGCCTTATAACAGTACACGCCGACATCTGTTATAAAAGTTGTTTTGTTCCTATCAGCCTTGTGCAAGCTGACCTGGTGATAACCCGAAAATGCATCCAAGAAACTAAGCATGGCATGACCTGAAGTTAAGTCTACTAGCCTATCTATTCGAGGTAATGGGTAACAATCCTTAGGGCAAGCCTTATTCAAATCTGTAAAATCCACACACATTCGCCACTTCCCTGACGGCTTTCTCACCATTACTACATTTGCCAACCATTCTGGATATGTGCAAGGCTCAATGAACCCTGCCGCTAAGAGCTTATTCACCTCAGCCTGAATTGCTTCTATCTTTTCAGTTGAGAAATTGCGCTTTTTTTGCCTTATCGGTCTGAACTTTCTATCAACATTCAACTTATGCTCCATCACCTCTGGATGTATCCCCGGCATCTCACTTGCTGAAAACGCAAAGACATCTGCATTTTCACGCAATAGACTTATCAGATGGCATCTTGTATCTATATCCATATCAGCCCCAACTTTCACTGTCCTACTCGGATCACCCGGTTGCAACTCAACCTGAACAATTTCTCCCCCTGGTAACGGCCTAGGAGCTTCCTCTGGCCTCGTGTCAAAGTTCTTCATGGTTAAGTCTTGGACTGTTGGCTCACCTTCTCTTATCGGATTGCATGGTACCGAAGCACTGCCAACTGGATTCTTTAAAGCAGTCACATAACAAGCTTTTGACATTACCTGACCTCCATACACCTTTTCTACAGCTCCCGAATTTGACACATAAGCTATTGCCAAATGATAAGTTGATACAACGGCCTGCATATCATGTATTATCGGTCTGCCGATAATTGCATTGTAGGCTGACTTAACGTCCACTACCAGAAACTCTGCCATCACATCTCTTGCCTGTGGCCCATCACCCAGCTTAACTGGCAATACTATGCTTCCTTCTGGCCTTACTGTTGACCCATTGAACCCAATTACAGGATATGATACCGGCTTCAGGTACTGTCTCCCTATATTCATCTCATTGAAAGCTTGCACAAACAACACATTTGCTGAAATACCTCCATCAACCAGCACTCTTTTGATGTCAGCCCCGTTTATTTTAGTTATTAAGACTAACGGGTCATCATGCGGGAACACTACACTCCTTGCATCTTCTTCTGTGAACACCACCTCAGGTATCGCAGCTGGTCGAGGACGATTGTCCACATCCAGGGCACAAACTAGATGACGATGTTCAGCCAAATGCTTCTTTGCTCCACTAATCGTTCCTCCGTGAACCGGCCCCCCCGTTATCACATCTACCCTTCCAGTTGATAACGGCGGTATTCCTACATCTCCTTGTCGGACTACTCCCCCTTGCACCCTTTCTGGCCTTGCTTCTATCCGTTGCCTCTCAACTGTTTGTGCTGGTTGTTGATTCCTGCCTGTGTTCAACCGGTATTGTGTCAAATGCCCTTTTCTGATCAACTCCTCAATGTTATCTTTCAACTGCGTACACTCTTCTGTGTAATGCCCTACATCCCTATGAAACATACAATACTTTTTCACATCTCTTGGCCTTGCCTTCATGGGAATCGGCCTTGACCAATCTTCTCTATTTTGATTCACTGAGTAGATTGCTGCCCTTGGTGCATTCAAGGGAGTGTAAGTGTTGTATCTCATTGGCGGCCTTGACGCCCTTGGATCTTGCCGACTTCCTCCTCCCCTTCCTGGGGCAAGAGCTCTCGGCCTATTACTTCCGAACGATGTCCCTTCATGCTGATTTTGCCCTCTTCCAACAGCGACATGTCTACTACTTGTCTTCATCAATTCCTCACTCTTAATGTAATCATGGGCTTTGCTAAATGCTGCTGCTAATGTCGGCAGATTTTTCCTTGTCAGATAACGCTTGAAATCAGAATCAACCAAGCCATTCATCAAAGCCATCACAGCTATTTCTTGTTGCAGTTTTGGGATCGTGTTCGCCTCATTGTTAAACCGTCTAATATAATCCCTCAGGGATTCATCTGACCTCTGCTCTACAGCCATCAATTCTCCAGAGGTTCTCTGCCGCACACTATTACTGACATATTGACCTACAAACATTTCGGTCAACCTTTCAAAACTATCTACCGATCCAACTTCAAGGTTGTTAAACCAATCGGCTGCAGCCCCAATCAAAGTAGTCGGAAAGACCTTACACCAAACTACATCTGAGTTAGTATACAACATCATGTGTCCCTCATAGGACGTTATAAACCTCGTTGGATCTCCTCTTCCATCATACCTGCAAGTCGGCATTTTCACCTTCTCCATTGGCTGGTCCAAGATATGTTGGGCAAAAGGAGATGCCCTTAACTGCACCACTGTTCGCACTGCCTGCCAATCTACCTGTGAACTTCTCTGCTGCTGGGTTCTTGTACTTACCGTGTGACTTGAGGATTGCTCATCCCGTCGTGACATTGTATGCGTTCTTACCGGTGACTCATGTCGGGGTCTCCTAGGCGAGTTCATCAACGGATTATATTGCTCTTCTTGATTGCGGTGCGGTGTTCCCCTACCGGCTTGAGCGGCCCCCCTTTCAGCCTGTGCCGTCTCAGCCTCCTTTCTCTTCTTACTCATTGCACTCATCACCCTTGCTGCTGTCTCCAATTCATCTGGTGTGAATGCTGCCATGGGATCCTCTGCCTCCCCTCCACCTGCAGGGGGGGTTATCGGCATATGAAACTGGTTATCCTCCAAGGTATAAGTTTCATCCACTATTTCTATCTGGGGCTGCTCTACTGACTGATTTACTACTTTTCTAGTCATTGGTGTTTCATTGTTTCCGGCCATGATTGTTGTTATATATATATATTTTGTGTGAGGTTCTTAGGCGATAGAAGTGATCAATGTCCCCCTCCTTCTAGCGCCAAATTGTTTCTGTCTGGACCTGAGATTCTGATACCCCTATCGGCAAGCTGAGAACCTACACAATGAGAAGAAGTTAGCTAACCCCGGGGTGATCCGGGGATAACCACTCCGATGATAAAGTCAGAAAGTGTTTAAGAAAGGAAGATAAGTATGAGAGAGAAAGTAGAGAGAAAGAGAGAGAGAGAGTAATTTGTGTCCTCATTAATGAGGTCTTACCTACTATTTATAATGACCCAACTTGACAGGTGGCTCTCATCCATGCAAAGCCTCTTGAGCCAAGTGTCAAACTTCTGCTGCCACGTGCCGAATTCCGACAAGCCGATATGTCTGCTTTCTGGTACATATCAGCGCCTTTTACGATTACTCAAGGTTTGGTCACGCATTTCTTCAAGATGTCGGCCTTACCTAGATATCATCCTATACAACTTACTTCATTTGCACAATAGTCCCATTATATTTTCGTTCTGGAGATGAAAACCTGGAATTTATATTATGAACTAATATATGTCATTTTGTACGCTAAAATTAATAAAGTAATGACATTTGATATCCTACTTCATTTAAGCAAGAGTGTTTTTTTTATTAAAGTGCATAGTTTTTTTTTTTTTTTTTTTTTTTTTTTTTTTTTTTTTTGTCACTATAGGTAAAAACAATAATAATAATAATTATTATTATTATCAATGACAACATTGGTTTGTAACTTATCTTATTTTTATCTTTACACACGTGTGTTGGTATTGAGAGACTTGTAATCTCATCTTTTCTTGAGACGGCATTATTATTATTATTATGAAAAATAATTAAAACCTACAAATTCAACCGAATACAAGAAATTAGTGGGGGAACTGAGATAAATTTGGGCCTCCAACCCTCTAGCTATAGCCGAGAAATTATTTTTTTGTATTATTATTATTATTATTATTATTAAGCTGTCAATATAATTTATTGTGAAATTTATAAAAAAGTATTCATAGTATTAAATAAATGTTATTATATCAAAAAGTAATAAGTATAAAAATTATGATAAAACTTGTTAAACGATAACAAGAAAATTCAAATCAAATTAGACCAGACTAAATCAGAAAGATTCATATCAAAATTAGACCAGACTAGAAACATATATTAGACTAGAATATTCAAATTATACTAGATCATGTCTTACTATATTCTAGCCACATCACCTTTTTTTGTGAAGAAAAACAAGTCCTTATTTGCCCTTATTAATGTTTTTTTTTTTTTGGGACTTTTAGAAAATAGTAAATGGACATTTATGCCTTTAAAACTATTTGTATAAACATTTTTCAATATTAATATTACCAATAATAAAAGTTATTCTTGTATAAAAAAATTTTAAAAAAAAATAAAAATATTTATAACATAAAATCAAACAGAAAGAGTTTCTCAAGCGTTAGCCGCCTCTTTAAAAAAAAAGCGGAAATTTCATGAATAAATGAAAAGATACTCCATAAACCTGCTGAATTGATTAAATAAACATTACTTTTATACTCCGTATGTAAGAAATAGTACGTTGTTATAGACTAATTAAAGATAAATTACACTAACCAACTTCTGGCTGCTAGATCTAGCACTAGATCGTGCTGGGTGTCAGGTAGTTGAAAAACTAGGAATGAAGAGTGGAAAGTAAAGTGGGTTGGTTGTGGCCTTGTGGGGATGTCTAAAATATTATTGCTCCCAACATGTTCTAATTAAAATTTTCCTGCTTTAGTTTTCTTAAGTAAAAAAAAAAACTTGCTTTTAGAAAAATGGAAAAGAAAAATCCAACCTCTGAGCGGCCTGACATTAAAAATATAATCTTCCATTAATCTGATAAAAATCTAACCTTTATACCCCACCTTCTTTGACGGGTCCATTTGACCTTCAACCTGTTAAACAGATTAATATTTTTTTTTGTTTAAATTCTCACTTTCCTTCTCACTCCTCTTCTTTCTCTCTCCTCTCTACACCACCACCAGACCACCGCCTCTGCCACTACTTACCTCACCCTACCCAAACCCAAAACCGAAACCCTCTTCCTCCTCGTCCACTCGATCTCTCTCATCCCCAACCAACATCCAACCCAAGCAGTCCCATATTGCAGCCTCACGCAATCCTCCCAAACGACGCAGCCCTCCGAAAACCTCCCTGTTTCAAATCACGCAGCCTCACGGCGCGGGTTTCAGGCAGTGGTTGAGGTGGAGAAAGAGTCGGTCCGTGATAGGGTCTGGAGTCGGTTTAGGTTCGCCGTCGATTGGGGTTTGATAATGGTGAAAGTTGGGGTAGGCAGTTGGGTTTGTGGAGGTCAGAGCTTGCATTTGGGGTCGGTTTAGGGTCGCCGTCGATTGGGGTTTAATTTGATAGGGGCTAGTTTTCGCGCATGGGAGGGAGAGGAGGTTGTGCGCAGGGGAGGGAAGGAGAGAGAGAGTGGTTGCGCGCAGGGGAGGGAAGGGAAGAGGGAGGCGAAGAGGGGGAGGTTGCGCGCATGGGAGGGAGGGGGAGGTTGCGCGCAGGGGAGGGAGGGGGAGAGGGAGTGGGGGCAGGGGAAGGTGGTAGTGGTGGCAGGGGAAGGTGATGGTGGTGGTGGAAAAGGGGTTTCTAATTTTTTTTATTTTTATTTTTGTTTTAATTTTTTTAATAATTAAAAAAACAATTGACCTATTAGTAGCAGACATGTGACATATAACTTACAAAAATTGGTCATCAACAGGTGATGGACCTGTCAAAGAAGGTGGGGTATAAAGGTTGGATTTTTATGAAATTAATGGACGGTTGGATTTTTACTGTCAGACCGTGCAAAGGTTGGATTTTTAGTTTCCATTTTTACTTATGATTTTGTCTCTCATTAATGCATAATCTGTGCACCAAGGTGTATCGTGTGCATGGTGCACCTGGTAAAATAATAATTAAAAAAAAAAAAAAAAAAAGTAGAAAGAACATTTAGTTGTTTGAAAAAAATATTAAGGCTTTGAAAAAGAACATCTATGTTTGACAAAGGACATGCATGCATTACAAAAGAACAGAAAGACATTATAAAAATAACATGACAAAACTTTATTAAAATTTCATGAAAATTTACACATTAACGGAAAAATCTTTACCAAAGATAATATTTCCCCAAAATTTATTTTTTTCTCCAAAAATTCAACAATCCATAATAATTTTAGTTTTCTCTCTCTAAAATTATTTTCAACTAAAAAAATTCAACAATCCTCTGCCATCCTTCCCATCTCCCTCCTCTTGTCTTCTCTCCTATTCATATTTTTCATCTCCATTTTTGCTTATACCTTCTTCTATACTCATCTATAGATTCTCTCTCCTCTATTTCTAGTTGTTGCTTATTCTTGATTTCTTCTTCCATAATTATTACTTTAGTACTGTTTCCATACTATGAAAAATGAAATTTCACCCCCTGTATTATTCTCTCAGTAAATTTAGCCCTCTTAAATATTATCCTCTTAATTATTACATGGAGTCCAGGCATGCCCTAAACGTTTATGATTCATCGGTTGGAAGGCAAAGTGGGCCTTATCACTAGGATTTAATTGATAAACTTATCTCTAAACATGGTGCCAATATTGTAATTGCTGGTATCATATATGGATGACCAAGGACAATCTGTCTGCAAGGAAATAGGCACACCATTAGCCTCAAACGTCCAATGCAGTGTCACTAATAAAAGCCACGTAAAAAATGTAGTGGAATTGACGGTGTCCCAATATGTAAAACTCAACATTATCTAATCTCATCATTGAAGTATTCCTAAAACAAGCCATGCTGACATCGTGGATTAACATGTCAATTTTTGATAAAAAATTCCCTTTAAACTACTTATGACATCATATTTTTATTCCTCCTATTTTTATCCTCTCAAGTTCCTAAATTAAATAACCATTCTATACAAGACTTCACATTTTTCGAACAAAGAATAATTACCCACTTTTATCTTACACAAACTATAAAACCATTTGAATCGTGCAATGTACAAGACTAATCTAGTGTTTAATACTGCAGGCATTGCAGATATGTCCAAGCCAGTCAAACATTGATCCTAGACAACACTGAATCCAAGTTCAAAGAAATATTGGAAGCTAAGTGAACCTTATAAGTCCCTTCTTGTAGACTAAGCATGCAGCTTGAGTAATGATCCCGGCGGGGTAGTATTATCACCAACGCAAGTATTTTCTCTACCATAGTCCAAAGGAAGTGTAGCGTCTCATGCCTATGTTAGCTCAAAACATGGTGTGCTAGGTCTTACAAATTAAAGAACACGACTGTGGAGCTCGTAAATTGTTTGTCACCATACGTGGTTACGACTCCAATGACAAGGAGCTTCTTTAAGCTAGATGATGAAGGAATAGCTAAAAGTAAACTAAATCTAAAAGGGGCAAAGTGTACATTAGAGAATGTGGCAAAAGCAGGTTTATTTCTTGCTAGTGATGATTCAAAGTTTATTAGCGGCCATAATCTTGGTGTGGATGGAGGATTTACTATTATGAATAGAGGATTTTGTATGTTTGAATTAGCTCCCGACATTGCTTCCTTTTTCGATGATCGCATTTTGATATCACTATTAGGTAGTTAGGTTTGAGAAATTCCATTCTCATCCACTAATACGAGTAATTACATGGCTTTTTGTCGTACTTTTTTTTATTTGAATTACGTTATTATAAATTGTTTATCTCAAAGCATATAAACACAAGCATCTTATGTGCGGCTAGCTAGCTACACCATGTACCCACTTATATAAAAGAATAAAGTAACTTTAATAGCAATTACTGAGTATCTTTGTAATATCGATGGAGTAACCCCTATAAAACTAAGCGAATAACTCCTATTATAACCAATTACATTTAAGAATTTGGGTTCATCAAAATAAATGTAGTGACTAGTCTGAAAAAGGGATTAAATAAAAAAATAGATAAACAAAACCTGAGGGTGTGAACAAAGCATAGATCAACGACAAGCTAGTACGAGGAACTAATTAAATGTAACTTCAATGACGGTTTTAATAATTGAGTCAATTACTTCAATATACCTTATGCAGCCTTTTCATAAGCTCCACTTAAAATTTTTCTTTTTCATAATCCACATTGTCCTTTTATTGAAATGATTAAATCAATCTCTTTATTTACACAATTGTCCCTCTATATTTTTAAGTGCCCTAATTTGACAACACATGACATTTGATGCTGTGGAACTTTAATTTGACATATAAAAAATTATAGATTTAAAAAGTGAATATGCATAAATAATACCCCCATATAGATATTTAATATAGTTATAACAAGTAATCCCACCATTTTTAAATACTTGCTCCACTTTTATTTTCTGGCCATTTTTAAATACTTGTTCAATTTTCTTATTTGGAAAACTTTTACAGTATTTAATTAATTTCTCTCACCGAGTGGATCCAACAATATTAATTCCATATTCTCTCTCTTTCAATTATCTCTCCCTACTTTTGGTTTTTTTTAATAATTTTTTATTCTTCCACCAACTCCACTACCTCTATGCTTTATTATTTTTTTCAATTTCTCCTATAACTCTACGAATGGAGAATAGAACAAGTATTTAAAAATGGAGGAAGTACTTCATTATTGTCCTAGAAAAATAAAATAGAAACAACTGAGTACTTTGACAAAATCTGATCTTATGTAGTTATGTGCAAAATACATACATCATTTAAATGATGTATGTGAATAGCGTAAAAATCATCAGAATAAAACATGTAAAAAAAACAATCCAAAGGAAGAATAATAATCCTACTATTAATGAATTAATCAGAAACCCTGTAATTTCATGTAAGAGATTTATTTTGGAACATATGAATAAATATTTTGTCATAAAGCAACAATACATTGATCATATTTTAAGGCAATAAATTAAAGTTTGTTCCGTTGAATTATTTTTAAAACCATATTTTGAGTCATGATTCTTGAGTAAAACTTCGTCACTTCGGATTTTTTTTTTTTTTTTTTTCCTGTAATGACTTCTTGTCCTTTTTTATTTTCTTTATCTTCCTTTCACTTTCTCTCTCTAATTTCTTTGATTTAATTACTTTATTAATAGAATAGTATTAATGTTAATTACGTGACTACACTGTTCACATCTATGGTTCGTCACTATATAACGTCACAAGCTATTGCTAACATTTCTTCATCATCCTCTTCTCTTTTATTCACCATATATTATCAAAATACACACAATACTTATACCAAAAATGTCTATGCTACAAGCCCTTGCTTCCTTCCCAATCATACCAACGCATGTGATGTCACGTGCTAAGCCTAATTCCTTCAATTTAAGTTGTCGCCAACCAATTTTTTCTGATCTCCCTCTCTCCCTATCCCGGTTGTCTGATTTTAGCCTCCGATGCTGCTCACCACATCGTTCTTCACTTAGTCCTCAACAATGTTTACCAAATCATCAGTAATACCTCATCTATTAGTTTATTACTTTCATTTGTTCACTACATTCATAATTTATTCATGTAGTTTTTCTTTATTCTTGTTTATATTTGTAAAATACTTCGTATATATGTAGCAAGAGAAACAATTGGTGAAATGTAGTAACCTACAAGTAGTATTTAGGATGGTATTACGATATTATGTACTAACGTGTTTTGCAGATATTGTGTTGAACGGGCTTATATCTTATTCTTATGACGAGTGTTAACCTTTACATATAGTTTATATGGAGTAATATTAATTATTTCAGGTTTTTGGACACTCTTGATAACATTCTACTAATTCAATATTTTATGTGTATTCTTATTGCCAGGATGAGTGGGTTTCTAGAGATTGAACTCAAAGTAAGGGACTATGAACTAGACCAATATGGTGTTGTTAACAATGCGGTCTATTCTAGTTATTGTCAACTTGGTAAGAACCTTCGTACTACATAACAAAAACATCCATGCCTTATATGATGCAAGTTATAAAAATAAAATAATTGCTTTTTTCTTTAACATATATGAGGTGCATTGAACCGTTCACAAAAAAAAAAAAAAAAAAAAAAAAAAAAAAATGAGGTGCATTGAAGACTATTCACGCCTGATTGGTTTGTATTGAAAATTTTATACTAGTCTTCCTTAAAATAAATACCTACTTATTTTTCATTGGCCAAATTTCTATTTGATTTTAATTGGACAACCTTTTGAAGAAATTATTTTTCTATTTGTTAAATTCTTTTTTTCCGAAGATTAATTTTCAAAAGACTTTTTGTATAATTGCAAGAAAAGAATGAATTTATACAAAATAAAATTATATTAAAAGTTTGACCTCCAAATGAATAAATTAAAAAAAAAAAGGGCCAAAAAAATGAAGTTTAGTGATAATAATTTTTTTTTTTTGAAACTACTACATCCTATTTTTAGCCATTTAGAGATTAAATTTTTTTTTTTAATTTAGTACATATTCTATTTGGTTACGTTGACCACACACTGTGTGGTCAAATCAGAGTTAGTTCTTCAGGGGTTACTTAGTCAAGGGTAATTGTATCGTTATATTTCTTAAAAAGTAAAATGTTGTAAAATAATACTTATGGCCGAATTTCCTCAATTGAACAAACTTTCCGGCGTTGACCCACCTCTAAACACCCTTGAAACCATCGTGAGGGTTTGATTTCAAGGAGGTAACACTACAAGAAAATAACCTTTTCGTAGCGATTATTTTAACCTTTAGTATCGATTATAATTGCAACAAAAAGCTTTCCCAACGAATGGTCATTCGATACAATATCCCCCGTTGCCTTAGCCTTTAATAGTGGTTTTCAATATCGCTGGGGTTGGCCTCAATAATCGATACGAAAAACTACATCCAATTGTGGTGATTATTGTAGCGATTACAATCGATATAAATGTTTAACTCATTTTCTTCAAAAAAAAACATGTGTATGATCTTTACAAGATTCGAATATGCAACCTCAAACTCTTATATTAAATGTTTCACCAATAAGCTATGACATATTTTATGTATTCCTTGTCAAACAATATTTATATATCTAGTGTTGAAAAGGCTTTTCGTATCGATTTTTAAGATTTAGTGGCGATTGTAAATGATACGATTTCTCAAAATTATAAAATGTGTAAAAATAGTGTAGATATGTATTATTATGCTTTCCGTATCGATTTTATATGGGAAAACCAAGGTGATTGTAAAAATGATACGACATCCTTAATTATTTCACAAACATACTTGCATATTGTAGCGAATGAACAATCGCTACGAAATAATCGCTACGAAAAGTGATTTTTCTTGTAGTGTAAGGGTATTTTCGAGGTGTTTTGTGGATATTCCAAGTTAGTGGGGGTAGTTTCAGGCTATGAGATGATAATTTCGATGGTATGTTAAGGTGAGTCAACACCAACAAATTAGGTCAACAGTGAAAATTTGGCCATATGTAGTATTTTACCTTTTATTAAATAGTTTTTACAGCATTTTTTTATGGAAATTTTGTGAAAAACTACCTATTATAGTCCAGAATTTGCGAGAAACTACCTATTAAAAAAAATGTTGTAATTGACTACCTAATTTTCGAAAAATGTTGTAATTTACTACCTTACGCCGGATTATGAAAGAGTTTGATCAAAGTTCTCCGGTGTTGACTTGGTCACGTGACCATCACGTGACACTTAATGACCCTTTTCTTTCACCAAGTGTCACGTGACCAAGTCAACGCCGGAGAATTTTGGTCAAACTCCTTCATAATCCGGCGTAAAGGTAGTAAATTACAACATTTTTAAAAAATTAGATAGTCAATTACAACATTTTTTTTAATAGGTAGTTTCTCGCAAATTCTGGATTATAATAGGTAGTTTTTCACAAAATTTCCTTTTTTTATTAGGTAGTTTAACAAATTTGGGGTGAAAGAGAGAATTGAATGGTTTGTATTGCTTGATTATTATTTATCGATAGGTAGAGTACTTATACAAAACCTATGTTCATAAGAAAAGAAACAATTTTCCTACAAGATATCCTACTAAAATCATATATCCTAAATATATACTTCGTATTCACTAAATATTATCTTAACATAAATAAATCTAAATATATTGTTTTACCAATAAGATCAATATAGAAAATATACCATATATATTTTCCGATATCATATATCTCTAACACCCTCACACAATCGTAACGGCAGTAACACAAACGTTGCGATTGGAAAATTTTCACTTTCTTGAAGTCGATCGAGTTGCACTACTCTGTTGATATCACCTTCAATTTTTATTTTTTTTTTAAAAAAAAAAACCTTTTGTAGCCACATCCCTATACTGGTGTCCGTGGTCTTCAGTCACAGCCCTTTGCTAGTGTTTGTGGTCTCCCCCCACGACCCTTTGCAGATGTCCATGATCTTGTGTCATGGACCTTTGCTGGCATCTGTGGTCTTCTGTCACGACCCTTTGCTAGTGTCCGTGATCTTCTATCATGGCCTTTTGCTGATATCCGTGATCTTCAACCAAAACTTTTTTTTAAAAAAAAATAAATGTACGCCAAACATTGCTTTTTCTTCATCTCCATGAAGATGGAACATTGGAGGATACCACTCATACACTCAATAACCTAATCATATGTGATCATTCACATTGATCACATGTACCAGTAAAAACCCATGTACCACATGGTGGTTATTCCATAAAAAAATCAAAAAGTTGAAATCTCAAAGAGAAATAATATTGCATAGCGGAAACAAATTTATGAATCCCACCGGTGGGTTTAACTTTCTAACCCACCGGCAAGAGGGATAGTTTTTGTGAGCGGTCCCAAAATCTAACCTGCTGTTGACACCATGACAAATTTGGGGTGAAAGAGAGAATTGGATTATTTGTATTGCTTGATTATTATTTATCGATAGATAGAGTATTTATACAAAACCTACGTTCATAAGATAGGAAACAATTTTCCTAAAGATATGCTACTATAATCACATATCCTAAGATATATTTACTAAATATATTATCTTAACACAAATAAACCTAAATATATTAACCTACTAAAAATATTAATACAGAAAATATATCACACATATATTTTCCGATTTCATATATCTCTAACATAGTTTCTCATGAAATCATATATGGTTTTATTAATTAGGTAGTTTCCAAAAAAAAAAAAAAAAAAAAAAAAAAAACTTTTAATTTATATATATATATATATATATATATATATATATATATATATATATATATATATATATATATATATATATATATATATATATATATATATATATATATATATATTTATATATATATAGGGAAGGCTCTCGTGAGAACTTCTTCTATATATGAGAATTTTTCTTACGTGAGTACACTCTTTATATTCTAAATTTTTACTCGTATATTCTAAATTTTAAATCTGATGTTCTAAATTTTTCTCAAGTGTTCTAAATTAAATCAAATGTTCTAATTTAGTGCTCACATGTTTAAAACCGTAAATTAGTCAAGTTTGATGTTATAAATTTTAAATAACTTATTCCAAAATTTTAACTTATATGTTCTAAATTTTTAAACGTGTGTTCTAAGATTTTTAATTATTTGTTCCAGATTTTAAAGCGTATGTTCTAATTTTTACTTGTATGTTCTAATTTTATTTACTCACATTTTCTATATTTTATATATGTTGTTCTAAATTTTTATTTACATGTTCATAATCTTAAATCAGTTGTTCTAAAATGTACTCATATATTCTAAATTTCATAAAGCATATTTTATGAATTTTTAATCACTTATTCTAATTCTTAAATCTGATGTTTTAAATTATTACTCACACATATGTTCCAAATTATTACTCTTATGTTCTAAATTTTAATTTGAGTCATATGGTCTAAATTTTAACTAGTATGTTCTAAATTTTAGATAAGTTCTTATATAAATATGTATATAACGAAAGTTTGGATTAGACAAATGTGTATATTAAAACTACTTCTTAGACTAATGATAAATTGGTTTTTTCAATAAGTATTTTGATTGAAATAAATTATTGTACCAAATGAGGAATAATAGAGAATTTCTTATATACACCTAAGTGTATGACACACCTAAGGATGTTGTTAGCTTATTTTGATATTTGTTGATCATTTAAATCATCAAATAAGCCTAAACTTAAGAAAATGTATCTGTTTTAGTATTATATATTGTTTTATTGATGTTGGTCAAATTAGACATATTAATGGAAAATTGAAACAACCACTGATAGATGTTTATATATACAATTATTAACAGCACATCATGAGATATTAGATAGCATTGGTCTGGATGCTGAAACAGTGGAGAGCAGCGGTGGTGCTTTAGCGTTGTCAAAACTCTCTCTCACTTTCCTCGCACCTCTTAAGGTACGTATGCACAATTAGACTTTATTCATTGAATCGATTTTGGGTTGTTTACATATTTGCATTATTGAGAGTAGAAAGTAAAGTACTACCCTCAGCTTGATTAGTTTCTAAGTGCAATTGATTGACATGATTTTTAAGAAGTTTGGGTTGAATTGTTTGAAATAATGTGAGAGGAGAGAATTGTACTTAATATACCGGAGGGAGTATCATGTCAACTCGTCATTGATAGCGACCGAAACTTAGGGGTATATTCTGATAATTAAGTACTTCAACCCTAGCTTGTTGTTTATGTTGCTATTTTGACTGTTGAAACTAAAAAGAGATAGATGAGAAATTACATATTTGATTAAGCAGATGAAAATTATGTAACAAATTATGAAAAAACATCTTAGATATCATTCAAAAATTTTTAAAGTAAAAATATAAATGGGGTCAATTGATTCCATGATTGCCATGGTTGCTCCAGCTCTTATCATGTGTAGGTAAACTCTATTCCGTCATGGCTTGCACCTGGCTTGTAGTAGTTAACTGAGGCGCTTATGTTTTTATTTCATGTAATTCAGAGTGGAGACAAGTTTGTTCTCCAAGTGAAGGTCTCAGAATCCTCGGCTGCTCGAATATTCTTTGAACATTATATCTACAAGTTGCCTAATAATAAGGTTCAATTTTCTTCCTGACTTTTACTATTTGTTATTATTGTTTTAGGTTGCTATTTAATTAACAAGTTTCACAACCTTTTTTATAACAGCCGATCCTTGAAGCTAAATCAGTGGTTGTTCTTCTTGGCAAAAATTATCGTCCTGTTCGTATGCCCGCAGAGGTAAAATCCAAGTTACAACAGCTTATGATGCACCAAGAAGCCGGCTCAACACTGATTGATCATGCTTGCTCTACTGCTGCCTCGCCGTTGAACGGGTTGATGACCGTTTAAAATCTTTCTGAAGCAACAGCAGCCAGGGCCATTTAGAGCATGATTCGGAGAAATATGATAATGTATGTTGGACAATCTGTGTATTATAAAAGGTATGGAGCTTCATATTTTGGAATATTTTGTGTAAGGATGTGTCATGTGTGCTTGTGAATTGTGTGGAGTCAGGGTTTGTTATGTACTACCTCCGTTTATGAATTGTTAACACTTATTATTTTCGTCTGTTCCTGAATAATTGACACAATACTTTATGCACTACAAAATATCTAATAATCTTAATAGTTTTTCTATCTTGCATAATGACCCACCACTTTTGGTCTTTCGGGGTTAATTTTAAGAATTCTCACGTGAGAGTATACTCCATTTCATCTTTCCCCAACAACAAACTCCTTGCAACTTAATAAATGAAACCCTATAATTCAAAGGGAATTTGTCTGATTTCAAGGCAATTTGCGCATAAAAGGCGTTTCTTCAAGTTATTGAACTATTTTAAATTAGGAAAAAGTTAACCAGCGTATAAATATTAATTAATATTAATTACACGTAACAACGTGTGACTTAGACATGCATTTCACATTAATAATAGGACATTTTGTAAGAAACTATCTTTTAAAGCATTTTTTTTGCGAGAAACTACCTTATAAAAAAAATGTTGTAAAAACTACCTTATAAAAGCTAAATGTTGTAAGATACTACCCTTGGTCGGAAAAGTGAGAGTTATCTAAATTTTTCGGCGTTGACCAAGTCATGTGCCGGTCACGTGACGTTTAATTCATCTTGGGTATTATATGGATAGGCTCGGGGAAAATTAGGGGGAAAATGGGGAAAGATGAATTAAACGTCACGTGACCGGCACATGACTAGGTCAACGCCGGAAAAATTAAGTCAACTCTCAATTTCCGACCAAGGGTATTATCTATTTTAGGTTATATTATTAATTAGTAATTTAACGCTTCGAGAAGGTACGTTGTTAGCAAGATTCTTTACATTAAGTTGAATTTAAGTAGATAAACGAAACTAGAAAACATAGATTTTTGAAACTATTTAGAAGATAACTTCAGTTGAGTTGAATTTAGGTAAAAGAAGGAAGATTGTTATCTTTGGTAAATAGTTTTTTTTTTTTTAATTTTATTTTCCTATTTATGGATAATGCAATATAGATTCATTGGTGTTTACGTTTTGTTTGTTTGCCTATTATAATTTGCTAAATCATCTTCAAACATTAATTCTGTAAAACTATTTTCTCTTATGAATAGTCACATACAAGAAAAAAGATCAAAAAGGGCGACTTTAATCGGTCAAGGAGGGCGAGTTATGGTTTGCCTTGTTAGTTGCTATCAAGGAGGGCAAAATTATAATTGCACTTTTATTACAGAGCAAAGAGGGCAAAATTTACTTTCATCTTTCTATTTCAAAGCAAAGAGGGCGAATTTAGTTTTCGTCCTGTATATCAGAGCAAAGAGGACGAATTCCATTTTCGTCCTCTATTTCAGAACAAAGAGGGGGAAATTTTAATTTTGCCCTCTAATTTTAGAGCAAAGAGGGCGAAATTTTAATTTGCCATCGTTGAAAGTACTACAAGTAATAAAATAATACGCCCAAAACCAAAAGTGGTAATAAAATAATACGCCTCACTCTTCCCTTCAAAATAGAAAAATGCTCATTTTCTCTCCTCTCAAAAATGATGAACCCTAAACCCCCAAATTGATTGCTCGAACTTTTTTCTGCTAGAATCATTTGCTCGAATCTTAACCTAATCTCTTGCTCGAACCTTCTTCTGCTCGAATCATTTGCTCGAATCTTCTGCTAGAATCATTTGCTCGAATCTGGTTCAAATCTGCTCAAATCTAACCCAAATCGAAAGTTTCAGGTATTGTCTCATTGCATGTTACATTTGAGATTATTCGTATTGTTTATCGAATTAATTGCTTAATATAATTTCTAAATTGTATGAGCTATTGATTACCGTGAATTGTGATAATCATGAGCTACCGATTCGCTGTAGTAAAGAGAATTCATCAAGAAACTTCTTTATCATCTTATCATTTAAGTAATTTTTGGGATTTCTATTTTGTTACTGGATTTCCACTCCTAATTTAGTCCTTTGTATAATTGAAATACAATCGTTCTTAGTAATTTATGTTTTACTAATTAATCTTATACTTCATATTAAATTGGACTTTAACTTACAATACAGTAAGATGAATTTGTATATGAACAAATGGCAGGGCTTATAATATAGTATATGATAAGTCAATGAATTTGTGACAAAGACTTAAAATTTGTCAATCTTATACTTCGTTTTTTAAAGAGATATGGTTGAATCTGTATATGTATTTGGCTTAAATCGGACTTTATTTTGTAAGTGGTTGAATTGTTTGTATCAAGTTTCTGGTCTATAATAATTCTAGTCTAATCTATTTGGTGGATTTAAGTGGTACTTCTTGTTGAACTTACCAACCAGTTAGAGTAGTGATTATTTTATGCAAATGAGTAAATGACATGATCATCAAGTTTGATGTCAAAATTACAACGTTTGCAGTAATAATAAGCATAAGATAGAGTTAGACATAATTATAGCAAGGCTTGAACTTGGCAAGGGAGACAAGATGGTGTATTTGACCATCAAAGTAAGGAACATTCAAGAGTGATGCCTTACTCAGGCTACTCCAGGCATAGAGTCCTAGCTTAAATTCGGGGTAGAATTAACCAATTTTTTATTATTAAACACTCTTGGACATAAATTTAGCAAACTTAGGAGTTTGGACAGCAATTTGTGTTTGCTTTCAAGTGCGATTTGTGTTAGTAACTAGTAATTGTTCGTTTAACTTCCGGCAATGGTTAGCACGGGTTGATTTGGGCCGTGCAAGCCCACGTGTTATACCAATATTTTATTAAACACACTTAATGCATGTCTTTCCGGGCAATGGGGCCCCTTAATTATTTTTATGTATTTTTAATTTGCTTTGGTAAGTTGGTTCAATATATATAAACATGTCCACATACGACTGTTTTCTATTGAGTAGGTATCATTGTATGTCCACATACCAAAAGCCATTTGTTGAACTGTTGTTATTTTCATGCCTGCCCAAGCTCTTGGTTTTATTCATCATCTGGTAAGTCTACTACTTAGCTCACTGTATGTTTTATATAGTAATTATTCATCATCAAGTTCCTACATTCCCTATAACTTTCAAATTACCCTTTAATAGGTAGATTATGTTCTTGATTTTTGCATCAGCTCGCATTTGACTTCATATTCTTTGAGATTTTGGTACCTCCTTTTTATCTACATTGCAATAATATACTAATTTGTTGCTTTATTCTTTGAGATATGTTCTATATACTAATATATTTCTTTATTAATTTACATAAGGCTTGTTTCTATCAAGTTTGTAGTTAGGGGATCAAGTCAATGTGCTGATGTTTTGGGGATGGAGGACACCAAAAGGCTAGTTGCATTTCTTGGAAAAATGATCAGATGGAAAAAAAGGGGATGCTTGAAGCTGCAAGGATGAAAAGATATTAAATATTTGCTATTAAGGAAAGCTTGGTTAACACTTTTTTATATATAATGACAAAATTAGAATTTATGCTTATTAACTAAATGTAGCCCCTCCTAATATTATTTTTATAAAAAACGAAAAATTGAACAAAGAGAGCGATTTTGATTTTGCCCTTTTAAAATATGATCAAACAGGGCAATTTTGAGCAAGGAGGGTGATATATATTGACTTGTTTAAGTTGATTACACAGGGCAAAAAAACTTTTCGTCTTGCTTGATTCAATCAAAAAGGGCGAAAATGTTGCCCTATTTGATTTTGATCAAAGAGGACGAAAAATTTGCCCTATTTGATTTTGATCAAAGAGGGCGAAATATTTTGCCTTCTTTGATATTTAACAAAGAGGGGGAATATTTTGTATGCCCTTTGAAGCTAATAGGATAAAATCGCCCTCTTTGCCTAATAGGGCGAAATATGAACCTAAGAGGGCGATTTAAATTGCCCTCTTTGATATAATATATCTTGTAGAAGGGGAAGGGAAGGGGGATAATTTAATAAGAACAACAAAAGAAACCGGAACTCGATTGAATCTCCAACACCTGAAACATTTATGTCATTTACGACGCACAACCCTAGAGTTCGTGTTATTCTTTGCTCCGACTAGTTAAAGATTGTGCTGTTTAGTGCACCCAAGTGATAGTTTCATAGTTTGAATTGTGTTGTTACATCTAATTTTGCCTAGGTAGTATCAATAGTGGTATGAATAGCATTATTTACTTCTCTGTGTCCTTTTCTTGCAGCAACGAACAATGAGGGGAGAGTGTATATTCGTACCACAAGCCCCCTAATTAAAAATTAAAAATGATCTTAACCTTTTGCGTTGCCTTTATTAGGATACCTAGGCCAAAAATTACGAAATAAACAAGGGGTAATATCCTTTTCTAAAAAAAAAAAAAAAAAAAAAAAAAAAAAAAAAAAAAAAAAAAAAAAAAAAACTTTATTCATTTTAGTGGGATTTAAATTAACAAACTTTAGTAGATTAATCATTTCTAATTTACTAACTCAAGACTAACAAATACGTTTGCAATGTCATAAACCATCCTATTACAATTATTATTGCTTGAGTTATTCAAACATACAAAATCCTCGATTCATAACAGTAAATCCTCCACATGATACAAAATCCTAATTAGTTTAGGGATAAGATTAAAGCTTTTGGACCCTCCACATAATCATTGGGTCGTAGGTAAGGTGAGCTTAGGTTCGATTTGGGCTCAGTTTAGTATTTTGGCCATAGCTTATTCATTATAACTCGGATTTCGGCTTATAATATATCGTTGGAAAGCTCTTTTCAACCCCATACAACTATGAAATCATTGGACCCAGATTATGGACCAAAATAAACTTGACTAAACGTTTTTATAAAAAGGACACAAAATGAATGATTTTATGGGACACGAAATGAATTATTTTGGGTTTAAAGGCACGAAAAGAGGAAATTAAGTTATGGTTTGGGGAAATGGGTTAGGAATTGGGTTGGTTTATGAAATGAAAATATGGATTTAATCACTCTAAGATCAAATACTCAACCCGGCCAATAATGGCTTGAAAGGTTGTTCATCATCGGGTTTGGTTTTAGGGAGACATTTTTAGGTGTCTACAGAAGCCCCCACTTTGACTGATTTTATTGAAACTTTAGTTTCAAAAACGATAGTCAAAGTAATCGATAGGGACGAAGAATGATTTAAGACGTTCTGCAATCCTATAACATTCTGTATACGCCGATACTTGCAGAAAAATGTTAGTTCTACAGATAAAAGAGTAAAGGGATAGAATGCTTATCTGACACCAGTGTATCGGTGATAAATGAGTTTGGTATCTTCCTATGTTTGAAGGAATCCACCAGATGACGTTTTGTTTAGATACTTTCCATGTAGGAGGAAAGTCAACAAATGAGTTTGGTAGCTTTCTATGTTTGAAGAAATCTACCAGATGATAATTTTCATGCTTGAGGAAAGTTGACATATGAATTTGGCGGTTTTCAATGCTTGAAGAAATCCACCGGATAATACTTTCCATACTTGAGGAAAGTCGTCAGATGATTTTGACCGCTTTCTATGCTTGAATAAATCCACCAGTTTAGATACTTTCCATGCTTGAGGAAAGCCGATAGACGATATAATCATTGACTTCTCCGCATTTAGAGGTGGTGACGGCCGAAAATTTTCCATGCTTGAGGAAAAACTTGTCTAATAATAGATTGCAAGTCTCTGTGTATCGAGAACCTTGCACCGTGAAATGATGGTGGTTCGATTGTCCCCGAACGTGGGCTGTAGTTGGTTCACTTGTCCCCGAACGTGGAATGTAGTGAAGGAGTTATGTCTTCGTCGTGTGCAATTACTAGATATATAAAAATGGATCAAATTATGGAGATAATTAAGTTCGTACATTTGGGTCGTCGTTTTGCCATAGCTAGAGGTACTAACGATCTTTGGACTAGTCAAATAGGCCAAAGCCCAATTGGACAGATCCTATAAAGTCACACAAAGGGGCTAGATCGAGCATTAGAGGACGAGGCCCGTCATGGGACTCATCACTCAGCTCTAGGTGGCCGGCCATGTAGGGGAATTAAGAGGTTTTTGGGCTTCGTGCCCTAGTCTAATTATAATGAGATTATAAATAGACTAGGTGCCTAGGTTTGCAGTACAGTAAGCAATTAATTGATCAGTGTGATCAAACCCTAATTAGCAAACACGAAGTGTAACTCCTCTCAAAGTCCCCTCTCTCACACGGCTCTCTCCTCCTCCCAGGCGCCGGTGGTGTGTCGTGGTGGTGGTGGTTCGTGCGGTGGTCGGTTGTCCGTAAAGGTGGTGATCACGGTTTTCCTCAATCACTCGACCAATCTAATATTGGTGGACGGCTCGTTCGAATCTCGTGGACTAAGTAGAGGAGCAACGCTTGGGGCTCTATTCTCTCCCTGATTTGCCTGTCGAATAGCTTTGTGGAATTCACGCGTCAAAGGTATGATTATGTGTCTTTTGTGTTATGCATGTGATTCTTGGGATTGGTACTTGATTGAATATGATTCATGTTTTTTCCGCTGCGTAGTACCTATAAACTCCTACAATGGTATCAGTTACTCTCTTTCATGAACGCGCTAGATCATAATAATACGATTATTTGATGTCCACGTTAATTTTATAATCAATTAAGAGGGAGAAATTAATTTAATTATGGATCAATTATTATATTTAATATGATTAAACTTTTGAAATTGATTAAATGTGATTTAATTATGCTCAAAATAGCCATGAAGAGACCGAAATTTAGCCCTAAATTGTTCGAAAATTTCGAACCCCATAACCCTAAATTTCGAATTTTTCGAAAATCCTAGCCCTAAAATATGATTTTGTGCTTGATTTTGATTTAATTCGATTTATTTTATGATTCATAATTTTAATCGGATTGATTTATGCATAAAAGTGTTTTATGTATGATCATCAATTTAATTTTAAAAGTTAGAATTAAATTGGGATTAATTTTATGAAGAACCCTAATTTTAAAGATAAATGTGATTTAATTTTAATCTTATGGACTGATTTAATTTAATTATGATAAATGTTATTTTAATTAAATTAAAACATAAAAAAAATTATTTTAGGTGGCCGGAAACCGCGGCTGGGTGGCGCAGCCACAGTGGCTGCCGACTAGATGGTGGTCCAAGAGGGAGGGGAAAGGGAGGGCGGCGGTCTTATTGGTGGCTGAGGCAGCAGCTGTGCAAGCATTGCATGCTGCTGCCGTGGCTGTCTCTACTGCTGGTTGCTGCTGCCTTGCGGCAGTGGCTGCTGCAAAGCAGCCAGCCACCGTGGCTAGCTCCGGCTAGCCAACCACGGTGGCCAGCAACCGAGCAGTCACGTTTTTTTTTCAAAAATAAAAAAAAAATTAATTATCTTATTTTAAAATTATTTCAAGATAATTTTGAATTATTTTGGGATAAAATCAGTTTTATTTTGGATAAGATAGAATATTTTGAAAATATGATCTTTTATTTTAAAAGATAAAATTGATTTTATTTGGATAAAATCTTTTATTTTTGGATAAAATCAAATATTCAAAAGTTGTTATATTTGATATTATCCATATTTAAAGTTGTTAAATTGGTAATTATCCTAATTAAAGTGGTTAATTTTGGATAAGATTGATTAGGATATTCTGAGCATAGTCCAAAAGGATAATAATTGATTTAAATAATGTGATTATCCCATAATTAGATTAGGATATAATTGATTTTAAAATTATTTGATTGGCTAATAATTAGGATAGAATCTCCTAAATTTGTTAAGATAATCATGGAAGATTAAATATGATTTATCTTTCTAGATTAAAATATGATTTGATTCTATCTCATGACTAAATTAAATATATGATATTTTATAAACGGTCATGAATAATATATGATATTATCTAATTATGATTAAAATATGAGATGTTTTAGGAAATGCGTTGACTTTATTATGAACATTCGATGTTGTAGTTTAGACAAACATGTTGAGTGATTTATTATATGGCACTTTTATAATATATGATATTATGTTGCTATATATAGACTAGTATGGCCCATAGATTCTTAAATACGATCTACGCATCGTGAAGTATTTTTTGTAATCTAAATACGGCGTGCGTACCGTTAAGTATTTTTGTAACTTTTATTTAAAGTAAATAGAATAGTTATTTTAATAGTGTTAGTCCAAAGAAGCCCATGAAGTGAAGGCCCAAAGGAGTAAGATGGATGGAGATCCATGATGATTCAAGTGGGAGCTTTTTCATTTCTAGTTTTCTTAGGACTAAGGGGCCATACTATGTCATGATAATGCATTAGTAGATTATGCATGTTAGATTTTATTTATGTTGATTGATGATGCGCTAGAGTTCACTAAATAATCACAACATAATAAATCTAGGTCCCAGTAATATTGAGATAGCTTTTCCAATTAAAAACCCAATGAAACCTTTGATATTTTATGATGGGTCATGCCTCAGCTGGGTGTCATATTATATCTTAGGGGAGTGGGGGTAAATCACGTTTTACACTTTTAATTGGTTATACTCAACAAGGTTACCTTAAGAGTTTAGAACCTTGAAGCTAAGGGTAATAATTAAGCATGTGATGATTAATTATTCAACCAAGAGTTACAAGAGTTGTAATCAGTAAAGAGTATACTCACCTTGAAAATGTAATGGTTGATGGTAGGGCCTCAGTCCGGTCAATTATTACACAAATAAAGGATCTTGGAATCACTTAAAATTCAATTGGGATCAATTAATTATTGAATAAAGTGTTTTAAAGTTACCAAATGAATGCGTTTATGGTACTTTAATTTTAAATTAAACATAATTATTAAACTTTGCCTTATTTTGACATAGATGGGTAGCCGTAATCATAATGACAACAACGTTTACAACCTTCAACCATTCCTAGAGAAGGATAGGTTGACAGGGGATAACTTTTCCACTTGGGAAAGAATTCTAAGACTTGTTCTGAAATCTGAGGGTAAAGAGGATATCATTGACACCCCATTGCCAGGACCTCTGCCAGAAATCCAACTGCGGCAGAGATCAAGAAGCACAAGGAAGCTCATGACAGAGCTATTCCTATCACTTGCTTAATGATTGCTACCATGGAGCCTAGTCTTCAAAAGCGTTTTGAGGACCAGGATGCCTACTCAATCATGCAAGAACTCAAAGCTTTGTTTAAGAAACAAGCTAGAGTTGAAAGGTATGAGCTCCATCGTGAGATTCTGGATTGTAGGATGGAGAAGGGAGCAACAGTTCATGATCATGTTTTCAAAATGATCGGCCTAATTTAAAGTATGGAAAAACTGGGGCACCCATACAGTGATGATTTGGCAACAAACATCATTCTCCATTCACTACCAGAAAGTTTCAACCAGTTTAGCATGAATTTTAACATGACTGCCACTACAAAGACTATGAATCAATTGCATGCAATGCTGGTTAGTGCTGAGAAACAAATCCCTAAGGAGCCTAAGAAGGAAGTTCTTATGATTCAAAAGGGAAAGGGGTTCAAGAAGAAGGGGAAAAATGATAGTGCTAAGAGCAAGGGCAAGCAAGTTGCCAAGGCTCCTGAAAAGCCTAAGACGACTCCAAAGCCCAAGGCTGCAAGTGAAAGTGAATGCTTTTACTGCAAGAAGAAGGGGCATTGGAAGCGAAATTGCCGGAAATACCATGACTTCCTCAAGAAGAATGGAGCATCAACTAACCTCAGGTATAATGTTATAAACATTTTAACTTTCACTTAGGTATGAGATACCAAGTTGCAGTGCTTAACATAGTGATGTTGCGCAGGAACTGCAAACAAGTGAAGCTAGCATGGAAATGGAGCTCGGAGGTGCACTAGAAGTATTTGAGTGGCCAGAGATAGCTTCATAGTTTTAAATTTTGATTAGTTTATCATGATTTTAGAACAATTTCCAGTTTTGATGAGACAATATTTCGGTTTTCTTGTTTTGATCGAATACTGAATTTGGTTTACTTGGCTTGGACAAGTGTTGATCCATGACCAAGGTAATAAATTGTTTTCATTTTACTAGATATGAGTTAATTTTGTTTTATGACATTGATATAAGTAGATCACAAAAGTAAATTTAGATGATTCAAAATACACTTACTTAAAACAAGTAAGGTTAGGTCACATTAACCATTTGCACATCCAAAGTAATGGATGGACTCTCATTCTTATATGATTATGAATCACTTGAGAATTAAAGTCATGCTTGATAAGTTAAGATGACCAAATTGCCTTTTGGTAGAAAGGGTAAAAGAAGCTAAAATGACCTTTGGTACTCATACATATGATGTATGTGAACCAATAAGTTCAAAATTAGCAAAGAGATCAGATTTAACTATTTCATTGCTTTTACTAACGATTTAAGTAAATATATCGATAATTACTTAATGAAGTAAAGCTTGGAATAATTGAAAAGTTCAAAATTCCAAAAATGAAATGTAAAATCAGTTTGAGATAAACAATTTAACACCACAATATGATTGTTGTGATAAATATTAACTCAAAAGGAATGATCATCTAAAGGGAATTGTTGAATTAATTCACAATCCAGAAACATTACAATTCAATTATATGTTTATGAAGAAGGAATCAAACTTTTCTTGCCATTGTTCGATCCAAGATTTAATGATTTACAAATATCGTTTTGAGGACATACATTACAACAACAATTGCGATTATACTAAACAGGAAACTTTACCAAAGTAGAAGAAAAAATGTCATAAGAGTTATGATTTGGAAATGTTCCAAAAGTTATCTTTTCTAAACAGGATTGAGGGATATGAAATCAATGTAAAATGTTTACAAAGATAACATAATACACCCTAAATCAGAAAATAGTTCTTCATGGGTTTTCTCATGAAAACTAAAAGGTATTATTCCTACAATCGCGTTGAAACAAAGTGTTTGTTGCTCGCGATAGTGTCTTTATAGAAAGAATGTCTTCCTACAAAGCCAAGTGGGAGTAAAGTTAGATCTCGATGAGATTCGAGACGAGCAAAAAATGGATGTGGATAACACTACATCAGAGACGAATGCGCATGAAATCAGCTAATTTGATAAACCATGTGTCGAAGCAAGCTAATTCCACTAGCGAGGCTTCTATCGTCCCACTAGAATGAAAGGCTTCAAAGAGTTGAAGAGAATAATTCTATTGTCGCTCATACCTATCGTAGGTTACTTGGGATCAAAACAAACAGTTTGTTGAAATTCTGAGAAAAGGTGGATTCTAAAATTTTCTTATTAGAACGGTTAGAATCCATGCCCTACAAGCAAGCTTTGGATAAGTACCAACTCAGGAAATGGCTTAAAGCCATGAAAATCCAGTATGGACTCCATGTTTGTAAAGATGTGTTAGTCCATAATAGTCTTACAAATAGGGTCAAACCTATTAGTTGGATAAGCCTATTCGGATTATTCTAGTTATGGATATCAAAATCACCTTCATGAAATGTTCTTGGTGGTGAACATGTATATGATACATCCTAAGAGTTTAAAATCCAGAAATTCCTAGAAAGTTTTGCAAACTTCAGAAATTCATTTATGGATTGAAGTAAGCATTAAGGAGTTGGACCATTCGTTTTGATTAGGCAATCAAACAGTTTGATTTCCTTAATAGAACGAAAAGGAATCTTGTAGAGACAAGAAGTTTAGTGGGAGCAATTGGTCTTTTTAGTCTAGTATGTAGTTGACATACAGTTCATATGAAATGATATATCAATGCTTGAATAAATCAAGCAATGGTTAGAAAGATTGTTTCTATATGAGAGACTTGGGAGATGTTGAGTACATATTGGGAATTAAGATCCATGAAGTGAATCTTGAAGAATGATTGGAATGAATCGAGTGACTTATGTTGATAAGGATCTTGACAAGTTCATGAAGCAAGACTCTAAGATAGGATATCTTCCCATGTTTCATGGTAATACACTCAGTAAGACTCAGTGCATTCAAAAGCTAATAGAGTTGAGTTGTATTGATAATGTACCTTATGCTTCTGAAAAAATGATCCATTGCATGTGCCATGAAATGTACAATGCAAGATGTTGCATATGACCTGTGCATGTGTAGCAGAATTCAAGCAAATTCAGAATAAGCATACGGAGAATTACCAAGAACAGATCCTTGAGTACTTGAGAAGCACTAAAAGGAATTCTTCTAGCTGTTGTGTTAAATGGTAATTTAAGCAAGTTGTCAAAAGGTTACACGAATGCAAGTTTTTCAAACAGGCAAGATGATTCTAGATGGTGATCTAAATGCATATTTGTGTCTGGATGGAAAAGGATAGTGAGCTTGAAGAGTTCAAAGCAGAGCACTGTTGCATACTCAATGTCAGAATATGTGTATTAAACTATAGTTAGATAGTTACAGAGGAAGTTTGGATCAAAATGTCATGTGACTAATAGGTCACCTTTGCCCAAGAACAAAGAGGCCAGAGTCACATCACAAATCCAAACAAAAGGATATGAGATATCACCTCAATTATGAGATCATTGACCAGCGGAAGGTCGTGTTCTGCAAAGTTTTATTATGAGTGAGAAATCACTAAACCCCTTCCATGGACTAAGATATTAGAGTCATATTAAAGTCTTAGGATTGAAGCAAGTTGTGTAATTTAAGTTGTATATGTTTTGAGAAAACATATTACATGAGAAATGCATCAATTTGCAGAATTATGTTTAAAAAGGAAATTATTATTTCTCTTATTTAATTATGGTTTTGAAAATTAAATAAAATGTCCAAAATAATTATGAATTGATGGGCTCATCAGGTTGATGACCTGGTGAATTGAAACCCCACAGGTGAACAAAATTCATATATTATTTAAAGTTCCTAGTTCGAGATCATTAAAGTGGACATAAATGATTTCAATAAATGAACTAGCATGTAAGATTGATTGGATAGCGCAGTTTCATGGGCTATAGGGGCATAGTGATGCTCGGTCAATCACTTGGATATGCATGAATGATGCATGATCGAACTATTGACCTACTTTGAAGTTCAAGTATAGAGCTTCCGTATATATTAGTGGATTTTATTGACATGAGTGGAACATTGATTTCATTCAATGGATGTTGTGACTGTGGTACACTCAAACGTCTAGCCGTAACTGGAGATTATAAAGGGTGTTTCCCGGTTATTTCAGAAGTTGAGTGGAAGTCATGTTACCACAAGATTGGATAGAGTCTACCTATTAAATTAGGAAATGTGTCATGGCCGCTCGAAGAGGGAGAATTCAGAAAATACGTGGCCGCGTTCAAATGCATTACACAGTAATCATTTGGTTTTGTAATTCTAACTCAGATTTCAAGAAACGATTTGTAGATTAATATGATCTCGACATGTGATGCAATCATATTATCAAATCGACACATATATTGACTAAAGGAATTTGAATATTGCACCCTTGTCTCAGACAAGTGGGAGATTGAAGGAGTTATGTCTTCGTCGTGTGCAATTACTAGATATATATAAATGGATCAAATTATGGAGATAAATAAGTTCGTACATTTGGGTCGTCGTTTTTCCCTAGCTAGAGGTACTAACGATCTTTGGACTAGTCAAATAGGCCAAAGCCCAATTGAACGGATCCTATAAGGTCACACAAAGGGGCTAGATCGAGCATTAGAGGACGAGGCCCGTCATGGGCCTCATCACTCTAGGTGGCCGGCCATGTAGAGGAATTAAGAGGTTTTTGGGCTTCGTGCCCTAGTCTAATTATAATGAGATTATAAATAGACTAGGTGCCTAGGTTTGCAGTACAGTAAGCAATTAACTGATCAGTGTGATCAAACCCTAATTAGCAAACACGAAACCCAGCTCCTCTCAAAGTCCCCTCTCTCACACGACGCTCTCCTCCTCCCAGGAGTCAGTGGTGTGTCGTGGTGGTGGTGGTTCGTGCGGTGGTCGGTTGTCCATAAAGGTGGTGATCGCGATTTTCCTCAATCACTCGACCAATCTAGTATTGGTGGACGGCTCGTTCGAATCTCGTGGACTAAGTAGAGGAGCAACGCTTGGGGCCCCATTCTCTCCCTGATTTGCCTGTCGAATAGCTTCGTGGAATTCATGCATCAAAGGTATGATTATGTGTCTTGTGTGTTATGCATGTGATTCTTGAGATTGGTACTTGATTGAATATGATTCATGTTTTTTCCGCTGCGTAGTACCTATAAACTCCTACATGTAGTTGGTTCGATTTTCCCCGAATGTGGCTATAGATGGTCCGCTTGTCCCGGGCGTGGGCTGTAATTGAGACCTGCAAAATAAAAATTGCCAAGAGACTCGTATAGACTATGATTAACTTAATTAACTGACTTGACCAAGCTTGACTTGACATGACATGACATGACATGTGTATAACTTATGGTTGTGTGTGTGTATATGGTGTGTGTGTGTGCAAACACAAGCAACAGAAAATGCAAAAGCAAAAATTTTCCGTCATTTTTGTCATGAGACGGGTGGAAGGTACCGACTTTCTCCCGAAAAAGAAAGACATGAAAAATGAAGTTTTTTTTTCGAACTTCCCTCGATAAAAAATTTTGAAAAAGTTTTTGAACTTCCCCTAAAGAAAAAGATGAAAAGGGAAGAAGTTTTGAACTTCCTCCTTGAGCAAGACGAAATGAATCATATGGATTGAATTTCTTTTCTTGAAGATAATGTATGTATGATGCATGTTCTTAGGCTAGGAGGCTAAGGACAATTACATCATGTGACACGATATATGAATGAACTTAGGTCATGTAACTAAGCATCATATATGGTGTAAAGAAGAGATCTTGAACATCACTTAGGTCTGGAAGCTAAGCACGTCGTCTATAGATAAAGTGATTATTTCATAATGAATGTTTCTTAGGTCAAGGATCTAAGCATGATATGCTTTGTATGATTAAAAAACATTGATATATAAATGTTGCTTAGCACATTATGCGATGCGTGAAACAATGAACATTGCTCAGGTCAGGAAGCTAAGCAAGTATACAATGTTTCTTCTAATGAATGTTATCTTGAAAGATGATGAAACATGCACAGTGTTGAAACAAAATTTCATGATAAAGGGTTCTTAAAGGGAAGGATGATCGATATGGATATGGATGTGTGAGTGAAATGTGTGAATGTGATACTAAGGCTGGCTGCAAGGGTTATGGTGATGGAAATATATGTGAGAAGAGTCAAAGATGATGACTCTTTAGGCTGGGTAATTAAGATAATGTGATGTGGGTTCAAGCCCCCAAGTCTAGCTCTAAATGGGTAGGGGTAAGCATTGGATATTCTTTGACTCGATCATGAATGAATATGAATATGAATGTGGCCGCACCTCGATGTGAGGTTGCCTACGTATCCGTTAGAAATCAGGCCGAACGTAGCTCTAGCCAAACTTTGCACATGTGTATGTACACCTCAAATAGGTCTTTCAAGGGTTGTAATATGGTTAAGTTGATGGTTTAAAGAATAAAAGGGTACAAGGCTCTAGACCTGAGAGAATCCCCAAGATGTGTAATTGTGAATTTGAAAATTTTGAATTTTGCAGTTTCAATTTTTTTTTCATTCTTTTGAATCAATGTGCGCAATCTAAGATACGGTCCATCACTCACTTAACATTCATGTTTCTCAGGCACGTTAGCAAGCACTCGATGAGAGACGCAATTTGAGACGTGTTCATATCAAAGACATTGGAACACTTGCCCTTAGACATTATTTTATTGTTGCTTTGCTGCTTTTTTTTTTTTTACTTGCTTTTTGAATGTTATACAATTACACATCTTCCAATACCAGGGTTGAGTGAATGTGGGTTGAAGAAATGAAGGCCAAACGATAGACGAGGCTCAAAGTTGTTGATAAAGAAATGGAATGTGTGCTTGATGGGTTAATGGGGGAATGACAGGGTTGGAAAGGTGCCTCAAATCATTGATGTACCTTGTGTTTAGTTCGGCAATTGATTTTTTTTTTTTTTGGCGAATGACATTATCGAATGCAAATGAAATAAATTCTCATTTATGGAACATGACATATAGACATAAGGATAAGGAGAACCTATGCTAGACTTATTAGGGGAAAAGGGTTGAAACGAAAGAAAGAAAAAAAGCATGAAATCTTGTATGGAAAGTTATCTTGTGCTTGGTCTTCATGGTTGCCTGTGAATTACTTGTTACCGCCAAGAGGGACAAGAAGTTTGTTATTGCTGATGATTTGATTGGGAGAAAAGAAGGAAGGAATGACGTTCCCCTTATTTTTCCAACTCTTGCCTAGTGATTCTTGAACTCAAGTACTATGGAACAAAATGAGCTCACTTAATGCATTGACTCAATACTTGGATTTTAAAGGAAGAGTGTATGAAAGAATTTTGAAAACCGATGGGAAATACTCCACTCATTCCTATTACGACGGAAAACGACGCATGCATGGTCCTAATATACGATCATTAACAATATAGTGTATTACTCGAAGATAAAGTGTGTGAAACGACTCAACATGTATGATTAGGTGAGTTTATTAAGACTCGTGATATGATTGCATGGCTAGACATGTAAATGGTATAGAAACGACTAACGCAAGGACCAAAAATAGCACGGAAGAATAAAAAGACAAACTAACTTGATTAAATCGGTATACCTTGTGCTTAGTTGTTTTTTTAGGTCTTCTTGTGTCTTGTGCTTTATCATCACTCAGTCTTGTTGCTAGCTGAAGGTATGGGAAGCTTGTTATTATCAATCAAATATTGGATGGCCTCCTTTACTTTCCAACAACTTTTGGTAGTATGACCCCTACCTTGATGGTACTTGCAGTGTTCATTTGGGTTCCAACTAGGCAACCTCTTTTTAGGTGCGGGATCTTGAATAGGTCCAATAGGAGTGATGAGTCCCTTGGCATGAAGTCGATCGAAGGCAGTATCGTAGCTTATCTTAATCGGGGTGATTTCTTTCCTCAGTTGCTTTTTTAGGTCCTTAATTATTTATGGCTAAAACTTCATTAAGGTCAAAGGTATTAACATTGTTGCTAGAGTAGGTGTTTTTGGAAGAAAAAGGATTATTGTTCTTCTTTCCTTTCCAGCCACTCTTGTTACTATGGTTAGTAGCTTTCTGTTTTGCAAGATCATCTTCATTGTCAATGCCTATGCTATAGACGGCCTTAAAAGTATTCAAGTTGTGTTGGTATTTCAAATGCTTTGAATACTTCTCTTGGAGGTTCTTGATGAACATCCTTACTGACTCCTTTTCAGTAGGGACCTACTTGACCATCTTAGCGGAAGTTTTTCTCCACTTGTTGAAGAAAGAAATAAATCCTTTATTTTCTTTTTGTCTCAACATCTCGAGTTCTCTATGGTTAGTCTAAACTTGAATGTTACATTTGTATCTATCAATGAAAGAGTTTGTGATAGAGTCCCGGGAGGAGGTCTTCTCCTTTTCTAGGGAGAAAAATCATTGTTGACAAACGATTTGAAGAGATAGTGAGAATATTGAAGGGAATACCTTCTTGTTAATTGCCTTAATACTCATTATAGTCTCGAAAGCTCTTAACTGAAAATAAGGGTTGTCGGTAGGCTTGAATTTGATTTCATAGGCATTGAATTTCTGCGGATTAAGTCTCTTGTCCACTAATACCCCTTGTGAGCTAATTCCTTGATACTTATAATTGTTGGAAATATTGCTAAGGCTCTCTTCAATGCACTCAAGCTGTCGTTGTTTACTAGGATCATTGACTTGAAGAGTGAGAGTTTTGAACATCTCGGTCAAGTTAGTCATGTTTTGTCTCAACTCATCAACTTCTTGTTGGGTTTCCGTTTTCTTAGCTTTCCTTCTTTTATGGATTGGTTTATCTAAGAGTAGTACTTGAATGAAGGTGTTGTCCTTGATTAAACATCCTTCTCTCCTTGACCAAGTGATGTGAAAGGGAAGTATGGATACTTTTTGTTAATTATTTGACTCAAACTCTATTTAACATGCGATAGATAGGAATAGATTACGGAATATGAGGGGAGTGACATGTATGGTGAAATCATGTGGAGAGTGGAAAGATGATATAGATGGAGAGATGTTTAGGAATAAAGTGGACCCCTAACTCAAATGACGGAAAGGACGACTCATGCATGAACCAAAAACATGGTAAAGGTGTGAAAAAAGTATATCCAAAGTGTGTGTTAGGACTTTAGAGTGAAAGTGATATGTTCAAGACTCGTATCATTACCATGTGACCCGACTATGTGACTTGACTCAAACAAAGACTAAGTTAAGACCTCATGCATATACACTAAACTGGATAGGCTGTGGTATTTCGGTCATAACTTTTTATCTGTGACTCCGAATAGAACGAAACTAACGCCAAATGAAAGATAAAACTCTAGGATATAGATCCATAGGTTGTACGACTCGTAATTCTTTCTAGAACTTTGGACCTTTGGTTATGACCAAAACAAGTTGATGCTTGTACAGTATACGGGAATAAAAGTTTGAGTTGACTTAAAGGAACTATGAATCGATTTTAGACGTATATATTAGCTCACATTAATTAATCAATTAACTAAGGAAAGTCCTTTAGTCATGGGTTAGTTTATTAAGACTTATTTAAAAACAAAATTCATAACCAACGGTTAGTTCAATCACACATAGGCTATGCACAACCAAGAGATGCACAAGTAGTCAAGTAGCACAATATGATGCAATAAGTTTGCAACCTAACCATGGCTCTAGTTATCTAAAGTTCAAGGATTATGGTTAGTCAAATAGGGTCCATGGTTATGAGTCCGGATGCATCGCGTGAAAGCCTTAACTTTGGAAGGGTTGGCGCGTATGGATGAGACCCCGCCAGTTAATCTTGCTTCCATGGTTTGGTGAATTCACTAACTCGGATGTACCCTTCGTTGCAATGAGCGTTCGATTGGGTAGATGGAGCGTAAATTCCTAGAGGGTTATGGCCATATGTAGAACACATATGAGTTTCATAAAAGAGGGAAAGACTCAATCAGGAAGTAAAATCCTCCAAACAGTATTAGAATCGGTCAAAGCAAGAAGGCAGATTTCTGGCTCGATATTTGAAGAACTTGGCGCAAGGAAACAGGTAACATCGCAAGGAGATGTCCTTGTCGCGCTGCGATATTTCCATCGCGTCGCGACAGAGCCATCGCACTGCAATAGGCTCTGTTTTCTCAACGACAGTTCCTACATGCCTTAGCAATTTTCCGTGTTCTTAGAATTTTCCGATTTTTGCAACGTTTTTTTTATTCTAGTTGTGAAAGATATTTCCCAAATTTCCTACGTGCGAAAAGCCTATGTTTTGACGCATTACGGATGTTCTTTCCAATGCGGTTCTTTTTGTACATATGCCATTAATGTCAATCAAAATTATGTACATGAATACTTAGAACTTTTCGATTCTCATCCACTCATTCTAAATTATTGCCAAAATAAATTCTAGGAATTAAAATAGAAATCCTCCCCATTAGATTCACCAAAAAGTGTAGGGAATTATTTCAAGCATCCCAAACTTAAGCCCAATTGTGATCATGCATTTAAGCATGGTGGCTTCCAAAGGGAAGGAAGCTAAAGCAAAAGAGTCGCCAACAAATTTTAGGAACTTGTAAACCATTCACATGGTGAAGGTTATACCTATCATGATCCATGAGATCGTTAAATCCATAGTGATGGTTCGGAATCATGACTGGATATTCAGGGATGAACGTACAAATCCAACTTAAAAGAGATGGAACCTACCTTAAATAGGCCTCTACTTTATTCTTCTCATATTTATGTGCGCTATTCTGACTAACATACAATCAATATATTAATCCTAAACATGTTTAATATATGTTGGTTGATATTAATGCACAAATAAAACTATTATTGGCGATCACTTGAATTAAATTCATATTAGCCTAAATAAAATTATTGCTTATCTTCACTAGTAGAAAATACGTTATGGCAAGCGGTTCAAACCCCCTAATGAGAAGCGGTTCTGAACCGCATGCCTTTAGGGGGCTTGCCAATTGGTCTTTAAAATGGCAAGCGGTTCAGAACCGCTTGCCAATTGTAGTGAAGGGGCAGCGGTTTTGGCGCCAAACCGCTGCCCATTAGGGGTATTAAAAATATTTTTTTTTGTTTTTTTCAATTAAATTGATATATAATCAAACCATATGTAAAAACATTAATATTTTTATTAATTAATTGTTATAATATTACAATTTCTGATTTTAAATCACAAAAAAAAATAACAAAAAAATTAATAATAATTACAACTTTTGGTTTTCAACCACCAAACACTACCAGCCACCACCCCACACCACCAGCCACCACCACACACCACCAGCCACCAGTTACCACCCTATATCACCAACCAACAGCCACCAGCCACCACCCCACACCACCAGCACCACGACCCCCAACCACTCAACCACCACGACCCCCCACCCAAACCACGACCCCCACCCACCAAAAAAACCCCTCACCGAAACTACAACCCCCAGCCACCCACCCACCACGACCCCCCACCCAAAACCAGATCCCCAGCCACCAAAAACCCCTCACCGAAACCACGACCCCACCCACCAAACCAGATTCCCACCCAAACAACGACCTCCACCCACGACCCTAACCCAAACCACGACCCCCACCCACCACGACCCCCATCCACTAAAACCAAACCCCCACTCACCACGACCCCCCACCAAAAATCAAATCAAAATAAAAAATAAAACTAAAATCGAAATAAAATAAAAAAAACCATCAATCTAGCCCACCACGACCATCTAACCCACCGATTTTGGCTTCAAATTATGGTTTAAAGGTCAAATTCAACCATAAAACTCTAGATCTAGAGTTTTCATGGTCGAATTCGACCTAAAAAACTTATACACCCACACGCATGCACGAATTTGCTCGAAATTGTTCGAAATTTGGTTGAAATTATCCTGGAAATTTGCTCGAAATTACCCAGTTATGGTTCGAATTTGATGAGATGAGAAAGAAGAGAGAAAAAGAGAAAATGAAAGAAGAAAGGGGCGAATTGGAGGGAAGAGGAGAGAGAGGGGAAATGGGAGTAGAAAGAGGAGAGAGAGAGAGAGCAGCCGAAATGAAAGAGGAGAGAGAGAGAGCTGAGTAAAGAAAGAGCATAAGAGAAATAAAAGAAGCGCGGGTTTAGGGTTTTTTTTAAATGGCAAGCGGTTTGGGGTTAAACCGCTTGCCAATATATCTAATGGCAAGCGCTTCAAACCCAAACCGCTTGTCATTATATATATTGGCAAGCGGTTCGCGCCAAAACCGCTTGCCATTTAAAATTACAGGTTTTTTTTTAAAAAAATGGGTGAATGGCAAGCGGATTTTTAAAACTGCTTGCCATTTGGGGCTTCCCATCACTTATTTTCTACTAGTGCTTATTAAGCGTGATTTCAAGTATAAATTCCCTTTAAACTTGTAAGAGAGGGCGTGATCAAGAAATAACAATAATATCAAGCAGAACACATAAATTAATTATACAACAAATCGTCATCATCATAATAATCTCAATAAAGCATAATAATATTATTATCAAGATCCTAGGAATGATACTAACATGATAAATAAAAAAATCTTAGCATGTCACTAAACATTAAAGATCAAAGCTTTAGCCCTAACATGATACTAGAGACATACATGATATAATAAATAGGAAGCAACCTAGGCATAATTCTAAAAACATACATGATATTAGAAATATTAATTAATACCCTAAACATGATACTAGGAATCATGCATAAAGACATCCTAACATGATACTAGGAATAAAAATAATCTAAGCATGCTTTCTAAAGATATATAGCAATGATATTACTCACTTTGTTGCCTCAGCTCGTATCTCTTTCTATCAAAACAATACACACGTTAGTAACTTCAATAAAAGTATTAAACCAAACAATAAGAATAAACAATTAAAATAGGGATTTTGGACCAAACCCTCAGAAATTATCAACCTTTCACGTCTAGGGCAAAGGCAACTTCAAGTTTGGCTAGGTGTGTCTAAGTCTTGTGATAGAAGTATGGTGTTTTGAAAAGGCTAGGCTTAGAAATTAAGATAGAGAAAGAAAAAAAAAGCTTTAGCTTAGAGATAGAAGAGATGATGATTGTTGGTGACTGAAAACAGGAAAATACGACCCTATTTATAGAGTAAAACGACCGAAAAGATTAGAGAAGATCAAATTCCAATCGAAGTAAAATTGCTCATATCGCGGTACGGTGCAATGGACCTATCGCATCGCGATGGTGCTGCGGGATTTTATTTGCTGTGCAGAGTCCTTTTTCCAATATAATTGAATAATTAGAGCCTATACTTTTTCCAATATAATTGAATAATTACAGGAAGTGGAAGAGTAACCTATCTATGAAGACTTTAGGAGATTCCTAGGAAAGTTAAAGAAAGTACAAGAAGAGTTCCACACTAGAATTAACTAAGTTCCCTATCAAGAACATGAAGACAACAAGTTGGTCTGCATTAAAGACAAGAAGTTCCACAAGAACATGGCTGTGGAATTCCAGCAAGGTACTGGAAAACAGAAGACAACAGGATGTTAATCCTGGACCGCGTGAAGCCCAAGTATCTTAACCTACATCAATTGACCAAACAATCTAGGTTATGTTAAGTTTATATTTTTAAGGATTGTTGTAAATATGTTAGGTTAGTTTGTGCAAGAAATTTATTAGAAGCGAGACAAAGTTTGGCAATCTTATAAAAGGTAAGTTTATAAAAGGTAAGTTTAAATTTATGAAAAGATTTTATCTTATAAAATCCGGTTCTAAAAAGATATTATTCTTTTCATAAATCTATCTTTGATAAGTTTTCTAAAAAGATTTTCTTCATAAAAGATTTACTTAAAATGTGCTTTAGGAAAATCGGCAATTTTATATTTATATCTTTTGTAAATCCTACGTGATATACGAGTGGTACTTGTTTATAAAGTAGCATTCACATTTTACACAACTTGTGAGTTCATGTGTGAAGAATCTGAATAGAGCTATATTGTGTAAGTTTGCTAGGTCTAAATCCCAAAGCACATTTTATATGCTAAATATCTATAATTGTGTAAGAGTAAAAATTATAAAAAGTTGATACTGTGAAAGTATTTTATGAGACGAATCCAATAAGATTATACATGACTATATTTTACTTAACGTATAAATCTATATTATTAGGTCAAACAAGAGTGATGAATAGTGCAAAAAGTCCATTGTTGCGATATTAATAGAACGGAGGAAGTATCGCATAATAGAAGTCAAGTGTCTGTATTGTTTTGGTTTGGGTGAGTGAATTATTTATTGCATACATCTTTGTAGGCTTCTATATAAAGGTCGACTGAGAAAGTACTCAGGGTTTACGAGTGAATCTAAGTCAAGGACTTAGGTTGGGAAGAATAAAGTTCTACTTGGTAGCAAGTTCAGTCTGTAGCTTGTGAGCTTAGGTATGATTATAATAGGTTATAACAGGAGAGTTTGCCCTATTTTAGTGAAGTGTTTTGGTATTTGAAATATCTTAGAAGGGTCGAGGTTTTACTTCCACTTGGGCCCTGGAAGGTTTCCTCGTAAAATACCGTGTGATGTGCAAAGTCCTTTTACATTCTATTTTATATTCAGTAAAAGGTAGTCACTAGGAAATCACTACAATTCACCCCCTCCTTGTAATGTTCGTCTCAACTAACAATCATCAAGCCATTTCGGAGATGAATATCCCCTATCTAATCCTTCCATAATTAAATCCAAACCAAGACGTTTATTTGACTAAGTAAAACTGAACTGAAATAAAATGAATATTGTATGAGAGAAGGAAATTAGAAGCTGAACTGAACTGATTGGAGCTGCATTGAACTGAATTGAACTGAAATTAACCTGAAGTGAACAGACCCTTAGATTAAAAATGAGAAATTAAAGCATATTTATGATGAAATTAACTACATAATACAATTGCGTTCAAGTGATTAAGTCAATTAATGAGTCGCCCAATACAATAAAAAGATCACATAAGTCATGCTGGATGGTTATTACATGATAATGCTTCCTAGGCTATTAGCTATGGAAAACTACATGAGTAATGATGGACTAATAGATAAAAGTTTGATTATTTTCCCATAATTTCTAACCCCTATTACAATTTCACTAACAATTGGTCTTGTATGGACCCGGTGAGTCTATTCTAGTCTTTACCTTTCACTAAAAAGAAAAAAGAAACTTTGTGTGATCTACGTTGTTTAAATACTGGAATTGTTTAAGTACTGACACGACTGACCCACTTGAATGAAAAGCGCCTTTGTGTGTTCTACGTTGTTTAAGTCCTAGAATTGTTTGAGGAAGTAGTGATGGAGGTTAGTTATGCATTTGCAAATGCATAACAAATACTAAAATATTAAAAAGCACATAGGGGTGAGAGAAAGAAGGAAAGAGATGGATAAGTGGGGCCATTTTTTTAATGTACCGTTAAAAGCTTAGATAGTACCATTGACTATGTAGTGATACAATTTCTACCGTAGTGATACTATTTCTACACGTAGTGAGTACCACTGAATGAATATATAATACCACTACATACATAAATAGTACCACTGAAATGTTCAATGATACCATTTAATCATCTAGTGATACAATTGATCACCCACTGATACTACTCTAAATTCAGAAATGCATTTACGTGAAATGACCTACATGCCCCTCGTTATGCATTTACTCATACATAACTAACCTCCCTTTGGAAGGCCTCGAATTGTTTATGGGCAATGCACATCAAATCAATCACTGTGTTTGTTTTTCAGTCAAATTAATTACGGAGTATTTTGGAAAATAATACTACTGGAGTATTCATTTTTCGGACAAGTCACTTTTAGAGTAGTCTAAATAAGAAATAAAGCTAGTGTGAAGTGTGTTTGAAATTCCACAGTTTGGTTCACGTCGACTTTTATAGAAAATGTTACCGTCATAATTTACAGCTTTTATCTATTCTGATAGTTCTCTTCACCTCAACAAGGAGATTTCCTCTAATTTTCATAAGATTTGATCTAATATAATTTGAATTTTATTATCTGATCTGGTCTGATTTGATTTAATAAGTTGACTAAATCTTGACCGCATTTTGATAGGAGTTTACAAAGAAAAACATTATCAAAATGGATTATGTTAAGTTCGACTCATTATGAACCTCACAAATATGTAATTTTCATAACTTTTTAAATACGTACAGAATTAACGATATTTAGCAGTAAGTAATGATAATTAAAAGTTATGATCTGATCTGAATTTATTAAGTAATAAGTAATAGAACTTTTTGTGAAAAACTATCTTATAAAACAATTTTTTTGCAAGAAACTACCTAATCAAAAAAATGTTGTAAGAAACTATCTTACAAAAGGGTAAATGATGTAAGAGACTACTATTGGTCGAAAAGTCACCGTTGACTTTTATTTTTCGGCGTTAACCACATGAAATGCCAATCACGTTATTTTTAATTCACCCTTTCCATCCTTTTTCTTAATTGGCACGTGACATGGTTAACGCCGGAAAATAAAAGTCAACAATGATTTTTCGACTAAGGTTAGTCTCTTACAACATTTTACTCTTTTATAAGGTAGTTTCTTAAAACATTTTTTTTATCAGGTAGTTTCTCGCAAAAAAAGTGTTTTATAAGGTAGTTTTTCACAAAATGTCATAAGTAATATGTGCCGGAAATAAGTTGAAGAGAACATGTCCAAAGTCACTGTACTTTTTATTTTTCTAGGATGGAGTAGGTATGACTAAAGAAACTCAACTGCTAAACGTCGCTCCCATTTTACATACTAACGCTCCCTTTTTGACATGAAAGGACGATATTGCCCTTTGTGTAAATTGTAGTGCATAATGGTATAATATCATTCCCGACCCCTCCACTTACTACCACGTGGTAAAAAAAAAAATCCCGAACTACCACATCCGACCTCGGCCCACCACATTCGATCTACCACCAAAAATCCAAGTTAATTTTTTTAAAAAAAATTTACTCAGCATTAGCAACAGGTTTAGGACGATGGATGTCGACAACATTCGGACACCGAAAGCTTCGTCGGAGGATTCCATAAGTCGTCGTACTATTTTTTAAAAAAAATTAAAAATAAAACATCCGCCTAAAATTTTAGGATCCACGTAGGTGGATCCACTCAAAATTTCCGGATCCACCAAGGAGGATCCGGAAATTTTAGGCGGATGTGGGAGATCCGCCTAAAATTTCCGGATCCTCCTTGATGGATCCGGAAATTTTAAGTGGATCCACCTAGGTAGATCCACTTAAAAAATTAGGATCCACCAAGGTGGATCCTAATGTTTTGGGCGGATGTATGTAGTGCTTTCTTTCTTTTTTTTTTTTTCTTAAATTGATTAATTAATCAAATTTACTATTGTGTATTACTACTACTATTATTATTATTATTATTTTATGATTAGTATTAATTTTGTGATTAGAGTAATTAGTATTATTATTTTATCAAATTTATTATTGTAATCAAATTTTTTGTTTTCCTGATTTTACTTATTTTTTTTAGAGAATAAAATGAGAGTAAATGAGAGTATGAGAGTGAAGTACGAGAGTTTTGAGTACCGTAAAGTGAGTCGTGGCTATTTATTTGATAGGGGTAAAAATGGAAAATCTTAAAAAAATGCGAGCGATGCCTAGTAAAAGGGGAGCGACGTTTAACAACCCCCCCTAAAGAAAATGTGTGCATCTAGGCGCATAAATCCTATTTTTTTTTACATGCACATAGGACAAAAATCTGGGATTTTTCATTTGATGTTTCTCTCTTTTAAAGGTACAGTGGTATATTTCTGTATACTATTATGCATGTATAATATACAACTAAAGTATAAATTATCTTAATATCACTTTTTGTGTACTATTATGCATGTAGTGGTACTTTTTGTTATTATATTTTCCCCCAAAATACCTTTCACCTGGCGTATTTTTCACCAATATTTTTTTATCATGTTCGCATTAATTATTCACAAAATCGTCGTCCTATTTGTTTCTGATACATATATGTCCTATGTGCCAATATCCTTAAACCTTATAAAAATGCAAAAGTAGCTACCGTAGCTTATGAATAGTAATTGTTGGTGCTATTACTTATGCGCCCTTGAATTCAATGAATTGCCAATTTTACCCTTTATTGTTTCTGCTTCTTTGGTGGTCTGGCTTTTGGCAGCTGTCTCAGTCAGTTGTCTTCTTTCTCTCTCTTAACTCTTAAGTCTTCTTCCTTCTTCTCCTCTCACTATATTTCTCTCTCTTCCCGTTTCTCCTCTCCCCGCTCTTACTCTCTATCTCCTCCATTGGAGCAGTTTCTGAGGTACAAAACCAAAAAAAGTTATGATTTAATTTTGTTTATTTCTGGTGTTCATCTCTTCTATTGGATTTTTCCTTTTATTTGACTGATTTAATTTTTGTTTATTTCAGGGTTTTTCCCGCATTTGATTCTTACCCTTTTCTATAATCTAGATTTTTGTTTTTATTTTTTTTATTTTCTGCCTTTTTGTTGTTTTAATTAGTAAGGATTTGGGAGATTGATGATTTCATCAGGGTTTTTTTTTTTTTTCTCCTTCGTATTACAGGTTCAGGTAATGGTAATTTGTGCGTGAAAAATAACTTCCTCAGCTTCAATGGACGGAAAAATAATCAGTGAAACCAATAATCAGTTCCGCCCCCATTTACGGCTCCCTTCCCAACAACAAAGGCCTCCTCCGAGCAGGTACTCAAAAACAGTAATTGGTACTATTCACAAGCTATTGGTGCCATTTACATAGATACCCAAAATCAGTAATTGGTACTTGATTTATCTGTTTATTTGTTTAAAGAATTTTTTGGTTAATTATGGGTTATTGATTAAGGAATTATGGGTTATGTATTAAGGAATTATGGATTAATTATGCCAAAATTTTGTTAATGGCATTGGCAGAGTTGAATTTAATTTGAGTATGGAAGCAATTGATTAACACTTATCCAGCATAAATTATTTGCTTAGGAATTATTTTGTAAGTATTACATTTTTTTTTTTTTTTTGTGTATTTCTCAGTGTTGGTTTCTAGCTATGCTTAGGAATTATTTTTATTTCAAGTATAGTTGTTCTAATTGCATGCTATTATAATAATTTTAAAAACATATACATGTTTAATTTTTCAAGGCTTATTATATATGATTTCTATTTAAAGTTGATGCAATTGAGTTAGTCTTAGTATTGAACCTTAATTTTATGAGCTTGGAGAATTTCTGCTCTATTTAGCTTTTGTGCAAGTATCATGATGATTGTTGTTGTGAGTGACTATAGCGGGTAGCTGTTGTTTAACGCTGTTGCCGTTGTTATTCTGGTGTTGTCCTGTTACTGCTGTTCTGTTCGTCCAAAAATCATCGACCTGAAGTTGTTTTTAGCTCATAGTCCCTTCATAAATGTTTTAGATCTTGAAAATTTATTCAATCTAGGCTCAAGAATTTATCGATTTGGAGTTGTGTGCTAGGAGTTATGCCTTCTGGAATTTACTGTGGTCTGCTACCATGGTTCTATCACAGCGGGCTGTTATTGCTCATTTGATGCCTGTGTGGTGGTGTTGTGTTGAGTTGGTTGGGGTGCTAAAATGAATGCTTGGCTTCTCTTATTTATTTTGTCTTTCCTTCTTCCATTTATTTACACATTAGTTATAAAGTTAAAATGTGGCCAATTTTGATTAATGACTATTTGGATAATGACTAATTGATAATTTGCTTAAGTCATAAGGATTATTGTATATGTAAAAAACAGAGATTTGATTTCTCAGCATTCTAAAGTTAGGGGCCTTATTTATTTTTTTTATTAAATGTCTAAGTGATTATTTTCTTAATGAAGGTTGCTAGATAATTTGCTCTGCCAAGCAGAGGAGTCAAGAATCCTCGCGTTACCGTCTTGGAGCTGTTGCTTTTCGGTAAATTTTCATTTAAAAAAAAGAATACTCTAATATTTTTTAATTAAAAGATTGTATGATTTCAAAATTGAACTAATTGTTTTGAATTATCTTCAATGATTAAATCTTTATAACACACTCTTGATCCAAAATGGACAGCCATGTATTACTTTATTATAAATTATAAGTAGAGTGCTCAACGATCCGTATAATTTCGTCTGTAGTTTATGTAATTATGAGCTTAAAATCTTGTATTATACTATCATTACACTGTATGCTTTTGATTAGGGATCAATACATGTTTGTTAACGGATAAAACAATGAGGTATGCTTGCAAAAACAAGAAAACTATCTCAGTATTGATCTAAGCTTGTAACATACTATTCTGTGTTAACTTTGTGGCAGAAGTTATATGATGACACTACAAGTGTGATATCAAGAATTCCTTTTCAACTAAAATATTTGGTTTTGGTTAATTGAAGTTTTGGTCTGACTCTTTCAGGTTTATACTCTGAGGTAGCAACTGCAGCTCATTGCATTAAGCATATAGCGACGACAATCATGACTTCAAATGCAACAGGTTGCTTTTCTTTATCTTGTCCTTCGGGCAAAACAAAATGTGTGCTTCAAAAAAGTTCACCAATATGTAGTACGGAGTAATAATATTGAGCTTTGTAGCTTTTTAGCTTGTTCTTTTACACATTTTGAGATTCATTTTTTATGTCGGGAATTTTCTAGGCCCAGAATTCTATATTCTTTGTAAATTATCTTCTGATCGTGTGCTCTATATAGCTTGGTTTTATTCTTGTCAAACTGGTTGTGTTAATATGTTCTTTTGGATACATGTATAGTCTATGAATATATTCAATTTGTTTTGTTCTGGATAATTTGGAGTGGAAGTTGTTGCATGTTAAATTGTTAATTGGTTGTACATTATGCTCTGTTTTTTTTTTCAATAGTTGTACATTAAGCTTTTAAAGGTGAAAGAAAGAGAGATGAGCCAGGAGGAGAGAGAGAGAGAGAGAGAGAGAGAGAGGGAGAGAGAGAGAGAGAGGGAGAGAGAGAGAGATAGAGATAAGGGTCAGAAGAGAAAGAAATAGAGCAAATAAGAGAATGAGGGGCAGGGAGAGAGAGATAGAGTGATAAAGAGGGGAATGAGTCGGGAAAAGAAGAAGGGTCGGGAGAGAATAAGAGAGAGAGGGAGGCTTACTAAACCCTTTGAGCTATACTAGAAGAGTGGATAGGTTGGAGAAAAAAGGAACAAGAAGGTGAAGAAAGCAAGGATGAATAGAAAAGAGAAATGAGATAAGAGTGATAAAGAGAGAGATGAGTTGGGAAAGTGAGAAGGGTCGGGAGAGAATAAGAGAGAGAGAGGGGGGCTTACTAAACAATCCATAACCATTATAAAAATGCAAAACTAAATACTGTAGCTTATGAATAGTAATTTCTGGTGCTATTACATAGATGCTCTTATAATTAATGAATTGCCCAAATTGCCCTTGCTTAATCAATTGCCTTTTGTGATAGCTGTAATTGAGAGTGGGCCCCTTGCTTCTAGACCGACTTCCCTCTCTCTGTTTTCATCTCAGAAGGAAAGGGTCAGAGCATTTGATTAAGCAAGGAGAGAGAAACCTAGAGAGAGAAAAATTCAGCAACTCAAGACCACCGATCATCGCTTTCGACGATGGGGCTTCGATTCTTCTCAGCGTCCGAGGTTGTTGAAGATGACTTTCCGATCGTCACATTTATCAGGTTCGATCTTGTTTCTCTCTCTTGATTTAGTTTCAAATTTTTGGGTTTGATTGTCGTGGATTTTTGCATATATGTTCCTGTTGTTTTCGATATGTTCAATGTGTATTCGAATTTTTTTGGTTGAATCTTTGTGGGTGTATTTCAGCAAAATCACTTCGTTTTTATTGGGGTTTATTTGATCGATTTGTTTTTGATTTTTTGGCTTTATTTGGTCGATTGGTTTTTTATTATTTTGGGGTTTATTTGATCGATTTGTTTTCGATTTTTTTACTTAATTTGGTCGATTGGCTTTCGATTGTTTTGGGGTTTATTTGATCAATTTGTTTTCGTTTTTTTGTCTTTATTTGTTCAATTGGTTTTCGATTATTTTAGGGTTTATTTGATCGTTTTGTTTCTGGTTTTTGGTTTTCGTTTTTTGGGTTGAATTTGAGTGACTTATCGTTCTTTTGGGTTGAATTGTCTGATTCATAGTTGAATTGTTGATCTCTAGGTACAATTCTCTCTCTCCTTTCTCTTTTGAGGTTTCTCCAACCCTCCACTGAAGCAAATCCTGGACTTTCCACTCCATTGAAGAAGCTTGAGAGGTTATTTGATGATTCTCTGATCTCTAGGTTTGATTCTCTTTTCTTTCACTCTCGTGTTCTAATTGTTTGAATAAAGCCAAAAAATCAAAACTTTATCATATAGAAAACTTATAATCATTAATAATAATGGAAAAGAAAAGCAGTAAATTTAAAGGGTTGTTTAGTGAACTAAGCTGGTTTTTGCAAAAAACTTTGGTTAAACCATTTCTTCTTTTGATTATGTCTACGTTGATTTCCACGCTCCTTAGTGTGGTCACTGCAAGCGTCTCTCTCCTGAGGTATCCCACTTCATTTTTTGGATTGAATTGAATGATTATAAGTTTTCTATATGATAAAGTTTTGATTTTTGGTTAAATTGAATGATTATAAGTTTATTAGCTGATAAAGTTTTGATTTTTTTATTATATTATATGCTTTTTGGGTGATAAAGTTTTGAATTTTTGATTTTTTTGCTTCTTGGATTATAAACTACTTTTGATCATAATTGTTTTCTTAGATGATAAAGTTTTGATCTTTTTTATTTGGCTTTGCAACTATTCTGGGTTGTCTTTGGTCTTCCCTGTAATGTTGAGCCTTCACTACCAGAAGCGTGTGATAGGTTTGAGCCTTTTTCTCTTATCTGCTTACCTCATTATAAGTTAAGTGTTCTACATTGGTAAGTTTTGAGTTGCTACTTGTTGGTACATAATTGGCATGCTTTGTCACTTTAGAAAGAGTAATTACCAGTGAATGTCAACATGTAAACTGATGATCCTGAAATTTCTTTTGCTAAAGTAAAGGTCTTTATATTGGCTTCTAATCCATGGATGATGATGTTTAGGAATCTAGGGCATCCCTCCCTTTCTACACATACCCCTCCACCACCACCACCACCACCACCACCACCACCACCACCACCAGTCCACCACAGTAAAATAAGTCTTGATAATGTAACCATTTGAAGTGACTTTTCAAATATTGGCCTGGTACAACTCGATCTATTGGCATACACTAGAAATCAAAGTTTCTCTGATCAAAATGAAAAGTAAGTAATGCTTGATCTTTTTCCGTGCTTACTATCTCTTTTTTTGTTTACAACAGGCTTTGTCTTGCTTTCATGGGTAGAACATGGAGGCTGGTTCATTCATTGGGAACTCTTATCTTTAATGTCAGTCTGCATTATTTCATCTCATCAGTCATCATATTGTAGATGCTGATAGTTGGCAAAAAGCTTATGAGTGTATCTCTTGCAGTTATTAAGATACTATATTATGACTGCTGTTATGCTCTTAAACTAAGCTAAAATTTTGTAGAGTTGGTGGATTTGCACTTGCAAGTTAATGCCAAGTACATTAAGATTAAGACTTTGTTGTTGACCTTTGAACTATGCGTTTATATGTTTTCCATTTCTATACAACTATACAAGTATATATGAAATATATATTTGTAATCTTTGAACTGTATTTTTATCCGGGACAAAGGTCCTGACCATGGAACATGAATATGATTTTCAGTACCTGGTGGACTGCTGGTAGATGTATAAACACTATGAAGTGCTAAACTTCTTTATTGTGTACTTTGTCTCTGAAGAGCTTAGTAATTTTTTATTGAACAATCGAGGACAAAATTTATAATTTTTTTGTTGCTGCTGGTTCAGGTTTTGTACTTCATTATCAGTCATTTTTTACTTGATCTCGGGTTTGCATATTTTATTGTTGTCCTGTTTTAATCATTTCAGGACGAGCTTAGGCAACTATGCTTTTATGCTATTTTGTTTCTTCCATTAAAGAGCATGGTGTACAGAGATAACAAGAAGAAAGTAGCCTTCAGATTTCTGACCCATCCCCCCCCCCCACCCACCCATCCACCCAAAAAAAGAGAAGTATAAAAACACACACTTTTGCACACCCCAGTCATAGCATCTAATTTTTTATATTTTATGTATTTATATTTATTTATTTATTTTTATTTGGAGGTCCTAGATTATCCACCAATTGAAAGGTCCTCTGGTTCTCCAAGAAAAGCTATACATGAGGGGTATCAAGAACAAGTTTTTTTGCAAGAAACAGAGTTCACTAAACAGCCCTTTAAATGTACTGTATCAGTTACAAACTCTAACAATTATAATTTTCAATAGAAGAACCACTCGAAAATTTTCTACTTTAAATAGTCTAACAAACATGTATACAATTCTTTTATATATTTTACATTTAATCCATTTTACATAACTTTAACCTCTAATATTGCATTTCCTTATTACTAATCCTTATTATCACAATTATTTTAAAATAAAGCTCTTCGATATTATTTAGGTACTCAATAAACCATATTATGTTCTGAAATAATATCTAAAGCAATAGTATACTTTTTTACAAATCATTAAATTCTAACAAATTCCTTGTTAGTGCTTACAAATTCTCGTATCCTTGCTATTACAAAACCCGAATACAACCACGAATATTACAATAACCGAACACAACTACGAATTTTACTTATCTTACAAGCTTTATCACTACCCCTTCTAACAACTTATAAATTAAAACGCCTCTATAATTACTTAACCTAAACAAAATCACGAAGACCTCAAAAAAGGAACAATTTCACGAATCATACTTAGCTTGCCGTCGAGGGAGCACGCGCGTGCTCCAACGACTAGTTTATCCAAAGAAACAAACATTATTATCATTGGTTATTTCATCTATTGCACTTATTATAACTATTACCGCTTTTTCAAAAAACAAACAACAACAAAAAAGAAAAAAAACAAAAAACAAAAAAAAAACTAGTTTAACTTTGGCGAAAATTGATCTTATTTAATGCACGTGGCTTATTTTTAAAAAATCGAACAAAAATAAATAAATAAAATAAAAATAAAAATAATTACTACCCCCTCTTTTCTTGAGAAATCATACCCACTTAACATATATATTAATGCAAGAAAAATTAAAGAAAGAGCAAGAACACATTTATTTATTTGGTTCAACAACGTGCTTATAAAGTTATAATATGGCATGTCAAGCTACAAAGTCTTGTGAGTTGTAACCCATTACCGGAAATGCTAATAAAAAATAATAAAGCTTGCTTCTTAAACCAAAAATAAGAAAGCATTATGACGAAATTAACTACTCCTTCTGGCATTTTTTAAAAAAAAATCATCGCTTTTTTTTTTTTAAAAAAAAAAAAAAAAAAAAAAAAAAAAAAAAAAAAAAAAAAATTATGCATTACCTCCTTACTTGGTAAATTTATACTATACTATACTTCGTATCATTTACCACTCTTACTTTAAACCTCACTTAAATTATTTTATTATTTCTGTCTCCTTCATGGTCCCCACTTATATAATAAAATATCTACTCTACCTCAAATTATTTCTGTTTCATGATCCCATCACACTTTTACCATAATAAATTATTTACTCACTCACTCACAATATTATATTATATTATATTATTTCTCTGCTCTGCTAAGCTGAAATATGTTCTGCTCTGCCCAGAAGCTCAAAAGAACAGAGCCCAAATCATGCAAATGAAAAACGAAGGGAGTACAAAATACAATTGTGTTCAAGTGATTAAGTCAATTAATGAGTCTCTCAACATGGGCGGATCTAGGGGGGGGTTCAAGGGGGTTCATTGAACCCCCAGATTTTTTGAAAAAAAATTATAAGTTTTGATTTTTTTTTTAAAAAAAAAAAAAGAAAAAAAAAAAGGTTAAAACAAATTTTTGTGAAGTAAATAAACAAATATGTAACTCTGGCACATTGATAAGGGATTGACTAATAGAGTAGTGAGGCTCCTCTTGATCATGGGTTCGAGACCAACCACCCTCATTTTTTTGTTTTTTTTTTTTTTGTTTTTTTTTTCCTCTTTCGATTTCTTCCGTTGTTCTTCATGAGTTAGTCCATAGTTGGGTCAATAATTTTAGGAGTAGTATGTTGGTCATTTTGTTAAGTTAGAGAGTTAAATGAATTTACAAGTTAATGAGTTTATTTAGTGGGTTAAACATGGCATTATACTTTCAATTTTTTAGCTTATTATTTGTTATTTGTTAGCCTACATATATGGCTCTTGTATTTGGTGAAGTAAGCATGAAGAAATATTATGAGTTCTTTATTTTACTTGCTTCATACTTATCTAATATTATTATTGTTTTTATCCTTTAGTACGTATTAGTTTCAACAGTCCTCTTATTTCTCTACTCCTCTTAATTCTTAAATCATTATTTGTTTGTAAATTAGTGATAATTAGATTAATTATTGATTTTTTTAATTAGTTTTGATATATTGTTGACCTACAAATTGAATTTAGAAACTTAGAATTTAAAATTTTTACTTGGTCTTTTAATTGATAATTAGAAAAAAAAAAATTCATTATCAAATTTGTGTTTATTGGGGACTTGGGATTTTTGTTTTTCGAATTTTCGTGTAATATTGATTTTTTGCAATATAATTATAGATTTATCATTTACAGAAGTAGTAATGTTTTAGCACGCTTCAAAGTATAAAACTCGAAGAATGCTTTTGTAGGGTTTTTTTTTTATTTATTATTTTATAACTGTTTAATCCATTCATTTGTAATAAAAAATTTGAACTTATATATTGAATATTTAATTAATATATGAGCATCGTTTGTTTTTTAAAATTCCGAACCCACAGTTCGGAATTCCTGGATACGCCACTGTCTCTCAATACAATAAAAAATCACATAAATCATGCTTAATGGTCATTACATGATAATGATAATGCTTCCTAGGCTTATAGCCATGGAGTACTACATGAGTAGTGATAGACTAATAGATAAAAGTTTGATTATTTTACTAATAGATAAAAGTTTGATTATTTTCCCATAATTTCTAACCCCTATTACTATTTCACTACAAAGAAAAGGCGTCTTTGTGTGATCTACGTTGCTTAACTACTGACACGACTGACCCATTTGAATGAAAAAGCGCCTTTGTGTGATCTACGTTGTTTAAGTACTAGAATTGTTTATGAGCAATGGACATCAAATCAATCACTGTGTTTGTTTTTCATTCAAATTAATTATTTTGCAAAATAATATTCCCTCCGTTCCCTTTTAATAATCCTTTATGGACAAATTTTAGTCCCAAAATATTCACCCTATTTGTTTTTTTCAACAATCATTAATATTAATTTTTTGACCAAAATCCTCTCCAATTTGCAACAATATTTGTGCAAATTTAACTTCCACGTGTAAATTTTGTTTTCTCATGTACTTTTATTACTTTATCTCTCTACTTTTTTGCATACCCAATGACCAATGTCAATTTAGTTTTTCAATGTACTTTAACTATTCCTATTTGTGTTTATTAATTCCCGTGAAAAATGCTCATAAGGGACTATCAAAAGAGGACGGAGGGAGTACTGGAGTATTCATTTTTCGGACAAGTCACTTGAGAGTAATCTAAATAAGAAATAAAGCTAGTGTGAAGTGTGTTTGAAATTCCACAGTTTGGTTGATGTCGACTTTTATAGTGTAGTCTAAATATAGCTTACTCCTTACTTAAATTATAGGGTTCAATTGATCCGGTCTTCCTTCGCATTTTGTGTATTTGGATTAGTCTTTTTCCTTTTTTTTTTTTTTTTTTTTTTTTTTCTTTTTTTTCTCTTTTTTTTAGAAAATGTATTTGAACTATTTAGTGTTATTTGCTATTGGATTATGAATTTATGATACAATTTCAGCCCAACATTGCATATAGACAACTAAGATAAGTTTTTTTTTTTTTTTTATTTGACATGACATTAAATTGCAAGAGTTTTTGGACCATTTACACTGTTAAGATATATGAGTAACCCCAGTGGCGGAGGGAGGGGGGTACAAGGGGGGACAGCTGTCCCCCACTTCAATAAAAAAAAATTAGTTAAAACTAATTATGTGCAGCAAAAAACCTTAAGAAAAAGGGTTTGGTTCAATGGTTTCAGGGCTTACTAGTAGTCTCCATGGTCATGGGTTCAATCCCTTTGACCAACATTTTTTTCTTCTTATTTTTATTTTAAAGTTTTCCTCATTTCTTGCATGTTTCTTTACTTCACACATTCAATTAGAAGTAATACATAGTACTACTTAATGGCATCATGTTCTAACTTTTAAATTACCATAGTAATTTACATAATTTTTTTTTTTTTTATATAAATGCATACATTACAATCCTAAATTATTGGTTATAGTAGGAATTTCAGGTAAACACTACTACAATTTAACTCTTGTGCCACAAATTTTGCCACATTTTATTTTTATTCGTGGCAAAATATTACATTGCCACAGGAAAACTCCTTTAATCACAATAATTAGTTTGAAGTATAGGATTTCTGCCACATGACAAAAATTTCGTGGCAAACATGTACTTTCTGCTACAAACATAGCCACAATAAACCTTGTTATGTGGCAAATTGAATCACCTAAAATTTTACTTTAAGAAAAAACCGCTTATTAAAATGTGTCAAAATAAAAATCTCCCGCTTGATTAAAAAAAAGTCCGCCACACCAGTACACCACTACACGTCTTCAATTTGGTCATATCATAAAAAATTAAAAGATATAAAAATCTTTCTTACTTTCTATCTTTCTCTCTCTTCTAAAAAAATTACACTATTTCTCAATCCCTCAATGGTGATTATTGGCAATCAGTCCGTCTAATGTTCAATGCTTATTCAATCATCATTACTTTCGGTATGCACAAAAGATATATTTTCCAATTTTTCAGATAATTTTGACATTGGTTTAAAATTTAATTGCAATTGTACTCATAATTCTCCCAATTATGCTTTTAGGTTTGAATTGCTGTAGTGTTTTTTGAGTTTTGATAAATCTTTGGTCTGTAGATCTCTGGAAAGCATATTCGAGGTAAGTTTATTCTGGATTTTATATTTTAAATTTTTGATTTTAGGTTATCCCAATATAATTTATAGTTCTCTAATCTTTGAATGCTATTGAACTATTCGATTATCAATCTGATTTGTTTGTTTTATATGCTTTTAGTACTTGTATATATTTGAATTTTTGGTTTGTATTTTATATATAAGCCTGAGGTTTTTGTGTGACATGATGAGGTTTAAGTGCTTGTAATTGGGGTTATATTTATTTGGCATGATGAGATTTTTAAATTTTGATAATCTTAGATTAGAAGCCAGTAATTATGTTTCCGATAAGCATATGATTAGTCACATCTCCTTCCTACCTTTACATAATGGATATATTATGTTTCTAACTTCTAATGCTTACATGGGATTGCTTTGGGTCATACGAATTAGATGATGGTTTTCTTTTTAATTATTATTTTTTATTTTTCAATTATGTTAGTAACAAAATCTGGCTACATTATTAGAATTGTGGAAATTTTTGTGTTGAATAATTTTGGCATCGTCTATTATGTTGGCTATGATTTCGTATTATTTTTTTTTTTCAATATGTACTGCACTTTAGGTTGCTTTTCACTCCCTTTGATGTCTATTGAATGTATATATCTTAGCTAATAAAATTTTTAGAGAAGCCCATTATTAATCTTGGCTGGTCTCTGGTTTTTAATTGGAGGTAGAATTCTTAAATGGTTTAGAGCTTAGTATTATAGAGTTAGCCTCGTAATACAACTTTTAAATTTCGTTCCCTTGTTGTCTGTTTATAAACTTGTACTGAATAAGGAGTTGTTGCTCATTAGAATAAGAATGAACAATCACCCATAGCTTGTATTTGAAGCTAATCATGAATCTTTATATTACAAGTTAGGCGGTAACACTATATACAAACAGAGGGTTTTAAACTAGATACCAAACAGAGTGTTCTATCCCAAAAATCATATAAACAAGTTGTTTTATCTTATTTGTTGTCTTACTACTAGACCACTTCTCTCCGAATTTGATTTAAATAATCTTAGTAAATTTGACATGTATGGTCAGGCATTTATACTATATACCATGTTGCAATTCTTATTTGAACCTATATCATATGCTATGTATGAGCATTTTTCTTATCAATGTCTTCTTATATATATATAAATATATGTTGAGGTTCTGATATGAGGTTTAAATTTAGTGTATAAATTTTATGTAAAATTGTTTCAATTGTGTAGGATAATTTGATTAGTGCAAGTAACCTTACCTTCTACAATAAAGTACTTATAATTTAAGGTCCTTGACATAATTATATTGGTTTTCATCACTGACTAATACGAATTAGTTTTTGAAATACTCTTGGGCTTGTGAAATACTCTTCTACAATAGTATGTTTTCACCGACTATTTTATGCTTTCTGAGTTTCTGATACTTTTTTATTCTTGTTTTGGAAATTTTGCACTCTATCATATTGTATTATGTTTTTTTTTATTTATATACTTTGTTATACGGTAATATTTATGTTATTATCAGTGAATCTATTTATAGCTAACATTTTTTGAGAGCAGGTATTATGATGGAAAAAGTTAGTAGGAATACTTCAAAAAAAACAAATCAAGAAAATGAATATGAACAACACAGGCTATTAAGGATTCATGCTAACAAGTGTAGAATGCAATCCTTGGGTATAAAGAGAATTGTTGCTTCCATGACAAGTTTAGTAGACAGCAAAAAAAATAAGAAAAAACCAAGGAAGGGTAAGTCTGTGAACAAGGAAGATCAAGATTATATTCCTTCCTCTGGCGATGAAGAAGAAAACATGAATATAGAAGAGGATGAATATGAAAAAGAGGATCACTTTGCAATACCAGTAAAGGTACTATATTAGTTACTCATAGTTACCAATTTTATACTAACATAGTCAATAGTTTATTATCTTCTTTAACTCATGTTTCAGGGTAAGCATTGCACAACAAAAGAAATGTCAAGAAAAGGGAAATTTATTCCACCAATAATGTCTGAGGCTAAGTTTTTGAATATGAATAAAAAACAACAACAAGCAATGGTAGGAGATGAAAAATTCAAATCACTTTCAAAAGCCATGAAAGTTGTTGAACAAGGTACTAGATTATATGAATTGCTTGAATAATCTTATGGCTTAATATTTAATTTATATCAAAGATGATATGTTATTCAATGCAGTCATCAGTAATCAGGATTGAATGTGAATCATGAAATCATTGGTTTAGATGAAGGTTGAAGCCTTTTTTTCACATTATGGTAATTGAGAAAAACAAACTTAATTCTTTATTTATTTTTTTTTTTTTTTATGATTACAAACTAGATATACAAGGGATTGAGAGAAATGCAGATTAGTTGAATGGCAATAATGAAGTTGAAACGAGTGAAGGTATGGTAGTGAAGCTCATTTGTTATCATCTAATAAATAAATTCATAACATTCTTGCTCTAATTATTTTGTACTTGTTTTTAGACTGAGATGAAAAAGTTAACAGAGGATAGAGACCAAGGGCATAATAACCACACTGATGAACAAATTATTGAGAAAGTACTTGGTAAAGATACTCATGGATATTTGCGTGCATATGGGCGAGGTAGAAGTATTACAAATCATTTTGGTGTTAAGCCATAAAAAATAAATCTTGCTCACGAGGTGATTGAAGTAAGAAAAACATCTGAGCAAGCAGTCCAAGAAGCTCGAAAGGAAGCTGAAGATGCTAGAAAAGAAGCAGAAAAGGCAAGAATGGATGTGAAGGTTGCCAAAAAGGAAGTCGAAGCAACAAGGAATGAGGTGGATCAAAAAATTTCTGCTAATAACAAATTATGGGAGAACAGACTCAGAAATATACTTCAAGGTTATGGTTTAGATGATTCTAAAAGTAATGATTCCAATAGTTCTACTGGTTCATCAAGTTGAGGTAAGTAAGTATGAACCTTTATATATATCCTTTATTTTTTTTTTATTTTTTTTTGAAAGAAATATCCTTTATATATATATATCCTTTATATATATATATATACATATATATATATATATAAATATATATATATATATATATATATATATATATATATATATATATATATATATATATATATATATATATATATATATATATATATATATATATATCAGATAATTAATTATCATAATCTTTATTATGATTAATATGATTCCATTTAGATAACTTGATAATTACTTCAAATTAGTTTTTTGTCGTCATACTATTTAGGAATTAGACTAGTACCTGATGGAAAATGTTCTTAAGTAGACAAATAATAATCATATAGACCAACTCTAGTGATTTATTGTTTAATATTCTAGTTTATCTTGATCACTTCTTTTTTTTTTGGCATTAAATTTCTGTTTTCGTATTTTTCTCTCTTAAAATTTTTTATTAGTGTTTCTTAGTAAATAGAAAGAATTTTGATAGGAGGTAATGAATAATTATGTAGTACACCGTTTCTTCTATCACAATTTTGCTTTACTGTACAATTATATGTCTAGTGTATATAACAATTTATTTATTTATTATTTAGAACACACAATTTATAGTAATGCCTAGTGTGTGTATATATATATGGAGTATTATTACATCTCTAGTTACGGACAAAAATGTGGTTTGTTGTGCTCTAAAAATATGTTAATGATACTGCACATGATTTATGTTTGTTAATGCTTATCTATTAATACCTTTTTTTCTGTTATTGTTGTAGGTAGAAAGAAGTTATGAACTGTATTGAATCTTACTACTGATCATGAAGCTAGAGATAAACATGAAGTTTTGGTTTTTTTTTTTTTTTTTTCAAATTAATTAATGTACCGAAGGAGGATTGAATTTAGCTTTTACTTCGCAAACATTTTTTTGTAAGCAAGTACTCATGTTGACATTACTTTATTTATTAATGAAATTTTATTGTTTTTATTGTATTGATTTATTTATTTATTTTGACGTAAGAAGCATGAATTACTCTACATGACAAATATAAATTACTATATATAGAACACGAATTACTCTAAATGATAAAGCTTTGCCACATTAATGGTTGAGGCACTGAGATCCTTAGCCACAGGTATATCCTAATTTCCACATTTGTACTTGTAGCAAAGTACTAATATTAGCCACGTAAAAAAACGTGGCAAAAAAATTGGTTTTGCCACAACATTGTTTTTCCCGTGGCCATAACCTAGCCACGGCCACTTGTGCCACGGGAGTTGTTCGATACAATTCCCGTGGCTAAATATCATTGCCACGGGAATTTCAAACTTGTGCCACACATAATTTTGTGGCAGAAGGGTCAATTTGTAGTAGTGAAAGGTGTTTGGTTTTATTATATATCTCAATATAAATTAAATTGTCACGGGTTTAAAAACTTTGAACCTATGGATCCGCTATTGACCAAATTTGAATAAGAAATTGTTTATTTGTTAGGATTATCGTGAATTAGAAATCACATTTATGAATTATTTGATAATTTTGATTGTATATTACTTTCAAAACAAAAATGAATATTTGAAGGTGAAGTCGTTATTGTAAATATGCTTTTTTTTCAATTTTTGGACTGTATAACTAAGAAATTTGGATTTCCAGGTTGTAAAACTTATAAATATTAAGCATAGTCCCTACAATTTCTTGTATGTTTAAAAGGTTTGTCCATTTATAGAATGTACGCCACCTTTAGTCCATCCCCCTAGGTGAAAAATCCTGGCTCCGCCACTGAGTAACCCACTTACTCACACAAGTCAATTTAGAGTAGTCTAAATCAAAAGTAAAGCTAGTATGAAGTGTTTTTAAAATTCCATTGTTTGGTTGACCTTGACTTTTATAGTGGATGATTAGCTTACTGCTTATTTAAATTTAAGGTTCAATTGATCCGGTCTTCCTCCGCATTTTGTGTATTTTGGATTAGGTTTTTTTTTTTTTTTTTTTTTTTTTTTTTTTTTTTTTTTAATTGAGAAAATGTATTTGAGTTATCTACTAGTATTTGCTACTGGATTATGAATTTATCATACAATTTTAGCCCAACATTTTACATAGAAAACTAAGACAAGGTTTTTTTTTTTTTTTTTTTTATTTGACATGACATTAAATTGTGGGATTTATCGGACCATTTACACTATAAAGATATATGAGTAACCCACATACTCACACAAGTAACTTTAGAGTAGTCTAAATCAGAAATAAAGCTAGTGTTAAAAGTGTTTTTAAAATTCCACAGTTTGGTTGACCTCGACTTTAATTTTATAGTGGATAATTAGCTTACTACTTATTAATTTATAGGGTTCAATTGATCCGGTCTTCCTCTGCATTCTGTGTATTTTGGGTTAGTTTTTTTTTTTCGAGAAAATGTATTTAAATAATTATCTAGTAGTATTTGTTATTGGATTATGAATTTATCATACAATTTAAGCCCAACGTTTCATATAGACAACTAAGACAAGGTTTTTTATTTGACATGACATTAAATTATGAGAGTTATCGGACCATTTACACTGTTAAGATATACGAGTAACCCACATTTGGACATTATATGAGTTGAGAATCTTGATATAAGCTACATACTTGATCAAAAAAATGCTTAGAATTTGCCCATCAAAACATTTCTTTAGAATTTAGTTTATTTTCTTGCTACTCATCTTAATTATTATTTTTTTCCGACTTGGTCATTTTTTTTAAAGGTCACGTGAGAGGTCAATGATGGGGGAAAACTAGGTCGTTGACTAATCCTCCCTAGCTAAGCCAAACAAAATTTATAATCACTTAACAAACCTAAATACAAGTATAAAGGTAAGTCAAGGGTCAAACCACTAGGAACGGTTATATTCAAGTATTTCCAATTAATGTCTAAGCTATGTTGAAGTCAAAGGTGAAGAATATAGTAACCAAGACTAAACAACTAACAAAACAAAGAATCAAACAAATAAAATACTAGGGAATGAGCATCAACAAGTAATCATGACAATTGCAACAACTTGGGAAGAACATGTCAATCAATGGTTATGAAGACTAATGATAAGAGCTATCAATTGGAATCAAAGAGCTATCTCCTAATCGTTAAGCTAGTGGAATATACGAATAACAAATTAGGAGAATCACAATCCAAACCAATCGACAATTGCATTTCCTAAATCAATGGTCCGTATCATTAGAAATTTAGCATAATTATCAAGGCCTAATATAATCAAACTACACAAATGCAAACTTACATTAGTCACTTTAATCTCGACAATCAATCAACATAATTCCCAAGTTAATCACAATCAATCAATCATACCGGTTTCACCCAATCCCTAGCCAAACAACTACTCAAGAATCATCATCTAATCAACAAGCAACTAAGAAATCAAGAACCAACAAATTTGAATAACAATTACCCTAATCAAGAATCAAACATCAAAATTAAATTAAACAAACATGAAACTAAACAAGCAATAAAATGAGATAGAGTTAGAAATGCTAATTGATAATAGCAGAGAAGATCTTCAATACAATTATCACCACTGTGTCATCAATCTCTCAAATCACTATTGAAATCTCCCACTCTCTCTCTCTCTCTCTAAATCTACTCCCAAACTAACCCTCACTACTACAAAAATTCTCAAAGAGACCGTAAATAAGAGACCGTTTAAGTAGATAACCGGTCTCTTTGTTTCAAGAGACCCAATATTACAAATAACCGGTCTCTTTGGTATAGTCGTCTTAAGAGGTAAATATTAAACAAAGACCTTTTAATATAGATAACAGGTCTCTCTTATAATTTTTTAATTTTTAATTCAAAAAGGAGAGACCTGTGTTAGTACATAATAGGTCTCTCTTGAATTTTTTTATTTTAAATTTAAAAAAGAGAGACCTGTGTTAGTATATAACCGGTCTCTCATTATTTTTGTAAAAAAAAATTGAAAAACTTATTTAATAGAAACTCGTGACAACTGACAACTTAATTAATTGGTTTCCCTAATTTTATATATAAAAAGGAAATGAAACCCTAAGTCTCTAATAATTCACGAACCTCATCAGTCTTCATCCCGCTGCGGCGCCGCTTCATCTCCTTCTCTCACTCCCCTCTTTCTCCAACTTTTCAACAGACGAATTAACAACCACCACCACCATGATCTACCTCCTCCTAATCTCTCTTCTCACCCAATTTATATCCGACCAAGTCAAATGAATATAATGACCCGCATTCACCTCTATCAAATCCGCCATAACCTTGTTCACTTGATTAAGAATCTCCGGGTTTTTTTTATTGTTTAGATTTTTAGAAAATTTACTAATTTTGGGTTGTATAGAGGAATTCCACCTTGCCGCAGACACTAACAATTGCAATTCCACTGCAAGAATCCGCGTTGATTGTAGATCTATTGTTTGATTTTGCTTTTGTTTAGCGGGCGTTCATCGTTTAATGGTAAGTTATTTTGGTTTAATGATTTTTTTTTATTAACTTGCGTCTGGAATAATTTTGACTCTCAACTAAGGAGTATCAACATATTTTCTGGATTTGTTGAACAATATGGTTCTCCATCTTTTATGTCTTTGATTTTCATCTTCTTTATATATTCAAAGAATATTCAATCCATCTCCAAAAAAAAAAAAAAAAAAAAAAAAGAATATTCAAGAAATCTTGTGCTTTAGTGAGTTAATCTTTTACTAACGTTATATATCAGTTAACCTTTTATGGATTTGTTAAACAGTTGATGCTTTAGTGAGTTAATTTTTTACTCACTAGTTATATATTTGTTCAATTTTTCAGTTAAGTTTTCTAAATAATCTCAATTATATATAATTTATTAATTATGTGGTTTTTGCTTTCACAGATGTTGTTTTCACAAGGAAGGAGTATTTCAGCTACATTTTTTGTTGATGTAATTATTTTTGTATTGTAGATTACAATCATTTGTATACGAAGTACATTATTTATTGTGGAATTTCAAGTTTTTTTTTGTACTTTGATACTTTCAATTTTACACCATTTTTTTTAAATATAGCACATATTGTAATTTTAATTTTAATTTAAAAAATCAAATTAAATACGTTTATTTTTTTTATTTAAAATGAGACTATAGAGACCGGTTAAGCTGAAAAAGCGGTCTCAATTTTCGTAAAAGTAGACTACCTAATTAAGATAGGCGGTCTTAATTTTCTGAAAAGAGAGACCGCTTTTCTTATAAAAGCAGTCTCAACTTTCTCAAAATTGAGACCGCTTATCTTTAATAGGCAGTCTCAACTTTCACATTCTAGAGACTGCCTCTAACAAGCAGTCTCTTTGCCAAAGAGACCGCTGCGCTAGAGACCGCCTCTAAGGCAGTCTCTTTGGTTAAATTGAACTGGTCTCTTTGGCCAATTTTGTAGTAGTGCCTAAAACTAGAGAGAGAAACTCTCAACTAAGCTAAAATTATATATGATGAAAATAATGTCTTCAAGCTTCCCCAATAATCAGTTTAAAATAGGAATTTATAAGAGGCGCGAAAACAAAAACGAGCGAAACCGGAAACCCGAGGTGGCACGCCCTCGCTTGCGCTCTGCTAGGATCCTTCAAGTTTTCGTATCTTCGTGCTCTTGCAAATGAGTCTTCATGAGAGCAAGCTATACTTGAGAGTGCAAGAGCTAGAACTTGGAGTATCCCACTTTCTTGCATCTTGAGCTTTCCGAATGCTATAAGCTTGCCCCAAATGAATCTTCCAACTTAGTAGGCCACCAATATCAAGACCCGAACCTCGTATAATACCTACAACCACAAAAAGAGAGCAAATAAAGGAGAAAACACTAGAAAAACCATATAAACACAAAATGAGAGAGAAAAAGGGAAATAAAGAAAAAATGTATGAAACTAAGCATTTATTATTGAATAAATCCGTGAAAAGAAGGTAAAAACAACCTAAAAACTCATCAAATGAGTTCCCTAAATGGCATTCATCAGGCAACGTCGGAGAAAAAAGTCAATTATTGCCGGATTCCGATCTCAAGGTCCCCCCAAACAACAAAATAAACTTATAAGGTCCTTTTAGACCACTTTAAACATATAAGGTCCGTCCAGACAAAATAGTGAGCATATATGTCCCTTCTAGACAAATTTTCCTATATTTATACTTTTTCGTCTTTATAATTTGTTTTCTTGATATGATTTATTCTCTTGTTCTTCGTCTTTATTATTTATTTTCCTGATTTGGTTTAATTCTTGTTTTCTTCATCTTTATTTTTTATTTTCTGATTTGATTTTTTTCCTTGTTCTTCGTCTATATTATTTTTTTCCTAGTTTGGTTAATTTTCATGTTTTTCATCTTTATTATTTCATTCCTAATTTGGTTTATTTTCTTGTTATTTTACAAAGTTGTAAAGTCACAAACAATATATGGATTATGTGGTTAAAGTCATAAGGTACCAGTAATAATTTAATACTAAAACAAACACCGGGAGTGATACGTATCACATCTTGGTGTTGTATTTCCTTCAAAAACCCCCCTTCCCTTTTATCCAATTAATATATGGATTATGTGGTTAAAGTCATAAGGTACCAGTAATAATTTAATACTAAAACAAACACCGGGAGTGATACGTATCACATCTTGGTTTTGTATTTCCTTCAAAAACTCCCCTTCCCTTTTATCCATTTTTTTTTGGTTAATAATTGATTCTATAATAATTTATTTCAAAATCTTTGATATTATCTTTATGACAAATACATTCCATTTTATTTGGTGTTCATAATTTTTCTATACACATTCCCATAAATAATTATTCCAACTCCTTTTTAAATTATTATTTAAATGGAGTATTGTTAGATTTTACCCAAAAAAAAAATGTTATAATGAAATTGATTCATATAATTGATGATAAAGAAATTAATTTAGAACATCAATTAAAAATTTTATTTTTCAAATGCCTCTAGAAAATATTTTATTTCAATTTTAGTATAACAGTATTTTCAAATTAATTACAATTTTGTTTCTAAAATTTTACTACTTCGTACATATTATCACAAATTCAGGATTTATAGAGTGCATTATAACTATAAAATAAATGTTGTGTTTGACAATTATATCATATGTCTAATTCTAGGGAAATGTAAAATATCAATTTTTAATTTTTGTAAAATATATATATAGAGGAAGGCTCGTATAAGAACCCTCCTCTATATAAGAATCCAATCTTATATAAGAATCCATCTCAATCGTTCAATGATTTTGATCTAACCATCTAAAATACCCCTTTAGTAATGACATTTTTGTAATTTTAATAACTTTTTTTTCAATCTTTAAACAAAAGAAAACCCTAAATCTCTCTCCTTAGCATTTTCTCTCTCCTCAGCATTTTCTCTCTCCTCGGCATTTTCTCTGTTCTATCTCCTCTACCTCAAGGAACTTGGTAAGTTTATTTAATTTTATTTTTTTTGCCTTTTTTTTTTGCCATTTTAAGTTCGATTGTTTTGATTTTTGGTTCGATTTTGTTGATTTTTTTTTTGGCGATTGAAAGTTTGTTTTTTTGTTTTTTTTTTCGATTTTTAAGAATATATTTTTCGAATTTCCAGTTTTTTTTTTTTTCGATTTTTTATTTTCAAGTTGTTTTTTCGATTCTTTTTTTTTTTATTTTCCAGTTTTTTTTTGTCGATTTTCCATTTTTTTTTCGATGTCTTATTTTCAATTTTTTTTACGATTTTCCATTTTTTTATTCTATTTTTCAGTTTTTTTTTTATTTTCCAGTTTTTTTTTTTGTCGATTTTCCATTTTTTTCGATTTCTTATTTTCAATTTTTTTTTTACGATTTTCCATTTTTTTTTCTATTTTCCAGTTTTTTTTTGTCGATTTTCCATTTTTTTTTTGATTTTTTATTTTCAAGTTTTTTTTTTATTTTCCAGTTTTTTTTTTTTTTTTTTTTTTTTTTTTTTTTTTGTTGATTTTCTATTTTTTTCGATTTCTTATTTTCAAATTTTTTTTTTCGATTTTCCATTTTGTTTTTCGATTTTTATTTTCAAGTTTTTTTTTTCCAGTTTTTTTTTCGATTTCAATTTTTTTCTCTGTTTTTTCCCTAATTTTTTTCGCTTTTTTTTTATGTTTCTAGTTTTCATTTTCAATTTTTTTTTCCAAATTTTTTTTTCTTGCTTGAGTTTTTCTATTATTGGATTTTAATTTCAAATTGTTTTTTTTTTACTATAATAGAAAACTTTAGAACATAAGGGAAAACTTTAGAACATAATAGAAATACTTTAGAACGTATGGATAGAAAATGTTAGAACATAATAGAAATACTTTAGAACATAAGGGAAAACTTTAGAACATAAGTAAAAAATATAATAAAACATAATAGAAAAGTTTAGAACATATGGGAAAACTTTAAAACATAATAAAATACTTTAGAACATATGGGAAAACTTTAGAACATAATAGAAACATTATAACATAATAGAAAACTTAAGAACATTAGGGAAAAATCTAATAGAACATAATAGAAAACTTTAGAACATAATAAAGGAAAACCTTAGAACATAGTAGAATACTTTATAACATAATAGAAAATCTTAGAACATAATATAAATACTTTAGAACATAAGGGAAAACTTTAGAACATAAGGGGAAAATATAATAGAACATAATAGAAAACTTTTGAACATAATAGCAAACTTTATAGCATAATAGAAATACTTTAGAACATAATAGAAAATCTTATAACATAAAAGAAATACTTTAGAACATAAGGGAACACTTTAGAACATAAGGGAAAAATAATACATAAACTTTAATTACCTTTTTCTTTTATAAGTAATTTCAGATTGTTTTTTTTACTACAATTTGTATTTATGATAATTAGGTTTTGGCATATTCATGGATTTAGATGATGTTCAAGATAATTCTCCTTCTTCCGCTGTTACTCATTCAGGTAATTTTCATTGTTTTAATACGTTAATTTCAATTTATTTACATGTTCTAAAGTTTACTTAGTTGTATATTTTAAAGTAATTTTGTGAATTTGTGGATTATGTTTAAAAGTTGTTTTAATGTTCTAGAGTAATTCATTATGTTATAAACTTTTCCACTTTATTCTATTTTAATTTAGTTACATGTTCTAAACTTTACTTACATGTTCTAAACTTTAAACTTTACTTACATGTTTTAAAGTAATTTTGTAAATTTGTTGATTATGTTCAAAATTTGTTTAATATTCAAAAAATTTTCTAGTTATGTTCTAAATTAATTCTTTATTTTCTAAATTTTTTCACTTTATTCTAAATTTTATTATGTATGTTATAAAGTAATTTACTATGTTCTAAACTTTTTTCATTATGTTCTAAAGTTTTCTATGTATGTTTCTCTTTCTCTTTATGTTCTAGAGTTTATTCTTAATGTTCCAATATTTTCTTCATATTTAATGACTTTTATTGTAAGTTCTAAATTTTTTTTCTTTTTATGTTCTAATGCAGTTGGTGTTATTTATCATACTCCTGAGGTTGTTGGATCATTTAGCCCTGGTGGTACCACTAAGGAATGGATTCCAAGTGTTCCCAAAGAGTTAAAACCTCGTTTGGGGATGATATTCAAATATCCCGAAGAGGGTCTTAGTTTTTATAAAGCATATGCAAATGCCGCTGGGTTTACTTCTAGGAAATCTACTACTACAAGGAAGAAGAATAACAAAGATATAATTGCTTTTCAATATGGAGTTTGTAATAAGGAAGGTTTCAAGGCAACAAAAAAACCTATTGCTTAACAAACCGTTAATAAAGAAGGAAAAGTTCGTATTACTAGAAAACGTTTAGTCACTCGTGTATGATGCAATGCTCACATATGTATGAGATATGATGCAGGAAAGTATGTTGTTAGTCAATTCAAAGAAGAACATAATCATTGTTTATATACTCCAAGTTGTGCAAAATTTCAAAAGGATAATAGAAAAATGCATATTATGCATAAGAAGTTGATTGTTGATAATTCAAAGGTGATTTATTTTTATGTGCCAAATATTGTTTTCTTTGTTCTAAAGTTGATCTTTAATCATAGTAATTTTTTTTTCTCTTTGTTTTTGTACACAGGTAAATGTTGGTCCTGTGAGGTCTTATACAATGATGAAAGAATTTATTAGCTGGATATTGCTGGATCAGATGCCCAAATGTTTGTGGATAACTTTCAAAATAAGAAATTGCTTTGGAGTGCCTTTTTTTTACTATGATGTTGATGAAGAAGGTAGACTTTGTAGAGCTTTATAGGCTGATCCTATTTTGTCGAAAAAATTATGCACTTTTTGGTGATATGGTTTCTTTTGATACAACGTTCCAAACAAACAGGTGATGTTCTAAATGTAGATTTTTTATGTTCCTAAATTAATATCTATCATGTTTTGATGTTCTAAACATATATTTCTTATGTTCTAAATTATGTATGTCTTATGTTCTAGACATATATTGCTAATGTTCTAAACATATATTGCTGATATACTAAACATAGATGCCTTGTGTTCTAAAATATTGGCAAGTTTAATAATTAAATTAAATTTCTATGCTCTAAAGTTTATCCTTAATGTTCTAAAGTATACCTTTATGCTTCACAATTTACCTTTATGTTCTAAAGTTTATCCTTAATGTTCTAAAGTATACCTTTATGCTACACAATTTGCCTTTATGTTCTAAAGTTAATCCATATGTTCTAATATTTTCAGCATATATAATTTTTGTATGTTACAGATATAATATGATCTTTGGTCCATTTACTGGAGTTGATCATCATAAGAAATGTGTTACTTTTGCGGCTTCTTTTGTAACTCATGAAGATATATCATCTTTCGAATGGGTTTTCAAAACTTTTCTTAAATCAATGGGAAATAACGAGCCTGTGTGTTTGATTACCGATCAAGACCCTGCAATGAAAGTTGTTGTTCGTAATGTTTTTCAAACTACAGAACATAGGTTTTGTATGTGGCATATTATGAAAAAGGTGCTTGAAAAAGTAGGTCGGGAAATTACTCAAGAAACTGATTTTTTGAAAAAACTTTGTGCATGTGTTTGGCATTTAGAGATTGAGCCAGCAGAATTTGAAGAAAAGTGGAACAAAGTTATTTCAGAATTCAATTTGAACGACCATGAGTGGTTGCCACACATGTTCAACATACATGATATGTGGATTCCAGCGTATTTCAGAGATTTATTTTTAGGTGGCATCATGAGGACAACATCTAGATCCGAAAGTGAAAATAATTTTTTCACTATGTTCACAAATCCCCATCTCACTTTGATTGAGTTTTACATGAGGTAATATGTAAATGTCTAAATATGTTCTAATTTTAACCTTTATGTTCAAAAGTTTTTCTTTAATGCTTTAAATTTTTTTTTTTTTTTGTTTTATAGTTTTACCATATTTTTCAAATCTATTTTATTTTATAGTTTTAGGAAATAGCACATGGAAAAAATATTATTTTTAGAAATTTTTAAAACATAATAGAAACCTTAGAACATAATAGAAAACTTTAGAACATAAGGGGAAAATATAATAGAACATAGTAGAAAACTTTAGAACATAATAGAAAACTTTAGAACATAAGGGAAAACTTTAAAACATATGGGAAAACTTTAGAACATAATAAGAATAACTTTTTTTCAACTCTCTTTAATGCTTTAAAGTTTTTATTTTTTTTAATTTTATAGTTTTACCATTTTTTTCAACTCTCTTTTATTTTATAAATTTTGTCTTACATGTTTTAAAGTTTTAGTTTAATGTTTTAATAGTATTTAGATCATGTGTATTATTTTAATATGTTCTAATGTAATTCACTTTATGTTCTAAAGTTATTTTCTATGTTCTAAAGTTAATTTTTATTTTCTATAGGTTTGAATGTGCATTGGATGCTCAAAGGCACACTAAAAAAAAATGGATAATGATTCAAAGAATAAGCGTCCAGAGTGTAAGACTCCAATTCCTTTAGAAAAAGATGCTTCTGAGTTGTTTACAACAAATTTTTTTTATGATTTTCAATATGAGCTTGAAATTGGATGTTTTAATTGTGGTGTTGAGGAGATGAAGAAGGACAATGAGATTTACATTTTTAAATTAAGGGAAGGATCTAAGAGGAGGGCTTTTGATGTTGTATTTGATCCAACTACCTTAGATACCAAGTGTTTTTGTAAAAAATTTGAACGTGATGGTGTGCCTTGTAGGCATATGATTTGTGTGTGGAAAGCAAGGATGTTAGAAAAAATTCCCAAGACTTACGTTTTAAATAGATGGTGTACAATGGCTTATAAGAAGCCCATTTTTTATTTAGAGGGTAATGTTTTAAAGGAATGTCTTAATGCAGTAGATAAAAAGATGCTATTAAATGATTTGTGGTGTGAAATTCATGCTTGTGTGAGTTTAGTGCAAAACAATGAAGATGATCTAAGTGATTTTGTCAAAAAACTTCGAGCCATGAGAATAGATTTGGAACAGAAGAAATCAACAAATGGAAGCAACAATTTTTGTAGCAAAGTTAAAGACATTGAAATGCTTATTGGAGCTAGTTTACCTTCTGAAGTTTTGATCAAAGCTCCAAATATTTCAAAAAACAAAGGTACAGGGGTTCATGTTCCAAATGATACCCATATTCCAAATGATACGCATGTTCCAAATAGTGACAAGAGAATGAAGAGTGACAGTGAAAAAGCTGTTGAACAAAGTCAAAAGAAGAAAAGATTATGTAGAGCATGTGGAGAGCTTGGTCATCATGATAGTCGTAATTGTCCAGGGAAAGTCAAGTGATATTGTAAGTAAACATTTTTTTTCTTATGTTCTAATTAGTAATAAATTAAAATTATTACTAATTAGAACATAAGAAAAAAATGCATCAAGTATGTTTGAATTTAAATTTAATACTTTGAATTTTTAATTTAAACATTTTGTATATGTTTTAGAATGCATCAAATATGTTCTAAAATTTATAATGTGTTTATGTTCTAATTATTATTTTTTTTTCAGGTTGACTATGCTATTCGTACAACCGCATGAGACATTTTATTTTTAGGAAATAGCACAAAAAACAATTTGTGTAAATTTTTTTTTATATATTTTTTATTATTTTGAGAACATAATGACATATTATTTTTTGTCCAATTATTCTCTATATTCTTATGTTTACAATTATAATATAACATGATTTTATTATAACATAAGGAAAAAATATAATAGAACATAATAGAAAACTTTAGAACATAATAGAAATACTTTAGAACATATGGATAGAAAATGTTAGAACATAACAGAAATAATTTAGAACATAATAGAAAACTTTAGAACATATGGGAAAACTTTAGAACATAATAGAAATACTTTAGAGCATATGGGAAAACTTTTGAACATAAGGAAAAAATATAATAGAACATAATAGAAATTTTTAGAACATAATAGAAACATTAGAACATAATAGAAAACTTTAGAATATAAGGGAAAAATATAATAAAACATAATATAAAACTTTAGAACATAAGGAAAAACTTTAGAACATATTATATAAATAATTTGAGTTTTAAACTTAATACTTTATGTTTTAAAATGCATCAAATATGTTCTAAAATTTATAATGTGTTTATGTTCTAATTATTAATTTTTTTTTCAGGTTGACTATGCTATTCGTACAACCGCAGGGACATTTTATTTTTAAGAAATAGCACATGGAAAAAATTTTGTGTAAATTTTTCTTTTATACATTTTTTTATTATTTTGAGAACATAATGGCATATTTTTTTTGTCCAATTATTCTCTATATTCTTATGTTTACAATTATAATATGACATGATTATATTATAACTCTTATTCTTTTATTAACATAATTTTTAGCAATATTATAATATGAGAATGGGGTTGGATGAGTATGAGATAACAGAATATTTTTGGCAATATTATAATTAGAACATTGACATATAATTAAAACAAAGACATGTAATTTAGAACATAATTAGAAATACTTTATAACATTGACATGTGATTTAGAACTAAATTAGAACTACTTTAGAATATTTTTTGAAATACTTTAGAACATTGACATGTAATTTAGAATATAATGGTAAGATAATTAGAACATACATAACATTCAGTAGAGAAAAAAAATCTACTCTTCTTGTCTACACCACGCCTTTTGTTTTCACAATTTAATATGAAAGCATAAGCATCTGCAATGTTGTTGAACATGTGACTACATCCTGAAAGACTATCCATCTCATCTCTCCTAATCACCATTGCCGCTTTGTCAGCATACAAAAGTTCCCTAAAATGAGAACAAAAACTACATTAAATCAAAACAGCATTTTGAACATAAACAAAATACTTTAAAACATAAGGACATAATTTTAAACATAAGCATAGTGCTTTAGAACTAAATTTTAGAACATGACCAGAAATATTTTAGAACATAAACTATATTAATCAAAACATAATTTTGAACATTAGCATAATAGTTTAGAACATAAGCACGTAATTTTGAACATAAACATACAACTTTAGAACATAAGCATAGTACTTTAGAACATAAACTTGTAACATTTAGAACATTTACTTAGGAAAAATATAACCATCAAAATTGAATTTGATTAGAAAACGAAGATGGGAATTTCAAACATGTATTTTAAAACATAAGTTTCTACCTTAGAAGATAAATACAATATTTAGAACATAAATATATATATTTTATGACATAATCAAATACTTTTATTATAAGCATATAAATATAGATGGATGAAATCTTACGCGTTATCTCCTTGAGCAAAAGCATACTCAGCTATCATTTTATGATCTACATTCACTACCACAAAAACTAGAATAAGTAACACACAATACACAACTGTCAAGTTGCATAGGCGATCTCTAGAATTATATAGAGCGCCTATGTAAGATAAGCGCTTTGTATGTTGAACCTATAGAGCGCCTGTCAAAGTTAACCGCTCTACATGATATATCAAAATTTTACATCATACAATATAGAGCGCCTCTCTTAGCTAACCGTTCTATAATATTATAATAATATAAAAAAATTAAAAAATAAAACAAAAACAAAAAGAAAAGCATATACTAGTACGCAGTTATGCACTAACCTAATAACCCTAACTCATTTCCTATCAAGAGCTACCCGTCACCTTCTTTTTTCTTCATTCCCCATCTCTCTCCTCCTTCCCTCTCTTCTAACTTCATCCCTCATCCTACCATGTTCTGCAGCCATCACCACCTCCATTGGCTCCAACCCGCAATAGATCAAAGCCAACCCAGCCGTTCACCACCATGGAAGCCCTTTAAATCACCCCCAAAAACCCTTCGACCATGGAGTCTTATAGCGTGCGCGTTGTCGCGGTTTGTCCGCAGTGGGTTGAACTGATTCTTTCCACGAATTGCCACCATTGACCGAGCCAGGCCTGAATCTGTGTTTGAATTTCAAATTTCAAATGTTGCTGTAAAACGAATTGAGAAGTCTAAAGACGCAAAAAGGCATATGAAGATTAATCTCATTTTTGTTTGAATTTTCATGTTCTAATTCGATTTTTTGTTTCAAACTTGCAATGTTCGAATTCGTTTTTTTTTTTTTTTAATGTTACAAAGTGATTGATATGATTTTTTTGGGTTTTTTGTTTACATTTTAAAATTTCATTTTACTTCTCAATTATTATTAGATTTGTGGGTGTTTGATGCGATTACTTTGTGGTTGTTTATTAATCATGTTATAATTGTCTGATTTTTCATCTTTTATCAATCACTTTTCATGTTTTAATTTCCGATTTTTGCAATTTTCGATTGATCTAAAATTAGATTTTTTTTTTCTAATTTAAATTTCTGATATTCGTTTTAATTCTCAAATATTATTTTTTAATCTCAAATTTCTGATTTTCACTTTAGATTTGGTTTGATTTTTATTTTTCTAATTATATTGGAGTAATAACAATAACAATAAATATGTAACGTATTTTTTGGCATTGTTGGCTCCTGTTGTAGTGTAGAAGGTAGATTTGTGGGTGCAGTGGTTGATTCGGGGGCGTAGGTGAACAGTGGGTTTCGGCTGTTGTGATTGCAGTGGTGGTTGTCTGAAATGTTGTTGAAAACATTAGAACGCGAGTAGAGGTGTTGCAAAGGAGGTGGTTGTATCGCCGTTTGTTGTGGTGGGGTGCTTGGAAGGTGTTGACGGCAATGGTGGTTGTCTAAACTTGTACTATTGTAATTTTTTTCCTCAATTAGTCATTGTAATTGAAATACTAGTAATCTTGTGCATATTTTTTTTTTGAGGGCAATCTTGTATATAATTTTTCTAATTAATAAATTGTTATTATTTGATTCATTATGGTGTTTTATTAATTATGTAAGAATTATTATTATTATTATTATTATTATTATTATTATTATTATTATTTTATTATTGATAAATAATAATAATAATAATAATTTTTTTAAAAAAAAATAATTGAGGAAAAGAGATCGCCTATCTATGATAGGCGTTCTCTTTTTACATATTTATTGAGTGCCTATCCTCAGATCACGACTCTCTTTTCCTTGTTTTTGATATATTTTACACATGGAATAGAGAGTTGTTGTCTTAGATAGGCGCTCTCTATTCTATTAGATATAGATCGCCTCAAACAGGCGTACTGTAGACCTTATAGGGCACCCCCTCTGGGAAGCGCCTTAGAGGCGCTCTATATACCCTCTTTTAGGCGATGTGTATTCCTCTTTTTGTAGTAGTGATTGTTGAAGAGTTTTTCATGATTAACCATAAAAGGCGAACGCAAGTACATTGGAAGCTTATCCTTTCCTCTTTTTTTCCTTGTTTCTTCTTCTTCTTCTTCTTCTTCTTCTTCTTCTTCTTCTTCTTCTTCTTCTTCTTGCTTCCTATTCAATTGAATTAAAAAAAAAAAAACAATCAACAACTAAAATCAAATAATAATCAGACAACCGCCATAGCCTAAATCTAATTACCGTTGCTTATTCTCTTTGTTGTTCTTTTCTTCAACATGCTTCTTCTTTTCTTTTTTGGTTTTGTTGTCCTCTTCTTCTTCATTCAATGTAGGTGGATGATCTAGATTAAAAAAAATTTAGAACATTAAAAGAACTTTTGACATAATAAATATTATAAATTTCCAATATACATATAACAAAAATAAAGTTAAAATAAGTCAAACTTACCAACTATTGGTGAGGGCGTCAACAAATTGAAGCTTGGAGGTGAAATATCTTTATGCATCTTTTTTTGGAGGAATTGGTGTCTTTGGTGTGTCGTCATTCCTTTTCGTTTTCTTCTTTGTTGTACGCTAGAAAATTTTAAGCTTATTCTTTTGTCTAAACAAAATCAAAATTACTTTTAAAACATGGGCAAGTAATTTAGAACATAATTAGAAAAACTTTAGAACATAAACATAAATACTTTGGAACATATTTGAAATACTAATAACAAACCCAAATCAAAACCAATATATATAACTAGAAAACACAAACCATTAATCCTATATTAAAGTTTTACCAAATCGTCCAACATATGTTCTAAACCAAAACCAATGTATTAAATATTCCTATTATTAAGTTACATTGATTACCCTTTTTTTGCTTCAAATTTCTTTTTTTCCTCTTTTTCTCCTTCCTTCTCCTTTTGCCTTTCTCCTTCTTGCTCCTCTTGTCTTTCTCCTTCCTTCGCATCTTGCCTTTCTTCTTGATTATTCTTTTGTCTTTGTTCTTGCTTTTCTTTTTGTTCTTGAAAATATAAAGGAAAACTTTAAAACATAAGGGAAAAATAAAATTGAACATAATAGAAAACTTTAGAACATATTAGAAATACTTTAGAACATATTAGAAATACTTTAGAACATAATAGAAAATACTTTATAATCAAAAGTACTTTAAAAGATTGACATGTTCTATAAATAATTTCAAACATATATTATAATATTTAGAATATAATAGAGAACTTTATGTCATAATTGGAATACTTTAGAACATAAGGGAAAACTTTAGAACATAAAGAAAAAATATAATAGATCATAATAGAAAACTTTAGAACATAATAGAAAATCTTAGAACATAATAAAAATACTTTAGAACATAAGGGAAAACTTAAGAACATAAGGGAAAAATATAATAGAGCATAATAGAAAACTTTAGTTTAGAACATAATAGAAATAATTTAGATCATAACCTTTTGCCAAATCTCCTTCTTGCTCCTCTTGTCTTTCTCCTTCCTTCGACTCTTGTATTTCTTCTTTATTATCCTCTCGTTCTTGATCTTGCTTCTCTTCTTGTTCTAGAAAACATAATTATAAAACACAATATTAGATTATAATTGTATCATAAGAATTTGAGTTGGAACATTAACATAAACTTTAGAACATAAAGTGCAAACTTTAGAACATATAGCTTAAACTTTAGAATATATAGCGTAAACTTTAGAACATAAGCATATACAAATATTGTATTTCATTTTTTTTTAGTACTTTTCCTTTTTAAAATACTTTAGAACATAAGGGAAAACTTTAGAACATAAGGGGAAAATATAATAGAGCATAATAGAAAACTTTAGTTTAGAATATAATAGAAATACTTTAGATCATAACCTTTTGCCAAATCTCCTTCTTGCTCCTCTTCTCTTTCTCCTTCCTTCTCCTTTTAGCTTTCCCCTTCCTTTGCCTCTTGTCTTTCTTTTTGATTATCCTCTTGTCCTTGGTCTTGCTTCTCTTCTTTATCTTGAAAACATAATTATAAAACACAACATAGAATATAATTGTATCATAAGAATTTGAGTTGGAACATTAACATAAAGTGCAAACTTTAGTACATATAGCTTAAACTTTAAAACATATAGCGTAAACTTTAGAACATAAGCATATAAAAATATTCTATTTCATTTTTTTTTAGTACTTTTCCTTTTTAAAATCAATTAATTAAAAGAACATTAATAAGAAATGAGTTTGAAAATAATTGGAAATTATCAATTATAGGTGAAGAGATACTATCATCTATCTTTTCATTGATATTTCTCTCATCGTTGTTCTTTTCTCTTTCTCCTTCATTTGATGGAAAATCTTCATAATAATTACAAAACACAATTTTAGAACTTAACTATATCATAAAGATTTGAGTTGGAATATAAACACTTGATTTAAGAGCATAATTTAGAACATAGGTATAATTTAGAAATTAAACATGTAATTACCATGTCCCAATGACTTTGGTGACTTTTCAACATTAAATTTTTTCCATGCAATGTTCATCAACATATCCAATTCTTCTATGAATGTCGGTTCATCGAAGAAATGTTCATCTTGACTAAGTATGGAAGGACTTTTTGTCTGTTGCTTTTCTTCTTCTTGATTTACCAATGGCTATATATAAGAATACATAAGTTAGAATCCAATAAGACATTTATATATGTTGAACTATTATAAATATAAAAATTACACTTTAGAACATAGGCTAGAAATAGTTTAGAACATGATTATTATACCTTTGTGGTATACTTGCACCAAATGTTGTCTATAAGATGATGCATTTTCCCCGTTGTTTCTTCCTCAACAAAGATATTCTTTGCTTGTTCCAACATGCTATACATCTCTTTTACATTCGATGCAAGACTTTTTGCCAAATCTCCAAATTTGCTTAAAAAACCCTAATAATTTAGAACATAAAATAATGAATATTTAAAATATTATAGAAATAAGTAAATAAATTAATAAAAAAATATTAAAACATTATACCATCATATCATTTGGAGACGTGATAGAATCACATGTCATTGATTGGTTTTCCACAACTTTCTCTTTTCCTTTGTCTTTCCCTTGCTTTTTTATTACTTTCTTCTCCCCTTATTTTTCTCTCATTGTAAAGGGTTGCTCTTTCTTCTTGCCTTTGTCATTCTCTTGCCTTTTTTCCAATCCCTTTTTAAATATACATTATAAATTTTAGAATACATGCATAAATATATTGTATAGATAAATATAAAACGATAATAAACTTTAGAACATATATTACAAAGTTTAGAACATATAGTATAAACTTTAGAACATAAGCATATACAAATCATACCGCATTCAATTTTATTCTTTCTAGTACTTTTCCTTTTCCAAATCCTAGGTCTTTCTCAGACTTCAATCTTGTATGAAACCTTTCTTGGTTCCACAATGATATTAATGGAACTTGGCGTGGTATCTCTAACCCCTTCCTTTAATTTGTACCCGATCAAAATAGGATACCTAAAAGAACATCATTAGAAATACTTTAGAACATTGATATGTAAAGTAGAACATAGATATATAATTTAGAACATCATTAGAACTTACCATAAGAAAGATTAAAGGACCCGTAAAGAAAGATTCTCCATCTAGCCATTTCTTAGTAGTTTCCATCAAGTGCTCCTTAACAAATTTGCACCAATTCAACTTAACTATATTCTTTGTATCCTTGCAGCTATACAAAAACTTAATGTATAGTTGCTTGTTATTAGTTGAACGGATGCAACTATTAACCACACAAACCAAAAAATTCCAAATGAATTCATCCGAAACTTGTTTTTGTTCTTTATCTACCTCCTTCACCTTTTGAATCCTACTAATCAATTGTGCATTTGTTAGAGCACCCTGTAAGTAATTTAGAACATGGATAGATAATTTAGAACATAATAAAAAATACTTTAGAACATAATTAAAAATACTTTAGAACATAATCAGAATAACTTTAGAACATAAGCAAAAAAACTTTAGAACATAATCAGAATAACTTTAGAACATAAGCAAAAATACTTTAGAACATAAGCAGAAATACTTTGGAACATAATCAAAAATACTTTAGAACATAATGAAAAACTTTAGAACATAATAGAAATACTTTAGAACATAATAGAAAATACTTTATAATCAAAAGTACTTTAAAAGATTGACATGTAATATAAATAATTTCAAACATAATAGAAAATCATAGAACATAATAGAAATACTTTAGAACATAAGGGAAAACTTTAGAACAAAAGGAAAAAATATAATAGAACATAATATAAAACTTTAGAACAAATTATAAAACTTTAGAACATAATAGAAATAGTGTAGAACATTAGGCAAAACTTTAGAACATAAGGGAAAAATATAATAGAACATAATAGAAAACTTTAGAACATAAGCGAAAAATATAATAGAACATAATAGAAAATCTTAAAACATAATCAAAAATACTTTAGAACATTATTAAAATAAATTAGAACATAAGCCAAATAACAATTTTAGAATACAAGTACACATAAAAATATTCATACCACTTTAAGGTTAAAGTTTTTTCTCTATTTTTGCATAAAATTTGCACATTCATTCTTGTTTTCTATTGTATCAAGAATTGCTATATCTCCCATTGGCAATCCATATGTCATGTGAACATCAATTTCATCAAAGAGTATTTCTTCTTCTCTCCCCGGTAGCATCAAGCAACATCTCTTGGGATCAAAATTCGAAAGAAGTTGTTGTGTCAACCTAGATTTAAATTAAAGGTTTAGAATACAAAATACATATAGATTAGAATTTAAATAAAAATAAAAAATAACATGATAATTAAACTTTAGAGCATTAATTAGAATTTTATAAGAATTAAAACATAATAGATGATATTTAAATAATAAAAACAAAAAATAAAAGTACTTTAAAAGATTGACATGTAATATAAATAATTTCAAACATAATAGAAAATCATAGAACATAATAGAAATACTTTAGAACATAAGGGAAAACTTTCGAACATAATACAAATACTTTAGAACATAATGGAAAACTTTAGAACATATGTCATGTGAACATATGGATAGAAAACTTTAGAACATAATAGAAATACTTTAGAACATATGGATAGAAAATGTTAGAACATAATAGAAATACTTTAGAACATAAGGGAAAACTTTAGAACTTAAGGAAAAAATATAATAGAACATAATAGAAAACTTTAGAACATAAGATAAAACTTTAGAACATAATAGAAATACTTTAGAACATATGGAAAAACTTTTGAACATAAAGGAAAAAAATAATAGAACATAATAGAAATACTTTAGAACATAATAGAAATACTTTAGAACATAAGAGAAAACTTTAGATCATAAGGGAAAAATATAATAGAACATATGAGAAAACTTTAGAACATAAGGGAAAACTTTAGAACATAATAGAAATACTTTAGAATATAATGGAAAACTTTAGAACATATGAGAAAACTTTAGAACACTAGTGCTTACCAAGAATCTACATAATGTGGTGCATCCAAGTTCAAAAAAGCACCAAATCCAATTTTTTGAATTGCTTGTTTATGCTTATCAGAAAGATTTACCAACACTTGTTTCATCAATTCCTTAGCGGTAACTCATCTTTCTTTTCTTATTTTTCTGATTTTTTTTTCAAAACCACCTGAAAAAGGTAAAACATTAGAAAGAATTTGAATTAATAGATAAATTATTGTTATAAAAAATAAAGTTTAGAACATATGTATATAATTAAAACATCAACTTAGAAATGTAAGAATTAACTTACAAAAATCATTTACTTATTAATTAAATCATTTACTTTAGAACATAAGCATGAATGTATTAGAACATAAGCATGAATGTATTAGAACATATGTATATAATTAATAAAGTTACATATTAATTATAAATGTAGAATATAAACATGCAATTTATGACATTAGCATATAATTTAGAACCTTTTTACTATCATCATTCACGCCATCTCTTTTATCATCTTTCTCCTCCAACTTTGGTTCATCCATCTCATCATTAATATCATGTTGATCATCATTTTCATCATCATCATTATCTTCTTCTTCCCTTTTTTTCATTTTTCTAGTTGGTTGAATCCTTGATGAAAGCTTGACACTTTTTTTTTCGTTTCTGACTTTGCACATGTTTCTCAAATTCAGCTTTGTCAATTACTTCCGCATCATTTTCAACAACTTTCCTTTAAAATCAAATATAAATGATTTAGAACATATATGATAATCTTTAGAACATATTAGAAAACTTTATATCATAATATAAATACTTTAGAACATAATAGTTACTCTTAGAACATAATAGAAATACTTTAGAATATAAGAGAAAACTTTAGAACATAAGGGAAAAATATAATAAAACATAATAGAAAATTTTATATCATAATAGAAATACTTTAGAACATAATAGAAAATCTTATAACATAATAGAAATACTTTAGAACATAAGGGAAAACTTTAGAACATAAGGGAAAAATATAATAGAACATAATTGAAAACTTTAGAACATAAGGGAAAACTTTAGAACATAATAGAAAACTTTAGAACATAATAGAAAACTTTAGAACATAAGGGAAAACTTTAGAACATAAGGGAAAAATATAATAGAACATAATAGAAAACTTTAGAACATAAGGAAAACTTTAGAACATAACAGAAAACTTTAGAACATAAGGGAAAACTTTACAACATAATAGAAATACTTTAGAACATATGGATAGAAAATATTAGAACATAATAGAAATACTTTAGAACATAAGGGAAAACTTTAGAACATAAGTAAAAAATATAATAAAACATAATAGAAAACTTTAGAACATATGGGAAAACTTTAGAACATAAGGGAAAACTTTAGAACATAATACAAATAATTTTGAACATAGTAGAAAACTTTAGATCATTATAAAAATACTTTAAAACATAAGGGAAAACTTTAGAACATAAGGGGAAACTTTAATTACCTTTTTTCTTCCATAAGTAATTTTTTCATCCGGTATAATAGTAATTTCTTCTTCTGATTTTTCTTCATTTTGGCTTTGCATTTTGCTGAAATTTTATAAAATAAAAAACATTAGTAACATTCCTACATTAGTAATATATTTTAAACATAAGAATAGTTTAGAACATGCTGAAAATAGTTTTAAACATACTGAAAATAGCAAATTAGCTACAGAGGAGGAACTAGAAAATTTTACATGACAAGCCCAAGATCATTCAAAAAATAATGGAGATTATCATCAAGTCCTTAATTCTATATCCATTCTTCGCAATGATTTGTACTTCAATTAAACCCAAAATCTATCATATAACAAATATCAAACCAAAAGTAGAAAAATGGAATAGCTATAAGTAATATTGTATGCAACAAAAATATGCATTAAGTAATAACATTCAAAGTACACTAAGATCATGAACAACAAAGTACCAAATATTCTAAAAAAACTTAAATGTTCATTTCATTCACCGTGTAACAAAGATTTATATAATAATCCAAGTATCAACAATTGTTCTTCAACACACTACTACTCGTATAATATTCCTAAACCTATGTAACTTGGCAAATTTGCAGAACAAGAATCACATCCTAGTATTCTCTGTAATTAACATCTACTGTTTTATACAAATCTTCTGATCAATTATTGACAAAAAAATGTAAATCAAAGACGATTACACTGACAATTAAACACTTGCCAAATTCAAGAAATTAAAGCATTTAACTTAAACTAAAATATAAAGTGTTTTAGACTATTAGCAAAATGAAGTATTAGAGAGTTTAAACAACTCTGTCTGGTTTAGCACTTACACAACCTCTAATGTGCTCACAAGAATTAATGATGAAGGAATGCTTCCAGTGAGATCTTTGTTGTCAAAAAGCCTGACATTGTTAAATGTTTAGTATTAGTTAATGTCTATGCTTTGAAACAAAACATTAAAAGTGAAAGAGGCAGTAAAATTGACCAGAACATTTATTTAACTTTTGAGCATCATTTCTAAAATATTGTTGCATTTTGGAAGTATAAAAAGAAAAAAGATATCATATCATAAATTGAACTTTAGAACATAATCAAAGGATATAAATTGAACTTTAGAACATAATCGAACTATATAAAATTGAACTTTAGAACATAATTGAACTATATAAAATCGAACAAAATCAACAATGAAAATGATAAATCATAACATAATAGAGAAAGTCATTCATGCAAAATAGAGAAAATAGAGAAAAATCGAACTAAAATTGAACAAAAATAAAAAAAATAGCAAAAATTGAACTAAAATCGAAATAAAAATCGAACTATATATTTCAAAAATCAAAAATCGAAAAGAAAAATAGAACAAAAAAAAAAGAAAATAGAACAAAAAAAAAAGCTGGAAAATAAAAAAAATAGAAAATCGAACAAATAAAAAAAAGAAAATCGAACAAAAGACAAAGAAAATCGAACAAAATTGAACTAAAATTGAACAAAAATCAAAATATTAGCAAAAATCGAACTAAAATTGAACAAAAATCAAAATATTAGCAAAAATTTAACTAAAATCGAAAAAAAAATCGAACTATATATTTCGAAAATCAAAAATAGAAAAGAAACATAGAACAAAAAAAAAAGAAAATAGAACAAAAAAAAAGTCAAACAAAAAAATAGAAAATAGAAAAAAAAAAGAAAATCGAACAAAAAACAAAGAAAATCGAACAAAAAAACAAAGAAAATCGAACAAAAAAATAAACAAAATCGAACAAAAAAAAAAAGAAAATCGAACCAAAAAATAAAATAAAATCGTTCCAAAAAAAATATAAAATCGAACAAAAAAAAAAAGAAAAAACAGTTCGAAAATTCGAAAAGAAAAACAAAAATCGAACTATATAAAATTTTTCAACAAAAATCGAAAAGAAAAAAAAAATAACAGTTCGAAAATTCGACCCAAAATTTTCGAAAATCAACTCAAAAAAATCGAAAAGAAAAACAAAATCCATTCAACATCATGCTAATTTCATTGAAATTTAAACAAAATCGAAAAGAAAAACATACCTTAAATTAAAATCCTTCAAATTGCAATATTAGGGAGATTTTTGGGGTTTGAAGAGAGAGAGGAGGAAAGAAACGTGAGGAAGAGAGAGAAATTTAGAGGAGAGAGAAAATTTTGGGTGGTGGGTAAGGGTTTAGAGGGAGGATAAAAGAAACGTGAGGAAGAGAGAGAAAGTTAGAGGAGAAAGAAAATTTTGGGTGGTGGGTAAGGGTTTAGAGGGAGGATACGTGTTTTAATCTGAACCGTCCGAATTAATATAATCCTACGGATGAGATTGATTCTTATATAACTAAGGTTCTTATATAAGGATGGGTTCTTACCGGATCCCTCCCCTATATATATATGTATGTATGTATGTATGTATGTATGTATGTATGTATGTATGTATAATGTATGTTGTGCACATTTGCTAATAGTTTTAGTGGAAATTTTAGTCTGTTGTTTGATTAAATTTTTTTATGTTTATTAAAAAGAAATTTATAAATACGTATTTAATAACACGGCCAATAGACATTATCAAACCAAGCCTCGCTTGAAAAAATTCTCGGGTTTGGGCAGCCAAAAACATCCATTTTTGTTAATTTTTTTTCTTTACCTATTAATATATATTATGACAATATAATTCCTATACATTTGATGGGTATGTTTTATCAAGTTTTATTTGTTCAATATAATTAATTTTCTTTTAAAAAAAAGGATTGAGGGCCTTTTTACATTTACTTAACTGAGCTGAACTAAACTAAACTGAACTGAACTGATTGGAGCTGAACTTAACTGAACTAAACTGACTGAAGAATAACTGAAATGAACTGAATAGAGCATAAATGAATATTTTATGAGAGAAGAAAATTTGGATCTGAACTGAACTGAATTAAATGGAGCTGAACCGAACTGAAATTAAGTTGAAGTGAACAGGCCCTTACTGTACATGGCATGAGCTTACACGCCTTAAGCTAATATTTTGTCTACACCATTTATATCTATTAAATATATCGTGTAGATTTTTTTATTTGTAATTTATATCTTATAGTCAAAGGCTATCAATTAGTTCCTTGTAATTAGGCTACCATTATGCCTAATTGAAGGCTTTAGCTTGTATATATTCAATTAGCTCATCTTTTGTGTGGCCAGCTACACCGTGTGGCACCTATAAAAGAACAAAATAACTTCTATAATACTCATCAAGTTACTTCACTACTAAAATTCGGCTAAATTGCGACCGTTTTTCTACGACCGTCTGAAAAACGGTCGCAAAATTCATATTTTGCGACCGTTTTTTATGCGGTCGCAATATTACGACTGCTTTGACAACGGTCGCAAATTTGCGACCGTTTTACGACCGTTTTTAGCCTTTTAGACGGTCGCAAGGCTGTTTGAACAATTAAAAATAATTACAAATTAAAATAAATTGTTTGCGACCGTCAAAGACGGTCGTAAATGTCATAATCTGCGACCGTCAAAGAGACGGTCGTAAATGTCAAAATCTGCGACCGTCTCTGACGGTCGTAAATGACATAATCTGCGACCGTCAAAGAGACGGTCGTAAATATCAAAAATCTGCGACCGTCTCTGACGGTCGTAAATGTCATAATCTGCGACCGTCAAAAAGACGGTCGTAAATAATCATAATCTGCGACCGGCAAAGACGGTCGTAAATATAATTAAAGATTTTTTTTAAAAAAAATACATGTATAAAATAATTCTAAATAAAAATAATTATATTACGACCGCAAAAACGGTCGCAAATTACCGGAATTGCGACCGTTTCAAAAACAGTCGTAAGTTGCGACCGTCTTTGCGGTCGTAATAGGATTTTTATTTTTGTAATAAAAAATAGGTATAAATAAAGTGGCCAACACCCCCTAATAACCCTAAATATGTGAGCGCCATTTCTTATTCACTTCTCTTTCCTTTCTCTCTCTTCTCACACTTCTCCTCCCTGCTCTCTTCTCTTTCCTCTTCTCCTTCTCTTTCCTCTTCCCCTTCTCTTTCTTCCATTTCCGTCTCTTCTTTTCTCTTCGTCTTTCCTCTTTTCCACTCATTCTCTTTCCTCTTCTCTTATGATCTAGTTTCTGAAATTTTCCCACAACTTCGGTGGTGGTGGTGAGTTCGACGGTCCGATGCTTTGGTGGTGTTTTAAAGCAAGTTAATGGTTTTTAATGTCAAATTCAACCATGAAAAGTCTAGATCTAGACTTTTCATGGTCGAATTTGGCCTTATTAAACCAAATTCGAAGTTAAATTTGTGTTTGAGGTATGTTTTCGTGTTTGTAATTTTTTTGGCTAATTTTTTGTTCTAATTTTGATGATTTTTTTTATTCGCATTTCATGTTTGATTGTTGATTTTTTTTTTTTTTTTTTGTTTTTTTGGTTTCTTTTGGGTTTCATTTTCGTTTTGATTTTTTTTTTTTTTGTTAATTTTGGGTTTAATATTCGTGTTGATATATGTTAATTTTCGGTGTGATTTCGGTTTGAATTTGGGTTTCATTTTTGTTAATTTCAATTTTTGGTTTGATTTCGGTTTGATTTTAGTGGATGGTTGTGTTAGATTTAGTTTTGTGAATATTTTTTTTTTTTTACTAAATTCATATATATGGTTGGTTGATTTAATTTTGGTGGGTTAAAGATAGCGGTGGTGGTGGGTGTTGGTTGTTTAGAGAGGCCGCTGGTGGTGGGTTTGATTTTAGTGGGTGGTTTTGTTGATTTAGTTTTGTGGTTTTTTTTATAATAAATTCATATATCTATGGTTGGGTGATTTATTTTCTGTGGGTTTTTTTTGGGTTAAAGATAGCGGTAGTGGTGGGTGTTGGATGTTTAGAGAGGGCGGTGGTGGTGGGTTGTCGTGGGTAGTGGTAGTTTAGGGAGGACGGTGGTGGTGGGTAAGGGGGTTTAGGCTGTGAACGAGTGCAGCAGGTTGTTGGGGGGGGGGGGGGTCAGTGGGAATTAGTTGTTGGGTGTGTTTTGTAATTTTTTTTATTTTTTTTTAAATTTAACGACCGCCTAAGACCGTCGCAAGTGTCCATATTTGCGACCGGCTTGTTAACAGTCGCAATTAATAATATTTGCGACCGTTCTATTGCCGGTCGTTGAAAATAAATAAAGCGGTCGCAAATTAATTGCGACCGTCAAGCGGTCGTAATTTTTTTTTTTGCAACCATGGTAATAACGAAAACCACGTTACGACCGTTGACGGTCGCAATTATAATCTGCGACCGTTTTTGCTATTTTTTGCGACCGTTCAAGACGGTCGCAAAAACCTTCTTTTTTAGTAGTTTACTGAGTAACCCCTATAACACTGACTAGGTAACCCTATATCACTAACGAAGTAACCCCCTTAATACTGACCAAGAAAACCCTATTACACTAACGAAGTAACCACTATAATGACTGGTCACACGGTGTGTCCTACCACATATAAGAGTTTGTGATATTCAAATAGGCGTAACAATAGCCTAACTACAAGGAACTAATTGATAGCCTTTAACTCGAAGATATACATTACAAAAATATCTACAAGATATATTTAACAATATCAACAACAAATAAAAATAAAACGCAACATATTTTTATTTATTTGGAAAAAATGACAAAAATAATCCCAACTTTGCCTCATTCACCCAAAATAATCCCAACTTTCGATTATTTTAAAATAATCCGAACTTTAATATGAATTTGCTTCCAATGGTCCTAAGTGACCGGTAACTTGTTGAGTAGGTAATTTTAAAAAATAAAATTAATTTACGCGTATCACCACGTGACTGGTCAAAAAAATAAGATTTAAGTTTGTAAAAATGATTAGTAGTTATCATTATTTTTTAGGAATGATTATTAGTTCTTAAGTAGCACTTAATTTCCCATTAAAAAACTTAATTAATAACTAATTTAAAATTAACTTTGTGGAAAGCTAAACATCGCCCTCGATTATCTAACTAACGCCCACAAATTAAATTAAAATTACAAATTTACCCTTATCTTACAAAAAAAAAAAAAAAAAATTAACCCACTCAATAAGAATTTACCCTCCTTCCACCAAACAATCACTTCTTTTTCACTCCACCGCCACCTCCATACTACCCACCACAATACCTCCACCACCACCACCACCTCCTCTTTATTAGCCCAATTTGAAGTTAAAAACAAAATTGTTACCACCACCACAATAATGCCGAGGAAGGTCAAAGGAAAGTCGGTCGTCGGCGGAGAAAAGGTTAGTTTTTTTTTTTTTTTTCCTAAAATCGCCTCAAACGCCTGATTATTTTGCACGTACAAGGCTCAAACGCCTAGTTCGTGCGAATAACCATCTGGTTAATCGGAAAATCTGGGCGTTTTGCCTGGATTTTTTTTTTTTAATTCGTGTTTATTTTTTTTTGCTATTGGGTTTTAATTTCCTGACGTTTTAATTTGTTATGTGTGTTGTATAAATTACTTGCTCGAATCAAACTCAAAAATTATGAATTGGGGTTTTGTTGAATTTCGCTTCTGCTTATGTAATTGATTTGTGATTTTGGTGACATAATTGAGTTATGAGGCTGAATTAACACATTGATATCGATAACATTACTACCTTGCCAAGAATTTGAATAATCCTAACAAAAATAATCGAATGAATAACTTGGTATAATGACAGGAATGTGTAAGCTATACGAGTATAATTACGTAATAGTGTGTGAAATTATGGTTTTTGTGTAAGTTTTGAAGCAAATCAATGGAGTTATAGAACCCTCTAGATGGTTAGCATGAAAAGGATGTAACAACAAAGTCAAACGCCTTGGAGACTTTGCTTGGGGTGTTTAACAGCAATGGTGGAGGGAAAGAAAGAGGTAGGACAAAGAGAGAAGGAAAGGAGGAGTAATGCAAGCATTCTTTCCTAAATCCAATTTAGCTAACTAATTTCTCAGTCATTCAGTAAGAAAGTTGCTTTATGTGTGCAGGTAGCTAGACTATCTTCATTAGTTAGGCTTTTCATACTCATATTAGTTTGAAGTTTACCTTAGGTTGTAATTCAGCCAGTGGTTAAAGAAAGCTCCTTGAGCTTGAAGACTGAACACAAGAAATCCACAACAGTTCTAAGAGTCGAAACAACAGGAACTTAATTAGCTTTAACTAACTAAAGTTCCATCCTATGATGTAATTCATCTAATAGATATAGTTATTTTATGAAAAAACTACCCGTGTCATCTTTCTGAAAAGCTGCAACAAAGGAGCAGCAGTCTGCAATGATGAAGCTCAAGAAAGAAGGCAAACAGCTTTTATCTCTTCCAGAGAGCAATTTATCTCTTCTGTGTATATAGTTGTAAAATGAATTGGTTATCTTAATATAACTTTACAAGCTTTACTAGAGCATTTTCATGTTGAAGGCTGTGAAAAAAAAAAGCCTTGATTTTTTGTAAATAGATGCTGTTGTAGGAGTTAACTATGGACTGCTAGGAGATAATCTTCCACCACCAAGCAATGTGGTGGACCTATATAGGAAAGAAAACATCCCTCTCTTAAGATTATTTGAACCAAATCAGGAATGTGAATTTGATACAGCCTACCTAAGTCATAGACTCCTAGTTAATACTAAAGTTGTAAGTTTGAATTTTATGAAATGTAGTTAAAATTGAGTTTAGGTGCAAAATTTTGTGTCAATACATTATAGGATTAATTAAGTATAAAACTTTGTAAAGAATGGGTCGAGCTTGTTTCATTTTAAACTTATTAGATTAAAAAGCACAAGTATTAATGTCATTTTTTTCTAAATTTAGAATTTAGTCGAGGGTTCCGGTCCGCGGCATGCTAGATCACGAGGTATTAATGCATCGATTAGGAGAGATAGGGGGTCGGGGATTAGTATACAGGAAGGTAGTTCGGTACCAGAGTGCGACAGAGAAGTGGAGAGCTATGGGACTTATTTGGATGAGTAGGAGGGAGGCGGTCCTAATGCTTTGTTGAGGACTACTAGTTCGGTTTCAGGTTCGGGTTCGAGATACGAGGATGATAGACCTGAGGACGATGAGGCTGAGGTTGAGGCTGAGGTTGAGGCTGATGCAGATGCTGAGGAGCAGCCGACTGTCGTGATGAGAGGTCCTGATGGAAAATTTATGAGTTCACGACCACCTCGATCTGTAGCGTCTTGGCTTGTTCAGGGGCCGATGGACGGTGGACCCGAGGTTGGGACCATTATTCCTAGTTTTGGGCCCCATGTTGCCCGATATATTTGGGATGGGGAAGATCGACGGTTTTTACGGTGTCATACTAGAGCTGGTGTGTGTAGATCGTTGATGGAATAGATAGAGGATTTTACGGCAGACACTACTACGCGGATACGGCAGACTGGGTTGTCGCACCTACCGAGCATTATGCACGACCACTTTGATTTTCCGTAGATTTCTGCTTTTGTGGAGAGATGGAAGCCAGACACAAACACATTCCACTGGTGAGATGACCATCATGTTACACGACGTACACCACATACTTGGTATTCGGGTTGATGGGAATATGGTTGCCGATGATCTATCTAGTGATCAGTATAGGACATTTGCAGCCGAGTTGTTACAGTTGACTACGGAGGAGCTACAGGTCAAGACTCAGACTGCCATCTACAGGAACGGTGGCGTCTATACTGACCAGATTATTGCTAGATGTCGTAATATAGAGCAACTAGAGGCGACTAAGGTCATTGGTTACATGTGGGTCCTTTTGGGTAACACGCTCTTTACTGACAAGAGCGGTTCTCGTACCCACCCTTCTTTTCTCACTGAGTTATTTGTGGAGTATAACTTGGAGAGGTTGACGAGATACTCTTGGGGTTCGGCCACACTAGCGTACTTATATCGTCAGCTCGGGCATGCCACCCGAAATGGATGTGATTCTATCGCGGGTTGTCTAACTCTTCTACAGGCTTGGATATACGAGTACTTTCCATGTTTTCGGCCTCACCAGGGTGTGTTGACACGAGACGTTCCATATGCTCGTGCAGGTTTATGGGATGTTGGTATGGCGCGAAAGCATTAACAGCGTCACGTGTCCTTTCGTACTCGACTTGACCAGCTGGGGTGACTATGAGGTATAAAACGATATGTAATACTATTTGTTTTACAATGCTTTTGTTTACAGTTGATTTACACTTGTATTAATTTGTAGGTATGCTGGTTGCCGTACGGAGCTGCTCCTGCATTGCAAGTGCCCAGGACTGCGTTTACCGGATGTATTCGATATCGAGACATCATAGAGCCATATATGTCCGGTCGAGTTGTTCGACAGTTGGGGTTTATACAGGAGATTCCCGGTGACATGATTAGCCCTGATGATGCTCAGAGACCAGTTAGTGTTAAGTCTTATAGGGTCAGTTTTTCAGCTCAGATGACTACTCGCATGTGGAATGGATTTGTTCCCGCTACTGCGTTCAGTCTTCTGCTAGGTGGATATACTAGAGTTACACCTGGCGGACATACTTGTGCACCTAACTACCTATCATGGTTTAGGAGAGTTAGCCATCCTATCGTCACTCCTAATGTTGAGGATAATCACGGTCTTCCTGAGAGGACCAACGTTGATTACGTAAGTTTTTTTGTTAGTTTTTTTTAAAATTATTTTTTTTTCCTATTATTAAAATTAATAAAATTATAAATGTTTGTGCAGTGGGTAGGACGATTCATGGTTGCAGCACAGCGATCACTTAGTGAGTACCCTACACTATCGAGAGACACCATAACAATGTTGGCGCAAGTGATTGATGATTGGAATGCAATAAATGGACTTGCAGATTAGTTCTAATATGTATTTTAGCTTGGACTTTGTTGTTTTATTAGACTATGTTTTGGATATTGACTATGTTTTGAATGTTGTTAGTGGACATTTTAGTTTTATTTTCTAATTATCTAGTTGACATTTATGTATGAGTTTTTTTATTTTCTAATTATGTAGTACTTGATTAATATATTTTAAACAAGAATTGCTTAAAATAAATTAAAAAAATAACCATGTTTATTAATAAAGTTATAATAAAGTTTAATCAAAATCCACAACAATATTCAATAGTACTCAAGAGTTGATTAATGTCTGCCACAGTTGAAGCCTTCTCTCGTACCTTGTCTCCCACCCATCTACACTTGCCTGACGAGCGTTAAACCACATTGGTGAAATTGGTGGTAGTGGGTGGTCACGATCCATATGCAACCGAATGAAATGCGGTCCACAAACAGTTCTAATCACAAACTCGCCAGAAGGCCTATCTAAACGTCCACGATTGTTCAACGGTAAAATAGTAGTAGATAGATAGTAGCTCGACGGTCTATTTCCTACTCCAAAACAAATCACCACCACATTCCATATTGTGGCAATAGCAAAAAAATCTTGTTGTGCCACCATCCAGTGCTACTCTCCACACGCATCACCGTCCCATCTGATCCGGTCTACCTCCCTTTGCAGTCCTGAACCAACCCCTTGGCCCCATATGTCATAGTAAATCATGTTGTACAACCAAGGGTGAGAACCAACCTCATTTTCCATATGATGCCGAACCAATCGCCACTCCTCCTGATTTCCGTACAATAAATCTGCTACACAACGAAATCCGCAGTTCCCATCTCCAATTACGTCCTTAACACCTACGACGTAAGGCCAAATGATGTTGGGAATAGCGTAGCTGTATCTGCATTGTCTCATGTCGAGCCTGGTACCTACAAAATCAAAACATAATATGACATTTAATTAAATTAAAATATACGATGTACAAAAATATTATTTAAATCAATAATCACCTCTATCAGATGGGGGTGGTCTACTTCTGGATCGATTCGCTCGCCCACTACGTTGAACATGCTCGAAAAACGAAGGATCCCGCCTATTACGATTCTCGGGTGGTCGTCCCCTTACACGGGGGTTAACTCTAGGCTCCTGAAGGTCATCGTAGTTAGGATCCATCTCACCCTCAATAACTCGTGACACGTGCCTAAGCATCACAGGATCGCTGGCAATAACCTGATCAATAAGGGTGCGGAAATGAGCTCGATCCTCATCATTTTCATCAACTATATTAGGAATGTTGACACCATCTCCAATGACAAGGGTCCTCCAAAATGGATGAATGTCCTTCGAATACAACCCCTTCCCTGCAACATTCGAGTCGTATATTTGACACGCACAAGGTAAGCCGTGGGTAGTACGTAGAGCACACCCACAACGTCGATGGATATCCGTACTCAATCCTCGCATCCTGTTTGTCTCACCGAGAAGAATAGACAGACAATAGTGGGATACCTTTCCGTTTAGCTGATGCAAAGGCTTATGCTTGTACTTCTGACCATGACTTGTTCTACATGCCTCCAATCCATTACGAATGGCTATGATCTTGTTCTCAATCAAGCAGTGCACCTGAGCCCAAACCGTGTCTAAAGAACCTGTTGAACTGTCAATCCAACACTTCAATGCTGAATGTTGGCTCTCAACCCTGCAGTTGTTAACATTGCCGAAGTGTTGTACCTGGTTTGTCCAAAACAATACAAACTTTTCTTTGTGTATGAGCCAAGTGTCCACAACATATTCAATCATTTTCGGCCATTGACTCCACTTGGTTTTCAACACTGCAAGTTCTCTGTTATATGCCTCTTCGGATGTAGCATTAATCACAAGCCTCCACCTCCCATTTTTAAACTTTGCACCAATCTCCTTTTTTTTGTCAAACATAGAAGTAACCTTCGCCTCAACATCTTTGTTAATATGCCACACACACAACATGTGTCCTGTCTTTGGAAACATGCTCTTCAACGCCGCACAAAGGCCAAGCTCCCTATCTGTCAGTAGTACCGACGACTCTCTATGATGACCAATCAACAACCTCAAGCACTGAAGCACCGACCGATAACTTTCTTGGGACTCTGACCTCATGAATGCGTATGCAACAAGAAAATTCTGATTAGTCGGTGTAACCCCAACAATCTCAAAGAATGGCATGCCGTATCGGTTCGTCTTGTAAGTGGAATCCATACCTATCACGTACGGGTATGTGCGTAGCAATTTTGTCATGATCGGGTGTGCCATGAAAGCATGTTGCAACACATTGTTGGAATCATTAAAAACCCAAGTGAGGTATTTGCTCTGTCTGGCCAAATGAAGCACCTGGTGAACTACTTCTCTTCCCTCAAATTGCTCCATTCTTATTTTACTTCTACAGTTGTAGACATGCCTGATGTTTGGACGGTCTCCGGGAAAATTTTCTACAAGAGTTCTCATGATATGTCGAGGTGGCACTTGTGCCTAAGTCATGTCACGTACTACCTCCTTAGCAGCAACACTAAGACCACTAATTTGTCGATGTCCCTCAGGATAAACAACCAAAGAATGATTGTGAGTGTCGTTCAAGCAACTAAGCTTCCAACCATTTACTACTCTGACATACTCAACCTTGAGTTTGAAGGGACAATTGTTTGCCTTGCTTTTGGTGTCTTTGCGTATCGCGTTCATCATGTCTCTTATCATGCCCTTTTTCCCACGATCACAACTCACATATCGATATGGTCGACCACTTCGATCGGTCTTGTAAGAAGCCTTCACTAACATAAATCCAAGCGGTCGACAGACATTTTGTGCCCATAGAACAGCATCCTCACAACTCGTAAACACCTCATTAGTAAAAAAATGTCCGCTATAGTCCACACCATCACCATCCTCGGACTCAGAATCCTATATAAATATTAATAAAAGTTAAGAACCAACAAACACGATAATAATAACAATTTTAACAACACGACTAATTATAAAAAAAAACTTAATATATTCAATGATATAAATAATAATTTAAACCCTAAAATCATTCTAATACAATATTATAATTTTATAAAATAATTTTAATAACAATAATAATTTCGCAAGTGTAAAATCCAATAACAATCAACCTATACGTGAAATAAAAAACAAAAAAAAAGAAGAAAAAAAAATTCGAAACCCAGGAAACGCCTAGGATTTTCGAATGACCTAGGCTGAAACGCCTAGTTTTTTCGTATGTCCTAGGGAGTTTCGAAAAAACTAGGCGTTTTAGCCTAGGGCATTCGAAAATTTTGGGCGTTTCCTGGGTTTCGAATTTTTTTAAAAAAATTAACGCAACTTACCTATTCTGTACGGTTTGACGAGCCTTCGGCGAGCGTCAAAGGTTGTGTTTCTGGTATTTTGTCATTGTCCATAAGATCTAACGAATTTGATTTTTCAAAATTTAAAAAATTTGTTTGATTTGACGGTGGTTGGGGTGGTTGTCTGATGAATATCGGTGGTCGTTGACCACTAGAGAGAACGGTAAAAAGTTTTGTGTACAGTAAAAGTGTAAAATTGATGTAAAATTAATTATTTTTATAATCGTTATTATAAGGTTAAATAAGTAATTCTATTTTATTTTGCGGACATTAGTTAGATAATAGAGGGCGATATTTAACAACCCCCTTAAATTTTAATAATTACTTTCAAAATAATTTAAAAAGAAAAAGAAACCAAATTAAAAATTGCACCCACCACCAACAGGCCCAACACCAACCCAGCCACCTCCACCACCCTACCTCCCCTAAGCCACCAGCCCCACACCCATCCCCTACCACAACCACCGTAACCAAAACACCATCCCCACCACAACCAACCTGACTCGAAATCCCATTATAACCACCACAACCAACCACCAAACTTGAAACCCCATTACAAATTTATAACCACAAGAACCAGAAATCCCACCCATAACAACCCAAACTCGCATTTTAAGGCGGTGATAGTTAAAGCACTGAGAGCAGGGTGGTTGGAATCAGAACAAGGGAAAGGAAGGGAGGCCGAAATCAAGATGAAGAAGGGGATGAGGGCGGAATTGGCGAGACGGGAGTAGGGATACGGGTCGGGATCGGGATAAGAAATTTGGTGCGTGTACTATTCATAAGAACAACTTCCCAGGTAGGGAATAGTTTTGTATTGTTCGTTGACCTCATTGTATGTAGTTAAAAGCTACAAAGTAATAATTAGTTGTCGATAAAGTTTTAAGTAATACAAAACACCATTCATTTGTTGATTTGAATTGTGCTCTACGAACATTTTAGACCCTATAGTTTTATAATTAATGCCATATAGGGATGTCAAGTAAGTGAGCCGCCCCATCCCTGCTGAGTGGTTTGGCAGATGGTGGGGCAGGGATGAGAAAGAAAACCATATCCACCATAAATGATGGGGTGGGGGTAGGGATGGCAATGGATCTGGACCCGACCCGGATCCGTGGATCCAGATCCGTTTTTCACGAATCTGGGTCTTCAAATTTTGGACCCGACGGATCCGGGTCGGATCCGGGTCTTGCTGACAAAAACGGATCTGGATCTGGGTCTGGGCCTTAGACCCGGATCCAGATCCGTGGACCCGTTTTTTATATTTTTCCTATTAAAAAAAACTGAAATTATTTGTTTCTTTATTAAAAATGTTGATAATGTTAGTAATGATAAAGATTAACCCTTTCAAGAGATGATTTTTGGATGCTCTTATTATATACATCATCGTTGTTTTTTCACTAGCTCATGTGTAACATCGTATTTTTTTTTTTGTTATTTATAATTTTAATTCAAAATATGAGTGTATAAGTTGGTTAATTTGGGGTTGAACTTAATAACCAACAACGTAAGTTTGAAATAAATTTTTTGACCCGAACATTACATTTATTGCAAAAAAATTAGGCAAAATATATTGGACCCGTTTTGGACCCGGATCCGTTGGACCCGACGGATCCGGATCCGGGTCTTCATTTTCTAGACCCGACGGATCCGGGTCGGATCTGGATCCTATATACAAAAACGGATCTGGATTCGGGTCCATCCGGACCCGGTCCAGATTCGACCCGTTGCCATCCCTAGGTGGGGGTGGACTTTAGGTTGTATACAACCCATTTACCCCCAACCGCCCTACTTCATACCCACATTTATTGCAAAAGTAGAATCTTTTACCGGCTAAAAGTTGGCTTATTCTTGACAAATTTTACCTTTAATAATCCTAACTTTTGCTCATTTAGTTTTATTTTTAACAATCCCAACCTTGAATTATTATTAAATAATTTCAACTTTAGAGGGTATTTGCTTTTTATGTTCCTGTAGGGAATAATTTCAAGCCTTTAAAATCCCACCGCTTGAACCCCACTGTGATCATACACTAAAGTACGGTGGCGTCCAAAAGGGAAGAAGATAGAGCAAAAGAGTCGCCAACAAGTTTTTAAGGAACTTGTAAACCGTTCACGAGGTGAAGGTTACACCCCTTAACGATCCAAGAGATCGTCAACTCCATAAGGTCATGAACCAAATAAGGGTTCGGGGATGATGGTACAAATCCAACCTAAAAGAGATTGAACCTGCTCTAATAATAGGCCTCTACTTTATTCTGCTCGTATTCATGTGCGCTTTCTTATTAACATACAATCAATAGGATTAACCCTAAACCTGTTTAATCTATGTTGGTTGAATTTAATGCACAAATAAATCTATTATTGGCGATCACTTGAATTATAATCACAATTAACCTAACAAGATTATTAATTATCTTATTAAGCGTGATTACAAGTACCAAATTCCCTTTAAACATGCATAAAAAGGCGTGATCAAGAAATAAAGAATAAGCATCAAGCAACATAATAATGAATATCATCATCATAAAAATTAATTATAATTGAAATAATGATGATAATAATCATAAAAAAAAATAATCATCATAATAATAATAATTGAAATAATTATCATAAATAAAATAATCATCAAAATAATAATATTCATAATCATTATAACAATTATAATCATAATCATATTCATGTTAATATTAAAGCATAATAAAAATAGCAAGATCCTAGGCATGATACTAACAAGATTAATAACAAACCCTAGCATGTCACTAAGCAATAAAAATCAAAGCTTTAGCCCTAACATGATACTAACATGAATTAATATTAGGAAGAATATAGAAAGCATCGTACTTTTAATCATACTTGATATTAAAGTTACCCTAGACATGATACTAGGAATCAAAATAACAATCTAAGCATGATTTCTATATCATAAAATCAATAAAACAATTAAAATACTTACTTGGATGTCTCGTACCTCTTTCTAATAACAAAATACACACGTTAGTAACTTCAAGGAAAAATAATAATAAAAAAAATTAAATTAAATAATTGAAAGAGAGATTTGGGACCAAACCCTCAAAAATTAAAACCTTTCACGTCTAGGGCGAAGGCAACTTCGAATATAGCTAGGTGTTTCTAGATCTTGTGAATGCGGAATTTTGTGTTAAAAAGCAAAGAAGAAAGAATGCATGAATGTTAATGAAAGTTGATGAACGAAGAGATGAATGAAAAGGATTATTGAAAGAGATGAATGCTAATTGATGAATAATTTGTGAATGAAGAGAGTTGATGAAAACTTAAGAATAAAGAGAATTGGTGAACGATAGATGTAGATCCTCCATCAAAACGGATTTTTTGTTACGATATTTATAGAGAAAATCATCCAAAAAAGATAATTTATCAAAACAGAGTCTGAAGACCACAAAACCACCTTGGCGTCAGCCCTGGCTCATTGGCGCCAGGACCAGTGGCTAGCGCCAGGCGCCAATGTTGGCGTCTGGCGCCAATCCTGATTCCAGGCGCCAAGGCCTGGGGTTGGACGCCAAATTGGAATTCAACGCGTTTTCGAAAATCTGATAAATTTCCCGTACGGGAAGATAAAATAATATAATTTCAATCGAAAATGCTATTTGATCCAATTAACTCTAAAGAGTCCTAACTGAATTAAGAATGATAAAACCTTCTAGAATGTTCTAGAAGACCAAAATCATTCCTAATTACATTAGGAATGATAAATCATATTAGGCCCTCCCCTAGATCATTGGGCCGTACTTAAAGCTCAAACCGGGTCCAGTTTAGTAAATTGGCCATAACTTCCTCAATATTCATCGGAATTGGGCTTATAATATATCGTTGGAAAGGTCTTTGCAAACCTCATCCAACTACACCACTATTGGACCCATATCATGGACCAACCAAACTGGATTGGCTGTTTTCTTAAAAATAAAGTTTTCAAAAACAGGGAGAAGAGAAAAGAAAAGAAATAAAACTTTCCGCAACACTAGACCTTTCCACACTTTCGTTTCATTCGATTATGATTCGACGTGAAAGGTACTCATCACTGGGTTTGGTTTTGGGGAGACACAAATGGGTGTCTACAGAAGCCCCCACTTTGACTGAGTTTGGAGAAACGCAAGTTTCGAAAACGAAAGCCAAAGTAACGATAGGGACGGAGAATGATTCAGAACGTTCTGCGATCCTAAATCAATCTTGTAACGCCGATACCTGCAAAACTAGCATTAGTCAAACAGATAAAAGAGTTAAGAAACGCGTATCTTGCACCGTCGAGCACACGTCTCTGAAAGTAACTACATGTTGCCGCATGTTGCTTTTTTGATGACCTTCTACAAGCTAGAGAATGCCATCCCGCTTGAAAACTGCTACGCCTGTAACTGCTTCCAAATTAGAAGATTGCTTCTCTTGAAACTATCCTCTCCGTAATGATAATATTCCACATCCTAGGGAACATCATCGAAGATTATTTCTCTTGAAACAATCCTCATCCGCATTGATAACATTCCACGTCCAAGGGAATACTATCGAAGATTATTTCTCTTGAAACAATCCTCAGTTTTTTGTGACAACCCTCCACAATCTAGGGAACGCCATCTTGCTGTTTGTTTTGACGATCTTCCGCAATCTAGGGAACGCCGTCGATCAATGTTGCTACATCTTGAGCCTTTTCTTGAATCATAGTGACAACCTTTCCAATCATAGCAAAAGTCGTCGAAGACTGCCCATCTCGTGCTATCTTCTCAAATCTTTGGTGACAACTTCCACAATCTTAGCGAACGCTGTCGAAGACCGCCCATCTTGTGCTATCTTCTCAAATCTTTGGTGACAACTTCCACAATCTTAGAGAACGCTGTCGAAGACCGCCCATCTCGTGCTATCTTCTCAAATCTTTGGTGACAACTTCCACAATCTTAGCGAATGCCGTCGAAAATAACTTTACTTGAAGTCATCCTCAGTTGTTGCGATAATATTCCAAAGAAAATTACCGAAGACCAACACTTGCCGATCTTTAAAGCTCGCTCGAACTTTTCTTCCGCTATGCCTGTACGTCGGCACTTTCGTTGCTTTGAACCTATACGTCGGTGCCTTTTCTGCTTTTGAGCCAATGCCTAGGCGCTTTAAGCTAAGTGAGACGATCTTTCATCAGGTCGATCACTTATTGCAATTGTAATCAAACTGACTACTAATCATGTCAAATTGCTTATAGGGGCTAACTGGCGTACCAAGGAACCCGAAATTGCTGCATGAGGTCGAAATCACCTTTCTGAGATGCTTCGAGCTCTGTCGTTGCTGAGATATTTCTGGAACCAAGAATTGATTCTGTCACCGAACGCTGTGATAGGGTCTTCCCTGTTCTGCTGCACCTGTATTTATTTTGACTATAGAACTTTGCCAATCTCTTTAATTATCTTAGGGTTGACCTAAGGCTTAACGTTGCTTGACTCATTGACTTGACACGGCTCAAGGTATAAACTTGACTCGTTGTTTGACTGACTCGAGGTTGACTCGATTCGAAGTGAAATGACACATGTGTTAGACTCAAATCAAAGTGATATGACACGACATGACTCAATGTGTACATGACTCGTGTATGCATTGTAATGTGATCGTGCGACTCGAAAAAATGCAAAAAAGCAAAAATTTTCCGTCAATTTTGTGGAGGGTACTGACTTTCTCCCGGAAAAGAAAGACGCGAAAAAGAATCGAAAGTGAAGTTTGAAGATGCATGTTGAATGAGCTTAGTCAAATGTTGTTTGATACTATCTCTCAAGGTTCAAGGATTAATTCATCCTAGGCTATCTCAACTGTTGACTCCATGATGAAAGTATTTGGGTAACTTAGGCACGGAGGCTAAGCACTTCATACTTCATGATGCAATGACAATTATGAGTGATTTTGACGAAGCATGCTTCAGCGTTAAGATTTCATGACAAAGGGTTTTGTAAGGGAAGTATATTTGGTCATGTATGTGTGATGTGTGTGATAGTGACACTAAAGCTAGGCCACAAGAGCTAAGTGTGTGGAAAAACATATTGAAAAGAGTCAAATGGTGGTGACTCTTAGGCTAGGTAAGCTAATAATATAGGGATCAAGCCCCCAAGTCTAGCTCTAAGTGAATAGGGATGAGCATAGGGAATTCCTTGATATGATCATGGTGTAAGTGTGTAAATGTGAATATGAATGCATTTTTATTACGGTCGCACCTCGATGTGAGGTTGCCTACGTATCCGTTAGGAATCAGGCCGAACGTAGCTCTAGCCAAACCTCGCACAAGTGTGTGTATACCTCAAAAAGGTCTTTTAAGGATTGTAACGTGGTTAGGCTAAAGGCTGAAGAAGAAGAGGATAAAGGCTCAAGACCCTAGATAAGCCCCCAAGGTGTGCAACCTCGCTTTTGAATCTTTATATTTTTATGCTTGAGTTTCTATTCTTTTTTTTTTAGCTCTCTTTGCTTTAGCATTTATTTTATTTTAATAAGTGTGGGCAATCCCGATCATGCGGTCTATCACTCACTTGGCATTCATGTTTCTCAGGCACGGTACCGAGCACTCGATAAGAGACGCAATCTGAGACGTGTTCTTATCGAAGATACTTTCATATCAAAGACATTGGAACACTTGCCCTTTTGTACACTTGTTTTCGTTTTTTATTATTGCTAATTTTTTGCTATTGCTTTCTTTTGAATTTGCTCAAGCTTTCTTTAGAATTGCATAAGTTACACACCATCCCATCCCAAGGTTAGGTAGATGTAGGTTGAAAAAAAGAAAGGTCTATCGTTAGACGAGGCTCAAAGTGGTTTATGAAGAAAGGATTTGTAAATTAGAAAGATGAAAGGAGATATGATGTGGCTACAAGGGTGCCTCAAATCATTAGTATACCTTGTGCTTAATTCGACATTTTTTTTTAATGCAATGTAATGAAATGATCATATGCAAGGAAATAAATGCTCATTTTATTAAAGAGGAAAATATAGAATCTACAAAGTTAATCTAAAGGAAAAGAAAAAGGTGCCTATTCTAGACTTATTGGGGAAGGGGTAAATGAAAAAAGAAATAGAAAAAGAGGTCATAAAATCTTGTCGTTGAAGCTCGCCTCTTGTCTTATGTTGTTTCCTTTATCATCACTCGCTCTTCTTGTTAACTGGAGGCATGGGAAGCTTGTTATTATCAATCAAATGTTGGATAGCCTCCTTTAGCTTCCAACAGCTCTCAGTAGTATGACCCCTACCTTGATGGTACTTGCAGTATTCGTCTGGATTCCAACTAGGCAATCTCTTTTCAGGTGCGGGATCTTGAATAGGTCCAATGGGAGTAATGAGTCCTTTGGCATGTAGTCGATCGAAGGCAGTATCATAGCTCATCCCAATGGGGGTGAAGTCTTTCCTTAGTTGCTTCTTAGATCCTTGGTTATCCATGGCTAAAACTTCACTGAGATCAAAGGTACTAATATTGTTACTAGAGTGGGCGTTTTCGGAAGAAGAAGGATTGTCGTTCTTCTTTCCTTTCCAGCCACCGTGGTTACTATTGTTAGTAGCTTTTTGCTTTGCAAGGTCATCTTCGATTTCAATTCCGATGTCATAAAAGGCCTTGAAAGTATTCAAATTATGTTGATATTTTAGGTGCTTTGAATACTTTTCTTGGAGATTCTTGATAAACATCCTCACGGATTCTTTTTCAGTGGGGACTTCAATCATCTTAGCGGAAGTTTCCCTCCACTTATTAAAGAAAGAAGTAAAGCCTTCATTTTCTTTTTGTCTTAGCATCTCAAGTTGTCTATGATCGGTTTCAACTTGGATATTGCACTTGTACCTATCAACGAAAGCGTTTACCATCGATTCCCAGGTAGAGGTTTTCTCCTTGTCAAGGGAGAAGAACCATTGTTGGCAAACGGTTTCAAGAGATAGTGGGAACAGAGAGGGGAAAACCTTCTTATCGATACCCTTAATGGTCATTATAGTTTCAAAAGCTCTTAGATGGAAGTAAGGGTTATCTGTTGCCCTGAATTTTGGGATGTCGTTGGCATTGAACTTCTGCGGAAGAAGATCTTTGTCTACCGAGACCCCTTGTGATGTAAGCTCTTGAAACTTGTAATCGCTAGACAACTTGCTTAGGCTCTCTTGCATGAGGTCCATCTGTTGTTGCTTCACGGGATCATCAACCTTAAGTGTGAGGAGCTTCAGTGTTTCAGTCATGGTAACCAATTGGTTCCTAAGCTCATTGACTTCTTCTTGAGTTGCCATTATCTTCTTAGCCTTCCTCTTTTGACGAATCGGTTTATCAAAAAGCGAGACTTGAATAAAGAGGTTGTCCTTGATTAATCGCCCTTCTCTCCTCGACCAAGTACTGTGGGAAAGGAATTTGGGGATACTTATTATTAATTATTTAACTCAAACTCTATTCAACATGCAATGGATGGAGGAAGTGAAGAAAAATTGGAATAGAATGTGAAAGAAGATTTAGATGGAGGGATATGGAGAATTAGGAATAGAATGTACCCCAACTCAAATGACGGAAAGACCGACTCATGCATGAACCTAAGACATGGCCATGGTGATGTATACTCAAAGTGAGTGCTAAGACTAGTGAGTGTAAATGGTGCGTTAAGACTCATGTCATGACCGTGTGGCTAGACTATGTGACCAAGACTCGATTAATGACTCGACAAGGTGTTATTGATAGCGAAAATTAACCGAATTAATTAGCTAACTGGTTAATTAGACCCTAGGTGATGACTCGACAAATAATCCGAACTGTCGGCCAAGCGACAGAACTGGCGTCACAATATGGTGCTTGGCGCCAGACTTTTTAGTAAATGTCTGGCGCTACGCACCATACAGTGGCGCTACAGCTCAGATTTTGGCACCAATATTGGAGCCTCGGTCTAGGACTGTTTTCGATATTATTAGTCAACTGGGGTATGCCTACAGTCGTACTAGGTCGATTCCGATTAAAAGAAGAAAAAAAAACTTTATTGACTCGAATTAATTAATTAATTAATTAATTAGGCAAAGCTCTTTAAGTCATTAATTTAAATCTCAACACAAATCAACAAACGGTTAGGAGAAGCATAGAATATATATGCACAACAAATAATGCACAATTAGGCAAGTAGGCACAATATGATGCAATGAGTTCGCAACCTAACCATGGCTCTAGTTCTCTAAAGTTCGGGATATGGTTTAGTCAAATAGGGTCCATGGTTAATTGTTCAGATGCACCGCGTAGAAGCCTAACCGTGAAGGGTTAACGCGTGTGGATAGAACACCGCGAGTGTTTTAGAAAAAACTCACTTCCATGGTTTGGTGAATTCAACCTCTCAGATGTACCCTTTGTTGCCAGGAGCGTTCAATCGGGTAGATAGAGCATGAATTCCCAGAGGGTTATGTCCATATGTAGAACACATATGGGTTTCAGAAAAGTGAGAAAAAAATTCAATCAAGAAGTAGGATCGAGCAAACAATACGAAAAACCGGTTGAAATTAGAACGCATATTTCTGGCTCGGTATTGGGGGAAATTGGCGCCAGCAAACAGAGACTGGCGCCAACTTTTAACTGTAGCGCCTGGCGCCAATATTGGCGTCTGGCGCTACGGCTAAAAGTGTGGCGCCAAGCTCTGGCCCCTGACGCTACTTCCCACATGCCTCAGCAGCTTTCTGTGCTCAATAAAATCATCCCGTTTCGCGCGGTGTTATTTCAGTCCTAGTTGTGAAAGACATTTCTCAAATTTCCTACGTGTAAAATCCTATGTTTTTTACTCATTACGGATGGTCTTTCCAATGAGAACCTTTTTATGCATATGCCACAATGTTAATCAAAATTACGCACATGAAATACTTAGAACTTTTCGAGTCTCATCCACTCATTCTAAATCATTGCCGAAACAAATTCAGGAATTAAAATAGAAATCCTCCCCAGTGGAGTCACCAAAAACTGTAGGGAATAATTTCAAGCCTTTAAAATCCCACCGCTTGAACCCCACTGTGATCATACACTAAAGTACGGTGGCGTCCAAAAGGGAAGAAGATAGAGCAAAAGAGTCGCCAACAAGTTTTTAAGGAACTTGTAAACCGTTCACGAGGTGAAGGTTACACCCCTTAACGATCCAAGAGATCGTCAACTCCATAAGGTCATGAACCAAATAAGGGTTCGGGGATGATGGTACAAATCCAACCTAAAAGAGATTGAACCTGCCCTAATAATAGGCCTCTACTTTATTCTGCTCGTATTCATGTGCGCTTTCTGATTAACATACAATCAATAGGATTAACCCTAAACCTGTTTAATCTATGTTGGTTGAATTTAATGCACAAATAAATCTATTATTGGCGATCACTTGAATTATAATCACAATTAACCTAACAAGATTATTAATTATCTTATTAAGCGTGATTACAAGTACCAAATTCCCTTTAAACATGCATAAAAAGGTGTGATCAAGCAATAAAGAATAAGCATCAAGCAACATAATAATGAATATCATCATCATAAAAATAAATTATAATTGAAATAATGATGATAATAATCATAAAAAAAAATAATCATCATATTAATAATAATTGAAATAATTATCATAAATAAAATAATCATCAAAATAATAATATTCATAATCATTATAACAATTATAATCATAATCATATTCATGTTAATATTAAAGCATAATAAAAATAGCAAGATCCTAGGCATGATACTAACAAGATTAATAACAAACCCTAGCATGTCACTAAGCAATAAAAATCAAAGCTTTAGCCCTAACATGATACTAACATGAATTAATATTAGGAAGAATATAGAAAGCATCGTACTTTTAATCATACTTGATATTAAAGTTACCCTAGACATGATACTAGGAATCAAAATAACAATCTAAGCATGATTTCTATATCATAAAATCAATAAAACAATTAAAATACTTACTTGGATGTCTCGTACCTCTTTCTAATAACAAAATACACACGTTAGTAACTTCAAGGAAAAATAATAATAAAAAAAATTAAATTAAATAATTGAAAGAGAGATTTGGGACCAAACCCTCAAAAATTAAAACCTTTCACGTCTAGGGCGAAGGCAACTTCGAATATAGCTAGGTGTTTCTAGATCTTGTGAATGCGGAATTTTGTGTTAAAAAGCAAAGAAGAAAGAATGCATGAATGTTAATGAAAGTTGATGAACGAAGAGATGAATGAAAAGGATTATTGAAAGAGATGAATGCTAATTGATGAATAATTTGTGAATGAAGAGAGTTGATGAAAACTTAAGAATAAAGAGAATTGGTGAACGATAGATGTAGATCCTCCATCAAAACGGATTTTTTGTTACGATATTTATAGAGAAAATCATCCAAAAAAGATAATTTATCAAAACAGAGTCTGAAGACCACAAAACCACCTTGGCGTCAGCCCTGGCTCATTGGCGCCAGGACCAGTGGCTAGCGCCAGGCGCCAATGTTGGCGTCTGGCGCCAATCCTGATTCCAGGCGCCAAGGCCTGGGGTTGGACGCCAAATTGGAATTCAACTCGTTTTCGAAAATCTGATAAATTTCCCGTACGGGAAGATAAAATAATATAATTTCAATCGAAAATGCTATTTGATCCAATTAACTCTAAAGAGTCCTAACTGAATTAAGAATGATAAAACCTTCTAGAATGTTCTAGAAGACCAAAATCATTCCTAATTACATTAGGAATGATAAATCATATTAGGCCCTCCCCTAGATCATTGGGCCGTACTTAAAGCTCAAACCGGGTCCAGTTTAGTAAATTGGCCATAACTTCCTCAATATTCATCGGAATTGGGCTTATAATATATCGTTGGAAAGGTCTTTGCAAACCTCATCCAACTACACCACTATTGGACCCATATCATGGACCAACCAAACTGGATTGGCTGTTTTCTTAAAAATAAAGTTTTCAAAAACAGGGAGAAGAGAAAAGAAAAGAAATAAAACTTTCCGCAACACTAGACCTTTCCACACTTTCGTTTCATTCGATTATGATTCGACGTAAAAGGTACTCATCACTGGGTTTGGTTTTGGGGAGACACAAATGGGTGTCTACAGTTCCCAACATGTCACATAACCTGTTATATCAATGTCACACACATTTCATCACCTGATTGGTGCAAAAAAAAAAAAAAAAAAAAAATTAAAACCTAATCAATTAATATTAAAGAGAAATTTATAAAATGAAAAAAAAAACAAAAACAGTAACCTCCAGCCTCTACCTTTGCCGGCGGCAGGTGGTAGCCCCGTGAAGTTTCACTCCAACTCATCGATTATTCCAATCGCTCCATCCAGCAGCATTTATCTGTCCCCCATCATGTGCATCCGTCTGTCCGTCATCAGCCGATGAAACGAATGGATCAGATGACTAATGGATGAATATTTAAAGAAAAAAAAAATTAAGATAAACTCTATTATTTGTAGTTGTTTATACAAGAAAAAAAAACTGCCAATAGGTGGCATCCTTTTTCCTTAGCCTCCACCTTTACTTAATATTATAACGTGAATAGGGCCTAATTGTGACCATTTTATAGCGTGAAAAAAAAGCCGATCATATTGTATTAGTTTAAAATAATATGGTATTCATTTTTTAAGCGACCACAATACATAAAACAATCAATTGTTATTACTAATCACATGATTAAAACGTTCTTTAAAACGTTCTTAATATTATAGCTCGTGACTATATAATGTCACAACCTATCGCAAACATTTCTTCATCTTCCACTTTTCTTTCACTCTACATATCTTAAATAACTACACAAAACAATACATATAAAAAATGCCTATACTACAATCCCTTTCTAGCTTCACAATCTTACCAAATACAAAACCTAATTCCTTCAATATTTGTTGTCATCAACCAATTTTTTCTAAAAATCACTCTATCTCCCTATCACAGTCGTCCAATTTTAGCCTCCGATGCTGCCCACCCCATCGTTCCTCACTTAGTCCTCAACAATGTTTCCCGAATCAGTAATTATTCCTCATCTTTTAGTATATTACTTATATTTATTCACTACAATCATAATTGAAGTATTTTTTTTTATTCTTGTATATATTTTTAAAATACTTCGTATGTAATAGGAGATCAATCGGTGAAAGTCATAGTTTATACGGAGTAATATTAGTTATTTCACGTTTTTGGACACTCTTAATAACATTCTACTAATTCGTATGTGTATTCGTATGGCCAGGATGAGTGGGTTCGTAGAGATTGAACTCAAAGTACGGGACTATGAATTGGATCAATATGGTGTTGTTAACAATGCGGCCTGTTCTAGTTATTGTACTTGGTAAGTACTAAGTAACAAAACATGCATCTACTCTAGTTATATTTATATACGGTCTAGTAACATTGCACCAAAAAATATACGGTCTAGTAACAAAACAGTTAAGTGATGACGTGATTCATTATTAAAATGTTGGTCAGAGAGTATACGGAAATTTCTATAATATAATTGATACTCCGTATATAGAAGTACATATATCATTGACATGTTTGTGTATAAGTGTGAATTTTTTTTTTTTTTTGAAAGATATAAGTGTGAATTTTACATTTAGCTTTATCATTTTGTTATACAAAATACAACATATTATTGGTTTTAAAAATACATCATTTGATTTCAAAGGAATTACATCTATCCTTAAATGTTCGTTCAATTTTTAATTTTTATTTGCCCATATGGATTTTTTTAAATTATTGATTTTTTAAAAATTAATTTTCTTAATTAATTTACAAAATTCAGCTTTTATTATTAATGAAATTAAAATGGATTCATAAATTAATATGAAAATATATATAAAAAAAATTAATAAGAAAAAAATATTAAAAAATAATTTTGACATTAAAAAATAAATACAAATCAGCCAATAAAAATTTAATATAATGATAGTCATTTTGAGGATAGCTACTATAAAATTTTCACTTAATATTCAGCAAAAATGCAAAATACCGCATTATATACATTTTTTTTGGTACATTAACATACACTGTTATATTTTTTTTTTAAGGTTGCCCACCCAGTTCACCGGAGCTTAGCTCCGACTACATCCGGATCCGACTCGGGTAGCAGACCTGACTTATGGTGGGTGAGTCTCCCAACAAGAGTTTCTGCATACGGTGAGGCTCGAACCCGAGACCTCCCTTAAGCGACATCAAGTTGCTTACCACTTGAGCTAACTCTTGTTGGTACATACACTGTTATAAATTATTAGCACATCATGAGGTTTTAGAAAGACTTGGTCTGGCTGGTAATACAGTTGAAAGCAGTGTTGGTACAATAGCGCTGTTAAAACTTTCACTCAATTTCCTGGCACCTCTCAAGGTAGGTAGCGATCGTATATATTTTGTTCTTTATTATTATCAATTAATTTTAATATGAAACTTTATTTAAGTTAATAAGGTTGTGTATAATTCACTTGATTTTCACTTATCTAAACTTAACTGAACTTGTTAGACATTATTAAAACTTATCTTTGTTGTAATTTGTATTTGGATAACACCCGTTATAAATTATTAAACTTCTTGAATTAATCTTATTAACAAGTCTTAACAAACTTATCTAGAATTTATTTGAACCTATTAGACCTGAAATTGAACGAAACTCTCCTCCTCCTTTAGATGTTCGGACCCATTTTATATTTTCTAAAAATATAACAGATGTTCATGTCTTTTTTTTTTTTTTTTTTTTTTTTTTTTTTTTTTTTTGAATTCGTGAGCAGAAAGGAATTCCAAGCAGAGAAAAAACAAAGCAAAGAAAAATAATAAAAACTACCTATAGAGGGACAAGCCGTGGACAAGCCACGCTCCTACTATCCTCCTCAAACACTCTACCAAGCTCAATCGGAACAGAATTATAAATGATGAGACCAATGTCTTGGATCACCCTGCGGTTGGCCAACCAATCCGCCACTCTATTGCATTCACAATAGATATGCACCACACGATAGAAATATCTTATTGCTTGTGCTTGGCCTAATGAAAATATATTGATAAACGAATTAACTAATTTAGGCATGTATATATTTTTTATTTCGTGTAATCTAGGGTGGAGACAAGTTTGTTCTGAAGGTAAAGCTGGCGAAATACTCGGCTGCTCGAGTATTCTTTGAACATGTTATCTACAAGTTGCCGAATCATGAGGTTTGATACTCACCTTTTTTTTTTTTTTTAGAAAAAAATAATAAAAATAGTACTTTGAAGACTGTAGTCCGTGTTTCGGGACCTTTTCATAGTAGTTATTCTTAAAATGACTATCAGTATACAGTATACGTCTATACTTAATTGACAAATTTTTGTATGTGGCTGGCCACACGGTGTGGCCAGCCACAATAATTATTATTATTATTATTATTTTTTTAAAAAAGATATCACAACTCTTTTCTCTCTTCTTTTCTTATCTTCTTCTCCAAACCATACATCACCATCAACCATATCTCTACTATACCCATTTTCTCTCTCCTCTTTTTTTAGCTTCTTCTTCAAGCCAAACCACACATCACCAACAACCATATATCTACTCCACCCATTTTTTCTCTCCTCTTTGTCAAATTGCTGCAATTAAAGCCGAAAATTGTAGAAATTGGGTGTTAAATTGCTGTGAAAAATTGTGATTAATTATCCTTAAAATCATCAACAACATTTGAAATAGTGAAATTGATGAGAACCAAAGAAATGTGAGCTCGTTTTCTTCGTGGAATCTTAAATCAAACATTCTACGTCAAAAATTGTAGGGTGTTACTAGTTTGGTTATGGGTACTAGTAGGTGTTACTGGTTTGGTCAGGGGTTACATGTAGGGTGTTACTGGTTTGGTCAGGGGTTACTGGTTTGGTGATGGTGTTACTGGTTTGGTCAGGGGTTACAGGTAGGATATTACTGGTTTGGTCAGGTGTTACTGGTTTGGTGAGGGTGTTACTGGTTTGGTCAGGGGTTACATGTAGGATGTTACTGGTTTGGTCAGGGGTTACTTGTAGGGTGTTACTGGTTTGGTCAGGTTACTTGTAGGGTGTTACTGGTTTGGTCAGGGGTTACTTGTAGGGTGTTACTGGTTTGGTCAGGGGTTACTTGTAGGGTGTTACTGGTTTGGTGATGGTGTTACTAGTTTGGTCAGGGGTTACATGTAGGATGTTACTAGTTTGGTCAGGGGTTACTTGTAGGGTGTTACTGGTTTGGTCGGGGTGTTACTGGTTTGGTCAGGGGTTACTTGTAGGGTGTTACTGGTTTGGTGAGGGTGTTACTGGTTTGGTCAGGTTACTTGTAGGGTGTTACTGGTTTTGGTTCGGGGTTACTTGTAGGGTGTTACTGGTTTGGTTAGGGGTTACTTGTAGGGTGTTACTGGTTTGGTCAGGGGTTACTGGTTTGGTGATGGTGTTACTGGTTTGGTCAGGGGTTACTGGTTTGGTGATGGTGTTACTGGTTTGGTCAGGGGTTACATGTAGGATGTTACTGGTTTGGTCAGGTGTTACTGGTTTGGTGAGGGTGTTACTGGTTTGGTCAGGGGTTACATGTAGGATGTTACTGGTTTGGTCAGGGGTTACTTGTAGGGTGTTACTGGTTTGGTCAGGGGTTACTTAGCTTGTAGGGTGTTACTAGTTTTGTTCAAGAGTTACTTGTAGGGTGTTACTGGTTTGGTTAGGGATTGCTTGTAGAGTGTTACTAGTTTTGCTCAAGGGTTACTTGTAGGGTGTTACTGGTTTGGTATGGGGCTTACAAGTAACCGTTGAATAAGTAACAAGTAACCCTTGAATAAGTAATTCATACAAGTAACCTTTGAAGTAACTCATATAAGTAACCCCTGAATAAGTAACTCATTCAAGTAACCCTTGAATAAATAACTCATACAAGTAACCCTTGAATTAACTCATACAAGTAACCCCTGAAAAAAAAAAATACAACTAAATCTTGAGAAAAAAATAATACAAATAACCCCTGAAAAAAAAATACAAGTAACTCTTGAAAAAAAAAATACAAGTAACCCCTGAATAAGTAATCCATACAAGTAACCCTTGAAAAAAAATACAAGTAACACCGTGTGGCCTGCTGCCAAATCAGTAAAAATAACATATTACACTGTATAACGGGGTTACTATTCACTCGCATAACGGGGTTACTGGTTTTGTCAGGGTTACTTGTATTTTTTTTCAGGGGTTACTTGTATTTTTTTTTCAAGACTTGTATTTTTTTCAGGGGTTACTTGTATTTTTTCTTTCAGGGGTTACTTGTATGAATTATTTATTCAGGGGTTACTTGTATTTTTTTTTCAGGGGTTACTTGTATTTTTTTTCAGGGGTTACTTGTATGGATTACTTATTCAGGGGTTACTTGTATTTTTTTTTCAGGGGTTACTTGTATGGATTCTTTATTCAGGGGTTACTTGTATTTTTTTTTTCAGATGTTACTTGTTTTTTTTTTTTTCAGAGGTTACTTGTATGGATTACTTATTCAGGGGTTACTTATATATTTTTTTTTTCAGGGGTTACTTGTATTTTTTTTCAGGGGTTACTTGTATTTTTTTTCAAGAGTTACTTGTATTTTTTTTTCATGGGTTACTTGTATTTTTTTTTCAATATTTAGTTGTATTTTTTTTCAGGGGTTACTTGTATGGGTTAATTCAAGGGTTATTTGTATGAGTTATTTATTCAAGGGTTACTTGAATGAGTTACTTATTCAGGGGTTACTTATATGAGTTACTTCAAAGGTTACTTGTATGAATTACTTATTCAAGGGTTACTTGTTACTTATTCAACAGTTACTTGTAAGCCCCATACCAAACCAGTAAGACCATACAAGTAACCCTTGAGCAAAACTAGTAACACTCTACAAGCAATCCCTAACCAAACCAGTAACACCCTACAAGTAACTCTTGAGCAAAACTAGTAACACCCTACAAGTAACCCCTAACTAAACCAGTAACACCCTACAAGTAACCCCTGACCAAAACCAGTAACACCCTACAAGTAACCTGACCAAACCAGTAACACCCTCACCAAATCAGTAACACTCTACAAGTAACCCCTGACCAAACCAGTAACACCCTACATGTAACCCCTGACCAAACCAGTAACACCCTACATGTAACCCATGACCAAACCAGTAACACTATCACCAAACTAGTAACCCCTGACCAAACCAGTAACACCTACAAGTACCCATAACCAAACTAGTAACACCCTACAATTTTTGATGTAGAATGTTTGATCTAAGATTCCACGAAGAAAACGAGCTCACATTTCTTTGGTTCTCATCAATTTCACTACTTCAAATGTTGTTGATGATTTTAAGGATAATTAATCACAATTTTCACAGCAATTTAACACCCAATTTCTACAATTTCGAGCTTTAATTGCAGCGATTTGGCAAAGAGGAGAGAAAAGATGGGTGGAGTAGAGATATGGTTGTTGGTGATGTGTGGTTTGGCTTAGCTTGAAGAAGAAGCTAAGAAAAGAGGAGAGAGAAAATGGGTATAGTAGAGATATGGTTGTTGGTGATGTATGGTTTGGAGAAGAAGATAAGAAAAGAAGACAGAGAAGAGTTGTGGTATTTTTTAAAAAAAAAATTAATAATAATAATTGTGGCTGGCCAGCCACATACAAAAATTTGTGTTATTCTTATAAGGACATTTTGTAAAAAAACTACCTTATATATATACATCAAATTTTGTGAAAAACTATCGTCATATGAAAAAATTGTTATAAGAAACTACCTTATAAAAACTACATGTTGTAATTTGTTACCATGTGCTTAATTTAATAATGAAAAAGAAGGGGAATTAGGAGTTACAAGGGGGCTATGTAGAAATTGGGTGGAAAAAGGAGAAAAAAAGATTGAAAATGAGTCATTAAACGTCTCTTATTCAATGCAATAATTTGGCAAAAAGTAGCTATTCACAACATTAATTGTTTAAAAGGTAGTTTCTTACAGTACAACATCTTGTAAATAAGTTAGTTTTTCATAAAAATTGACTTATATAAGGTAGTTCTTCACAAAATGTCCTTATACAATGTAAATATAAATTTTGAAAATTTTAATCCAACATAAAATAATTTTTTTTTTTTAAAAGAACTACAAAATAAGAATAAAAATTACATAAATGAAACTAAAAATTTGTTAAATCATAAGTTACTTTAACTTTTAATTATATCGATTATAATCAATTACGTGCGGAAAATGAAATTTTGAAAAATATTACGAGTATCGAGATAAATCTAGCAAGAATTTACATAATTGTGTGTTTACTTTGTATTTAAATCATAAACTATACTCCCTCTGTCCCCGATTGATAGTCACTTTTGAAGAAAAATCACGGGAATTAAGGAGAATTAAAGAAAGTACATTGAAAAAGTAAATTTACATTGGATATACAAATTAAAAAAGTAGAGAGAAAGTAATTAAAATACATGGAAAAGTTAAATTTGCACAAATATTTTTGCAAATGTTAGAGAATTTTGGTAAAAAAATAATATTAATGGTACTTGAAAAAAGCAAATGTGACTAACATTTTGAGTCACCAAAAATAGAAAAATTAAAGTGACTATCAATTGGGGACGGAGGGAGTATTAAAAAAATAATGTATAGTACTAGTTCAAAAGTTACTATACTAGCTCAATTCCTTATTATTTGCAACAAAGAAATTTTTTCATGTCTCATAAATAATACTTCTATATTGCAACTAATAAGAAATAGAAGTAGTGTATAAAAAAAAAATTAAAAAAAATAAAAGTAAAAACGAAATAGAGTATGCACTAATTATATTTGTTAATTATGAGCTTTAATTTTTGTAAAGATAATTTGCTACCTACTTAGCTATAAGCTAACAATTGCTAAATGATTATGTCATGTAGGACATCTTTGATGCCGGAACTGATACTACAGCTAGCACATTAGAGTGGGCAATGGCTGAGCTTGTTAAAAATCCCGGGATGATGGTTAGAGTTCAAAATGAAATCGAACTAGTCATTGGCAAAGGTTGTTCCATGGTCCAAGAATCTGATATCTCAAAACTACCTTACTTGCAAGCCATCATTAAAGAAACATTGCGATTGTACCCTCCAACCGTATTTCTCTTACCTCGAAAGGCACGCAGACGTTGATGTAGAGTTATATGGTTACGTCGTACCCAAAAATGCACAAGTTCTAGTAAATCTTTGGGCCATTGGTCGTGATCCAAAGGTATGGAAAAATCCAGAAATATTTTCACCAGAAAGGTTTATAGGGTGTGACATTGATTTTAAAGGACGAGATTTTGAACTCTTGCCCTTTGGTGCCAGAAGAAGAATATGCCCTGGATTAACTTTGGCTTATAGAATGTTGAACTTAATGATGGCTAATTTTGTTCATTCCTTTGATTGGAAACTTGAAGATGGAATGAATCCAAAAGACTTGGACATGGATGAGAAATTTGGTCACATTGCAAAAGGTTAAACCTCTCCAAGTTATTCCAGTACAAAGGAAACAATATTGCATGTCATAATTTCACATTACAATTAGTATCTTAGAGTTAATCTTTTGCATGATTATTGGTTCTGTATTTCCTTTAAGCCTTTAAGGAGGGTGACGAGTTCATAAAAACGTAAGCGACTACGTACTCCCTTATTTTGTACATCAATCTGAAACATTTGTTATTCTTGTACGTACCAAATTGTTAGTACAATTATAGCTACACAGTACTACCTTTCAAGATAATTCATATTTAAAAAAAAAAAAAAAAAAGAAGCTCGATGAAGTTCATTTATGTATTGTGTCATAGCTAATTATATAATTATTCATTGTTGCTCTATTGTACTCAATATGATATTCATATAATCACTTCAAATCCCTAAACCAACTTCTACGATCTCATTCTATTAGAAAACTTTTATATACACCTGGGTGTAAGCCTGTAAGGTGTACCCAAGTGTATATTATTACTAATTTGATATATAATTTTTCTTATTTTAAAATCTAAAATGAGCAAAATTATATCAAATGAGCAAAAAAAACACATTTTGGTGCTCCTACTTCTATATGCACCCGAGTGTATATTAATACTATTATTTGTTAATTTATAGAATATGTAGTGTATATCATCATGGATTTTTTATTTTTATTTTTTTAATACAACAATATTAAGTACCAAAATAAATATTATTAACTACTCGCAACATCTTTAAAACTTTTGTACATAAGACATAACCTTATATGGACATATGGTATATGGAGTACAATAATATCGTGGGCTGGTGGTACCTTGGAATTGAATTATAATCGAATTTCATCTATTTAGGGTCTGTTCATATTTACTTATTTTCAGTTCAGTTCAGTTCAGTTCAGCTCCAATCAGTTCAGTTCAATTCAGTTCAGTTCAGTTCAGCTCCAATCAGTTCAGTTCAGTTCAGCTCTTAATTTCCCTCTCTCATAAAATATTCATTTCAGCTTAGTTTGTTCAGTTCAGTTCAGCTCAGCTCCAATCAGTTCAGTTCCAATCAGTTCAGTTCAGTTCAGTTCAGTAAATATGAACATGCCCTTAATTGGTAAAATGACTTATATAGTATAAAATATATAAGAGGGACTATTTAATAATTAGCTTGTAATGTGGATCTTATACATAAAATAAATTAAGCTGTTCAATTAGTATTTTAGTTTTAATTTCTTAAATTAATCAAATGCTAAGAATGCCCATCCTCTTCAATCATTCACAAAAAGTTCTAATCATCACTAATAGATATAATAATGCCTTAATCGCACAATTATAGGCTAATTATTAGATGTTTAGCTTTAAGCGACATATTTAATCGATAAAGAACCAGCTCATTAGTTGCTCAGGCCATGTGCTTTATGCAAATACGAAAACGGTTTAACGAGGCGGCTACTTACAAGTTTGTCCATCTCTAAAGTCTAAATCAATTATCATGTTAATTAATTAGTAAATCATGTTTAATACGGAGTAATATGTTTCAGCTGTAAATCTGTAATCTTCTCATTTCACATGTTTTAATTACTAATTTAATGTATAGAGTTGAACTATATAACTAACTTGCTTTCTATAGAACATAGTTATAATTACTTACGAGAGCATTTTAAAAGGCACTACATATTTAGGATGAGGTTTTACGAAGAACAGTTTGGACCATTATCATAACTTTAGTATGACAAGTTGTCAACAAAATACCCATCCACTAGGTTTGGCCTAATCCTTCTTGATCATTTTCTATAAATATCACTCATCCACTAAATACGATGAAAATAACGTCATTTGCTCCTTCATATCTTCTGTACTCCGTAACACTAATCCTCAACCCGTGGAAAAGTTTTGTTCAAGGCTTGTTCAATTCAGCTTCAATTCAGTTCAGTTCTATTCAGCTCCAATCAGTCCAGCTTCTAATTTTCTTCTCTCATAAAATATTTATTTTAGTTCATTTCATTAAGCTCCAATCAGTTCAGTTCAGCAAATGTGAACAAATCCTTATTACTCAATTAATCTGATCTTATAAATTTCACATTTATTAAATAAAATAATGTCTACTAATGATTTGCGTATGTATGTATAACCTTCAATAGATTATGACAAAGCTGAATTGATCACTTGGCTAATGATTTGTAAGGAACATTAAGCTCTTTTCAATCAATTCATTAAATTCACATAGTCCACCATTACGTATACTTTCTAACCATCAACCAAACCATATTAAATCATGGATCGAGTGGTTGGGCAGTCATATAGGGTCACGTCGAAGAAAAATACGTTTACATGTATCATGCATGTCCATACAACGTTTGATTTGAGGTTTTTTTTCAAGAATATTTTGCCAAGTTCATTATATAATTTACTTTTTTTGGATGTTTATTCAACTAATTATTTTTCTTTTGTGTTCTTTCGTGCATGCAAGAAGCGACTAGATTCTGATATAACAATATTAAATCACTTATTAAGATAAAGTAAACGTGGCATACTCGATTCTCGTCTTAGGAATGAAGTAGAAAGATTTCTCATTCCATTTATTAGGTCAATTTTTCATGCGAGCTCGAGCTCGACATGATGAGACAATTGAAGACTCGCAACTTTTAACACCTACCAATATTCCGTAAAAAAAAAGAGGAGGAAGGGTAAAGGGATCCTCATCTTCAAAGTGTATTTAGAGATTAAAATTCCAAAATAATAGAGTTATATGGAGTAAATTGTTTCTTTACCACTAATTCATTTAAGATTTTTTTGTTGGGTCACTTTGGCAATAAACGAAGTTAATTAGTGATAGAGAATATCCCTAGAATATTCTCATCCTAGGTCACTATAAGATATGTATAGATATTATGGATATTCTCTATCAATTAGAATGTCATCCAAACTTATCTGATACGGAGTAACAAATAAGCCAAGAGAAAGTTAATCTGAGCTTTATCCCAACTGTAAACCTCCCTTTGATGTAAGCATGTTTAATGAGCACAACCAGCCAAGTGGAGTAGATACTGCAGATTATGTGTCATTATATTATAAATTCTTCGATGTACCTTATTTATTTTGATAGGTACTTGTACTTTAAAGGAAGTAGTCAATGGTTGGAAATATGACTTCTTTTGGCTATAAATTGACACAACGAAATAGTCATATAAGGTGTTCCATGAAAAAGGGAAAATGATATATACTTGTATATACATGAATGAACCCTTAGTTTCACGGTTGAATATAAGAAATTTAAAGAAAAAAAAGATTCAAAATTATTAAGCATTAATAAAATTGTTCAACATGTGATTTTAATTTTCCATGTATTCTTAAGTTTATACATTTTTTTGAAAATCAATTTAATAGTTATGTGTAACAGTAAAGACTGATATATATATATATATATATATATATATATATATATATATATATATATATATATATAAAGGTGTAATTCTATTTCACAAAAAACGACTTAAATTTTCATAGTTGAGTAACGAAATTGAATAGGGATATTTGGGTAATTACATTATATCATATGGCTTACTCTAAAAGTTATATTGCCTGATTTTTTAAAGAAAACTTTATCTACTTATATCATGACATATGTATTGCTCACCATTAGAGCACAAAATAACTACGAAGATATTTGTTTGGGCCTGGGTCAAGTTATGAAATTTTATAGGTCAGTTACGGAATATCACAATAGCTACAAAGATATTTATTTGGGCCTGGGCTAAGTTACGAAATTCTATAGCTCAGTTAAGCACTTAAGCAGTGTATGCCCAAATTTTAAAGATATGATAAGAGGATAGTTTAGGATTATATTTGGTGATATGTACGCTTATTTCCTAAAATACAAATTAATATTGTTTCCTAGATCTTATAAAATATGATATGATAGTTTAGGATAATTTTTGGTAATTTCCTAATAATGTTAGCTTATTTCCTGAAATAAGAAGTAAGATTGTTTCCTAAAATAAGATTATACTCTTATGTCTTAGCTTGCTTCTCAAGGAAACATTAGGTTATCAACATATCTAGTTTAACCGACTTAAGCATTGTTATAAATAACAGGAATCAGATACTAGCAAACTAAAATTTTCATAATTGTATTCCAAACAAAAAAAAAGCTCCTTTGAGAAAAACACAATAAAGTAATGGCGGTCCAAAACCTAAAGGCTACGGCCAATTCTTCTTCTTCTTCAATTCATCCTGATTCGATTGAGCGTGATGCAAATTTGAAGACATTAATATCGAAGAAGAAGCTCCACCTCGTACTCGATTTAGACAATACCATTCTTGAATCGGGTATTTTAGAAACTTTAACCAAATATGATCAAGATTATTTAAAACGTCCCGTTGCTGTCAAATTGATGGAAGATAAAAAACTATATATATGGGATTATGAAGCAGAGGGGTTCAAGGTACGTACATCTATTTGAGTTTCCTATCTTTATTTTTTATACTAAATAAGTTATACGTATTATGATTCATATTTTTTTTTTCAATAATCATGTTTAACAAATTTAAATTAAGAAGTGTTATTTTATTTTACTTTTTTTTGTTTTGACGTACAGATAGTATATTATAGTCGTTAAATTTAGTCAATTTATTTTTACAAGTTAAATTAACATAAACTTGAAATTACAGGATGTTTATGTAACCAAATTGAGGCCTTATGTCAAAACGTTCCTCAAGGAAGCAAGTACACTATTCGATATATCAATTTTTACGCTAGGAAATGAGACATATACAAGGAAGATGCTAGAGCTACTTGATCCCGAGCGTTTGTATATTAACTCACAAGTGATCACGAGGGAGAAGGTGCTATTAACGAGATCATGGAGGAAGGGGCATCATTTTTTGAAGTCGCATGAAAGGGTCGTGTTAGTAGTCGATGATGCAAAAGACGTGTGGGAAGCTAATGCTAAAAATTTGATCGATATAGCACCATATGGGTTCTTTGAAGATGAGTCCTCAAATAAGAAATCTTGGACGCGAAATTTGGCGGATGAAAGTGAGAAGTATGGAGAACTTGCTCGAGTTTTGAGAGAGTTAAAGAAGATTCACAAAGAGTTTTACAATTTGGAGGATGGTGAAGATTATGAAAGCCGTGATGTAAGAGATGCAATTCAAGAAGTGAAGAGAAAATTCAGCTTGCAAGGTACTAAGGAAGCGATGAGTCAACATGCAAAGGAAACAACTAATGAGATTGATGAATGCTTCAAATCGATGGATCTAAATTGCCGTAAAAATAAACTAAATAGAATTCAGATTAGTCATGAAGTTATGTAATGTTAGTTTTAGCTAACATGAATTCTATGATTTTCTTTACGTACTTTTGAATTTCTTTTTTAGGAAATTATTTTGAACGTCACTTTATTATTATTTTTATCAATTGAGAAAATTTAACTAATGTCACCTGTTATGGTCCATTTGATCTATTATGGATGTTAATATTGCGCGTGTTTTTATTCATGTATTTGCTACCCATATCGGCCATATGTACCATGTTTGTTTAGGACCTAGAGAGCATTTGACTATGTAAGGAGATTAAGATATGGATTAAAACCGTCGTAAATGCCACCGCAAGGTCCCCTAGGTGACATCGTGCTATAATGCTATTACATGTTTGCTTCACTTTGTTGGCAAAATTTTGGGCGTATAACGCTATGGCCGGGTGTGGTTCTATGTAAGGGGTGGTACTCCGACTTGAGCACATGCCGTGTTGTGCACATTTAGAATCTCGGTTTGGTTATCTTGGGCATGGACTATCGATGTCTTGTGCACATTAATGCGGTGCATCATGGAAGAAATTGGACGTTCTAGTTATGTTGATTACTTCCCCATTCTAGGCTACATTTAGCACATACGAAGTACTTTGTATGATTATTTGTAAGCAGTATTTGTTTTCATATATTTGTAAGCAGTATCTGTTTTCATACATTTGTAAGCACATAGTTTGTATGACTATAATAAGATAAGTGAATATAATGTTAAACGTCATTACTCTGTATAACAAAATCTGAAATTGAAATAAGCATAGTTGACGTTAAGATGTTGACTTAAGGTCAAATACGGTCCCTAAACCAACATATTTGTAGCAATTTAGTCCCTTAATAACGTACGTAATATTGAGTTAGGCACTTTAGTCCTTTATATATTACTAACATGACCCGAATTGGAAATGACCCGACCTGATTATATCTTATATAATCGACATAATTTTAATAACAATCAAAAGTGCGTGGATCTGGGGGTTATTTTTTCCACATTACGTACAAAACCTTATAGTTAATAGCTATACGCCTATACATAACATGTTAAGTAAATTTTTTAAACAATGCTTAATAAGAAACAAATTCCAATCATTATTTAGTATACCCCACGACATTCATGCATATATATTAAATCACAACCGCCAAACCTCAATTCGAATTCAAAATTATATGAAATTTGAAAGTCAATTTTATTATTCTCGATCTCATTAATTCATCAAATTGGATGGAAATTCATACCATATTAATGAAATAATATTGAGGTGAACAACAGTCCAACATTACATATATATCTAGTACGTGTACGTACTTAATTAAAAATACATTAATAATTAAGAAAATTTAATTACTACAAAATTAATAAGGCTTAGCACCATTAACATTACCAGGAGGATAATATTCACAAACAACAAAAGGCCAACCAGCACCACAAGTAATACTAGCACACCCAAGATGTAAGCTATCCTTCCAAACCACTTGTTTATAATGCTTACATTCTTTTCCATTCAAACAAACATTCATATTATGATCATAATTTGTTTCCTCCCCAATCCATTGATTGACCGCATCAGTAGTCGTAAACACGTATCCGGAAGCCGTGTTCTCGCCGTAAGGTCCATTTGATGACATCGTGTTATCGCATGTATGCTTGACTTTGTTGGCGAAATCTTGGGCGTACGATGCTAGTGTTTGGTTCCATTTTAAGGGTGTCACCCCGACTTCAGCACGGGCCGCGTTGTGCACGTCTAGGAACGCTTTTTGGTTGTCTTGGGCATGGGATATAACAAGAGTTGTGGCTAAAATAGCACAAAAGAAGAGATGAATGGATAGCTTCATTTTTAGATGGTGGTTTTTTTGTAAGGGGGTTGGAGAATTTAAGGTGTATGGGTTGATTATTTATAGGGATATAGTGCAACTTTTCGTGACTTATATTTATAGTTCTTTTATTTATTTGTTCATACATCATGAATATTTATTACTATAGTTAGTCAACTGTATAAGAAAAGTCTACATAAAATGCTTTTTAACCAACTTTAAAGGGAAAAAAGAAACCACCTGTTCATTATTCGTCTTGATTTCACATTTTAAAGCAAAATGGAATACCTTTTTTCTTTTTTTTAGTATTATTATTATTTTTATGTAGTCACAAAAAGTAATAATTCACTTTTTACCGGAAAAAAAAAACAAAAAAAAAAAAAAGGAAGAAAAAGTAATTTCACAAACAAAGATATTTGGTTTTAATTTTTGGGCCTGGGCCTAGGCCCATTTGAGAAAAAAGTCCAATAATTTGAAGATGAACTAATGATAGGAATCATAGGATTACTACTCGTATTCGACTATTCGTAGTATTGTCCTTGTTGCTCAAGGATATATTCCTTTTTTCTCAAAGATTTAATAATTCCTTGTTATAAATAATTACTACATATTAACCAAATTTTTGTAATGTAGAACTTATTGTTATTATCTTCCATCAAAAAAAAAATTGTACGCTCCTCTTTTACAAGGCAGATAATGGCAGTCCAAAACTTAAAGCCTAATGTTATTTCTTCTTCTTCAATTCATTATGCTGATTTGATTAAGAGTGTTCGTGATAAAAATTTGAAGAGTTTATTGGCGCGAAAGAAGCTCCATCTTGTTCTTGATTTAGACAATACTCTTCTCCACTCGAGTTCTATGCTAAAGTTAACAAAATATGATCGTGATTATTTACAACGCTCTATTGGTGTCAAATTGATCGAGGAAAAGAAGCTATTCCAATGGAAGTTTCAAAAAAATGATAGCGTGACATGTCTACCTGCTAGAGTACGTTTCTGAATTTTAAAATTATCGTTAATTTGTATGTTGAATAACTACATATTATCGATCACTTGCATTTGTATGTTGAATAACTACATATTATCGATCACTTGCATTAATTTGTTAAAAAGACTTGCAAAGAATCATGTTTATTTAAAAATAGGTCTATATTTTGTTTAGTCAATCAAGTATTATATGGTTCTAGTATGCGGTAAATTAACATAATTTTATTTCAATTATTTTCAGGGACATAATGATCATTGGGTAACAAAATTGAGGCCTAATGTTGAAACGTTTCTTAAAGAAGCTAGCTCACTATTCGAGTTTTCAATTTTCACGTTAGGAACTTGCAAATACGCAAGGAAAATGCTTGACCTACTTGATCCCGAAGGGTTGTATTTTGCTAATTCACAAGTGATCACAAGAGAAGATATCCGTTCAAAGCCATTGAAGAAGGGTCTCGATCTTGTATGGGCACATGAAAGAGTTGTTTTAGTGGTCGATGATTTAAAAGAAGTATGGAAAGATGAAAATGCTAAGAATGTGATCAAAATAGCTCCATATGAGTTCTTTGATGATGAATCCTCGAATAAGAAATCGTGGTCACGAAATTGGGCAGATGAAAGTGAGAAGTACGGAGAACTCGCTAGGGTTTTAAGGGAGTTAAAGAAGATACACAAAGAATTCTACAATGTAGAGGAAGGACAAGATGATTATGAAAGTCGTGACATAAGAGATGCAATTGAAGAGGTAAAGAGAAAGTTCTTTTTGCAAGGGACTAAAGAAGGGATGAGTAAACATGCACAAGAAACGATTAATGAGATTGATGAATGCTTCAAATCAATGGGGTTGAATTGTCGTACAAATAATGGACCTAATTTTATAGTTCAGACTAACCATATGGTTATGTAATTCGAATATGGAGTTTATGATTGATTATGTATATGAATTCTTTTATTGTCTTAACTTTTGTTTTTCTTTTATAAGAAATTGAGTGTCACTTTTTTATTTTTTCATTTTGTATTTTATATATTTAAACAACTGAATCTCACGTTGATTTTCAAATAAAAGCATGACACAAATTAGCAATATATTTCCCTTAAAGTGTTAATGGAAAAAATTGACCCCTATTAATATATAGTAGCTTGAAAAGTCAAAAGTGCTTCTTGATGAATTAGACACATTTTTCCTTGTTTGTTTGTTTGGGACCTATTGAGGTTTGACTTTGTATGGAGATTAAGATATGGATTAAAACCTCTCACTAAAATTATAAAGCTAATTTATATAATTTTATTGTGTTTATTAACCTAAAATTGATTAGTAAAAGTGTACAGACAATCTAGCTAGTAGTGTACAGACAATCTAGCTAGTAATAATACTCTAACGTATACAACTTTAAATGATGCTTAAGAAACAAAACTAAATCTTAATTTTCAATACCAGAAAGCATTAATATCTAACATTGACGAACAATAATAAATTCACAACTATATTTTAGAATTCAAAGATTTATAAAAACCAAATTTTTATTCCTTCTCATGAGTAATTCATCAAATTGGGATAAAAGCCCATACCATATTAATGAGATATTAAGGTAAACAATATAACAAGCCCAATACCTAATTAAAATTACATTAATAAGCAAATTACTACATGTACATATTAAATTAAAAGGTAATTAATATGGCCATGTACCATTAACATTACCAGGAGGATCATATTCACAAACAACAAAGGGCCAACCAGCACCAAATATAATACTAGCACAACCAAGATATAAGCTATTTTTCCAAACCACTTGTTTATAATGTTTACATTCTGTGCCATTCACACATTCATTCAAACGATGATCATAATTTTCCCTCTCCCCTACCCATTGGTTAACCGCATCAACTGTCGTAAATTCCCCATAACCGGATCGGAAGCTGTGTTTTCACCGTAAGGTCCCCTAGATGACATCGTGCTATTACATGTTTTCTTCACTTTGTTAGCTAAATTTTGGGCGTATAATGCTAGGGTGTGGTTCCATTCAAGGGGTGGTACTCCGACTTGAGCACGGGCCGTGTTGTGCACGTCTAGGAACTCGGTTTGGTTGTCTTGGGCATGGGTGAATAGATGGAATAGTCTCCTCTGAAGAAGACCTTGTAACTCCTTCGAACTCAATTAGATCTTTCATGGAAGTTGTTACTTCCAAAACCTCCACAACCTGATAAATTAGTTGAACAAAAGTTTAAACATTAAGTCTAGTTATATTATTACTTTCTCTTGGTATTATATTTAATTTATTATTACATGAGCCATAGTATACCGATTACTCGAAAAGAGGCTAAGACAAGTCAGGGCACAACTAACCATTTGATTCAATTAATCCCTTCCACCCATCTTTTGACAAGATCATGACTAAGTATAGTGAAACGATATTAGTGGCAACTGCTGTCTCCCAATCGGATAGCCAGAAGGTAAGTCTTCCTATTTATTTTAACAAATAAAATACTTGAACATAAACAGCCACAACTTTATATTTTTTAAGTTACATGAAATAAATTACATTAAAATCATTTACAAAGTATATAGTAACAAATTACGTAAAACGATATATGTAAAACTAAAGTATTTAAATCAATAACTTAATACTGAAACAGACCCGGGAGTGACACATGTCACATCCCGGTGCTGTTTTTTTCGTCCAAAACCCCCATCCCCTTTTTAACTAATTTTTTTTTGTGAATATTATTTGATATAATTAATTTTTGTCGTAATTTTTTAACCAAATTTTTTTTTATGAAATTTTGTTTAGTTGTATAACAAGTGAAAGCAGTTGTTGTTGTTGATGTAATTTTTTAAAATTAGGTTAATATTGTAATTTTGTTTGAAACAAGGGTTCAAGTGCCCAAGGTGCGATTTTGTAAATAACAACTCAAAAACTGTGAAGTCACATGCCAGACATAACTATAAGTATGAAGTCTGCAATGTGAAGAATTGCATCACGTTTCTGAAGTCTATTAAAATGAGGCGTCATCTGAGAGAGAGTCACAGCAATAACTACTATAAGTTCAACGGAATCTGATTCCGTCGCATATAGGTGTGTACTCTTTAAGCTAGAAGGAAGGAGGAGTTGAACCATGAAAACCCCGGGGCGAGTACTCTTTAAGTGTGTGACTGATTTTAAGCGTAACTTGTACACACTGGGATCTTGAGCACATATAACTTGAATGCGTAGTAGTTCTGTTTTTTGTCGTTGATGTATAGTGCCTTTGTGAGTAGGATGTTTGGTTCCACTAAGTAACCTGATTAGAACTTTATTTGATATCTTGTGTCAACTTTTGTTGTTCAAATTGTGTCAACTTTTGTCAAGTTACGTAACCTACTGCTGGTACAAAGAAGGGAAAAGTAATTTTTGGAATCAAATGCAAGTTATTGTTTTTTTGTAATAATTAATGTTTTTCAATTCTTTGTAAATTGGATAATAATTAATAATAATTGACCCCTATTAATATATCAAACTTTTAAAAAAAATCAAAAGTGCTTGAAAAGTCAAAAGTGCTTCTTGATGAATTAGACACATTTTTCCTTGTTTGTTTGTTTGGGACCTATTGAGGTTTGACTATGTATGGAGATTAAGATATGGATTAAAACCTCTCACTAAAATTATAAAGCTCATTTATATAATTATATTGTGTTTATTTTTTATTTTTTTTTATTGATAAGAATTATATTGTGTTTATTAACCTAACATTGCATATGGATTAAAACCTCTCACTAAAATCATAAAGCTCATTTATATAATTATATTGTGTTTATTAACCTAACATTGATTACTAAAGTGTACTGACAATCTAGCTAGTAATATTATTCTAACGTATACAACTTTAAATAATGCTTAATTAAGAAACAAAATTAAATCTTAATTCTCAATACCAGAAAACATTATAATACAAAATTAAGCCCGTTCAAAAAAAAAAAAAAAAAAAAAAAAAAAAATACAGGTACAAATTAAATTAAAAGGTAATTAATATGGACATGTACCATTAACATTACCAGGAGGATCATATTCACAAACAACAAAGGGCCAACCAGCACCAAATATAATACTAGCACAACCAAGATATAAGCTATTTTTCCAAACCACTTGTTTATAATGTTTATATTCTGTGCCATTCACACATTCATTCAAACGATGATCATAATTTTCCCTCTCCCCTACCCATTGGTTAACCGCATCAACCGTCGTAAATGCCCCATGCATAACCGGAACGGAAGCCGTGTTTTCACCGTGAGGTCCCCTAGATGACATCGTGCTATTACATGCTTGCTTCACTTTGTTGGCTAAATTTTGGGCGTATAATGCTAGGGTGTGGTTCCATTTAAGGGGTGGTACTCCGACTTGAGCACGGGCCGTGTTGTGCACTTCTAGGAACTCGGTTTGGTTGTCTTGGGCATGGGTTATTAGTTTATCACAAGAGTTGAGGCTTAAAATGCAATAAAGATATGGATGAATAACTTCATTTTTGGTTGCTTTTGTTTGTGGAGGTTAGTTGGGGACTTGGGGTACTTAAGATGTATGGGCTGATTATACATTTATGGATTTATAGTACTTTGATTTTGTGTTCATTATGACGAATTTATTGCTATAGTTAGTCAACTATATATGAAGGCTCCACATAAAATGCTTTTAAACCTACCTAAATGAGAATATCTGTTATTGATTTCATGTGCAAACTAAAATATTTATTTTTGTAATGCAGGAAGTATATCTGTCCAATTGTATTTCTATTTATAAAGCTAATCTTCAGTTTTCATTGTTAGATTCACCTTCACCATAAACCGTGTGAATGATATTTGTTCAACAACTATTCTTAAAATTGTTTGAATGATAATAATCTTTTTAAATGTAATGATATTAGTCTAACATGTTAAAATTGTTTGTTGCAATCAAACCTTGTTTGATTTTCATTTGTATTTATATTCATATTATCTCTTTATGCATGACAAGCATGATGATAATTAAAAAGAAAACATTAACAAAATGTATGTACAAAAAGTATATCAATAATACAAATTTGTTATTGATAGGATAATATATTACAAAGTATTAGTTTTTTTTTTCCATTTTTTATACTACCTAAATATTTTATTTTAATATTTTATTATATCTATGTGGATTTATATCACTGTTTGGAGTAGACCTAGTTGTTAGACGGGTTAATAAATTATTTTATGAAACATGAATTCTATTAAAGACCATGCCCAATAAAAAGCCCTGTAATATATTATACAGAGTCATGCTCAACCCAAATTTTAAAAGGTTAAGCAAGCAGCACATCATAATACATTATAGTTTTATATGAGCATTTATGGGTCGATCTGGGCCTAACTAAATAGGCTTATATGGTTATAACTTATAAGTCTTCTAACTTATAGAATAATTTATTTATTTATTTATACTAAAATTTTACTCGTAACAAAAATATAAATAGAAAAATATAAGATAAATTTAAAAATTATTGCCGTACCTTTGCGTTGAAATAATCATCAAGTAGTACATTATCTGATTTGATGTCTATATGAGTTATCTTTGGCTTATCTGGAATATCATTCACAAATTTATCGCTTTTGCCAAATTGATTGCAATATTTCTCCTCGTCACACAATTAATTCCGAGTCTACCATCTCCTATTTCAATAAATATCAAACACGAATTATAAATATATCACAAAAAATTACAATGTTAATAATATATATATATTATATATAATCATATTTTATTTACCATGCAAATGAAAAATCAAATTCTTATTTGAATAATTTTGATACATGACGAATCTCTCTTCTCTTGGCCTTGAAAAACAATGCCCAAAAATGATGGCAATGTGATCATAATTCAAATAAGATGACATTTCAACCTCTGCGTTGAACTTTGTCACACCTTGCCTACTCTCCTTTTCCATTCTCTTAATTGTTACTTCCCTCCCATCTCGCAAAATACCGAGATATACATCTCCAAAACCACAACGTCCATGCAATAATTGACGCATTAGAAAACTCATTAGTTGCTGCTTCCAATTCTTCAAAAGAGAAAATTTTGTCATCACGTTCTTCCTCTTTCTTATTTCTTTTAATACGAAAGAAACAAAACCCTACCAACAACACAGCTAACAACAACAAAAAGACTAGAGTGAATCTTGATATAACTAAAATGTAAGTCTTCCTATATAATTTAACAAATAAAATACTTGAACATAAACAATCACTTCATTTAAGAAGTATATATTAACAAATTGCATAAAATGATATATTTGTTACAAAAGTATTTAAATTAAATAATTAAATTTAAGTATTTTATTTATTAACCAATAACTAGATGATTTAAGCCCGTCCGATGCACGGATTTTTAACTAATATTTATATATATATTTGATTATTTTTTATAAATTTTTTTTCTATATCTTATAATAGCAACCTTTAATTTAAAAATTATAATAATAATAAAAAAATCTTATCTTTTTAAGATAAATTTATTCTTTTTTAATTTAATTATATATATATATATATAAAGAATGATATAATCTTATAAATAGCTACTCGGGATCCTCGAGCACCTATCCTCGACATTTTCTCAATCCGAGTCTCCGTCATTTAACGAGTACCCGCACACCCGAAAGGATTCATCGACCAAAATGACTTAATTAAAGGGTTCAGCAACTCCTGTTGTCCAACGTTAGCCCTCAAACGTCCTTACGGGGACATCGGGCTCGCTCGAACCCCCCTCCCCACTCCCCCGAGAGCCCAACGAGCAACATCGTACCACGAGTTGTGTCCGTCCTCGTCATCAGACGCACGACGCACAATGGAAGATATTAAAGAGTTGAGGAAGAAAAAAATTATCAATTGGGTCACAACTGGCTATTCCACTTAGGATTTTCCCATCAGTAAGGAATCACCTTGTCAGAGACAAGGTAATAACCCGGGTTATTACCTTTTATAGTCAGTCAGGAAATTGCAGACACATTGGAGGAAAATTGAGTTTGATCTTATAGCTGGGATCACCATCTAAAGTGAAAAATTCAGGAAGGTTTCGAGGAAGAGTACATAAGCTGAAGTTCCAAACTCTGCCAGATTGTCTCCCCAGTAGCATTTGAAAGAAGAATAAGATTTCCAATATCTAAAAGCTGAGCTACTATGCACATCAACGTGCATTGATGGCAACAATGAGTGTGAAGGATGTTCCAAACTCTGCTAGATTGTCTCCCCAATAGCATTTGAAAGCAGAATATCTAAAAGTTGTGTGAAGGATGTTCCAAACTCTGCTAGATTGTCTCCTGAATAGCATTTGAAAGCAGAATATCTAAAAGCTGAGCTACTGAATTATTTGCCTGACCAAAAGATATTGTTTTGTTCATCTAGGGCATGAAAATTACTATCCTCGGAAACTTTGAGCACCCCAAAAGAAGTATTGCGTAGGGTTCCTCTATGAGCGTGGGGTTTCCTTAGGCGTGGGGTCCCTCTATAAGCGTGGGGATTCCTTGGGCGTTGGCCCCGCCCCTATATAAGCGTGGTGTCCCTCGGGCATGGGGTCCTCCCTAAGGCGTGGGGCTTATTAGTTGGGCGTAGGGTCGGTTGGTTGGACGTGGGGTTGGTCCTAGGACGTGGGGTTGGTTCGTTTAGGGTTTCTCCTTGGGCGTGGGGTTCTTTCTTGGGCGTGGGGTTTCTTCCTTGGTCGTGGGGTTCCTCTTTAAGTGTGGGTTTTGAGCTTAGGCATGGGGTTTCAGGATGGGCGTAGGGTTGATACATTAGGCGTGGGGTATCAGGATGGGTGTGGGGTTATTCCTTGGGCGTGGGGTTTGAGTTTAGGCGTGGGGTCCTCTCTTTAGGCTTGGGGTTTGAGTAACCACGTGGGGTTTCTTCCTAGGGCGTGGGGTATGAGTTTGGGCGTGGGGTTTCATCTTGGGCGTGGGGTTTGAGCTTGGGCGTGGAGTTTCTTCATTGGACGTGGGGTCTCTTTCTAGGGCGTGGGGTTCTTCATTAGGCGTGGGGTTGATACAGTAGGCGTGGGGTTTGAGTTTTGGGCGTAGGGTTGATACAGTAGGCGTAGGGTTTCTCCTAGGGCGTGGGGTTCTTCCTTGGGCGAGGGGTTTGAGCTTCGGTATGGGGTGAGCTTCGGCATGGGGTTTGAGTTTTGGGCGTAGGGTTGATACATTAGGCGTGGGGTTTCTCCTAGGGTGTGGGGTTTCATGATGGGCGTGGGGTTCTTTCTTGGGCGTTGGGTTTGAGCTTCGGCTTGGGGTTTCTCCTAGGGCGTGGGGTTTCATCTTAGGCGTGGGGTTTCATCTTGGGCGTGGAGTTTCTTCATTGGGCGTGGGGTTTCTTTCTAGGGCGTGGGGTTCTTCATTGGGCGTGGGGTTGATACAGTAAGGGTGGGGTTTGAGTTTTGGGCGTAGGGTTGATACAGTAGGTGTGGGGTTTCTCCTAGGGCGTGGGGTTTCATGATGGGCGTGGGGTTCTTCCTTGGGCGTGGGGTTTGCGCTTCGGCGTGGGGTTTCTCCTAAGGCGTAGGGTTTCATGATAAGCGTGGGTTTCTTCCTTGGGCGTGGGGTTTCTCCTAGGGCGTGGGGTTTCTTCCTTGGGCGTGGGCAAGGGGCCGTGTGGCGCATGCGTCGCCTGGTTGAAAAGCCAATGGCGCGAAACTATTGTGTACTGGATTATGACTGAACGCCTCTAAGTCAAAATCCGGGCCAGAAGCGACGCATGCGCCCACCGCCCGATGCCGTCCTACAGTAGGGGTTTCGGCACGTGTCGTAGGCTAAGTTCGCGCGGTGGATACTGAGATTCAACCCTATGTCACTTCGATTCGTCCCTCCCCCCACCCTATTCCCTAAAAACACCTATATTTTAGAAAACGAGGTTAGCGATGCATCTCGTACGCTAAAAAAGGCTAAGTACGGGATTAAGAGGTGTCACAAAGCCTAAGTGTTGGGATGTTGGATGGCACAAGTGGGCAAGGGGCCGTGTGGCATGTGCATAAGACATGTGCACCCAAGGACAAGGCATACCGGGTTCCGAGCACTATTTACGACTCCCAAGGCCCTTAAGACATGAAGTTTAAGGATGAATTAGATGGTTCAGGACATCGTTTATGACTCCCAAGAGCCTTTGGGAACCCAAGGAAGTACTTAGATGCATAATCTCATCGGGTGAAAAAATTATATACGGAAGCCAAATATGAAGGCTATAAAACACGAAATCGGAACAATTTAGGATGTGTCGGGACCTGGTGTGGGAATTTCACAGAACATTACGGGATGCATCGCGGGGACATATAATATTTTTTCGACCCATATATGACCATTATTCGACTACGTACAAGCCCCGTGAAAGCTTATAGCCAATACAGGAGAAGTGTACGAAAACGTGTAAATTGATCGTTTTAAGGCAAATTGGATGGTTCCACCCACCCAATTGGACTTCCGAAGGGTATTAGGGACCATTATAAACATCTCGGTAACTTTTATTTTCAGGCGAAAAAATGTCAAAATTTTCCAAAATTGAAAGCTATTATCCACGCTTTTTAAGGAATTTTTGAGGTTACGGGGCCCGGTGTCAAAAAGTGTGGAGACCCTAGGGGATACATCTTAGGGTCATATAATGCCGTTTGGAACCATAATATAACCATTAAATGATGTCATAAATGTCCGTGGTAGGCTTGAGTTCACAAAATCGGTGCAAGTTGCGAATTAATAAATTGATCGTTTTAAGGCAAATTGGATGGTGCCACCCACTCAATTGGACTCCCGGAGGGTCACTAGTAGAAAAAATGCTATTTGTAACTGACGAAATTGACTTTTTGTAACTGGCATTGTTAGTTGCGAATGCCACCGTTACAGCTGGTGAAAATTATTCGTAACCGGCTAATGTTAGTTACAAATAATGTACTATTCGTAACTGGCTTAACCTAACGCCAGTTACAAAAAGTCAATTTTCCAAGTTAGAAAGCATACTATTTGTAACTAACATTAAGTTGCGTCGGTTACAATTAGGATATTATTAGTAACTAGCAAATCTTAACGCCGGTTACGAATAGCATTTTATTTAATTTAAAAAAAAGGCAGTAGTAGCAGATGGCCTTACTGCCATTACCTACATTACATTTTTTTAATGTGAAGCACCATAAATTATTAACCCAACTTTTTTACAGCAATAAATACAATGAGTATAAATTTATGGGTTAAAACCTGTTATAATTCAACCAATAAAACACGTACTCCAAAATAATTACTAATGTAATATAATTATTCATCCTGACAATTGTACAATGATTAGATTGATATTAACTGAACAAGGTAGTATAATTAACTGCACCAATTAAAGCAGCAGCGACAACAGCAACAGAGGCAGCAGCGCTCGACAATAGCAACAGAGGCAGCAGCGACAGCAGCAACTTAATTAGCAATGAGAGCAGAAATTACATATTGAGTACAAGCTTCCTGTAAAATAGTGATGTTTAGACCTTGGAAACTTTCATAAAAAAATGGTCACAATATGCAATTGTCATAATACAATTTACTCTGCAGAAGCTGTACTACAAGATCATATTACTTGACTTGTGCTATATTTAGTTTTAGCAATGTTCAAATAGAAATTTATCCAAATAAGAGACCCTCAAATATCCCAAAGAACTTTCTAAAGAGCTTGTAAATCACATTAAAAATAAAAATTTTTCATATACTTATTTTATAAGGGAAAAATATTATATCCTCTACTTGTCATGCAAGATACAATAGCGTTCTCCTACCAAGGGAAATAGGGAATAGGAAATGCAAACAGCCAATCTGTTTAACCACTTAATATAATAAAAAAAAATTAAAAAAAAAAAAAAAAAACAATCACATAATTTTTGCATACTCTTCTAACGGTAAAATCAGATTCCAACTTAGTATGGGACCAGAGCATCAACTAAAATTAGATCACGACGCAGTAGAACCAACCAATCCCATCTACAGCACACTGAACTAGTGAACCACAGAGCCTATATATATATATATATATATATATATATATATATATATATATATATATATATATATATATATATATATATATATATATATATATATATATATAAATTATTTGTTCTCACTTTTTGTCAATTATGAATTATCTCTTAATGGGGGCAGGAAGACAGAGAGATAAAGGCTTGAATAGATGAGTTATAGATCTTTACTCAATTCACATCCAATTTCACACAAACTCCCATCCATGGAATTATTCTGCTAACCATATTTTGGTGGAATGTCCAAATAAACTAGTTTACAATAGAGTGGTGCAATAGTAGACTTATCTAACTAAATTTTGAAGAACTATAAATTACCACAGGTCCATATCTATTTCATGGACGGGAACATGCATAAGTGGCCCGTTCTATATGACATTGTCAGCTCATTCAAGATTTTACCATAAGATCCTAGTAATTGCATGTGAATTGTTTCATCCAATGAAAGACAATATCAGAGAAAAAAAATCAAGTTTTGAAATTGAAAGTATAAAATTAAAGTTAGAGGACAGGTACATGCCACTCAATAAATGACGGGGTAATAATAATATTACAAACTCTCATATAAAGGTAATAAATGAGAAATACAACGTAAACATACATTAATAATAAATTAGCACAAGGAAGCATTGAAAGATGATATAGAAGAGGTAAATGAAAGTACCTTGACAGGAATGTCCCGAGTGGTAGCTTAGTGGTTAAAAGTTCTCGAAGTCCCCTAACAGCCTTACCCTTATTCGCTAATATATCTATCAATGGAAAAAGCTCCTCTGTTGTCAAAGATGGGGTCAACCAGAGAACAGGTCTCAAACCCTTCTTGTATTCACTCTCATGCTTAGAGTCACTGGTTGGCCCTTTCTTCTTTTTCTTCTTGTTGTTCTTATCTTTTCCTTTCTTTGGATCACTTGAATCATCTATCCTTTTGAGAATCAACATATTTTAGGCTGCCCCTTCAGGAGTAACCTTTGAGAATTTCTTTAATGTCTTTGCATCATCAGCATCATCATTGGCACTTTTAGAGTTCTTCTACAACATAATTTACTTGGTAAAGATAGCGCCTATTTGGAATGAAATTAATCATTAATATCATGAATTGATTAAGTAAATTATTGTTTAAAAATAATAAACCAGTAATCTAAAACACATTACCCCATACATACAATCACAACCTCAAAATCACTCTTGCACACATGCAGCCTCACATATACACTCTTAAACACCTTCATATAGTTTCATATACACCTCATACTACCTTTAAGACTCTGACATTCAACACCACCTCACACATAAACCAAAAAATCAGCTTCATTATATACAACAATAGCAAGAAAATCACCAAAAAAAATATATGCAATTAGAATACCTCGTTTAATTGGCAAATGAAAGTGTAATGACTGTAATCTTGCTAAACATATAAAAATCTAGTAGTGGACTTTCACATGATTAGTATTATGCATACTATACAACTTTATTAATTCACAAAATTGTTCAAATCTAACACACCCGTGCTAATTAATGAACTCTAAATTTGGCTCATATACTACGGAAATACTACTCTATAAGTCTACAATTAATTACCTAGGAAAGAAAAATTAACATCAAATAATTATTCAAAAAACTTGGGGCTTATCATAACCTAGCAGGCTAGCACAACCAAGAACTTAACATAACTGAGGTTTCGCCCATAGTTTGCAGTCAGTCTTTGGGGCTTATCTCCAAACTATTTCACAAGGATTCATGATTAAGTTCCTAAAGTTTAAGTCCAAAAGCAAAGCATTAGCCTTTTCACCTTCCCCACGAGCCATTCGTCCAGCCATATATATATATATATATATATATATATATATATATATATATATATAGAGCCAACGCATCAGCTAACCAAATCAACTGAAGCTAGTTATACAGAAAGTCAGTAAAGTCGCGTAGCTTTGGGTCAACTGGAGGATCATACTGTACAATCCAATCCTACAAGAAGTCAAGAAAACAGAAAATTCAACTGTAAGAACTATTACTAAACCATAATCTGCATTCTGTTAAGATTACAGTAATTAAGTCATGTAAGATACTACCACAGCAGGAATTTTAAGTCCACAAACAACAAGATCAGTGCACAAAAGTATGCCTTTATCTGCTTAGCAGAATTTTAAAAATGTTGTCACTCTCTTAGTCTGATTTTTCTTCGCATGTGGAGATCAAAGAAGTCTATCTCATAATATTTGAAAATTTCTAAATGGAATTTTACCAAGTCACAAGAAGAAAAGACGACCACAACTTTCTTAGTCACGCTCCTCTTCAGAAATAGGTAATGCTGATTGTAAATCAAATATTGATAGAACTAATAATCTCATTAAGAGGGCTATATTTTTCACAATCATTGATTGATGACCTATCCTTATTCAGAAATTGATAGAACAAATCAGAGCAAAAAACCACACAAGTATATCAGTAGCAAGGATGCAATTTATATGAGTGAAACACTCTTAAAACACCCTATATCACACAGGAATTACAGCAAAAATCTCAACACAACTCTTAGAAAAACGAACCAAAACAGAAGCACATACCAAATTGAGCCAAAACTGACCAGTTTTACAAAAACAACCCAGATTAATATAAAAAAAACTCAAAAAATTCTGAAATTTTACAGGCAGAGAGTAGAAAAAAAATTATCCAAATTCAAAAAAAAAATCACCTAAAAATCATCTGTAATGAAGGAGAATGAGCCCAGAGAAGTTAGGCCTATAAACTGTTCCAGCGAGATTCTACATAATTTCTTAATAAACTCAAAATTTGGCTTAAAATTCTCAAAACTGACGTTTCTAGTCACAGGCACTAAAATCTTCAGATTAAATAAAAAAATTATAGCAAGGAATCATAACGAATAGAAAAACAATGTTCCATAAAGTTTAAAACATAAAAAGGAAAATAAAAAATAAAACTCAAACATATCTAAATCCACTTCGATATTACTGGACAATGAATTCTCACCGGAAAAATTGACAAATCAACTAGAAATTCATCCAACTCGCCTATCTCAACGATGAATTGGACATAAATTCATGCAAATTAGATAGTGTAAACTACTAAACAAACTAATTAAGAAAGTTCAAAACAAACCCTAGAATTCTTTTTAGTTCATATAATCAAATAATCATTTCTAATTAATCAAAAATACATAAATTTGGTAGAGATTGGGAGCATACCTTGATAATATTCTTGATGAACCATTTTTAGAGAAGCTTTAGGGGAGCTTTAGAGTAGTTTCATGGGAGAGGGGAGTTGTGGGTTTATGTGTGGGGAAAAAATAAAAGTGAAGGTGGGAAGAACAAATAATGCATGCGACTGATTTCTCAAAAAAAAAAAGTGTGAAATAAAAGTGAACGCTCGCTAGTATTAGTAACTAACCTTAATAAAACCCATTACAATTAATACGGTCAATAAAATTTGACTTATTATTTATAACCGACCTTATATATGTCCATTACTAATACTTGATCTGCCCAATGATTGACCTATTATTTGTAACTGACTTGGTTATGCTAGTTACTAATACTATTTTATTTGTAACCAGCACAATCTATGTCATTTACTAATATTGTTGTTGTAACTACTATAATTTATTCCAGTTACAAATAAGGCGTTACAAATAGCATTTTTTCTACTAGTGGGTATTAGGGACCATGGTAAACAACTCGGCAATTTTTATTTTCAGGCAAAAAAAGGTCAAAAAATTCCAAAATTGAAGGCTATTATTATCCACGCTTTTTGAGGAATTTTTAAGGTTACGGGGCCCGGTGGCGAAAAGTATTAAGACCCTAGGAGATACATCTTAGGATCATATAATGTCGTTTGGAACCATATATGACCATTATATAATGTCATAAATGTCCGTGGTAGGCTTGAGTTCACAAAATCGGTGCAAGTTGCGAATTGGTAAATTGATCATTTTAAGGAAAATTGGATGGTTCCACCCACTCAATTGGACTCCCGGAGAATATTAGAGACCATGGTAAACATCTCGGCAATTTTTATTTTTGGGCGAAAAAAGGTCAAAAAATTCCAAAATTGAAGGCTATTACCCATGCTTTTTGAGGAATTTTTGAGGTTACGGGGCCAGGTGGCGAAAAGTGTTGAGACCCTAGAGGATACATCTTAGGGTCATATAATGTCGTTTGGAACCATTAGGTATTGCATGGATGCTTCAATTATAAGGTATGCACTATGTATGGAGTCTTGGGAATGATCAATGCAAATTAAAGGAAAATCACGATGATGAGTGATAATGAACGATGAACGATGATGAGTGATGATGAACGTTGATGAGTGATAATGAACGATGATGATTGATGAGTGATGATGCTCGATGATGATGCTCGATGATGAACGATATGATAAACGGTGATGAAAAATTTTGACGTAGATGATGAATGAATTTAATTTTATGATTTATAATTATAATTATAAATTCGAAAATTAATTTTTATTATAATTTTTTTTTCATAATTTATATATAAGTATTTCTAAAAAAAAAAATACATGTATTAAAAAGAATACAATTTTAATACATTATGGACATTAAAAATAATCCAAATTAATAATAAAAATACAAAATACGGTCCATTCAGATTTTGCCACATCAGCAAATTGTGGTGTCATTTTTAAAGAATGACATTGTAGAATTTTTACGGAAATAATTAAACAAATACACTTCACTTATTCTGCCTCATAGATTAAATTAATTAACTATATATCTTTCTTTGTTATACAGTATGTAATTAGTAGAAATCATACGTTAATAAGGATTTAAGGATAGTACTCCATATTTGAAATTATACACACACATACAGTGGCGGAGGGAGGGGGGTACAAGGGGGGACAGCTGTCCCCCCACTTCAATAAAAAAAAAAATTAGTTAAAACTAATTATGTGCAGCAAAACCCATAAGAAAAAGGGTTTGGTTCAATGGTTTCAGGTCTTACTAGTAGTCTCCATGGTCATGGGTTCAATCCCTTTGACCAACATTTTTTTCTTCTTATTTTTATTTTAAAGTTTTCCTCTTTTCTTGCATGTTTCTTTACTTCACACATTCAATTAGAAGTATTACATAGTACTATTTAATGGCATCATGTTCTAACTTTTAAATTACCATAGTAATTTACATTATATATATATATATATATATATATATATATATATATATATATATATATATATATATATATATATATATATATATATATATATATATATGCATTACAACCCTAAATTATTGGTTATAGTAGGAATTTCGGGTAAAGGTGTTTGATTTTATTATATATCTCAATATAAATTAAATTGTCACGGGTTTAAAAACTTTGAATCTATGGATCCGCTATTGACCAAATTTGAATAAGAAATTGTTTATTTGTTAGGATTATCGTGAATTAGAAATCACATTTATGAATTATTTGATAATTTTGATTGTATATTACTTTCAAAACAAAAATGAATATTTGAAGGTGAAGTTGTTATTGTAAATATGTTTTTTTTTTTCAATTTTTGGACTGTATAACTAAGAAATTTGGATTTGCAGGTTGTAAAACTTATAAATATTAAGCATAGTCCCTACAATTTCTTGTATGTTTAAAAGGTTTGTCCATTTATAGAATGTATGCCACCTTTAATCCGTCCCCCTAGGTGAAAAATCCTGGCTCCACTGCACACATATATACATTTACAAATGCTAATTATAAAAACCTTCAGTTTAATAGAGAAAGGAGGAATAGGTATAGTTGATTTTTATGAGGCCATGAGCTTTGACTTTGAAAAGGGGAATGTCGTGAATAAGTGGTATAGAGTAGTGATTAAAATTTATTTATCTTGGATGAAATTTAATGAACAAGCATTACATAGAAAAAGGGGAAACTTTTGTCACAAGTTATGTATTTTTAAGGGAAGGTATTGAAACCTAAGGGCTACTTATAGGCATTAACTATACTTTTTTTTTTTTTTTTTTTTTTTTTTTTATAATGGAATAAAGATGAAAAGTCATGATAATATCACGCGCAATCAATCTGTATCTAATTTATATTCAGGAAATTTTGTGAAAAACTACCTATTATAATTCAGAATTTGCGAGAAACTACCTATTAAAAAAAATGTTGTAATTGACTACCTAATTTTCGAAAAATGTTGTAATTTACTACCTTACGCCGGATTATGAAGGAATTTGACCAAAGTTCTCCGATGTTGACTTGGTCACGTGATCATCACGTGACACTTAATGACCCTTTTCTTTCACCTAGTGTCACGTGACCAAGTCAACGCCGGAGAATTTTGGTCAAACTCATTCATAATCCGGCATAAAGGTAGTAAATTACAACATTTTTAAAAAATTAGGTAGTCAATTACAACATTTTTTTTAATAGGTAGTTTCTCGCAAATTCTGGATTATAATAGGTAGTTTTTCACAAAATTTCCTTATATTAATCTATCTTTAATATTTTCTTTTTTACTCTGTAATTTCTTATATTGTAGTACATACTCTGCCTCAAGAGCTAAGGGCTATGTTTATTTTTCATTAAAGTGAGTGTCAAATTTGTATTTTCTAAGTAAGTAGAAACAGTAAAGGAAGTCATTTGTTATAATTATGACCCAAAACTGTTGATTTGCAAGACTTTCCTTTGAGACGTATGATATTGAAAACTTGCTGATGAGTGTGTTGACCACATATCTTTGGGAAAATATGGACTATAGACGTTTAAGAACCATTAGATTGGATAAAAAATAGTACGAGTAAGAAGTAAGAATACATTTTCTAATTGAAGGTGTTTGACTGTTTGAAAACTTCATCCCATAGTCATTTAATCCACGTTTACCCCCCACCTCTATTTAGTCTCATTAATTAAGATAGATTTGTCAAATTTCAATTCAACTAGCCTAAAATTATTTGATCAATAAAATAATTTATAAACATTTACTTTGAGTTAATTGAAAACTACCAAGTATGATAACTACAAAATGGAATTCAAACCTTTGAATAAATTGTTTACTTGTTACATCAATTCTTTTTAATTTAATTTTTATTTTTATTCAATTGTCGTGGTAAAATAACTAAATGAGGCGGCTAGCTACTTAATTACAATATTTGCCCCCTTACAATATAAGATAGTTTTATGCATAATTTAAGGTCTAGTATTAGTATGATAGATGTGGACTTTTTATACTGGAAACAAAGAATTAAAAAAGAATGGGTGAAGAAGGGGGATGTGGCGTCTAAGCTTATGTACTCACAAGTTAAACAAAGACAAAAACATAATGAGATTTACATGCTTAAAGACTCCAGTAATGCGTGGGTGGAAGGACAAGAATCGGTTACTAGTGTAGTTGTTGACTTCCTAAAAGATGTTTATGACCCTAAAATAGTAGGAAATGGGGAGGAAGAGATCAATCTGGTCTTAAGAGAGCTAGAGATCCCTTGTATTAAGGAATCAGAGAAGAGGATTTTTGAGAAAAGTTTCACTCCAGAAGAGATAAAATTGGCTATGTTTAGCATAAAAAAAGACAAATCACCGGGTCCTGACGGTTTTAATGCTGAATTTTTTAAACAACATTGGGATATTGTTGGTAATTCGGTAACAAAGGGAATTATCAGTTTCTTTAATAGTGGTTTCCTTCTAAAATCTTGGAACCATTCTATTCTAATTATGATTCCAAAAGTGGATAATCCTGAAGAAGTGGGGCAATTAAGGCCAATTAGTCTTTGTAACACTATTTATAAATGCATTTCGAAATGTATGGTAAATAGGATTAAAGAAGTGTTACCAAGTCTAATTTCAGAATATCAACATGCTTTTGTTCCGGGGAGACATATGGCGGATAACTCGCTTTTGAGCCATGAGATCCTAAATCTCATTAATAAAAGAAAGAAAGGGCAAGATTTAGCGGTGATAAAAATGGATATGAGCAAGGCTTACGATCGGGTAAGGTGGGACTTTTTGGTTGTTATTCTAAGGAGATATGGCTTCCCGGAGCACTGGATCCTTTTGTGCCACCAGTGTTTTTCTACGGTATCCTACAAAGTTCTTATTAATGGGAACACTTCGGACACTTTCAAACCAAAGTGTGGTCTTCGACAGGAGGACCCTCTTTCGCCATATTTATTTCTTTTTTGTATGGATATACTCTCGAGAATGATGAGAATTGGAGAAGATATAAACCTGTTCAAGGGTATTAAGATTACAAGGAATACTCCAAGCATCAGTCACCTTTTCTTTGCTGACGATGCTCTTCTCTTTTTCCAAGCTTCAAAGAAGGCATGTCATGAAGTGGTTTAAATTGTTCAAAGGTTCTGTCGAATTTCAGGAGAGCAGCTCAATCTTAATAAATCCTTTGTCAAATTTAGCCCAAGTACCTCAGATGATCTTTAAGAGCATTCTAAGAATGGGTGACATGGAGACCTTTGATCACCACCTAGGGGTGCCAATTGACTTAAAGGGTAGTAAGAGTTCTAATTTTTTATTCTTAGGGCGTGTTCGGCAAAATATAGCTGTGAAGGTAGCTGTAGCTGTGGAGGTAGCTGTTAGCTATGTAGGTAGCTGTTAGCTGTCAACAAGCTGTTAGCTGTGAAGATAAATAATTTAGATATGAGTGTTCGGTAAAGTAGTGGTTGACTAGCTGTTACATATAAAAATCAATTTTTTATTTTTAAAACTATAGATTAAATTTACAACAGCTACTTGAAAAGCTACCTCTAATTTCAAAAGCTAATGTTTCTAACTTTTCACAAAAGCTACCTCCACCATTAAAAGCTACCCTAACCACTACTTTGCCAAACACTCACATTTTTTGTTGAGTAGTGGTTTGACTTGGTCAAACCACTAAAAGCTACCTAAAAGCTACTCAAAAGCTAACGCCGAACACGCCCTTAGTGGACAAAATTGCAAAGAGAATTCTATCTTAGAACTCTTGTCAACTCTCTTTCACCACAAAAATTATTTTGGCAAACACGGTGCTGATTGCAATGGCTGCTCATGTTATGAATAGCTTCAAGCTGCCAAGTAGTATCGTCTCAAAAATCGAAAACTTGATCTTTAACTTCTTGTGGGGAAATAAAGGAAGTAAGGGGATACATTGGGTAAGGAAGAACATAGTTCATCTCCCTCGTGGAATGGGGGGCTTGGGAGTAAGAAATGTGGCTGTCCTTAACGATACTCTTCTAATGAAACAATAATGGAGAATGCATAATAACCCCCAACTTTTAGTGGCAAAAATTTTTTCTACTAAAGGGGGGTCGATGCTCAGGAAAGGCAAGGTCCAACCGTGTAGCAACTCTAATATGTCATGGGGTATGAGAGGCATCAGGAACAGTGAGTCTAAATTTTTTAAGGGACATGCGTGGAAGGTGGGAAATGGTGAGAATATAGGTGTTTTTAAGGATAGATGGGTTAATGGCAGGGTTCCAGAAGCAAACTCAGAAGTCACCCTGAGACAAGCTATGATTTGGAAGGTGGACAGGTTTATTGATAAAGCTTCTTGGTCATGGAAGGGCGTTGAATTGAAGAAGGCTTTCAATGCAAAAGATGTTGTTGAGATAGGAGCCTTAGAACTCCCAGGGAAAGAGATGGAAGACTTGCTACACTGGGATCACACAAGCTCGGGAAAATTTACAACCAAATCGGGTTATGCGTTTCTTATGAAACATATGACAAACAATGACAGAATTGGGGAGTCAGAGGTTTCTTTCTTAAAGTTCTTGTGGCAGCAAAAAATCTTACCTAAGTGGAAAAGTTTTATATGGAAAATAGTCTACAATGGACTAGCTGTTAAGAGTAATCTCAAGGTTCGCAACATCTGTGAGAATGGAGCTTGTGAGATTTGTGGTGAGGAAGAGAGTATTAATCATGCTCTTAGATTCTGTATAGTGGCAAACCGGGTATGGCATTGTGGTAGTCTAGGTATTATCCCAACTATAGGTCCTAGTATCTCCATTAGCGTTTGGATACAATGGTATATACAGCAATTTCTAAATTTGGATGGGAAAGGTAGCAAACGTATCACTACCTTCATAGCTACGATATGGGAAATCTGGAAAGCTAGGAATGAGTTTAGCTTCCAAGGTAATAGAACTCATATAAATGTGATTCTTGAGAGGATAGAAAAAGGGGTGCAAGAACAAAATGTTTTTGAACATAAAGACTCTCAAGAGCTAGAGTTTCTTCACCCACCAGAGGGTGAGGTGAATGCTCCCCCAGGCTACAAGATTGCAAGCTTAGGAAGACTTGAAATGGGCACAACAAGATTTTCGATTCAAATAGATGGGGCTTGGAACAAAAGCACCAGAAGAAGGGGAGCTGGATGGGTCATAGAGTATGATGGGGTGGTGACAGAGATGCAAGGATGCTCCTATGGGGTAGCAAACTCTGCTCTACAAGCAGAGACAATTGCGTGCTTAGAAGCTATTCGATGGTGCTGGGAAGCAGGTATACAGAGCCTTATTATCAAAACTGATGCTAGTAAGTTGGTAGACATTCTACAAGGTAAGGGATCACAGGAAAAATTAATTCTCTGGACCATTGATGAAATAGGTAGGATTGGTAAGAATTTCACATGGTGTATTATACGTAAGGAGCAAAGATCAAAGGTTGAGGAGGCACACAAATTGGCAAAGATGGCTACTACAAATGCTATAATCTCAAGACCAACGTTACCCATGTTGTTTAGTATTTTAGCTTAGTTGTTTTGTGGTTTTGTTTTGTTTTTTTTTTTTCTGTTTCAGCCTGTGTCAAAAAAAAAAAAAAAAAAAAAAAAAAAAAAAAAAAAAAAAAAACAATATAAGATAGTTACAAATAGAAAAAGGGTTACGATTACGAATATATATTCTTTCAATTCCCCAAGTTAAACGTTTTCTAGATGCATGCATGACTTCTTGAGGCCCTTTCAATAGCTCAACAGGCTAGTCAAGACGAAGCTTCTATCGTAGTAAATCTCAACCGCAGATGTTTTTTATTGCTTAATCTTAGCCTTCGATAAAAATTTTAAGTTACACATCATTTAAGTCATGATAACTCAGCAACCAGTCAGCGCCCAGTCAGCAAATGGTTGTATGGCTCATTACTTTTAGAGGGTAATTTTTTTTTTTCAAGTTATAATATTATAATTTATAAATTATCATTCAAAGTTATAAAATTGAAGAAAATCATCCAAAATAAACGATTGACAAAATTTAATTATACACCTTCATCCCCATTTAATAGCTTCATTTATTTTCAATGGGGCACCTAATTTTTTTATCTGTTTTAATGGGGCACTTCATCTTCAACCTCCAATCTTCATTTTTCATCCAAATCACATACAAAAATTACCAAATTAATCAATAAGATTAATGTTTAATTATCACATTTATGCTTTAATTTTTTTTTATTTCGATTTTGTATCAATTTAAATATCTATTTTAAAATTATTACTCAGTAATTTAAATATTTGTATAAAAAAATTGATGGAAAAATTACGGAACATATCTTTCAGGATTAATTGTTAGAATTGAAATTTTTAGTTTAAAATGTAGAAAATATAGTCATATGAAATAGGGAGTAATCATCCACTATTGTTGATTGTTGAAGCTTGAGTATGATTTTTATGTTGAAGATGAATTAAAATAAAACAAAATAAGTAAAAACCGGTTTTATTAAGATATATTTAGATAATCATATCAAAATATAGATAAAAGCTTTATAATAATGTCTAAATGATTCCTTAACTATATTATGCTTGAAATTCGGCAATCTTACTCACTTCCCATACAAAATTACTGAGTAATAATTTTAAAATAGATAAAAAAAAATATATAATCATTGTTTTTTCCTTTATAATCATGGAAAGCTATAGATAAGGAAACTAGAAAAGATATCCTATCAAAATTAATTCTCCTAAATATATGATACGATTCCCTAATTATATGCATAAATGTGAGATTAATAATATTTGTATTTAAACTTTTTTATATATAATTTATCCTAGATTAAAATCATTTTTGTTTTTATTTTTTTTTTTAAAAAGGGTAGGAACGTTTTCTAGGCCATGAAAATTGCTAAAACAACATTTTACTCCTGCTTTGCATTGGTTTCATTTGTAACTTTTTTTTTTTTTAATTTTTTTTTATTTTTTTTTAGGAAAATCATTTCCTAACTTTTTTTTTTAGGAATATCATTTTCTAACTAAAGTGTCATACTTCTTTGGAGTTAAGAGTACAATTAGGTACTCAATTCTTCCTTTCTTCACCTTTTAGGTACTCAATTTTTTTTGCTTTGCTTTTGGGTACTCAAAGTGATTTTCAGGTGAACTAACTCACCACTAACTCATCACTAACCATACCTAATTAAAAAATTAATATTTTAAAAAAAATTCTTAACTTTGACTCATAAACTAGCCGTTATTACTCTATTTAAAGGGGCATGAACTTGGCCAAAAAATGTCATGAAAACACCTGCAAAACACTAGCAGCACACCATGTTTTCTTAACAAAATTCATCCAAAACGATTTTCCCTGATTCAATTTCAATAAAAAAAAAAAAAAAAAAAAAAAAAAAAAAAAAAACCCAAAAACAGCAACGCAGAAGCTGTAGCAGTACACCAACAATAAATATCATCAAAACAGGTTCATTCACCATGTCTATTTAGGCACAAATTCTTCAACAAGGTTTTCCCAGATTTTTTAGAAGTTGCTGCTAGGTTCTTCCCCTGCTGCTGCTAGCTTAATCCAACAACAAACAACAACAAAGCAACAAATTTAACATAAAAAACACAAGAAATCGACATCATCAATTTGTTCAAAAAAACCCCAAAAAATCGAAAACCCTAGGTCACAAATAACATCAAGAAATGGGCAAAAAATTCAAAATTTATATCAAAATATCAACATAATCCATGAATAATTGAGCTTACCTCAAAAAAATGGCGGCTTTTGGTGTCGTTTTCCCCAGAATCGAGCCCAAGCTTGCTCGTGTTCTTCGACAATGACGCAGCAGAATTTCCAGAGAAGGAAAGAATAAAGGGAGCAAAAAGGGGGAATAAAGAATAAGAAAGGAAAAAAAATTAAGGGTGACCAGCGAATTTTTTTTAATCGGGTGGGGCCCACTTTCTCTTAACCAAGGTATTGAATTCTTTAACCAAAGGTACTGAATTCTTAGGCTGATTTATTTTTTTTGGCCGGATTTCTTAACTCAGTACCCAAAAGCAAAGTAAAAAAAATTAAGTACCTAAACGGTGAAAAAAGGAAGAATTGAGTACCTGAATTTGTGCTTAACTCTACTTCTTTGAGTTCTTTCAAAAAAAAAAAAACATCATACTTAACTTGATAAAAATTTGTTTATTTTTGTTTTTAAAATTAAAATTACAAGCATAGTTTTTTATTTTTTTATTTTATCAAACAAGTACTAGAATAGTTACCTGTATTTGATTATTATTACTACTACATTAGACCCGTGCAATGCACGGATTGCAAAATTTATTGAAATGAAATAGCTTATTTCTATTATTATTTTCTTGTATATACTTATAAATTATATCATAAAAACATATCTATTATCATAAATTACCTGAGCTGTAACAAAATATAAAAATGAATGTCAATCTGATCTGATCTGATCTAATCATATGCATACGAAAATTTGTTATTTAAACCTAAGTAGATGGATGTGTCGTTCACGACTTTCTCGAAAATTAGGTCTGGGCCCCTTTTTACCCTTCTGATCTAAGCACGTGACACGTGTCATGTCTTGATTGACTATTTTAGCTATCCCTATGGGACATGTGTCACTATACTACTATTGATGCACGTGTCTAGGGTATTTTTACCCTAAACAACTAGGCAGTCCCAAACGACTACTAGTTATTCCCAAAATAAAACACTAAAGATACTTTTGTCTTTAATCGAAGGACAATTATCCAAATTCATACACGCAATAATCCTAGCAATTTTGTCCCAAAATACAACGCCGCTAAAGATCAGATATGTTTGCTTTTAATCGAATGACCATTATTGAAATTCATACACGCAAGAATCCTAGCAATTTTGTCTATTAGTCCTATATTTTGCAACGGATTAACCTTGATTAGCCTATACTTGAATGTACGTAGACACGTAATACGTAACAAAGAACCCAACTAGGTGGTCCAAATGATATTATATCAAATTAAGTCAATCTCTTCAATCCTTCGTATCAATCATTTTCCTTAACTTCAGTGATTGATTTCAATAAGTATCAATCACATTCATTTAAAGTAAATAATTTCTATTAGCTGTAAATTATATCTTTCACTTTATTCTCCTAATTTGTAGCTCTTGGTAACAAACGTAGATGTTATTATTATTTTTTTTTTTTTGAAACCACGTAGATGTTATTTTAATTTCATTGAATAATGGTGATATTATTTTTGTTAAAAATTATTTGTTAAAATATTTTAACATATTAACATGGTGATATATTTGACTAAATCTATTCTAATTATTTCTGCCAAAAACAAATTTGTTTAAATATTATAACATATTAAGAAGATTACTTTTTGCTAAATTTTAATTTTTTAACATTTAAATTTTAAAAATAATTAGTTATGTATATAAGTTTGGATTTTTATTTTATATTTTACCATTTCACGTATATTAAAAAAAATATATATATACAAATACATCTTGTAAACCTTATATATATATATATATATATATATATATATATATATATATATATATATATATATATATATAGAGAGAGAGAGAGAGAGAGAGAGAGAGAGAGAGAGAGGTTTTTCCAACTTTAACTACAACACTCCAAAACCCAATCTCTCAATTCTCATTCACTCCTTTTTTTTTTTTTTAAAACAAAAAAAAATTTTGCCCTAAAAATAACTTCCACCTGTCTTTTTTTTTAAAAAAAAAAAAAAATAAGAACCCTCCAAAAAAAAATTTCCACTATTATTTTTGATAATAACACGCACTACCCAAAAAATACCTATGTTGTCCAATTTTTTTTTTTAGAAACACCAATATTACAATAATTGCACATTTTTTTTCCAAAATTACGTGCACTTTTTTTAAATAATATCGCCACCATAAGTTCCACTGTTTTCCTTTCTAAAAATTCTTCTATTTGTTTATTTATATTTTTTTAAAATCAGCTTCTATATTATAATTACAGAGACACTTTTCACAAAAATGCTCCAAAATCCAAATGCTCAACTCTCATGCATTTAAGGTTCTTTTTTAAGGATAAAAATAACTACCTATCTAACGACTTTATATTTATTTATTTTGTTATTCATTTTTTAAAAAAAAAAAAAACAATAACTACCCATCCAATATTTCCTTTTTGTTTTTTTTTTCAAGGAACTACTATTAACATTTAACTTTGTGTGTGTGTTTTTTTTTTGGTACGTAGTATAATACTATAATATATGACATGCATTAGCACGAGTATACAGTTCCTTTATCAACAATTCCCTATAACACTCAATATCCCCAACATTTCACTTTGTTTTACGAGTATTTTTTGGTACATAGTATAATATATGTCATGCATTAGCACACGAGTATACAGTTCCTTTATCAACAATTCACTATAGTATTCTAAATCCCCAACCCTTCAATTATATGAATTTTTGTAGGCACTATCCTCTAAACAATTTCCACTTCTCTAATCATAAAAAAAAAGGTCCAACACGTTTTTGCGCAATTGGCCTCACCAAATAACTATTTGAAACAGATTAAAATATACAACTCTTAGAGAAAGACATGCATATAACCCATATGACACTAACCGAGTAACCCCTATAACACTAAACGGGTAACCTCTATAACTTTGACAAAGTAAACCCCATAACATCTAGCTACATTGCATGGCCACCGACATAAAAAGAGTAAGACCCTGTTTTTTGAGCTTTTAAGCGAAGCAGGGAATATCATATGCAGAGCAGGTGTCAGCATGATAGAACAAGTGTCAGCACATTTTTAATACGATTATTAATACTCACTAGAGCAAAGCTAAGCAGGGTTTAAATGTTTTTTTTTTGAAACCACGTAGCCATGGGACTAACAAATTGAAACGGAGGGAGTACATCATTTAACAATCCTTGTTTAAATTGAGAAATTAAACCCCCTTATCCGGTCTTAAATTAATTTAAGGATACCCGAAAATATATATATACTTGAATGCACATAGTATGTAACAAATTAAGGGCATAACTAGGCGGTCCCAAACAATGACTAGTTAGTCCCAAAATAAAACGTTAAAGATCAATTTGCCTTTAATCGAAGGATAATTATCAATATTCATTATACACGCAAGAATCCTAGCAATTTTGATAATTAGGGCCTGTAATTGACTGAATTGAACTGAACTAAACTGAACTTATTGGAGCTGAACTGAACTGAATAATTTATGAGAGAAGGAAATTAAGATAAGAACTGAACTAAACTGGACTTGACTTAATGGAATTGAACTGAACTGAATTGAAATAAATAAGTTGAAGAGAACAGACCTTTAGTCTTATTTTTCGCAACGAATTACTCTAGCGTATAAAGAACCTCACAACTCATAGAGCATACATAAATTTCGCTTTTTGGTATCTCCAATTTAATTTTCAGAGTATTCAAAATTTGAATGTTTAATTTTCAAAGTATCTCCAAGTTAATCAAAACGATTGATAAATACAAGACTTAATTAATTTAAACATATATCACGATGTATATAAAGATTTTCATTTTGGGTATACCTAATCTATATTTGGGCGTACCTACAACGCAGTGGTTCAATTATTATTATTATTATTATTATTATTATTATTATTATTATTTACAATATAAAGAAGTATAAGCTAAGATTTGTTTAGATTATCACATCCGTTATCCGAGGTCTAACTTGCATCATCACACTTATTATTAAAGTAGAAAGCCCAAAATATTACCTATTACATAACAATACTTGTCTAGAGACGACATGCCTTTTTTTTTTTTTTTTATCTTGAATTAATTTAATTGAGGGATACACGACAACATATATACTTGAATGTACTTCATACATAACGAAATAAACACAACTAGACGGTCCCAAACGACTACTAGTTAGTCCCAAAATAAAACGCTAAAGATACGTTTGCCTTTAATCGAAGGATAATTATTAGAATTCATACAGGCAAGAATCCTTGCGATCTCGATTATTAATTCTATTGTTCGCAACAGATTAACTTTGGGTAAAAATAAACTCCTAGCCACTAGACCATACATAAATTTCACTTTTAGATATCCCAATTTAATTTTGGCGTATCCAAAATTTGATTTTTATTAGTTAATCAGGATAATTGACAAAGAAAAGACTTGACTAAAACATAGATCACGGTGTATAAAAAAATGTTTTCCATTTTGGGTATACCTAAGTTATATTTGGGCGTACCAAAAACATGCAAAGTCGTTCAATTCCTTTAAATTTTGAAAACTTATAGAAATATAAGCAAGGTTATTTCGGATAATCACATCTATTTTTATTACACTTGACTAGATTAATTGCAACTCAATCTAGCCAAGGTCTCATTAGCTTAATCACGGTCTATTGATGCACGTGTCTAGGGTATTTTTACCCTTAACAACTAGACAGTCACAAACATCTATTAGTTAGTCCCAAAATAAAACACTAAAAATACTTTTGCCTTTAATCGAAGGGCAATTATCCAAATTCATGCACGCAAGAATCCTAACAATTTCGTCTATATTAGTCCTATTGTTTGCAACAGATTATCATTTTGTTGAAATAAACTCACAACCCCTAGAGAATGCATAAATTTTGCTTTTAGGTATCCTCAATTTAATTTTGGGTGTATTCACCCAACATTCGAATCTTATTAGTCAATAGAACGATTAACAAAGATAAGACTTGATTGAAAAATATAGATCCCGGTGTATAGAATGTTTCTTATTTTGGGCATACCTAAGTTATAATTGGGTGTACCTAAAAATGAAGTGGTTTAATTTTTTTTTTCTTCTTTCTTTTTTTTTTTTACAAAATAGATAAAAGAAGATTAATTTTGATAATCACATCCATTTTTAGTACTCTTAACTAGATTAATTACCACTCTATCTAACCAAGGTCTCATCATTAGCTTAATTGCGATCCTTAATTATTAAAGTAGAAATCCCTATTTTATATGCTGAAAATAGTTGCTCGGCCAAAATAGTACCTATTACCTGACGATCCTTATTTAGATTGAGAAACACCCTTATCTTATATTAATTTAAGGATACGCAAAAACATATACTTGAATGTACGTAGTACATACGTAACAATAATTAACACAGCTAGGCAGTCACAAACATTTACTACGCTAGTTAATTAGTGGCAAAATAAAATGCTAAGATTAGTTAGTCTTTAATCGAAGGATAATTATCGAAATTCATACATGCAAGAATTCTAGCAATTTCGATTATTATAGTCCTATTATTTACAACAAAGGATTACTCTTGCATAGAAAAAAAAAACTCTTAACCTTATAGAGAATAAATAATACATAAATTTCCTTTCAGATATACCCAATAATGTAAGCTTGGGCATACCCAAAATTTAATTTTGGACATATCCAATTTTTTTATTTTTAGTTAATCAGAAGGGTTAACAAAGATAAGAGTTGACCAAGATATAGATCACGGTGTATAAAATGTTTCTCATTTTGGGTATACCTAATTAATATTTGGGCGTACCTAAAATGGAGTGGTTCTATTTTTATTTTTTTTTAAAAGAAAATACAGAAGTTTAAGGTTATTTCAGATAATCACATCCGTTTTTAGTACTCTTGACTAGATTTTTTGTCCACTCTATCAAAACATTACCTAATATATAATGATCCTTTAGATTAAGAAAGCCCTTATCATAAATTTATTTAGGTATCAAGAAAGCATATACTTTTGAATGTACGTACGTAACAAAGAACACAACTAGGCGGTCCCAAGCGACTACTAGTTAGTTCCAAAATACAACGCCGCTAAAGATATGTTTGCTTTTAATCGAATGACAATTATTGAAATTCATACATGCTAGAATCCTAACAATTTTGTCTATTAGTACTATATTTTGCAACGAATTAACCTTGGTTAGAAGAAAATTCACAGCCCTACAATGTTCATAAATTTTGCTTTTAGGCATCCCCAATTTATTTTGGGAATACCCAAAATTCAAATTTTATTAGACAATCTGGACGATTGACTGAATGTATGTAGTATGCAACAATAATGAGCACAACTAGGCAGTCCCAAACGACAATTAGTTAGTCCCAAAATAAAACACTAAATATCAATTTGCGTTTAATTAAAGGATTATTATCGAAATTCATACATGTAAGAATCCTAGCAAATTCGATTAGTCCTCTTTTTCTTAACGGAGGATTACTCTTGCGTAGAAAAAACTCTCAACCCCTATAGAGCATACATACATAAATTTCACTTTTAGGGATCCCCAATTTAATTTTGGGCGTACCTAAAAGTTGATTTTTTTTTTTTGTTATTAAGTAGGATTGACTAAGATAAGACTTGATTAAAACAACGCAGTGTATAAAATGTCACGTGACACTCTAAATTCTTTTTAGTTTTCCTGTTATTAAATATTAGTATATAAATCTAAATCTAGAAATTTGAACTTGAACCATCAAAATTAACAATTTATGTAGTTATAATTCTATATATGTTATGACTGCTATGTACCACTAAAGCATCGTAATGCAAAGTATCACTATTAAAGTTAATTAAATTTTATTTTTTGTATTTTTTAACTATTATTAAACTTTAGCTAAGAATCCTAAGATGGTGTATTGTTATCAATCTTTATTCAAAAAAAAAAATGGTGTATTGTTTATTGATATTATCAGAGGATCTTGGTTCAAATCTTATTTCCCACAATATATTTATGACACTTATGTAAGTTTGCAATTTTAAAAACTTCTATTTTTTTTTATTGAAGCAATTTCAATTATATTGCCTTTTGAATTATTTCATTTATTTTTAATAAACTTTCATTGATATTTTAAAATTGAAATTGAAAGCCAATTTATAATTTATAAGTTCAAAATTACAATAATTATATGCATGCAACCACTATAACAAGACAAGACATATTTGTATTGAATTTTATGCTAAATTAATAACCATAACCTTTACATATGATGACCATTATATACTCTATGTACTTGGTATACATATAGTTGGAATCAGGAAAATGAAAATGTTGAGACAGATTAGTATACATAGTACAACATTTTTTTTTTACCAAATATGTAAATTAATTCCATTTTTTTTTACTGAATATGCAAATTGAATTTTCGAGTTAGTAATAAAAATAATTAAGAAAATAATATAAGTTAACTACCCAATTATTTTTTTTTTTAAAATGAAAAACTACCCAACTAAAACTAGGGATTTAAAATTGAAAAAAAGAAACAACGTATATTATTTTGAAAAAATTAGTGAGATAAAAAAAACTACCTGTCAAAAAAGAGATAAAAACGTTAAAAAAAAATAATAAAAAAAAAAAAACATTGTTTTCATAAAAAGAAATTAATTTTTTCTAAAAATTAATTGTCTCAAAAAAAATTTGGGCATCTTGGTTGATAAATTTGTCTTTTCCCAAAATGCCCTTCTCAATTTACAAAACTAGAGTGTACCCGTGCAAAATGCACGGGATATATATTATATTAGAGAAATATTAAATATATAATATATTTAAAATATAGGAAGTTGATTTTGATGTTAACTTAGACCTTATTCTTTTGAGCTGTTATTGTTTGTTGTGTACTTGTGGTTTGATTTGCTCTGCTGAAGCCTGCTAAGCTATGCCACTGAGTATTAGTAATACGCGAACACTCGTTCTGGCTTGCTGACATTTCTCTTCTCTGTTGAAATCTGATGTTCTTTGCTCTACTTAAAAGAACATGGTCGAACTCTTACCGGTGGCCACGCAATGTGGCCAGCTATTATGGGATTTAGTTTGTCAAAGTTATAGAAGTTACTCGTTCAGTATTATAGGGGTTACTCGGTTAGTGACATAAGGGTTGTTCTATCAATGCTCTAGGAGTTACTTTGATATTTTGCAAGCAGTTATTCGGCGAGGCCAGTCACGCAAAAAGCGTGCTGTACATTAATACCAAAAAAGAAAAAAAAAAAAAAAAAAAAGGTGGTAGGTGTAGTTATTGTTTTTTTTTTAAAAAAAAAATATAAAAAAATATAAAAAAAAATTGAAATAAATAAATAAAGTATGGGATAAGGGTGGGTAGTTATTTTTTATTTAAAAAAAAAAAAAAAAAAAAAAAAAAAAAAAACCCTCAAATGCATGAGAGTTTAGCATTGGGGTTTTAGAGGCTTCACATTAAAAGTGACTCTGCAATTATATATTAGATTACTTATTTACTTTTTTAAAAAAAAAAGTAATAATTAAAAAAAAAAGTTCATAACTGCTCAACAATTTCTTTTATGGTTTATAACAGATTTTTTTTTCCAAAAAAAAAGTAAAATAAAAAAAATTCAAGTCAATCATACTATTCAACGTTAAAGTGTAAGTCAATAACTGTTTACATATTTTTTTTTACATAAAAAAACTACTTCATTGTTGTTTACATATTTTTTTTTACATAAAAAAACTACTTCATTGCTATATACTCAAAATAAAATATTTTTAAAAAAATTAATTAAAAAAAAAAGCTATGCTCACATCCACCCAGATACATTTAGCATGTAAGTCTTACACAAAGTCTTATATGTGGCTGGCCACACCGTGTGGCCAACCACTATAGGAATTACTTTGTTAGTGTAATGGGGGTTACTAGCTTGATCAGTGTTAAAGAGGTTACTTCATCATTGTTATAGAGTTACTCGGTCAGTGTTATAGGGTTACTTGATTGGTATTACAGGAGTTACTTGATCAATGTTATAGGAGTTACTTTAAGTGGTCACACAGTGTGGCCAGCCGCACACAAGACGAGCTGTGCTTATAGGAGTTACTTGATCAATCTTATTATATCCCTTGAAAAGGATAAAAATATGGTCTTCAATAAATTAAAAAAAAAAAAGAGAGATTAAATTGTGCTTTAATTTAAAAAAAAAAAAAAACATACTACCCACGTTTACATTTTTTTCTTATTGAAAGGAACCTTATTTAACTTTGTTGGAAGATAAGCATATATGTTTTTTTATTTTAAAAAAAAAGGAATAAATCAGTTTTATTATTTTTATCTTCAAAAAAATAAAAATCGGTTTAGATTTTATCCTTTTGATATAAATTGGTTTTTTTTTATCTTCAAAAAAATAAAAATCAGTTTTTTTTTTTTTTTTTTTTTTTTTTTTTTTTTTTTTTTTTTTTAATTGTTGTTGAAGAATAAATCTATTTTAATTACGTATTTTTCTTAAAAGAGTAAAATTTCGTATTGTGTATTTATACAAATTTAAGAATCAATTTTGATATTTTATTTAACGATAAAAATATATTTTTGGATTTGAAATTTATTTATTAACATAATTGTAACAACTAAATTTAATAAAATATCTTATAATATCTTTACCTAAAAAAAGCCCCATAATCATCAATACATTATAATATTTGATTCCCTAAAACACGCACTTAATAAAGGATTTTTTAAGAAAATAAAAATAAAATAATATACATCTTCAACCTTGAATCATGAATTGAAATTATATCAAAATGAAGCACAATATAATTTTGACAAATACTAAAATAATTATTATTCGAATCTTTAAATAAATTACTTGATTATCTAATATATAATTTAAGAGTCATTTTAACAACTTCTCACCACATCACTCCAAAACCCAATCCCTCAATTCTCATTTAATCCCTTTTTTTTTTTTTTGCCCCTACAAATAACTTCCACTTGTCATTTTCTTAAAAAATAAATAAAAAAACCCTCCTAAAAAAACTTCCACTGTTATTTTTCTTAATAACACACACTACCCCAAAAAAACTACCAACGTAGTATTTTATTATATTACCCAATTTCTTTTTAAAAACACCAAGATTACAATAATTGCACATGTTTTTCCAAAATTATGTGTACTTTTTATTTTTTATATTTTTAGTAATATCCCTACTATAAGTTCCACTATTTACCTCTTTAAAAATTCTTCCAATTGTTTATTTATATTTTTAAAAATCAGTTAACTACCTTATTATTAATTCAATAATCATTGAAACAAAAGATACATACATAATGTTTTTTGTGTGACAACATGTTTTTTTTTTTTTTTTTTTTTTTTTTTGCGACAAGCAGACTAGAGTACTCTTTTTTTTTTTAATTTTTTATTTTTGTGCGACAAACAGACTGGAGTAACCCCTATAATATTGACGGAGTAACCCTTTATAACACAAAACACATAACCCTTATAACATTGGCGGGATAACAACAATAACCCTTATAACATTGATAGAGTAACCCCTATAACACTGATAAAGTAACTTCTATAATATCTAGCTACACGGAGTATCTAAACACATAAAAGAGTCAGTTGCTATAGCACAAACAACTTCACGTATTTAAAATATATTTTTGTTATTGGATTTTTTTAATGTCTTTCTATATATATATATATATATATATATATATATATATATATATATATATATATATATATATATATATATATATATATATATATATATATATATATATATATATATATATATATATATATATATATATATATATATATATATATATATATATATATATATATATATATATATATATATATATATATATATATATATATATATATATAGGGGGAGGCTCATGTGAGAACACCTCTCTTATATGAGAACACTTTATATGTGAGAATAATTTATTACCATTGGATCAAACAAGATCCAACGCTCCACATCTACCCTGGTCAAAATAATGGCAATATTGTAAATTTTAGATTGTATACAAGAAAAATTAAAAAAAAAATTCCAGCTTTTTCTCTCTCAAGAAATTGAACCAGCTCTTCCCTTTCTCTCTCTTCTTTCCCCAAAAATTTCTGAACGAACACTGGTTTGATCGATCTTAATGCTAAGATATCTTTGAATTTCGACTTGAATCTACAAATATTGTTAGGTATTTGCTGTTTTAACTATTTTTCCTTTGATATTTGGCTTCAATGTTCAAATTTTTGTATTGAATAAGGTTTTTGTGATTTGTTGAAACCCTAGAAATCGCAAATTCTTCATCAAATGGATTCAATCTAAGCTATTACTACTTATGAACGAAGGATGTAAGTATCAATTTATTGATTTTGGGCATTTTACTTTGTTTTTATGTGAATTTTGGTAGTATCAATTTAAATTGAAGGATAATAATATTGGTGCTCTAAAGCTATGCTCTTGAATCTGTTAGTTTATAGGAAATTGATTGTTTATTTTGGGATGTTTACTTATTGGATTTAATGGATCAATAATATGATTATGATGTATTTCTCTCTCTTCTTCATTATCATCATTGTTTATAATCTGCAATAGTATTCTTGATGTTTGATTTTTTGCAAATTTAGAAATCACTTTTAGATGCTCATAACCTATTCGATAAAATGTCAAGCTGAAATTTAACTGCATGTTGCGTGTATGATTATGTAAATCAATATTGTTGTTTTGACTATCTTAGCTTAGATTAGCAAGTGTAACCTTGTTTTTAATCTCCGTTTTAAGCTTCTAACATACTTTTTTTTTTCAAATAGAGATGGTGATGAAGCACTTGTCAAAAAGAAAAAAAAGTGATGGTGATGATGAAGCTGTAAAAATTGATGATCAGTGGTCTAGAAGTCCAATTGTGGAGTCATCTTTACTAGAAGCTATAAACAATGATCAAATTCAAAGGTTGGTTATCATCCATGGATATTGTTCAATTTTTTATAAATGTTAGATGTGTTCTAAAATTTTACTCATATGTTTTTTTTTTTTTTTTTTTTTTTTGAGATTAAATTTTACTCATATGTTCTAAAACTTTACTTGTATGTTCTAAATTTAATTCAATTTTAATTTTAATTCTTATTTTACTCACATTTTATGTTTTCTACTAGAATTTTGTTGAGTATGCAGTATATATACATTCTAGTTCAATTGTTAATTTTTGCTACAACTTTATATATGTCTAAATTTTTTTCCCATATGTTCTAAATTTTTGTACATATGTTCTAAATTTTTATACATATGTTCTAAATTTAAACTCATAAGTTCCAAATTGTATAATGTAAGTAGCAGATTTAATTGAATCATGTAAGTTGTGTAAATCTATTTTTTTTTTTTTTTTTTTTATAATGATGTAAATTAAAAAATGGGAAAGCGGATACCAAAGTCTAATGATTTTATCTTATTATATTGCAGATCGATCAAATGAAGAAATCGAGGGTGGATTTTTGTGCTAAAATATTATCACACAAGGAAAATGAGCTACATCATGAGATTACTTCAAGATCACGGAAATGGCGAAAGAAAATAATTTGTAATAAAATTTTAGAAATAGCATGTAGAATTTTATATAGTATAATTATACTAAAACTATTTTTCTAAAAGGTTGTGTTCGAATATATAAGCTTGTCTTGTCTTTCTTGTGATCTACTTCATTGTTATGCATGCAAGAATATAAAAATACAATTTATTATATATTAATACTCATATGTTCCAAATTTTTATCCATATGCTATAAATATTAATGTGAAAATATATAATGTTATATAAAATTTTATGTTCTAAATTGCTATTTAGAAATCCCCTTAGAACAAAAATATAGCATGTTATTGTAAAATATTAGTCATATGTTCTAATTTTTTACCCATAAGCCCATAAGTTCTAAATTTTTATAAATTTGTTCTAAATTATTACTCATATGTTCTAAAATTTTAGCCTTATGTTCTAAATTATATTTTTATATATGTTTTAAATTATAACTCATATTTTTTATATTAAAACTCATATATTCCATTTTTTTACTCATATCCTCCCACCCAAATACATCTGAATGAAATTTAAAGTCATGCAGCACACCCTCCCACCAATTTAAATCATTATGGTCTAAATTTTTAATTTTGAAATCCCATCGAAAACATACAAAACACATATCATGAATTAAAAAATAGTACTTATGTATTCAAGAACTAAGAATTTAAGTGATAAATTTTAAATTTTAATCATATGGTCTAAATTAAAATTTTGAAATCGCATCGGAAATTTACAACACACATGATTACTTATTATAACTCATATGTTCTAAATTTTTAGTCATATGTTCTAAACTTCAATACATACGAAGTATATGTATTAAATTCAAACTATAATCATTTTTATACTACAAAAAGTGTTATTCAATACACAGATTCAAAAAATGTTCTAAAATCATTAAGTATTATCTAACTTTCTTTGGATAATTTTGAATATCATGGTGACTCAATTCCCCACAACATATGCTAGTAGCATTATTTTCAACATTACTTCTTGCATTCCTCTTAGCTTCCAAATTCAGCCTCAATCATTGAAGATTAATCACAAGGTCTTTGATATCTTCATCATCGCCCTCTGCCAAACTAACACAATCATGTTTTGAACAACCACTCAAATGATTCAATATCTTCCTTTGCTATGAAACCAGTCGCAAAAGTGATGCAACTCTTGTGATGATCAACCCTTGTAAATGGAGTAAATGCCATGTTGCACTTGTTTAGAACAAGAAGATCAAATTTCATTACACACGAAATATAGCAGTACCTATTTAGAACACGTGATTAAATATTTAGAACATATGAGTAAAAATTTAGAACACATGATTTAATATTTAGAACACGTGATTAACTCAGAACAGAAGACATTATTTAGAGAATAGATTTAAGGCTGAAGTTTACTTAATTATTTAGAGCATAAAGGTAATGAGTTTATAAAACATAATTTGGACCATTAGACTAAAACTTTATAACATTAAAAATAAATTTTACAACATAAAAGCTTTGCACCCAACACGAGTGACTAATCTTTTTCTTGTTATTGAAATCTTGCCTTCCTTGCTTTGTCCTTCTTTATCATTTAAAATACTCTCAACAATAGGCCTTTTCTTCTCCTTGAAACCCTGTTTGTTGCATAAGACATATTGGAATGCCAATTTTTTCTCTGTATGCCTTTTACTAGTAGACTTCCTAGTGTTAAAACCAGCAGCAAGTGCATATGATTTATAAAATTCAACACCCTCATCAACACTATTAAATTTCATTCCTATTGCAGGTTTTAACTCATTGCGGCACATAGGAAACCATTCTTTTGTTCCTCCGGGAGTTAATATAGGTACTACTGTAGGAGTAGGTTGCACACTTGCATTGGCATTAGAAACATTATCAAGTTGTTCGTTGTTGTTAATTATTTCTGCACAAAAGTAATTTTAACAAGTTAAAAAAAATTTAGAACAAATGAATAAAATTTTAGAACATATGATTTAATATTTAGAACACATGATTAAATCAGAACAGAAGACATTATTTAGAGCATAGATTTAAGACTAAAGTTTAATTAATTATTTACAGCATAATTTGGAACATTAGACTAAAACTTTAGAACACATGATCAAATATTTAGAACACATGATTTTAGACATCCCATTAGAAAAATCAAAACATGTTCCAAAATTTTACTCATTTGTTCTAAAATCAAATGATCCAAATTATTTATCAAATTTCACTCATCAACATTCTCATTTATTACTTTCCGTTGTTTTCCTACCAACATGTTCTAATTTTATACACACATGTTCCAATTTTATACACACATGTCCTAAAATTTTCAACCATGTTCTACGATTTTGGAACATGTTGTACATAAAAACATCCAAGTTTATAAAAAAAAAATAATAATAATAAAAAAAAAACTGCTTCATTATTTGCTTGTTCATCCATAATTGCCAGCCTAATATAATGAACCTGCAAAAATAAATTCAATCCAAGCAATTAAGTTTAATAAATTCCACATCAAAGAAAAAAACACTCCACATAATCAAACATAAAGCAAACAAATGCTTGATGAAAATGGAACATAATCAAACATAAAGCAAACATAATCGAAAATCGAACAAAATCGCAGCAAACAAAATCATAAGAATTAAAATTGCAGCAAACATAATCAAACAAAATCATATAGTAAATCGAACAAAATCGCAGCAAACATAATCAAACAAAATCGCAGCAAAAAATTGAAGCAAAAAATCGAAAAATCGCATAAGAACACTAAAATTTTCCAGAACACTAAAATCGAAAATTAGAACATCAAATCTGTAAATTTTAACGAAAATACTAAATTAAGATCACTCATTACTAAAATTATAACAAAAATCCAACATTCAAACCATGAAATTCGAAAATTACTGACAAAAATTAAGGAAAAATCTAACAGAACTTTTGTTGATTATTTATTACCCGAATAATCTATGAAGCTTGTTGATTCTTGCTATTGCTGAAATCTGACAAAAATCGAACGGAATTGTGTTCGAAATCCTTGAATCTCATTGAAATTGAAGCTCGTAGTTTCTTCACTCTGTTTTTCTGATTAACAAGTATATTGATGAAAAGTTTGGTTTTATTAGAGCCGTTGAGATCGTTTGATCCTAAGGCTTAGATTTGTTCTCATATATTAGAAATGTTCTCACATAAGAACCTATTCTCACCGGATCCCTCCCCTATATATATATATATATATATATATATATATATATATATATATATATATATATATATATATATATATATATATATGTATAGGGATTTGCTAGCTAGAATGAGAAATAAGAAATGAGAAAAGAAATCTCCACCCTTAGATTTTAGTAACCACCAACGGCTCAGATTAGAACATTAAAAATTCACCCTTCTCTTTCATCCCCCTCCCACGTTTCTATTTCAGTTCCTTTTTTTTCAATAAGCTCTTCATTCTCCTTTAATTGATCAATTGACCAAAAAATTATGTGATCGGCAAAAACGACAAAAATTGCACCTTTACAATAGTATTATCTTGCTGCTTTGACCAACAATTTCAATCACAATTGAGGTATGGACTGGTATTTGTTTTTTTTTTTATTTTTTTAATAATACCTAGACTTGATAATTGTTGGCTTGAATAATTCTTGTTCGTTTGTTTGCATTTTTTTTTTCATTAATATCAAATCAAGTGGTTAACAAGATAGTACATGATTTTGGGGTTTTCTTTGATTGATTATTGTCTTTGTGTGTTTATATGGAATAGGTACATACATTCAATTTTTATTTCATTAATAAAAAATGCTTATTATTTCATACTCTGTAGTATCTAACAATAGCACACCATTAATGTATTTTTTAATTACATCATCAATTATAATATCTTTTACTTATTCGATACATGTTTATTGTTACCCCTTATGAAGGCAATCAAGGCAATGGATAATGTCAGGTCATCACTAGGAATGATATTTAATAACTTAGATGAAGGAGCAGAATTTTACAAACGGTATGCACATAATATTGGTTTTAGCGTTAGGTCTTCGACGGAGGTGAAAGATAAGAAGACTGGTTTTGTTATATGGAAATATTTTTTGTGTTCTAAAGAAGGTTATAATCAACCTACAAATCAATCTATGAATGGGGGTAAATCTAAAAGGTTGAAAGAAACAAGAGAAGGGTGTGGTGCCAAAATCAAAATCAAGCGAACGGAAGAGGGTAAATATGAGATTAAGGAGTTTGTTGAGCACCATACCCATGCACTTGCAACTCCTACAAAGAGACACCTTTTGAGATCGGCAAGAAAGGTTAATTCTATGCATAAGGCTGTTTTATTCACATGTAGTCGAGCCAATATAGGACCTGCCAAAGCATATCAGTTGATTAAACATCAAGTTGGAGGTTATGATAAAGTTGGATGTACGCAAAAAGACCTTCAAAATTATCAAACAGGACTTAAAATTATGATCAGTGATTATGATGCACATATGTTTAAAGAGAATTTTGAAAGAAAAAAAGAACTTGATCCTTCTTATTATTTTGCATATGAGGTAGATGATGAACATCGGTTAAAGTATTTTTTCTGGGCTGATGGCATTGGGAGAAAAAATTATGCCACTTTCGGTGATATTGTCTCTTTTGATACGACATATGGAACAAATAAATACTCAATGATATTTGCTCCATTTACCGGAAGAAATCATCATCGACAATGCATTACATTTGGTGCTGCATTTTTGTGTGATGAGAAAACTGAATCCTTTACTTGGTTGTTTGAGAAGTTCTTAGAAGCAATGGGTGGTCATAAACCTAGATGCATAATCACCGATCAAGATCCAGCAATGAAAGCTGCAATAAAAAATATATTTGATACCTCTTCTCATCGATTTTGCATGTGGCATATTTTAAAAAAAGTTTCTGAGAAGGTAGGTGGAAGTCATAATAGTAACGAGGATTTTCAAGATAAATTTAAATCATGTGTGTGGCAATCAGAGACTCCAGAGGAATTTGAGCATAGTTGGACAGAAGTTGTTAATGAGTTTGAGCTCACAAAAAACGAGTGGTTCTCTTCTATGTACGAGATACGACACTCATGGATACCTGCATACTTCAAAGACTTGTTCTTGGCTGGTTTATTTAGAACAACTTCTATTTCTGAAAGTGAAAATTCAGTATTTGGTAGTCTTACAGATAAGTGGCTCAATTTGGTTGAATTTTGGGTTCGATATGAAAGTATTATCGACAGGCAGAGGCATAACCAAAAAAAATCTGATCATGACACATCACATTCACTTCCTATATTGAAGACAAATCATAGTATAGAAAAGCATGCAAGAGATATTTATACTCATGCAAATTTTTATGTCTTTCAAAAGGAATTTTGGTGTTCTTATATGTATTGTGGAGTTAAGGAGACCAAAGAGGAAAATGGAAGTATAATATTTGAAGTTCATGACAGTAATCCTTGGAAACCAAAGCAAAGAATTGTATCTTATAATACTTTGGACAATGTGGCTCATTGCTCATGTAAGTTATTTGAACAAGATGGCATTCCATGTCGTCATATTCTTTGTGTTTTCAAGGGCAGAGGAATTGATGCAATACCATCATATTATATTGTTCACAGATGGACTAAAAGTGCAACTTGCTCACTTATATTTGATATGGATACTGTTGTAGATGAAGGTTGTTCTCAAATTCAACTTGCTAATATAGAAATATCTGAGTTATGGAAAGATTTTCATGGTTGTGCAGAATTGGTCGGTTATGATATTGATAAAATTCGTGTTTTAAGGAATGGGATCATAGATTTAAAAAAATCTTTGCTCGAGAGTACCAATGTTTGTGTAGATAACAAGACAAATGATTTGGAAGCATATGTGGAGTCTACCATTCCAGTGAAAATTGATATTCATCCACCAAAGCATTCAATAACTAAAGGAAGTGGCAAGAGAATTCCAAGTGGGAAAGAGAAGGCTATTAAAGATAAGCAAAAGCGACAGAGACTCTGTAAATCATGTGGAAAATATGCACAACATGATAGTCGCAATTGCCCTATGAAAGAGGCTTGATTCTCTTCTTTGGTTAGTTATTCCTTATTAACAATATAATTTCTTATTTATGATGTTAGCATTATTTTTTTATTTTTTTTATGTTAAACTATTTTATAACCTTTTGCCCTTACAGGTTGGTGCTTGTGATGCTTATCAAGATATAGGCACTTCAGATGGTGTTGGATTTAATTTGGCTATTGAATGTTTGCAGAGTTATTCCATTTTTTGTCTCACATGGACATGTAATTGATTTTGTGATTGGGATTGAATGACAGATATATATTTATCTTGAATAATTATTATCTGCATTTCTATTTGGTTCAGCTCCATTTTTACATGCTCCATTGCTATATTGATTTCAGTATACGATTAATGCAATAATGCCAAAACTATAACTCAGGAAACAACAAATTACGACTAACTGATAACCCATGAGGGAATCGAACCCACAACCTTGTGCAAATGCACAATGCTCTACCGTTTGAGCTAATAGGTTTCACAAAATCATTTTTTGTTATCTAATAATATCCGAAAATTCAACTTATGAATGCAAAAAAAAATGATACAACCAAGAGTAACTCTGCCTATTACGTAGTATATATTTTAGATCTCAAAAAAAGGAGCTAATATGTTTCTTATTCCACTAATCAGTAAGCACAACAACCAATATATCAAGGCACTAGGCCACTAACCATTTCCAAGAGTATCATAGGTTTCGTAACAAATGAATCAAAAAACACAAATTTAGGGTAAAAAAGAACAATTTTTAAAAACCATAATTAACAAATATTGTAGAATTTGTAAAATAAAAATCAAAAACTTTATTTAATTGCAGATCCTTGAAACTAAAATTATGATTGATCAAAAGCAATAAGAAACGTTTAATTGGAAACCCCAATAACTTTAATTGGGAACCCCAATAACTTTAATTGGGAACCCCTAAAAGTAAAATTGTGAAAAAAAAGGGAAAAAAACCGTCAAATTTACCTTGAATTGGTCTTCAGTCGGTGGGAGTTGTTGCTTGCATAAATTAAGAGCCAATGTAAATGAAAAAAAAGATAAGTTTAAAGGAAACAGAAATAAGGGAAAGAGAAAAGAGAGGAGAGAGAAAGAAAGGAAACCAGCCATACATATGAAATAGAAACGTGGGAGGGGGATGAAAGAGAAGGGTGAATTTTTAATGTTCTAATCTGAGCCGTTGGTGGTTACTAAAATCTAAGGGTGGAGATTTCTTTTCTCATTTCTTATTTCTCATTCTAGCAAATCCCTATATATATATATATATATATATATATATATATATATATATATATATATATATATATATATATATATATATATATATATATATATATATATATATATATATATATCCCGTGCATTTTGCACGGATACACTCTAGTCTATATTATAATTGTAGAGTCTTTTCACCACAACCCTCCAAATCCTCAATCCTCAAATCTCATGCTTTTACTTTTTTTTTTTAACCACTAAACATTTATTTATTTATTTTAAAACCGATAACTACCATTCCACTAAAAAAATAAAAAAAAAAAATAAAATCAATAACTACCCAGCCAACTTTTTTTTTTTTTTTAAATTTTTTCAAGGGATTGCAATAATTAATAATAACAATTCATTTTTTCTTAAACACTACTAGCATTTCACTTTGTGTTATTTTCTTTCGTGTATAATACGTTTCGTGTAGGCTACACGGATATATAGTTACTTTATCAACAATTCACCGTAGAACTCAAAATCCCCAACCCTTCAATTCAAACAAATTCCACTTCTCTAATCAACAAAACAAAAATATGTACAACACGCTTTTTGCGTAACTGGCCTCATCGAATAGTTGCTTGCAAAAGAACAAAGTAACCCCTCCTATAGCACTGATGTAATCACCCATATGACACTAACCGAGTAACCTCTATATAACTTTGACAAAGTAACCCCCGTAATAGCTTGACACATTTGCGTGGCCACCCACATATAAGAGTAAGGTTTTGTTCTTTTGAGTTTATGAGCAGAGTAGAGCACATCATATTGCAAAAGAGTAGAGCGGGTGACAATAGAGTAGAGCAGGGCTCAAAAGAGTATATCAGATTTTAGCAGAGTAGAGCCAGAGCAGACCATAAATAGTTCAAAATAACAGGTTATAAGTTACTACATCTAAATCAACTTCCCGTAATTGAAATGTATTTTTTCTTATATTATATAATTAAAATCTTTCTAAAATAATATATATCCCGTGCATTTTGCACGGGTACACTCTAGTTTTTTAGAACTTTGAAGTTTTTATTGATGAATTCATCTAACAAAATTAATTGACGAAAAGAAAATATATATTAAGTGATTTTTTAAACAATGATACAAATAAATAAATTGATTATAATTTATGAAATATAACTAAATATAAGAATTTAATTAATTTGAACCAGAAGAATGAATGTTGTAGGTTGAACATAAAGGTTTTAGATGATATAGGTTGAAGATGAATATTTATTTTTTGGAAGATATTTTATTCAATTTTATAAAAGAAAGCAAAAAAAAAAAAAAAATAAAAAAAAAAAATAAAAAAATAATCGTTTGAACAAAAAAATTTAACCAAACAAGACTTAATGAGTTGATGACTAGACTTGATGACTGTTTTTTTTAGGTGTCGAATTGGACGCCTAGGATTATCCAATTAACAAATAAACGGTTGAGATTTAATCTCTTATTGTAGTCGACCATAGTTGTCCGTAGTCGACGACTACGATAGAATTTTTACTAGTCAAGAAGGCATCATTATCATATTTTTATTTTTACCTATGCTTAATAAACTGAATCAAACTATTACAATAAAAAAAAATAAAAAATAAAAAAATTTATCACCCAAGAAAGAAGCTAGGAAATGGTTGGCCGTTTCAATTTTGTTACTATGCGAAATTACATTGTTCCCTTCTAGTGTTTAAAATATACTACGTATAATCGTTACACACGTATATAGGAGTCCATGCTTGTCAATGCATTCATATATAAAACCACTAATTATCAATATCTTTAATCATTTATTAACAAAATCTTAATAACAAGTTGATATTGTACAATTGGTCTTGTATGGACCCGGTTTACAATAAATTATTGTAGACCCAAAATTTGACACTTTTAAATAATATAATCACATTCTGGATGATATAATCACTTTTTAGATGATATAATTATCTTTTTGTGAGTCATATTTTGAATTATATAATTTCATATTAAACCATTTAATGAGATTATATAATTATCTTTTGGATGATAAAATTTAAAAATCATGTTTTGAAATGATGTAATTTACTATTTGATAATTTTTATAATGATAAATTTACCTTTTGAGTTATACATTTACATAACAGTTTCAAAATGATATAATCACTTTTGTAGTAATATAATCACATCTCGTATGATATAATCACATTCGTATGGTATACAAGAAGGTTGGGTCTACGATAAGTTATTGTAAACCGAGTCTATTCTAGTCTTGCAAAATATCCATATATATATATAGGTTGCATTTTTCCAACTGCATTACAAAACAAAAAGGGCTTTTGCTATACAGTACATTTAGAACAACTCACGGCACGCATGGATTGGTGTTATTAACGACATAATTAATTCACATTTGCTATCCTTTTAATTAATCTTCACATTAATTGAATCCCAAAAATCAAATTAGCTTTAAGACATAGATTAATTCGCATTGCTTTTTATTTTATCATCATCAGTATTCTAGTGAGCTGAAATACGTACATACATTAATTAATCTATTGAGTATCATATTGAAAAAGAGACGAATTATGGACTTATGGTCGACCAATTTATATTTCTTGCTACTTTGGTACAAACTTTTAGAGGATTTTTGTTTTTGTTTTTTTGTTTATAGAGAGCCACAAGGGAGGGTGATGAAAATTGATCCCAAAATCTTTTAAAACCGGGAGGATCTTAAGGGTATTATATATGTGAAAATATACAATTACCATACATACGTAAATGATTGCAAGGCGTATACAACATATATGCAATGTAATTAAAATAATAAAGTATACATTCATTTATTCATTTGTATCTCTCTTAACAACTTACATACATAATAATATGGAGTACCACATATATAAAATTAAGTGAATTTCACTAAAAAAAAGATCAAGTGAGCTTATTCCAATTCACTCTTTATTATAACAACACGAAGTTAAAGGAAAGGTTTAAAAGAGATACATATATATATATATATATATCATATTGATCATATATATTATTATTATTATTATTATTATTATTATTCCAAGGTTGTTCTCATTTTATTGAGAATTAGTCGTTAATTTTATCAAAACATTTAGTAAGGTTTCTGGCCAACCCAATTGCCTGGAGGATCATAGTTACATGTAACGAAATAACCTCCATTGTTACATTGAACCCTAGCACATCCTAGACGAACCGAGTTACGCCAAACCACTTGAGTATAATGTCCACACACCTTATTAGGAGCACAAGTATTGGAATTATAGTTATAATCGGCTTTCTCATCCACCCACAGCTTTACCGTGGCTGTGCCAGTCAGAAAAGCACCACTACCGGTGGCAATATTCTCCCCATACTGTTTACTGCCGGAGTGTCGCAAAGCACAGTCACCTTTTCTTTGGTTGGCATATTGTTGGGCATATTGCGCCACTCGGTTATCCCATTGTATGTTTCCAACGCCCACTGCGGCCCTGGCCGCGTTGTGGGCGTTAACATAGTCTTGTGGTGAATTTTGTGCATGTCACGTATGGGTAAGGGATAGGGTTGCAAAAATGAAGCAAGCAAAAATTAGGCTTTTGGACAACATTTTTTTAGGTTTGTTACTTAACTTATAATAAAGAGTTGATGTATATAAGTTATTTTTGATGAGTAGTGCATGGTTTTATGGGGGGGGGGGGGGGGGGGAGATGCATAAATTTCTTTGTAAGGATGGTGGCATTATTTTCCAAGGTAGAATATTCAAAGTTTAAGAATGACAAGCATCAACAAAATGTACAAACAATTAATTAATAAAATTCCAAGTATTCCAAACTTATAATCTTATCCACGCCATTTAGCCTCTTAAGTCGTCAAGCAAGAGTAGTATTTTTTGTGGATGATCAACTTGCTTAGTTAGTCAAAGTCTTGAGAAATTCAATATCTAAGATCAAATATCATCTATATTATCATTCACCCTTGTAACTCTATTGAGGGCATACATTATGTAACACCCCCAAAATTCGAGTCTTTAAAAACAATAAGAGTAACCTTTAACTTTCAAAAACCCAACCATCTGGGAATGTTACTGCTACACTTATTTTCCGTAGAAAATAAATACAAAGCAAAAATAACATAATATTTAAAATAACTAAGTGGTCTAAGTTGTGGCAAAATAAAATAGTCATTACATCAAAACTGCAATTATTTGAAACCAATAATTGAGAGGAAATAATTAAATTCGGGGATAAACTAAATTGTCTTAGCTACGTGATTATTCTAACGTCTCCTCACACGTAACCGAGTACCCTTTTTACCAACCTGCAAAATAAATCAGAAACAAGAAAAGAGAGAAAACTCCCAAAAATCAGATAAACTGAGTAATTCCAACTCCATCCCGTAAAATAAATAAATTTTAGTTCAAAACAGTTTATACATGATATAGTCTCATAAATATTTTAATACTCAACCAAGTTCAAATAGTCACATAACATATTATTACTTTATTTAAGAAAGGGAAAGAGAACTCCAGTAAGCCGGGACTAGTCCCTGTCACCACCTACTTTACAGAGGGTCGCGCGTAATCCCTATTGGCCATAAAATAAAACAGAATGTCCCTAGTGTGCACACCCCTCACTAATACCCAGTGATTAGGAGGAAGACTAACATCAATATACAATAAATTAAACCAACTAGTAGCAACCATAACTACTAGTGGGCAACCTGTTCTTCACCCTTTCGGGTTTCATTTCCCTTCTTAAATTAAATTTCACTGTACATCTTATTAGATTATATCATCCAATTACACTGTACACAAATATTGCACAAATCAATTTAATTTCAAGTATCAATACTTCAATTTCAGTATTATTAGACCATAGTCATCCTATATGACATATAGACCATCAATCACGTATAATCAATCATCCAATACCCAAGATTATATTTTAAAAAAACTCATACGATAACAAATAATCATATTTTTCGAAATTACATATACTAGTACACAAAATAGAAAACTCATATATAATATATGATTCCATAATATCATACGATAGCACACTCATCACATATGATTACATAAGCACGTATTTGACACATAATATTTCAAAACAATTTCCTAACGGGATTCTAAAGATGATGGATATTGAAAATTACCTTGATCGTGCGTAAAACTCAAGGTAATTAACCCCTGGAACGGTCACCTAGTAGCCTTCGTCTACAAATAAACGATTCTAAGTTAAGATAATTATACGACTATATATATAAAAAATTGAGGGTGTGATTAATTTATCACAATTCATAATCTAGTCACCCCAAAAACAAAATATAAACAACTAATTATAGAGTTAGATGGATAGTATTATATCATCATCATCTCCACCATTATCATCATCACCATCACCATCACCCATCATCATCATCACCGACATTATCATCATCACCATGCATTATCACCAAGATTCCACTAAAACCCAAATCCCAAATTCCACTGAAGCCATACAAAATCCTTTTTTTTTTTTTTTTAATTTTTAGAAATCAATAAGCACAAAATCCAATAGACCAAATACATACTGAAACCGAAACAATGGAGTGACGAGTTGCGGTGACTTCCGAACTCGTCAAAATATTTATTAAATTTTTTTTTTGTTTTTTTTAGAAGAGATAGTTTACCTGAGAAAAGATTGAAAGTACGGTATTGAAATTTGAGGTTAAGGGGGCTTTATATAATTTGAGTTGTTTAGCACTCTAGAAATTTCACAAGATAAGGGTCAAACTTATCTTGAGTTTGTTACATGATAGATGGCTGTGTTGTTGGGGCTCAAGGCTGCTGCAGACTACGGGTTTTGTTGTGTAATGGTGGAAAGCGATTGTCAGGGTCTGATCAAGTCACTCTCATCACGAGAAAGAGGGAGGAGCTCCCTTCACGTTATTTTTGATGATATTTATCATGTTGCTAGTAGTTTTGCTGCTGTTACTTGGTGTTTTGTGTATAGAAACGGGAATAAGGTAGTCCATGAACTTGCGCATTGCAAGCCATGGGAAGTGGGTAGGTATGTTTGGTTGTCTAACTTCCCTGCCACAATAGTCACTCTTGTGGAATCTGATATTTCTTTGAATGAGAATTGATAGCCGTTGAGGCTTTCCTTCAAAAAAAAAAAAATAAAAAAAAAAACAAAATTTGTTAAATCGAAAATGTGTTGATAGTACTATTTAATACCATTAATAAAGTAATATAATTGATTACTTGAAAAAATTTATTTCAATGATGAATTATATAATCATTAAAACATTACACTAGTCATATTTCAAATGACTATTGTAAAATTTTCATAATAGTATCATTGACTTTTTTGCCTTTTTTTTCTTGCAATACACTCATAATTAAAAGTTAAACATGCTCTTAACCTTTTGCTTTTATTAAAACACTGAGGCCAAAAAGTACGAAATAAACAAGTTAGGGTAGTAATGAAAACTCAAAAACTTTATTCATATTAATGAAAGTTAAATAAACAAATTAAACTTCAATTCATCAAATTAAACTTCAATATTCAATTAACAATTTCTAATTTACAAATTCAAGAACAACAAATGTATTTTCAATCTCATAACCAACAACATACTAATATACTAATACAATTAAGCAAATTATTATTGCTTGAATTATTATTCAAACATACAAAATCCGCAATTCATAATAGTAAATCCTCCATCCACAACAAGATTATGGCCACTAATAAACTTGGAAGCATCACTAGCAAGAAATAAAGTTGCCTCCGCCACATCCTCTAAAGTACAATTAGCGCCTTTGAGATTTGAGTATACTTTAGTAAATCCTTCATCATCCAACTTAAAGAAGCTCCTTGTCAATGGAGTCGAAACCACATATGGTGACAAACAATTCACCCTAATCCCATATTTTCCAAGCTCCACAGCCGTGTTCTTTGTAAGACCTAGCACACCATGTTTCGAGCTAACGTAGGCATGACATGCCGCACCTCCTATGGTAGAGGAAATACTCCCATGATTGATAATAGTACCCTGTTTGGCCGGGATCATTACTCGAGCCGCATGCTTCGTACCCAAAAAGGGACCAATAAGATACACCCCCAACGCATCTTTGAACTCGGATTCAGTGTTGTCAAGAATGTTAGGCTTGGATATGCCTGTAATACCTGCATTGTTAAACATGATGTCGAGTTTTCCATAATTCGACACCGTTGAGTCCACTGCATTTTGAACATGGCTTTCATTCGTGACATCGCAATGAACGTATGACGCTAATGATGTGCCTATGTCTTTGCAGACTGTTTGGCCTAGATCATGTTGAATATCAGCAATTACGACTTTGGCACCATGCTTAGAGAAAAGTTTAGCACTGAATTCACCAATTCCAGAGGCGCCTCCGGTGATGAGAGCTACTTTGCCTTCTAACCTGTGAATAATATCACGATATACTTAGGCCATGTTCAGTTAACCTTTTTTTTTTTTTTTTTTTTTTTTTTTTTCTTATTTGATATGTTTAAAGCTTTTTTTTTTTTTTTTTTTTTTTATTTTTTTTTTTATCTAAATGATATGAGTTGACCTAATCCTATCATTTGATTTAATTTGATCAAGCTTGAACATTTATATGTATGGTAATCTATAGGGAAAAAATATATACCAATTCAAGTGGAGTTTTATTAGATTCGTAATAATGCGAAAATTTATTTAATTTTTATAATTTTCTACATGACAAAATTATGTATGTTAAGACTTTGTTAGGGCCTATTATTGTGTATAGTGTATAGTTATCGGGCCTATCTCATGAGCCCTAATCTATTTGCTAGGTTGTATATATACTCTACTCTACACTCTAATGAAACTACGGAAAATTATTTCGTGACATGGTATCGGAGCCAAAATCATTCTAATCACTAAAACAATTTCTACACCCTACATTCTAATTCCTACAATCAATTTATACCATCAATTTACCAATTTTTTTTTATTGGTTCGAATTTGGTATAATCCCCAATTCAATTTCTTCTAATTTATTTTTTGGTTGCTTCGTCAATCGTCATTAGTGGTGTGCGCACTACTGTACAACTTCTTCTAATTTGGGATATTTAATTTCCCAATTAACTTTCTTCTAATTCAATATCACGCTCCTACTACTTGAACTATATTGTTCTATTGTTCTTCAACTCTACTGCTACTTGATTAACAATGGTGAATGAAACTTTGCCCACTGAAATTTTTCTGACTAAGCGACGTCAAAAGTCGGAGTTATTTTGTACCCACTGCAATCGATCGGGTCACGATAACGGTGGGTGCTTCCTTGTCCACGGGCTGCCTAATTGGTGGCTGGAAAAGTATGGGCATAAAGGCCGATCTTCTTCTTCGTCTATTGAACCCCCGATGTGCGTTGCTGCCGCTTCTTGTTCTGAGACTGCTGCTGCCCTCTCGCAAGTTCTACCAACCCAGCAAACAGAGTACTCCGCGGCCCAGCCGCGGGAAAGCCCTCCCAGCCGCAGCCAAGCCGCGGAGTGGACTGCCCAGCAATCTACTAGTTCTTCTGGCGGTGTTCTTCCTCGGTTTGATACTACTACTTCTCCTTCTACTTTTCCAAAGCTTTCTACTTCCTACACTACTCCAATTTTGGGTGGTGTGTTCGATCCTCCTACATATTCTATTAATGATGATTATTTTTCTTTGTCGTGGATTATTGACACTGGTGCATCTCACCATGTTACTGGCAATGAGGCTTTTCTACAAGATGCTCACTCAATTATTACTTGTCCCGTTGGTCTTCCCGATGGTGCTAAGGCCATGTCTACTAAGGAGGGTCGTGTTGTCTTGACGGATGGCATTACTCTTGAACATGTTCTATTTGTTCCGCAATTGACTTGCAATTTGATTTCGGTGTCTAAGTTGATTGATGATTCTAAGTGTTTTGTCCGATTCACTAACTCTCTTTGTGCTATACAGGATCAATCCTCGGGGAGCTTACTTGGAGGAGGTGAACGGATAGATGGACTATACTATTTCCGGCGTATCCCAAAAGTATGTGCAATCACAGGTCCGGAGATAACTACATTTGAGTTGTGGCATCGTCGTATGGGGCATCCGTCGGAGAAAATTGTCAAACTACTTCCTGCTATTCAAGGTAGTTCTGGTACTAAGTGTTTACATAAAGCATGTGAAATTTGCCCTCTCGCTAAACAAACCCGAACTAGTTTTCCTGATAGTGATAGTCGTGCTAGCCGTATTCTTGAAATGATACATTGTGATTTGTGGGGACCGTATAAGACGGCTTCTACTTGTGGTGCTCATTATTTTTTGACTATAGTGGATGATTTTTCAAGAGGTGTTTGGGTTTATTTGCTGAATGATAAAACTGAAGTTTATTCTTCTTTTTGCTCTTTCTTTGCTATGGTTAAAAATCAATTTGATGTTACTGTTAAGTGTGTACGAAGTGATAATGGAACTGAATTCAAACACATGCTTCCTTATTTTGATGAACATGGCATTCTCTTTCAAACCTCTTGTGTCGGTACTCCTCAACAAAATGGTCGGGTTGAGCGTAAACACCAACATATATTAAATGTCGGTAGAGCATTGATGTTTCATGGCAATTTGCCAATTGATTTGTGGGGAGAGTGTATTCTTGGGGCGGTCTTTGTGATTAATCGCACTCCTTCTCTTTTACTTGATAAGAAAACTCCATATGAAATGCTTTTTGGCAAACAACCTGACTTTGATACATTACGTGTTTTTGGGTGTCTTTGCTTCGCTCATAATCAAAAAGCTAAGGGTGACAAATTTGCTCCTAGGAGTAGGAAATGTGTGTTTGTGGGTTATCCTCATGGCAAGAAGGGTTGGAAGTTATATGATTTTGAAACTGGTGAAATTTTTGTCTCGCGTGATGTCAAGTTCTATGAGAATGAATTCCCATTTGTGCCTACTAGTGACTCACTTAATGCTAATGTGGGAACCGAGGGTGTGTCACCAGAAAATGTGGTAGTTGATCATGATTTTTTGGATGATTTGGAAAATGTTTTGGAGGTTGGTGAATCCTCTATTGACCCCGGTTCACCACAAGCAACGAGCAGCCCTGCCCCTGCTTGTGATGCCGCTGCCACTACTTGTACTACCCCCCATGCTCCTCACACTACTGCACCTTCTGTGCCCTCTGCTACTGCTTCTGCCTTGGAGGCTGCTGATCCGAGCCTCTCCTCTGAATCATCTCTTGATCTTGGTCGTGGTCAACGACATAGACATCCCCCGGGTTGGCATCGGGATTATGTTGCACATACTATTTCTGTTCCGAGTCCATCTATCTCTCCCAGTTCATCGACCACTCCAAGCTCCTCAGGTACTCCCTATCCTTTAGCACATTTTCTGAATTGTGATAAATTTTCTGTGCGACACCGTGTATTTATTGCAGCTATTGATATGATGGTTGAGCCTCGTAATTTCAAGGAGGCAATGCAAGATGAGGGGTGGAAAGCGGCTATGCAAACAGAAATTGATGCATTAGAAAAAAATGGCACATGGGTAATGGAAAAATTGCCTTCGGGTAAGAAAGCTCTTGGGTGTCGATGGGTTTACAAGATCAAACTTAATTCTGATGGCACACTCGAGAGATTGAAGGCTCGTCTTGTTATCTTTGGTAATCATCAGGTTGAGGGTATTGATTACAATGAGACTTTTGCTCCCGTTGCTAAAATGGTCACTGTTCGTGCTTTTCTAGCTGTCGCTGCTGCAAAGAATTGGGAATTACATCAGATGGATGTCCACAATGCATTTCTACATGGTGATCTTGATGAGGAAGTTTATATGAAGCTTCCCCCTGGGTTTCATGGCTCTCAGCCTGGTATGGTGTGTCGTCTTCTGAAGTCGTTGTATGGTCTTCGCCAAGCACCTCGCTGTTGGTATTCTAAATTGGCCGCCTCTCTGAAAAGGTACGGATTTGTGCAATCGTACTCTGACTATTCTCTTTTTACTCTGCAATCTGGGTCTATTCAACTTAGTGTTCTGGTGTATGTTGATGATTTGATAATTTCTGGTAATGATTCTTCTGCGATTTCAACATTCAAGACATATTTGAGTGACTATTTTCATATGAAGGATTTGGGTGTTTTGAAGTATTTTCTTGGTGTTGAGGTTGCTCGTAGTCCGGAAGGCATATTTTTATGTCAACGGAAATATACACTTGACATTATTGCAGAGTCTGGTTTGCTAGGTGCTCGACCGGCAGGTACTCCTATTGAGCAGAATCATACTCTGGCGAAATCAGAGTCCTCTTTCTTTTCTGATCCAGAGCAGTATCGACGGCTTGTGGGTCGTCTGATTTATTTGTCTTTTACTAGACCGGATTTGGCATACGCGGTGCATATTTTGTCTCAATTTATGCAACACCCGCGACAGGACCATTGGGAAGCGGTTCTTCGTATAGTGCGGTACTTGAAGGGATGTCCGGGTCAGGGAATCCTTTTGAGTTCAGATTGTGATTTACATATTACAGGTTGGTGTGATTCAGATTGGGCAGGTTGTCCCTTGTCGCGCCGTTCTATCTCTGGCTGGTTGGTGTTTCTTGGTGCTTCTCCTATATCTTGGAAGACTAAGAAACAGGACACTGTGGCCAAGTCTTCTTCAGAGGCCGAATTTCGCTCAATGTCTAAAACTACCGATGAGTTGAAATGGTTAAAGGCCCTTCTTCTGAGTTTGGGTGTCTCGCATCCCCGTGCTATGAGTTTGTTTTGTGATAATCAATCTGCTTTGTATATTGCGAAGAATCCGGTTTTTCATGAGCGTACCAAGCACATTGAGGTGGACTGTTATTATCTCCGTGATGCGATTCAGGATGATATCATTAGTCCGTCTTATGTGAAGACAACGGACCAATTAGCGGATATATTCACTAAGGCTTTGAGTAAAAGTCAATTCATGTATTTACTTGGCAAGTTGGGCATTTGTGATTTGCATGCTCCAACTAGAGGGGGGGGTGTTAGGGCCTATTATTGTGTATAGTGTATAGTTATCGGGCCTATCTCATGAGCCCTAATCTATTTGCTAGGTTGTATATATACTCTACTCTATACTCTAATGAAACTACGGAAAATTATTTCGTGACAGACTTAAAATTTAAAATTTGATTTGATATGATCTAAAATAAGGTGAACTAAACCTGATCTTAGTATTATTCAAAAACGAAATTTAACGAGATGGTCCAGGTAGCTGGCCCCACCGGCCCACCATATGAAATTTTCAACACATGTATTTGATGGAGGAAGTCCTATCCGCTCACCATGAAGCATTAGTAAAATGTTTACCTTAACATTTTTTAACGAAAATAACAACAAGTAATAAAGATTAAAAAAGAAAAATTGAAAACTCATAAATGTTGCTTACCTTCTTGCGACAGTAAAGTTTTGAGAAATTTGCCATGTCCCTATATATACATTAATAGTTTAATACAGACAACGGAAAAAAAATTAGTGACGATCGACATAATCTAAAATTCAATGTTATTTGAAAAAAAAAGGACATAATCTAAAATTATGATTATGTATAGGAGAATTTTTTTATTTTTTTTTTTTTTTATTTTTTTTTTTTTATTTTTTTTTTTATGCAAATGTATAGGAGAATATAAGTGTACGTTTTTTCTTTATTCTTATATTTTTAATATGTACATTACACAATACTAGATAAAGAATTGTTGACGATATTGCTTGGTAAGTAAGCTTGTTACCACAATATTGATCTGAGTATTGAATGTCTAATAATATATACGAGTAGATGAATTTCTTTAATTGGTGCTCAAAATAATAAAAATGATTCAACAAAATATACGACTATTTATAAAATGATCCATTAATTAGTGTATTAAGAAGAAAGCTAAGTTCGTAATAATAAACAAATAGATAAATAATAAAAAAAATAAAAAAGGAGAAAGCAACTTACCAATAGGTTAGTTGATGAATAATTTCTGAAAATTGTGAATTTGTGATGTTTAATATTCCGTTGAAGAGGTATTTATAGACCATGCTACCCGTCATAATTTACAGCTATAGGCCATGCATTACTTACTTTTGTCTAGTCTGATAATTCTTTTCACCTGAAACAATGCAAGAAGATTTGGTATGATTTTCATAAGATCTGATCTAAATTTTAATTATCTGATTTAATAAGTTACTAAATCTTGACAGCATTTTAGTAATTATCTATAATGAAAAACATTATTAAAATGGATTATGTTAGATTTGTCTCATTATGAACTTTACAAATATGTAATTTTCATAGATTTTGTAATATGCAATTAACGATATTTAGCATTAAGTATCAGAATAATTAAAAGTTCTAATCTGATCTGAATTTTTTAAGAAATAAGTAATAATACCTTAAATAAGTTGAAGAGAACAGATCCAAAGTCAGTGTACTTTTTATTTTTCTAGGAATAGTTATGACTAAAGAAAACGAGAGCATCTAGGTGCATAGGGCCTATTTATTTTACATGCACATAAGAGAGTAATATAGGGTTTTTCCTTTGTTGCTTCTCTCTTTTAGTCGTATAGTGATGCATTTTTGTGTACTATTATGCATGTATACTGTACAATTAAAGTATAAGTTGTCTTAATAGTATATATATATATATATATATATATATATATATATATATATATATATATATATATATATATATATATATATATATATATATATATATATATATATATATATATATTGTACTATTATGCATGTAGTGATACTTTTTACCATCATGTTTTCCCCCAAAATACCTTTCCCTGGCGCATTTTCCACCAATATATTTTCTCTATTTCCCATTAATTATCCACAAAATTGTCACCCTATTTGTTTCCGAAACATATAGGCTCTATGCGCCAATATTTCTCCAAAGAAAACAAACATTATTATCATTGACTATTCACCTATTGCACTTTATTATAACTACCACTGCTTTTCATTAAATTTTTTAATTTTTTTTTTTTTGAAAAGAGGTCATAATAACTAGATTAACTTTGGCGGAAATTGATCTTATTTAATGACTGTCACGGCTTGGTTTTAAAAAAATAATAATAATAATTACTGCCTCCTCCTTTCTTTTCTGTTTTTTTTACCCCTTGTATACTCACTTTTTAAAAATATGGAGTAATTTTTTATTTATTATTTTTTTCTTAAGAAAATCATACCCACTCAATATAAATATTAATGCAAGAAAAATTAAAGAAAGAGCAAGAACACATTTATTTATTTGGTTCAACAACGTGCTAACTTTGTCTATGGACAGGTGTGACTGTATCATCAACATATTGATCTTACAAAACCAAAAACAACAAAATTAGATTAACCAGCCATCAGCCCCTTTGAGGCTCACCGGCGACCCACCCTCTTATTTTTAAAAAAAGTTTTCTAATAGCTAACAAAACCTTTTTATAAAGCAAAGGTAGTGAAAAATCAGAGAAATTATATATATATATATATGTGTATTAAAGTAATAATATATATATATATATATATATATATATATATATATATATATATATATATATATATATATAGGGGAGGGATCCGGTGAGAGTAGGTCCATATGTGAGAATTCATACTTATATGAGAACTGATTTAAAATTTTGAACATGTGAGTAAAAATTTAGAACATGTGAATTAAAATTTAGAACATGCGAGTTAAAATTTAGAACATGTGACTCAAATTAAAATTTTGAACATATGAGTAATAATTTAGAACATTTGTGTGAGTAATATGTTTAGAACATCTGATTTAAGAATTAGAACAAGTGATTAAAAATTTATAAAATTTGCTTTATGAAATTTTAAACATATGAGTAAAATTTAGACATATGATTTAAGATTATGAACATGTGAATAAAAATTTAGAACAAACTGATGTAGAATATAGAAAGTGTGAGTAAATAATTTAGAACATACGAGTAAAAAAATAGAACATACAATTTAAAATCTGAAACATATAATTAAAAATCTTAAAACACACGTTTTAAAATTTAGAACATACAAGTTAAAATTTTGGAACAAGTTATTTAAAATTTATGACATCGAACTTAACTAATTTATGGTTTAGAACATGTGAGTACTAAATTAGAACATTTGATTTAATTTAGAATACCTAAGGAAAAGTTTAGAACATCAGATTTAAAATTTAGAACATACGAGTAAAAATTTAGAACATAAAGAGTGTTCTCACATAAGAAAAATTCTCACATAAGAAAATTTCTCACAAGAGCCTTCCCCTATATATATTTGGTTTATTTTCTAGTTCTTCGTCTTTATTATTTGTTTTCATGATTTGGTTTATTTTCTAGTTCTTCGTCTTTATTATTAATTGATGCCATTAGTGGGACGGGTCAAGTAGGAGACCCGCCCCATCCCCACCCTAGTAGTTTGGCACGGCAAGGATGAGAATGAAAACCATACTTGCCATGAGTGATGGGGTAGGGGTGGGGGTGGACTTTAGGTTGTTCCCGTCCCATCCTCGCCCCAACTGCCCTACTTCATACCCACATTTAATTTACAAATTAAAATTAAAAGCTTTTTAATACTATTTTGTAAATGAAACAATAATAAGCAGTAAATATAATACTGTACTACTTGGTAATAAACTGATACAACAAACAAGAAAAAAAATTTGTAATATAAACAATTATTTTTATTTTTTATTTTTGGAAAAATAATTTTAATAATCAGAACTTTTGCTCATTCACTTTTAATTTTAACAATCCCAACCTTGAATTATTATTAATAATTTCAACTTTAGATGGTATTTTCTTATGTTGGTCCCAACAGGTCACATAACCTGTTATAACAATGTTAGACACATTTCATCACCCGATTGGTCCAAAAATAATTTTAAAAAATTAATCAAATTAATAATAAATAGAATTTTTTTTTAAAAAAAAAACAACCGTAACCCCCAACCTCTGCCATTGTCGCCAGGTGGCAGCCCTCTTTCCCCAGCCCCATCTTCTCTGGCACCACTAACCCCTAGCCCCCGCTACCGCTGACTAGAGATCATAGTGGATTGAACTTGGTTCGGTTATTCAGGTGAAGTTTAACTCAAACTCATCCCTTATTTCAATTGCTCCATCCGGCTACATCCATCCATCACACGCTTCACCCATCATCCGCTTTCGTTCGTGCCTCATCCACTGATGATACAGATGGATCAGATGACTGATGAAGGAATACTTAAAGAAAAAAAAAAAAATCATGTAAACTCTTTTATAGTTGTTTATACAATAATTGTTTATGTTCTACCAAAAAAAAAAAAAGAAAAGACACAATACCTACTTATTGTTTGAAAAAATTAATTTTTTTAAAAAAATAAGTATTGCAAATTTCATATTTTTTCTATTAAATTTTTTAGATAAATCGAATATATAATATATATACTTTAAACGGGTGGGTGGCCAGGATACATGGTTTACTAGAGGAATAGAAATCATTCACATCCAATCCAATCCAATCCATCATCCACTTCACCTATCACCCGCTTTTCATCCATTTAGTTCGAGTTTTCGTCCATTTAATAAAGCGATTGGATCAGGTTAGCAAATATCCATTTAGATTGCCATCCTTACTGTCAATATGTGGCAACCCTTTTCCTCTGCCTCCACTTATCCGAGACCCTTAACCCCCCTAAAGCACTGCCCCTGCTCATGAATCATCTCTCTTCCCTAACCCTAAAACATAACTTCCTTCCCTTTCCAGCCCCAAAACCCTATCCCCAGCCTTGAAACCCTTCCAAAAAGGCGTTTTAGGGTTGGAAATGGGGGAAGATGGTGGTTTTCGTGTTTTGGGGGGAGGGGGCGGGGATGAAGGAGGGGTCGTTTTTGCAGATAGGATGGGTTTTGGACCGGTTTTCGTGTTGAGATGGGGAAAGGGATAAGGATGTGAATGTTTTCAATAAGTACAAATTAAATAAACATATTATATATTAACATCTATCGCCCAAAATTAGACAATAATAGTGTTAACTATTTAAATCTATAACGACTTAATATTAAAACAGACATGGGGATGACATATCACTTTCAGGGGTTGTTTTTTCCTTTTTAATTCACTCTTGCTTTTTTATTTTTATTTTTTATTTGATGCCAAGTATTATATAAAGATTATTACACGAGATTCTAATTATAATAAGAATATTCACAAAATCGTGATATGATTTATACAATTTCAAGTTACCAAACTATGGAAAAAATATTGAGATTTTTTTTTTTTTTTCTGGGAATGAATATTGAATAAGTTTCATTTTACTATAAATTTAATAACATTTATTAAGAAAAAATTTGTGACTTAAACATTGTGATGGTTACAAAATATGTGTAGTTAGCCCCTGTTCACTTCACCTTAAAAAAATAATATTAAGTAAAAATAATTTCAGTGAGTAAAATTAAGTTCAGTTCAGTAAAATTAATTTCACTTCAGTTTAAATAAATTCAGTTCAGTAAAATTCAGTTTTTTTAAAGAAGAATTATAAGTGAAAATCAGTAAAAATAATTTTACTTCAACAAAAATAAGGTGAAGTGAACGGTGTTAATGCCAAAAATCGTCAAGGAACGACGTTAGGCTGGGACGTCGACGGCTAGACAAACTATGCTATGGATAAACGAAATTCGAGATAATAAAGATGAACAAACGATATTTTGGTGACGCAGAAAATCCAATGGGGAAAAACTGTGGGTGGGAGAAATCCACCGATTGCACTATGAATAATCAATTGTTACAATGAGAGTTTAGATAATACTTGAGAGAGAGAGCAGTGTGTCCAACATCTAAAACAAAAATCTATTTATAAAGGAGGAAACGGCAAGTCTAGGTCTTCAAAGTAGCCGTTGAGAGAAGATAATTATCTTCCCACGAATCTAGGAAGTCAGTTGATTGACCCGTTCTTCTGGTTCATTGAGCACAAGTAACGACCTTATCTTGCTTTAAACACTGAGCTCTTTGAACTGCGAAATTAGTCAAATAAATCCCTGGATTGCGGGGACGTCACTTATGAACTCGGGATGACACTTCTATACGACGCCTGGATCTAAGATGCGTCATGAAAATCCTGCACTAACAAACGGGGCCTTGCAAAATTGTCCTAACTATAAATATATCTTATATATGTCATAATATATTTTAGAGATATATATTTGATGTTTAAAATTGTAAAAATTCTTAAATGAACCTGGTTTACACTAATTTATTGTGGATCACTAACATTTAGAGACACTAGGCTTGTTTTATTAATAAAATAAAGTCACTATATTAAAACAAAGGTTATTATGTTGAAATAGAAGCCATTTTAGTGTTATAAAGACTATAAGAGGTTAATTTTTATTTTTTATGAATTTTTTTATGTACTGGTCAATATGAATAATAAATATCACCATGTTCAACGTAATGTCGTACTTCAGACTCATAATGATACTACCTCTGATTTTTTTTTAGTTGCAACTTTAGAATATTTTACATCTCACAAATAATACCCCAAAGTTGCAACTAAAAAAAATCAAAGGTAGTATTAAAAGTCACATAAGTTTTAATAAATGTTACTATGTTAAAAAATAAGGTTAATATGTTAAAATTAGAGGTCACTATGTTCAATATGATGTCAGTTGTGACGTATAAACATTGGGTCCACAATAATATTATTGTGGACCAGGTCCAAGCAAAATTAAATTTCTAGTTAAAATTGCTAAGAATGCAAAATAGTGTTATTTCTTCTATGAAACTTTATAGAAGTTTTTTTTAATTTAAGAATCAAATAAGTGAGTACTCTTTGATTACTAGTTTACTACGTACCATTAAAGAGCCTGCACGACATCATAATTGAGTTAATGATCCCCCAACTATTGGTGATATGATTTTATTATTAATATAAAATTTTGTCATTTATAAAGAAAAGAAAATTTTATTCAAGTATCAAATTTTTCAGTTTTTTTTTTTTTTTTTGGTGAAAAGTAAGATACATTGAGGAGCTTAGGTATACTTCGTCTCGCAAGACTATGACCTAAACTATCAAGGAGCACTACTAGAAATAGGCAAAATAGCGACGGAGTACTTCCGACGGACGGTTTTTCCGTCACAAAATTCAAAAATTACGACGGAATTTTTTCCCTCGCAACTTTCCGACGGATTTAAATATCTACGACAAATTTTTCGTAGTAATCTTGCGACGGAAATATTTTCCGTCGTAATTTTCTTTTTACGACGGAATATTTCGTCGAAAAGATGTTTGCGATGAAATATTCCGTCGTTAAAAGAAAATTACGACGGAAAATATTTCCGTCGCAAGATTATAAAACTTTTTTATAAAAATACCCAAATTGACTTAACCTAAAAAATCGAATTTCACTTGAAGGGGGAAACTACGAACAGAAGAAAGAGAAGGAGAGAGAAAGAGAGAGGGAAAGAGAAAAAGGGGCCACACATCCGTCGCCGGCCGTCCCGATTCTGGCGCCGGTCGTCACCCATCCGCCGCCGACGAAGACCAAAACGAAAAGAGGACGAAAAGGAGAAAGAGAAAGAGGACGAAAAGGAGAAAGAGAAAGAGGTCGAGCCTCCGTTGACGCTGCTGGTTGTTGCCGGCGCCGCGTCTAGGTAAGTTGTTTTTGTTTTTTTTTTTATTCGTTTTTTTTTTTAAAACACATTCCAATCTGGTGCAGCCTCCCTTGACACCACAACCGCAGCCTCCCTTGACCACCACAACCGCAGCCTCCCTTGACCACCGCAGCCTCCAGCCTCCTCCCTTCCCTCGCCGTGGCTGAAGCAGTTGGTAAGTTGTCCTTTCCCCATTTTTTTTTTAATTTTTTTTTAATAATAAACCCTTATTTATTTAATTTAATTATTTTTTTTAAATATTTTGTATGTAGGATTTGTACAATTGGTCAAAAAGAAGTGCAGATCTAAAGGTTAGTCACATTACAAACCCTAATATAATGTGTTTTAGTTTAGTTTAGTTACTTTTTTTTTTGTAAGTATGTTAGTTTAGTTTAGTTTAGTTTACTTTTTAATGTGGTTTAATTTAGTTTAGTTTTACTAAAGTATATTAGATTAGTTTAATATTATGAAACTTTAGTTTAGTTTATTTTAATATAATGTGGTTTAATTTAGTTTAGTTTTACTAAAGTATATTAGATTAGTTTAATATTATGAAACTTTAGTTTAGTTTATTTTAATATAATGTGGTTTAATTTAGTTTAGTTTTACTAAAGTATATTAGATTAGTTTAATATTATGAAACTTTAGTTTAGTTTATTTTAATATAATGTGGTTTAATTTAGTTTAGTTTTACTAAAGTATATTAGATTAGTTTAATATTATGGAACTTTAGTTAAGTTTATTTTAATATAATGTGGTTTAATTTAGTTTAGTTTTACTAAAGTATATTAGATTAGTTTAATATTATGAAACTTTAGGTACGTTTTGTTTGTTTTGTTTAATATGATGTATGTTAGATTACTTTAGTTCATTATAATCTAGTTTAGTTTTGTTTAGTTTAATATAATGTTTCTTACTTAAGTTTAATTTTTTATAATGCATGTTACTATATTTAATATTATGATATGTTAGTTTAGTTTGGTTTTGTTTGGTTTGATTTGTTTATATTAATGTTATGATTTTATGATATGTTTGTTTATGTTAAGTTTAATTATGATATATTTGTATAATTTTTTGTATGTTAGTTTAGTTTTAATATCTTTAAATAAATCATTTGCATAATCATATGCCTAGATACCCGTTCAAGGCATACACATTAGGAGTATGTCTTGAATAGTCCCTGGTTGGGACTGTCCTTGTACGTTTATTCTCACTTAGGTGGTGAATGTATTCCTTTGTTTTAATTCTAAGGAAGATCCTTGCTTGTCATTTCTCTACAATGTTTTCTAGGTACATATATAGGTGTTTCTAATCGCCTATATTGTGTACTCGGGGAACTGTAGGGAGATGCTGCCGGATTTTCCATAGAATTGAAATTCTGGCATACATTCACTAGTGAGATTGAACGTACAAGGATGGGTTAGGTTGGAGTGATAAGGAACCTTGGAAATCATTTCTCTTCTCATTTGCATTTCCATAACAGTTTGATCTATAATGAATATATATTGTGCTTTATGACTAATGTGATTAATGGCATATGTGTTAGTTGTGTAGAACTTCTAATCATGAAACGAAAAGAACGTAGCTGGCCGGATGTACGAAAGGAAGGTTGGGAATTCTATTAATCCTGAGTTCTTGAAGGGGGTAGATGAATTCCTTAAATATGTGGAAGATCATCCCGAGAGTAGCAACCCGAATGAAGTTAGGTTTCCATGTTTTAAATGCAAAAACAAACGTCTCTGGGATCCAGATACGGTCAAACTTCATTTGTATCGCAGCGGTTTTTTACCTAATTACTACGAGTGGATGTGTCATGGGGAAGGGTTTCCAGGAACTCGTAGAAGGGAGTCAAATGAATATCGTGAAATGGTTTTGGATGCCTTTGGTCAGTCTCAAGATCAAGGCCATTCCGAAAAGCCACCTGTTTCATTAGAGGAGGAGCCTAATGCACAAGACAAGCCATTTTTTGATTTGTTAAGGGCTTCTAAACAACTGTTATATGAAGGGAGTTCATTGTCTGTGTTAGAGATGGCTTCTAGAATCACTAGCCTAAAGTGTGAGTATAATTTGCCGCACAAATGTGTTGATGGATTTGCTTCTTTGGTTAATGAAGCGATTCCTAACAACAACCACATGATCGAGACATTCTATGAGGTCAAGAAAATTGTTAAGGGGTTAGAGCTGCCCCATGAAAAGATTCATGCATGCCCGAAAGGATGTATGTTGTTTTGGAAAGATGATGCTCAATTATCTACATGTAGGGTGTGTGGAAGCGACCGATACAAGAAGACTTCTAAAGATAGCTTAGTGCCTTTGAATGTTCTATTTTATTTCCCTATCACACCTAGGTTGCAAAGGCTTTTTGCAACTAAAAACATTTCTGAGGAAATGACATGGCATGCTAAAAATCCTCGAGTTCAAGGCACAATGGCACACCCTAGCGATAGTGAAGCGTGGAAACACCTAGATAGTTGCTTTCCTGAGTTTGCCTCTGAACCTCGTAATGTTCGACTTGGCCTATGTACGGATGGATTTGCTCCACATGGTCAGTTTGGGGGACAATATTCATGTTGGCCTGTCATTTTGACCCCTTATAACTTGCCTCCGTCAATGTGTATGAAAAGACAGTTCATGTTTCTTTCGTTACTCGTTCCTGGTCCTAAAACCCCTAAGGGCAACTTGGATGTTTACATGCAGCCGCTTATACACGAGTTGAAACAGTTGTGGGAAGTTGGGGCAAATACTTACGATATTTCGATAAAACAAAATTTCAATCTTCGAGCAGCCATCCTATGGACCGTTAGTGACTTCCCGGCTTATGGTATGTTATCTGGTTGGACTACATTCTTAGTACTCGAACTTATTTGCGTCGAGAAGATGTCATGGAGAAATGCGAAAGTGAATTCCCTAATTGGTTTCATCACAAGGTGATAATACTTTTCGAACATTGCATATCGATTAATTTGTGATAACATAATATAATATATTTCATTTCAATTAGTGTGACGCTTGTATTCGTAACGGTTATAGGTGAGAGAACAAAAACCAAGTTCCGATGTGTTGCGAGCATTGTCTATGAGGCCTTTCAAGCGTGTTCGAACTTGGAACCAGATATTTGTCGGTGGCTTTAATTTCCACACACAGTCCTATGGCAAACACAAATCTACGATGAATTACGGGGTGTGTGTCTCAAGTGAGGACGGTGGAGAGTACTTTGGCATTTTAAACGACATAATTGAACTTGTCTACACCGGTCCCGAAAAAGAGTACAAGACTATTTTGTTTAGTTGTAGTTGGATGGATTGTGGTAAAGGAATGAACATTCATGAACAATACAAGCTTGTCGAAGTAAATCATACTAAGAAGTATCCCAAGTATGATCCATTTGTCTTATCTTACCAAGTGTCTCAAGTGTATTATGCATCTTACCCTAGCCTTAAACGTGATCGGGTTCAATGGTGGGATGTATTTAGAACTCAAGCAAGGTCGGTGATTGATGCTCCGGTGGATTTAGAGTTTTTGCAGGGTCCTTCACCACAAGTACATGCAACGCTTTGTCCACCAAATGACATTCCAGACTATGAACTTGATAGTGATGATGATGATGACGATGGCTTTATTATCTCAAGCGATGAAGAAGAAGAAGAAAGCATTGGCTCCAGTGACAGTGACGAAGAAGAGGACATCGATGTATTTTTAGATGACACTAGTGATAGTAATAATGATAGTGATAATGATAGTGGTAGTAGTGATAAGAGTAATGAAGAGGAGAATATGTAGTTACTCCTTTAACTATTGTCTTCGAATGTTTAGTTTTTAATGACTACTCGGACTTGTAATACTGCATTACATTTTTGGTCTCATTTTATTATTTTAATGTCTTATGGATCTAATTTATGAATTTACAATGTGCGATCATGGTACTAACAACTTTTTCAGGTGGTCATCATGGGAGGAGGAAATAAAGGAGAAACGTCCAAGAGGAGAAAGTCTAAGGGGAAATCTCAGGTTGTACGTGTTGACGAGGATGAGTCAATGGAGGAAGAGGAGGCACATGATTTGGGGGCCTCTCAAGAAATCGTCAGGAATGTACAAGGGCAACAGGAGCAACAGCAGCATTAGGAACATGAGCTACAGCACCCGCATCCTAATGACTTGCTAGAGTTGGACCCTTCCACACTTTGGTGCGTATGTATTTGTATAATGAAATATCCTTAAATTCGTATTTACTTTGATAAAGTGAATTTGTATTACTTTAACCATGTTTTGTTCACTTTTTGTTGATTATCTACTTACATGAATGTCTATCCTTTATTATAGGTTTGATGATATCCCGGTGAAGAATGTGCTCTCCGACTCGCTAACCGGCTACTATGTTGAGCCTTGGAGGAATTATGGAGAGGTTGATGAAGATTCGAGAGAGCACTTTTGGAACTTGTTCAACGTATGATAACTTTAACCTAACATAATACATGTTTTATAAATTATATTGATGGAGTTGAATTTTGTAATAAAGACATTTTCTTGATTTGCAGAAAAAATTCAAGTGGGCACCTGAGTTAAACAACCAAGTGAAGGACACTTTCGAAGAAAAGTTTGCAAATCGCCTACGTGACACGTTCTACAACATCACACACAGGCTGAATGGTCGCAAACCAAGATGGCTTAATAAGGATGTCCACGAAGGCATGATGCGAATTGTTGCCACCGATTCAAAATATAGGAAGCGGTCGGGACAAAACAAGAAGAACCGAAGAGGCGGATCCATGGAAAATGTCGTTGAACCGACCCACTTTCAAGGTTCAATGTCATCTGTACAACATGCTAAAAGGATGGTAAGGTTCCTACAATATGTCCAGTAACAATTAAGTCATTTGTCTATTAATGAATTTTGGTGGGCTAACATGTTTTCATTGACTTTCTGCATGTACATATAAAGGCTGCAAAAAACCAAGGCCAATTACCAAATGCCCATGATCTTTTCTTGAAGACACACTTCAAGGAAGTGCGTGGAAAAAGCCAAGTGGCTGCCAACAACAAAGCAAAAAGGATTGCGGTAAACACTTAATATATGAGTTGATATATGGCAAATTAGCAAAGTAGAACTCATTATATGCTTATTTTGATGATTTTGGATGAGTTAGGGTTGAAAATTGACTTATATGCTTATTTCTCTTAATTTCTATCCTTAGGCACTTAAAAACAATTGATATTGGAATGTTAGAAGAAAGAACGAGTCCATTTGCTTGAAAACATAGAAAATAGGCATGGTTTTAGCCATATAGGCCAAATTTGGATGATTTTGGATGAGTTAGGGTCAATATTTGACATATGTGCTTATTTATCTTAATTTCTATCCTTAGGCACCTAAAAGCAATTAATATTGGAATGTTAGAAGAAAGAACGAGTCCATTTGCTTGAAAACTTGGAAAATAGGCATGGTTTTAGCCATATAGGCTAAATAAGGATGATTTTGGATGAGTTAGGGTCGATATTTGACATATGTGCTTATTTCTCTTAATTTCTATCCTTAGGCACCTAAAAGCAATTACTATTGGAATGTTAGAAGAAAGAATGAGTCTATTTGCTTGAAAACATGGAAAATAGGCATGGTTTTTGCCATATAGGCCAAATTTGGATGATTTTGGATGAGTTAGGGTTGAAAATTGAGTTATGTGCTTATTTCTCTTAATTTCTATCCTTAGGCACTTAAAAGAAATTGATATTGGAATGTTAGAAGAAAGAACGAGTCCATTTGCTTAAAAACTTAGAAAATAGGCATGGTTTTAGCCATATAGGCCAAATTTGGATGATTTTGGATGAGTTAGGGTTGAAAATTGACTTATGTGCTTATTTCTCTTAATTTCTATCCTTAGGCACTTAATAGAAATTGATATTGGAATGTTAGAAGAAAGAACGAGTCCATTTGCTTGAAAACATAGAAAATAGGCATGGTTTTAGCCATATAGGCCAAATTTGGATGATTTTGGGTGAGTTAGGGTCGATATTTGACATATGTGCTTATTTATCTTAATTTCTATCCTTAGGCACCTAAAAGCAATTAATATTGGAATGTTAGAAGAAAGAACGAGTCCATTTGCTTGAAAACTTGGAAAATAGGCATGGTTTTAGCCATATAGGCTAAATTTGGATGATATTGGATGAGTTAGGGTCGATATTTGACATATGTGCTAATTTCTCTTAATTTCTATCCTTAGGCACCTAAAAGCAATTACTATTGGAATGTTAGAAGAAAGAACGAGTCTATTTGCTTGAAAACTTGGAAAATAGGCATGGTTTTTGCCATATAGGCCAAATTTGGATGATTTTGGATGAGTTAGGGTTGAAAATTGACTTATGTGCTTATTTCTCTTAATTTCTATCCTTAGGAACTTAAAAGAAATTGATATTGGAATGTTAGAAGAAAGAACGAGTCCATTTGCTTAAAAACTTAGAAAATAGGCATGGTTTTAGCCATATAGGCCAAATTTGGATGATTTTGGATGAGTTAGGGTTGAAAATTGACTTATGTGCTTATTTCTCTTAATTTCTATCCTTAGGAACTTAATAGCAATTGATATTGGAATGTTAGAAGAAAGAACGAGTCCATTTGCTTGAAAATATAGAAAATAGGCATGGTTTTAGCCATATAGGCCAAATTTGGATGATTTTGGGTGAGTTAGGGTCGATATTTGACATATGTGCTTATTTCTCTTAATTTCTATCCTTAGGCACCTAAAAGAAATTAATATTGGAATGTTAGAAGAAAGAACGAGTCCATTTGCTTGAAAACTTAGAAAATAGGCATGGTTTTAGCCATATAGGCCAAATTTGGATGATTTTGGATGAGTTAGGGTTGAAAATTGACATATGTGCTTAATTTTCTTAATTTCTATCCTTAGGCACTTAAAAGCAATTGATATTGGAATGTTAGAAGAAAGAAACCTTACATTTTCTTGAAAACATAGAAAATAGGCATGGTTTTAGCCATATAGGCCAAATTTGGATGATTTTGGATGAGTTAGGGTTGAAAATTGATTTATGTGCTTAATTTTCTTAATTTCTATCCTTAGGCACCTAAAAGTATGTGATATTGGAATGTTAGAAGAAAGAAACCTTAGCTTATATTGTTGGTTGTTTTTTTAACAATATTTTTTTTTATCTTCAATATTTTGTAGGAGACCTACCAGAAGAAGCTCGAAGAAACAAGGAGTCAGGGGATTCAGAAGAGTCCCAATGAGTTGTACTGGGAGTCGGTGGGTGGGCGCAATAAGAAGGGGCGTGTGAAGGGACTTGGCCAAAGTGCAGAGCTCTACTATGGCAAACAGATGGGTCAAGGTTCCCGTTCTTCACAGCAATACACGCCGTCTGTCATTTCTCAAATGCAAGACCAGATGGAACACAGGGTGCAAGCTCTCCAAACTCAAATGGAAGCCAGAATGGCTGAAATGGAGAGGAGACACAAGGAGAGTTTGGATGAGATGATGAGTCGTCTCACCAACAACGACTCATGTTCCACCATTCATCCTCAGCATCGAGACCCTAGGAACGACCCGGGTGGTGGTGGAGCAGGCCAGGGTTTCCAGGCGATTGCGTAGCTTAGCTTTAGTCTAGCATAGAATCACTCTAACCTAGCTTTTGTTTGGTATAGATACCAAAATGTGGACTATCTTTTGTACTAGGACATAATTATTATATATATATGTACATAAATATAATTTCGTAGGTCGGTAATTAATTTTTTTAAAACAACAATTTTAGGACTCAATATTTAGTTTTTTTTTTTGTCGATTTATCATTAAAAAAATTCAGGTTTGAAAATGCAGAAAATTACAAAAATTTGTTTTGGGCTGGAAATATAATTTACGACGGAATTTTCCGTCGTAATGTACATATTTGCGACGGAAATTTCTGTCGAAAAGTACATATTTGCGACGGAATTTTCTGTCGCAAAATACAATTTACGACGGAAAATTCCGTCGCAAATTATAAATAACGACGAAATTTTCCGTCACAAATATGTACATTGCGACGGAAAATTCCGTCGTAAATTGTATTTTGCGACGCTTTTTCCGTCGTAAATTATATTTTGCGAGGCTTTTTTCCGTCGTAAATTATAAATTACGACGGAATTTTCCGTCGTAAAATATAATTTACGACGGAAAATTCCGTCGTAACCTAAAGTTTGCGACGGAACCGTTTCCGTCGGAAGTTTGCGACGGATCTTCAATAAAGGCCAATTCCAAGTCCGACGATATTATTTCCGTCGTAAATTCCGTCGTAAAGTTGGTTTACGACGAAAATTCCGTTGTAATATGGCCATTTTCCTACAAAGGGTTTTCCGACAACCATTTACGACGGAATTCCGTCGTAAACCAACTTTACGACGGAATTGACATATTTTACGACGAACTTTTTCCGTCGCAATTTTGCTTTTTTCTTGTAGTGGAGTAAAAAATAAGAAAATTTACTATCTAAAAAAACTATATTTTGATGAGTCGGAGTAGAGTAGCCGAGAGAGACAACATAGTCTGCTGCCCGATTGCTTTCCCAATAGATGTGTCTTGCCTGAAAATTCATACAAAAATCCAAACTAGCCTTGACATCTGCCATAAGAAGCTGAAGTTTCCATGGACTGCTGAAATGACCCTGCAAAATATTAATAACAGTAAGATCTTCACCTTCAATAAAAATATTAGAAATATTAAATTCCCTAGCAAGAAGGAGGCCATTTCGAAGGGCAATAGTTTCGGCAAGGAAGGCCGGACAAGAACCTAAATTATAAGTTTGATTGATAATATGATTCCCCAGGTGATCCTGAATGACCACACTTGTAGTAGCAGAATTCTAATAGGAACGAAGAACCATAAAAATTAATCATACAATGTATACTTTATTAGGCAACTAACTTAGGTAATTTCAAAATATAATACTTAGTTAAAAGATATAATCATAATACCTATGAAATCTAAAAATTATATGTTAGAAGACCATTGACTTTTTTTTCGTCATTAACTTATTTTCAAAACTATATTTTTTGTCATAACCAAGACTTTACTTAATTAAAATAATGTGAAACAACCACTTTACTTAAAATAATCCATTGTTATTACTAATCACATAATTAAAATATTCTTAATTATAGCTCGGTACTATATAATGTACAAGCTATTGCAAACATTTCTTCATCTTCAACTTTTCTTTCACTCTACATATCTTAACTGACTACACAAAATAATACTTATATAAAAATGCCTATACTACAAGCCCTTTCTAGCTTCACAATCTTACCAACTCATGTAATGTCACATGCAAAACCAATTTCTTCTAAAAATCACCCAATCTCCCTATCACAGTCGTCCAATTTTAGCCTCCGATGCTGCCCACCACATCGTTCCTCACTTAGTCCTCAACAATGTTTACCAAATCAGTAATTATTCCTCATCTTTTAGTATATTACTTATATTTGTTCACTACAATCATGATTTAAGTGTTTTCTTTATTCTTGTATATATTCGTAAAATACTTCGTATGTAATAGGAGATCAATTGGTGAAAGTCATATTTTATACAGAGTAATATTAGTTATTTCACGTTTTTGGACACTCTTAATAACATTCTACTAATTCAATATTGTATTGTATTCGTATCGCCAGGATGAGTGGGTTCGTAGAGATTGAACTCAAAGTACGGGACTATGAATTGGATCAATATGGTGTTGTTAATAATGCGGCCTATTCTAGTTATTGTCAACTTGATAAGTACTAAGTAACAAAACATGCATCTACTCTAGTTATATGGTCTTGTAACAAAACAGTTAAGTGATGACGTGATGCATTATTAAAATGTTGGTAAGAGAGTATACCAAAATTTCAATAATATAATTGGATTATAATTGATATATAGAAGTACAAATATCATTGGCATACTTGTGTATAAGTATGAATTTTACATTTAGTTTTGTATGTACATCATTTTGTTTTACAAAATACAACATTTGGTTTTTAAATTAAAATACATCATTTGGTTTCATAGGTATTACATCTATCCTTAAATGTTCGTTCAACCTAAAATTTTTATTTGCCCTTTTTTATTTTTTAAAATTTTTGATTTTAAAAAATACTATTCCTAATTAATTTCCAAAATTCAGCTTTTATTATTAATGAAATATAAAAATGATTCATAAATTAATATGAAAAAAAATTAATAAGAAAAAGAACATTAATAATTAATTTTGACAAAAAAAATAAATAAACAATCAGCCTATAAAAATTGATATAATGGTAGTCATTTTGAGGATAGCTACTGTAGAATTTTCATTTGATATTCAGCAAAAATGCAAATACCGCATTATATACATTTTTTTTTTTGTACATTATTGATATATACTGAGTATTGATTTTAATTTTTTTGAAACATTCACAGATTCACTGTTATGTTATATATATATATAGCGCATCATGAGGTTTTAGAAAGACTTGGTCTGGCTGGTAATACAGTTGAAAGCAGTGTTGGTACAATAGCACTGTCAAAACTTTCTCTCAATTTCCTGGCACCTCTCAAGGTAGGTAGCGATCGATGAGTGCGTATATATCTTTTTCTTTATTATTACCAATTGATTTTAATATGAAACTTTATTTAAGCTAATAAGGTTGTGTTTTATTCACCTGATTTTCACTTATCTAAACTTAACTGAATTTGTTAGACATTATTAAAACTTACCTTTGTTGTAATTTGTATTTAGATAACACCCGTTATTGTTAAGATATATATGTAAATATATTCCTGTTATGTTAAGTAAATATTCATGTATAGCTTTTCCTAATTTGTAGCCTTAGGTTATGCCTTGTATTCGGTTATATATTGTACACTGTCAATGAGAATCCCTTTGAGGAAAATATTCCATAAACTCTTTCAAAGGGATCAAACCAATCGGCCACTCTATTACATTCACAAATCACAATAGATATGCACCACACAATAGAAATGTCTTAATGCTTGTGCTTGGCCTAATGAAAATTTATGGATGAACAAAGTAACTAATTTAGGCATTTATATATATACATATATTTTTATATTGTGTAATCTAGGGTGGAGGCAAGTTTGTTCTGAAGGTAAAGCTAGCGAAATACTCGGCTGCTCGAGTATTCTTTGAACATTTTATCTACAAGTTGCCGAATCATGAGGTTTGATACTCATCTTTTTAAAAAAAAAATAAATAAATAAAATTAGTACACTATAGTCCTATTAGTCCATGTTTCGTGAGAGGTTTTCATAGTATTCATTCTTAAAATGACTATCACTATACGACTATACTTAATTTTCATTAGCCGATTTTTCAATAATTTTTTGTTGGTCATTCTTTTTTAAAAAATCCATTTCTTTCGGAAAAATATTATGAAAAAAAAAAAAAAATGATTTTTGAAATTTCTGAAAATTAATCTCCAAAACTTTTTTGAATTTTAAAGAAGAAAAATCATTTTAATAAGTTTGAGTAACAAAAAAATTATTTAAAAACCGGCCAATAAACATTAAGTATAGTTATAATTATATTAAGACGACTACTGTAGATTTTTCTGTGTTGTATTGTTGTTCTAGCTTGCTAATTAATTAACAACTTCTACAATCTTGGTATAACAGCCGATCCTTGAAGCGAATTCAGTTGGTGTTTTACTGGACAAAAATTATCGTCCTGTTCGTTTTCCTACAGAAGTGAGATCTAAGTTAGAAGAGTTTATGATGCATCAAGAAGGCTCGACGCTTATTCATCATACTATGCCTACTGCTGCCGCGCCATTGAATGGGTTGATGACCATTGATGATTTCAAATCTATGTGACGCAACTATCCAACTACGTGGTCGTCTAGTGCATGAACAGGAGCAATATTGATCACATATGATGGACAATTTGTGTGTTCTGGAAGGGTATTCAATGTTTTATTAATTGCGTCTATATTATAATTTGAAAAATGAATCGATTATATTGTTTTATTAATAAAATAAATTAATTATATACTTGTGAATTGTGGTGGAGTAGTCCTAAAATTGATGGGCTACAAGTATTGTTGATAGGTAGCTTAGTCTTAAACAAGTGAGAGTGGTGGTTGTTGCTACTATCTAAATCACATTGATAGGCTTGTCGAATACCTCTCAAAATAAAGCTAACTAGACTATTAACTATGTAGATAAGGGTCGGATCTCAAGAGACTATGGTTTAACTAATTATAACGACACAAGCAAATACTAAGCAAGGAACCGATTCAAATAATAAGAAGTATATATACTAAACTAATTAACAAAACAACACAATTAATCTAAGTAATAGAGGGATTTGATAATAAAAACATCCGAGATCAAGCATCACCACGAATATAGCCAATGCATAGTCATTCTACCCTTAACGTATAATAATACAATCGACAACTGGAAAACTAATCCCTAGAAGATATCTAAGGTCTCTCTCGAGTTATCAATGGCTTCCTTAATCACAATCAAGCCTACTCTCGTGGAATCATGCAAATTAGAGACATTAAGCACAAAATCAGCTTCATAATTATTCATTCAACTACTCTCGTGATGAACTTGAAGCCCTTAATTGATTTATTCAAATTAAATTTGTTAAAACCCAACCCTCATTGCAATAAAATCAATGGATTAATATAAAAATATTAATTATCTCTAATCTACTATTGCCATAAGCACAATTAATTAAGCATGTCAATTACAATTATCATTAGAGAATATAGAGAAATAATTCATGAATCAAATCATATTCGGGTTCTGTTAGATCTTAGGATAAGGAAACTACTTACTCATGATAATAAAAAGAATAACAAGAATTAAAGAAAACATACTTAATAAATAAAGAAATCAATACGAGTAAGAAAGTACTGAATCTTAATTTGTAATGGAAATAAATTCTAGAGAGAAAACTAGGTCTAAGAGTTCATAAAATTAAACGAATTTAAGGAACTAAAGAAGTATTTATGCTAAAATAGAAAAAATCAACAAAAAAATAGAATTAGTCTACACCGCCTAAAATGCACATCCAGGCATGGACATGTCAAAATAAGGCACAGACATGCCAGATCGCAAGCGTCTAGATCTACTCTACTGGGGCACTGATGTGCCTATATATTAGCTCCATGACATCCTTCACAATAGCACAGACGTGTCTTCTCAAAGGCACGAACGTGCATCTTCGCATTCGCTTACACACAGAAGTGCTTCTCATATATAGGGCATAGACATGTCTCTTCAAAATGTGAGGCAACTTTTATAATCTTATTCATCAATGAGGAAATTGGCACAGATGTGCCTGCACAACATCGCGTTTCACTCGCATCAACTCGTCCATGCCCACATATGGCATGGACACCCTACTCGGGCACAGACATGCCTCCATTGAGCACGAATGTGCCTGTACATTTTTCTTCTTTTCATGGCTTCTTGACTTCCATTATTGATTAAGCACATCCCTGCATGCCTTATCCAACATGGACGTGCTTGACTTAAAGATTGCTCCAAATGATCTTACTTCAATCATTGATCTTCACGAGCCTCGGTGTTGATACACAACATAATGAAATATCCAAATTAGTCCCGTTAATTATGAAATACATCAAAAAGTTGAAGCTATCCATAAATGCACAAATCATCGCAACTAAACCAAATCCAGCCAAATAGACCAAAGTCAACTAAACTAGACTAAAAAACTAACTAAAATGACTATAAAAATACGCATAATGCACGATATATTAAATTCTCCCAAGTTAGAATATTGTTTGTCTTCAAGCATTTGATCATGAAACACAATGGGAGACAAGCTAAGATAGCCTCTCAATCTAGAATACATGTGCTACCAATCAAAACCAAATGAAAATATGAAATGCAAACCATTTATTGTAAAACCACCAATATTTCAAGCACTCGGAATTGACTACTAATCTTACTGAGTTACTGCACATCTCCCCTAACCAACTCCGTTGTATAATCGTATATGAATAGCATCTCTCTTTAGTTGTCCAAATTGAATTAGAAAAGCCACTCATGTGTTTACAAAGGTTATAACAAATAATCACTCATCCTAACCATAAATACCTATCAACTTCACACAATCATTTTCCTTAGGTTTGCTAACATACTTTCTCCACTTGTTGGATGATGATGCAAACATAGAGGTCATGAACTTCCAAATAAGGGTAAGCTTGGTTAAACAAGATGAGAAGATGTTATTTGGGAATGTGGTGCTAAAAGATAAGAAATATCCTAATCTCACTACATATATAAACAAATAACGGGTTAAAAATACCTTATATCCTCCAACAACATACAAACAAAGCCATTATTCACATAATTCAACTCTTTTTGTTCAAGAAAAACACAATTTCATGACAAATATTGCCTTTCTTTTTTCATCACTTTTCTTACTCAAATTTCATGATTTTTCAATTTTTTTTGAGGGGGACTTTTTGTGAAGAACTACCTTTTACAAGTCAATTTTTGTGAAATACTACCTTATAAGAAAATGTTGTAAGAAACTATCTTTTAAACAATAGATGTTGTAAGAAACTACCTTATAAAACAATTAATGTTGTAAAAAGCTACCTCTTGGATCTTGCCAAATTATTGCATTAAATAATTGTTGAAGCTTAGAGTTTTGATAATGATGAACACTAAATAGCAAACTTCAACTAATGAGCCTTTTGTTAGTGTCGAAATTAGAACAGGTGAAGATTGACTTAGGAAGTGGAAGATTAGCCTGCCTATGAAGACTCAAGGAGACTCCAAGTAAAGTTAAAGTAATAGAAGTATCTGAATTCCCTAACAAGAACATGAAGACAACAAATTCCATGTGCATTTTCTATATAAATGGGGGTGTTTAATGGCTGGTGCAGCCAGTGCATCTAAGAATTTTCCAACTATTTGACACCACTCTGACTTTTTTATGGTCCATTTTTGAAAAGTTTGATCCCTATAATGATCACTACTCACTAGCCCATACTAGAAACCAAATGTAATCTTAAAGAGCTACCTTACGATTTCTTAAGCTATATTATGCTACTAGTGTGGCTGTGGCAGATTTATTTATTTATTTTTTTTTATAATTTTTTTTAATTTTTTTTTTTTTTTTTTTGGTTTTGGAATTGTTACTTGTAAGTTATCCCCTGCCCCAAAATACAGTCTTCAAACAAACATTATTAGGTTAGATAATTTTTTATAGAATGAAAATGGTGGGATTACTAGGCAATAAAGATTTTGTACTCGCGATTATATAATTGCTTGTTACTGGTATACAATTACAAGAAATAGATAAACGAAGAATTAATACAAAAGACGCCATGAGATTGGTAACCACCAAAGAACATACCAATCGACAAAATCAAAACAAACTTGACGCCACTGAGGGTTGATATAGAGGATTAAAACCGTTGCTAAAAAAATAGTTGCACACGACATTCCAAAGCTCCATAAGAAGTCTACCACAAAAGTTCTGTCGTGATCTCCATCTCCTCCATCTTTGATAAGATCAGTAGTACTAGGCAACTGCGTTTGATTGTGCAAGTCACTTCCCGGGAACCCAAATAATCCGGGATTACCAAGATAGTTTCTCTCATCAAAGCTACCAAACTGTCCAGTCACGGGTACTTTTCCACTCAAATTATTGTACGACACATTGAAGATCTCCAATGCGTTGAGCTCAACAAGTTGAGAAGGAATCCCACCACTCAAATTATTGAAGGAAAGGTCTAAGCTTTCGACTTGCTGCAGGTTGGAAAAATGACAGGGGATGGAACCCGATAAGATGTTGTGTGACAGATTCAAGGAATGGATGTGTTGTAATTCACCAAGTTGTGGTGGTATGTCACCACTCAGCTCGTTGCTAGATAAATCCAAACCCGACATAAGAAAGGTATTGGTTCTTTGCTAGAAACTCTACTTCTTCAAGTACATTATACCTTTCAAGATAGTAACCATCATTACCATGATATACATAATAAGCATATTCAAAATCCATTAATGTCTTCATCCCAAAAGATATATTGTTGAAGCATTTGGGTATTTCTCCATAGAGGTTGTTACGCGACAGATCTAATATGTTTATAGACCTCAACTTGCAAAATTGTTTGGGGATTGTACCGTGTAGATTATTTCCACCCAACAATAGCACTATAAGGCTCGAACGCTTATCAATCCACAATGGAATAATACCCGAAATGTGATTGTCCCTCAAATCAAGTGTTTGTAACCTCGAGCAATTTGATAGAGAATCCGGTATCTCTCCTATGAGATTGTTGTTGTGCAATTGCATGTAGAAGAATTGACAATAGTTGGAGCATGAAGGTATAGTTCCACTGAAGTTATTACGCGAGAGGTCCAAATAATGATGACCTACTGCGCATATTTCCTTTGGAATTTGGCCATTCAATTTATTTTGTGACACAGACAAAGTATCCAAATAAAAGAAGTTGCCTATCCACCAAGGAAGTTGGCCAGTTACATTATTATTGGAAATATCCAAGTGAAATAATCTAAAGCTTTTTCGAAGGGCTTCGTTGATTGTCCCCCCAAAACGATTGTTGTTTAGCTTCATCCATCTCAACCTTGGAAGGTTCATATCCTCGGGTATTATATCCCCTTCTAAATTGTTGTTAGATAACACGAGTTTATCCAAGGACTTACAATCACTAATCAATTTTCTTGGCAATTCCCCGGAGAAGTTATTATTTGACAAATCAATATAGCCTAAATCTTTAATTTGACCTATTGAGTTTGGAATAAGTCCTTCAAAATGATTCCATGACATGTTTAAATGTGTGAGTCGAGGAAACACCAAACCAAAATTTTTAGGTAACTTACCATGGAAATTGTTTTTTGAAACATCCAAATTTTCTAATGATAGATTAGTAAAATGAGGAAATTGAAGGCTCCCTGAAAGAGAGCTGTTTAACAAGTACAAAAGCTTAAGCTTAGAATTTTTAATAAAAAGCCAAGTAGGGAAAACTCCAAATAAGTTATTACTAGAGAGGTCAAGGTTTGTCAAATTGGTTTGGTGTGACAAAAATTCACAAAAAGTTTCAAATGATTTGTTCATATTGCAATTTCTCAAGACAAAAGTTTGCAACTGAAATGTGGGTCGAATTGATGAGGGTCCTATTCGGACCCGTAAATTATTTCCTGAAAGCCGTAAAACATTTAGTTTTGAAAGATTTGCCAAATAACTTAAAGAAAGTTTTCCTTCAAAATAGTTATGAGAAAGGTCCAAGTACTCTAGGTCTTCAAAACTTTTGAGCATTTTTGGGAATTTTCCACTAAATTGATTATGTGAAAGATCAAGAATTCGTAAAGTAGACAAATTTTGGAGACAAGAGAGCCGCAAATCTCCGGAAAAGAGATTGTAACTAAGATCCAACTTCAAAAGACTCTTCAGTTCACAAAAACCTGTATAGGAAGTTGAGTGGTTAGAGTAGTCAATCACCATAGCAGTAACATGTAGATTTTTGCTACCGATGAGTGTTTCCTCGTTTTTTTAGATGCATAACTTTCCTAAATCTATACGTCAGTCAAACTATGTACTTACTTTGTTCCTTTTAACTTGACATGTTTCTTTTATCACGTTTGTCAATGCAAAACTTTAATGATAAATAACTTTAATTCTCCATATATAAAAATTACTCCGTATTAAAAGCATACTTCTTATATTATGATAGTATTTATTGAGACGAATTCAAAAAATTCCATATGAATATATTTTTTCTTACATATTATTCATTAAGTATGGTCAAAGAAGGGATAGTGAATAATATAAAAGTCAAAATGGGTCAATTAAAATAAAATCAAGGAAGGATTAAAATTTAGGATACTATAAGAAGTATAATATAATGGTAGTGATCCCATATAATATAGTAATAGCTAGTGTTGGGTCTTGTTTAATTAATTAATTTTTGTAGTAATATAGTAATAGCTAGTGATCCCATATAATATAGTAATAGGGAAGTGAAGTGTCAAGTGAGAAAGAAAGAAAAGGGAGGGAAAAGAGGAGGGAAGGTTATTTGTGGGGTCCAAATGACGTTATAAGATGGTTGAGAGTTAATTAAGTGAGAATTTTTGGTGTTTAAGAAAAGAATAGACAAAAAAAAAAAAAAATAATAATAATAGTAGGTGATAATTGCTAAAATGAAAAAAATTAGTAGGTGGTAATTGTCAAATTTCCAATTAAAAATTATAATTTCTTGTTGCCTTGTTCCTATTGCCTCATCCATAGATGAAGAATTGAAGATTTATTACCCATCATTTTTTGTTGGTATAGTATATGAACATATTAAACAACAATTTAAAATGATAATGAACTACAATTCTACTTTATTATAGAGGATGCCCCGATTTATCCTGGTGAGATGTTTCTCACATGACATTTTTGTAAATAAATCAACAACTCTATTCAACTGTGGAGCCCACAATAATAAAAAAGTTGTTGATTTATTTACGAAAATGCCTCTATGAGAAACAAAACGGGGAATTTCCCTATATTATATGGACCTGAGTATTTGTTAATATGTATTATTGAGATGATAGAAACCTAAGCTACTGATCTGATGAGGTAAGTTACCTTGGATGTTACCGGAGATATAATTATAACTCAAGTTTAGTACTTGTAGCTCTCTCAAATTTGCCAATTCTAAAAAGGAAAAAAAAAAAAAAATTAAAAAGATGATTGACCAAAAAGATGTGACATGGAAAAAGAATTAGCACTTCAATTAAAACATGGATGTACCTTGGTATAATAATGGGAAGCTTGATTCATTAAAAATTGCATCCGAGAGGCTCAAAGTCCTAAGTGACGTAAGATCACCTACAGTAGAGATGAAGCCAGTCCCAAAAATATAGTTGTAATCCAACTTTAAAACTTGTAGATTCTTCAAGGTTGAGATCTCTGTTGAGCCTAAAGAACATGACACAATAATAGTTACTACGTTACTAAACGTAAATAATATTCTAGATCAGTTTCATATTAGAGCATCTCCAATAGCAAGCTACAATGCTTTGTAGCTTGCTTTTCCACATCAATTTCTAAGCTACAATATTTTTTAAGCAACAAATTGTTCCAACGGTAAGCCACAATATATTGTAGTTTACAAAAAATAAAATTTTAATAAATAAATAGATAATTATACACATGTTACAATATGAGTGAACTTTATTTGTCACTTTTTTAATCAAGCATGTAGCTTGGTTGGGCTACAGTTGCTTGCATGTTACTCAATATTTTGTTCTCCAATGGTAAGCATGTAGCTAGAAACTTTTTTTAAATTGCAAGCAAGTCTTTATAATTAAACCATTGGAGATGCTCTTATGTGCCACATTTACCTAAAAACAAATGTTATAAATTATGTGCAACTAATGTTACGTTTTATTTTCCTTTTAAGTTGGCACTTTTCTCTATCTCTTTTCTTATCGCATGCATGCTTCTCTATCTTTTTCCTCTATATTTAACGCTCATAAATAAATTTTACCTAAAAATCATATCAACACCTTTGTTATACATTATATAAAACGGAGACCATATTAGTAATATAATACGTATTAGATTTAAACATATTAATCCTTAAGAAATCCTTCAAGCAGATTGAAAAATTCTAACCATGTAATCAAAACTTCTACCATTAGATTTTGTAAACCCAATAAAAGTCACCTGCTGATAAACTATGTCCAATCACTCTCTCTTCCAGTTTTATAGATAAAATTTACTACCTTTGTTTATGAAACTTCAACTCAGTTACTATTCATGTAGATAAAATAAAATAACTTTGATCACATTTTAAGAGCTATACAAATAAATTAGCATATGAGATCATATTAGATTCCCCTTATTATAAATAATTCAAATATCAACTTTTATAAATTTCACTTATACACAACCAGAGTTCTTTAGGGTCAAAAATGTTCATTGGAGACTGTGTAATTGCAAAGTGAATCGAACTTTCAAGAACGAAAAGAGTATATATAAGGGGAAACTTAAAGTGATAAAAGAGGAGATTTTTTAAAATTATTATAAGGAATTTCTACACGAAAATAAATTTAATTCAAAAACAATTTAAAAATAAATAAAAAGAAATAAAGCACACAGTCAAGGGTTGTAAAAAGAACATTTTACATATTGAACTACTTAATATTTAAAACTATATTTTTATTTGGGTATCACTTATTAAACGGTTATAAGACAAAGGCAAACTATCTAGTCATATAAAACGCCTATCCAAGTTAACTGTTTTGTATCTTGCGTTTCTTATTCTAGTTTTTGTAGCAGTGTACAGAGTAATTACATACACTCAAATCATATTATGATAGCAAGAACTAGATAAAAATAGAATAAGAGTTAATTATGAGGTGACGAAATATACCATTATCATCTACCAAGCCATTGATGTCATTAGTTGACAAGTCGAGAGATACAAGATGGCTAAAAGGACGGAATAGCGTTACATTGAACAGCCATGGCTTCCTCATCGCTAAATCATCGTATCTCATCACTTTCCCGTTTAAGACAAGCTCAATTACACGTCCAGTGAACGCACTGCAACGAACTTCAGACCATTTGCAACAATCATCTTGCTCTCCACTGCTCTCGAAGCTCCATGATTCTACATAGTCACTGCTATTATATTCAGGGACTAAATACGACAGCATGTAGGATTTGATTTTGAGTAAACGAGGCGTTCTTCTTCTAAACAACATTTAACAACACTAGAATGAAGCACGACAACCAGCAACAACAATACCCATTGCAAGTATGTTGTTGCTCCTTTTGCCCCGTAATAGCACATCATACTAATTACTAAAGTAATGTGATATTCTCGTAAATGCAAATTATAATATACCTCGTATCACCATATGTATTTATATACGATAATATGAAAGGTTGTACTATAAATCAATGGCGCATTGCCCATAATTTTAGTGGAAGTACTATTTCTTTTACAACTAATTTTATTTTACGAACAAGTGGAATTACTTTTTTTTTTTAATTACAAGTAATGATTGATCATTTCCTTGTGAACCAACGAACCTAGTCTGTTTATAGCTGCTTTACAAATAGTATTCATAATAATGGTTTTGAAAGTTGAGTATGTTCTTTCTCCTTTAGCCCCACAATAAATCATGAAAATTTCATTATACACTCAAGTATATAATTGAATCATAGCAAATATGTTACAAATCAAGTATTGAAAAATTGTACAAAACAATTATAATTATATGGGTCCAGGGACGCTAAAAAATTATAGCAATCGTTTGAAATATAACTTGATAATATATTAGTGATTATATAACTTATAATTCACACAATTTTCTCCAAGTAATAAATCATATTAATTTATTTTTGGTATAAAATAGTATATTTAACATTTGTAATTTATCAAATTTTAAGTTTTTTTTATGCAATTTTAATTCTTATTTTACAGCTTCTCAAAAATAATTTATTTTATGTTGGATTAAAATATTCAAAAATTATATTTGAATTGTAGATATTAGAATACTAATTGTGTTCATATTATAATGTATAAAAATGAACCGATCATATTATTTATCGTTAAAATAATATGGTATTCATATTTCAAACAACCCTGTAAAAAAAACATGACATGCGGCTCACCAATCCTTTTATTTTATTTCTTTTACAACTTTTGATTGACCATTTCCATTTCTGCGTGAGTTACGTTCACAAATTGCATTATAAAAATTGAGTTACGTTCACAAACGCAGCGTGACCCAACCCAACCCCTTTTTTTTTAAGTTGCATTATAAAAATTGTTCATCATTGATTTTAAGAGCTACGTTCACAAATGGGGTCCAACTTTTTTGGAAAATATTGTGTTTGGGGTCTAATTTTTTTTTTACTTATGTTTAGGCAAATCTCAACTAGGACATCTAAGAATTTGCTAGGTTTTGAAGGGTAATAACAATCATTTCACCAATAATATATAAAGCAATTAAGAACGATAATAAAGCATTAAATAACTAGTAAGCAAGCAATAAGTATTCAATAAGATCAAAGAGATAAGTTTAGAGATACAATACTAAGTAAGGACAAGCCTCCTTGTTCAGTAGGGACACAGATCCATGGACAAAAGTAGAGCAAACAGCTTATATTGAATTATGTGCGAGCGTACATGAGTGTTATAATGTCTAACTCTTCCTATTTATACCTAGGGATTCCTAGGGTTACATAGATATTCAGAATATATTCAAAATGTAGAAGATCTTCTTGATTTATTCCGTTCCCTGTTCTGTAGGCGTATTCTTGGCAAGTATCCTCTTGATTGATATTATTGATCTTGCTTTCCTTGTTTATTCCAATCAAGCCGCTTTGTTTATTTTGCTGAATTACTTGAACTTGGATTGGTGCCCTAAGTATACTGGGTCATATATTTATACGGGCCCAACAATTGCCCCTAATTTTTATTTTCAAGCATTGAAGGTGAAAATTACCTAAAGAAGTCGTTGAGGGATTTTCGAATTTTGGAAGTTATTTCAATGGTTAACAAAAATAAGGGATGTGGTGGCAGTTTTAAGGCAATTTCCTCAATAATCGTGAAGGGCGGTTTACTTCTCTCTTCAGTATTTATTGGGTGTGCAGGCTTACGTCTAATCACTTTACTCTTTGCCCCAATTTCGAATTTCATCAGGTATTTTCTCTCTCTTCTCTGTTCTTCTCTGTTTCTTTGCTTCTTTGCTTTTCTTGCGTTTTTGTGATGGATGGTACTGTAAGAGTATTGTTTGCTGGGGTTGACGAGGGTGTGAAGAAGCCGTCTTTGGTTGCGCAGAATGTCTTCCCTGCTAAGGATGTTTATCCTTCAACAGTGACAAAGGAGGAGGTTCAAAAGATTGCTGCAGTTGCGCGATTTCCTGATGGAGTGGTGGTGAAAATTCCATCTTCTAGGGAAAGAGCTGACTGGACTGCCCATGGTTGGGTGTGCTTTTTCGAGTATCCCTATGTGATTGGGCATACCTTCCCTTTCTCTCCCCTTGTTCGTCAATTTCTGTCTAGGGTTAGGGTTTCGCCTTGTGAGTTATTGCCCCAAACTTGGAGGGTTTTGAGAATTCTTGATTTGCTGAGTGTGAAATTGGGTATAGAACTTGATGAGAGGGATTTATGCTATCCTTATACTATTAGGACTAGTGGTAAGGGTCGGGTTGGTCTTCGTTTGAAGGATGGTGTTGGTCCTTTGGTGACTGACTTGGAGAAGGCGTTTGACAAGAAGTGGTATCACAAGTTTTTCTTTGTGAGGATTGACTCGTTGGGTGATGATTGTGATTTTTTTATTGACACTGTTGCGGCTGAAGGTATTCTATTTTCTTGTTTTTCTGTGTCTTGCTTTCCTTCTTTGTTGATTTGTGCTTATTTGCTTGATAGTTGCAGTGAGTAAGTTGAAGCAACGCTCTCAATCTCCATCTTTGGTTGACAAGTTGTACAAGTTGAGTGTGGACGAGAGATCTTTCATCAAATTGACACAGCTCGAGGCAGTTATCCAGATAGAGTCCCTGGACGATTCTGATTCTGAACAGAAGGTTGCTCCTGCTATGTCTCAAGGTTTGTTTTCTTTTTTACTATCCCTACACATTGCTGTTGTGCTGCTCTTGTTTGCAAATCTGCTTGTGGTATGTCGATTACGTTCTTTATGTTGTTGTTGGGAATATTATCGTCCCCCTGTTTGCTTTTCCTTTTGGGGTTGATCTATATGCACTGTTAGGTTTGTTGTATCGGTGTTTCTTATGCTTCTTATAAAATTTGTTATTGTTCCTTATAGACCTTGTACTTTTTGTTGTATTCCCTTTTCAATTTGTCATGCTTCTTGTAGATACTTCCCGGTCATTGAGGTCTCATGAACTGCTTAGTTCTTCCTCTATCTTGGGTCGCATTAGATCGCGGGCTTCTTCTAAGGGTTCAGAGGATGTCCCTGCTCCAGCTAATGTGAAGCCTCTAAGGAGTGCTCCTCCTCCACCCCCTCCTCGTACCAATCTTAAGAGGAAGCTTGAGATCCCTGCTGACGTTGATGCTGCTGACTTCTCTTATGACTCTTTGGCTCCCCATGAAGGTAACTTGCTCTTCCCATCCTTCAAGGAGCGCCAGTCCTCACAGACTTTCGCTGACCTTTTTCAAGAGGCTGCCGCGTAGTCTTTCCAGGTATAGTATACTCCTTAAAAAAAATCGGGAAATCAATTTGGGTGCCCCTTTGCGTCTTTAGACCTTGTTGTGATATTTTGCAGAGTTTTCAGTCGTGCCTTGGTGTATTGAGCAAGGTGTCAGAGTTCACTCAGGCTTATGATGTTATGAAGAAGGAATGTGATGCCCTTGTTGATAAGTATAAGGCTGCCACTGATTCTTTGAAGGCTGAAAGGACCAAGAACAAGCAGTGCCTTGCAGATCGGGATGGGTTGAAGGGTACTCTAAAGGAGGCTGCAAACGATTCTCTTGATGCGGCTAGTTATTATTTTGAAAAGGCGCGCTTGGAGATGATGGAGGATTACCAGCAGGGGAAGCATGGGGCATGGGACTATGATGTTGAGAAGTCTGCCTTTGAGAAAACTTTCCCTGCAGAGACTACTGCTCTTGGTACCTTGCTGCTAGCCTATGCTGATGAAGAGGTTGATTCTCCCATGAATGAGGATGTCAAGCTAAGGATGGTCATGAGGATTCCAAGTCTGTTGCTGAAGAGAAGGTCCCTGCTGATAACACTGGGGAGACACTACTAGAAAACAGCCAAATAACGATGGAAAAATTCTGTCGGAAACACCCTGGTTTCCGTCGGAAATCGTGTTTCCGTCGGAACTAGTTGTCGGAAAACATTTTGTAGGAAAATGGGCTTTTTCCGACTGAATTCAGTCCGTCGGAAAATATTTTCAGGCCCGAGAAAGTCCGTCGCAAGTTTCCGACGGACTGATTTCTGTCGGTATGTTGCGACGGAAATTCCGTCGGAAAATTATTTTAAAAAAAACAAAAAAAAAGCCTCCCACCACCCCACCACCAGCCCACATCACCAGCAACCACCCCGCACCACCAGACCCCACTGCACACCAACACCCACAGCAGCCCCTTTCCTACCTTCAAACATCACCACCAACACCCACAGCAGCCCCTTTCCCACCATCAAACACCACCATCGACACCATCGACACCACCGACACCCACACTAGCCACTAATCCACCTTCAAACACCGCCACCGACACCCACCCTAGCCCCTTCCCACCTTTAAACACCACCACTCCAAAAATAAAGCCCAAAAAACACAAAACTTAGCAAAAAAAAAAAAAAAAAAAAAACCCATAATCGAAAATCAACCCAAAAATACGAAAATTGAGACAATAAAATCGAAAAACACCACACAAATAAATCAAAACCAATAGATCTACAAATTTAGCAAGAATTTCATAAAGAAAATTAAAAAAAAATGATAATTAAACCACAAAAATTAAAGGAAATATATAATTATAAAATCATCTAATAAAATTTATAAATTAACATTACAATTTCATAAAAAATTTACTAGATCTATGCGCATGTACGTGGTCGTCGTTCTTGTTTTGGTCGCCGTTGTTGTTGTGGTCGCCGGTGTTGTTGTGGTCGTCGGTATTGTTGTAGTCTTTGTTGTTGTTGCTTGGTGTTTATGGTGTTGTTGTTGGTGGTGGTGGTAGGGGGTGAAAGAGGAGAGGAAAGGAGGAGGAAAGAGAAGCCCGGATGGAGTCACGGAGGGGATGAGGAGAGAGAAAGAGAAGAAAGGAAAGGAGGAGGGTTAAGGAGAGAGAAAGAAGAGGAAAGAGAGGAAAGGAGGAGAGAAGGGGCGGACGGAGGAGAGAGAAAGAGAAGAACGGAAAGGAGGGGGGATGAGGAGAGAGAAAGAGAGGAAAGAGAAGTGAGGGAAAAAGAAAAGGGGCGGATAGAAAGGATTAGGGTTAGGCAGTATATTTATATTTTTTTTCCTTTTTTTTAATTACATGTTCCGACGGATTTTTCCGTCGAAAATTTCCGAAGGAATATTTTTCCGTCGGAAATGACCTTTTGCGACGGAATATTCCGTTGGAACGTCCGACCGACGGATTTATTTTCCGTCAGAAATTTCCGACGGAATTTTTAAATTCGTCGGAATTATCCGACGGAAAATAAATCCGTCGGAAATATCAATTTTTCCGACGGATTTTCAGGTCCGTCGAAACCGGTCCGTCGTTATTTGATCTGATTCTTGTAGCGAAAATTAGTTTCCATGGTGCTGTGTCACCTATTAGTTGTGAACAATATTTAAGTTTCTTTGAAGAATGTTTTTTTTACTGCCCTAGTGCAGTTGTATAATTTGTTTGTTTTTGTGCTGCCTTGTTGCAGCTGGATGATTTGCTTATTTTGTTGCTAAGTATTTTTACCTCTTTTGCTATGTTGTGCCTGTATTTCTTATTGCATCACAGTTGTATTACAGTTGTAGTACAGTTGTAGTACGTACGTAACATTGCTTACATGTTTGTGTTGCTAGTGCTTTGCTGGCGCTCCTTGCAGGAATGATAGTCGTCGCCTTCTTGTGCTTTGTATGGTAGCGTAGCTTGTTTGTCCTTGCAAAACAGAATTGGGTGAGTGGTGGCCGTGGGTTTCCCTAACGGCCCTCCGATGCCAAAGTTAGTACTCGTAGTGAATATAAATTGAATTGACAAAGTTTAGGTGAAGAAGAGTACATGTCGTGCTGCCTTTGGCTATTGGAGATTTTTGTTTTTTTTTGTTTTTCTTCTTTTTTTTTTTGGGTTTTTGCTTGTTTTCCTGTGTTCTTGTTTTTTTGACTATTTTGTAAAAAGAAACGAAAATGAAATGATAACTACATACCTACGCTCTCCAGAAATGATAGAGCTTTAAGTATGATGCGTTCCAGCTTCTTTGTACCTCCTTTCCTTCTGCGCTTTTGAGTCTGTAAGCTCCATTGCCTACTACCTTGATGATTTCGTAGGGTCCTTCCCAGTTGGGTGCTAATTTTCCTGCGTTTACTTCTCTGGTATTTTCGTACACCTTTCTGAAAACCCAATCTCCTAATTTGAAGACTCTTGCCCTGACGTTCTTGTTGAAGGACCTTGCTACTTCTTGCTGGTATGCTGTCATTCTCATTTTTGCGTCTTCCCTTAGTTCTTCTACTGTGTCCAGGTTGTGCATTAGTTCTACTTGGTTCCTTTCTTCTGTCATCAACCCGTACCTTGCTGTGGGGACTTCTACTTCTGTTGGGATTATTGCCTCGCATCCGTACACCAATGAGAATGGGGTATGACCTGTGGCTCCTTTTGGAGTTGTTCTGTCTGCCCATAGTATGTTGGGTAGTTCATCTGCCCACTTCCCTTTTACTCCTTCTAGCATTTTCTTCATGTTGCCTATAAGGACCTTGTTACTTGACTCTGCCTGTCCGTTTGCTTGTGGGTATCTTGGTGTAGACATGATGAGGGAGATGTTCCACTCCTTACAGAACTTCATGGTTTTGTTGCTGATGAACTGAGACCCATTGTCTGTAATGATCTCTGCTTGCACTCCAAATCTACTTAGGATGTTTCTTTTGATAAATGAGATGACAAGTTTATCCTTGATTCCTTGTACGCTTCTGCTTCGATCCATTTTGAAAAGTAGTTTGTCATTTCTAAGAAGTACACTCTCTGCCGTGATGACGGGGGTAGTTTCAATATGTCCATTCCCCACTTCATGAATGGCTAGGGTGTCAACGTTGGATGTAACTCTTCTGATGGTTTGTGTGTCAAAGGTGCGCGTTTTTGGCATGCTAAGCATTTCTTGGCAAACTCTGCAACGTTCTTTCTCATGCTGGGTCAGTAGTATCCCATTCTGAGTGCTTTGTTAGCTAAATTCCTCCCTCCTGAATGATTTCCGCATTCACCGCTGTGTAGAGACTGTAGGACCTGTTGTGCTTCCTCTTTTTCTAAGCATCGTAAGAAGGGACCTGCTACAGACTTCTTGAAGAGTACGTTGCTGATTAGGCAATACATTGAGGCTTTTAGAGCGAGTGCTTGAGCTGCCACTTTCCCTGTTGGTACCGTTTTGTCTAAGAGGTACTCTTTTAGCGATTTTGTCCAGCTACCGTCCTCCTTCCCTGTAGAGTCTGATTGAACTTCGTAGACGTTCATAGTTGATTCTTTCTCTATGGCTGGAGAGAGTACATGTACTAGGGGGATAGCTCCAAATTCTTCTGGGTTAATATTTGACCCCAAGTTCGCCAGGGCATCTGCTTCAGTGTTCAAGTTTCTAGGTACCTGGTCTATCTTAAATTCCTTAAACTCCGTAATGAGCTTCCTTGTGACTTCTAGGTAAGCTACCATCCTGGCGTCCTTTGCTGCGTATTCCCCATTGATTTGATTTACCATGAGCAAGGAGTCTGAGATTACCTCTAGGTGTTGTATCTTCATATCTCTTGCGACAGTTAACCCTGTGATTAGTGCTTCGTATTCGGCTTCATTGTTGGTGGCCTTGAAATTGCACCTTACTGCCTGTGCTATTTTGTCTCCTTGCGGTGATGTCAGTACCACTCATAGGCCTACACCGCGTATGTTTGCTGCGCCATCTGTATGGAGTGTCCACTTCTGCGTAGCCTTTGGTTCCTGTAATGCCAATACTTATTTCTGTGCTTCTTCCTCAAAGGCTGGGTTGAAGTCTGCTACGAAGTCTGCCAAGGCTTGTGATTTGATTGCAGTTCTGGGCTCGTATTGTATATCGTACCTGCTCAGATGTAGGACCCATTTCTCCATCCTTCCTGACATTTCTTGCTTTCTCATGATGGCTTTGATGGGATAGTTGGTTCGTACTCGTATAGAATGGCTTTCAAAGTATGGGCCTAGCTTTATTGAGGCAGTAACTAAAGCTAAAATAATTTTCTCCATGGATGCGTACCTCGTTTTCGCACTGAGTAGGGTTTTGCTTACGTAGTAGATTGGAAATTGCTCTTTGTCTTCTTCTCTTGTGAGGACTGCACTGACCGTCCCTTCAGATACTACGAGGTACAATTGGAGGGGCTCCCCTTCCTTTGGTTTAGAGAGTATCAACGGGTTGGCCAAGTACTCCTTTAGCTTCTGAAATGCTTCGTCGTGCTCTTGTTCCCATTTGAATTCCTTGTTCTTCTTCAGGACTTCATAGAAGGCTCTATTCTTGTCTGGGGATTTTGAGATGAACCTGTTTAGTGGTGCAATTTTTCCTGTTAAGCTCTGTACATCCTTCTTAGACTTTGGTCGTTCCAGGTCCAGGACGACTTTGACTTGGTCTGGGCTGGCTTCTATTCCTCTTTGCGTAACCATGTACCCTAGGAACTTTCCTGACTGTACTCCGAATGTGCACTTTGTGGGATTTAGCTTCATGACGTACTGCTTCAGGATGGCGAAGGCTTCTCTAAGGTCTCTGACGTGATCATCTGCCTTCTTGGATTTAACTACCATGTCGTCAATGTAGACCTCTATTGTGTTTCCAATTTGTTCCTCAAACATCTTGTTCACCAATCTTTGATATGTCGCTCCTGCGTTTTTCAATCCAAAAGTCATTACCTTGTAGCAATAGATTCCTTGACTAGTGATGAAAGCGGTTTTCTCTTGGTCATCTTTGTGCATGAGGATTTGATTGTATCCACTGTATGCGTCCATGAAGGATAGCAGCTCGTGCCCTGCTGTTGCGTCTACCATGGCATCAATGTGAGATAAATGGAACGGATCCTTTGGACATGCCTTGTTAATATCTGTGAAGTCAATACAGATTCGCCATTTTCCGTTCTTTTTTCTGACTACTACCACGTTAGCGAGCCATTCTGAGTACTTCACCTCTCTGATCTTTCCTGTCTTCAATAGGTTTTGAATTTCCTCATTGATGATCTTGTTCCTTTCTGGCGCAAATTTCCTTCTCTTTTGCTTTACTGGTGCATGCATTGGGTCTACGTTCAGTCTTTGAGTGATCACATCTAGGGAGATACCTTTCATGTCTTCGTGGGTCCAAGAGAACGCATCTTTTTCTTCTTCTAAGAAGTCATAAATTTGCTAACGGAGATCTAAATTCAATTCTGATCCTATTCTGACCTTTTGATCTGGATGGTTGGGGTTCAACTGGACTTCCGTGGCTTCCTGTTCTTCTGCTATGCTCAATTTCTCTTGGCCCAACTGACCCTCTAGTTGCTATGCTGAACTCTTTTCTATAGATGTTGCTTTTAGTGCGATCTTGTAACATTCCTTGGCTTCCTTAGGATCTCCTCTGATTTCTTGAATACCCCACCTGGTAGGGAATTTAATGACTTGATGGTACGTGGAGGGGATGGCCTTCATCTCATGTATCCATGGTCTGCCTAGGATCATATTGTATGATGACAAAGTGTCGATCACCAGGAACTTGACTTGTAAGTTGACTCCTTTTGCATAGGTAGCTAATGTTATCTCTCCACTTGTTTTCTTGGTTTCCCCACTGAATCCTACTAGTATTGTTGACTTATTGATGATGTTCTTCTCGTCGATGTTCATATGTTTCAGGGTATCAAGCATGATGATGTTTGCAGAGCTTTCATTATCAATAAGGATTCGCTTGATCATACAGTTTCCACGGTGGGCGCCGAATTGTTTAGGCAAATCTCAGCTAGGACATCTAAGAATTTGCTAGGTTTTGAGGGGTAATAACAATCATTCCACCAATAATATATAAAGCAATTAAGAACGATAATGAAGCATTAAATAACTAGTAAGCAAGCAATAAGTATTCAATAAGATCAAAGAGACAAGTTTAGAGATACAATACTGAGTAAGGACAAGCCTCCTTGTTCAGTAGGGACACAGATCCATGGACAAAAGTAGAGCAAACAACTTATATTGAATTATGTGCGAGCGTACATGAGTGTTATAATGTCTAACTCTTCCTATTTATACCTAGGGATTCCTAGGGTTACATAGATATTCATAATATATTCAAAATGTAGAAGATCTTCTTGATTTATTCCGTTCCTTGTTTTGTAGGCGTATTCTTGGCAAGTATCCTCTTGAATGATATTCTTGATCTTGCTTTCCTTGTTTATTCCAATCAAGCCGCTTTGTTTATTTTGCTGAATTACTTGAACTTGAATTGGTGCCCTAAGTATACTGGGTCGTATATTCATACGGGCCCAACAACTTAGTGATGATTGGGGTCTAGAATTATTTTTCCGGTGACTTTTAATTAACTGTGTGCAAAAATGTTAGACCCTTAGTTAAAAAAAACTTGGACGCTTCTAGTTAAGGGAAAATATCAATAATAAAATTTCTTTCAATTTTTGTAAAAAATAGAACAACCAATCAGAAAAATCGAAAAACTTGGACCTTTCAAGTTTTTTATTTTATTTTATTTTATTTTAATAATTATCTAGTAATTTTTTAATTTATAGTGATAACTTTTCCTATATTATACTTTCTGTTGTTACTAATATATAATATTTTTTAAAATTTGTAGTGTAAGCACAGTTTTAAAATACATATTCAGGTAATTAGTTCTGTAATAATAATTCATGTTTCATTTCATATATATGTAGTTTGTTTAATGTCTTTTCTTCTTTTGAGAGTGTTCATGCAAGAAGAGCGGGAAATATGGTTTCCCACTTAGTTGCTAGATGGGAAACCAAGGTAGATTCGGAGCGTATTTGTACGGGTCTATTCCCACACAATATTCAAACTTTGGCGGATCTTGATTTGGTTTAATAATATGAAAAAATTGTTAGGAATAATACAACCTTTTTTTTGATTATTCCAAAATAAAACGACATTTTGATTATTCCAAAATAAAACAACCTTTGACATAAATCTTCTATAAATAGAATTACAAAAAGGTGACCTGTTTCATAGGTGAACTGGACACGTATCAAATTATGATTGGTTAAACTTTTTTTAAAATTTAACATTATAATCATTTCAAATTTTTTTTTTTTTAAAAAAAAAACCTTAATTAAAAAAAATCCACCCCCCCCCCCCTTCCATGTTTCCCCTTCCCGTTTATTTCTTCCCCATTCCCCGGTCCGCAACCTCTCCAAGGCCCCAACCCTTACTCACAGCACCACTAACCCGGCAGCAGAAACCACAATAACAGGCTTGGTTTGTGGGGGGTTCCAAGGAGATAAATGGTCGACGTGGGGGTTGTAAGAAGATAGTCGCCCGAGTCGGTGGGAGGCTTGGTTTGTCTGGATTCCAAGGAGGGAGGCAATCTGTGGTCGGCGTGGAGGTTCAAAGGTAAAAGGAGTTCGGCAGAAGGTTGGGTTTGTAAGGGGGTGCGGGGTGGGGTTGTGATATAGACAACATGGTTGTCGACGAACAGTACATCTGGGTTCGTGGTTGCGGTAATGGATGTTGGAAGTGAAGGTAGGGGAGAAGGTGGTGGTAGTGACTGTTGAAGGGGGGTTGTTCATAGGGTTAGGGGCTTGGAGCTGTTGGGTTTTTGTTTTTGTTATTTTTTAATAAAAATTAATTATTTTTAAATGAATAATGTTAAAAAAAAAAAAAAAAAAAAAACAATCTGCCAATTATAAAGCGACACTTGCTGTAAGTAATCTATTAATCAGGTTACCAACCGGTCACATTCTATTTATGAAAGATGCATGTCAAAGGTTGTTTTATTCCGAAATAATCAAAAGGTCGTTTTATTTCTGAAAAACCGGTCAAAGGTCATGTTGTTCTTGACAATTTTTCCTAATAATATTTCCCATCTTTTCTTCAAAAAAAAAATAAATAATAAAAAAAAAAAAAGTAATTTAAAGAAACTTAATAAATTTTGTACTCCCTCCTTCCCTTTTTTACATTTCTACTTTCCTTTTTGGTATTCCTAAATTACATTCCTCCTTTCCTTTTTTAGTCTTCCCTCCGTGTTTTTTTTTAATTGTTACACTTCCTATTTTCGGCCGTGTTTTTTTAAGTGTTACACTTCCTTTTTGGGCAAAAAGCTACAATTAAAATTTTATATCTCTCTCCTCTCATGGTCCCCGCCCAAACTCACTACTACTTTTTTATTATATATTTCCTCTCACATTCATTACTTTCCAATAAATTATTAACCCCACTATCTTTCTTTTACAATTTTTTAAATACTCCAACTACCCCACTTACCTCTTATTTTATTTAAGTCAATTAAATGCCTAAAATTACCGATCAAACTGTAACACTTAAAAAAACATGGAGGGAGTAAATTTTTTTTTTTTTCCAATTATCCCTCTTTTTTTGTTAAGTAATTAATGTTCACTCTTACTTTCCTATTCTCACTCTTATTTCCCCCCTAAAAAAATTCAGAATCATTGTGTCTAAATTTAGATGAATATGATTGGTTCTTAATTTTCCAATAAGAGCATGTTATTGGTCCTTTTTTTTTTTTTTTTTTTTTGCAAAGGATTGATGACATAGCATCATTAAATATTAATCTATCTTTGTTTTACTCAAACACATCATTTAATGTTTTGTACTTCCCATTGTGTTTTGTTTTATTGTTATTTGTTTTATTCTTAGTTCCTTAATTCTCATGTAATTTTACAATCAGGAATGTAAAAAAGGGGACGAATGGAGTATATTTCACAATTTTCAAGACAATTTTCCACTTATTGAAAGTTTAAAATTGATAATAACACTAAGAATTAAACTAACAGTAAAAACTTCTAATCTACCTCAAATTTCAAATGAACTTAATAAAAAATGAATCTTATTTTATAAACTTATATTTCAATATTTAAAAAAAATAATAAAAAAAAAATAAAAATAACTAATTATTTATGCGTAATTGACATATCCAGTTATGGTGAATTTTTTTAAAAGATTTTTATCTCACTGGTCTACCCATATCTTTTTTTTGTTTTTGAGGGACTGGTATACCCTTATGTTAGGGAACTCCTATACAACAAAAAATAAAATTATTTGTAAATAATTATGATATTAATTATTTTTTTTATTTATGAAATATTTTTTTTTATAAATTACTAAAAACTAATGAATTATTATCTAAGATATTATATCCTTAAATATAAAATCATATTTAACATTTTTTATGATTTTAGTTTACTAAAAGTGTTTTTGTCACCCATTAAAAAAAAGGTAGTGTTTTTTTTATATATATAATGAAAAGCTATTAATTAATGATTCAAAATAATTTATAGAATATGATTAATTAAGAAAAGTGGTTGTTTATGTATTTGAAATTGTATTGCCATTATTATTTTTGAGTTAATTTGGAATATTAGCATGACAGTTATTAGCTATTTTTTAAAATTAATGCATTAAGAGTCTAAATTTATTAGATTAAGGGGTCTAATTTTTTTATCTAACGTTAAGGTGAGTTAAACTAAGGGGTCGTTTGGTTCGCACAGGGTAAACGGAATGAAATGAACAAAGGGATTCAAAGAGAATGGAATGAAACTCATTCCATATAACATGTTGTTTGTTTTACAAAAAACAAAGGAATCACCACCACCATAGCACCGCCACCAACACCGCCACAAAACCCCCTTTTCCTTCACTTTCCCACTTCTCTAGCTACCCCACCGCCCAGCCACCACCTTGTCAGCATCCTCCTAAACCCGTTACACCTCCACCACCCCCTCCCATCCCCAGAAAACCTCCACCCACTCATAAACCCTGATTATCCATCATCTGAAACCCCACAAAAACCTTAATTATCGGCGGTGCAAACAGGGGAGGTGGGAACGAGGGTGGTGCGAAGAGGTTGGTGAGAACAAGGGTAGTGCGTATAGGGTGGTGCGAACGAGGGTGGTGTGAACAGGGTGGTGCGAACGAGTATGGTGCGAGCTTGTCGGCGAGTGGCGGGGGAGGGGAAGCGATGACCGGGGTAGGAGCGGCAAGGTGGCTAGGTGGTGGCTGTGATGTGGGGGTAAGGTAGAAGGGTGATGGTTGTTGTTGGCATGGTGGTGTAATGGTGGCTAGGGAAAGGGAATGGCAAAGTCTAGGAGGGGGTGGGGAATCAATATATAGGGATTTTGGGTGAACTCAAAAATAAAAATGGGTAAAGGGAATGATTAAATGTGACAAACAAACATCAACAAAGGGAATGGGGCCTGTTTATTCCCTTTCCCTTGATTATTAACCCCAACCAAGCGGCCCCAAGTTTAACTTACTGGAATTTATAACCTAGACTTCAAACACTAAGTAAAACAAAATTGGACCCAAAACACAATCAATCAATACAATATACTAAGGGCGTGTTCGGCGCTAGCTTTTGAGTAGCTTTTAGGTAGCTTTTAGTGGTTTGACCAAGTCAAACCACTACTCAACAAAAAATGTGAGTGTTTGGCAAAGCAACGGTTCAAGTAGCTTTTAGTGGTGGAGGTAGCTTTTATTAAAAGTTAGGATTATTAGCTTTTGAAGTTAGAGGTAGCTTTTGAAGTAGCTTTTGAAAATTTAATGTATAGTTTTAAAAATAAAATATCTATATATATATTAAAACCCAAGGCAAGAATTGTAATCATGCCACTTGTCATCATTTTTGCCACGTGTCGTCATAAATTGATAAATGATGTGAGGTCATGTGATTCATGTCATATTAAAACTAATCATTAATTTTTCCTCACAAAAAATTAATGTTAATAAATTCTAATTTTTTAATCCTCATTCTGTCGTTTGCTCATTCATTTAATAGATAAAACAAACTAATATGATAGTGAATTTTGTTAATGCTCAATAAAATTTACTAAAAAAAAAAAAATTATAAAACCATCAATAGATTTCACTTTAATTTATTAAAGTTATTTTTAAAAACAATTTACTATTATATAAAAAAAAATGACCCGGGGCATCGCCCGAGCCTCAAACTAGTTAATTCTTAAATGTAACAGCTAGTCAACCACTACTTTACCAAACAATCATACCTAAATTATCTTTTTTCACGGCTAACAGCTTGTTGACAGCTAACAGCTATCTCCACAGCTCACAGCTATCTCCACATCTACAGCTACCTTCACAGCTACATTTTTTCGAACATGCCCTAAAAGATACACCAGTAATGATACGTGTCATCTTCTGGTGTGTCCTTAATATATATATTTTTGTAAAAAAAAAAATGCTTTTGAAAAAAATGATAGAGAATATACGCAAAATATTTTCTTCCAAAATTTAGGAAAAAATATCGTAAAATAATATATTTAACAACTTAGATATCTAACCATATCTTTCTATTCCTATATAAGTAATTACTTTTTAATTTATATAATTATTATCTATAGTAAAAAGAAAAAAAATCATGAATATATACAATCTTTCAACTTAACATAATTAGTGAATGAAAAAATTTTGAAATTTGAAATAAAAGTTTAATATGTAGTCATAAAAAATAATACATTAATAGTATTTTAGTTGCTTGATCTGGGATAAAATAAGAAATAGATTATGGACCAAATTATTTTTATATTTTAATATAGTTTTAATGATACTCCATAACAAAGAGTGAAAAACCGTGCATGGCACAGGGTCTAACCTAGTATATATTAAAAAGTTAGACCCCTTTTGTTATCTTAACTCTGATTTTAAAATTAAGGAGCATATACTCGGTATTTATGACTCTACTCTTTTGGTCATCTTTTTTTTAAAAAAAAAAAGTTACTTATATGATTTTTTTTTTCCCTACATACTTTATTTGAATATATGCTATTATTAAACGCTAGCTTTATATATCAGCCATCAAAATTATTACAAGTTAGCAATAATTAAGTTAACACAAAGGATGATTTTGCATCAAAGCATAAGAACAACGAAAAATGAGATATGAAGTTAGAGAACACTCAAGTGAGGGGACCACATTAAATCATGAAAGATTCATCACACCGGGTATACCATGAACATGATATATTCGGTCAAAATACAAGGATTATAAAAACGATGAAAGAATTGTGTACAAATATTAAGTATATGTGAAAAAAATTATTCACAATGATTCCCTACTTAATCAAATCTCCAGGTAACATACATCTAAAAATACGTTCCTACCCTTGTTATATAACTAAAAATTTTTGCAAAAAAACCACCTTTTATTAATTATTATTTATTTATTTATTTATTTATTTTTTGCATATAACCACCTTTTAAAAAAAATGTTGCAAAAGACCACCAATTTTAAATTTTTTGTTGCAAATTACCACCATTTCAATGTAAAACAATTGATAAATATGGCTTAAAAGTGGTATTTTGCAACAAAAATATTAAAATTGGTGGTCTTTGCAACATTCTTTTTTAAAAGGTGGTTATATGCAAAAAAAGAAAGAGGTGATTTTTTGCAAAATTTCCTAAAACTAACCACATTTACCTTTCGTAATTGATCTGGCTTCTTTTAATAAGATTTCCTCTTTTTTCTGTGTCAAAAAAAAAATACAAATTAACTACTCGTACAACAAAATAACTTCATTTTTTTTTTTTGAAATATCAATTTTGGGTGTTAATCTAATATATATATTTAAAGAGGAGTTTTCCCCGAGTTTTTAGGGAGCCACGTAGGATTTAATTTTCTTAGCGCGCCATGTATGATTATAAATTTAAGTGGTAGCCAATTAAATAAGAGATTATTAATTTCTTTTACAATTAAATAATTCAAATTCCACGTAAGCAAAATTGGCGAATGAGATTTTAAATTTTAAATTAATTAAATACAAAATATTATCTTTTGAGATTAAGAATTTTATCTAATATATTAAAACTAATATAATAACAATTTTAATCACATAAATATGAAAAATAATTTTTTTTAAAAAAAATACTAACAAACCGTACATCACACGGACTTCATCTAGTAACATCTAAAATGTAATTTATTATTATTTTTTTTTTAAAAAAAAGCATCTAGAAAGTAATAAAAACAATTGCCAAAAATACATATGATATCTAATAACCCTTAAAAAAATTAAAAATAAAATAAGTCCTACATTATCAGCACTAAGGATATTGTTACAAACATAACCTAGACACTTAAAATGAAATGCTCTCACCCATTGTGACGAGTAAATCCAACAGGTGACCATGAAAGTGATCGAACACAAGGGTTTATTACGCACAACCCTTGTGTTCGATCACTTATTTCGCACAACCAGGCAGGAATACACCAAGAAATTTCAAATCTTGGACGGTGGTTCGAAAGTTATGGGCGATTTCACATGAAATGCCTAGAAATTACAAACCAAGAAAACAAAAATTCCTTTTAACGCGTCGACATCCTCCTCTTGTCTTATCTTAGCATTTTGGAGGAAATTTTTATTTCTGTTAATCAAATTTTACTAGAAATTTTTATTTCTGTTGATTAAATTGATTAGAACAATCTTATAAAGCAATAGATCTTGATTTCTTTATTGATTTTACATCGATCTCTTAGTTGGAAATGCCGACTCTGAGAATAAGGAAATACCTGTTGATTCCAATTTGTCATTGACGTCAACCACTATTTTTAAGATACCCTCTCTCTATAGCAGCTCAACCGTCTAATTTTAGGCTTCATTGTTTCTCTTGACAACATTCCTCACTTTCTCAGATCAACAACGTTTCCCGGATCAGTAATTCTTTCCTCCCTAATTTCTATAAGGGCATGCTTCGATTGAGAGTGATATATGTCAGATAATATAAACTCCTTGATTAGAGTGATTTCCATTGATCAATATTTATAGGGTTACAATGAGAAATCTAATCATATTAGGTAACATAAGATATGTACAGATATCAAAGATAATCTTATACAAAATATATCCTAAACCTAAGATGAGAATATTCTATGGATATTCTCTATCACACCCCCGCAGTCAGAGCGGGAGAAAATCGGATGCTCAGACTGGATCTGAATCACGCATCGAACGGTAAGGATAGTATAGTAACTCATGATCAAAAGAGAAGTAGTAGACGTGTGCTGGTGACGACGATGAGAAGCAACAACCACGACCTACGTATAGTAGAGATATGCGCTTTTAGGCTGAAGGAGAAGAGTCACGCATATACTTGGGCCAAGTTGCAGATCCAGAGAAGAATAAGTTAAGGGATCAAACCATCATCAGGGAGAAGACACTACACTACTACGTGAAATCACAGTTGAAGAAAAAACAAATAAAATTGCGCAAGAAAAGATTAAATTCCACCGCTTGAAATTAATCAATTCTCAAAAGAGAAACCAGGTAGCAAGAATTAATACTCCACAAAGATTCCAAGTGCTGCAACAATAAAAGGAGCTAACTTGATAGCAAAAGAGATGTGCAAAAGTTGACCTTATTGTGATATACCACCACCAAAACAAAATCTATGTGATTATGTGTAAAAAAAACCAATGAGGCAATGTAAGAATCATTGTTGGTCATGGGGAGGTGGAAATAGAGTGCAGCACATGGAGTAGGTTGGCAGGTGTGGTTACTGCCAGTAGTGGGAGGCGGTAGTGTATGCGATTGCCAACAACGATGGAGGAGGCTTTTCGCGATTGTTACTGTTGGTAGGAGGCGCAAGGTTACATAAAGATTCTAAAAAAAAAACAACTTTGAGAAAAGAAAAAAAAAAAAAAAACTATATGTGTGTTTGCGGAAGCATAAAAAACTTTGTATATCCCGCCGGTGGGTTTAATTTTCTAACCCACCGGCAGGGTGAGAATTTTTGTATATGATCCCAAGATCTAACCTAAGCTGTGATACCATGTCAGATAATATAAACTCCTTGATTAGAGTGATTTCCATTGATCAATATTTATAGGGTTACAATGGGAAACCTAATCATATTAGGTAACATAAGATATGTACAGATATCAAAGATAATCTTATACAAAATATATCCTAAACCTAAGATGAGAATATTCTATGGATATTCTCTATCAATATATTAAAGGGTAATAAAAGTTAAACTTGAAAAAACATGAGTAATTAGAAGTGTTGTTGTAGCAGACAAGGTATTTACAACTGAAATAAGATAGTTGTGCCATGAGAAAAAGAGAGATGGAGGAATTATTATCCTCATAATGAGGGTAACAGTAACCCATCCTCCTTCTGGTGTAAACTATTACCCCAAAATGAGGGTATTAGTTCCTTTTTATTTACCCCATATCACACCATCACTACGTAATGTTCCTTACAATCACACCATCACTATATCTTTTTTCCCTATTTCACTTTCATTTTGCTTAGTTTGACTTTTATTATCCTATTAATACATTTCCTTCAATCCAAGCATGCCTTAAGTGTAAAAAGTCAAAGTGTAAAAAGTGTGAGTATAATACTTATTAAAACACGGACAAATAGTATTATTGCTTGTTTTTTGACACTACTCTATTCTATTCTTAATAGTGCCAATTAAGTTGAATATGGGTTCCTAAATATTGAACTCTGTACACGACTATGAATTGGATCACAATACTTCTATTCTAGTTGTTGTCAACTTGGTAAGTACTACGCATTTACGTAAGTTACGTAACAAAACATGCATCTACTTTGATTAAACAGTCCAATTGATTTAATTCAATGTGTACCGAAATTAGAGGTGTCTAAACTGAACCAACCTGAAAAAAAAATCTTCTGCTTCGTATTGTAATCGATTCGATTTGATTCGAGAAATTTAAGACTCAAACTCGATCTGTAATCGGACTGAATTCAACACAATCTGAATTTGACACAATTTAAACATCATCCGTCACCGATTTAACCTGACTCAAACTCAATTTGAAACTGACTTGACCCAACTTGAACTCAAATCGAACTGTTTGACCCTACCTGAACTTGATTCGAATCAAAATTGACCCGAAAAATACCGAATTCAATTCGATTTTTTTTTTATTCGAACTAATATTAATCCGACCGTTTTAAACCGATCTAATTTTAATTTGAGTTTATTTCAAACAAACCATAATTTTAAACCCAACCTATCTGCTCTGTCTCTTTTTGTTCTTCCCATTTGTAAGTTTGATACTACTCATGAGGTGAAATATAATCTTCTAAATCACTTTTAACCCGGGGCGGACTTTCATTACGGCTGGTCGGGGCCCAACTCCCCATTAATTTTTCTAAGTTATTGGTTTTAACTAATACTAGGGTATCCTACGCGCGCGATGCGGGCGAAAGAGTTAGCTCTTGCATAGAAGTTGTATTAGTGCATAGTTACACCTTTGGTTTGGGTGGTAGACCTGGTAATTTTAATACGTACGATTTGGTTTATGTGCCTATGTAGTGGTTTTGTAGAAGTATAAAAAAAGCCACCAAAGTCTTTAATGACAATTATTTGTTAAAACCCTCAAAAATTTGACAGTGTTATTTCAAAATTATTATTAAATAATATTTAATTGATTTGCATCCCTTCATATCTTAAGCTACTTTAGAACTTTTAATTGATTTGCATGATTCAATAATACTTAACGTATTTTTCTTCAAACGAATTTTTTGTGAGCTTGGTCATACGGAGTAATAATATGTGAAATGTTCGTTGTAGCTAAAAACTTAATAATGTAAGTTCAATGTTCTACGACCATCTTATATCTATATCTATAGCTAATACTAAAGCAATAACCACTTAGTTATATTTTTCCTCTTAAATTCTCTCCATATTTAATACATTTTTTTTTCTATCATCGATTTCCCTCGATTTTAGGATTTTAAAGTTATTTATACCTCTTGATAACATCTGCTCAAATATCATTATTTAATATGAATATCATTTAAATTCCACGTTGTTTATGTGCGTGCCATCAAATAATTACAATTGAAAAGCTAATAAACCATAACAATATTTGTAATTAAAGGACAACAAAATTGTAAATAAGAAGAGCAACCACGAAGGAGTAAAAACAATTCATCTCGTGATAATAAACAAAGTCTTCGTACATACAAGTTTTTTCCTTTTTAAATAATAATAATAACATATGAAGTAAAAACATTATAATTTTTTTATTTAAAATAAAGGCATTACAAGTTTTTGTTAAAAAAAAACTTTGTAGTAATTGATGGTATGTTTAATGAAAAAAACCCAATTAAATATATTAATGAGAGTAAACACATTAATGAGGGTAAAAAAGTAAATATACATTTTTGTACATAATTTTGTACATATTTTTGAGGGCATAGTTGGTAGCACACTATTCCTAAGAGTTATTTTCTACTTTTTATAAGGTAGGGATATAATGTCTAATAACTACACTTAAAAAGTTATGATATAGTGGTTAACTATTGTTATTTTTTAGCAAAAGGTCCAAGGATGAGGCAAGATCCGCCATTGCTTTTAACATATGAGGCATAAAATAGGATGTTGGGTCTTATTTTATTCGTTTTAATGAATAGTTTATTAATATTTAACTATTATATTTACACTAATGACCCACTAAAAATATTTATTTATAGTCAAAATTTTACATTGACAAACGTGCACAGTCAAAATGGAAAAAACATTTGGGGACTAAGAGAGTATTATTTACCATTTTTTGGGTTTTTTGTCGGAAACTACCTAATACAACCTAAAATTTGTGAAAAGCTACCTAATAAAAATAATGTTGTAAGAAACTACCTTATAAAAGGTAAAATGTTGTAAGGTACTACCTTTGGCTGAATTTCCACCGTTGATCTATTTTTAAGACGTTGAGCTACCTCAAAACACCCCCGAAACCACCACAAAGGTCGCTTTTCAAGGTGGTAAGGTTATTTTTGGGGTGGTTAGAAGATATTCCGACTTGGTGAGGGTATTTTAATTTCGTGATTCGATATGTTGATTTTTGGGGTTAGAGGTGGTGGTTTTGGGATTTGAGGGTACTTTCGGCTTGGTGAAGGCAATTTCAAATAGGTTGTGTGAATTGGTTTTAGAGTGAAAGCGGTGATTTTGGGGGTGTTTTGGGTAGTATTTTACAACAAATAATATTTTATTAGGTAGTTTCTTACAACATTTTACCTTTTATTAGGTAGTTTTTTACAACATTTTTTTATTAGGTAGTTTCTCACAAAATTTAGGCTTTGTATATACATTTTTCACTTACTCAATAACTAGATTAGTTACTCGTGCGATGCACGATTTAAGAATTTAACAGATATTTTTATTATTATTATATTATTAATTAATTAATGATTTCGCAACCAATCATATGAAAGAGTTTATTAATGCGTTTTTAGTAATTGATACTCAGACTTTTATTTATTTTTTAAAAAATAATCTTCCTAATATTTAAATTTATTTGTTGAAAAGATAAAAAATTGAAAAAAAATATATGATAGATTGAAAAAAAAAAGTGATGTCATAATCAATTTTAGAGGGAAATTTAATTGAAAAATGACATGTATACAAAGATGATGTCAACATTTTAAATTTAGTAATAGTTATAGATATAATTGTTCAACATTAACCCCTTTTTATTAATTTTGATAAAATTTATAAAGTTACGATATACCGAGGCATCGCCCAGGCCAATAACTAGTCTATATTAGTTTCTCAACATGCCCTTAAATATTTAAAATACTGAGTCATACATTTATATGTATAACCATTGTTATATCTATTATACAACACATCATGAGGTTATAGAAAAGGAGAGCTTTTTGTCAAAAACTACCTGATAAAACCCATATTTTGCGAGAAACTACCTAATAAAAATAATATGTTGTAATTTAATAAGCTACTTAATAAAGATAAAATGTTGTAAAAAACTACTTAAGAAAAGGTAAATGTTGTAAAATATTACCTACCTATACCAGATTTCTACCGTTGATTGACCTCAAAACAATCCCAAAACCACCGCTTTCATTCCCAAAACTAACACAACTTGCTTGAAATCGCCTCCACCATCTATACCACCTTTCAACCCTAAAAGCACCATCTCTAACCCTAAAAACCACCATCCCGAAGCACTAATCTACCCTCACCAACTCGAAATATCCTCCAACCACCCCGAAATAACCTTATCCCCTTGAAAACCAACCCTAATTTAAAAGTGGTTTTGGGAGTGTTCTTACGTGGATCAACATCCTAAAATTAAGTCAACGGTGGAATTTCGATCAAAAATAGTATATCACATTATTACAACATTTTATCTTTTGTTAGGTAGTTTCTTACAACATTTTTTTTATGTAGTTTCTAATAAAATTTAGACATTATTAACTAGTTTCTCACAAAATGTCCTAGAAAGAATTGCTCTAATTGCAAATACAGACGAGGGCAGTATTGGTGCATTATGCTGTCAAAACTTTTGCTGACTTTCCTGTCACCTCTTAAGGTATGCATTCCATGAACGATAATTTCTTCAATTCTTTATTATTACTTGTTGATTTTAGTATGGAAAATTTAATTTTTATTAAATTCGAAAGTGAACTGAACTCTCCTTCTTATAGGGTTGGTTGTCTTAGCCCATTTTATATTTTCGAAAATTTTTAAAAATGCCAATTTATGGAGACAAGTTTGTTCTTAAGGTAAAGGTGTCAAACTACTCGGCTGCTAGAATAAGTTGACAAATTATGAGGTTTAATTTCTACTTGGCCTTTAAGAATACGTGTTTTAAATACCTTAACTAGTGTGTGGCCCGGGCTTTACCCCGACCCCCGGGTGATACTTTGAATAATTTCGTTTTTATATTAGACGTTTTAAAAGTCGTATTTTATAATTTTTTTACGTGGTAAATTTGAAAACAATGACAACAATAATTCATTTTGGATATTTTTTTGTTTTATATTACATTACAATACTTGTACTATATGTATTTATACATAAATACGGAAACATGGATTATAATTTAATTCTAGCTAAGATGGTAATGCTGAAGAAGTTATGTCTTCGTCGTGTGCAATTACTAGATATATAAATGGATCAAATTATGGAGATAATTAAGTTCGTACATTTGGGTCGTCGTTTTTCCATAGCTAGAGGTACTAACGATCTTTGGACTAGTAAAATAGGCCAAAGCCCAATTGGACGGATCCTATAAGGTCACAAAAAGGGGCTAGATCGAGCATTAGAGGATGAGGCCCATCATGGGCCTCATCACTCTAGGTGGCCAGCCATATGGAGTGGATAAAAGCGTTTTGGGCTTCATGCCCTAGTCTAATTATAATAAGCTTATAAATAGACTAGATGCCTAGGTTTTGCATGCAGGCAATTATCTGATCACTGTGATCAAACCCTAATTAGCAAACACGAAACCCAACCCCTCTCAAAGTCCTCTCTCTCACGGCGCTCTCCTTCTCCTCGGCGCACGGTGGTGTCTCGTGGTGGTGGTTGTTCGTGCGGTGGTCGGTTGTCCGTAAAGGTGGTGATCGCGGTTTTCCTCAATCACTCGACCAATCTAATATTGGTGGACGGCTCGTTCGAATCTCGTGGACTAAGTAGAGGAGCAACGCTTGGGGCTCTATTCTCTCCCTGATTTACCTGTCGAATAGCTTCGTGGAATTCACGCATCAAAGGTATGATTATGTTTCTTGTGTGTTATGCATGTGATTCTTGGGATTGGTACTTGATTGAATATGATTCATGTTATTTCCGCTGCGTAGCACCTATAAACTCCTACAGTGGTATCATTTAGCCTCTTGCATGAACGTGCTAGATCATAATAATACGATTATTTGATGTCCATGTTAATTTTATAATCAATTAAGAGGGAGAAATTAATTTAATTATGGTTCAATTATTATTTTAATGTGATTAAACTATTGGAATTGATTAAATGTGATTTAATTATGCTCAAATAGCCATGAAGATGACCGAATTTTAGCCCTAATATGTTCAAAATTTTCGAACCCCCTAACCCTATTTTCGAATTTTTCGAAAATCCTAGCCCTAAAATATGATTTTTGTGCTTGATTTTGATTTAATTCGATTTATTTTATAATTCATAATTTTAATCGGATTGATTTATACATAAAAATGTTTTGTGTATGATCATTGATTTAATTTTAAAAGTTAGAATTAAATTGGGATTAATTTTATGAAGAACCCTAATTTTAAGATTGAATGTTGATTTAATTTTAATTTTTTGACTGATTTAATTTAATTTTAATAAATGTTATTTTAATTAAATTAAAAACACAAAAAAAATTATTTTGGTCGGCAGCAGCGGCTGGGTGGCGCAGCCACGGTGGCTGCCGACCAGGCAGTCCGAGAGGGAGGGGGAGGGCAGGTGGTCGATGGTGGATGTGGGCAGCAGCGTGCAAGCGTTGCACGGCTGCTAGAGCGGCTGCACGCTGCTGCCTTGCGGCAGTGGCTGTCGTCAAGGCAGTCAGCCACCGTGGCAAGCTTCGGCTAGCCAACCACGGTGGGCGGCGGTGATGGCTCACGGTGTTCAAAATTTCAAAAAAAAAATCTGTTTTGAAAAATTATTTCAAGATAATTATGAATTATTTTGGGGTAAAATAAATTTTATTTTGGATAAGTTAAAATATTTTGAAAATATGATATTTTATTTTAAAAGATAAATTTGGTTTTATTTGGATAAAATCTTTTATTTTAGGATAAAATCAAATATTCAAAAGTTGTTATATTTGATATTATCCATATTTAAAGTTGCTAAATTGGTAATTATCCTAATTAAAGTGGTTAATTTTGGATAAGATTGATAAGGATATTCTGAGCATATTCCAAAAGGATAATAATTGATTTAAATAATGTGATTATCCCATAATTAGATTAGGATATAATTGATTTAAAATTATTTGATTGGCTAGTAATTAGGATAGAATCTCCTAAAGTTGTTAGGATAATCAAGGAAGATTAAATATGATTTATATTTCTAGATTAAAATATGATTTGTTCTATCTCATGACTAAACTAAATATATGATATTTTATAAACGGTCATGAATAATATATGATATTATCTAATTATGATTAAAATATAAGATATTTTTGGAAATGCGTTGACTTTATTATGAACATTCGATGTTGTAGTTTAGACAAGCATGTTGAGTGATTTATTATATGGCACTTTTATAATATATGATATTATGTTGCTATATATAGACTAGTATGGCCCATAGATTCTTAAATACGATCTGCGCATCGTGAAATATTTTTGTAATCTAAATAAGGTCTGCGTACCGTTAAATATTTTTGTAACTTTTATTTAAAGTAAATAGAATAGTTATTTAAATAGTGTTAGTCCAAAGAAGCCCATGAAGTGAAGGCCCAAAGGAGCAAGGTGGATGGAGATCCATGATGATTCAAGTGGGATTTTTTTCATTTCTAGTTTTCTTAGGACTAAGGGGTCATACTATGTCATGCTCTATATTATTGCATTAGTAGATTATGCATGTTAGATTTTATTTATGTTGATTGATGATGCGCTAGAGTTCACTACATAATCACAACATAATAAATCTAGGTCCCGGTAATATTGAGGTAGCTTTTCCAATTAAAAACCCGATGAAACCTTTGATATTTTATGATGGGTCATGCCTCAGCTTAGTGTCATATTATATCTTTGGGGAGTGGGGGTAAATCACGTTTTACACTTTTAATTGGTTATACTCAACAAGGTTACCTAAAGGGTTTAGAACCTTGAAGCTAAGGGTAATAATTAAGCATGTGATGATTAATTATTCAACCAAGAGTTACAAGAGTTGTAATCAGTAAAGAGTTTACTCACCTTGAAAATGTAATGGTTGATGGTAGGGCCTCAGTCCGGTCAATTATTGCACAAATAAAGGATCTTGGAATCACTTAAAATTCAATTGGGATCTATTAATTATTGAATAAAGTGTTTTAAAGTTACCAAATGAATGCGTTTATGGTACTTTAATTATTAAGTTAAACATAATTATTAAACTTTGCCTTATTATGACATAGATGGGTAGCCGTAATCACAATGACAACAACGTTTACAATCTTCGACCATTCCTTCAGAAGGATAGGTTGACAGGGGATAACTTTTCCAACTGGGGAAAAATGCTAAGGCTTGTTCTGAAATCTGAAGGTAGAGAGGATGTCATTGACACCCCATTGCCAGAACCTCTGCCAGAAAATCCAACTGCGGCAGAGATCAAGAAGCACATGGAAGCACATGACAGAGCTATACATATCACTTGCTTAATGATTGTTACCATGGAGCCTAGTCTTCAAAAGCGTTTTGAGGACCAGGATGCCTACTCAATTATGCAAGAACTCAAAGCTTTGTTTAAGAAACAAGCTAGAGTTTAAAGGTATGAGCTCCATCGTGAGATTCTGGATTGTAGGATGGAGAAGGGCGCCACAGTTCATCATCATGTTTTCAAAATGATCGGCCTAATTCAAAGTATGGAGAAACTGGGGCACCCATATAGTGATGATTTGGCAACAGACATCATTCTCCATTCACTACCAGAAAGTTTCAACCAGTTTATCATGAATTTTAACATGACTGCCACTGCAAAGACTATGAATCAATTGCATGCAATGCTGGTTAGTGCTGAGAAACAAATCCCTAAGGAACCTAAGAAGGAAGTTCTTATGATTCAAAAGGGAAATGGGTTCAAGAAGAAAGGGCAAAAGGCTAGTGCCAAGAGCAAGGGCAAGCAAGTTGCCAAGGCTCCTGAAAAGCCTAAGACGACTTCAAAGCCCAAGGTTGCAAGTGAAAGTGAATGCTTTTACTGCAAGAAGAAGGGGCATTGGAAGCGAAATTGCTAGAAATACCTCGACTTCCTCAAGTAGAATGGAGCATCAACCTCAGGTATCATGTTATAAACATTTTAACTTTCACTTAGGTATGAGATACCAAGTTGCAGTGCTTAACATAGTGATATTGCGCAGGAACTACAAACAAGTGAAGCTAGCAAGGAAATGGAGCTTGAAGGTGCACTAGAAGTGTTTGAGTAGCCAGAGATAGCTTCATAGTTTTAAATTTTGATTATTTTATCATGATTTTAGAACAATTTCCAGTTTTGATGAGACAGTATTTCGGTTTTCTTGTTTTGAATACTGAATTTGGTTTACTTGGCTTGGACAAGTGTTGATCCATGACCAAGGTAATAAATTGTTTTTCATTTTGCTAGATATGAGTTAATTTTGTTTTATGACATTGATATAAGTAGATCACAAAAGTAAATTTAGATGATTCAAAATACACTTACTTATAACAAGTAAAGTTAGGTCACATTAACCATTTGCACATCCAAAGTTATGGATGGACTCTTATTCTTATATGATTATGAATCACTTGAGAATTAGAAGTCATGCTTGATAAGTTAGGATGACCAAGTTGCCTTTTATTAGAAAGGGTAAAAGAAGCTAAAATGACCTTATGGAACTTATACATATGATGTATATAGACCAATAAGTTCAAAGTTAGCAAAGAGATTTAACAATTTCATTACTTTTGCTAACGATTTAAGTAAATACACTACGTGAAAAAATGAAATTGGCACCGGTTCAAACCCGGCCTTAGGCACCGGTTTGAACCGGTGTCAATGTGGGGGTGCCAATAAAAAGGCACCGGTTCAAACCGGTGCCAAAAGTGCCAATATATATATATATATGTATATACATACATATATATATATATATATATGTATATATATACATATATATGTATATATATACATATATATGTATATATATACATATATATATATATATATATATATATATGTATATATATATATATATATGTATATGTATATATATATATATATATGTATATGTATACATATATATATATGTATATGTATACATATATCGATTAAAAATTCGATCAAAACAATAACCTTGAAAAAAAAAAGATTTAAAATCGATTAAAATTAAAAAAAAATCGATTAAAAAATCAATTAAAACAAAAACCCAGAAAATTGATTAAAACAAAAACCCAGAAAATCGATTACAACAAAAACCCAGAAAATCGAATTAGAACAACGAACTTTGTGGTGGCGGCTTTGCGGTGGTGTTGTTGTTGTTGTTGTTGTTGTTGTTGTTGTTGTTGTTGTTGTTGTTGTTGTTGTTGTTGTTGTTGTTGTTGCGGTGTTGTTGTTGTTGTTGTTGTTGTTGTTGCGGTGTTGTTGTTGTTGTTGTTGCGGTGGTGTTGTTGTTGTTGTAGAGAAAGAGAAGTGATTGGGAAGGTGAGATCGAGAAGGAGAGCTAGAGGAGACAGAAGGGAGAGCAGAGGAGAGAGAAGAGAGAGGAGAGAGTGAAGGAGGCGGACTGAGAGGAGAGAGAAGGAGCAAGGTTTTAGGGTTTTAATTAAAGGGAGAGAGTAAGGCCGGTTTTTTTTAAAAAAATAATTAAAAGGTCCGGTTCACAAAGGCACCGGTTCAAACCGGTGGCCTTTATGTTTTTGGCACCGGTTTGAAGTGAACCGGTGCCTTTTATTCTGGTTTAGCTTCCCACTAATTTTGTAGGCCATTTTTGGCACCGGTTTGGACTGAACCGGTGCCAATTAGGGGGTGCCTTTTTGATATTTTCTACTAGTGATATATCGATAATTACTTAATGAAGTAAAGCTTGGAAACATTGAAATGTTCAAAATTAAATTTCCAAAATTAAATGTAAAGTCAATTTGAGATAAACAATTTAACACCACAATATGATTGTTGTGATAAATATTTAACTCAAAAGGAATGATCATTTAAAGGGAATTGTTGAATTAATTCACAATCCAGAAACATTACAATTAAAGTGTATGTTTATGAAGAAGGAATCAAACTTTGCTTGCCATTGTTCGATCCAAGATTTAATGATTTACAACTATCACTTTGAGGATATACATTACAACAACAATTGCGAATATACTAAACAGGAAACTTAACCAAAGCAAAAGAAAAGATGTCATAAGAGTTATGATTTGGAAATGTTCCAAAAGTTATCTTTTCTAAACAGGATTAAGGGTTATGAAATCAATGTAAAATGTTTACAAAGATGACATAATGCACCCTAAATCAGAAAATAGTTCTTCATGGGGTTTCTCATGAAAACTAAGAGGTATTATTCCTACAATCGCGTAGAAACAAAGTGTTTGTTGCTCGCGATAATGTCTTTATAGAAAGAATGTCTTCCTACAAAGCCAAGTGGGAGTAAAGTTAAATCTCGATGAGATTCGAGACGAGTAACAAATGGATGTGGATAACACTACATCAGAGACGAATGCGCATGAAATCAGCTAATTTGATAAACCATGTGTCGAAGCAAGCTAATTCCACTAGCGAGGCTTCTATCGTCCCACTAGAATGAAAGGCTTCAAAGAGTTGAAAAGAATAATTCTATTGTCGTTCAAACCTATCGTAGGTTACTTGGGATCAAAACAAAAAGTTTGTTGAAATTCTGAGAAAGGGTGGATTCTAAAATTTTCTTATTAGAACGGTTAGAATCCATGGCCTACAAGCAAGCTTTGGATAAGTGCCAACTCAGGAAATGGCTTAAAGCCATGAAATCCAATATGGACTCCATGTTTGTAAAGATGTGTTAATCCATAATAGTCTTACAAATAGGGTCAAACCTATTAGTTAGGTAAGCCTATTCGGATTATTCTAGTTATGGAGATCAAAATCACCTTCGTGAAATGTTCTTGATGGTGAGTATGTATATGATACATCTTAAGAATTTTGAAATCCAGAAATTCCTAGAAAGTTTTGCAAACTTCAGAAATTCATTTATGGATTAAAGTAAGCATTAAGGAGTTGGAACATTCGTTTTTTTATTAGGCAATCAAACAGTTTGATTTCCTTAGTAGAACGAAAAAGGAATCTTATAGAGACAAGAAGTTTAGTGGGAGTAATTGGTCTTCTTAGTCTAGTTAGTAGTTGACATACATTTTATATGAAATGATATATCAATGTTTGAATAAGTCAAGCAATGGTTAGAAAGATTCTTTCAATATGATAGACTTAGGAGATGTTGAGTACATATTGGGAATTAAGATCCATGAGTACTTGAGAAGCACTAAGAGTAATTCTTCTAGCTATTGTGTTAAATGGTAATTTAAGCAAGTTGTCAAAAGGTTACACGAATGCAAGTTTTCCAAACAGGCAAGATGATTCTCAATGGTGATCTAAATGCATATTTGTGTTTGGATGGAGAAGGACAGTGAGCTTGAAGAGTTCAAAGCAGAGCACTGTTGCATACTCAATGTCAGAATATGTGTATTAAACTATAGTAAGATAGTTATAGAGGAAGTTTGGATTAAAATGTCATGTGACTAACAGGTCACCTTTGCCCAAGAACAGAGGAGCCAGAGTCACATCACAAATCCAAACTTAAGGATATGAGATATCACCTCAATTATGAGATCATTGACCAGCGGAAGGTCGATTCTGCAAAGTTTTATTATGAGTGAGAAATCACTAAACCCCTTCCATGGACTAAGGTTTGAGATTCATATTAAAGTCTTAGGATTGAAGCAAGTTATGTAATTTAAGTTGTATATGTTTTGAGAAAACATATTACATGAGAAATGCATCAATTTGCGGAATTATGTTTAAAATAGAAATTATTATTTCTCTTATTTAATTATGGTTTTGGAAATTAAATAAAATGTCCAAAATAATTATGAATTAATGGGCTCATCAGGTTGATGACCTGGTGAATTGAAACCCCACAGGTGAACAAAATTCATATATTATTTAAGTTCCTAGTTCGAGATCATTAAAGTGGACATAAATGATTTCAATAAATGAACTAGCATGTAAGATTGATTGGATAACGCAGTTTTATTGGCTATAGGGGCATAGTGATGCTCGATCAATCACTTGGATATGCATGAATGATGCATGATCGAACTAATGACCTACTTTGAAGTTCAGGTATACAGCTTCCGTATATATTAGTGGATTCCTTTCACATGAGTGAAACATTGATTTCATTCAATGGATGTTGTGACTGTGGTACACTCAAACGTTTAGCCGTAACTGGAGATTATAAAGGGTGTTTCCCAGTTATTTCAGAAGTTGAGTGGGAGTCATGTTACCACAAGATTGGATAGAGTCTACCTATTAAATTAGGAAATGTGTCATGGCCGCTTGAAGAGGGAGAATTCAGAAAATACGTGGTCGCGTTTAAATGCATTACACAGTAATCATTTGGTTTTGTAATTCTAACTCAAATTTCAAGAAACGATTTGTAGATTAATATGATCTTGACATGTGATGTAATCATATTATCAAATCGACACACATATTAACTTAAGGAATTTGAATATTGCACCCTTGTCTCAGACAAGTGAGAGATTGAAGGAGTTATGTCTTCGTCGTGTGCAATTACTAGATATATAAATGGATCAAATTATGGAGATAATTAAGTTCGTACATTTGGGTCGTCGTTTTGCCATAGCTAGAGGTACTAACGATCTTTGAACTAGTAAAATAGGCCAAAACCCAATTGGACGGATCCTATAAGGTCACACAAAGGGGCTAGATCGAGCATTAGAGGACGAGGCCCATCATGGGCCTCATCACTCTAGGTGGCCAGCCATATGGAGTGGATAAGAGAGTTTTGGGCTTCGTGCCCTAGTCTATTTAAAATAAGATTATAAATAGACTAGGTGCCTAGGTTTTGCATGCAGGCAATTATCTGATCACTGTGATCAAACCCTAATTAGCAAACACGAAACCCAACCCCTCTCAAAGTCCTCTCTCTCACGGCTCTCTCCTCCTCCTCGGCGCACGGTGGTGTCTCGTGGTGGTGGTGGTTCGTGCAGTGGTCGGTTGTCCGTAAAGGTGGTGATCGCGGTTTTCCTCAATCACTCGACCAATCTAGTATTGGTGGACGGCTCGTTCGAATCTTGTGGACTAAGTAGAGGAGCAACGCTTAGGGCTCTATTCTCTCCCTGATTTGCCTGTCGAATAGCTTCGTGGAATTCACGCATCAAAGGCATGATTATGTGTCTTGTGTGTTATGCTTGTGATTTTTGGGATTGGTACTTGATTGAATATGATTCATGTTATTTCCGCTGTGTAGTACCTATAAACTCCTACAAATGCATGTGGTTTTTATATTATAGGTTGTTGAATGATGATGTGGCGTAACACGGGTGTAAGAAGGGCTACACGTGGCACATACATTATTTTATAAACGCCTTTTAATATATAGTATAGATAGTTGTTATTGTTATTTTAGGTTGCTACTTAATTAACAACTTCCACAATCAGTTTATGTATAACAGCCGATCCTTGAAGCGAAATCATTTGGTGTTTTTTTTACTAAGTTTACCGTCCGGTTCGTGTGCGAGTTAATACTACAACCGAGTACGTACTAAACTTTGCAAAAGTTTCAAAGAGAGTACTCAACTTTCATTTGTAGCAAATAAAGTAATGAGCCGATGGTTAGAGGTAATATTTCCAGCCATTACCTATTATAACCGGTTATTTGCAATTTTCAATAAAAACTTTTTGGGAAATTCTCTATGGTAACACCAAAGTTTTTAATTTTCTCAGTGATGAATTACAAAAAAAACTTATTATCATTGGTAAACTCGTATTATTGTCTACCAAACATAATTACAATTTTGATTAAAATCTTTAACCATAATCGTTAGTTTATGTATTTTTAACAATTAAATATATTATTTCAGAAATAATTTTCATTAAAAAAAATCGTTAGTCAGAAGGTTTGATTTTCTTTTTTTAAATAATATTTTTTAAAATTATTTAATTATTAAAAAACTAACTCAACACCTCTAACTATAGTTAAAATTTAATTATTAATGTTAAGCAACTTAAGTACAGTAATTTGAAGTTACCAATAATAATTTTTATTTTTTATTTTTTTATTTTTTTTTATTTTTTTTGCAATTCAGGTGTTACTAAAGAGAATTTCCTTTAATCTTTCTCTTTCCTTCTTTTTCTTTCTATGGTTGGAAGACCTTTCTCAACACTTCCATGACCATAGTCCCATAACCTCTAAGTTATTAATTCAACCATAATGAAAATGATGAAGCTAACTAACGTGTAAATACTACTTAGTCAAAGATATTAAGATATCTTGTAACATCCTGTATTTTCAAACCACTTTATTTTTTTTTTTTTTTTTTTTTTTTTTTTTTTTTTTTTTTTTGTGCATTTCAACCTATTAACTCTGAGTTTAATCATTTCAACTACGTTGACTAGTTTTGACGAAATATAAAACTTTTTAAATAAATGTTTCATGTACTCACTAAATGGGACATGGAATATAACATTGAAAGATCCAAATGTCTCACAGACCTTGTTAGAGGAAAGTATGAATTTTTTAACGCGACTGTAGACCTGTAAGTATGTAAGGTATGTACTCTACAATACATTGTTGCTCTTAAGCAACTGAACCTTAACAAATAACTGACAGGTTCAATCGAGAGATGCTAAAACTGAGTCAAAAAATCATCTTGTAGAATGTGACTGAGTCAAAAATCAGTGAGACATTGCACCCCTGATGTTATGAATTTTCCATAACATCTCAAAGTTCCTGCAAATTATTAGCATCTCGTTCAAGGGAAGGGTCGTTGGGTTGTTTGCACACATCTGCATATCATTTCAGACTAAAAAGTGAATAGTTTGAAGCTTTCTAAGCTTCTCTGCATGATTCAAAATATGATGACAGTTTCAACAACATTTAAGAATTCGGACAGTTGGCTGTAAGTTCATGAGCCTAAAACAACAAATCCTTCACAATCCCTACATCAAATAAAAAGATGGAATTGTCTAATGTCTACCCAACATTCCAAAACAACAACAACAACAAAGCCTTAGTCGTTCCAAAAAAAAGGGAAAAAAAGAAAAAGAAAAACTTGTTTAAGGAAACCTCATAAAGCCAAGGAAATACAAACACACCATATAGAAGTGAAGCTCATAATACATGATCTGCAACTTTGGTCCAAAATGCTTCCCATCTGATCCAACTATATCCAAGCATCTTCCCCATTTATATATTCAGGAAAATGCGGGGGAAACCTAAGGCCAGCATTATCTTCGATACCATCCAGCCCTCACATTCTTGACAAAACATACCGTTTTCCCATCAACCCTCGCCTTAGAAAAGACAGTTGCTAGTTTTGTATCGTCTTCGTCTCCACTCCGATTCTCAAGGGATACTTCAGTAAGGGCATGCTTCCAGCAGCCACAGTTCTTGCCTTCCACTGGTTTCTCGTATGTGAACTAAAAAGTAAAAAGAAAAACAAGACCAAAATTATCATCTCATTCAAACTGTGCTCCACAACCCAATTCCCTATCTTTTTCTTACCAGCAAAACATGTTGAATCATTACAAGAATGAAAAGCATACAAATTACACAACAGATTTACACATTTGTTTGAACAAGATTAGATTCTATATATTTTATATATATGAGCCTTTGTGACACACTGACACATGCAAGGAGCAAGGGACATATACTAATTTAATAAGAAAAATCTCCTCCAGAAAGCCTTAAGCTTAAGTTGCTCACATAATTTTTAACATCACATTACAAAATCCTAGGGGTAAGGAGGCAAGAAGTCTAGCAACAAGAGCAATGATATCATATGTCATACCTCACATTGACGTACACAAACATATCCCAGAAAGCACATAGGGACATCATAAGCCAAAGAAAAAATTAGTAATTATAAGGGAATACTGAGACTAAAGTTTGCTATTTGTAACTCTGTATGTAAAGTAGGTTCCAGACTGGTCATCCAACCACAACTGTTGAAAAAAAATTATCATCCATCTTAAACTTACAATGGATGGTTACGATGCCATCCAGGTTTTCAAGCTGTCTTAAAACACAGCCTTAATTAAAAAAAGACCACAACAATCTGCATAAATAAGTACATACTAGATGTACTCGCCAAAGACATAACAATGTGAGACGGTGTGGTGAAACAGTAGGATTCAATTTAACGACTAACACTAAATGAGTACCATGCAACTAAGGCCGAGGGCAATGTACCAACGAATTAGTGGAGCCCTAAGCAACTTAACTCCCACAGCCAGAGACATGTAGCTTTCTTTCCTGTTATCCCCAGTGTTTCCAGTTTTATATGCACACAAGAAAGCTTCATTTTCTCAGTCCTTGTCCTATATACCGTCACAACTTAATCATAAAGCACATAGCTAAATATGTGACTGCTCTAGGTTAATGTACAACTAGAAAAATATCTATTTTTGAAGGAAAAATGATGGCTTGAGTTATTAAACAAAAATGTTTGAAATGTCCTGTACAGCCACATCTGAGATCCATAGGGGCTTCCATCTCGACTCTTAGACTCCCTAAAACATAGCAAAGAATAAACAACATGCTCAAATAAGCCTTAAACTATAAGTTTAATCACTGAACATCCTTCTTAACGGCATGAAGCATGAACAAAGTAAAGAAATGTATGCATGCAGTTTATTATTTTATAGGAATATTTGTAAATTACCACCCAAATAGTAAACCTGTTTTGAAACTACCACCCGTTAATTTATTTTTATTTTTTTAAAATTTTACCATCCCTTAAATTATTAAGTTACAAATTCCGGTGGATTTTTCGTCTGTGGGCCCACCTCCATTTACATTTTTCGCCACATCACCACAAAACCTCTCTTCTCCATTTTCCTGCTTCACTTTCTCTCTCCTCCTTCTTACCTGAAACCACCCTGGGAGGCAGAGGAAGGATCCGCACTCAACGGAAACACTTCGAGCAAAGGGGAAAGAGGAAGGAACCCTTATTTCATAACAACCTCACATTTAATTGAAGTTGGAACCCTAATTTAAAAAAAAAACCCCAATTCAATTAAAATTAGAACCCTAATTGAAGAAAACCCCCAATTCAACCAAAGCATGAACCCTAATTTCATAAAACCCCCAATTCTACCTATATATCCCAATTATAGTGGAATTTGATGAAGGAAATGTGAATTGAAGTTAGGAGTGCTATTTTAAAGAGAAAAATTACCGGGGGGGGGGGGGGGGGGGGGGGGAATCAGTCAAAAGGGTCAAAATAGTGGTTAGTAGCCATTAGGTGAGGCCCACAGACGGAAATTCCACCAGAATTTTGAAAAGGTGGAAATTTAAGTAATTTTTTAATTTAAGGGGTGGTAAAATAAAATTAAAAAAATTAACGGGTGGTAATTTCAAAACGGGTCTACTATTTGGGTGGTACTTTACAAATTTTTTTGTTTTATATCCAGTAAAGGCAATAAATTTCTTAAAACATATATGTGGGGCTCTAAGTAATTTAACCTATAGCAAGGAGACATATAGAAGAACAAATGTGAGCACAGCTCTGTGCAGTTCAATTAGATGAACAAATTCAAGTTAATTTCTGTCATTATTGACTTTATTTTCTTAGCTAACTCGTTAGTCTTGATAAAAGGCAGCTGGACATATATATGCTTTTACAAGGTTTATTACAAGTAAAAAGTCATTAGTTAACCTCAAGTAACTGAAAAAACTTCAAATAAATAAGGTCATCTAGTTATATATTCTTATCAGAGTCACCACAACTTGTTTTCTGATTCGAAATGCCTAAGCAACAACAATAGCAATGCTGGACAGTCTCTGATTTTTACCAACTCTAATGTATATCTTAAACTGGATAATTGTTTGTGGTGGTCAGTTCCTTTTTACACTTCGAATTATTTAGCAATGTTACTGGAATACTACTACAGGAACATCTTTAAACATGAATTTTTACACAAAAATTCCAAGTTATGATGTAATAAATATAGGAATACAAGTCTATCAGGACCAACCACCTAAAATAAACAGAAATATGAGCAAATCAAGAATTTGGCAAGATACAAATACCTTAAGAAACTTGCAGTACGGATTAGAGTCGTTATTGATAGATAGAGACTCTAGGCATGGTGCAAGCCAAAGAAGAGCCTGAACAAGTTCGACTTGAGCATACTTAAGTAATGATATATGAAGCTGCACCACCAAATTTTTGACTCCATGCAGGGGAGGGCAGGATTCCATCCTCACTGATCCAGGGATCAGAAATCCCTTAATTTTAAAATATCATGGCAAACAAAACACCAAAAAAAAGGTAGAATTAGCTAATAGATAGCATGATAGAATTAAATTATAAACTTATCATGCAACAAAAAAAGAAATATAACATGAAAGGGAAGGAAAAACATTATTATACCTCTCCAGAACCAACAATAAGTTGTAACTTTTCACAGTGACGAAGCTTTGCAAGAAACTTGATGAAACGAACATACCAGTTGTCAACTCTGATGTTTGGTTGTACGTAAATACTTGCTTCGGTTAACTTGAGAGCACAACCCTTGGATTTAATAGTCATAAGCTCACCATTCGAATAATGAAAGGAATTTAGATTAGGAGCATCAATTTCAACCATTTTAACGCGTCTACAGTAGGAAAACTCGACATGGACAAGATTTTGATTTGAAACAGAAACATGTTCTAACCCATTGCAGCGATATAGTACCAATTTTTCAAGGACAAAGAGATTTTCAAGCATCTGTTTAAAAACAGCATCACCCAATTGAGCACCATGTAATCTCAGTCGTCTCATCTTTGGACAGGCTAGCACCTTGATTGCACATGTCTGAGCATCAAAATCGCGATCATTCACATAGAAGAACTCCAACAGATTAGGAGCCTCAATCTCAATCAACTCAATTACATCAGCAGAAGTCTCAAATTCCATAGTTAAGAGCTTATTGAGACCAGAGACTACAAATCTTGTCAACCCACGACAACTTATGACATCCAAAACCTCGAGATTAGGACAAACAGCAGCTAGGCTTCCAATAACTCCATCATCCATATAAACATATTCAAGGTCTATCTCTCGTAAGGAAGGTAATTGAGCACCCACAAAACGAGACGAATTCAACTCACATTTTTGCAAGTGCAATTTTGTGAGTGAATTAGCACCAAATACAATCTTAGGCAAACAATATCTGGGTTTTTTCCGGGAACTAAAGTGCAATTTCAATACTTTAATACGACGCCTAACAACACATTCTAGCCAATGATCCAAGCGAGACTCCAACTCCAACCCGTAGTCAAAAACATAAAGATCAAGCTTCTTGAAATCCGAACTCGACTCAAGAGCCCGATCAGTCAAAAGGGTCAAAATAGTGGTTAGTAGCCATTAGGTGAGGCCCACAGACGGAAATTCCACCAGAATTTTGAAAAGGTGGAAATTTAAGTAATTTTTTAATTTAAGGGGTGGTAAAATAAAATTAAAAAAATTAACGGGTGGTAATTCCAAAACGGGTCTACTATTTGGGTGGTACTTTACAAATTTTTTTGTTTTATATCCAGTAAAGGCAATAAATTTCTTAAAACATATATGTGGGGCTCTAAGTAATTTAACCTATAGCAAGGAGACATATAGAAGAACAAATGTGAGCACAGCTCTGTGCAGTTCAATTAGATGAACAAATTCAAGTTAATTTCTGTCATTATTGACTTTATTTTCTTAGCTAACTCGTTAGTCTTGATAAAAGGCAGCTGGACATATATATGCTTTTACAAGGTTTATTACAAGTAAAAAGTCATTAGTTAACCTCAAGTAACTGAAAAAACTTCAAATAAATAAGGTCATCTAGTTATATATTCTTATCAGAGTCACCACAACTTGTTTTCTGATTCGAAATGCCTAAGCAACAACAATAGCAATGCTGGACAGTCTCTGATTTTTACCAACTCTAATGTATATCTTAAACTGGATAATTGTTTGTGGTGGTCAGTTCCTTTTTACACTTCGAATTATTTAGCAATGTTACTGGAATACTACTACAGGAACATCTTTAAACATGAATTTTTACACAAAAATTCCAAGTTATGATGTAATAAATATAGGAATACAAGTCTATCAGGACCAACCACCTAAAATAAACAGAAATATGAGCAAATCAAGAATTTGGCAAGATACAAATACCTTAAGAAACTTGCAGTACGGATTAGAGTCGTTATTGATAGATAGAGACTCTAGGCATGGTGCAAGCCAAAGAAGAGCCTGAACAAGTTCGACTTGAGCATACTTAAGTAATGATATATGAAGCTGCACCACCAAATTTTTGACTCCATGCAGGGGAGGGCAGGATTCCATCCTCACTGATCCAGGGATCAGAAATCCCTTAATTTTAAAATATCATGGCAAACAAAACACCAAAAAAAAGGTAGAATTAGCTAATAGATAGCATGATAGAATTAAATTATAAACTTATCATGCAACAAAAAAAGAAATATAACATGAAAGGGAAGGAAAAACATTATTATACCTCTCCAGAACCAACAATAAGTTGTAACTTTTCACAGTGACGAAGCTTTGCAAGAAACTTGATGAAACGAACATACCAGTTGTCAACTCTGATGTTTGGTTGTACGTAAATACTTGCTTCGGTTAACTTGAGAGCACAACCCTTGGATTTAATAGTCATAAGCTCACCATTCGAATAATGAAAGGAATTTAGATTAGGAGCATCAATTTCAACCATTTTAACGCGTCTACAGTAGGAAAACTCGACATGGACAAGATTTTGATTTGAAACAGAAACATGTTCTAACCCATTGCAGCGATATAGTACCAATTTTTCAAGGACAAAGAGATTTTCAAGCATCTGTTTAAAAACAGCATCACCCAATTGAGCACCATGTAATCTCAGTCGTCTCATCTTTGGACAGGCTAGCACCTTGATTGCACATGTCTGAGCATCAAAATCGCGATCATTCACATAGAAGAACTCCAACAGATTAGGAGCCTCAATCTCAATCAACTCAATTACATCAGCAGAAGTCTCAAATTCCATAGTTAAGAGCTTATTGGGACCAGAGACTACAAATCTTGTCAACCCACGACAACTTATGACATCCAAAACCTCGAGATTAGGACAAACAGCAGCTAGGCTTCCAATAACTCCATCATCCATATAAACATATTCAAGGTCTATCTCTCGTAAGGAAGGTAATTGAGCACCCACAAAACGAGACGAATTCAACTCACATTTTTGCAAGTGCAATTTTGTGAGTGAATTAGCACCAAATACAATCTTAGGCAAACAATATCTGGGTTTTTTCCGGGAACTAAAGTGCAATTTCAATACTTTAATACGACGCCTAACAACACATTCTAGCCAATGATCCAAGCGAGACTCCAACTCCAACCCGTAGTCAAAAACATAAAGATCAAGCTTCTTGAAATCCGAACTCGACTCAAGAGCCCGATCAAGAAACCCATAAAACGCCTCCCTCTCCCTAAGAATTGCCTCTCTCTTCACTCTAGCACCATCATTCATACCTTTAGGCAATTTTTTAACCATAAGTGTCCTACGAAATTGAAATTTTAGGTTATATTCACTCAATTTTAATTTTGGAAGTTCAGTCCACAACCCCTGCCAACTGCTCGACAAAATGCTAGATCTAACAGCAGCATCGGCTGGCAAAAATGAAAGTATATGCCTTCTAATTGGTTCTGGCAAATCAGAAATTCTATCTAAATTCTTCTCCAAATCAACTCTCCTCTCCATGTTAATGTTCACCTAATGCAGAAATTAATACAAAAACATCAATGAAATTGCAAAATTAAAACTTTTTTGGATTCTCTAGTCAAAAGTTACCTAATAAAATACAGATTTTGTGAGAAAGTACCCAGTAAAAAAATTAAAATAAAAAATGGTAAGAAATTACCAGAGATAAATATTGTAAAATACTACATATGGCCAGATTTCCACCGTTGAACAAATTTTCATGCATTAACCCACCTCAAAACATCTCCTGAAACCACCTCTTTCATCCCATGAAATTGCCTCCATCACGCCGAAACCACCCTCCAACATCAAAATCACCCTCTCTTACCTCAAAAACCATCATCTCGAATCCCAATACCAACTAACTCGAAATATCCCCCAACAATCCCAAAAAAAGTCTTACTACAACCCTCATGGTGGTTTTAGGGGTGTTTTGAGGTGGGTTAATATAAGAAAATTAGATCAATGGTGGAAATCAAACCTGAGTTATTCCGTCTTTTACAACCTTTTATTACGTAAATTCTCACAAGATCATGATTTTATTAGGTAGTTTCTAACCAAAAAAAATCCAATTTTTTAATCAAATTATATAGGGAAATCAAAATATTAACTCACTGATTGCAACTTTAACTCGGGAAATGAAGAAATTAGGATTTTTATTACCTGAAAAATGAGAATTTGAGGAAGATGGATGTAGAAGCCAAACCCTAAGCAAATAGGATTGCTAGATGTGTCTTTAAAAGTTGTAAATAAAATTATTAATTGTACTTATAGTGATTTTATTATACTCATTTTATAGAAGATTTATTAAACACTACCTTAGCCAAAAAGATTCAAATTAGTGGCTTTATAAAACTGTTGATTGTATTAATTGAGGGCTTGTTTTATATCGTTTTTAGGTTTCTATTTTTTAGAAGAAAAAAAATCCAAAAACGCTAAACAAGAAAAAAAGTGTTTCCTCGAATAATACAATCTTCTATAAAATGAGCATGATAAAATCACTACTAATACAATTAGCAGTTTCATTTACAACTTTTAAAGACACATCTAGCAAGATCCATTAAATAAGATACAAGTATAATTGAGGAATTTTAATACTTACTCAGTATTTTTCTAACGATTTTCATGAAAATTGTTTATTATTTACACAAACACATAACTTTAGGTTGTTTACCCCCTTTATGAATTTTTACAATAAATCTTGTATTAGCTGAACTTACGTTAATTTTATTGAAAAACGACGGGATTTATTCAACGATGATCGTAAGTTTCATAGAAAGATTCTTTTTTGATTTATTTTAGAAAAATTTACAAAAAACCCATTTATTGAAATTACCTCCCTAAGAAAAATTATTTTATAATACCAACAAAAAAAAATTTCACCATTTGACAAGAAATACGTTAAACCTAACATTTAAAAATAATTCTTCGAATTTCGTGCAAAAAAAATGCTCTTTAGAATTTCAGGGATCATTTTTGTCCAAAAGAACCGATTTGATGTCAAATTTACAAGAAATAATTGAAATTGCATCATTTTGCGTGCGGAAAAATAACTCAGTTTGCGTGAAATATGTAATATAAAGCATTCTCGATAATAATAGCATGTTTTTTGGCATAAAAGTCGAATAAATTTATTCAAAACGTTACATTTAACGGTCTTTTTAACATAAAATGTCAAATAGTGAAGAAATCTATTTTTTCTAATACTCCATCCGACCCGTTATTAGAGTCTCCTTTCTAACATTTATTACTCACATAATAAATAATAAAAAAAGAAAGGGGATTTAATAAAGAGACAGATGGAGTATTATATCTTTCTCATCTCATGGTCTCATGTACCCATACCACTATTACTTATTTATTATTTTTCTATAAATTATTAAACTATATTTCTTTACAATTTTTTAATGCTCTCACCACCCTACTTACCTCTTATTTTATTTAAATCAATTAAATTATAAAGTACTTCCTCCATTTTTTAATAATTGCAACAGGTTTGACTTTTACATTATGCATGTATTTCACTTTGACAGTTTATATTTTATAAATATAGTCATGTGGGGACTTGTTAGATTCGTCTCGACTTATACAATTTTAATATCAAATGTTTATAATTTTTACATGTCGGGAATTAAAGATATTAACGATTGAAAACATGCATTGGCAAGCGTGAAAAGAGAAGTGTTATAACTAGAGCTGTCAAAAATTGACCCGACCCGAAAACCCGACCTGAACCGATAATGATCTTAACCTAACTTGTACCCGAACAATGGGGTGAAACTAGTGACCCGTAACCCGACCTGAACCAACCTGATGTTACCCGACAACTGATTTGATCCAATACTTTATGACCTGAATCCGAACCCGCACCCGACCCGATAGTAACCGTCAACCAATTTAATCCGACCCGACAACAATCCGAACTCGAACTAGTATTCGACCCTATTAGAACCTAAAAACGTTTATAACCCAACACAACCTGTTATTGAAGCAAGTCATGAACAGTTTAATAAAATTTTATATACCTTTTGTTCTTTATTATTTCGTTTATAGGTGTAATAAAATCTTGATATTGCTTGAACAAATTATGTAGAGCGTAATTAAATAAATTAACTTGACGACATCGAATTTATTCGAATTGATCTAACTTGAACCAAAACATCCAACTTTAAGATTATCCGACCAAATAATTATCTGAACCAATCTTAACCCGAACCCGAATGTGCCATCTATTAACCCGACCAAACCCAACACTCAATACAACCCGAACCTGAAATTGAACCTGTTATGAATTTGACTCGAATCGAACCCGACCTATACTCCAAAGAATGAACGACCCAGAATAACCTGAATCGAAATTGATCCGACCGGAACCTGAACCTGATTTAATCCGAGACCTGGATTGACAGCTCTAGTTATAACTATAAAAAATACAGAGGAAATATACAGTAAAAGTGTAACCCTTATTAAAATACAAAGGTGGTATCAATTTATACTTTCATAATACATTGTATTAGAGTTTTCAAACGTTTACTAATTGATAATTAATTATATTAGTGTTATAACTAACGCATTACTTATAAAAATTTTAATGAACAAAAATTATTTTTAGTGAAATTATTTGCTTATTAAAACTTTTTTTTACTAATTCTCAAAAAAAATTTACTGAATATTATTGTTGGAAAAATTGTCAGGAACTACATGCTAAATAGGGGTATTTAGAAACAACTACCCACTAAAAAATTTTATCAAAGAAACTACCCCTAAATTTAAAAAGTTAGAGTAGCAATACCCATTTGCATTTTCCGAAAAGAAAATCCGGCTTATGGGGCCCACTTTTTCAATTTTTCTTCTGAAAATTCCTAATTGAAGAAGTTTTTTCAGAAGAGAAAACAAGTAGGGTATGAAATTCACAGGTAATTCTTCTCTTTTAATCCATTAATTATGAATTTTGATATTAGGATGTAACGATTTGAAAAATTAGGGTTCTAAGAAATTGGTGATAATTTGAAATTGGTTGAATTTATTGCTAGTTGTTTCCAAATACCCTTATTAAGCGTGTAGTTCATGACAAATTTTTCAATATTGTTTAAAGGTGAAGTGGGTGTAGCTTAAAGAAACTAAATTATTTTTTGAACTTCAATCATCTACAGAATGTTTGAATAAAGAAATTAGAAAGAAAAGAAGGGGAGGGAGGTGAAGGAGAAGGAAGAGAAAGGGAGGGGAGGGAACAAAGAGGAATTAATTTCTTTTAATTTAATCCCTTCATCTCTCTTCCCTTCGATTCTCATCCTTTTATATTTGTTATCCAAATGAAAGATAACCCATCCCCCTATTTCTTTTCTCTTCCTTTTCCCCTATTTCCTTCTATCTAACACCAGGTTAAAACTAATATTTATACCTAGTAAAAATAATCTAATTCTAATAAAATAAAATTAAGTTTAACAAAGAAAAAATATACTAGTAGGAAGGAAAAAGGGAAGAGACTATCTTACCATTTTTTCGACCTTTCAAAAATAAATTGACCTTTAATTTATTCCAAAATAATCTCACCTTTGATCATCATTTTCATTTAACGAACCTTGACCGGTTGGTGTTGCTTGCCCATGTCAAACATCCACCGCCTTCCCCGCCCCCGCTCCCGCCCCAACGCTTCCCCCCACTGCTTCCGGTGAGCCCTACCCCACCAACACCGATGTCTTCCACTTTCACCAAAACATCTATCACCGACGACCCACCATTTATGCATCCACCGTCGCAAACCCATCACATTTACCATATTCCACCACCCCTCTTTCTCTATTTTTTTTTTCTGCCTTGAATATTTAATTTGATCCATGACTATGTTCGCCAAATTCAACCCCAAAAAAATTGTTGCTTTTTTGAATCTCTGATATTTTTGGCTCTTTTTCTTTTCAATTGAGATTTGTGGGAAATTGTTGCCGTTAATGGCGCGTTTGATTATGATTAGATAGAGTAGCCTACTAGCCTAGCAACCTGCCATGGAAGAGGAAGGAGAAAAGGAAGGTGGGTGGTGTTGATAGCGGCAATTTTGGGTGATGGTTATGGTGTTAGCCATGAAATTGGGTGGGGAGATGGGAGGATTGGGACTTGAGAATAAAGTAGGTTGCAAGTCATATTGCTAAACTCAAAAGTAAACGGTTTCAAAGGTTAAATTGTTTTACAGTAGAATAAACTAGCTTTTGGGCTTCTTTTTAAAAAATAAAAATAAAAAAGCTTTTGGGCTTGTTCTAAACACGAATTGTGCATAAGTTATTATTCTATATTTATTTACTAGTTTAGATCCCGTGCATGCACGGGTAATACAAATTTATTTTTTTAGTTAATTCAATGACTATTATGATTAAACTTTAATGAATCCAATTGACACATAAGTATGTCTCGCATTTTTTTATTTATACTGACATTTACTTTATAAGAATTTGTTTGTATAAAAATTTTATTTATTAAAGTGATATTAGTTTATACATTTTCCTTTCTTTTGAATTTTATTTTTTCCAAATTTAGATTTGTTTTAATATAAAAAAAGGTAGATTTGTTTTAATAGCTAATGAAATACCATGTACATATCTTGATTTATTTATTAAATAAAAAAGGTATTATTAGAATCTTCCATAAAAATAATAATCTAAGATACAATAAGATTTAGTAACAATATTATAATAAAAAATAGAAATTTGGAAAGAAAAATAGGCGGGAATTTTTTTAACCACATAATAACATATGTCATTTAAGATTTGCCTTTAGTATAGGTTATTGATTGATTCATAAAAATTTACAAATTTTTTAGGTTTTAATGTTATATTATTGTAATTAACCTACTTTGTTTTTAAGAATTTTTTATTTAACCAACCTTTTTTGAATTTTGTATTTTTAGGTTTTGATAAATAAAAGTACCAATGGATTAATTTGGACGAATCTCATGAAATCGGGAAAGAGCTCTAACCACTTGAGCTATTCCTCAGTCTCATTGGTTTGTGTTTTTAATACTATGGAGTATGTATAAATTAAAGGTAAAATTGCTTTTAAAAGAATGAGCAAATGTGGAAATATTTACTTACATTCCCTCAAAAGCGTACTAAATTACAAGTAAAATACTACTGTATTAAAAAAAATTACAAAAATAATATCTATACTATATCTTAAAAAATGTTTACGTCAAGAATTGAACTCTAGTTCATTAAAATGGATAAGAAGTCATATCATCTTTGCTATCTAATACTTTTGTTTATATATTCTTCTTGAATCTAATTAATGTATGGCATGATATTTTTGTTTTATATAAATTATTTTCTTTATCTAATCTATAATAAAAGTATTTAAGATTATTATAATACAAGAAAAATATAATTCAAAGTAAAAAAATATTTAACGTATAGATCTGGGGCATCGCCCGGGCTAAACACTAGTTAGTTCATTAAATATAAGGTAAGAGAGTATAGGACCTTAATCAATACTCCCTTCATCCTTAATATTGTAGTTTTCTATGTTACTTAAATGTTTTAAGTTTTAATTGATTCGAATAGAAGGGAAAAAGTGATGGAATCTAAATTAATGTTGTGAGAGTAAAGTTGTAATCCCATAGACAATTTATTGTAAAATGCATCATAATTCAAGAATTGAAGTTATTTTCAATGATTTTACATGGAAATTGCTCTAAAAAACAGGTCTTATCTTGAAAGATTGATATACATATTCTACTAGTATACATCAGATTACTCTTGCCTGCTGAAATTGTCAAAAAAAAAATAATAAAATAAAATAAAAATAAAAAAAATAAAAAATTGTAAGTCCTGCATTTCAAGGTATAAGCATGAAGCAAGATAATTATTTCAGGACAGCATGAAGCAAAGAATAGTTTCTATCCAGATCATCAATTTACATGAAGTAGTTGATTTCAGTGCTGAAGCCGCTGGAGCACCATATATGGCTGTAAAGTTTGCAGCAAAAAAAATTAATCGACTGCTGCATCAGTGGGAACATCAGCAATTGACTCCTCTATGGCTCAGAGTGAAATAATTTCGGCTGCGTGAGGGCAAATGGGCTATTGTTTTCCAGTAGTTACACACACTGGACCTCCACAGTGTTGCCAAGTTCTTAAAATTGCAACAGATGAAATGCAAAATGAGCCTAAAAAAAAAAAGTATTTTCCTAACTTAACGAATATAAAAGAACAAAGGTCTCAAAAGAAAATTAAAATGAAGAATCTGAAGAAAGTTTTGGGATCTAAAAGATAGTTACTGATTTAGAACCTTTGTTCTGATTTATGCAATCAGTATGAACAATTATTCATTGAGATCCAACAAGCAAACACGCTCGATATGTGGGGTGTGAGGGAACATGTCTATAGGTTGGATGCTCCTTAATTTGTAGCATCCTTTTATTTTCTGCTCCACCTGCAAAGACACCATATATGTGATTCAGACAACAGGAAATCAACCTCTGGAAAACAGATTCCAACGATAGAAGATTAATCAAATACCGAGCCATGACACAGGTAATCAAGGTCGGGAGTGCATGTGGCAGGATTGCAGGAAACATAGACGATTCAAGAGGCTTTTAACTTTAATAGAAACTTGATCAGCTTCATGTGCATTCCAGGATGATTTGGATCTGGAACATTGGAACATCATTTGAAAAATTAGAAACTAGCTAGCTCATACAAAGATTACCATCCTACTGATTACTTATAAATGTGAAACAAATGGCCAGCAATTGACATCAGGCAAATGACAAAATATGCATGTATCCCCATAGACTCCCTCCATTCCAGATTATTGTCAAAGTTAAAACACATACACTAAGGTAATAGAACCAATAATTTTCATTTTAGTGGAAGAGTGCCATAAATGCACAGGGTGACGGTAAATATCTTATATCTTAGAAACATCCTAAAACTGGAAGAGTGCCATAAATGCACAGGGTGACGGTAAATATCTTAGAAACATCCTAAAACTGGAATAGTGCCATAAATACACAGGGTGATGATGAAGAACTGGGAGAGTCTACTGAAACATCCTAAAACCAGAAGCATCATAATCAACTTCAACAAGTTGAAATACATTTTCCAAGCCTCATAAATTAAGGTAAAAAATCATAGTCAGGATACAATAACATGGAATAATTAATTAAGAAATAAAAGAACATAATTAGGAGAAACAGCGCACTGGTGGGAGCAAACTATGACATTGGATACTTAACCTAATATCACTACATCAGGTCTAGGAAAATTCTTTCCAAAGTTTTCATCAATTTTATTAACGTCTCCTTGGACAAATGTTGCATTGCAGATTCCATTCAGGTCAGCATTTCGGCGAGCATCTGCGACCGCTCGAGGAACTACTTCATAACCATATACATGTTTGGCCCTGAAATTATAAGACAAATAATGAGTATTATTGCATGGTGTATATTACCGTCTAGGGCGTCTACAATAAAGTCAATGCTATGATGCCAAGATTGCGAACCTTCTGGCAAGTGTGAGACCAATGGTGCATGTTCCGCAAAACAGATCCAACACAATTTCGGAGCCACCACCTCTGAGATCAGCAACATCCTCAATTAGTCCATAAAGAACTTCTGCCTGAAAAAGTACGGACCTTGGCATTTAGACAAGAATGATATTACCAGCAAGGTCACAGAAGGATTCTACTTGTTAAAATCCAGTCATACAGAAACTATTAATATCATTAAAAAAAAAAAGACTATTAATATGAACGCATACCTGCTGTTTATTTGTCTGAAAGAATGAGTTGGCAGAAATCTAAAATGTCAGCCCTCTCAAAACTTCAGCAATAGTAGCTTTCCCGTATAATACATGCTCCTTCTCCCCAACTGAAGTGCTCCCCACTGAGGTATTTATGTTGTTCACAATGCTGGCCTATTGATCATGAAAAGGGAACTTAATAATTCCTATGATTACAAGCAAGTAAAAAGTATGAAAGTATAGAAAGCTAGGACTTTCTCCTTCAAAGACGAAATAGCCTAGCTCAAAGTAAATCGATCCTCTAACTACCTATGTGAAAGCAGTGCAAATTTTTATCCAGATTCCCTGATATGACAATAAGAAAATGAATCTACAAAAAGGCTATCATTCTTGATGCCTTTTCAGGCCCTGTGTTCTTGACAAAGTCACCATCTTTCCATCAAACCTTGCCTTAGAGAAGAAATTAGCTAGTCCTGTATCATCTTCATCTCCTCCTTGGTTCTCGAGACATACTTTCTCAAGGGCGTGCTGCCAACAAAATACAAGGGGAGACTTCCAGCAGCCACATTTTTTCTTGCCTTTCAATGGTTTCTCATACACGAACTGGAAAACGAAAGATATAGAAGTGTATCAGTCTCTCTTAATCTTTTTACGCCTCAACATCTCCCCCCCACCCACCCAAAAAAAAAAAAAAAAAAAAAAAAAAAAAAAAAAACACACCTACTTATTAACAAACATGTTCCAAGATCATGAGTTTCATGACAAAGGAAATACATACAAAATGCATCTCATGAACCAATCAAACACTATCCATTTTCACTAAGAGCAAGACAAGTTTAATCAAACAACAAATCACGAATTCTCTGTACCTTCCCATTCATTCATTATATAACTTGCAATACATATTGATAATCGTTCCATGGTGGTTAATATCAAGAAATCACGAATTAACATATTTCTACGTACCTCAATGGCTCAATGTATGTCTAATATTTGGACTTTACAGACAATAAACTTCTCATGCAGCAATAAATATAATACAATAATTGATGTAACAATCTCTGTTCAACTCATTTGTCTTGCATCAAATTCATCACGGTAGTCAACCAAACATAAAAAAATATCCATGGTAGTCTTCTTCAGCATTGTCTTTACTATTTTTGTTCCTTTTAAGGATGACTTCAGTTTCTCAAGATATTACTCAATTTTGGTGACAAAGTTGAAAAGATATGAGAGGAAAATTATCAAGAACGAGGAAATTTTAACAAGATAAAAGTACCTTGAGTGATTTGCAAATTGGAATAAAGCCATTTTACGGTTATAGATTCTGGATAAGGTGGAAGCCATAAAAGAGCCTCGATAAATTTGACAGGAGTATGCTTCAGAAATGATGCACGGAGTTTCACGATCAAATGCTTGACCCCACGGAGGGGAGGCCGGATCTTCATCCTCACTTTTTCTGGTACTATAAGATCCTTCATAGCACCATACAGACACACCAATTACCATAAAATAACCATCGATAGTTTATCTAATAATATTCGTGAATGCAATATTTAGGAAGACAAACTGACAACTTGATCATGCAAAAAGAAAACTGGAGAGCTAGAGAGAAGCTTTTTTTGGGTTATCTCTTCAGAACCAACACAAATCGTCATTTGTTCACAGTTGCATAGCTTTAAAAAAAACGTAATTAATCCAACATACCACCTGTCAACTTTGATGTCAGGCTTAAGGTAAATGCTAGCCTGAGAATAGGGCCCTTAGATATAAAAGATATAGGATCATTTTCCGCGTAGTGAAAGATTTTCAAGTTGGGTGTATTAAGTTCAGCTGTTAACATATCTCTGCAATGTTCAAACTCCAAATGAAGCAAACTTTGGCTTGAAATATAAACATGTTGACTCGAATGAACAATACAAGAGGGGGGGTGAATTGTATTGTGGAGGAACTAGGGTAATTTTTGCGAAATTCTTAAATAAACTTAAACAAAAACTTTAAAGTGCAAGAGAGATTTTACGTGGAAAACTTCTTGGCCCTAATCAAGAAGAAAAACCACGACCACAAGGGATTTTAAACTCAACTCTTAATAATAATAGGGCAAACAACCTATTACAAATTAAGTCTCTAAACTCAAGTTCCTCAACGAACTTAAGTTCCCCCTCAACTGATCCCTCAATCAGTTGAGCACTCTAATCTCTCTCTTTCTCCTTGCTTCACTCAAAGCAACTCAAACACTCTAGAGTTTACCCAAACTCTACCCCAATACAACTCAAGATTAACACTACTAAGATGCTAAGTACAAATACACTCAAGGACTTAAGTGGATTTTTGACTCTTTTAGAAAAACTAAGTATTGTAATGCTCAAGTCTGTTTTTCAAAACAGAAAACTAATCCTATTTATACAAGAGGAAAGCGGTTGAAACTTTTACGTTTGCTTCCAACTCCCACTATACCACAACTTCCATTAATTTAGGAAGTGCAGTTCGTGGAGGCTTGGGCAGCAAGCTAAATCACACAATAAGGAAGTGGTTCCTTTATTTTCTCAACCTCCTTGACTCAGTAAAAAGACGTTTATAAAACTAGTTTTACCGAGTCAGATTTTCCAAAATATTAGGATAAAATCAAAACAAAAAATCTTTAAAAATAAATAAGATAGTTTTTTTCTTTAAAAGATAGATAAGATCAAAACAGAAAATCTTTAAAATAAATAAGATAGTTTTTCTTTAAAAGATAATTTTCCAAAAATAAAATAGAATTTTTTTAAACAAAGGAAAATAAAATCTTTATAAACTGAAATTAAATCCACTTAAAATCCTATCAATTAACAATGTACTTAGCAAATATACAAGAAGCCTAAAATAAGCAATAAAGATACAATAGACTTCTTGGAACTCAGTGAAGCTTCGACTCTGGAGCTTCAGTTCCTCACTCAAGGAACTAGGTTTCTAATTGTCTTCTATGCTCGTCCATAGCTCAATCTTTAGACTTGTTCCATGCTCCATTCTGACTCTAGAACTTCGTTGCCAATAAGAACCTGTCAAATACATCAAGGCTAATAGACAAAGGTTAAAGCCCTTATGGGTTTGCTTAGGTTCCTTGAGTCATCATCAAAACGTAAGATCAACAATATTCCCCCTTTTTGATGAATGACAAACCTAAGCAAACTCACAAAATAAAAAGTAGAAGACAACCAGAAAAAAACTAATGCATACAAAATAAAATGAACTAGTTAAAATTAAACAAGGAACTGAATGAAATGAATAGTTATATACCTTCTATTTTAAACGCATGGAGAGCTTGTCAACAATTGAGTTTGCCTTCTTTTTCCCCCTTTTGGCGTTCATCAAAATTAATGCATACAAAGACATATATCTAAACACAACACCATTTTAATGGTTTGTGTCCAAAGCACAGAACAAAGCACATATAGGCAGAAATAGTATGCAAATAGTCATAAAAGCAAACAGGCAACATCCATATAAACAAACTGATGTTCCTCTAGAACATCGAAACAAAAGAAAATACCCTGTTTTAAGTGTTTACAGACCAAAAGAAGCAAAAAGAAACAAGTTCAAATCAGATCAAGTTCCAGAAAATAAAGATTAAAAACATCAAGCCTTAGGGGCAGAGGACTGGGTCTCTTCTTCAGCATCCTTCTCTGGCACCTCTTCAATGACCAAGTCCTCCAATTTCTTTAGCAAGTCAGCCTGCCCTTTGGAGAGAGTGGATGTGTTCTGATGCATTGCTGAGGTGAGCTCTGTGGAAGCTTTCACCAAGTCTGACACTACTTTCTCAAGAGCGTCAATCCTTAGAATCAACCCTGGTTGAGCATCAACTAGTTTGTGCATCATCTCCTTAAGAGCCTTAAGTTCCAAGGTGGAACTCACATTGCTGAACCCAGCAAAACCTGAACCTGTAGGAAAAGTTTTTTCAACAGAAGCTTGAAGGATGCCCTGTTCCCCCTGAGAACCAGTTTTCTCTTCAAGAACACCTTGATCCCCTGGAGCACTGTTTCTCTCTTCACTCAGATCAACCACCGCAACAGACTCAGCCTTGTCCTTCCCTCTTGGCCTTATAGCCAACCTAGTACTCTTTCTCTTCCCAGAAATTTGAGTATCCTTCTGGTTAGACATCACAATCACCTCTTTCCTTTTCTGTTCACCTTCTTTCTCACTGTCCTCTTCCTCCAACCATTTATCCAACTCTTCATCTTCCTTTTTCTTCAAACTATTCTCATCCTGTGTAGGTTTAGAAAGGGATTTTGAGATAAATTGAGTAGTTCCCTCAACAACAGTTAGGTTTCGGGCTTCAAGTGTTTTGGGTTGAACATAATGGTTGGACTTAAGCTTAAGGGATTCATAGTTAGTCATGGAAATTCCAAAACTTTCAAGAAGAGTGATTATTAGGTTTGCATATCCAACCTTTAAGTGATTGGCAAGACAATGGGTGAGATGCTGGATCATCAAAGAAGGAAAATTTATCTGAATTTTGTTTTCAAGACAATACATAAGCACAGCATCAAGATGATTTGCCTCGTGCCTATGCTGGGTTCTAGGAATGATAGCTAGATGAACAAAAATAAACAGCAACTTTTGAATAGGAGAGAACAGGTTATGGTTGGTTCGAACTTTGGATGCTTTACCCCCTATTGATTCAACAATCTTTTCAATGGGAACACCCTCAACACTTAATTCAGTTTCTCCCTTAAAATATTCATCAAATCCCTCATTAGGGGTTCCAAACACAGCAGCTAAATCATCAGCATCAAAACTAATTTTCTTGTTTTTTACTTTACTAACACAAACACCATTTAAATTCTTAAAATTCGCACAAAATTCCTTTAAAGGTGCATGCGCAATCACATTTTCATAACATTCACTAAACAACTTAATCCAATTTTGTGCTTCAACTATGTCAAGAAGTTCAGAGTACTTACTCGATTCGCACCACTTTAAGTTTATACAAAACCCAGGAATGAAACGCTTAGAGCTGGCTTCAAGTCTTTTGACAGCAGCGGACTTCGACTTTTCCCCTTGAATTGGTTCACCCAGTTCCTCATAGTCCAATTCTTCTTCAACCTCGATCTTTCTCTTTTTCGAATCACTGCGAGCCATGGGTTTGTTTTGGGGTTTTCAGCAACGGTTTTGACTGAGGTTTCAGTCTCTATTTCCATGGGTGATCCCTTTTTAGGAGAGTTTTGAATTTTTGGTGAGATTTCCATGGGAATTGGAGAGGTATCACTAAAAATGAGTGTGTATTTTACGGAGTGAGGTGGTGAGGAACAGTGGTTAGGGTTTGGCTTCATTATATAGTGGTGGAATTTAGAAGGGTGAAATTGGTCTGTGGAATGGTGTAGAAGGTGAATGGGGTAGGTGTCGATTGATGAAGGATGGCATAAACTTTTCACTTGGTCGGATTTTAATGTGATTTGACATGAAAGGTTTAGGTTAATAAACTTTTGATCAGGAACTTTGAATTGAATGCAAACAGTCACGGGTATTTAATCAACAATTTCGAGGAATGAATTTGAAATTTAAAAGATAAGCAGTGAGGAATAATTCAAAAATAAGATTTTGAGTAGATAAAATTAATCAACTAACTAGTTAATTAATTCACAAAAAGATAGAATGAAATCTTATAGATTATTTCGGAGGAACTAGGAACAAATCAACATAGTTTGTAATAACACAGACATGCCTAATGCAATTTGATTTCTTCACATACAGCCACAATCCCATATGCATTGCCATACATTCTAATGCGTAGGACTATGTTTTCACATATACATATTGTGTTAGATACATACAATGCATGCATGATTGACTTATACCTTGGGGGAACTTGAGGTCTTCTTAACTCAATTGTATCATACCAAGTTCCATGCGCATCTTTTCAAATTTGTCCCTGCTCAAAGGCTTAGTAAGAATGTCAGCTACCTGATTTTCAGTTTCACAAAAATCTAACTTAATTAAGCCTTTTTCCACATTATCCTTAAGAAAATGATGCCTTATGTGAATATGTTTCACACGAGAATGATGAACTGGATCTTTTGAAATGCATATGGCACTAGTATTATCACAATAGATAGGAATGCAATTATACTTCATACCATAGTCTCTTAGTTGTTGTTTTATCCATAGTACTTGAGAACAACAGGCAGCAGCTGCCACATATTCAGCTTTAGCAGTTGACAAGGCCACTGTATTCTGTTTCTTGGATCCCCAAGAAACTAGGCATGGTCCGAGAAACTAAACCATTCCTGAAGTACTCTTCCTATTCACCAAATCTCCTGCATAGTCAGCATCTGCAAAACCTTTTAAATCAAAAGTATCACTTCTAGGATAGAAGAGACAAAGATGGTCAGTTCCTTTGAGATATCTTAGGATCCTTTTTACTGCTGTAAGATGTGACTCCTTAGGATTAGATTGGAACCTTGCACATAAGCCAACACTAAATGCAATATCAGGTCTGCTAGCAGTTAAGTATAGAAGGGATCCAATCATACCTCTGTATTTGGTTTGATCTACACTAGTTCCTTGTAGATCTTCATCTAATCTTGTGCCTGTTCCCATTGGTGTATGGTTAGTCTTTGCTTGATCAAGATTATATTTCTTCAGTAGTTCCTTGACATACTTTTGTTGGTGAATTGCAATACCTCTTTCTGTTTGTTTGATTTGTAATCCAAGAAAGAAGTTGAGTTCCCCCATCATGCTCATCTCAAATTCACCACTCATTAGCTCAGCAAAGTACTTGCACAAGTTTTCGTTAGTTGCTCCAAAAATAATATCATCAACATATATTTGAACAACTAGTAAATCAGTTCCTTCAGATTTTAAAAACAAAGTTTTATCTACTTTACCTCTTTTAAAATCGTTTTGAAGAAGGAACTTAGAGAGCCTTTCATACCAAGCTCTAGGTGCTTGTTTCAGCCCATAAAGAGCTTTATCAAGCTTAAAGACATGATTAGGAAATTGGGGATTTTCAAAACCTGGAGGTTGTTCCACGAACACCTCCTCTTCAAGAAAGCCATTTAAGAAAGCACACTTAACATCCATTTGATATAGTTTGAAACCCATAAAAGAGGCAAACGCAATTAACATTCTAATAGCTTCTAATCTAGCAACAGGAGCAAAAGTTTCTTCAAAGTCAATACCTTCTTGCTGATTATAGCCTTTCACAACGAGTCTTTCTTTGTTTCTTACAATTGTTCCGTATTCATCCAGCTTATTCCTGAATACCCACTTGAGTCCTATAACCTTTTTGTGTTTAGGTTTCTCTTCAAGATGCCAGACCTTATTCCTCTCAAACTCATTGAGTTCATCTTGCATGGCAACTATCCAGTCAGCATCCCTTAGAGCTTCTTCATGATTTCTTGGCTCAATAATGGATAGGAAGGCTTGAAAGGCACAGAAGTTCCTCATTTGTGATCTGGTCTGAGTTCCTCTACCAATATCACTTATAATAAGGTCTGTTGGATGAGACCCTTGATATTTGAATGGCTTTGGTTGAAACTCTCTGGCAGGAACTCCTATTTGAGGCACTTCTTCTTCAATATCTTCTACATTTTCCTCGTTGCCAGATTCTCCATGATCTTGTTCCTCCGGGGTTTCTTGATTTGGAACTTCAGCATTTTCTTGATGTTCTTGCTCAGGTTCCTCACTTACTTCCTTGGTTTGCTTGGAGGTTTCTTCCTCTTCTTCCCTGTCTCTAATCATACCAATTTCATAATCAATATTGTCTTGTTCCTGCACATTCATAAACATATTAGATTCATCAAATATCACATGAATGCTTTCCTCTACGCACAATGTATTTTTATTGTAAACTCTGTAAGCTTTGCTATTTGATGCATAGCCAAGGAACACAGCCTCATCACTTCTTTCGTCAAATTTTCCTATGTTCCTTTTTCCATTATTATGAACAAAGCACCTGCATCCAAAAGCTCGAAAGTGAGAAATATTGGGTTTTCTGCCCTTAAACAGTTCATAAGGAGTCTTATTGATGATTGGTCTCATCATAACTCTGTTAATGATATAACATGCAGTATTGATAGCTTCAGCCCAGAAGTTCCTTGGAAGACCACTTGCTATAAGCATAGTTCTTGCCATGTCTTCTAGAGTCCTGTTCTTCCTTTCAACAACTCCGTTCTGTTGGGGAGTTCTTGGGGCTGAAAAGTTATGATCCATGCCATTTTCTTTACAAAAGTCATCGAATCTTGAATTCTCAAACTCAGTTCCATGATCTGATCGAATGTGGATAATTTGATTTCCGCTAGTCTTTTGTACTCTTTTGGCAAAGGACACAAATTCATCAAAAGTTTCATCTTTGCTAGACAGAAAAATCACCCAAGTAAATCTGGAAAAATCATCAATAATAACTAAAACATAGTTCTTTCCACTTCTACTTTGAACCCGCATGGGACCACACAAATCCATATGAATTAGCTCCAATGGCTTTGTGGTGCTGACCATGTTTTTGCTTTTAAAAGAAGACCTGACTTGCTTGCCTCTCACACATGCATCACAGATATGTTGTATGAGGAACTTGACCGGGGGAATCCCTGTAACCAAGTTCCTTGTTCTAAGTTTATCCATGAGTGAGAAGCTAGCATGTCCAAAACGTTTATGCCATAATAAAGGATCATCATTAATGACACTCAAGCAGGTAAGGTTGTTCCTTGGAACAGAATTTAGATCTACAATGTATGTGTTCCCTTTTCTAGTTCCTTCAAGGACAACCCTTCCTGTTTTATCATTTATGATGTTGCATGAATCAGAGGTAAAACTTACAGAGTTTCCTTTATCACAAAATTGTGATATGCTCAGCAAATTGTGCATCAAACCCTCGACCAAAAGTACATTTTCTATTGAATGAGAACTGGACCTTCCTACTTTTCCTTTAGCAATTACTTCACCCTTTTTGTTGTCTCCAAAGGTCACAGTTCCTCCTGGATAGGCCTCTAGTGAGAGAAACTTTGATTTATCTCCTGTCATATGCTTTGAACAACCACTGTCGAGGTACCACGTGTTGTTCCCCCTCACTAGGACCTCTTTAGCAAGCTCATCATTGTAAGCCTTTTCATCACGTTTGGCCATCAAACACAAATGAGCTGCTTCTTCTTCAGGTTGTTCCTCTTCATCCTCACTTTCAGAATCTCCCCATGCAGCAATCATAGCCTTCCTAATGTCTGTTTTGTTGAAAGGAGTTTTGTTGTAGTTGCCCTTACTTTGTTCCTTTGCCTTCCCTTTGCCTTTCTCTGTATCCCAAAGTGGACACTCACGAATAAAGTGTTCTAGAGATCCACATTTGTGACAACCAGAGTCAGCTTTTGAAGTAGAAGGTTTCTTGGTGAAGTTCCTTGACTTGTTATTTCGGTTGAACATTCTTTTGAACCTTCTCACCAGCATAGCAGCCTCTTCTTCATCGACTTCAGATTCTTCTTGATCTCCAGCTTTGAGAGCCAAGCCTTTTCCTCGGTTTCCTTCACTGTTGCTTGTTCCTAGGTGCAACTCATGAGTCATGAGGGAACCAGCAAGTTGCTCAATATTGAACTTTGTGAAGTCCTTTGTTTCTTGTAAGGCTGTTACCTTGGCTCTCCATCTCTCATCTTGAGGGAGACTTCTTAAGACTTTTCTGACCTGCTCATCAATAGGGATTTGCTTTCCAAGAGAAACAAGCTCATTAATGATGTTAGTAAATCTAGTTAACATTTCCTGAATTGATTCTTTTGGTTGCATTTCAAACCGTTCATATTTTGACATAAGCAAGTCAATTTTAGAGCGTTTTACTTCGTTAGTTCCTTCATGGGTAACTTGAAGTAAATCCCAAATTTCTTTAGCATTTTTACAACCCATAACACGATTGTGCTCATGGGGTCCAAGACCACAATGAAGTAATTTTACAGCAAGTGCATTAATTTCCATTTTCTTAAAATCTTCCTTATCAAATTCAGACATGGGTTTAGGTACTACCTCATTTTCATTAGTAGTTTTGGTAATTTCAAAATCACCAACTTTGATCACTCTCCAAACCTGGTAGTTGTCGGCTTTGATAAAAATCTCCATCCTGTTCTTCCAATAGGTGTAGAATTTCCCATTGAACATAGGAGGACGCTGCGTAGAGTAACCTTCTTCCAGTTTCTCGTGATTGTTCATCTTGATTCCAGGAACTTGACTCGTCAGGGTTTCCTGATTTCCTCGAGGAACCAGCTCTGATACCAATTGTTGACTCGAATGAACAATACAAGAGGGGGGGTGAATTGTATTGTGGGGGAACTAGGGTAATTTTTGCGAAATTCTTAAATAAACTTAAACAAAAACTTTAAAGTGCAAGAGAGATTTTACGTGGAAAACTTCTTGGCCCTAATCAAGAAGAAAAACCACGACCACAAGGGATTTTAAACTCAACTCTTAATAATAATAGGGCAAACAACCTATTACAAATTAAGTCTCTAAACTCAAGTTCCTCAACGAACTTAAGTTCCCCCTCAACTGATCCCTCAATCAGTTGAGCACTCTAATCTCTCTCTTTCTCCTTGCTTCACTCAAAGCAACTCAAACACTCTAGAGTTTACCCAAACTCTACCCCAATACAACTCAAGATTAACACTACTAAGATGCTAAGTACAAATACACTCAAGGACTTAAGTGGATTTTTGACTCTTTTAGAAAAACTAAGTATTGTAATGCTCAAGTCTGTTTTTCAAAACAGAAAACTAATCCTATTTATACAAGAGGAAAGCGGTTGAAACTTTTACGTTTGCTTCCAACTCCCACTATACCACAACTTCCATTAATTTAGGAAGTGCAGTTCGTGGAGGCTTGGGCAGCAAGCTAAATCACACAATAAGGAAGTGGTTCCTTTATTTTCTCAACCTCCTTGACTCAGTAAAAAGACGTTTATAAAACTAGTTTTACCGAGTCAGATTTTCCAAAATATTAGGATAAAATCAAAACAAAAAATCTTTAAAAATAAATAAGATAGTTTTTTTCTTTAAAAGATAGATAAGATCAAAACAGAAAATCTTTAAAATAAATAAGATAGTTTTTCTTTAAAAGATAATTTTCCAAAAATAAAATAGAATTTTTTTAAACAAAGGAAAATAAAATCTTTATAAACTGAAATTAAATCCACTTAAAATCCTATCAATTAACAATGTACTTAGCAAATATACAAGAAGCCTAAAATAAGCAATAAAGATACAATAGACTTCTTGGAACTCAGTGAAGCTTCGACTCTGGAGCTTCAGTTCCTCACTCAAGGAACTAGGTTTCTAATTGTCTTCTATGCTCGTCCATAGCTCAATCTTTAGACTTGTTCCATGCTCCATTCTGACTCTAGAACTTCGTTGCCAATAAGAACCTGTCAAATACATCAAGGCTAATAGACAAAGGTTAAAGCCCTTATGGGTTTGCTTAGGTTCCTTGAGTCATCATCAAAACGTAAGATCAACAATATTCCCCCTTTTTGATGAATGACAAACCTAAGCAAACTCACAAAATAAAAAGTAGAAGACAACCAGAAAAAAACTAATGCATACAAAATAAAATGAACTAGTTAAAATTAAACAAGGAACTGAATGAAATGAATAGTTATATACCTTCTATTTTAAACGCATGGAGAGCTTGTCAACAATTGAGTTTGCCTTCTTTTTCCCCCTTTTGGCGTTCATCAAAATTAATGCATACAAAGACATATATCTAAACACAACACCATTTTAATGGTTTGTGTCCAAAGCACAGAACAAAGCACATATAGGCAGAAATAGTATGCAAATAGTCATAAAAGCAAACAGGCAACATCCATATAAACAAACTGATGTTCCTCTAGAACATCGAAACAAAAGAAAATACCCTGTTTTAAGTGTTTACAGACCAAAAGAAGCAAAAAGAAACAAGTTCAAATCAGATCAAGTTCCAGAAAATAAAGATTAAAAACATCAAGCCTTAGGGGCAGAGGACTGGGTCTCTTCTTCAGCATCCTTCTCTGGCACCTCTTCAATGACCAAGTCCTCCAATTTCTTTAGCAAGTCAGCCTGCCCTTTGGAGAGAGTGGATGTGTTCTGATGCATTGCTGAGGTGAGCTCTGTGGAAGCTTTCACCAAGTCTGACACTACTTTCTCAAGAGCGTCAATCCTTAGAATCAACCCTGGTTGAGCATCAACTAGTTTGTGCATCATCTCCTTAAGAGCCTTAAGTTCCAAGGTGGAACTCACATTGCTGAACCCAGCAAAACCTGAACCTGTAGGAAAAGTTTTTTCAACAGAAGCTTGAAGGATGCCCTGTTCCCCCTGAGAACCAGTTTTCTCTTCAAGAACACCTTGATCCCCTGGAGCACTGTTTCTCTCTTCACTCAGATCAACCACCGCAACAGACTCAGCCTTGTCCTTCCCTCTTGGCCTTATAGCCAACCTAGTACTCTTTCTCTTCCCAGAAATTTGAGTATCCTTCTGGTTAGACATCACAATCACCTCTTTCCTTTTCTGTTCACCTTCTTTCTCACTGTCCTCTTCCTCCAACCATTTATCCAACTCTTCATCTTCCTTTTTCTTCAAACTATTCTCATCCTGTGTAGGTTTAGAAAGGGATTTTGAGATAAATTGAGTAGTTCCCTCAACAACAGTTAGGTTTCGGGCTTCAAGTGTTTTGGGTTGAACATAATGGTTGGACTTAAGCTTAAGGGATTCATAGTTAGTCATGGAAATTCCAAAACTTTCAAGAAGAGTGATTATTAGGTTTGCATATCCAACCTTTAAGTGATTGGCAAGACAATGGGTGAGATGCTGGATCATCAAAGAAGGAAAATTTATCTGAATTTTGTTTTCAAGACAATACATAAGCACAGCATCAAGATGATTTGCCTCGTGCCTATGCTGGGTTCTAGGAATGATAGCTAGATGAACAAAAATAAACAGCAACTTTTGAATAGGAGAGAACAGGTTATGGTTGGTTCGAACTTTGGATGCTTTACCCCCTATTGATTCAACAATCTTTTCAATGGGAACACCCTCAACACTTAATTCAGTTTCTCCCTTAAAATATTCATCAAATCCCTCATTAGGGGTTCCAAACACAGCAGCTAAATCATCAGCATCAAAACTAATTTTCTTGTTTTTTACTTTACTAACACAAACACCATTTAAATTCTTAAAATTCGCACAAAATTCCTTTAAAGGTGCATGCGCAATCACATTTTCATAACATTCACTAAACAGCTTAATCCAATTTTGTGCTTCAACTATGTCAAGAAGTTCAGAGTACTTACTCGATTCGCACCACTTTAAGTTTATACAAAACCCAGGAATGAAACGCTTAGAGCTGGCTTCAAGTCTTTTGACAGCAGCGGACTTCGACTTTTCCCCTTGAATTGGTTCACCCAGTTCCTCATAGTCCAATTCTTCTTCAACCTCGATCTTTCTCTTTTTCGAATCACTGCGAGCCATGGGTTTGTTTTGGGGTTTTCAGCAACGGTTTTGACTGAGGTTTCAGTCTCTATTTCCATGGGTGATCCCTTTTTAGGAGAGTTTTGAATTTTTGGTGAGATTTCCATGGGAATTGGAGAGGTATCACTAAAAATGAGTGTGTATTTTACGGAGTGAGGTGGTGAGGAACAGTGGTTAGGGTTTGGCTTCATTATATAGTGGTGGAATTTAGAAGGGTGAAATTGGTCTGTGGAATGGTGTAGAAGGTTAATTGAATGGGGTAGGTGTCGATTGATGAAGGATGGCATAAACTTTTCACTTGGTCGGATTTTAATGTGATTTGACATGAAAGGTTTAGGTTAATAAACTTTTGATCAGGAACTTTGAATTGAATGCAAACAGTCACGGGTATTTAATCAACAATTTCGAGGAATGAATTTGAAATTTAAAAGATAAGCAGTGAGGAATAATTCAAAAATAAGATTTTGAGTAGATAAAATTAATCAACTAACTAGTTAATTAATTCACAAAAAGATAGAATGAAATCTTATAGATTATTTCGGAGGAACTAGGAACAAATCAACATAGTTTGTAATAACACAGACATGCCTAATGCAATTTGATTTCTTCACATACAGCCACAATCCCATATGCATTGCCATACATTCTAATGCGTAGGACTATGTTTTCACATATACATATTGTGTTAGATACATACAATGCATGCATGATTGACTTATACCTTGGGGGAACTTGAGGTCTTCTTAACTCAATTGTATCATACCAAGTTCCATGCGCATCTTTTCAAATTTGTCCCTGCTCAAAGGCTTAGTAAGAATGTCAGCTACCTGATTTTCAGTTTCACAAAAATCTAACTTAATTAAGCCTTTTTCCACATTATCCTTAAGAAAATGATGCCTTATGTGAATATGTTTCACACGAGAATGATGAACTGGATCTTTTGAAATGCATATGGCACTAGTATTATCACAATAGATAGGAATGCAATTATACTTCATACCATAGTCTCTTAGTTGTTGTTTTATCCATAGTACTTGAGAACAACAGGCAGCAGCTGCCACATATTCAGCTTTAGCAGTTGACAAGGCCACTGTATTCTGTTTCTTGGATCCCCAAGAAACTAGGCATGGTCCGAGAAACTAAACCATTCCTGAAGTACTCTTCCTATTCACCAAATCTCCTGCATAGTCAGCATCTGCAAAACCTTTTAAATCAAAAGTATCACTTCTAGGATAGAAGAGACAAAGATGGTCAGTTCCTTTGAGATATCTTAGGATCCTTTTTACTGCTGTAAGATGTGACTCCTTAGGATTAGATTGGAACCTTGCACATAAGCCAACACTAAATGCAATATCAGGTCTGCTAGCAGTTAAGTATAGAAGGGATCCAATCATACCTCTGTATTTGGTTTGATCTACACTAGTTCCTTGTAGATCTTCATCTAATCTTGTGCCTGTTCCCATTGGTGTATGGTTAGTCTTTGCTTGATCAAGATTATATTTCTTCAGTAGTTCCTTGACATACTTTTGTTGGTGAATTGCAATACCTCTTTCTGTTTGTTTGATTTGTAATCCAAGAAAGAAGTTGAGTTCCCCCATCATGCTCATCTCAAATTCACCACTCATTAGCTCAGCAAAGTACTTGCACAAGTTTTCGTTAGTTGCTCCAAAAATAATATCATCAACATATATTTGAACAACTAGTAAATCAGTTCCTTCAGATTTTAAAAACAAAGTTTTATCTACTTTACCTCTTTTAAAATCGTTTTGAAGAAGGAACTTAGAGAGCCTTTCATACCAAGCTCTAGGTGCTTGTTTCAGCCCATAAAGAGCTTTATCAAGCTTAAAGACATGATTAGGAAATTGGGGATTTTCAAAACCTGGAGGTTGTTCCACGAACACCTCCTCTTCAAGAAAGCCATTTAAGAAAGCACACTTAACATCCATTTGATATAGTTTGAAACCCATAAAAGAGGCAAACGCAATTAACATTCTAATAGCTTCTAATCTAGCAACAGGAGCAAAAGTTTCTTCAAAGTCAATACCTTCTTGCTGATTATAGCCTTTCACAACGAGTCTTGCTTTGTTTCTTACAATTGTTCCGTATTCATCCAGCTTATTCCTGAATACCCACTTGAGTCCTATAACCTTTTTTTGTTTAGGTTTCTCTTCAAGATGCCAGACCTTATTCCTCTCAAACTCATTGAGTTCATCTTGCATGGCAACTATCCAGTCAGCATCCCTTAGAGCTTCTTCATGATTTCTTGGCTCAATAATGGATAGGAAGGCTTGAAAGGCACAGAAGTTCCTCATTTGTGATCTGGTCTGAGTTCCTCTACCAATATCACTTATAATAAGGTCTGTTGGATGAGACCCTTGATATTTGAATGGCTTTGGTTGAAACTCTCTGGCAGGAACTCCTATTTGAGGCACTTCTTCTTCAATATCTTCTACATTTTCCTCGTTGCCAGATTCTCCATGATCTTGTTCCTCCGGGGTTTCTTGATTTGGAACTTCAGCATTTTCTTGATGTTCTTGCTCAGGTTCCTCACTTACTTCCTTGGTTTGCTTGGAGGTTTCTTCCTCTTCTTCCTTGTCTCTAATCATACCAATTTCATAATCAATATTGTCTTGTTCCTGCACATTCATAAACATATTAGATTCATCAAATATCACATGAATGCTTTCCTCTACGCACAATGTATTTTTATTGTAAACTCTGTAAGCTTTGCTATTTGATGCATAGCCAAGGAACACAGCCTCATCACTTCTTTCGTCAAATTTTCCTATGTTCCTTTTTCCATTATTATGAACAAAGCACCTGCATCCAAAAGCTCGAAAGTGAGAAATATTGGGTTTTCTGCCCTTAAACAGTTCATAAGGAGTCTTATTGATGATTGGTCTCATCATAACTCTGTTAATGATATAACATGCAGTATTGATAGCTTCAGCCCAGAAGTTCCTTGGAAGACCACTTGCTATAAGCATAGTTCTTGCCATGTCTTCTAGAGTCCTGTTCTTCCTTTCAACAACTCCGTTCTGTTGGGGAGTTCTTGGGGCTGAAAAGTTATGATCCATGCTATTTTCTTTACAAAAGTCATCGAATCTTGAATTCTCAAACTCAGTTCCATGATCTGATCGAATGTGGATAATTTGATTTCCGCTAGTCTTTTGTACTCTTTTGGCAAAGGACACAAATTCATCAAAAGTTTCATCTTTGCTAGACAGAAAAATCACCCAAGTAAATCTGGAAAAATCATCAATAATAACTAAAACATAGTTCTTTCCACTTCTACTTTGAACCCGCATGGGACCACACAAATCCATATGAATTAGCTCCAATGGCTTTGTGGTGCTGACCATGTTTTTGCTTTTAAAAGAAGACCTGACTTGCTTGCCTCTCACACATGCATCACAGATATGTTGTATGAGGAACTTGACCGGGGGAATCCCTGTAACCAAGTTCCTTGTTCTAAGTTTATCCATGAGTGAGAAGCTAGCATGTCCAAAACGTTTATGCCATAATAAAGGATCATCATTAATGACACTCAAGCAGGTAAGGTTGTTCCTTGGAACAGAATTTAGATCTACAATGTATGTGTTCCCTTTTCTAGTTCCTTCAAGGACAACCCTTCCTGTTTTATCATTTATGATGTTGCATGAATCAGAGGTAAAACTTACAGAGTTTCCTTTATCACAAAATTGTGATATGCTCAGCAAATTGTGCATCAAACCCTCGACCAAAAGTACATTTTCTATTGAATGAGAACTGGACCTTCCTACTTTTCCTTTAGCAATTACTTCACCCTTTTTGTTGTCTCCAAAGGTCACAGTTCCTCCTGGATAGGCCTCTAGTGAGAGAAACTTTGATTTATCTCCTGTCATATGCTTTGAACAACCACTGTCGAGGTACCACGTGTTGTTCCCCCTCACTAGGACCTCTTTAGCAAGCTCATCATTGTAAGCCTTTTCATCACGTTTGGCCATCAAACACAAATGAGCTGCTTCTTCTTCAGGTTGTTCCTCTTCATCCTCACTTTCAGAATCTCCCCATGCAGCAATCATAGCCTTCCTAATGTCTGTTTTGTTGAAAGGAGTTTTGTTGTAGTTGCCCTTACTTTGTTCCTTTGCCTTCCCTTTGCCTTTCTCTGTATCCCAAAGTGGACACTCACGAATAAAGTGTTCTAGAGATCCACATTTGTGACAACCAGAGTCAGCTTTTGAAGTAGAAGGTTTCTTGGTGAAGTTCCTTGACTTGTTATTTCGGTTGAACATTCTTTTGAACCTTCTCACCAGCATAGCAGCCTCTTCTTCATCGACTTCAGATTCTTCTTGATCTCCAGCTTTGAGAGCCAAGCCTTTTCCTCGGTTTCCTTCACTGTTGCTTGTTCCTAGGTGCAACTCATGAGTCATGAGGGAACCAGCAAGTTGCTCAATATTGAACTTTGTGAAGTCCTTTGTTTCTTGTAAGGCTGTTACCTTGGCTCTCCATCTCTCATCTTGAGGGAGACTTCTTAAGACTTTTCTGACCTGCTCATCAATAGGGATTTGCTTTCCAAGAGAAACAAGCTCATTAATGATGTTAGTAAATCTAGTTAACATTTCCTGAATTGATTCTTTTGGTTGCATTTCAAACCGTTCATATTTTGACATAAGCAAGTCAATTTTAGAGCGTTTTACTTCGTTAGTTCCTTCATGGGTAACTTGAAGTAAATCCCAAATTTCTTTAGCATTTTTACAACCCATAACACGATTGTGCTCATGGGGTCCAAGACCACAATGAAGTAATTTTACAGCAAGTGCATTAATTTCCATTTTCTTAAAATCTTCCTTATCAAATTCAGACATGGGTTTAGGTACTACCTCATTTTCATTAGTAGTTTTGGTAATTTCAAAATCACCAACTTTGATCACTCTCCAAACCTGGTAGTTGTCGGCTTTGATAAAAATCTCCATCCTGTTCTTCCAATAGGTGTAGAATTTCCCATTGAACATAGGAGGACGCTGCGTAGAGTAACCTTCTTCCAGTTTCTCGTGATTGTTCATCTTGATTCCAGGAACTTGACTCGTCAGGGTTTCCTGATTTCCTCGAGGAACCAGCTCTGATACCAATTGTTGACTCGAATGAACAATACAAGAGGGGGGGTGAATTGTATTGTGGGGGAACTAGGGTAATTTTTGCGAAATTCTTAAATAAACTTAAACAAAAACTTTAAAGTGCAAGAGAGATTTTACGTGGAAAACTTCTTGGCCCTAATCAAGAAGAAAAACCACGACCACAAGGGATTTTAAACTCAACTCTTAATAATAATAGGGCAAACAACCTATTACAAATTAAGTCTCTAAACTCAAGTTCCTCAACGAACTTAAGTTCCCCCTCAACTGATCCCTCAATCAGTTGAGCACTCTAATCTCTCTCTTTCTCCTTGCTTCACTCAAAGCAACTCAAACACTCTAGAGTTTACCCAAACTCTACCCCAATACAACTCAAGATTAACACTACTAAGATGCTAAGTACAAATACACTCAAGGACTTAAGTGGATTTTTGACTCTTTTAGAAAAACTAAGTATTGTAATGCTCAAGTCTGTTTTTCAAAACAGAAAACTAATCCTATTTATACAAGAGGAAAGCGGTTGAAACTTTTACGTTTGCTTCCAACTCCCACTATACCACAACTTCCATTAATTTAGGAAGTGCAGTTCGTGGAGGCTTGGGCAGCAAGCTAAATCACACAATAAGGAAGTGGTTCCTTTATTTTCTCAACCTCCTTGACTCAGTAAAAAGACGTTTATAAAACTAGTTTTACCGAGTCAGATTTTCCAAAATATTAGGATAAAATCAAAACAGAAAATCTTTAAAAATAAATAAGATAGTTTTTTTCTTTAAAAGATAGATAAGATCAAAACAGAAAATCTTTAAAATAAATAAGATAGTTTTTCTTTAAAAGATAATTTTCCAAAAATAAAATAGAATCTTTTTAAACAAAGGAAAATAAAATCTTTATAAACTGAAATTAAATCCACTTAAAAATCCTATCAATTAACAATGTACTTAGCAAATATACAAGAAGCCTAAAATAAGCAATAAAGATACAATAGACTTCTTGGAACTCAGTGAAGCTTCGACTCTGGAGCTTCAGTTCCTCACTCAAGGAACTAGGTTTCTAATTGTCTTTTATGCTCGTCCATAGCTCAATCTTTAGACTTGTTCCATGCTCCATTCTGACTCTAGAACTTCGTTGCCAATAAGAACCTGTCAAATACATCAAGGCTAATAGACAAAGGTTAAAGCCCTTATGGGTTTGCTTAGGTTCCTTGAGTCATCATCAAAACGTAAGATCAACAAAACATCTCCTAAACAATTGCATTGGTATAAGATTAATTCTTCCAGGACTGGAAGACCTTCAAGAAACATACTCGAGTTATAATCATCAAATAGAACACCGACTAATTTCAGACGTTTCATAGATCCACAAGCCGCAACCTCAATATCTCACGGATAATACTCATAATAGTAAAGATCCAAGTCCTCACATTCATTCACATAAGTGAACTCCAACAGGTTGGGTGCATCAATCTCAACTGCTTCACACCCTTTAGCAAAGTGCTCAACTTCGACCTTCAAAGGCTTAGTAAGACCAGATATCACAATTCTTGTCAGCCTATGACAATGTTTGAAGGTAAAAACCTCGAGGTTAGGAAAAGTAGCTCCTAGACTCTCCATAACCCCCTCATCTAAGTGCACATACTGAAGGCTAAGATTTTGCAAGGAAGGCAATTGGGTATTCACCAAAGAAGCCAAATTCAGCTCACATCCTTCAAAATTCAATTTCATGATCGATTTGACACCAAGTACACTCTTAGGAAAATTATACTCAAGAACTCCATTCCCACCAATCTGCAACTCTAATTCTTTGACACGACAACCAACAACACAATCAAGCCGAAGAATTCAACTCTAATCCATTATAAGGCACATAAAGACTAAGCTTTTCCAATTTTGAAATCGATCTAAGAGTTCGCTCAAGAAAGTCATAGTAATCTTCCCGCTTCTTAACAATAGAATCCCTCCTCAATTTAGCACCAGCATTATCATTACTAGGTAAAATTCTCACCCTTAATAAACTACTAAGTTGAAATTGACCAAAATTTAAAATGGGCAGTTCAATCCATAATGCCCGCCAACTGCTCGATAAAATGCTTGATCGAATTGCATCCCTAGTTGGCAAAAATGAGAGAATATGTATTCTGATGGGTTCTGGTAAATCAGAAATTCTATCTGAATTTGTCTCTAAATGCAGCTTCTTTTCCATGTTCATGATCATCTAATAATGCATATTTTAATAGCATGTGTAAGTAAATACAGAATAAACTACAGAACACTTATACTATGATAAATTCATACAATTATTTGATCACATAGTATTAGAGTAATATAGAAATGGGAAAATTAAATTAATTGGACTAAAGATCAAATTTTCTAAATTTTACATGAGAAATTGAAGTAGTTGAATGAGAAATAAACCCTAGAAAGTATGAAGATCCTTGGATTAGGCGGCAAAATGGGGAGGAATTTCAGACTTGTATGAAAAGTTATAAGAATGCCGAATGGGTGAATGAGGGATAGTTTTTTTTTTTTTTGAATAGGAATGAGGGATAGTTTAAGTAATCAACTAGTTAAAGTTTTCCTCCCCGTAGAAGATCCTCGAATCAATTCTCATCACCTGTCTCTATTGCTTTAAAAAAAACCTCTCATTTGTATCTAATTAAAAACTTAAAAAACATAAAACTATCTATGCACAAAATTTTACCAAAAAAAAAATAATATTCTTGCAACTTCATGGAAGTATGGAATGTATCATTGAAAGATCCAAATGCCTCATATACCTTGTGAAAGAAATGTATCAATTTTTTATAGCGCGAGTGTAACCTGTAAGTTTTTAAGGTATGTACTCTTCAGCAAGGGACAGCAACCGAACCTTAACAAATAACTGTACAAGTCCAGCCGAGATATGCCAAAAAGGATATATCTAAGTCCACATATCTTGTGAATGTGGCCGACATATCTTATGAATGTGGCCGAGTCAAAAATAAGTGAAATATTGCAGCCCTGATGTTAAGAATTTTTATTTCTTAAAAATTTTGCAAGTTATTAGCATCGCTCAAGGGCAGGGTCGTGGGTTGCTTCACTTGCTTGTAACACATCTGCATATCATTTCAGTCATTTCAGACTAAAAAGTTAATAGTTTGAAACTTTCTCAGCTTCTCTGCATGATTCTAAATATGATGACAGTTTCAACAACATTTAAGAATTCGGACAGTTGGCTGTAAGTTCATGAGCCTTAAACAACAAATCCTTCATAATCCCTACATCAAATAAAAAGATGGAACTGTCTACCCAAAGTTTTAAAACAACAACAACAACAAAGCCTTAGTCGTTCCAACAACAAAGGATAAAAAAAAAAAAAGCTTGTTTAAGGAAACCTCAGAAACCCAAGGAAATACAAAGACACCAATAGAAGTGAAGCTCACAATACATGATCTGCAACTTTGGTCCCATCTGATCCAAGTATATCTAAGCATCTTCCGCATTTATATACTCAGGAAAATACGGGGCTATCCAGGCCCAGCATTATCTTAGATACCATCCAGGCCTCACGTTCTTGACAAAACATACCGTTTTCCCATCAACCCTCGCCTTAGAAAAGAAAGTTGCTAGTTTTGTATCGTCTTCATCTCCACTTCGATTCTCAAGGGATACTTCAGTAAGGGCATGCTTCCAGCAGCCACAGTTCTTGCCTTCCACTGGTTTCTCATATGTGAACTAAAGAGTAAAAAGAAAAACAAGACAAAATTATCATCTCATTCAAACCATGCTCCCCAACCCCATTCCCTATCTTTTTCTTACCAACAAAACATGTTGAATCATTATAAGAATGAAAAGCATACAAATTACACAACAGATTTACACATTTGTTTGAACAAGACTAGATTCTACAAATTTTATATATATGAGCCTTTGTGACACATGCAAGGTGCAACCGTGCAAGGGACTTATACTAATATAATACGGAGTAAGAAAAATCTCCTCCATAGAGCCTTAAGCTTAATTTGCCCACATACTTTTCAACACCACAAAACAAAAACCCAGGGGTAAGGGGGCAAGAAGCCCAGCAACAAGAGCAATGATATCATACGTCATACCTCATATCGAAGTACACAAAATACCCCAGAAAGCACATAGGAACATCAAAAGCCAAAGAAAAAATTATTAATTATAAAGGGAATACTGAAACTAAATTTTGCTATTTGTAACTCTGTATGTACAAGTACGTTCCAGACTGGTCATCCAACCACAACTGTAGAAAAAAAAATTATCATCCGTCTTAAACTTACAATGGATGGCTACGATGCCATCCAGGTTTTCAAGCTGTCTTTAAACAAAGCCTTAATTAAAAAGTGACAACGATCTGCATAAATAAGTACATACTAGATGTACTCGCCAAAGACATAACAATGTGAGAAAGTGTGGTGAAACAGTAGGATTCATTTTAACGATTAACACTAAACGAGACAACGAATTTGTTGAGCTCTAAGCAACTTAAAACTCCCACAGCCTGAGACATGTAACTTTCTTCCCTGTTATCCCCAGTGCTTCCAGTTTTATATGCACAAAAGAAAGCTTCATTTTCTCAGTCCTTGTCCTATGTACCGCCATAACTCAATCATAAAGCACATAGCTAAATAAGTGGTGACTGTTCTAGGTTGATGTATAACTAAAACAAATATCTATTTTTGAAGGATAAAAGTTGGCTTATGTTATTAAACATAAATGTTTGAAATGTCCTGAACAGCTACATCTGAGATCCATAGGGGACTTCCATCTCGACTCTTAGACTCCCCAAAACATAGCTAAGAATAAACAACATGCTCAAATAAGCCTTAAACTATAAGTATAATCACAAAACATCTTTCCTAAGAGAGTGAACAAAGTAAAGAAATGTATGCATGAAGTATATTATTTTATATCCAGTAAAAGCATTGAATTTGAATAATATTCTTAAAATATATAAACAATGAAAGTAGTTAAAATTCTACTAAGGCTCTAAGTAATTTAACCTACAGCTCGGAGACATGTAGAAGAACAAATGTGAGCACAGCTCTGTGCAGTTCAATGAGATGAACAAATGCAAGTTAATTTTCTGTCATTATCTACTTTATCTTCTTAGCTAAATCATGAGTCTTGATATAGGCAGCAGGACATATGAATGATATTGCCAGGTTTATTACAAGTAAAGAGTCATTAATTAACCTCAAGTAACTGAAAAGAATTCAAATAAATAAAGCCATCTAGTTATATATTCTTATCAGATCGAGTCACCACAATTTGTTTTCTGATTCGAAATGCCTATGCAACAACAGTAACAATGCAGGACAGTCTCTGATGTTTTACCAACTCTAGTGTATAACTTAATCTGGACAATTGTTTGTGGTGGTCAGTTCCATTTTATTCTTCATATTATTTACACAAAAATTCCAAGTTATGTAAAAAAAAACAGCAAAATCAGCCTATCAGGACAAACCACCTAAGAGAAACAGAAATATGAGCAAATCAAGATCAAGTATTTGCCAAGATAGAAATACCTTAAGAAACTTGCAGACCGGAATAGAGTCATTATTGATAGTTAGAGACTCTAGGCATGGTGCAAGCCAAAGAAGAGCCTGAACAAGTTCGACTTGAGTATACTTTAGCAATGATGAACGAAGCTGCACCACCAAATTTTTAACTCCATGTAGGGGAGGGCAGGATTCCATCCTCACTGATTCAGGGATCAGAAATTCCTTGTTTTCAAAATATCATGGCAAACAAAACACCAAAAAAAAAAGGTAGAATTAGCTAATAGATAGCATGACGGAATTAAATTATAAACTTATCATGCAACCAAAAAAGAACATTATTATACCTCTCCAGTTTCAACACGAAGTTGTAAGTTTTCACAGTGACGAAGCTCTGCAAGAAACTTGATGAAACAAGCATACCAATTGTCACCTCGGATGTTTGGTTTTATGAAAATGCTTGCTTTGGTTAACTTGAGAGCACAACCCTTGGGTTTAATAGTCATAAGCTCACCATTTGAATAATGAAAGGATTTTAAATTAGGAGCATCAATTTCAACCATTTTAATGCGTCCACAGCAGGAAAATTGGACCTGGATAAGATTTTGATTTGAAACAGAAACATGCTCTAACAAATTGCAGCAATATAGTACCAATTTTTCAAGGACAAAAAGATTTTCAAGTATCTGTTTAAAAACAGCATCACCCAATTGAGCACCATGTAATCTCAGACGTCTCATCTTTGGACAGGCTAGCACCTTGATTGCACACGCCTGAGCATCAATATCGCGATCATTAATATAGAAGAACTCCAACAGATTAGGAGCCTCAATCTCAATCAACTCAATTACATCAGCAGATGTCTCAAATTCAATAGTTAAGAGCTTATTGAGACCAGAGACTACAAATCTTGTCAACCCACGACAACTTATGACATCCAAAACCTCGAGATTAGGACAAACAGCAGCTAGGCTTCCAATAACTCCATCATCCATATAAACATATTCAAGGTCTATCTCTCGTAAGGAAGGTAATTGAGCATCCACAAAACGAGACGAATTCAACTCACATTTTTGCAAGTGCAATTTTGTGAGTGAATCAGCACCTAATACAATCTTAGGCAAACAATATCTAGGTTTTTTCCGTGAACTAAAGTGCAATTTCAATACTTTAATACGACGCCTAACAACACATTCTAGCCAATGATCCAAGCGAGACTCCAACTCCAACCCGTAACCAAAAACATAAAGATCAAGCTTCTTGAAATCCGAACTCGACTCAAGAGCCCGATCAAGAAACCCATAAAACGCCTCCCTCTCCCTAAGAATTGCCTCTCTCTTCACTCTAGCACCATCATTCATACCTTTAGGCAATTTTTTAACCATAAGTGACCTACGAAATTGAAATTTAAGTTGATATTCACTCAATTTCAATTTTGGAAGTTCAGTCCACAACCCCTGCCAACTTCTCGACAAAATGCTAGATCTAACAGCAGCATCAGCTGGCAAAAATGAAAGTATATGCCTTCTAATTGGTTCTGGCAAATCAGAAATTCTATCTAAATTCTTCTCCAAATAAACTCTCTTCTCCATGTTAATGTTCACCTAATGCAGAAATTAATACAAAAACATCAATGAAATTGCAAAATTATAACTTTTTTGGATTCTCTTGTCAAAAGTTACCTAATAAAATTCAGATTTTGTGAGAAAGTAATCAATAAAAAAATTAAAAAAAATAAAAAATGGTAAGAAATTACCAGAGATAAGATATTGTAAAATACTACATATGCCGGATTTCCACTGTTGAACAAATTTTCATGCATTAACCCAACTCAAAACATCTCTTGAAACCACTGCTTTCATCCCGATAACCAACACTCAACTCACTTGAAATTGCCTCCATCACGCTGAAACCACCCTCCAACATCAAAACCTCCCTCTCTTACCCCAAAAACCATCATCTCGAATCCCGATGCCAACTAACTCGAAATACCCCCCAACAATCCCAAAAAAAGCCTTACCACCTTGAAATCCAACCCTCGCGATGGTTTCAAGGGTGTTTGAGGTGGGTTAATATAAGAAAATTAGGTCAATGGTGGAAATCAAACCTGAGTTATTCCGTCTTTCACTACCTCCTATTACGCAAATTCTCAATAAATCTAGATTTATTAGGTAGTTTCAGACAAAAAAAAACCAATTTTTAATTAAATTATATAGGGAAATCAAAATCTTAATTCACTGATTGTATAGACAACTTTAACTGGGAAATAAAGAAATTAGGATTTTTATTACCTGAAAAATGAGAATTTGGGGAAGATGGATGCAGAAGCCAAACCCTAAGCAAATAGTATTGCTAGATGTGTCTTTAAAAGTTGTAAATAAAACTACTAATTGTATTTATAGAGATTTTATCAAGCTAATTTTATAGAAGATTTATTAAACACCGACTTAGGCAAGAGGATCCAAATTAGTGGCTTTATAAAACCGTTGATTGTATTAGTTGTATTTCTTAGCTAACCGATAATTGAGGGCTTGTTTCGTATTACTATAGATTTCTGTTTTTCAGATTTTTTTTTTTTTTTTTTTTTTTTTTAAAAAAAGAGCTGTATGATATATGTCATGTAATGAATCAAAAATTAGTCAAACTTATTAAAATCATGATAATTTTGAAAACTGACAAAAGAAAAGAAAAAACACCGTTTCGTTTTTTCTTTTTTTTTTTTTTTAGGGAAAGAAAACACCTTTTTCTTGTTTACTGTTTTTGGTTTTTATTTTCATAAAAATAGAAAACTAAAAACGATGGCAAACAAGCCCTCAATTAATACAATCAATAGTTTTATAAAGCCACTAATTTGAACCTTCTTGGCTAAGTTGGTGTTTAATAAATCTTCTATAAAATGAGCATGATAAAATCACTACTAATACAATTAACAATTTTATTTAAAACTTTTAAAGACACATCTAACAAGATCCATTAAATAAGATACAAGTATAATTGAGGAATTTTAATACTTTCTTAGTATTACTTAAGGTTACTTACTCCCTTTATATTTTTTACAAAAAATCTTGTATTAGCCGAACTTACGTTAATTTTATTGAAACACGGTTAATTTAAGTTGTATATAACATCAATATATTCCACTCAAGTTTGAAAGTTTGATGGAAAGAACCATTTTTATTTTATTTTAGAAAAATTTACAAAAACCCATTTATTGAAATTACCACCTAAGAAAAATTATTTTATAATACCAACAAAAAAAAAGGAAAAAAAAATTCATCACCATTTGACAAGAAAATTGTTAAACCTTAACGTTTAAAAAACAATTTACCATGCTCTTTAGAGATGTAGGGGTCATTTTTGTCCAAAGGAACGGATTTAATGTCAAAATTTACGAGAAATAATTGAAATTGCCTCATTTTGCGTACTGAGAATAACTTAGTTTGCGTGACGTATGTAATATGAAGCATTCTCAATAATAATATCATGTTTTTGGCATAAAAGTCGAAGAAATTTATTTAAAATGTTATATATAACGGTATTCTTAACAAAAAATGTCAAATGGTGAAGAAATCTATTTTTTTAATATTATATCTTTCTGGGTCTCATGGTCCTCACACCACAAACCCACTATTATTTTTTTCCTCTTACAATCATTATTTTTCAAGAGAGTGAGAGATAGCTTAAGTGGTTAGAGCTCTCCTCCCGACTCCATGTGATCTTAAGATCAATTCTCATCACTCACCTTTGTGGCTCTCTAAAAACCAAAAAAATAAAAAAAAATCAATAAATTATTAAACTATATTTCTTTACAATTTTTTAATACTCTCACAGTCGTAAACCCTACTAACCTATTATCTTATTTAAATCAATTAAATTGTAAAGTATATGACGGTTAAAGCGTAACACTTGTTAAAATACAAAAGTGGTATCAATTTAAATCTTCATAATACTTCGTATTAGATTTTCCAAACATTTACTAATTGATAAATAAATATATTAGTATTTTAACTAATGTATTATTAAACTTAAAAAAAAATTAATGAATAAAAATGATTTTTACTAAACTTAATTTATTTGCTAATTAAACTTATTTTTACTAATTCAGTGTTCATTTTATTGTTTAAAATTACAATTTTTTACTAATTTAACCTTATTTTTACATAACTTAACTTATTATAACTTAAATTATTTTTACTGAATATTATTACTAATTTAAACATATTTCTACAGATTACAAGTTAAATTATTTTTATTGAATATTATTGTTTTAAGGTGAATATTATTAAACTAAAAATAAGTTATTTTTTGAACTTCAATCATTTAAAGGCTAGAACATTTTGGCCTTGTTCGGTAAAGAGCTTATTGGAGAGCTTTTAGCTTATTGTGCCCAATTAGAAGTTTGACCATTCCAAAAAGCTAATTAGGGTGTTTGGTAAATAGCTTATTTAAAAAGTTTTTTAAGCTCTTTTACAAAATGCTAATGGAAAAATACATTTTATTAATCCCAACTATTGCCGATTTACTTCTAACAACCCCAACTAAGGTATATTTTTTAACAATCCTAACTATGCTCTTAGTTTTCCTCCAACAGTCCCAACCGGTCAACAAAAAGTCAACAACCTATTATAACAGGTACCATGACACGTGTCAACACGTGATTGGTCCAATTTTAAAAAAATAAAAATAAAATACCCCAAAAATTCCCAACCACCTTCTCCACCGCAAAACCCTAGCTGACTGCCTAACATTGCCGGCGGAAACTCAAAGGCCACCACCCTTACCCACCGGACATCGCCGGCCTAACCTCAACAACCCAAGCTGGCCCAATCCCGACCCCCGAAACCACCTACCCAGCCACCCTATTGGACTTTCGTTGGACTTGTTGGTGGTTTTGGGAATCGGGGTGACTGGGAAGGTGGTTTCGAGGGTCGAGGAAAGGTCACCTAGGGTCGTAAAGGTGAAATCGACTGGTTTCGGTGGTTAGTGGGGACGTGTGGCTATTTTCCGGCGAGTTTATGTGGGTTTCGCGGTGTGGGGTTGTTGCGGTGGTTAGTGGAGAAGGTGGCTGGGTGGTTTTGGGGGTTGGGAGAACCTGTCGGCCAGTTTCGGGGTGGGGGAAGGTGGTTGGGTGGTTTTGGGGGTTGGCCGGCCGATTTCCCGGTTGGCTGGCGTTTGGTTGGCGGTTTCCGGTGGGCCGGGGGTGGCTGAAATGGGTTTTGTTTTTTTTTTTTCTTTTTTTTTCCTTTTTTTTTTTTTAACATTAGGCCAATCATGTGCTAACATGTGGCATTTAAAAAAAAAAAATACTCTTTTAGCAGGTAACCGGTTTTTGGGACTGTTGTAGGAAAACTAAGGGCATAATTAGGATTGTTAAAAAATAAACCTTAGTTGGGATTGTTAGAAGTAAATCGGCAATAGTTGGGATTAATAAAATGTATTTTTTATAAGAGCTTTTTGACATTGGCTGTGTTTGGTAAATAGCTTATTTAAGCAAAATTATCTTATTTGACCAATATTAGCTTATTGACTATTAAATAAGCTGATTCAAGGTGTTTAGTGGGAAGCTTATTTAAAGAGCTTATTCCACTAAATAAGCTCTTTTTGAAAAAACTCCTTTTATGAGCTTTTTCAATTGGCTTATTCATTAATTTGTGGTGAAATGACACTTATACCCCCATTTAACTTAAAAACTTACCTAAACTACCTACCCCACAATTAGCTTATTGGTCATTTCACATACTGAATCAACTTTAAAATATCATCTATTTACCAAACACTTTTATACAATCAACTATTTACCAAACACTTTTATATAATCACTGAATACAATAAGTTAGTCAAATCAGTTAATAAAATCAGCTAGTTAAAATCAGCTAACTCAATCAGCTTTCAGCTTTCTCCCAAACAGGGCCTTAGTCAAATCACTTAACACAATCAACTAGTCAAAATCAGCTAATATAATTAGCTTCAAACTTTTGCTTTCAGCTTTAAGCTATTCACCAAACACGGCCATCAGCTTATTGAACGATTAGCTTTTTTGCTATTAAATACACTAAAACAGCTAATGATTAACACCTACTACGTATTTATCAAACACTTTTACACAATCAGCTACTCAAACTAGCTAATATAATCGGCTAATACAATCAGCTTTATCAATACTTATATAATATAGGGAAAATGGAAAAGATTATCTTACCTTTACCCTATCGAAAACAATTTCACCTTTAATTTTTATTCCAAAACAATCTCACCTTTGATATCATTTTCTTTTACCGACCCATGACCGGTTGGTGTTGCTTGCCCATATCCAACCGCCAACTCCTTCCCCTTCCCCGCCCCCGCCCCCACCCCAGCGCCCCCCATTGAACCCCACCCCACCAACACCCATGTCTTCCGCTTCCTGGTAGCCACACCCCCGTCTTCCATTTCCATGGCAGCCCCACCAAAACACCTAAACATGCATCCACCGTCGCAACCCCATTACAACCACCAATAACAATCACTAACTCGCCATAATTACCACCCCACGGCCCCACCATTTGATCTATGGCTTTGTTCACCATATTCAACCCACAAAAAAAAAAATTGTTGCTGCTTTGAATCTCTGATATTTTTTGGCTCTTTTTATTTTCAATTGAGATTTGTGGGATATTGTTGCCGTTGTTGGGGTGTAATATGAAGGAGATGGGGTGGTGGCGGAGGGTGATGGTGGTGTTGGCTGCAATTTCGGGGTGTGGTTATGGTGTTGGCCATGGAAGTGGGTGGGGAGGTGGGAGGATGGGGACTCGAGAATAAAGAAAGAAAAATTTTACCTACTCGTATTTAACAGGTTCTGAGTTTTTTTTTTTTTTTTTTTTTTTTTTTTTTTTTTTTTTTTTTTTTTTTTTTAATCACAGGTTCTGAGTTATTATATTGCTAATAAAAGAAGATGGGTCAAAGGTTAAATTGTTTTACAATAGACTAGATTAGGTTTTGGGCTCGTTCTAAGTACGGGTTGTGCATAAGTTGTTACTCTATATTTATTTATTCATTGTAAAAATTAGAAGTAATACTCTCAACTTTCATCGTTAGAATAATCTCAACTTTATATTATAAAGAATAATTCGAACTTTCAGGGATTTTCTTTTTCTTCAATCCCAAATACCGGCTACCGATTGAATGAGTTAATTTTATTTATTTATTTTTTTGTTACAGTAACACGTGTCACAAATTAGTTGATTAAAAAAAAAAAAAGCAAATCACCCAACCTCACCCCTACTCACCGGAACCTCCAACAAGCCAAACCCTTGACACCAACCACCAAATTCGCCCAGCCACGAAACCTCATTTACCGTCAGCAACCACAACCGTTACCATGCTCCAACCACCACCACCACTCGAAACTCCCATTCAAACCACACCCCCAACTCTCAAAAACCTTTAAAACCACCTCCCTCACTCTCAAATACCCCTAGAAACTCCTCCCCACAATTGAAAACCCTAGCCGCTAGGGTTTCGCGGTGGGGGAGGAATGTTTGGGGTTTCAGGGATGCGATTTTGGGGTTTGTGGCTACGATTTTTAAGATAATGGTGGTTGGTAATATCGGTGGTTGCATGGGGTTTCGAGGAGAGGGGAAAACGGCGACTCAAGGGGTGGGGGAGAAACGGCGGGTTGGGCTGTGGTGGTGGTGGAGGTTAGGGCGGATCGATGAGGGAAGGGGAAGCTGGGTGGTTTTTTTTTTTTTTGGACAATTCAAGACTTGACACGTGCCAAGTAACCTGATATAGTCCGGACTTTTGTTGACCGGTTAGGGATTGAAGAAAAAGAGGAACCCCCAAAATTCATCAAAGTTGGAATTATTATTTCTATTTTTTCCTTATTCATAAAAATTTACAAATTACTTGAATAACTTAATTTCATTGACTTTTCACATTTTATAATATTTTACAAATTGTTTAGGTTTTAATGTTATATTATTGAAATTTAGTTTTTTTTTTGTTTTTAAGATTTTTTTTATTCAACCAAACTTTTTGTATATTTTTTTTTTTTTAGGTTTTGATAAAAAAAAAAAAAAAAAAGAAGTTACCAATAGATTAATTTGGACGAATCTCATGAAATCGACATGGGAGCTCCAACCACTTGAGTTATCCCTCACTCTCATTGATTTGTGTTTTTAAATACTAATAAAGTATAAATTATAAGGAAAAATTGCTTTTCGAAGATCAAGCAAAGGTGGAATTATTTATTTCCATTCCCTCAAAAGTGTATTAAATTACTAGTAAAACAGTTTCCATTCAACAAAAATAATTTAAGTTCATTAAATATAAGGTAAGAGAGTATGGGACCTTAATCAATAGTAGTTTTTTTATATGTTACTTTAATGTTTTAAGTTTAATTGATTTGAATACAAGAGAAAAGAAAAGGTGATGGAATCTAAATTAATGTTGGGAGTGAACTTGTAATCCCATAGACAATTTATTGTATGGAGAAATTTTTGTAAAAATGCATCATAATTCAGGAATTGAAGTTATTTTCAATGATTTTACATGGAAATTGCTCTAAAAAACAGGTCTTATCTTGAATTATTGATATACATATTCTAGTATTCTACTAGTATGCAGCAGATTACTCTTGCCTGCTGAAATTGTCCAAAAAAAAATTAAAAAAATTGTAACTCCTGCATCAAGGTATAAGCATGAAGCAAGATAATTATTTCAGGAAAGCAAGAAGCAAAGAATAGTTTCTATCCAGATCATCAATATACATGAAGTGGTTAGATTTTCAGTGCTGGAGCCGCTGGAGCACCATGTATGGCTGTAAAGTTTGCAGCAAAAAAAAATTAATCGACTGCTGCATCAGTGGGAACATCAGCAATTGACTCCTCTGTGGCTCAGAGTGAAATAATTTCTGCTGCGTGAGGGTAATTGTTTGCCAGTAGTTGCACACACAGGAACTCCAGAGTGTTGCCGAGTTCTTAAAAATTGTAACAGATGAAATGCAAAACGAGCCTACAAAAAAAAAAAGTATTTTACTAAATTATGAATACTGTATAAAAGAACAAAGGTCTCAAGAAAATTGAAATAAAAAAATTATATCTGAAGAAAGTTTTGGGAGTTTAAAGATAGTTACTGATTTAGAACCTTTTATCTGATTGATGCAAATAGTATCAACAATTATTCATTGAGATCCAGCAAGCAAACACACTCGATATGTGGGGTGTGAGGGAACATGTCTACAGGTTGGATGCTACTTAATTTGTAGCATCCTTTTATTTTCTGCTCCACCTGCAAAGACAGCAAATATGTGAATCAGACGGCAGGAAATCAACCCCAGAAAACAGATTCCAATGATAGAAGATTAATCAAATACCGAGCCATGACACAGATAATCAAGGTCGCGAGCACATGTGGCAGGATTGCAGGAAACATAGACTATTCGAGGGGCTTTCAACTTTAACAGAAACTTGATCAGCTTCATGTGCATTCCAGGACGGTTTGGATCTGGAACATTGAAATATCATTTGAAAAATTAGAAACTAGCTACCTCATACAAAGATTACCTCCAACTGTTTACTTATAAACGTGAAACAAATGGCCAGTAATTGACATCAGGCAAAGACAATATATGCATATATATATCATTATATCCCAATAGTAACTCCCTCCATCCCAGTTTATTGTCAAAGTTGACAAAACACATACACTGAGGTAATAGAACCAATAATTTTCATTTTAGTGGAAGAGTGCCATAAATGCACAGGGTGACGGTAAATATCTTAGAAACATTCTAAAACAGGAATAGTGCCATAAATACACAGGGTGATGATGAAGAACTGGGACAGTCTACTGAAACATCCTAAAACCAGAAGCATCATAATCAACTTGAACAAGTTGAAATACATTTTCTTAGCCTCATAAATTAAGGGAAAAGACTAAAATGGAATAATTAATAAAGAAATGCAAAAACATAATTAGGAGAAACAGCGCACTGGTGGGAGCAAACTATGACATTGGAAACTTTACCTGATATCACTACATCAGGTCTAGGAAAATTCTTTCCAAAGTTTTCATCAATTTTATTAAGGTCTCCTTGGACAAATGTAGCATTGCAGATTCCATTCAGGTCAGCATTTCGGCGAGCATCTGCGATGGCTTGAGGAACTACTTCATAACCATATACATGTTTGGCCCTGAAATTATAAGACAAATAATGAGTATGGCTGCATAGTGTATAGTACCAACGTACCGTCTACAATAAAGTCAATGCTACGATGCCAAGATTACAAACCTTCTGGCAAGTGTGAGACCAATGGTGCCTGTTCCGCAAAACAGATCCAGCACAATTTCGGAGCCATCACCTCTGAGACCAGCAACATCCTCAATCAGTCCATAAAGAACCTCTGCCTGAAAAAGTATGAAAAGTTGGCATTTAGACCAGGAAATAATTAATAATATTACCAGCAAAATCAGAACTCAGAGGGACTCTACTTGTTAAAATCCAGTCATACAGAGACTATTTATGTCATTGTATAAAAAACTAAAGAAAGACTGTTAAGATGAACACATACCTGCTGTGTATTTGTCTGGAAGAATGAGTTGGCAGAAATCTGAAACGTCAGCCCTCTCAAAACTTCAGCAATAGTAGCTTTCCCATACAACACATGCTCCTTCTCCCCAACTGAAGTGCTCCCCACAGAGGTATTTATGTTGTTCACAATGCTGGCCTATTGATCATTAAAAGGGAACTTAATTATCACTATGATTACAAGCAAGTAAAACAGTGTGAAAGAATAGAAAGCTAGTACTTTCTCCTTCAAAGACAAAAGTGAACCTCAAATTATCACAAATATTCAATATAAGAAGTGAAAGAAGGGAATGCAAGAAATAAGAAGAGGAAATTTAATACCACACAAAAGAAAGAAGAATAATCAACTTTCAGAAATGAAGCCCTTGGCAATTGAAATTGCCATTCTTTGTCAAGAAACAACCTACCCCAAAAGCAATCCTAATTTTATTAGCTAACTTCTGCCTTCCCCAAAATATAAAGCCATGCTTACCACTCGTTCGTCTCTCAACCAAAAGGTTCATCTTTCACCAACAAAAGTTCTCTAAGTCTCATCAAATGATTGCACAACAAACTACCATTAAAAAAATTAATACATGTGCAGAGAACAGCATATCAACATTACTATTGTTAGGATAAATATTTGTGTATTTGACTTCCTTGAATAGGAACTATGGCCATAGTGCTACACAAATCTCCTCCAGGAAGTGCAGCATAGCTTGATCAACCTTAAAACTGTCAATACCACACAGACACAAATAAAATTTGTATTCCAGCATTTATATCTCCATTACTTCCTTCTGCAAAATGCCTTCACAGATACCACAACTCGACCTACAAGTAACTCAGTTTATGCAAATTTACCATATCAAGAGTCACAAAAAAAAATTGTATTCCAGCATTTGTATCTCCATACTTCCTTTTGCAAAATGCCTTTACAGATACCACAACTCAATCTACAAGTAACTCAGTTTATGCAAATCTACCATATCAAGAGTCAAAAAGTCTCTCCCTCCCTCCCTCCCTCCTCCCCCCCCCCCCCCCTCTCTCTCTCTCTCTCCCCCTCCCTCTCTCTCTCTCTCTCTCTCTCTCTCTCTCTCTCTCTCTCTCTCCCCCTCCCTCTCTCTCTCCCCCTCCCTCTCTCTCTCTCTCTCCCACACATACATATTTCACACAACTATTTTTTTGTATATACAAATGAGAATTTTAAGTCAAAGGTTTATAAGTTTGACAATAAAAGTGAAAATGGGCGCTATTTTATGGGTCACGGAGTATTAAATACAGATATGAACATATAATTCTACTTCCTAGCAGAATCTTGGAAGGATACAAAGGTAAAAACAAATGATCTTTCATCATCAACACAATAAACATGAGACTATGAGAGGTTTTATAGTCCCACATCTTCCTACAAGCATATACAATTTTTTTTAGGAGACATAAATGTTTTTACGAAGTGAGACCTAAAATATGGCTCACCACTCACATTACAAGAAAAGAGTTATGATTAAATTTCATAACATAATAATAATGTTTTGAACAATAACTATTACGGAGTAATATATAAATGTGACTAACCACTTCAGTGATGGCCGAAACTTTCTCAACTAGAGGCTCTAATAGCTCTGGCTTGTACGCAGAAGTCACAAAATTGACCATAATTTCAGGCTTACCACTTTGGACATCCCTGCAAAATGAAAGACCATCCATAGTAAGATTTAAAAATCAATTATCTAACGAACTCCAGCAAATTTGAGTCCTAGCAGAAGGATAACATTGATTGCTTTTCAATTGAAAGGCACATGTTAGAATGTCACTGACCTCCTAATTCCTATCTATGAAAGCAGCAATGACACAACTGAAAACATACATTTGACACTGCACCCATAAGCCTAGACTCAATTTTCTCACATAGTAGGCTAACTTTACAATCAACAATATTGACAGCAACTTTCCAGATTAAATTTTATCCAATACCTGCAAAAATCAGGACAGCCTTTGTCATCTCTGATATCCAGGTTCGTTTAAGTTCCAGAAAAGGTCAACATTCACGTAAGAATGACTTGTCTAAGACTTAGCAATTAAATTTTTGAGACTTAATAAATGCAATTTACATATGTATATTTATCATTTGGAAGCAAGAGAAATTGACTAAGTTGAAAGTATTCAAGGTCATTCGGATTTCAGATTCCAGAAATGGATGGAAATAGAAAGAAAATCAGACACAAAAAGTCATGGATCACCAAAGATCCCTTTATCCTCTTAAATTGACATGTCTCCATGGAAAATGTTTAGGTAAAGATCACAGCCTAAAGCAAATCAAGCTTCAACATCACTTTAAGCACTCACAGGCCAGAATTCATATTAGAAATAAGAAAATCCAGTTACCTGCCAGTTCTAATCACTAGATGCTTGAGAAACCCAGCATGGGTATGAACATTATAAGGAGAGAGGCCTAAGCTCTGATCTCTCCAGCAATCTTGAACTGCCAAGAGAACCTATTATCAGAAATTCAAATTAACTCTGAAATAGATCACAAACCAAACAACTCAATATCTAACATGATCATGGCATGAAAAGATGACATACAACCCTCAGCATAACATGAAAAGGATGTAAACAAGAATTGATCTTTGCATTAAGGGACTCCAGAAAGTAATGCTTGATATAAGTAGTAGTAGTAGATGTAAATATATAATTCTAATCCAGAAACAAAACTGCATGAAGAAAACTAGAAAAGAGCCAAGTGTTCATTATCTAGAGACCAAAAAAAATTTAACTTACTGCATCGGCAGGCTTGCTTTGTAACAGGCACTTGTTGATATTGAGTATCTTGTCAAAAAAGCCGGGGGCATGAAGTCCAAGAGCATAATCATTCCCACTACCTTGTTCTTCTTCCCAAAGTTCTTGAGGTATCCATCTTTGATTGCTAAATGAGAACTCCATCTGTCAAAGAGTAACAATATGCCAATATCCCATTAAGTTTGATATTAAGTACTGTAGACATTAAATTTCAGCATAATTAGATTACTAGAAACAATATAGAAGTGTCAAAGGAATAACTTCGACAAAAAAAAAAAAAAAAAAAAAAAAAAAAAAAAAGCAGAGGATTATAACTAGAATTCTAATGTATTAGAAGATATAAGCATGTAGCCAAACATATGATGTACATCAATACATATGACATGACCATCTAGCAAACTATTATCATCTGACATTGACTTCTCATCATTACCCAGTAAAAGTACTAAATGTACTATAATTACATCTAACTTTTTAGACATAAGTAAATTGCTGGTGATCTCTGACATAGATTCCACACATGCAGAAACAAAGGGACCGGCATTTATTTATTTATTTGTTTAATTAATGTCATACATTCTACTTGCATCTGTTTTCACCTTGTTTTTTCCTTGGGTGTTGGGTGGGTGGGGTGAGTTGAGCTGCCTCAACATATATCACAGTAAAGAGTTGAGGTTTTCTAACCTTGTTTCTGTAATAAAACTGGTTTGCACAAGGAATAATGGGCTTTGTGATGCTGAGAAAATCAGGTTGTGCATCAGAAAACTTCCCAACATGTAGCATTAATTCCCAAACTTGTTGCTCTTTATATTTTAGTTGGGCTTCATATGACAGACTCTGTGTCTTACAGCCTCCACAATATGAAGCATATTCACAAGGAGCATCCACAGCATCGTGGTGAGGAGATAATGTCTTCACCTTTGCCACCTAGAAACAATTCAAATAAACAAAAGAACTAAAAATAAGTCAATAAATGTCATCACAAAAGTACAAGGAATTTAATAGACTCAGACAAACTTCTTAAGTTCTCAACAATCAAACAGTACAGCATAGCAGCCCCAACGCAAGAGGCAGTGGATAGAACCAAATCAATTATCCTTTCCTAGGAAATTGGTAAACTCACACAAAATGTTGGAACTCAGAACAAATGCATACAAATTAAGGGCTGTCAACAGAATCTAAAATAACTAGGATGAAATCGCCTTAAAACCGGGTATTCTTAGCTAGTTCCTCTGATTAGCTAGAGAGAAAATAAAATATAAAAATTCAGATTAATTTGGGGATTTAGGAACAACATGATTGAATTAATTAATTGGTTATCACCTAATATAAATTACCAGATTTTGGGAGGTTGCTCTCTCCCAAGGAGTTATTACAGATTACTTTTCCCAAAGAGTATTACAATCAGCATCCTCCGCTATCTATTGCAGCAGCCTTCCCTACTATTGCTCACCACTTCAACGTCCTAACGAACTCAATACTCAATACTGATTTCACTTGCCACCTTTAGTACTATTTCAGTAACAAACTGCTAAAATAATGAAATGGAAACACAATTAAGCATTTCTAATCAGATTTCCTTTATACTAATATTTCTTGTCAAGCAAATGTTGACAGCCCTAAACAGGATATCAAAGCCAAGCAGACATGTTGATAGTCCAAGAACAAATTTAGATAAATGGACATAAACGATCTTCAGAACATAGCACAATAGCACATTATTGCATACAGGGTAACACCCCAATATCCATTATCCAACTCTTGTACAGTAAACTTTGATCAACCTTTCTTCATTATTAATGAAAAGAAAGAAAGGTTCCCACAAAAAAAATGTAAAGAAAGAAAGGAAAACTGTATCACATAAATAACATCACTCGAATGCCCAACACGAAAATCCCACCTAAGCTACTTCACAATTGCAGGAGACATTTCCAATGATCGCCTTGATTGAAGAGGGGACAGAAACTCACATCCATCTAACCTACTTCAAATTCAAACCTGGCTAAAAGTTAAAAACTCTAAAAACAACTCACCTATTTCACCAAATATATTCCAAATTCATTTGCACAAACACAAAGTTGAGGCTGATATAAAATGTAAGAAGACATAAAACCCAACTTCATAAGAGTTCACACTTATGTTCCTATCATAGTAAGTTGAAAGGAACCCATTAGACCGTCTAATACAAGAATTTATCGACAACTTGTCTTTCATCCATTGCTTCAAATAATTATAACAAATAAAACACAATATTTCATACCAATTCCAATCAAATAAACCAATTGTTCCAACATTGTAACATAATCAAATTCCTACCAAAAATATAAATATAAAGTAGCATTATAATTGCATAAACCTCAGCATAATTATAACAAGTAAAACACAAAATTCCATATCAATTCCAATCAAATAAACCAATTGTTCCAACATTATAACACAATTTAATTCCAACCAAAAAAAATGAAAAAGTAGCATTAGAATTCCATATACCTCAGCATAACTACCCTTTTTACGGGTAACCCGACCAAGAAAGCGTTCACCAGGAAGAGCTCGATCACACATAAGAACAAACCCAGTTTCAGGAACTTTACAAACCCCTTTTGCTTTAAACGCCAATGTCTCACAAACTAACTCAAGGGTTTGCCCTCTTTTGGGGTAAAACGATGCGTTTTTGTTGCTGGGTTTTGGAGGGGAGTTTGATGGGGTTGAAGGGTGTTGCTCGGAATTTTCTTCTTCTTCGGCAGTAGAGAGTGAAGCGGCGGAAATGGCGGAGGAGAGAGAAAATGGAGTTGGGGAGAAATGGCGGAGAGTGAGCAGCCATGGACGTGTTCGCGGGTTTATGGTTCGGAGAGTATGAGTTGTGGGTATGGTTATGGCTGCCATTGTTGAGCTTGGAAGTGTGTTGAGCTTTGTGCTTCAATTTTGGAACAAGATATGCTTCGTATTTTTGAGTTTGTAGTTTAGTTTGAAAGGGGCAGTACTACGTCGTTTTAAAGGTGAAATTCAATTTCTTTTTGACAAAACAGTCTTTAACTACTCTCTCAATTTTTGAACGGGATAATTTGTCAATTACGGAGTACTACCTAGGCTAATACGGCTTTTGATTGCCCATCAGCCTAGGTCATGGTGGTTTTGACCACCGAATAGTTTGGCCGTTGTGGTTCTTCAACAATTCTTTAGAAATTTAATAAGTCGATGATCCACCTCGTTTAATGTTGACACCCCACTTCAGGTTCTTCGTTATCCGTCATTTGGCAATGTTGATGGTGGTTGTCGTTATTGGTGGTGGTGACCGACAATAGTGGAACTAGTGATTGGTGTGGAGGGGGTAGGGTGAAGTGGGAGAGAAAACATGAGTAAGGTAAAAGTGTCCATTCTAGACCTGATCAAGTTGAGCTCGGCCCGCTGGCTTGACCCGACCCAACTCGCTTTTGGCGAAATTTTAAGATGCACCATGGTGCACCTAGAGTCTATACTTTTGAACATTTAGTAAAAAAAACTGAACAATTGCAAATTTTGAACATGCAGTAAAAACATCTGAACATCGCAAATTTTGAACATGTAGTTAAAAAATCTGAACTATCGCAATGCATTACACCTATACTTTTGAACATTTAGTATAAAAAAATCTGAACAATCGTGAATTTTGAACATTTAGTAAAAAAAAAATTTGAACATTGAAAATTTTGAACATTTAATAAAAAAAACTTGAACAATCGCAATGCACCACGCAAATACTTTTGAATATTTAGTAAAAAAAATATGAACAATAACAAATTTTGAACATTTAGTAAAAAAAATCCGGACAATCGCAAATTTTGAATTATTACGAGTCAGACAAATTTTGAAAGAAGTTTGTCTGACTCGTAATAATTCAATAGTTTTATAATATAAACTGAACATTTATTTGTATACAAAATGAACATTTCTTTATAAAATATGAATATAAAAATTGCATGTTTATGTTCAGTTTTTGTGACGTGTTCATATTTTTTTACTAAATGTTCATATTTTTTGTAAAATGTTCAAATTTTTTTACTAAATGTTCAAAAGTATAGATGTGGTGCACTTATTTCTAGGCGCACAATGGTGCACATAACTCTTAATTGCGCTTTTGGGCGGGCTTTGTGCAGTTTTTTCGGTCCAAAATCGGGTCGGGCCCAACCCAGCGTGATTTTTTAAAAATTTTGGGCGGGCTTGTGAAACCGATTTTATGCAATTTTAGTTGACTTTTTGGGCCGGCTCAAAAAGCCTATAAGGCCCGGCTAATTGGGCGGGTTTGAGCACATATTTTCCGACCCAAAATTTGGCCCGACCCTTTAAATGGACAGACTTTTAGACTTTGGCTCGGTCTGGCCCTGCCTGCCGTTTGATCATCTCTAGTCCATTTATACAATAGGTCCATTTTTTTTTATTAAATACGATCGATTTTGATTTTTTTTTTTTAGACAAATACGATCGATTTTGATAAACACAAGTACTATGTAGTAATTTTCTTATAAAATAATTGAGAAAAATCGTGTCACCCAACTCTTAAAATTCAAATTTAACAAAAAAGTAACCAAACGAAAAGTACTTTAATTGTTTTTTTTTTATTTTAATTTCAAAAATGTACTTACAAATGTAAAGATAACACTTGGCAAAGTATAATTCTACCAAAGTGCCATACACATGCTGTCAAGTGTCAACATTCTCCTATCTCTTCCCAATCTTCCGGACAATTCTTTTCTCTTCACTATTCTCAAACCCCTTTTCCTGTCTTCAATTCAATAATTTTTTCAGTTTCAAATAAACGTACAATTTACTTTCAAAACTGATGTAATTTGTGTGATTTATAACAATAATAATCATATTTAATTACCAAAACTGTTTTTTAAACGTTTTGTTAATCTCTTTGTTGTTTTCCTTGAAATACTATACCTCTCTTATTACCTTACCAACTTATAATCACACATGGTATGATCACAACAATATCCTTCTTTTTCTCATCTTGTTATACATTCAATTTTGTCGATTTCGAACTCGTAATTTGATTTGATTGGATTATATTATTAGGAAGATTGTTCCTTTTGGTGGTGGGTTTGTTATGTTAGTGTCATTCATATTGTTGTACAATTATAGTTGAGGATCACCCATTTTTAGGTGATCCTATTTCGTGTCGTGTTCGTGTTTTGTTAAGGCTCTTATGGATCAAAGGACGGTTTTGATCAATCTGATTGCACCAACTAGTCTATATTCATAAACCCGGATGCCAAAATCCCAAATTTTTTCCCATTTGTATTGAGGTGAAGATCCAATTATAGGAAAGAGCTTGTTCTGATTAAAATGCTAAGGATAATGAACGGCGAAAATGGAAAAGACGCCGTAAACTGTGCTAGAACAGCCCCAAACAAATCATGGTCATTCAAGATCTTGTACTTTATCTTGATATTCTTTGTTCTTGGTCTTGGAGTTTGCATATTGAGTATGAATATGATCAGGTATCTTGGGTTGCGAAACATGGTGTTGAGTGAATCGTCGAGGTTAGAACCTTGCGACGATGTTACAAATACTCTAGAATGCTGGACTAAACCGCCTTCTAATCTTATGCATAATATGAATGATACTGAGTTATTTTGGAGAGCTACATTTGCTCCTCGAATTCAAAAGTATCCTTACAAGAGGGTTCCGAAGGTAGCATTCATGTTTCTGACAAGGGGACCTTTGCCGCTTTCACCTCTTTGGGAGAGGTTTTTTAGAGGCAATGAGGGACTTTATTCCATCTATATTCATTCACTGCCTGGCTATAGAGCAAATTACTCCCGTTCTTCGGTTTTTTATGGCAGACAGATTCCTAGCCAGGTATGAATTCCTGCCTACAATACTTTCTCTGAGTTTGTTAGTCCTGTACTCCTGTTTATTAATGTGGCATCAATGTTGATTGTTTTAGATGCTTTTGATATCGTGTTATAGTATCGTTGTTCTGATTATCTGAAGGCAACAGCTTAGTTTGTTCTGTTTATCTGAAGGCATTAATTTACTTGATTCAGCTCACAGGCTGAGATTAATGTTAGTTGATTGTCTGTCATACTTGTAAAGCTAACTTGTAATTTACATTTTGATTACATTAGACAATGACTTTAAAGAGGGGACAAAAACAGCTTAAATAGCTTTTTGAATCAAAGATGCTTGTAATGTTCAGGATAATCTATTTCTATGCTAGGCTACTTTCATTGAAGGGTCATGTGTTTCGTTATATCATGATTCTGCCTGTACCTGAGAACCTCTCAAAAAGTCGAAAGCAGAAATTCTGCAGTCAATATAGCTAATGTGAAAGATTGTTCCTAGACAAGAAGAATGATTTGTCTAACAGAAACTTAGTATTAAGTTGGAATGTGATAGTTTCCAGCTTTGGCACTTCAGATTTGGGAATGGCTTCAGAATCTGTAGGACAGTCAGTTTCAATGGAGGTTAAGTTCAGTACTTTTTAGGATCTACCGAACTAGTCCTCTGTCCAAATTGATGTACGACCTTATTTAGGATGTCCGGAAAAAAGCTGTCGTTTTTACTAGAATAGCAAAAGGTTTATGATTGAATATCCTAATGTTACTACTTTAACTTAAAGCATAAAAAAAACACTTCATGATACATTCTTAGTTATCAGAGGTTGAGATAATGCGACAACTATTTCATACAAAGAGAGTATACTGTTAAAAGTGCTCTGACACTGAGCAATATCTACCAGCACCAGGCAAACTTGATTGGAGTGAACAAATATATGGGATGTTTTAGGCAAGGATTAGTATGTTCACTTTGTTGTAGCTTACATTTACCCCAGACTAATCACTGTCCTCAACTCGTCAACCAAATTTTATGGCACTGAACTCATCAAGATCAATTCGACACTTAGTAATGCAGAATTCGTACAGGGAAAAAAAATTAGAGCTGCATCTTTGAAATAATAGAAATCAAACCCCTGTTCTGTTATTACTTTCAGCTCATTTAGGACAGTGATACAGATTGACGGATGTTACTAGAAGTGCATGCTGTGAAAAGAAATTCATGAACAAGTTTTTCAAGCATTTTTCTCATAGAAGTGTTCTGATTATTGTTTTTTCAGGTAACAGAATGGGGGAAGATGAGCATGTGTGATGCTGAGAGGAGACTTTTGGCAAATGCGTTGCTTGATCTGTCCAACGAATACTTTGTTCTGCTTTCAGAGGCGTGCATTGCTACCCGTAACTTCACCATTGTGTATCGTTACATTTCAAAATCTCGTTACAGCTTTATAGGCTCCTATGATGAACATGGACCCTATGGAAGGGGGCGATATGACAAGCAAATGGAACCTGAGGTCACCCTCGAGCAATGGAGAAAAGGTTCCCAATGGTTTGAGGTTAACCGTGAACTTGCTCTCCGGATTGTAGAGGACAAAGTTTACTATCCGAAGTTCAAGGAATTCTGCAAGCCGGCTTGTTATGTGGATGAGCACTACTTCCCCACCATGCTAACGATCCTAGTTCCTCATTTGCTAGCAAACCGAAGCCTTACATACACAGATTGGTCGAGGGGCGGGCCCCACCCAGCTACATACGGCAAGAAGGATGTTTCAAAGGAGTTCTTTGACAAGATATTAGGAAGGCGAATGTGCTTCTACAACCATCCCCTGGTCTTTCTATGCCAGCTTTTTGCACGAAAGTTTGCACCCAGTGCTTTAAAACCCCTCTTGAGTTTGTCATCTGAAGTTTTTGGATACTGAATTAGGGAATAGACTGCTGGTACCTAGATAATGTTACAGTAACATACTTCTGGACCAATTGTGTTTTGTTACTCCTGTGGATACAAGCTTACCCTTTTTCGGGGAAAAGTGAATATGTAGCAAAACTCTAGATTACACTCTTCAACTGGATGGTTACATACTTACATGTAAGTTTAAACATTTGATGCCTATATATAGAAAAGCCTACATACACTACATCATGAAGGTTTTATTTGTTCTAAAGCTTAATGTGACTGTTAGGGTACAAGTCATAACTTGCCAATCGTTCTTTTCCTGAACTGGATATATAACAATTAGATAAATGCTGAGCTAAATTTTATTTAAAAGCTGAATTTACTGCAGAATAAGCACCCGCATTGGACCACATTTCATGTGCGTCTCAAAATGGATTACAATTCATCATGACGAGTTCTATCATGTTCGAGGTTTTTTGTCCCCTTTTCGAGAAGGTATCTCACAGCCAGTGAGGCGTGAAGAGATGCACCATAAGGAAGCACATTTTCATTAAGAACAAACAATGGGTTATGCTCTGAGCCTGTTCTGCCTAGCGTCTCATTTTGCAGACCAACAAAGAACAAAAGTCCCGGGATTACTTCTTGATAATGTGCAAAATCCTCGGATCCAGTTAGGGGCTTGGCTTCTTTCACATTATTTGAGCCAATCATATCTGTTGCAACGCTGCTGAAGAGCTTATGCAGGTTTTCATCATTAATGGTCGGCGGGTATGTGACTCCAGCATCAAAGAAATCAATAGCTGCAGTGCACCTTTGTACAGCAGCTTGGCTTGTTATAACCTGTAATGTAACGCAAATATTAAATGGGGATGATAGCGGATATTAATTACCATGCATCGGACAATCAGAAAAGCACCGTGCTTAAATAGTGCAATCTACAAATAGATCTTCAATCCTTTCGCGGACTTAAAGAAATACTTGGAATGGTGCCCAACAGCTGATGGCATTAACACAAAAGTCCCAAAATAAAAACAAAACAAAACAAAACACAGCCAGACACAGGATTTAAAGACCGTTTGTATAGTCAACACTAGAAAAGTTTCCAGAGATGACAAAAAGTATTATTATTATCTACGCAGAAATCAGCATTCACTAACTAAAATTGTATTTCATGAAAGCAAGAATATCAGTACCTGGATACAGTATGTATTAACTAATGTAATAGAATATCATCTAGAGAAGTTCAAGAATTAGGACAGTGTCATGTTATGTTTATAATATTAACTATGAAGTATTACTTACTATTACCCTCAAGGTCTGTCTTAGCCATATGAGCACACAAAAACAATATTAAAATAAATAAATAAAAAGCTTGTAATGTTATTGTTTAGTTCACTATTATCTTCTGAACACCTTATATGAACATAAAGGTGCTCGTTCTCAATGATGAAAATGTAGGTCAAAACAGAAAGACGATCCCAAAGAAGTTATTATTATCACCATTCACCACAGAAAGGCCAATAGAGAATTATACCTCTCCAATTCTTTGTTTAAGACGTGTAAGGCTTTCCCTTAACAAGGCTCTGAATGTACCACCAATAGTGACAGAATCCGGTATTACATTGAATGCAGCGCCTCCTTGGAACTTCCCTACTGTAACAACCTGCACAAGAAAACCTAATCTTCAAAAATATATGGGAAGAATATTACAGTAGAAGATGATATGCCTCCATAGTGAGTATGAGAGCAGAAGAAACAGACAGAATAACTTTCAGTTAGAATATCAAAGGAAGACCTCATTTCAATAGCTGATTAACTTTAGACACTAAAATAATCCTATAATATATTTTTAATAAAATAGAAAAGGGAAGAATATTTGATATTCTGGTGCTCCTAGTTGAGGGCTAGAGGACAGTAAATTATTATTGTCTGAACCACTATCAATATATGCTAACAAATTATGCCTTCTAATCTCAATATTCCCACACAAGTTGGTTAGACTGAAAAAGATATAAAAATTTGGCAAATGAGTATATTCTCAAATGCTATCTGAAATTCATAGATCACTATCCTAATGGGAAAAGTTATAATTTAAGAAGCAAATACAGGCGGTTACCCTGACAACAAAGCCCAATCAAACAATCAAAACTAAGTGGTAGTTAAGAAACCAGATTAAATCGAGGGGATCAGTTTCACGAGAAACATCATTGACGAAGCAAATACAGGCGGTTACCCTGATAACAAAGCCTAATTTAACAATTGAAACTAAGTGCTAGTTAAGAAAACAAATTACTTGAGAATCGAGGGGATCAGCTTCACGAGAAACAATATGCTGTAAGCTGACAATGACATTCGAAGCTGCCAATATGGGATCTACTGTGTGATGAGGAATAGCAGCATGACCACCTTTTCCAGTAATTACAGCTTGAAAGAATCCACTTCCGGCCAAGAGTGGACCAGGCCTGGAGGAAACTTGACCAACAGGTAAGCCAGAATTAACATGCAAAGCAAATATGGCTTCAACATTCTCCACTGCTCCAGCCTCGATCATTCTCTGGGCGCCGCCATATCCTTCCTCACCTGGTTGGAAAACCAAAACAACTGTTCCCTACAGTTTTATGAAAGGGAGCAAAAGGCATAAGACTTCAGGGAACTAATAAGTATTAAGATTTAAGAAGACTGCTCTTATTCTTATATTGAAAATGTCATCTTGAAAACATGTAATTGCACACCAGTAATAAAATATCATTTAATTACAGTGCTATGTCATTTGATTGCACTGGTCAAAGTAGGTTTGCCAATTTTCTGCCCCAACTTTATACAGCATACTCAAGAAAGCCTACAAGCAGTACATTCAACGCTTTTACAGTCAATTTCGAACAGATGATAGCGAAAGCACCTTTTCACAAGAAGATTCTCAAAAGTTAACTGTCCAAACAACCGGAAATGATACCAAACTATAGTCAAGTAAAGTCAACTCCTCATGCCTATCTAACTGCTTATAGTCAACTTAACAACATGATAGTTTGGTCAACTTGGATTTTATAATTGGTTAATATGTCATCCATTCCTAACAATGATTTAACTAAAGGACAGAACAGCTATATGTTCACAAATGTTACATGCTATTTTCGGTGGAAGTGCTTTTAGAGCTTAGAAGGAATCCTTCACTGCAAAGAAAAAAGAAAGATTCTACTATAAATGCTTCAGTTTACTTTGGGAGCTCTGCATTGCACTGCCCCTGAAGAGCCATTGAAACGCTTCAACTTGGCCACACAATTAGGCCACATAATAGAGAAAAATATATCTCAGATTGAGCATCAACACATTTATAGCTACATAATTCCACTATTTACAGCATCAAGTCGATAAATCCGCATAAAATGAAGCTACTCAATGAGGACGGACAAAACCTCGAATCACGAAAGCAAATTCAGCAGAAGCAAACCTGTAACTTGTGTCGATTCTCTTGGAGGATCCTTGCAGCACCAAGCAACATGGCAACATGTGCATCATGCCCACATGCATGCATTTTTCCAGGAACTTGACTCTTGTGTTCCCATTCCACCATTTCCTGCAATAAGCATGAGCATAGTAAATTCAACAATTGATGAGTATGATGACTACTTTCAATCTCATCTCCCCAAAAATCATCAAACCACATACAAGTATATATTATAAACTAAAATGCAAATCACATTTTATTATTCAACCATTAAAAACACCACTTTCATTGTTTCAAGAGCCACAAGAGCAATGATGTGGACCGGATTAGATCTCGGGTAGAGGTCACCCACTCACGACTTTACCAACTAAGCTAGCGGAGATTCATCAATAAAACATTTTAAATAAAATTCATTAATAATTTATTATTCAACACCCATTTCCTATAACCATTACTAATAAACAATGAGCATTATAAAATATAAATTAATTTCACAAAATTTCAATCAAAAATAAACAATCAAACAGTACCTCAATAGGAAGAGCATCCATATCAGCCCTCAAAGCCACAAATGGAGGTTCCCCAGTTCCAATAAACCCAAGAACACCAGTAACAGCAACTGGGTACTTATAATTTATCCCTAATTTATCCAATTCCTCTCTAATAACCCGACTAGTCTCAAATTCCTCAAACCCCAATTCAGGATTTTCATGCAATTTCCTCCTAATACCCACCATCCAATCAAAAACCTCAGATTTCTGGGTTTGATTAAGGAAAAATTTTGGGATCTCTTCAAGCTCATTTGAGGATAAAATTGACTCAGATTGTATGAAATTTACAAGAAAACAGTGAAGAATGAAGATTGCAAAAACCCATTTGGAAAAACCCATGATTTTGGTTTGGTTTTTTTTTTTCTGCAATATGTTTAATGTTTGATCAAATAAATTTCTGTACTGTATATAACAAAAGAAAGATTAAATTTTGTTTCTTAAGGTGGAATAGGGGACCAGATTCTATGGAGTTGGCGCACTTTAAACAGTAATTAAGAGAAGAATTATAGGCTGAAATTAATAATGGTAGAAAAGTTGATGAGGGATGTTTGCTGGAGTTGATTAAATTATGTAGAAGTGGGTCACAGGAGTGGTTTTTTTTGTGAGTTGTGACTCAAATTTCTAATAGAATCTTCACTATAATTTGAGTTGAATTGTGGCATTATTATCATGTGCTTGAATTATTTAATGTAAGTTGTTGAGATATTTTCAAAAACTCCTTTCCCTATAAAATAATTGAAAAAAAAAAAAACACCCTTTTAAAAGCACCATTTTACAAAAGAAAACCTTTTATAAGCTTTGTTGTAAAAGAAAACCCGAACTTAAAATTTTTTTTTGTTTAAAACAACCTAGTCCCACTAATTCACTTAATTAACCACTAATTTCTTCTAATCAACCTCTAATTCTCATTTTACTACATAATAATTAAATTAATTTATAGATTAAAACAATAAAAAAAAAAAAAAAAATCGATACACCACCCCCACCACCAGCCAGCCAACCCTCCCTCTCCCTTTCCCCTTCCCTCGGCAGCAGCCCCCTCCCCCAACCGAGCCGCCGCCTTGCACCCCTACCGCCGGCAACCCACCTCCCTTTCCCCCTCACACCCTCATTTCTTCTTCATCAATTTCCTCCAAAAATTTCTAATTTCATCTTTCTCTCTCCTAGCTCAATCGTGATTAGCTATGACTTCTCCCTCTCAATTTCCCTAAATTATCTCACAAAAACCCTAATTTATCAATTGAAGACTTTAATTTCACCTCGAATTTCTCTCTCCTCCTTCCACTCCCACGCCCGCCATGATTATTTTACTCGACCTGCAATTGTGCAAACTTTGATTATTGTTCTCGACCTTCTTTGGAACACAATGTTGTATTTTGAGAATTCGTGGTCGGATCGAGTTGATATGATGTTTCTGGGGTGTGGGTGTTTTCATGGTGGGCTGGCAATGGGAGTAAGACGGTTTTCTTGGTGGTGGTTGACGACGGGATTAGGCTAGCTGGTGGTAGGTTGTGGCTAGGGTGGTTTTTGTGGTTGGCTTATTGGATGGGGGCAACGATTCTGGTGGCTTAATCGGTGGTGGAGGCTACTGGCAGGGGAGGGGGAAAGAGAGTGGGTGGCTGGCTTGGTGGTGGGGATGGTGGTTTTTGGTTTTTTTGATCTTTTTTATTTATAAACTAATGTTATTATTAAATAGAGTTAAAGGATAATTAGAAGTAATTAGTAGTTAATTAGGTGAATTGGAGGCACCAGGTTGTCTTCAACAAAAATTAGGTGTGTTTGGATTTTCTTTTACAACAAATCTTTTAAAATGTTTTCTTTTGCAAAATGGTGCTTTTAAAAGGTTTTTTTTTTATTTTTTTTATTTTTTTTATTTTTTACAAATTTGCCTTTTTTTTTTTTACTACTCCCTATGTAAAATAAATGACATAATTAACATTGCAAATATACATATACTCATGCACTAGTTTGACTTTATTTTAGTTAAATATTAATGAAAATTATTTTTTAAATTATATTATGAAATTTTATGTTGATACCTATCTAACATATTTTATGATAAACTATATGTTTTTATTATGTTAGTAAAAAAATATGGTCAAAGCTAATGTATGAATAGTGGAAAAAAAATCCAACGTCTCATGTATTTTGGGACAAAGAGAGTAATACCTTCATTTCATAATAATCGCAACATATTTCTTAAAAGTCTATTTCATAATAATTACAACATTTTTTTATTTGATAATGACTCACTTTTATTTCATTATTCTCTATCCAACTAATCCACCAGCCCTACTACTTGGGCCTTGTACTTTAGAGTTGCTCTGCTGAAATCTGTTATGCTATGCTCTACTTAGTATATAACACTCGTGCTTTAGATGGGCCAAAAGTCTCGTTATTACGAGAGAGAGAGAGAGAGAGAGAGAGAGAGAACCAAGGCTAAAATAAGAACTAGGAATTAATCTAGACCCTTAGATCATGTTAATCGAATGGCTCACATGCTTCCCGTATCATTAATGGCATTTTGTAATATTTTAACTTGATAAAGTAGTTTCCAATTTCATCTCTCAAAAGTAAATGAAAATTTAGTAAAAGTAAGTGAAATCAGTCTTAAAGTAAATGAAATTGCCTTAAAAGTTAAAAAAAAACTGGAAAAAAGTTTGAAAACAGCGAAATTACGAGAATGTCATTAATGAGAGCGAGTGCAATGTGAGCCATTAGATGAAGTGCGATCAATGGCTGAGAGTAGTTCCTAATTCCTATTATTCATCTTGGTTTTCACATGATCTCAATTATATATATATATATATATATATATATATATATATATATATATATATATATATATATATATATATATAGTTGAAAATTAGTAAAATAAAGGAATTCACAAATTGTGAGTTAAGAAATTTTTAATAGCTAAAATATATGTCAAATCTTTTTTTATTTTAAGTAATTATATCGTATAAAATTAGAGTATTGTTTTTGTAAATAAATTTTGTTTCTTTAGTTAAATTTTATTCAAAAAAAAAAAAACTAAGGACACACCAGCAAATGACACGTGTCATTGCTGGTGTGTCTTTTAGTATATAGTTATTAAATATAGTTATTAATAATTTTGAATAATAACAACACGTCAACACTAATCAAAAATCCTAATTAACAAATCAGAAATATCATTTTTTCATCATCATCATCAATTTTTGGCAACAATTTGAAGTCATACTGTATTCAATAAGAACGTAATAAGAGTAATAAAAAATCAATAATAATGAAATAAAAATCGATGAATACTACCATATTGAATTGGATTGAAATTCTAAAGTGGAAGAGTGATTTGATCTTCAATATCTTAATCAATGGCTATAGTTAAGGCTAATAAAAAAAGCAAAATAACTATTAAGGCCTATTAATTAAAGTACGGAACACAAATCGAATTTAATAAAATAACAAAATTGCCAGGAAATTAGTTTAAATACCCTCATCAATGGCCTTAATCATTCTTCAAATTTCAATTATTCGATTACACAATATTCGATTGGATCAAATGAATAAGGACATCGATGAGAGTATTGAAGATAAGGCAATTCAAAATTCAAAATTGATGAACCCTAATTAGGGATTTGAGATTTTAGAGATTGGTGAATCATAATGAGATGGGCACTGTAGACACCCATTTGTGTCTCCCCAAAACCAAACCCAGTGATGAGTACCTTTCACGTCGAATCATAATCGAATGAAACGAAAGTGTGGAAAAGTCTAGTGTTGCGGAAAGTTTTAATTTCTTTTCTCTTCTCTCTGTTTTTGAAAACTTTATTTTAAGAAAACAGCCAATCCAGTTTGGTTGGTCCATGATATGGGTCCAATAGTAGTGTAGTTGGATGGGGCTTGCAAAGACCTTTCCAACGATATATTATAAGCCCAATTCCGATGAATATTGAGGAAGTTATGGCCAATTTACTAAACTGGGCCCGGTTTGAGCTTTATGTGCAGCCCAATGATCTAGGGGAGGGCCTAATATGATTTATCATTCCTAATGCAATTAGGAATGGTTTTAGTCTTCTAGATTCTTCTAGAAGGTTCTTTTCATTCCTAATTCAATTAGCATTGATAAATTGACTTTTGTTGACTTTTCAGAGTTTTGATCAAAATCAAATAGCATTTTCGAAGAAATTATATTATTTTATCCTCCAGTACGGTAAACTTATCGGATTTTCGAAAACACGTTAAAATCAAGCTTGGCGTCCAACCCCAGACCTTGGCGCCTGGAACCAGGCCTGGCGCCTGGCGCTAGTGCTGGTGCCTGGCGCCAGCTAGCCAGGGTTGGCGCCAGCTTTGTTTCCTGAGTGTCAGACTCTATTTTGTTTAATTTATCTTTTTGGCTGATTTTCTCTATAAATATCGTATTAAAAACTCCGTTTTCATTCACCTACAATCAGTTTTCATTCGCAATCATTAATTCTCTAATTCTCTCTTAATTCATTCATCTTTCTCTTTTTCTAAATTTGTTTTCACATACAAAATTCTGCATTCGCAAGATCTAGAAATACCTAGCCATATTCGAAGTTGCATTCGCCCTAGACGTGAAAAGTTTTAATTTCTGAGGGTTTGGTCCCAAATCTCTCTTTCAATTATTTAATTTAATTGTTTTGATTATTATTTTCCTTGAAGTTACTAACGTGTGTATTTTGTTATTAGAAAAAGGTACGAGGCATCAAAGTAAGTACTTTAATTGATTAATTGATATTATGATGTAGAAATCATGTTTATATTGTTATTATGATATTCCTAGTATCATGTCTAGGGTAATTTTAATATTAAATATGATTGTTACGATGCTTCCTATGTTCTTCCTAATATTTATGATTGTTAGTATCATGTTAGGGTTAAAGATTTGATTTTTATTGCTTAGTGACATGCTAGGGTTTGTTATTAATCTTGTTAGTATCATGCCTAGGATCTTGCTATGTTTATTATGCTTTAATATTAACATGAACATGATTATTATTGTAATTGTTATAATTTATGATGATTATGATTATTATTATTATTATTTTGATGATGATTATTTTATTTATGATGATATTATTATTATAATTATTATTCATGATTATTGATTATTATTATGTTGCTTGATGATATTTATTATTTATTGCTTGATCACACCTTTATGCATGTTTAAAGGGAATTTGTACTTGTAATCATGCTTAATAAGATAATTAATAATCTTGTTAGGGTTAATTTGATTATAATTTCAAGTGATCGCCAATAATAGCTTATTTGTGCATTAATATTCAACCAACATAGATTAAACAGGTTTAGGGTAATCCTATTGATTGCATGTTAATTAGAAAGCGCACATGAATACGATCAGAATAAAGTAGAGGCCTATTATTAGGGCAGGTTCAATCTCTTTTAGGTTGGATTTGTACCTTCATCCCCGAACCCTTATTTGGTTCATGACCTTATGGAGTTGACAATCTCTTGGATCGTTAAGGGGTGTAACCTTCACCTCGTGAACGGTTTACAAGTTCCTTAAAAAACTTGTTGGCGACTCTTTTGCTCTATCTTCTTCCCTTTTGGACGCCACCGTACTTTAGTGTATGATCATAGTGGGGTTCAAGCTAGTGGGATTTTAAAGCTTGAAATTATTCCCTACAGTTTTTTGGCGACTCCACTGGGGAGGATTTCTATTTTAAATCCTGAATTTGTTTCGGCAATGATTTGGAATGAGTGGATGAGACTCGAAACGTTCTAAGTATTTCATGTGCGTAATTTTGATTAACATTATTGTCATATGCATAAAAAAGATCTCATTGGAAAGACCATCCGTAATGAGTTAAAAACATAGGATTTTACACGTAGGAAATTTGAGAAACGTCTTTCACAACTAGGACTGAAATAACACCGCGCGAAACTGGAAAATTTTATCGAGCACAGAAAGCTGCTGAGGCATGTGGGAAGTAGCGTCAGGGGCCAGAGCTTGGCGCCAGACTTTTTGCCGTAGCGCCAGACGCCAGCATTGGCGCCAGGCGCTACAGTTAAAATCTGGCGCCAGTCTCTGATTGCTGGCGCCAATTTCCCCCAATACCGAGCCAGAAATATGCGTTCTAATTTCGACCGGTTTTTCGTATTGTTTGCTCGATCCTACTTCCTGATTGAATTTTTTCTCACTTTTCTGAAACCCATATGTGTTCTACATATGGACATAACCCTCTGGGAATTCATGCTCCATCTACCCGATTGAACGCTCCGTGCAACAAAGGGTACATCCGAGATTGTTGAATTCACCAAACCATGGAAGCGAGTTTTTTCTAAAACTCGCGGTGTCCCATCCACTCGCGCCAACCCTTCACGGTTAGGCTTCCGAGCGGTGCATCCGGACAATTAACCATGGACCCTCTTTGACTAAACCATATCCCGAACTTTAGAGAACTAGAGCCATGGTTAGGTTGCGAACGCATTGCATCATATTGTGCCTACTTGACTAATTGTGCATTATTTGTTGTGCATATATATTCTATGTTTCTCTTAACCGTTTGTTGACTTGTGTTGAGATTAAATAAATTAATGACTTAAAGAACTTTGCCTAATTAATTAATTAATTAATTATTTAATTTGAGTCAATAAAGTCTATTTTTTCTTTAATCGGAATTGGCCTAGTACGACTTTAGGCATACCCTAGTTGACTAATAACACCGAAAACAGTCCCAGACCGAAGCTCCACTATTGGCGCCAAGGTCTGAGCTGTAGCGCCACACGATGGAGTGTAGCGCCTGACGACAGCTATGTTGTCTGGCGCCAAGCTCCACAGTGTGATGTCAGTCCTATCGCTTGGCCGACAGTTCGGATTATTTGTCGAGTCATCACCTAGGGTCTAATTAATCAGTTTTCTAATTAATTCGGTTAATTTTGCTGTCAATAATGTTTAATTGAATCAATGATCGAGTTTAGGCACTAAGCCCCATGGTCTTACACAAGAGTACGTCCAAGCATGTCACTTACACTCAACGCACACACCAATACACATACCTTGACCATGATTAAGAGAGTCTTGTGCGCGCGTTTTTTCGTCATTTTTTTTTAGGGGAGTAAGTCGGATATTAATCCTCCAACATAAAAATATATACATTTTTTTGCCAAAAATATGCACCCTTTTTTCTTTTTTCTCTTTTCCCTTAAAATAAACCATAAAGTCAAGTTGATTCGAGTCAAGTAATTAAAACACAAAATGGTTTAATTTACAGCGCGTGGTCAAGAAAAGAAGGACGATTAATCAAAGATAACCTCTTCGTACAAGTCCAACTTTTCGACAAACCTATAGCTCGCAAGAGGAAAGCAAGAGTCATAATGGCAACTCAAGAAGAAGTCAATGACCTTAAGAACCAACTGGCTACTGTGACTGAGACACTGAAGCTTCTCGCACTTAGGATTGACGATCCCGTGAAGCAACAACAAATGGACCTCATGCAAGAGAGTTTAAGCAAGTTGTCTAGTGACTACAAGTTTCAAGAGCTTACATCACAAGGGGTCTCGGTGGACAAAGATCTTCTTCCGCAGAAGTTAAACGCCAATGACATCCCAAAATTCAGAGCAATTGACAACCCTTACTTCCATTTAAGAGCATTTGAAACAATAATGAGTATCAAGGGTATTGATAAGAAGGTCTTCCCTTCTCTTTTCTCACTATCTCTCGAGACCGTTTGCCAACAATGGTTATTTTCTCTCGAGAAAGAAAAGACCTCTACCTGGGAGTCTATAGCAAACACTTTCGTTGATAGGTACAAGTGTAACATTCAAGTCGAGACTGACCATAGAGAACTTGAAATCCTCAAACAGAAAGAGAATGAAGGCTTCACCTCTTTCTTTAACAAGTAGAGAGAAACCTCAGCTAAAATGATTGAGGTGCCAAGTGAAAAAGAGTCTATGAGACTGTTTATCAAGAATCTCCAAGAAAAATATTCCAATCATCTTAAATATCAAAATAATCTCCATACCTTTAAGGCTGTTTATGACATTGGGATCAATATTGAAGATGACTTGGCTAAGTCAAAAGCTTCCAACAATAACTCCAACAGTGGATGGAAAGGAAAGAAGAACGACAATCCTTCTTCTTCCAAAACCACCCACTCAAATAATGTTAGCACCTTTAATTTAGGAGAAGTTCTTGCCATGAACAACCAAGGACAGAAGAAACCATTTAGGAGGAACTTCACTCCTATTGGCATGAGTTATGACATCGCATTTGATCGATTAAATGCAAAAGGTCTTATAACTCCCATTGGACCATTTGGGGACCCACCAGTCAGTCGAGAAGAGGTCGGTTAACTGGAACCCCAACGCGCACTACAAGTATCACCAAGGTAGGGGCCATTCTACTGAAAGCTGTTGGAAGCTTAAAGAAGCCATCCAAGACCTAATCGACAATAACAAACTGTCGTTGCCCCCTGCCAGTAAGAAGCCAAGCATCGACAATGCACCTCTAGCTCATACTCTGGCTATCTCCGACGAGGAAAACGAGATTGACCCCTCATCTCTCATTAAACCTGTTGAAGAAATCAATTCCATAGAAAAAGAAGAGGAGACCTTCTTCGATGTCAAAGATAGCCTTCCAGAACCGGCAAATAAGGAAGACATACAATTGCTCACACTGTCTATGAAGGAGGCATCGCAACTACTACGTGAAGCTCTCAAAGTTATGAACGAACTCCATAAGAAATATGATGAGCTTCCACTTCCAAAAGAAGAACCTAAAAGAGAATTCACACCAGTGAGAACGACTTAAGAGGCAAAGTATTTTCCCTTACAAGTCACTGAAAAACCCAAGAAGAGCAATAAAATCTACACTCCAATTGGGATCCCATATGCGCAAATGTTCGAAATGCTCTCCGAGAGTGGCGAGGTCAAACCTCTCGAACCGAGACCATTCGAGTCATTAAAAAGGACAGATAGATATTACTGCCAATATCATCAATCAGGGGGGCACACTATAGAAACCTGTTTCAAATTCAAGGATTTGGTACAGAAAATGATTGATGAAAAGAAACTAGTCCAAACCCAACAAGAAGAGGATATAACCATCAATGGAGTTTGGGACAGTGATGAAGAAGATGTCTACCTAAAGGACATAGTAGGACCTTCATCCTCTGTATCATACACCACAGATGACATTTGGGCTGAAGAAGATTCATCAATAGATGTCCTCACAAGATCTAGGAGAATGCAACTTCCCGTTTCATCGCAACCTATGCCCACCGTACAACAAGTTCCCATACCTATCATCGAAGACAATGATATTGTTAAACAGTTTAAGAAGAAAAAAGTTGAGATGAATGTGTGAAAACTTCTGGCAACATCTCGAGAACATAGGTTGGCTGTGATGAATGCCTTGGATAAAATCGGGATAGATTCTGACACTACTCCTGAGGGACTAGCTAACTTCCTCACAAGTGACCTTCCTAGTCCGATTAATTTAATCACCTTCTCTGACAAAGATTTACCCCCAGAAGGTGACAGACATTACAAGGCATTGAACCTCACGGTAGTCTGCAAAAGGATGAATGTTCCCATGACTCTTGTAGACAATGGATCGGCTATCAATGTCTGTCCACTTAGAACTGCGAGGATGCTCGGCATAAGGGATGAAGACTTAACTCCGTCCACACAAGGAATAAGAGCCTACGATAATACTCGTCGTCAAGCTCTTGGCAAAATAACCCTAAATGTAACGGCAGGAGCAATAGAACATGCTACTACTTTTCAAGTAGTAGACATCAAAGCCTCATTCAACTTGTTTTTGGGACGCCCTTGGCTTCATGATCTAAAGGCCTTCCCTTCATCTCTCCATCAAAAAGTAAAAGCCATAGTTGGAGGAATTCCAATTACTATCGATGCTTCGCCAATGAGAATCAAATCCATAGAAAATCCAATCATTAATGTGGAGCACGACGAAGATGATGAAGACCTATGGGGCTTTAACGAAGAAGTCTCCTTAATCCAGGAGGATGAAAGGACATCTCTTTGCCATGACCCCCATTCCAACATGATTGTCAACACCATGCTGAAGAAACAAGGACACTTCCCTGGGATGACCCTAGGAAAGAAGAAAGGGATCGCAAAATCGCTGGAGTCACCCGGCCTCCCTAAGCTAGATACTTTCGGACTTGGTTTTGAACCGACTCGGAAAGATCTCAAGCGAGCCCAGGACAAGTTGAAAGCACGTAGGGACGCTCGCATTCAAAAGAAAGCAATTCCAATGGATCAGTACCCTCTTACGCTTAATGGTCAGTTCATAAAAGAAGGAGAGGATTATCCGTGCCACGAATTTCCCGAGCCATTTGTTGTAAACGGCATACGACAACCAGGATTCGAGATTTTCTTGGATTGCTACTTCACTGATGAAATCCCAACTCCCGTCCACAAGGAGAAAGCACCCCCATGCTTTGACTTTAACGTCATGGGATTATTGTTTGGGCGAGAAAAGAATGAGCCAACTTACGAAGAAGATAACTCCTCGCTCATTCAAACAGTCCTACAAAGTGAAAGCTTCGACCTCTCGAAGCAAATTAATCCAGCCGAAGGATCACTACAAGGGTGGCGCAAGACTATCAAAGTAACTACTCCAAGCGGAAGGAAGATATCAATCACAACAGGGCAAGGACCGATGTTCGAAGAGTCGTCTGAGTCAGAGTCAGAGTCAGAGTCTTCCCCTTTAGAGTCTTCTAAGTCTTTAGTAGTAACACCTCCCCCTCCTATTTCTTCTCCTAGGATAGTTAGTGATCCAGTCCCTGAGGACATATCACTCTTTGATGTAATGATCTCAGAGTACAATAATATTTCTCATTCTCCTTACTTCTTGTGTTCTTCTCTAACCCAAGATGACGAGCATTGCTTAGCTAACGATGAAAAAGACAAAGAAATTATTAAAGCAATGAAAACACTCAAAAAGAAAACACCGGTAATTGAAGAAACTGAAACAGTTGACATCTCGAATGATTCAACTCATAAAAGAGAAGTTAAAATCGGACTAACATTGAATGAACAAGAAAGAACCGATTTAATTAACTTGCTTAAAGAATTTATCGATGTATTTGCTTGGTCATATGAAGATATGCCAGGCATTAATAGAGAAATAGCTCAACACACTATACCACTAATCCCGGGAATGAAACCTGTAAAACAAAAGTTGCGTCGAATGAAACCCGACGTAGCACTTAAAATAAAAGAAGAAGTTCAAAAACAAATAACTGCAGGTTTCATCAAGGTATCCAAATACCCCGAATGGGTCGCCAACGTCGTCCCAGTTCCAAAGAAAGATGGAAGGGTAAGGATGTGTGTCGACTATCGAGACCTAAATAAGGCAAGTCCAAAGGACGACTTCCCTTTGCCACACATCGATATTCTGGTAGAAAACACGGCAAATTACGCGCTTCTCTCATTCATGGATGGATATGCAGGGTATAACCAGATTCTCATGGTAGAATAAGACATGGAGAAAACAACCTTTATAACACCATGGGGCACTTACTGCTACACGGTAATGCCATTCGGGTTGAAAAACGCGGGTGCTACTTACCAACGTGCAGCAACTGCCTTACTCCATGACATGATGCACAAAGAAGTCGAGGTATATGTCGACGACATGATTGTAAAATCAAAAGACCGTCCAGGCCATCAAATAGCCTTAAGGAAATTCTTCGAAAGGCTAAGAAAATATAACATGAGGTTGAATCCATCAAAATGTGCTTTTAGAGTCACCTTAGGCAAGCTCTTGGGATACGTCATAAGCTCTAGAGGAATAGAAGTAGATCCAACCAAGATTAAAGCAATCATGTCAATGCCATCGCCCAAGACCGAGAAACAAATTCGAGGATTTATTGGCCGGTTGCAATATATAAGTAGGTTCATATCAAAACTGACGACGATATGTGAACCAATCTTCAAGAAGCTCAAGAAGAATGTACCAGTAATATGGGATGACGAGTGTCAAAAATCCTTTGAAAAGATCAAAGCCTATCTCGCAAATCCTCCTGTATTAGCGCCAGCACTTCCCGGAATACCCCTTAGGTTATACTTGACGGTGACCAAAGAGACAATGGGAGCCATGCTAGCACAAGAGGTAGAAGGCAAAGAAAACGCAATCTATTACCTAAGTAAAAAGATGCTCGAATACGAAACACGATATACACCGCTCGAGAAATTGTGCCTCGCCTTGGTGTGGGCCACAACTAAGTTAAGACATTACATGTTGGTGCATACCGTTTTCGTAGTCTCCCGATTGGATCCACTCAAGTATCTGTTCGAGAAATCTACACTCAATGGACGCATATCAAGATGGATAGTCAATCTAGCCCAGTTTGATGTACGGTTTATGCCTCAAAAAGATATTAAAGGATCCGTGGTGTCAGACTTTCTAGCAGATTTTCCAATAGAAGACTCGACACCAATACAGGACAATGAATTTCCAGATGAAGACTTAATGGTCACTGAAGATGATACTTGGACCTTGTATTTCGACGGAGCCTCAAACCAAAAGGGATGTGGCGTCGGAGTGCTACTAGTATCACCTAAAGAAGAGCACGTTCCAATCTCAATAAAGCTTGATTTCGACGTTACCAACAATGCTGCTGAATATGAAGCATGTATGGTAGGCCTTGAAACAGCCTTGGCATTGGGAGTAAAGAAGTTAAGGATATTCGGAGACTCTTCTTTGATCATCAATCAGATATCTAAAAGGTGGAAAGTAAGGAGCGAAAGCCTAGCCCCTTACCAAACCTATCTGGAAACTCTTACCGATCAGTTAGAGAAGGTAGAATACACATATCTACCTAGAGAAGAAAACCAATTTGCTGATGCCTTGGCAAGATTAGCCTCAATGGTTAGGATTCCCACGGAAATCGAGCAAATGCCTCTAACTATCGAAAAAAGGCACAAACCAGCATATATCCAGGCTATAGAAGACGACGACTTAGTCCAAGGCGAAGAAGAAGAAGAAGAAGAACCGTGGTACACAGACATACTCAACTATGTCACCAATGGTGTATACCCTCCTCATGCTGACAAAAGAGCAAAGCGAGCATTAAGACTTTTGGCTTCTCAATATGTAATCATAGACAACGAGCTACATAAAAGGGTACCTAAAGGTCGAGCTCTCCTATGTGTAGGAAAGGTGGATGCACAAAGAATAATAAGAATAGTTCACGAAGGAATCTGTGGCGCTCATGTAAATGGCAAAATGTTAGTCCAGAAAATAATGCGAGAAGGATATTGTTGGACTACAATGAATAAGGATTGCCATCAATACGTAAAAAGATGCCCTAAGTGCCAAATTTATGCCAATTTACAACATGTCCCTCCATCTTTGCTCTACACCTACACATCGCCATGGCCATTCTCTACATGGGGAATTGACATAATTGGCAAAATCACTCCCCCAGGAACAGGAGGCCACGAATTTATTCTAGTAGCAATCGATTACTTTACGAAGTGGGTCGAAGCGCAATCATACGCTAAACTCACTGCAAAACATGTAGCACTCTTTATCGAGAGAAATATTATTTGTCGATATGGAGTCCCACATGAAATGATAAGTGACAATGGAACTCACTTTCAAGCCGAATGTGAAGAATTGTTACAAAAATACGGCATTCAACATCATCATTCTTCCCCTTATAGACCTCAAGCAAACGGAGCAGTCGAGGCAGCTAATAAAAATCTAAAGACTATCATCGAGAAAATGACAGAAAATTATAAGGATTGGCCTGACAAGCTTCACTTCGCATTGTGGGGTTATCGCACGTCAATCCGTACATCAACGGGAAATACACCATTTTCCTTAGTATATGGAATGGATGTCGTACAACCTGTCGAACTAGAAATACCATCTCTACGCATTGCGTTAGAGAGTAAACTCGATGATGTTGAATGGACTAAGGCAAGATATGAAGAATTGATTCTACTCGACGAAAAATGACTAGAAGCTCTACATCACACTCAATGTTACCAAACTCGTATGGCTAGGAATTTTAATAAGAAGGTCAAGACAAGAAATATCAAAGTAGGAGATTTGGTATTAAAAGCACTAAGGAAAAATGTTTTAGACCCAAGGGGAAAATTTAGACCTAACTGGTCTGGCCCCTACATTGTCAAAACAATCCTATCAGAAGGTGCAGCAAAACTAACTGATATGGATGGCAATGAATTCTCAAACATGACTAATCTTGACCAACTTAAAAAATACTACCCATAATTACTTGAGTAGGATACTCAAGAGAGCTACGTTCGGCCTGATTCCTTAAGAAAGGATACGTAGGCAACCCTTTACGGGTGCGGCCTCTTTATTTTTCGACATCTCCGCGTTCCAAAATCAATTAAAAAGTCAACAGAAAATCGGCGAATTATTGGCGTCGCAAAACAGAGCCTGGCGCCAGCCAGTAGTCATCAGCGCCAGCCAATGGAATTGGCGCCTAGCGCCAGACTTCAATGGCAGGCGCCAAATGCCAATGACTGGCGCCAATTTAAGAATAAAATCTGGGCGAATTTCGGTGTTTTTCGGAAAATTTTCGACTTCCGTACTCGAAGAATTTCTGGAAATTTAATTTTTTCGATTTTCATTGCTTTAATAAAATAAATTTAAAGTAAAACAATTGAAAGCTAAAATTTCATTAATAAAATAAAATTACATTATTGATGGAATTTAAATAAGGCTGAAATAAATTAACTTTAAATAAAAATAACAATCTAAGTCTAATAAATCTAAAGCTAAGCAATGCTTTTAATCTTTCTTTTCCTTTCTAGCTCTCTTCCAATTCTTTTCTGCTTCCTCCTCTTCATCCATTACTTTAGCTAGTAGGCATCCTTTAGAGGACCTACATTCAATCTTGGAGTAGATGGTCTCCCCTTCAGCTAGCACTCCATGCTTCTTTTCCACCCAAACTTTTTTGTCTGTGGTGTTAGCTTTCCTTTTTCCTTTGTCTTTGGTAGTATTTTTCTTCCTAGGCATTGTAGGTGTTTTGAATTCAATTCTTGCACCTAAGCGTTCTTTGGCAGGAGTCACCCTATCACCTAGACGATTCTTCACATTGGTTCTACCCTGATCAATCGAAGATTTCTTCAGCAACCACTTCTTTACATCATTAGGCAAAGAAGGAGGAACTTTTTGGGTAATCACTTCCCATAAAGCTCTAGCGCTCCAATAAACATCAAATCTGTCTACTTCTTGAGAAATAGGGTACTCAAAGGGAGGACGAAGATCCCCGGAAGGAATATTTTGAAGCAAGCCGTATTGTCTTTTTACCCTGCAGGGATAATAATAAGTAACACGAGACAAGCTTGGAAGACGGCAGAAAGGTTGCTTGTTAACACCAATCATCCTTTCTATTTTCCACCATGAGATGACCCACTTGATAGCAAAATCACGTGATTCAAATACTTTTCTCCACCCATGGCGCCCAATTTTAGGGATGCGCTTCTTCCTTCTCACGAAGCAATTGGGAGTATATTTTTCAATGTCGTCCGGAGGGCTAATTAATCCTAGCCTCTCCATTAGCCACATCTGTAAAAAAATTGCAATGGAAATAAATTATTACAATACAAAAATATATTTTTTGATTTCTGTAATTAAAAATATTATTTTTCTACCTGTAATAAAATTGGAGAACCGCGAAGAGGCGCTTTTGGGTCCCTTTTCAATTCATCCAGACTAATCATAGTCTCTCCAACTATTAATGGCATTGGATTTCTCCCTGATTCAATTTGTTCTAAAACAGTGGTTATAATTGATTGACCCTCATTATTTTTACCACTACTAAGAAAAAATTGATTGAGCATGCAAAATAAGAACGCCCTTCTTCTGTATATATGAAAAGATTCACAAAGAGGTTTATCAAAATAATGGCGTGCGAATTCTTTCAAATTAACTACGTTGCCATTCACTATTTTTGATAAATCCCTTTCCTTTAAATTAAAGAAGCGCTCAAAATCCTTATAATAGTATGCATCTACTCTAGGGATTACTACGAGGTCTATTGCAGGGAAGCCTAAAATAGCACCAAATTCCTCTGGCAAAGGGCTAATCTCATCATACCCTATTCTGAAACAATGAGTATCAACATTCCAAAATTCTAGAGCAGTATGTATGAAGTCTAGGTCTAGATCTACCCCTTTGATGCCATAAATTCCCCCCAGGTGAAATAAATCTAATTCTTTTCTGTCTCTAGCATTAAGAGATCGACACCATTCATGAGTGTATTGGGTGAAGGTTTTAGTGGCTAAAGACATGATTATTATTTTTTCTAAAGAAGAGAATAATTTTATTCGCTGGAATTATGAGAAGAATCGGCTGGGCAGGGGGCTATTTATGCACAAATTGCGAAGAGTTTTAATCAGAATGAAACGCGGAGTCAGCGTCAATTGGCGTCAAACACCCGTGATTGGCGCCAACCGCCAGAGCTTGGCGCCACACGCTAAATGTAGCGCCTGGAGCCATGCGCCATAGTGTGGCGCCAGCTGGCGCCAAGTCACCAAGATAGTCGCGCGTGCTCAGCTTGCGTTTTTAATATTAAACTCGAGTCGGTTAATGACTTTATGGCTCCGTTTAATTCTCATAAACATTCTTTTTTTTTTTTATCCTTTTCTTAAATAATTAAATATAGCTATTATTTTCTTAATTTATATTATTCTTTTCGGACTTTATTTTAAATTCCAAACACCCGACATTCCATTTAATTTTTCCTTTTTTATTTTTTTCTTTTTTGGGGGAGAGAGTCGGATACCCTCCATCAATAATAAAAATGACGGAATTTTTGCGCAAAATTGTTGTCACACTTTTCTTGCACACACAAACATACACACAACAATAAATAAATTCATAATAATACAAAATGTGTCTAAATAATGAGTCAAAGGCAAAGTTCTATAAAAAAAGTCAAAATAAAATATATACAGGAACAAACTACGGCGCCGAAGGACGTAGGCCCATCATGTTGTAAAATTGCGCCGTACGAGGAGTCACCTCTCCACCGGCTCCAGCTCCAGCTCCAGCACCAGCTCCAGTCTCCATAGAAGGAGGAAGACTCAAGATAGGACCACTCCAGCCAGGATCAACCTGAGGCTGAGGCCGCGGAGGCTGCTGCGATGACGAGCCCACCTCGTACATCCCACCACCTCTGAAAGCTGAGGTAGCCTCTCCTACTGGTGCAGTGTGACCACCCTCAGAAGAAGATCCCGAGCCCTCTGCAACGTCGGCTCGAGCAGCCTCAGAGCGACCGCCTCTACCCCCTGACGAAGTGCGACGACGTCTCGAGCTAGACCTCGCTGGATCCCTCCGCCCCTCAGGTCTCGTGCGGGTGTGAGAAGCGATAGGCTGGCCCTGCAAAAAGAGTTAAATCAGAAACAAAGATTGAAGTAGCAATGCAAAAATAATGAGTAAAGAAAGGTTACCTCTCGGACGTGAAAGGTATCTAAAACACCGCGAAAAAGCAAGATAAATGATAAAAGTCGTACTGAGATGATCCAGCTCTGGACATGTGCAGTAGACATGTCCACATGGTGGCCGCCCCAAGAGGCGCTCATTGGAAATCCCCTCGGCGATGGTCTCGCCGGCGCAACGGAAGGGAAGTACTCTTGTCAATGCTAACTAATATGTAGGGCTAAACTTTATAAGTAATAATGTTTACCTCTACGACCTTCCAAAAAGAAGACAAAGCGACGTTCGTCCTAAAGGACCGGTGACGACACGAGTCCCTCAGCGCACGAACGAAGTCAGCATAGGCCAAGCTGGCCTAGTCATAAGTCCCGATCCGCTGGAGATCACGGACAGCAAGAAGGTAGTAAAGCAATGCCCTACTACCCTTGTCAAGAGAGAATGTCCCTGACAACAACATCAGCACAATTAAAGATGCGCACCCGCTGCTCTCGGGTGGTCGCATCGTCGTCAAGAGCCGCTGCCAGCGTCGAGCGGCGAATTCCCCTAGCACTGAACTGAGTTGTCTCGACCTCATCTCGGGCCCGAATAGCGATCGGCCCCAACAACTCCTCGACCTCAGAAGAGAAGACGTCGATCCCACCGTCAAACGGCAGTGGCAAAGAAGTGAAATCCAGTCCTGTTGGTGAATACCCTCATCAATGGCCTTAATCATTCTTCAAATTTCAATTATTCGATTACACAATATTCGATTGGATCAAATGAATAAGGACATCGATGAGAGTATTGAAGATAAGGCAATTCAAAATTCAAAATTGATAAACCCTAATTAGGGATTTGAGGTTTTAGAGATTGGTGAATCATAATGAGATGGGCACTATAGACACCCATTTGTGTCTCCCCAAAACCAAACCCAGTGATGAGTACCTTTCACGTCGAATCATAATCGAATGAAACGAAAGTGTGGAAAAGTCTAGTGTTGCGGAAAGTTTTAATTTCTTTTCTCTTCTCTCTGTTTTTGAAAACTTTATTTTAAGAAAACTGAAAATCCAGTTTGGTTGGTCCATGATATGGGTCCAATAGTAGTGTATTTGGATGGGGCTTGCAAAGACCTTTCCAACGATATATTATAAGCCCAATTCCGATGAATATTGAGGAAGTTATGGCCAATTTACTAAACTGGGCCCGGTTTGAGCTTTATGTGCAGCCCAATGATCTAGGGGAGGGCCTAATATGATTTATCATTCCTAATGCAATTAGGAATGGTTTTAGTCTTCTAGATTCTTCTAGAAGGTTCTTTTCATTCCTAATTCAATTAGGATTGATAAATTGACTTTTGTTGACTTTTCAGAGTTTTGATCAAAATCAAATAGCATTTTCGAAGAAATTATATTATTTTATCCTCCAGTACGGTAAACTTATCGGATTTTCGAAAACGCGTTAAAATCAAGCTTGGCGTCCAACCCCAGGCCTGGCGCTAGCCATTGGCGCCTAGCGCTAGTGCTGGTGCCTGGCGCCAGCTCTGTTTCCTGAGCGTCAGACTCTGTTTTGTTTAATTTATCTTTTTGGCTGATTTTCTCTATAAATATCGTATTAAAAACTCCGTTTTCATTCACCTACAATTAGTTTTCATTCGCAATCATTAATTCTCTAATTCTCTCTTAATTCATTCATCTTTCTCTTTTTCTAAATTTGTTTTCACATACAAAATTCCGCATTCGCAAGATCTAGAAACACCTAGCCATATTCGAAGTTGCCTTTGCCCTAGACGTGAAAGGTTTTAATTTCTGAGGGTTTGGTCCCAAATCTCTCTTTCAATTATTTAATTTAATTGTTTTGATTATTATTTTCCTTGAAGTTACTAACGTGTGTATTTTGTTATTAGAAAGAGGTACGAGGCATCAAAGTAAGTACTTTAATTGATTAATTGATATTATGATGTAGAAATCATGTTTATATTGTTATTATGATATTCCTAGTATCATGTCTAGGGTAATTTTAATATTAAATATGATTGTTACGATGCTTCCTATGTTCTTCCTAATATTTATGATTGTTAGTATCATGTTAGGGTTAAAGATTTGATTTTTATTGCTTAGTGACATGCTAGGGTTTGTTATTAATCTTGTTAGTATCATGCCTAGGATCTTGTTATGTTTATTATGCTTTAATATTAACATGAACATGATTATTATTGTAATTGTTATAATTTATGATGATTATGATTATTATTATTATTATTTTGATGATGATTATTTTATTTATGATGATATTATTATTATAATTATTATTCATGATTATTGATTATTATTATGTTGCTTGATGATATTTATTATTTATTGCTTGATCATACCTTTATGCATGTTTAAAGGGAATTTGTACTTGTAATCATGCTTAATAAGATAATTAATAATCTTGTTAGGGTTAATTTGATTATAATTTCAAGTGATCGCCAATAATAGCTTATTTGTGCATTAATATTCAACCAACATAGATTAAACAGGTTTAGGGTAATCCTATTGATTGCATGTTAATTAGAAAGCGCACATGAATACGATCAGAATAAAGTAGATGCCTATTATTAGGGCAGGTTCAATATCTTTTAGGTTGGATTTGTACCTTCATCCCCGAACCCTTATTTGGTTCATGACCTTATGGAGTTGACGATCTCTTGGATCGTTAAGGGGTGTAACCTTCACCTCGTGAACGGTTTACAAGTTCCTTAAAAAACTTGTTGGCGACTCTTTTGCTCTATCTTCTTCCCTTTTGGACGCCACCGTACTTTAGTGTATGATCACAGTGGGGTTCAAGCTAGTGGGATTTTAAAGCTTGAAATTATTCCCTACAGGCACTTATTTAGTAAGAACCTCTTGAAGGTGATCTTCTTATCATCTACACCGAGATTTGGAAATTCTATAGCTAGAGAAGAGCATAAATTGGCATACATTTCACAGAACGTCGGTTTAGTTAGAGCCTTGTCAAAAATCAGAGATATAACTCCCGTTGGAATCACTGAATTTTCGATATTAACTTCTTTAACTTGCTCAAACTGTTTCTTAAAATTTTGTGGGGTAAGCTTATTAGCCTTTAACCTCCTTTGTTTTGCCTACTCTTAATCACTAACTTTACCCCCTTCATACTTATTATTAGCTCTGTGCATCAACTGTGAAGGATACTGAGAAGCCAACATTATACCTCTATCAAAACTTGTAGCTAGTTGTCAACGTTCTGCATCAGGGTTATATCGTTGAACTCCCTGAAAACTCATTGTGTGCATTGGCCCATAAATGATTTCTAAGAACGCCATAATTAAGCCATGGACAGACTGATATTCTATCATATAGCCACCATAGACAAATCTTGGATCATAATTGGAAAATTAATGACCTGATTTATTTTATATACCAACATTCATCATGCCATTGACATGATGATTATTTCGGGCAAGTTCAAAAGCCCTATCAATATTTCTTCCTGAAGCTGCATGATCACGATCACTATAAGAAATATTAGTAACAAAACACGACAAAATAACAAATATTTCAAGTGTGATTTGACAACGCATGGGAAGATCATTTCACTGCTTTGATAATGTGAGGAGAAAATTCCTTGAATAATTTTTCACTAATTCTTTTTATTCATCATTGTAAGAGTCTCAATGTTCTGCTTGAGCTTAAGCATCCAATTTCGATGCAGACACATCAGCAATATCTTCTCAATCTTCAAACTCTAATTTAATTTTCTCTCCCTTATCCTTTCTTAGCTTTCACTATTTTCACAATTAGAATGAATCTTCAAAATACTAGAAACATCTTTTCCATAATCAACATTTTCTTTCTTTTCTTCAACACTTTTAAATATATAGATCACCGTTCATAGAATCCGAATTTTGGAACATTTCTTTCCATTTCTTCCCCTTATTATTCTTTGTCTTACCCAAAAAAGAACTTGATCTTGTTTTTCTGTAATTTCTACTTCTTGCTTTAAAGTTGCTTCAAAAACATTTACAAAAAATAGAAAACAACTTATTACCTAATGTAAGTTTGGACACATTATTGGGATAAAACATTTGTAAGGATGTCAGTTCCAAAAGTGGCATACTTAAACTCACTCTAAAATGTTTCAAAACCAGCTGCCTCTCATTAAAGCTTTTTAAATTTATCACATTGTAAAAGCATTATCTGGTTGCAGCCTCTTAACTTTTTCCCCCTTTATGCTCAATAACTTGCAAAACATGGTCATTTTTTCTATTGTGTTGATAATTTTCATGGAGATGCAACATGGTTTACACCTGGGCACCATGGTGTATCACAACATATTGTATCTATGTATTATGTGATTTGTCAATTGATTAATAATTTTAATATAATTTGTTTCATGTTGTTTGAAGCCATTTATAGAAAATGTAGACTAGTCATTGTTTAACAATCTAAGTATTAGTTTATTTCTTTTAAAACTTTGTGTCTCGGGGAAATTGAGAAAGTGATAAAAACTATATCATGAAATATGTCGTTGAATACTTGAATAGGTATTTATTATCCTAAAATATGTAGCTATAAAAAAATTGTTAAAATTTTCATAATGTTCACTTTTTTTACTCCTTACGTTTCATAATAATTGCAATAGTTTACTTTTACATTTATTTTATAATTATTATAACACATTTATAGCATGACCAACACTAGTTAAAAAACTATTCAATACAACAAAGCATTAGCTAAATATTTAATGATTTAAATATGTCAATAATTATAAACGTCCATTTCCTTATTAGTGTATTTACCTTATTCTGAAAATGTTTAATTTCTGAAAATGTTACTTCTGAGCAGTGTATTTACCTTATTCTAAAAATGTTGTAATTTCTTCCTCATGCTACCTTTTGATTGTGATCTCAACATTTTGTTGGTATGCAGGGATGTTCCTTGTTAGCCACAAGACTGAACAAGAAAAGGTTGGTCAGAGCACATAACTCAAAACTGCCTCTTCAGTTAGAGTCAACTGTTGGGAAAGATCTTATGGATATTTTGATGCAAGACAAGGTGTTTTAATTACTTCACCTCTATGGTTTTTCAGGAGCTTGTGAAGTTGAGTAATGAGAGAGACTCACACAAATAACTTACTTTGGTATCCTTTGATTTCTAAGTATAAAGACTAAACTGGTATTATGTGTTTCATGACAATTGATCAAGTACAGGAGATGAAGAGAAAACTTGTTGTACAGGAGATTCTGTATTGTATCATTGTGCATAAATTCAAACAAAGGGCCATCAGAATGTTTACAAATGTAACTCCGACTAATGAAATTAAATTCTCAAAACAAGATGAAGAGAAGCTTAAGTTGCTTCATTCTCCCGCAGCAACGGACATAATTGAAATGCGGTTGAGGCACTTAATGTCATTTGTGTTGTTCATGGATCCTTCAATTGCTGAGGAGTACCTAACGTTAAGGTTTAAAGAAGTGCATACATTGGTTAAGAGACATATCAATGCTTTGTTTGAGCAACCAAGCGTATTTCTTTCTGCCAATGGTGGACATGCTGTTGTTGTTCGCTTTTCCTTTTGGTGTTTAGAGAGCCACAAGGGCGGGTGATGAGAATCGATCCTAGGATCACCTAGGACCGGGAGGGAAGCTCTAACCACTTGAGCTATCCCTCACTCTCACTTTTTCGCTTTTCCTTAGTTGGTATGAGATTGCTTATGTGGGAAGTCGTTTCGTTGGGCGCGCTGTGGTGGGTTGCCGAAGTTTATGTCAATGCGATCTACAAAATGTATTGACTCACAGCTGAGAAAAGGTTATTTGCTGTAAATCCTCACATAATCTCTGTCATACATAATCTCTGCCCCGGAGTAGGTGACACTGAAACTCTATCTTGATTTTCTTTGCTCTAAAACTCAAATCAAAATGGTTTGTTTAGATTTTGTTTGTTCTAAAACTCAATTTTGATATCCTGAAATACTCTTTATCAAAATGGTTTGGTTTGTTTAGTTTATATGGTTCTTGTTCAGCTTACTCTTTTGATCTTCTCCTCAAGCATGCCCTTTTGACGGCTATGAAAAGTAACACTACTCCGATCCATGGCTGAATGACTTTTGTACTGTTTCCAACCCTTGTAATGTTTTACTGTGTTTGGAAAACGATATCACCTATAAGTAGCAAAACAATGTAATTAAGTACACCTTATGCATGGTGTGAGTACTTGGTCTGTATTTAGGTGATTCATATATAAGCAGCATTAGCCGTTTTTAAGTAAACAATCATTGAAAATTTATTTTGTTACTAACATTTCTACTCAAATTTCATGATTTTGCAAGGTTTTAATTCAAAGTGATCTGATGATATATTTTTTTCATTTCTTTAATTGCAAATTGCAATGACTAAAAGCCTGTTCTCTTACGTTGAAATTCAGTTCAGTTTAGTTTAGTTCAGCTCAGTTTAGTTCAGTTCAGTTCAGTTCAACTTAGTTCAGTTCAGCTTAGTTCAGTTCAGTTCAGTTCAGCTCCTAATTTCCTTCTCTTATAAATTATTCATTTCAGTTTAGTTCAGTTTAGTTCAACTCAGTTCAGTTCAATTCAGTTCAGTTCACTTCAGTTCAGTTCAGTCAATGAGAACAGACCCTAAATGTCTTGAATTTGCACACTTCTTTGCCTTCAATCATTATTTATACATTTATAGTGTTTGGTTTCAAAAATCATTTTAGCTCTTATGCAATTAATCATTTTTTTTCCTTGTTTCCTTTTTTTCCATTTTTTGGGCAAAATTGTCATAAATTTTTTAGCCAACTACTTTCTTCCGCTATTTGATTATCTAATTAGTTGGATAAAGACAATTTCAACATCTTTATTTTTTGTATACTATTATAAAGTTCTTATATAGTTGGCTAGAATAAACATAATATTATCTTGTATAGCCGTATTATAGGTAACGGTTAGTTTAAGATGTTATATATAATAAATTTTTCAATGACATGCTAATTAAAATCAAAGGGAGCACAATTTTTATTGACTTATAACTATTTTACATAAAAAAAAATATGAAGTATATTATATATTTATATGAAGTATATAGTAATATCTTACGTGTTTAAGAAGAAATTGCACTTTTAATTTTTTTTAATTATTATGAGATAACTTAGAAATAGCACTAATTCAAGCTGATATTCTTAACTTACATTATTACTAAACGGTAGATATATATAGAGCTGTCAAAAGCTGACCCGACCTGAAATACCGACCCTAACCCGACCCTAACCCTAACCCGTCTGAACCCGAAAAAAATGGTGACCCGAACCCGACCTAACCCGACCTGAAACCAACCCTAGACCCGACCATGACCCGACCTAGAGAGGATCCGACCCGAATGTGACCCGTAAATTATTGACCTGAACCGAACCCGACTCGAACCCGAGAATGACCCAAACCCGATTTAACCCGTCATAACCCGAATTCAACCCGACCTGTTACTAACCCGACATGTTCCTAACCCGACTCGAATTTAAATCCGACCTGTTACAAACCCGAATTTTAGGATTTAGGAGTTTTTAGAATAAAAAGAGTACTCCGTATTGACTATTGAGTTTCAGGATTTTTTTTCAATTTATTAACATGGATTCCAATTATGAAACAAAAGTGGCCTTTCTCATCTTACTTGACTTATCTCTTACATAATCCTTGTCAAAGAAAAACTGAACTGGACAACAGCCAAAAAAAAAAAAGACTGAATCTTAGTATATTAAGGAAGGTTGCACTCTAATGGCGAGATTGACGAAATTTTCCACCATGAAATCTCTATTGTGATTGATTTTATTTTTCCTAGTTATCTTCTACTTCCTATATGAGCAATGAACTATATGAGGACATGAGGTGATAGAGTTTTAGAGTAGAGCTGTGACTCTCTGAGCTGTCAATGTTTTTTAAACGTATTTGAGGCAATATGAGGTGAGTGAGGTGAATCGGTGATAGTGTTTTGTCTAATTTTTTTTTTTTGAAAGATAGTGATTTTGACTAATTAAATCAGCCAAATGTATTTTTTTTTTTCTAAATTTATCTTATAAATAAAGTTTTTTTTTTAATAGCAAAAACATTTCATTAATTAAAAGTCATATGACATCTACAATAAAGATTCGACGTTAACAAATACATAAGATTATAACCCGTAATAAACTTCCATATAACTACTTATATTTTTTTTTTCAAATTTTAGTATTCACTTGTTTATTTTAATATATTTTTTAAATGTTTTAAATTATGCAATTTGGAGCTTTCAAAAAAAATTTAAAAATTTTATTGACTTGAACCGAACCCGACTCGAACCCGAGAATGACCCGACTTGAAAATGACCCGACTTGATTATAACCCGCAAATTATTGACTTGAACCGAACCCGACTCGAACCTGATAATGATCTGACCTGATTATAACCCGTAAATAATTGACTTGAACCGAACCCGACTCGAACCCGAACAGGACCCTAACTCGTTTAAACCCGTAAAAACCCGAATGTAACCCGACCTGTTTTTCACCCGACCCGAATGTAACCCGACCTTTTATTGACCCGACCCAAACCCGATAAGATGTATGACCCGACGTGACCCGACTCAAGCATGACCCAACCCAAACCCGACCCGCATAGGTCCCGACATTAACCCGTACTGACCCGACTCGAGATGACCCGACCCACACTAACCCGACTCAAACCCGACCCATTTACCCGAATTGACAGCACTAGATATATATTTTTTTTTCATGCAATGCTGATTTTACGTAGACAATGTCCCAATCAGAGAAATAGTCCAAAATGAAGTAATGGGATCGAACTACCCATCTAAGCCTATGTCCCTTTATGCCACCATTTGCGACGCCTCGAGTTGGGCCACCGCGGGTGGCAGATACAAGGTCAAGTATGAGTCCGAGTTCATGGTCTTCGTGCTAGACCGGTGTGCTGTGGACCCCATCGAGCAATTTGCGGGGTCCACAAACTCCCTAGAGTGTAACGCAAAGAAGGAAGAAATTGAAAACAAAGGAGTATTAATAAATAACTCCTAGAGGACAAAAGGCTATGAAGTGGTTTAGAGAGAAGTACATGTACTACTCTTATTGTTACGCCACGATCCAGTACCCGGTCCCACCACCGGAGTGTGTGATCGTTGCATCCGAGCAAGGGAGACCGGAAGGCTCAAGTTGGGTCTATTCCTAAGAGGCAAAGGAGGAGGAGAGGCCGTGGAAGGAAGCAAGTTAACAATGTTGAGTCCAAGAAATTACAAGATAATATGTGAGTTTATGATGTAATATAATTATTGGGTTTATATTATTGATGTCAATTAAGAAATTAGGAGAAAGGCGAGGGAGATTGTGAGTGAATATATATAATGTGATTTATTCTTTTAGGGTTGTTTTGGGTTATATATAAATGATTAAAGAGAGTTTTTTTTTTTCACATAACGCGACGAAATTATATTACTGGCTTAAAGCCTTAGAGATTATATTACAACAAAAGCTGAAATCCCTACATACATGGCTAGTAAGGGGATTCAAAAAATACTTCCTACAGCAAGTACTACCCGTTACACCAACAGAAAGAACAGTGTTGGCAGTCCTAATTACAACAGTATAATACAAACACCAGCTACAGAGGATTAAAACAAAGTTAGTCATACTAATATAATTACCAGTAGATCTGTTCAAACAGGAGATACCAAAAGGGGACATCCAAACAGACGAGAACCACTTCAAATTGCAATTATCCAGAAGATGAAGAACAAACACCCAGATCTGCATCATAGATGTGCTTTGCAAATGGAGGAACAAGGAAGTTATCCTTGTGACCTATATTCATGTTCAGACCATAAGCAGCAAGACTATGAGCCAAAGTATTTTTCTCTCTAGGGACATGCCTGATAAGGATATTGCCATTAGCTTCAAGGATCCCTGCAACATCATTAATAACAGCATACAACTCGTGGTGAGGAACATGATCAACAGAGTTGAAGAGCTTCCCAAGATACTCCAAATCAACAGAGTTGAAGAGCTTCCCAAGATACTCCGAATCTGTTTCAATCTCTATCTTCTTTACTTTAAATCCAAGAGCAACATTAAGACCTTCACGCATTGCATATAATTCAGCAGCTAGGGGAGTGACAGCGTTATATTTACTTGAAAAACCATAGAACCAAGTTCCGTTACTACGCCTGATAACACCACCACCTGCAGCCATCTTAGAGTTTCTCCAGGACTCATCCGTGTTCAGTTTCATAAAACCTTCTCTTGGAGGATTCCAATTTGACATAGACGAAGAACTAGCATCAACCTTGCCTTTCCCCTGCAGAATGTGAGAGTTGGATTGATAATCCACATAAAACTTGCTGTAAGTATGCATCGATCTGTACATTTTCATCTCAAAAACTGCCGAGTTACGATCCCGCCAAATATGCCAAAGACAAGTACAAAAAATCACCTTCCATTTATCCGATTGAGATAAATTAAAATTAATCCAATTATCCCAATTCGAATTTTTAAATGAAGAGAAGTCAAAATTCTTGGGAACAGGGAGTCTTTGGAAAATGTAATTCCATAAGATGGAGGAAGAAAAGCAATCTCTAAAGAGATGTAGATGAGTTTCATCCTCATGGTTGCATCGACTACAAATGGGAGAGATATAAGGAATGAAAGAGGAAATAGAGGAAGCAACAGGAAAAATGGAGTGAGCACAATGCCAAAGAAGCATATTATACTTGTGACGGGTTTTTATTTTCCAAATTTTTTTCCAGAAAGTATTAAGATGAGAATTGGAGGAATCAAGAAGAAGAGAGGGATTGCACTGAAGGTGATAGGCAGATTTGATGTTAAAGTTCCCATCCTTAGAAGGAGCCCATCTAATAAAATCTTCCAAGTTCGAATTTGTAGAAATAGGAACTGAGAGGATCATATTAAGAATATTATCAGGCAAAAGGTGCTTGATATTGTCAAGAAACCAAACTTTGTTTTTGATGATGTGAGACACTGCCCAATGAGCTTTAGAAGGGGGAACATCACCATTAAGGTAATGATAGAGAGGCTTGGAACCTACCCAATGATGATACCATAAGGAGGTTGATTCACCATTTCCTATACCAACAATCATACCCGAAGCTAATAAATCTCTACCCTTTAAAAGATCTCTCCAAATAGGAGAATGATAAGGTTTTGGATCACAATCTAAAAGAGCAGATCGGTGAAGATATTTGTCATTAAAAATTCGAACCCAAAGCTTCGAATGATCATTAAGCATAATCCATCCCAACTTGGCCATAAAAGCCAAATTCCACTCCCTTAACCTTCTTATTCCCAAACCCCCAAGAAGAATTGGTTTTGTGACAGTAGACCAATTAGTACGGGGCATGTATCGAGCTCTATCAACTTTATTCCACAAGAATTTCCTACAATTTTTCTCTAGAGATTGAACCAAGGAGATAGGAAGCAAGTTGGTTTGCATAGCATAAACAGGGAAAGAATTTAGGACAGACTTGATCAATGTTTTCCTCCCAGCTATATTAAGGAGCTTGGCTTGCCAACCCTTAATTCTATCAAGGGTTTTCTCAAGGAGGTCATAGAAGTGTGAGACTTTAAGTTTATTAGGGCTTATTTCCACACCCAAATACCTCCCAAAGGAAGAAGAAATTTTGATAGGGTAAGAAAGGGCAATACTTTGTCTTAGAGAAAAAGACATGGAAGGAGGAAAAATGATAGAATATTTGAGCATGTTGACCTTTAAACCTGACATCCTACCAAATTCATTAATAACATTCATGATGTTGTCAAGATTAGAAGAAGAAGCTTGACCAAAGAGGAAAACATCATCAGCATAAAACAGGTGAGAAAGAGAGATATTCCTAGAAATTTTGAGGGGTTTCCAATTCTTTGAGATAACAGCATGATCAATCATTAAGGATAATCTCTCCAAACAAAGAACAAAGATATAAGATGAAATTGGATCCTCTTGCCTAATTCCTCGAGATGGAGAAAATTCATTAGTGATTTGCCCATTCCATAAGACTGAAATTCTAGGAGTGGTAATACAAGCCATAATGAGATCAACCAAATCAGTAGGAAAACTAAAATCTCTGAGAGTGATATCAATGAAACTCCATTCAAGGCTATCATAAGCTTTGGCTAGGTCAAGTTTTAAAGCCATGATTTGTTTTCCTTTCTTAGCCTTTTTGAAAAGATGAGACACCTCTTTAATCACAATGATATTGTCCTCAATTCCCCTCCCTGGAATAAAACTCGATTGTAAAGGGTTAATGAGAGATGAAAGGAGAGGTCGAATTCTAGCTGAAATGATCTTTGTAATTAATTTGTAAATTGAATTACAAAGACCAATTGGCCTAAAATCAGTGATGTAATCAGGTTGGGCCTTTTTTGGGATGAGAGAAATGTAGGAAGAGGTTATTTGTGGTGGAAGGGTTTTAGAAGAGAAGCACTCAGCACAGAATTTATGTAAAATATCACCCAAATCATCCCAAAAAATTTGAAAGAACCTTGGTTGAATACCATCTGGCCCAGGACAATTCATTGGTTGCATACTAAAAAGGCATTTTTTGACTTCATCGAAGGAGGGGAAGGCAGAAAGCAAACTAGCATCAAGATCAGAAACTTTGCAATGAGGAGTAAAGTGAGGTTGGATAAAAGAGTTTGGAATTGAAGAAGAGAACAAATCACGAAAGTGATTAGTAGCCATATCCATTAAAACAGATTGATTCAAAATCCAATTTTCATTTTTATCTTTTAAACACATAATTTTTCCACGAGATTTTTTTACAGAAGCAATGACATGGAAATACTTAGTATTTAAATCACCAAACTTTCTCCAATTAATTCCGGCCTTTTGAGCCCAAATTATTTTTCCTCTCTTGAAAATATCTTGAAGATCCTTTAAAAGATTTTTCTCTAAATTAACTAAAAAGGAAGAATAGTGATGAGCTAAAGAGATTTGGATACCATCTATTCTAGCCATCAAATTCTTTTTTTTTTTAGCTAAATTACCAAAAATATTCGAGTTCCAATTTTTTATATTATTCAAAAAAAATTTCTGACCTACCATAAAATTATCACTCAGTTTTTCCCAATTAGAAATAAAAAAATCTTTAAAATTAGGGTGTTCTAGCCACACCTCTTTGCATCTAAAAGGGAAATTACGATGCACAAAATCATTATATAAACAAACCATAATCGGAGAGTGATCAGAATGAACTCTAGGAAGATGGATTACCTTAGTATTAGGGAAAGACTCTAGCCATTTTGCATTGCCAAGAGCACGATCAAGGCGCTCACGAATGTTATCAATACTATCCCTTGCATTATTCCATGTGAAAGGATTGTCGTTAAAGCCAAGATCCACCATACCCGCCTTATCCATGAAATTGTTTAGGTCACGACATTGAGACGGACGAAAACTACGACCTCCTGATTTTTCCGATTGAGAAGTCACCTCATTTAAATCACCCAACATTAGCCAAGGGGTCGAAGAAGGAGGAACATAATCAGCCATCTCCCTCCAATATTTGTGCATTTCCGAAGGATTACTAGGGGCATGCATTCCTGTAATAAGAGCTTCCGGAGCACCATTCTTGAAGTGGAACAAAGCATGAAATCGGTGAGGATCATAAGAGTATGAGGGAAGATCAACCGTATTTTTCCAAAATAACCAAATCCCTCCTCTTCTAGCAGTAGGTTGAATAGCTTTGAAGTCATGGAACCCTAATTGAAGCATGACTTGTCTAGCACGAATATCATCACTTTTTGTTTCCAAAAAAATGAAAATAGTCGGATTATGAGAAGAGACGATTTGAGCAGCAGCAGGAAGAAAATCATTCTTGTTAGCACCCCGTACATTCCAAAGGATTAATTTCATTTTTAGATTAGGAAGGGGTCGTTGTAACAAAACCGTAGGAACATCAGTTGGTTTTGGATTAAGGGGGAGATAGTACTCGTCCCAATCCCTCCATGCATCCGATAAGTCCACTTGATACACATCCTCCATTCGAATTGGAGTTGTCACACTCTAAATTTCCCGAAACCCCCTCGGAGTTTCCCAATATGTCGCATTCACTTGGATTCCCACCACCTCGTCCTGAGTAATGTAAAGTACCATTGGTCGATGTGGATTTGAAATTTCTTGGCCGTGACTTGCGAATACCAATGGAATTATTGGAAAGCCTCGTGGGATTACCAATGGATGAGGAACATCCTGCTGCACTATTCTCGGAATTACTTGAGCCTCTTCTTTCCTTTTGAGTGAGTCCAGAAGTAAGAGAGCTCCGTGGAGTTCCGTTTGTGGAGATGGTCGGTCTGGAATTCCGGCACCTCCGGGAAGAGGTTGAGAATTGTTGATGGTGATGGGGATGGAATGTGAGTTCGAAAACTCGACTTGCATGTCATCGGAGTTCGAAGAGGCAATAAGAGTTGATTCATCTCCGACACTCTCAGAGGTTGCGGCTTGATGATCGGAGTTTGAGATGAGTTCAACTGTGTTGGTGATTTTTTGTCCATTTGCGAACTCAGTCGAGGAATTTTTTGGGTCTGATCCATTAGAAGCAGGGGAAATAGAGGAGCAAGCAATATTTAGAGAAGAGAGAGTAGATAAAGAAGGGTTAGGGTTATTTGAAAGTGACAGAGAAGGAGATGAAGGGTTTACATAGGGGTTTATAGAAGGCAGTATTGGGAGAGACAAATCAGGGGAATTAATTGACAAGTGTTGGGAACTGTCTTTTGCATGAGAAACTGACAAAGGCTTGGCAATTAATTTTTTGCTTCCAAGATCTTCTAAAATATTATCCTTGTGTGTTATATTCTCCAAGTTGCTTCCAATAGGAATGTTCTGCTGAGTATTATTAGGAGCAATTGTATCACTTAGCTTCTTCTTTTTCCAAGATTGAGCAAGGGTGAGTTTTCTAGTAGTAGTGGGAGTGAATTTTTTATTATTGACAGAAGACTTAATTTTATCACCCTTCCCAATACTACTTGTATAGTTGACTTTATTTGGTGTTTCTTTTTTGTTTAATTCTTGAGAAGCATTAACTGGCTTCTTTTTTGATCTTCTATTAGTAACAAGGGTCCAAGGCCCATAATCTGAACAACCCAAATTGTGATCCAAGAAGGAACTAGCAGCAACCGAATTTTTGTCACAGTTCTCAGGTTTGGTTTGTGGGCCAACTTTGATTTCTGAAAAGGAGTTAGGCGGAGGAATATCAGTAGGAGTAGCAACATCTTTATCAGGGATAGCACAGGTGTTAGAAGAGGGAGATGTACACTGCTCCTTAGAGTGCCCTACTCTACCACAATTGAAACAGAGAGAAGTGATGTTCTCAAACACAACAGCTTGCCACGCACCTCCTATCCAGAGTTTAGTCACTAATGGATTTTTGAGGTTAACTTCAATACAGACACGTGCATATCTCCCTCTAGTGATTTTGTCTGTATCATAATCGACACGAATTGGTTTACCAACCAATTTAGCAATGTCAAACAGAGCAATTTTGTCGTAGTATTCAACTGGTAACTCGGGAAATCTAATCCAAACCGCCATTTGATCAAAATAATTTGATTCAGGTCTGTAATTCGGCTTCCATTTAGAAATCATGAGGTAATGATCTAAAATAAACCAAGGACCTCCAAATAACGCACGCTCATAATCATCTTGCATTGAGAAACGAAAGAGAAAGACATTACGGCCAAGATCAATGGTCTCAAGATTACCTTTGATCTTCCACATAATTCTTGCACGAGTGTCCATGAACTGAGGACGAATTGACACTCCTAGACATTTTCCCATTAAAGTGAGATTCCATGGTTGTCTTAAGCGAGATAGAGTTTCCTTTGAAAATTGAACGGATAAAGCATGATCTGGAACCATATCTTCATGATCATCCCAATCATTTGATGAAGTAATAATTTTTCTAGATTCATCAAACCACTGAGAGGAAGTAGCAACTACTTCACGAAAACTTAGGGGACTTTGAGATGAAGGTAAGGATTGAGAAGAAGGAGGTGGAGTGTCCTCCTCCATCAAATGAGAAAATGCAAAAAACGAAAAACTTTAGAGAGAAGTCAGAGAGAAAATTTAGAGAGAGAAAGCAATTTTATGTGAAGACATTGATTAAAGAGAGTTGATTATGTTGAAGCAAACATTTACACGTATATAAACATGATTCTTTCTATTCTTTTATTTATTGAATTTTGGAGGGAAAAAAACTTTCAATTTTTATTATGTAACGCAATTTTAATGAGTCAATTTTCATTACCTTAAACATTGGCGGACCTACATAGAGGCAAGGGGTAGCACGTGCTACCCCTCAAAAAAAAATGGCAAAGTGTTCAATACACAACAGCAGTTATTCAGTATATATATTATTCCTTGTAAGATGCTACATAGTATTGTGCGATGGTTCGGTGGTGCGGAAGGTTGGATAAAAAGTCTGAATGCATGTACACTGGTCAGAGGTTCGAGACCTCTTGGATTTATTTTTATTTTATTTTTTTTATTTTTTTTAACCTAAACTTCCCATATTCATATGAGTTACTAGCTTTCTAATCTACCATACGTCCATACTCTCTCCATTCATATTAATTCTTCCCATTTTCATACATATCTTTTTTTTTAAAGCTCGTATTTAAGCATTAAATTATTTAGTATTAAAAAACGATAATCTAAATAGTATTCCATCCGCTTTTATATATTTGTTTTATTTTTCTATGCGCGGAGATTTAGGAGATATTAAAGATAGTCAGAAAGTAATAAAATATAGAGGTAGTTGGGTTAGTAGAAGGTAAATTAGAAAAGAGAGAATCAAAGTTAATTAAAAAAAATCACTTTATTAGATCCTACTAGTTAAGAGAAGTGAATTAAATATTGTAAAAGCTTTCGAGATAAGGAAATGGAGCAAGACAACAAGTATTTAAAACAACCGGAAATGAAAAGTGGAGCAAGCATTATAAAACGGAGGAAGTATATTATATTATATAACGACTAATTTATGAGTTCTAGTTATTCACATTTTTTTAATACGTTATCTATTGCGTAGTGCTACCTCTAGCTAGAAATCCTGGATCCGCCACTGACCTTAAATATACAAAATTGTCATCTCACGGACATTACAGAGTATTATAGTTTGGACGTTACTTATAACTCAGGGTGAACACAAATTGAATTGATTCTTAGCTTTATAAATAAAGAGAGATGTTTTGCAATTTCAATAAATATGGTATTATACATTTTATACAGTATGGTATATAGTGCATGGTTTACATTCTCAGGAGAGAATAGATATAACTATTGACACAATCAAATACTCCCTCCGTTTTTAAATATTTGCTTCATTTCTCCATGCGCGGAGTTTGAGGAGAAATTGGAGAAAATAATAATATATGGAGGCAGTGGGATAAGTTGAAGAATAAAAAATTGTAAAAAGCAAAAGTAGTGGAGAGGATTGGAGGAGAGAAATATATAATGGGTCCACTAGGTGAGAGAAATTAGATAAATATTGTAAAAACTTTCCAAATAAGTAAATAGAGCAAGTATTTAAAAACGGCCGAAAAAGGAAAGTGGAGCAAGTATTTAAAAACGGAGGGAGTAATTTTATTCGGAATACACCTAAACTAATCACTACTCAGAGTTGTTAAATCATTTCCAATGGTGAGACTCTAGTAGTATTTTTTAAGAGAGATGTTTTTGCAAAGAATACCAATAAGTTGTTATCTAAACTTAGCAATTCTAAAAGAAAGTTGCTAAGTTAGATACTTAACTTAAGTCTCAACTGACAAACAATGTAGGCCATAATTAATATTATAATAATTTTATATTTATTTAACTTGTTTTTAAATACAAGCCAACAATCCCTCAAATAAAAAAGATGGAAACAAAATAATTGCATATGGAGGGTTCAATGGAAAGTGACATAAGTATACTTAAATGTTAAAAACGACTCAACTTGTATTTTAATACTCAGGGGTTGTTTGGTTGCCAAAGAAAAACATGGAATTTAGAAATCCTGGGAATTGAAATTTTTTGAAGTTGTTTGGTTAACAAATTCATCGAAAGTAGAAATTTTCATGAATTTCCATTTCCCACAAAATGGGGGAAATTAATTACCCAGGGGGATCTAGGTAAGTGGAACCTCCCATGTGAATTTCCACTTTACTTAGTTAACCAAACAATTTTTATAGTTTCCTAGGAAGTTCAATTTCATGGGAAATCAATTTTTCAAGAAATTTTCAATTCCTACATTCAACCAAACGAGCCCTTAGAAAGGATTCTCACCATTGAAGATTGTCTCATTGAACATTCAGTGGTACTATATATTCATTCAATGATACTAACTACGAGTAGAAATAGACAGTGACGATTCCAGTATGGGTGCAGTGGGTTCACTGAACCCATACTGGACTTTTGAAATTTCTGCAAAATCTGAACAATAGAAAGCATATAAAATCAATTTATGTGCCTAGAATAATTGTTAATGTGGAGATGGATCAGTGGTGAATGCCCACGTGCATTTTGAAATTGCTACTTAAACAATGACGGGAGATCAATCTTTTTCCCTGAACGTAATTCACTATATAACCCCATTTCAAACAAGTATATTTTAAAACCAAGCCTATTTTTAATCATTCATAATTTCAAACAAGTATATTTTAAAACCAAGCCTATTTAATGCTATTGTTATTCCCTTGTTTTACTTTTTTTTTTAGCGATTCCCTTGTTCTCATACGTTTATTTTCAGTTCAGCTGAACTCAACTGCTAATTTCCTTCTCTTATAAAATATTCATTTCATTTCAACTCAGCTGACTTCAATCTATGAGAACAAACCCTTAGTCATTGGATTTATTTAATAACTACTATCTCCGTTTCTTTTTAGTTGACACGTATTCCTTTTTAGGAAGTTTTTTTAGTTGACATGTTTTCTTTTGGGGTAATTTTTTTACCTGCATTTGCAAGGTACCCCACTTACTTTTTCATTCTCCCACTCTTTCTCCTCTCCTTAATATATCAACTAAATAGAAACAGGGGAAGTATATAGTTGCAAATTTGAATGAATAGCATCACTCTTAGTCTATCTCCTCTCCTTAATAACTATTATCTCCGTTTCTTTTTAGTTGACACGTATTCCTTTTTAGGAAGTTTTTTTAGTTAACATGTTTCCTTTTGAGGAAATTTTTTTACCTGTATTTACAAGATACCCCACTTATAGAAACAGGGGAAGTATATAGTTGCAAATTTGAATGAATAGCATCACTCTCAGTCTATCACCTCCAAATTATGGTTGTGACTTGTATAATTGGTAATTCTTTGTTTTTTTTTTTTTTTTATTTAATCTGCTACATTATCATATTTGTCATTGTCATATTTGTCATTGTATAAATATGATAATCACTATATTTAATTCCTAATAATTAAGTAAAAATTATAATCAATAGATATAGTGATAAGATTTATTAAGACGATTTTAACAAAAACCGATATGGCTATGTTTTAACTTAAATATAAACCACAAAAGACGATCAAAATGAGTATGAATAATGCAAAAGTCAAATTAGGTTTATATTATTTTAAGTTCGAAAACTCCGAACCCATAACAAAAAATTCTTAGAATCACCACAGAAAATAGTATCACTACATAGTCAAAAAAATTTCTTCTACTTTGTAGAGAGAATATAAGAAGCGTATGCACACTAGAGGTGTTCAAAAAAACCCGACCCGATTGTCCCGACCCGATTTCCCGATGACCCGATAGATACCCGATGGGAAATTTTTTTTAAAAAAACTATTTTTTCGGGACGGGTACCCGACCCGGGAAAATTACTTGTAATCCGGGTCAGGACCTGGGACGCATATTTTAATACTCGAGTACCCGAATTTCCCGAAAATAAAAAAAATAAAAAAAAAAAACCTCAAAGTTTAGCCCAGCCCATTCAGTATTTCAGTTTAGTGCAAATTAGGGTTCTCTCTTTTCCCCTCTCTCTCCTCTCTCGCCGTTCTCTCTTTCTTCCCCTCTCTCTCCTCCTTTCTTCCTCTTCCTCTCTCTTTCTTCATTCCTCATCTGCCGCTCTCTCTCTCTCTTCCCCTCTCTCTCTCTCTCATCCTTTCTTCCTCTTCTTCTCTCTCTCTTCCTCGATCTGCCGATTGCCGCTCTCGTGCCCCTCTCTTCCTCTCTGCTTCGAAATAATTAAGGTTCCTCTCTGCTTCGAAAGACTGCAAATTAGGGTTCACGCGAGTTCAACCCTTCACGGATTAGCCTTCACGAGTTCACACGAGTTCAAGGCTTCCAGCGGTTCACACGATTTCAAGCGACTCAAGCCTTCAATCTATGGTATTTTTAAGGGTATTTTAAATTTCTTTGTAATTTGTGGTAAATTTGAATTTGTGTAATCCAATTGATAGTATTTTGTGGTAATTGGACTAAATCCGTAGTGTATTTCGTTGAATTCGTGGTATTGCGTTTGTCTATGGCTATATTCTTCATTGTTCATGGAATTCAAGGTATCCGTAGTGTATTTGTTTCCCTAGTTTTTTTTTTTTCTCCATTAGATTATAGTAGGATAAATACATTTTTTTTTTAGAATTTTTTTTTTAAACCATAAATACGTAAAATTACTTAAACAATTGTTTTAAAAAAAATATAAAAAAAATCCGGGTACCCTTTGTCCCGACCCGAAACCCGGGTCCCCGAGATATTCGGGTCGGGACATGGGACAAATGAACAACTACCCGAAAACCAGGGTACCCGGATTTGAACACCCCTAATGCACACAATATGATGAAATCAAAATCTTATCGGTGTTTTTAAATTGAAGGAAATGATGGGAAAGAAAGAGTAGGGAAAGATGAAATATCTTTCATTTGGATAACAAATGAAGAAGAAAGGTAATTGGAGAGGAGAAAAATGAAGGGATTAAATTGCAAGAAATTTATCCCTTCAACAAAGAAGAGATTTGAAAGGAAAACTCACCATTCTTCCTTTCTCTCCTTATCCCTCCCATCCTCTTCTCCTCCCTCCCCTTCTTTTCCTTTCCTATGAGTGAATATGTATGATAATCAAATGAATCAACAGATTGAAAAAACGCAAACTACTACCAAATTTCCAATTTACAACTATAGCTTGGAGCCCAATTATTGTTTGGCATTGTTTTATATTTTTTAAAAACAAAAAACCAAAAACAGAAAACAAGAAAAAAGTATTTTCATTTTTCTATTGTCAGTTTTCAATATTATCGTGATTTTAATGAGTTTGTCTAATTTTTGTTTTATTATATGACATAAACCATATGAGTTTGAAGACCAAAAAACCACAACGATGCCAAACGAAACAAATTTTGCAGCCAAAGTCACACAACATATAATTGAACACTAATTCAAACCCTACAGTTAACAACTACGGAGTACTAACTAGTGAATATGAGCCCATTTTTAAAAAGCACAAAATAATCATTAAATTATATCAAGTCATCAAAACAGAATTTCAAACACTTGATCAACTAAGAATGAAACTTTAAATTTAATTTCAAATTTCAAATTTCTTACAAAACTAGCAACAAATCATTCATTTCACTTGAATCCACAATTTAAATGTACTTTAACCTTTTTATTATTTTATTATTATTTTTTTTTTTTTTTATAATTAGTAACAAAAAAATTAGGAAAATTAAAACTAAAACACAGAAAGAATTGAAATTTAGCTGCCTCAGTATCCTCCAAAGCTAATGGTAAATAAGCAAAAAGGAGAAACATACATAAAGCAACACATACAGATATAGCTTCAAGGGAACGAGTCAAATGTGATTGAAATTCCACATAAACCAGTAAATGAAGCTTCTTTACAATTCCTATAAATTAATTTTAATTTTGAATAATAATAATAACACCCCAATCAAAAACCTTAATTAACAGATCTGTAATCATCAATTTTTCGCAACAATCTGAAATTGTACAGTTATCAATAAGAACGCAATAAGATTAAAAAAAATGATAACAATGAAATAAAAATCGACGAATAATTACATACTACCATGTCGAATTCGGTTGAAATTCTGATGATGAAGATGATAAAATTAAGCGATTTAATCTTCAATACCTTAATCAATGGTCATAATTAAAGCTAATTAAAAAGCAAGATAACTAAGGCCTATTGATTAAAGTACGGAAAACAAATCGAATTCTTCAAAACAACAAAATTGCCAGGAAATTAGCTTAAATACCCTCATCAATGGCCTTAATCATTCTTTAAAATTCGATTATTAGATAATATAATGATCGATTAGATCAAATGAATAAGGACATCGATGAGAGTATTGAAGATAAGGCAATACAAAATTCGGAATTGATGAACCCTAATTAGGGATTTGGGAATTTAAAGATTGGTGAATCATAATGAGAAGGGTGGTTGAATGATTTGGGGTAAAGAAGTGAGTTTTAAAAGATGAGGTTTTGATTTTAGGGTTTTTGGAGCAGATGTTTATATGCCGTCACGAGTCACGATGGCCTCGTGAGCCATGGGCTTAAACTGACCTTCCGGAAGTTTCATGTTTTTTCCGCATTCAATGACCAAAATGATGCGAATCGTTAAACGTTGCTCAGTGTTTTACAAAACAACGAAAATGTTTTACATCCGACCAAACACAGGCATAGCAGATAACACATTAAGCGTGACTAGCCTTCTGACCCGTGCATTCATAAAAAATTGTATTGAAAGATAAATTAGGATATATCAATAAGCCATTATGCTTATAATGTGTGATCAAAAATATGATTAAGAAAATTAATTTTTGGAATTGTAATTGAAAATGGGGATTAAATAAAGGTGGAGGGGTTAAAATTAAAGAGAGAAAAGCAAAAGGTTGATTTGAAGAGGGGAGATGAAGATGAAGATGAAGTGTATATAGAAGATGAAGCATATAATTTTAATGAAAGAATTAAAGAAATATAGTGTAATAAAAAATTAATTAATAGTGTAAGAAGACATGTGACATTTAGGTTAGAGAAAAAGATATTGAAGTGTAATAGGATAGAGACATGTGTTTTCCTTAGTTATAGTTTTTAAATACTAAGTATAGATGTACATAAACAAAAGTATTTATACTCGAAGTGAGTCAAATGACCTAACCAAAATTACTTGGAAACATTGTATGGAGTAGTATTTATTTTTCACTTTGGTGAATTGTACGAGTATAAAAATCCAATATGTCTCATAATATCGAATTATAAACTACGGAGTAATAACTATTGTTTGACATTGTTTTTTGTTTTCAGTTTTTTTTTAAACAAAAAACCAAAAAAGGAAACAAGAAAAAGGTGTTTTCACTATTCTGTTATCAGTTTTCAAAATTATTATGATTTTAATAAGTTTGACTAATTTTTTATTCATTATATAACATATATCATACACTTTTAAAATACAAAAAATTGAAAACCACAACAATGCCAAACGAGCCCTAGTTTTTTAAGTTTTGTAATAATTAAAAAAATTTAGAAATAATTCAAAAAAAACCTACCCCTCCCCACCGACCCAAGCCACCTCTCCTCCTTTCACACCACTGCCAGTCCGGTAGTCCCTTTTCTCACCAGCGTCCAGTATACCTTCTCGTTGGCGCTAGGTCCACCCCCTTTGACGTCCCTCGCCCCAAAACACACCACCCAAATCCACCCAAAACTAGGCCCCCCCTTCCCCGGCCACCTCAATCTGCACCCCTAAGGCCCTAAACCCAAAACCCATACCCGAATGGTTGAATCCTCTTCTTTTTCACTTTGAGATTTTTGTATTCATTAATTTATACCAAATAGAGTAACACAAGTATGTAAAATCAAATAATTTATAGCCCCAGTGTAAACCCTAACATTCAGGAATGTTTATTTCCCCCAAATTATAAACCTTAAATTATCGATACCATGAAACGAACAAGGATTAGGGGTTAACTACTTGAATATTAGCTAAAATTTTTTAAACCCCATGTTATTGTACTTCCAATTTTGGCTGTTTAGTATTGGTTATGAGAGTAATATTATAGTAAAAATTTGATATAGATTTATTACAAAATTGATCCATGGAAAGGGGGAGGGGGTGGTGGAGTTGGGGGGTGTCAAGATGGATTTCGCCAGCAAGGAAGGAGTTGGCAATCGATGGGGGAGCATGGGGCTGTTGACATTGGGGGGGGGGGGGGAGGGGGGGGTCTAATCGATGGCAGGAGAGGGGAAGGGGGTAGGTTTAATTTTTTTTATTTATTTTTTTACAAAAATCATTATTTATATATTTTTTTTTGAGTCAATTAATACTTTATACTAAAGTAATCACCAGAATTATCCCTAAAGTACACGTGTCGAGTTCTCATTAAAAATTTCCCCGCCAAATTTTTTTTTCCTTAAAAATAATAAGTTAATTTTTTTATATATACAAATTAAACACCCCAAAAATAAAGAACAACTTTAAATATATATATTTTTTTGATAAATAAAAAAAGTGAGATAAATGATTAGAAAAGATTAAAAATAATGAACAATGTAAAGTCATAGTAAATTAGTGACTTTTTACCATTCTTATTTCTAAATTCCATTCAACTAAAATTTATTATTACAAATAGAAAATTATCAAACTAGAAAGGTTTTAATTATACATTAATATTAGAAAACCTTATATAATCCCTTAAATCTTGCTACATTAATTTATAACCTGAATTGTTCATTTCCTATTAAAAAAGGATTATAACTCAATTTTAAATTCATAAGTTTTTTGCGAACTACAAAAATAGAGATACTATGTATTAACGTGTCTCATCTATCTTTAATAATTTGATTACGTAAACAATGTATACAAAACTTATAAACAAATACGGAGTACAAACTTAGAGTACGTAATTTATAAAAAAAATAATAAAAAAAACCGTGAATTTTCGAGCGTTGCTCGGGCAAAGAACTAGTAGATTTATAATTTAATTTAACTATTAGCAAAAAAAAACCTAATTAGAGTCAAAATTTAACAAAAAATTAATAATTAATGTTGTGAGGAAATTGCTAGAATGAGAATTGAGAAAATGAAAAAGCCACTAATATCATAACCAAATCATCTTGAATTGGTTTAAAATTCAAAGTAGTATTTGGGCCCGACCCTGGTTCATTATATAGGGCTTGATCATTAATATACGTTTAATTTATGATTCAATTTTTGTTGCAATTAAATTTGTTATTCATATTGTTGTTCACTAGATATAAATATTTTGTGTAAAAAAAAAATAACATAAAATATCACATAGCTTGGTGGTAAGAATGTAAGATACTCAATTTTAGAATTAGAGTTTGCGTTTTTATTACAAGTGTATGACATGCAAGGAAAAGCAAATGGATGGGAGAGCCACGTGTTGTAATAAGTAACTGAGTGGATAATGTGGACTAGTGAGGAATCTACGTGGATGTTTTTCGAAACGTCTTTTAATATACGATATTAGAGACTTCCTCATTTCTTATTTCTCATCCTAGCAATTCCCTAGTTTATGGTTATCAAAGATTTTTTTTTTTTTTTTAAAACTATTTATCAAAGAGAAAATTGAGTAATATAGTATTATCAAAGCGAATTTCCCAGTAAGTGTAAAAATTGCTTGAATAATATTTTCTTTCTTAAAATGCACTTACAAAAAGATCCTGAAAATGCAAATACAATATAATGGATACATACATTAAAAGTGTTTTTTAAAAATAAATTTTATGTTAGGAAAATTGTAACTTTAAATGTTTTTTCTGTCTTTCAATAACTTAATAAAAGTCCGCCTTAATCATAAATTTGTGATCTACCTTTGTTAAAAGAGATATATTGACTGATGAAGATTTCTTTTTTGCGTAAAATACTAATGAATATTTAAGTATCAAAGTTTACAATTACCTTATAAGACCATCATCACTCATGGTATAAAAATTTATACCATCCCTCTCTCTCTACAACTTTCTCACTCCTCCACATTATTTATACCACAATACAATATACTTTCTTCAAAAATCACCCCACACATGGTATAAAAATTTTTACCACCACACTTTCTTTCTCTCCTATATGTATTAATTATACAATTAATTTAATTATAATTATATTTTATTTTATTTTATTATTGAAAATAATAAATTAATTTTTAAAGTTAATTAAATAAAATAATCAATATAAGTAGTAAAAAGCGAATTCGAAAAAATATATAAAACTATTGATTATGAACAACGGTAATTTTTTCATAATTATTTACTTTATAAAGCCCATGCGATGCACGGGTCGATCTATTTTTTTCTAAAAAATATTTTTTATATTTATGTGATTACATTTGTTATTTTATTAGTTGTACGTAATATATCATAAAAAAAACCTAATCTCAAAAGATAATATTTCGTATTTAATTAATGTAACCATTAAAATCTCATTGGTCAATTATGCTTATGTGACACTTGAATTATTTATTGGATATAACTATAATTTATAATCTTACGTGGCACGTTAACTTATTTTAGGTGGCATAATCCTATTGTATCGTTTTAAAAATATTAATCATATGTGGCGCTCTAATAATTTTTTAAAAATAAAAATCCTACATGGCGCTCTAAAATCTCGGGAAAAAACTCCCCTTTATATGTGGCGCTCTAATCATATGTGATGCTCTAAAGTGGACTAAATTCTAAATCTACTCCTTACTTTTTCTATAGAATTCATAAAAACTTGATTTGCCAACTCTATGAAACCTTACGAGTTTCCGATCTTGCGTGTGTTCACTTGCTCCAATCTAGCACAAAGGTTGTTTTCTGCCGTTCAAGAGATGCAGAAGCTTTAGACCATCCACTTGACTGAAATATCCAATTCTCAACTGAGATATTTTTCAAGTAATGCCGCCAGCATTTGTTCTTGAAGAATACACAACACTCAGGATTTGCTTTTTGTTTGTCTAACTCTTCGTATATGATCTGCCAGTGATTGAAAAGAACGATAAATTCATAATGACATTCCTCTATCAATTCTAAAGGCATAATGTTCATACAAGCAGATAGATAATTTCATTTTCTGCCAATGCTTCACCATTGAGTTTGTTTTGTTCTTATGCAGTTTACAAAATTGAAACAGGACCCTAATAATTGATAATTTGATAAATTGATGATGCTATACTTCATGTCAGACTATAAAAACAAATACTTTACGGGACTTTCAGAGTCAATTATTAATACACGTAACTGATGTAATATTCATGAAATATAGCTGAATACGCTAAGCATCTAATTTGACTAAAATTTTTATTTTTCCCAAAGCCAAAAAAATAAGAGGAAAAAAAAAAAACCAACACTCAAACAACTTCATTTGTTTATACAATCATTGACAATTAAATATATTTGTCACATATAGCTGCGACCTCCAGGATTGAAGCATACTTTGTAGTATCAATTATAAGAGGGAGTATTATATCACTAATTGTACTTAAAAAAATCTTCTGACATATTTTAATTCTAAGGAGGTTCAAAGGAGTAATGTAGAGTAAAAAAGAGTAAAATTCTATAACAAAGAATAATGGCATCAAGACACAGCATTCATATACAAGGCAAAGTTCATGCAGAGGAGCATTCTGACCTTCCACTTACTATCTCCTTTTTTCACCTTATCTTCTATTAAAATAACTAAACAAATACCCAATTATCATCACATCTATTTATTTTAAAATTATTTATGTATAATACTTTCATTTTAAAAATAGCAATAGATAACTTAAGGCAGTCATCTGATTTCTTAATTTGACTAAGCTTTGACCTTATTTGTACACTAATCTTTCAGAAAAAAATTTATCTAATGCCAAGAGATTCATATTAATGTGTACATTCCACTTACAAAAGTTCTAGATTTAATTTGTAGTATAGTGATAGACAAACACAAATGAAAGATATGGTCTGCCTTGATCTGATCACAAATGAAATAAACATATAATTGCTTAAGTAAGCTGAAATGAACATTACAACATCTTAAACTATGCATAGTAATAAATTTACGAACTAATGAGGGTCAAAGGAAGTATTTATATAATATTTTCCTGTGTCAGTGGTCGAATTGTTACAATCAGATACAAAATTATAGGGAAGTTACAGAGTACCTCAGGAAAGTCACTGGTGTTGTGGGACATTATAGATAGAGTGGATGGAATAGGCAACGTCTTTAAAGCAGCATCAAGTAGATCCCGAAATCGAGTAGATATTCTCACTGCATGTGGCTTAGATATGTGGCGCAAAGGAAGAACCATAGCCCTGATGTCTTCATAAATGATAACACCCTAGATAAATTCATCAATGAAAGGAAAAATAAATTAACAATATAAAAACACTAGCATATGAAGAAAAATATAGACTGCCTATTAACCATCAACTCAGTTCAGAAACAAAGTTCCAATATAAAATTTTTAAGCTACCACACGAGAACAACCTGATACACAGTTCAAAGATTTATTATTAAACCAACAGGGGTCTATGTTCAGTCCATCCATGACACAATCCAACCGAGTAGAATTCTTACCTGTTTGTCAAGGGTCATCAATTTTAACCCTTTGTAACGATCAATATCATCAAGGAATTTGTATAGTCTAGATGCATCATTTCCTCCAACATCCCATTTACTGGTAGCATTCGATGATGGGTCAAAGGTAAGTACAGCTTCGTTTAGACTTAAACAAGTAAGGAATGAAATTGGCATCATTTTACCACGATACTCAAGTGTGGTTATGTTTGGAGAAGTTATGATTGCCTCTTCTAATTTCCGACATCTTCTAATCACTAGCTTCCTCAACTTGTCTCCAGAGACGCGGATGTTCTTTAACCCATTGCACCTGCTGAGAACCAACTTCTCAAGCTTAGGAAATTTCACAATTTGATCACGAAACATCTTATCTGTCATTCTGGGATATTCCAATATCAGCTCCTTAAGAGTCCTACATGCTGATAAGTCAATTTTACAGAATATTTTTTTCTTACTGTAATACCAAAAAGTCTCAAGCCAATGAGCCTCAATAACAATACTATCAAGTGGAATACACTTGTGCACATCAACTCGCCTCAGCTTGTCTAGGGAGCAGATAGACAGTTTGTTCGATTCAGAGCATTGTATCTCTATTAACCTTAAGTCCTCAATCATAGGGGAGCCAGAGATCAGATTTTCAAACTGCAGCAGGGAGACTTTCATATTCTTAAATGACAGCTTCTGGAGGTGCGGAAGATTTACTGAATCGGCAGGTATACGACAACCACATAAGCTTAATGCAGTAATGGAACTTCCAATCATGACACACGGAGGCAAAGTGTACCGTGGTACTTGCGGATGCCTTAATTTAGCGTGGACTTCAAGTTCTCTAACATTCCTCGCAATAGCAGAAACAATCCAATCACTTACATCAGAAATCCTTCCATCCCACTCCCATAATGAATAAGGAAAGCACAACCTGAACTTGTGAATACTAAGCAATTGTTCATCATGCAGCCGATTAATCATTTGATCTTTGTATCTTAACTTTATACTTTTCTTCACCTTGTCGAAGCTACACAGGTCAATATCCACAGTATGATATGAATTCCATACTTGCCTCCATCTCTTAGACAGGATGCAAGTTCGAGCAGCATCCTTAGGATGTAGGTGATAAAGAACTTGATGAAGCACATGATCCGGCATGTCAGAAATATAGTCAATTCTACATTTCACTCTCTTTCTTACTCTATTAGCAGAGGCCCTTTGGCTTCTTTTCTTACATTTCTTAGAAGCAATATCCATTGAACCGTTCTTCTATACGAATTTATACATATGTTCCCTAGAAAAGGTCGACAGGATGTTAATCTAAAACCTGCCCACATAGAAGAAATATCGAAATATCCGGCTTAATTCCATTTGTCAATGTCACCAGTTTACATCATTAATTACAGGAAAGTAGGACATAGGAACACAACATGAATTTGAAACATATAATATCATACCATGCACAAACTATTAAATCATGTTATTCAATCTGAGTAATCATCCCAAACACATTATACAGAACTAGTAGGATATATACCAATCAATCAATCAAAGCCTTAATCCCATTACTCCATAAGTGGAGTCGGCTACATGAACCAAAAAATCCGAGCATGAATTGGAATTACCTACACACTAATTACAAAGAAATTCAACATTTACATGAAAACCCACAAGATAAAACAAGAACCCTTACAAACACATTATTCTGTTTCACATTTCTTCCAATTACAGTTTTCTCGAATCAATATTACATAAAATTGACTTCTAATATTCATAAAATTCACCAAATCTAACATATATAAATCATCAACAGCACACAATTATACAACAATTTAAGAAAAAAAAAGAATAAATCTTCAAATTCAAAAACTGATTGCTCAAATTAAAACTAAAATTGAATTCAAACCTGATAATTGAATTTGAATTAGGGTTAAATCGAATTCTTGACTCCAAAAATCATATCACTCAAAATTTTGGTTTCAATTTGAGGAGAAAGAAAGGCTAAAGTGTGACGCAGTGTTTCTGAAACTCTGTGTCTTTATTTATATATGAGTATATGACCGTCAGTGGACCCACAAAAACCCAAAAAAAAAAAAATAAAAAAATAAAAATTGCGAGTTTATTTTATTTTTATTTTTCCTTTTTTTAATACATCGGAAAAAGAAAAGAAAAATAAAAGAAAGACGTCGATAGTTTCCGATCTTTCTCACTCTCTCTCCTCTTTCGATGTTTGATCTCACTCATTTTTTGGTAAATCAACTGGAAATCTCAATCACTCGAATTTTCTAGCTCGAATTGCATCAAAAGGTTTGATTTCATCAATTTTATTCGTAATTTTTGAGTTTCAATTTACTATAATTTTGTTATTTTTTGGTAGATTAGGAGTATGAATTTTGATAGACATTTTCAATTTATGCGAGCAAATTTTCATTTTTATAGCTTAAATGTTAATATATGATGCTTAGTTTATGATTTGATATAGTTTTTGTATATGTTAGCTGAAAATTAGTCGATCTGTTGTTCTTAATTTGTTGTTGAATTATGTAATTTGATTGAAATTTGTAGTTTATTGTGTTGATTTTGATTGATAATCAGAAGTATTGATTGATGTAATGTGAACAGATGTCAGTTCCTCGATCTATGGATAAGTCAAGTGCTCTTGAATACATTAATCAGATGTTTCCTACAGGTAATTTATGTTGCTTTTCTTCTATTTACCTAAATTGGTTGATTTATATTAGGAATTTGAAGCTCCGTTGATTCGAGGCGTTGAAGTCGGAGTTTGATACATTTATCAGTGTTATTTTGAAAGGGATTGGTGAAATTGTAGTTCAGTATTTCTTATAATCTTGCATTTGTTTGAATGATTGCTGATTATGTGTTAATATTGGTATATCAGAGGCGTCGTTATCTGGTGTTGAGCCTCTAATGCAAAAGATTCATGGTGAAATCCGTCGAGTGGATGCTTCCATACTGGGAGCTGTTCGACAGCAGGTAAGATTTATTGGTCTTTGCATGATTTGCATTCTACAGTTTTGATGGAAGTATTGATGAATTTTTTGTTTATTTTTACTGGTATGAGTGGTATCTTCACTTTGGTTTCATTTTGTTGGATGGGAAACATTTTCGAGTGAAATGATGAATTTTGATGTGCGTGGTTTGTAAAGGGGTGGGAAGTAGTTGTACAAGTGGAGATATTCCCAAGGGTGGAAAACATTTTTACCTTTTGGTAGGAGTGCACGGCACATTTTCCTTTTCATTCCTGGGCAATAATCCTCGTTTCCAAACTCACTCTCAGTAAACATTACTCTCATATTTTGGATTGGATGGTGATGTATAACTCTTTTTATTTTATTTTATTTTGTTGTAGAATGAGTTTGTTGTGATTTTGTTACATGAGGTTCTGTTGAGTTCATTTTCGTTTATAGAAGGTTGTCAAGGAGGTTGTGTGTAGGAAGGGTATTATTGTTAATAGTCTTGATGAGAACCATGGGCGTTAAATTTTGGGAAAATAGTGTTCAGACGAGGAGACTGAAGACTGCAAAAGGTTGAAGAGTGTAGGAGGTTGAGTGCAGGAAGAGTATTCTTGTTTTTTATTTATTTATTTTTTGTTTTTTATTTTTATTTTGAGGGAAGAGTATTCTTGTTGAAAGGCTTGACGAGAGCCGTTTTGGGAAACTAGTGTTCAGACAAGTTGACTTAAGATTGCCCAAGGTTGGAGAGGGATGGACTGTTATTGATAAAGAGATAAAGAGAGCAATGCAGCTAGGTAAAAATGAATACCTTTAGATTATAAATTTAATATTCTAGACTAGATGGAATGATGGATTATTGATTTATGAGGTTGATCTTCAGCCACACACAACTGGGTAGATCAAATGATGAACTGCATACAAGTTTAAAAGACTACTATTCGAATTTAAAGAAGTCCATTGCAGGCTTCTTTCTATCAGACTTGGTGTGGTTTTGTTAAAGTTGGCATATTTTAATATGTTAATTAGTTTAGGGTGCATAATTGATGTGCATGACCTTGTAACGGGCTAGAGTGAAAATGAAGTTATGTGAAAGAAGAGTGGGGGAAGTTTAGACCAAGCAATCAACTTTTAGTAAAATTTTGAATAAATATTTTTCTTATGAAGGGTACATGCCTTATTGAAGTTCGTAGGATTTATTGCAGGGTTGAAATCTTGGTTGATGTCACAATAATGATTGTGGAACCATTTACAGGCAATGCAAATGGCTTGCGGCCATCGTGCCTAATAATATGTCACAGTATGCTTCAAAATTACCCTAGATTTAACATCGTGATATATTTTAAGATAGAAGACTGTCCTTGCAAAATGAGTTGGAAAAGTGGTTTGGCTACTAGACAGATCCTTCACACATTGGTGTAAGAATTTGATATTGAATATGGCTCATGTAGTCATTATTTATATTATTTTTTTTTCATCACAATTTTCCTTTTAAAATCATTTTGGGGGTGCAAAAAATGTTTCTTGTTGTTCCTCATCCTCATCGATGTCAATTATGCTGGTAGCCTGGCATATCTTTGCCCAGTATGCACTTAATGTTTTATTTTATTTAATTTACTTTTTTTTTGGGTAAAAGTAAATATTCCCTCCGTTCCATTATTAAGTGTCGTTTCTTAAATTTCATAGTTTTTAATGCAAATGAAGGAAGTATAAAAAGCATGTGTGATTATGTGAAGAGTATCGGGAATAATTATATAGAGTACAATATTTTGTTTTCTAGTGGAGACAATAATGAGAAAGCATGTGTGAAGGGTATTTAGGGAAGTTTAGTATGTTAAAAAGTATAAAGTGGGGGTATGTAGGTAATTATACATAAAAAGGCACTTAATTTTGGGATACCCAATAAGGAAAACAGGCACTTAATAATGGGACAGAGGCAGTAAATCCAAAATGAGACTATAGGAAATGGGGGATGATTGTGGCTGTCAGTTGACTTTTTATAAACTGGAAAAGAAATGGGTTTCTTCAGATGATAAAACTAGGAGATAGGGTGAAAAGCAATAGATTTTGGAATAAGGATATCTTTTAAGATTATCGATGATGAATGAATGCTGGAATCTGGATGCCAATTACTTCCATGTCTTCATGTGTATTTTCTGTTAGCTTGTTCTCTGTCTTGCTTCTTGATCAGATGTTATGCTCTGGCATGGGTTAAATTGTTTTCAGTCTTGATGATTATATTTCTATCAGAAACATTCTCCCATTCCTCCTTCAAATTATCACTAAAACATTATTTTTGACATGGTAGTTTGACTCTATGAAAAAGCATAAAAAAAATGGAAAATGCTACACATAGCCCTTAGGCTACTTATAGGCATTAAAAATACTCTTGAAAACTGTTTAAATTTAGAAAATCATGACAAATTCACACTAATTACACTGATCTACGAGTGTTTTTGTCATGAATTCCTAATTTTATACAATTTCCAAGAGTGTTTTTAATGCTTATATATAGCCCTAAGGGCTATGTATAGCATTACCCAAAAAAAATTAGATGTGGAATTTATTGATATGGGCTTTTCCAGAAGGCATTTGGTGAGATGGTGACTGGTGCAAAACTGCAGTAAGATTAAGGGTTTCATGAGGTGAAGTGAAAAAACCTAAGAAGAAGTATTGAGCTGATGTAAGCAGGCTAGACTTTGCTCATATACAACTCATGAGGAAATGACCTTAATCTGAAACCAAAGAACTCAAGAATTTATGTGCCGTTTCTCAAGTAGGGTGCCTTTTTTAGTTCTTGAACAGTTGAACCTATGTATTTTGGAATCTTGTGTTTACCTTTCGAGATTTAAATTGTGGCCTTCTTATTATAGACCTGATTTCCCTCTTTATGCAGCCTCTTTCTATTTTTGGTTGTTGGTTTCAGCAAAGCTTGATTATAATTTCTGTACTAGTAGTGTTCTAGTGTTTGAATTTTGTTTTGGAAAATGTTACCTGGAGAGGAGTATTAATGGCATGGTCCTGGACCAAGGTTTTCTTCCCTCACAATATGGGGGGTTACTAAGTTATCAGGAGGGTACTAATTATTGTGAGAGGTGGGAGCACTGGTTCAGGACCATGAAATAAGCTGTTACAACTTTTCTACTAGCATCGAATCTTCCACTCACTAGGGTGAAGCTGTGTGTTTTTGAACTCTTAATTTTTGATTGCTAACTTCCTGTAGTTTAGAGTAATTCAGGTACCAAGGCCAAAGAAGATCTTGCTGCTGCTACGCGTGCAGTGCAGGTTTGTGCTCCCAATATGGACTCATATTACTTGACTTTTTACTTGATATATAATGACTGATTGGCTCTAATTCTCTTCTGGATGATTATCCGGAATTGATTGTATCCTATATTCTGTTCCACTAATTGATTGTTCTGATTGGATTAATTGATTGATCAATTTTTCAACAGGAACTCATGTACAAGATACGGGAGATAAAAAATAAGGCTGAGCAAAGTGAGACAATGGTTCAGGAAATTTGTCGTGACATAAAGAAGCTCGATTTTGCAAAGAAGCACATAACAACTACTATTACAGCACTTCATCGTCTTACCATGTTAGGTTGGTTTTTTGTTTCCTTTTTATTTTCATTGATCTTAGCATCTCACACATTCAGCATCCAGGACCATAAACTATCTGGTCTTTGCTCTAGGGAAAAATAAAAAACAGATTTATTGCTTTCTTTTTGTATTGTTTTTTTTGTCCAATTGAAGATCATACAAAGACAATGTACTACCACAAGAAAAATTCATGAAAAGTATTTTCCACCTTCACACTAGTCCAAGAATCAAATTTAAAACTATAACGATTGTATAATATGTCAAAGATCAAGAGCCTGCCATGATACTATCAATCACATATCATATAATTCTAACTTTCATTAGTTTCATGTTATGTTGAGATGATTTACTAGTTTTATATCTGTTAGCTGCTACTCTTTGAAGTGCAGGATTCATGTTTTATTAATCTTTATGTTTTCCATTGTTGTCGTAATACATGAACAATATAATGAACAAACAAGAGCTCCTAGTACTTTTGCTCTAGTATTCTTATTAGATTCAACATATTTGTTGTTGCAATGTTTAACTCATATTTTTTTTTTCAGACTACGCTGTATTAATTTGTTTGAATTATGGACCTTTGTTTTTCCTTTTGAATCAAACATGTGTACATAGCAATTTTTTCTATTATATACTTCGTATTGTTCTTCTTACATGGCATATCCGCATATGTTGTTAGTGCACACATTTGTGGAGGAACTTTCATATCTTCTAAAAGTTCTAAGTCCTTAAAATAAATTGATCCCATATATTAAGACAGCTAGGCTTCTATATTTTTATTTGGATAGTCTGAAGACTATAGATTCTGACCTCCATAAACTTGCCAATTGCTACACATGTTTTGCTGTTTTCTGGGATGTCATGATTTATGACTTCATTCTCTGTTTCTCTCTTATAGCTCTAACAAAGGTATAATTGCCTTAATATCCAATTTATGTAGTTGATGTAGAATATTTGTATAATATCGCATGGTATTCAGTCAATCAGAGAATGAAAACATGCTAACATAATGCTTTTTAAATGCTTTGGCAGTATCTGCTGTTGAGCAACTTCAAGTGATGGCTTCAAAAAGACAATATAAGGAGGCAGCTGCTCAATTGGAGGTACCAAGCTGCCAGTGGGCAAGCGTTTTTCTTCTATTTAGGAGGTCAATAATTTTTTAAGCTTTTACATTGTTTTTCCCTATCTCTTTGGAGGATCCACGGTTCTTCCCACCCGTACATACATTCCTTGTACCAGTATATATTTTGGCTTTAGATTTACTATTTGACCTGAATGATGGAAAATATATAATTTCTTTTTAATTTGGCTGTATTGTAAGCAGATGAATCTTCTCTGTATAGTCTGAACATATTATGTGGTTTTTCTATTGTACGTCACTTATTGTTTGAAGACTCCCAATGTTGCTGAAGGATATACATGCTTTAATGGCATAACTTGCCTCTAATAACACAAATTTTAAGTGATTTTTTATGGTCATGAGGTGTTTGAAATTTGAATCAACGTTTCTCTCTTGTTCCTTGTCTTATAGATTCCTTGTTTTTTGTTTGATCTTTTATTCCTGGTCCCACACATTCCTTATCTTAGTGTGGATGATGTTGTTTCTTGATTTGTTTCAGGCAGTAAATCAGTTATGCAGTCATTTTGAAGCCTATAGGGATGTCCCTAAAATAACAGAATTGCGTGAGAAGTTCAAGAATATTAAACAAATCTTGAAGTCTCATGTTTTTTCTGACTTCTCAAGGTACTGCTAGTTTTTTTTTTTTTTTTTTTTTTTTTTTTTTTTTTTTTTTCCCCTTTTCCCCCTTTTTTCATTATATGTGGAGTTGGGCTATAATTGATTTGGGAGGTGATAAGGGAAAGAGACTGGTTGCTATCTTTGTATAATATGAAGTCCTTCAAAATAATGTGTTGTACACATTGATCATGTAAATAAATCCTTATGTGGATGTAGATATATCTGCCTAGATAGAAATTTTACTTTAGTTTGACTATGGAATATGGATTTTATATTTATTTTTTGGAGAACATGTAAATTTGAACTCTGAGAATGCTTATTACTTGAATTTGTAAGATGAGAAAATTCTCAACTTTTAATGAGGGATGGGTGATGGTTTGCAAAATCTCAACTCATGTTGAAGCTGTAAGAATTGGTTTTCATTGATGTTGGTTCATTGTATATTATTTTTGTATATTCTATATATTATCTCATTTGATTATTGTATCTTGCAATTTCAGCCTGGGTACTGGGAAAGAGACAGAAGAAACTAATTTACTGCAGCAGCTATCAGATGCTTGTTTGGTGGTTGATGCATTGGAGCCTTCTGTACGAGAAGAACTTGTTAAAATATTCTGTAACAGGGAACTTACTTCCTATAGACAAATTTTCGAAGGAGCTGGTAAGTATCTTTCTTTACTGCTCCTTGTGTGATCCGCTGCCAAACGCATTCCAATCCCGTTTGATACAACCCTTTGCATCAATAAAATGATTTGCTCTTTGATTTCTGTAAAAATTGTCTTAAATATTTCTTATTTCTATTTATATATGTTTTTTAAATTAGAACTTGCAAAGTTGGATAAAACGGAAAGGAGATATGCTTGGATCAAGCGTCGGTTGAGAACAAATGAGGAGATATGGAAAATTTTCCCTTCTTCATGGCATGTCCCTTATTTACTATGCATCCAATTCTGCAAGCTCACAAGGTCAGTGATGTACTCTCTTTTGGCCTCTTCCTTAAAATTTTGAACTCTATACATTCAGTATAATTATTATTTATTCTAGCCAGTGTTGCATGTGCTTTTAATTATCACTAATATCTGTATGGTCTTCTTATTTGGGAAACATATGGGTGGACGGATTGACAACATCTCTAGCTTTGCCTGCTGGCATGCTTCATGTAGTGGATTTTGATAGTAATTGATTGCTTGACATTCTTCCTTTTCATTTGGACATGTTGTTCTCCTTCGATAAGATGCTGTTGAGCATCAAATGTTTAGTTTGATATATGATTCAATTCCAATAAGATTAGGCATTGGCTTCTATCTTTTATTTGCTAGTCCACTTATGGACTTACCTCATCGTCAACATATATATAAAAAAGAAAACTTTCATGCATGCTTATCCTATATTTATCTTGTAAAGTGATATTGTTTTTCTTTACATTTTTTGCTACAGAACACAACTTGAGGAAATACTTGATAACATGAAGGAGAAACCAGATGTGGGGACACTGCTGCTGGTAAGGGGTGGATGCTCGATGATTTTCTATTACCTAAATTATTTCTGTATTCTGAAGTGGTCTTGTTTCTTATTACCTCTAATTTTGTTCCTACTACTGACTACTTAATAGCAATAGAAATCTTTTGATATTCCCTGGCAATACAGCTTAGCAACACTGAATTTGGAGATTGATCTGCATGCCTATCTTGGGTTGCTTAAGGACAATATGACTATGCTCATATGAGTCATACACTCCTTTACCTCATAAAAAATATGAAAAATTATCAAAACCGCAAAATGAAGTTCAGAGGGGTTTTGTTGGCAAAAAAATTAATTTTTAAAGGGGAAAAGCTCTAGCTAAGTGTTATTCACTTACAAAACCAAGCAATAGCTGACTTAGGTCTAACCCAAATCTATACAAATGACAAATATTCTGTACAATGACGCACAATAAAAAGTGGGGAAATACGATCTCCTTGTCTAAGACAGTAAGACTTTATTTTATCCCTGGAAGAAACTATAGAAGAAACTATAAGAGAACCATCGAGGCCAATAAAAAAGGAAGGAAATCCATTTAATCGAATTAGGAGGAAGGCTGTAAAACATTTAACTTTTAATAGAGAAAGCATTCCTCAAATTTACTTTCACAGGTTATCCGGAAGGACCTTTTTTTTTTTTTTTTTAATAAAAAAATAAAATAAAATTACCATAACTCTTTAGACATCTTGACAAATAACTCTGCTCACATAATGCCTCTAACAAAAGCATCTTGATCCAAGGAGATGATGTTTAAAAGCACCAATTTCAATCTACTCAACAATTTGAAAATACATTTTTGGATAATAGAATAACATGAGACAGGCATGTAGTCCTAAACACAATCAGTATGCTGGACTTTGTAATGAAATTCACAGAAGTGACAGTTATTGCTTTTAACAGCTTCCTAGTTTAAGTATCTTAAAAACTATGTTCTTATTAATGGAGAAGATCTCTTAATAGTTAATACCCTTCTTTGTGAAAGCAATAAGCAAGACAGATTGGATGTCATAATTGATTATGTAGCCTCTTCTCTCTTCATCCTTTCCAACCACTCAACATGCTATCGCAGAAAACATCAGTTACCTTATTGGGATCAGACACTATTTATTCACCACTATGTGCTACCCAGCCCTGAATTAATAGTTTTCATATTCTTTATTACTCTAATGCTTTCATAAAAGAATATAATACATAAATCTCCGTCTTGAAACCCATGTAAACCTTCAAATATCTTTGGAAAGCTTCAAACTCAGTGGAATCTGTGGACCAGCTTAGAAATCATTGGAAAAATTGTGGAATATAAAAAACGATATCTGCAAAATCTATATTAGAATGTCCTCATTCAACTTTTTCAGAACAGGCTTTGACCCATGAGCTTAGTAAAATGTCTATACATTGGAGCATATTAAATAGGATTTCTAACTGATTCTAATAACATCAAGGTTGGATCTTCACCCTCTATCTGTCGCAAAATAATGTATTTGGGAACCTTTTAGTATGTCATGTACAGTTACAGAAGCTTATGGGATGTGAGTTCCCTTATGCCCTTGGTTTTCTGTCAATATGGTATGATTTTGGGAGAATTTCAAATGGCTGAAAGCCTGAAAGCTTGAAGTTCTGTCTACTTCAAAGCTAATATTCTCCTGAGATTTTTATATTCTATTCTGTATCTTAATTACTTATGTTTTGTTGCACATTGCTGCCTTTTCTGTTGCTTAATTGGCTTTTGTAAAATTTGATAGGCACTTCAGCGAACTTTGGAATTTGAAGAAGAACTGGCAGAGAAATTTGGAGGAAGTTCACCAGCTAAAGAGACCAATCATGACACTGGTGATGTAGAAAGAGGGCCCAATTTCAGTCAAGCTGTATCAGATATCAAAAAGAAATATGAAAAGAAGCTCGCTGCTAATCAAGGCAGTGGAACTGATGTATGTATTCGGATATAGCTTGTTACTTATTAAAAAAAAAAAAACCTTCCTGATTTGCTGTCATTGTCTTTTGGACTTGTTATTACAGGAAACTGACGGTCTTAAAGAATTTTCTGTGCCTGGAGCTGGGGTAAACCTTTTCAACTTCTCCTTTTCATTGTTTTTGACAAAAAAGTTTAGACCAAGCTTAACTGCCCTTTTTGTGCATTAGTTCAGAAACTTTAGCACTCACCTATTATTGTATTTCAGTATTTTATCTTTTTAAGTTATTGCATTCTATTATGGGGGAGCTATTGTTAGGATTTGTGGGTAGATGCACCTATATCTGAATCAATTATACTTTTTATTTGGTTTTTGATGCCTTAAATTGTTTATATTGGCTGTTCTGTTTACTGGTCGAACAAGAAAAATTATCAAGTGAACCACTAATACTAATAATAATTATACTAATTATTACTCTAACTTTACTCTTGTGCTTGGCATGAAGATGAAAAGTAGTAACAAATGTTGTATAAAATACATGGAATTTGGTAGAAAGAGAAAAGGGGTCACACAAAAGTAGTAACAAACATTTATTACAATACAACCAAACTATATACCCCCTCTAAGCAAAGTGTAAGAGTTAGTGTGTGGAAAGGTGTAACTATTGTGGGGTAAAAGGGGTAGGATGGTAAAGGGGGTAGGCTTAAAATAGAATAAAGCAAAGCAAGTAGAACAAAAAAGAACGGGATAAAATGGGAAGTGAGTAGAACAAAAAAGAATGGGATGAGTATAAATTTAATTTCTTATTTTGCTCCTATTCATAATTTTAACTTCTACAATTTTGGCCTTGATTGAAATTAGGGTAACTTAACTCCTCAATTGATGAATTTGCAGTTCAATTTCCGTGGAATCATCTCATCTTGCTTTGAACCTCATCTAAACGTGTATGTTGAATTGGAAGAAAAAACACTGATGGATCATCTGGAGAAACTTGTTCAGGTAGTCTATTTATATTCATGCCTTCCATTTCCCTTCCAGTCTTCCACACCCCTGTATATGTTGAAACTTGAAATGAAATGCTATTTATGTTCCTGTGGACACTGTAGGAAGAAACTTGGGATACCGAAGAAGGAAGTCAGACAAATATCTTATCCAGTAGCATGCAGGTACATATAAGTTCTTTGTTCATATACATTCTTGTGAACTTGTTTATGTCAATTGGAATCATTTGATAAATTGTATTTAACTGACTCAATAACGGTTACACATAATACTTATTGTAAAGTAAAAAATGGCTGTTGCATATTGGATTAAAAATTTAAAACAAAATTTTTGTTATCATAACATCTAACCACTTCCCGCTCTTTAGGGCTGATTCTTTGGGCTGTGTCAATGTAATGCTGTTTAAGATTGAGTTTGAGAACACAATTCGCTGCCTAATTTTATTAAAATACGCCAACCACTCATACGTATTAATCTGTCTTTTTCGGATTGCAATCCATGGGGGGGATTAGCGAATTAGGGAACACTTTTTTAGGGTAACGAATGTGTGTGTCAGTGTGTGTGTGTGTTTTAATATTATTTTTGTACATCTTTAAAACAGTCTTGTTGATCAAGGCTAGTTAACATATACAATTGGCAGTTAATGATTTGCATTTTAAAATGAGTTAATGTCAACTTTGTCAACATGCAACTAGTAGTTAATGGTATTAATTTTACAATGCGGAGTACTAATTACTTTTAGTCTTTAGTGATTTTCCTAAGCAAAAATGATATTCTAAGTTTCCAAACTTTTGTACCATTTGTTCTATTTAGGCTCTCCTTTCCTTAACTTATTTTGCAAAATGAAACATGAAAAGAATAAAATAAAAATAAAATTGAACATAACCTTCTTTGCTGAATAAACTTGTTTTTACTTGCTAAAAATTCATTTATTTAGTCGAGGAGAACCGAAAAATAGTCATCATTAGTGGTTGAACTTAATCTTGTTTGTGTTTTACTTAAAAGTATTCAACCTTTTGTAATAAAAGTATTAAGCAACAATTTTGCAATGTAATGAATTTAACTTTAGTTATTGCACGTGACTACTTAAATATTACCTCAGTTCCTAAATGATGGTTGCAGTTACAACTTGTAACAGAAACCAATAAGAATAGGATAGAGACATAGAGTGAGTATTAAAAGTGGGCGTTGTGTAAGAAAATGAGAGTGTTATAAATGAGGTTTATATAAAAATACTAAGAAAGAGAGTGAAGTGAGGTATTTGTAGAATTTTTTTGCTACAATATAAAAGCAAAAGTGTAACGAACAAACAAGAACGGATGAGAGTACAAAACGTAACCAAAAAAAAGGAACAAAGGATTTTTGTACAAGACTGAAGTTGTTTCAGGGGTCTTTTTTGTTTTTAATGGCATCCAAGGAATTTTTCTTTTCTTTTTCTTTGTTGTGTAATCTTTTAATCTTTTTTGGTTCCACTTTACTTATTTTAGCTTTATTAATTCATGTTTTTATTTATTTATTTATTATTATTATTATTATTATTATTATTATTATTGTTTTTTTTTTATTATTATTATTTTTTTTTATTATTTTTTTTTTTTTTTTATGTTAACTACTTCAGCTTTGTTGTGATATCTAGGTCTTTCTGATAATCAGACGAAGCTTGAAGAGATGCAGTGCTTTGACAAAGAATCAGACATTATTTAATCTGTTTAAGGTGCCTTTCTTCACTTATCACTGAAGAGAAGGGATGTCTTGCCATGCTTTACACCTGTTTTCTTTTTGTGAAGGCTTTTGTCTATCAAAGAGATATACATGGTTATGCTGTGCCATAGTAAAATAAAATTTATGATTAGGGGATTGATTAATAATGAACGAGCCTAAGTTAGGCTTAATGCAGCTTGGCTTAAAACAGACCCTTAGATTGTCGAGGAAACAGACCCTTGGCTTGTAGCTTGATTTGAGTTAAAGTTTAAAAACTGAAGCCAAGTAAAGACTACTTTTGGCTCAGCATTCTTGTTGATATGTTTTTGAAGATACGGTATGAGATCCTTTTGAAGCATTTCATCTGAAATCTAAACTATTACTGATGAGTCTTGTATTGTAAATCATTAATTCTACGTTATGTGTGTCTATCAGAATTTCAGAAATTTATATGTATTAATGTATATGATGAAATACGAGTGTCTAATTTTGCTTTCTTATTTTTGTTGGCTATTGGAAATTTCTATGGGTTGTGGGCAGAGATTTAAATTGCAGGAGAGTGGAATAATTAAACAAGCTGGGGTTAACTATTGATAATGTGTACTGTCTTGTGCCCTGTTGACTTGTGGCTTTTTGTTCATCTTGATATTGGTATTTTGAATTTTTATATATGTGTTGTGATCATCAAGTTGATGCACACAACTAACAATTTTCTATAGTATTATTGTAGATACTCGTTTCTCTTGGCTTCGAGATGATTATATAATTGCTTTGTTAATATTAAGAGTTTTAATCATTATTAATTATTTAAAAATGTCTTTCTGCTTTCTCTTACTAGGTGTTTCAAAAAATTCTTAAAGCTTATGCAACAAAGTTGTTTGCCAGACTGCCAAAGGGCGGGACAGGAATTGTGGCTGCGGCCACTGGAACAGATGGACAAATTAAGGTCTGATCCTGTTTTTTTTTTCAACTTCTTGTTCTGGATTAATTTTTTTTTTCCATCGCAGCTGACTATAATTTTATTTATTTGGCTTTTCCGTGCTTTCTTCCACTTTTCAAACAGACATCTGAAAAAGATGAAAGGATGATCTGCTATATAGTGAACACTGCTGAATACTGTCATAAAACGGTGAGTTCGCTTCAGCCAACCTTTGGGTGTTCATGGGTTGATATCTTGAATTTTCATGCCTGACAGAAGCGGTTGTCACTAATAATTTTGCTGCCTTTCTATAATATCTTTACTGTCAAAAGCTGTTAAGTTAGATACTTAGAAACTGATTAAAGAGTTGTGCAATGCCTTGACTTCTGTTCAATCTGGTTACACTGTTTTCACAAAGAGAGCCAAATCAGTGAGCTATCTTGTCCAAATTATGATTGAATCTAAGTTCATAATGAGCGTTTGATTAACAGCTTAAGGCTTCATCTCTTGGTTTACATTTATGAATATTGTTGCCGTCAGTTCTTTTACTATCTTCTGCTAAGTTTAAGTGGTCACCTTAGGAGGATGTTGGTGATCCACTTGATAGTAGATTAAAACATGCTTTGTTAATAAAGACTTTGTGAATGAAGGACTTTGGTGATCCTAGTGTTAATACTGCTACATTCAAATGTAGTGTTAATAAAATAAAATCTTTTGTTTACGGTATCATAAAGGAGAGTAATTGTTCATGTTTGGCAGAGAAAGGCTTCTCCTTTTCAAGACTTGAATTCATTTTATTGTCTAAGAGTCCGAATTTATGCTTTTGTATGAGGACAGACCTTGACAGTTTTAATTAGTTGTTTCTGCTCAATATACCTTCATTCTCTCTTCACTAGTGACATTTTTAATTAGTTATTTCTGCTCAATATACCTTCTTTCTCTCTGCATTAGTGACCTTTTTTTATTAGTTGTTTCTGCTCAATATACTTCATGTTCATGATTGAAGTCTGTAGTTATCAGCTCCAAACTGCATTTAGAAGTCTCAAGATATGATATTTAAATGTATTTAAGACTACAAGTAGAATATCTTGGACCACAATATAATAGTTAAGAAATTTCCTTGTGATATCTAGATAGTCTAATCTGTTTCTTTTTTGTTGTTAGTCAGGTGAATTGGCTGAAAATATAGCTAAGGTTATTGAACCCGTATTTGCAGATAAAGTTGATATGTCAGAAGTACAGGTAAATTTGTATACTGATGATTGTTAAATTAGTTGCAAGACTTCTCCTAGTCATATCTTTAATAATATGCAATCACGCAGGACGAATATTCAGCAGTAATTACAAAATCATTGATAACACTGGTGCAAGGTTTGGAAACTAAATTTGATATTGAAATGGCTTCTATGACACGTGTTTTATGGGCGACTCTTGAAAGTGTTGGCGACCAATCAGAGTAATATTTAGTTCCTTTTGGTTTGTAAATTGTTGTTTTTGGCTTTTTGTTGTGAATCCAACATGTAATGTGCATCCTTTTCATGCAGGTATGTTAATGGAATAAATACAATAATTACAAGCAGTATACCTATACTCGGGACACTTCTGTCTCCAATTTACTTCCAGTTTTTCTTGGACAAGGTATATGAAGGAGATTAATTTTGTCTGCTTGTTTCTATTTTCTAATTTGTTCATCTATTTTTGGTTTTTCATGAGCATTTTCCTGCATAACTTGCTTGTGCTAATGTTAGTCAAGTAAGGACCCTGTTTTTCTTTTTCGCTCCGAAATTTTTGTTGTCAATAAGTTCTTGGATGGTTGAACTCAAGAAGGTGACTGTTAACCTCCTAATAGTTTGCAATTTCAAGAATAAATAATTTCAGTATGTTATATAACATTTACAGACTATATGAAGCTGAACATTCCATAGGATGTTACACTTTCCGTGTTGCTGCCAACCAAACAACTGTATAGCTCCTCAGGAAAACAACTGTATAGTTTCTCACTTTTGAGGAACTTTTACTTGTGCAATTTCATGTCAACTGATGAAGAACTTAATGTATAGTTTGGACTTTGGAGTTGCCTTTTTATTTTCTTATTTTATTTTATTAGTAATAGAAATTATCGCCAGAATGGCTGTATCCTGTTTATTACTCTTTTTTTTTTTAAATTTCCTGTTTGTTTCCTGGATACCATATCTCATAACCTATTAGTCTGAACCTTATTTTTATTTTCTCTAATTTTTTTCCCTTTTTGCTTTTCAGCTTGCTTCTTCACTTGGTCCCCGTTTCTATCAGAACATATTCAAATGCAAGCAGATATCAGAAACTGGAGCCCAGCAGGTACTTGGTCAAAATAAGTATAGAATATTTGCTTGATATTTCTTTGTAATTATTTGTAAGATGAGATCTTTACCAAATCTTGTATTAAAAAGATTTATGGCAACCTCTGATACAAAGTGTTGAGCTGTATTAGCTCTTCCATTTTAGATCCAATACTTGTATTAGCTTTTGTGGATTTTAATACTGCTCCGTTAACAGTTATTTGCAACATTTACCAAAAACAGGTGAAACTATTATTTGCAACAAAACTATTTTTTTCTTAATATAGTAACTTTTTTATGATAAAATAACCAAAACACCCTCATTTAAAAATTATTAACACATAACACTCTACACATAATTACAAATTATTATAACTCTAATCTAACTCAATTATCTAAACTTTTATCCAAAAAATCTGATTCATCTTAATTTCATCTCCCACCATCTCTCTCCTCCATCTTCATCTTCTTCCTTCTTCATTTCTCTTCCCTCATTTCTACTTGTTTCGTTGGTGGGTTCAATAGATCTGGTTTGTGTGTGGGTTTCATTAGATCTGGTAGGTGGTTATTTCGTGGGTGCTGGTGGTTCGTGGGTGTTGGTGGTTCGTGTGTGGGTATTAGTGGGTCTTGTGTGGGTGTTGGTTCGTGGGTGTTGGTGGCTTTTGTGGGTGGTTCGCGGCTTGCTGTTTCGTGGGTTTAGGTGGTTCGCAAGTGGCTAATTCGCAGGTGGGTTTGGTTTTTGGGTTGCAGATCTGGTGGTTTTTGGGTGGTTCTTAGGTGGATTTTGGCGATTTGTGGGTGGCGTGGGTGGTGGTTCATGGGTTTTGGGTGGCATGGGTGGTGGTTCTGGGTGGTGGCATGTGGTGGTCTGGACGGTTCTGGTTTGATTGCAATTGTTTTTTTTTTTAATAAATTTGATTAATAATTAATTACATGTCTATAACTTTTAATAATTATGTTTAAGAAGTTTTGCTTAGGATTCCGCGCATACCCCCTGTTAACGGAGGTAGTATTTTATTTACATCATGCAGCTTTTTTTGTGTAACGTACATCATTATTCATGCTAATGTTAAGAATGAGTGCATTATATCATGGTTTTGAAATAGTTCATTTGTTTATCCTATATCCTAGTATATCTTTCTATTTTATGTGGAGTAGCCAAGTAGATAAAATCTCAACGTCAACAACACAAACATAAAACTCACATACTGTTCTATTGCAGATGCTGTTGGATACTCAAGCTGTGAAAACAATTCTTTTGGAGGTTCCTTCTCTTGCTAAACAAGTAAGTTATATACTTCACTAATGTGAGATTGTTAACTCCAAGTCTCCAACTATGATCTTACTGCCTTTGCATCCACTGAGTTGCTTTGATTGGGATTCTGGTGGGCTTTTATAAATTTCTGCAATATAATCATGTTAAATCTTTGTATGGCAATTGGACTTGTGGTAATGCAATGCTATTTTGAAACTACCATGAAGCTGTACTTTAAGCAAATGAATACTACAATAATTCAATTGAGGTCAACAGCTGAACTTTGTGGGGGTTCATGTGCTCCTGATGTTTATATAGGGCTGTATATGTAAATATTATTTTTAAATTATGATTGTGTTCTTTCCATAATTTTGTTGGTTTAAAACCAAATAGTACTAAACTACTTCAAAATTTGACTGGTAGTTATTTAATTTGTGAACTTGTATCCATTTATTTCCATTGGTATGATTGGTCAGTGGTTGTGAAATAAGCTGGAAATATTTTTTAAAAGTACTTGCATCTGTTCCTGGTATCTGAGTTTGGTGCCGAGTCCCACAGCTGTAGCTGTATGTGATGATATTAATCATTTTCATGTTTGATATGTACATAGACATCTGGTGCTGCTAATTACTCCAAATACGTTAGCCGTGAGATGAGTAAAGCAGAGGCCCTTTTGAAGGTGAGTAAAAGATAATGGTGATCCATATGTTAACACTGTTGCATTGGCTAACTGTCATTTTTTTGGACAGGTTATATTGTCTCCTTTAGATTCTGTAGCAGATACTTATCGTGCTTTATTACCGGAAGGAACTACGTCAGAATTTCAGCGAATCCTGGAGCTCAAGGTTATATTCTGTTTTGTTTTATTCATTTGCTGAAACCTTTTGTTTCCCTAAAGTTGTTGCCACAGCTTACTCTACAGCCATGTTGTGTGTACAAGCTTTTCTTCCTCATGTCAATAGACACTTATCTATTTCATGTTCTGAGCTACTAAACCGCTGCTACCCCATCCAGAGTTTGACTATTTGAGAGTGGTAGTTAACTCCCTTCTTACTCTATTAGTTATAAATGGGAGCAGCAAATGATCGATACATGGTTTGAGAGTAGAAACTGTAGTATAGGCCTAGTGGTAATTCTTTTTAGATTAATACCAATGGGAATACCAAGTATTAATTGAAGTATGAAAACTAAAAACTATGTAGTTCAATTTTAGTGACTAGTGCCATATGTTATTTTCCCTGCTTATGTGTTTATTGGCGGCTTACTCTGAAAAAAGAGTTTTAATGAATTTATTCCTATGCTATTTCATTCCCTTTTTCAGCTGCACGTTTCTTTTTAATGAATCTGGATTTGATGTCTGTTAAAATGCACTTTAAAATGCAGGGTCTTAAAAAAGCTGACCAGCAAACCATACTAGATGATTTTAACAAACATGGTCCAAGCATTAAGCATCCATCAATGACCTCTGCGGTTACAATTGCTCCTGCTCCACCTGCAGTGCCAGCTATAAGCAGTCCTGCTACATCAGCTGTTGCTGCTTCTCGAGAAGATGTGCTTGCAAGAGCTGCTGCATTGGGTCGAGGAGCAGCCACTACTGGTTTCAAGCGATTCCTTGCACTAACTGAAGCTGCTAAGGATAGAAAGGATGGGCCTTTCAGAAAACTCTTTAATCCATGAGGATCTTATTATTGGTTGTGCGAGAGGAAAGTCACGTCTTTATGCTCTTGTCTCAGTTGTCTGTCTATCCTTCTCACTAATCAACTTATACAACCTCATCTCTTTTCCATATTTTTCCTGGAGGAACTTCTAAGAAAACATCTTTATTAGCTTGCAGTTGGAGAGGAATGTTGATAATGTATATGCTGAAATGTGGGTTGTAGGTCAATTTTGTCGAGATTTTCCCAGCTGGTTTCTATGGGTATGTGTTGGTAAAATGCGCTGTTATCTGTAAGTAATTTTGTTAAAATTGTATTAGAGAATTTAGGTTCTTGTGTATTTGATATATATATATTTTAAATAGATTTTCATGTTAATTTGCAAGTTTTGTACGCTGAAATATCATGTTAGGAGTTAATTTTTGACAGTAATAAACATGCAGTTCTCTTATAAGCTGAAGAGCTGAGTAACTGATTGCAATGTCCAGAACGAGTTGCTCTATAAAAAGGAAATTATTCACCACTTCAATATAAGGAGTCTCAACAGTTTTAAATAAATTTTGGAACTAGTATTGTAGTAAATATAAAAGAAAGTGTATTAAAAAACTTACACGAACTAACGTGAAATGATTTTGGCACACCCTAATTGATTTTGACACACCTTTATATGAGAGCACAGTTTTCAATGCTCTTCTCACATAGGAGTGTGCCAAAATCAATTAGTGATGTGCTGAACTCAATTTCCGAACTAACTAATTGCAAGTGTTAAATTTCTTTCATAAGCTACGAGTTATTGCTCGATTACATGGGACAAAAAGCTACAAGTATTTATCTTTGTGAGGTTGTTCATTCTAGATGTTTACTTTAGCTTAACTAGTTATACCATGCACTAAACTTCATTCCTAAACCCTGTCTTGGTGGTTAAATTCATACAAACGTTTCAAACATTCATTCATATTCTAAGTGAAAATATACAATATCAAAATTATTAAAACCCAACCCTAGCTAATTTGTGAATACATTCATAGTCCAATTTGGTAAAAGGTGAGTAAAAAAAAAAAAAATTTGGTAAAAGGAACTAAGAAGTAGTTCCAAACTAAACTCAAGTACTCAACGCTTGTTGACCTTTATTGGCTCACTGAAAATCCACAAGTTCAAAACCCTACATTGAAGAACATTTCCATGGAATCATCATCATCAAATCCTTCTTTTTTTTCGATGATCTTCAATGCATGCTGCCAACAATTGATAGGAAGATTAGATGCATAGCAACCACAGTTGTTTGTGCTGCTTTCCATTGGCTCCGTGTACACGAACCGAACAATAACATCGAAAGATGACTGAAACAATTCACAAATATGAGATCATTATAAGGAAGTTTCCACACAAAATAAACTCCAAGCTAAGCTACTTTCATAAAATCTTTACAACACGATAATTTAATAAAAATGATTACAATATCTGAACCAAATTACTTGCAACACTATGATTGAATACGCTTGATTTTATATATTTGCCCAATAAAAAGATCAAAGTGAGGTGTGTAAATAGTGCAATATCAAAACGATAACAGAGAGACTACTTAAATGAAAGTATAAATCCAACAGCGAAGTAAATACCACTATTTCGGGTGGAGATGAAAATCGAATACTATCTAGCTGAGGGAATAGCCAAAGTAAAGCATCCATGATCACTCCAAGTGGTGGCGGCGGCGACTCAATGTAAGTCGTCATTTGTTTGAGTTGCTCTGGCGTTGGTGACCCAAAATAAGTTACTACTTTCAAATGCTTCACTTGATAAAGAGGAGAAAAATAGCTATGGCTTTGTCTCATTTCCATCAACATCATCAAATCCTACATAAAATTAGCACAAAAAAACCATTAGAAAAAACATTTAATTAGGAGCAAATTAAATCATAACTAAAGCTCATATATATTTCTCCTTGATAAGAAACATAATTAGTACCTCGATTCTCAAGTTTCGTAAGGTCAGATGCTTGGAATTTCCGAATATGTCTAGCATTGCTAGTAAATTGGCATGCACTATCTTAGAGAATCGGTAGCAAGCAAGCTCGACGAAACTACATGGACTAATTGTAGGCCTTCCAACAAGATTAAGAACAATATATCCTTCATATTTAAAGTGACATAGGTTGGGACAATCCATCACAACACATTCCAAGCTTCTGCAATTGTATAGTATCAATGTCTTTAGATGTTCTTGAGCAATCTTCACATGCCTCAATTCATCGCAATACTTAATCTCTAAGACCTTAAGGTTATCAAGTCTTGAGAGATTCGAGTTCAGCCATTCATCAGTCATTGAATAAGAAGTTGTTATATGTAAGTGTGTCAAACGTTTACACGAATCTAGACGAAGTAAGTCTAGCCGCCTCTTTTCAAGGCACACAATATTCAGAATTTCAAGATCACTCATACACAATGCATTTTGTACTAGAATTGTTGAGTAATGCTCTAAGTCAGCAAAAGGTCAAAGTTGTTACAACAACTTTTGCCACGTCAGAATGCAGTTGGAAGGGTAACAAAAGTGTGTTACAAGTTTTCCACCTCAGCTTATTTTAATAAATGCTAGCTATAAATAGCTATGCAACTTGTACTGCTATTCATTTTCATTTCATTTTCAACTCTCTTAAATTCTCTCTGTAATTTTCCTTTCTTTAGTTTTTCTTCTTCTTTCTTATTCTGTAAGAAACTTTTTCCTCTATTAATAAGAAGCTTAGTTCTAGGTCCTGAGCTGAACTTCTACGGATGCAGCAGTGATGGCAGAAAATCAAGGTATCCTGTTCTACTGTTTTGCTTAGTTCTATTCTGCTACTTTGTTCTTGCTGCGAATTTAACATGGTATCAGAGCGGGTTTTCCGAGTACGATTTTGGTAATTTTTCTCTTGATTTCTGCATATTTTCTGAAGTTTTGGAGTTCGAATTGAAGGTTTCTGGAAGTTGATTGAATTTTCTTGGATTTCTTTGCTTGAAGCTGTTTTTGGAATTACATTTGGTGTTTTTTACGAATTATTCTGGAGTTTTGTGGTGTTGAGATTGTTGCGATTGCGTTTTATTTGCTGGTTAAGAATTTGTTGAAAGGTTGATTACTGGATTCTTGATTTGTTTGAAGTTTTGGTATATTTTCGCAATCTGAGCTGTGTTCTGGATTAATTTTTTGGAGGATTGAAAGTTGTTTTTGATTTGCTGGATTTGTGAATCATTTTTTTTTCGGATTAATTGAGATATCTGGATTTTCTTGTGAGGTAATCAAGTTGATTTGTGGAATTTAATATCTGAATTATGGCTGCTAATGAAGGCAATAGAATTGTTGAATTGACACAAGATCCTAGCACAGTATATTACATTCATCCATCTGATAACAACAATTACAAGTTCATTAATGATGTTTTTGATGGAGAGAATTACAGTTCCTGGAAGAGGTCTATGATTATAGGTCTTTCTACTAAGAATAAGATGAGTTTCATTGATGGAACTCTACCTAAGCCTCAGCCAACAGATGTTACTTATAAGGCTTGGATAAGATGCAACGATTTGGTTGTTGGTTGGATTTTAGGAGTTCTTGGTCCTATAACTAAGAAGTCAGTGTTCTTCTATAAGACAGCTAGAGATATGTGGCAGGATCTTGAGGAACGCTATGGTCGTGTTTCTTCTGCACAACTATATGCATTGCAAGAAGAGATAAATGAGGTCAAGCAAGATTCTGATGAAATAGCAGAGTATTTTGCTAAGCTAAAAGTTCTTTGGGATGAATTAGATGATACCAGCCCTATGCCTGTGTGTGAGTGTAATGGTTGTAGGTGTAACCTTACTGCTAAATTCTTGAAGATACAGCAGGATCAAAGGTTGCTTAGGTTCCTTATGAAGCTTAAAGATGGGTATCAGCAAATTAAATCAAAAGCAACATCTTAATGATGCATCCTCTTCCTCAAATGACTGTGGCCTATAGGATGCTCCTGCAAGAACAGAAGCATAAAAAACTCAGTGATTTAACAAGCTTTCATGAAATAGTGTCTTTTGGAGCAGATAGGAGAAGATAATATGATAATCACTCCAGGTTTGGTAATTCTCATAATGGTGGATATGGTTCTTACAACCAGGGCAATAACAAGGGAAATTATTATAGTAGTGGAAGTTCTGGACAGGGTTCTCATACTGGGAGACAGAACATTGGTTTCAAGAGAAATCTTAATCTGTTTTGCACACATTGCAAACTGTCAGGTCACACAGTTGACAGGTGCTTCAAGCTCAATGGTTTTCCACCAGATTTTAAGCATAATCCACAGAGAAAATTTGCTAATATGGCTCAAGGTGAAGATGCTATGGATGACATGAATATGCAAGAAGACATTGTCACAGCATCTTTCACCAGAGAAGAGTATGCAAGGATCATGAGTGCAATGGAAGAACAAAGCACAGATGCTAAGAGTCAGTCTCAGAACAACTCTTATTCAGAGGAGAAAAACACAAGCAGTGCCTACTTTGCAGGTAAACTCTGCCTCTTTTCTCACTCTAATCTAGGCTGGATTATTGATAGTGGTGCTACAGACCACATATGCCATGATTTGAAACTGTTTGATTCATATACAGTCCTATATAGTGATGAAAATACAATAACTATACCTGATGGTACTGAAGTTCAAATAACTCATATAGGAACTGTCAAGCTTAGTCCAACTATCTTGCTAAGAGATGTTCTATATGTTCCTGACTTCCAATTCAACTTGATTTCTGTTCACAAACTGTCTAAGGATATGAAGAGTAATGTCATTTTTACATCTGATAAATGCATTATACAGGATCAAGTTTTGAAAAAGGAGATTGTTCTTGGTAAGTTGAAGTCTGGTCTTTACTATGCTGTGGAACATAGTCAGTCAAATCCTGGTTTGCATCCTCAGACAGAACAACACTTAGCCACTGCAGCAGCTGCTAGTTCTATTTCTTCTAACCAAATAGATGATAGTGTCAAGTTGTGGCATCTAAGACTAGGTCATATGCCTTTTGGTCAAATAAAGCATGTAATTCTTCTTGTAAGCCAGAAGGGCATACCAGACAATATTTGTCAGATATGTCCCAAGGCCAAACAATGTAGGTTACCTTTTCCTACTAGTGTAATAAAGACTGAAAAGCCCTTCCAAATGATTCATGTTGACATTTGGGGGCCTTACAAACACAAGTCTTATAATGGAAATACTATGTTTTTTACCATAGTAGATGATTTCAGCAGACATACTTGGGTGTATTTGATCAAATTAAAGTCTGATGCTGTTGAAATTTTAGAAAATTTTGTTATCTTTGCTGAAAAACAATTTGACTGTTCAGTGAAATGTATAAGGACATACAATGCAAAGGAACTATGTGAAGGAAAAATTCTGGTTTTATATAACAAAAAGGGTATTGAACATCAGACCAGTTGTAGTGGAACACCACAACAAAATGGAGTGGTAGAGAGAAAACATAGACACCTTCTTGAGACTGCTAGGGCTCTCTATTTTCAGTCCAAATTGCCTGAGAAATATTGGGGAGAGTGTGTTTTGTGTGCAGCACACTTAATAAATAGGATGCCCTTGCCTGTTCTTCATCATATTTCTCCTTATCAAATCTTGTTCAATAAACCACCTAACTTGGATCACATTAGAACCTTTGGTTGCTTATGTTATACTTCAACTTCTAAGGTAAACAGGTCCAAGTTTGACCCCAGAGCTAATTCTTGTGTCTTCATTGGCTATAGTCCAACACAAAAAGGATATAAAGTTTTGCATCTGTCTGATAATTCTGTCACTGTAAGTAGAGATGTTGTTTTTCATGAGCAACATTTTCCTTTCCATATTTCATCTTCTACCACTGAACAACCTTTTCAGTTTTTTGTTCCCACACAAAATAGTTCACATATATTCATTGATCCTTTCATTGAAGCATATCCTGATCCTTGTCCTGTTCCCAATCCAATTCCTGTTCCCAACCCTATTTCAACACCAGATATTTCTTCTACATCTTCTTCATCACATACTTCTTCCAATAGCCTTTCAGAATCTTTCAATACCTCTCCAGACTTTTCTTCTTTACCCCCTAATACTATCCAAGATACTACAGCTATTCTGTCAGACCAACCAGTACACCAAATAGAATCCTTACCTCCCAGACCAAGAAAACCACCACACTGGATGGGTGACTACTTATGTCATGCTGCTGTAAAAAAGGTTACTACTGCTCACTGTGCAACCTTGTTAAATTTAACAAGGTATCTAAGGGTCACAAGGCTTTTGTTGCTACATGTTCTGCCTTGACAGAACCCAAGTCCTACAGTCAAGCAAAATCTGATCCTAACTGGGTATCTGCTATGCAAAAAGAGTTGGATGCTCTTATGGTTAATAACACTTGGGAGCTAGTGGATCTTCCTCCTAACAAAAAGCCAATTGGGTGCAAGTGGGTTTACAAAATCAAACTGAGAGCAGATGACACAATTGAAAGATACAAGGCTAGATTAGTGGAAAAGGGTTATACACAGAAATATGGTGTAGATTATGAAGAGACTTTCTCTCCTGTTGTTAAAATGGCAACAGTTAGAGCAGTCATTGCCTTAGCAGCTTGCAGGGGTTGGAGTTTGTTTCAGTTGGATGTGAATAATGCCTTCCTCCATGGTGATCTGCATGATGAGGTTTATATGAGAATACCTGAGGGATTAGATGCTGTTGATGGGAAAGTATGCAGGCTTACAAAGTCCCTTTATGGTCTAAAACAGGCATCAAGGCAATGGTTTGCCAAATTACATGAAGAACTGCAAAAGCAAGGGTTTGTTCAGTGCAAAAGTGATGCTTCCTTGTTTATGAAGAAGATTGATTGCAAAATCACAATAGATGCAGTATATGTTGATGATATTATATTGACTGGCAATGATCAGTCAACTATTCAGAATCTTAAGCAGCACTTACATGATACTTTTAGTATCAAGGATTTGGGAAAACTCAACTATTTTTTGGGCATAGAAGTTGGATATCAGGAAGATGGTATTGTTCTCTCACAAAAAAAGTTTACAAAGGAGCTACTTTCAGAATGTGGTTTGTCTGAGTTCAAGCCTGTTGTCACTCCTCTGCCAGTGAATCTAAATCTTCAAGCATCTGAAGGCACCCTTCTTTTCTGATCCCTCCTTATACAGAAGCCTGGTTGGCAAGTTAAATTTCTTGACAAATACAAGACCAGATTTTTCATACACTGTTCAGACTCTGAGTCAATTCATGCAGAAACCAAGAACTTCACACCTCTCAGCTTTGCATCATACTCTGAATTATGTTTCTGCTACAGCTGGCCAAGGGATATTACTCAGAGCTGGTGATCAGATTAAACTTCAAGCTTTCTCTGATTCTGATTGGGCTGCTTGCCCTGATTCAAGAAGGTCAGTTACTGGTTATGTACTTCAACTTGGACAGTCACCCATCAGCTTGAAATCCAAGAAACAACCCACTGTGTCCAAGTCTTCTTCAGAATCTGAGTATAGGGCTATGGCAAGTGCATCTGCTGAAGTGACATGGATGGTGAGATTACTCACAGAACTTAGAGTGTCAAATTTACTTCCTGTGGTTCTGCATTGTGACAACCAGTCAGCAATTCACATTGCTAAGAACCCAGTCTTCCATGAGAGGACTAAACATATTGATATAGATTGCCATTTTACCAGGGAAAAGATCTTAGAAGGTTTGATTCAACTTACATATCTTCCCACCTCTTTTCAACTTGTTGATGTTCTGACTAAAGTGCTTCCTTCTGCTCAGTTTAAGGATCTGCTATCCAAACTAGGCATGACACAGTCCCTGCCTAGTTTGAGGGGGGCTGTTGAGTAATGCTATAAGTCAGCAAAAGGTCAAAGTTGTTACAACAACTTTTGCCACGTCAGAATGCAGTTGGAAGGGTAACAAAAGTTTGTTACAAGTTTTCCACCTCAGCTTATTTTAATAAATGCTAGCTATAAATAGCTATGCAACTTGTACTGCTATTCATTTTCATTTCATTTTCAACTCTCTTAAATTCTCTCTGTAATTTTCCTTTCTTTAGTTTTTCTTCTTCTTTCTTATTCTGTAAGAAACTTTTTCCTCCATTAATAAGAAGCTTAGTTCTAGGTCCTGAGCTGAACTTCTACGGATGCAGCAGTGATGGCAGAAAATCAAGGTGTCCTGTTCTACTGTTTTGCTTAGTTCTATTCTGCTACTTTGTTCTTGCTGCGAATTTAACAAGAATATCACAAGAAACTTTTAATTTCTTAATACTACACGAATTGGAAAGTCGAAAATTCACACATCCCATTGGAAGTTTAGAACTCATCAAATCTCGCTCTTCTAATGAGCCAACATTAGACAAAACTAGCAACCCATCATCAAATAATTCACTACGAACATACTCCAAATAGTGAAAATTTGTTGCACCATCATCCATCACAACACTTGCCAAGTTACGATTATACTTAAGAACGAGTTCTGTTAACTTCGAAACCCCAACAAGGTTAAGATATGTGAGGCCATCACATCGCTCAAATCTTAACCACTTGATACAATTACAACCCGCAATCACTTTATCGATCTTAGATTGCTCGATAGTGATTGAGATAAGAGACAGTTTTTGTAAACGACACGTAACGATGGTTGCTAGGCAAGGCTCGATAGATGACGGTAGGTAATTGTTATAAATTTCTAATTCCGATAACATTGGCAGTGTCGAGACAGAGCTTATAACAAAGTCATTCGAGTTAAAATCAAAATCCAAAAAGATAGAAAGAGATAAATTCTTAACCTTAAGTCTAGGTAGAAATTCAGCAATGTCAGGGCTAAACGCGGCCAACAATGGATGTATTCGAAGCTTAAGATTTGGGATCGATAGCTGATCATCACCTAAAAAGTACCTGATTCTTCTAAGAGTGTTATCAAGGAAATGTAGGTAACACGAGATGGGGTTGTGCGATGTCGTCAAGTTGTCGTAGTATTGATCATATGATCTCCACAACTCGGGAAAATACGAGTTTTCGATGTTGAACCAATCGAACCTCCAAGTTGTCGATAATAAGCTTGTTGCAATGGCTTGTTTGTAAGGTAAAAAGGAGAGTATGTGTTGCCTTATGTGTTTTGGTAACTCGCTAATTCGATCTTTTTTCGAGATATCCATTGAAGAGTAATTAATTAGACCTTTCAATATCAAGGGAAGGAACGATATAACTTATGATCAATAGAATTTGAGGAATGGGGATTTGGGAGATTGCGGTGAATTGACTCTACAATTATATTACAGATTTAAAAATATTTTCATATTTTTTTAACCTAATATTTACTAAATTATTTTCTTTAATGTTATAATTATTTTTATACTACTAAGGCCCGTTCACTTCATCTTATTTTTGCTGAACAACTAAAATTATTTTTACTGAACTTAAATTATTTTGCTGAACTTAAATTATTTTTACTGAACTGAAATTATTTTTGCCGAATTGAAATTATTTTTACTGATTTGCTATTATATTTCTTCTTTAAGTTTACTGATTTTTACTGAACTTAAATTATTTAAACTGAACTGAAATTATTTTTGCTAAATTGAAATTGTTTTTATCGAAGTTAAATTATTTTAACTGAACTGAAATTATTTTTGCTGAACTGAAATTGTTTACTGAACTAAACTTATTTTTACTGAACTGAAATTATTTTTACTAAATATTTTTTTTAAGGAGAAGTGAATAGGGCCTAAATTTGATTGAATTGGTTGAGTTGGTTTTAATAGAATTGTAAAAGTCAAACCTTAAGATTTGTTTTGGATATGTAAGACTCAAATTATAACATAGAAAATACATACAAATATTAGATTAAAGAAAAGATATGAAAATATTTTAAAATTTGAATATCAAAAAAATTTGATTAGTTGTACAGTGTAAAAAAATGTCATGTTTTCTTTAAATTGATGATATGAAAAAAAATTATAATAAATTTTATTTTACAAAAATTTGATGTAAAGTAAGTCAATTTAAAATATAAGAAGGAAAATTAATAAAATTGTGGGGAAAGAGTTGATCCTAGGGCCTGTTCTGATTTACTGAAATGAGCTGAGCTGAACTGAACTTATTAGAGCTAAACTGAACTAAACTTGTTAGAGTTGAACTTAACTTAACTTAACAGAAAAGAACTGAACTTATTAGAGCTGAACTACACTTAACTATTTGACTATTGATTAGTGATTTTTAACTACGGATTAATGATCTTTGGTTATTTATTATTATATATAAGTGTATATACAAAAATACATATTAAAATATTTATGTAAAAATAATAATAACATTATTATTATTATTATTATTATTATTATTATTATTATTATTATTATTATTATTATTATTATTATTATTACTACTACTACTACTACTACTACTATTACTACTACTATTACTATTACTATTACTATTACTATTACTATTACTATTACTATTACTAAGTATGAAATTTGGCCTAAATTATCATTAGCAATATCATTAGACATAAAGATAAATTGAACTGAACTGAACTTATTATCTGAACTGAATTGAACTGATTGGAGCTAAATTGAACTGAGTTGAATTTAAGATGAAGAGAACAGACCCCTAGTATCGCTAATAAAATTGATAAAACTATTTATCATCTTAATTAAATTTAACTATGTTTTATAAATTCATAACTTTAATCATATACAAATTAATTTCATTAGTAGTATATATCGATACACTACGACATTTATAGTAAATTTTTGATAACCAAGATAAAATAAAACCAATCTTTTAAAAAAAAAAGAAACAAGTCAAACTCGAAAGCTTACAAGGATAGTATAGCAAGAAAAAATTTCATTGACAAGTTTTTAATGCATTATGATTGACCCATTTGTACTAGATTCGTAATTTCTTGTCTTTGAGCTTTTTATCCTGTGTATTATATATAAAAGTAATTGATTAGACTAGATTAGATCAGATCGGATCGGATTAGACTACATCAAGTCAAATAAGATTAGACTAAGATATCATATCTTTTTATTTGTGCGGGTTTATAACACTTTATACTCCGTATGTAGCTAAATATTTTTAATCCTGTAAAACAATTCTAAAAAGTGTATAAGAAGTATTTGAAAAGTACACATTATTAGCAACACAAATAAAGTTAAAATTGGAAAAGCAAATTTAGGCCTTATTCTTTTCAGCTTACATTTACTAAACTGAAATTAATTGTACTGAATTGAAATTATTTTAAGTTAATTATTTTTTACTGATTACACTTAGTTTTACTAACTTGAAATTATTATTACTAAATATGATTGTATTTCCAATTTTGTAAGCATCACTATTGAACAAATATGCTTTCAATTGTGAAAGTGAAGTTATTGTTCCAAAACATTGTAAACAACTAGTTACAGAAATTTCGACGGACCAAAACAGAAAAATGTAAAAGCCTAGGATATTATGTTACACAGTTGTAAAGGTGAGGTCACCAAGCTAAGCTTAGTTGTTGAATCAACTCAAAAGCAAAATTCCAATTTAACGATGAAAGAAAACTGGTATCAGATTCTCAATAGCAAATTCCATTTATTTTCAATCATCTTTATAACAGTATAAGTATCATGTTGCTCGAATTCGCTACTACTAATTCCTTTCATCAGGGTCTTTCAGTCTAAGAATGGTACGTTTTGTTTAACATTCCTTGTAAACTGGCTCTTTCAAATGATGCATGTTTGTGTATTATCAAATCTTCGAAATTTTATCTAAGGAATGATTGTAGTGTTATGGATGGTTTACTAGGAAGGGAAAGAGCAAAAGAAGACGAAAATGAAGATAGCAGTTGGACCGTGGGGAGGTAGTGGTGGAACTAGCTGGGATGATGGATGTTATAGCGGTGTAAGAGAAATTAAGCTAGTCTATGATCGATGTATCGATTCAATTACTGTGGTGTATGACAAGAATGGTAAACCTGTTAAGTCAGAGAAACATGGAGGCAATGGAGGAAGCATAACTGTCGAGGTAACTCTTCCTACTCTTTTGAAATTTGGCTTCTAGCTATCTAATAATGTCCGTTCACTTCACCTTATCTTTGTCGAACTGAATTATTTTTAATGAACTAAAATTATTTTTAATGAACTTTTACTGATATTCTATCATTTTTCTTCTTTAAAGTTACTGATTTTACTAAATTGAAATTCTTTTCACTGAAGTGAAATTAATTTTGGCAAACTGAACTTATTTTTTTACTGAATATTATTTATTTTAAGGTAAAGTGAACAGGGTCTAACTAGTACTATACAAGGACTGAATTCAGTTCTCTATTTTCACTTAATGACTTGATATACATATGCTAGATTAAGCTGAATTATCCAGAGGAGTATTTGATCAGTGTAAGCGGCCATTACTCTTCATTAGTACAAGGGATGCCTCCGGTTATTAGATCGTTAATGTTTAAGAGCAATCTGAGAACCTTTGGACCGTTTGGCATACAAGATGGAACCCCGTTTTACTTCGCAATGGAGGGTGGAAGAATCATTGGCTTCAAAGGGAGAAGTGGTTGGTATCTTGATTCCATTGGGTTTTATCAGTCTCGAGCTCAATCGAACACAATAAAGAAGAAAGTTCAACATTGGCTTCAGAAATCCTTGGAACCAAAAAGCAGTAAACAAAGTCATCATATTCTGAAAGCAGCTAAGTAATGCCTGTCAAATTGTCGAAAGCAGGATAAACCAACAAAGTAAAGAGATGCTGCACTTTAAATGGTGGTGTTTCCATGTTTGTTTAGGATTCCAAAGACTATTTGTGTACTAATTAGTATACTCATCAGATCTAACTAGCTTAGTAATGCAGAAAAAAAAATGTTAAAAGATAGTTATGAGTAGTAGTTTCTGTATAATTTGCATCTTTTAGTTACTAACATAATTTAATTTCTCCAAACAAATTAAAGCTAATATGCACAAAACCAATTTCTGTTTACTGAGCAAGTGAGCAGACAAAATACATGTCATTTAACTTTTTATGATGAACTAACCTTTCACTTGATCATTTTTTGTCAATTAATTAACCTTTCACAGAGTACATGGAGAGAATTATCAATTAAACCTCTATGCTTCAATATCCAAATTCTTTGTATTTTATAACAGCATTAACACGTATGAAGTACTTCAATAAACACAATTATCAGTAAAAATATAGTTCAGGTATGGGCTACTAAGTTCAGTTTACCAATCCAAATAAGTTTCGGTATGTTCATATCAGTATTTTTCGAATACATAAACGAAGTTTTAATCATCATTACCTAAACATTGCTTTAATATGATGTGGTCACATGATGTTCAGTATGGTACAGAAAGATAAGTGAATGTCTTGTAGTCTGTGGACTTGTCACCATGCGTTGCTGAAACAATATCCATCCTGCATAAACCATAGTGATCGAATTAGGTATCAAAAATATGTTGCAACAAAGAATGACAAATTGTCCACAGAAAAGACTGATTGCAATTCACACACATACCCTAAAAAAATAAGGTTGTCGAAGTTTTGGAGGAACAATGTCACCAAAAAGCACAGCTGCATCAACTAAGCTTATTAAAATTCTCAGCACGACTTCTCCCAAATATATCTACCAAAAAGCATCTTTTTTAGGATCTGAAATATAATACTGATTTGAACTTTTCAGCAGTTGCAAGATTATCAATCAGTAAACAACCACCTGCTTGTGGTGGTTCAGACTATCACTGTCTAAAGCACGAGCATTGCCAGTTAAAGGAAGAAGTAAAGGATTGAAATTGCCTCACTCGATGTTGATAACCTATGTTTTAATACACAAAACAAAAGTTTTTTGACATGTAAAACTCAGGAAAATAAAAGTAAAGTTACCAATTGTCTTGATTTTGGTGGAAGACCATATGGCTTCAAATGCGTTCAGACTGTTCTATATAAGCAGCATTCGTACCAGTACCCAAAATCACAGGCTGCAACAACATTTTTGTGACCTCCTGCCAAAATTCCAACAGTATCATTGAGCTGATAACAGATAGAACTTGGCAACTTCTGAAGTTCAGAAAAGAGTATTTTGACCGAAAAAGTAGACTGATAAGAGTAGTAGTTTAACTTACCAAAGCAGTTACATTAACAGCAATAGCCCGTTTCTCCAAAGCCTTCAACAACTCCTCCACCATGTCTTTGCCAATCTTAAAATGTTTTAGATGATCAAATATCAAAGTTATATCTTCATGTTTCCAGCAAATACTGGAAAACATGAATGAAGACCAGTGAATTATAACACGTACTTTGGGTTTGTTTGTTTATAGAAAAACATGACCTCAGGCACTCACATGAAACATTCCAGATAAAAATTGATATGAATTCCTTAGATTTAAGACTCTGTCAAATTGGCTGTAGAAATAGAAGCTGCAGCATGCTTGGATAACTCTTAGACTCTAGGCTACATAAAAAGTAAGACGCGAAATTTCAAAATGATCTGCAAACATTGTTTCAGACTAAAAAAATATATATATATATTAACTATTCTTTTCAATTCTTATCTCATTTGCTAGTGTTTCCAATGTCAAACATTTCATATTACCGCCTTTTAGCCAAATGCATGGAGCTGAACATGGTACATTGGAATGTACTTACTAAAAGGCATAAGAGACTTACAGCATCTTTTGCATTGTATTCCTTGTCCAATCAAGGAGACTTCCAGAGTTGATCCTTGTTTGTTTGGTGCACCGGGAATGAGAAAGTAAAACCAAGCTCCCTCTTGTTACCAAGAACAATATCAAAATCAGCTTTTATTGATTTAAAAACATGTGAAACTTTATCTTAGAATTAAGGCACCTGGCACCATATAAGACTCGGCTTTTAGTTCAATAGTCCTATTTCCCTGCAATATAACTTGCATTACACGAAGGATTGTCTCACCTAAGTCCAATGCATAAAAGCATTCCTCTTCATGGCTGAAAGGCAACAACCACAATAACACCACTCACATTAAATTACTACATACAGTATCAAACAGCAAGGGAGACAGAAATCGTTAACATTGTAAAACAGATACCCTGTATTAGAAAGTTGAATTTATGAGGAGTTGAGCATAGCAATATATATGGCAGCCATTTTAACAACCGTGTTAGCAATTTTGTACTGTCTGGTCTTACTTCAATTGTTTCACTTCTTTCCTTGGACTATTCAGCTTTAAATGTCCGTTTTCATCTCACAATTACCATATCTATTTCTTTTTTATGTGGTCTCATAAAGATGAAGTTAAAGATAATACTTTCAAATCAGATTAAAGGCATTTTCTAAAAAATGTTAAATTCATTCTGCAATTACTACTTAGTCACATAATTATAGAAATGGGACATCTGAAGTACCCAGCGGCACTTTGTATTAGATAGCAGCAATTAGTTTACATGGTGCCTAAAAGACAGTCACTGAGTTCACAGAAAATGCAGTTGTTAACAATTTGAGACTAAGGTATAAAGGGTAGGTGTTGCTAGGTGGAGTTATAAAGAGCCGCAAAAGCAATGATGCGATTAGTCACACGCAATCACCATCTGAAGGCTTTATTTAGGAGGCTGACATCATTACAAAGCATGCTATGTGTATCATACATTGTTTTGCAGCCTCTGTGATTGGCGTTATGCTGCTCCAGTAAGGGGAAAAATGAAGTTTATCAATTGATTTTGCCATTGTCATAACAATGTATTCTTTATTGCAAACCTTTGGGATATTTTCTGAAGGAATCATGCTACTTGTATATTATATCGTTCTTGTTAGCCTGTTAGGGGTTTAAAATTCTTGAGCTATTTCAGTTTCCAATCTTTTATAACATTTGTTCCTATTTTAAATTATTTTCTACTCTTTCCTGCTTCATCTTACACAAACTCCACTTATGACACTCTCTTAAAATCCACTAATAATGACACAAAACCACCTATTAAATCTTTACCTTTCGGAAAGCATGAATTGTCTGAGCTTGGGTTTTACAAGGAACAGGAAACAGAAAATTCTGAAGGAAAGGAAAACAGCAAATAGATCAGTAATTGAGAGTCATTGTTGCAAATTTTGAGGATACATGTTGGCAGTCAAGTGATGTAGAAACTTTCCCTTAAGTTCCTCAAAATTAAACCATGGTTGGCTTATACTTTCAAATTCCTTAATACACCCTTGGCATTGCTGGAGCTGACATTAAAGAGGAAACCAGAAACCTTATTCTACCAGCATAATTGTGCATTTGATTCTTCGTAAGCAGAACTAATGAATACATACGCTCTTTGTTTCTTACTAGTTGACATAGTTTGACTTCAACACCATTAACATACTTTGTGATTTATACTCGAGAAATATAGTCCTGTATATTAGATTCATCTCAAACTTTTGAGGTATATTTTCTGAATATCAACTTTCCTGAACTTTTGTCTACTGAAAATGAAGGTATTGAGGAGTGATGTGTGTGTTTTGATAATCGAAGATATTGATTTTTAAAATCATTTATTGATGAACATGCCTAAAATAACGTATCAACAAATATAAAACATCTTTGAGTTACAATCGTCAATTGTCACAGTGCAAAATTAAGCAAGAAATCCTGTATTGGTATTTCAGACTCCCAAAAAAAAAAAATAGGCAGTATAATTGGAATAACTACAAGAATTCGTTCTTCGAAAAATGCACAAGTATATAGCTGCACTAAACGGCCTCATCCTTTCTAAACTTACAAATACTGCACAATGACAAGGGATTTAAGATTGTCTAGCTCTTATGACTTCTACAACACGTCATAGTAAATTCTTGGCAATATCATGTTTTTATCACTGCAACTTTGCCACGAATAAATTATCTGGATTCCGACATTGATTTGTCTGAATGAATCTAGTATTGTTCCCTTTGAATCAGCGAACTATACTACCCTCTGAGGGATCTCGCGCTTGTGTCAAATGATCCAGTCATAGTTAAAGCAACACAAAATGAACAAATCTAAGTAAAGGAAAAAAGGAAAAAAAATTCCAACATAATTTTGAGAAATTCTTGTAACAGTAAAAATTCTTCAATCTCTTAAAATAACCCACACAATCAATTAATATACAGAGTATTACAGAGAAAAGGTACGTAGTACCAACAAACATAAAAATCCTATAATGAATGGTCTTGAAAATGTGACTAGACTTACGAAAGCCAATGGAGAATTGGAGATAGTAAGGCTGTCTAAAACAGAATAAGGCAACAAGTTGAGCGTAGAATAAGTGTTTACCAAATTCGTAATAATAATTAATAAAAATAACTATTTCCTCTATTTTCTTTTAGTTGCAACGTTTTGCCTTTCACGATCGCTAATGCATAAAATACCAACCCTTTCTCTAATTATAAATATGTACAAAAATATAAATTGAAACGAATCTAACAGATCTCATAAGAATATTTTGCCCAACATATATAAATCTACAAAGGTGGTCAAATGAGAGAACATGAATAGTGCAATTTGCCTTGCAACTAAAAGAGTGGAGGAAGTGCAATAAGTAAAATTGGAGCAGCCCTAGAATAATGTATTAGCAATTCTGTGTCATTCACTTTATCTTCCAAAAGTCAGACATTAAAGACTCGATAGAATGCAAAGATTGACAATAACTCAAATAATTGAACTCAAATCGGAAAACCTTATTAAACATATTCTGTAGTACTGGATTGTAGATGAAAGATGGACAAGTAATGACACTTAGTATTCTATACTCTATAGGCATCCTGGTTTATAAATTAATGTTATACTTCCTCCGTTCTTTTTTTATTGCACCATGAGGGATTTCACGCTTGCCAATGCATTTTTTTAACTATTAATATCTTCAATTATACTTTTGTAAAAATTATAAAATTTTGATATTTGAAAAGAATTTTTCGAGACGAATCTAACTAGATCCCACATGACTATATTTTTCCGAATGAGTAAATCACAAATGATGGTCAAAGAAGATTAAGTGAATAGTGTAATAGTCCTAATGGTGCAATAAAATAAAAACGGAGGAAGTATATAATGTCTATGCTCTAGCACACTTGAAAGGACATTGTGTTGGTAAACTGGAAAATGAAAAGGTCTACATAAAGGCTACAACAATATCTCGTAATGTTTCACTAGTCACAATATTTACTTCTCACACTTGTTCCCAAATTTCTGGCATTCAATTTAACAGCTATCTATGGATATGCAAATCATGCAACACTTATTACAAACCTGTTCTAAATAAAGCAGCTCAAAGAAATCAAACAAGGAGGGCTAAAAGGGTAACCTTATCTTGGCTGGTTTTTAAGCCCTCTGTTCCATTATTAGAATTTTCCAGGCTAAGGGCCTAGGTCTTAGAGAGAGGTCTAAAAGGCTAGTTTTCTTGGTATAAAAGAAAGTAGTTGTGGAACAAGTGAACTTGTGCACTATTTTCACAAGCTCCTATTAAAAGGGTGTACAATATTAAATGTGGTGAAGAGATGAATTTACAAGGTTGGACTCATTTTTCATCCACTCTGTTTTCGGGAGGTTAACCAAATGGCAGAATTTACAATAAATGTTGGGCATAACAATTCTACTCTTCTTACCTCGCATCTTTTAAAAGGATGAATTATGTTGTTCTTCAGATGTAAATAATGTAATATAAACACACCGAATCTTCAAAAACAGGTATACATAGAAAAAGACGGAAAAGGTAGAAACCAAAGCACAAGGAACAGGACAAAATTATTGACATTCAGAAACAAAATAAAATTATTCTTACCGTGAATCATCGGCAGTTCTTAGATCACTCTTATTCAATCGTTGCCTGTACTATCCCCAAATAAATCATCAATTAAGAGAGAAGATGACAAAGGCTAGCTTGCAACAAATTGCTCATTTTGGCTTTCCTTGCCTTTTCTCCAAGCAAATCACCATACCCCATATCTATTAGGTCAGGCATCTCAACCACTGTTCTCTCAACTTTTGTAGACTTTGCTGAAGAGTTTCCAGTCTGCCTTCCACCAATGAGACTTAAGACCTATAATTTCAAGAATTTAATCAGACATCAATGCATGAATATTGAATGAATAAATTTCGGAACATCAATTTGAAACATACCTGGAAAAAAAAAAGAAAAAAGAAAAAAGAAAGAAAAGAAAAGGAGTATATCAAAGATAAACAAGTACTGATGTACATAATCTTATTTATGCTTTTGTTTTTGTTTATTTCAGTCAAAAGAAAGGGAAAGAGGAAGGGGGGGGGGGGGGGGACAGTTGGGATTTCAGAATTGGTTCTTGATTCTTCAAATTTTGAACTGTACATCATTTTATGAATGAAAATGAGTTAAGCTCGTTTAATTTAAATTGTGTGTTATTATATTTTGAACTTATGTGCTTTAGGGAGCATAATCCACTTCATGCTCATGGGGTAGGATATAAAGTGCAGGGGCCAGTGTCCCAATATCATATTCATCAGGATTTATAAATACATGACTGCCAAAGTGGGTTCATCTTTTAACACCCATAGCCAATCAGTACTCTTAAGTCAAATAACTATGATAAAACTAGATTTTACCAAGCTAGATCTTTCATATTAGTCAAGAATTTCAGCACATAATGAAAGAGAGCCAGGGAGGAGGTTCTTGAAAGAAAGTCAAATACAACAAATTTTTTCTTAAGAGGAATTTGAGATTTCCTGTCTACATTCTACAGGTAGGCAAAGCGCAAACAATGAAAAAAAAAAAAAAAAAAGTAACAGAACATAGAAATTTCAAATAATTTCATCACAGGAAATGACACAAATTAGAAAGCAGCAGTACTCCTTTCCTCGACTTCTGAAATAGATCACTACTCAACACTACTACTATGACTTAAGATGAAAGAAAATTGAATCTGGACATAAAATATGCATATTGGTTTAAATTTTTATGGGATCTAATGATATAAGTCATAAAACGTTACTCACAATATGACAAACATACCCTACAGCCATCCAATATTATTTAAGAAACTTGACCTTCAAATAAGACTATTCTGCCAATGATGAACCTCATGGCTCGTAAAACACCAAAATTTACATATAATGAAATATGTCATTTTTATGTCATTTTTCAATGACATGTGGATACTATTTTCATTATTTGCAGCATCAATAACAAACACAAATTTCTTATTTGCCCTTGAGCTGTTTTAAATGGCATTAGTAAGGAGCAGTATCAGTTTTAACAACTAAAAGCTTCTATGTAATTTCTCTTAGCTTTAGTAGATCGGGGTTACTGTAAACATGTCCTAACGCTGAGATTTCATCAATCAAATCTTCAAGAGTGGAGCCAGATTTTCTTCAATAAAGCTGAGGTTATAAATTCTTATAAAAAAAAGTCTAGTAAAAACCAATACTTTTAGTTTTTTTCATGAGAATAGATACACTTACAAATTGGATTTAATTTGGACTTTTTTCCCCATTTTAAAAATGATGAGTTTTCATACAAAATTTCAGCCCTAGAAATTTAAATGCATAGTCCAGTACTCCCAGTCTATAATCCATTTTTTTAGGAAGTAAGATATGTGCTAAATTTTACAGTAAATTGCTTATCCCCGATACACTAAAGGTAAGATACAATAACTCAACTAGCATCTCATTGCTACTCTTTCATTCAGCTCTCAACAATTTGAAAAAATGACCTTGTGAGGAAAAGAATTAAGTAAAAGCTCTGCAAAATATTGATCCCGCCCTCCCTGTACAACTTTATACTTATAACATGTACAAGTGTATCAGATCTTGGCCATAAACCATGGTACTAAACCAGATAGGTGCAAATTCGTTTGCATTGCCCTTAAATGAGAAACTAAGAACATGATCAGGTCATCATGATCCCATCTGCATCTAAGATTTAAAAATCCTAGTGCATAACATTGATCAATGTTCTAAGTTTCTAATTAAGTAAACTGTATTTGTTATTTTTAAATTTTTACATACAATGAACAAGGCCTAGGTATAAACTTCAGCATAAAAAAAGAAAGAGATAGAAATTCGCCAAGGATACAATTGGCCTTGGATTAACTGTAATAATGTGGATAGGATTAGATGTTTAAATCATATTGCAGTTTCCCCTCTATCAAGTTGATTCACATTTGTATTTCAAAATCTAGTGCAGTACATTATTTCAAGTGCAATGCATACTTGGAGCAAGCCCAAAGTATTTATTTAAATTATCAAACTTGTACTTTATCTTCCAATGTGAATTAATAGCTGCTATGCTGTAAATAAGTAAAAAAAATTAAAATCAAAGCAGACAAACCCAGGAAATTGGGTTTTGGCTACAACTACAGAAATAGAGCACATAAACTCAAGCAAGCATGGTAGCAAAGCCATGATGAATTAAAACTTTCTAATTACAAGCATGCAGGAAGAATATAATAGATTAACGTCATAAGACTGAAGAAACGGTACATACCAACTCTGGAGGAAAAAGATCTGATTCAACAAAGAGTCTTTTAGCTAAGTCTACTTTTGATAGCCGCTCTGCAAGACCTTTTAGATCTAAAGTCAAAGATGGTATCTGCAATAGATTACAAGAACAATAAGAAAGCTTTACAAGGCATCCTGGCATAATAATAAATGTAATCTGATATCAAAATACACCTATAATACAGAATGAAAGAAAGTATATTAGTCAGAACACACTGAATTAAAGATTTTTTTTATTTGTAGCCCTAAGGGTGTACAAGCATAATAGATATCCCCAAAAAGAGTACAAATTGAGTCATGCACCACGCCACCAATACAGGTGCTATCAATGGAAAAATTAATGCTTGATGAATACTATAGTATAGACATGTAAACCAAGGATGTAAATTTCATAGCTATCACAATTGTCCAACTTCAGCAGTTTTACCTTCTACAACATCTGTTTCAGAAGCTTCTTAACATTTACTATGGAACACAAATTAAGGCTAACGTAAGATAGAGTGTAAAAAAGGGGTGTGCGAGAAAGAGTGGATAACATAAGAAAGAATGAGAGGAAATATAAGAGGTTTTGCCAAAAAAAAAATGGAATAAACTTGTGAGCTAAAGATGCAGTTAAATTTAACTGAAATAACATCAAATTATTACAGAAAGTGACAAAACATGCACCAAGCCACAAAGCGGCTATTCATCATCCAGCTATGCCATATTTTGTTAGGGTATGTATGGACACAACCATTTCATTAGAAAATCTGGTTAGGCACAAATAAAGAATTTCATATTTTCTTCAAACAACTGTCATATCCAAATCCTACCCGCTTCCTGCTTCCCTCCCTGCCCCCTTCCCTGCACATTGCTATCAACTGACATTTTACACTGCTCATCACGTATGCATTCTACTCGTCACGCATGCATTCTAATCCCTCACTACGAGCTAATACATTCACAGAAACAATTTTGGCAATGGAAGTCTAGCACTAATCATCTTGTATTGACAGAATATGTAGTTTATAACGATAAACTAATCATCCAGTTCAATTACAGTATAGCGAATGGCCGAATGTAACACAAAATAAATCTATGATAAATTAAACAAAATAATCAAAAATAAATTTGAACTCAGCAAGAAAATCAATACCTGAGCACATCGCAGCACCCTGATATCGATCGCACAAAACTTCACCATTGGCATCTTCTCTCAAACAATTCCCAATTCACAGAATTGGCCTAATACCCAGAAAAACTAATCCATAAAATCGAAAATACCCAGTTGAAATTAAGTTCACAGAACGGCTTCACCTTCCACATCTCTCCCAATATTCACTTAATACCCACCAAAAATTAACCTAAGAATCAAAAATACCCTAATTGTAACCTAATTGTAATCGAAACAGTTCAAAATTCTTCAAATTATATAAATTAAGGAGCCCAAATTCAGGCATCCGCAAGATTAACAATATTCTCAAACAATCCATTGTCGAGAATATTTTCAACCTCATCCATTTCTTCCAACGGAATTTGCCCTAAAAGGATGGTCCCTTTCCAGCCATAGTGAATATGCAGATCAAGCAAAACCCTAGCACTAGCGACGCCGTTCACTATGAGCATCGGAGCCGTTACCATAGTCAAATAATGAACCCCACGAATCATTTCTGCCCGGTTCCATTGATTCTGCGTAACCCTAATAACGCTCTCAACATTGCGAATACGAGACAACAGATCTAAAGTAGCTATCCCCAAGATCTCGATTAGATCAAGATTAGGGTTATCTTGATTTGATTGAAACAGAAAGTCGGCATACATCTGATTATACTGTAAAATCAAATACTGTAAATGATTTTGTAGATCAATTATGATGTCTGAATTTTTTATCAATGCAGTCTGAAGATTGATGTATGTTAAAAGATGATCTGCGTGTACATCCATCTTGAAAAAGAATTCAAGATGTGGTGGTTGCGGTTGTCGGGTGGTGGTTGTTGCGGTTGTGGGGGTGGTTGTGGTCGTCTGAAAGGAGAAGGTTCGAGAGTGTTTTGGTGGTTACTGCAGATAGAAATTCGATTGGCTGAAGTTTTAGGAGAGACGAGTCGTTTATATTGACGTGGTTCAGTTGTGCGTAGCACTGTCAAAACGGTTTGACAGTTCGGGTTCGGTTCGGTTTGAAATCGGTACGGTATTAAATCGGGTCGGTTTGAAATCGGTTTAAGTGTCTCGCGGGTCGGTTTTAGTTCGGTTTAAATAATTATCGGTTCGATTCGATTTCGGTTTATTCTTGAGCGGTTTTAATTCGGTTCGGGTTGTAAATAGTTCGGAAAGTAAACGGTTCGGTGCAGTCGGGTTGCAGTTTGTTAACGGTTCGATGTAAGCGGTTTTTAAACCGGTTCAAACAGTTTCGGGTTGGAAACAGTTTCGAGTTAGAAACAGTTCGGTTCTTTTTCGGTTCAGTTTTATTTTGGTTCGGTTTGTTAACGGGTTTGTCTTTTATACGATTTAACGTTATTCGGATCAGTTCCAATTCACGTTTACTAAATTATGGTTCGGAACGAATTTTTATTTCAAAAAGTCGGTTTTTAATCGGGTCGTTTGGATTCGGGCAGTTAAACGATTTTGGTTTGAAGTTTCATAGTACTTGCTAACCTTTCGCTGGTTAACAAGTTTTATATCAAGCCGAGAGTTCATCACTTCATATTTAGGCATTAAGCATTATATTATATACAAATTCTCATCGATTTCAAAAATACATATCATGTTATTTCAAGTTTAGTCATACTGATCTTACTAGTTTATTACGAAGTAACGTAGATTATAAAAGTTTAGTGTATTAATGAATTATTATTATTTTACTATCACATTATTAGCTGCTTCTTATTCAATCAACTAATTAATGTGTCATAATCATGATTTGATGAGTTATTGTGACGTCGAAATTACAGTTTGATTTATAGACCGTTCAGTTTGTAAGTGGTTCGGTTTATAAACGGTTCGGCGCAAACGGGTTGCAGTTTGTTAACGGATCGGTGTAAACGGTTTTTACCTCGGTTCAAACGGTTTCGGGTTGGAAACAGTTTCGGGTCAGAAATGGTTCGGTTCCTTTTCGGTTCGGTTTGATTACAGTTCGGTTTAGAACTGGTTCGGTTTGTTAACGGGTTCGGTTCTTATACGGTTTGACATTATTCGGTTCGGTTTCGGGTTTACTTAAATACGGTCCGGGTCGATTTTCGGTGTTACAAAATCGATTTTTAATCGGTTCGGTTCTCATTTGGGTCGGTCCGTTTCGGGCAGTTAAACGGTTTCGGTTTGAAATTTAACAGCACTAGTTGTGCGAGAAGAGAGGAGGCCAGTCATTTCGGGCGTTTGGATCGTAATCATGTGAGCTCAGATGTGTTGGTTCGAATCGAATCGGGTTAGATTGGGTTTGCTTGGATCAAGGCGAATCAAATTTATTTTTCACTAGATTAAATCCCGTGCAATGCACGGTTGTTAAATATTTTTGATAATTTTATTATAAAATTTTTAATATAATGACTTGAGTATATCAAAAATAAAACCATGCAAGAGAAAATATTTAAAATATTTTATATAAAACAAATTATGTCGTAATTTAGATGTAATTTATTTTTTCCTTAATCAACAATGATGTTTTGAGAAAGTACTTTTGGCGGGAAATTTTTTAATAATATATTGACAAGTGTGTCTATAGATTCGCTTTTAGTAGTATGTAATTGATTGTGAGTTATCAAATTTATTTTTCATTGTGAGTTTAAACATGATGATATACAAATTTAAGATTATTTTTCAAGTTAGTTTTAGATCGGGTGAGTCAGATAAAATTTTGACACCTTAGTCGAGTATATTGTATATATGTGATCGTGCAGGTATAACAATGTAAAATTTTGGTTAATAAATTAAATATAACAATTGAATATTAATGATCTATTTATTGATAAAATTCAAATATGTATCCGTAAGACTATATGTTTTCTTAGGTATTGTATAAATCACTAATAGTAGTAAATGTAGATTAATGTTTTATTCTGTTCACCTTATTTCACTTATTTCAGGTGTTACAAGTTCAGATATGTTTGATTCAGGTTTGTTTTGATCATAGTTACCCAAGTAGAAACCACAACTAAAATAAGTTAATAAGATTTAATAAGTTCACATCAGTAAAAATCAAGTGAATAAAACACACCCTAAGTGATGAATAATGCAAAAGGTTAAAATGTTTCACTTACAAAAATAGGGAGGGAATATTATAATAAAGATGTGACATTGTCAATATGTAATCAATTTTCAACATATAATTATCAGTATGTAGATTAATGCCCTGTTCACTCCACCTTACAAAAAAAAATTCAGTTCAGTAAATATAAAGAAGAAATATATTAGAATATAAGTAAAAATAATTTCAATTTAGCAAAAATAATTTTAGTTCAATAAAATGTGTAATTCGAAAGTCGTTGTCCCTCTCCTCCCCGAAAAACCAAACTCAACTAACAAAATAGGCCAACCAAATCTTAACAATGGCAAGTCGACTACTAACTCGAGTTTGTCTTTCGATCGGTCCAAGAAAGCATTAAGGCACAAGTAATTGGGATTTCTCACCTAATTATTTCAACTAAGACTATTACATCATCCACACAAGAAACCGTAATCAAGAGGAATTTAACATAATCATACAAGAAAGGGCTCACAACTAAACCTCGTCTTTCAATGCCGCAAGCATAGAAGTGAATACATGAGCAATAAGCGCTAATTCAATTACACATGCATTTAACCAATTCTTTAACAATCAATCATCAACCCAAAATGAACATGCAAGCACTAAGGGGCCGTTTGGTTGGAGTTAATCATCAAAGGGAATGGGAATCGACTGCCTTCATTCCCTTTGTTGTTGTTTGTTAGCCCATTTTCCCTATTCCCTTTACCCTCTTTATTCCCCCAAAATCCTCTAAGTTCATTCCCCACCCCCCTAGGTATTTCCATTCCCATTCCCTACCCATCTTCACACCACCACATCACCACCTTCACACCTACCAACAGCACTGGAAAACAGCCCAGATCACCGCCGCCCCTACCCTGATCACCGCCGCCCCTCCCCCGAGCCTCGCCGCCCTCCCCTCCCCCGAAAAAACCACCCTAACCCCGCAAAACCCTAGCCCCAATCTCCCTCGACCCCGAAAACCGCTGCCCAGCCCTCCCCCCACCCTCGAAACCTTAGAGATCGGAGCTAGGGTTTTGCGGGGCTAGGGGTGGTTTTTTCAGGGGAGGGGAGGTCGAGGCAGGCGCAGCTAGCGGCGGCGAGGGGCGGGGGAAGCGCGGCGAGGGCGGGGAGTTGTGGAGGATGTGCGATGAGTGGTGGAGTGGTTGGGTGGTGGCTGGAAATTAAATGGTGGAAAGTGAAGTAATGTGGTGGTGGTGTGGTGGTTAGATTGGTGGCCTTCCATTCATTCCATTCCTTTGTTATTCAAAACAAACAACACCTCAAATTTTGGGGTTTTTCATTCCATTTCTTGTCTTTCCCTTTGTTCATTCCATTCTGATTCTCCCGTGCGAACCAAACGGCCCCTAACATCAATCAAACCATGGCTTGGTTGGGTCTTCACCCAATCCCTAGATAATAAACTACTCATTAAACATGGTGAAGAGCATCCTAGTAACAAGTTCTAATTCTTGCATTAATCTAACAAGTTGAGTGGAGTGATAAAATCTAAGTTGATTTAACATGCAACAACAAATAAACAAGATTAAGGAAGAAATGAGCACTACAAATTAAAGTAAATAAAAACATAAACTAAAGCAGACATTACTTAGTGTAGACACCCATTTGTGTCTCCCCAAAACCAAACCCAGTGATGAGTACCTTTCACGTCGAATCATAATCGAATGAAGCGAAAGTGTGGAAAGTCTAGTGTTGCGGAAAGTTTTAATTTCTTTTCTCTTCTCTCTGTTTTTGAAAACTTATTTTAAGAAAATAGTCAATCCAGTTTGGTTGGTCAATGATATGGGTCCAATAATAGTGTAGTTGGATGGGGTTCGAAAAGACCTTTCCAACGATATATTATAAGCCCAATTCCGATGAATATCGAGGAAGTTATGGCCAAAATACTAAACTGGGCCCGGTTTGAGCCTTATATGCGGCTCAATGATCTAGAGGAGGGCCTATTATTAATTATCATTCCTAAAGCTATTAGGATTGATTATAGTCTTTTAGAATACTCTAGAAGGTTCTTTTAAATCCTAATGGAGTTAGGATTGATAATTATGTTTTAAAGAGTTTGAAATTGAATAAAACTACTCCTTTTAAGAATCCTTGTTTTGTACGAAATGGAATATATTCAGATTTTATTTTCGTGCCTCATAATATTTATCCAAATTTTATATGGTTGGATAGATCTTGAAATTATATTTCCCATGATATATTATAATATTAAATCCGAGCTATAACGAAAAAGATATGAATGAGACATGAAACTTTATCCAAAACTGACACCCTTCCACTATTTTGGCCATATCTTTTTATCTATAAAATATTTTAATCTGATTCTAATTGGGTTGGAAAGTAGACTTTAAGAGCTTTCCAACGACATATTATATGACTTATTTGGACTTTTTGATCAAAAGATATGATAAAAACAAAAACGCGTTAAAAACAGGCTTGGCGCCTGACTCCAGGCATTGGCGCCTGGCGCCAGCCATTGGCGCCTTGTGCTAGCCATTGGCGACTGGAGCCAATGGCCAATGCCTGGCGCCAACCTCGTTTTGCGTGCGCCATAATCTGTTTTGTTAATTTTATCTTTTTGGCTGATTTTCTCTATAAATAACGTATTAAAAACTCCGTTTTCGATAACCAGATTTCATCAATTCTTATTTCAATTCACCAACTCTCATCAAGATTTTCTTGATTATTATCTCTCTCTCTCTTTTTCTAAACTAGCCTTTTCTCAAATACAAAATTCCGCATTCGCAAGATCTAGAAACACTTAGCCATATTCGAAGTTGCCTTCGCCCTAGGCGTGAAAGGTTTAATTTCTGAGGGTTTGATCCCAAATCTCTCTTTCAATTATTTAATTTAATTGTTTTGTTTATTATTTTCCTTGAAGTTACTAACGTGTGTATTTTGTTATTAGAAAGAGGTACGAAGCATCAAAGTAAGTGCTTTAATCATGTTTATATTGTTATTATGATATTCCTAGTATCATGTCTAGGGTATTTTTAATATTAATTATGATTCCTGCGATGCTTCCTATGTTCTTCCTAATATTTATTCATGTTAGTATCATGTTAGGGTTAAAGATTTGATTTTTATTGTTTAGTGACATGCTAGGGTTTGTTATTAATCTTGTTAGTATCATGCCTAGGATCTTGCTATTATTATGCTTTAATATTAATATGAACATGATTATGATTATAATCGTTATAATTTATGATGATATTATTATTATTACTTTGATGATGATTGTTTTATTTATAATTATTATTATGATGATTATTTATTATGTTGCTTGATATTTATTCTTTATTGCTTGATCACACCTCTTATTGCATGTGAAAGGGAATTGGTACTTATAATCATGCTTAATAAAATAATTAATAATCTTGTTAGGTTAACTGTGATTATAATTCAAGTGATCGCCAATAATAGATTTATTTGTGCATTAATATTCAACCAACATAGATTAAACAGGTTTAGGGTTAATCCTATTGATTGTATGTTAGTCAGAAAGCGCACATGAATACGATCAGAATAAAGTAGAGGCCTATTACTAGAGCAGATTCAATCTCTTTAGGTTGGATTTGTACCTTCATCCCCGAACCCTTATTTGGTTCATGACCTTATGGAGTTGACGATCTCTTGGATCGTTAAGGGGTGTAACCTTCATTCTCGTGAACGGTTTACAAGTTCCTAAAAAAACTTGTTGGTGACTCTTTTGCTCTATCTTCTTTCCTTTTGGACGCCACCGTACTTTAGTGTATGATCACAGTGGGGTTCAAGCTAGTGGGATTAAAGTTTGAAAATATTCCCTACATAAAAGATTTGAAAATTAATTCAACTCTATGAACTAACAATCAATACCCACATAAAATGTTTCTACATAATATGATTCTAATATCTAATGTTTATAAAAGAAATTGTTATTATTATTATTTATTTTTTTGAAAGAATTGTTATAATTATTAGAAATTATTAATTAATAATATTATTAAATATTAATTATTAATAGTTTGAATTATTAAATATTATTATTGATATATTATTATTACTAGTGATTAATAAATTAATTATTATTAACATTAATAATTATTAAAATTATTTTTAATGTTAATAATTATTATAATTATTCAAAATAATAAATTATTATCATCGATACAATATTAATTATTATTATTATTAAATATTAATAATTGTTGTTGTTATAATTAATTATTATTTGAAAATAGAGCAGAGCAGATTTCTTTTGAGCAGAGCAGAGCATATTTGATTTGAGCAGAGCAGAGCAAAGCAGGGCTCAGTAGAGCAGAGCAGAGCAAAGCCGAGCAGAGCAGAGAAGCTCTAAAGAACAGGGCATTAAGATGTTTCAAAGTTGAGAATGAAATACTTGAAATCAAGAGAATAATCTTCAATTAATTCTTACAAAATAATTGAGTTTGAGAAGACCTAAGCTAATTAATGAGAGTTCTAAGAAACTAAGGGCCTCAGAAGACTAAAAGGAAAAAGATCCGTAAAATGGAAGCCAAGGGTCGCATGTATACACCCCAAAAATTACATTGTAAAAATCTGTAAAAATTGGGCTTCAAAACAGTAGGAGCGCCAGCTCCTGCCTGGTGTGCACTTTCTCAAGAGATTCTTCAAGTTTATGCTACTTAACCTACTTCTCATTGCATCTACAAACACGAACACACACATAAAAAGGAACAGGGAAGCCAAAAGCTATAAACATGCACAAAAAGGAGTTAGAAAGGGGTTAAAAGCACTACTAAAATTCGGCTAAATTGCGACCGTCTCTAACGGTCGTTAAAAATAGCAAAAACGGTCGCTAAAAATAATTGCGACCATTAACATGGGCGGACCCACATGAGGACAAGGGGGGACCATTGTCCCTCCACTTTCAAAAAAAAAAAAAAATCAGAGAAATTAAAAAAAAAAGGAAAAAAAAGAAAAAAGAAATCAGCAGCACGTGGGTAAGAAGAGAAGGAAAGAGAAAAAAAAAATTCAGAAAAAAGGGAGGAAAGAGAAAAAAAGGGAGGAAAGAGAAAAATTTTCAGAAAATTAAGGGAGGAAAGAGAAAAGCTTTGAAATTCAAAAACCTAAGAGAAATTGAAGATCGCGCACCACCGACCACCGCAAGAGCACGTCACCACCGAGTCACCGACCGCCGGATTTCTCGCCGCAACACCGCCACAGCGCCACTACCGTCAAGGCGTCAACACCTGAAGAAATTTCTGAAATTCTGCAAATTAAATCACAAACGAATTCTACTTAGTCCTAGTTTATCTCTATCAAAATTCTTGTACTTCAAAATTCAATGGAGTAACAAGCTGAGGATAACGAAAACCCAGTCAAAACCCTCTGTTTCTGGTAAGTTTGCTAAACCCTAGGTTTTGGATTATTATATGTACGCATAATTACCTTTATTTTACAATTCTTGTTGATTTTTTTGTTGGAAATATCAAATTTAGCTAATTTATTGTGTGTTGATTTTAATTTTTTCATGTTATTTATATATTTTCTCATTACTTTGGATGCTTTTAAATGATAAATTTGTTACATTTTGATTGGAATTTGATAGTGATTTCGTATAGTGTGAATAAGATTTTATAAAGCCAATTATTACCAATTGCAAGATTGATTTGAGGGTATTAGGCATTTGACAAAATAAACTTTTTTTGTGTTTATTCTTTTGTTGTTGAAATCTTATACTTAGCTGATTTTATTGCTTAAGGAAAAAGTCGTACAAACTAATTTGTGGAGATAGGAAAAATGATGTGAGGTGAATGAAACGCCTCTACATGTCAGGTTGTTCTTTTTTTTTTTTTTTTTTTTTTTTGATTTTTTCCTAATTTTTTTTATCTTAGATTATAAAAAATTAAAGAATTAGTTAATGAGTAATTATGTTTATGAAATCATGTTTTTGAATTAATTTGTGATTTAGTTTATTTCTTACTAGTTTTGTGCCCGTGCGATGCCCGGGTTGTTTATGGACTTTTAAAATAAAATTATATTATGATTCAATTTAATTGAAAATAGAATTCTTAATTAACCTTTTTTTTACAACAAAGTCTATCTATATTTATCCATTGTGGTACAACACTTGGTGCGTGAAAAATTAAAACGCTAAATGATGTTGTCTTGTGGCCTAATTATAAGTTTATTATTTTGTATTTTATCGAAAATAAAACTCTAAACTAACAATCTTATTCTAAATTAACTTTTTATCTTATGAAGTCTATCCAAATATATCTAAGGTGGTGCGACACTTGGCAATTTTTATGTATAAAGTCTATTAAAATCTATCAAAGGTGGCGTGACACTTGGCGAAAAGTTGGAATGCCAAGTGTCGCTATTTCGTGATCTGGCTAAAAGTTTAGCTTTATATATTAGTTATATGAAGTATTGTGTACCCGAATCATTTGTATTGTGTACCCGTCTTTTAAAAAAAAACAGGTTGATGTTAGTTGAATTATCGAAAATTGTCCCCCCATTGTCAAATTTCTAAGTCCGCCACTGTCCGTCAACAGTCGCAACGTGGTAGTCACTATTCACCTGGTCGCAAAAAGTCAAAATTGCGACTGATTGACGGTCGCAATTTATTTGCGACTGATTGACGGTCGCAATTTATTTGCGACCGCTTTTGTTATTTTCAACGACTGTTACATTGACGGTCGTAATTTATAATAATTGCGACGGGCACAATAATGGTCGCAAAAATGTTCATTTGCGACGGCCTAAAGCGGTCGCTAAAATTTGAAAAAAATATAAAAAAAATTAAAAATCAGAAACAAATGAAACTTTAAAACAAATAAACCAAAATCCAGAAATCAAAGCAAACAAAAAATAAATATAAATCAAATTCAAGCAGAATCAAACCACAAAATCAATTAATAAAATGAAACCCAGCAGAAAATAAATCAAAATTAAAAGCAAAAAAACCGTAAATATCAAACAAAAAAAAAAAATTACCAAAAATCAAACACAGATTCAAAACGAAAATCAAATCCAAAATTAACAAAAATCAACCTTAAAAATGAAGAACAATTTGACTAAAAAAATCAACATACCTCTAACAAACATCAAATTGAAATTAACGAAAACGCAACAACCGAGAATGAAGAACAATTCGACCAAAAAAATAAATCAAACCGCAATTTACGAAAAGCACCAAAAACCCAGACTGAAGAACAATTCGACCAAAAAAATCGACCTAAAATCAGACCAAAAAAATTCGACCAAGAAATCGAACAAAAAAAGAATTAAAACCCACATAAATTTAAAATAAACAAAAACAAACAAACAATTAAACCCAAATAAATAAAATCGAACAAATATTAAGTCTACATATACAAATTCGAACAAGTATCAAAACCACATAAATAAAATTGAATGAAATAAAACCCACATAAATTAAATCGCAAGAATTAAGTATATTCGAAGAAATTAGACCAAATTCGGCCAATAAATCGAACAAAAAACGAATTAAACCCACATAAATCGAAAATAAACAAAAACAAACAAAATTTTAAGAAAAAACATACATTGTACAATATATCTTCCTCTTTGGGTTTATATGGTCAAATTCGCCCATGAAAACTCCAAATCTGGAATTTTTATTGTTGAATTTGACCATTAACACCATAATCCAAATTAAACAAGAACAAAGAAACATTAAGAAGAAAAAGAGAATAGAAGGAGGAGGACAGGTGTGAAGTCGCGAAGATGGTGGCGGAAGAAACAAGAGAAAGGAAAGTGAAAGGTAGAGGAGGAGGAAAGAGAAATATGGAGGAGGAGGAGGAGGAAGAGGAGGAGGAAAGAGAAAGATGGAGGAGGAGAAGACAGGAGAGAGAACAGAGAGAAGAAAGAGAATAGAGGAAAGGAGAGAGCGGCGTGGGGTTTGTTAGGGTTAGGATGAAGTGGGTTCCCTTTTATACCCGATCTTTTAATAAATGAAAAGCCTTTTTGCGACCGCCAAAAACGGTCGCAAATTAGACAAATTACGACCTTTTCTGAAACGACCGCAATTTTACGACCGTTTTTACGGTCGCAAAAGGTTGTTTTTAATTTCGACTTATTTTAAAATTATTGAAATACCCTTGCAACGGCTTAAAAGGGTAAAAACGGTCGCAAATCTACGACCGCTTTCAAAAACGGTCGCAATATTGCGATCGTCTTGAAAACGGTCGCTAATGTCATATTTTGCGGCCGTTTAGATGACGGTCGTAGAAAAACGGTCGTAATTTAGCCGAATTTTAGTAGTGAAGGGGGAAAACAACTACAAAATCGTGTTAAATATATCATGATAATTAAGTGGGCAAATAAATCACTTATTAGAAAGAGATGACTTTTTTTTTAAACAAGAAAGATATGACACTTAAGGTCACTTGTAAGAGTTTATATGTATTAATAGCGGAATTTCATGAGTTATATTCCCACTACTACATAAACAAGAAAGATATGACACTTAAGATATGACACTTAAGGTCTCTCCTCCACTATTTCCTCTTTCGTCTAGCTTCATCCTCCTTCCATGGCGTCTACCTCGCTCTACCATCACCTCTCGAAACTCATCTCCATCGCCATCTACCATCTTTGAGACCTTCATTCTGTCGAATTTCTTCTTCATCGTCTACTGGCGTTGAATTTTTCGGCGAAGATGTGGTGGTGAATCCTTGAATCAAGTGATCTTTTGTGATGCGTTTTCCTCTTTTCACAAGCTAGCTTCTCCTTAAATATGAACATACGGATGTAGTTGTAGTTCTCATTTTTGATTTTTATTATGAACTTTTTTTTATTTAACTCTTAGGTTGAAATGAACATTTCAATTGCAGATTCGAAATGAGCTATGATTGTTGGTTTTTATTTAATTGACTTGTAATGCGGAAAGTAATTGACGACGAGAATAGTCTGAATTAAGGAATTTGCATTTTAATTGAGCGACATATTATAAATTTTAAAATAAATTTAGCATTATTATGTTTTGATTGTCGTAACTTTGTTTTAGATTGTGCAGATCAATTCATTGAAGATTATAGTTGTATGGTTAAGTTCCTCTATAAATCCATATGAACAGAGTATTTTGATTTGATTGCTCCGATTGAATATTTTGTTTTTGTAATCTTGATTTTGGTGAAACTGAATAAATCTATATTGTTACTAGTTTTGTGTCCCGTGCGATGCCCGGGTTGTTTATGGACTTTAACATAAAAGTACATTATGATTCAATTTAATTGAAAATAGAATTCTAAATTAACTTTTTTTTTTTTTTTTGCTACAAAGTCTATCTATATTTATCCAACGTGGTACGACACTTGGTGCGTGAAAAATTAAAACACTAATGATGTTTTCTTGTGGCCTAATTATAAGTTTATTATTTGGTATTTTATCGAAATAAAACTCTAAATTAACAATCTTATTCTAAATTAACTTTTTATCTTATTAAGTCTATCCAAATATATCCAAAGTGGTGCGACACTTGGCGATTTTTATGTATGAAGTTTATTAAAATCTATCCAAGGTGGTGTGACACTTGGCGAAAAGTTAAAATGTCAAGTGTCGCTATTTCGTGACCTGGCTAAAAGTTTAGCTTTATATATTAGTTATATGATTTGTATATTTTGGTGAAGAATTTTACATTTGCTCTAAGCTAAATGCTTTTAAGCAGTCTCCTTATTATTCAGAGGACATATTTTATTTTTTTCTTTGTCGGTGAAATATATTCAATTCATGATTCAAAATTGGAGAGGTATAGATTGTTCGACATATGTCAAGAAGGTGGAATATGGAGGATGCAAAAGCCGTGGCAGCAAGGTATGGAATCCAAGTGGCTTGTAGATTGGGTGTTCCTTGACTGTGGTTGGAGGTTACCATCAAAATTGATATAGTTATCTTGTTTTTGTATATAGTGACCGTCAAAATTGATATAGTTTTTCTACTTTGTATGATAATGACTTATATGAGAATATGGTCAAAATTGATATATTTACCTTATTTTTGTATATAATGACCTTAATTTAAATGTGGGCAAAATTAGTGACCTTAATACATTTTTGTAGATAGTGACCTCAATGTATATAGTTACCTTATTTTTATATATAGTGACCTTTGTGTAATGTCGTCAAAATTGATAAAGTTACCTTGTTTTTCTATATAGTGGCCTCTGTGCAAGCGTCGTCAAAATTGATATTGTTACCTTATTTTTATATATAGTGATCTGACTTTTGTGCAGGCGTCGTCAAAATTGATTTATTACCTTATTTTTATATATAGGGATCTATGTGTAAATGTCATCAAAATTAATATAACTTGATATAATTAGCTTATTTTTATATATAGTGACTTCTAAGTAAATAGGCTCAAATTGATATAATTACCCTAAGTTTATATATAGTAACCTGTATGTAATTATTTTCAAATTGATATAGTTACGTTATTTTTTTTATATATAGTGACTCTATGTAAATGTCGTTAATTTAGATAAGATTACCTTATTTTAGTATGTAGTGACCTTTAAAACGGTAGAATTGATTATATGTAAGGTTGGAAAGATCTTAGGGCTTTTAAACCGTCTGATCTTTTGTGCTAATAATGAATGGTTGAGATTTGTTGTTTTCAGCATAAGCCTTGTTTTCAGCGGAACCACCCTATATATATATATATATATATATATATATATATATATATATATATATATATATATATATATATATATATATATATATATAGTAATAATTATAATCATAGTTTAGCATGATTATATTAGCAATACTTATCATAAACTAACGATTACATATTTAATTTATTTCGTTTTTTTTTATTCAAACAAGGTCAATCCAATCCAATTCGAACGTTCGAATTTTCAAAAATTTCAATCCGATCCAATTCGATTTAAAGTTCGGATCCGATCCGAATTAATAATTCAGTTTTGATTTGATTAAATTTCGAATTTTATTCCGAATGATGGATACCCGTACTAATAAGGTTCAATAAGGAACAATAAGTTCAAATAAGTTTAGTAAGGTCTGATAAATTCAATAAGGTATAATAAGTTTGATAAGGTGTTACAAAGTTCCAATAAGTTTCATGACTTGAAATACGGTGTAAGTTTTGATTTTACAAATACAAATATGATTCCTTTAAAATTGATATTAATTATTTTAGAGTTTTTAAATACCAAATTGATACTTAAAACGAAAATTTATTAAAAATAAAAGATCAAACGTGTTTCTTTATACCTCCATAAGATTCGAACACAGGACGACTATCCATAGTCATTCAAGGGGTTTGTTTATTACTAGACTATGGGGTATCAACACATACATTGGATGAAAACAAATTAATTTTTATAGTGTATCTATTAGACTAAATTTCCCGGCTTATTATTTTATTCTATTTTCTAGAATAAAATTATGCCCAAAAATAATTGATTGGACACATTATACAAATAATTTACATGCAAAACATTTAAAATTCTATTTTCTAGAAAAAAAATTATGCCCAAAAATAATTGATTGGACACATTATACAAATAATTTACATGCAAAACATTTAAAACAAAAAATTTATTTGATTTTTTTTTTCACTTCGAATATGGTGTATGTTTTGACTTTATATATATACAAATATGATTCCTTTAAAATTATATTGATAAAAATTAGTTATGATTTTTTAAATACAGAAATGATTCTTAAAATGAAAATTTTAAAAAAATAAAAAGAAAAATGTGTTCCTTTTGTACCTCCACAAGATTCGAACACAAGATGACTATCCATCATAACTCAAGGGGTTTGTTTATTAGACCATTGGAAAAAAAAATTTAGAAAAAAAAATAGTTATTAAAGATTAGTTACACATCTAAAAGATTATCTTTGTTCCCTTCAAAGAAATAAAAAAAAAAAAAGTATGTTTTGTTATTTTGATATATTAAAATACAATATGATTTCGTAAAATAGAAAAAAAAAAGTGGTTTTTCAAGGTCGCAAGGTTCGAACACTCAATGACTTTTTATAATACGCTATTTTGATAATGTTTAAACCATTGGACTAAGGGGGTATCAGCACATTCATTGGATTACATATTAATATAATTATTAAATGAATAAGTTCTCTTTTTACATTTATCAAATTTGAAAAATTTTTACTTTTTAAAATACTTTTTTAATTTTTGGTAGAAAAATAAAAATAGTTATTAAATATAAAAAAAAGTTAAATGTAAAGGTATAAGTTTGTTTCCTTCACAGAAATAAAATAAAAAAATAAAAACTATGTTTTTGTTATTTGGATATTTTAAAATTAGATATGATTCTGTAAAATTGAAAAGTTAAACAAAAAATATGTACCTGTGGTATTTTGTAGACATATACACAAGAAGCTTGTATTCTAAACCATTGGATTAAGGGGTATCAGCACAAGAAGCTTGTATTCTAAACCATTGGATGAGCCCTCAAAACCTCTCATTAACGTTATTATCCCAAACTCGATCACGCTGACTTCCAACAACTATCTTCTATGGAAGACTCAAGTCGAAGCCGTGCTCATTGGCTACGACTTATTCGACAAACATCTCGATGGTACCGTTCCAGCACCACCCATCACCATAACAATAGCCAGACACCACCGTTCCAAACCCTGTTTATCAAACTTGGTTTCGCCAAGATAAGCTAATTTTTGGTGCCCTCATTGGTACGCTATCCTCTCAACTCTTTCCTCTAGTTTCTCAAGCTAAAACTTCTCATGAACTATGGGATATACTAGCTAAAACATATGACAATCCAACACAAACCCGAGACTCACCTCCTTCCTTACCGTTGAAAGGAGCCGAAACAGCAGCCTACCACCCTAAGAAAAGAGTGAGCATCTTATATTACTTCGATCATACAATTCATGTGAATTTTTAAATACACTCGTGTAGTCGTGTTCTAGCATCTGATTCGAATAATTCACTCTAGATTTAGGTTTTAATTGATTCTATATTATAGAATGTTCGAATAATTCTAGATTTAGGTTTTTATTGATTTTATATTATAGCCTTATAGGTTAGAAAATATTAAAATGTGAATATGTGATAACGCTCTATCTTTGGTGATTTGATTGTTAGAAAATATAATAGAGATTTAATATTTTATGGGGAACTTTTTTGAATGGATGTTAATTATTTATTTTGTTAACAGAGACTAAACAATGTTAGTGAAGACAACCAAATGATAATGATTGAGAAAGTGGATCGAATTAGCAAATTACCAGATGACATCTTGGTTCACTTGTTATCTTTTGTAGATATGAAGACAGCAGGAAGATGTAGCCTGCTTTCGAAAAGGTGGAGGCTTGTTTGGACTCACCTTACTGATTTAAATTTCGACCCTGATTTATTCTTGTCGAAAAGAACAGACATTAATAATCATATAGACAAATATATTGCATGGGTTAATGAGAGGTTGTTGCCAGGAATTGTGCCTCGAATCTGAACACCTTCAGAATAAAGTTTCCCCTCTATGATACATATGTTGATCAAATTGATAATTGGTTGAAATTTGCCTTAAACAAAAAGGTTCGCGACTTAGAACTGAACTTATCAGATCTGTATGGCAATAATCATTATGTAACTAAATACATAATTCGTAGGGATTTTCGCCCAGTTTATATTGATAATGTTACTGCCCTCAGATCGCTTCACTTGCAAGCATTGGCTGTGAATGTACCCACGTTTGAAAATGTTCTAGCCTATTGTCTCAACCTTGAGCGCCTCACAGTGAGATCATGCTCGTTTTACTCCACAATATCTACATTTACTCCTCTTCACAATAATTCTAGGAATCAAAGACTTGTAATTTCCTCTCTCAAATTGAAACACTTGGAGTTACATCATTGCAAACCCATTGAATCTTTGGAAATACTTGCTCCAAAACTTACTAGTTTTATATTTTTCCCAGGATGGAAGAACATTGAAGTGAAGTATACTAGTGTTCCATCACTTGTTAATGTCACCTTTGAAGCTCCACATTGCTATCACCTTTCGGAAAATTTGAGTCTTATACCAATCTTATCAAATCAATTCCAAATACTCTCAATTCATTGGAATCGGGTTAGCTGCTTTACCTAAAACTACTACCTCTGTTTCATATTATTTGCAACTTTTTTGAACTTAAATCATCTTTGTGTTTGTTCTTCTAATTTTGTATGCAGGAAATGACTCGTTCAGATGTGTTTTATGATTCCCCTGCTAAAGACAACTTTCTCGGTTTGACCTCGTGCATTGAGGCATGCCCCTTGTTGCATACCTTCAAGTTGGAGGTACGTTTTTGGTGACGACTACTATAGAATTCTCGTATGGTCTCATGGATGGTGCACACTTTTTATTTAAATTATACTTACAAATTTAAGCTGGCTTTGCAGTTGTGGCCTTCTAGACGACAAGTAGTGCCAATGGCAGCTCGAAGGGATGTTTCGATTAACCACACAATGCAACAACATAATCAATTAAAGGTGTCAGAGATCGTTGGATTCGATGGAAGTGCATCTCTTGCTGACCTTGCATTTTGTCTTACCGAAATGCGCCCATGCTTAACAAGATTATTTGTGATCCTCATTGTCCTCAGTCAAGGGCGAATTTACATAAATGGTATGACATTAAATACAGGGATAGAATACCTTATGCGAGAGGACTAGCAGAGCTGCTTGCCAAGCAAATTCGAGGGGGCGTTGATGTGGTGATTCTATGAGTGATCAATTTAAGAATTGTTTTTGCTAGACTTTAGTTTCTTGCTTTTATTAGACTTGTAACCGATATTCATTTCATCTAGTTGATGTTCAATAATATAACAAGCAAGATTCAGTTAAGATTGTGATTTTTTATTTATTTATTTATTTTTAGCTAAGTTGATCACCTTGGTTGCTATAAGTGGACGCGGTAGATACCAACAAACATGCAAATTAACAAGCTACAGACTACTAACAAGACAAAAGCATGCAAGACTACTCTGTATTTTCACTAGATATATGGTAAGACAAGTAGAAACAAAAGGTTGACTGATCTTACATGATTAAAACCTTAAACCTCTATATATATCAGAACTGAAAATACCCCAAAGCTGTAGAAATCAGATTTCACTGAAAATACTCCATCAATAAACATATTAAGGAGGCTTAAGCATGAACAAGAAGCCACAACTAGCTTAAAGAGAAATATAGTGTAAATAAAGTGAGCGAGGAATATTACTATGTTCTGGCTACACTCGTAGTCATTGCCTCATAGTCGTTTTCATCAAAACTTCTAGCAAGGCCAAAATTTGAAATTTAATTAACACATTGCTTGCCTTAAGATCTCAATGAACAATTCTTAATCTAGAGTCTTCATGAAGATAAAGTAGACCACATGCAATCCCCTTGATTATCTCAAAGCGCTTTGTCCAATCCAAAATGAAGTTGCTTGTTTCATCTGCAAATATATCAGAACTGTAAGAGTGTAAACTGTTCTAAATATTGTGTTACCAATGATGGGTGCAGTAAATTAACGTGATGATTTCATATACAGAAACATCAAAAACACAGTTTTTAGTGAACAAAGTTAACTATTCAATATGTAGATAAAAAACTTTCAATGGAAGTGACAAAATAAGCATTGACGTGAAATCTAGAGAAATTCAAACCAAATATGAAGCGGCCCAAGCTTTTATTAGGAATGTATTCATGGATTAATATCCTTTCTTCTGCTTCAACACAGCATCTGATAAGTCTCACAAGATTGCTATGCTGAAGTCTAGCAATAAATAAAGGGATTTTTTGTGAAAAACTACCTTTTATATACAACTTTTTGTGAAAAACTACCTTTTAAAAAAAATGTTGTAAATGACTACCTCTTTTTTAAAAAATGTTGTAAATGACTACCACTTGCCGGAATCTGGCCGTTGACTCACTTTTTCGGCGTTGACCACCCACGTGCCGGTCACATGACCTTTACTTATTTTTTCTTTTTTTTAAAAAAAATGCATGCACCACCAGCAATGCCGCCATCTTGACCACCGCCCCACCACCACAGCACCTCAACCCACCTCAAAACACCCTTACAACCGCCCCCACGCATCCCAAAACCAACCCAACCCCACTTGAAACCGCCTCCAACCCCGGCAAATCCAACACAAACCCTCAATCGCTCTCCAATTCCGCGACCCTCAAATAACAACATCATAAATCCTCAATTGAGGAAAGGAAAAGAAAGGAAGGCGGTCTGGTTTTTGAGGGGGTCGAAGGATGGTGGGCAGGATTTCGAGGGTTTTTGATGCGTGGGTGGGATGAAATTTGACTAAAAATTAATAATTTATTTGAGGGATTGGTCGGAAATCAAGAATCGAGGGAAAGGGGAAGGGTTTCGAGGTGTTCGGGGGAATGATGAGTAGTAAATTGAAGGGGGTTGGCAACACTAGTAGAAAAAGGCTTATTTGCGTCGCTCATTTATAGTGTATTTGCGTCGCTTCTATGAGCGACGCAACTGCTCGCGACGCAAATGACTTTTAAGTCATTTGCGTCGCTCCTAGGCGCGACGCAAATAAGAGTCATTTGCGTCGCTCCTTTATAAAGGCGCGACGCAAATGACTTTTTTGATAAACTTATTTTTTGTCATTTGCGTCGCTCCTTTATAAATAAGCGACGCAAATGACTTTTTTGATAAACTTATTTTTTGTCATTTGTGTCGCTCCTTTATAAATAAGCGACGCAAATGACTCTTCTGACAAACTTATTTTTTGTTATTTGCGTCACTCTTTTATAAAGGAGCGATGCAAATTATTCAGATAAACTTATTTTTTGTTATTTGCGTCACTCCTTTATAAAAGAGCGACGCAAATGACTTTACTGATAAACTTATGTTTAGTCATTTGCGTCGCCCCTTTATAAACAAGCGACGCAAATGACTCTTCAGTTAAACTTTTTTGTTATTTGCGTCGCTCCTTTATAAACAAGCGACACAAATGACTCTTCCAATAAACTTATTTTTTGTTATTTGCGTCACTTGTTTATATAGGAGTGACGCAAATGACTAAGTAGACAATATACAAAACTGCTGTATTTGCGTCACTTGTTTGTTTAATGAGTGACGCAAATGAGGTGAATTTTTTTTTTTTTTTAATTATAATAATATAATTGCCTTGTATATGTTTGTAGTACCTGTTTTCCTAGGTATAAAGTAATATGCTAACGCTAATATAATTGAAATTAAAATGCAATATTATTGAATAATGCAAATGTAAATTTCGGCAGAGTCTCCTTTGTAATTTGGCCTACCCATAAAATTGGGAATGACGGCATTATATTAACAACTTGTCCAATAATTTACATCTCAATATCATAGACATTATACTCATCATCCCAACACCAATTAACCAAATTACTTTATTTCAAGCCTATAATCCAAAACAAGAGTCAAACATGCGCTAAGTGGTAAATCTAAAGTTCAACATTACATATAAAATACTCTGCCCAAATATCTCGGATCTCATTTATCTCCTCCTCGGTGTACGATGTAGTTCTTGAAAAATCCTATCAACACAACAAATATACAAGAGGAAAGTTTTAATTCAAGATTGTAGCTAACATCAAATTGTATTTATCAAACAAAAATGAAATATTTGACAACTCATACCTGAATAAGATCTTCACTGCTATGGTGATGTTCAAGTATTTCGTACATATAACGCATGACGTAGTAGCCACACTCACGTCCACCCAATTGTTGAGGACACTACATGTAATATATTTGTAAGTTGAATTAAATTACTATACTTCAATTATTAAGAAACTAAAAGTTAGGGTAAGAAATTAAGGTAACCTGTCCCAAATGCCATGTCAATTTACTTCCCCTAGATTGTCCACTTAATGCCTTAAAACTTCGAAAAGCACTACACATTTGAAACAAATAACATATATATTACCCTTACACACATAAAATCATGACATTAATAACAAACTAGACTTACTTTGTCATTGCAAACTTAATTGCTAAATTTCGCTTCTGCCTCAAAGAATCAAAGATGATGACTTCACGCTTAGCCATGCATAAGACCAAAAGAACCCAATGATTCCTACATAATAAATTAGACACACATTTGTAAAAGAGTAAAATAATATCAACAATTTGCAAAGTTCAAATAAATACAAGTTCAAAGTTTATACTTTTCATGGTATGGGCATAAGATGAACTGCTTAGATTTTTGTTTTTCCATCACATGTGTCATGTATAGTAGGATACGATCAGCATCACTATGCAAATAGGTTTCTGAAATCATTTCCGGACACATGAATCCAATGGAAGCCACTTCCTCCGTATCGAGTAAGTCACTCAAGGCCCTACATATATATCATGTAATAACATTATAAATGGTAATAAATAAGTATATGGGAAGAGTGAAATTTGAATATCTTACATCATAAAAACTTGCAAAACTGAAATATTCAGCCAAGCTCCTGTGAGAAGTTGATGGACATCATCAACAGCTCTCAAAATACTATCATATGTCCAGGGACACTCTGTGAAATGGTCTTCAACATCTTGCATCATTTCATCTATCCTGTCCTTCTCCACTTCACTCTCACTTTCAACACCAATATCATCAGCTGTATCGATATCCTCACCTTGGGGGTCATTATCATCATCACAATGATTCTCATCTTCCCTTGGACAATAACTAGAACTTGCCTCAATATATATGCTCTCACCATGCCATGTCCACCTCGTGTAGTTTTCTTTAAACCCACGACGAATTAGATGATCTTTAATATCAACTATATCACGATATCCCCTCGAATTATTACAGTCACAACAAGGACAAAGAATATTCTTTGATTTATTCTCTGTTTGGTGTTTTAAGGCAACAGTGCTAAACTCTTCAATTCCTCGTAAAAAACTTGTACAATTTCGTTTACCATACATCCAACTTCGATCCATTTTCAACCACTGAATAACAAAATTAATTTTAAGATAATGTGTATATTTTGTAACATATATAGCTCCTTAACCATAAACAAGAATATAAGGCATCAAACATTTTCATTCAAAGTTTATATCATGTAAATGCAACTCCGGATGATCCAATAAGGTCCTTATCATTCCAACCTAACCCATTCTTGAATGTCCTATCTCACTAATAACTACTTGTAAAGTTTGGTTCTAAAGAAAATCCGGCAGCATTTCCCTATAGTTCTCCAAGCACACAATGTAGATAATCGGCTATCAACATATGTACCCAGAGAACAATCGGGAAATAGTGAGCCATGATCTTCTTAGATCCAAAACAATTCAAGTAGTTATCACCTAAATGAGATAGAACATTCAAGAACAGTCCCAAACCGGGAACTATTCAAGACTTACTCCTAATGAGTAAGCCCTGAACGGGTATCTAAGTCAATGATGCAAGTATTATTGCAATTCTAATCAATTATATCACAATTAAAAATCTCATACAATTCACAATCATTATACCAACCAGAACAAATAAGTTAATATTGCAAAGAATGGTTCAGATATATATACCACAAGTGAAGACAATCTCGTATGCGTACTACCGCCTTAATCGTTTGTCCACAACCAGAACCTCGAGCAACTTGTGGAATTCACTTCCGCATAATTAAGAATCTGCCATAAAAAATTACATATATTAAACCAACATAGTTGCGTGTGTGCTCGTGATCCTAAATCTCATAGAACAAGAGCGAGCACGAGAGAAATAGCCAAAGTTTGCAAAATTACCAAGCAGAGACACAATTATGAATCATGTAAGAATAGCCAAAGTTTGCAAATAAAGCTTACTCAGCACACTCATTAATCTTCCCCGAATTCTGGCTTTCCACAATCTTCAGAATCAAAGACTTGTTTTCATCCAAGTACTGCCAAGATTTAAACCAACCAAAATTTAGAAATCAATAAGAAAAAAATATTTCTAGATGAGAACTAACCAAGCAGTATATATAGATGAAGCGGCTAATAGACTAGAATCATAAGTGAATTAATGTAACAAAGGATGAATATGTCATGCATAACCAAAGTGTATTACAGTACATATCAATTTTTACTTAAGCGTAAGGATCAAATGATCTGCAATTAGCAATGTTTTAGAATCTACCCCGGTAGCCCTAGACTAAGATAAAAAGCAATGCATACAACACCATTCCCTTATATAATTTCATATGTATTAATTGTTTTATCAATGATCATTTGATTCACAATAACTTCCTTTTATTCAACCATTTACAAGGGAACATACGGATTCTCCATTTTAATGAATCGGAGATGACAGTTGTTCATGCTTGAGACTTACAAAAAAAAAAAAAAAATTGAAAATAATAATAATAATAATAATAATTATGGGTTTTTTCCTCCAGATTTAGGCCTTCAAAAGTAGCTTAACAGATAAGAAAACTTGATACTAGGTTTAAAAACAAGTTAAAAACCATCATCACTAAAAACCACTAGTTAAAAAAGTACATTTACACTATTTTTCATTATTAGCCAAATAGTCATAACATTAGTTGAGTAAGAAATACTGACATTGCCTCCTTTTCAATAAAGGTTTAAACTAAATTTCTAATACCAGCAAAACAAAAAGGTCTTACAGAACTGATGAATATGTGAAGACCATTACAGGAGCCGACACCTAAAGCTTCATTACAGTAAATTTTAAGTTTGCTACACTTCAATGATTACACTGACATTTTATACTTCCATTTATATTTATATTTATATTTATATTTTCATGTTAATTCTTGAATTGCTTGTTGTGGTCCAAGTTCAGAAAAGGTTCAATTTCCAACTGCCGGAAAAGTTAAGTTTGGACCAAAAGGCAGATCTTAGGCCAGGGGTTGAACCATGCTCTTAAGGTATGTTGAACAGCATGCCAGCAATAATCAAGCTGCATGACAGTATGTATGATGGATATCGACTTTTCGATGCTTACAAATGCGAGCACGTAAACCTTAATCATCTGTTAGGCTAATTACAACTAAGATAGACATAACAATGTATCACTCGACTGAAGTGCTCGTTCAGCATGCTTCAATGACTAAACCCGAGATCATAATGGACTTTTTAATTGCAATTAAGGCAGTAATAACTTAAATCATCAAGTAATGTACATTTGTACTAGACTAGAATAGATTAAGGCAGTAATAACTTAAATCAAAGTTTGCAAAATTACCAAGCAGAGACACAATAATTATGAATCATGTAAGAATAGCCAAAGTTTGCAAATTAAGCTTACTCAACACACTTATTAATCTTCCCCGAATTCGAAGCCTTAAACCAAGAAAAGATTGAACATAAATAGAAGCAATCTTACCATAGGTGGAATTGACTTCAAAAATTCAACAATGTCGAGCCGAAATCGAACTTCAATTGTTGTTGCTGTAATTTGCTTGAACTTCCTCGGGTTTTTTGGGGCGAAATTAAGCGATTCTTCCACTCGAAAATTTCAGTTATTGCTCGAATTTTTGTTGCTGTAATTTCTTGACTTGAACCCAGAAAAAGACGTAATTCAAACAATTATTGTTGCTGTAATTTCTTGACTTAACCTATTGTTGCTGTAATTTCTTGACTGAAATTCGAACAAAAATTATTTATGACTGAAATGGGACGAATTTCTTAGGGTATATTGCGTCGCTGCCAAAAACCCTAGAAATCCCCCCACGAAATCCCCCAATCGAACTTGAAGACCGAAATTGAATTTTTTGGGGCTTTTAGGGTTCGAATTTGTATGCTTTTGAGTTGATTTTTTGCTCGAAATGGGGGATTTTTGGTCGGAAACAATCAATTTTTCTGGGTTTAAGGCTTCGAATTTCTTAGGGTTTTTGGTCTAAATTTTTGCTCGAAATTGCTCGGATTTGCAGCCGATTATGGGTCTTCGACATCACTGCGATTTCAGATGTTAAATTTGCTGGGGAAACGCAAGTTTTTGGCCGAATTTGTTGGATTTCAGAGACAAATTTGTGGGTGTTTTGCTGTAGAAATTCGCTGGAATTTAAGAACTCTTGTTTTTTTTTTCTTTTTGTATAGTGAATGTAGGTACCTGATGAAAAACTAAGGTAAAAAACGCAGAAAAACCTAAAGCCGAAAGAGTTATTTGCGTCACTTTATTATAAAAAAGCGACGCAAATAACCTTGTTCATAATGTTGTACAATGTACATATGCGTCACTCATTAGTAAAAGAGTGACGCAATTTACTTAATCACTTATTTGCGTCGCTTGCTAACTAATGAGTGACGCAAATAAGTTTATTAATTGTGTCGCTTTAATAAATAGGAGCGACGCAAATGATAGAAAGCTGAAATGCACTTGAGTTTTGCGTCGCTTCTTAAATAATATGCGACGCAAATAATTTAAAAGGAAGGTAAAATAAAACATTTGCTTCGCTCCTTAGAATGAGTGACGCAAATATGGCGACGCAAATGTACATTTTTCTACTAGTGCAAGGAAAGGGCTACCGGGTTCAATGGAAGTGGGGGTAGGGAGGGGAGTGCCCGGAAATTGATAATTTGTTTGAGGCTAGGGCTGCAATAAGGGTTAAGGAGGGCTAGGGGAAAGGAGCGCAGCAAGGGGTGGGGGATGGCCGGAAATTGGAAAAGGGAGGCGGAGGGGCAACAAGCGCGGCAGTCGAAAGTGTGTAGGGGTGGTCGGAAACTGGACAAGGGAGGGGAAGGTGACGGCGAAGGGGTATGGGTGCTCGAAAACTAGAAAATGGAGGAGGAGGGGGGTGAGGGTGGTCAAAAATGAGAAAAGGCCGCCACATGGGGTGGTCAACGCTGGAAAAGTGAGTCAACGGCCAGATTCCGGCAAGTGGTAGTCATTTACAACATTTTTTAAAAAAGAGGTAGTCATTTACAACATTTTTTTTAAAAGGTAGTTTTTCACAAAAAGTTGTATATAAAAGGTAGTTTTTCACAAAAAATCCTAAATAAAGCTTCATTCTTAAACTCATTCAATCCTTGTCTTGATTTTCTTGAAAGCCTTTTCACTACTATCTCTTCTCCAGTATCCAACAATCCCTGGGAAGTATTTCACAGAATAATAAAAAATTGTACAACAAATTTAAAGTAAAACCTAAGTTGCAAAAAATATGAAACGGAGGTAGAATTCACAATACCTTACGAGAACGATTTAGAGATTTGCAGTCCGCTTAATAAGGATGTTCGCTAACATAAAATTGATCATCCACTTTTCCTCTTCAAGTCAGTATCAGATCAGTGTCTGATATTACCTATGTTGTACACTTGTTTGTGCCAGCACCTTCATAAATTAAACAATTCAGTTGCCAAGCAAATTACTGAATTTGGTAGACAGGTTTAAAGCCTCCCTCTCCAAGCTTATTTTTTTGTGAGAAGGAATTGGTAATTTGCTCTACCAAATCAAAACAAAATATTGGATGGCAACTTGGACTTCTCATTAGACTTCTCTTTGTTGCTGTCTTTTTGTTACGTTCTCTATTATTATTACAAAAATCCTGTGACCAAAAGATATGAAATCAATAAACAAAAATTATACAAGGGAAAAAAATATTTATAGAACAATTAATTACATGCTCTAATTGATCCACTAAGTTCCGCCCTTTGGAATTTTGACTGAATACGTTTGTTGTTAATATTATTATTATAAAAAAAAAAAAAAAAAGTGGCATTTTCGTGAATAAATCAATAACTTTTTTATTATTGTGGGCTCCACAAAAGAATAAAGTTGAATAAAATTATTGGTTTATTTACGAAAATATCATTTGAAAAACAAAATTTATTTCTCACCGTGAGAAATTGGGGCATCCCCATTAAAATCCACTAATATAATCATGGAGGTCATGAAATACAATTTTTTTTTTTCCCTTACAAACTCAAGCGCTTGAATGTTCATCACAACAGACACATAGGATATAAAAGTCAGCAGTCTACATTAGGAGGGGGTAAATAATTTAATAAATACATAAAAATCACCTGCCTACATTACCACGCATAAGCAGCTCATGTGAAGTCCAAATAGCACAACCTGGTCATCTCTAATTCTCTATAGGAGAGTATATATCTGAGCATGCTCGAGATTTTATTATCTTTAATTTTTTTTTCATTTTTAAATTCTTTTTCTCACTCCACATCGGGCTTTTTTTTTTTTATTTTTTTATTTTTTTATTTTTTTTTTACAAACACACCGGCCTTCAATTTGGTCAGACCAAGCTAGACAAAGTATTACGAAGTGTATTCATAAATATGTGTCATTTTCTTTCAACGAGAAAGACAATGCAATAAGAAAAATAGCCTCCAAACAATATAAAATAAATATTAAGGCGGTTCACCTAATAGAACAACATATTGATATTGCCCAACTCAATTCCTAATAGTATTGGACTCTCCGATATTTATAAAATAACTTTTGCATGCCCCCGGTTTACAATAATTGTATTGTACATCTAACATTTTACGAAAAATGACCTTTTTTTTCTTACAAAAGTGACTTTTTTTTTTACAAAAGTGACTCTTTTTTTTTTACAAAAGTGACCTATATTTTCACAAGAGTTACTCCCTCCGTTTTTAAGTGTTACAGTTTGACCGACACATAGTTTTAGGCAATTTAATTGACTTAAATAAAATAAGAGGTAAGTGAGGTAGTTGGAGTATTAAAAAATTGTAAAAGAAAGATAGTGAGGTTAATAGTTTAATGAAAAGTAATAAATGTGAGAGGAGAGATATAATAAATAAGTAGTAATGGGTTTGGGTGGGGAACATGAGAGGAGAGAGATTTAATATTTTAATGTAGTTTTTTGCCAAAAAAGGAAGCGTAATACTTATTAAAACACGGCCGGATTTGGTAAGTGTAACACTTTAAAAAACACGGAGGGAGTACCTTTTTCATAAAAGTGACCCAAAAAGTGACCTTTATTTTTCACAAAAATAAACAGAGTATCAAAATAAGAAAAAAATAAATAAACACACAATGCAAAAGTTTTTGTACTATAAATATGCTTGATCACTAATCTTACATTCATACTGAGGGTGCCTCTGTCAGCAAGGTGAGCGTAGAAAAACCGAGAGTATTTTTCTCGACTAATGTGCATTCTGATATCCGTGATGGTGTGTGTAATTGCCTCGGCATGGAGGAGACGGAGGATCTAGGGAAGTATTTGGGAGTCCCGATTATTAATGGAAGAACATCCAAAGAAGACTACCAATATTTGCTAAACAAGGTTAATGCAAAGCTAGCTGGTTGGAAAGCAAAGACCTTGTCGTTGGCTGGGAGAGCAACTTTGATTCAAGCTTCTCTTCTTCCAATCCCTTCGTATGCTATGCAGACAACAAGGCTACCCGCATCAGTGTGTGATTCTGTTCACCGAAAGATGAGGAAGTTTTTATGGGGAAAAAATGAGCAGGAGCGCAAAGTACATCTTGTAGCTTGGGAGACTATTACTAAACCAAAGAACGAGGGGGTCTTGGTTTGAAATCAATGAGACAATCCAATGCTGCGTTTATGGCTAAACTTGGGTGGCGTATGTTAACGGAGCCTCGCACTTTGTGGTCGAGAGTTCTTCGAAGCAAGTATTGCAACAACCGTTGTGATGTTGACATGTTCAAGGAGAAGAGTGGCGCCTCGAATGCTTGGAGAGGCATTGTTAGCAGCTTGGATGTGCTTAAAAAGGGCATTAATATGGTTGTTGGGAATGGTGGCTCTACTTCTTTTTGGAATCATAGGTGGGCCTTGAAGGATACCCTCTTCAATCTAGCAGATCCCAAACCCCCTGTGGATAGTCAACATGTTTTGGTTAAAGATATGTGGGATGGAAATATTGGCTGGAAATTTGATGATTTTTCTCCATATCTTTCTGCTGAAACCCTTGCTGAGATTGCTGCCTTTGAGTTAATGGATGATGAAGCTGCTATTGATGGCATACACTGAAATGGTTCGAAAAATGGAGGCTTCACTCTTAGCTCTGCTATGAAACTTGTGAGAAACGTGAGTGCCCCTTCTGTTTCACAAGTCAGGGGTTGGAAGCTTATCTGGAAATTACAGATCCCTCAAAGGATTAAAATGTTCATTTGGCTTGCAATTCAGGATAGGCTGATGACGAAAAATACTCATTTTATTCGTAAAATTACTGAAGATCCCCGGTGTCCAATCTGCAATGTAAATGAAGAAACTGCAGATCATGTTCTTCGCAAATACCCTCTTGCGGTGATTGTGTGGCGAGCTTTGGGATGGACAAATGATGTCGATCTTTTTGGTGAACAATTTCAAGACTGGGTTTTAGATAACTTGGATGATGGTAAGCAAGATGTGAGTGAAGATTGGTCATTGATTTTTGTTGTGGCTTGCTGGTGGATTTGGAAATGGAGATGTGAGCGTGTGTTTGTGCAGCCTGCCCAGATCCCTTTTGATCAGGGGAGCTTTATTTTGGCTCGGGTGGGAGATATTAAGAAGGCATGGGAGAGGAATTTGATGCGTGCAGGGATGAATAAGAAGCAAAAGGTTGAACTTCTTATCAAGTGGAAGTGCCCGGAGGAGAATTGGGTTAAAATGAACACGGATGACGCCGCTAAGGGCAATCCTGGTAGGTTTGGGGCTGGTGGTATCATTCGTGGGCATAGGGGGGAGATTCATGAGATTTTTGCTTTTAATTGTGGTGTTTGTACGAGTACTAAAGTAGAAAATTTGGGTGTTATGCGAGGCTTGGCCATTGCTTGGAATGGTGGACATCAAAAGGTTATGCTTGAAGTGGATTCAGAAGTTTTTCTTCGTATCTTGACCAGTCCTACCCCCCCAACTCACCTTTAATTCATATTATTCGTAAGTGAAAAGCTCTCATTAGTCGTCAAGCTAAGGTTAGGAGGTAAGACTGGGTCATTGCTATAGGGAAGCTAATATGGCGGCAGATTGGCTTGCTAATTATGGTGTCCGTTTGGAGCAGCGGATGATTTTGATTGAGGCGATCCCAAAGGATCTTCTTGCTGTTTTATTGGAGGATCTTAGTGGCGTCTCTCGGGCTCGGATGGTTCCGACGATGTGATTTTTTTTGCTTAGTTTTGCTTTTGTTTGTTTCTTGTTAGTTTGTTTGTTCTTGTTTGTTTAGGGGCTTTGCCCCTCGTTTGCACCAATAAAAAAAAAAACATTCACACTTCTCAATTTGATTTTTACGCTCTTTTCGTAAAAAATAATTACACTTTCCAATTTAATTTTACGCTCTTCTCGTCAGAAATACAAATCGAGATTGTTGAATAAACACATATATTCATACTACCCCATTCTAAAATTTGATTGGCTTATAGTTGAATAAATCTGCATACTTCTCAATTGAGATTGTTGAATCAATTTTGGGCGAAAACGAAATTGAGATTGGCTATATTCATACTTCTTAATTAAGATTGTTGATGAACACATATATTCATACTACCCAAGTTGACTCCTTTCGTACTACTTCATACTCTGCTGATATCAACCTCACTAATCAACAATGGCAACTGCTATGCCTTTGTTTGATTTGCAGGTTTCGAAGAGTTGTGTGGGTGTTTGAGGTTGTTGTGCTGGGGTTGGTTATGGTTTTTGCTTCACTATGCTCGCCCAACATGGTGCGGCTGATTCCGGTGGTGGTGGCGGTGGTGACTCCATTGCTTAGAGTTGATGAAGTTGCTCAGCCCGATTTACACTAAATTAGTGTAAATCGGATGTTATTAAATATTTGTGTTATTTATATGTATTTACTTATTATCTGGGATCGTGTCTTTTTAGACAATCAAGTAATAAAGCGGATGAGTGAATTTGATACTATTGAGATAGAAATATATTGTGATATGTTATTATGATAATAATATCATATGAGATATTATTGGGTTTCAAAAAAAAAAAAAAAAAGAGATATTATTGTGAAAAGATATATATTTCATATATTGTGATAGTTGTAGGAAGTTATAATATATAGAAATATTAGGGTTAGGTATTCCGATTGTCTATAAATATTATAATGTGGTCAATTATTATGAATGGGAAAATACAATGTAAACATACAGAGAATTATTTTCCCCATATTCAACATGGTATCAAGAGCCTTGGGAGATCTTGGGATGAAGAGCGAGAATGAGATGAAAACACGAGAGTCCGTGTGGGAGAATGAGATGAAAACACGAGAGTTCGTGTGGGAGAATGAGAAAAACCAGAGATCGTGTGAGAGGAGAAGAAAAATTATAACGGGTTCGAAAAGAAAGACGTTCTCGTTGTATTGATTGATGGGTTCGAAAAGAATGGTGTTCTCATCAAGTGAGAGAATAAAATAATCTTAAACACGAGAATTCGTGTAAGATGAGTGATTAATTGCACGCATTATTTATTATTTGCGTCCAATATAGTGAGACTGTGAGAGTTCACAATTTTTTTTATAAGTATACGTTATTTTCATAATTAACGTATACTAATAGTGAGAGAATTAATGTGAGAGTTCACAATTTAATTTTTTGTTTTTTTATGAGGAATTGATTTTTTGTAACCATCTTTATCATAGTGAAATTTTATGGTTTTAATGAAGATGAAGAACGTGGTATGATCATATTCAAGTTCAAGAGGATTGTTTTTGTGATTATACGAAGGCGGATGATTACATATTGCGGCTTGATGATGACATGATGCAAATTTTATTTGATTGTCCTAGTCAGACACTCAAGAGCTACACCTCCGACTTGACGGAGGGTTTTGAGATAGGAATATATTGTGATATGATATTATGATAATAATATTATATGAGATATTATTGTGAAAATATATATGATGTCATATATTGTGATAGTTTAAGGAGGTTATAATATATAGGAATATTAGGGTTAGGTATTCCGATTGTCTATAAATTATTTCCCCATATTTAACAGATACCTTTTAAACAGACCCAAAGCCTCCTTCTCCAACCTTGTTGCTGTGTGAAAACGAATTGGTAGCTTGCTCTACCACACCAAAGGCAAATATTGACAACTCAGACTCCTTTACAGCTTTCTTGTTCACCTTCCCTTGTTTCAATTTTTTCTGTGATCAACAGATACAAACCAGATAAAAAGAAAGAAGGATTACGAGACTGACCAAGGTACAATTTTTTTTCGCTCTGTGGAATCTGCATATATCTAAGGACAAACTTAGAATGTTATTGAAGAAGTAGAAATTTAAGATTTACAAATATATATAATCACCGATTTCACATCCTTTATTGAGATTGTCCAATTAAAATGTGTTATTCTAGGATTAAGAAACAACCCATATTTGCACAAACCCCGATTTCAGAAAAGAAAAATAATTCGCACATGGTGTGTAGATTGTGGCATGTGTTCATTCTCCGTCAATGCATGACCTCAATTTAAGGGATAAAGATCATAAATTGATTGATAATTTAAGCCATGATGAAGAACGTTAAAGAATGTTGAAGAACATTAAAGAAAATAGAAGAAAAATATTTTATTTTATTTTATTTTATTTTAATCTTATTTTTAGATATTATTAAAAAGTGATTTTAATAAAATAATTATGAAAATTTCAAAAAAAAAATCATAAAAAAAATACTTTCAAAAAACAAGATAATGAAATTAAAAAAAAAATTAAAAAAGAGGTTTGACCAAGCATTTAAAATAAAGGAATAATAAACCAATAGGATATAAAAATAGTGATGGTCATTTTAAGCATGACTATAGTAAATTTGTTAACAACGATAACTTAATTTTCTCTTTTCGTGACCGCAGTCCAAAACCTAGCAAAATGATGTTTTTTTTTTGCACTATAACTTTGATTCAAATCTAATTTTGCTATGGTTTCAAAAAAAAAAAAAAAAAAAAAAAAAAAAAAAAAAAAAAAAAAAACTGATTTTGCTAAAAAGACCTTAAAATTATCTTTCCAATGATATATTGTAAACTCAATTTCAATTTAAAACGAAGAAAATATGAGCAAAACACTAAAACTTGGCCCAAATAACGACACTCTTGCACTTAAATTAAACGACCATATATTAAAATATACTTCGTACGTCACTACAAGAAATAGGCTGATTTTCGACAAAGTTTATCCGTCGAAAATATCCACAATTTCGTTGAAAAAGGTGATTTCGGCGAAAATTTTCCATCAGATAAAAACTCTTCCGACGGCCAACCTTTTTGACAGATAATATCCATCGGTTGAATAATCCTTCCTACAAAATTTCCGTTGAAAATCTCCGACGAAATTGTCCATCGGGACAATGACTAAAAAAATAATAAATAAAAACCCATCTCTTATTATATTACGCCACCCCTACCCACCGCCACCTATTGTGCCTCCCCCACCCCACAGTACAAACCACATCAGCCTGCCCCCATCACCATCCACGCACTACGCCACCCCTATCCCTAAAAATCCAGGATCAACACCGCCACCACTTCCTAATCCTAACTAGCTAGATTTCATACCCACCACCATCCTAACTCAATTCAGACCCACCACTTAACCGTAACCCGATTCAGATCTACCACCACCACCAACACCGTAACCTGATTTTACCACCACCACCACCACCACCACTCTAACCTGATTTCAAACTGACCACCACCACCCACAACCTAACCCGATTTCCCTACCATCCTAATCCAAATTATTCCAATCTCCACCCACAACTACCATAATTTTTTTTTAAAAAAAAAAAAAAAGAAAGCAAATGAAATCAATTTTTTCATAGACCTGAATATCACCATACAAAACCTTGAAATTGAGTTTATTAGGCCAAATTCAACCATAAAAACTCTAAATTTCATGATTAAATTTGACTAGAAAATCTTTGATTTATTAAAATTCATACGGTTAAGGAGAGATAAGAGAGAAAAAGGAAGGGCGGAGAAAAAGGCTAAGGAGAAGTTAAAAAGAGAGGAAGAGAAGGAGAGAAAGGGAGAACGGAGAATGGAGGAGAAGGAGAGGAGAAATGAAGGACGGAGAATGGAGCTGGGGGCTGAGAGGTGACTAAAATTTGAATAGAAAAACTTAGATTTATTAAATTTTGTCGCAAAATTCCAACGGATTAAATCGTCTGAATGAAAATCAGTCGAAAAATAATTAAATTTTGTCGCAAAATTCCAACGGATTAAATCGTCTGATTGAAAATCCGTCGAAAATTTCATATTTTTCGACTGATTTTTGTGTTCGTCAAAACCTATCCATCGAAAATCGAGCCTTTTTTCTTGTAGTTTGGTTAACCTAATTCTAATTTGGTTAGAAAGTAGACTTTGTGATTTTTCCATTGATATATTGAAATCCTTATTGCAAGTTACGGATCAAAAGTTATGGAAATTTGAAAAATGGCAAAAATCAGCCAAAAGTGTTGTGCAACAATACACTTTATTGTAAGACTAAACCCCATATTGTTTGCACAACACCTCTTTTTCCGCATTATATTATAGCCTATAAATACAACCATAGTTATAGGTTTTCGACATAAAATTGCAACATATGATCAGATACACTATACAACCCTTTTATTACCATTGTACCTATTCTAATTATCATTTTCAAGCAATACGAAGTCCCTTGCATACTTGGATAGCAACATATGATCAGATACACAAAACAACCCTTTTAATACCATTATACCTATTCTAATCATCATTTTCAAGCAATACGAAGTCCCTTGCAATACTTGGAGTTTTACGCATCAACCTATGTGTAAAAGGTTGAATTTTTGAAAATTTGGACAAATCTTAACTATTTTAATTTTAATTAATACTTCATTGGAATTTTATTACTTGATTCACTTTTCTTTTGTAGCCATATTTTTTTACTTGCTCAGTTGATCCATTTCCTTTTTTGGAACCTTTTAATAATATGTTACTATTTCTCTCCCCACTAGTGGCCCCCTTTTGTCATTTTTTAATATTTTTCATTTTCTCTCTTTCCTGTATCTAGCTGCTATTCACTTCACCTTATGATATGTCCATTTTATATAGTAATTTACCCCCGTCCCTTGGTCATAATTAGTAGTGTTTTTGGCTCTTTCGATCCACTTTTATTGCTAATTGGTGTTTTCTAGTGTTTTCGTAGTATTTGTTGAGTTTTGTAGGAAATTGCACCTTTGGAGCATTTTCTCGGGTTTTTCATGGAGCGACTACGGAAATTAGAAGAGCACGACCATCTTTGAAGGCCAAGGCCGGTTAGAGTCATCGAGCCGGTGATTAAGGGCTCGGTAATCGGGATACCGAGGTATTTGGACCGAGTATTCAAGACCCGAAGAGGAAATCTGGATTGGGCCGAGGAATCAAGCCCAATCGAAGTCCAAGCCTCGACGAGAAGCAAGGGCCCGATCAGGCAAGCATTAGCTCGATCGGGCGTGACGTGCAACTTTGGTGCTGGTGCGTGGCCTAAGGCGTGCCCGATCGTGCGAGCATTTAGCTCGATCGGGCGTTGCTGCTGAGAAGAGGCGCGAGGAAAAAGGCGCGCCCGATCGGGCGCGTGTTTTTCTCAGAGCTGATTAGATTAGTTTTAATTTTTGTTTTGAGGAAGTTTAAGTACAAATTATGTACGTAATTTTGGATTACCTTCTTTTTTAGATTTTATCTCTCTACTTAGGATATTTCTCTCTCTTAAATTCTCTCCCAACTTTTGTTCTTAATTACTTTCATTAATCCAGATTTCTTTTGGTAACAATTTCTTCTCTTTTAATTTCAGCTATTTCATTTACTTCTTTGATTATGTTTTGTTTTATTTATTTGATTAGTTTAGTTATGATTATGTCTGAGTAGTTTAATTCTAGGGTTTATGGGGATCCATAATTTTATATGAAGGGATAATTTGTTATTATTGATTATTGGTATTGCATGATAATTTCTTATTGAATTGTTTTAATTCTTTGCAATTAGATTATGAATCGAGCAGATGTAATTTGATTGTGAATGTTTAGCAATATTGAATTGATGAATCGAGCAGATGTTAATTTAATATTAAAGGCTATTTTTAATAGGAACTTAGATCTAGTAAATTGCGAGAGCCTGTTAGATCTATGTTGATTAATAAATTGCGAGAGCCTGTTAATCATGTTATTTGTGCAATGTTAATTATTAATTATTATGTTTTATCCCGGAATATTAATTATTGGTGAACCTGTGACCCTAGGCCTTCTTATTATTGTTTTTCTCCCTAAACTTATTCTTCGTAGTTTAGAATTTATTCCCAAAAATATTGGTTACTTAGATAATTTAGATTATAATAATTAATTAGGAGTAAAAAGACTTGTTTCCCTGTGGAGTTCGACCCTACTTCCCTATCTACTTTAGTTAGAGGACTTAGGTATTTACTTTTGATTAGGGGATACGACTTTACCCTGTCACCTTAAAAAAAAAAATTGCAATACAACAAATTTCATTTCAGCAAAAATAATTTTAGTTCTGTACAAATAAGGTCATGTTCTTTTGAAATTTTGGGCAGAGTAAAGCATAACATATTTCAGCAAAATAGAGCAGAGATGAATATATAGCTCAAAAGAACAGGGCCTAAGTTCAGTTTAGTAAAATTTATTCAGTTAAGTAAAAATTATTAACTTTAAAGAGGAAATAAAACAAAACATCGGTAAAATTAATTCAAAGGTCACGCGGAATGTAAGTAATTAATTTATTTAACACAAAATTTTTTATGTGGCTGGCCACACCGTGTGGTAGGAGTTACTTGAGTTACTCGGTTAGGGGTTACTCAAACGAGGTTACTTTACGGGTTCGGCCAGGGTTACTCAGACAGGGGTTACTTAAGGGGTTCGACCAGGGTTGCTCGGTCATGGGTTACTAGGTTCGGTCAAGGGTTACTTGAAGGGTTTGATTAAGGAAAGTGTAGACACCCATTTGTGTCTCCCCAAAACCAAACCCAGTGATGATTACCTTTCACGTCGAATCATAATCGAATGAAGCGAAAGTGTGGAAAGTTTAGTGTTGCGGATAGTTTTAATTTCTTTTTCCTCTCTCTGTTTTTGAAAACCTATTTTAAGAAAACAGTCAATCCAGTTTGGTTGGTTCATGATAGGGGTCCAATAGTAGTGTAGTTGGATATGACTTGAAAAGAGCTTTCCAACGATATATTATAAGCCCAATTTCGATGAATATTGAGGAAGTTATGGCCAAATTACTGAATTGGGCCTGGTCTGAGCCTTATATGCGGCCCATTGATCGAGAGGAGGGCCTAATATGGATTTATCATTCCTAATGCAATTAGGAATGGTTTTAGTCTTCTAGATTCTTCTAGAAGGTTCTTTTCATTCCTAATTCAATTAGCATTGATAAATTGACTTTTGTTGACTTTTTTGAGTTTTAATCAGAATAAAAGAATGTTTTGAGGAAAATACGATTTTATCCTCCTGTACGGTTAAATTATATCTGATTTTAGAAAACGCGTTAAAAACGGGATTAGCGCCTAACGCCAGATATTAGCGCCTGGCGCTAATATTAGCGTCTGGCGCCAATTGCCGGCGTCGGCGCTAATCAAGTTCTATTTGCGTCAGAACTTTGTTTTGATTTTATATCTTTTTGGCTGATTTTCTCTATAAATAGCTTCCTAAAAGCTCCGTTTTCATTCACCAATTCTCATCAATTCTTATTCTCTTTTACACCAATTCTCTCTCTCACCAACTCTCATCAAGAATTTCTTGATTCTATCCCTCTTTTAGCCTAACTTTTTACAAACACAATTCCTCACACATTAGCACTAGACACACCTAGCCAAGTTCGAAGTTGCCTACGCCCTAGACGTGAAAGGTTTTAATTTCTGAGGGTTTGGTCCCAAATCTCTATTTCAATTATTTAATTTAATTGTTTGATTTTATATTTTCCTTGAAGTTACTAACGCGTGTATTTTGTTATTAGAAAGAGATACGAGGCATCTAAGTAAGTATTTTAATTGATTTTATTGATATTATGATATAAAAATCATGTCTAGGTTGTTATTATGATTCCTAGTATCATGTTAGGATGCTTGATGTTTTGAATGACAACAATGATTCCTAGTATTATGTTTAGGGAAAAGGTTATAATATCAAATATGCTTATTATGATTCCTACGATGTTTCCTATTTTCTTTCCTAGTATTCATGTTAGGGCTAAAACTTTGATTTCTATAGTTTAGCGACATGCTAGGGTTTGTTATTAATCTTGTTAGTATCATGCCTAAGATCTTGCTATTAATATTATGCTTTAATATGATTTTGATTATTATTATAATTGTTATGATTTTTTTAATTATGATTATTATTTTTATTGTTATTATGTTGCTTGATATTTATTGTTATTGCTTGATCACACCGTTTATGCATGTTTAAAGGGAATTTGTACTTGTAATCAACGCTTAATAAGATAATTAATAATCTTGTTTAGGGTTAATATGATTATAATTCAAGTGATCGTCAATAATAGTTTTGTTTGTGCATTTAATATTCAACCAACATAGATAAACAAGTTTAGGGTTAATCCTATTGATTGCATGTTAGTCAGAAAGCGCACATGAATACGATCAGAATAAAGTAGAGGCCTATTATTAGGGCAGGTTCAATCTCTTTTAGGTTGGATTTGTATCTTCATCCCCGAACTACCAGTCATGGTTCCAGACCTATTGGAGTTGACGATCTCCTGGATCGTTAAGGGGTGTAACCTTCACCCTGTGAACGGTTTACAAGTTCCTAAAACTTGTTGTCAACTCTTTTGCTCTATCTTCTTTCCCTTTGGACGCCACTGTACTTTAGTGTATAATCACAGTGGGGTTCAAGCTAGGGATAATGTTTGAAATATTCCCTACAGAAAGACATGTTACTTGAGGGGTTAATCGGACAGGGGTTATTTGAGTCAGTCAAGGGTTACTTGAGAGGTTCGATCAGGGATTACTCGGCCAGAGGTTACTCGAGGAGGTTAGTTGGTCAGGAGTAACTTGAGTAACCCCTGATCGAGAACTCAAGTAACCTCGACAGCTACCGTAACCCCTGACTGTGTAACTCAAGTAACCCCTACATATAATATGGCCAGCCACACAAAAAATTCCCCATTATTTAATTGATTAATATTATGACGTTAATTCCAATATTGTACGGAGTATCTATATTATAATTGTAGAGTCACTTAACGAGAGCCCTCCGAATCTTCAATTCTCAACTCTCATGTATTTGATTTTTTTTACAGGAAAAAATAACTACCAATCCCACTACTTTATTTATTTATTTTTTTATCATTAAAAAAAAAAATCAATAGCTACCCATTCACTTTTTTTATTTTTATTTTATTTATTTTTTTATGGGCTACTACTAACATTTCACTTTATGTGTGTGTTTTTTTTGATATGTAGTATAACATATAAAAAAAAAATGTATTCTAAATACCTAACCCTTCAATTATAGTATTCTAAATCCCCAACCCTTCAATTATATGTATTTTTTTTAGGGACTACCCTCCAAACATTTTTCATTTCTTTAATCATCAAAAACAAAAAAAATATACAACACGTTTTTGTGCAACTGACTTCAGTGAATAACTACTTGCAACAGAGCAAAGTATGGGTAAATTAATATTTTGATGTTTTTTTTTTGTGTTTTTTTTTTTTGCTTTTGATGACAGATGGAAAATCATACTCAAGATGATTATGGAAAATCACCTCGGTTTAACTACTATGTGCCTGGTGATAGGGGCACCAGTGGCACTGATGTCTCCCATCAGGCTTTCAGTAAAGATGTGAATGGATTACGATCTGGATATTCTACTTCTAGGGCACCTCAATTTACACGAAATTACGTGATACAAGCAACTAGGAACTATGGAAATATATCTACTAATGTCATGCTACCTCCTTTAGGGATAGGAGAATCTAATTGCCATGACAAGTCAGGTGAGCAGTCTCTGCATCTTTAGTCATTGTTAAATATGTCTTTAATATGCAAGTATTAAGAAATATATAAGTCAACACCCATCCATCCCATTACTTGTTGAAACTTGAATGTTGGAGTTGAAAAAGGATTGTAATTTGAGATGTCAGGCATTCTTTGCCTCCTGCTATTTGCTTGCCACTTCCTATCTGAATATAACCCTAGCTCTCTGATTTGCAGGCCTTGCACTTGGATCCTGTGCGATTAGTTCTGCTGTTCAGGCAGTTGGCGAAAATCTTGCTTCCCGGTCCAGTAGGTTTCTTTCTGCTGCTATGCCAGCCCCCCTTCAGTGCTCCAGTGGGCTTCTTTCAGCAGGTATATCTGTCAGTGCTTTTTTGTGTTTGATACAGTAAATTTAGGTTGTTATTTTGCACAAAAAGCTATGTAAAATGTTCTAGCATAAATTTTCAGTCATTGAATAAAAATATTAATCTATATGATAGATGAGACCAAGATATTGCTCTAGTGTTTTTTTTTTTTTATTTATTTTTTTTTTTATTGTTTTGTCTGTATGGAGAGGTTTGAAATTTTTTCTGCTTATTCCAAAAATTTGTTGATTTATTTACTATCATTTGCATCCCAACTTGTGCAGCTCGCTATAATTATTTCAATAATCTATTTAATTTTTTAATAATAATAATTCAAAAAAGTAGAGTGACACTTTTTAAGCAAATGGTAGTAAATGCTTTGAAAGTGAGGTAGCTACTGCTTGAGCTGCCGTTGATCCCTGCAAGAAATATCTCCACCTTGGTCCTTTAAGTAATTCAAACATCTTAGTTACTTATATGTTAATTTTTGTTGCGGAAATGCAAATGACCATTGTTTTTTATAAGTATTATGTAGGCTTTGTGTATGTTGCTTTGATGGAGACATTTTGTGGGTGCTTTGAGCTCCGAAAAGTTAAATTTAGCTGAAATGCAAAATGTGATGTTTCAAAGAGTTATTACCTCACCGATATGATGATTTCTTATAATAATCTTAAAATTCAATCACAGGAAAATATTATCCAGCCTCTACTACCTTGATGAATGCTTATATCCCTAGTGCTGTAGAGAGGATTATGAATGCTAATTACCATACTAGGAATGCTACATATCTCTCGTCTGAAGCAAAGACTGCTGGAGCCTATAATACAGCAAGGGTAACACCGTATTTTACAACTTCTGCAGCCACTCGTAATTTTTCTGCAGAGGTCGCTTTGGATATCCCCAGTTCAATGACGAGCTCTGTAGCTGCCCCTACGTATGCATCACCACCCATGGATGCAAGAGTTACAATCACATCAACTAATTCACAGAGAGTTGCAGCAGCAGCTTTATCTTCTTCTAGACGTAGTGCGGCTGCTTTGCCTGCTTTTCGGAAGGCACATTTGCTTCAGACCAACTCAAATATGACTCGTCCTTCTCTGACTGACTGGAAAAAGTCTCTGCCTGCCTTGGCTGATTTGGCAAAGGAAGCTCCAGGTTTCAGAGCATCGCAAGTTCCTAGTTCAATGGCTCATATAAAATTTCAAGGTATTTATGTGTATACTTCTCTTGCATCCTTCATTTACTAAGTTGTTTATTTGGCTTAAATTGGGGAAGTTTTAGCTTTTAAAGTTGCTTCTTGAAACGCATATACACTGTGATGGGCTTGTTATATGAGATGAACACTGTAACATTTTCCATAAGTATGAATTTTGTTGCCCATGTTTCAAAGCTTTCAACAAACACCTTTTTATTTGCTTTATTCACACTTATTATCTCAAGATTTTACTATTAAGAGCTTTTGATGAACTTTTTTGTTGTTTCTTTTTGGAAATGTATGTGTAGACCCTTGAGTGTTCTTTGTGGGAACCATTTTCTTTTTACTGTGGAACCAGCCAGAGAAAAGATTGATTTTGCTGATTATTCGGAAACCATGTGTCAATGTGGAAGATCCTCCCCCTCCCCCCCCCCCCCCCCCAATCTTTTTTTTTTTTTTTTTTTTTTTTAATCTTGGATATCTTTATGTAGATTGTGCGTTGGAATTGGTAAGTGGTACTGCCCATGCTGGGTTTTCTTTCATAATGTTGTAGGAGGCATCATACTCTACTTTCTACTTTGCTTTGTCTGATCCTCTGAAATTTACTCCACTGAATCATTAGTGTAAATTCTATGGTCTCTTATTTGCTATTTGGTTTATTTTATTTAGCTAATGAAAACTATACAAAGTTTTCTTTTCTGTTTATGATAGTTTCTACAGAGCTGAGCATTGGCCCTTGGTGGCATGGTCATTTTAGCTATCTTGAAATTTTGAGCTTAAACTTTTTGTAACCTTTCCTGTCAATTTTTTTTAGCCATAATGCTTGCTGTGGGTTATGTGGTTTCAAGTTATTGCTGTGCTTGTTTTCTTCCAGTGTGCATACTTACCCAATACAATGAGTTACTTAAAAGGTTTCTGCTTGCAGGTTTTGATCTCCCAACAGCTGGATTTAAGTGTATGTTGTGCAAGAGTGACTTGTCACTTGCACCTGAAGGCCCTATTCCACCAACTGTAACTACTCTACATTGCGGCCACACCTTTCATGATTACTGTCTTCAAGCTTTTACTCCAGAAGATCAGTCAGAAGATCCACCCTGCATTCCTTGTACCATGGGTGAGACATGCTCTATTATGGTGAATTAGCCAGATGAATGCATATAGAATTCTTTGTACTAGTAGAAACGTTTATATAGCCGAAACGTATATATAGCCAGATGAATGCATATAGGATTCTTTATACTAGTAGAAACGTATATGTAGCTGAAATAGAGATTATGCAATCTTTTTTGTATCAGAAGAACATAGTGTACATCTTCAACCCTTAAAAAACAGAAGTTGTGTTACTGTTTCAAAGGAATAATGAAGTTCCTTTCTTACCCCTTTGCTTTCCCCTTTTCCACGGTTTAGCCCTTGACTTTTTTTTTTTTTTTTTCCTTTTAATTTGTTATTGCTTCATTCTGTGTTTTTTTTTACATGACTCACTTTCATGTGGGTCATTGTTACTTTTTCCCTTACTTTTTTTTGGTCGAATTACTAGTATTGGGATTGGAAGTGCTAATGTATGTTTGATATTTATTTACAGATACATATCAAACCTTAAAATATTAAAAAGTATTGTAAAAATGAGAGAAAGGAGGAGAGAGATGGGCAAATGGGACTAGTTTTTAAATGTACCAGTGAAAGCTTATATAATAACATTGACTATGTAGTGATATTATTTCTATACGTAGTTAGTATCATTGAATGAATATATAGTACCATTGAATGAATATATAGTACTACAGAATGTTCAATGATACTATTTGATCATCTAGTGATGCTATTAATCACCCAGTGGTACACTTAAATCCAGCACGTGGGGGTGAGAGAAAGGAGGAGAGAGATGGATAAATTCCATGCGAAATGTCTCAAATGCCCCTTGTTATGTATGTACAAGTACCTATCAAACCTCCCTTTGGAAGTTCTTGGGATTTATTATTACAGTTGGAGTAAACTGAGTAGAATTCTTGATTTTTGTATTCTTTTTTTTTTTTTTTTTTAAAAAAGAAATTTTAATTTTAAGAATTACTAATCGAGAACAATTTTCTACATAATATCTGGTCTTCCTTATTTTACCATTAATGAAAGATAGCTAAATGACACTTACTAACAATTCCTAAGAAATCTAAAATTCCAATACAAGTACAAATCACTTTAAAACTAGTTACATTACATATTCAATCAACAATCACCTTAATAAAAAATAAAAATAAAAACTTCATATGAGTTGGCACTAATTTAGAGTTAACAGCAGTAGGTGGACAAGATTCTTTTTGGTTTTGTTTTGTTTTGTTTTCTTTAATAAAAATTTAGTATGATTATTATTGCTTTTATTTATTAGTGTTTGTTATTGTTAGAATATAATGGGTAAATTGAGTTACTTTATGGAAGTTCAGCCTTGATTTATGCATTTGTAAGTTATAATTCAGGAAAACCTTTTTTTTTTATTATTTTTTTTTTATTTGGTTTATTATTATTATTATTATTATTATTATTATTATTTTTTTATTATTTTTTTTTGTGGTGAAAAAAATTAGGAGGTGAGCTGGGCAGTCAATGGAACAAATACCTTTATACGAAATATAATTCACTTCAAAAATTTTGGCATATTCTTGGCCCTGATATTATATCTCTTGTGAAAAATTGGTGGAGGGGATCTGTTGATCTTACAGAGATTAATAGGATTGCATTGTTCTTATTCCGAAAATTAACGATCCAAAAAATATTTCTGAGTTTAGACCAATAAGTTGTTGCAATGTAATTTATAAAATAATATCTAAGACATTGGCAAACAAACTGAAGCCATTGCACGATGACATTATTTCGGTGAATCAGAGTGCTTTTATTCCGGGTCGTTTAATTACGGATAATGCCTTGATTGCTTTTGAAATTTTTCACTCTATGAAGAGAAAGGGAGGAGGTCATGATGGATCGGCGGCTCTTAAACTAGACATGAGTAAGCGTTGATCGGGTAGAGTGGTGTTTTTTGGGGAGAGTTATGGAGAAAATGGGGATCAGTGATAGATGGGTGAACTGAACAGAGTAATGGATTGTTTGAAAAGTGTCTCGTTTTCCTTTAAGGTCAATGAGGATATTTCGGGCTCTATGATTCCTACCAGGGGTCTTCGTCAGGGTGATCATATTTCTCCGTATCTATTTTTGTTGTGTACAGATGCTTTTTCTACTCTTCTTTCAAAAGCTGCACAAGAAAGGATGATTAGTGGTGCAAAAATTTATAATGGAGCAACGAGAGTCTCACATTTATTTTTTGTCGATGATAGTATTTTGTTTGCAAAAGCTACGACTCTGCCATTGCGACGATAACTGACATAATCAGCAAATATGAGAGAGCATCAAGACAAAAAGTTAATCTGAATAAGACAGAGGTGGCTTTTAGTAAATGTGTGATTGGTGACCGAAGGCAAGAAATTATCGGTACTTTAGGTGTTCGTGAGGTTAAAAAAAATAAGAAGTATCTTGGTCTTCCAACGATTATTGGGAAGTAAAAAAAAAAGCCATATTTACATGCCTTAAAGAGAGAATATGGAAGAAGCTTAATGGGTGGAAAGAAAGACTACTATCAAAGCCCGAAAAAGAGATACTTATTAAGGCGGTTGCACAAGCGATTCCTACATTTTATGATGAGTATTTTAAAAATCCCGGACGGGCTCATTGATGAAATTCACTCACTTTTAAGCCGGTTTTAGTGGGGATCGAGAGAAAATGATAGAAAGCTCCATTGTTAAAGTTGGGAAAATTTGTGGGGGGAAATCTAAGTTCATCAGGCTGATTTACATGGATGTAAATCAAGGGGTATTAATATCATTTTAGTTATTTAATTGGGGGTATTTTTGTATTTTCATCTCTTTTGTCCTCCACTCTCTAATTCCCATCCACCTTCATCCTCCAAGCCAATAAATCTGCACACCAATGTACCATCACCTGTGACGGTTCAAAATGTCAATGCGATGGTAAAGCTTTCCCCTAAGGGCTTGATATGGCCCTAATTTACACTGTTTGCTATTAGGGTGTCTTTTCGTAACCGTCGCGAAGCGGCGTTGGGGTCGTTGTTGCGAAGAGAATCACGGGGTTGTGATGGTGATGGATGCGAAGATGGTGGTGGTTGCGATGGACTGTGCTGGTGATGGCGGCTGAGAAGAAGATGGTGGTGGTAGTAGTTGTTCCGTTACTTGCCACCGTCACTAATGGGAATTTTGCATCTGTTAAAAAAACCCATACAAATGAATATACTCATTGACAAAATTTGTAATATTAATTGCATGTACGGTGTATGGCCCACACCAGCGGCTAATTGACAAAATTTCTTCAATCAGGCTAATTGCCTGAGTCTGCCTCAAATTTGTGTCGGCCAAAGGCTAAAGGTGGAATGGGCTTCCGTGATATTAAATGTTTTAACCAAGCTCTTTTGGCGAAACAATGATGGCATCTTCACACTATTAACAATACCCTTCTTTACCGCATCCTTAAGGCAAGGTATTTCAAGCATTCCGGCGTTATTGAAGCAAATAGGGGACATGGCCCTAGTTACTCATGGAGGAGTATAAAATCCTTACTTAGGGATGGCTTGATTTGGAGGGTGGGAAATGGAGAAAAAATTAAGTTGTGGGTTGATGCTTGGATCACTAAAGATGGAGCTGTTATCTACCCATCACTAAAGATGAACCAGCATTTCTGTAACCAACCATGAGAACACGAGAAGAAGTGGGAACAAATTTGCGAACAAAAGGGCGAAGAGCAGAGTAACGTTGATACCAATCAAAAGAAAATGTAACGAGCATCCCCAATACAAAAGACTATGGAATTTCCATAGTCGTAAGTGTTGTAGCTTGAAAACTTAGATTCATCGTTCTTTGTATTTTTGTTGAAATTTTGGTTCAAGAGTTGAACTTTGAAGCTTTCTCTCCCTTCCCAAAGGCTGACCTCAGAAGCATTTTGGCAGTAAGTTTCCCCCCAAAAGCATACCCCGTTTCTGTTTTTCCAACAAAACGGAAGTCTTTGATTTTTTTTTTTTTTTTTTTTTTTTTTTTTTTTTTTTTTTATGTTTTCCCTTTATTTATTTTTTGGATATTAATATTTTAATGGTGCGCTGGTCCAATTGGACCCTCTCCAATTTCGTCCAGGACTTCCTCAAAGAGAGGAAGAGAATTAAAGATGTCACGCATTTTTTTATGGTGAATTTATATTTGTAAATTTGAATAATGATAAAGTATTGTGTTCAAATATATTTTGAATCCGTTTAGTTAATCAGTTTAGGTCAGGTCGCATATGATTTTGACACTTTTAGACCCTGTTCTTTTGAGATTCTGGGCAGAGCAGAACAGATTTCAGTAGAGCAGAGGCGAGCCGAGCAGAGCATATTTCATCATTATTATTATTATTACTATTATTATTACTATTATTATTATTATTATTATTATTATTATTATTATTATTATTATTATTATTATTATTATTATTATTATTATTATTATTATTATTATTATTATTATTTATTTGTTTATTTATTTATTTATTTATTATTATTATTATCATCATCATCATCATCATTACTATTATTACTATTATTATTATTACTACTATTATCACTACTATTATTAATATTATCGCATTATCATTATAATCATTAATTATAATTATTAAATATTAATTATCATAATAATAATAATAATTATTATTAAATATTATTTAATAATTATTTTTATTATTAAATATTATTTAAATATTATTTTTATTATTATTATTATTAAAAATTAATAATTAGTATTATATTTAAATATTAGTTATTATCTTTAAATATTACTTTTTGTTAATCAATTATTATTATTTATTACTATTAATATTATCATTATTTTTTTTTGAGAAAATATTATTATCATTATTATTACTACTATTATTATTATAATAATTCAATATTAAGTATTATTCTTAAGCAAAACAGAGCAGGACAGAGCAGAACATAGCAGAGCAGATTTCAGCAAAGGAGCTCTAAAGAACTAGACTTTATATATATATATATATATATATATATATATATATATATATATATATATATATATATATATATATATATATATATATATATATATATATATATATATATATATATATATATATATATATATATATCATGCACATTTGACGATCCATAGTTTTGACTAGGGTGAGCAAAAAAACGTTAGGGCACCCAGAACTGAAACCGGAATCCGTTAGGAAACCGCTGGTTTTTGGAACCCAAACCTGTACTTGAGGTTCGGTTTGGGGTACTAAAATAGAGAGCTTGTACCAATAGGTTTCATTTCAGGTTCCTAATTTTTTGGAACCAAAACCTGCAGGGTACCATAACCTGATAAAAGTATCACTTAAGTTCAAATTATATACCAATTCTAACCTGATTTTAAAATAATAAATATCAAAATAACAATTATAAATATATTTATATTAAAAGACAGGGTACCCTGAGTCGGAATCAAAATCTGCATGTTCCAGTTTTAGTTCCAAATTTCCAATAACCTGTTCAACATATTTCAGTTTTAGTTTTGGTTCCCATTTTGAGGAACCTAGTGCTATAGGTTTTGGTTCTATGAATTAACAAGTATCCTGTTATGTTGCACCCCTAATCACTTAGGGCCCGTTCTCTTCAGCTTAGTTTCAGTTCAGTGTAGCTCAGCTAATCCCGAGCTCAATTTGGATCCTTAAGAACTAAAATGACCCCTAAAATCTTAATCGAATATTTTCAACACATAAACGATAAAAAAGTTAAATAGGGCTGCAATTTACAATTTATAAAAACTTTTGGGCTGCAATTTGCAATTTTTTTAAAAAAATTGATGTAATTTGCAAATTACTAACTTTAAATGACCGTAATTTGCAAATTTTCCTAATATTAAGGACTAAAATGCGATAAAAACAATTAATGAGGCAGATCATCAATGCATTATGAATCCTGCCCTTATGCTTTAGAGATCATCATTGTTGTTGGTCCAAACTCCAAAGCACCAATATACTGCAGTGAATATGAGAGATGCTACACATAAACTTGGTTTATGTGGGGTAGACATAAACTTCCAATGAGAAGTTGCCATGTCAATATGTCATTGCTAGCCAAAAACAAAGAGGGAAATTTAGGGGGGGGGGAATTATTTGGGTTTAGGCGCCTAAATACATGGTTGAGCGGGAGAAAAAAGTTAGGCGCCAAAGTCCAAACTGCATTAATGCATACTAATTCCAATATTGTGTTACTAAATAATTATATAATAATATACTAATAAATAAAATTTGTTACTAGAAATAATAATATCCCAGTCAAAGTCATTAATGAGGAGAGAGATTTTTTTTTAAATGGAATAATGTATCATTTGATAATGTTTCTTAAACTACAAGTGTAAAACTATTATTATATATAAAAACACCAATGAAATTATTTTTTTAATGTTCTTTGTAAAGACATCCATATAGATATATTTTCGAAAATGTTAAATAGTTGGACAATTTTAACTTTACTGTAGTTTTGTATTGTAGCTTTATTTTTTTGCTTTCGATACTAGTAAACATCGTTTTGTTATCAAAAATGAATGTAAATTTAAAATAAAGTAGCAGATTATTAAAAAATATGTCCAACGGTTACAATGCAATATCGGATTGATTGTTCGTTACAATAAAATATTGTAGTGATGATATAATAAAATATAATTAATTGATGTGATTTTATTCGCCTTTATGTTTAATAAAGCGATACAATCAAATATATTGGATTCTTAATATCAATACTTTATATTTCAAATATTAATGCACTGTACTTTATTTCAAAAAAAAAAAAAAATCATTTACTTTTATTTAAACAAAAGTTTCTACATGATAAGATTATTTTTAAACCGAAGGATTTTTAATAATAACTCATGATCAATTGTTATTTTTTTAAAAAAAAAAAAATTAATACATGTTGCTTAATATTAACATTAGATAATTGTTAACTATAAGATACTACAAATGTTAATCTTGTAATATACAAATACTAAATTTTGATCAATTATTTTACATAAAAATGATATTATAATGCTAAAATAAATATTTACTAAGTAATGATTAACTTTTGAAATATAGAATTTTTGCTTCAACCACACAATACAAATGACAAAACTTAAATTGTAGGGGTTAAATGAAATAGTGAAGGGTTAAAATCAAATACTATGTGGTTAAAACATATAACATTTGGAATACAAAAAGTAGTTATCGGTTACTAATAAATATAGCATTATGTGATACAAATTAAAAGTTTCAAATTACATATATATAATATAAATCTTTTTTTGTTTTTTACTATGTAAGAAGATCTAAGGGTCTACTTACATTTACTGAACTGAACTGGATATTTTATGAAAGAAGGAAATTAGGAACTGAACTGAACTGAACTAAATTGAAATTAAACTGAAGTGAACAGGCCCTTAATCTTCAATTTATTATTATCCTTTTTTTTCACTACTAGAAAAAGCGTCATTTCTGACAGAAAATTTCTGTTGGAACCACCCAAAATCCGTCGGAAAACACGTTTTTGACGGAATTCCGTCGTAACTGGTTGTCGGAAAAGCGTTTGTAGGAAATTTGTCTTATTCCGACGGAAATTTCGTCGAAAACATTTTTCCGACATAATTTTCGTCGGAGGAGGTATTCCAGCATCAGGAAAATCCGTCGAAAACTGTTTTTCAGAAATTAAAAAAAAAAACGCCGCTCCACCACGGCACGACGTTTCAATCACCACCAACCAGCCCACACCACCCGAATCACCAACTCCCTAACCCGTTCCACCATCCTCAACCACCAGAACCCCTACTCACCTAACCCTAACCCACACAAACGAGCCCAGATCTACCATCCCACCTAAGCAAACCACCCCACCACCCACCTAAAACCACCACCGCCACCACTGAAACAAAATCACAGCCAAAAATTAAAAAACAAAAAGAAAAAAAAAATTAAAATACCAATCAAACACCCAAAACCCGAAACCAACCAAACACCCAAAACCCGAACCCAAAAAAAATTTAAAAAAAAAAGTTAAAATCGAACCAAACACCACCACCACCGAACCTAAAACCCGAAACCAACCTAAACACCCAACCCGGCCGAACCCAAACTCCAACCCACCCACCTAAAACCCTCCACACGTAAGACCACCACCACCACCACCACCACCAACCCGTCATTCAAACACACCAACCTAAAACCATCCAAAAATTTAAAAAAAAAAAATCAAAAACAAAAATAAAAACATTAAAACATACCTTAAAAATAAAAAAGCTTCGAAATTCCCTCAAACTTGGTTTAATAAGGCCAAAATTCGACCATAAAAATGCTAGATCTAGCATTTTCATGGTTGAATTTGACCTTAAAAACCATTAAAAACCGTTGGTGAGAAGAGAAGAGGAGAAGCTGGCGTTGATGAGAGGAGGAGGAGGAGATGAGGGAAAGGAGTCAGGAGAAGAGGGAAGGGGAGTCAGAAGAGAACGAAGGAGGAGATCAAGGAGAGAGAAAGAGAAGAAGAGAGGAAGAGAGGAGAGAAGAGAGAAGAAAGGCGGAGGAGAGAGAGAAATGTGAAATGAAATGGGGGTAAAGGAGTCGTTTTAATTAGGGTTTGGTTTTTTTTTTTTATTTATTATTTTACTAAATTCTGTCGGAAAGGCTGTAAAATCCGTCGGAAATTTCCTACAAATTTGAAAATCCGTCGGAAAGTACGAATTATCCGACGGATAGATTTCCGTATCCGTCGGAACGGTTCTGTCGAAAATGGGCCTTTTTCTTGTAGTGTTTCCTCATCGTGTAATAAAAAAAATTAGTGACTATATTTAATAATAGACTATTCATCCATTATTATTTACAATACTATTTTGATCTTATTCCTTAATGTTAGATAGTCAATTACTCTAAGTCACAAAAATTATTTAACTTGTATGTACACACATACTAACTATTGGTCAATTGTTATTTTAAAAAATAAAAATGAAATTATGCACCTTTATAATAATACAACTACTTAATCTCGATCATTTGTTTACCAAAAAGTAAAATTACGCTCCTTAATATTAATAATAGATAATAATTGATTATTAAAAGGCATAACAATTTACCAAAAAGTACATTTGTTTAATTTACAAATACTTGTTTTACCAAAAAGTGAGACTAGGTAAAAAATAATCATTTACAAATTAAGTTATAGTTAATGAAATACTTAATATAATGTTTGTTTGAAACACTTAATACTTCCTCCGTTTCTTTTTAGCTGTTACACTTTCCTATTTTGGAAGTTGTTAATTAGTTACAACACTTTCTATTTTTAACATTTCTTTCTCTCTATCTTTCTCCTACCATATGGCTCCATTTTATTTTTCTCTCTATCTCTCTCCTCTTAAAAAATTGTCTAGGAGAACGTGAAGATACAAATAAGTGTAGCAACTAAAAAAAAGGAGGAAGTACCAAGCCGCAATTTCTATTGTACTCCCGGAGTACAATGCTCACGGTACTCCGGGATTAAAACTTCACAATTGTTAAAAAAAAAAAAAGATATCCCCAAACGAGAACAGAAGAGAGAAAATTTGATAAAAATTAAGGATTATAATACCCTAAATCAGTCAATTAAGATGGGGAAAGGGGAAAAAAAAAGGAGAGAGAAACTCAAAAAGCATATTGGAATGCCATTAATGATGGCAGATTAAAGAAGGAGATAAGTGCGAAGAAGACAATCAAACAAAAGCAGCAGAATAAAACTAAATGTACAGAATAACATAAAAATATTGAAAGAATAGCATAAGATTATATACAAAGTAACACAATTGTAGGCACGAAAAATTTAGTAACATAATTATATTTATCAAAATAACATATGGTGACTGTAAAATAACACATGGTTTTAACAAAATAACACAAGAACGCAATTGAATAACAGAAGCCTAAGAAGCAAAATAACATTAGGTTTTAAGTAAAATAATTTTATTTAAATTACAAAATAACATTCCCCACCACTACTTTCAAAGACTAAAATAACACAAATTAAACACAAAATTCTAAAGAACAGTAATATTATCTTGAGATAACAGTAGCCAAAAATCAAAATGTAGAAGCGAAATTTGTTTATCTCCTTTTTCATTTTCATCTACTACATCATATCTCCATGTATTAATTGCATAATTATCACAAATTCAAACCTAATTAGTAAAATAATTTACAATTATTTAAAAACTTACTTCAAGTATTAATTTATGTTAGTTTTGGGCTTGCTTGAGTAGGAATTTTGTCTTCAATATTTTGCAGACATGCAATTGAAGATTTTTCACTCCATTTCAATTGGAGAAACTGTAATTTCAAACTGAGAGAGAAAAAAGAAAAGTGAGTGGAGAGATAAATAAAATGGTTTGATTTTGACATTTTGAGTCTATCTTTCTTATATACAATTTAAGTTATTTTATTTACTTTATTTGTTATTCGTAAAATAAAATTTCGCATGCGCTTCTTTTAGTTGAATTTTAGCCCATTAATTTAGGTTGGGCCTGGAGTACAATATTAGGTACTTGAGTACAATATTAGGTACTCCAGGAGTATCATATACTAATTGGTACCAAGCATATCACTTAAGTTGGGCTAAAATAAATAGTGAAGGGTTAAAATAAAAGGGTGGAGGGTTAAAATAAAATAAATTTAGAATACAAATAATAGTTACCGGTTACTAATAAATATATCATTTTGTCAAAAAAAGTTTTAAAAATGCAAATAAGTAAAAGTTTTAAAATAATTCAATAATTGAGCTTAAAATTTTCTATACATTGTTTATTTATTATAAGAAATTTTTTGAAACTTAAGAGTAAAATGCAAAATAAGTAAAACTTTCAGAACATATTAATAACCAAAATTACAGGATATTCACCATGTTAACATCTTGATACTTTATACTCCCTCTACTACATATTACTCGCAACAAAGAGGTATTATTTGTGAGACATAAAATATTCTTTATAAACTATAATATAAGTTTTGAATACAATTTAGATAATCAATATTAATATACTAAAGTAATCCCCAACCTTATCCCCAAAGTACATGTGTCGGTTTCTATTAAAAAATTTCCCGTCAAAACCCTTTTTTTTCCTCTCTTTTTTGTTCATAAAAATTAATAACATAGCTGATAAAAAAAATATGCAACCTAAAAAATAGAGCTTTAATAACAACTTAGATAAATATTTTTTTTTTTTTGTATATTCCCTTGAATTTTTTATCGTTAAAATATAAAATGCATTGTTTGTTTGCTACTCTAAAAATGGATTTTAACTCAATTTTAAATTTATAAGATGTCACGAAACTAAAATTAGAGATATAAGTAATCAACATTATCGTATCTAATATAGTAATTTGATAACATAAATAGATATTTCTCAAACTTATAGTAATTTATAAAATTAATTTTTTTCCTTGTGAATATCCGAGTGTTGCTCGGGCAAAGAACTGGTACTATATATTAAAGTAATCACTAGAAATATTCTAGAATTACACGTGTCACGTTTACATTAAAAAATTTACCGCCAATAACTTTTAAAGGGAGAAAAAATTGGACCACAAAAATTTTAGTCAAAAAAATTGAGAGGAGAATTTTTTGGTAATTAGATAGATAAACAATGTTTGATTCGTGAAACATTATATAAAAAAATAAATTATAGAAAAAAATCTGAAGAAAAAAAAAATCATGAACATGAAAAACATTAAAATGGAGATAAGAGAGAAAAAACAGACCATAAAAAATTCCATCCAAAAAATTAGAGGAGAATTATTCATTAATTAGACACATAAACAAAATTTAATTCATGAAACATATAGAGTGATATAAAATATTAAATCAAAGAAAAAATCTGAAAATAAAATAAAATAATTTCATGAACATGGAGAACATTAGAAGAGGGAGAAGTGAGAAGAATTGGGCCCAAAAAAAATTCAGCCAAAAAGAATGAGAGGAGAGAGAATGATGTGGTTAGGAATTTGGATACATTAATTGTGTCTTGAAAATAAAAAACAAATTTGAAATTATATTTGAAATTTTACTAGTATTTGAAATTTGAATGAAATGTTTTAAAATACTACCTCTGGTCCAATTTACTCGCAACAAAGGAATATTTTATATCTGACAAATAATACCCTTTTGTTGCGAGTAAATTGAACCGGAGGTAGTAGTTTTTTTGGCCCCATACAAAACACCTATCACAAGCTACCACATCATTGATTTATATTTGGCCCTTTGCTAGTAAATATAGTTCAAAAGTTTTCTGATGACAGTACTCATAAAGTCAAAATAATGACGCTTTTAGACCCATTATAAGCTGCTGATTCTTAATGGTGTCCGAAACAAAGAGCACACTTTTCTGAGGGAAAAAAGGGACCTTAGTAATAACACTTATTCAAGACAAGGCATACATTTATACAGTCGATTCTCCAAAACTATCCCATTTTAGAGTAGCACAAGTACAGTATACAACATCCGTTAAGCATTAAGCTGATGCAACTAAAATTTATATACAGCAGAATTTTATTTATTTTATAAATGCAATCTAATTTCGTTGTTCATATATATTTTATCAAAAAAAAAATCAAAAAAGCATAAATGGAGCAATCCAGCTAGCTCAACCTCTGGCTTTAAGTTCTGCAAGTCTCCTAGATAAGTCATTCTCGTCAACTGTCTCATCTGTCTTTGTTGGAACAGGATGGGCAGCAGGCTGTGGAAGACCAACTGATACCTCCAAACCATAATCATCAGCCACTTGCTGCATCAAACTGTTGACGTCTGTTTCAGAAGTGGAAAGAGAAGTTGATCCAGCCATAGAACTCTCCATAAACTCTGCTTGAACCTCCATATTGACAAATTGCTTCTCAAATTGATCCATTGTTTCTGACATCTTTTGCAAGTTTCCTGTATATTCGGAGATAAAATCAGAATATGTAAAGAGGAAAGAAAGTAAGATGTGTATAATACAAAACAATTCTCCAAAGAACAGGGAAAAAGGGGAGGTGTTTCAGGGTCACAGAATTAGGCAATCTAAAAGAAGAAATGAGAGTCATATTAAGAAAACTCAAGCACTAATCAAAGCATTTTTTCGTTTTCCAAAAATTTTCATGTTATTTAAGATATAAAAACCATTTAAAAAAAAAAAAAAAAAAAAGTAAATAAACTAAAAACCCCCTTACCATGCTAGTTTACAAGCCAGAAATTATTAGTTCACCTATTATTTTCATTTCAAGAGAGAATCTAGGATACTTAGACAATATAAACTGACAAAAGGTAATGCTTTTATCCTAGTTTTAATCACAAAAGATATAACAGCCAACAAATGCACAAAAAGGTTGGCAAAGCTTGCATGATTTCTTAATATACGCAAGTAGCTTGACAAATCTCATACTATCACTTAGCCAAAGCCTCAAGTAGCTGCTAGGAAGTAAGAAAACAAATTTTACTCAAGATATATCCCTGAGATTGATATTGCTATCGACTAAATACATGTCATACTACTCCAATATAATGTTTTCTGACAGAAGCAGAGGACAAGAGAAATAGAGAACCACTTTAGTAATACACGGAGTAATAAGTAACTCAAACTCATGAGCAAGAAAAACTTAAAAAGCCAAGCTAGCTCCTGATGTTTAATGTTGAAGAGGACTTCAATTGAATGCCAAAATTCAACATATTTTATAGCAAAACCAGAGAATAAATAGCCGAGAGATACAACATAAAACTTGTTGCTATACATAATAACACCTGCTACTTTACACACCAATCGACTCCTAGGCTAATCTGGCTTGGTTGCAAAAAGTAGGAGGCTTGACTAAGATAGCAACAAATATATAGAGACATTTAATGGTTGGAGCATTACATTACATATTCTCAAAATATGATACTCTAACTACTTGAAAGCGTCAGGATACTACGAAGAATTGTGAATCTGACCCTTGAAGTTGACAATTAAGAAGCAAAATACTAGATAACAAAATTGTCAAAATCCTATAATTTACACTACCTAACACAATTGTTAGAAAGTAATTCATCCATGTTACCATTTTCTATTAACTAAACTTGGAGAATAAAAGCGAATTCTAGGAGAAACAAGATTCCTACAAGTCTATGTCCTCTACAGAATCCCCAACTACACTAATATTCACATTGAACGATGTTTCAAAGATAAATCGCAATCCCAACACTTTGATTCTGAATATGGCAACCTTCTCCAAATCCTATTATCAGTGAAATTCGACTACATGAACTTCATACCAATGCTTCCAATTGAATAATTCGAGTTACACAATTACCACTAAAAATCGAAGCATTCCCACAAGTAAACTAGACTTAATACTCTGTTTCAACACTATCTGTAAACAAGGTTTCAAACAATATTACTTGTATTATTTTGGCGGATATGAGTATATGACTTATAGTTATACCATCTAATGAGTACATCATACGACTTTATAAATCCTAAACCCGGCAGTAATAGGCTAATAGCAAACCGGCTCTTAACAGGAATATCCATCTCACAATAGCTACGAACTAATTAACAATTTGAGCGTATATGTAAATATATCATAACTCATTCACAATTATGTTTTCAGAAGCCGGAATTATTGTAGCTGATCAATCATCCCATGAATTCAATCCCCAAATCAATTTCAAAATTCAAAATTCATTCAAAAGGTCAAAATCAAAGGAAAAAAAACAAGGAGAAATTGAAATTACCAGTAGTAAGGGAAGAATTGAGGGATTTAACAATGGAACCCATAGATTTGGAAACAGTTTGCATCTTAGCCTGAGTATCAAGGCGCGCAACAACCGCATCAAGTCGAGAAGAAAGACGAAGATAATTCATCTGTTCATTGCGCTTACGAATTGCGTTTTCTGCGCAAATTCTAGCACCATCAGTGTTACCCTTTTCCATGGCTTTTTTGATCTTGAGTTTTTGAGCTTTCTCTTCTTTTTCGCACTTTTTGGCTTGCCTGAGAAGGGATTTTGAGGTGAATTTCAAATCCATGATTTGATTCATCAGTTTCTCTGTGCTTCCTCCCATGGCGGATGATTGATTGAAGAAATTGATGATTTTAGGGTTTTTATTAGGGTTTGAGGAGAGAAATTGGGGATTTTACGCGGAAATTGAGTATCAGGGGTTTGGGGAGGAAGGTGACTTGAGAATTTCGTGTACTCGTATGAGATTTTCTTAATTAGGAAGTAAAAAAAATTGTTCAATTTGAAAAGGACAGTTAAGTCGACCATTTTTTGTTAGGCCCGTTATCTTCACTTTAGTTTTGTTGAATTGAAATTATTTTAACTTAACTTAAACTATTTTTTTTGTTGATTTTAAATTATTTTTACTAAGCTTAAATTGATTTTACATTTTTACAAAACTGAAATTATTTTAACTTAACTTAAACTATTTTTTGCTGATCTTAAATTATTTTTACTAAACTTAAATTGATTTTATTAAACTGAAATTATTTTTTAAGTCACGTTTGTGCACAAATTCAATCAAGGGATGTATATGAATAGTGTTAAATCAAAACTTGTCAACTAATTAAAAACGGAGATAATAATACTATAAGTCTTGTATAAAGTGGATTTATGCTGATTTTATTATAAGACGGAGTAACTTTAACAATATTCTCCGTATTTCAAAAGATCATGGGATACAAATAATGATTTATTTAGAAAATATTGACTTTAAAATTTTTATTTACCATCCTTACTGGCTTATTCCCCCTTCTTTATTTTACTTGTTTAGCATACTTTTCCTAATCCAAGAAGGAAAACCTTTTGAGAAAAGTCATACCTCATACAATGTGATTTAAATCTAATGATTTATTTATTATTTATTTTATTATTAATGTATTTACATGTATATATGCGTGCGGAATTTCTTTTGTACAAAATAACACAAAGTTTGTGTAAATAATAATACAGGTATTATTGGTCAAATAACATGAGTTGAACTTATGTAAAATAAAACAATATTTTGGTAAAATAACACAAATTTTATGTAAAATAGCAGAGCTAAGGTTGAAGTAAATAACATATTGTTTTAGCAAAATAACAAAAATTTAGGCAAAATAACTAAAGCATATCGGGTATGGACGTATGGTGTACCATGATCCATACTTCCATAGTACTGGAGGAGTATATAATATTAATTGATCTTTCCACCTCTCGAAAGCTGTTCTGTGAGTTGGAATATCTTCTTATTGGAATTCACCAATCGGCTCTTTGTTAGCTGCAACTCTAAATTACTAGAAGAAATTTCATTCTGTACCTTCTGTAAATCAGCTTCAGCTTTATAAACTTGTTGATCCTGCATACTTTGAACCTTCACTTTCAATTCTTCATTTTCCTTCTTACTACTAATTAGTTGTTCCTTCGAAAACTCCAACACGATTTTTATTGTTTCTAACTCAGACTTAACACAAGAAAGTTGGTCTTGTACCTTTTGCAACTCCATATTTAAGTATTTGTAATACTCTTTCTTATTAGAAGTAGAAACTTGATCCTGAAGTTCCTTTACCTCTTCTTGGGACAACTCCAACTTAGTTTTCGTTGCATTTAACTCAAATTCCTTCACACTAAGTTGATTACGTACCTTTTGTAGCTCCATCTCCGTGTCTTGCTGCTGCATTCGACAAGCGGATACCTTACCGTTGGCAGAGTAAAGGGTTCTCATCGTCGAAAGAAGGGTTCTCATCGTCGAAAGAAGGGTACGCATCCTCGAAACCTCCTTATCCTTCTGGTGCAGTTGTTTTCTTGACAAATCAAGTACGGAGTTTGGGACTGTCACCCCAAATTGAGACCAATCAAAGATGACATTATCAATTGGTCTATAAAATCTAACACCAACAATTTTATTTCTCGAATCAGTCTTGTAAACAGCTATATAGCATGCTCCATTACAATCTACAAAAACATTTCCGGCTTTCGCCCTTAAAAGAAGGGAATTATGCAATTTCTCCCACATTGATTCTTTTATCTCGGTTCCATATACGACCAATTTATCTTTCCTCAAATCTATAATGCGGATAACACTGTAACTTGACTCTCCTTTGATGGAGAACATCTTATAAACGTATGATCCTTGGTCAAAAACAGCAGAAATATAAGTATCAGGGGTTTCGTCTAGTTTGTATGTGGTCATCTTTTTGGATTCGTACAGATTGTTAGTTTTGGGCGATTTATTTGTAAGGGTGACAATATGACTACAATAACTAATAAGAATCGAAACAAAATTCAATTCGATTCCTGGCTAATTGGCTTATCAAGAGGTCTATGTTATTGAATATTGATCATAATATATAGGGATACAAAGTACGAGTCCTAGTTGTGTTAGAAAATCTCAGAAGATAAGTATAAAATATTTTCAATAATTTATCCTAAATCTATTACAAATATTATTATTCCATAATATCTATCGGTTATCCTCTCTTATTAAAATATAAGATAATTTTATTCAATAAAATTAGTTGTTATCAGTATAAATCAATAAATCTAAGATCATACTTCGTATATCATAAAAAAAAATTAACATATTTGATAATTAGAAAAAAATATTTTAAGTTATGTTTTTTTTTTATTTATTTTTATTTTTTTATATTAAGGGGAACAAATTCAAAGACAAGAAAAACAAAATATAAAACACAAAAACAAAACCTTCTACGGAGGGACAAAGCGTGCACCCCTACAAATTTTATAAAATTTTAATGGTAATAAATCGTTCATTATGGCTATATATTTTTCTTAGAATAATAATGCAAAAAGTTAAAATATTTCATCAAAAGAGTATAAGATATCTTTGGTATTTTTTTTTTTTTTGGAAGAAATTGGTAGCATTATCATATATGTTTGTTAATTGTTATACTTGGCATATTATCTTTGACTTGATACGAGTACTAACGTTTAAACCGTCAAAAAAAAAAAGTTTGAAATCTTTTAGATGTTATGATAATATCTAAATATGGATGACTATTATCCCATGTACAATCTAGAATATTCTAGAGTTGGGTATTTGGTCTTATCCATTGAATTATATATATCCAGTACTACATGGAATATGAAATACAACGTAAAAATCTTCCCTCATCTCTCTTTATTTTCTCTTCCATATTTAACACGTTATCAGCACCATTGCTAGTCAACTGAGTAGGATTGATCATAGCCCATAACAATTATAATTTAACATTTATCTAATTTTGCATGTTTATTTATTGGAATATCAACATATATAACGAATACAGAGCATGATAAATAATTTAAGGTTCCATTCTTATTTTTCTCCATGCTAACGTTCTCATCTTCTATTTCGTTCTTATTTATGCATGACTTGTATCAGGATTATTTATGCATGATTATAACGTTTAGTACATATTTTGGATACTATTTATATATACTTATCTTTTAATATTGTTTTGTATAGTGAAAAATGTCGAACCTTGTCAAGCTCGTATTTGTGGCCCTTGATATTACCGGAAAGAATTATTTATCATGGGTGTTAGATGCTGAAATACACCTAGATGCTAAAGGGCTTGGTGAAACAATAAAAGAGGCTAATAAGGCAACACCTCAAGATAAAGCTAAAGCCATGATTTTTCTTCGCCATCACCTCCATGAAGGGCTCAAAAATGAATATTTAACTGCGAAAGACCCACAAATCATTTGGAGTAATCTAAAGGAAAGGTATGACCACCAAAAAACAGTGATACTCCCTAGAGCTCGTTATGAATGGTTGAATTTGATATTGCAAGATTTTAAATCTGTTAGTGAATATAACTCAGCTATGTTTAAAATAACTTCTCAATTGAAATTATGTGGAGAAAATATTACTGATGCAGAAATGCTTGAAAAGACATACTCCACTTTCCATGCTAATAATATTGTCCTGCAGACACAATATAGAGAAAAAGGTTTTAAAAAATATTCTGAATTAATATCTTGTCTTCTTGTGGCTGAGCAAAATAACGAGTTATTAATGAAAAATCATGAATCACGTCCTACTGGCTCTACTCCATTCCCTGAAGCGAATGTGACAACCCATAACGGGAAAGAAACTAAAAACAGAGACCATTCCAGCAGTAGTGGTAGAGGTAGAGGTCGTGGTCGTGGCCAATGGCGCGGCCGGGGTCGTGGACGTGGATATGGTTGAGGTCGTGGAGGTCATTTCACAAACTCACATTCCCACCAGAAGTGGGAACGTAGGGATGAAAAAGAGAAAAGTGATAACAATATATGTTACCGTTGTGGAGGAAAAGGTGAAAGTTGAGGCAAACTTTGTTCTTGAAGATGGTGAAGGTGATTTTGATTTTGGCAATGCCAATCAATTTGATGCTGGTGATTTCCTTACTTCCCCGGAAGGGAATAATTTTGATTTTGGCAGTACAACTCATTTAGAAGTTGCCGATTTCTTCACTGCCCCAGAAGGAAATAATTAAAATTATATTGTTTTATGTTAGTTTTAAGTATTAGACTTATGTTTGCTTATTCTAGTGATTTTTTTAAGTTTATTTCTTTCGTTGTAATAAGGATTTTTGCTTTATAAATTTATGAACTATTTGAGTGTTTTTATTGATTTATTTGTTTTATCATCTTTATTTTTATGCTTAATATTTTGACATGTATTTTATTTCATGAAGAACATGGATATTACTCAAGTTCAATTTGCTATGAATGGTGAAGAATTATGTCTTGCTGACAGTGCAACTACACATACAATACTTAAAAATAAAAAAAAATATTTCTCTCATTTGATGATGAAAAGGATTAATGTAAGTACCATATCGGGTAGTACAAATATCATTGAGGGCTCCGGAAGAGCCACTATAAAGTTGCCTTGGGGAACTGAAACTAAAATAATTGATGTTTTATACTCCCCATTGTCTCAAAGAAATTTATTAAGTTTTAAGGATATTCGCAACAATGGTTATCATATTGAGACAATCAATGAAGAAAATAACGAATTCTTTCAAATCACAAATATAACTCAAGGCTCAAAACATGTTTTGGAGAAACTACCTACATTCTCTAGTGGTTTGTACTACACAAAAATCAATTTTATTAAAGCTCATGCTATAGTTAACCAGAAGTTTACTGGTGATTTTGTTGTTTGGCATGACCGGTTAGGCCATCCCGGTTCAATAATGATGCGAAAAATAATTACGAATTCATGTGGACATTCTTTGAAGAGCCAGCAGATTCTTCATAATAATTTTTCATGTGCTGCTTGCTCGGAAGGCAAGTTGATTATCCGCCCATCACCAGCTAAAATTAATTTTGAATCAATTAGTTTTCTGGAACGTATACAAGGAGATATTTGTGGGCCCATACATCCCCCATGTGGACCATTTAGATATTTTATGGTTTTAATTGATGCATCAACTAGATGGTCACACGTGTCTTTGTTATCAACTCGTAACCTGGCGTTTGCGAGATTACTTGCCCAATTGATTAAGTTACGAGCACATTTTCCAGATACTCCCATTAAGACTATTCGGCTTGACAATGCTGGTGAATTTACATCTCAAGCTTTTAATGATTATTGCATGTCCATTGGGATAAATGTTGAACATCCTGTAGCACATGTTCATACACAAAACGGTCTAGCAGAGTCATTAATAAAACGTATTCAGTTAATTGCTAGACCATTGCTTATGAAATCCAATCTCCCAATTTCTGCTTGGGGACTTGCTATATTACATGCAACAGCACTAATTCGCATTAGGCCAACAAGTTATCACAAGTTCTCCCCATTACAATTGGTTTATGGTCAGGAACCAAATATTTCCCATCTAAGAATTTTTGGATGTGCGGTTTATGTTCCAATAGCTCCACCACAACGCACTAAGATGGGTCCTCAAAGGAGGTTGGGGATATATGTTGGGTTTGAATCCCCGTCAATAATTAAATATCTTGAGCCTACAACAGGGGATTTATTTACGGCTCGTTTTGCAGATTGTCATTTTAACGAGTCACTTTTCGCAACATTAGGGGGAGAAAAGAGAGAGCTGGAAAATGAAATTAAATGGAATGAATTATCATTATCCTATCTTGATCCTCGAACTAAACAATGTGAACTGGAAGTTCAAAAGATAATTCATTTACAAAGTTTAGCGAATCAATTGCCAGACTCGTTTGCTGACCCAAAAAGAGTGACCAAGTCACATATTCTAGCTGTTAATGCTCCATTTAAAATAGATGTCCCGGAAGGACAAAATAAAATTGCTAATGAGTCTAAACCACGCCAGAAACGTGGAAGACCAATAGGTTCCAAAGATAAGAATCCTCGGAAAAGAAAAGGAGCATTGATTGATGATGGTCAAATTGAAGAAACAATTTCCGAAGGATCTCCAGAAGAGACTTTAGACATGATACAAGAAGAAATTCAGGTACCTGATAATGAAGAAATTTCAATAAATTATATCATGTCTGGAATTACATGGAACCGAAATCAAATCGATGTCGATGATGTTTTTGCATGCAGTGTAGCATTAGATGTTATGGATAATAATGAGGATCATGAACCAAAATCCATTGAAGAATGTAGAAAAAGAAATGATTGGCCAAAATGGAAATAAGCAATTGAAGCAGAATTAAAATCTCTTGGAAAAAGAGAATTATTTGGACCAGTAGTCCGTACACCTGAAGGTGTAAAGCCAGTGGGATATAAATGGGTCTTTGTGCGAAAGAGAAATGAAAAAGGTGAAGTTGTAAGATATAAGGCACGCTTAGTTGCACAAGGATTCTCACAAAGACCTGGTATTGATTATGAGGAGACATATTCTCCTGTGGTGGATGCAACTACTTTTAGATTTTTGATTAGTCTGGCAATAAGAGAAGGACTTGACTTACGTTTGATGGATGTTGTCACAGCTTATTTATATGGCCCACTGGATAATGACATTTACATGAAGCTCCCAGAAGGATTCAAGCCGCCGGAAGCAGCAAAATCTAGTTCTCGAGAACATTTCTGTATTAAATTAAACAAATCTCTTTATGGATTTAAACAATCTGGGCGTATGTGGTATAACCGTCTAAGTGAGTATTTGTTGAAACAAGGTTATAAGAATGATCCTATCAGCCCATGTATTTTTATAAAGAAATTTGGATCAGGATTTGTTATAACTGCAGTGTATGTTGATGATTTAAATATCATTGGAACTCCTGAAGAGATTTCAGTGACTATCAATTATTTAAAGAAAGAGTTTGAAATGAAAGATCTAGGAAAGACAAAATTCTGCTTGGGGTTACAAATAGAGCACCTAGAGAATGGAATCCTTGTGCATCAATCAACATACATAGAAAAGGTTCTTAAAAGATTTTCTTTGGATACAACACATCCATTGAGCAGCCCTATGGTTGTAAGATCACTTGAAGTAGAGAAAGATCCATTCCGACCTCGGGAAAATGATGAAGAAATTCTTGGTCCTGAAGTACCGTATCTTAGTGCAATTGGAGCACTAATGTACCTTGCAAGTCATACACGACCTGATATATCATTTTCAGCTATTTTATTAGCAAGGTTTAGTTCATGTCCAACCCGAAGGCATTGGAATGGGATTAAACATTTACTTCGTTACCTTCAAGGTACGAAGGATATGTGTTTATTTTTCCCAAAGTTGTCCAAAGAAAATTTGATTGGTTTTGCAGATGCAGGTTATTTATCTGATCCTCATAATGGTCGGTCACAAACTGGATATGTGTTCACATATGGTGGTACTTCCATTTCTTGGCGTTCCATGAAACAAACCATTGTAGCTACTTCTTCCAATCATTATGAGATTTTAGCAATTCACGAGGCTAGTCGTGAATGTGTATGGTTAAGGTCGGTAGTTCAACATATAAAAGAAGTTTGTGGTTTATCATCTGGGAAAGAGGCACCAACAACTTTATATGAGGATAACGCTGCTTGTATTGCTCAACTTAAGGAAGGATACATCAAAGGCGACAGAACAAAGCACATCTTACCCAAATTTTTCTTCACTCATGATCTTCAGAAAAATGGAGATATAAATGTATTGCAGATTCGTTCAAGTGAGAATTTAGCAGACTTATTTACTAAGGCTCTTCCGACAGCAACATTCAAAAAGTTAGCTTACGGCATTGGATTGCGTCGTCTTAAAGATCTCAAGTGATGTAGTCATGAGGGGGAGTTAATGCGCGCTGCACTCTTTTTTCCTTAACCATGGTTTTTTCCCACTGGGTTTTTCTGGTAAGGTTTTTAACGAGGCAGCATATTATGCGCATTATAGTGTATTATTTTGTACGAGTTTTGTAGTAAATGTTAGTTATTGTTTTATTCAATATATAGTTGTAGACACCCATTTGTGTCTCCCCAAAACCAAACCCAGTGATGAGTGCCTTTCACGTCGAATCATAATCGAATGAAACGAAAGTGTGGAAAGGTCTAGTGTTGCGGAAAGTTTTATTTCTTTTCTCTTCTCCCTGTTTTTGAAAACTTTATTTTAAAGAAAACAGCCAATCCAGTTTGGTTGGTCCATGATATGGGTCCAATAGTGGTGTAGTTGGATGGGGCTTTCAAAGACCTTTCTAACGATATATTATAAGCCCAATTCCGATGAATATTGAGGAAGTTATGGCCAATTTACTAAACTGGGCCCGGTTTGAGCTTTATGTACGGCCCAATGATCTAGGGGAGGGCCTAATATGATTTATCATTCCTAATGCAATTAGGAATGGTTTTAGTCTTCTAGAACATTCTAGAAGGTTCTTTTCATTCCTAATTCAATTAGGACTCTTCAGAGTTTTAATTGGACCAAATAGCATTTTCGACTGAAATTATATTATTTTATCTTCCCGTACGGGAAATTTATCAGATTTTCAAAAACGCGTTGAATTCCAATTTGGCGTCCAACCCCAGGCCTTGGCGCCTGGAATCAGGATTGGCGCCAGACGCCAGCATTGGCGCCTGGCGCTAGCCACTGGTCCTGGCGCCAATGAGCCAGGGCTGACGCCAAGGTTGGTTTTCGGTCTTCAGACTCTGTTTTGATAAATTATCTTTTTTGGATGATTTTCTCTATAAATATCGTATCAAAAACTCCGTTTTCATTCATCATCATCCATCATCTACATCTACGTTCACCAATTCTCTTTATTCTTAAGTTTTCATCAACTCTCTTCATTCACAAATTATTCATCAATTAGCATTCATGCCTTTCAATAATCCTTTTCATTCACCTCTTTTCATCAACTTTCATCAACATTCATTCTTTCTAAACTAACCTTGCTTTTCAAATACAAAATTCCGCATTCACAAGATCTAGATACACCTAGCCATATTCGAAGTTGCCTTCGCCCTAGATGTGAAAGGTTTTAATTTCTGAGGGTTTGGTCCCAAATCTCTCTTTCAATTATTTAATTTAATTGTTTTGATTATTATTTTCCTTGAAGTTACTAACGCGTGTATTTTGTTAATAGAAAGAGGTACGAGGCATCCAAGTAAGTACTTTAAGGGATTTTATTGATTAATAAATAGATATCATGTTTAAATTGTTATTATGATTCCTAGTATCATGTCTAGGTTAATTTTAATATTAAATATGATTGCTATGATGCCTTTTATTTTCTTCCTAATATTTATGATTGTTAGTATCATGTTAGGGTTAAAGATTTGATTTTTATTGCTTAGTGACATGCTAGGGTTTGTTATTAATCTTGTTAGTATCATGCCTAGGATCTTGCTACTATTATGCTTTAATATTAACATGAACATGATAATGATTATAATTGTTATAATTTATGACGATTATGAATATTATTATTATTATTTTGATAATGATTATTTTATTTATGATTATTATTGTTTTGATTTTATCTATGATGATTATTATCATGATGTTGATTATTTATTATGTTGCTTGATATGTATTATATTTTATATTATTTATTGCTTGATCACCTTTTATTGCATGTTTAAAGGGAATTTGGTATTTGCAATCACGCTTAATAAGATAATTAATAATCTTGTTTAGGGTTAACTGTGATTATAATTTCAAGTGATCGCCAATAATAGTTTATATGTGCATTATATTCAACCAACATAGATTAAACAGGTTTAGGGTTAATCCTATTGATTGTATGTTAATCAGAAAGCGCACATGAATACGAGCAGAATAAAGTAGAGGCCTATTATTAGGGCAGGTTCAATCTCTTTTAGGTTGGATTTGTACCATCATCCCCGAACCCTTATTTGGTTCATGACCTTATGGAGTTGACGATCTCTTGGATCGTTAAGGGGTGTAACCTTCACCTCGTGAACGGTTTACAAGTTCCTTAAAAACTTGTTGGCGACTCTTTTGCTCTATCTTCTTCCCTTTTGGACGCCACCGTACTTTAGTGTATGATCACAGTGGGGTTCAAGCTAGTGGGATTTTAAAGGCTTGAAATTATTCCCTACAATAGTCATCCAAGGGGGAGTGTTATGATAATATCTAAATATGGATGACTATTATCCCATGTACAATCTAGAATATTCTAGAGTTGGGTATTTGGTCTTATCCATTGATGGAACCCTAGGAAATGTACATTATATATATCCAGTACTACATGGAATATGAAATACAACGTAAAAATCTTCCCTCATCTCTCTTTATTTTCTCTTCCATATTTAACATTAGAATCTTTGTTTACGGAGTATATCAAGTGAATAAGTTAACGTTTAATATTCCTTATTTTTTTATTTTTTTTTCCTGAAAGAAACCCTAAACATTCCTTTTTTTTTTTGGAAAACCTTTGATATTCCTTTGAAACACTATAAATAGATATATTCTTTCATAAATAAAATTGAGCTTTTCAACAATCTCTCTGTATAATTCTTATCAAAATAAGCCATTTTCTCCTTCATAAAATGACCACATACAGGCTCGACGAAACCCCTGATGTCTTCATATCAGGTGTTATTGAAGAAGGGTCATATGTTTTTCGAATGAATCACATCGAAGACGAATCTAATGCAAAATATATCCGCGATATAAATCTAAGAAATGATAAATTGATTGTTTATGGAACTGAAATAAACGAAACGATTCGAGAAAAGCTTCATAGCTCTTTTATTTTCAGACCAAATGTAGGAAAGGTTTGTGTTAATTGTAACGGAGCATGCTATATCTATATAACATCACAAAATGTATATTATCGACTGATTAATAATGTTATCTTTGATTGGTCATTATTTGGTGTGAGAGTACCGAACTCGGTTAAAGTCAAAGGCGAAGTCAAGGGTGAGGCCGCAGCGAACAAGGAAGCTGCAAAGATAATAGAGTCTTGCAAAGAAGAGGTAAGAGATTTAAAATTTCAGCTTTTATCTTGCAAGAAAGATAATAAGTACATGCAAATGGAATTGCAAATGGTACAACGCCAACTTTCTTCGACTGTTTTCGAGTTATTGAAAACCTCGAAAATTATTGAAAGGGTAGCAGAGCTTGAGGAACAACAGTCTGTTAGTAAGAGGGAATTAGATGACATGAAGCGAAAGCTAACAGATATGGAAGATCAAGTTTTACAATCCACAAAGCGTAGTAGAAGACTTGATTCCGAGGAATGAAAATGAAGTTGGAGTTTATTTATGTTGATGACATGCATGTATTTAATGCAATAATGGAGATTGAATGTAGTTGCTAAAATAAACCTTCAAAATATGCTTATATTGGTCTTGTTTAGAGGTGGCGTTTGAGGTAGTGATTAGAATGTCAAAACACGACTTATACTTAATTATGTTGGTTTTTAAGTTTTTACTCGTTATTTCCTAGTGTTTTGTGTTTTTACGCTATTTCCATAATCTACATACTTTAATCATATTATGGATTTATGCTTGATAGAATTTGGATCTTGAGATTAACTAATGCAAATAGTGCTGAATTTTGAAAAATAATTCAATTGGCAGAAAGTTCTAATTTTCATAAGAACCCTATCATATTATGATTTGAATAACAATTTAAATAATTAATTAATTAAGGTGAATAAATTTGCAATTATTTCATGAATCATAACACATTCCCCAATTTGACCCCACAACCTCATGGTTATGAGATGCAAACCTTACCACTAGACCAAGCTATACTTGGTAGAGGTGGCCTGGTAGCTAGCAATGTTCAATACTTATCATTTATACATGTATTGAAATTATTCTTTCCTTTAACCAAGGTTTCTTTTTTCCTTTAACCAAGCATTCTCTTATGTGATTGATTAATTGACGTTCTCCAGCACATCAAGATACTAAATGATTCTTCCTTACGTTATATAATATGTGTACGGGATAATACCGACAACAATTTTTATTGGCCGAAAGTAAAGTTTCGTATTATTAATAAGGTCGGTTTACCATCTTATGTCGTTAGGTGGCACCAGCTTGGTTCCTTCCCTATATATACCCAAGTTTATTCTCATATTAAGGTACCATATTTTCCTCTCTCTAAATACTTTCTCTCTCTAAATACTTTCTCTTTACCTTCATTCTTTCTTCCCCAGATTCCTGACTTTAGCATCGGAGTGGTTATTCCCGGATAACCCCCGGGCTAGTTAATCTGTGTTGATTGTGTAGGTACTGAATTGGACGGTAAATCTTTACAAACCCCGAAGACATAACGGTATCGGAATCCATCGAGAACAATTGGCGCTAGAAGGAGGGGATAGTAATAACTTCTATCGTCCAAAAACACCTCCTGCAGTCATGGAAAGAAACAATGAAACCACACCCATACCAGAAACTGAGAATCAGAATGTTGGTAGCGGCATCCTGAACCCTAAAGCCAATAAGGCTATAAACCTTATGCCAGAAATAACAGTGGAAGATGAGACTCACCTTCTCTATAAAGACACTACAGACGTACCGCGAACACCGGAAAGAATTTGGGCAGAAACCCCAGATCCTTGGGGAGAGTTTACTCCAGAGGAGCTAGAGATAACAGCCAAGGTTATGCGGGCAATGTCCCGAAAAAGAAAAGAGGCCGAGACTACAGCTGCCAAGGAACCCCAGAATAAGCCGACGACCCCTGTGGTCGTCAACCTCGAGGACCAGTTCAATGAAGCTGGAACGCCGCCTAACCTACGACCACCGTCACAGGAGATGGTAGTGCCAGTAGGGCATCAGGGGACGTGAATGGCGTTAGGAGGAGAATAAGAATCTTATCGACATGAGGCTAGTAGCGGACCGTCAAGACCAGTAGCCCGAACTGTAGTTCGACCGAGGACATCACCCTTTACGCAAGAGGTCCTTGATTAACAAATGGAAAAAATAAAAATGCCGTCATGCACGTATGACGGCAAAGGTGACCCGAAAAGGTATATAGCGGCATTTGAGAGTCACATGTTGCTGTATACCAATACCGACGCTGTGTGGTGCAAGGTCTTTCCCACGACGCTGGTAGGAGCAGCCTCAGATTGGTTCACTAACTTGGGGCCCGGATCTATCGATTGCTTTGATACATTAGTTGGATTATTTACGGGTCAGTATATAAGCAACAGTGCGAGACAGAGAACATCGGGAGAGCTCATGTCCATTCGACAGAGGAAAGACGAATCGCTAAGAGATTTCGTCAGGCGGTTCAATAACGAAGCTAACACCATACCTAAATTGCAGCAAGAAATAGCCGTTATGGTGTTAATGAACGGTTTGGCTGATAGTGATTTCAAGAAGTACATGGCGCGGAAGTCCTTCCCCAATCTCGACGCGGCATTCAATAAAGCTCATGAATACATCAAGAGTGAAGAGCTTCTGAAAGCAAGCAACCAGGTAACATCAGCGGAACCGTCTTGGCGGTAGAACACCCACGTGTCGCCCGAAACCCCCGCTGGGATAGGCAGGCAAAATCAGCAAAAAACAAATAGGCCTGATAGAGGCCTAGGCCGATATAGTAGTTACACCCAGCTGAATACGCCCAGGGCCGCTATCTACTCGATAAACCAGCACAAAGAGGACTTGAGCCGACCGGCTCCAATGTTAACAAAGGGCCGGGATACGAAAAAATATTGCATGTTTCACAAAGACGTTGGCCATTATACAGAGGAGTGTATTCAACTGAAAGAAAACATCGAGGATCTTATAAGAAGGGGACATCTATCTCAATACCGATCTCAAGCAAGTACAAGCAGACAGCCGGTGTTACAGACGGAGCACCGAAGACAAGGAGAGCCGTCAGTACAAGATGATACACACCGACAGGGTAACAACGAGGTTTATCGGCAGGGTTATGCGCCGCCTGGACGAAAAATTACCATTGAAGTAATTACTGGAGGGCTTGTGCATGGAGGATCTGTTAGCGGAGCCAAGAAAAGCCTGTCAGAATATAAGCACATAGTGAATGCATTGGGGGTAGATGAACGGCCCCGTTCGATCGGTATTCCCTCCGTATCTTTTTTCAGAAGCTGATGCCAAGGGTATCGTTTTTCCCCACGACGACCCGTTGGTTTTGATAGTGTCAATAAATGGGTGCGACATCAAGCGTGTGTTAATAGATGGGGGTAGCTCGGCAAATATCTTATTCGCCAGAGCATTTGATGCAATGATGATAGGCAGAAAGTATCTAACGCTGGTGTCATACCCTATTATCGGTTTTAATGGTTCTACCGTGAGACCTGAAGGTAGCATAGTCCTACAGGTTAGAATTGGAGAAGGACCCAGGGCCCGAGATGTGATGACTGAGTTCTTAATTATTGATGTACCATCAGCGTACAACGTCATTGTTGGCAGACCTCTAATCCATGATGCTCAAGCGGTGGTGTCAACATATCACCTCACAATGGCGTACGTCTCTAATGTCGGCAGAATAGAGCGTGTTAAAGGAAGTCAAACGATGGCGAGAGAGTGCTATGTGTCGGCATTAAAGCAGCCAAGCCGACAAGCTCCTAGGGACCAGAGTAGCTAGAAGAGGGAACGATCCCCACCAACCCATAACTTGGCAATGGCAAACTTTGACACAAGACCCATGACAATCCCAAGACCGTTACCAGGAGGGGATAACATTGAAATCGAGTTGCAACCCGGCGTTGCAAACCGGACAGTAAGAATTGGATCCGATATGGATACCGAAATGCAGTGCCATTTGGTTGAACTTCTAAGAGAGAACGCTGATGTTTTTGCTTTCTCGGCCGACAAAATGCCGGGAATTCACCCTGATGTAATGGTACATAAGCTGAACGTGGACAGGCGAGCTAGGCCGGTGCGACAGAAGAAACGAAATTTCTCCACAGAAAAAATTGAAGCGATACAAGCAGAGGTTAATAAAATTTTAGCGGCGGATTTCATAGAGCCGTGCACATACCCAGAATGGTTGGCAAATGTTGTCATAGTCAAAAAGCCGACGGGGAGTTGGAGAATGTGCGTTGATTTTACCGACTTAAACAAAGCATGTCCAAAAGACTGTTACCCAGGATTGATCGCCTCGTTGACTCCACATCCGGCCACGCGCTCTTAAGTTTTATGGACGCTTTCTCGGGGTATCATCAAGTTAGCCTATACCAGCCAGACCGGAATAAGGCGGCATTCATTACAGATGCCGAAGTCTATTGTTATAAAGCAATGCCCTTTGGGCTACGAAATGCAGGAGCAACATACCAGAAGTTAGTAGATAAAGTCTTCGCGAACCAAAAGGGAAGAAATGTTGAAGTATATGTGGATGATTCAATCGTGAAGAGCCGTCTAGCCGCGGACCATGTTGAAGATTTAAGGGATACATTCGATACCCTACAACGATACCGAATGAAATTAAATCCCGAGAAGTGCGTATTTGGGGTCAAGTCCGGGAAGTTTTTAGGCTTTATGGTTAGCGAAAGGGGTATAGATGCTAATCCCGATAAGGTCGAGGCCATACTTAGTCTTCCACAGCCAAATTCCATTAAAGACATACAGAAGTTAACTGGTCGGATGGCAGCATTAACAAGGTTTATCAGCAAATCAGCCGATAAAGCCTTACCATTTTTTGTTGTCCTCCGTCAAAACAAGACCTTCGTTTGGGGGCCAGAGTAAGTCAAAGCACTAGAGGCCGTCAACAATCACCTAAGATCTCTGCCAACAATCGCAAGACCAGAAACGGGAGAAGTATTACAACTTTACATTTCGGCTTCCCCAAAGACGGTTGCGGCAATATTGCTAGTAGAGCGAACGAAGACTCAACTGCCTGTATATTTTGTTAGCCATGTGCTAAATGCTGCAGAACGAAGGTATCCCCTAGTGGAAAAAACTGCATTCGCCGTGGTCATGACGGCCAGAAAACTGCGACCGTATTTCGATTCCTATACCATCAAGGTTCTGAGCAATCAGCCGCTAGAGAAGTCACTTCAGAAAATGGACACTTCTGGTCGTTTGCTTAAATGGGCCATTGAGTTATCGGAGTATGTGTTAATTTATAAGCCTAGAATGTCAATCAAAGCTCAGGCCTTATCTGACTTCATTGTTCAGACTTCTTATACTGAAGAGGACGATGAAGTCGGTATCTGGAAGGTGTCTGTTGACGGCTCCTCGGCTTCAACTGGATCGGGAGCAGGTATCATCATGACGTCCCCACAAGGGGACATATTTGAATATGCGTTAAGGTTCAAGTTTAAGGCTTCTAACAATGAGGCCGAATACGAAGCAGCACTGGCAGGAGTTCAACTATGCATAGTTGCAGAAGCCAGGAGGGTGGAGTTATCCACGGATTCACAGCTGGTAGCCAGCCACTTCAGTGGCGACTGTGAGGCCCGTGAACCATCAATGATAGCCTACTTGGCTGAACTAAAAAAATAGCAACAACCCTTGATCACTTTGTAATCAAACTAATACCTCGTGCCGAAAATACACAAGCGGATGCACTGGCGAAACTTGCAAGTTCTGCCTTCAACGACCTAGAACGCACCGTAATGATCGAGGTTCTCAGCCGCAAAAGTATAGACAAAGAGATCCGGAAAGAGGTAAATTGTGTAATAGAAGGCCGTGAGTGGTACGATGATGTTCTGGCTTACAAAGTACAAAACGTACTTCCCACAGATAGAAATAAAGCACGAAAAGTCAAGAAAGATAGAATCTGGTTCGTTATGAATCAAGGCATGTTGTATAAAAGAGGTTTTTCGTTACCGTTACGCAGGTGTATAACGGCATATGAATCTGAGAGACTAATAGAGGAAATACACGAGGGAGATTGCGGAAATCATTCAAGTGGCCGATCAATGTCTTTGGAGGCAATGAAAAGAGGATATTATTGGCCGACTATGAATGCAGATGCAATAGCCTATGCCAAGAAGTGCGATAAGTGTCAGAAGCATGGCCCAGCAATAAATCAACCCCCCAACGACCTGACGCCTATCCTTAACCCTATTCCATTCGCACAATGGGGTATGGACATTATCGACCCATTCACCTCAGCAACGGGGGGGGGGGGGGGGGGGGCGCAAGTTCTTAATATTAGGGATAGATTATTTCACAAAATGGATAGAGGCAGAGCCTGTGGCAAGGATAACGGCGAATGAGGTGAAGAAGTTTATCTGGAAAAACATTTTTACCAGATTTGGTTTGCCTATGGCAATAGTTTTTTATCACGGTTCACAATTCGACTACACTCCAGTTAAAAATTTTCTTGCTATATATAAAGTGAAGTTCGCCTATGCCACGGTTTGTCATCCTCAGTCTAATGGTCAAGCGGAAGCTGCAAACAAGCAAATTCTAAATGCTATAAAAAAGAAAGTTGAAGATGCCAAGGGGCTGTGGGGGAGACATAGTGCCAGAAATATTATGGGCAAATAGAACGACAACAAAGGAAACAACTGGTGAATCAACGTATAACCTTGCTTTCGGCTCCGAAGCGGTTATACCGGCAGAAGTGGGCCTTCCAACATTCCGAGTTCAAAATTTCTGTGAAAACCAAAATGACATGTTGTTACGCCAGCAACTAGATTTCCTACCAGAAATCAGGTTAACGGCTGAAATTAAATCGGCGGCATATAAAGAAAAGATGAGTAAGGCATACAACAAACGAGTCAATTATAGGCCATTAGAAGACGGAGATTTAGTGCTACGAAGGACAGCAGCAACGGGTAAAGGAAATGTTGACGGCAAGCTTACTGCCAACTGGGAAGGACCATATCAGGTGTATGAAACAATAAGGCGAGGTTCTTACTGTCTTATGACCTTGGAAGGGAAGCCGTTAAAGAACGTATGGAATGCGGCGGTTCTTAAAAAAATACTATGTTTAAGGCACTTTTAGTTTAGTTAAAGCCTTATAAGTGGTGATCACTTATTTTAACGGTAATTTCTGTTTGTAGGATGTATGTTTCATGTTTTGAGTTCTTGTAATATGGCATAAATATATATAAAGCGTTATTTTATGGCACAACATGGAACCATCCACTTACTTTCGATATGTAAAGTGTAGACGGCCTAGCTATCCGTTACACCCATTCAAGTAAAGAGATGGTTAGATAACTAACGCACCTACAAGCGAGTTGAATGGATAGTCTGATCCACTTCCATTGCTTGGTCAACAAAGGTTGCAAGTATAATCGCAGAATATAACCGATATCAAACTTTGTGAAAATTTGAAGGCAATTCTACTCTGAGTTTATAAGTACAAATCAATGTACTCATAAAACTGGGGAAGCAAAAGTATAATCACTAGAATGAAAAATATGGCATCAAAGCAAGTTATGAGAAAATAATGGTAAAACTGTTCATGATATGGCAAAAAATATGTCCACACTACCAACCGTTCAAGATGAAAGCAAAAATATCCAAAATAACTAAGAAATGACTTAAGTAGACACATCAAAAGTACGATACAAAAAGAGAAACGTTTGTCAAATACAGAAACTATAGCAAGAACCACATGACGAAATGGATGATAAAAACCGTAAACTTTAATCCTTCGTGGACGACTCCCTCTCTAAACCGTCATCATGAGGAGGAGAAGCAAGAAGGGCGTCATCAAATTCTTCTTCAGGAAGGCTGTGAGGATCAAGGTTTTGTATGGTAGTAAGGACCGGAGGGCTCTCGAAATACGAATCTTCATATCTTGTAGGAGAGAGGTGGCTGTTAGCGCCGTAAGCATCCTCCACCGCCTGCCACCTATCCTCATCCCAGTCCTCGGCCTTACACACACACCGATTAGTAGCAACCCAGCCGTCGGTATACCGGTCAATTAGTTTATCTCTATATAAGTCAGATCTCAGGAACTGATTGACGGCCCAACACTTAACCAAGGGCCTCTCCAAGCGGACAAGCCGAAGTTCATCCTCGGCCTTCTGTCTATCTGCGCTCTAAAATTTGAGCTTTCAGCTGTGTTTGATCCTCGAGCTGCTTTAGTAGATCGTCATGACCGGACACCTTTTCCTCTAGCTCGTTAATTCGACTTTTGTACTTATCAACCTCAGCTCTGTGAGCCAGGCGCTCCTCGTCGGCCTTCTTTAACACGTCCTCTGCCTCGTCAGCCTGCCTTTGGTAATACTTGTACATATGTACAACCCCGACAGCAGAGTTGACCGTCTATCATAAAGAAGCATTATCGTTATTAGCAGGGATATATACCAAAATAACATAATACGTATGTAATAGTAGAAATGGGACACATACCCTGAGAATGTCATTCATCATTTGGCCGCAAGGAGCCACAAACCGACCAGTCGGTCTGTCGGCCGGTGTTGGCAGATCCTTGAGCATTCTCCAGCCGAGACTGCCACCAGATGAAGGATCGTCGGCATAGACAGACTCACCCCTGTTCACAGTGAGGATGGGGCGCCAAGGCTCGCTAGCATTGCCGACAGGGAAGTTCAAAAACTCATCAGATACTTCTGCAGGAATCCTCACATGGGGGACCTCAATAAAGTCATATACAAATGCCGGCACAAAAGCGGCGGGGTCGGCTGACCCAGTCAGACCAATGAAGGATCGGGGAATCTCCCTAGAAACAGAGATCACCTTCTCGGTATCGGTGACAAGGGGCGGGGGAGCAGGAGTGTCGGTAGCATGCACCTCAGATTCGGTACCGATAACATCCTCTTCCAGGTTCACAACAACCCTGGTCTCGGCGGTAGAATCCTTTGACTGCTTTGTCTGTTGATCAGGAGGAGGAGTAGACTTTTGTTTCTTAGCCTGGTCTCGGTCACTAGCAGAGTTCGCCCTTTTTGATCTACCAGCCCCACCACCTCTTCTGAGAGGAAGCAGAATCTGACCTTCAGACGATTTGGGTTTGGAAAGAGCGGTCATATCTTGTTTGCTTCTCTGTTTTCCTTTTTGAGAACGAGTGGCGAATTTGGGAAGGGTATCAAACTTGTCCTTAGGATTTGGGGGACACTGTCGTTTTATGCTGCCGTCAGGATGCAAGCCTAGCTTCTCGTTGTCTAGCTTCTCAGGGCCTGGTAAAGCAGACAAAAGGATAATGTCAGCCTAAATATGAAATCATGTAGGGCAGTGGACTTTGATTGTATACTAACAGACAGCAAGCACAACGAGTAGCTTAGGTAGGACAGCAATCACAAATAGTGACAAACGGAAATAATATATCAAATAATGATAATTAAAGGAATAAAAGGGATAAGTAATCATGATTAAAAATGACTATTTAAATCATACCATATGCATCAGTATGGCAGAGACCGATATGAGAGAGGGGAGCGTTGCCCAAGATATAAATATAGTTGGGCAGCCACTCCCTAAGGACAGCCTTAATCTTTTTACCTTCATTAACATACATGCAATCAAAGAACCGAAAATCCCTTCGTTCAAGAATGCCTAGCTTCCTATCTCTAATGGTATCAAATCTAGTATGAGGAAGATAAAATGCTCTTCGCAAAGTAAAGGTGTCAGGGACCTTAACAAAATAAAATTGTTTTTGCCACATTTTGCAGCTGGTCAATTTCGGCCAGACTGTAAGCTTGCCGTTAACAGTATACAAAGACCACCAGCCTGGAGATTGGCTGTCTTTTTTCAGCCGGTGAAGTTTGCGAATCAAATTCAAAGTCAACGGAAAGTCCATATATATCATGACCCAAACTAATGACATAACATTACGAATGGTTGTCGGTGTCAATTGTGCAATACAAACATTCCAAGCTTTAAATATTTTTTCAATAAAGGGATGAAGTGGAAAACGTAGACCAAACTAAAAATGCTTAGCATAAACAGCAATATGCCCTTCTGGGCAATCAACAACGGTGCTACCAGACTCTGGGAGGGTAAGAGCGTAATCATCAGGAAGGCGGAAAAATCTCTTGCCAATGCTGCAATAGTTCTTCTCAGCAGCTGTTCTTAACCAAGCATCATCAACTTTTACCTGAGTAACCTTGATCTCATCAGAAAGCTGTAACGGTTGCCGATAAACAGCGTCGTCATCTTCTGAATTATAGCCCTCATTAAGGCTTTCCTCGGCAATTACTTGTTCACCGATATTGATGTCCTCGTTAATTTCCTCGTCAGTTTCACTGCTAATATCGGCTTCCTCATCTTCTTCACCTACTACATCTCCTTCCTCCTAACTGCTACCCTCTTCTTCATCCTCTTCTCTGTCAGACTCTATACTCCGTTCGATGGATGCAACATCCTCGGATCGAACATCAGACCCTTGGGTCTCGGCCTCTTCTACCAATTCTTTCCCAGGATGTCTAAGAGAGCTTTCGGCCTGATCAGAACCGATATTTGGGCGCTTGGATCTCGGAATTTCTGAATTTTTAACACTTATTTTCCCAAGATTAGAACCGTACTCGTCAATAAGAATGTCAGATTCACTTTCGTCAAGTATGCTGATGGATTCAACCTCCACAATGTCAACGTCTTCTAATAAAGTACTACCAACAGGCTAAGAAAGCTTCTCAGATTCCTTCTCTGGCGCTGAGGACAAGTGTGTAAACGGGTCAGCCACACTGGCTTTACCCGTAGTATAATTTTTTACAATTTCAGGCATAAACACACAAGACACCAAAACAACCAACAACCCACCATACACGCATACGAAGCACACCAGAAATTCAAAATACTAAATACAGGACAATAGTTTGAGTTTTTTACCTCTGCAAGGCACTAGTCAAGCCGCTGAACTATAGAAAGGGAAAATTGCCACCACTTCAGCAGAATTTAAGGAAGTACCCTGGTTTGCGATTTGGAGACGACGAAGAAACACGATGGAATTTTTTACTTCGATGTTTTGCCTTTTTGAAAACCTAGTTAAAAATATAAACCGTTCATTTTCTCATTTTCTATATATATATATATATATATACTCAGTAAGTAACCTTTTTTTATTTGACATTTATTGCATGATATCTTACGGTGGTAATTACGACACATCATTACACGCCTGTTTATTCTCGCAACACGTGTTCCACTACAACTCTAGAAATTTCCCGCCCATTTCCAACTTGTACTATTATTTAGGAAAAACATATTTTTAATTTTCAAATTTTCAAAATCTTATTTGCATAGAGATAATTAAAGTCCCTTTGCTCCAAGTAAAGTACTATTGGTACTTAGCTCACTTTGGGGGCAAATCGGAGATTTTTTATTCTTAAATCCGCTTATTCAATTGACCAAAGTACTATCGGTGCTTAGCTCACTTTGGGGGCAAATCGGAGATTTTTTATTCTTAAAGAACCAAAACCCAAAAGTGAGAACATCGGTTTTACCGACGTCCTCACTTGGGGGGCTAGTTGTACCGGATAATACCGACAGCAATGTTTATTGGCCGAAATTAAAGTTTCGTACTATTATTTAGTAGAACTTGAACATCGCGGCTCTCCTTTCGGCCACGTGGAGAGCTGCTTCCGGCCACGTAGGCACCTGCTACGTATAAGGTCGGTTTTCCACCTTATGTCGTTAGGTGGCACCAGCTTGGTTCCTTCCCTATATATACCCAAGTTTATTCTCATATTAAGGTACCATCTTTTCCTCTCTCTAAATACTTTCTCTCTCTAAATACTTTTTCTTTACCTTCATTCTTTCTTCCCCAGATTCCTGACTTTAGCATCGGAGTGGTTATTCCCGGATAACCCCCGGGCTAGTTAATCTGTGTTGACTGTGTAGGTACTGAATTGGACGGTAAATCTTTACCAACCCCGAAGACATAACGGTATCGGAATCCATCGAGAACAATATGGTTTAATTATATATATATTATGTACAATACATTATCTAGTCTTTATTTTAGGGACCAAAGATCGCAACTTTTCTTCCTTCACTCTAGTGCGATCTCCTACTCAATTGATGGGGTTGATTTTTCGAACTTAATTTGCTCAGCAATTGTGGTTGGGTGCTTATGTTCAGTAAAGAAGAAGAGAGAGAGTGTGTGAAACTGGGAGGGAAATGAATCATAGAGGGAAAAAAAGGTGGTTGTGGAGTTTATTTCACCTAGGCTTTATTAAGGGGGAAAAATGAAAGTCAATCCTTGACTTACCCCAAAAACAAAGCCACGTCGCCTTTTAACTTGCAAGAAATCGGTCACCCATATTTTTGTACCATTTAAAGCAGATGTACGTGAAAGGTAGTGTTATTTTGAAATAATCAAAATGTGGTGTTTGGAAGACTGCTTGAAGGTCGTGTTATTCCCAACAAATTTTCCTTTTAAATCAAACATTTTTTTTTTAATAGAAACATAGTTGATATTGCATAGAGAGGTAAGAACTAAGAAATTTTTTTTTTCAAATTAATTTTCATGCAAATTAATGTCAAAATCAACTTCAGGACCAATTTCCTTAGTTACATCTTCATAATAATAAAAAAAAAGGAGTATTAATTAAGATCATTTTAACTCGAATGATTAAATGACAATTGCTTAAAATTTGTAAATTCCTCTCAAAAGAAAGAAAGGTTATTAAAAAGCTTAAAAAAAAAGCAAAAAATTCTTTAGAGAAACAGATTTTTGGGATCTATTAGTAAAAACTGGAAAATTCCCTGTTTCTCAAACGAAATTTGTTTTTCATGGGGGTATTTTCGTGAATAAATCAATAACTTTTCATTATTGTAGGTCCCTGTAGGGAATAGTTTCAAGCCTTTAATCCCACTAGCTTGAACCCCACTGTGATCATACACTAAAGTACGGTGGCGTCCAAAAGGGAAGAAGATAGAGCAAAAGAGTCGCCAACAAGTTTTTAAGGAACTTGTAAACCGTTCACGAGGTGAAGGTTACACCCCTTAACGATCCAAGAGATCGTCAACTCCATAAGGTCATGAACCAAATAAGGGTTCGGGGATGATGGTACAAATCCAACCTAAAAGAGATTGAACCTGCCCTAATAATAGGCCTCTACTTTATTCTGCTCGTATTCATGTGCGCTTTCTGATTAACATACAATCAATAGGATTAACCCTAAACCTGTTTAATCTATGTTGGTTGAATATAATGCACATATAAACTATTATTGGCGATCACTTGAAATTATAATCACAGTTAACCCTAAACAAGATTATTAATTATCTTATTAAGCGTGATTGCAAATACCAAATTCCCTTTAAACATGCAATAAAAGGTGATCAAGCAATAAATAATATAAAATATAATACATATCAAGCAACATAATAAATAATCAACATCATAATAATAATCATCATAGATAAAATCAAAACAATAATAATCATAAATAAAATAATCATTATCAAAATAATAATAATAATATTCATAATCGTCATAAATTATAACAATTATAATCATTATCATGTTCATGTTAATATTAAAGCATAATAGTAGCAAGATCCTAGGCATGATACTAACAAGATTAATAACAAACCCTAGCATGTCACTAAGCAATAAAAATCAAATCTTTAACCCTAACATGATACTAACAATCATAAATATTAGGAAGAAAATAAAAGGCATCATAGCAATCATATTTAATATTAAAATTAACCTAGACATGATACTAGGAATCATAATAACAATTTAAACATGATATCTATTTATTAATCAATAAAATCCCTTAAAGTACTTACTTGGATGCCTCGTACCTCTTTCTATTAACAAAATACACGCGTTAGTAACTTCAAGGAAAATAATAATCAAAACAATTAAATTAAATAATTGAAAGAGAGATTTGGGACCAAACCCTCAGAAATTAAAACCTTTCACATCTAGGGCGAAGGCAACTTCGAATATGGCTAGGTGTATCTAGATCTTGTGAATGCGGAATTTTGTATTTGAAAAGCAAGGTTAGTTTAGAAAGAATGAATGTTGATGAAAGTTGATGAAAAGAGGTGAATGAAAAGGATTATTGAAAGGCATGAATGCTAATTGATGAATAATTTGTGAATGAAGAGAGTTGATGAAAACTTAAGAATAAAGAGAATTGGTGAACGTAGATGTAGATGATGGATGATGATGAATGAAAACGGAGTTTTTGATACGATATTTATAGAGAAAATCATCCAAAAAAGATAATTTATCAAAACAGAGTCTGAAGACCGAAAACCAACCTTGGCGTCAGCCCTGGCTCATTGGCGCCAGGACCAGTGGCTAGCGCCAGGCGCCAATGCTGGCGTCTGGCGCCAATCCTGATTCCAGGCGCCAAGGCCTGGGGTTGGACGCCAAATTGGAATTCAACGCGTTTTTGAAAATCTGATAAATTTCCATGTAGTACTGGATATATAATGTACATTTCCTAGGGTTCCATCAATGGATAAGACCAAATACCCAACTCTAGAATATTCTAGATTGTACATGGGATAATAGTCATCCATATTTAGATATTATCATAACACTCCCCCTTGGATGACTATTGTAGGGAATAATTTCAAGCCTTTAAAATCCCACTAGCTTGAACCCCACTGTGATCATACACTAAAGTACGGTGGCGTCCAAAAGGGAAGAAGATAGAGCAAAAGAGTCGCCAACAAGTTTTTAAGGAACTTGTAAACCGTTCACGAGGTGAAGGTTACACCCCTTAACGATCCAAGAGATCGTCAACTCCATAAGGTCATGAACCAAATAAGGGTTCGGGGATGATGGTACAAATCCAACCTAAAAGAGATTGAACCTGCCCTAATAATAGGCCTCTACTTTATTCTGCTCGTATTCATGTGCACTTTCTGACTAACATACAATCAATAGGTTAACCCTAAACCTGTTTAATCTATGTTGGTTGAATATTAATGCACAAATAAACTATTATTGACGATCACTTGAATTATAATCACAATTAACCTAACAAGATTATTAATTATCGTATTAAGCGTGGTTACAAGTACCAATTCCCTTTAACATGCAATAAAGGTGATCAAGCAATAACAATATAAATCAAGCAACATAATAAATAATCAACATCATTAATAATAATAATATCAATCATAATCATAATAATCATAATCATGTTAAAGCATAGCAAGATCCTAGGCATGATACTAACAAGATTAATAACAAACCCTAGCATGTCACTAAATCATAAAAATCAAATCTTTAGCCCTAACATGATACTAACAATCATAAATATTAGGAAGAATATAGGAAGCATCGTACTTTTAATCATGCTTAACATTAAAGTTACCCTAGACATGATACTAGGAATTTATTGTTGTCACCCTAAACATCAAATTAAGGAAAACATCCTAACATGATACTAGGAATCAAAATAACAATCTAAGCATGATTTCTACATCATAATATCAATTAAACCATTAAAGTACTTACTTGGATGCCTCGTACCTCTTTCTAATAACAAAATACACACGTTAGTAACTTCAAGGAAAATAATAATCAAAACAATTAAACTAAATAATTGAAAGAGAGATTTGGGACCAAACCCTCAGAAATTAAAACCTTTCACGTCTAGGGCGAAGGCAACTTCGAATATGGCTAGGTGATTCTAGATCTTGTGAATGCGGAATTTTGTATGAAAAAGCAAGAAAGAATTGAAAAAAGAAAAGAATTCTAAAGAATTAGTATGTAAGAATTGATGAATGAGAGATGAAGATGATGAATGAATGAAGATGAATGAATTGCGAATGAAGACTTGTGAATGAAGAGAGTTGGTGATATTTGATGATAATTGGTGAATGAAAACGGAGTTTTTGATACGATATTTATAGAGAAAATCAGCCAAAAAAGATAATTTAACAAAACAGAGTCTGACGATCGCAAAACAGCATTGGCGCCAACCCTGGCTAGCTGGCGCCAGCACCAGTGGCTAGCGCCAGGCGCCAATGGCTAGCGCCTGGCGCCAAGCCTGGTTCCAGGCGCCAAGGCCTGGGGTTGGACACCAAACTGGATTTCAACGCGTTTTCGAAAATCTGATAAATTTCCCGTACTGGAAGATAAAATAATATAATTTCTTCGAAAATGCTATTTGATCTTGATTAAAACTCTGAAAAGTCCTAATTGAATTAGGAATGAAAAGAACCTTCTAGAATATTCTAGAAGACTAAGACCATTCCTAATTGCATTAGGAATGATAAATCATATTAAGCCCTCCCCTAGATCATTGGGCCGTACATAAAGCTCAAACCAGGCCCAGTTTAGTAAATTTGCCATAACTTCCTCAATATTCATCGGAATTGGGCTTATAATATATCGTTGGAAAGGTCTTTGTAAGCCCCATCCAACTACACCACTATTGGACCTATATCATGGACCAACCAAACTGGATTGGCTGTTTTCTTAAAATAAAGTTTTCAAAATCAGGGAGAAGAGAAAGGAAATAAAACTTCCCGCAACACTAGACCTTTCCACACTTCGTTTCATTCGATTATGATTCGACGTGAAAGGTACTCATCACCGGGTTTGGTTTTGGGGAGACACAAATGGGTGTCTACAGTCCCACATACAATTGAATAAATTGTTGGTTTATTTATGAAAATACCATGTTCTCACTATGAGAAAATGGGACATTCCCATAAAAAATGGTGCAAGGCTCTTTAAAATTCAACAATTAAGGCTACAATTTAGGAGAGATTGAGAGGCTAAATGTGTATTGCCAAACGTGATAAAAGTATAAAACTATATCCACTAAAAAAAAAAAAAGGATGAGTATTGTTAATGAAAATTTCTGGGCTTGGCCCACTTTCTCACCAAAAAGAAAAAATGAAAATTTGAAATTTCTTTATGAAACTTAGGGAGTATATTCATTGCTTACTAAGCTTCCATTTGAATGACTTTCTATCTCCATTATCACTCCCTAAATTTACTGTACTTTGGACTTCATATTATTCCTTTCCAACATTATATCATCCACCTTACCAAACAAAATAAAATCAATCATGAACAAGCTAAGCAAAGCCAATTAATCAGGTTTGGAATAATTGTCAAGTTGGTTAAATCCTTATTCCTTAAACATAACTTCTGGTAAGTGGTAACTAATCATGCTATCGAGTTCGTTTCGATCTTTAGCCAAAGCCACCCTTTACATAAACGAACCAACCAAAAGTCCAAAAAATTAAACCACACTACATTTCTTTGCTAGATTTTGTTGCCTTTTAGTTTTGTTTCATTGATATTTCATTTTTCACCAATAATCAGTCTTATTAGTGTTCTAAATCAAAAAAATGAGCATATACAAGCTAGACGAAACCCCTGATACTTACATTTCAGCTATGGTCGAAGAAGGATCATATGTTTTTAAAATGTATACCATAAAAGGGGAGTCAAGTAACAGTTTTCTCCGCGATATAGATCTAAGAAAAGATAAATTGATCATATATGGAACGGAGATACAAGATTCTGTTCGCGAAAGGTTGCATACCTCTCTTCTATTGAGGTCAAATGCTGGAAAAATATTTGTTGATTGTAATGGTGCATGCTATATTAATGTGACAGGAAAGGGCATTTATCGTCCAATTCAGAATGTTATCTTTGATTGGTCTTCCTTTGGTGTTTTTGTTCCAAACTCGATCAATTATACATTGCGAAAGCAACAACATCAGAAGGATGAAGAATTGACAGCCATGAGTAGCCAACTTGAATTTACTAAGGGTGAAGCTGTCGCGAACAAGGATGGTTGGGAAGTCTCAAAGAAGGAGACGGAAAACCTTACGTGCCAGCTTTCGGATTGTCGAAAGGAGCAACTTGATAAGGAAGCAGAGTTACAAAAGGTGTATAGTCAGCTTTCTGTTAAAGAATTTGAGTTGGAAGCTATGCAGATCAAATTCGAGTTATCCAAAGAGGAGTTGAAACAACTTCAAAGAGATAGGGTTTCTGATTTTAACAAGATGGATTTTAAAAGCATGGAATTGGAACTTCAAAAGGTACAAAACCAACTTTCCTCTGCTAATTCTGAGTTAAATTCTACAAAATATATGTTGGATTTTTCGAAGGAACAACTTCTTAGTAGTGAGAAAGAAAACAAAGATTTGAAAGTAAAGCTTCAAAGTTTGCAAGATCAAGTTTTCGCAACTAATATCGAGTTAGCAACGTCGAGCAAGAACATATTGCAGCTCGAGTCTCAACTATTGACTCCGCGAAAGGAAACTGAGGATGTTGTTACAGAGTTAAAGAAGGTACAAAATGAACTTTCGTTTAGTAATTTAGAGTTACAATCAACTAAGAGTCGATTAGAGTGTTCCCACAAAAAGATAATCGAACTTGAAGAAGAGGTTACAAGGGGTGAAATGGTGCAAGATCAATTATCTTTGATTGTGAATGAGTTGCAATCTATCAAGGTTTTATTGGATTTCACTGCAGAAATGAAAGAAGACCGATGTTCTTATGATGAATGCTTTGTTATTAATAAAGCAATTGAAATTGTTGATGATAAATAATTGTAATTATAAAATACGACATACGTGTTAATCAATGAATGTATATATGTAATATCCCTTCCTTTAAATAAATTACTCCTTACGCAACAGTGGCGGATCCAGGATTTCTAGTTAGGGGTAGCACTACGCATTAGATAACGTATTAAAAAACAGTAAATAACTAGAACTCATACATTAGTCGTTATATAATATAATATACTTCCTCCGTTTTAAAATGCTTGCTCCACTTTTCATTTCCGGCCGTTTTAAAATACTTGTTGTCTTGCTCCATTTCCTTATCTCGAAAGTTTTTACAATATTTATTTCACTTCTCTTAACTAGTGGGATCTAATAAAATGATTTTTTTTTTAATTAACTTTGGATTCTCTCTTTTCTAATTTACTTTCTACTAACCCAACTACCTCTTTATGTTATTACTTTCTGACTTTCTCTAATTTCTCCTAAATCTCCGCGCATAGAGAAATAAAACAAATATATAAAAGCGGATGGAGTACTATTTAGATTATCGCTTTTTAATACTAAATAATTTATGATTATATACGAGCTATAAAAAAATATATGTATGAAAATGAGAAGAATTAATATGAATGGAGAGAGTATGGTAGATTAGAAAGCAATTTCTATATAGTGACTCATATGAATATGGGTAGTTTTCATTTAAAAGGATTTAAAAATAAAAATTTAAACAAATTAAAAAAATAAGCTTCAAGAGGTCTCGAACCGCTGCCCAGTATATGCATTCTACCTATCCATCAAACTTCTACACCAACGAACCATGGCACATTACTATGTACTATCATACAAGGAATACTATATATACTAAATAACTGTTGTTGTATATTGAGCACTTTGCCTTTTTTTTTTTTTTTTTTTTGAGGGGTAGCACGTGCTACCCCTTGCCTCTACGTACGTCCGCCACTGTTACGCAATATGATCATATGACATTACATTGTTTTTGTAGAGGAGTGAGGGGATGGAGGGATGGTTGGTCCCTCCATCTCCCCCCCATGTGATGGGGGTTCGACTCCTCACAGCCCAATTCCTGAGATTTTGTATATAGTATCCCTATATATTGAGATCAATGAAATCGGGTATTAGAGAACAGTATGTTTTCCTAATTGACAACCTACGCAAAGAGTGTAGTTGGGCTCCTTATTACAATCAATCAAATTTCTAACATTTTTGATAATTTGGGAGCTAAATAAACATCACGTAAGGTAAGGGATTTATTTGCAATATTAGAGTGACCATAACCCCTTATTGGAATGCGTTGACCGTTACCCGTTATTAGATATTAGTGGCATTGTTTGTCATATGAGAAGAGGCTCCGGAATCCATGCATGTACAAAGATGGGTCGTAGTACGGGTATTTAACCTTAGTATTTCCTAATATGATTATCATTTTCCATTTATTTATACATTTTTATTTTGTATTTAATTTAATTTATTTACATGTATGTCATTATTTTGACATTTATTGATCATCTACAATCTCAATTACTTTAGTTACACGTCATTCATTAAAACACTAATCTTCCAAATCCACCTCTTTTTCTGCAGTGTCCACCAAACCCTTGATGGGCTGCAACTCATCCATAACCAAAGATGGTTGTTCTTGTACCCTTCCACCACTCGAAACCCGTTTTTCGAATTCCATTATCTTCTTATCGGAAGCCTCCAACCGGCTCTTTGTTAGCTGCAACTCCATTCTCAAGTTTCTGTAATCATCTTTCTTATTCGAACTAGAAACTTGATCCTGAAGCTCCTTTACCTCTTCTTTGGACAACTCGAGCTTAGTTTTCGTTGCGTTTAACTCAATCTCCTTTACACAAAGTTGATTACGTACCATTTGTAACTCCATCTCCGTGTCTTGCTGCAGCTTTCGACAAGCTGATGCCTCACCCTTAGCAGAGCAAAGAAGGGTACTCATTCTGGTTAACTTCTGATCTTTTTCCTGTAGTTGTTTTATTAAGGAATCGTTTACGGAATTTGGGACTATCACTCCAAATTGAGACCAATCAAAGATAACATCATTAATTGGTCTATAACATTTAAAACCAGCACTATTATTACTTTGTATCTCAATTATACAGAATGCTCCATTACAATTTACATAAAGTTTTTTCCCTACAGTCCCCCTCAGAAGAAGGGAGTTGCGCAATTTCTCCCACATCGATTCTTTTATTTCAGTTCCGTGGATGATCAATTTATCTTTCCTCAAATCTACATAATTGTTACTTAGCTCTTCTTTAAAGGAATATATTGTATACATATATGATCCTTGTTCAAGAGCAGAAATATATGTATCAGGGGTTTCGTCTAGCTTGTATGTAGTCATCCTTTTGGATTAACAATGATAAGAAAGAAATGTAGTTTATTTAGCAAAATTTGTTAGTTTTGGGCGATTTATTTGACATCAACTACTAAAGGCTTGAAACAAGATTTGTTAACATATATGTAAGCTTCGATCCTGCTTAGTTACCACTTACTAGAAGTTATGTTATAGGAAGCAAGAATTCGATTCGATTCTTAGCTAATTGGCTTATCGAAAGGATGAAAACATTTGGTATGTTATATGCAATAATGCAATATGCTATATTGTTGGAAAGGAATAATATCGTAACTTGTTTAGGTGATAAATACCTATCAAAAGCTATTCAAATGGAAGCTTAAGTAGCATAGGATATACGAAGTACCATATACAATGGTGTAAGTGTTAGGAAGGAATAATTACTAATCTCTCGTTTGGCATTGTCGTGGTTTCCTGTGTTTTTGGTTTTCTGTTTTTCAAAATCATATGATACTTGTGTTTTCGAAAAAAAAAAAAAAAAAAAAAAAAAAAAAATCATATGATACATGTCATAAAATGAATCAAAAATTATTCGAAATTATTAAAAACATAATAATTTTAAAACGTGAGAATAGAAAAATGGAAACACCTTTTTCTTTGTTTCCTGTTTTTGGTTTTTGTTTTCAAAAAAAAGAAAACTAAAAACAAAAAACAAAAAACAATGCTAATTATTTGTTGTTTTTTGCTTTTTATGCTAACTAGGGGCCGGTTGCAAGTCTTTTTAAATAACTGGAATATACTCATTAACTAGGTTAGGTTCCGTGCCATGCACGGTAATTTTTAATGATTATGCTTTAATTAACACTATATTTCTAAATTTATTCTCCGTAAAATGAATTTGTATATTTGTTTAAATTTCACCAACAAATTAATGTATATCATTTTTTCTTGCTAATCAAATGAATATATTAATAATATGTATATAAGTTGTAAATATATTTCTTTTATATACACTATTATTCATTCTCTCGCAGGCACTATTTTATGTATGTCACAGATTATATTAAGAATTTGATTTTTTAAATTTTACTTAAGTTTATGGTATCAATATATATAATGTGATCTTTTTAAATCTTTATTTTTGTATATGATTTTTTTTTTCTAAATATTGTATTTTAAAAAAAAAATTCTAACAAGACACTAAAAAATGGCACTTGTTATTTTTTATGTGTCTTTTTGTATATAGCTATTGATGACTAGTTTTTATATATAACAAACAAAGTTATATATATATATATATATATATATATATATATATATATATATATATATATATATATATATATATATATATATATATATATATATATATATATATATATATATATATATATATATATATATATATATATATATATATATTAAATTGGGTTTGATACGTGCACCAAGCGCCGGTTGCAAGTCTTTTTAAATACGCACGGTAATTTCAAATACAATAGTCAGTTGAGACGAACACTAGCTACAAGAGGGGGTGAATTGTATGTAAGTTCCTATTGTCCTATTGACTACTTTTACAGGATTAAACATAATATAAAGGAACTTATTAATGCACACAAGATTTTACAATCGAGGAAACCTTTCAGGGCCCAACTAGAAGTAAAACCAACCCTTCAATAGTACCCGATTCTACTCGGTCTAAGTCCCTGACTCAGATTTTCTCGGCACACCTTGAATGCTCACACTCTCATATTCAATCTTAAAGCCTACAATTTGTATGCAATAAGATAATCACTCAACACCAAATTGTTCACGCATAAACTCATCACCAAATTGTGCATGCAAATTATGAATTTCACTCTCTATACAAGAAGTACTCATATGTAAAGAAGAGTTTTTAAAAGATAGAAATTATAAACGGTCGTTTTTCATAATAAGTCTTTTGTAAAGAAAATCTTTTTAGAAAACTTATCAAAGATAATTTTATGAAAAGAATAATATCTTGTAAAACCGGATTCTATAAATAAAATCTTTAACAGATTTAAAACTTATTTATCTTTTATAAACTTTCCATTTATAAAGCTTGTCAAGCTTTGTCATGCTTCTAATAAATCTCATCCATAAACATTCCTAACATATTTACAGTAATCCTAAGATAAAATAAACTTAACAAAAAGACTTATATTCTCTAGCTGGATTATCTCATCATACAGTGTATTGTTTAGGATACTTGGGCTTTACGTAGATTAGGATTAAGTTCTTGTTGTCCTTCACTCTCCAGCTTCTTGCTGGAATTTCGAAGGCCAAGTTCTCATAGAACTTGTTGTCTTCAATGCAAACCAAGTCAAGATGGTTCTCAACTTGCTGTCAAGCTCCTATTAGAGAGCTTCTCTTCATGTTCCTGTTAGGGAACTCATTTAGTTCCATTGAGGAATTCTTTTTCTACTTTCTTTAACATTCCTTGGAGTCTGATCTCCTTGTGTATTCAAACCCTGGTTACTCTTCCACTTCCAAAATCTTATTCACATGTTCTAATTACAACACTTGGAAAAATCGCATTAGTTATATATATATATATATATATATATATATATATATATATATATATATATATATATATATATATATATATATATATATATATAACATTTTTTTGATACCTTATTTAATTGAGAAGCAACACAAAATTTATTACATAATATACATTTAACTCGTTGATAAAGTGATAAATAAAACCAAATTTTTAAAATTTTTTTTTTTTTTTTGCCAAGTATTAGAGGTTTTTTCAAAATTTTCTTTTACAGTTTTTTTTTACGACATATCTAAAAAAAAAAAAAAAAAAAAAAAAAAAAAAAAAAAAAAAAAAAAAAAAAAAGTCTTCAATTAGGGGAAAAAAAATTGAAGATTAGTTTTACTTGGAGGAAGTGGCAATTGTGTACTTACCTAATATGTGTGATTTTTTGTTGCTAAATATTTATAGGAAAATTTTGCACTAACCACATAATTTTTATAGCCTTTATAAAGTTTAAATTTCAACTTTTTTTTGTATAATATAAATGATAAAGTTGTTTTTTAAATGTGAAATGAAACTTATTTAATATTCATTCCAAAAAAATAAAAATGCTCAATTTTCTTTCCATACTTTGGTACTCTTACGTCTCTTAATTACATTCTTATTTCTAAATTTACACGGGAATTAAGGTACTTGGAGTAACCTTAAAACCCATGATTAGAAAGTACAATGGGAATTTCTAGACATTTATTGCTGTATTTGAATAAAACAAAGATAGAATGATGTTTTTTTTTTTTTTTTTTTTTGACAGAAAGATAGAATGATGTTAAATGAAGTACATGTCATCAATCCTTTGAAAAGAAAAGGGATCAATCACATTTGTTTATGAAAAATAAAAGGACAAATCATATTCAGTTATAGTGTTGCACATAGATTTAGAATGTTCAAAAGGGTGAATGAAAATTATGATTTCTGTGCAACCATTAATTGTAAAACAGAAAAATAATTAAAGGAATGACACCTCACAACTATTTAGGGATAATTTGGGGATAATTGGTAAAAATTCATTTACTAAAAAGAGAAAATAGGAATGTAATTTTGAAACACCAAAAAAGAAAAGCATGAATATAATTAAGGGACGGAGGGACTAAATTACGGAGTAATATTTTACAAATCATATCATGACTTGGTAAATACCCTAAATACAATGAATCCTTTGTACCAAGTAATAATCTTTTATAGTAATTGAGTAATTGACATTATTATATAGTAATTGACATTAAAAAAATCATATCATGATTTGTTGAATACTCTAAATACAATGAATGTTGTGTAATAATAATCTTTATAAAGTAATTGACATTAATATATAGTAATTGACAATAAAAGATTTTTTAATAAAATAAAAGTGAATTTGGAGTAAAAAAATAGCATTAGGAAGTGACATGTGTTATTCCCGATACCGGGGTTTAGTATTATGTTATTGATTTATACTTTCATGTGATTAAATAATTTTTTTCGCGATTGAAATTGTTTTGGAAATACATTACAATATATATTAGGCGTTCAGTAACGTGATTTATGTTTGACTTGAATTACAAGTAATACTTTGATGTTTAACCGTTTCATCCTTCATGTGCCATTAATTTATTTATTCGAAATATTTATAATAATTAAAATAAAATAGTAAAAACTCGGACCAGATTATTTTATTAGATTTTGTATTTACACTAATTTATTGTGGACCACTAATATTAGAGAAACTATGATTGTTTTATTAATAAAAAAAAAAAAAAAAAAAAGTCACTATAATAAAAATAAGGTTACTATGTTAAATTAAAAGTCATTTTCGTAATTTATAGGCTATAAGTGGTTAATTTTTTTAATGAAATGTTTTATATACTAGTCAATATGAAAAATAAAGGTCACTATGTTAAAATTAGAATCATAACGTCGTATTCAAGTTTACAATAATATTAAACGTTATACAAGTTTTAATTACTGTGTTAAAAATAAAGGTCACTATGTTCAATATAATATCAGTTGCGTGTGTATAAATCTTGGGTCCACAATAATATTATTGTGTACTAGGTCCATGGAAGTGATTTTGTATGGCTTACTGATACATTTTATTATATTAAGTACAATATAAATCATCTCATCTTTATCTTTGCCATTAAAATTGAATTGAAAACAGTAGAATTTCATTCGTAACCAGAGCAATCCACAATGCAAGCAAGCAAGGAATAACGCACAGTAATTAATAATACTAATGTATAGTATATTAAATTATTTGGTTTGCAATTTTAATATCTTGCAGCTGATTAATTTGGTTTCATACCTATTCACCTAGATTCAAAGCCTTAATCTAACTTCTATTTCTCTCATCTTTATTTTTGTGTCCTAAACCAACAAAATGACCATATACAAATTAGAAGAAAACCTTAGTAAATTTATCTCTACTTTAAATGTCGACGATAAGTTCCTATTTCTCATTGTTACTATCCGTGCGGAATCCGATTTCAGTAGTTTTTGCGTAATCAACCTAAGGGTAGATAAATTATTTATACATGGAACCGAGATAAAAGAACCTTTGTTACAAAAGTTGCAAGACTCTCTTAGGTTAAGGCCAATACCCGGTTATGTTTTCGTTAATGGTAATGGATCATGCTATATTTGTTCGTCACACATGGGTGTATATAGGACGATTGATAATAATATCTTTGATTGGTCTCGATTTGGAGTCATTGTACCAAACTCCGTCAATGATATCTCAAGAAATCAATTACAAGTCAAGGATAAAGAATTGGCGTCGATGAGTAGCCTACTTTCTTGTGCTAAGGATGAGGCATTGGCGAATAAGGATGGTTGGGAAGCCTCCAAGGAAGAGTTGAAGGAGATTCGGAAACAACTTTTGGCTTGTCAAAAGGATGGAGAAGACGTGAAATTGGAGTTAAAATCTACGAAATTTGAGTTAGAAATTTCCAAGGAAAGGGTGATTGAGTTGGAGGAACAACTTGTGTTAACTAAAAAGGAAAGTGATGCTTGGAGAGTTAAGTTTATGAATATGGAGGATCGAGTTTCTTTGATTGAAGATGAGTTAAAATCAACAAAGATTGAGCTAGAATCGTCGAAGAAAAACATGAAAGAGGTTGAGTGTCAACTTTCCTCTACTAAACAAGAAAATCAAGTTATTATCAAAGAATTAGAAAATGATATTTCTACAAGTAAGGTTAAGTTACAATCAGCTAATAGCCAATTGGAGTCATTTCGCGAAAAGAATATAGAGCTTGAAGAACAAGTTTCAAGCTGTCTAAAGGAAAGCAAAGCAAAAGAAGAAAAGCTTATTAAAGTACAAGATCAACTTAATATGACAATGGATGATCAAGTACAGTCCATGAAGATAATGTTTGAGTTTGCTGAGGCGAAGGAGTTGGAGGATCAATGTCTTGGTGATTATGTAAATCAAACAATAGAAATTGTTGATGAATGAATATATGAAGATTGTAAATATTTGATTATGTATGTGCCAACTTTGAACTCCAAAATCCATAATAGTTATTCAAGCAGCCGTTAGTTGATATAATAGATACTAGTAGTATTATTCAATTTGTACCGGTACGCTGGCTGAATTATTCAACGCATGATTTATAATGATACGAATGAAATATATATAATACATTTATGCATGTTTTTTATTACTTTTAGCCATTTTAGGTGTAGTTTTATGCATAACTATATACCCGCTTTATAATTTGACGTACATAGCTTGTAATTCCTAATGTAATAAATTAAATTATACTATTGTTTCTTTGAGGCATGGTTACCTACCCAATGCCATGCGTCAAAACGTATAGCTAGCTTGATCACGGTTGTGTACACCTTATTGGAATCGCATTACATTGAATATAAACAATAAATCAATATTGTATTAATTGTTTCTTTAATTTTAGAGATTGATTTGATGCTTAAAAGTAAGCAGCGTTCTCAGGGTGTTAGATAAGAGAACTAACATAAAAATTATCAAAGAAAAATATATATACATACAATATAACAATACCGAGTTAGTTGTGATTTTGACATACAGTACATTATTCTCAATTTTATACTATTTTAAGCTATAAATTAATTAGTTATTATCTAATATTCGAGACCTGAGACGCTTGTTACCAAGATTCTAGAAATAATTATTTTCATTTGTAATTAAGAAATGCAACTTTGAATTATTATACATGCATATATACGCATAGTAGTTTTATAGTTTAGGCATAGTTGTCTAAAATTAAACGTTAGTTCCACTAGCTTGATATAGGGAGTTTAAAAATCGCACAATCTAGTTTGGCCCTATCTAAAATTTCAACAAATTTTTACTTACAAATATCATGTTTATTTTATTTTTTTTTTTTATATTTTTTTTTACACATATAATATGTTACGTACGTCAATTTATTTTTTTGTTTATATCATTAGCTTTTGATTATTGACCACGTGGTACATAGACTCATTTTATGTTTAATTTTATACGATTATTTCCACAACCATTTGCCTTAGAAAATGTAAAACACTAGTGATTTTCCTAAAGCCGGCTAAACCATATTGTGTAAATATTTAATCTCCTACTTGCTAATATTTTTAAAATTAATTTTCCTCTATAAATTTCACTCAATCTTATGCAAAAATTCCACAGCCTATCTATTTTCATTTGTGTAATTCAACAACAACAACAACAAAAGAAAGAAAAGAAAAGAAAATGAATTTTCTCAAGTCCATTATTGCAACCTTTTCATTTTTCATCATAGCAATGGTAGCCTTGGCTGGATTTTGTCATGCACAAAATTCACCACAAGACTATGTTGATGCCCACAACGCGGCTAGGGCCGAGGTGGGTGTCGAAAACATAGAGTAGGATGACGAATTGGCAGCCTACGCCCAACAATACGCCAACCAACGTATGGATGATTGTGCTCTAGAGCATTCTGAGGGGCCTTATGGAGAGAATATCGTTGCCGGTCCCGGTGATGCTAGTGGCATAGATGCAGTTAAAATGTGGGTTGATGAAAAGGCTAATTATGACTATGATTCCAATACTTGTGCTCCAAATGAGATGTGTGGACATTATACTCAAGTGGTTTGGCGTAATTCCGTTCGTGTTGGATGTGCTAGGGTTCTATGTAACGGTGGTGGGATTTTTATCACCTGTAACTATGATCCTCGAGGCAATTTTAATGGAGAAAAACCCTACTAGCTAGAGTTTTTGGTCTGATCAACCAGCTATCTAGCTTGTTAAACCATATAATACTTCGCTTGTGTTATGCTCACTAGGGCATTCACTAATACTTAATAAATTATGAGAATTCAATAAGCCTGTATACTATATAAAATATCAAATAAAGTAATATACAGGAAATCCCTATTCATGCACCTGTTTAGCTCCATAGGGATATATTTTGCTCTTTTGAATATACTCTATATTTAAATAAGAAGAATAATACTGTTGGATTTGAATTGTTTGGGTTCACCACTAGTAGAAAAAGGCTCATTTGCGTCGCTCATTTATAGTGTATTTGCGTCGCTTCTATGAGCGACGCAACTGCTCGCGACGCAAATGACTTAAAAGTCATTTGCATCGCTCCTAGGCGCGACGCAAATAAGTCATTTGCGTCGCTCCTTTATAAAAGAGCGACGCAAATGACTCTTCAGATAAACTTCTTGTTTGTTATTTGCGTCACTTGTTTATATAGGAGTGACGCAAATGACTGACTAGACAATACAAAATTGCTTTATTTGTGTCACTTGTTTGTTTAATGAGTGACGCAAATGAGGTGAATTTTTTTTTTTAATTATAATAATTGCTTTGTATATGTTTGTAGTACCTGTTTTCCTTGCTAGTGGTATAAAGTTATATGCTAACACTAATATAATTGAAAGGGAGTCATTGCAACTATATTGCCAAAACTTGCGGGAGACAAAACATTTGATACCATAAAGATGTTTGTACTACAATTTCCCAATATGATTTTAACAAAAGAAACATAGTATTCAATAATCATGAAAATGCTTCAAGTATCAAAATTCAAGGGTCTGCAAACAATACTAATTTCCAAGCCCTGTGATAGATCCTAGCTACATCACAATATCTATCCAAAAAAACACCTTAAATTCCGGCAAAAGCCTTCTTTCCACCAGCAGCAGCTCCAGCTAGAATCACCTTCAACACATTGAACCTCACTGTCTTTGAGATAGGCCTGGATAATTATCAGGGAAATATGATCAAGTTAAACACTGAGATCTGTTAGAAATATACACAAATAACACAATATCAACCAAAGTGCTCCAAGAGCAACTGACCTGCATTGACCAATGATTACGTGGTCTCCTTCCTTGACACGGAAACAGGGTGACACATGTGCAGGGATGTTTGACTGCCTCTTCTCGTACCTGCAAGCAACATAACAGCAAACAAAATAATAAGAATATCGAACAATCACATATAACACAACAGCACTTGGGAAAACAAAATAGCTAATACTTGCCTTTGGTACTTCTTGATGTAATGAAGGTAGTTACGGCGAACAATAATGGTTCTCTGCATCTTAGCACTGTGGCAAGTACCAGCTAGAATACGGCCCCTGATTGAAACAGAGCCGGTGAAGGGACATTTCTTGTCAATGTAAGCTCCTAATATCGAACAACAGTACATCAGTTATGCATGAATGACAATTAACAGTACTCAATGGGAAAAAAATAGGTCTTAGGAAGACCAGTAAGCAGAACAAATGTCAAACAACCACAAAATCTGATTACTGATTACAAGAGATCACTATAACACAAGCATATCAAAATGGCTAGTTTGCCCATACTTGACACAACAATGCTCAAGTATCAATCAGTCAACCATGTCATAAAGAACCAAGACTAACAATTCTAATACACAGCTTTAATGGCTAAAGCTAAAATAAAGGCCCCTGTGTTGTGTTCAAGAAAAAAAATCCAACGTGTTTCAACATAAAATTTCCCCAGCAAATAAAACAGATAAGAATCTTAAATCAGCTTTCTCCATCCATTCTAGAAATAACAACAATACATGTTAAAATATCACAATAAAAACCTGATACTAGGATACACTCCAACATTTACAGTTCTTGCAGATGCAACAGTGACACTAAAATTCATTTCAAGGCTTCAAGCCAATTACCACTCATATAAAGTAAAAGTCTGTAGAGCCTTATTGCACAAAGCTTATGGCCATCAATAAAGTGCTTACAGATTACACACCCCCCTTAATACCAACCAACTCTACTTAAGATACAAATTTCATTCCGAAAACTTGAGAACCTCCTCTCAAAATGACCAGCTCACCAGAAAGTTGCTTTCTCCCAAGGGCATCATTAAAGTTCATAAATTTCAGCTGATCGCGATGATGACTGTCTCAATCTATAGATTCTGATCTCTTATGAGTGTTCTGACTAAGATCAAAATAAGTAAGCGTTTTCTAGTCTCTTCATCAGATTCTGTTCTGATATGTTATAACTTAACTTTTGTAACATACTCAATACTTTTTGACATTTTCATTGACATTTTCAACACATTTTCAGAGAACAAAACTACAAACCATTTTCAGAAATTATAAATTGCATTTTAAACTAAATGAATGAGCCATTCCCTCAAACCATATTCTGAGTTCTATAGCAATTATGACTTCAATTTCATGAAATAATGTTTTCGCATTATAGAAACACAAATCAAAAATAAAAAAAAACCCTAGAACAGAACTAATGAATTGGACGAAAAAAAATACAACTTCACTAAATACAAGAAATCTTACCTTAGGTGAAATAAACTCAACAAATTCAACAATGTCGAACTGCTACACTAATCAAACTTTCAATCATTGTTGCTGTAATTTGCTAGAACTTCCCCGGTGTTTTTGGGGTGCGAAATTAATCGATTTTTCCAGTCGAAACTTTCAGTCATTGCTCGAATATGAGGCCAGGATTTTTAATTGAATTTTTTGGGGTTTCTAGGGTTCGAATTCCTATGGTTTTGAGTAGATTTTTTGCTCAAAATGGGGGAATTTTTGTGGGAAATGCTCAATTTTTCTGGGGTTTTTGGGTTCAGATTTCTTAGGGTTTTTGGTCCAAATTTTTGCTCAAAATTGCTCAATTTGCTGCCGATTATAGGTCTTCAACTTGATTGCGATTTTGAATGTTGAATTTGCTGAGGAATCGGTGTTTTTTTGGCCGAATTTGTTGGATTTAAGGGTCGAATTTGTGGGTGTTTTGGCTGTAGAAATTCACTGGAGTTGCAACTTGTTTTTTCTTTTTGTTTAGTGGAAGGTAGGCGTGAAAAACTAAGGTCAAAATTCTGAAATAACCTAAATGCAAAAGATACATTTGCGTCACTTCATTATTAAAATGCGACGCAAATATCAAAAACATAATGTTGTACATTAGTCATTTGCGCTGCGTCGCTCATTTATTAAAAGAGTGACGCAATTTATTCACTCACTCATTTGCGTCACTTGTCAATAAATGAGTGACGCAAATAAGACTATTATATGCGTCGCTTCAATAAATAAGAGCGACGCAAATAATAAAAATCTGCAATACAACAGTTATTTGCGTCGCTTCTTGATAAATATGCGACGCAAATAACTTTTCAGGATGGTAAAATTTAACATTTTCTTCGTTCTTTCTAATGAGTGACGCAAATATGGCGACGCTAATGTACGTTCTTTCTAATGAGTGCACTAATATATATGAAGTATGATGCATGTAAGAATTTTTATGTTTAAGAAGTCATTTACGTGTTATCAGATATTTCTAACTTTCTTTTACATGAATTTACCCTTTTTTTTTTTTTTTTTTAAGTAATGCATAGCTTCTTTTTATTAGCAAGTTTTCTTTGTTTTGATATAAGCCCGTACTAATTAAAAATTTTAAATTACGTATGTACTATTCAAAGATACTACGAAGTACTAGATATGTTATTCTTATTGCCTATTGACATTTAAAAATTATCAAGCTTAATTGCAAGACCATAGCTTGTAAGTTTTATGACTTGTAACCCGTTCTACTAAAACGGAATTTCCAAAAAAAAAAAAAAAAAAAAAAAAAACAAAAAATCAACTTCATCCTTTGCCCATCCATGGCCACTAGCTTAGGATCTTTATATTTATCAAAGCTATTTGCATCACGAGTAGACTACGTCAAATTTGTACCAACTCCAAAATTAATAGCAATTGCAAGTCACGACGTACATGAAACGAAAATCATAATTTTGTTTGTACATTTCAGGCTACTGTAAATTTACATCGCAAGTTCAAAAATAGTACGACTCACATGCCAAATTGTGGGTGTAGGGTAGATTCTCGTCGTCCTTAGAATGAGTAAATATTACGGAGTATATATAGAAATAGAAGAGTGAATTTAACTGTTCTTTTTGAAGGGGTAATTTTTATTTTTTTTATTTTTTTTATTTTTTTTTTTACACAGAAGGGGTAATTAATTCATTGCAAAGACTTTTTCAACACACACCACTAATTTCTAGCCCTTTATTCCCGGCGTACCAAAGTCAAGAGAAGTCAACATGTCTCACTATTTTTTTTGAAACAAGTATGTCTCACTATTTTGATATATTAAGCATCAGCAATTTATTATCATTGTATTATTGTGTCATCCTAAACAATTCACTAACTATTATTATTCCAACAATACTTCTTCTGTAAATTAACAATAATTACCTGTGCTTAAGACTAAACATGGGATATGTTCCTTATAATATTGGGTTTTTTTAAAAAAATTATTGGATAATGTAATAGAATAGGTAGATCTTTTTAATGTATCAAGTCAAATGGATAATTATTGAGTAAAATGGATTGTTATCGGTAATTTTCAAATTATGAAAAAATAAAATAAAATTATAGACGGGCTAGAATTGTAAGGATGGAGTTTTAGAGTGCCAACTTTCCTCTACTAAACAAGAAAATCAAGTTATTATCAAAGAATTAGAAAATGATCTTTCTTCATGTAAGATTAAGTTACAATCAACTAATAGCTAATTGGAGTCGTCATTTCGCGAAAAGTATATAGAACTTGAAGAACAAGTTTCAAGCTGTCTATAGGAAAGCAAAGCAAAAGAAGAAAAGCTTATTAAAGTACAAGATCAACTTAATATGACAATGGATGATCAAGTACAATCCATGAAGATAATGTTTGAGTTCGATGAGGCAAAGGAGTTGGAGGATCAATTATGTATGGTGATTATGTAAATCAAACAATTGAAATTGTTGATGAATGAATTTATATAAGATTGTAACTATATACTTTCTAGCTATATTATGGCTCACTCTAATAAACATTTTACTTTAGTGTTACATTTTAATGAGCACATATAGTTTTTGATTATTAATCTGACTTTGGTATAATAAGTTCTAAGTGAGACGTGAGGTAGTAAGAAATGGTAAGAATTGCTTTTGATAGTGAGTGTAATAAGATCTAAGTCGGATGTGAGTATCCGTCTGACTCTTCATTTATTCACATCATCCAACGTTGTAAGGCTCTCATTGCTAGGCAAGGACTGGTAGGTTATAGTCGATCATTGCTATTAGAAATCTAATCAAGCAATTGATTGGTTAGTAAATTTTGGGCTGAACTCCGATTAGAAGATAATGATTTTTAAGGCGGTCACGAAAGATCTTCAGGCCGCTTAATCGGAGGATTTGAGTGGTGTTGCGAGGTCAAGGTTTGTCCCAATCCCGTACATGTGTTTTTGGGTTTTTGTTTTTTTTTTTATTATTATTTATTTTGTTTTATGTGTTTTCTTTGTAATTGTTTCTCTTTTTGGGGCTTAAACTTTTGGTTGAGATGGTCCTTTAACATGGTATCGGAGCCAGCGTGACACAAAGGTCACAAGTTCGAATTTCATTCACCCCTCCTCTAAAGTGGAATTAATTCGCGCCGGGTATGAGAGGGCCTGTGCTGCATCCACATTTCAAGCCCAAAGGGCCTTTCATGTGAGGGGGAGTGATAGAGTATATAACATATTCCTGGGCCTCAACCATCAACTTAAGCTTTTGGTTAAGTTGGTCCACTAACATGGTATCGGAGCCAGCGTGACACAAAGGTCACGGGTTCGAATCTCATCCGCCCCTCCTTCAAAGTGGAATTAATTCGCACCAGGTATGGGTGCATGTGCCCGTGCTACATCCACATTTCAAGCCCAAAGGGCCTTTCATGTGAGGGGGAGTGATAGAGTATATAACATATTCCTGGGCCTCAACCATCAACTTAAGCTTTTGGTTAAGTTGGTCCTCTAACATTTTTGATTGTTGTAATGTGAAATTCTGATTACAAGCTTATAATATTGTTCCCTTAGCATAACACATAACACGTCAAATTTATTTTTCCTTTAGTTAAACCAGGAATCAATAATCTTAATTGAGAAGATGAAGGTTGTGGCTTTTACGTACCATTTAATTTAATTTTAATAAGGGTTTTAGCTTAGCACTTACCACCCTATTTTGGTTGCATTACAAGACAAGCAAAGAATGGAATAATAGTTTCATCAATTTCCCAAAAAATAAAAGATCTTGTAAACTTATTAGGAGCATATATGTAGATGTTTATTTGTAAAGCTCATTTCCTTGCATTGATCTAACCCAAATTAAAACCAAATTACTTCATCTTTTTGAATCCTTTCTTTTTTTTTTTCTGGTAACATATTGTTCTCTCATTGATACTACCATCTATTTCAAAATGACCACATATAAACTAGAAGAAACTCCTGATGTTTTTGTTTCTCCTTATCTTAAGGAAACGATCCGTTACCAAATGATTACCTTCAACGAGTGGCCAAAATACAAAATCATTCGCGATATATACTTGAACAAAGATCAACTAATTATATATGGTATTGAGATTAAGGAACCTCTATTGCAAAAGTTGTATAATTCTCTACGTTTAAGGGACAATGGAACAATTTTTGTTAATTGTAATGGAGAATGTTACATTTGGGTGACAAGTAAGGGCTTTTTTCGGCCACTTAATAATGTAATATTTGATTGGTCTTCCTTTGGAGTGATAGTACCAAACTCCGTCAATGATCTCTTAAGAAAAGAAGTACAACAGAAGGACAAAGAATTAATGGTGATGTCGACGAACAAGGACAGCTTATTAGAAGCCTCAAAGAAAGAGATAGAGGAGCTTTCGACTTGTTTAAAGGACCGTGAAGTAGAATTACAAAAGGTAAGTAATGAACTTTCATCAAATAAATCTGAGTTAGAATCTTTAAATACCATGTTACAATCTACCAAGATTGAGCTAGAATCTTCGAACAAAAGCATAAAAGAGGTTGAGTGTCAATTGGAGTCTTCCCACAAAAAGATTATTGAACTTGAGGAAAAACTTTCAAGATGTGTCAAGGAAAGTGAAGCAAAGCTTATTGAAGTTCAAGATCAACTTTCTATGACAAAGAAAGATCAGTTGCAGAACTTGCAGTCCATGAAGGTATTGTTCGAGTTCACTGAGGCGGCGAAGGAGGTGGGAGATCAATGCTCAGATGAAAGTTATGTAAATAAAACAGTTGAAATTGTTGATGAATGATATTTTAGATTATATAATAAGGTTATTAAGATTGTAATTATAATGTGGTTGAATTGAGTCACTTATTAGCTTGTTTAATATGGTTAATCCTAGGCTAATGCTCATATTCTCTTAGGTTTTTTTTTTTTTTTTTTTTTTTTTTTTTTTTTTTTATAAAACATGTTATTTGAATTGTAAAACTAAGTTCAGTTCAAAAAAAAAAAAAGTTAAGTAAAAATCTTTAACTTTTAAGAAGAAATATAATTCATAATCATTAAAATAATTTTAGTTCAATAAAAAATAATGCCGATTCAGCAAAAATAATTTCAATTCAGTAAAACTTGGGTTGAGTAAACAAGGCATAACTATTACTAATATACCATATGAGTTTGAATCAAGTTAGGTCTTGTTCACTTCACCTTATAAAAAAATAATAATCAATAAAAATAATTTTGATTTAGTAAAAATAAGTCTAATAATTTCAATTCTTTAAAATTGATTTCGTTTCTATCCTATATGTACATGGATTCAGCATTTATTTCTTTTGAAAAAAAAAATCATGTGTATTATTAATCCTTACTAATCAAATATGAATGAAATATGTATAAACTTGGGGTTTTCATTATAATTTCTTCCGAGATTTATACGGGACTAACAGTAGTTGCATATTCGTACATGGAAGATCGAAATGAAAACATGAGAGTTAACTTAGCCTTTTGACGATTTGTGAGTACGATTGTACTCGTCACAACAATAATAATTCGAAGGTAATTTGTTGAGTTTGTTGCTGCTGAATGTGCGTGTTAATTAATAATCCCCCTTGGCATATAATATCAATAATATGGTCAAAATGATGAACTTAAGAAACATGTATTTGAATTAGTGTTGCTTGAAAATTTAGCATTGATCATAATAATGATCAATCGGCTGCACTGTGCTAATTTCATTAGGAGATTGGTCAGTACGTTTTGGACCCAGTGGCGATCTTAGCAATCTTTTCAAGTGGATTTAAATAAATTAATAGATACTAAATTCTTATTTAACTTAAATATATTTATCATACTATTTTATACACATATTGTACATATATTGCACATACTCCCTCCATTTTTAAATACTTGCTTCATTCCTTTATTTGGAAAGCTTACACTTGCTCCATTGCAAATGTGTAGTACGTGCACATATATTAATATTGCACACATGAGATGTGCACGTATAACATCCGCACATTAATTGACTCATCGAATCAAGTTTGGGTACCTTATATATGTCGATCGAACTTGGAGATTGTTTCTCCAAGAAAAGTAATTTAATTGCTTTCTTTCTTATTATAAATAACTAATGTAGCAAACTTTTACAAGAATGAGTTAATAAGTTTGGTCATTTGACCCAATTATTTTAAAAATGGTTCTGCATGTACTAGGATTATGAATCTGATGACGATGACAATCCTTTCTTTACTTGTAATTCGTCCTGCCTTCCGAATAAACATTTTACAATTGTGGCCATGAAGGTGATCAAGTCAAAAAGTGGTGAGAGAACAAGGGAAAGCAAAACGGTTTATAATACTGTTGAATGACTTTCAACCAGGGAAAACCAAAGAGAGAAAAATTTGGAACGGGAAAGACAGTAATTGAACACTTTAAGGGGTAAAAGGGACGACACATTATTCAAAAGGAGATTTAATTTTCTCCAATTTGGCATTAAGAGTTATAGATAAACGATATTACAAAACTATGTTTCCTAATCTTCAATTGAGAAGTCACACATTACTTTCATCACAATAATTTTAGCATTATTCAATCAAATCGCTTCTTCTATAAGTTGAAAATCCACATTGATTCTCTAAACTGCAATCCTAACCTTTTCAAAAGATAATAACGACCATGATATTTTCCTTTTCTTTCCTCGCACTTTTATTCATGAAAAAGCAGCGCCTCCCCCTTCATCCTTCTCCTCCACTTAACATTGGATTTGCAATACTAGTCTTGCAATGGCCTAAGAGCCAATGCACAAGGCTAATACTTGCACAAAGATGTCCACCTCTACTGAGTTTACAATCCATGGAGTTTGGCTCATGACTGCCACTGGTATACAATCGAGCTTTTGCGAATCTAGCATTTCCTTTAATTGGGTTCAAATTATCAAAACTAAATTTTTAATCAAATATAAATAAATTTTTGGATATAAATTATTAATAAAAATATTTATAAATACACTATAATTAAGGAATTACATCAAAAAATGACTCAGTAAGAAACAAAAATGTATTTGTTATAATTCATTAATAAGATTTTAAAATTTAAATAAAATAAATAATATTTAAATTATTCACTGATGTAAATATTAATGTGAAATTATTTGGAAATTAAATTAACCTATTACATTAAAATACTTGTATACTATATATATTGCACATAGATTACACATATAATCATGTGTATTAATAGGGAACTCAAAATTTGCGTACTATATATGTTTCCTATATTAAGTAATTTAAAGTTAAATAATTCAGTATTTTTTAATTTTTTTTAATATTTAAAATAATAAATTTTTTTAAAAACACAAGTAGGCTTAATTAAAAACAACAAAGAGAGTAAATTAACAAAATTGAATAAAACTTTACTACGTGTATAAGTGGTAGAAAGGTAAAAAGATACGAGAGTGAGGCTAGCTTTTGGCATCCCCTTAAGCCCGTACGGGTTACCTGAATTGATCTAAACTCAAGAAAAAACTTATGTAACTGTAGGCACCCATTTGTGTCTCCCCAAAACTAAACCCAGTGATGAGTACCTTTCACGTCGAATCATAATCGAATAAAGTGAAAGTGTGGAAAGTTTAGTGTTGCGGAAAGTTTTAATTTCTTTTCTCTTCTCCCTGTTTTTGAAAACCTATTTTAAGAAAACAGCCAATCCAGTTTGTTTGGTCCATGATATGGGTCCAATAGTAGTGTAGTTGGATGAGGCTTGAAAAGAGTTTTCCAACGATATATTATAAGCCCAATTTCGATGAATATTGAGGAAGTTATGGCCAAATTACTGAACTGGGCCCGGGTTGAGCCTTATATGTGGCCCAATGATCTAGAGGAGGGCCTAATATGGATTTATCATTCCTAATGCAATGAGGAATGGTTTTATTTTTCTAGATTCTTCTAAAAGGTTCTTTTCATTCCTAATTCAATTAGCATTGATAAATTGACTTTTGTTGACTTTTTAAAGTTTTAATTAGAATCAAAGAACATTTTTGAGGAAAATACGATTTTATACTCTTATACGGCAATTTCTATCTAATTTTAGAAAACGCGTGAAAAAAGGGATTAGCGCCTGGCGCTAATGTTGGCGTCTGGTGCCAATGGCCGGCGTTGGCGCTAATCAAATTTTATCTGCGTCAGAACTCTGTTTTGATTTTTTTATCTTTTTGGTTGATTTTCTTTATAAATAGCGTTCTAAAACTTCGTTTTCAATTATTAACAATCACCAATATTCACCAACTCTCATCAAGATTTTCTTAATTACTCTCTCTCTCTCTCTCTCTCTCTTTTCTAAACTAGCCTTCTCTCAAATATAAAAATTCCGCATTCATTACATTTAGATACACCTAGCCATATTCGAAGTTGCCTTCGCCCTAGACGTGAAAGGTTTAATTTCTGAGGGTTTGGTCCCAAATCTCTCTTTCAATTATTTGATTTAATTGTTTTAATTATTATTTTCCTTGAAGTTACTAACGTGTGTATTTTGTTATTAGAAAGAGGTACGAGGCATCCAAGTAAGTACTTTAATGGTTTTTATCGATATTATTATGTAGAAATCATGCTTAGATTGTTATTATGATTCCTAGTATCATGTCTAGGGTAACTTTAATATTAAGTATGATTAAAAGATTATAAATTTCAGATTATATTTATGTTATAAATTTCATATTTTATGAATTATAAACCTGGGGTTTCAATTTATTGAAAATCATGATTTTAGGGTTTTTATGAACAATTGATTTAGGGCTTTTATTGTAATGACGTTTTGAAATTTTTGGTGATAATAACTACTGATTAGTTTAACTTAATTCCAGATTATTTTAAACACGTAGATTCGTGTTTTAATTTTTTGATTTTCGTTCGTTAATATTAATCCCGATCATATTCTGATCTCATTCGATTTTGATGAAAAAGTAGTGTTTTCATGTGGAAACAACGTTTTAAGAAAGACTCATTTTAACGAAGTTTTTTTATAATTAAAATATTCAATGTGTGGTTCCTACAGGCGTTGGTACCTTGCATCGTACATCCGTTTCGCGAAAAGAACATATTACACACATGTAAAGAACATACTGTTGTAATGAAAAGAACATACTATTAAAAAGTAATGAACACATATCTAAAGTAAAAAAGAACATATTTATATTAAAAAAGAGTGAAAAGAACATATGTTCATGTTCTTTAATTGTCAGTGTAATGTACTTTTATTTGTGATATAATGTTAATTACTTATTGTGAAATGTTCTTTGATTTTTTTTAAAAAAAATTATGGTGAATATGCATAAATCATGTTCATTACATAATATTTTCATGTTCTTTATAAATATTAGGGATGTTCTTTAGATGTATAAAAAAAAAAAAATTGGATGTTCTTTACAAAACAGTTATATGTTCTTTACAAAACAACTTTATGTTCTTTAAAAAACTGCTACATGTTCTTTTCGCGTTTTTTGCCTGTACCTTGCTAGGTACAGGCGACTGTACCTTAAAATTTTCAAAAATATTATCCTTGAGTTTGATTGATAAAATTAATTATGTTTAAAGTTAATTAAGCATAATTAAGTATATGTTTTTTATTGAAGTTTTAAGTGCTAGAAATAGTTTCTAAGTACTACTTTTGATGTTTTATTAAAAAGGGAGATTATTAGGGGTTTTTAAATAATTTAAAGATTTTTATTAAACTTTAAACTTGCTGTAATTTCATGTATAAGAGTGTATTTTAAGGTTTTTATGAAAAAATTTAAAGAACTATATATAAGCCTTTAATTTTAACTAAAGGGAGGGTTTTAAAGTGTTGTTTGATTTGGATTTTGAAGGTTTTAAAGTAAGTTAGTATTGCTGTAAATTTGATTGATTGGGTATTGATTAAGATGTTATTATTTGTCTTAGGAGAGGAGTTTATTGAAGGTGATTTCTAGTTAGTAAAGTGGCATACCAATTCGTTTGCTCAAGGTACGTACGAGTTACGAAACCTTTCTTTTAGGTGCATGTTTAAGGACGGATCGAGAACTTAGTATCATGTATAGGATTGACTGGGTTAAATTGTTTGGTTATACATTGCGAATTTCAAATGATGTGCACTATTTTATAATGCAAGTATTATTTGTGCTCTAATTATGCAAGGTGCGTTTAGAGGCAAAGGTATGTGATTGGTAAAAAGATTAATTTATTACTCATTCATGATTATGCAAACAGGATGAGTAAATGAAGGATTTAAGTCTTATAAGACGAGGTTAAGGTTTTGGGGTGCCTTATGCACTCAAGGTGTTTATACACCGAGGTAGTAAAGGAGTAAATAATAAGTGTTGTTTGTCACTAATAAATCAAGAATTGAAATTGGAAACTTGTCTTGTTTGATTAAATTGTGTTTAGAATGTTTGTATTGTTATGTATATGAGTCATCACCAATTCTGGAGTAATGACAATCAGGGGTTGGGGTACATGGGGTATTAGCCGTGTACTTTTCTCGAGGCCGTCTGATCTACGAGTCTCTTATTTCAAATATTTTTCAAAACTAGGAGTTAGGTGAGATCTCATACTAACTACAGTCACGGAGTCGCGCCCGTGGTCATTGGATGTTTATTGATGTTTCCTAAAGGAGGCATGGGGTTTTTCTTTTATTGATGTTCCAAATGGAGCATGGGTTGGACAACCTTGTCTATTGCGTAATCCAATGAATAAAAATAATGATTTACCTATTATTAATTAATGGAGTCTTAGTAATATAAATAGTTGAGTCGTGTGTTGAGTCTATAATTTAATGATGCATGATGATTGATTATTAGTAGCATGTTATGGATTTCTTAATTTATTTTGCAGCTTGTATGTACTCAGCTTTGCTGATTGCGTGCTTTGTGTGTCTTTCTTTGGTCATGGCCTTCGCCTTTCAATGACTCTGTGACGATCCAATTTTTACACTTGTAATATTGGGGAGCAGATTAACCACAGATTCTTACATACGCAGCATTCGCATCAGGGTTGTGGGATTTTGAGTGGAGAGTTAGTTATTGTTCGCAGTTTGTTTTCTTTTGCAAGCACTAGTGGAAAAATTCCTATTTGTAACACCCTATTTGTAACGGGCATAAGTATGCCAGTTACTATAAACCTATCCGTAACGGGCAAAATAATTAGCCGTTACATTAAAACAGCGCGGAGATTTAGAGGATATGTATTCGTAACGGGCAAAAAGGTGTCCGTTACAAATAATATGTTATTCGTAACGGGCAGCGTTTTGCCCGTTACGATAATTATATTATTCGTAACAGGCAAAACTTGCCCGATACAATACAATATGCGAAATTACGGAGTAGATGTTAAAAAACCCTAGCCGTCTAACTTCACTTTTCTTATTTTCCTCTCCTCCTCTCTCTCTCCTCAATTGACTCTTTCTCTCTCTTCTCATATGATTTAGCTTTCTCTCTCTTCTCATTCTTACAATGGAAAGTTGGAAACTGAGCTGTTTTGGGTCGAAACATGCTATAATGTCGTCTAGGAAGGGAATGTTGCCCCTCAAACTTCCAAGGTATTCTATATTTTTGGTGTTTTGATATTAAGTTTTTTAATTTTTGGTGTTTTTTTCGCTAGATCTGGAGCAAAATATTGTTTTTTTTTCTTTCTTAATTCCCCCAAATCGATTTCTTAATTAAGGTTCCCTCATTTTTGTTGAATTGCTTTTTCGTAAGCCCCAATTGGCAGATTTTCATCGGGGGAAAAACCTTAATTTTTTTTATTAGAATTCTTTTTTTTTTTTTTTTTTATTTTGAATTTGATTTTTCCAATTGTTTTTATTTTTTTTATGAACCCTAAACCCTAATTTCAGTATAGTTAAATCGATTTTAAAGTTGAATAGAGATGAAGCTATCAAAGAGGATGAAGAGAAAAGTGTAGCCTTCAAAGCAGCAAAGTACGTAGCAGTATTTCTGGAAATACGAAAAGAATCAGTGTTGAGGGTGAGGAAGAAAAAATTACTAGATCTGGGTTTTGTTCTATGAATTATATTTGTGATTGTTGAATTTTTAAGATCATAGATTATAAAATAATGGTACAATTTGATCTTTATAAGTGTTGGCCTTATTGATTTCAGCTTGTTTGTGACAGGTATTTCTCGTGATTCTTTGTTCAAAATGTGTGCCGCTAGTGCCAAGAACAACTGAAGAAGGTTCGGAGGTAGAAGCATAAGTAAGTTTAATTTTTCTACTTTTTCTCGATATTTTTTTTTATCAATTTATATTTCTGGGTCTTATATGAACTTGCAAATATTCAAGTTTCTGGGCTTAATTATATTTTTGTGCTACAGTTGAATCTTTTAGATAGTTTGGATTGGTTGATTGAATATGTTATTGTGAGATTTATGTTGATGAAATGAGAATTAAGTAGTATGCTGGATTACTTTGAGTTAGGTAGTAGTTAAAACTTGTTTTTATTGAAATTAAAGCTGATGGGTGAGATATACTGTCATTTTGGGGTATGTATTTGTCGTGCTGAAGCACTTGTATTATTGAAATACAATCAAATCTGACTTTGCGATTTGATGAATTTTGTAGGTGTGTGCTGATGGTGGTGTGCTGTTGGGTTGCAGGTTTTTATTGGTTTATTTTATGCTTGATTTTTGCCTTTTATCTCCAGCATTCTTGTTCTTATTGGATCAATAATTTGACCTCTTCAATGTTGTTCAGGTTATAAGCACATGGGGTGTTCAAAACAAAATTGACTTCCTTTCACTATCATATACTCGTCATGCAGAACATGTTCGCCAAGTATTAGGTGGTGCAATATGGTTATCTTTTGAGTAATCTCCTCCTATGCATTCCTATATTTAATTGTATCTTTTTGTTTTTGTTTACGCACGTGAGCTGCTGCAAGTTTAGGTGATCTTAGATATTTGCAAAGATTGAAAATGTTGAGGTATGAGCCATCACGCTTCATTCCACAATAATGAGCTTCTAAAATCCTCTTTATCCATTCCCCAGCATTATTCATTCCCCAACTATTGATAGGATTTGTTTCGAGGTAAACTGAATATCTGGGGCTTTGTCACCATGCAGAATCCTTTTCAATATTGTCTTCATGCCTATTTATTCCCTTTTTGTTTATTTAGTTATTTATTTATGAATCTTACTTTACAATGTAGGCTGAAAAGGTATTCAATCAAGATCAGTACTTCAAGAAAGCTGTCAAGTATGTGGGAGAGCCAATGTATTACGCTTGTAGGTGCATGTTTCCTTGAAGGTAAAGGTATCTGTGATCATCTGTTTCACTTGTATTACGCTTATCATTGCTTCTTTTTTTATCTTTTGTTTTGATTTGATGAATTTGTTCAGTTTGATTTGAAATTGGATCTGGTCTATGATTTCTTTATATATGTTTTTGGATTGATTTCTATTTTGTTCTTCAATTTTTGATGTTTTCGGTTTAGATCGACGCTAGAATCCTGGTTCTGTTGTGTTTAGTTGCAAAATATTTGCTATTTTTTTGTTATTAAATCGTCATAAATGTTAGGTTATTAGATGTTTGTAGTTGTACTTTGTTGTTGTGATTTGCTGCTGTTTTTAATGGAACTTTTTTTATAGTACTGTTTTTTTGCGATTTTTTAAGCTTATTTTGCCTCAAATTGCTTACATCTATGCATCTGAATATCTACGAATTTTACGTTAGATTTTGGTTGATCTTATGCTTTAGATTCATTTTCAATGATTACAATAAGCCTATTAAATGTTTTTTTAAAATTTTGTATGCGAAGATTCTTGCAGTTTGTTGATTTTGTTTTGTTTGCATTAGAGATTCGTATTTCAGATGCTAAAAACAGAATTCTGGTGTTGTATTATGGAATCTTGAATTATGTAAGGTTTGAAGTTGTTATGTGTTGATTTGGGATGATTTGAGGCCTCATTATTGCCACTTACACACATGTCCAGTGTTATTTGAATTTTCCTTATTATGCTAGCAGATTAACCACCGAGTCTTTTTAGTAACTCAGTGGCCCTTTCTTTAGGTTTTTGTTTTTGTGGGAGCAACAGGTGCCTATTCGTTATTCATGTTATTAGTAACTCAGTGTAACCCATTATGTATGGTTGTGAATATATGAATGAGTGTGGAGGAAAAAAGAAGCATTTTGCTATTTTTTGGCTTTTTGGATTTTGAAATTGAAAAGTACAGGCTTAATCTTGTGCCATCTTATAAAAATAGATGGGCCATGACGTTGAGACGAGGAGGTGGGGATTAGTAGCTAGGTGAACCAAGGGTATTTTTTTCTCATTATAGTGATTAGTGCTCATTTAATCATCAAATGAGTAAACCGGGTGTATATATATATAAGAGTTTAAAGGGACTGATTATTGATAATGCGGCTTGAATCACTGTCTGATTCTCATCCATGTCATGAAGTCTACATGCATGCTTTATATGGTCATTTCAAGCAATTTTAATTGATAGAATGATCTTTCCCATCACATTGTTTGGATTAGTTGGATATTGATCCTATTTAGAAGAAGATTGTTGTTTTTTATTTTTCACTATTATCTTACTGCAGTCCAACAAGAGAACAACTTTCATCTTGCAAGGAGGTATCATTATCTCTACAATCTTATTTTGGGATAAATGATGTTAAACTTGTGAGGGACATTAGGGTTGAATCTCAGCATGATCTCTAAGGAATGGCAACTCCATGATGGACCTTTCAAATTCACCTCTACGGCTCTACATGTTTACCTATTAAACATGAGATGGATGCTTTACTTTTGGGCATTGAGAATCTACCAGATGTTCAGAGTATTATTCATATAGTAGCTTTTGACTCATGTTAGGGAGTTGTTGTAAATTCAATTTGGACATTTGTTAAAGTTTGTATCTTTGATTTTATAATTAATTAAATTTTACATTTATAATTATTGAATATTGATAATAGTAATTAAAATTTGGCATCATAGAAGATTATCTGGTTAGTAGTGTAGCAGGTATCACCTGCTGCATTTTTTTTAATTTGGGTTCAATAGTATTTGTAACGGACAGTTTGACTGGCCGTTACAAATAACCCCGTTATTCGTAACGGGCAGTCAAACTGTCCGTTACAAATAACGGGTAATTCGTAACGGCCAGTTTGACTGCCCGTTACGAATAACCTGTTATTTGTAACGGGCGCTGCCCGTTACGAATAAGATAGCCTATCCGTAACGGCAGCATACGTAACGCCCGCTGCCCGTTACGGATAGGCTATTTTTGCCCGTTACGGATAGCTATTTTTCCACTAGTGAAGTTTGAATTTATTTAAACTCAGTTTTATTTTTATACTATTTCTTCTAGTTTGGATTTTGAATAAGGACCTTAATGGTTCCAGCTTGTATCATTTAATTTGGTTTTTGTTATTGGTTTTGAAACTTATTTATAACTGAGTTAGTTTTTCCGCTGCTATTTTCTGATAAAACCTTAACGTTTGAACACGTGGCGGTAGCACGCCAGTAATTCTCTTGGATTTTCTTCAGGGTATTTACTGGTTTTAAAAGAGAATTATTGGGGTGTTACAAAGTGGTATCTGGGAGCTTAGGTTCGATTTAATTACCAAGAATCCTCCCCAGTGGAGTCGCCAAATTGTAGGCGTCGCTCGAAGTGCGCCTACGTTAAAAGCATGTGTGAATATGCTTGGCACTCATAGGAAGTGGGAATTGACATTACGATTAGGGACAACGATTAGGGACAAATAAAGTAGGGAGCCGCCAACAAGTTTTTTTAGGAACTTGTAAACCGTTCAGGGATCATAAAAGGCAACCACGAATAAGGGACAACGAAGGCAACAACGATTGACCCGTGAAGGTTACACCCCATTCATAATCCATGAGATTACTAACTCCATATGGTTCGGAACCATGCAAGGAGGATCGGGGATGATGGTACGAAGTGAGTCGTGGAGTCACATTCGCCCGTGTTGGCCTCTACTCGATTCTTAAATTGAAAAGCATTCATGTGATCTCAAAGGCATACAAACAAAATATTCAATTCGCTCCAAACTATTATTTAGCTAAATTGGTTGAATATTAATGCAACATATAATTCTAAAATATTTGTGATCACTTGAATTAAACAACAAGATTAAAAAGGAACCTAAACCGGTTGTCCAAATTATCTTATTAGGCGTGGTTTTCAATTACATATTCCCTTTAAACATGCAATATGGTGATCAATAAAAAATATAATAGAATAAACATTAATATTGGAAGCAATTTAACAATAATAGTGTTATCCAAATCAAATAATAATAATAACAACCCTAATCATGATACTAGCAATATTAAAAATAAAATAAGAGTAATTCAATTAATTGATTACTCACATTCTGCGCGTTCCTATAAATTGCTACATCATGAATAAACTGTTAGTAACTTCAATAAAAATATAAATCAAATGAAAATTAAATTAAAGTAGAGTTGATTTGGTCCAAACCCTCAGTCAATTATACCTTTCACGCCTTGGTTTAAGTATATAACTTTGGGTATAGTATGGACTCCTTGGAGTGCTTAAGGGAAGAATGGTGTAATTAGGAATATAGGTTTAAGGCTTAGAATATCGGAGAGAGAGAAGAGAATGATTTTTGGTGTAAAAGAGAGAAAGAGATAAGGATTTGATGATCAAGCTTGTTGATGTTTGAAAAAAGGGGAGATATGACCTCTATTTATAGAGAAAAAAGAAGGGTCGAAAAATTAAGATAAGATCGAGTTCGAAACGGATTAAAACTCTTGCGATAGACAGCAGTTTTTGCGGTTTTTGTTTTTATCATATCTTTTTATCCAGAAATTGGAATAAGATGAATAAGATATGGTTGGAAAGCTCTTGAATTCTAATTTCTAACCCAATTAGAATCAGATTAAAATATTTTGTAGAATAAAAAGATATGGACGAAATAGTAAGACGGTGTCAGTTTTGGATAGAGTTTTTTATTTAATTCATATCTTTTTTGTTATAGCTCGAAATTGACATTATAATATATCATTGGAAAGATAATTTCAAATGCTATCCAACCATATAAAATTTGGATAAAAACTATGATGCACGAAAATAATATCTGTCTATCTTTGAACGTCCTTCAATTCAGATATAAATAGGATTTAAAAAAAAAAGGAGTTTTATTCAATTTCAAACTATTTAATCTTATCTTTTCAAAAAGGATAATTAAGATCTTTTAGAAACTTATAGAAGCTTCCAATTAATCTTAATTGGTTTAGGAATGGGATTAAATAATTTGGACCCTCCACATGATCATTGGGTCGTAGGTAAGGTGGGCTTAGGTTCGGTTTGGGCTCGGTTTAATATTTTGGCCATAACTTATTCGTTATAACTCGGATTTGGGCTTATAATATATCGTTGGAAAGCTCTTTTAAATCCCCATCCAAATATTTTATCATTGGACCCAGATTATGGACCAAAATAAACTGGATCAAACGTTTTTATAAAAAGGACACGAAAAGAATGATTTTAAAGGACACGAAATGAATTATTTTGGGTTTAAAGGCACGAAAAGAGGAAAATAAGTTATGGTTTGGGAAAATGGGATAGGATTGGGTTGTTTTATGAAATGGAAATATGGATTTAAGCACTCCAAAGATTAAATACTCAACCTGACCAATAATGACGGTGAAAGGTTGTTCATCATCGGGTTTGGTTTTGGGGAGACATTTTTAGGTTTCTACACCAATTAATGGGTAATTAAAAATCATTTCAAGAAACCTAATTATAACTTAAATACAAAAATTCCAGCTTTATTAAATCATTTAAAATTTCTGTAATTGTGTTTTTAAAACACTTTTTTCAATAATTTAAATCATCCATAAACCATTTCCATCAATATACATAAACTTAGAAACCTAGGGTTTATAATTTGGGGCTTTTTAATTCAAAAACATAATCTGAAAATCATATACATAATACTTATGATCAAACATGATAAAAATCATCACACAACCCAAAATTAACAATTAAACAAGGCTAGATTAAATTAAAACAAAAGAGAAGTTTTTTTTTGTTCGAACACCGCACAGCACCACCGCGGCAAGGATGCTACCGCACGCCTTCCAGTTAGTGTTGTTGCTGCCGGAATTCGCTAGTGGCTGCAGTAGTGGTCGGCTGGTGGTGGTTGCGATGGTGGATGACCACCGTGCATGTGTGTGTGTGAATGGAGAAGGGGAGGGGGGAAATTAATGGGAGAGAAAATAAGAAGAAAGAAAGAGTTACCTTTGGGTATTCTCTACCTTGAGCAAGGTTTAATTTGCCTATGTGATGGGTATTTATACTCTCCCTCAAAAACCCTCCTGTACTTAAATTCCCTTCTTACCCTTAATGATCCCCCTTTTACTCAAACTAGTATTTTGGCTTTCCTTACATATCATTGACTTTAAATTGCTTTTTTATAAAATAATATGCCCCAAAGTTTTTAAATTATAAGATAAAGCATTCCCTAAATTATTACATAAATAAATTGGACCTTTAATTAAAAATAAAATCTTTAAATAATAAAACATTATGAATAATTAATTTTAAATTATTTAAATATTTTATGAAATACTTATTCAAATTAAAATACGTATAAAAGTACGGGGTATTACAACTCTCTCTATTAAATTCCCAATTGACCGCCGGTGATCTTTCCTTTCAACTTTCTCCTTCCTCTCACCTCACCATCCTCAAAACATACGAACGTTCAAACAAATTTGTGAATCTTTAGGCGATCAGGACCCTTATATACACAATTAAATAAGTGAAAAGTAGGATTAATCAGGTGGGGTTTAGGGTTTGGAGGGCTCGTTTGGCAATGGTTGAGAGAGGGGTGGTCGTCGTACCGAGGAAAGGGAGGGGTGGAAGTGTCGAAAGTGAGGGAAAAGGAGGGGGATGTGGTCTTTGGCTGGGGGAGCTAGGGATTGGATGGGCGTCGGCCAAGGGAAGGGAGTTGGGATATCGATGATTGGGTTGCTAGCAGTGGTTAGCTAGTGGTGGAAGAAGGTGAATTTTTAAAACAATTAATTTTTTTTCTAAAATAAATTAAATTACTTGTTAAAAAATAAAATAAATTAATCATAGTTAATGAATTTTGTTAAAATAGCTATTATCTTTGGTAACTAATAAAGCTGGTTATTGGGTAGGGTAGCACAATGATAATAGGGTAAGGGCAAAGTTTAAAGGCCTTTTAATGGATAGAGCCTTTAATGGAATGAGCCCTTATTAGGTAGGGTCAATATAGGTAGGGGTAAAGGTTCGGTTTTCGATTTGGATTACACACCAAACTGAATCCTATCCGATAAAATTCGGTTTCCAAATTTTCAATCCAAATCCAAACCGAATAACAATTTAATCCAATCCGAACCAAACCGAATTTAAGAGGTAGAAACCGAATCCAATCCACAAACCGAAAAAATTCTGGGCTACTTTTATATATTTACGATTTTAATTTGTTAAGGAATTTTTGATTTTAACACCAGAAAATAGACTCAAAATGGTTTTTAACACCCCCATCAAAAAAATTATTTTAACACCAAAACATTTTTAAGAAAATTAATTTTACCATAATTTAAAAGATTCCGTCCAAGAATCCATTAAGTGGGGTCCATAATTCCACGTGTTGTTATACTATTAGTTCAAAAAAAACAGAAAAAAATTGAAAAAACCTACAACCACCCAAACACAACCACCGCTAACACAACATCCTCACCCCACACGCAAGGCTTCAACCCACCAGAACCGTAGCCCACACCCTCCTTAGCCTAAACCATCATAACCAATCTCCTCCCCAGTCCCGACCACCGATGTAACACCTTAGAAATTCCTTTCTTTTAAAATATCTGTTTTTCCCTATGTAGACACCCAAATGTGTCTCCCCAAAAACCAAGCCCGGTGATGAATATTTTTCAAGTCGCTTAATTATCGAATGAGGTGAAAGTGTGAAGATCGAGTCTTATGATGTGGACGTTTTAATAAAATCTCTTTTTTTCGAAAATCTTCTCTACTACTTATGAAAATAGCTCGTCCAATTTAGCTTGGTCCATGACAAGGGTCCAATAATAGTGTAGTTGGGTCGAGCTCGTAAAGAGTTTTCCGATGATATATGATAAGCCCAATTCCGATGAATGATGAGGAAGTTATGGTCAAGATACTAAATTGGGTTTGAAATGGTTTTATGGCCCTATGATCTAGTGAATAGCCCATTAATTATTATTCCTAAAATTATTAGGATTAATTCTAATCTTCTAGAATATTCTAGAAGGTTATTTTGAGTTCTAATAACATTAGGATTGATGATTATTCTTTTTAGAAAAATAATAACTTTGATTCAAAATAAAACAACTGTTTTATTATGATAAAATATGATTTAAAATTAATTAAAACGAAATTTAATTGCTTAATTTTATTAAGAAGAGGATTCCGTACAAAAGCGCGTTTTATCTTTTAATTAGCGCCAAACGACAAAGCATGTCACCATGCGTGATGCTTGTCGTTTCGCGCTAGGCTCTGTCGCTTGTGACAGGGGTCAGTTTTATTCGGATTCAAATTTTGATTCTTTTCTATCGATTCAAGACTATTTACTTATAAATAGGGGTCGTATTTCCCCGTTTTTATTCATTCACAATCATCAACAATCTTCCTTAATTCTCTAAAAGCAATAGCTTGTTCTTCTCCCTCTTTCTAAACCTCCCCCTTTCACAAAATTCCGCATTCACAAGTTTTAGACACACCTGGCCAATAAGTTCGAAGTTCTCTTCACCCTAAACATGAAAATTTGATAATTTTTGAGGGTTTGGTCCCAAATCACTATTTCAATTATTTGATTTAATTGTTTGATTTAATATTTTCCTTGAAGTTACTAACGCGTGTATTTTGTTATTAGAAAGAGATACGAAGCATCGAAGTAAGTAATTACTTTAATTATTCTTTTGATATAGAAAGCATGCTTATATTATATTAATTCCTAGTATCATGTTAGGATGTTATTTATTGTTTTCTAGTATCATGTTTAGGTTGCTTCCTATTTCTTCTATCATGTTAGTATCATATTAGGGATAAAGCTTTGATCTTTATTATTTAGTGACATGTTAGGATTTGTTATTAATCTTGTTAGTATCATGCCTAGGATCTTGCTAATATTATTATGCTTTAATTTGATGAGAATATTATATTATGACGATGATTGTTGTTATATTGTTGCTTGATATTATCATTGTTATTGCTTGATCACGCCCTCTATTGCCGGATGAAATAGGCCAAAGAGACCTGTCCAAATAAGTCAAAGAGACTGCCTTAGAGGCGGTCTCTTTGGCAAAGAGACTGCTTTATTAGAGGCGGTCTCTAGAATGAAAAAGTGAGACTGCCTGTTGAAGAAAAGCGGTCTCTAGAATAGGAAAAGTGGGACTGCCTTTTGAAGAAAAGCGGTCTTCTTTTGAGAAAAATGAGACCGCCTATTGAAGTTAGGTAATCTCTTTTTTGAGAAAAGAGAGACCGCTTATAGAACTTAACAGGTCTCTTGGTGTCATTTAAAAATAAAAAAATAGCTAATTTAATTTAATATTTCAATTTTAAATTATAATTGCATTTAATGTTTTATATAGTACAAATATATGGTACATACAACAAATTACACAACCCAATGTACAAAGTATAAAAAAATCTTTAAATCCTAATACGCATCAGCTTCAAATATTCTATCATGTTGGACAGTGTCTTAGCTTCGAATATGAACTCATCCATATGCTTCATATGCTCATAAGCTGCAATTAACATAAAAGAATTAGGTGAAAAACTCAAAGATCTAACCCAAAAAATTGTAAATAACAACTACCTTCACGTCAAAAAATCTCAAATCCAGAAATTCAAAAACATAAAAATTTAATCACCTTAGAAAAACTAATCATTCCAATTGATGAACTGATAAATATCATTAGTGCCAAATAACATACAAAAAATTAAAGAAAAAGCATATAACTAAACATAATTCTCTTTTGAGAAAAAAATACAACCAGTTTGCTGAAATCAAACCTCTCTAATTAATAAGATAAATGAAATAAATTGTACTGTGAAAGAATTTTACAGAAAATCAAAAATCCAAAATCAACTTATTCAGAAAACTAATTATACAGAAAGAAAGGATGAAGAAGGGAGATAGAGAAAAACCTTTAAACCCAAAGAGAGAGTACCGAGTAGACGCAACCGGAGAATATTCCCAATCAAACAAACGGATCCAATATAATAAACAATTTAAATATCAGATATTATAGAGAAATTAAAACTTCGGATCAAACACTTTCCAGATTAAATTCTTACTACTTAACATTCAAATCATTATCAAATTGAATCCTCTAGTTCACTCGAATAGGTAAAAGTGTCAAAACTTCAAGCATTCAAAATTTGATCAAATTCAATCATCCTATAATTTCTGTTTAATCGATTCAAATATATATGCAACAATAATAATAACCTTAATCAATACGAAACAAAAATTCACCCAAAAAAAATATTGATATATTTCGATTAATCAAGATCAAATGTTATAGAGCGAGAAATACCAGGATTTCCGGCAGTGGAACTGTTGGAACCATTAACGACGGTGAAGTTTCCGGTGAGAGCACTAGGAAGAGGAAGAGAGTGATCGATGCACTCCTCTGAAGTTCACTGTAAACATTCGAGAATCTTCCGGCGACCAGAGTAGATTTTCCAGCGGAGGTTTCCAGTGAGAACACTAGGAAGAGGAAGAGAGTGATTGCATGACTTGCATCAAAATAGACAGAGAAAATTAGGGGAAGGATTGGAAGGATGGAGGCTGCTAGAAGCAACTCAAGCAAGCTAGGGTTTTAATGAATAGGGAGAGTATAAAGGAGCAGGTTGGTAAAGATGTAAAGGCCAAAAGGGGATTAAAAGGAAAATGATAAATTTTTTTCTTAAGAAAAGCTAGAGACCGCCTAACTTAAATGGGTGGTCTAAGGTATTAGGTGCAGAGACCGCCTAACTTAAATAGGTGGTTTGAGGTGTTAGTCTAGAGACCGTTTTTTTAAGAACACGGGTCTCTCCATATTTAAATTACTAATAAAAAAATCAAGAAAGACCGGTTATCTTTGATAAAGGGTCTTTATTAAATTTCAATTTTCTAAAATAGTATAAGAGAGACCCGTTATTTGTAATATTGGGTCTCTTGAAACAGAGAGACCGGTTATTTAATCAAACGGTCTCTTATCTTTGGTCTCTTTGGCCATTTTTGTAGTAGTGAATTGTATTTAATTGTAATCACGCCTAATAAGATAATTAATAATCTTGTTTAGGCTAATTTGATTATAATTCAAGTGATCACCAATAATAGTTTTGTTTGTGCATTAATATTCAACCAACATAGATTAAACCGGTTTAGGATTAATATAATGATTGTATGCTAGTCAGAAAGCGCACATGAATATGAGAAGTATAAAGTAGAGGCCTGTTTTTAGGGCAGGTTCAATTTCTTTTAGGTTAGATTTGTACTTTCATTCCCGAATATTCGGTCTTGGTTCCGGACCACTATGGAGTTAGCGATCTTATGGATCGTGAAGGGGTGTAGGGAATATTTCAAGCATCCCACACTTGAGCCCCACTGTGATCATACACTTAAGGATGGTGGTGTCTAAAGGGAAGGAAGCTAGAGTAAAAGAGTCGCCAACAAGTTTTAGGAACTTGTAAACCGTTCACAAAGTGAAGGTTACACCCGTTAACGATCCAAGAGATCGTTAGCTCCAATAGGTCTGGAACCATGACTGGAAGTTCGGGGATAAAGGTACAAATCCAACCTAAAAGAGATTGAACTTGCCCTAATAATAGGCCTCTACTTTATTCTTCTCGTATTCATGTGTGCTTTCTGACTAACATGCAATCAATAGATTAACCCTAAACCTGTTTAATCTATGTTGGTTGAATATTAATGCACAAACAAATCTATTATTGGCGATCACTTGAATTATAATCATATTAGTCTAAACAAGATTATTAATTATCTTAATAAGCGTGATTACAAGTACAAATTCCCTTTAAACATGCAAAAGGCGTGATCAAGCAATAACAATAATAATATACATCAAGAAACATAATAATAATCATCTTAATCATAATAATATTCTCAAAGCATAATAATATTAGCAAGATCCTAGGCATGATACTAACAAGATTAATAACAAACCCTAGCATATCACTAAACAATAAAAATCAAAGCTTTTGCCCTAACGTGCTACTAACATGATATTAGGAAAGAAGTAGGAAGCATCATAATATCAGAAATATTAGTTAATACTAAACATGATACTAGGAAGCAATAAAACATCCTAACATGATACTAGGAATTAATATAATAATCTAAGCATGATTCATATATCAAAAGATCAATAAAGAAATTAAACTACTTACTTTGATGCCTCGTACCTCTTTCTAATAACAAAATACACACGTTAGTAACTTCTAGGAAAATAATAAATCAAACAATTAAATTAAATAAAATAGAGATTTGGGACCAAACCCTGAGAAATATTAAACCTTTCACGTCTAAGGCGAAGGCAACTTCGAATTTGACTATGTGTGTCTAGAACTAATGTATGAGGAATTTTATGAGAGGGAAGGTTTAGAAAAAGAATCGAGAGAAAGAATAAGCTTCTAGATTTTAGAGAGAGAAAGAGAGAGATGATGGCTGTGAACGATGAAAAACGGGTAGATACGACCCCTATTTATAGAAAAAATAGCTCGGAATCAAATCAAGTCATATTCGCAATAAAATACCTCCTGCTGCCAATGACAGGAGTTAGCGCCAGACAACAAGAGCAGCGCCAGCGCCAGGCGACAACTTTGTCATCTCGCACTAAGTCAAAATTAAAACGCGCATTGTACACAAAATCATCTTCTTAATACTATTAAACAACTAATTCCGCGTTACGCAGATTAAAATCATATATGTAACAAGTCACATATTTATTCAAAATAAAACATCTTTAAAATATAATTACCAATCCTAATTTCATTAGAATTAAAAAAAAAAAACCTTCTAGATATTTCTAGAAGATTAAAATCAATCCTAATAACTTTAGGAATAATAATTAACTATCATAGTTCCCGTGCGATGCACGGTTTACAATCAACATATTAATTTATAATTTAACTTAATGATTAATAACGGAATCACTAAAATTAACAAATTAAACATTCATCGCTGTATATACACACAAATAAAGACTCACAATAATGATCAATGGATAAATTAGGAAATGACAATGTAAATACTGCATATACAAACAAACATTCATCATTGTAGTAATATTTTACGATCCCTTAAAAAAAAATTTTTTTTAAGTTATTCTCATTTCTAATTTATTTTTAATTTTTCCGAATTGTGGGTTTCAATCCAGTGAAAAAGGCAAACTAATAATAAACATCATGATAAAATATTTTTTTTCCTATGAATAAAGACTTTATGTAGGTTTTACTTACAACAAAAAATTTAAGTTTGAAACTAACTCTATTTTTTTTTATTATTTGCAACTAATAAGAAATTTTTGATATCCCATAAATAATGCACCCTTGTTACAACTTGCAAGCAAAAGAAACAGGGGTAATATTAAAAACCAAATATGTTGAACATTAGTATGATTCATATAAATTTTATAATATGTTCACTCAAATACCTAGTCAACCCTAGTACATACTACTCATCATGTTTTTTTCAATTAAATTTCTATTTTTAATCCCCGCATAATACCCGTTTTGCATTATCTCGAAAATGACAATGAACATACACACAAATATAGACTCACATAATGACCAAGGGATTAAGAAATGACAATGCAAATAATATTTTACATTCCCGTCAAATATAAAATAAAATTTTACGTTATTCTCATTTCTAATTTACTTTTAATTTTTCCTAATTGTAGGTTTTAGGGCCTGTTCTGATTGACTGAACTCAGCTGAACTGAACTGAACTAAACTAAACTGAACTGAGCTGAGCTGAACTGAACTGAACTGAACTTATTAATTAGTGATTTTTAATTACGGATTAGTGATCTTTGATTATTTATTGATTATCTATTACTATACATATGTGTATATACAAATGTACATATTAAAATATTTACGAAAAATATACTATATAATTATAAAAATTATAGTATAATATATTAAAAACTTGAAACCGCTAAACATTTTAAACACATAAACATTTAAGTTATGTAGTACTCTGATTTTCTCAATGAGATTAATATTAGAAATGTGTATCAAAAAAATAGAACCATTTGAACAATGAATTGTATCAATATTATTATTATTATTATTATTATTATTATTATTATTATTATTATTATTATTATTATTATTATTATTAATTATTGATGATGATGATGATTATTATTATTATTATTATTATTATTATTATTTATTGATTATTATTATTATTATTATTATTATTATTATTATTATTATTATTATTATTATTATTATTATTATTATTATTATTATTATTCTTATTATTATTATTATTATTATTATTATTATTATTATTATTGTTGTTGTTGTTGTTGTTTTTGTTGTTGTTGTTGTTGTTGTTGTTGTTGTTGTTGTTGTTGTTGTTGTTGTTGTTGTTGTTGTTGTTGTTGTTGTTGTTGTTGTAATAAGAGCTTAAAAGAATAAAATTGGCTTTATATCATTAGCAATATCATTAGACATAAATTAATAGTTGAACTGAACTGAATTGAGCTGAACTGAACTGAACTGAATTTCAACGGAAGAGAACAGACTCTTAGTCTAGTAAAAGAGTCAAATAAATTAATTATAAACATCATAATAAAACATTTTTTCCTATTATATAGGTTTTACTGTACACAAAAATTTAAGTTTGACTTTTAAAAACTAATACTAATTCCCTTTTTTATTAGTTGCAACTAAAAAATATTTTTATATCCCATATATTATACCTCTTTGTTGCAAGTAATAAGAAGCAAGGATAGTATTTTTTAAAAAAAAAAATGTTGAACATTAATTAGTATGTTCATATAAATTTTAGAATTGGTTCAGTCAAGTACAACCCTAGTACATTGTTCTCATCATGTCTATTTATTCAAAAAAAAAAAAAAATTATTTTTTTACTCCGGATAATGCCTATTATGCATTAGCCTAGAAGTAACCCTAAAATAAACTAAAAATACGAAGATAATGAAATAGAGTAATTATCAATTAAAAGGTAAAAGTGAAAAAGGTAAAATATTGTTGAACGTGAATAAGTGTAGTTTAATTAAGAAAAATATTACATATAGTGGCAAAGTTGATGACAAATATTATTATTCCAAAATTTATTATATATACTATGAAAAAAGATACTCTGTATTATAGTTATAATAAAATTATAAATATATAAGTTGCCATAAATGAACTTAATTCCAAATAGTTTAGATAGTTTAGATTCTATCAAATTTATTAACAAAAATTCTGAATCAAAATGATTTATATAATAAATTTTAACCAAAATTATTGTTCTAAGGTTTATTTATTTTATTTTAATTTTTACCATTATAAGACAAGCAAATCATAGAGTGACATGTGTCAGCCTCACATTGATTTGCTTGTCTTTTAGCATAATATATTGATAGGCCCTCCTCTAGATCATTGGGCCACATGTAAAATCATTTTGGGCCAAATTTAATTTAATCCATAATTCCTCATTATTCTTCGGAATTGGGCTTATAATAAATCATTGGAAAGCTCTTTTCGAGCTCAATCCAACTACACTATTATTGAACCCTTATCATGAACCAAACTAAATTGGACTGGCTATTTTCATAAATAGAGTGAAAGAAGAAATATTTTTGAAAACAGAAAGAGAGATATTTTAATAAAAACATCCACATCACTAGACTTTTCACACTTTCACTTTGTTCGATAATCAAATGACAAGAAAGGTATTCATCACCGGGTTTGATTTTGGGGAGACACATTTGGGTGTCTCAATAAGCGTATTTAAACACACTAACATGCTTTTACCTATCAACACACAACTTTCCTTGTTGCACCTGTTTTCAAGCACACAACATACAACAAAACTTCTCAACTAAGTAACTAAATAAATTATTTAGTTTTGATTACGCATCGAACGGGTCTCCCCCTGACCTTCCCCAATAAAGGGGTACTAACACGGGAGCTTACCGTGCCAGTATAAAAGAACCACTCGTAAGTGGCGGAATTCCTGCACATAATAATAAAAGGAAAATACAGCGTCCTGTACTCCCAGTAGAAGTTATGGTTAAATATAAAACCCCATAACTCCCCCCATATGTTCATACTGAAGGTTTATACGTTCCAAGAGTTTTGGTGTGTAATCTCTTTCACTTTACGTTATTTACATTTTATTAAACTTGGTGATGACTCTCAAATCATAATAACACCAAACATAATAATTATTCAAACAATTAAACACTCCAATTTAATCTATACTTAGTATTTAAAAACTCAAACCACAATAATTCATATGTCACATGTCCTCAAAACTCACTCATATGCAAATGTTACTTCCCTTACCTTTTCAATATTAAAAAAATTAAATTAAAAATATTACACAATGTTAAAGTCTTTGTGCATTCCGTAACTTGCACATTTAAGTAAAAAAATGTAGTGTTTAATTTCTACCATGATAGAATAAAGTTGAATTAACTATTACATAAACATATGAAGTATAATAAAAATAGTCTTTTTATCTCTTAAACTTAAATATAGCTTAAACTAATATGTCATTTCATATTCTACAATATTCATGTATATATAATTAACTAAATTAATTATTCTTTCACAATTCCACTATCACCTGTTTTTTTTTTTTTAAAAAAAATAAAATAAAATAAAATTTTCACAAGCATTTACCTCAAAAGTCATGTAACAATAACTTCGTAGTTTCAACTATTGAAAAGCATACATTTATATAAAAATAACCTATATTATAACCAGTGCATTGAACGGGCCAAAATGCTAGTTCTTGAATAATTAGTGACCACATAATATCTAATGTTGAACCCCTTTTTAAATCTACCTCGGTGTCAAAGACACCTTAAACGGTTAATGCGCCAAAATCCTATCCCTCTGGGTTAAAAACACCTTAAGTGCACTAAGGCACCAACACACAATTTATTCCTCGTGTACATAGACATTTACATAGCTTCTTTCCCATGTTTTTAGCATCAATTAAAAATTATATGAACCATAATAAAATTCTCTTTTAATCTTCCAATCAAAATTAAAGGTTTAATTTAATCAGACATGCTTTCTATCATGCCATAAATAAAAGTGTGGTTCATATTCACATGCCAAACTATTATTTTTCAATCGTTAATCCATCAAAAATAAATCAGGCTTCATAATTCAATCACCAATATCAACCCAATCACAATTTCCACACATACTCTAGCATGATACTACTTGTAATTAATTAATCACATTTAGAATGCTACTACATCATCAAAAATATGCTAAGTACACGAACGTACCTTGAATACGATCTTAATATCGCCACGGCTAATAGAAATCACTCACTTCAAAGTCTCCTACAATTTAAAGTAATAATACAGCATTAAAATCCTTTCTACACAAAATTTCCTGCAATATATACTCTTATTAAGCCACTCATAATTTAATTAAAATAATCTAAAATTTTATTTAAAACCTCCTACTTTAATCCCAATTAATGGGTAATTAAAATTCCTTAAAGAAACTTAATTTTTAGGAAATTTTGCATTAAACCACCTTTTATAACCCTTTAATTGCAGGAAACCACCTTATAAAAAAAATTTCGCAAAAACACACCTTAATCGTAAAATTTTTTGCAATCACACACCTTTTCCCGGAAAATACCCATTGACCTTGTATTCCGGGGTTGACTCGACCACGTGTCTCACACGTGACACCCTAAAACCACTAACCCTCCCTTTTCCGGCGGCCAACCAAATTCCCCACCCCACTGCCGGCGAAGGCGACCACCTCCCTACCCTAGCGCCGGCGTTCTTGCTCCCTTCCCTTTCCCCCAACCCACGAATTCTCTCTCCTCCTCTTCCACCTAACCACCATCACTTCCTTCACTCTCACCACCCGAACCCAAGATCCACCACCACCACTACCCACTTTCCTAAAGCGTCGCCCACAAATTCTCTCTCCTCCTCTTCCTCCTAAAGCGTCGTCGTTCGATTTATTGCCCAGACCCAAACTCCGTTGTTCGTCAACCGCCATGGATGTTGCACTTCACGAAGGTACGAGAATTGGGTTTTGGGCTTGAGGGTTGGGTTTAAGGATGGGAATTGGGAAAAGGAGGGGATGAGGTCGTCGGCGACGAAGGAGGGAGGTGGTCGCCGGCCACTGGAAGTGGGTGGCTGGGGAAAAGGGAGGGTTAGCGATTTTAGGGCGTCTCATGGTCGAGTCAACCCCTGAAAACCAAGTCAATGGGTATTTTCCGGGAAAAGGTGTGTGATTGCAAAAAATTTTACGATTAAGGTGTGTTTTTGCGAAATTTTTTTTATAAGGTGGTTTCTTGCAATTAAAGTGTTATAAAAGGTGGTTTAATGTAAAATTTCCTAATTTTTAATATACTACCAAAAATTCCAGCATTATATATCAATGAAAACTTGTTGTATTTATGTTTTAAACACTTAAAGTAAAGGCTTAAGTCACCCTAAATCATAATCCTTCAAAAATTCATAATTTATGAATCTAGGGTTTCAAAATTACAGCTTTTTAATTAGGATTAAAATCTGAAAATTAAATTACATACTACTTATAATCCAAAATCATAATCATAATATTAATCACAAAACTCATATTTATCAATTAGATCTAAGGTTTAAACAAAAATTAAAAGAATGATTTTTTTTCGAAGGGAAGGAGGCTGGACAGCAGGCCGGCCACCACTGCCAGCTGTTGGTGGTCGCCGCTGCTGCTGGTGGCCGGCGGTCCAGCGGTGGTGGTGGTGGCCGGCGGTGGTGATCCGAAACAAGGGGAAGGGGAAAGCTTAATTTGCCGAAGTGTTGAATATTTATACCCCGTTCTCAAGAAATCCTTCTCATCTAAACTTCCCCTTTTAATCTTTCCTAATCCATTTCCTAATAAAACTTTACTAAAATAAAACTTTCCTAAATTAAACCCCAACTTTAATAAAATAAATAATTAAATAAACTTTCCTTTTATAAATTATTGCCAAACTTATTTAAAATAAATAATTAAATTATCATAAATAATTCATTTCAATTTATTTAAATACCCCACAAAATATTTATTTTTAAATAAAAAAACGTATAAAAATACGGGGTATTACAGAACCCATCTCCCCTTCTATTCCCGCTTCCGTAAACTGTCCACATCAAAACCCTAAATTCTAAAAACGACCACGATTCCAGCCACTAATGGCCGAAATCGGCCGGTTTTGGGGATGAGTGGCCTAACCAGATTATTTTGGCCATTAGTGGCCGAAATCGTGGTCGTTTTTAAGGAAAAGGGGCCTACGATCTGGTGGTGTCGCGACGGTTTTAGATGCGGGAAACGGAGGGGTTTGGGTTCCGGTGGGCTGGGTTAGGCTAGGAGAGGTTCCGCTGGCAACCATAGTGTGGGGACCGCCGACTACGCTAAGGGCGGAAAACAAGGAGGCGGTGGTGGCGCAGGGGTAGCACGTAGTTTTAGATTTTTTTTATTTAATTTTTCTTTTTTTTTCCTTTTATTTTGTTAACTAACCACAAAGCAACACATGGCAGTGTTCACTTCACTTAACAAATTCATGGACGAAATCTGTTAAGTGGTGGTAAAATCAAATTTTCGAAAAATTTTATTGTGTTAATTTTTTATTTATTTATTTTTTTTTTGTATGAAGAAGGTGTTAAAAACCATTTTCAGATCTAGTGACCATTTTCAGATCTAGTGACCCTCAACATTACCCAGAAATTTAAAATACCTAATCAACAAAATAAAAATAATTAAATTGTAAATTAAGCATAAAATAATTAAAATTTGCAATTTTTAATCATTTCACCCACAGTTTATGTTCATATGCTTCTTGACAAAGTCCTTGACAAAGGTCGACACAAGGCAATCGATGGCCATAGCGGTGGTCGTGGGTTTCTTCGTAAAGGTTGCAGTCAAAGAAAAATATGTGAAATGAATATAATTAATTACTGAAGGGCCATAAAACTAGTAAGGAGAGGAGAGGAGGAGGAATTGAGAATGAGAAAGGCGGCGAAAACAAGGGCAGAGAAAGAAAATAAGTAAGGGAAAGAGGTAGAGTAGTGAGGATCTAAGAGAATAAGAGGAGAGATAAAAACTATTAGGGTTTTTAGGTTTTATACAAAGGTAGAGGAAAGGCAGAGGAAAGGCTGATGACTAAGGGCTTAGGTAAGTACGAGGGCTAATGCTCTTTTGGGCCAAAATTTCAGTTTCTTATTCGGTTTTCAGTTTTTTAAAACCCAAAACCGAAATCCAAATTTTTAAATTTTTTCAATCCGATCCAAAATGAATTACTTAGGCCCTGTTATTTAGAGCTGCTCTACTCTACTTTGCTGAAATCTGCTCTACTCTGCTTCAATCTGCTCTACTCTGCCCTGCTCTGCTTAAAAATAATACTTAATATTAAATTAATGTAATAATAATAATTGTTTATTTAATAATAATAAATAAATAATTAATATTTATTAATAATAATAAATAATTAATATAATAATAATAAATAATAATATTTAATAATTTTAATAATAATTAATATTGAATAATAATAATAATTATTATAATAATAATAAAAATAACTATGTGTAATAATAATAATAATAATAATAATAATAATAATAATAATAATAATAATAATAATAATAATAATAATAATAATAATAATAATAATAATAATAATAATAATAATAATAGCTTTATGTGCTCAATAAAATTTTCCAGTTTCGCGCAGCATTATTTCAATCCTAGTTGTGAAAGATATTCCTCAAATTTCTTACGTGTAAAAATCCTATGTTTTTAACTCATTACGGATGAACTTTCCAATGAGATCTTTTTTATGCATATGACAATAATGTTAATCAAAATTACGCACATGAAATACTTAGAACTTTTCGAGTCTCATCCACTCATTCTAAATCATTGCCGAAATAAATTTCAGGAATTAAAATAGAAATCCTCCCCAGTGGAGTCGCCAAAAACTGTAGGGAATATTTCAAGCATTACCCCAAATTTGAACCCCACTGTGATCATACACTTAAGCATGGTGGCGTTCAAAGGGAAAGAAGATATAGCAAAAGAGTCGTCAACAAGTTTTAGGAACTTGTAAACCATTCACGAGGTGAAGGTTACACCCCTTAACGATCCAGGAGATCGTCAACTCCAATAGGTTTGGAACCATGACTGATATTTCGGGGATGAAGGTACAAATCCAACCTAAAAGAGATTGAACCTGCCCTAATAATAAGCCTCTACTTTATTCTGATCATATTCATGTGCGCTTTCTGACTAACATGCGATCATTAGGTTAACCCTAAAACTGTTAATCTATGTTGGTTGAATATTAATGCACAAATAAACTATTATTGGCGATCACTTGAATTATAATCAAATTAACCCTAAAAAAGATTATTAATTATCTTATTAAGCATGATTACAAGTACCAATTCCCTTTAAACATGCATAAAAGGTGTGATCAAGCAATAACAATAAATATAAATCAAGCAACATAATAATAATCATAATCATAATAAAAACCAAAATCATAATCATAATCATAATAATCATGAATCATATCATAACAATTATAATCATAATATTCATGTTAAAGCATAATAATAGCAAGATCCTAGGCATGATACTAACAAGATTAATAACAAACCCTAGCATGTCACTAAACAATAAAAATCAAAGCTTTAACCGTAACATGATACTAACATCAATATTAGGAAAGACAATAAAAAGCATCATAGAAATCATAATTGATATTATATTCTTTACCCTAAACATGATACTAGGAACTTATTGTTGTCATTCTAAACATCAAATTAAGAAAAACATCCTAACATGATACTAGGAATCAAAATAACAACCTAGACATGATTTCTATATCATAATATCAATAAATCAATTAAAGCACTTACAGTTGGATGCCTCGTATCTCTTTCTAATAACAAAATGCACGCGTTAGTAACTTCAAGGAAAATAATAAAATCAAAGAATTAAATTAAATAATTGAAATAGAGATTTGGGACCAAACCCTCATAAATTAAAACCTTTCACGTCTAGGGCGAAGGCAAATTTGAATAATGCTAGGTGTTTCTAGATCTTGTGAATGCGGGATTTTGTATGCAAAACACTAGTTTAGCAAAGAGAGAGAGAATCAATAGAATCTTGAAGAGGGAGAGAAAATTGAGAATTAATTGTTGTTGATGATTGAAAACGGAGGTTTTTAGAAGGCTATTTATAGAGAAAATCATCATGATGGATAGAAAAACGAATCAGAGTTTCGAAGAGAATAAAACACAATTGGCACCAGACGCTAGACATTAGCGCGAAGCCTTGGCGCCAGTCGCTAATACTGTCGTCAGACGCTAAACAACAGTTTCCACGCGTGTTCTTAATTTGATAAAATTTAGCCGTACAGGAGGGCAAAATCGTATTTTCCTTAAAAACACTTCTTTTATTCTGATTAAAACTCTAAAAAGTCAACTAAAGTCAATTTATCAATGCTAATTAAATTAGGAATGAAAAGAACCTTCTAGAAGAATCTAGAAGACTATAATCAATTCTAATTGCATTAGGAATGATAAATCAATATTAGTCCCTCCTCTAGATCATTGTGCCGCATATAAATATCAAACTAGGCCCAGTTTAGTAATTTGGCCATAACTTCCTCATTATTCATCGGAATTGGGCTTATAATATATCGTTGGAAAACTCTTTTCGAACCCGACTCAACTACACTATTATTGAACCCTTGACATGGACCAAACCAAACTGGATTGGCTGTTTTCTTAAAATAGGTTTTCAGAAACAGAGAGAATAAAAAGAACAAAAAACTATCCGCAACACTAGACTTTCCACACTTTCACTTCATTCGATTATGATTCGACATGAAAGGTACTCATCACTGGATTTGGTTTTGGGGAGACACAAATGGGTGTCTACAAGCCTAAATTAAAATAGGAATAAAACAATTAATTAAAAGACCTAGTGTAGGGAATAATTTCAAGCCTTTAAAATCCCACTAGCTTGAACCCCACTGTGATCATACACTAAAGTACGGTGGCGTCCAAAAGGGAAGAAGATAGAGCAAAAGAGTCGCCAACAAGTTTTTAAGGAACTTGTAAACTGTTCACGAGGTGAAGGTTACACCCCTTAATGATCCAAGAGATCGTCAACTCCATAAGGTCTAGAACCAAATAAGGGTTCGGGGATGAAGGTACAAATCCAACCTAAAAGAGATTGAACCTGCCCTAATAATAGGCCTCTACTTTATTCTGATCGTATTCATGTGCGCTTTTTGATTAACATACAATCAATAGGTTAACCCTAAACCTGTTTATCTATGTTGGTTGAATATTAATGCACAAATAAACTGTTATTGGCGATCACTTGAAGTATAATCAAAGTTATCCTAACAAGATTATTAATTATCTTATTAAGCGTGATTACAAGTACCAATTCCCTTTAACATGCATAAGGTGTGATCAAGCAATAAACAATAAATATCAAGCAACATAATAAATAATCAATCATGATTATAAAATTATAACAATGAAACAATCATCATGATAATAATCATATTAACCATAATAATGATCATGTTAATATTAAAGCATAATAAACATAGCAAGATCCTAGGCATGATACTAACAAGATTAATAACAAACCCTAGCATGTCACTAAGCAATAAAAATCAAATCTTTGACCCTAACATGATACTAACAATCATAAATATTAGAAAGAATATAGGAAGCATCATAACAATCATATTAAGCATATTTGATATTAAAAAATACCCTAGACATGATACTAGGAATATCATAATAACAATATAAACATGATTTCTACATCATAATAATTAAAACCATAAAATTACTTACTTTGATGCCTCGTACCTCTTTCTAATAACTTAATACACACGTTAGTAACTTCAAGGAAAAATAATAATCAAAACAATTAAATTAAATAATTGAAAGAGAGATTTGGGACCAAACCCTCAGAAATTAAACCTTTCACGTCTAGAGCGAAGACAACTTCGAATATGGCTAGGTGTTTCTAGATCTTGCGAATGCGGAATTTTGTATGAAAACAAAGTAAGAAAGAATTGAATGTTAATGAAAACTTGTGAATGATAGATGTAGATGATGAATGATTGTAGGTGAATGAAAACGGAATTTTTGATACGATATTTATAGAGAAAATCAGCCAAAAAAGATAATTTAACAAAACAGAGTCTGACGCACGCAAAACGAGGTTGGCGCCAACCCTGGCTAGCTGGCGCCAGGCGCCAATGGCTAGCGTCTGGCGCCAAGCCTGGTTCCAGGCGCCAAGGCCTGGGGTTGGACGCCAGTCTTGATTTTAACGCGTTTTCGAAAATCCGATAAGTTTCCCGTACTAGAGGATAAAATAATATAATTTCTTCGAAAATGCTATTTGATTTTGATTAAAACTCTGAAAAGTCAACAAAGTCAACTTATCAATGCTAATTGAATTAGGAATGAAAAGAACCTTCTAAAAGATTCTAGAAGACTAAAACCATTCCTAATTGCATTAGGAATGATAAATCATATTAGGCCCTCCCCTAGATCATTGGGCCGCACATAAAGCTCAAACCGGGCCCAGTTTAGTAAATTGGCCATAACTTCCTCAATATTCATCGGAATTGGGCTTATAATATATCGTTGGAAAGGTCTTTGCAAGCCCCATCCAACTACACTACTATTGGACCCATATCATGGACCAACCAAACTGGATTGGCTGTTTTCTTAAAATAAAGTTTTCAAAAATAGAAAGAAGAGAAAAGAAACAAAAACTTTCCGCAACACTAGACCTTTCCACACTTTCGTTTCATTTGATTATGATTTGACGTGAAAGGTACTCATCACTGGGTTTGGTTTTGGGGAGACACAAATGGGTGTCTACAGAAGCCCCCACTTTGACTGAGTTTGGAGAAACGCAAGTTTCGAAAACAAAAGTCAAAGTATCGATAGGGACGGAGAATGATTCAGAACGTTCTGCGATCCTAAATCAATCTTGCAACACCGATACTTGCAATTGTATCATCGAAACATTTGCAACAGAGACTCCATGCGGAGACTCCATTAATATTTTTTTTTTTTGAAACAGAGACTCCATTAATATTAATTATATTCCTAAATCGATAAGGATTTATTATAAGCTTCTATAAGTTTCTAAAAGATCTTAATTATCCTTTTTGAAAAGATAAGATTAAAGAGTTTGAAATTGAATAAAACTTTCTTTTTTTAAGTCCTAATTCTATTATATTCGAAATGAAAGACATTCAAAGACAGTCAGATATTATTTTTGTGCCTTATAAATTTTATCCAAATCTTATATGGTCAGATAGCTGTTGAAATTATCTTTCCAACGATATATTATAATATTAATTCCGATCTATAACGAAAAAGATATAAAAGAGATACGAAACTCTATCCAAAACTGACACCTTTCCACTATTTCGGCCATATCTTTTAATCTACAAAAGATTTTAATCATTCTTTCTCCCTCTTTCTAAGCCTTCCCTTTTTAAAATACAATACCGCATTCACGAGTCTTAGACGTACCTAGTCAAGTTTGAAGTTGATTTCACCCTAGACGTGAAAGATTGATAAAAACTGAGGGTTTGGTCCCAAATCCCTAGTTCTCTCTCGGGCGACGTTGCTGATATACTGTACCTCTAATTCTGCCGCCAGTTGTGCATAATTGTGGATCCCTATAGGGAACATTTCAAGTCATCCCACACTAGATATTCACTATGATTATACACTTAAGCATAATGGCGTCCAAAAGGAAGGAAGCTAGAGCAAAAGAGTCGCCAACAAGTTTTAGGAACTTGTAAACCGTTCACAGGGTGAAGGTTACACCCCTTAACGATCAAGGAGATCGTTAACTCCAATAGGTCTGGAACCATGACTGGAAGTTCGGGGATGAAGGTACAAATCCAACCTAAAAGAGATTGAACTTGCCCTAAAAATAGGCCTCTACTTTATTCTTCTCATATTCATGTGCGCTTTCTGACTAACATACAATCAATAAATAAACCTGTTTATCTATGTTAGTTAAATATTTAATACATAAATAAACCTATTATTGGAGATAACTTGAATTATAATCATATTAGCCCTAAACAAGATTATTAATTATCTTATTAAGCGTGATTATAAGTACAAATTCCCTTTAAACGTGCATAAAAAAGGTGTGATCAAGAAATAACAATAAATAATATAATGTAATATCAAGCAACAATAATAATAATCATCATCATAATAACAATCACAATTATCATAATCATATTAAAGCATAATATTATTAGCAAGATCCTAGGTATGATACACCAAGATTAATAACAAACCCTAGCATGTCACTAAACATAAAAGATCAAAGCCCTAACATGATACTAACATGATATTAGGAAAGAAATAGGAAACATCATAATAAACATACTTGATATTAGAAATATTAGTTACTACCGTAAACATGATACTAGGAATTAATAAAATAATCTAAGCATGATTTCTATATCAAAAGATCAATAAAGCAATTAAAGTACTTACTTCAATGCCTCGTACCTCTTTTAATAACAAAATACACACGCTAATAACTTCAAGGAAAATAATAAAAAAAAACAATTAAATTATATAATTAAAATAGGGATTTGGGACAAAACCCTCAGAAATATCAAACCTTTCACATTTAGGGCGAAGGCAACTTCGAACTTGGCTAGGTGTTTCTAAGACTAATGAGTGAGGAATTTTGAGAGAGGGAAGGTTTAGAAAAAGAAAAGACAGAGAAGGCTTCTAGCTTTTAGAGAGAGAGAAAGAGATTGTAGATGATTGTTGATCCGAAAACAGGGAAATACGACCCCTATTTATAGGAAAAATAGCACGAGATCAAAGAAAATCATATTCAGAATAAAATACCTCATGTCGCCAACGACAGGAGTCAGTGTCAGACGACGAAGGTTAGCGCTAGGTGATGAAAGTCAGCGTCGGGCGACGACTCTGTTGTCTCACGCTGGTTCAAAAGTACAATGCGCTTTTACACACGGAATCACCTTTTAAACCAGTTACAGGTAATTCTGCGTCCAAACAGATTTAAAATCATATTTACTATATTTTATTCAAAATAAAACATCTTTAAAAATATAATTATCAATCCTAATCTCATTAATTAGAACTAAAGAGAACCTTCTAGATATTCCTAGAAGATCAAAATCAACCCTAATCACTTTAGGAATAATAATTAATAGGCCCTCCTCTAGATCATTGGGCCACATTTAAAAATCATTGGACCTAATTTAATTTAATCTATAACTTCCACATAATTCATCACAATCGGGCTTATATTATTGGAAAGCTCTTTTCAAGCCCAGTCCAAATACACTATTATTGCACCCTTATTATGGACCAAACCAAATTGGACTGGCTATTTTTATAAATAGGGTAAGAAAAGAAATAGTTTTGAAAACAAAAAGAGAAATATTTTAATAAAAACATCCTCATCACTAGACTTTCCACACTTTCACTTTTTTCAATAATCAAACAAAATAAAAGGTATTCATCACAGGGTTTGGTTTTGGGGAGACACATTTGGGTGTCTACAGACCGTTTCCAAATGACCAAACCATTCCTGGGCACTACAGGTCAAAGTGGAAGGAAAGACTTTGCACCATGTAGCGTCATAGATCGAGTACAACATCATGTAACCCTCGTATGTTGACAGGTAACTTTTCGGGTCTATCCTTCCGTCAAAACGACATGTCAGTAGTTTAATTTTTTCCATGGGCTCTTCCAGTATATTCTGTGCAAACGGTGAGTCCTTAGGTTTTATTAAGACCCTCTTCCTTGGGTTCTGGGCGGCTCTAGAATCCCCGACACAACTACCTTCCGGTATGGCACCTCGTGCCTTAGATACCGGTATCGCTCCTTCCTTACACGTCTGGATCTTTCTAGCTCCGAAATCAATCTGCTTATGGGTCCTTGATTCTGGTTCTTTCTTGCTAGGTCCGGATTCAGCTTTCTTAGATTCAGGATGTGTGCTTGCGACCTCTTAGAACTTCGTCACCATGTTAACCTTGAATCCCTCCTATTGTCGGACTTTTTTACCGTAGTTTTGTGTGAGGGGCTTGCTTTCCAGCAACTTTCTTTTCTTTTCCCTCTCACATGCCGCAATCACCCTTCTAGCTACATCGAGCTGCAAGGGGGTGAAGTAACTAATCGTTTCTGGGGTTTGGAAAGCTTTGTCCTTGTCGGCAATTGCTGCCAGGATTCCATCTGCATTGAACATGTTCAATGTTTTCACATCTTCCTCATCATCGTCTTCAAAGTCGTCAGTAACTTTCCCGTCATATTCTGCTGCTACCTCCGCCAATTTTTCCAAATTCAATGCCTTGACCCGTAATGCCCTATCATCTTCAGTAGTAGCCAATTGCTGATAGTGTTTTAAGCTAGCCCCTCCTTCTAGCATCAATTGTTCCGGGTTGAGATCCGGTACAATATGATGTTGATGGGCCGGTAAAGGTTTATCGCCTAATTGCCGGCTTCAATCAGCACATGTAATAAGGATTAGCTGCCCTCGGGGTTTGTTCCGAGAAAAACCGCCCCGATGCTAAAGTCAGCTAAAGAATGGAAAGAAAAGTGTTTAATTTTAGAGAAAGAAAGTAGAAAGAGTTTAAGAGAGTATTTATTACCCTCTATATATATATAGACATTTCCAAGCAGGTGCCACGTGTACGGATAAGAGGACTTCAAGGAACCTTGTCTAAATACTTTACACGTAGCCTGTTGTTCTCTGTATAAAATGGCCGGTAAGATATATTAAATGATGTGATGGCTTATGGCTTATTTAAACCTTTTTAGCCGCTATGACCGATGATAGCCGATATCACCCCGTACATCTTGTGTTACTAGTATTTATCCTATGTATTTTAAATTTTTAAGGTATTTTAAATTGTGTTATTGTGTAGGTACTAGATGGAGGCCTTCTGAATGGAGGTTTGATAGGTACCTGGACATACATATTAAGGGGCATAAGAGACATTTCGCATGAAATTTACCCATCTCTCTCCTCCTTTCTTTCACCCTCATGTGCTGAATTTAAGTGTACTAATGGGTGATTAATAGTATCACTAGATGATCAAATAGTATCATTGAACATTCAGTGAGACTATATATTCATTCAATGGTATTGTATATTCATTCAGTGGTACTAACTACGCGTAGAAATAGTATCACTACATAGTCAATGATATTATATTAGGGCTGAGCAAAACTACCCGAAAAACCAAAAACCCGAAAAAACGATTCGTAACCGTTTCGAAAATTAGGGTACCTGTAGGGAATAGATTTCAACCGTTAAACCCCTAGCTTGAACCCCACTGTGATCATACACTAAAGTACGGTGGCATCCAAAAGGGAAGAAGATAGAGCAAAAGAGTCGCCAACAAGCACTACAAAAAAAATGAGAATAGGCAATGGACAAAATTGTAACAAAATGACAAACGTTGCCTTTTGTAGTAAAAGGCAACAATACTTGTTTGTTACCTTGATCTTGAACAATCTGTACTATATGAGAATGCAACGGTTTGAAAAGTGTTGCTTTAGATTATGTAAGAAAACAATATGTAAAATGTAGTTATTTATTTTACAAAAGACAACAATTATTTAAAATGTTGCCAAGAAAGATAACAATAAAATTGTTGCTTATGTAATAATTTTAAAAACGCTTTTTCAAGGTATCTAAGACAAGAATGTTTCATGTGTTTTCGTTGTCTTACATAAGATAGGTTATTATTTAGAACATTCGTTTAAAAATAATAATAAACAAATTATTGTCAATAAGAACAAATTATTATCTATTCATAAAGGTGTGTATGACAACAATAGTTGATGATTAGAAAAAATAATTTAGCACCGGTAATTGTGGTTGGTGGATTTCACATTTCACAACAGCATTTTTTAAGCTAAATCAATGTAGAAAATACAACACATATGTAAAAGTTACTATTTTCATACGAGTAGAATTGATGGAAATTATACAGTACAAATAAATTACAAAAGGCTAGCAGTCTTTGTATAAAAAAATTAAAAAATTAAATCTTTATATGCAAATTTTGGCACTGAACTTTGTTTGTTTTTTAAGCTATTTATAACATTTACTTGCAATTTTGTCCATCATCTCAGATTCTAGAATTCCTTTAGTAAATGTATTTCACAAAATTTAGTAAATATATTTCACAAAATTTATGTCTCACCTGTATTTAAAAGTTGCTTCATCCTTTCCTTGCAACAGTTTGGCAGAAAAAAAGTGCTTAATAAATGGGATCATGCTATCCATTTTGCATTATCTTCACAGTACACATTGATATCGACAAAATTTTGGTTTGAACTCACATTGGATTTTTTAGGTCATCACTCGTGATTTCGGAGGTGGAAAATCCATAAGCCTTTTCTTTAATGTTCCATTACCTAAAATATATTTTGCAGAGACGGATCTTATGTGTGTTTGTTGATATGCTGATTTTGTTATTATAACAAAAGTCTTCATACGTGCCTTTCTTTGGCTTATCAGCAAGATTGAGTCCTTTGTTTATATTCCTTCCTTCCTTGTGCAGGCAATGGAGTTTGGTCTTATAGATGGCATTTTGGAAACAGAGTATTGAGGATGCTGCGTATGACATGTTGCAACCATTTCATGGATGCACCTTTCTTATAGCTGTTGTACGAAGTATATTTCACTAGTCTTCCAATACTAATTTTGTTGCGTTGCAATCTCAGCTTAACTAACTAAGTTGCAACATTGTAATTGGAAGGGACATGGTTGTTGTCCTTGTATATCTTCAAAGAATTCAATTTTTTTGAAAATCAAATTGTAATTGTGGGCAAGTAATGTTCCAATTGAATTTGTTTTGTTAAACAAGAATCAAATTCTGCTTCTAGCAGGAATGGTTTGCAATTAGAGAGGGAGAGGTGCAGACAATTTGTTGCTTGAACAAGATTTGGACTGGTATGACTGATAAAAAGTTTCTATAACAAGAAACTATTGCAATGATTTCCATCATGATAAACTATTGCAATAACAAGTCTATGTTCATAAATTATAGTTCAAGATGAGCCTTCTCATGGACGTCCACGTTCATAAACAAATCAATTTCAATCAATTTACAACCTTGTGCCAAACTAACAAGAACTTTAAGAAGTACAAAATGATCGCCTCCTTACAAACGGGAACCATCTTTCTTATTTTGGGGGTTGTGGGAGGAGATAACAATTCATGTATTTAAGGTTCTCCCTCCCCATAAGAATGTTGTGGTATAGTGTTAAGCCTACTCATACATCCATATAGTGTTCTGGCATGTTTGAAATGCTTCGCCTTTTATCTGACTCAGTAGCACTTCTAGTGATAATCATTATATGCTATGTACCTGAGAAAAGAGTAAAAGACAAATGCCAAGAAAATCAGAAACAATGCCTTATAGCATGTGAAGTAAAGCACAACTAGTCCATTCTCAAAATCTGAACATTCAATCAGCCAAATGGTTGAATATTGAAAGTCTTGCTGATAGAGAATATGTTTAATCTCAAGCCTTCACACATTATAACAACCATCAATAATTTTTCAAGTTATGAATAGCAGAACGCTTTGACGGGATAGAAAAAATTATTTTTGCTTATGTACTTATCATTACACAGAACAGGGTAGCCCCACAGAACAGGGTAGCCCTTTTCAGTTTCTGAATGTTTTAACAAGTAAAAAGATAATAGAACAAACAATTTACATATAAAAGACTTACCATAATTTTGGCCGTAGTGAATCTGTAAATGGCCTTGATTAAGGAGTCGTATTTCCTAGACTTCAAATTTCTCATATGCCTACAACAGATGAAGAAAGCCTCAATGTAAAACATCCACTGTAAATATATGGTCAAGTAGCAAGATACAAGAAGCATAACTACATAAAATAGGCCCTTACAATAATTTTTTATGTGACTTAATTAAGGAAATGCTTGTGCTGAATGCTGATTAATGCAGGCTTACTGAATTGTTGTTTAATGCAGGCTTACTGAATTGATGATTAATGTATGCAGGCCACAAAACAAGTAAATAAATTAGTCATTGAATTGCTGCTTGAATTTGTTATGTGACTTAATTAGGGAAATACTTGTGCTGAATGCTGATTAATGCAGGCTTACCGGTATCATTGCATAGACGGGCACATAGTTCAACAGCATGTTTGCCATATCGGTGTCTTTAGTTGAGACCTGAAGCAACATAGTGAGTTATATGTCTAAAAAGGGAGTGAAGAGCATGCATATCTAGTTTAAAGGTTAATTAATGAAGAATTACTGTAATTTAAATTCATCTAAACTGTAAGAAAATCCCAACTTTCGAGTTAAAAAAATACAAAATAAAGAAAACAGTATGATTTTAAACCTGTAAGATTCTGAACTCTAAATTATTGTAATTTGAATTCATCTAAATAGGTAGCAGCAGGGCATAAATAGGCACTTCTTACCTTCAGCTACTCATGAGTTTCTTGAGAATCCTCCTAAGCATAAGTTTAGATGATACAAGTTCTATGACGAGTCATTATGAATACAATGAGATTGCAGAGAATCTGCTAGAAAACTTTCAAGCGGTCTAGTAATTCAAGCTACTCAATCGTCTGGTCAGCATTGTGAGGATAGGAAAGCAAGATCAATTTCAGACCATAAGGTTTGAAAAATGTTGCTAGACCTTCAAAAAGTGCCTTATGGAGCTTCTTTATAGCGTGTATCAGCAAGCACATTGCAGCTCGGGGGTAGACAGGTTCAAGGTAGTTACTCAAGCAATATTTCCTACTTGAGGTGTATCATCTCTACAGATCCAAAGCATCAGTCTGCCTTGGAACTGTAAATTGCAGAATTTTATGAGCCCATCAGGCAAGAATATAGCTCAGCTACTCAAAGTTTGCTAACTAAAATTTGCAGGATGCTCATAGCGGCTCTTATGCCTAAATTACATACAATGTTGAGCATGGAGAGGATAGATTTAACGGTTTTCTAAACGATAGGTGGTAAAAAACAATTTTTTGAGTTTTATTTGATGGTAAAATACAACTTTTAAAATAGTAGGTGGTAAAAAACAATTTGTCCAAATTTTTTGGTGGTAAAAGTCAAATTTTCCATTTTTTATTCGTTAAAATAAATAGTTTTTTTTTTTTTTTTGAAACAATTAAAATAAATAGTTTGATTTAATATTTTTTTTATATTATTATTAATATTATTAGATTACCATCCAGAAACTAGCAAGTTGCTACCAATACCCATTTTAATTAATTCATCATATTTTTTAATCCAATAATTTCTTCATCATAATCCAATAATAGATTACAACTTTGTTTCCTTAAGATATTTGTAATCCCACCCAAGTAAGATCCCCTAGTTTATTCCAAAAAGAAGAACCATTAGCTAGTAGTCCACATTTAGTTCTCAAAATAGAAAATAAGTTAAAAAATAAATAAATAAAAAAAAAACCAAACCCCATCATCCTCAACAGGTCACTCCACCCTCATTTCCTCAACACCTCAACTCTTCCTCAACGCCTCAACGCCTCAACTCCATATTCTTCTCCAAACCCGCGAAATTGTAAATTATTTTTGGCTCCAAATTTTTTTGATCATGAATAAGCAGTTACTCCACTTTTCAGTTGTTGATCTCATTATACAACACACTCATCATCTTAAAATCATCATATCCCCCAATCGGTTACTCTACTTACTCACCTCCTTTCTTTCTACTTAGGTGAGAGTTAATTAAGAGTATAGATTATCTATTTCAATTCGTAATTAACTAGTTGCTTTGCTCTCTACTCACACTTCTTTCTTTGGATTTATGGTTGGCTAGTTGGGTTTGATGCCGGCGAAATCGTTGTTGTATTCTGAATTTCATGTAAGTCATCGTTGCCCTTTTAATCTCTGAAGTGAATTTGGCATTTATAACTGGTTAATTTGATGTTGGATTTGATTTTTAGATGTAATATATTCTGGGTTGTCTTATTTTTGTAATTTAATATGATTATGGGTTAAGATGATTTTAATGGCTATGATTTACATGTTATGATTTACTAATAGCTCTGTATTTCTGTTGCTGCTTAGTGATTGACATGGACATTTGCACTTGTTAATATGAGTAGATGCATGACATCAGATAACGGGTGTGAGTTTTAGAGCGTTTTTTAGGGTGTTTTGCTGACACCCTCGAAAGCTAACGAGGCCATTTTTTCGGGTGTCTTAGGCGGTGTTCGTGTGATTAGGCTGTCATCCCCTTAGTTTATCATTGATCATCTCTCTTCTTACTTTCCAATGGCCACATTCACTACACTAGCAGCTATGAAGGGCAATCCAAAAATTCAGGCCATTTATTTGAGTCCAATTTTGATCAATTTTGTGAATTATACTATCTAGAGACTTATAGTACCTGAACCTGCTCTCTGAACATTGCAAAACCTCACCTTTCTCAATCTGATGCACAGTCTAGGTTGTTTATTAGGTTGTCTAGAAATGTTACTGTAGGGAATAATTTCAAGCCTGTAAAATCCCACGAGCTTGAACCCCACTGTGATCATACACTAAAGTACGGTGGCGTCCAAAAGGGAAGAAGATAGAGCAAAAGAGTCGCCAACAAGTTTTTAGGAACTTGTAAACCGTTCACGAGGTGAAGGTTACACCCCTTAACGATCCAAGAGATCGTCAACTCCATAAGGTCTAGAACCAAATAAGGGTTCGGGGATGAAGGTACAAATCCAACCTAAAAGAGATTGAACCTGCCCTAATAATAGGCCTCTACTTTATTCTGATCGTATTCATGTGCGCTTTTTAATTAACATGCAATCAATAGGTTTAACCCTAAACCTGTTTATTTATGTTGGTTGAATTTAATGCACAAATAAACTATTATTGGCGATCACTTGAAATTATAATCATATAAACCCTAACAAGATTATTAAATATCTTATTAAGCGTGATTACAAATACCAATTCCCTTTAAACATGCAATAAAAGGCGGGATCAAGCAATAACAAATAAATAAGCATCAAGCAACATAATAAATAATCAAAAATTATTATAGTGATAACAAAATTATAATCATAATAAAATCATCATCAAAATAATAATAATCATAAATTATAATCATAATCATGTTCATGTTAATATTAAAGCATAATAATAGCAAGATCCTAGGCATGATACTAACAAGATTAATAACAAACCCTAGCATGTCACTAAGCAATAAAAATCAAATCTTTAACCCTAACATGATACTAACAATCATAAATATTAGGAAGAACATAGGAAGCATAATAGCAATCATATTTAATATTAAAATTACCCTAGACATGATACTAGGAATATCATAATGACAATGTAAACATGATTTCTACATCATAACATCAATAAAAATCAATTAAAGTACTTACTTTGATGCTTCGTACCTCTTTCTAATAACAAAATACACACGTTAGTAACTTCAAGGAAAATAATAATAAAAACAATCAAATTAAATTATTGAAAGAGAGATTTGGGACCAAACCCTCAGAAATTAAACCTTTCACGTCTAGGGCGAAGGCAACTTCGAATATGGCTAGGTGTTTCTAGATCTTGTGAATGCGGAATTTTGTATGAAAAAGCAAAGTTTAGAAAAAGAGAAAGATGAAAAGATGAATGAATTAGAGAAAATTAGAGAATTAATGATTGCGAATGAAAACTGATTGTAGGAGAATATTCGTGAGAATTGGTGAATGAAAACGGAGTTTTTAATACGATATTTATAGAGAAATCAGCCAAAAAGATAAATTAAACAAAACAGAGTCTGACGCATAGAAAACAGAGCTGGCGCCAACCCTGGCTAGCTGGCGCCAGGCACCAACACTAGCGCCAGGCGCCAGGCCTGGTTTCAGGTGCCAAGGCCTGGGGTCAGACACCAAGCTTAAATTTAACGCGTTTTCGAAAATCTGATAAGTTTACCGTACTCGAGGATAAAATCATATAATTTCCTCAAAAATGCTATTTGATTTTGATTAAAATTCTGAAAAGTCAACAAAAGTCAATTTATCAATGCTAATTGAATTAGGAATGATAAATCATATTAGGCCCTTCCCAAGATCATTGGGCCGTACATAAAGCTCAAACCGGGCCCAGTCTAGTAAATTGGCCATAACTTCCTCAATATTCATCGGAATTGGGCTTATAATATATCGTTGGAAAGGTCTTTGCAAGCCCCATCCAACTACACTACTATTGGACCCACATCATAGACCAACCAAACTGGATTGGCTGTTTTCTTAAAATAAGTTTTCAAAAACAGAGAGAAGAGAAAAGAATTTAAAACTATCTGCAACACTAGACTTTCCACACTTTCACTTCATTCGATTATGATTCGACGCGAAAGGTACTCATCACTGGGTTTGGTTTTGGGGAGACACAAATGGGTGTCTACAGTTATAGTTGCCAATCTGACCAAGCTCCAATGTGATCTTAACTTCAATTCATACATCAATAATTAGTACATAAAAGGTCCTGGAGTCTTGGGTTCTGAGATATATGCTGATTTGTTCACTATAGAAATCAATTATATTTTGTTTGTTCTACTTTAGTCTAAAAAACGTACCGAACATAATTTGCCACTAAAATTTAAGTTAATAGAGGTTAGTTGTTAAGCTTTCAATCATGCTAACCCTTTTGTGAAATTAGCTAGATTATTAAATAGATGGTTATCCTTACTTGTTTTGTAACTTGAACAGAAGAGTTTTAGCTAGAAAAGATTTAAAAATTAAAGCATATTGAGGACTGCCAATTTATTCCCTGATGTCTAGTTGTTACTGAACTGAGTAATTGCTGAGTAATTGCTGACAGATGCTAAGATATTTTTCCTAGGTCGAATTAACTTACAAACGAATTCACTAATGGTAGCTAGTGGGGTTGCTTACACTATGTGTGGGTTATATGCATCTGCACTAATTTTCCCACCTCTCGACTAAGCTTGGTGCTATAAGAGGTTCTGGTGATGAGCATCAAACTCATGAACCAAGAATGTCAGGATATGAGAGGCTGAGAATGGAAACAATTAGAAAAAATATGACAAGAATGGAAGAATTAGGTTTGAAGGAACAGGCTAAGTCACTGATGGCGCAAGTTCAAAATAATAAAGGCAATCAAAGTAAGAATAAAAAGAAAAAGGTTTCGGGAGACGATGAGCTCTATAGGCCTAACCAAGATATGGAGCATGAGCTTGATTCCACCGATGAAGAGTTACCCATTCCACAGTCTAAAAGTAAAGACAAGTCCAATGCTATTCAATGGAAGGTAGTTTTTTCTAAGCTGTACATTCATAATTAAGCATGTCTCTATTCTTTACACATGTAATTCTGTATGCATCAAGATGATGTGTTGTGCTGCTATATATATGTCATATGTGGGTTTAAAATTTAAAATATAGGTTTTAAATTGAGAATGGAACTCTATTATCTCATGCAATTACATATGCAACTAGGAATAGATGTTTGAATGTTCTGATTTGCCATCAACTATGAACACGTATTGATTGAAAATTTGTCTAGTTCTCTACAGATTTAGAAAGTAGTAAGAAAAATGTCTTGGTGTGCTGCTGTTGCTTTATAATGTTGTTGTTGCCTATTGCTTTGCGGCTGTTGAAACTTTAATTCTACTGCTCTATTGTCATGAGTTGCTGCCCCCTTGCCTTGCTGACTGTACACTTGTTCTGCAATCTACTGCCAAATACTTCTCTAGAACTTAACACAAATTCTGCTTTGCGCTGTAAGCAGTTAAACTACAAGTTTCAATTTAGATTGAATGATTCATGATTGAGTTGTACTGTAATAATGTAATGTATGTTTTTTTATTGTGATGTTCTGATTTTGATTACATTCATTAGTGATTACCTTAATCCAAAATAAACTTGGATGGTTTGTCATGTCATTTGCAAAAGTGTGAAATTGCGTAAGCATTGTGCTAATAGCCTAGTCTTTGTCTATCTTGATGCACATATACATTTTCTGAGAGACTCAACAGTCGCACACTCTTAAACTAACTCAATAGAAAGCACATACAAAACAAGAATAATCAGCAAGAACAAAGATTCGATAGCCAATGGATTGAAATATATTGATACTTTAGTAACTTTAGGTTACTACTGCCCAAAGTATCTTTAGGATACAAAGCTCCAAATATCCAATACAATAGTCTTCTTACAGAATTCTCGACAATGCAAAAACATTCTTATATATACAAGGCTTTTGTCCAACACAAAAGAGGCCGCCTTAATTCATTTTGTTTATCTCTATGTACTCTGATATGCTGCTCCAAGTTTTCTGCTCCACTAGTGAGTGTTGTTCCCCCTTCCTGGAGACTCCCCTCTTCCCCTACCCTTTGTCCTTCAACAATTAATTAAATTTGTTCCCTTGTGCTGCTGTGGTTTTCCTCTTCTCTGATATTGCAATAGAGGTTTGGGCTTGAGGTTTGGTGGCCCGTCAGTTTGGTGATATTTTCCTTGTATGCTCATATACCTAAAGATCAGCTCAAATTTGACCTCTTATGTCAATATGGTGTCTGAAACAGTAAAGAACACAATTCTCAAGGCTACTTGAAGCACATGCTTAGTTAGACATTAATGTTTAATTGCTTATAAATGCCCTTATGAATGTGTGGTCTATGATCAATTAATTGCTTATCAATTTAACAAGAGTTATGAAGTGTGAAACTTTTTTTGTATAATGTTTGTACGTACATATATTAGAGTATTGTATGTCTTTCTTTTTTCCATGTTTGTTCCCAATTTCAGATTCGTAAAATGAAGGCTCTGACTCGAAAAGCAGTGATGGCAAAACGTCGGCGAAATGTTGATTTGGATTCTTCACATGGTGGCTCATCTACCCCTAATCATACATTACATCAGCATTATTCAACCACAAGAGAACTAGTTGAAATGCTCGGATTAGAAGTTGAACACTTAAATCATGACAAGAATGATAAAGAAAATGGCAAGCTATCGTTTGTATTTGTAATTAAAATTCTTTACCTACATGCTTGATAAGCCATTTTTTTAACATTTGAATTTCTTTGCTCATGTTAGCTGAAAAGGATAAGCCTAGAAGAGGACCCACTATGTGCTACAAAGTCCATGGATGCACCGAAGAAGAACGCTTGGAAATTACCTTGAATGAGCATGGACAACCTGTTGGTCCGGATGACAGTACATGCAATGAGTTCATTAGCTTCTTAGGAACAATAGCTCGAAAAGCAAATATCCTACCACTGACTGTCAAGAATTGTCCCATACTAAGGAACGAGAAGAAAGAAGAACTTTGGGATTATGTCTTGGTGAGTTACTTATTCAATTAAATAAATATGGTAGAAATGTTTTATAATTGCTTAACTTGTCCTATATGGTTTCTGCTATCATGTCAAAGTGTCATGTTAAACTTTCTTGATTGGCATATGTCAATAAAAAAAAATGAACCCCAACTGTCATTATTGTTGTCGATCTGCCTACATGGTGTTCTGCTTGGCTGCCTTCTACTTTTTAAGATCAGTGACTTGTTTTGTAAGTGCTAGAATAGGTTCTAGACTTTCAGTGAGTTGTTTTCTTATGTTCTTGATTTGTGATTAAGATTAATTAATTGGCAGTGAGTTGTTTAACAGTGCCAATATGATCACTTTAGTATAACTTTTTTTGTATTTTTTTTAGTATAACTTTTTTTGTATTTTTTTTAGTATAACTTTTTTTGTATTTTTTTTAGTATAACTTTTTTTGTATTGTTGTAGAAACATTTTATTGTCCCAATTGAGGGAAAAAATGGGTTTTGCAAACCATTGGTGCTGCTTGGAGAAGGTACAAATGTTATTTAAAAAGAGTACACTTTCATAAATATGACAATGATAAAACAAGGATGATCAAACGACCAAAACTAGTCCCAAAAAATATGTTCCAAGACTTGTTAAAGATTTGGAATGATGTCAAATATGAGGTATTACATTTATACAAGTCTCTTATATTTCCCTGCCTTTATAGCAAATGTATATTTCTTGTCTTAAGAAAAATGTTATTCATTAGTTCACCGTCTTAATTTGTCAGGAACGATGTATGCAAAATAAAGCAAATCGATTAGTTGGAAAGGAAAAGAACATTATGCATACTTCAGGACCAAAGAGTTTTGCTAGGGTTCGATGTTAGTGGGTGAGTTTGTTTGTTTGCTTGTTTACATTTCTCATCACTTTTATTATTGGTTTTATTTCTGCATTAAAATGATTGACACTCATTACTCTTGTATAGAAAAAGGATAATAAAACAACAAAAAATCCTAATTTAGCTCAAATGTTCATAGCAACACGCAAGGAGAAGTTAACAAAGCGAAAGCCTGGTGACCTAAGGGACAAATTGATGGTAAGATTCATTGTCATTTCATGTTAATTTTTTTGCATTTAATTTTGTCAATATTAATTTTTGTCCTTTATCTTTTAAAATATAGACTGAACTTGAGAAATTAGATTCAGATGAGGAGGTTGAAAGTGTGATTTCAACTATTATTGGTTCTGATAACAAGAAAAAGTCTCGATTAAATTTTCATGGAAGAGGTGTTTCATCAACTTAATTAAAGCAGAAGGCCTTTATGAAGGAAGCTATAGAGAAGCATGCTAAGGAGGTTCAAGCTCTACAAAAAGATTATGAGGACAAAAGGCAACAAGATAGAAGGGAGATAGCATATGGTCTTAACTCCATCCTTTCTCAAATTCAACAACAAAATCCACAAATGTCTTTTGATTTAAGTATGCTTGGCTCTTTATTTCTTGATAATCAATCTGAGAAGGATGGTGGTAGTACAACAGAAATGCTTCGATTTCAATCTTCGGCTTCTACATCCAAGGTAAAAACCTTTTGATTTCTATATACGTAAAGTATAGATAGAAAAGTGGCCAAGGCTTTCAATTTTTTTCTCTTTTTTTTTTTTTTTTTTTTTTTTTTTTTTTTGTATTTGAGCGATACTAAGTTGAAATATTTATCTATTTAATTTTATTTTTTGTACAGGGAGATGAACAAGAAGAAGATGAAGAAGGCTGCGAGTAAGAAGAAGAAGAATATGACTTTATGGCTCAATTTGAAGTTGCTTTAACCTTTTATTATTTCTTCTATTTTTTAGTTAGACTAATTAATATTATGGCCTACAACATTCTATTAAACAATAGATTATTTAGATAGATTTGATGTTGAAAACAAGTTGATATTGTTTTGGTTGTACTGTTTTACTAATTAATTTTATAAGTTTGGGATTATGTAGTCAAATGCTTATTACATGTTTTAATGTTCAACATTTTTCTAATATAACAAATTCAAAATAGTACGACACATTCTCACTCCTTTAATATAATATAGTAATATATTGCAATAGAAAACAAAAATAGCCGATTCATTGTAGTCATTTAATTTATATATAACAGTTTTCTAAATGTTGTCTTTACAAAATTTGGCAACACTTTTGTATTATTACTAGCAAATACAACATGTGAAAAGATTGTTTTATATTATGACAAAAGGTAATAATTTTGAATCGTCTCCTAAGGTGGCAACAATTTTCATTTGTTGCCTTTGTAAAAATGTTGCCTTAGGTATTATTTTACCTTGGCTTTTAAAATTGTTGCCTTTGTACGAAAATGCCTCGACCACGTGCCTCGCACGTGACACCCTAAAACCACTAACCCTCCCTTTTCCAGCGGCCAACCAAATTCCCACCCCACTGCCGGCGAAGGCGACCACCTCCCTACCCTAGCGCCGGCATTCTTGCTCTCTTCCCTTTCCCCCAACCCATGAATTCTCTCTCCTCCTCTTCCACCTAACCACCATCACTTCCTTCACTCTCACCACCCGAACCCAAGATCCACCACCACCACTACCCACTTTCCTAAAGCGCCGCCCACAAATTCTCTCTCCTCCTCTTCCTCCTAAAGCGTCGTCGTTCGATTTATTGCCCAGACCCAAACTCCGTTGTTCGTCAACCGCCATGGATGTTGCACTTCACGAAGGTACGAGAATTGGGTTTAGGGCTTGAGGGTTGGGTTTAAGGACGGGAATTGGGAAAGGGAGGGGATGAGGTCGTCGGCGACGAAGGAGGGAGGTGGTCGCCGGCCACTGGAAGTGGGTGGCTGGGGAAAAGGGAGGGTTAGCGTTTTTAGGGCGTCTCATGGTCGAGTCAACCCCTGAAAACCAAGTCAATGGGTATTTTCCGGGAGAAGGTGTGTGATTGCAAAAAAATTTTACGATTAAGGTGTGTTTTTGCGAAATTTTTTTTATAAGGTGGTTTCTTGCAATTAAAGTGTTATAAAAAGTGGTTTAATGTAAAATTTCGTTTATTTATTAAAAATTCTTTTCCTAATATTGAATTTGGAAGGAAAAAAATTTGATAAAAATGATGTCATAACAATCTTGGTGGGAAAATTTTTTATGAGAAATTGACATGTATAAAGTGATGATGTAAGCAATTTATATTTTAATCATAGTTATAGATTGTTAAATTTTTGGGTTGCCGGTGGATAATTGTTAATCACGATTAATAATTAAAAATTTTAAGATGATGTTTAATAATGCTCGACAAAAAATGCGAATGCTAACTGGGCTAACTCCCAAGGTCTAGTAGTGTCGTAGTGACAGTGAGTAGTGACACATAAATACCAATACTTTAATTGCAGATATTATAGATCTAGAAGTAGATCTATCCCCTTGAATAATAACAATTAACAAGTACTCCGTATTAAACAAAGTGGTCAACGATAAACCTTATCGTTAATTAAATTAACTGAAAAACTAACGTGTACAGCATACATCAGCAGCGTAACAGCACAAACGTCATCATGCTAAAACGAGACGTCAAGACAGCCTCATCATGCAAACCTACGTCAAGACATCCTCATCATGCAAACCTTATTGTTGTTTGTGAGTGGAAGATGTGGTGGTGCTTGATTGGTTTCGGTGGTTTGTGGGTGGGTTTAGCCTGAGCAAAACTACCTGAAAAACCGTTTTGTAACAATTCCGAAAATTAGGGTACCCGATCCGATAACCAAAACGGTTCGGTACCCGTTTTGATAATTTGTTATCAAGTATTGTTATTGGGTTAAAATTAACGGTTACCCGATCCGATTCGATAATCATTTTTTTGCTTTTTTCCCTACTTAAATCTATTTTCTAAAAATCAAAACTCTTACTTTACTTCATAATTATTTTATAATATCAATAATTAGTAATATTATTAATAATTTGGTCAAAATCATATGATATTGGTGTTGATTAGAGGTAACATATATCATAATAACTACATAATTAAGTGTAATTATCATTATTAGATATCTTATTGGGTACCCGATAATCGATCCGAAAATTCGGGTACCCGAAGTCCGGGTACCTGAACTTATCGGTTCTGGTTATGGATATCACTTTTATGGATTTTGGTTATCGGGTACCCAAATCGTTAGTACTACTGGTACTGTTGGTAAAATAACTGTTGAAATCAATAACAAACAAAAAGATTATAACTTTCCTGGATTGAAGATCCCAAACTCACAGTCGCGCCGTGGAACAAAATTCACTGCCTTAGAAGCGAAATACGCCACCACCGGTACAAGTTTCCTAGTGACGCACGCCCCCCAAATTTAACGCAACTCTCTCCGTAATCCGTGCACCCGAACTCGAAGAGTGGAATTGCTCAAGAACTGTTCAGATCTCAAAAGGTAGGTTTGTGTTTTTCGGCTAGAAAGTTAATTGATCTCATGAAAAGGTAAGACTCGTATTTATATGAGTCCCGGAAAAGGAAACACGCAAAGCAAACCGACCTAGGAAAAAAGGCGGGCCCGATCGGGCAAGCTGCCGCCCGATCGGGCGCGAGATCGAATTTCTCCAGACGCTGTGTCGCGCCCGATCGGGCGGACACCGCCCGGTCGGGCGATCTGAAAACCCATCCTGGGCGAGCCATCGGGCAAAGCCGCCCGATCGGGCTCGTCAAAAACTCGAGTCCGCCGCCCGGTCGGGCGCGAGAGTTCTCGCAGAAAAACTCTTGTCCGTCGCCCGGTCGGGCGAAGCCCGCCCGATCGGGCGCAAGAGTTCCCTATTTTTCCTTGACCATCTCCGCCCGATCGGGCGAGAGCCGCCCGATCGGGCGCGAGTCATCCGTTTGCATTACCTATTTCCAACAATCCCCCACTAATGCGAGCGGATCTTCAACATGAAATGTGAACAGTAAATGAAAGTCTTAGTACTTAAAGGCTAGTATCCAAAGGTTTGAACTAACACATTAGTGCACAAGGTTTTCAACACTTCCCTAGTGAGTATCCTAAGATTTGAACTCCTAGGAGTGAGGAAGGGACCTTGAATGCACATACCTTGACTTTAGAGCTTAAGCAACTCCGCCAATCTTGGCCAACACTTGGGCTCTCATGAGTACTTCAGGAAAACAATACTCCAGTCTTCCCTTGAGAGAGGCCACCTCTCGTACTCACGTAGGTGTTCATCCTATGTGTTACTCACACACGTTCCCAGCAAATTCAAAGGTCTTTCCCTGCAGGCTTAAACATGTTTAAGCACCTTGCAAGCCAGAGAATTACATGCAATGGAACTAGAACATTAAGAACATAAGTTCAACCCTTCAACTTTCGGTGTCATTATCTATCCTGTTTTAAGAACTACTGGGACAAAGGTCTTAACTCTCTTAAGAACCTCCATCTATCCCTGCTCAGAAAACAACTGGACTAATGACATTAAGAGATAAACTCATCCTAACAGAATCTAACTGGTAAAACTTACCACTCTTATAGAGTAATAGATTCAAACACATGATGCATATATAACAAATCCACATGATTCATACCAATGAAACAAATAAACCAAAACAGGTTCCTGATTTATTAAAACCAATGTATCATGTCACATAGCTAGAGTAGCTACCATTTCAGGTCATTACAACAAAGGTCCTAAACCCATACCAGTTGATGACTCCACCACTAGTCTACGACTTAACCCCTTAGTAAAAGGGTCTGCCAGGTTTTTCTCTGTCCGAACATAGTCCAACGAAATAACCCCATTCACAATAAACTGCCTCACATACTCGTGTCTGACTCTTATGTGCCTTTTCTTACCGTTGTAAACGCTATTTTTAGCAACACATATGGCAGCTTGTGAATCACAATGCATAGACACAGGTGGTGACGGCTTCCCCCACAAAGGAATATCAATAAGCAAATTTCTCAACCAATCTGCCTCTTGTGTAGCAAGATCCAATGCAATGAACTCAGCTTCAATTGTTGATCTAGCTATACACGTCTGCTTACCAGACTTCCATGAAACTGCACCCCCACTAAGGGTAAACACATAGCCACTTGTAGAGCTTGTTTCATCACTATCCGTTACCCAATTTGCATCACAATACCCTTCAAGAACCAAAGGATGACCAACAAAATTCAATCCCCAAGACATGGTTCCACATAGATATCTGAGCACACGCCTCAAAGCAACCCAATGTTGCTTACTAGGACAATGAGTATAGTGACTAAGTCTACTAACAGCAAAAGCAATATCAGGGCGAGTACAATTCATCAAAAACATCAGACTACCAAGCACCTTAGCATATTCAGTTTGAGACACACCGTCCCCCACATTTTTCACCAAAGTTCCAGAAGGATCAAAAGGAGTTCTCAATGGAGGCAAATCAAAACAATTAAAGTTCTTCAAAATTTTCTCCACATAATGAGACTGAGACAGAAAATACCCTTTCTTGGTTTTAGTAACTTTAACACCAAGGATCACATCTACCTCTCCCAAATCCTTCATCTCGAACTTTGAATTTAAATACTTCTTAGTTTCATTTATGACATACATGTTTGTGCCAAACAGGAGCATGTCGTCAACGTACAGGCATTATATCACACATTGCGCACCAAAAATCTTAGAGTACACACATGCATCACTACCATTGACAACAAAACCAAAACTAAGAATAGTTTTATGAAATTTTTCATACCATTGCTTCGGAGCTTGTTTCAAGCCATACAAGGATTTCTTCAGTCTACACACCTTATTCTCCATCCTAGGAACTACAAAACCCGGAGGTTGCTCCATGTAGATCTCCTCCTCCAAATCGCCATTCAGAAAAGCTGTCTTAACATCCATCTGATGCACAATCAAGTTGTAAGATGAAGCTAAGGCAAACAAAACACGAATAGTGGCAATTTTAGTCACAGGAGAATAAGTATAAAAATAATCAAGGCCAAATTTTTGAGTGAATCCTCTTATCACCAATCTAGCTTTGAACCTTTCCACGGTGCCGTCGGTTCTCATTTTTCTCTTGAATATCCACTTGCACCCAATAGCTCTGCTCCCTTTCGGCAGGTCCACAAGCTCCCAGGTTCCATTTGACATGATTGAGTCAAGCTCACTGTTTACAGCTTCCTTCCAGAATGTTGTATCTACTGAACCCATAGCTTCTTCAAACGATTTCGGATCTTCATCCACAACCTGTAGACACAGCATGATCTCATCTAGATCATCTTCGAACTCACCTAGATTTCCGCACTCTGCTATAAAGGCTGTTAGGAAATCAGGTCCAAAGCTTGTCTCCACTCTTTGCCTTTTACTTCTCCTAGGTTGAATTTCACTTTCAATCCTAGGGGAAGTATCTTATGGCTCTGCAGATGAAGAAACTGAAGAAACATCGTTAAAAACTAAGATTTTCTTCAAAGGAAATACCTATTCAAAGAACTCTGCATCACGAGATTAAGATATAGAGCGATCTTCCAGACTCATAAACCTGTACGCGGCACTATTCTCAGCGTAGCCAATGAAAACTGTATCATAGATCTTGGAACCTATAGTTGAACGCTTGAACGATGGATAGCCCACCTTAGCTAGGCACCCCCACACTTTCATGTGATTCAAGTTTGGAGCATAACCCTTCCATATTTCATATGGAGTCTTGTCTAACTTCTTGTGAGTTACTCTGTTCTGTACATAATTAGCTGATAGAACCGCTTCACCCTACAAATTGTCTGGCAACCCGGAACTAAGGAGCATTGCATTCATCATTTCCTTCATAGTCCTATTTTTCCTCTCTGCCACACCATTTTGCTGCAGAGTATACGGGGCCGATACTTCGTGAATGATTCCCTCACTTTCACATAAGTCCTTGAGGAAATCGGAGTCATACTCTCCACCCCTATCTGAGCGAACTCTCTTTATTTTCCGCTCCAACTGATTTTCTACCTCTGCCTTATACACAAGAAACTTGGACTCAGCTTCATCCTTCGTCCTTAAAAGATACACCTTTCTATATCTAGAACAATCATCGACGAAGGTGATATAGTAGCGTTTCCCGCCTCTAATTTCCAAGTTCTTAAAGTCTGCTAAATCTAAATGAATTAGCTCAAGTGGTGTGGTCTCTCTCTTCGTGACAGATTTGTAGGGTTTCTTCACGAATTTAGACTCCGCACACACTTCACATTTTTCGAATCCATCTAATGACATATTTAGGAGAAAATTTAAACTTTTCATTTGTTTCAATTTAGTTGCACCAACATGACCAAACCTACTATGCCATAATTCAAAGGACTCAACAATATAAGCAGAAGTAGAAATCTTATTCATTGAAGGAACAATTACAATCTCAAGAACAAATAGGCCCCCACTAAGGTAACCCTTTCCAACATACTCCCCATTACGGGTTAACACAAGTTTATTAGCATCAAAAACTAACTTAACTCCTACTTTGTTCAATAAAGCACCAGAAATTAAGTATCTATGAATAGAAGGAACATACAACACATTGTGAAGAGCCAAGGTCTTCCCTGAAGTCAGCTTCAGAACCACTTTGCCCTTTCCAAGTACCTCAGAGCTGCTTGAATTTCCCATGTAGACTTGTTCACCTTCCTTTGCATCTTCCATACTTACAAACAGGTCCTTGTTGGCACAGAAGTGCTTAGATGCACCAGTGTCCACGATCCATTCACTGTTGTTCTCAACCAGGTTGACTTCAGAAACAACTGCAGCAATAACATCTTCATCCTCATTCTCAACCAGATGAGCATGACCCTTGATTCCTCCACTCGATTTCAGATTTTTCTTCTTCTTGTTTTTGCATTGTGAAGCAAAGTGCCCTACTTCACCACACGACCAACACTTGACAGTGACTTTCTTCCCAATCTTGCCCTTAGATTAGAGATTTCCCTTCTTCTCAGAGCTCCCCTTCTTGGCACGATTATCACTTGTTTTCTTGTCAGAGTCAGCACCAGATTCAACAAGGTTAGCCTTGATTGCTAACACATTCTTAGGCTTAGAGGAAACATCCTTAAGCCTATTGGCTTCCTCAATCTTCATGTGGCTCACAAGTTCTTCTAGGGTTAGATCCCTCTTTTTATGCTTGAGGTGATTTCTATAATCAAACCAGGAATCAGGTAATTTTTCAATCAAAATATTAGCCTGAAGGATTTCACACATCTTCATACCCTGAGCAAGAATTTCAGCAACATAATTTTCATACACATGGACTTGGTCCATAATAGGCTTTGTATCAACCAGTTTGAAATTCAACCAATTTCCAGTCACATACTTCTTTTTCCCAGCATCATCAGCACCATATTTCTTCTCTAAAGACTCCCACATCTCCTTAGCAAATTTCATATTAACATACAAATCAAATATGTTGTTTTTCATGCTGTTCAAAAGATGACCTCTAACGAATTTATTATCACGATCAAATTTCTTGATTTCAGATTCATTAGCAATAACAGTAGTGATCCTTTGACTAGAGCTAGATTCTTTATTCCTAGAAGTAGGAGTACTAGGAATTTCAATCATGGTATTGGTTTGCTCAATGGGTTTTGGAGCATCCCTAAACAAAACATAATCAATTTCTACTTGTTCAAAAGCAATAGTCGCGTCGTGGAACAAAATAAGGGTCGTGGATCCCAAACTCACAGTCGCGTCGTGGAACAAAACAAACAAAAAGATTAGAACTTTCCTGGATTGAAGATCTCAAACTCACAGTCGCGTCGTGGAACAAAATCCACTGCCTTAGACGCGAAATACGCCACCACCGGTACAAGTTTCCTAGCGACGCACGCCCCCCAAGTTTAACGCAACTCTCTCCGTAATCCGTGCACCCGAACTCGAAAAGTGGAATTGCTCAAGAACTGTTCAGATCTCAAAAGGTAGGTTTGTGTTTTTCGGCTAGAAAGTGAATTGATCTCATGAAAAGGTAAGACTCGTATTTATATGACTCCCGGAAAAGGAAACACGCAAAGCAAACCGACCTAGGAAAAAAGGCGGGCCCGATCGGGCAAGCTGCCGCCCGATCGGGCGCGAAATCGAATTTCTCCAGACGCTGTGTCGCGCCCGATCGGGCGGACACCGCCCGGTCGGGCGATCTGAAAACCCCATCCCGGGCGAGCCATCGGGCGAAGCCGCCCGATCGGGCTCGTCAAAAACTCGAGTGCGCCGCCCGGTCGAGCGAAGCCCGCCCGATCGGGCGCGAGAGTTCTCGCAGAAAAACTCTTGTCCGTCGCCCGGTCGGGCGAAGCCCGCCCGATCGGGCGCGAAAGTTCCCTATTTTTCCTTGACCATCTCCGCCCGATCGGGCGCGAGTCATCCGTTTGCATTACCTATTTCCAACAGGTACGGGTACTCGTCCCATGCTCATCCCTAGCCCCCTAGGTTTAGGTGGGTTTAGGGTGGCGTGGGTGGTGGTTCGTGGGTTATGAGTGGGTTTCGATGGGTTTCGTGTGGCATGGGTGGTGGTTCGTGGGTTTTGGCTTTTGGGTGGAGTGGGAAGTGGTTCTTGGGGGCGTGTATTGGCTGTTTTGGTTTGATTAATTGCATTTTATTTTTTTTGTTTGATTATTACGGAGTAATATTTAATCACAAGCCCATAACTTTCAATAATCTTGCTTAAGAAGTTTTGCCTAGGTGTCTATGAAAACCCCCTTAATTGAAAATAACAATTAACGGAGGAATTATTTCGGAGTGCTTATATTAATAAGGAGTCAACTTATTTAGGGTTTTGTTCCATATTTTTACTCCCATTATCCTTAGCCTTTAATAAATGCAAGAGCAGCTTATAAATGGTTGGACAATAAATTTCTTAAACAATACATGTAAGAGTCTCACATTTATTGAAAAAAGAAGAGAGAGTGAATTAATAATTTATGAAGCTAAGTGGATAATCATTCTATTGTCATATGGCTTAGGTATAGAACCTCCTTTTAATCTTTAATCTTGTGAAGTGAACACCCTCTCTTAGCTACGGATGTGCCCAAACTCCGATTTAACATGGTATAGAATTAGACTCATCATAGTTTGGGATCTTTAATGATTGGAGTACACTAGGTCAAAATATGTAAGTCTATGTGAGGGGGAGTGAAAAAAGTCCCATATTGAGAAGTGAGACATCATTTTATAAGGCTAAGGGGTTAATCCTCCCATTGGTATATGATTGTGGGATGAAACCTTCTTTGGTCTTATAAAGTGGACTCTCTTCTTTGGTTCCGAGTGCAACCCAAACCCATAATTTAACATAAATTGTAACCATCATATAACTAATATATAAAGCTAAACTTTTAGCCAGGTCACGACATTGCGACACTTGGCGTTCTAATTTTTCACCAAGTGTCAAGTGTCGCGGCACATTGGATAGATTTAAATAGAATTCGTAAGATAAAAAAAGTTAGTTAAGAATTCTAAATGGATAAAATTCTAGGATAAAGTTGTTAGTTTAGAGTTTTACTATCTATAAAATATCAATATTTCATATGTACAAATAATCGGTTAAAATTATATACTTCACAATCTAATAGGATGGATACATGTCAATTAGGGTTGAGTCATGAAACATCTCGGATTGGGTCGATCACTTCAGGTTACGAGTCAAGAAATGTTCAACCCTTGCCCAAAGTTTGGGTCAATCCAACGTGCTTACAACACTTATTTTATTTAGTTTATTTTTTGCTAATTTTTTTTAATGTATTAAAGCGAACATTTTCACCAACATTGTTATTAGTCATTACATGTCTACTAGATAGCAAATTGTCAAAAAACACATCAATTCCTAACTAATTTTGTATCAATGATATATTTTAAAATTTGACATATAAATTATAAATTTATCTTAAAATTTAATAAACAACCAGGGCATCGCACGGGGCACAAAACTAGTATATATATATATATATATATATATATATATATATATATATATATATATATATATATATATATATATATATATATATATATATATTAAGTACTCAAGAAAAAACTGAAATTATGTACAAAATTTATGCACATCAAATTTGAGGTCATAGTTTTTAAGTTTTTTGCACATTTAGTTCAAAATATATACACATTCAGTATAAAAATATGCATATTAATTTTTTCTCATCCTTTTTATTTTAATGAACTTATCCCTCTCCCTCTCTCTCTCTCCATGCACATACACATATATGTTATTTGGTTACTGAAGCACACAACAGGTCTTAAAAAGGATCTTCACAGCTTCACAGGGCATAGTTCTAGAGGACATTCTATGTTTTAAAATTCTGTCTATTTTCATTATGTCAAAAAAAAAAAAAAAAAAAAAAAAAAAAAAAAAAAAAACAATATGGCTGTATCTTAAACGAACGAGTATTTGGAACGGATAAAAAACACTTTAGCTAAAAACTTAGACTTTAACATTGTTATATTGGTAATCGTAATCCCATAGAATTGTGCAATAGACTAATAGGACTTTGCCCTTTCTACAGCCTTAAGAGTTTTCCCTTTCCACAACTACGCGGATCATTGTAAAAGAACGCATAATATAAGATGCATACAAATATACAATTGACACCATACAAAATCAATGAAATACTCCATTTACCTAGTAACCAACATTGACCTTTGTACTACCTTAATTTCTTATAATGTGTAATTGGGTAATGAATAAATATTTAATATCTTACAAATAATATTAATTTATTGCATATAATAAGAAACAAAGATAATATAATACTCCCTCCTTCCCTAAATTACATTTCTCCTTTCTATTTTAGGTATTCCAAAATTACATTCTAACTTTCTATTTTTAGTAAGTTTTTCTTTTGTAAATATCTTAAATACACTCTCTTTTTCAGTTGTACTTTTAATGTATAATTAATGTATTTACATTTCACTTTTAATGTTTGGTTGGCTAATGTACTTTTTCAGCCTTTAATTTTTCAGAATCCTTGTGCCAAATTACAATGAATATGATTGGTTAAAAATTTTAAATTAGGAGCATGTGATTGGTCCTTTTTTTTTTTTGCTAAGGATTGATGACATGTCATGAGTAATCACTAATCTATCTTTATTTTACTCAAAAACATTATTTAATGTTTTGTACTTCCCATTGCATTATCTAATTATTGTTATTTATCTTATTCTTTTCTCCTTAATTCCCATGTAAATTTTCAAACAGGAATGTAATTTAGGGACGGAGGGAGTACTTTAATTATTGTTATTTGTCTTATTCTTTCTTCCTTAATTCCCGTGTAAATTTCCAAAGAGGAATGTAATTTAGGGACGGAGAGAGTACTGACATATTATAGATCACAAGTTTAAATTTTCCCTAGCTTTCAGTTGTAATTAAATTTAATTCGATATGCCTCTATGGCTAACTCGGATTATAAAAGACCAACCTTTTTCTAGCTAAAAATACACTACAGTCCACAGCACCTAACGTATAGTTAAATATCCGAAGTTTTCCTCAACCCTACACTACTAGAAATAGGCAAAATAGCGACGGTTTACTTCCGACGGACGGTTTTTCCGTCGCAAAATTCAAATATTACGACGGATTTTTTTCCCTCGCAACTTTACGACGGATTTAAATATCTACGACGAAAATTCCGTAGTAATCTTGCGACGGAATTTTTTTCCCTCGTAATTTTCTTTTTACGACGGAATATTTCCTCGAAAATATGTTTGCGACGGAATATTCCGTCGTAAAATTAAAATTACGAGGGAAAAAAATTCCGTCGCAAGATTATACGTTTTTTAAAAAATACCCAAATTGGACTAAACCTAAAAAATCGAATTGGAAACAGAAGAAAGAGAAGGAGAGAGAAAGAGAGAGGGAAAGAGAAAAAGGGGCATCCGTCGCCGGCCGTCCCGATTCCGGCGCCGGTCTTCACCAATCTGCCGCCGACGAAGACCAAAACGAAAGGAGGACGAAAAGGTGAAAGAGGACGAAAAGGAGAAAGCGAAAGAGGACGAAATGGAGAAAGAGAAAGAGGTCGAGCCTCCGTTTTCCGGCGACCCTCCGTTGACGCTTCTGGTTGTTGCCGGCGCCGCGTCTAGGTAAGTTGTTTTTTTTTTTGTTGTTGTTTTTTTTTTTTTTTTTTTATTCGGTTTTTTTTACAACACCTTCAAATCTGCAGCCTTCCTTGACACCACAACCGCAGCCTCCCTTGACCACCGCAGCCTCCGGCCTCCTCCCTTCCCTCGCCGTGGCTGAAGCAGTTGGTAAGTTGTCCTTTCCCCAATTTTTTTTTTTAATAATAAACCCTTATTTATTTAATTTAATTATTTTTTTAAAATATTTTGTATGTAGGATTTGTACAATTTGTCAAAAACAAGTGCAGATCTAAAGGTTAGTCACATTACAAACCCTAATATAATGTGTTTTAGTTTAGTTTAGTTACTTTTTTTTGTGTAAGTATGTTAGTTTAGTTTAGTTTACTTTTTAATGTGGTTTAATTTAGTTTAGTTTTACTAAAGTATATTAGATTAGTTTAATATTATGAAACTTTAGTTTAGTTTATTTTAATATAATGTGGTTTAATTTAGTTTAGTTTTACTAAAGTATATTAGATTAGTTTAATATTATGAAACTTTAGTTTAGTTTATTTTAGTTTAGTTTTACTAAAGTATATTAGATTAGTTTAATATTATGAAACTTTAGGTACGTTTTGTTTGTTTTGTTTAATATGATGTATGTTAGATTACTTTAGTTCATTATAATCTAGTTTAGTTTTGTTTAGTTTAATATAATGTTTCTTACATAAGTATAATTTTTTATAATGCATGTTACTATATTTAATATTATGATATGTTAGTTTAGTTTGGTTTTGTTTGGTTTGATTTGTTTATATTAATGTTAAGGTTTTATGATATGTTTGTTTATGTTAAGTTTAATTATGATATATTTGTATAATTTTTTGTATGTTAGTTAAGTATATATATTTTTTAAAAAAATCATTTGCATAATCATATGCCTAGATACCCGTTCAAGGCATACACATTAGGAGTATGTCTTGAATAGTCCCCGGTTGGGACTGTCCTTGTACGTTTATTCTCACTTAGGTGGTGAATGTATTCCTTTGTTTTAATTCTAAGGAATATCCTTGCTTGTCATTTCTCTACAATGTTCTCTAGGTACATATATAGGTGTTTCTAATCGCCTATATTGTGTACTCGGGGAACTGTAGGGAGATGCTGCCGGATTTTCCATAGAATTGAAATTCTGGCATACATTCACTAGTGAGATTGAACGTACAAGGATGGGTTAGGTTGGAGTGATAAGGACCCTTGGAAATCATTTCTCTTCTCATTTGCATTTCCATAACAGTTTGATCTACAATGAATATATATTGTGCTTTATGACTAATGTGATTAATGGCATATGTGTTAGTTGTGTAGAACTTGTAATCATGAAACGAAAAGAACGTAGCTGGATGTATGAAAGGAAGGTTGGGAATTCTATTAATCCTGAGTTCTTGAAGGGGGTAGATGAATTCCTTAAATATGTGGAAGATCATCCCGAGAGTAGCAACCCGAATGAAGTTAGGTGTCCATGTTTTAAATGCAAAAACAAACGTCTCTGGGATCCAGATACGGTCAAACTTCATTTGTATCGCAGCGGTTTTTTACCTAATTACTACGAGTGGATGTGTCATGGGGAAGGGTTTCCAGGAACTCGTAGAAGGGAGTCAAATGAATATCGTGAAATGGTTTTGGATGCCTTTGGTCAGTCTCAAGATCAAGGCCATTCCGAAGAGCCACCTGTTTCATTAGAGGAGGAGCCTAATGCACAAGCCAAGCCATTTTTTGATTTGTTAAGGGCTTCTGAACAACCGTTGTACGAAGGGAGTTCATTGTCTGTGTTAGAGATGGCTTCTAGAATCACTAGCCTAAAGTGTGAGTATAATTTGCCGCACAGATGTGTTGATGGATTTGCTTCTTTGGTTAATGAAGCGATTCCTAACAACAACCACATGGCCGAGACATTCTATGAGGTCAAGAAAATTGTTAAGGGGTTAGAGCTGCCCCATGAAAAGATTCATGCATGCCCGAAAGGATGTATGTTGTTTTGGAAAGATGATGCTCAATTATCTACATGTAGGGTGTGTGGCAGCGACCGATACAAGAAGACTTCTAAAGGTAGCTTAGTGCCTTTGAATGTTCTATTTTATTTCCCTATCACACCTAGGTTGCAAAGGCTTTTTGCAACTAAAAACATTTCTGAGGAAATGACATGGCATGCTAAAAATCCTCGAGTTCAAGGCACAATGGCACACCCTAGCGATAGTGAAGCGTGGAAACACCTAGATAGTTGCTTTCCTGAGTTTGCCTCTGAACCTCGTAATGTTCGACTTGGCCTATGTACGGATGGATTTGCTCCACATGGTCAGTTTGGGGGACAGTATTCATGTTGGCCTGTCATTTTGACCCCTTATAACTTGCCTCCGTCAATGTGTATGAAAAGACAGTTCATGTTTCTTTCGTTACTCATTCCTGGTCCTAAAAACCCTAAGGGCAACTTGGATGTTTACATGCAGCCGCTCATACACGAGTTGAAACAGTTGTGGGAAGTTGGGGCAAATACTTACGATATTTCGAGAAAACAAAATTTCAATCTTCGAGCAGCCATCCTATGGACCGTTAGTGACTTCCCGGCTTATGGTATGTTATCTGGTTGGACCACAGCCGGTAAGAAGGCTTGCCCATATTGCATGGAGAAAAGCAAAGCATTTTGGCTCGAAAATTGTGGTAAGGTTTCTTGGTTTGACTGCCATCGTCAATTCCTTCCGACAAATCATCCTTTTCGAAATAGTAAAAATGCATTTTGTAAAAACAAAGTCGAAAAAGGTTCACCACCTCACATCATGTCAGGAGAAGAACTTTGGGAATGTGTGAAAAACCTCCCGAAAGCAACAGATGGCCCCGAGGCACTGAAACGTGTCAAGAATGCAAAAAAAGGGTGGTTCAAGCAAAGCACTCTATGGGACCTTCCATATTGGAAACATCTGCTTGTTCGTCACAACTTAGATGTCATGCACGTTGAAAAAAACTTTTTTGATCAGTTGATTCACACTATAATGGACGTGAAAAAGCAATCTTGTGACACCCCATCAGCTCGGAATGACATTGCTAAATACTGTAAACGGCCCCAGCTACATCTTCAAGAGGATGATAGAGGAAAAGAATTCATGCCAAAGGCTCCATTTGCTCTTGACAAGACTCAGAGAAAGGTTTTGTGTGAGTGGGTCAAACAGCTGCGGTTTCCTGATGGTTACGCTTCCAATTTGAGCCGATGCGTTGATTTGCAATCAGGTAAGTTACATGGAATGAAAAGTCATGATTGTCACGTGTTCATGGAGAGGTTGTTGCCCACTGCTTTGAGAGAATTGCTCCCTACCCATATATGGAATGCAATTACAGAAATAAGCTAATTCTTTCGCGATTTATGTTGCTACACAATTACAGTTAGCGACATGGAGCGATTGGAAAAAAACATAGCTGAGATCCTGTGCAAGCTTGAGAAGGTTTTCCCCCCATCTTTCTTCAACTCCATGGAGCATTTACCAATTCATTTGCCATACGAGGGCAAGTTATGTGGACCTGTTCAATATCGGTGGATGTATCCTTTCGAAAGGTAAAAACAAAGTCCTTTCTCAACTCTTACTTTCATCTCTTTCATTGATTTCCGTTACTTATACTTCTACGGCTACATAAACATAATTACAGGTTCGTATTTACTTTGATAAAGTGAATTTGTATTACTTTAACCATGTTTTGTTCACTTTTTGTTGATTATCTACTTACATGAATGTCTATCCTTTATTATAGGTTTGATGATAGGCCGGTGAAGAATGTGCTCTCCGACTCGCTAACCGGCTACTATGTTCAGCCTTGGAGGAATTATGGAGAGGTTGATGAAGATTCGAGAGAGCACTTTTGGAACTTGTTCAACGTATGATAACTTTAACCTAACAAAATACATGTTTTATAAATTATATTGATGGAGTTGAATTTTTTAATAAAGACATTTTCTTGATTTGCAGAAAAAATTCAAGTGGGCACCTGAGTTAAACAACCAAGTGAAGGACACTTTCGAAGAAAAGTTTGCAAATCGCCTACGTGACACGTTCTGTAACATCACACACAGACTGAATGGTCGCAAACCAAGATGGCTTAATAAGGATGTCCACGAAGGCATGATGAAAATTGTTGCCACCGATCCAAAATATCAGAAGCGGTCGGAACAAAACAAGAAGAACCGAAGAGGCGGATCCATGGAAAATGTCGTTGAACCGACCCACTTTCAAGGTTCAATGTCATCTATACAACATGCTAAAAAGATGGTAAGGTTACTACAATATGTCCAGTAACAATTATGTCATTTGTCTATTAATGAATTTTGGTGGGCTAACATGTTTTCATTGATTTTCTGCATGTACATATAAAGGCTGCAAAAAACCAAGGCCAATTACCAAATGCCCATGATCTATTCTTGAAGACACACTTCAAGGAAGTGCCTGGTAAAGGCCAAGTGGCTGCCAACAACAAAGCAAAAAGGATTGCGGTAAACACTTATTATATGAGTTGAAATATGGCAAATTGGCAAAGTAGAACTCAATATATGATTATTTTGGATGATTTTGGAGGAGTGAGGGTTGAAAATTGACATATGTGCTTATTTATCTTAATTTCTATCCTTAGGCACTTAAAAGAAATTGATATTGGAATGTTATAAGAAAGAACGAGTCCATTTGCTTGAAAACTTAGAAAATAGGCATGGTTTTAGCCATATAGGCCAAATTTGGATGCTTTTGGAGGAGTGAGGGTTGAGAATTGACATATGTGCTTATTTCTATTAATTTCTATCCTTAGGCACTTAAAAGAAATTGATATTGGAATGTTAGAAGAAAGAACGAGTCCATTTGCTTGAAAACTTAGAAAATAGGCATGGTTTTAGCCATATAGGCCAAATTTGGATGATTTTGGAGGAGTGAGGGTTGAAAATTGAAATATGTGCTTATTTATCTTAATTTCTATCCTTAGGCACTTAAAAGCAATTGATATTGGAATGTTAGAAGAAAGAACGAGTCCATTTGCTTGAAAACTTAGAAAATAGGCATGGTTTTAGCCATATAGGCCAAATTTGGATGCTTTTGGAGGAGTGAGGGTTGAGAATTGACATATGTGCTTATTTCTCTTAATTTCTATCCTTAGGCACTTAAAAGCAATTGATATTGGAATGTTAGAAGAAAGAACGAGTCCATTTGCTTGAAAACTTAGAAAATAGGCATGGTTTTAGCCATATAGGCCAAATTTGGATGATTTTGGAGGAGTGAGGGTTGAAAATTGACATATGTGCTTATTTATCTTAATTTCTATCCTTAGGCACTTAAAAGCAATTGATATTGGAATGTTAAAAGAAAGAACGAGTCCATTTGCTTGAAAACTTAGAAAATAGGCATGGTTTTAGCCATATAGGCCAAATTTGGATGATTTTGGAGGAGTGAGGGTTGAAAATTGACATATGTGCTTATTTCTCTTAATTTCTATCCTTAGGCACTTAAAAGCAATTGATATTGGAGTGTTAGAAGAAAGAACGAGTCCATTTGCTTGAAAACTTAGAAAATAGGCATGGTTTTAGCCATATAGGCCAAATTTGGTTGATTTTGGAGGAGTGAGGGTTGAAAATTGACATATGTGCTTATTTATCTTAATTTCTATCCTTAGGCACTTAAAAGCAATTGATATTGGAATGTTAGAAGAAAGAACGAGTCCATTTGCTTGAAAACTTAGAAAATAGGCATGGTTTTAGCCATATAGGCCAAATTTGGATGATTTTGGAGGAGTGAGGGTTGAAAATTGACATATGTGCTTATTTCTCTTAATTTCTATCCTTAGGCACTTAAAAGCAATTGATATTGGAATGTTAGAAGAAAGAACGAGTCCGTTTGCTTGAAAACTTAGAAAATAGGCATGGTTTTAGCCATATAGGCCAAATTTGGATGATTTTGGAGGAGTGAGGGTTTGAAAATTGACATATGTGCTTATTTCTCTTAATCTCTATCCTTAGGCACTTAAAAGAAATTGATATTGGAATGTTATAAGAAAGAAACCTTACATTTGCTTGAAAACTTAGAAAATAAGCATGGTTTTAGCCATATAGGCCAAATTTGGATGATTTTGGATGAGTGAGGGTTGAAAATTGACATATGTGCTTAATTTTCTTAATTTCTATCCTTAGGCACCTAAAAGTATGCAATATAATTCCATATTGTTGGTTGTTTTTTTAACAATATTTTATTTTATCTTCAATATTTTGTAGGACACCTACCAGAAGAAGCTCGAAGAAACAATGAGTCAGGGGATTCAGAAGAGTCCCAATGAGTTGTACTGGGAGTCGGTGGGTGGGCGCAATAAGAAGGGGCGTGTGAAGGGACTTGGCCAAAGTGCAGAGATATACTATGGAAAACAGGGTCGAGGTTCCCGTTCTTCACAGCAATACACGCCGTCTGTCATTTCTCAAATGCAAGACCAGATGGAACACAGGGTGCAAACTCTTCAAACTCAAATGGAAGCCCGAATGGCTGAAATGGAGAGGAGATACAAGGAGAGTTTCGATGAGATGATGAGTCGTCTCAACAACAACGACTCATGTTCCACCATTCATCCTCAGCATCGAGACCCTAGGAACGACCCGGGTGGTGGTGGAGCAGGCCAGGGTTTCCAGGCGATTGCGTAGCTTAGCTTTAGTCTAGCATAGAATCACTCTAACCTAGCTTTTGTTTGGTATAGATACCAAAATGTGGACTATCTTTTGTACTAGGACATAATTATTATATATATATGTACATAACCCTAATTTCGTAGGTCGGTAATTAATTTTTTAAAAACAACAATTTTAGGACTCAATATTTATTTATTTTTTTTTTTGTCGATTTATCATTAAAAAAATTCAGGTTTGAAAATGCAGAAAATTACAAAAATTTGTTTTGGGCTGGAAATACAATTTGCGACGGAATATTTCGTCGTAATTTACACATTTGCGACGGAATTTTCCCTCGCAAAATATAATTTGCGACGGAATTTTCCCTCGCAAAATATGATTTACGACGGAATTTTCCATCGTACAAATATACATTGCGACGGATAATTCCGTCGTAAATTATATTTTGCGAGGGACAAATCCGTCGCAAATTATATTTTGCGAGGGAATATTCCGTCGCAAATTATATTTTGCGAGGAAAAATTCCGTCGCAAATTATATTTTGCGAGGGAAAATTCCGTCGTAAATTATATTTTGCGACGGAACTCTTTCCGTCGCAAATTTGCGACGGAACTTCATCAAAGGCCAATTCCAAGTCCGACGATATTATTTCCGTCGTAAAGTTGGTTTACGACGGAATTTCCGTCGTAAAATGGCCATTTTCCTACAAAGGGTTTTCCGACAACCATTTACGACGGAATTCCGTCGTAAACCAACTTTACGACGGAATTTACATAGTTTACGACGAACTTTTTCCGTCGCAATTAAGGTGTTTTCTAGTAGTGCTAGTTTGTATCTTAACCAAACCCTTTTGAAAGAAACAAAGACTTCAAAAGATAAAAAATAATACGAGTATTAAAGTATCTATACATAATTATTATATGTTCAGAGTGAGAGATAACTGAAGTGGTTAGAGATCTCCTCGACTCCTCCTGATTTCTGGAGATTCCGAAATTAAGGCAATTGTAACTCTCTAAACAAAAACTTACAAAAATATATTATATATTTCACAATTTGGTTGTATCTTAAACAAATATGGAATGGAAAAATAAATACTTTAGTTAAAAAACTTGACTTTAACATTGTTATTTTAGTAATCCAAAGATTAGTTTAATCCAATAGACTTGCCCTTTCTACTGAGTCAAGAGCTTGCCCTTTCTACTGACTCAAGACCTTACCCTTTCTACAGCCACGCGGAGCACAGTAAAAGAATGAACAAGTGTAATTTTTTTTTTTTTTAATATAATTGTAAATAATTAATTGAGAGTTATATATATATATATTGAGTTATATATATATATATATATATATATATATATATATATATATATATATATATATATATATATATATATATATATATATATTGAGTTATATATATATATAGGGGAAGGCTCTCGTGAGAAATTTTCTTATGTGAGAATTTTTCTTATGTGAGAACACTCTTTATGTTCTAAATTTTTACTCGTATGTTCTAAATTTTAAATCTGATGTTCTAAATTTTTCCTTAGGTGTTCTAAATTAAATCAAATGTTCTAATTTAGTACTCACATGTTCTAAACCATAAATTAGTTAAGTTCGATGTCATAAATTTTAAATAACTTTTTCCAAAATTTTAACTTGTATGTTCTAAATTTTAAAACGTGTGTTTTAAGATTTTTAATTATATGTTCCAGATTTTAAATTGTATGTTCTATTTTTTTACTCGTATGTTCTAAATTCTTTACTCACACTTTCTATATTCTATATCAGTTTGTTCTAAATTTTAATTCAGATGTTCATAATCTTAAATCATATGTCTATATTTTACTCATATGTTTAATATTTCATAAAGCAAATTTTATAAATTTTTAATCACTTGTTCTAATTCTTAAATCAGATGTTATAAACATATTGCTCACACAAATGTTCTAAATTATTACTCATATGTTCAAATTTTTAATTTGAATCACATGTTCTAAATTTTAACTCGCATGTTCTAAATTTTAATTCACATGTTCTAAATTTTAAATTAGTTCTCATATAAGTATGAATTCTCACATATGAACCTATTCTCACCGGATCCCTCCCCTATATATATATATATATATATATATATATATATATATATATATATATATATATATATATATATATATATATATATATATATATATATATATATATATATATATATATATATATATATATATATATATATATATATATATATATATATATATATATATATATATATATATATATATATATATATATATATATATATTCCCCAGGTTTTAGAGAGCCATGTAAAATTTAATTTTTTTCAGCGCGCCATGTAGGATAATACATTTTAATGGTAGCCAATTAAATACGGGATTATTAATTTCTTTTAAAATTAAATAATTTAAATGACACGTAGGCAAAATTGGCGAATGAGATTTCCCAGTTTAAATTAATTAAATATAAAATATTATCTTTTGATATATATTAGGAATTTTATCTAAATATATAACAAATTTTAGCACTTATATATATATATATATGTATATATATATATATGTATATATATGTATATATATGTATATATGTATATATATGTATATATGTATATATATGTATATATATATATATATATATATATATATATATATATATATATATATATATATATATATATATATATATATATATATATATATATATATATATATATATATATATATATATATATATATATATATATATATATATTCAAACAAATCGTGCATCGCACTGGCTTCATCTAGTTAGGAAATATTAGAGAATAATTAGTGTAATCAGAGTTTTTTGGTTGTTTTTTTTTAAAAAATTATTATAAGGTTTTAAATTACCAAAAAAATTTGGAAAATTTGCAGATTTTGCTACTAGTTAAAGGCACCAATATCACTTTTGTTATCTACTAAAAGTTTTATTTTATTATACTACCACTTTTAATCGCATTTTTTCAATTTTAATATCATTTAGCAGAATCCGTTAGGGTTTCGTTAAGTTTATTAAATATATTTAATAAAATAAAAAATATATAACTTTTTTTAAAAAAAATCCCCAACCACCCTACCAGCCCAGCCCCCTCCCCGTCAGCGACCCCTCCCCTTCCCCTTCCCCCCTGTAGGCCCCCAAAGCCTATACCAACAAAAAAAAACAGACAAAAAAAGCAACTGATGTATTAAAAAAAACAGAGGAATTATCTTTTGTACTAAATTTACATTCATAAATATTTAATTATTTCTCTCTCCTACCAACCTTACTAACACTATTTGTTCCAATTATTTATCTCCTAAACTGACTATATAAAATAAAAATTATTTGTCCACTTACATTATTTTATTGAAGCATACATGCTTATAATATATTTTTTAAAAAAATTATGTGCACTCTCTACTAATAGAGTTTGGTTAGGTTGCTCAACTATCAGCTTAAGTTTTTTATTAGGTTGCTCATTTAACATGGTATCAAAGCCAAAGTGACAAATTAGTTACGAGTTTGAATCTCATCCATCTCCATCGTCAAATTGGAATATTAAGCGCTGGGCATGGAATGGTTCATGCTGCATTCACATTTCAAGCCCGATGAGTTCTCGTGAGAAGGGGAGTTATTGATTATAAAACATATATTTGGACCTCAACCATCAGCTTAAACTTTTGGTTAATTTAGTCTTTTAACATTTACAATTACGAATATATTACAAACGGTGGGAGTACTCATTACAAGTACCAAATTAACGTATACAACAACAAACGTCAGTAGCGAGAGAGTTAGGGATAGCTCAAGTGGTTAGAGCTTCCCTCCCGATTCTAGGAGATTCTGAGATCGATTCTCACCCCGCCTGACTCTCTAAACACCAAAAAAAAAAAAAAATAAAAAAAAAAAACGTCAGTAGCGATTAGCAATTTAGCATATACTTCATTATACCAACTCTAAAAGAGTATAAAAAACTACAGATAATTATCTAGAACGTGATTGATGACGATGATGTTTGAACCTACTATATATACAATTACATATTTACATCAAGTCAACTTTCTCTAGTTTTTTCTATATCTTTACTCCCTGCATATTGTGACTATTATTTTTCTAAAAAAAACAAAAACATATGTTTGGATAATAATATATTCACTAGTATTATTGTACTTACAAATTCTTAAATGGACCTGGTTGACACTAAATAAATGTGAACCACCAACATTAGAGACAATATAATTGGTTTATTAATAAATAAAAAGGATACTGTATTAAAATAAAGGTTATTATGTTGAAATAAAAGTTAGTGTGAAATTTATAAGAGGGTAATTTAATTTATTTAATGAAAATTTTAATATAATGGTCAATATGAATAATAAAGATCACTAAATTAAAATTAGATCACTATTCAACATTATGTCGTACTTTAAGTTCATAATAACATTAAAGGTAACACAAGTTTTAAAAAAGGTTACTATATTAAAATTAGGGGTCACTATATTAAATATAGTGTCAGTTACGTATGTATAAATTTTAGGTCTACGATAATATTATTGTGGACCAGGTCCACAATAATATTATATCAGGTCCACGCAAGATTTTCTGGTATTGGACTTATGAAAATTACTATAAATAGGTTTGCTAATTGAACAATATAGACATAAAAAAAATTAGCAACAAAAAAAACATATACTAACTACAACTACAACTACAACTACTACTACCCAAAAAAAAAAAAAAAAAAAAAAAAATTCCTTTGAAAGAAATAATGATATTCATCTTCCTTATTTCGGCATCTCTTATTGTCATTTTTCTTACAATTGTTTTCAAAAATAGTAAGAAAAAATCATATTGCCCTCCTCCTGGACCAACAGGGCTTCCCATAATTGGAAACCTACATCAGTTTGAAGCCTCAAATACTCATATCTATTATTCCAAATTAGGCAAGAAATACGGCCCAATTTACACGCTACGATTGATGAGTAGACCTATGGTTGTGATCCAATCGGCGAAGTTGGCCCAAGAGGTCTTTCAAACGCAGGATAAGAACTTTTGTGATAGACCATTAACGACCGGAACACAAAGGCTTAATTACAATGGGTTAGACATAGCCTTTTGTCCGTACAGTGAATATGTACGTGTAATGAAGAAGTTACTAAATGTTCATCTCTTAGGCTCTAAGAAAGTCGAGTCTTTCGCTCCAATTCGACACGAAGAAGTCTCAAGGTTGATCCAAGAGGTTACTTCGTTATCTCATGCTTCCGAAATTGTCAATATGAGTCAATTGATTCTCAAATTTTCAAGCTCAATTACCGGGAGGATCACTTTTGGAAAGAGGTATAAATCTTATAAATTATAGTAAACACAGAAAATCTTACACCTAAGGTTTACACACACGTAACTGGCATTATATTCAACACAGTGACCCCTAATTTTAATATAATAACCATATTTTTAAGGAAAAATTAACAGATATAATCTTAACTTTATCCGATTCACCCAAAATAATCCCAACTTTCGATTATTTTTTAATAATCTGAACTTTAGTATGAATTTCTTATAATGGTCCCAGGTGACTAGTAACTTGTTGAATAAGTAAATTTTTTTTTTAAAAAGGTTTAATTTACACATGTCATTACATAATTGGTCAAAAATAAATTAATTTTAATTTTAATTTATATTATTGGTTTAATTATTAATTATTTATTTAATTAACTTAGAAAAATTTTAAAAAAAAAAAAAAGAACCACCAATTCAACCATCGCCAATCTCAGGCCAGCCTAACCACAACCACCGACGGTCGGCGCCTAGCTGGCCTATTCCCCCTATCCCGCTGTCTCAGTTCCCCCATCCACCGCCGGCGGAGCCCAACCCACCCCTCTTTACTCTCTGTTTGGTTTTTAGGTTTGTTGTTTTGGGTTTTCTAGGTTGTTTTGGCTAGGGTACGGTTTATGGTTTTGGGGGACGGCGAATAGGGGAGGGGGTCGTTTCGGAGAGGGAGGGACGTTTATGCGGTGAATCGAAGAAAGGGGAGGAGGTTGGCGCGTCGCGGTTGGGGAGTTTGGGGAAGGATCGGTGAAGTAGCGGGCTGCAAATATTGTTCGTGGAAGGGGAAATGGGTGAGGTGGGCTTCGCCGCTAAGGAAATGAGTCGTCGGGGAGGGGGGAAAATCGACAGCGGGATCCGCCGGATGGGGAATGGCCAGCTAGGTGCCGGCAGCCGTGGTAGGGGTCAGGTATGAGCAGCGGTGGTTGGGCTACGCTGGTGGAGTTTTTCTTTTAAAAAAGTCTTCTATATTTTTTTTTACTTTTTAATTAATTATTTTAATTTAATTATAATTTTCTTTAATATTTTTTTATCTTATCATGTCCTGACACGTGTCAGGTGACTTGTTATAACAAGTTTTATAACCGGTTGGGACCGTTAGAAGCAAATTCATATTAAAGTTCGGATTATTAAAAAATAATCGAAAGTTGGGATTATTTTGAGCGAATCGGGCAAAGTTGGGATTATTCCTGTCAATTTAACCTATTTTTAACATAGTAATCTTTTTAAAAATTTGTGTGACTTTTAATGTTATTATGAACTTAAAGTACGACACTATGTTGAATAGTGACCTAATTTTAACATAGTGATCTTTATTATACATATTGACCATTATATTAAAATTTTTATTAAAAAAACTAAACTCTTATAGAGTTATAGCTTTTATAATGTCCCACAACTTTTATTTCAACATCATAACCTTTGTTTTAATATAGTGACCTTTATTTTTTGAAAATAGTATAGTGCACTCGGGTGCACCATGCGCATGGTGCGCCCGGAAAGAACATTAGGCTTATTTTAAAGAACATGAGGATAAAAAAAAAAAAAAAGAACATACGAGCGTTTGAAAAATAACATGCTAGTATTTGAAAAAGAACATGCATAATAGTGTTCAACAAAAGAACATGTTTGTGTTTAACAAAGAATATGGCCTCCGAAAAGAACATTAGGCATATTTTAAAGAACATGGAATAAAAAGAACATGTTAGTATTTGACAAAGAACAAACTAGCTAGTGTTTGAAAAATTAACCTTACTTGGTTATCTTCCAGTTGGCTTCAATTCGTTATTATTCTTCTTTCTCCTCCAATTGTTCTTTTTTGAACAACTTGTACTTCATAGCTTTAATTATTATTCTTTTTTTTAAAAAAAAAAAACCCCAAATTCACAAAATTAAACACTTTGACTTTAAAATTATTGACGAAAAACAATTTGCATGGACAAAATTTATACTTACATTTTACTTGAATCCACCATTTGTTCAAGTTTGAAGGTTGAATTGTTGAAATAAGTCCAATTTTTTTCTTGGGTTTCACTTTGAAGATGAGCAATTTTGCTACTTTGATTTTTTTTTTGAAAAATAGAAAAAGATAGAGAGAAAAGTTCTAGAGAGAGAAAATGAGTACTTTGGAATTGAAATTTACACAAATAGTAGAAGTACCAGTATTACGAGATTGACAGTAAAGTGAGACCAATTTGAGACCTTCATTGAAATTCTTAGATGAAAACGATGGTGTAAAGGAGAGAGAAAATTGGCACCAAGAAAGAGAGTGATAGGAAGGGAAAGAGGAGTGAGAAATTGCAGGAGAAGAGAGTGATGGATTTGTAGTTGCAAGAAAATAAAAACATTGTAGACACCCATTTGTGTCTCCCCAAAACCAAACCCAGTGATGAATACCTTTCACGTTGAACCATAATCGAATGAGGTGAAAGTGTGAAAAGTCTAGTGTTGCGGTTAGTTTTTGTTAAAATTCTTTCTTTCTGTTTTCGAAAACCCACTCTATTTTATGAAAACGTCCATTCCAGTTTAGTTTGGTCCATGATAAGGGTCCAATAATGGTGTAGTTGGATGGGGCTTGAAAAGACCTTTCCAACGATATATTATAAGCCCAATTCCGATAGATAATGAGGAAGTTATGGCCAAAATACTAAACTGGGCCCAAACCGGATTTTACCTACGACCTAATGATCATGAGGAGGGTCCAAAGGTTTAATCCTATTCCTAAACTAATTATGATTGATTAGAATCTTCTATAAGTTTCTAAAATATCTTAATTATCCTTTTTTGAAAAGATAAGATTAAGGAATTTGATTTAAATATAAACTTTCCTTTTTTATAAAACTTTCCTTTTTTAAAGTCCTAATTCTATTCGGATTTAAACATGTTCAAAGACAGTCAGATATTATTTTCGTGCCTCATATTTTTTATCCAAATTTTATATGTTTGGATAGATCTTGAAATTATCTTTCCAATGATATATTATAATAATAATTCCGAGCTATAACGGAAAAGATATGAATAAGATATCAAACTCTATCCAAAACTGACACCGTCTCACTATTTCGTTCATATCTTTTATTCTACAACATATTTTAATCTGATTCTAATTGGGTTAGAAAGTAGACTTTAAGATCTTTCCAACGACATCTTATTCATCTTATTCCAATTCCTGGATCAAAAGATATGATAAAAACAAAATCCACAAAAACTGCTGTCTACGAGTTTTATTTCGATTCGAATTTGGATTCTTTTCTTAATTCTTCGACCCTCTTTTTTCCTATAAATAGAGGTCATATCTCCCTTTTTTCAATCACCAACTCTCATCAAGATTTTCTTGATTATTCTCTCTCTTTTCTAAACTTTGTTTTTCATACAAAATTCCGCATTCACAAGATCTAGATACAACACCTAGCCATATTCGAAGTTGCCTTCGCCCTAGACGTGAAAGGTTTAATTTCTGAGGGTTTGGTCCCAAATCTCTATTTCAATTATTTAATTTAATTGCTTTGATTATTATTTTCCTTGAAGTTACTAACGTGTGTATTTTGTTATTAGAAAGAGGTACGAGGCATCAAAGTAAGTACTTTAATGGTTTTTATTGATATTATGATGTAGAAATCATGTTTAGATTGTTATTATGATATTCCTAGTATCATGTCTAGGGTATTTTTAATATTGAATATGATTAAAAGTATGATGCTTCCTATATTCTTTCTAATATTTATGATTGCTAGTATCATGTTAGGGTTAAAGATTTGATTTTTATTGTTTAGTGACATGCTAGGGTTTGTTATTAATCTTGTTAGTATCATGCCTAGGATCTTGCTATGTTTATTATGCTTTAATATTAACATGAACATGATTATGATTATAATTGTTATAATTTATGATGATTGTGAATATTATTGTTATTATTATTTTGATGATGATTATTTTATTTATAATTATTATTCTTGATAATGATTATTTATTATGTTCTTGATTATTTATTCTTTATTGCTTGATCACCTTTATCGCATGTTTAAAGGGAATTTGTACTTGTCATCACGCTTAATAAGATAATTAATAATCTTGTTAGGGTTAATTGTGATTATAAATTCAAGTAATCGCCAATAATAGTTTATATGTGCATTAAATTCAACCAACATAGATAAACAGGTTTAGGGTTAATCCTATTGATTGTATGTTAATTAGAAAGCGCACATGAATACGATCAGAATAAAGTAGAGGCCTATTATTAGGGCAGGTTCAATCTCTTTTAGGTTGGATTTGTACCATCATTCCCGAACCCTTATTTGGTTCATGACCTTATGGAGTTGACGATCTCTTGGATCGTTAAGGGGTGTAACCTTCACCTCGTGAACGGTTTACAAGTTCCTTAAAAACTTGTTGGCGACTCTTTTGCTCTATCTTCTTCCCTTTTGGACGCCACCGTACTTTAGTGTATGATCACAGTGGGGTTCAAGCTAGTGGGATTTAAAGGCTTGAAATTATTCCCTACAAACATGTTCATTTTTTACCCATGTTCTTTTAAATATACTAAATGTTCTTTCGGGTGCACCAACAACAAATTATTAATTACAAACTATTGGGTCAGTCAAATCTGACCAAACATTTCGTCGGTCCAACTAGTGTTGGTATGGCAATACAAAATTTTCACACCCTCATTTCCACTCACCATCACCAACAATACTCCCACTCAATCCTACTTCACTTTCTCTCTCCTTCTTCACCTTTAACCCACCCCTATTTTCTCTCTCATCAACTTTCTTGTAAATTCTTCTATTTTCTTTGTCCATGATTAATGCTTGAATTGAATAGGATGGAGAGGAGAGAAAAAATAAATAAAGATTGTTGATTATATTTATCCATGATTTATGCTTGAATTGGCTTGATAATTGATTGAGATTCTCGGATTTTTCGAAAAATGCCCAAAAAAATCGATTTGGGGCTTTCATGTGTGATGTATAACTGTTGAAATTGATTGTCCTATGTGATCGTATGTTGAATTGTGAGTGTTTTGATAATAAATACATCTATTTTGGTTGAAAAGTAAGCATGTTATGTTATATTCATGAGCTTAGTACGAGACCTTCAATGGTGGTTTCGTCATTGTTGACCTTTAAATTATTTTTATAAAATAAATTTTATTATGTGGATGATATCATTTATAAGTTGGATGATATCATCTATAAGTTGGATAATATCCTCCATAAGTTAAATGATATCATGTATTGTGTTAATAATATTATCTATACGATAGATGATATCTCTTTTTATTACCTCGGCAATAAATTAAAGGGAAATGTTGCAACTTCACAAGCAAGGTGAATTGCATGGGAGAGGTAAGGGGAGGAACCCAACAAGCTATGCCGCACATACGTTTTTTTCGTCAAGGTGAAGAGTGTATGTGCCCAACAGCATGTCTCTGTCAAGGGATCAAGAAACTTTTATTTTTTATTTTTATTAATAAAAAAAATACTATTTCAATTCTCCTTCAAATAAAATCCTCTTTATAATCTTATATTTAGCCACTTTTACGAACAATTATCTTTTACTTTAAACTATGCGAACAACTACCTTTATATTTGTTTTTTGTTATGTTAACCACTTGAGAAAGACAAACTTTTAAATAAACGAATGTACAATAAAATATTGTACATCCGTTATAAAGTTATCTTAAAATGAACAAAAGTTACCTTAAAATGAATAAAAGTTACCCATTATATATAAGTTACCCTGCTTTAAATAAAATTTATTTATGTTTCATTAATGAAAGTTAACTATAAAAGTTAAAAGTGACACTAAATTTGATAAAAAAAAGACCCATGATGTATATTAAAGGAAAAATTGAAATAAATAATCTCACCTTTGCTCGACCTGCTCAAAACGAGCCCACCTTTCTATATTCTGGGAACGAGCCCACCTTTACCCTATATTTTCTCAAAACAAGCCTTTTTACCTATGACCTATTGAACAGGTTAATTTTTTTATATTTTTTTTTTCAGAAAAATGTTTCTCCTCCACCTCACCACCCACTTCCCACGTGCATTCCCTGCCACCACCAACACTACCAATCCCCTGCTCCTCACACCACTCGTCACCGCAACCAAAGTCACCGCATCACTTTCTCAGCAACAATACACCACCAAATAACAACATAAACCACCAACGTTACCTGTCATCTCCGACCTTCATCACCCTCAATTAAATAATTAATCACAGCACCTTCACACCCACAACCCACCTGCTACACTCGCCCAGCACCACCACCGAACCGCACACACCACCCCTGCCAACACCGCAAACCGCAATAACCGCACCAAATAACAACAGCAGCACCACAAGTCACTTGCAAGCAATTTACGAACCCTAAATCACCAATTTGATTTGGCGTACAAGCAGCAGCAATTAATGCTCCAATTGAGTGGGTTCTTTAGGTGGGACTTTTGAGTGGTGGAGGTAAGTTAAGGGGGTGGGTTGTTGGTTTTTTGGGTGAGTTAGGTGAATGAGGGGAGGTTGCGGGTGGGATTCAGGATGAATGAATGTGGTTGTCGCTGCGGGGAGGGCAGGGGCAGCAGGCGGAGGGGTGAGAGGCAACAGTGGCGGTGGCTGGGGGGAAGGGCAGGGGTGGTAGCCGGAGGAGGGATGGACGCTAGTGGCAGTGGTTGCGTATGGGGGAGGAGAAAAGTTTTTTTTTTTAAAACAAAATTTATTTATTTTTTAAAAATTGGATCAATTAGAAGGTGACATGTGGCGGTCACCTTCTAAAACTGGTTGATAACTTAAAAAACTGGTCAAGGGCTTGTTTTGAGAAAATAGAGGGCAAAGGTGAGCTCGTTCCCAGAATACGCAAAGGTGGGCTCATTTTGAGCAGATCGAGTAAAGGTGGGATTATTCTTTTCAATTTTTCCTATATTAAATTACTGTACACTGGGTGTATACAAAAATTACTCTAACAGAATAGGGGAAACGCGCGTTTTGGGGACCACTTCCTCACTTTCCCTTAACTATCTCTCATCTATATAACGACCTTCCCCCATTAGAATGTTATGTTTATTTTGAATTTCCTCTTCCAATAAAATTTGGGCTTAAGTATATTTGCTCTTCCAAATATTAAAATTCAAGTTGTTAGAGCATTCCCATCAGTGAGGAGAATTTTGCTCATGAGCAAAATTGATGAGCAAAATCGCAATATTTGCTTCCCCACCAATGAGCAAATCAAAATATGCTCATGAGCATAATTAAATTTGCTCATCCTATGAGCAAAAATGAAAGTGAATAGTGAAATCGTGGGGCCCAGCAATAGTACTAACTGAATTTTTTTTTTGCTTTTGACACCCTCAAAACGACGAGTTTTGGGGTTTGTTCTGAAGAACTATCCCCCAAAACGACGCGTTTTGTTGGCAGCCAAGCAAAAAAAAAAATTAATACAGCTGCTGACAGGGGCGCGTCAGTCCAGCGAATGGGAAGCTGACACGCGTCCCTGTCAGCTTGTTCCTCCAATCAAAAAATGTTACCTTTTAGCAACGGTAATTTGGCCGTTTTATATTTATTAAAAAAAAAATCATCAACGGTTATATTTTTTTTTCTCTACAAATAGAGATCCATTTTGACATATTTTGGTATAATTTCAAAAATCACAAAAACACTCAATATTACACTTAATCCCATTTCTAGTGAGATTTATGTTATATTTTCTAATATAAAGTTGAGAAAGGTTAATTTTTTTTTTTTTTTTTTTTGGTTTTTTATTTTTAATTACCGTTTTTAGTACTTTAATAATTTTTCAAAACGTTAATAATGATATTATAAGTAGCAATATTTTTTTTTAGTTTAAAAAATCCAAAAAACTCTTTATTATTTTTACTCCCAAGTTTAGTTAGATTAAATTTTCATTTTCTAATATTACTCTTTATTTTTTAGTATAACTACTTTTTTTCTCAACAAAAAAAAAATTATTTAATTACTTTTTGTAGCACTCAGAAATTATTTAAAACGTTATTAACGTTATTTTATTTTAATTTAGGTGTGCCTCTTAAGTATATATTGTTGTTTTTAATTTATTATACAATATAATGGATCCAAACAACCCTAATTACAATCAACTTGCTCAACATTTTTCTGATTTAGGTGATGATTTCATTAGTAGTCCAAATTTTCAATTATTCCTAGAAAGATTAGGCAACCCTTCTTCTCAAAATTCCGTTCATCAACCAATACCTCCACAAATTCCCAACAATGAAAACACTTTTTTTGAGCAACAAACTCCTTCCGTTACCGAAGGGAGCAACTCTGAGTACGATGTCAGCCAAGAAGAAGCTGTTCCGGAGACACCACAGTACCCTCCACCACCTCCAAGGATTCCGGCCAATCAACCACTTGCCAAAGCGAGTCGCATTTGGTCGGTTGCTGAGGATGAAGCTCTAATTGGGTTCTACCTAGAACTAAGTGATGACACTACAAGAAAAAGGGGAATTAGCAACTGATATTTGCGACTACCATAGTAATCATTCGCAAAAAATAAGTTTGCAATTGAAAAAGACTGGTAGTCGCAAATTTTGCGACTGATTTTACACTAGTTGCTATGTGGTCGCTAATTTGCGACTAATATATGCGACTACCTTGATATTAAGTCGCAAAAAAATATTTTTGTAACTGAAAAAGACTAAAAGTCGCAAATGTAACGACCGATTTTACAGTAGTTGTTTTGTGGTCGCTAATTTACGACTGATATATGCGACTACCTTAATATTAAGTCACAAAAAAATATTTTTGCAACTGAAAAAAACTAATAGTTGCAAATTTTGCGACAGATTTTATAGGAGTTATGCGGTCGCTAATTTGTGACTATTATGTGCGACTACCTTAATAAGTCGCGAAAAACATATTTTTACTACTAAAAAAGACTAGTACTCACAAATTTTATGACTGTTTTAATTTACTGTAGTTGTTATGCAATCGCTAATATGCGACTGACATATGCGACTACCTTAATATCTCTAATTATTAATAAACATAAGTGATAAAATGTTGATGAACAATATTTCTTATTATTAATAAGCATTATTTTGGAACAAAGGGTGTAATAAAGCGAACTAAATATAGCTAAATTAACCCCTTAAGCATTTTTAGTGGGTATAACATCATAATACGGTGCACTTCAGCACATCCCACGTCCCCACCTATGCTTCTTTAAGCATCAACTTTCAGAGCCTAACCCTAGCGTTGCTAACTTGCTACTCAATACTCACGAAGTCACAAGTCTCACACTCTCACAACTAAAAAAACTCCCCCTGCCGCCATTGTTGCCCTGCTGCCGTTGCTGCCTCTGCTTCCGTTGCCGTCGCCACTGTTGTTGCTAACACCGCTGTCGTTGCGATCGTTCCGCCCTCGCTGCTCACGTCGCGTTGCCGAACTCTTCAAACATCGGCACCAGCAGATTCCTCTATATGTAAGGTCCTTTATAATTTAATTATTCTCATTTTTCCAGTTCTCATATTTATATGATTTTCAATCAATTGATTTTAGCTATATCATATATTGAGATCAATTGGTTAATTCATTATTTGGGATTATTGAATTATTTTGGAGATTCAATGTTAAAGCTTGCGTTTTTTTCTTCTAATTATTCATAAATTTATGCATGATTTTTTGTTATATATTTTGTGGGGTTATGTTTTCATGGAATCTATTTGATTAATTTTAGGAAATTTTGTGAAAAACTACCTATTATAATCCAGAATTTGCGAGAAACTACCTATTAAAAAAAATGTTGTAATTGACTACCTAATTTTTTTAAAATGTTGTAATTTACTACCTTTATGCCGGATTATGAATGAGTTTGACCAAAATTCTCCGGCGTTGACTTGGTCACGTGACACTTGGTGAAAGAAAAGGGTCACTAAGTGTCACGTGATTGTCACGTGACCAAGTCAACATCGGAGAACTTTGGTCAAACTCCTTCATAATCCGGCGTAAGGTAGTAAATTACAACATTTTTCGAAAATTAGGTAGTCAATTACAACATTTTTTTTAATAGGTATTTTCTCGCAAATTCTGAACTATAATAGGTAGTTTTTCACAAAATTTCCTTAATTTTATAATCGAGTGGTTGAAATGCTTTTAAGAGCTAATCACTTTTGAGATCCCAACCCATTTTTTTTTGTCAATTTTCTACTGTAATGTACTAGAACTAGAATAATGTTGAAATTATGGTGTAGATGGTTAGAAAATTGCCATTACACTCATGGGCAGTTACATTAGTGGATGTAAGCTATGTAAAACAATAATATTATTCCTAAAATTTTGGTTTAGTCGTTCACTTACTTTTAATGTTCATCAATGACTTTTACATTATATTATATTATATATATGAATATGATTCATTCCTAAAGTTCTATGCTCCTTCCACAATTCCCTAATAATGTCAAGCAATTGAAGGTGGGTTTATTGTTAATAGCTACCAGTTTATTAGAAAGGTATTTTTCTTTGCAAAGAATATTGCATTTGATGCCAAGATCACCATTATCTTATTGTAGCCCCCAAGATCAGAAGTGATTGCATATGTTGCTGAGTTCTCTTGATATATATTTCATGTTTGTAGCTTTAACATAGAAAATGATCAGATGAATGGCTTATGTGCTCTTCTTTACTGTAATACTTAAGATAATCCTGCTCACAAGAAATTGGAACTAGTCTTTTGAAATTATTTGTTTTAATACTAGATATATGTAGGAATCACCCCCACCCTCTTCTTTAATTATAAATCATACAAATTGATGTACGCTTTTCTAAATATCCAATGTTGTTGAAAGTCGAGCTTTTTATTTTTGGGCAATATAAATCTGAACACTTATGCTACTGTGGAATATTAAACAAGTTTCTATCATCAGTTGGTGATGATATCATTGCTCTTTATGTTGCAGATGACAATTTTATTGCAATTATAGAGTTATGGATGGTTTTAATTACCGAATTAGCTAAAATTGTACAGATTTGGGTTCAACGCATGCTCATGAATAATATTAGTTTGATCATATAAGGAGGAATATACGAGTATCAAATTTTTGTTTGCTGGGATACTTCATGATACTTGAAATTCATAAGCTTTGATTATAAGTACAGTGTTCGGCCTCCTTTTCCCCTTCTCATTAGTGCGTGTACATTCATTTTATACACGCTTTTAAATTTATATGTGTGCTTGTATATAAGCCTGGCTTGGTGTGATGTGCAATCGAATCAATAGAAAAACTGAAGATGTAGTTAGTTAAACTAGCTTGGTGTTCTTTGGTATACTTTTTATGGCTTTTTAGGCTGTGAATCTTGTAGGCTGGTCTTAAATTTACTTAAGTGTTGAACCCCCCGTGCTTCCTAGAGCTAACCCTATGATGCTTTGATGAAGAATATAAGAAAAATACGGAAATGAAGTGCCCTACTCTGGTGATATATGCATGCTGTAAGTTATCTTTTCAATATATCAGAATGCATATGTTTGCTTGTTGACTCTATGTCATTATTTCATACTCTTTTGGTTAGTTTGTAGTAAGAATCTCACAAGGTATCTGGCGATTTGCAAGACCACTTCAATTTTCCTGTTTCATTGCACTTTTATCTTTTAAAAGAGTGATAGTTGGGTCTGGAAGAATAGGTTTAGGTTATGGAGAACACTAGATTAGTATAATAAATACAATATTGCAGGAATTTATGCAAATATGATGGGGTTGGATAAAAAGTCATTGTTAAGCTTGCATGGCAATCACTTTACTATGTACTTCAAGATGAGTATTTATCCAATTAACGTGATACTTAGTATCCTGATGAAGCAGTGCATATGATTATGCATGTAAGCAGTCAAAAGGTGAATAAAACATCATAGGTACCTTGTGTAGTTATGCTATGTGTTTTATGATAAATCTAATAATCTAACATCTTAGATTATTCTGTTTTGTTGGTGGTGCAAAAACCAAGTTTGTTCTCACAAATTGAATATCTATTGCTACTGCTGCCAGAGTTGCTGCTATTATTACTAAATTGATGCTGCTATTGCCACCAAACTGTTGCTGGTGTTGCTGCTGCCAAATTGTTGTTGTTGCTGCTACCAAACTATCGTTGTTGTCGCAACACTATTACTGCTCCTATTGTCACTACACTGCTGCTGATGCACCGGCGGTTAAAGCATATTGATGAAAGCTATTATATAAACTTTATACTAGTTTGTTATTTTTATACTTGTAAATTATATTACAGTGTATATTGTAAATTATACTTTGCGAAATTGTTACATTTATGTATGTATAGAAACTTTTATCATTTTTTCCACTAGTGATTTTATGCATGGTATCTTTATTTATTTATTTATTTTGCAATTGATTGTTCGTCACTAAATCAGTCTTAAAATACTTATAGTTAGTCGCAAAAATCTACCAACTGAAAATTTGTTTTAGCCACTGATTGGTTAGTGGAAATATATGTGTGTCGGTAGTTGCTAATCCATCACAAAAAAAAAAATTAGTCTCTATAGTCACAAAAGTTTGGTTTAGCAGTTGCTAATCCGTCACAAAATATTGGTCTTCGTAGTCTTAAACCATTGGTCTCCGTAGTCGCTAATCTGTCGCTAATTTTTTACGACGGAAAATGATTTAGTTGCTAAAATTTCAAAGTTAGTCGCTAAATAGCAGTTGCAAAGTCGTTGCAAATCCGTCGCTAAATTTGTGACTACTCCAAAATTAGTCGCAAAAATAGATTTGCGACGAGGTCTTTAGCGACTAACCAAAGTAGTTGCAAATCCGTCGCAAATCCATTTTTGCAACGGATTTGCGACTACTTTGACCGTCTCTAATTTCCCTTTTTCTTGTAGTGTGATGCGCTTCGTGGTACGAGCCAAAAGGCATCCGAACTATGGCAAAAAGTTCATGCAGCTTACTGTAAACTACAAGCTGAGAAACCGCATATTCTCCCGCCAAGACCTATGAAGAGTTTGGAGACACATTGGAGAAGAATGGCAGCTGATTTGCTACAGTGGACTAATTGCTATGAGGAGGCGGGCAAACTCCCTGAAAACGGAAGTGGTTACAACGAAGCCGATCGAATTAAACACGCTTCCAAGTTGTTTTATATCTCCTCTAATCCACAACATAATTTTGCATTTCCACATGGAGTGGAAATGGTTAATAAAGATCCGAAGTGGAGGACTAAACTAAGATGGGGTCTGTCAATGGAGGAAAGAAAGGGTTGCGGTGCCGATGATGAGGAAGATAGCAGTGGAAGTGGGAAAAGGTCTAGGGAAGAGAGTGAGAATGAAATCCGTACTGATGGATTTATGTCCGGAGGATTACCACGACCAGACTTGGGTTGGGTTATCACCGTTGCAAAAATGCACCGCTGCGATTAGAATGTTGGCGTACGATACCTGTCCAGATGCGGTGGATGAGTATCTGCGCATTGGCGAAACTACCTCCAGATTGGCTTTGCAACATTTTTGTCAAGGGGTTATTACACATTTTAAAGCTGAATATCTCAGAAGTCCCACCGACGAAGATTTAAGGAGAATCTTGCATCAAAATGAAATGCGAGGTTTTCCCGGTATGCTAGGTAGCATTGACTGCATGCATTGGGAGTGGAAGAATTGTCCTATGGCTTGGAAAGCGCAATACGCAGGCCGTAATAAAAATGCAACCCTCATTCTGGAGGCCGTTGCAGATCAAGATTTATGGATTTGGCATGCATTCTTTGGGATCCCGGGATCTTGTAATGATCTTAATGTCCTTTACCGATCTTCGGTCTTTGATGATGTTCTTCATGGTCGGGCACCTCCAATTCATTTCACCGTGAACGACCATGAATACAACTTGGGCTATTCCTTAGCAGATGGCATTTACCCATAATGGGCTACTTTTATTCAAGGTATAACACTTCCACAACTTCAAAAGGATAAATTATTTGCTGATAAACAAGCTGCAGTTCGGAAGGACGTTAAACGGGCTTTTGGGCTTTTATAGGCTAGGTTTGCCATTCTACGACAACCCTCCCTTGCGTTTAACGAAGACATATTGTGTGACATAATGAAAGCTTGTATCATTATGCACAACATGATTGTCGAAGATGAACGACACAACTATGCTCGGGCCGAAGTTTTAAGAAGGTACTATGAACAAGATCGCCCGCAAATTACAAGACCCACTACAAGTGCTACAGTTAACAACAATGAGCCTTTTGAATTCAATGTTGGCCGACCGCCAAACGTTGATTTCGACACGTACGTCCACAGAAGAATGTCACTACGTGATAGAGACACTCATGTTCAATTAAAAGCGGATTTAGTGGAACACATTTGGCAAAAATATGGTTCTATTAATGAGTAAAAAAAATTAATTTGTCGTAAGATTACAATTTAATAGAGTATTAATCGTACGTTTATTTTTCTCCACCTATTACCACTACAACATCTGACCAACAACCACCTAATAGTTTAGGATCCATTTGGAAAAATCCTCCTGGTTCAACATCGAGTTTAGTCAAAGAGGCAGCTACATCAGGTTATCAGAATAAATTCCCAGCAAAAGTCCCACCTAATATTCCACATTCAATTGCACCAGACTCATTGAACTCCCCTTCTACTTCTCACAAACCTCCCGAGCGCCCAAAACCTGCTACACGAGGAATCCGGAACCGTGAAACAGATGCTGTGAAAACTTCAGCTACAGCTCCACAGGATAATCATGAAAGACAAAAAAATGGAAACAAATCAGAAGAGATCCCGAAACAATCTAAGTCCTTACGACCAAAAGCACTTCCGGATTGGCCTAAAGACATTGATTTTGACGACAAGGAGGAGGTTCTAACCATAGGTAAATGTTTTCTATAAAATTTGTCATGCTGATGCTTGTTGTTGTTGTGGTGTGATCCTGCCATGTTGCTGCTGCTTTTTATTGTGGGGGGAGGGGGTGGAGGCTAGCTTGTGTTATACGTGTTACACATGCATATGTATTTTAAATATCATTGTCAAACTTATTCTAAATTTGGATATATGGAATTGTTTATATCTTGAAACTTGTATTGAGATGCATAATTAATTTTTCAAGTAAATTATGCTTGTTATGTCGAGGTACATGCTAATTGACATTTGAATTGAGTCTCTATGATATGTGTTCTGTGCTAATGTCATGGTTGTTTGGTTTTTATTTTTTATTTTTTTTATTTTTCCTTACTGCATCATGAGATCAGATTTTGAGACACACATATGATATGTGTAGCATGATTTCTTTTTTGATTCAGTACAAATGAATTCTATAACTGAAAATCAGAACTAAATTTCAAATCTGAAATCAGTTCTGGATTTTAGTTTTGATTTCAGCTCTGAACATCATAAATGAATTCTAGAACTGAAATGCAGAACTGATTTCAGATTTGGAATTCAGTTTTGAATCAGGTCTGAACATCAGAAATGATTTCTAGACCTGAAATCAGAACTGAAATCCAGAACTGATTTCAGATTTGGAATTCAGTTTTGAATTCAGGTCTGAACATCAGAAATGATTTCTAGACCTGAAATCAGAACTGAAATCCAGAACTGATTTCAGATTTGGAATTCAGTTTTGAATTCAGGTCTGAACATCAGAAATGATTTCTAGACCTGAAATCAGAACTGAAATCCAGAACTGATTTCAGATTTGGAATTCAGTTTTGAATTCAGTTCTGAACATCAAAAATGATTTCTAGACCTGAAATCAGAACTGAAATCCAGAACTGATTTCAGATTTGGAATTCAGTTTTGAATTCAGGTCTGAACATCAGAAATGATTTCTAGACTTGAAATCAGAACTAAAATTCAAATCTGAATTCAGTTTTGGAATTCAGTTTTGAATTCAGGTCTGAACATCAGAATTGAATTGCAGCTTGTGTGTGTGTATTTGCAAAATTTTTATCTGCTTCTCTGTTAGAACATATTGTTCACTTAACTGATTATTTCTTTTAACTTAATTTTGTTATTTTATTTAGATGCCAAGGGTAATACTACATTAGTAAGTGGTATTATTCTGCCAATTGACGTATGGAGTAATAATGGCGTCCAGTACTATGTCGAATTCAATGATTTATGCCAGCCAATTAGGAAGGGTGGACATATTTTGGTTAAATTCATTAGTATGATTGCGAAGATGGAGTCACATTGTCCAGTTGGGGAAAAAGATTGGAAAGCAATCGACAAGCATTTTAAAGGGAAAATAATTAAAGACATAAGAGTAAGTATATTCATCCCTAAGACACATACTTAGACGGTCTCTTACTTCTAATAGATTACTTACTGATTTACATTTTTAACTAATTATTTTTACTGAAGGACCGTTTTGTGATTCCTCCTGGTGTGGAATATGACAACCAAGCTCTCAAGCGTGCCAATAAATGTTGGAGGCAGTTCAAATATTCTCTGAAACTGATTCATTACAAGCCACTAGAGAAGAAATTGGATGATATGTGTAATAATGTGCCACATGGATCGAATTACCAGTAGTAATTGGGTTAAGTTGGTAAAATATTGGGATTCGGATTACGGGAAAGTAAGGACAATATTTACCTTATTGTTTACTCTATTAAACGTTATTTAATCTCTAACTAAAAAATCTGAAAATGTGATTGCAGACTATGTCAGCATGCGGTAAAAAGGCACGAGCTTGTCAAAATCAGATTCATACATCTGGCTCTAAAAGTTTTGCAAACCAACAAGCTGATTATGTATGGAATATAAATGTCATTTTATATTTACTTAGGATATTAGTAAGAGCAAAGCCAAGTTATATGCATTATATACTATTGTACACATATTTAATGCTTGTTTTGCCTTATTATTTATAGGAGGATGAACATGGACAAAAAATGAGCTTGTTAGCGCTGTGGATTAAAACCCATGCGGGTAAAGACGGAAAATTTCTTCCTGACACAGTCACTCAAGATTTTGTGGTATGGTTTTGTGACAGATTTCTGGTATCATTTTGTGTAGATTTTGTGGCGTGATTATGTGTTATTTGTGGTCTTACATTACTCCTAAATGTTGGTATAGGATGATGTTAAAGCTAAGGTTGAAGAGTTGAGGATGGTGCACCCTAAGATGTCTGAACAAGAGCTCGAAGATGAAGCATTTCAGCAAACTATGTATGGCAATGAGATTCCTGATCGTCCGGTGGGTTACGGACTAGGGGTTAAAAAGGGGGACATATTCGAAGTACGTGGTGTGTTAAGGAAGGAAGGCTATGGAAAATTTCAAAAGAGGACTATTGTGATGGATAGTGTTAAAGAAGAAGTGAATGCTTTGCACAAAAAAAATGATACACTATCTCAAGAAAATGAAAAGCTGAAAGACGAGGTTGGACACAACAATCTTCTTCTTAAAGCGCTTGTTGGACAATTTTCTCAGATTGTAGGTGCAGTTCGTCAAGGGAATGCATCTCCGGGTCTTCTAGACAAAGCATCTGAATTCTTAGGAAAGGCAAAACATCAGGTAACAAAGTCACATTTCTCTTTATGTGTGTGAAAGTAAGAGCTTGTGTGAATGCTTGATTGTGATGTGTGTGTGTGTGTGTGTGTGTGTGCCCTGCTCCCCTGCTGTTTTTATACTGCATGTCTGCCCTGCTCCCCTGCTACTTGCTGTAAAGCTCCCTCACTGCTGCTTTTATAAATGAATCCAGAGCTGAATTCAAGAACTGAACTCAGAACTGAATGCAGAGATGATCTTCAGAATTCAGTTCTGAATTCAAGAACTGAACTAAGAACTGAATGCAGAGCTGATCTGAATGTAGAGTTGATCTTCAGAATTCAGAGCTGAACTGAATGTTGAGCTGATCTTCAAAATTCAGTTCTGGAATTCATCAGTTCTGAATTGTAGCTCTGACCATTAGAACTTGTGTGTGTGTGATTATATTTCAAAGCTTAGCTTGTGTGTGTGTGTGTCATCAGATTTTGTCTTTTTGATCAAAGGTTTCTGGTCAGACATAAGAAAAGGAACATACTTGTGTATAATAATAGTTACAATTCAGCTCTGAACATCAGTTTTAAATTACTTGAAAATACTTGAAAATATGGTGGATGTTGTTTCTTTCATTTTATGTATCTCCAACTGATGCTTGAAAGTCTTCTGATAATTGTGTATAATAATAGTTACAATTCAGCTTTGAACATCAGTTTTAAATTACTTGAAAATACTTGAAAATATGGTGGCTGTTGTTTCTTTCATTTGATGTATCTCCAACCGATGCTTGAAAGTCTTTTGATAATTGTGTATAATAATAGTTACAATTCAGCTCTGAACATCAGTTTTAAATTACTTGAAAATATGGTGGATGTTGTTTCTTTCATTTGATGTATCTCCAACTGATGCTTGAAAGTCTTCTGTTGTTCCTGATGGAGACAAGGGTAATACAGAAAACTGAGAAGAGTTAATTTTATCATATCATACACCTGTGTGGAATGGCTTTGTGAATGGATTCTACTATGAAAATGCTGGTGTTATGGTATTTTATGAGCTGTGCTGAATTACTGTTATCTTGGATAAACTATGTATGCTTTCTTCAGTTTTCTTAAAATGTTTCTAATTTTCAACTAGCTCTTTGTCTTCCATCCTTTGCTATATCGCTTGTTCTTTGGAAGTATCCAGTGACATTTAAAAAAAAAATCTTCAGGCTTGCACTATCAGTGCTTGTGGAAACTTTGCTATTCTTGCACTAGTTACAATTCAGTTTTAAATTCAGCTCTGAACATCATTTTTTTTTTCTGTAACTTGGTTCTTGTGTAATCTAGATTTGTATATAGTAGCTCTGTTTTATTTACGTAATGTACTATATTGTGTAATGTACTAATTTATACTTTGTATTTTTTTTTTTTTTTGAAGATTGGAAAAGGCAATGTAGCTAGGTGTAACAAGAGAATAGGCCAGGACACTTGAGCATCAACAAGTGACTATATCGTCTATAAGGCCATCGTCTATCTATTTTGGTTTTTAGTCTTATATTAGTGATGTAATTATTTAGGGACAAACTACTATAATATGCGACTTTTTTTTTTTTAAAATAATTGTGTTGATGTTTTCTTTTATAAATTTGGTAATTAAGTACTACGTACTCTTATTATTGTTAATTAATTATTTTCTTTTAATCTTGTTATATAGAATATTTGTTTATTATTATTTTTATGTTATTAATTAATTTAATTTATGATAAATTTAAATAACTATAATGTATGTATGATGATAATAATTTAATAAAAGAAAAAAAAAACTTAAAAAAAAATTCTAGACGCTTTTTAATGTCTACACTTTTGCACATTTTCAAATTTGAAAGATTTTCCCGCCATACCATAGGCTGAACAAATAAACGCAAGACAACAAAAAGCGTCGCTAAATTTGATTATGTGGACAGGAAAAAGCGTCGCTAAAAAAACTACACATTTGGGATATTGCGCGAAATACGTAATTTTCGACGCTTCGTATATTAGTTTGGACACTAAAAGGCGTCGAGAATCTCGACGCTTTTTAGTGTCCTTGACCAATTTTCGACTCAAGGATTTTCGACGCTTTTTTGCAGCGTCGAGAAATAATTTTTCGACGCTTTTTAGCGTCGAAAAAAGGCCTAAAAAGCGTCCAGAAAACGCGCTTTTTGTAGTAGTGTTATCTCGTGGTCTAGCTAAACTTATAATTTATTTTATACTTGTGACATATTGGTATTTTATTGAAAATAAAACTCTAAATCGACAATTTTATCTTATAAATATATCCAAATTTTATTGAAAATAAGGGGTCGTTTGGTTCAGTAGGGAAGTGTAAATTCCCATGAAATTTCAATTTGTGGGAAATAAATTCCATCATCAAAATCATGGAAATTCAACAAATTTGCTTGGTTAAGAATGGAGGAAGTAAATTCTCATGAGAATTTCAACTTATCAAGGGGGGGGGGGGGGGGGTAAGGCAAGTGAATTCCCATGTTTCGTGGGAAGTCAAAATTCCCATGAATTTTTATTACCCCCATTTTTACTTTTTTGTGTCAACCAAACAAGAGGGTGAAAATGAAATTCATGGAATTTTGTCTAACCATAAAATATTTAGCCAACCAAACAAGCAAAAAATCTTGGGTGGACCTTGGCTAAGCGATCTTGAAATGTAGAGAGAGAAAAACTCATATGGGCGAGCTTCGAAGAGAGAGAAAATGAATCTTTGAAGAGAGAAGATGGAGCTTGGAAGTTGGAAGTTCAAGTGAAGAGAGAGAAAGCAAAAGGTAATGAAATAATTTTTTTTTGACACAGTAATGAAATAATTTTGTAGCTTATTTGAATTTCCAAAACGATAAAGCCATCCCGTTCCTTACGCACGTGACAAGTACTTGGTCCACAATAATTTATTATGGACCAGGTTTGTTTAAGAATTTTTACCAAACTAGGCCTAAAGCTATATACTAACTTTTTTATCGTATAAAATCTATCCAAGTTTTTATGTTAATAAAAAATATATAACATTTTTATCCATAAAAATTTTATCCAAATATCTCCTATGTGGCATGTAATATTTAATTGTTGGTGCGCGACACTTAACAAAAAGTTAAAACGCCAAGTGTCAATGTCTCGGCTGACTAAAAGTTTAGCTTTATATTTTACTAGTTTTGTGCCCCGGCGATGCCCGGGTAGTTTATGGACTTTTAAGATAAAATTAAACTATTATAATTCAATTTGATTGAAAATAAAATTCTAAATTAACTTTTTTTGCTACAAAGTCAATCTATATTTATCCAACGTGGTACGATACTTGGCGAAAAATTAAAACGCTAAATGATGTTGTCTTGTGGCCTAATTATAAATTTATTATTTGGTATTTTATCGAAGAAATAACTGTAAACTAATAATCTTATTCTAAAATTCTATCCTATTTATTTTTATCTTATGAAATCTATCCAAGGTGGCGCGACACTTGACGATTTTTTATCATATAAAGTTTATTTAAATCTACCAAAGGTGGCGCGACACTTGGCAAAAGTTGGAATGCCATGTCTCACTATTTCGTGACCTGGCTAAAAGTTTAGCTTTATGTATTAGTTGCTAGTTTTGTGCCCCGTGCGATGCCCGGGTGGTTTATGAAGTCTATTTAAATCTATCCAACGTGGCGCGACACTCAAATTTTATTTTATCAAAAATAAAACTCTAAACTAACAATTTTATCCTAAAATTCTATCAAAATTTCATTCAAAATAGAATTATAAACTAACTTTTTTATCTTATGAAGTCTATTTGAACCTATCCAACGTGGCGCGACACTTGGCGAAAAGTTAGAATGCCAAGTGTCGCTGCCTCGTGACCTAGCTAAAAGTTTAGTTTTATATATTAGTTATATGATTTTTTTTTTAAAAGTTTAGCTTTATATATTAGTTATATAATATGATTATTATTCGTATATATGTCAATGTCAATGAAGGAATTTCATTTGGATCCTTAGGTGAAGCCACCCCTTAAGAATGTTTTATATATATATATATATAACAAGAGATACGTATATGATATCTTTTGAAAAGTATCATTGTTAATATGATATGTTGCTATCTTTGAATATTATTAGGATATTATATTGTGTGAATATCTTTTATTTATTTGATATAATCATTTATAATCTTCTTTTATATCTTTATTATGATTTCAGGTATATCTTATTGCTTAAATTAGCCTCTGCTATTCAAAAAAATTAGCCTCTAATATTCCCTAATAACATTATAGTAATTTATAGGAAATTTTGTGAAAAAACTACCTATTATAGTCCAGAATTTGCGAGAAACTACCTATTAAAAAAAATGTTGTAATTGACTATCTAATTTTCGAAAAATGTTGTAATTTACTACCTTATGCCGGATTATGAAGGACTTTGACCAAAGTTCTCCGGTGTTGACTTGGTCACGTGACACTTAATGACTCTTTTCTTTCACCAAGTGTCACGTGACCAAGTCAACGCCGGAGAATTTTGGTCAAACTCCTTCATAATCCGGTATAAAGGTAGTAAATTACAACATTTTTAAAAAATTAGATAGTCAATTACAACATTTTTTTTAATAGGTAGTTTCTCGTAAATTCTGAATTATAATAGGTAGTTTTTCACAAAATTTCCTAATTTATACTATAGAAAAGATAATATTTGTCCTAGTTTACAATATATTTTTATATATTCTGGCATTCTGCATACATATCGTATTGGGGTGTTTTTCCTAACACCACTTGTTGTAGCCCCTAGTATTATCAATGGCTCTGTCAATTATATAAAATATTTGTAGCCCCTAGTATTATCAATGGCTCTGTCAATTATATATAATATTTGTCCTAGTTTACAATATATTTGGTGCTTTTCCTAACACCACTTGTTGTAGCCCCTAGTATTATCAATGGCTCTGTCAATTATATATAATTGTATCTTTTCATAAATTGAATTAAAGTTTCCAACATTCTCTTTCGCATAACTTTATCAAACTCAAGATGAGCACGTACAGGCTCGACGAAACTCCTGAAATCTTTTTATCAGGTGTCGTTAAAGAAGGGTCGTATATTTTTCGATTGAATATTATCGAACCACACACACATCTTTGTGATATAGACCTGTGGAAAGATAGATTGATCGTGTATGGAACTGAGATAGACGATTCGAACCGAGAAAAGCTTCATCAGTCTCTAATTTTGGGACAAGATGTAGGAAAGCTCTGTGTTAACTGTAATGGAGCATGCTATATCTTTCTAATCGATAAATTCGTATATTATCGACCAATTCAAAATGTTATCTTTGATTGGTCTTTGTTTGGGGTGAAAGTTCCGAATTCGGTCCAACAACAAAAAGAGACGGAATTAGAGAAGATAAGCAGCCTACTTTGTTCTGCCAAGGATGAGGCGAAAGCGAACAAAGATGGATGGGAGGCCGCAAAGATAGAGATAGAGAAGCTCAAGAAGGATCTCTCAAAGTGTCGAAAGCAGAAAAAAGATGAGAAGATCGAGCAAGAAGAGGTAAAGAATCAACTTCTTTCTTCTAAGAAGGATAATAAGTGTTTAGGGATGGAATTGCAAATAATGGTACAACGTCAAGTCTCTTCGACTGTTTTCGAGTTATTAAAAACCTCGAAAATTATGGACAGGGTTGCGGCCTTGGAGGAGCAACAGGGGAAGGTACGAAAGGCGGAAGATCGAGTTTCTTTGATTGAAAAAGAATTAGAATCAACAAGAACGGATCAAGAATTGACGAAGAAAAGCGTTCAAGAGCTTGATTCTTTGATTTCTTCTTGCAAAAAAGAGAATGAGGTTATATTTGCAAAATTGGAAAAGATGAAAAATCAAAGTTCATCCGAAAATAAGATGACTTGTGAAAAGGTACATGATCATTTTAGTTTGATCATGAATGAGTTGCAAAATATTAAGTATTTAATGAGTTTCACTCCTGAGATGGAATTGGAGGATTAATAGTATTTTCGTGATTTATTTTTAATTAAAGAAATAATGGAGATGTTGATTTTGAACGGTAGACATGGTTAAGATGCTTTTATAAATTTTATTTTTTTACGAATAAATGCTTTTATATATAATAATTTGTAAGTATTTATTAATTCCGTTAGTTTTTTTTTTAATTGTTAATGTTTTTGACGACTTTTATTTGTAGTATTGACATATTCTAATATAATCATGTTTGTTGATTTGTGCTTAGAATTTTGATATGAGATTAATTAATGTAACTTATGCAGAATTTTGAAAAATAAATTTAATTGGAAGAAATTTGTAATTTGCATTACCCTAACATGTTATGATTTTGAATAGGATAGATTTGACCAGAAGTTATAAATTTGATCATGAATGAGTGCAATATGAAGTTAATTGTTCTTTTCCTTTTTTTTTTTTTTTTTTTTTAAAGGAAAAATTAATTGTTCTAATTTGACTCAATTGTAATTCCCCATGAAATTCCCCTATTTTTTGTGAAACCTCACTGTTTTAAGTGTTACGAAGTATATATTCGATAACAAGCATAGATAAAGCTTCTCTAGGAAGTAAAGTTAGCAAATTATTCTTTTCCTAGACTTTATGTTTACAATTTATCAGTTGTACTCTTTCCTCAAAAAACTAGAATTCAACCATAGACAAGCTAGGAATAATGCCCAACGAGTTAAAATCTGTTATGTTGTAGTTGATCACCCCCTTATATAAATTTTGATATAGTTCGTTTCGTCGGTCCAAGCCATCACTACAAAAAACCCAACCAAAATCACCTAGCTATCTCTTTAATCTGTTGCATAATACCTCCAAAGAAATCCACCATACGTAATATATCGATTGGAACATAATTTTTGGTGTTCATCTTTAAATACGAAACCTTATTATTCTCGTGTTTAATTTCTCTTAAACATTCGTATATAAAAATATAATGGCAACATACAAGCTAGAAGATAACCCTAATATTTTTATTGCTGCATTTTTTCATAACAAGTTCATTTATAGAATGGTTCGTTTCCTTGCAGAATCAAATTCAAGTATTATTCGCGATATAGACCTTAGGAAAGATAAGTTGGTAGTACATGGAACGGAGATAAAAGAATCTATGTCCCAAATGTTACATGATTCTCTTATCTTAAGGCCGCGAGCAGGAAAGATCTATGTTAATTGTAATGGAGCGTGTTATATATCATTGCCAGGTAAAGGTACTTATAGGCCGGTTCAAAATGTAATCTTTGATTGGTCTCCCTTTGGTGTGGTAGTTCCAAACTCCGTCAATGATTCACTAAGAAAACAGCTACAACAGAAGGACAAGGAATTAGCCGCGATGAGTAGCTTGCTTGCATCGGCTAAGAATAAGGCATCGACAAACAAGGAAAAGTTTGAAGCCTCGCAAAATGATGTTGATAGTCTCAAAATACAACTTTCAGCTAGTCAAAAAACGAGCAAAATAAGAAAATGGAGTTACAAAAGGTACGTAGTGAATTTTTTTCATTAGAAACAGAGTTGAAAGCTAAGAATATAGAGTTAGAATCGTGCAAAAAGAAGGTAAAGAACCTCAAAGATCAACTTCATGTTAGTAAGAACGAGAATCAAAAGAAAGAAACAGAATTGCTTAAGGTACAAGAACAACTTTTGTGTACGATTTCACAATTAAATTCCTCGAAAATCTTGCTGGAAACGTACGAGGAAAGGGTGACAAAGCTCGAGGAACAGCTTTCGAGTAGTAAAGAGGAAAATGAAGGTATGAAATCAAAGGTTCAAACTATGCAACAACATGTTTCCTCTGTTGAAACAGAGTTACAATCCACGAAGGTTGAGCTAGAATCGTCGAAAAAAGACATAAAAGAGCTCGAGTGTCAACTTTCTGGTTGTAGGAAGGAAAATCAGGATATTGTGACAGAATTACATGAGGTACAAACTGAACTTTCAGCTGCAAATATCGAGTTACAATCATGTAAGAGCAAATTGGAGTCTTCCAAGAAGAAGATCATAGAACTCGAGGAAGAGCTTTCGAGTTGTAAAAAGGAAAGTGAAGCCAAGGAAGCAGAACTATTAGTGTTACAAAATCAATATTCAGTGATCAAGAATGAATTGCAGCAGTCTGTTCAGATTTTGTTCGAGTTTACAAAGGAGGCCGAGGAAAGGAACGAAGATTCTGTTGGTAGATGTTATGTAAATAAAGCAATTGATATTGTTGATGAATAATATTACTACTATCATCTTAAGATGAATGTTACAACAAGTGATTTAAGGCACAAATTATCATTGTTTAAAGTTTTAAACTATTTCTAGCTCCTAATATGTTACATCTATGATAATTATGGTATATACAATATAGTGGCATATACTAAAAATTATGCACTACCTCCGGATCATATTATATGCAGCTTTGAAATTTTTTATATCTCACAAATAATACCCCAAAATTGCATATGATACGATCCGAAGGTAGTATAAAACTTCTCCATTCTACATACAACTAATGTATTATGTGGATTATGTGCCATTTGTAAATGATGTACACAAATGCAATAATTCGTAAGGTATTATTGAGATTTAATCATGGATCTTGCCACTATTGAAGAAGGTACCCTAATTAAGGTACAATGTAAGCCCCAAATTGAGACAAAACAGAGCAAAGCAAAAGAATAAAAATCATGGTAGGTGATGGGGCAGGGAATTTAGGACTTGTTTTGTCTTAAGTTATCGCAAAAAAAGATAAAAACTTACGTAGTACTCTGTATACTTGTATTTGAATCAGATTAGATCAAATTTATTCAATTCAGTACTTGTAATTGTTGTAAACTTCATTATTGAATATCTTTACTCGCATAACACTCGTAATAAAAATTACGGTATTAAATTACATATTTGAGAAGTACATGTTGAGATAAATCTAACAAGATTCCATTAAATTTTAATTTACTTTTTTTTTTATGTTAGTCCTAAAAATACAATAAATGTTTAGTCAAATTACTACTTTTTATATATAGTTGGTCAAATCTTTCATACTCGAGAAATGAAACAACCATACATTTCCGATAGTTAAACAGACTCATTCTGGTTACCCGCGTGCTAGGTTATGTCTTTACTTGACAATCTGTTGATTTTTCCTAAAATAATTATATTGGGACAAAAGAGAGTGAGAGATAACCCAGGTGGTTAGAGCTTCCCTTCCGGTTTCAAGAGATCCTGTGATCGTTTCTCACCCCATCCTTGTGGCTCTCTAAACTATTGGGACAAAAGGATTTTGGGAAAAAAATGTGCCTAGACAATTATGGTTCAATAATGTATGATATGATTCTTTTATTCAAATAAAACTTCATCCATTTTGGTATCAATGTTGCTTAGAAACTTGTAAACCAAATATCTTTTACATCAGTGATGAGAATAAAAATTCAATAAAATTTCAAATAATGGACATCAAGTTCTTTAAAGTTAGATAACTAGCTTATAATCTTATATAAGAGAAAAATCACTTATTTGTAATTTGTACGTATGACTTATTCCCAACGATCGCGAAGTCATATTGTTAATTAGGATATTAGCTAATATACTTAGCGCACAAGCTAGGCACCTACCACAAAGTTATTCCTTCCCAACATTATATGCTTCAGAAAATAATCATAATAGATAAGATGAAGTACGTAGATCATGTACAAGTAACAAGTAAGGTATAGTTAGCTTGTTGGTTAACTCTTCTTCCACGAAAGAATATTTTGTATAATATTCCACGAAAGTTTGGTTAAGCTTGTTGGTTAACTCTTATTCCACGAAAGAATACACTAAGATAACTCACCTTAATTATATAACAAACTCACCAAATTTTACATTCGACTAACCAAAACCTCCTTCAATTGTTCATTCAATTAATCAGATCATTCGCGACTAGCTTTCAATTAGTACTTGAAATAAAGATCCTCGAAAATAATTTGTGTCACCGGCCAACATATTCAGAGGTTCAAGCTTCGATTCTTATTCAAGTTTGTGTTTTCTAAAAAAAAATATATTCGTGTGGTATGTTCTTCTAATTTATTCTTGATAATCATTTTTTTTTCTTATCAATGAATTGTTGAGTTAGTCTAACTAGTTTTAGTAATAAAAAACAATGGTCACTTATAAATTAGAAGACGATCCAAAAATTTACATTTCTCCATGTCATGGAAATAGATTTATGTATCGAATGGCAATCTTTGTTGAAAAGTCGTATACTAGGCAAGTTATACGTAACATAGACCTAAGGAATGATAAGCTAATGATTTATGGAACGGAGATAAAAGAACCTATGTTACGAAGGTTGTATGAGTCGTTAACCCTAGGAGGGCCGAAAATGGGACATATCTATGTTAATTGCGATGGAGCTTGCTATTTTTTTGTAACGGGGAAAGGTATTTGTAGGCCAATTTATAATAACATCTTTGATTGGTCTATGTTCGAAGTCATATTACCAAATTCTCTCAATGTCTCCTTGAGAAAAAAGTTAGAGCTAAAGGAGAATGAGATCAAACAATCAAAGGCTAGTTTGGAAGTCGCGAACAATAACATGAAGGAGCTTGAATATCAACTTTCCTTGTGTAGAAAGGAAAATGAAGATATGAAGACAAAGATCAAATTGTTTCAAGGTGAACTTTCTTCGACGAAAGATGAGTCCACCAAGATGGCATTGGGGTCATTGGAGAAGGAGGCGAATGAGGTCAAGGATTATCGATCTTTACAAGCTAGTAAGAAAGAACATGATCATCATCAACATAACAAAGTAGAAATTTTGGAGAAGGTATCACAACAACTTCATTCGGTTAGTTCTAAGGTGAAGTCAACTAATCAAAAATTAGAGCAAGCATTAGTTTCCAAGTTATGGAACACTATACATAAGGAAGATTTGCCGGTTTTTATACCAATTGAAGGTGTTGATAATTAATGTTCATATGACATACGACACTTACTACAATTATAAAAAGAAATTATGTCATAAGATGATAAGATAAAAACATTGTGTAAATACATACTAGCTATTATTGTATATCAATATATGAGCATCCTTTGTATATAAATTGTTATGCATCCTTTGTAAGCTACTAAGCTAGTTGTTAAGCCAGTCAAATATTTATATACTAACATAGTGCCCGTGCGATGCACGGTTTATAAATCAAACTATTAAACCCGTAGGAAAAATAAAAATAGAAACAAAGGTAATTCATTTACTTTTAAAGGACTTGGTTACTAATGATCAATAAAAAAAAATTAAATTAAAGGAACGTAATTTGAACAATATTTTATGTTATTTGAATTTCTTTTAATTTTTTATAATGTTATTTTATTAATTGAAAATAATTGAATAATACTCCACATAGCTATATAAGAAGTGGACTAATTTATTTATATCTCCCGTTGAGAAAAAACTAAAATTTTCATATCATACCTTCCGCATCAGTAGCTACAATCAATCTAATATATACATGATTTATTTACCCGTCGCACTCATTAAATCTATAGACACAATAATAACCTTATATTTGACCTACCAGAACATATATTTTCCTAAGTTAAGCATTGTGCCAAAAACTATATATTATATAATAGTCATATATATAACCAACAGCTGATTAAATATAGTATATAACACAAATACTTCGTATATAGGTATGGATACTAATCTGATAATTTTATATAAATAAAATATACGGAGTATATATTACTAAAATTTATCCCTACATTAATTATAAAATGGTTAACAAAACTCTTATAATAGTGCGTGGACATTTATATATCTAAAAATGTTCTTTTTACATATATTTTCCCCCATTTAATTTTAAAGCCTTAAAATTGTCTCTTGAATTCGCTAAATTGATTTAAAAGGCTATGTTTATTTCAATATTTAAAGCCATTTACTATTTTCATTTCCTTTTGTTTTAATTTTTCTATTTAGAATTTATTAGACTATTAGGTTTCAAGATCGAAGTCAATATCTTTTTACCGTACAATCACTAAATCAAAGTCGCTCAACTAAAGTTTTGGACATTGCATAGCTACACAACATCCAACACATTTAATGATTACATGCAAATAATTTTAATAAAACTACGTATTCGATATAAGTTATTAAACAATTTAACTATATATACAGTTTGATAGGTTTATATATTTCATATTAACAAAAATTTTACAAATGTTATTATTATATTTTGAAAAAAAAAATTAGACTTTGGAGTTTTGTATAAGATAGATAAAGGATAAGTTAATTCCCGTCATATATGCATTGAGTTTTGGGTGTTCTATCCGGTTCACCTTTTGGGCTAATCCAGATTTGAGGATCTGTTCTAGGCTATTAGGTTCCACTCCCCTTCCGATTGTTGTTGCAGGGGAGCGAACACAGGTCCTCCCTACCAAGTGTACTCTCAATCACCACTACACCAACAACTAAACACTTTGTATGGAGGACACGTGTTATAAAATATTATATTATATGCACATACTATTATAGTTAAAAGTATTATTATGTATAAAACAACATAAATTATTGCACATGATTGTTGTATATTTAGTATAGTACATGAGCAATGCACGATTTTTAAATCAAAATGTTAGTTTTTCTAAAAAAAATTCATAAGTAATAGCATTGTTAATACGAATATTACAATTTAAAGCACGAGTAATAGTTATAATACATTTTATATCTATCCCTTTTCCGTCAAATGTCTAATTCAATTTAACTTTTATTCTTCTTGTTTTGATTGGTTATTGGTTCAGTTTTTTTTTTTTTTATTGCAAGAAAAACAAAAGGTCATTGTAAAAGACATTGTATAGAAAATGAAAGACCGATTAAAATTAAATTTATGTTCAAGATTATGTATTTTTTTTCCAAGACAACATTTCGGCCCAGCATTCAGTATTTGTCAAGGAGCACAATAAACGATAAAAGTAATTTTTACACTATTTTGTATCTTTATCAAAAACTTTTGTATTCATCCGATTACTTGAATTGAATTTAGGATAATTTGTAAACTATTTTGGGTAACTTTTATCAATAAAGCATAAATAAATAACTTTCATTCATTACCAGGTAGCTTTTATAATAGGTGCACAATATTTTATTGTACATCTGATTTTTTTTTAAATGTTTGTATTGATTTTATAATTGACGTCAAACTAAATTCTTATCGATTTTATTTAATTTTCATAAAAAAAATATTAGCCTTTCAAAATACAAAATATTTGTTTCCTTAATTATGCAACTCTAATCATATTGCTTCAAATTAGTTATTATTCTTTAACTTGACTATAAATAAAGATTGGAAAGACTTTATGGATTATTTGTAGTATTGAAAAGTATATATTTATTATAAAAAAATTAAATCAATATTTATGTTAGGAAATCATGAAAATCTTATGCATGTATAGAAACTTACTTTTATTGTTTGAAGTTTAACAAAAATAACTATGCTTGAATATGTAAACAATAATTATATAGATATATTTAATACTTAAGATAAGCCAATGAGAGAGTGACATTTGTCATCCTCACATTGAGGCGATTGTCTTTTAGTATAATATGATATAGATAGATAGATAGATAGATTTTTTTAAATGTTTGTATTGATTTTATAATTGACGTCAAACTAAATTCTTATCGATTTTATTTAATTTTCATAAAAAAAAAAATTAGCCTTTCAAAATACGATTATGCCACTTTAATCATATTGCTTCAAATTAGTTATTATTCTTTAACTTGACTATAAATAAAGATTGGAAAGACTTTATGGATTATTTGTAGTATTGAAAAGTATATATTTATTATAAAAAAATTAAATCAATATTTATGTTAGGAAATCATGAAAATCTTATGCATGTATAGAAACTTGCTTTTATTGTTTGAAGTTTAACAAAAATAACTATGCTTGAATATGTAAACAATAATTATATAGATATATTTAATACTTAAGATAAGCCAATGAGAGAGTGACATTTGTCATCCTCACATTGAGGCGCTTGTCTTTTAGTATAATATATAGATTATTAATTTACGTATTGTTTTCTTTGTTTCCTCTAATCTTTTCCTTTTGCTTGATAATAAAAACCATGAATAAAAAGGTTATGAGCTTCCTTTAATTCTTCACCCTATAGCAACATCCATGAACTATGAAGGACCCTATGATTGTTAAGAGCATTTCCAACAATTAAAAATGATAGTTTTGAAATAATTAAAATTAAATTAAAAAAAAATTACTTTTTTGGCAACTTAACCCATTCTGGTGAGTGTGGTGACTAGTGTGTTAAAGTTAGTCTTTAAGCCCTGTTTAGTTCACCTTATTAATTCTCTTAATATGATTTTATTTGAACTTATTTTACCTGAATTTTATGATTTAACACAACAATGATGAAAGAGGGGGGGGGGGGGGAGTAGAGTCAACCTGAAATTCTCAATATGTCCATATCATTTTAACAAAAATTACAGCTATAAACCAAAAATAACAATATTTAATTATGAGACACCTAAAATTAATTTGGGAATTAAATTACAAGGCAGATGGAGTAATAAGTTAAAAAAGTACATAGTGGCCAAAGTGCCATCCACCTAAAATTCTCACAATGCTTTTAGGCCCTATTCACTTCACCTTATAAAAATAATATTCTATTGAAATAATATCTATTCAATAAAATAAGTTCAAATTAATCCAGTAAAAAAATAATTTCAATTCAATCAAATCAATAAATTCAAAGAAGAAATATAATAGAGAATTCATAAAAATAGTTTCAGTTCAATAAATAAATTTTGTTTTAGTAAAAATAATTTAAGGTTAGTAAAAAAAATTTCAAGTCAGCAAAAATAATTTTAGTTAAGCAAAAATAAGGTGAAGTTATCATCTCTCAGAAAATTAATACAACTACTAACCCAAAATTATCAACACATAAAAAAATAAAAACAAAAAAGTTATAAATATATTTAAAAAATTAAACAAATTGAATAATCAGAATCACCCTTTTACTCCCTCATTTTTTTTTGGTGTTACACTCACCAAATGCGGTCGTTTCTCTTAAGTATTTTATTTTTATTTTTGGCAAATTACTCCATTTTAATATTATCTCATTTCTTCAGAGTGACTGATAATTCAAATGGTTAGAGCTTCCCTCCGAGATCGATTCTAATCACTCGCCCTTGTGGCTCTCTAAACACCAAAAAAAAAAAAAAAAAAAAAATAAAAATCTCTCTTTTTCCATGGTGTCCCAAACCCCCTTCAAATCCACTACTCTTTTATATTATTACTAGCACAGGCCATTTTAGAGAGTGTACGTATTTGTGGGCATATTTTGTATTATCATTATAATTATAGTAATAACAACAATAATTTTTATTATTAGTAGTATTTTTTTTTTTTAACTATTCAAAAAATATATATATTTTTTTTAAATGTTAGATAAAAAAATAAAAAAAAAACACCTAATGATACATTGCCATATTTATAATAATTACGTGGTTGTTCGTATAGGAGTAAAATTTTATTGTTGATTGGATTTTCATATTAATTATAATATATATCTATGTGGTGTGTTTCTATAAGTAAAATTATATTGTCAATAAAAAGATATACTACCTCCGTTAATTGTTATCTGCAACTTTGGGGTATTATTTGTGAGAGATAAAATATTCCAAAGTTGCAAATAACTATTAACAGAGGTAGTATTTTTTTTCAAAGAATTATAAAGTATTTTATGTATACTTTTTTATCCTAAATAAATATATCTAATCTAATATAACGTGGCAATGTGGCATTTAATCTAATCACAATAATATCTATTTGTCGCCTACGTGGCTCGACACTTGGCAAAAAATGAGAATGCCAAGTATCGCTTTTTCGTGACATGGCTGGGAGACCGGCTTTATTTATTAGTGGCTCGATGAAAGCCCGTGTGACGCACGGTTTTTTCATCTAGGGGTTTTAATTATTTGATTTACTATATTTAATAATTTCAAACCAAATTACAAAAGTTTAATTTTAGTATTTTTTTTTTACCCTTTTTTTTGTTGAAACCTTTATAATGAATTTATTAAATATAAATAAATTGTCAAAATGATATTTAATCCGTTATATAAAATCCTTAATGTGAAAAGATAAATTTTTTTATACTTTTATTAATTTAAATCTTAAATCATTGTTTACCATATCTTTTATTTCAATAGAATCACCAACTTCGTTCACAACCATCCTATTGCATTTATGGATAAATTGAACCATGAAATGTTAGCAAAACTAAAATTGATATACATTGAATCTTTACATTTATATAAAATAAATCAATATATTTACCAATAAATGAAAAATTGTTGCGATATAAAATGAAATATATGCATTGCAATGTTTTCGTCATCTCTTAATAACCAAAGTCATCCATATAATAAGTATACAACATCAAATCATGTGCTATTATATACATAGATAATCGTTAAGTATCCCAAATAAATAGTAATAGTTTTAAAATTTATACATTTAAACACAAGATTTTAAAAATTATTCGAACATTGATGACCTAAAACTAACACAAAATTGGCTTGATGGGTTTTGTATTAATACGAAATTTTGTTTGTGTCGCTCGTATGATGCATTCGAGCTGCATGTCAAAAAAAATTTTAATATAAACATATAATCGTTAAGTATCCCAAATTAACATAATGTAAGTAATAATTACAAGTATAAATTTAAACATAGGGTTTTAAAAATTAAGCTAATAATTACCCAGTCATTGGTTAGCAAAAATTAATTCAAAATTATTAAGGGAAATTCTCACCGGTAACACCCAACTTTTGTTTTTTCTCAACGGTAGAATGCAAAGTTTTATTATCATTGGTAATCACCAATTAGTAATACTAATTTACAGGTAACATTAATGAAACAATTACCTAATTATTGACTAACCATGGATTCATAATGACACAATTACAAACCTACCCTTCTAAAAAATCACTTCCCTCCAAAGTTATATGCTATTTTCCCTCCTTAATCAATTACCCCTTTATATAAACCTTAAACAACCCAATTCTATTCGTACTCCTTGTTCTTCTTCTTCTCAATTTCTCTTAATACTACGGCTAAACAAAATGCTCCAGCGAAAGGTTCTTGAGACAGAAGGTCAGCTATAGGGAATGAGTCACCGTGATCTGCGACAATACTCAATTGTTTTCCAGTTAGATTAACAACAGAATTTGCAAGCTGACTTGCAATTAGTATACTAGATGAAGCCCTGAAGTTATTTGATTAGACATAAGTGGTTAAGGGAAATAAATAAGGGCAATTGAGTCATTTCGTAGCTAATTTTCCACTTAACATAGTAACCATGGTTAAGGACTTAGGTAAAAGTTTCATTAATGTTACCCGTAAATTAGTATTACTAATTGGTGATTACCAATGATAATCCAAAATACTATATTCTACCATTGAGAAAAAACGGAAGTTGGGTGTTACCGGTGAGAATTTCCCAATTATTAATACAAAATTCGCTTGATGGGATTTTTTTGTTGGTATATACAAAATTTTGTTTGTGTCGTATAATGTGTCAACTTATAAGGGTAGGTATCACAAATTTTAATACAATTATAATTAACAAACCATTTTTAATTCTTATCATAAATACTATCAAAATTTACCTTATAATGGTAGGGGGGTTTTTTTTTTTTTTTTTTTTTGAAGAATACCTTATAATGGTAGGTATCAAACTTTATTATAAGTGTTTATCATTTGAATGATTTTTATTATTAGAGATTTATCTTTTCCTATATTTTTTTGGATTACTTATACTTGTAGTATTGATTAATATATTTATCTTTTCCTATATTTTTACTTTTTTTTAAAAAATAATTTAATTCATGGATTATAATCTACGTGGCATTAAAATTTTAGATATATTAAATCAAATTCGTTACTTTTACCTAGGTATCAATATAATTTTTTAATTAAAAAAAATACAATACAAAGTATTATATGTGACTAGCCATATAGTTTGGTCACTTCACATAATCACATATAAGGCAATTAATTAAGTAATAGGGGTTACGATGATAAGCAAATGAGATTATCTTAACGTATGTAAGTTACTTAAATGAGAAAAAATGGTTACTTTCTTAATAAAGTTGAATTATTCTTTCATTTTTTTAAAAACAAAAATATAGGGGTTACTCGAATGAACAAATGGGGTTATTATTTCTAAATTACTTGATTTCCCTTGTGTAATGTGGTTACGTATGGGGTTACTCTTGAGGTTACTCATACATATAAATAAAGATTACACTTATAAATCAATGTGGCTACACCGTGTGGCTAACCACGTACAAGACTTACCTAAAATACAAATCTTTTTTCACTCTTCAAAAATATCTACTTTATTTATATTATTATTATTATTATTATTATTATTATTATTATTATTATTATTATTATTATTATTATTATTATTATTATTATTATTATTATTATTATTATTATTATTATTAAAAATAATATTAGTTGTTGATGAAACCTCGAAATTTTTAATAATTGTGTGAGTGTCCATTTTTAAATGTCTTTTCTTGAGAAAAGTCGAGTATTTTTTTTTTTCACATCATTCTTCAACATTTGTTTTTATCACAACATGGGTATTTACAATGGTGAATTTTAAAATAAAAACAATCGTTTAATATGTAAGTTAATATCTAACCCAAGATTATTTATAAATGAATAGATTTCAAAGTTACCATTAGGACATATATAATTTCTTACAAAATATTTTAAACTAAAATTACGTGAAAATAATATATAGATTAACCAATTACATGAAACTATATGTATCTTATATTACACATATTTGATACATATATTTTTTTTTTTGAAAGAAAAATATATATATTTATAATGTGTCAATAATAGGTTATTCTGTATTTATATATTCTATTTCCTACATTGTAAAAAAAAATAGATAAAATTTAAATTACAAGTCCAAATTGGTTAATATTAGATCACGATATTGGAATATCACATTACTTACAATATTGAGGCATGTGAGACATCTCATAAATTATAGCTACAGATGGTGAGTGTTATTTGCGTAAGAGTGGACTAATTCATGATTGTTATCTACGTAATTACAATCAACTTGAATACAACATATACCTGCTAATTATACTAAATTGTTATTAAATGGTGGTTCAGTGTAATGAAAATTCAACCTAATAGCATACAACATTAGCATTTGTAATGACATTGTACTTGAACATATTTAAGCAGGATGAAAAAAAAAAAATCAACATCTTGAAACTACATGTCTTCCTTAGCAAACTTATCATTACAAACTTTTAATATTGTATCATCAAAATATATACTAAAAGACACACAAACAATGACACGTATCATATTCAAAAAATAGCAACTTTATACATAAACTAGTTTTGTGTCCGGGCGATATCTCGAACTGTTGATAACTTGTTGATAACTTAAATTATTTTTATTAATAAGACTTGTTTTTACTAATTCTCTTTTATTTTTTAAAATAAAATAGATATCATAAATAAATGTTGTTTAAAAGAAATTTTTAAAACAAAATTTATGATGTAAATAGAACTGAATTATAGGGTATTTATTAAAAGTTAGGATTAATTTTGTATTATATGAAACATCAAAAGTATATCTTAGAATATTTGCGGTGATTATAATTGATCACTCAAGTCAGTTATATACAAGCTATAAGCCTCAATTAGACATAACTATAGCTATAAAGTAGGAACTAATTAATATTTACACGATAATTACAAACTAATTACCATACATTATTTACATAATCTATCAATATCGATAATAAAATTCTATTCAACTTTTTTTTATCTTATTAAATCTATCCAAATTCACTTACTTAGCATAAAATGTATCACAATAATATCTATTCACCGCCTACGTGGTGTGATACTTGGCGAAAAACTAGAATGCCAAGTGTCGCTATCTCGTGACCTGGCCGCCGCGAGACCGACTTTATGTATTAGTGATATATTATGATATGATATAATTTCTTTCCTTCTCTGATAGGCGTGTCGCGTACCTAACAAAAAAAAACCTAACAAGACCACTACTATGTAGACATGCAAGTAAGGGTCGGATTGAAGGAATTGTGTCTTCGATAAGCAGACCCGTATTTGGACCGGGGCAGCCAGGGCGCCCGCCCAGGGCCCATATCAGAAGCCCAAATGTTTTTAAAGAAAAAAAAAAAAGAAATTTGTACACAATATACTAGTACGTTTCTTAATGGCGTAATAGTGTAATTATGGGAATTAACATCATCAACTTGGGAAGTTGAACTGTTGAATATTCCAAAAGAAATGTCAATCAATTACAACCTAAAAAACATCATCAAATAATTAATTTATTATCTTTATTTTTTGATTTTATATCTTCCTAATTTAATCTCCCAATTAATTCCTAAAACAACATATTCAACCATATTAGTTCTCCCTTAAGCGTTCATTTTAATAATTATACTCTTTCAAAAAAAAATTATTTATTTTTTGACAGCCTCTTTCAATTATTTTTACATGTACTTCATCGGTCCATCTCACTTCTCAATACATTCTAATGTACCAGTACTACTATTTTATGTTATTTTTATATAACTATATATCTGAATGTTTTGGTAAATTTTGAAGTGATACTCCAAGACGATTTTGAGATTGGCAGTATTATTTAATTTTTCTTATTTTTTTTATAATAATTTTTCCTCATTACGTAGTATTATTCTTTAATTAATATAGGTAACTAATTAATTGATGATCAATGATTATATTGATGAATTTTAAAAATAAAATTAAATGAGTATAATTTTCTGATTTTCTTTTCCATGTGTATAATTTTTTTTCTTCGTTTGCACGAAAATATGAATTATAGGGGTATAATAAGATTACTAGTATGCGTCAAAAAAAAAAAACTATTCCGTAGTAGATTATTAAAAATAATAAATTAATTGATGTTAAAAAAATGATATTGAATTATTGATGGGTTATAGGATGAAATTAATCAAATATAATATTATAATTAATTTTATTTCTGTGTATAATCAGTGTTGATCTCGACCTTATTCATTTTGAGAAGGATTTTCTTTATATTCAATAGTTTCAACTATCAAGGATAGGTGCTATTAATATCTCTAAGAAATCTTTTTTACTTCAAATAAAAAGTCTTGCGTTAAAATATAGATTTTTTTGCATACCCGAATGATTTTTTTTTAAGTAATAACAAAATATAAGTAATATATTAAACAATTAGGGCCCCAATTTATAGGTTCGCCCCTAGGCCACACAAATCTCAGAAACGGGCCTGTCGATAAGTGCAATTACTAGATATATCAAAGATCACTATTATGGAGATAATAAGTTCGTTCTTTTGGTTTGTCATTATCTGTTGCTAGACTATAATCAATGATCTTTGGGCCAGTCAAATAGTCCAAAGCCCACTAGAGTGGATCCTATGAGGTCACACACAAGGGTATTGAGTTAAGTAAGTTAGAGGCCATGAATTAGATTGGGTTAAGCAAGTTAGAGTAAGTAACTAATCATGAATTGGATTGGGTTAGCATAGTTAGATTAGAGTTAGGTTTTAGGCTTGGTCATGGACTCTTATTTAGAGATGAGATCTATTAAATAAGATCCATGCCTAGGGTTGTATGACACAACACAATTAACAGTTAATTGTGCAGCAAGCAACCAGAAATCACAAAAACTCTCACGCTCTCTCTCTCTCTCTAACCCATGGCTCTCTCTCCTCCCCTCATTGGACTCATGGCCGGCCACCCTAGTGGCGCGTGTGGTGGTTCGTGATTGGTTCGTTACTCGTTTTCTCCGTAGAAGGTCAATTGAAGGGTTCAATTGCAACTAACTAGCATTAGTGGAGGTCTCAATCCGTGCCTGTGAACCAAGTAGAGGAATCACGCTTAGGTTCTTTATCTCCCATTGTTCTTGCTCGATCGCACGTGGAATCGCGCTTCAAAGGTACAATTATATGTTCTTTATGTGTTATGCATTAGATCTTGATATTAGATACTGTGTGAATATGATTCATGTTTATTCCTCAATTAGTACCTATAATCTCCTACAGTGGTATCAGAGCGCCTATTGCATTTACACATATTGACAATAATTCTTTGATAATCAGACATTTTAATTCAATTAGAAGGGAGAATAATTAAATTATGAGATAATTATTATATTAAATGTGATTTAACTCTTGGAATTGATTAAATGTGATTTAATTCGCTCAAAATAGCCATAAAGAGGATCGAATTTTGCCCTATTGAATTCGAATTTTTTCGAACCCTAACCCTAATTTTTCAAAAATTTCGAACCTTTAATAAGCCTAAAATCTGATTTTTGTGCTTGTTTTATTCGAGTTCGTTTTAAATATGCTTCATGATTTTAATACCATTGATTTCATGTATATATTATGAATTTTGCATGATCAATCATTTAATTTAAGAGTTAAATTAAATTGGGGATTATTTTTCATGAAGAACCCTAGTTTTAAAATTAGATTGTGAATTTAATTTTAATATGATGAATTAGCATAAAAGTTATGTTTTAATTTATCATGGACCACACTAATTTTATTTAACAAAAGTTGTTAATTAAAATTGAAACAAAAAAGGGGGGGTTATTGCAGCAGTAACCGCGGCTGGGTGGCGCGGCCACGGCAGCTACCGCTGCAGGTGGTCCGGAGGGAGGGGCGGGGCAGGGCATCAACTCGAGTCAGGGGTGCAGCAACAGTAGCACCGTGCAACAGTTGCGAGGCACTGCTGCTGCTCTGCGTCGCTGCTGTGCAGCGTACATCAAAAGGTGTACGGCCACCGTAGCTGGCTTCGGCTGGCCACACCACGGTGGATGGCGCACGTTTTTAAAAAAAAAAAAAATCAGTTTTTGAAAATATTTCAAGATAATTACAAAATTATTTTGGGATAAAATCAGTTTTATTTTGGATAATTATTGTTCATTATGGGATAAAATCAAATCTTTCAAAAGTTGTTAAGTGTGATATTATCCATATTTAAAGTGTTAATTTTGATAATTATCCATAATTAAAGTGGTTAATTTTGAATAAGATTTGTTAGGATATCCTGAGCATATTCCAAAAGGATAATAATTGATTTAAATAATGTGATTATCACATAATTATTTTTGGATATAATTGATTTAAAATTTTGTGATTGGCTAGTAACTAGGATAGAATTTCCTAACTTTTTAAGGATAATCTTTGAGGATAAATATGATTTATCTTTTAAGATTAAAATAAGATTTGATTCTATCTCATGACCAGTGGCGGAGCCATGTTAGAACATGGGGGGGACAACTGTCCCCCCATTTAAAAAAAAATAAATAAAAAAATAATAATAAAAAATAAAAAATCGTTAGCTTAACCCGATACAGTGAATAGAATAAATACATTACATAAAGCATTTATATCATAAAGGTTAATATGGTCTGGTGGTTGTTGGGCTTTGAGTAAGGCTTATGTCTCCCTTTGATCTAGGGTTTGATTCTTTGTCCATGCATTTTTTGTAATTTTTTTTTTCCCATTAAACTTCTTTTTCTTGTAAAATTTTAATCAAGTGCCTCCTTAACTGTTGATAATGATTACTAATGTGTTATTCATCAATTTGTTTTGAATACATATCTTCGTATTTTTTTTATCTCTGTTATTATGTGTGCCTAAATTCTATTTTTAAATTTTTATTAATTGTTTCGAACTAGGTCTCAAAGTTTTTATTTACATAACACATTGTAATAATATTATTACTCAAAGAAAGTTGTATTTTTTTATTTCTGAATGTAACCCAAATCCCATTATATATAGTATATTAGTCAAATATAGTCGTGTTTATGGTTTTTTTTTCTTTTTTTTTTTTCGAATGTAACCCAAATCCCTTTATATCTAGTATCAATTTGTTTAAATGCTTTTTATTTGATAAATCATATTTATCAATTATTGAGGATTACATAACTTAATATTGGGGATTCACCAACAAAAAATTATTTTGCTCGTTGATAATTTTATTAATATGCAATGAAACTATTAACAGCTCCTCTTTTGCAATATAAGAATAAATTTTTTGTCCTAAAAATGTATATACTTTGTATATAGTTGTCATAATTCATATGCAATTTCAAATATATAAATAATAAACAATTTATGTGATCTGATTATTTTTTTCCTTAAAATTTTTGCCGATTTATTATATGTTCGAAATTTGTCCCCTCGGATTACAAATCCTTGCTCCGTCACTGCTCATGACTAATTTAAAATATACGATATTTTATTGATAATCATGAATAATATATGATATTATCTAATTGCATTAATTAAAATATGAGATATTTAGATGCCATGTTTCCTTAATTAATTGTGAACATTTGATGTTGTAGTTTAGGAAAGCATGATGAGTGATTTATTATGTGGCAATTTTATAATATATGATGTTTATTTCTATATAATGACTAGTATGGCCCAGTAGATTACTAAATACGAGCTGTGCATCGTGATGTATTTTTGTAATCTTAGTACGGTCTACGTACCGATAAAGTATTTTTGTAATTTTATTTCATTTTATTTAAGTAGTAGATAGAATAAAGTAAAATTACAGGTTGTAGTTAACCCAAGAAGCCATGAAGTGAAGGCCCAAAGGAGTAAGGTGGATGAGATCCATGGTGATTCAAGTGGGAGCATTTACTTTATTAATTTTCTTATGATTAGGGGCCATGCTATGTCTTGTTAGTTTATGTATTCAGTTTATTATGCATGTTAGATTTTATTGATGCTTGTGATGATGTGCTAGAGTTCACTATATTAAATCACAAGCATAATGAATCTAGGTCCCGGAAATATTAAGATTGTTTTTCCAATTGAAAACCCAATGAAACCTTCGATATTTATGATGGGTCATGCCAAAGCTGGGTGTCATATTATATCTTTGGGAAGTTGGGGTAAATCAAATTTTACAATTTTAATTGGTTATACTCAACAAGGTTAACTAAAGAGTTTAGAACCTTGAAGCAAAGGGTAATAATTAAACATGTGATGATTAATTATTCAACCAAGAGTTACAAGAGTTGTAATCAGTAAATAGTTTACTCACCTTGAAATTGTAATGGTTGATCGTAGGGCCAAAGTCCGGTCAATTATTACACGAATAAAGGGTCTTGGAATCACTTAATTCAAATTGAGATCACTTAAATTGAATAGAGTGTTTTAAAGCTGCCAATTTAATTCGCTTATGGCACTTTAAATTTTATTAAACATAATTTAATTTTGCGTTTACTTACAAGTAGCAAGTCGTTCTAATTTTATTATTATATATAATCTCCTCAATTGAAAATAAAGTTGAGAAACGTTCTCAAAAGGTTAAAAGATAATCCATAAACCTATATTCTAATTTTACTAAGATGGTTCTAAAAGGCAAGTTTTAAAAACCCATGTCAAATGTCTAAGGTTGTTTTTATTCAAAATGTTTGAGTAAAATGCTAACACATCTTCATTTTGAAAAGTGTTTCAAGGGATATAATCAGATGGGAGGTACAAACCCTCTAAAATACAAGTATAAAAGTCCAATAAAATCTCTTATCTTCAATATGATTGAATATAAGAAAGTGATTGGAAATCTCTATGATCAAAAGTTGATCAAATGACATTATTCTTCATCCATTTCATATAGAGTTAAATGGTTGATTAAACTCTAATATGAATAATGATTGAATAGACTTAGCAAAATCATGAAATGTGCTTAAAGTAGTTAAGCAAAGCATCATTTTGAACCTAAGAGAAATGTTCTAAGTGGCTCAAATGGGAAAGGTTTAGGAATATATGAGGATTGCATTAAGAAGTTATAGGCTAAGAAATGCAAACAAGTTGCTACCTTCTCAAACCTAGAACTACTTACATGCTACAAGTTGTTATGAACAACAATTGTTTCAAATTAAATGAACCAATTCCAATTTATTAGAAACTACCTCATATGGTTGGAAGGTAAAAGAATGGAAATGTTCCAATTTAAGAAGTATATTATAGAAACTGATTTAGCATATTACTACTTCTTGGACTACGATGTCTTGTTTAGTTCACTCATTAAACAATGTGGTTGAACTAAAGGAAGAAGTTATGGCTAAGGGAGAAATAAATCTACAGGTTTAGAAGCAAATGTTGCTACTTCACAAGTAGAATCTATAAGTCTGGAAGCAAAAGTTATAACTTTACAAGTAGAACTTATATTTCACCTTACCTAGTTATTGACTAGAATTAAATAAATGTTATTCATTCTTGTCATTATCAAAACATACCCATTCAATGTTAGTAACAACTAAGCATTGAAGATTCAAAAACATGGACTAAATGTTATTCTATGCTTCATTGAGTCATAATATGTTTTGAATTGCTAAATAGGTTTAAAATTCCATATGATAGAAATTATCAAACCATTTCTATATATAAATTGTCTTTAATATGTCAATTAATTCGAATGAAAAATGAACATTGCATGCGAAAGAAAAGGGATGAACTTTCAATATCATTAGATTGTGAATCTATTGATATATGTAATTATCATTCTAATTTGACATTTTGACAAAGTCACCATTTAGAAAAATGATGATGTGAACTCGAGGTCGAATACATATTGATGTAAGAAAATCAAAGGTTCAAAGGCTTAATACGGACAATGAAACTTCATTTATGACATGATCACTTATTCTTAGTTGAAGCTAATTAAAGTGTGAAAGTTTTGAAAAGTTCAAAACGTCCAGTATAAAGTTCATAATCAACTTGACAAGATAATAAATACACTACAATATGATTGTAATGATGAAAGCTTGAGTCAAGACATTTACTTGGCAACACATTCAAAATATTGCGATATGATCGTAATAATGAGAATTAAGCCAAGACCTTGATGAACATCCAAGAGTTGTGAAATCATTTTACGACAAATTTTGAAAGAAAACCTTGTGAAGTGTTTATGAAGGGAGCTATCAATCTATATGAGATATATTTTGATAATGGATGAAAATTACCTTTCTTCCAACCATTGTTCAAGGGATATACTTTTAAGATAAGCTACAAAACTAAACAAACTATATATGTCAAATCAAATGTAGCAAAGACTCCACATATGATATGGATAAGAAGAGTTCTTATAAAGTCTTTCTACAAAGTAAGGAATAAAAGTTGTATTAAATTGTTTAATGCACGATCAATTATACATAGCACGAGGTACTACTACACAAATCATACTTAGCACAAAATGTTTGTTGCTCAAGCAGGTGCCCTTATGGAAATTGTTCCAAAAGGTCAAGTGGGAGTAGTATAAATCTCGAAAGAGTTTGAGAAAAGCAACAAACAAACATGGTTCAAACCATGATTGGTTCACCCTATGCTAAATATGCCTCCTCGAAAGGCAAGTGGGAGTATAAGAATCTCGAAAAGTTTGAGAGCCTTGAAAGAGTTCTAGAAAAGTGATTTCGAAAATCTTGAAGAAATTTGAGAAGTAATCGAATCAAAGCAACAATATGAGCATGATTCACCTCATGTTACAAATGACATCGTGTAGTCTCATTAAGTGTAATGGGAATAATAAACATGTATCGAAAGTAGTACATTCCAAGTGCACATCCTCTGTTGTCGTTTCTCATTGAAACTAAACAAAGTTGTTGTATAAGTTTCAATTGTTACATAAAAACCCACAATGATGACTAGCTTTTATAAAACTTAGCCAAAGAAATATGATTTCATATTGACTAAGAGTTCTAAAATATTTATTTTGGAACATGATGATTATGTAAGCTAGTAATAAAGATTATTTGACAAGTGATAACTCCAAAGTGGTTTAAAAACCAGGAAATATGAAATAGATTCTTAGTCTGTAAGCAAGTGTATGACACTTGACTAATTTGCCTAATTGGGTAAGACCCATTATAAGCAAAACAGACAAGAAAGAAAAATGTTTTCTAACTAAGTAAAGACTTGTTAAAGGATTCAACTAATTAATAGTATAACTATGACTACGATGAAACCTTTACATTAGTCATTTTACAAAAATCTATTAAAGATATTTTAGTGATTTCTACCGTATAAGATTTGGTAGATGGATTTCAAAACACTTTCTTGAAATTATTCATGAAAGAAGATTTGTATATGATACAATCAAAAGTTTGAAAATCCAATAATCCTAGGGATGCATAGCATCATGGAGTTAGTGTTCTTAATTTTGTGAGTTGATCAAATTGTTTGATGTTCTCGTAAAATGAAGAAAAGGTCTTTCGTGTACAAGATGTTTAGTGGGAGATATGAAGTCTTCTTGGTCTAGTACAAAGAGCAATTATTCATTGCTTGAAGAGTCAAGTGAGGGTTAATGCATTTTGTATGAAAAACCTTGAAGAAGAGAATGACTACATTTGGGATTCAAGATCTATAGAGATAGGTCTCGAAAGATGTTTTAGCTTACTCAAGAAGCTTATATTGATAATATTCTTATAGGGTTCAACATTATACTGAAAGAGTTTCAATCCCATATAACATGGCACATTGATTAATGATTCAATGCTTTGAGAAAGGTTGATGAAATTAAGGTTTTGAGTGATGTTCCTTATGTATTTTGCAAAGGATGCATCATGCATGTCATGGACTATACCCGTCTATTTGATTCACATGTTTTAAAGAACCAGTGATGATAGATTTCAATCGTAATCCAATGTAACGTTGGAAAACAAACTAGAAATTTCTAAGTTCCTTGTGAAAGGACGAAGAAAAATTCTTAGTGTATGGAGATGAATATAATTATAAAATTTAGAAATTGCAAAATTCATGTTTATGAGAATGTCTCATGAACTCTACTTACTAAACCCCTTCCATAACCAAGGTATGAGAGTCATACTAAGGTTCTTGGACTGAAGCAAGTTATGTAATTTAAGTTGTATATGTTTTGAGAAAGCATATTACATATGTAATACATCAACTTGCAGAATTATGTTTATCAATTGAAACAAAGTTTCAATCTTATTTAATTATGGTTTTATGATATTAAATAAAATGTCCAAAATAATTATGGATTAATGGGATCATAAGGTTGATGACCTGGTGAATGAAACCCCACAGGTGAACTAAATTCATATATTATTTAAGTTCCTAATTCGAAATCATTAAAGTGGACATAAATGATTTCAATAAATGGACTAGCATGTAAGATTGATTGGATAGCGCAGTTTCATGGGCTATAGGAGCGTAGTGAAGCTCGGTCAATCACATGGATATGCATGAATGATGCATGATCGAACTATAGACCTATTTTGAAGTTCAAGTATAGAGCTTCCGGATATATTAATGGATTCCTTTGACATGAGTGGAACACTAATTCCATTCAATGGTTGATTTGACTGTGGTACATTTAAACGTCTGCCCGTAACTGGAGATTATAAAGGATGTTTCCCGATTACTTTAAAAGTTGAGTGGGAGCTTTGGTTGCCACAAGATTGGATTGAGTTTACCTATTTAATTAGGAATGTGTCTTGGCCCCTTAAAGAGGGAGAATTCAGAAAATGCATGGCCGTGCTCAAATGGATTACATAGTAATCATTTGTTTTGTAAATCTAACTCATTTTTCAAGAAAAGATTTGTAGATTAATATGATCACGACATGAGATGCAATAATATTATCAAATTGACACACATTGACTTAAGGAATTTGAATATTGTGCACTTATCTCAGACAAATGGGAGATTGAAGAAATTGTGTCTTCGAAAAGTGCAACTACTAGATATATTAAGGATCACTATTATGGAGATAATAAGTTCGTTCTTTTGGTTCATCATTATATGTTGCTAGATTATGATCAATGATCTTTGGGCTAGTCAAATAGTCCAAAGCCCACTAGAATGGATCCTATGAGGTCACACACAAGGGTATTGGGTTAAGCAAGTTAGAGGCCATGAATTGGATTGGGTTAAGCAAGTTAGAGTAAGTAACTAATCATGAATTGGATTGGGATAGTATAGTTAGATTAGAGTTAGATTTTAGGCTTGGTCATGGACTCTTATTTAGAGATGAGATCTATTAAATAAGATCCATGCCTAGGGTTGTATGACACAACACAATTAACAGTTAATTGTGCATCAAGCAACCAGAAATCCCCAAAACCCTCACACACTCTCTCTCTAACCCATGGTTCTTTCTCCTCCCCTCCTTGGACTCATGTCCGGCCACCCTAGTGGCGCGTGTGGTGGTTCGTGGTTGTTCATGATTGGTTTGTTACTCGTTCTTCTCCGTAGAAGGTCAATTGAAGGGTTCAATTGTAACTAACTAGCATTAGTGGAGGTCTTAATTCGTGCCTGTGGACCAAGTTGAGGAATCACGCTTGAGGTTCTTTATCTCCCATTATTCTTGCTCGATCGCACGTGGAATTATGCTTCAAAGGTACAATTATATGTTCTTTATGTGTTATGCATTAGATCTTGGGATTAGGTACTGTATGAATTTGATTTATGTTTATTCCGCAATTAGTACCTATAATCTCCTACAGGGATCCCAAGAGACTATGATTCAACTAATTAAATAGACTCAAGTAACTACTAAGCAAATAACCAAATCAAATAAGTGAGAATCAATAACTAATTACCAAGGAAAAGCAATTAAACTAAATAATATGATAGATCAAATACTAAAAATATTCAAGATCAAGCATCACCACGAATACAATTAATGCAATAGTCGTTCTACCCCTAACATATAATTCAATTGATTAAAGAGAAAAAGTAATCCCTGAATAGTACTAATGGTCTCTTCCGAGTTATCAATGGCTTCTCTAATCACAATCAAGCCTACTTCCATGGAATCATGAAAATTAAAGACTTTGAGCACAATACTCTAACTTCCTAGTCATCCATTCAACTACTCCCGTGATGAACTTCAAACCCTTAATTGATTTATTCAAACCCGTCAAAACCCAACTTCCGTTGCGATTAAAACAATGGATTAATAACAATACCAATTATCCATAATCTAGTATTGGCATGAACACAATCAATTAAGCATATCAATTACAATTATTATTAGAGAATTTAAAGAATTAAATCATGCATATAAATCATATTCGGGTCTCGCTAGATCTTGGAATAAGGAAACTACTCACACATATTAATGAAAACAATAACAAAAATTAAAGAAAACATAATTATTAATAATAAAAGGAATTAAAGAGAATAAGAAAATACTAAATCTTGAATTATGAGAGATAAATGAAGAAACTTGAGTGCATAATCTTGAATTACAATGAAAATAAAGTCTAGAGAGAAAACTAGGGTTCTAAGATTATAGATAATGAAAATATAGTGCTAAAGAGTATTTATAAGAAGGCTAAAGATAGGATTAATTAAGGAAAGAAATCAGATTAAAACCGACTAAATTCGTCCAGGCATGGGCATGTCAAATTTTGACATGGGCGTGCCTCGCTGGAATGGCACACACAGCAGCTGCGACACTCGTAAAGACACGGGCATGTCTCATATTGGCATGGGCATCGCTGGGTCAAATTCACTCGATGAGGCATGGGCATGCCCACATTCAACACGGCCATGCTTCCCTTAGCACATAGCAGCTAGCTCGAAACGCTCAACTCGACATGGGCGTGCCTTAGATGAACATGGGCGTGCCTTGGATGAAACTTCAACTTCCAACTCTCTGCCTTCTCAAAACACACTGACATGCCCATGTCTCTGAGCGATATGGGCGTGTCTGGCTGGAGATTACCCTCAAATGAGTTCGACTTCAAACTTTGGCTTTCTAGGTGAATTGCAAGCTATGATCACGATCCGCAACTTCGTAAAACCTCCAAAAATCTTCTTTAAATCCTGAAATACATCAAAAACAGCGAATCTACCCATAAAAGCATCGTATGATCACAACTAAACCAAATCTAGCTAAGATAAGCTATGAACAAATAATCTAGACTCGAAAACTACCTAATTGGACTCTAAAAACACGCTCAATATACGACTTATCAATCTCACATCTCTTACTTTTCAATATAACATTAACCTCATTATATTTTATTAATAATCAAACTAACCCAGTTACATTTTTTATTTATATTAAAGTCTATTAATTCATCTAAAATTATTTGTTTGTTAAACGTAAAACTTTCAAAAAAAAAAAAAAAAAAAAAAAAAAAAAAAAAAAAAAAAAACAGTGAGTAATCACATTATCTTACATAGTTACATATCTTCATAATTACGTGCATAAGCCTAAGTCAAATGAACAATTTAGACAACGTTTTCCCTATACTTCTCTGGTTTTGTTTAAAATGTTTCATTTTGATTTATACAACTTTAATCTATGTTTTTTTTTTTTTTTTTTTAATTCTACGATTGTAAAAAATAGAATTTAATTTGAAATAAAATATATGTGAAGACATATTTAATGAGACACATCTATATATCTATATATTATACTAAAAGACAAGCGCCTCAATTTGAGGATGACAAATATCACTCTCTCATTGACTTATCTTAAGTATTAAATATATCTATATAATTACTGTTTACATATTTAAGCATACTTATTTTTGTTAAACTTCAATCAATAAAAGCAAGTTTCTATACATGCATAAGATTTTCATGATTTCCTAACTTAAATATTGATTTAATTTTTTTTATAATAAATATATGCTTTCCAATACTACAAATTATCCATAAAGTCTTTCCAATCTTTATTTATAGTCAAGTTAATGAATAATAATTAATTTGATGCAATATGATTAAAGTGGCATAATTAAGGAAACAAATATTTCGTATTTTGAAAGGCTAATATTTTTTTTATGAAAATTAAATAAAATCGATAGAATTTAGTTTGACGTCAATTATGAAATCAATGCAAACATTTAAAAAAAATCAGATGTACAATAAAATATTGTGTACCTATTATAAAAGCTACCTTGTAAAGAATGAAAGTTATTTATGCTTTATTGATAAAAAGTTACCCAAAATAGTCTACAAGTTATACTAAATTCAATTCAAGTAATCGGATGAATACAAAAGTTTTTGATAAAGATACAAAATAGTGTAAAAATTACTTTTATCGTTTGTTGTACTCCTTGACAAATACTGAATACTGAGCCGAAATGTTGTCTTGGAAAAAAATACATAATCTTGAACATAAATTTAATTTTAATCGGTCTTTCATTTTTTATACAATGTCTTTTACATTGACCTTTTATTTTTCTTGCATAAAAAATAAAAAAATAAAAAATAAAAAATAATAAAAAAAAAAAAAAACTAAACCAATAACCAATCAAAACAAGAAGAATAAAAGTTAAATTGAATTAGACATTTGATGAAAAAGGAACAAATATAAAATGTATTATAACTATTACTCGTGTTTTAAATTGTAATATTCGTATTAACAATGCTATTACTTATGAATTTTTTTTAGAAAAACTAACATTTTGATTTAAAAATCGTGCATTGCTCATGTACTATACTAGATATACAACAATCATGTGCAATAATTTATGTTGTTTTATACATAATAATACTTTTAACTATAATAGTATGTATATATAATATAATATTTTTTATAATATAAAAGAGTATATGTATATAATATAATATTTTAAAACACGTGTCCTCCATACCAAGTGTTTGGTTGTTGGTGTAGTGGTGATTGAGACTACACTTAGTAGGGAGGACCTGTGTTTGCTCCCCTGCAACAACAATCGAAAGGGGAGTGGAAGCTAATAGCCTAGAACAGATCCTCAAATCTGGATTAGCCCAAAGGGTGAACTGGATAGAACACCCAAAACTCAATGCATATATGACGGGAATTAACTTATCCTTTATCTATCTTATACAAAACTCCAAAGTCTAAGTTTTTTTCAAAACATAATAATAACATTTGTAAATTTTTGTTAATATGAAAGATATAAACCTATCAAAATGTATATATAGTTAACTTGTTTAATAACTTTATATCGAATGCGTAGTTTTATTAAAATTATTTGCATGTAATCATTAAATGTGTTGGATGTTGTGTAGCTATGCAATGTCCAAAACTTTAGTTGAACGACTTTGATTTAGTGATTGTACGGTAAAAAGATATTGACTTCGATCTTGAAACCTAATAGTCTGATAAATTCTAAATAGAAATATAAAAAGATATTGACTTCGATCTTGAAAACTAATAGTCTAATAAATTCTAAATAGAAATATTAAAACAAAAGGAAATGAAAATAGTAAATGGCTTTAAATATTGAAATAAACATAATATTTTAAATCAATTTAGCGAATTCAAGAGACAATTTTAAGGCTTTTAAAATTAAATGGGGGAAAATATATGTAAAAAGAACATTTTTAGATATATAAATGTCCATGCACTATTATAAGAGTTTTGTTAACCATTTTATAGTTAAGGTAGGGATAAATCTTAGTAATATATACTGCTGTAGGGAATAATTTCAATCCTTTAAATCCCACTAGCTTGAACCCCACTGTGATCATACACTAAAGTACGGTGGCGTCCAAAAGGGAAGAAGATAGAGCAAAAGAGTCGCCAACAAGTTTTTAAGGAACTTGTAAACCGTTCACGAGGTGAAGGTTACACCCCTTAACGATCCAAGAGATCGTCAACTCCAAAAGGTCATGAACCAAATAAGGGTTCGGGGATGAAGGTACAAATCCAACCTAAAAGAGATTGAACCTGCCCTACTAATAGGCCTCTACTTTATTCTGATCGTATTCATGTGCGCTTTCTGACTAACATGCAATCAATAGGATTAACCCTAAACCTGTTTAATCTATGTTGGTTGAATTTAATGCACAAATAAATCTATTATTGGCGATCACTTGAATTATAATCAAAATTAACCCTAAACAAGATTATTAATTATCTTATATAAGCGTGATTACAAGTACCAAAATTCCCTTTAAACATGTATAAAAGGGGATCAAGCAATAAATAATAAGCAAGCAACATAAAAATAATCAATATCATGAATAATAACTATAATCATCATAAAATTATAATCATAATCAAAACAATATAATCATAAATAAAATAATCATTACCAAAATAATAATAATAATAATAATATTCATAATCATCATAAATTATAACAATTATAATCATAATCATGTTCATGTTAATATTAAGGCATAATAAAAATAGCAAGATCCTAGGCATGATACTAACAAGATTAATAACAAACCCTAGCATGTCACTAAGCAATAAAAATCAAATCTTTAGCCCTAACATGATACTAACAATCATAAATATTAGGAAGAGCATAGGAAGCATCGTAACAATCATATTTAATATTAAAATTACCCTAGACATGATACTAGGAATATCATAATAACAATATAAACATGATTTCTACATCATAATATCAATTAAATCAATTAAAGCACTTACTTTGATGCCTCGTACCTCTTTCTAATAACAAAATACACACGTTAGTAACTTCAAGGAAAATAATAATCAAAACAATTAAATTAAATAATTGAAAGAGAGATTTGGGACCAAACCCTCAGAAATTAAAACCTTTCACGTCTAGGGCGAAGGCAACTTCGAATATGGCTAGGTGTTTCTAGATCTTGTGAATGCGGAATTTTGTATGAAAAAGCAAGAAAGAATTTAAAAAAGAAAAGAATGCTAAAGAATTAATGTATGAGAATTGATGAATGAGAGATGTAGATGATGAATGATTGTAGATGAAAAGAATTCGTGAGAATTGGTGAATGAAAACGGAGTTTTTGATACGATATTTATAGAGAAAATCAGCCAAAAAAGATAATTTAACAAAACAGAGTCTGACGATCGCAAAACAGGATTGGCGCCAACCCTGGCTAGCTGGCGCCAGGCACCGGTGGCTAGCGCCAGGCGCCAAGCCTGGTTCCAGGCGCCAAGGCCTGGGGTTGGACGGCAAACTGGATTTCAACGCGTTTTCGAAAATCTGATAAATTTCCCGTACTGGAAGATAAAATAATATAATTTCTTCGAAAATGCTATTTGATCTTGATTAAAACTCTGAAAAGTCAACTTATAAATGCTAATTGAATTAGGAATGAAAAGAACCTTCTAGAAGATTCTAGAAGACCAAAACCATTCCTAATTGCATTAGGAATGATAAATCACATTAGGCCCTCCCCTAGATCATTGGGCCGTACATAAAGCTCAAACCGGGCCCAGTTTAGTAAATTGGCCATAACTTCCTCAATATTCATCGGAATTGGGCTTATAATATATCGTTGGAAAGGTCTTTGCAAGCCCCATCCAACTACACCACTATTGGACCCATATCAAGGACCAACCAAACTGGATTGGCTGTTTTCTTAAAATAAAGTTTTCCAAAACAGGGAGAAAAGAAAAGAAATAAAACTTTCCGCTACACTAGACCTTTCCACACTTTCGTTTCATTCGATTATGATTCGACGTGAAAGGTACTCATCACCGGGTTTGGTTTTGGGGAGACACAAATGGGTGTCTACAGAATCCCCCACTTTGACTGAGTTTGGAGAAAAGCAAGTTTCGAAAACGAAAGTCAAAGTAACGATAGGGACGGAGAATGATTCAGAACGCTCTGCGATCCTAAATCAATCTTATAACGCCGATACCTGCAAAACTAGCGTTAGTTAAACAGATAGAAGAGTTAAGAAACGCGTATCTTGCACCGTCGAGCACACGTCTCTGAAAGTAACCGATTGTTTTGATGACCTCCTGCAAGCTAGAGAATGCCATCCCGCTTGAAAACCGCTACGCCTGTAACTGCTTCCAAATTAGAAGATCGCTTCGCCTGAAACTATCCTCTCCGCTATGATAACATTCCACGTCCAAGGGAACATCATCGAAGATTATTTCTCTCGAAACAATCTCCATCCGCATTGATAATATTCCACGTCCAAGGGAACACTACCGAAAATTATTTCTCTTGAAATAACTCTCATCCGCATTGACAATATCCCACGTCCAAGGGAATACTATCAAAAATTATTTCTCTTGAAATAATTCTCATCCGCATTATGATCATCTTCCATGCCTAAGGGAATATGATCGAAGACAACTTCGCCCGAAATTACCTTCAGTTGCTTGTGACAACTTTCCGCAAGCTAGGGAATGATGTCGAAGATATCCTCTTTTTGAAGTCATACTCATTTGATGCGATAATTTTCCAAAGGAAATTACCGAAGATCCACGCATGTCGATCCTTAAAAGTTCGCCTGAACTTTGCCTTTGCTATGCCTGTACGTCGGCGCTCTTTTGCTTTGAACCTGTATGTCGGTGCCCTTTGCTCTTGAACCTATATGTTGGTGCCTTTTGCTCTTGAACCTATATGTCGGTGCCTTTTGCTCTTGAACCTATATGTCGGTGCCTTTAAGCTAAGTGAGACGATCTTTTATCAGGTCGATCACTTTACGTAATCAAGTCGATTACTTAATTATGTAAAATTGCTCGGAGGGGCTAACTAGCGTACCAAGGAACCCAAAAATATATTGCAGAAGGTCAGCACAACCCCAACAAGTGGCTGGCTGCTTTGGCGTCGCTGAAAAGCCATCAGCGCCAACCTAGTATCATTAGCGCCAGGAGTTGGCGTTGGCGCCAGGCGCCAAGCCCAGATGGTGACGCCAATGCCTAGGGACTGGCGCCAGCACGGGATTCTCTTTAAATTCCCGTTTTCGGTTCATTTCTTGGCTCTGTTCGTCGCGAAAGCTGCTCGAAGAAACCGAAAGCTTCTATTGCTCATTGCTCACTCGTTTCTCAACCGAATTCGCTCAAATTTGTTGCAAATCAAAGCTCTTTTCATCTATTTTCCCGATCTATGTAAGTTTTCCTCAAACTCACACCGGTTTTTATGAATTCTTGGCATGTTTATTCACGAATTTTACGGAAATTCGAATTCTATGATGCTAAATTTGCTTTGTTTATCAAGTTTTATGCCATGAAATTGCTTGTTTATGTTTATATATTGCCTTGGGAGTAATTTGAGACTTGTTTGACTCAATTTGGTGAAGAAATGAGCAATCGACCATTGTTAGACCTCTTAAGGTCGTGAAGAACAATGTGGTTTGTTCTTGACGTTTTTGCTAGCAATTCTTGTTCAATTTGTCACAATAATCACTATAGTGTTGCAAGAAATTGTTTGATTGCTTGAAAAAATATTGTCATGCTCAATTTGAATTTGTGCTCTGTTTTAGTACTACGCACTCTGTATTTTACGAACATAGTATCATGCGGCTAGGCGAACCTTAGATACTATAGACCCTTAATTTATGATGATTCTGCACAATGTAGCATGGCTAGACAACGAGGCTCAGGTTCACGGTCCCGAAACACTAGACGGGAGCATGAGCCCGTGAAGGACGACGCCACGCCGTCCACTTCGCTTGGTCGGCTCCCGGAGTGGGACGAGCAGACTTTGTTCTTTGCCCCTGTCCACCACATTTCTGAGAGGGTGAGACGGGGAACCGAGCCTGGGAGGACACGACATCACGACTCTGGCTGTGATGGTCTAGGCGATTTGTACAGGATGCACATCGCCAGAGACCGTGAGACGAGACTCCTATGGGAGTCCTGCGGGCTAGTTACTCTGTTCGAGACCTCCGAGGCTATGGTCGCCTCCAGCGGGGGTCACCACGTAGTGCGCGCTTTGGTGGAGTTATTCTGGGACACCACCAACACCTTCCATTTTCCCTGGGGCGAGATGATGGTCACCCCTACAGACTTCAGTCTCATCACAGGACTGGAGTTCACTTCTGTGCTGCTGCCGTTCGACGGTGGGATCGACGTCTTTTCTTTAGAGGTCGAGGAGTTGTTGGGGCCGATTGCTATTCGGGCCCGAGCTGAGGTCGAGACGACTCAGTTCAGTGCTAGAGGGATTCGCCGCTCAACGCTGGCAGCGGCTCTTGATGATGATGCGACCACCCGAGAGCAGCGGGTGCGCATCTTTGTGCTGATGTTATTGTCAGGGACATTCTCCCTTGACAAGGGTAGTAGGGCATTGCTTTACTACCTCCCTACTGTCCGTGATCTCCAGCAGATCGGGACTTATGACTGGGCCAGCTTGGCCTACGCTGATTTCGTTCGTGCGCTGAGGGACTCGTGTCGTCACCGGTCCTTTAGGACGAACATCGCTTTGTCTGCTTTCTGGAAGGTCGTAGAGGTAAACATTATTCCCTATAAAGTTTAGCCCTATATATTAGTTGGCATTTACTCACGCTTTTAACTTTTTGTAGATCTGGTTCTACGAGTATTTTTCTTCCGTTGCGCCGGCGAGACCATCGCCGAGGGGATATCCGGTGAGCGCCTCTTGGGGCGGCCACCATGTGGACATGTCTACTGCACGTGTCCGGAGCCGGATCATCTCGGTACGACTTTTAGTGATTATCTTGCTCTTTTGTGGTGTTTTAGACATATTCTTGCCTGATTGGTGCTTTTTATAGGGACCTGAGGTAGTATACCGACCGTGGGGCAGTTGGAAAGTCCCTGGATTAGCCGCACAGTACTCTGCTGAGCGTCGCTATTTTCTGGGGACCTACGGAGCGGTTGTGTATTTAGGAGAGAGGCTTGCTAGACAGCACTCTTCTGATGTTTTCGTCGTTCCTGTTCCTCCGCCACGTCACATGTTCGATGAGGGACAGTTGTCGAGCATGGCCGAGGGATCTGGTTCCCTCTGGCGGTCCCATGTGATCCTTGGGCGGTGTTACGCTGAGGAGCTACTACCTTTATTAGCTCCAGCCCCTGTACCGGCTAAGGATGTGAGGGTAAGATTCTTAGCTTTTTATTTTTCGCTAAGTAGTGTAGGGAATAGTTTCAAGCCTTGAAAATCTCACTAGCTTGAACCCCACTGTGATCATACACTAAAGTACGGGGGCGTCCAAAAGGGAAGAAGATAGAGAAAAAGAGTCGCCAACAAGTTTTTAAGGAACTTGTAAACCGTTCACGAGGTGAAGATTACACCCCTTAACGATCCAAGAGATCGTCAACTCCATAAGGTCATGAACCAAATAAGGGTTCGGGGATGATGGTACAAATCCAACCTAAAAGAGATTGAACCTGCCCTAATAATAGGCCTCTACTTTATTCTGCTCGTATTCATGTGTGCTTTCTGACTAACATGCAATCAATAGGATTAACCCTAAACCTGTTTAATCTATATTGGTTGAATTTAATGCACAAATAGACTATCATTGGCGATCACTTGAATTATAATCAAAGTTAACCTAACAAGATTATTAATTAACTTATTAAGCGTGTTTGCAAATACAAATTCCCTTTAAACATGCAATAAAGGTGATCAAGCAATAAATATAAATATCAAGCAACACAATAAATAATCAATATCATGAATAATAATTATAATAATAATAATAATATTCATAATCATAAATTATAACAATTATAATCATAATCATGTTCATGTTAATATTAAAGCATAATAAAAATAGCAAGATCCTAGGCATGATACTAACAAGATTAATAACAAACCCTTGCATGTCACTAAGCAATAAAAATCAAATCTTTAGCCCTAACATGATACTAACAATCATAAATATTAGGAAGAGAATAAAAGGCATCATACTTTTAATCATACTTAATATTAAAGTTACCCTAGAAATGATACTAGGAATCAAAATAACAATCTAAGCATGATTTCTACATCATAATATCAATTAAACCATTAAAGTACTTACTTGGATGCCTCGTACCTCTTTCTAATAACAAAATACACGCGTTAGTAACTTCAAGGAAAACAATAATCAAAACAATTAAATTAAATAATTGAAATAGAGATTTCGGACCAAACCCTCAGAAATTAAACCTTTCACGTCTAGGGCGAAGGCAACTTCGAATATGGCTAGGTGTTTCTAGATCTTGTGAATGCGGAATTATTTATTTGAGAAAAGGCTAGTTTAGAAAAGAGAGAGAGAGAGAATAATCAAGAAAATCTTAATGAGAGTTGGTTAATGAATGAAGAAAGTTGATGATTGAAAACGGAGTTTATTAAAACTTAAGAATAAAGAGAATTGGTGAATCGATAGATGTAGATGAATGAATGGTGAATAAATATTGACAATCCGTGAATGAAAACGGAGTTTTTGATACGATATTTATAAAGAAAATCATCCAAAAAAGATAATTTATCAAAACAGAGTCTGAAGACCACAAAATCACCTTGGCGCCAGCCCTGGCTCATTGGCGCCAGGACCAGTGGCTAGCGCCAGGCGCCAATGGCTGGCGTCTGGCGCCAATCCTGATTCCAGGCGCCAAGGCCTGGGTTGGACGCCAAATTGGATTTCAACGCGTTTTCGAAAATCTGATAAATTTCCCGTACTGGAAGATAAAATAATATAATTTCAGTCGAAAATGCTATTTGATCTAATTAAAACTCTGAAGAGTCTTAACTGAATTAAGAATGATAAAAACCTTCTAGAATGTTCTAGAAGACCAAAAACATTTCTAATTGCATTAGGAATGATAAATCATATTAGGCCCTCCCCTAGATCATTGGGCCGTACTTAAAGCTCAAACCGGGCCCAGTTTAGTAAATTGGCCATGAATTCCTCAATATTCATCGGAATTGGGCTTATAATATATCGTTGGAAAGGTCTTTGCAAGCCCCATCCAACTACACCACTATTGGACCCATATCATGGACCAACCAAACTGGATTGGCTGTTTTCTTAAAAAAAAAGTTTTCAAAAACAGAGAGAAGAGAAAAGAAAAGAAATAAAACTTTCCGCAACACTAGACCTTTCCACACTTTCGTTTCATTCGATTATGACTCGACGTGAAAGGTACTCATCACTGGGTTTGGTTTTGGGGAGACACAAATGGGTGTCTACAGAAGCCCCCAATTTTACTGAGTTTGGAGAAACGCAAGTTTCGAAAACGAAAGTCAAAGTATCAATAGGGACGGAGAATGATTCAGAACGTTCTGCGATCCTAAATCAATCTTGTAACGCTGATACCTGCAAAACTAGCATTAGTTAAACAGATAAAAGAGTTAAGAAACGCGTATCTTGCACCGTCGAGCACACGTCTCTGAAAGTAACCGATTGTTGTTGTTGCTGTTGTTTTGATGACCTCCTGCAAGCTAGAGAATTCCATCCCTCTTGAAAAGCGCTACGCCTTGTATCTGCTTCCAAATTTGAAGATTGATTCGCCTGAAACTATCCTATTTTGCTGTGATAGTCTTCGAAAAGATCACTGCTTTTTAATATTTGCTATGCCAGTACGTCGACGCTTTGCTGCTTGTGAACCAGTATGTCGGTGCTTTTACTGTGATGACAATCCTCTTTTCTTTGGGAATAGTTGCCAACACAACTCTTGTATGATGTATGACAATCCGTACCTCGAAAAATTTGCCAAAATCCAATCTTTGGAAAAGTTGCCAATGCTTCGTAACAATCTTTCATAAGAACTTTGCTACGATCGACAATCCACATCTTGGAATATAACTCTTGCAAGCAATCCACCTTGGAAATTTGCCAACGCTATGCGACAATCCTTTTGGGAAAATATTGCCACTATTGACAATCCGCGTCTTGGAACATTTGCAAAAAAGAGTCGACCGACAATCCACTTCGGGAAAATTTGCCACTTGCTGAAATGAATGACAATCCACGTCGAGGAACTTTTGCCGAAATTTATGATGAGTAGAGACCTACGACAATCCTTTAGGAAATTTTGCTATAGGGAAATGGGTGTATGACAATCCAATTTCGGAAAACTTGCCAGCGATGACAATTCGAACTTGGAAAAAATTGCCAAACAAAGAAGGAGCACGACAATCCACGCTTGGAATCCTTGCCAGAGATGACAATCCAATCTTGGAAAAATTGTCGTTTGTAGAAGATGCACGACAATCCATTTTTGGAAATATTGTCAGTTGGGGATGACAATCCAATTTTTGGAAAACTTTGTCGTTTAATAACAATGCGCGACAATCCATATTTGGAAATATTTTCGTTTAAGTGCTTGCTTTTAAACCGATTGTAATGAGCCAATGTTTTAGGCGCTTAAGCTAAGTGAGACGATCTTCGTCAGATCGATCACTTATTGTAATTGTAATCAAACCGACTACTTAATCATGTCAGATTGCTTATATGGGCTAACTGGCGTACCAAGGAACCCGAAATTGATGTATGAGGTCGAAATCACCTTTCTGGGAGGCTTCGAGCTCTGTCGTTGCTGAGATATCTCTGGCGCCAGGCGCTGGAGTAGGGTCTTCCCTGTTCTGCTGCACCTGTATTTATTTTTGACTATAGAACTTTGCCAATTTCTTAAATTATCTTAGGGTTGACCTAAGGCTTAACATTGCTTGACTCATCGATTTGACACGACTCAAGGTATAAACTTGACTCTCTGTGATTGACTGACTCGAGATTGACTCGACTCAAAGTGTAATGACACATGTGTTAGACTCAAATCAAAGTGATATGACACGACATGACTCAATGTGTACATGACTCGTGTGTGCATTGTTATGTGATCGTACGACTCGAAAATGCAAAAAAGCAAAAAATTTCCGTCATTTTTATGGAGGGTACCGACTTTCTCCCGAAAAAGAAAGACGCGAAAAAGAATCGAAAGTGAAGTTTGAAGATGCATGTTGAATGAGCTTAGTCAAATGTTGTTTGATACTATCTCTCAAGGTTCAAGGATTAATTCATCCTAGGCTATCTCAACTGTTGACTCCATGATGAAAGTATTTGGGTAACTTAAGCACGGAGGCTAAGCACTTCATACTTCGTGATGCAATGACAATTATGAGTGATAAGTGATTTTGATATGATAAGGCATGCTTCAATGTTAAGATTTCATGACAAAGGGTTCCTAAGGGAAGTATATTTGGTCATGTATATATCTGTGCAGTGTGTGAAAGTGACACTAAAGCTAGGCCACAAGAGCTAAGTGTGTGAAAAGATATTATTGAAAAGAGTCAAATGGTGGTGACTCTTAGGCTAGGTAAGCTAATAATATAGGGATCAAGCCCCCAAGTCTAGCTCTAAATGAAAAGGGATGAGCATAGGGAATTCCTTGATATGATAATGGTGCAAGTGTGTGAATATGAATATGAATGCATTTTTATTACGGGCGCACCTCGATGTAAGGTTGCCTACGTATCCGTTAGGAATCAGGCCGAACGTAGCTCTAGCCAAACCTCGCACAAGTGTGTATACCTCAAAAAGGTCTTTTTAAGGGTTGTAACGTGGTTAGGCTAAAGGATTGAAGAAGAAGGGGATAAAGACTCAAGACCCTAGATAAGCCCCCAAGGTGTGCATCCTTGCTTTTGAATATTTGTATTTTTATGCTTGAGGTTTCTACCCTTTTTAGCTCTTTTTGCTTTAGCATTTATTTTATTTTTATAAGTGTGGGAAATCTCGATCATGCGGTCTATCACTCACTTGGCATTCATGTTTCTCAGGCACGGTACCGAGCACTCGATAAGAGACGCAAGACGTGTTCTTATCGAAGATATTTTCATATCAAAGACATTGGAACATTTGCCCTTTTGTACACTTTTATTTATTTTTTGCTTATGCTTATTTTTGCTATTTATTTTGATCTTTTGAAATCACTCAAGCTTTTTTTTTAGAATTGCAAAAGTTGCACACCATCCCATCCCAAGGTTAGATAGATGTAGGTTAAAAAAAAAAAAAAGGTCTATCGTTAGACGAGGCTCAAAGTGGTTTATGAAGAAAGGATTTGTAAATTAGAAAGGCGAAAGGAGATATGATGTGGCTACAAGGGGTGCCTTAAATCATTGGTATACCTTGTGCTTGATTCGACATTTTTTTTTTTTATTAAATGCAATGTAATGAAATGATCATATGCAAGGAAATAAATGCTCATTTTATTAAAAGAAAAAATATAATGATCCTACAAAATAAATCTAGAGGAAGAGAAAGGTGTCTATGCCAGACTTATTGGGGAAAGAAAAGATGAAAAAAGAAATAGAAAAAGAGGTCATGAAATCTTTTCGTTGAAGCTCGCCTCTTGTCTTGTGTCATTTGCTTCATCATCACCCAGTCTTCTCGCTAACTAGAGGCAATGGGACCTTGTTTGCTTCTATGAGGTCTTGAATGAGATTTTGAAACCTGTAGCATTCATCGGTGGTATGACCGTTTCCTCGATGGTACTTGCAATAGGAATTTGGATTCCATCTCGAAGATCGATTTTCTGGTGTTGGATCCTCGGTAGGGCCAATAGGTTTGATTAATCCTCGATCATAGAGACGATCGAAAGCAGCATCGTAGGTCATTCCAATGGGTGTGAACTCTCGCCTGGGTTTCTTTCTAGATCCTTGATTGTCTATGGCTAAGACATCATTATGGTCAAAGGTACTAACGTTATTACTAGAGTGGGCGTTTTCAGAAGATGAAGGATTGTCGTTCTTCTTTCCTTTCCAGCCACCGTGGTTGCTATTGTTAGTAGCTTTTTGCTTTGCGAGGTCATCTTCGATCTCGATACCTATGTCATAGACGGCCTTGAAAGTATTCAAGTTGTGTTGATATTTTAAGTGCTTTGAATACTTTTCTTGGAGATTCTTGATAAACATCCTCACGGATTCTTTTTCAGTGGGGACCTCAATCATCTTGGCGGAAGTTTCCCTCCATTTATTAAAGAAAGAAGTAAAGCCTTCATTCTCTTTTTGTCTTAGCATCTCAAGTTGTCTATGGTCGGTTTCAACTTGGGTATTGCGCTTGTACCTACCGACGAAAGCGTTCACCATCAATTCCCAGGTAGAGGTTTTCTCCTTGTCAAGGGAGAAGAACCATTGTTGGCAAACGGTCTCAAGAGATAGTGGGAACAGAGAGGGGAAAACCTTCTTATCGATACCCTTAATGCTCATTATAGTTTCAAAAGCTCTTAGATGGAAGTAAGGGTTATCTGTTGCCTTGAATTTAGGGATGTCAGTGGCGTTGAACTTATGCGGAAGAATTTCCTTGTCCAGCGAGACCCCTTGTGAACTCATGCCCTGAAATTTGTAGTCACTAGATAGCTTGCTCAAGCTTTCTTGCATGAGGTCCATCCGTTGTTGCTTCACGGGATCATCAACTTTGAGGGTGAGTAGTTTCAGTGTTTCAGTCATGGTAACCAATTGGTTCCTAAGCTCATTGACTTATTCTTGAGTTGCCATTATCTTCTTAGCCTTCTTCTTTTGACGAATCGGTTTATCAAAAAGCGAGACTTGAATAAAGAAGTTGTCCTTGATTAATCGCCCTTCTCTCCTCGACCAAGTACTGTGGAAAAGGAATTTGGGGATACTTATTGTTAATTATTTGACTCAAACTTTATTCAACATGCAATGGATGGAGGAGGTGAAGAAAAATGGAAGAATGTGAAGAAAGATTTAGATGGAGGGATATGAAGAATTAGGAATAGAATGTACCCCCCAACTCAAATGACGGAAAAGACCGACTCATGCATGAACCTAAGACATGGCCATGGTGACATGTGCTCAAAGTGTGTGCTAAGACTAGTGAGTGTAGATGGTACTTTAAGACTCGTGTCATGACCATGTGGCTAGACTATGTGACTAGACTCAAGCAAAGACTAAGTTAAGACTTCACGTATATGCATTAAACTGGACAGACTGTGGTATTTTAGTCATAACTTTTTATCTGCGACTCTGATTAGGATGAAACCAACGCCGAATTAAAGATACAACTCGGGGCTACAGATCCATAGGTTGTACGACTCGTAGTTCTTTCTATAACTCCAGATATGACCAAAACAATTTGACGTTTGTGCAGTATACGGGAATAAAAATCCGGGTTGACTTAAAGGAACTATGACTCGATTTTATGTTTATTTATTAGCTCTAATTAATTAATTAAACAAAGTCCTTTAGTCATTAATCAGTTTATTTAGTCTTAACACAAGTCAAACAAACGGTTAAGAAAAACATAAAATATATATGCACAACAAATAATGCACAATTAGTCAAGTAGGCATAACATGATGCAATGAGTTCGCAACCTAACCATGGCTCTAGTTCTCTAAAGTTCGGGATATGGTTTAGTCAAATAGGGTCCATGGTTAATTGTCCAGATGCACCGCATAGAAGCCTAACCGTGAAGGGTTAACGCGTGTGGATAGGACACCGCGAGTTTTTAGAAAAAACTCACTTCCATGGTTTGGTGAATTCAACCTCTCAGATGTACCCTTTGTTGCCAGGAGCGTTCAATCAGGTAGATAGAGCATGAATTCCCAGAGGGTTATGTCCATATGTAGAACACATATGGGTTTCAGAAAAGTGAGAAAAAATTCGATCAGGAAGTAGGATCGAGCAAACAATACGAAAAACCGGTCGAAATTAGAACGCATATTTCTGGCTCGATATTGGGGGAAATTGGCGCCAGCAAACAGAGATTGGCGCCAACTTTTAACTGTAGCGCCTGGCGCCAATACTGGCGTCTGGCGCTACGGCTAAAAGTTTGGCGCCAAGCTCTGGCCCCTGACGCTACTTCCCACATGCCTCAGCAGCTTTCTGTGCTCAATAAAATCATCCTGTTTCGCGCGGTGTTATTTCAGTCCTAGTTGTGAAAGACATTTCTCAAATTTCCTACGTGTAAAATCCTTATTTTTTGACTCATTACGGATGGTCTTTCCAATGAGAACCTTTTTATGCATATGCCACAATGTTAATCAAAATTACGCACATGAAATACTTAGAACTTTTAGAGTCTCATCCACTCATTCTAAATCATTGCCGAAACAAATTCAGGAATTAAAATAGAAATCCTCCCCAGTAGAGTCGCCAAAAACTGTAGGGAATAGTTTCAAGCCTTTAAAATCCCACTAGCTTGAACCCCACTGTGATCATACACTAAAGTACGGTGGCGTCCAAAAGGGAAGAAGATAGAGCAAAAGAGTCGCCAACAAGTTTTTAAGGAACTTGTAAACCGTTCACGAGGTGAAGGTTACACCCCTTAACGATCCAAGAGATCGTCAACTCCATAAGGTCATGAACCAAATAAGGGTTTGAGGATGATGGTACAAATCCAACCTAAAAGAGATTGAACTTGCCCTAATAATAGGCCTCTACTTTATTCTGCTCGTATTCATGTGCGCTTTCTGACTAACATGCAATCAATAGGATTAACCCTAAACCTGTTTAATCTATGTTGGTTGAATTTAATGCACAAATAAACTATCATTGGCGATCACTTGAATTATAATCAAAGTTAACCTAACAAGATTATTAATTATCTTATTAAGCGTGTTTGCAAATACAAATTCCCTTTAAACATGCAATAAAGGTGATCAAGCAATAAATATAAATATCAAGCAACACAATAAATAATCAATATCATGAATAATAATTATAATAATAATAATAATATTCATAATCATACATTATAACGATTATAATCATAATCATGTTCATGTTAATATTAAAGCATAATAAAAATAGCAAGATCCTAGGCATGATACTAACAAGATTAATAACAAACCCTAGCATGTCACTAAGCAATAAAAATCAAATCTTTAGCCCTAACATGATACTAACAATCATAAATATTAGGAAGAGAATAAAAGGCATCATACTTTTAATCATACTTAATATTAAAGTTACCCTAGACATGATACTAGGAATCAAAATAACAATCTAAGCATGATTTCTACATCATAATATCAATTAAACCATTAAAGTACTTACGTGGATGCCTCATGCCTCGTACCTCTTTCTAATAACAAAATACACGCGTTAGTAACTTCAAGGAAAACAATAATCAAAACAATTAAATTAAATAATTGAAATAGAGATTTCGGACCAAACCCTCAGAAATTAAACCTTTCACGTCTAGGGCGAAGGCAACTTCGAATATGGCTAGGTGTTTCTAGATCTTGTGAATGCGGAATTATTTATTTGAGAAAAGGCTAGTTTAGAAAAGAGAGATAGAGAGAATAATCAAGAAAATCTTGATGAGAGTTGGTTAATGAATGAAGAAAGTTGATGATTGAAAACGAAGTTTATTAAAACTTAAGAATAAAGAGAATTGGTGAATCGATAGATGTAGATGAATGAATGGTGAATGAATATTGACAATCCGTGAATGAAAACGGAGTTTTTGATACGATATTTATAAAGAAAATCATCCAAAAAAGATAATTTATCAAAACAGAGTCTGAAGACCACAAAATCACCTTGGCGCCAGCCCTGGCTCATTGGCGCCAGGACCAGTGGCTAGCTCCAGGCGCCAATGGCTGGCGTCTGGCGCCAATCCTGATTCTAGGCGCCAAGGCCTGGGGTTGGACGCTAAATTGGATTTCAATGCGTTTTCGAAAATCTGGTAAATTTCCCGTACTGAAAGATAAAATAATATAATTTCAGTCGAAAATGCTATTTGATCTAATTAAAACTCTGAAGAGTCCTAACTGAATTAAGAATGATAAAAACCTTCTAGAATGTTCTAGAAGACCAAAACCATTCCTAATTGCATTAGGAATGATAAATCATATTAGGCCCTCCCCTAGATCATTGGGCCGTACTTAAAGCTCAAACCGGGCCCAGTTTAGTAAATTGGCCATGAATTCCTCAATATTCATCGGAATTAGGCTTATAATATATCGTTGGAAAGGTCTTTGCAAGCCCCATCCAACTACACCACTATTGGACCCATATCATGGACCAACCAAACTGGATTGGCTGTTTTCTTAAAATAAAGTTTTCAAAAACAGATAGAAGAGAAAAGAAAAGAAATAAAACTTTCCGCAACACTAGACCTTTCCACACTTTCGTTTCATTCGATTATGACTCAACGTGAAAGGTACTCATCACTGGGTTTGGTTTTGGGGAGACACAAATGGGTGTCTACAAGTAGCCCCCAAGTAATACCTTACTGATTTCTTTCTGTTTTATCAGGATGGTCCCACTGAGTTTGTGCCACCCCGTATGTCCATTCACTACCAGGGGATATACGGGCCGATCGAGGAGATAATTTCTCCGGCTCCCGAGGGCGAGCGCTTTGTGGAGCGGTCGATTCCTCGCCACCAGACCAGTGTAAGCCTAGTTTTAATTCAGAATTTTGCATTCAGTTATCATGTATTTTCACTGACTTATTTTTCTGAAAGTTCTCACGCGAGGTGGTTTCGGCTATGGCACGATGCATAGATGCCTTCCGGAGCCAGCTCGTCCGGATGAGGAAGACGGCTACCTGTCGTCGGGACGACGTTGTCCGAGAGGTAACCTTTCTTCACTTATTATTTCTATATTATGGCTTCAGTTTTACCTTGTTTCTGATTTAATTCTTTTTTGTTTGCAGGGTCATCCCATCGCTTCTCACACCCGTACGAGACCTGAGGGGCGGAAAGATCCGGCGAGGTCTAGCTCGAGACGTCGTCGAACTTCGTCAGGAGGTAGAGGTGGTCGTTCCGAGGCTGCTCGAGCCGACGTTGCTGAGGGCTCAGGATCTTCTTCTGAGGGTGCTCCTGCTGCACCGGTAGGAGAGGCTACCTCGGCTTTCAGAGGTGGTGGGATGTACGAGGTTGGCTCGTCATCGCAGCAGCCTCCGCGGTCTCAGCCTCAGGTAGATCTTGGCTGGAGCGGTCCTGTCTTGAGTCTTCCTCCTCCTACGGAGACTGGAGCTGGTGCTGAGGCTGGAGCTGGTGGAGAGGTGACTCCCCGTATGACGCAGTTTTATGGCATGATGGGCCTACGTCCTCCGGCGCCGTAGTCTGTTTCTGTATTTGTATTTTATTTTGACTTTTTTATAGAACTTTGCCTTTGACTCATTATTTAGAGACGCTTGTATTTTTATGTTATCGTAAATTCATTTGATTGTTTATTATTATGTTAGTGTATGTTAGTGTGTGCAAGAGAAGTGTGATACCAATTTTGCGCAAAAATTCCGTCATTTTTATTATTGATGGAGGATATTATCTGACTCTCTCCCCAAAAAAAAAATAAAAAAGGAAAAGGAAACAGAAAAAAGCCGGTTTTTTGAAAATTAATATAAAATCCAAAAAAGGAAAAATAAAATAAATAAAAAATAATTACGATATTTAATTAATTAAGAAAAAAGATGGAAAAGATATTTAGAAAAATTAAACGGGGCCATAAAGTCATTAACCGACTCAAGTTTAATATCAAAAACGCAAACTGAGCACGCGCGACTGCCCTGATGACTTGGCGCCAGCTGGCGCCACACTATGGCGCGTGGCGCCAAGCGCTACACTTAGCGTGTGGCGCCAAGCAATGGAGGGTGGCGCCAATGTCGGGGCTTTGACGCCAATTGACGCTGACTCCGTATTTCATTCAGATTAAAATTCTTCGCAATTTGTGTATAAATAGCCCCCTGCCCAGCCGATTTCATAATTCCAGCGGATAAAACAATTCTCTTCTTTAGAAAAATCATGTCTTTAGCCACTAAAACCTTCACCCAATACACTCGTGAATGGTGTCGATCTCTTAATGCTAGAGAAAGAAAAGAATTAGATTTATTTCATTTGGGGGGAATTTATGGCATCAAAGGGGTAGATTTAGACATAGACTTCATACATACCGCTTTAGAATTTTGGAATATCGATACACATTGTTTTAGAATAGGGTATGATGAAATTAGCCCTTTGCCAGAGGAATTTGGTGCTATCTTAGGCTTCCCTGTAATAGACCTGGTAGTGATCCCTAGAGTAGATGCATATTACTATAAGGATTTCGAACGCTTCTTTAATTTAAAGGATAGGGATTTATCAAAAATAGTAGATGGCAATATAGTTAATTTGAAAGAATTCGCACGCTATTATTTTGATAAACCTCTTTCTGAATCCTTTCATATATATAGAAGAAGGGCGTTCTTATTTTGCATGCTTAATCAATTTTTTCTTAGTAGTGGTAAAAATAACGAGGGTCAATCAATTATAACCACTGTACTAGAACAAATTGAATCAGAGAGAAATCCAATGCCATTGATAGTTGGAGAGACTATGATTAGTCTAGATGAATTGAAAAGGGACCCAAAAGCGCCTCTTCGCGGCTCTCCAATTTTATTACAGGTAAAAAAATAATATTTTTAATTACAGAAATCAAAAAATATATTTTTGTATTGTAATAATAATTTATTTGCATTGCAATCTTTTACAGATGTGGCTAATGGAGAGGCTAGGATTAATTAGCCCTCCGGACGATATTGAAAAATGTACTCCCAATTGCTTCGTGAGAAGGAAGAAGCGCATCCCCAAAATTGGGCGCCATGGGTGGAGAAAAGTCTTTGAATCACGTGATTTTGCTATCAAGTGGTTCATCCCATGGTGGAAAATAGAAAGGATGGTTGGTGTTAACAAGCAACCTTTCTGCCGTCTTCCAAGCTTGTCTCGCGTAACATATTATTATCCTTGCAGGGTAAAGAGACAATATAGCTTACTTCAAAATATTCCTTCCGGGGATCTTCATCCTCCCTATGAGTACCCCGTATCTCAAGAAGTAGATAGATTCGACACTTACTGGAGCGCTAGACCTTTATGGGAAGTGATTACCCAAAAGGCTCCCCCTTCTTTACCTAATGATGTAAAGAAGTGGTTGCTGAAGAAATCTTCAATTGATCAGGTAGAACCGATGTGAAGAATCGTCTAGGTGACAGGGTGACACCGGCCAAAGAACGCTTAGGTGCAAGAATTGAATTCAAAACACCTATAATGCCTAGGAAGAAGAATACTACTAGAGCCAAAGGAAAAAGGAAAGCTAACACCACGGACAAAAAGGCTTGGGTGGAAAAGAAACATGGGGTGCTAGCTGAAGGGGAAACAATCTATTCCAAAATTGAATGTAGGTCCTCTAAAGGATGCCTACTAGCTAAAGTAATGGATGAAGAGGAGGAAACAGAAAAGAATTGGAAAAGAGCTAAAAAGGAGAAGAAATATTAAAAACATTGCTTAGCTTTAGATTTATTAGATGGTTAATTTTTATTTAAAGTTAATTTATTTCAGCCTTATTTAAATTCCATTAACAATGTACTTTTATTTTATTAATGAAATTTCAGCTTTCAATTAAATTGTGACTTTAAATTTATTTTATTAAAGCAATGAAAATCGAAAAAATTAATTTTCCAGAAATTCTTCGAGTACGGAAGTCGAAAATTTTCCAAAAAAAACACCGAAATTCGCCCAGATTTTATTGCTGAATTGGCGCCAGTAATTGCAGTTTGGCGCCGGTTATTGAGGTCTGGCGCCAGGCGCCAATACCATCGGCTGACGCTAATTGCTTATGGCTGGCGCTAGACTCTGTTCTGCGACGCCAATAATTTGCCGACTTTTGTTGTCTTTTAGTTGATTCTGGAACGCGGAGATGTCAAAAAATAAAGTGGCAGCACCCGTAAAGGGTTGCCTACGTATCCTTTCCTAAGGAATCAGGCCGAACGTAGCTCTCTTGAGTATCCTACTCAAGTAATTATGGGTAGTATTTTTTAAGTTGGTCAAGATTGGTCATGTTTGAGAATTCATTGCCATCCATATCAGATAGTTTTGCTGCACCACCTGACAGAATTGTTTTGACAATGTAGGGGCCAGACCAATTAGGTCTAAACTTTCCCCTTGGATCTAAAACATTTTTCCTTAGTGCTTTTAATACCAAATCTCCTACTTTGATATTTCTTTTCTTGACCTTCTTATTAAAATGTCTAGCCATACGAGTTTGATAGCATTGAGTGTGATGTAGAGCTTCTAATCGTTTTTCGTCGAGTAGGATCAATTCTTCATATCTTGTCCTAGTCCATTCAACTTCATCAAGTTTACTCTCTAGTGCAATGCGTAGAGCTGGTATTTCTAGTTCGACAGGTTGTACGGCATCCATTCCGTATACCAAAGAAAATGGTGTATTTCCCGTTGATGTACGGATTGACGTGCGATAACCCCACAGTGCGAAGTGGAGCTTGTCAGGCCAATCCTTATAATTTTCTGTCATTTTCTCGATGATAGTCTTTAAATTCTTATTAGCTGCCTCAACTGCTCCGTTTGATTGAGGTCTATAAGGGGACGAATGATGATGTTGGATACCATATTTATGTAGCAATTCTTCACATTCGGCTTGAAAGTGAGTTCCATTGTCACTTATCATTTCATGTGGGACTCCATATCGACAAATGATATTTCTCTCGATAAAGAGTGCTACATGTTTTGCAGTGAGTTTAGCGTATGATTGCGCTTCGACCACTTTGTAAAGTAATCAATTGCTACTAGAATAAATTCATGGCCTCTTGTCCCTGGGGGAGTGATTTTGCCAATTATGTCAATTCCCCATGTAGAGAATGGCCATGGTGATGTGTAGGTGTAGAGCAAAGATGGAGGAACATGTTGTAAATTAGCATAAATTTGACACTTAGGGCATCTTTTCACGTATTGATGGCAGTCCCTATTCATGGTAGTCCAATAATACCCTTCTCGCATTATTTTCTAGACTAACATTTTGTCATTTACATGAGTTCCACAGATTCCTTCGTGAACCATTCTCATTATTCTTTGTGCATCCGCCTTTCCTACGCATAGGAGAGCTCGACCTTTAGGTACCCTTTTATGTAGCTCGTTGTCTATGAGTACATATTGAGAAGCCAAGAGTCTCAATGCTCGCTTTGCTCTTTTGTCAGCATGAGGAGGGTATTCTCCATTGGTGACATTGTTGAGTATGTCTGTGTACCATGGTTCTTCTTCTTGTTCTTCTTCTTCGTCTTGGACTGAGTCGTCATCTTCTATAGCCTGTATATATGCTGGTTTGTGCCTTTTTTCGATAGTTAGAGGCATTTGCTCGATTTCCGTGGGAATCCTAACCATTGAGGCCAATCTTGCCAAGGCATCAGCAAATTGGTTTTCTTCTCTAGGTAGATATGTGTATTCTACCTTCTCTAACTGATCGGTAAGAGTTTCCAGATAAGTTTGGTAAGGGGCTAGGCTTTCGCTCCTTACTTTCCACCTTTTAGATATCTGATTGATAATCAAAGAAGAGTCTCCAAATATCCTTAACTTCTTTACTCCCAATGCCAGGGTTGTTTCAAGGCCTACCACGCATGCTTCATATTCAGCAGCGTTGTTGGTAACGTCGAAATCAAGCTTTATTGAGATTGGGACATGTTCTTCCTTAGGTGATACTAGTAGCACTCCGACGCCACATCCCTTTTGGTTTGAGGCTTCGTCGAAATACAAGGCCCAAGTATCATCTTCGGTGACCATCAAATCTTCATCTGGAAATTCATTGTCATGTATTGGTGTCGAGTCTTCTATTGGAAAGTCTGCCAGAAAGTCTGACACCACAGATCCTTTAATAGCTTTTTGTGGCATAAACCGCACATCAAACTGGGCTAAGTTGACTATCCATCTTGAAATACGTCCATTGAGTGTTGATTTCTCGAACAAATATTTGAGTGGATCCAATCGGGATACTACGAAAACGGTATGTACCAACATGTAATGTCTCAACTTAGTTGTGGCCCACACCAAAGCGAGGCACAATTTCTCGAGTGGTGTATAGCGTGTTTCGTATTCGAGCATCTTCTTACTTAGGTAATAGATTGCATTCTCTTTGCTTTCTACCTCTTGTGCTAGCATGGCTCCCATTGTCTCTTTGGTAACCGTAAAATATAACCTAAGAGGTATTCCAGGAAGTGCTGGCGCTAATACGGGAGGATTTGTGAGATAGGCTTTGATTCTGTCAAAGGCTTTTTGACACTCATCATCCCATATTACTGGTACATTATTCTTGAGCTTTTTGAAGATTGGTTCACATATCGTTGTCAGTTTTGATATGAACCTACTTATGTACTGCAACCGGCCAATAAACCCTCGAATCTGTTTCTCGGTCTTGGGCGGTGGCATCGACATGATTGCTTTAATCTTGGTTGGATCTATCTCTATTCCTCTAGAGCTTATGACGTATCCCAAGAGCTTTCCCGAGGTGACTCCAAAAGCACATTTTGATGGATTCAACCTCATATTATATTTTCTTAACCTTTCGAAAAATTTCCTTAAGGCTACTTGATGGCCTGGACGGTCCTTTTTTTCACAATCATGTCGTCGACATATACTTCAACTTCTTTGTGCATCATGTCATGGAGTAAGGCAGTTGCTGCACGTTGGTAAGTAGCACCTGTGTTTTTCAACCCAAATGGCATTACCGTGTAACAGTAAGTGCCCCATGGTGTGATAAAGGTCGTTTTCTCCATGTCTTCTTCTGCCATGAGAATCTGATTGTACCCTGCATATCCGTCCATGAATGAGAGAAGCGCGTGATTTGCCGTGTTGTCTACCAGAATATCGATGTGTGGCAAAGGGAAGTCGTCCTTTGGACTTGCCTTATTTAGATCTCGATAGTCGACACACATCCTTACCCTTCCGTCTTTCTTTGGAACTGGGACGATGTTGGCGACCCATTCGGGGTATTTGGATACCTTGATGAAACCTGCAGTTATTTGTTTTTGAACTTCTTCTTTTATTTTAAGTGCTACGTCGGGTTTCATTCGACGCAACTTTTGTTTTACAGGTTTCATTCCTGGGATTAATGGTATAGTGTGTTGAGCTATTTCTCTATTAATGCCCGGCATATCTTCATATGACCAAGCAAATACATCGATAAATTCTTTAAGTAAGTTAATTAAATCGGTTCTTTCTTGTTTATTCAACGTTAGTCCGATTTTAACTTCTCTTTTATGAGTTGAGTCATTCGAGATGTCGACTGTTTCAGTCTCTTCAATTACTGGTGTTTTCTTTTCAAGTGTTTCCATTGATTTAATAATTTCTTTATCTTTTTCATCGTTAGCTAAGCAATGCTTGTCATCTTGGGTTAGGGAAGAACACGAGAAATAAGGAGAACGAGAAGTATTATTATACTCTAAGATCATTACATCAAAGAGTGATATGTCCTCCGGGATTGGATCACTAACTATCCTAGGAGAAGAAATAGGAAGGGAAGGCATTATTGCTAGAGACTTAGAAGATTCTAAAGGGAAAGACTCTGACTCGGACTCTGACTCCGACGACTCTTCGAACATCGACCCTTGCCCTGTCGTGATTGATATCTTCCTTCCACTCGGAGTAGTCACCTTGATAGTCTTGCGCCACCCTTGCAATGATCCTTCGGCTGGAGTAATTAGCTTCGAGGGGTCGAAGTTTTCGCTTTGTAGGACCGTTTGAATGAGTGAGGAGTTATCTTCCTCATAAGCTGGCTCATTCTTTTCTCGCCCAAACAGTAATCCCATGACGTTAAAGTCAAATCATGGGGGTGCTTTCTCCTTACGGACGGGAGTTGGGATTTCGTCAGTGAAGTAGCAATCCAAGAAAATCTCGAATCCTGGTTGTCGTATGCCATTTACAACAAATGGCTCGGGAAATTCATGGCATGGATAGTCCTCTCCTTCTTTTATAAACTGACCATTAAGCGTAAGAGGGTACTGATCCATTGGAATTGCTTTCTTTTGAATGCGAGCGTCCCTACGTGCTTTCAACTTGTCCTAGGCTCGCTTGAGATCTTTCCGAGTCGGTTCGAAACCAAGTCCGAAAGTATCTAGTTTAGGGAGGCCAGGTGACTCCATCGATTTTGCTATCCCCTTCTTCTTTCCTAAGGTCATCCCAGGGAAGTGTCCTTGTTTCTTCAACATAGTGTTGATAATCATGTTGGAATGGGGATCATGGCAAAGAGATGTCATTTCATCCTCTTGGATTAAGGAGACTTCTTCGTTAAAGCCCCATAGGTCTTCGTCGTCTTCGTCGTGCTCCACATTGATGATTGGATTTTCTATGGATTTGATTCTCATCGGCGAAGCGTCAATAGTGACTGGAATTCCTCCAACTATGGCTTTCACTTGTTGGTGGAGAGATGAAGGGACGACCTTTAGATCATGGAGCCAAGGGCGTCCTAACAACAGATTGAATGAGGCTTTGATGTCTACTACTTGAAAAGTAGTAGCATGTTCTATTGCTCCTGCCGTCACATTTAGGGTTATTTTGCCAAGAGCTTGACGACGAGTATTATCGTAAGCTCTTATTCCTTGTGTGGACGGAGTTAAATCCTCATCCCTTATGCCGAGCATTCTCGCAGTCCTAAGTGGACAGACATTGATAGCTGATCCATTGTCTACAAGAGTCATGGGAACATTCATCCTTTTGCAGACTACCGTGAGGTTTAACGCCTTGTAGTGTTTGTCACCTTCTGGGGGTAAATCTTTATCGGAGAAGGTGATTAGATTAATCGGACTAGGGAGGTCACTTGTGAGGAAGTTAGCTAGTCCCTCAGGAGTGGTGTCAGAATCTATCCCGATTTTATCCAAGGCATTCATTACAGCCAACCTATGTTCTCGAGATGTTGCCAGGAGCTTCCATAAATTCATCTCAACTTTTGTCTTCTTAAACTGTTTAACGATGTCGTTGTCTTCGATGATAGGTATGGGAACTTGTTGTACAGTAGGCATAGGTTGTGTTGAAACGGGAAGTTGCATTCTCCCGGATCTTGTGAGGACGTCTATTGATGAATCTTCTTCAACCCAAATGTCGTCTGTGGTGTATGATACAGAAGGTGAAGGTCCTACTATGTCCTTTAGGTAGACATCTTCTTCATCACTGTCCCATACTCCATTAACAGTTATGTCCTCTTCTTGTTGAACTTGGATTAATTCCTTTTCATCAATCATTTTCTGCACCAAATCCTTGAATTTGAAACAGTTTTCTATGGTGTGCCCCCCTGACTGATGGTACTGACAGTAATATCTATCTGTCCTTTTTAATGATTCAAATGGTCTCGGTTCGAGAGGTTTGACCTTGCCACTCTCGGAGACCATTTCGAACATTTGTGCATATGGGATCCCAATTGGAGTGTAAACTCTATTGCTCTTCTTGGGTTTTTCGGTGACTTGTAAGGGAAAATACTTTGCCTCATAAGTCGTTCCCTTGCTAGCTAGAGGTAAAGAGATCTTATTAGCTTCCACAAGATCTTGAATGAGGTTTTGAAACCTGTAGCATTCATTTGTGGTATGACCATTTCCTTGATGGTACTTGCAGTAGGATTTGGGATCCCATCTTGGAGATCGCTTTTCTGGTGTTGGATCCTCTGTTGGACCAATAGGTTTGATTAGTCTTTGATCATAGAGACGATCAAAAGTAGCATCGTAGGTCATTCCTATGGGTGTGAATTCTCTTTTAGGTTTATCCTTTGGACATGGAGGTTCATCATATTTCTTGTGGAGTTCGTTCATAACTTTGAGAGCTTCACGTAATAGTTACGATGCCTCCCTCATAGACAGTGTGAGCAATTGTATGTCTTCCTTGTTTGCTGGTTCTGGAAGATTATCCCTGACGTTGAAAAAGATCTCTTCTCCCCCTTCTTCGACATTGGTTGCTTTGACAGGCTTAATGAGAGATGAGGGGTCAACTTCGTTTTCTTCATCGGAGATAGCCAAAGTATGAGCTAGAGGTGCATTGTCAATACTTGGCTTCTTACTGGCAGGGGGAAACGGCAATTTGTTGCTGTCAATTAGGTCTTGGATAGCTTCCTTAAGCTTCCAACAGCTTTCAGTAGAATGACCCCTACCTTGGTGATATTTGCAATGTGCGTTGGGGTTCCAGTTAGCCGACCTCTTCTCAACTGGTGGATCCCCGAATGGTCCAATGGGAGTTATAAGACCTTTTGCATTTAATCGATCAAATGCGGTGTCATAACTCATGCCAATAGGAGTGAAGTTCCTCCTAAATGGTTTCCTTTGTCCTTGGTTGTTCATTGCGAGGACTTCTCCTAGATTAAAAATGCTAACATTATTTGAGTGGGCGGTTTTGGAAGAAGAAGGATTGTCGTTCTACTTTCCTTTCCAGCCACTATTGGAGCTATTGTTAGCAGCTTTAGATTTAACCAAGTCATCTTCAATATTGATCCCAATATCATAAACAACTTTAAAAGGTATGAAGGTTATTTTGATATTTAAGATGTTTGAAATATTTTTCTTGGAGATTTTTAATGAACAGTCTCACGGACTCTTTTTCACTTGGTACCTCGATCATTTTAGCTGAGGTTTCTCTCCACTTGTTAAAGAAAGAAGTGAAGCCTTCATTCTCTTTCTGTTTGAGGATTTCAAGTTCTCTATGGTCAGTTTCGACTTGAATGTTGCATTTGTACCTATCAACGAAAGCGTTTGCTATGGATTCCCATGTGGAGGTCTTTTCTTTTTCGAGAGAAAAGAACCATTGTTGGCAAACAGTCTCGAGAGATAGTGAGAACAGAGAAGGGAAGACTTTCTTATCGATACCCTTGATACTCATTATTGTTTCAAATGCTCTTAAGTGGAAGTAAGGGTTGTCAATTGCCCTAAATTTTGGGATGTCGTTGGCGCTGAACTTCTGCGGAAGAAGATCTTTATCCACCGAGACCCCTTGGGATGTGAGTTCTTGAAACTTGTAGTCGCTGGACAACTTGCTTAGGCTCTCTTGCATGAGGTCCATTTGTTGTTGTTTCACGGGATCATCGATCTTAAGTGCGAGAAGCTTCAGTGTCTCAGTTACAGTAGCCAGTTGGTTCTTGAGGTCATTGACTTCTTCTTGAGTTGCCATTATAAATCTTGCTTTCCTCTTGCGGGCTATAGGTTTGTCGAAAAGTTGGACTTGTACGAAGAGGTTATCTTTGATTAATCGTCCTTCCTTTCTTGACCACGCGCTTTAAATTAAGCCAATTTGCGTTTTAATTACTTGACTCGAATCAACTTGACTTTATGGTTTTTTTTTTTAAAAAAAAAGTATGCATATTTTTGGCAACAATAATGTACATATTTTTAGGGAACTAAGTATTATTATTTATTGGAGGATTAATATCCGACTTACCCCCGTAAACAAAATGACGAAAAAAGGCGCGCACACAAGACTCTCTTAATCATGGTCAAAACATGTGTATTGGTGTGTGCATTGAGTGTAAGTGATATGCTTGGACTCTTGTGTAAGACCATGGGACTTAGTGCCTAAACTCGAACATTGATTCAATTAAGCACTATTGTTAGCAAAATTAACCGAATTAAACAGAAAACTGATTAATTAGACATTAGGTGATGACTCGACAAATAATCCGAACTGTTGGCCAAGCGACAGGACTGGCGTCACACTATGGTGGTTGGCGCCAGACAATTTAGTTAATTCCTGGCGCTACACACTATAATGTGGCGCTACAGCTCAGACTTTGGCGCCAATATTAGAGCTTCGGTCTGGGACTGTTTTCGGTATTATTAGTCAACTGGGGTATGCCTAAAGTCGTACTAGGTCAATTCCGATTAAAAAAAAAAAGACTTTATTGACTCAAATTAATTAATTAATTAGGCAAAGTTCTTTAAGTCATTAATTTTAGTCTCAACACAAATCAACAAACGGTTAAGAGAAACATAGAATATATATGCACAACAAATAATGCACAATTAGTCAAGTAGGCACAATATGATGCAATGAGTTTGCAACCTAACCATGGCTCTAGTTCTCTAAAGTTCGGGATATGGTTTAGTCAAATAGGGTCCATGGTTAATTGTCCGGATGCACCGCGCGGAAGCCTAACTGTGAAGGGTTGGCGCGAGTGGATGGGACACCGCGAGTTTTAGAAAAAACTCGCTTCCATGGTTTGGTGAATTCAACATCTCGGATGTACCCTTTGTTGCACGGAGCGTTCAATCGGGTAGATGGAGCATGAATTCCCAGAGGGTTATGTCCATATGTAGAACACATATGGGTTTCAGAAAAGTGAGAAGAAATTCAATCATGAAGTAGGATCGAGCAAACAATACGAAAAACCGGTCGAAATTAGAAAGCATATTTCTGGCTCGGTATTGGGGGAAATTGGCGCCAGCAAACAGAGACTGGCGCCAACTTTTAACTGTAGCACCTGGCGCCAATACTGGCGTTTGGCGCTACGGCTAAAAGTTTGGCGCCAAGCTCTGGCCCCTGACGCTACTTCCCACATGCCTCAGCAGCTTTCTGTGCTCGATAAAATCTTCCAGTTTCGCGTTGTGTTATTTCAGTCCTAGTTGTGAAAGACATTTCTCAAATTTCCTACGTGTAAAATCCTATGTTTTTGACTCATTACGGATAGTCTTTCCAATGAGAACCTTTTTATGCATATGACAATAATGTTAATCAAAATTACGCACATGAAATACTTAGAACTTTTCGAGTCTCATCCACTCATTCTAAATCATTGTCGAAACAAATTCAGGAATTAAAATAGAAATCCTCTCCAGCGGAGTCGCCAAAAACTGTAGGGAATAATTTCAAGCCTTTAAATCCCACTAGTTTGAACCCCAATGTGATCATACACTAAAGTACGGTGGCGTCCAAAAGGGAAGAAGATAGAGCAAAAGAGTCGCCAACAAGTTTTTAAGGAACTTGTAAACCGTTCACGAGGTGAAGGTTACACCCCTTAACGATCCAAGAGATCGTCAACTCCATAAGGTCATGAACCAAATAAGGGTTCGGGGATGAAGGTACAAATCCAACCTAAAAGAGATTGAACCTGCCCTAATAATAGGCCTCTACTTTATTCTGATCGTATTCATGTGCGCTTTCTGACTAACATGCAATCAATAGGATTAACCCTAAACCTGTTTAATCTATGTTGGTTGAATTTATTGCACAAATAAATCTATTATTGGCGATCACTTGAATTATAATCACAATTAACCCTAAACAAGATTATTAATTATCTTATATAAGCGTGATTACAAGTACCAAAATTCCCTTTAAACATGTATAAAAGGTGATCAAGCAATAAATAATAAGCAAGCAACATAAAAATAATCAATATCATGAATAATAACTATAATCATCATAAAATTATAATCATAATCAAAACAATAATAATCATAAATAAAATAATCATTATCAAAATAATAATAATAATAATAATAATAATAATAATAATAATAATAATAATAATAATAATAATAATAATAATAATAATAATAATAATAATATTCATAATCATCATAAATTATAACAATTATAATCATAATCATGTTCATGTTAATATTAAGGCATAATAAAAATAGCAAGATCCTAGGCATGATACTAACAAGATTAATAACAAACCCTAGCATTTCACTAAGCAATAAAAATCAAATCTTTAGCCCTAACATGATACTAACAATCATAAATATTAGGAAGAGCATAGGAAGCATCGTAAGAATCATATTTAATATTAAAATTACCCTAGACATGATACTAGGAATATCATAATAACAATATAAACATGATTTCTACATCATAATATCAATTAAATCAATTAAAGCACTTACTTTGATGCCTCGTACCTCTTTCTAATAACAAAATACACACGTTAGTAACTTCAAGGAAAATAATAATCAAAACAATTAAATTAAATAATTGAAAGAGAGATTTGGGACCAAACCCTCAGAAATTAAAACCTTTCACGTCTAGGGCGAAGGCAACTTCGAATATGGCTAGGTGTTTCTAGATCTTGTGAATGCGGAATTTTGTATGAAAAAGCAAGAAAGAATTTAAAAAAGAAAAGAATGCTAAAGAATTAATGTATGAGAATTGATGAATGAGAGATGTAGATGATGAATGATTGTAGATGAAAAGAATTCGTGAGAATTGGTGAATGAAAACGGAGTTTTTGATACGATATTTATAGAGAAAATCAGCCAAAAAAGATAATTTAACAAAACAGAGTCTGACGATCGCAAAACAGGATTGGCGCCAACCCTGGCTAGCTGGCGCCAGGCACCGGTGGCTAGCGCCAGGCGCCAAGCCTGGTTCCAGGCGCCAAGGCCTGGGGTTGGACGCCAAACTGGATTTCAACGCGTTTTCGAAAATCTGATAAATTTCCCGTACTGGAAGATAAAATAATATAATTTCTTCGAAAATGCTATTTGATCTTGATTAAAACTCTGAAAAGTCAACTTATCAATGCTAATTGAATTAGGAATGAAAAGAACCTTCTAGAAGATTCTAGAAGACCAAAACCATTCCTAATTGCATTAGGAATGATAAATCACATTAGGCCCTCCCCTAGATCATTGGGCCGTACATAAAGCTCAAACCGGGCCCAGTTTAGTAAATTGGCCATAACTTCCTCAATATTCATCGGAATTGGGCTTATAATATATCGTTGGAAAGGTCTTTGCAAGCCCCATCCAACTACACTACTATTGGACCCATATCAAGGACCAACCAAACTGGATTGGCTATTTTCTTAAAATAAAGTTTTCCAAAACAGGGAGAAAAGAAAAGAAATAAAACTTTCCGCTACACTAGACCTTTCCACACTTTCGTTTCATTCGATTATGATTCGACGTGAAAGGTACTCATCACCGGGTTTGGTTTTGGAGAGACACAAATGGGTGTCTACAACTATGTATATTTTATTTATATAAAATTATCAGTATCCATACCTACATACGAAGTATTTGTGTTGTATACTATATTTAATCAGTTGTTGGTTATATATATGACTATTATATAATATATAGTTTTTGGCACAATGCTTAACTTAGGAAAATATATGTTCTGGTAGGTCAAATATAAGGTTATTATTGTGTCTATAGATTTAATGAGTGTGACGGGTAAATAAAACATGTATATATTAGATTGATTGTAGCTACTGATGCGAATGGTATGATAAGAAAATTTTAGTTTTTTCTCAACGGGAGATATAAATAAATGAGTCCACTTCTTATATAGCTATGTGGAGTATTATTCAATTATTTTTCAATTAATAAAATAACATTATAAAAATTAAAAGAAATTCAAATAACATAAAATACTATTCAAATAACGTTCCTTTAATTTTTTTTTATTGACCATTAGTAACCAAGTCCTTTAACAGTAAATGAATTACCTTTGTTTTTATTTTTATTTTTCCTACGGGTTTAATAGTTTGATTTATAAACTGTGCATCGCACGGGCACTATGCTAGTATTAAACTAAAAGACAAGCGCCTCAATGTGAGGATGACAAATGTCACTCTCTCATTGGCTTATCTTAAGTATAAAATATATCTATATAATTACTGTTTACATATTCAAGCATAGTTATTTTTGTTAAACTTCAAACAATAAAAGCAAGTTTCTATACATGCATAAGATTTTCATGATTTCCTAACATAAATATTGATTTAATTTTTTTATAATAAATATATACTTTTCAATACTACAAATAAAGTCTTTCCAATCTTCATTTATAGTCAAGTTAAAGAATAATAACTAATTTGAAGCAATATGATTAAAGTGGCATAATTAAGAAAACAATTTTTTCGTATTTTGAAAGGCTAATATTGTTTTTTTTTTTTAAGAAAATTAAATAAAATCGATAGAATTTAGTTTGACGTTAATTATGAAATCAATACAAACATTTAAAAAAATCAGATGTACAATAAAATATTGTGCACCTATCATAAAAGCTACCCTGTAATGAATGAAAGTTATTTATGCTTTATTGATAAAAGTTACCCAAAATAGCCTACAAGTTATCCTAAATTCAATTCAAGTAATCGGATGAATACAAAAGTTTTTGATAAAGATACAAAATAGTGTAAAAATTACTTTTATCGTTTGTTGTATTCCTTGACAAATACTGAATGCTGAGCCGAAATGTTGTCTTGGAAAAAAATACATAATCTTGAACATAAATTTAATTTTAATCGGCCTTTCATTTTCTATACAATGTCTTTTACAATGACCTTTTGTTTTTCTTGCATAAAAAAAATAAAAAAAAAATAAAAACTGAACCAATAACCAATCTAAACAAGAAGAATAAACGTTAAATTGAATTAGACATTTGACGGAAAAGGGATAAATATAAAATGTATTATAACTATTACTCGTGTTTCAAATTGTAATATTCGTTTTGACAATGCTATCACTTAAATTTTTTTTAGAAAAACTAACATTTTGATTTAAAAACCGTGCATTGCTCATGTACTGTACTAGATATACAACAATCATGTGCAATAATTTATGTTGTTTTATACATAATAGGAAAACTTTTGTATACACCCAGTTTACACTAATATTAGTGTACATCGAGCAGTATAAGGGTAACTTTTAGCTAATTTTAGGGTAACTTTTTGTCTTTTTTTGGGTAACTTTAAACATAATATAATTTTTATATAAATAGACAACATGAAAAGTTTTATAAAGCTAATGTAATTACATTAAGTCATTAATAATTGATTTTTAGTCATTTAAAATGTGATTCTTTATTAATAAATCGTATATAACTTTTATTTGTATTGGGTTACTTTTATGCATATAGGAGGTAACTTTTATTCATTTTAGGGGTAACTTTTAATCACTTTAGGCTATCTTGATAATGGATGTACAGTAATTATTGTACACCGATTTATTTTAAATTTTGTGTACATAATAATACTTTTAACTATAATATTATGTGTATATAATATAATATTTTTTATAATATAAAAAAGTATATGTATATAATATAATATTTTATATAATATAAAAAAGTATATGTATATAATATAATATTTTATAACACGTGTCTTCCATACCAAGTGTTTGGTTGTTGGTGTAGTGGTGATTGAGACTACACTTGGTAGGGAGGACCTGTGTTCACTCCCTTGCAACAACAATCGGAAGGGGAGTGGAACCTAATAGCCTAGAACAGATCCTCAAATTTGGATTAGCCCAAAGGGTGAACCGGATAGAACACCCAAAACTCAATGCATATATGACGGGAATTAACTTATCCTTTATCTATCTTATACAAAACTCCAAAGTCTAAATTTTTTTTCAAAATATAATAATAACATTTGTAAATTTTTGTTAACAAGAAAGATATAAACCTATCAAAATGTATATATAGTTAAATTGTTTAATAACTTATATCGAATGCGTAGTTTTATTAAAATTATTTGCATGTAATCATTAAATGTGTTGGATGTTGTGTAGCTATGCAATGTCCAAAACTTTAGTTGAACGACTTTGATTTAGTGATTGTACGGTAAAAAGATATTGACTTCGATCTTGAAACCTAATAGTCTAATAAATTCTAAATAGAAAAATTTAAGGGAAATTCTACATGGTGGCCTCATGGTTTCCATTTTTCTACGTGGAAGACGAAGTTTTTTCCAACTCTCTAAAGTGGCCCCAAGGTTTTGAAGTATTATGCATAGTGCCCATTTTTTAGGTTTTTGGCTAACCTTTACAATTAAAATAGTTAGCCTTTGTTTTTTTTATTAAAAAATAATTAAATTATATTTTAAAACAATAAAAAAAAAGGAAATTTAAAAAAAAAAAACCCAAACCCACGACCACCCTCCCACCACCACGTCCACCATCCACAACCCCAACCCCCACCCACCTAGCCTCTAGCCAAACCCCACTGCCGGCGCCACCTCGACCACCCTCCCTTCCCCAACCACCGTAACCCGACGACCATAAACAGGCCAAACCCGTAACCCAAAGCCCCAACCTCCACCCTTCGAAAACCCCAAAAATTGGCCGAAAAAGTTCGGCCACCCCTCCCCCACACCTCTAAAAAGTCAACGCTAGGGTTTCGTGTGTGTGAGGAGGGGCAGTCGGAATTTTTCGGCTTCTTTTAGGGGTTTTTGATTGGTGGGGGTTGGGGTTACGAGATTGGTTAGGGAAGGGGAAGGGAGGGAAGTTGGGGTGGCTTGCTGACGCCGAGGGAGTAGGGTTTTCGATTCACGCCGGCGCCGTCGAGGAAAAAGGGGTTAGGCGCGCCGGCGTTGGGGGGCAGTGGGGAAGGGGGTTAGGCGCGCCGGCTACTGTGGGTGGCTGGCTGGTGGTTGGTGGTTTTCTTTATTTTTTTTCTTTTTAAATATTTTTTTTTATTTTATTTTTACTTATGGCTAACCAAAAGCTAAAAAAGTTAGCCAAAAAATCAAAAAATGGGCACTATGCATAATACTTCAAAACCTTGGGGCCACTTTAGAGAGTTGGAAAAAACTTCGTCTTCCACGTAGAAAAATGGAAACCATGAGGGCACCATGTAGAATTTCCCAAAATTTAAACTAAAGGAAATGAAAATAGTAAATGGATTTAAATATTGAAATAAACATAACCTTTTAAATCAATTTAGCGAATTCATGAGACAATTTTAAGGCTTTTAAAATTAAATGGTGGAAAATATATGTAAAAAGAACATTTTTAGATATATAAATGTCCATGCACTATTATAAGAGTTTTGTTAACCATTTATAATTAAGGTAGGGATAAATCTTAGTAATATATACACCGTATATTTTATTTATATAAAATTATCAGTATCCATACCTATATACGAAGTATTTGTGTTGTATACTATATTTAATCAGCTGTTGGTTATATATATGACTATTATATAATATATAGTTTTTGGCACAATGCTTAACTTAGGAAAATATATGTTCTGGTAGGTCAAATATAAGGTTATTATTGTGTCTATAGATTTAATGAGGATATGTTCGGGTAAATAAAACATGTATATATTAGATTGATTGTAGATACTGATGTGGATGGTATGATAAGAAAATTTTAGTTTTTTCTCAACGGGAGATATAAATAAATTAGTCCACTTCTTATATAGCTATGTGGAGTATTATTCAATTATTTTCAATTAATAAAATAACATTATAAAAACTTAAAAGAAATTCAAATAACATAAAATACTGTTCAAATTACGTTCCTTTAATTTTTTTTATTGATCATTAGTAACCAAGTCCTTTAATATAAATGAATTACCTTTGTTTTTATTTTTATTTTTCCTACAGGTTTAATAATTTGATTTATAAACCGTGCATCGCACGGGCACTATGCTAGTTATAACTATATCATTATACAAACACAAATTGCATATATACTTAGCATATGATGCATGGTCAATATGAAGGAAATTTTTATTTGATTCAAATTATGTATTTGTTAAATTCGATTATTGTTGTAGCTGTCGTATGATTTTTCATTAATGGATTGATGTATTATTATAAAAAAATAAATAAAAGAGAGAGAGAGAGAGAAAGCTAATAAGTGATTGGCATAATCTTATCCTATAGTTATTTTGTGTGAGGGCTTTGTTTTCATTATACCTTCAGACTCGTAACTAGTACAAATACTAGGTTAGTTCCCGTGCCATGCACGGTAATTTTCTACTTTGTATATATATATCTATTGCGAAGTATTAAACTATCATTATAATTAGTTTTTTATTAACGAAAAAAATCTAAAAACATAATTGACAAATTGTGATCAAAATAAAGGATTATACGAAAGATATGGTAGATATAAAATGATGTAAATAATTTTATTATTATGTTAAGACTTTTTATTTATTGCTATATAAATATTTGTGTCAATGATATGTCAAATATTTTTTATTTTAAGTAATTATATTTTATAAAATTAGGGAATTATTTTGTATAAGATTTGTTTGTTTTTGTTTAACATAATTGACAAATTGTGATCAAAATAAAGGATTATACGAAAGATATGCTAGATATAAAATGATGTAAATATTTTTATTATTATGTCAAGACTTTTTATTTATAGCTATATAAATATTTGTGTCAATGATATGTCAAATCTTTTTTATTTTAAGTAATTATATTTTATAAAATTAGGGAATTATTTTGTATAAGATTTGTTTGTTTTTGTTTGTTTAATATACTCTGTAAAATTTTATTTTTTTAAAAGAAAAAAAAAACTAAAGACACACCAGGAGATGACACGTGTCATTGCTGGTGTGTCTTTGAGTATATAGTATTGATTGATTGATGATGATTATTCTTTTCTTATGTTGTACATTGTTGAAAGGAATATACTTTGCATCATCTATCTAACCTTCCATAAAACCGATGCACAAGTGAAGGAATAATTAAAGCTCAAGGGAAGATTCATCATAAAGAATAATAAAGAAGATTATTCAAATAAATTCTAAAATGGGAGCTTGTATATAATTGAGCAATTAATTTCCTATTCATCAATATCACACATTACTAAACAAACCAATCATTTCAAACCTTTGTTTCCTCTCTTTGAAGAACATAATCCGTACCTTTGATTGTGACTTCAATTTCTTAAACTCATTATATCAAAAGTAATCACCTTTTCTTTTTAAAGTGAAGGATAGCTCAAGTGGTAAGAGCTTTTTTCGATTCCAGGAGATCCTAGGATCGATTCTCATTACCCTCACACCAAAACCTTTTTTTTTTTTTTTTTTTTTTTTTTTTTTAGTTTACCTAATTACCAATAAGAACAAGCATACCCAATAATATTGTTTCTTAATCAAGAAATGACTACCTACAACTTAGAAGAAACTCCAGATGTTTTCATTACCCCACGATTTTACAACAACAAATTCGAGTATAGAATGGAGCACATCAATGGAGAGGGTGATCGAAAGGTAATCCGTTCTATAGACCTTAGGAATGACAAGTTGATGGTATATGGAACGGAGATAAAAGAGTCTTTGTTGAGTAAGTTATATGATTCTCTAATTCTAAGGCCTAAGGCTGGAATTATATATGTTAATTGTGAAGGAGCTTGTTATTTTCTTATATCAGGAAGTGCTTGTCATAGGCCAATTCAAAATGTGATCTTTGATTGGTCTCATTTTGGAGTGATAATACCAAATTCCCTCAATGATTCTCTTAAAAAACAACTTGATGAAAAAGATAAGAATATTGATCTTTTGAACCATCAAGTTTCTTCCATCGAGGTTGAGATGCAAGCCACAAAAGATAATTTGAAAGCTTCAATGGGAGAAGTAGAGAAACTTAAAGAACAAGTTTTAACATGTAAAAAGGAGCAAAATGAGTTAGGTGCCAAAATTCAAGAGGCATATGAACGAGTTGCTTTGGTCGATTTTGAGTTAGAACTCTACAAGATTGAGTTGGATTCGTATAAGAAAGGTGAAGAGGATTTCTTGGATGAAATTTGTAGTTATAAAGAGAAAACTCAAAAGTTAGAATTAGACTTACAAAAAACAAAAGCTCAACTTTCTTCTGTTAATTCTGAATTACAAACTACTAAAATCGAGCTAGAAATTTCAACGAAAAGCATAAAAGAACTAGGGATTCAACTTTCCTTGTGTAAGAAGGAAGAAAATCAAGAATTAGAAAGAAAACTAAAGGGGGTAGAAGAAGAAAATTCTTTAATTAGTCTCGAGTTAAGGTCAACTAAGAATGAACTAGAGTTGTCAAACAAAAATGTAAAGGATCTTGAGGTTATACTAGCCTCATGTAAAAAAGAAGATAAAGTCAAGGAATTAGAATTGCAAAAGATACAAAATCAATTATTCTTAGCTAATCAAGAATTAGAATTTACTAAGACAATGCTAGAATCTTCAAAAATAGAGATTAAGGAGCTTAAAGATCAATGTTATAATCATAAAATAGAACAACAATTTATGGAAGTAGAACTGCTTAAGGTACATGACCATCTTAATATGATTAATTATGAGGTGATGCTAAATAATCAAAAGTTGGACCAACTACTAGCTTCTAATCTATGGATGGATGTTAATGGTTATCACCATCCTCAAGCAACCAACCTACAATGTCGTCCAGAGTTGGCTATGAACTCTTCATCAATACAAGGTACGTAATGTTGATATATATTCATTTCCATTATTATTCGAAAACTACATACGTTATTATTACCTTATGCTCTCGCAATCAACTCATCATAGAATTCGTGTTTATTCACTAAATAACATACAAGTTTAATATGTTGTAGATGTTCAAGAAGATCAATTGTCAATTGACATTAGTGAAGTTACAATTCAAGGAGATAGATAATTATTTTAATTTGCAGGTGAAGATTGCGATGATGAACAACTCGCGTACAACTCTAATACACTCAAACCATGGACCATTTCCCAAAAAATTATTGATTTGTAGTGCTATAAGGCTTAAATTTGACCTTTGAATGAAATAATTCTGTTATAAAATTTCATATTCATGTGTAAATTATTTAAACATGCATGATGAATTTGTACTTGTTAATTAAGTATAAGTGTATGTAATTATGTTTGTAAGTTTGTTCATTCCTGGTTGAAATATGAAATTGATAAGTTTATGATTATACGTAATAAGTGGACAACTCCTCTAATTGCCCCTTTTTATCAAACATATGATCAATAATAATTAATGTTATAGATATTGTACGTGTTTTAATCAACTAGTGTTTTTGTTTGATTTCTTTTAGATGTATAAGTTGCTTTCCACGTGAAGTTATTCCATTCTTTCGATCACTATATTATTTCCTTACAATTTGCCTAGAGAATCCTTCATAAATCATAAGTGTAGACATCCTTTAGAATTAGTGTCTTAACATTTTTTTTATACAAAGATTTTACCTTTTTTTATACCACTTTTTGTTATTTTTAAGAAGTTACAATTAAAATGAATTTTCAATATTTTTAAAGTACGGAGTAATAATTTATAATTCACAAAATATTAGGTCAGACAAGTCTCACCTAACCATTGATGAGACATCCCTCACTTCACTTCACATAAAATATCTAAACACATTTTTCGTCACCCCACCTTCCTCGACTCCCAACTTTTTCTCTCTAAATTCAGCTCTCCCTTTCTCTCCCATCTCCCTCTTCTCTCATAACCCTAAAATCAAAAAATGGGGATGAAAAATCGAGAGTATTATTAGTAGTAAGAGCTTTGATCATGCCCGCTCTTCAACCCTCATATTCTCAAAAAACCTCTTCAATGGTTCAAGCCTTCAAGGATTGTATCGCATATTTCCATTCACATTATTTTAGGAAATTTTGTATTTTATCACCCACAAATAGCCCAATTTTGGAATCCCTACTGTAGACACCCATTTGTGTCTCTCCAAAACCAAATCCAGTGATGAATACCTTTTACGTCGAATCATAATCGAATGAAGTGAAAGTGTGGAAAGTCTAGTGTTGTGGTTAGTTTTATTAAAGTTCTCTATTTCTGTTTTCGAAAACCTACTCTATTTTATGAAATAGTCAATCTAGTTTGGTTTGGTCCATAACAAGGGTCCAATAATAGTGTAGTTGGATTGGGTTCAAAAAGAGCTTTCCAACGATATATTATAAGCCCAATTCCGATGAATAATAAGGAAGTTATGGCCAAAATACTAAACTGGGTCCGGTTTGGTTCTCATATGCGGCCCAATGATCTAGAGGAGGGCCTATTATGAATTATCATTCCTAATGCAATTAGGATTGATTATAGTCTTCTAGAATCTTCTAGAAGGTTATTTTGAATCCTAATGGGATTAGGATTGATAATTATGTTTTATGAGTTTTATTTGGAATAAAAGAAGTGTTGTAAATGAAGTTACGATTATACCCTTCGTACGGACTTGTACGACTTGATTTTATCAAAAATTAGAAAACGCGTGGAAAAATCTTCTGCGTCGCCAAACGACAGGTTGTCGCCTGACGACAGATGCTATTGTTGGCGATAGAGGCGTTTTTTATTCCTTTTCAAACTCTGATTCTTTTTATCAATTCCGGACTATTTCATTATAAATAGCGTCTTTAGACCTCCGTTTTTAATCACTAATTCTCAACCAGAATTCTCTAATTCTTTTCTCTCTCTCTCTCTCGGCTAAAGCATATTCTCTCTCTCTCTTTTCTAGCCTAGCCTTTTACAAACACAATTCCTCATACATTAGATCTAGACACATCTAGCCAAGTTCGAAGTTGCCTTCGCCCTAGACGTGAAAGGTTTGGTATTTCTGAGGGTTTGGTCCCAAATCTCTATTTAAATTATTTAATTTAATTGTTTGTTTTAATATTTTCCTTGAAGTTACTAACGTGTGTATTTTGTAATTAGAAAGAGATACGAGGCATCGAAGTAAGTACTTTAATTGTTTTTATTGATATTATGATATAGAAATCATGTTTAGGTTGTTATTTTGATTCCTAGTATCATGTTAGGATGCTTTTCTTAGTATGATGTTTAAAAATAAGTTCCTTATATCAATTATGATTTCTATGATGCTTCCTATTTTCTTTCCTAATATCATGTTAGGGCTAAATCTTTGATCTTTATTGTTTAGTAACATGCTAGGATTTGTTATTAATCTTGTTAGTACCATGCCTAGGATCTTGCTATTAATATTATGTTTTAACATGATTAATATAATTGTTATATTTATTGTTATAATTATTATGATTATTATGTTGCTTGATGTTTATATTTATTGTTATTGTTTGATCACACCTTTTATGCATATTTAAAGGGAATTTGTACTTGTAATCACTCTTAATAAGATAATTAATAATCTTGGTTAGGGATAATATATATGATTATAATTCAATTGATCGCCAATAATAGTTTTATTTGTGCATTTCAACATAGATAAATAGGTTTAGGGTAAACCTATTGATTGCATGTTAGTCAGAAAGTGCACATGAATACGAGAAGAATAAAGTAGAGGCCTATTATTAGGGCAGGTTCTTTCTCTTTTAGATTGGATTTGTACCTTCATCCCCGATCGTCCAGTCTTGGTTCCAGACCTATTGGAGTTAACGATCTCTTGGATCGTTAAGGAGTGTAACCTTCACCTCGTGAACGGTTTACAAGTTCCTAAAACTTGTTGGCGACTCTTTTGCTCTAGCTTCCTTCCCTTTGGACGCCACCATGCTTAAGTGTATGATCACAGTGGGGTTCAAATTTGGGGTAATGCTTGAAATATTCCCAACACCTACCAACAAGAAAATTTATTTTAAAATATCACCTACAAAGACAAAAAAAAAAATAAAAAAAAAATTACCACCAAAACCATTACATCGAACCTTTTTTTTTTGTTAAAAAAAAAAAATCCTCTATTTACTACCAAATAAGTCAAAGTGAGAAGCTCTTTGTGAAACGAAGAGAGTACATTTTGTGAGTTCCTCTATTTTCCAATACGTACGTAATGCAACTTTTTTTTTTTTTTTTTTTTTTTTTTACTTTTTTTACTATTTATTTACAATCACTGCCTATAATGTTTTATCGTTAACCCTGTCTTTTAAAAATTTTGGAATGATTTTTATGGATTGTATTTGGAAAATTATACCCTCTAAAATTTTATTTATTTATTTGCCCTCAATAATACTATTGTCTCTAAGAGTGAGGGATAGTTCAAGTGGTTAGAGCCTCATTCCCGATTCCATGAAATCCTGGGATCGATTCTCACTCCCGCCCTTGTGGCTCTCTAAACATCAAAATTAATACTATTGTCCCTTGTTTTAACTCTTAAGAATAGCGTGTGAACAATTATACCTCTAAAAATATTTGTTTACATATTTTTCATTATTAATGCTATCAATAACTAAAGTTATGACAGAAGGTCAAATCAAAAGAGCTCCCTGGGCATGGCTTGCTATAACGTGTTTTAGAAAAGCATTAGCCATAATTGCATAAATCAAGGGAGTATTTTCTTTAATTAGAGTCATGTCATCAATTCACAATCAATTAATTTAATTAAGCAGAATTTAATATGTATAAAATAGAAAATAAAAACTAAGTTAAAAGTGGAATACATTCAATATGGGTATATCTTTTTGAAACGCCCAAAATAGTATATGAGACTAACAAATTGAAACAGATAAAGTAATTTTTTTTTTTTTAATAACTTTTTATAATTTATACTAATATAATTAGGTAACATTTGTCAAGGTTTTGCATTAGCAAATGTAAAATTCAAGTTATAATTGAGAATGAAACAAAAGTAGTACTTCGTTTTTGTTGTTTTTTTTTATTAACACATTATGACTTTTAACTTTATTTACAAATTTTATTTGATTATGTTTTGTAGTGTATAGTTATGATTAAACACAGTCATTTTGTTTCAAAAAAAAAAAAAAAAAAAAAAAACCATAGTCATTTAGGTACATATTAGAATCGTCTCAATAAATTATTACGTATATTTTTGTATTATATCAATTATTTTTTATAATTTTTACTCATTGATAATTAGAGATATTAACTATTATATTTATGAGTTGGTAAACATGATTAAAAAAAGGAAAATTGTCAAAAATAACACCACCTTTAGGCGGTCTTCCTATAATAGCACCACCTTTTGATTATTCCAGAATAACACCCACCTTTCACATGCATTTGCCTAAAATGAAACAAAAAAACCGATAACCTATTTTATAGGTAACCTTGGGACACGTGTTCTAATTTGATTGGTCAATTTATCTATTTTTATTTTTTATTTTAAAAAAACTTTAAAAAAAACAAAAAAATTAAAAAAAAAAAAAATTAAACCCCCCTTCCCAGCCCCTCTGCCCACCCCCTTTCACCGACATCCACCACCCCCACCAAGACCATCCACCTGAAACCACCCTCTCTCCGACCCCTCCACTTCCCGACCCCATTTCCAGCACCCCTTCCCTTTTACCGACCCATTTTCGTCCCTTTCCCCTCTTCCCGGGCCACCCAAAAACCACCACAAGAATTTGGGGTTTAATGTTTCGGGTGGTGATTCAAGGGGGGAGGGTGGAGACGGTCGTCTGAAGGGAGAAATTGGTTCGCCGGCATAGTGGAGGTGATTTGGCGCCGGCCAGTGGGGAGAGGAGCGTTTTCGAGGGAAGGGAGGAGGATTTTCGAGAAGAATGAGGAAGGTTTTAGGGCGGGAGGAAGGTGGTTCAGTGGTTGGAGCTGGTGGTCGATGTTTGGGTTAGGAGGGGTGCCGCCGACGCCGGAGTTGGGGCTCTGGCTACCGGTGGTTACAAGGAGGCCCAGCGGTGGGGTTGGCTAAAAGGGAGGGAGGGTTTTTTTTTTTAGTTTCAGTTTTTTTTTTTTAAAAAAAGATTTTTTTTATTTTAAGGTTTTTTTTGAAAAAAAAATTAAAAAATTGACTAATGACATTGTGACACGTGTCATTAGTAACCTTTTTAACAGGTTACCAACAGGTTGCGTTTCATTTTCGGCAGATGTGTATCAAATGTCGTTTTATTTTGGTATAATCTAAAGGTCGTTCGATTCTTGGAAGACCGGTGAAGGATGGTGTTATTTTTAACAAATTTTCCTTAAAAAAAACATGTGAATTACGACAAAAGACAATGGAGGAATGTTATAATAAGGTTTTGGAATATACTTTGCATCCCTTCAAAAAAAAAAATTAAAAAAAAAAAATATACTTTGCATAACCTCCACAATGTTGAGTAAATTACCCTAAAGGCAAGCTAGGAATTACTTACAATCCATTAATGCGCTAATTTAACACAAGGGGAAAAGCAACGCAAATTCACTATACTCTTCAATAATATAAGGGAAGCCCGTTTACGTATAAAAACAAGCTAGTATGCTTTCTGATAATAATTCTATATCAACCAAAACTAGACATTTTTTTTCCTATATTCGATTTCTTAAACATACACATACCCCATATATATGATTTCAAAACATTTGATATAATAATTTACCTTGATTATTTTCATTTTCTTCATTATTATCTCCTTGCTTGATTTTTCAATAAAAAAAAAATGGTCGTTTACTGCTTAGAAGAAACTCCGGATATTTTCATTGTTCCACGATTTATAGACGATGAGTTCGAGTACAACATGGTGCACATAAATGAGAAGGGTCAAAGAAAGGTAATTCGTTCCATAGACCTACATACTGATAAATTGATGATTTATGGAACACTTATAAATAATTCATTATATAAGAGGTTGTATGAATCTCTAGCTATAAGGCCAAGAGGTTGTATGACTGTGCATGTTAATTGTGATGGAGCGTGTTATTTTTTTGTATTTGGAGGCAACGAAAATAATAAGGATTGTCATAGACCAATTCAAAATGTAATATTTGATTGGTCTCCTTTTGGAGTGACAATACCAAATTCTGTCAATGATTCTCTAAAAACACAACTAGGGCAAAAGGAACAAGAAATTGAGCAATTAAACCAACAACTTTCTTCTAGTGAGACTAATTTGAAATCTTCAATGGAGAAAGTAGATGAGCTAAAAGAACAAGTTTCGTCTTGTAAAAAGGAACAGAAAGATATGGAGGTTGATTTGCATAAGGTATATCAACGACTTGCTTTGGTTGATTTTGAGTTAGAACTATACAAGATTGAGTTGGAGTCGTATAAGAAGGGTGAAGATGAGTTGTTAGATCAAGTTTGTAGTTATAGAGGAGAAAATCAAAGGTTAGAATTAGAATTACAAAAGACACTAGCTCAACTTTCTTCTATTAATTGTGAGTTACAATCTACTAAAATTGAAGTAGAAACTTCGACCAATAGCATAAAAGAGCTTGGATATCAACTTTCCTCGTGTAGGAAGGAAATTCAAGATAACGAGACAAAACTTAAGAAGGTTGAAGAACAAAATTCTTTGATAACCTCGGAGTTAAAGTCCGCTAAGAATGAACTAGAGTTGTCAAATAAAAATGTTAAAGGTCTTGAGGAAGTACTTTCTAATTATAAGAAAGAAAAAGAAAACATGCAAATAGAGTTACAAAAGTTACAAGGTCAACTTTCTTTTGTTAATTGGGAGTTACAATCTTCTAAAATGGAGACAGAATCCTCAAATAAAAGTATAAAAGAGCTGAGGTTTCAACTTACTTCTTGTATGAAGGAAAATCAAGAACTCGAAAGTAAATTAAGGAAGATAGAAGATGAACACTCTTTAGTTAGCCTCGAGTTGAAGTCAACTAAAAATGAACTAGAGTCGTCAAAAAACTATGTTAAAGATCTTGAGGATTTTCTTTCCAATTCTAAGAGAGAAATTAGGACAATGGAAATAGAATTACGAACAATACAAAATCAACTTTCATTAGCCAATCGTGAACTAGAGTCAAATAAAACTTTGCTAGAGTCCTCAAAAAAAGAGGTAAACGACCTCAAAGTTCAATCTTATAGACATATAATAGAACAACAATTTGTGGAAGGAGAATTACATAAATTAATTGACCAAATCAATGTAATTAACTCTATATTAATGTCCTTTAATCAAAAGCTGGACCAACTTTTGATTTCTAAGCTGTGGAATGAATTTGAAGATTACCATTGTTCACAAGAAAGCCTACAATGTCCGAATTTAGCAATCGACTCATCATATGTACAAGGTACGTAATATTGATATTATTCTTCGTTGTTCATTAAATTCACTATCTTCTTTTTTTACTCTTACAATCAACTCATGTAGTTTACGAAATGATCTGATTTTTGTAGATGTTCAAGAGGAAATGATAATTGAGATTAGCGACGTTTGATTACAAGATAACTAATTACAAGATAACTCAATTACACTCAAATGGACAAGTTTACATAGAATATCGATGTGTTGCTATAAAGCTTAAATTCTTTGAAATCTCTCCTCATTTGTATTCTTTTATTAGTGGGAAAATTGGTTGTAATCTTATTGATTATCTCATGTTTTATTGTTGTTGCTAAATTATTGTGCTAATAAATTTGCTTTGTGACTTTAAGTTCTTTGCTTTGTTTGGTTGGATGGTTCGAAAAGTAACTAAATTAATTAAGATATAAGTACATATATTGAGAAATTAATTATATCAAATAAGTACCATCTAGAATCCAGACTGGTCCAAAAGGTGAACTGAGTGGTACACTTAAAAAACGGATTATATGATTAATTTTTTTTTTTTTTTTTTTTGAAAAAAGATTATATGAATTGTTAAAGGACCAACTCAACCAAAAGCTTAAACTGATGGTTGAGGCCCAGGAATATGTTTTATACTCTATCACTCCCCCTCACATGAAAGGCCCTTTGGGCTTGAAATGTGAATGCAACACAAGCCCACCCATACCTGGTGCGAATTAATTCCACTTTGAAGGAGGGGCGGATGAGATTCGGACATGTGACCTTTGTGTCACGCTGGCTCCGATACCATGTTAGACTTTATGAAACTCCTCACATTGGAGTGTTTTCCATTAATCAATATATATAGGGTTACAATCGTGAGTCCTAATCACGTTAGGAAATCTCAAGAGATAATTACAGAATATCTACAAAATATATCCTTCCATAACTGAATACAAAGAATATTGCATAAAACATATCCGTGGGCCTCAACCATCAGTTTAAGCTTTTGATTGAGTTGGTCCTTTAACATGGTATCACAGCTTTAGGTTATGATCTAGCTTCCGCAATTTTTCTTTTAATTTTTTTTTTAATCGCCATCATTGTTCCACGACAATAGTCTTTGGTGCCCCTGATCTCCTTTCTCTCCATTAATTGACTTGTTTGTCAATTAATTATTTTGTACCCAATACCTTTGTGATTTAATTCGGTGACCCTACTTCCTTACTGCCATCATGGGCAAGGATGACAATAGCTCCACTTCTTCTTCCTCTGATTATCACCCTGCCTTAGGTGTGAATAATATCAAGAACGTTTTTCCCCTTATTCTTGATCGAGATAAATTCCAATATTCAAATTGGGTTGAGCTTTTTGAATGTCATGCACACGCATACAATGTTCGTGATCACATTGACTCTAAAACAACTAAACCGACAGATTTATCAGATGACATGTGGAAACGTCTTGACTCTATGGTCAAGAACTGGATATATGGCACCATATCCAAGGATCTACTGGAAACGGCTATAGAGAAGAGGGCTACGGCTCAGCAAATTTGGGACAAACTCAAGGAGATTTTTCAAGATAATAAAACTACTAGAGCGGTGTATCTTGAAAACCAATTTAATCAATTGAATCTGTCAAAATTCCAGGACATATCGTCATATTGCCGTGAATTGAAGAACTTGAAGGATCAACTAGCTAATGTTGATCAACCCGTGTCGGAGCAAAAACTTGTAATTCGACTAGTTTCAGGCCTAGTGAATACAGACTTCGACACAGTCGCTGCTATGATACAACAAACCTCGCCGCTTCCTTCATTCGAGACCGCAAGGTCTCGTTTATTGCTTGAGGAGTCCAGACGTGCTAATGACACTTCGTCTCAAGCATCATCTTTTGTGGCACAATCCGGCAACACAGCTAGTTCTACTGCCCCTCAGCAGCAACAGGCGGCGCCGGCAGGTCAAGGTGGCAACTCTGGTGGTCGGGGTCGCGGTCGTGGCCAAGGTCGTGGCAAGGGGCGTGGCCGTTGAACCCCACAACAGCGGCAACAATATCAACAGCAACAGAGTGCACCTCAATGGGGGCACCACAACAATGGAACGGCCCATCTCATCAGGCCCAGCAAGCCTCACCTCAATGGGGTCAGGCACCGTTTCCTTATCCTCGGTAGTGGGCTGGGCCACGGCCTGCTCCCCTAATGCAACAGCAACGGCCTCAACAGGCCTACTATTCTGGGCCGCCTCAACAGTCACAAGCCGGGTATTCTAATCTGGGCTCGGAGTACGGTCAGACTATGACACCGACGGAGCTAGGCAATGCTTTTTCAACAATGGGATTTCAAAATTATGATCCAGCTTGGTACATGGATTCTGGAGCCACTTCCCATATGACAAACAATGCCGGTACTCTCTTACCCCTTTTTAATTTAAGCACATCTAATTATATTCAAGTGGGTAACGGTCAACGCATTCCAATAACGGGTTATGGTCACTCTACTATTGCTAATAAATCGCTTTCTTTACGTGATGTTTATTTAGCTCCCCAAATTATCAAAAATATAATTTCTGTTAGAAAATTTACTTCTGATAATTCTGTGTCGATAGAGTTTGACCCTAATGGTTTTTCTGTGAAGGATCTTCGAACGGGGAATCTAATAACCAGATGCAATAGTACCGGGGACCTTTATCCTGTGACCAAAGCACCGTCAACTTGTCTAGCCACCTCTCTTACAGCTTTGTCTCCAACCACATGGCACAACCGCTTAGGACACCTTAAGGCACCCACTTTTAATTTTCTTAGGAGTAATAATTTGATTGATTGTAATAAGGAGCTTGACTCCACTTCTTGCATAGGTTGTCAATTAGGAAAACATACTCGTTTGCCGTTTTATAATTCCAATAACACTACTTATTCTGCCTTTGATATTATTCATGCTGATTTATGGACTTCTGTTGAGTAATTAGGTTTTGATGATTGTAAACTAATGATGATTATCTATCTAATGTGTTTGTTAAGTTGTGCATAGAAAGAACAAGTTATACTTGGAACAGGATACAAGGAACCTGAGCAATGACAAGTATGTATATAAGGAACTTAAGCAATATATGATAAGCAATAGAAGAACAAGAACAATGATGAGTGTTATGGTTGATAAGCATGATGATGGCTAAGGAACTATGAAGGTAACTATGTAAATAGGTGTCTGCATATGTTAGCTTCATGAGGTAAGTACTCTATACATACGTGAGTCGTATATGTGTAGGAGTATTTACATAAGCTTTAAGTTTAATTAGTTCTCTCACTTGAAGTTTGTTTATGACAAACAAACTTCAATCTAATGTTTCTCTTAAGTGTTCATGTGAAGACAGGAACTGACTTAGGTGAATTCAATGGGTTGGAACATAGAAGACTTCAAGAGGAACAAGAGGGAATGAATGAACCTAAAGCAGGTTCTCCCACAAGAACCAAACCACGAAGGAACTAGAAGATATTCTCTAACGAGATGCAGAAGGAACCTTTGGCAGGCTTTCCCACGAGAGCCGGAGCATGTTCCCTAACAGGTACATGAAGAGTTCCATGTTCCCCAACAGGTACATGAAGAGTTCCCTAATAGGAACTTAACGTTGCCCCGAGAACTAGAATACATCAATACTACAAGATTCCAGAACAAGAGTTTCAAAGAAACAACATGAAGACGAAGAAATCGAAGTATATCGCTCTAGGATTCATGTAAGTATGTTGGACATAAAAGTCAGTCTGGAACAAGTCTAAAGAACCAAGGTGAACTCATGATAGTCAATGAAATTAGAGTTACTGACTTGTCAGGAACTCAGAGACTGTCAGAGTTCCAAAACCTAATCGGAACTTAGGTCTGCACGTCGTTAAAGGTCGCAGGTCGAATTTAATGATATAAATATTTATCTACCACGTGCATATCTTTTAAGGATTTGGTTTTACAGAATAAAGATATTTATTTTCTAATAAATCCTTGTGGAAAAAGATAAGTTATTTTTGGAAAATATTTTCAGCAAAATAAGTTTTAAATAAATTCTAATTTTATGGCAAGTATATCTTTTGTAAAAAGATATGGTAATTATATCTTTTGTAAAAAGATATGGTAAGATATATTAGTATATTTGAAAAATATAAGATTTAGATAAAATCTAATTTTATGGTAAATATATCTTATTATTATTGATTGAATATATTCTTAACAAAAGATATATTTTTGGAAAACTTAATTTTGGAAAATATCTTTTATTTAAAACTTGTCTTTTACGAAAAGAATAATTTGGGTATACTATAAATATGCTCATATGTATTCATTCAAAGTCGAGGTTGACGAAGTGCAGTGGTCGTGCTTAATGGTTTCATCCTTCACCACGAAGCTAAGTCAAACCTCCAGGTCGAAGTTCCAGTCAGGTTCCGGTTACAGTTCGTCCAGTAAGTTCCAGACAGATCTTGAAGTGTCCAGCATATTAGTTTTATCTCTTTATTCATTGGTATGTATTTAGAGTTATTCTTTGAGATCTTGTAATTGGGAAAAAGGGTTTTGAGTGTTTTATGTATTGGGGTGTGAGAGTTCGTGAGGATTCTCGTTTTTATAATATTGTATTGTAAGAGTGCAATGTGTGAGCTTCTAGGGTGAAGCCGAATGAGCTTCTAGTGAGAGGCCGAGTGTAGGCACTTTGAGAGTGCTGAGTGAATCTAAGTTTGGGACTTAGATTGGGTAAGATAGGGTCTTATCGTGTAGCAAGTTTAGTCAGGAACTTGTGAGTAAAGGTCTATCACTTAATAGGTTTGTAACTTGGTGTTTGCCCTATTATAGTGGATTGGTTTGACTTGAAATCCCTTGGAGGGTCGAGGTTTTACTTCCAGTTGGGCCCTGGATGGTTTCCTCGTAAAATCCGCTTTGCATTGTCTAAGTTCCTAACAGCAATCAGTTTTATATTCCGCGAAAAGTAGGCACTAGGAACATACTACAATTCACCCCCCATCTTGTAGTATATCATCCGAATTAACAACTTCTCCCATTCGTAGTGACAAAGGTCACAAATATTATTTAGTGCTTTTGGATGATTATACTCACTATGTGTGGACTTTTCCTCTAGTGCATAAATCTCAAGCTTTTCAAACCTTTCTCAATTTTTGACAATATGTTTTAACTCAATTTGAACGCCCCATAAAATCCTTTCAAAGTGATCATGGTCGTGAATTTTATAATGACTCGTTCAAATTATTTTGTATCAAAAATGGTTTGGTTTTTCGCTTCTCATGTCCACACACATCTTCTCAAAATGGCAAAGCCGAGCGCATGATTCGTACTCTTAACAATGTTAAGCGTACCCTTTTGTTTCATGCTTCTCTTCCTCCGTCGTTTTGGCATCATGCCTTGGAAACGGCCTCCTATCTCCTAAACATACTTCCTACCAAAACTCTCAATCAAATTACTCCGGTTCGTTCAAGCTTTATTTGGGGTTGTCCCGTCCTACAATCATCTTAGAGTCTTAGGGTGTCTTTGTTTCCCAAATTTATCGGCAACCATGCCTCATAAGCTTGCCCCTTGCTCTACTCCATGTGTCTTCCTAGGATACCCTTCCGACCATAGGGGATATAGGTGTTTGGATATTAATACCAATAAAATCATAATTTCTCGCCATGTCACTTTCGATGAAAGCACTTTTCCATTTAAAAATATCACCAATTTTAAATCGGATGCTTATGATTTCTTAACTATGGATGATTGATGTGTCTATTTTATATAGTATTTTACCCCCGTCCCTTGGTCATAATTAGTAGTGTTTCTGGCTCTTTAGAGCCACTTTTATTACTAATTGGTGTTTTCTAGTGTTTTCGTAGATTTGGTTGACTTTTGCAGGGATTTATGCTTTTGGAGTATTTTCCCGAGATATTTTGGAGCAATCACGAACATTGGAGAAGCACGACCAGAGTTTATAGCCCAGGGCCGGTTAGAGCCATCGAACCGGTGATTAAGGGCTCGGTATAGGTGATACCGGGGCATTTGGACCGAGTATTCAAGACCCAAAGAGGAAACCCAGATTGGCCCGAAGAATTGGAGCCCAATCGAAGTCCAAATAGTGGCCCAAATGAGCCGCCCGGCCAAAAAGGCTGGCGCCCGGAGGCGCGCCCGGCCGGGCGGGAGAAGCTTAGTCTGGCGCCCGGTGACGCGCCCGGCCGGGCGCGAGATTGCTATTAGAGACAAAAAAGGCGCGCCCGATCGGGCGGTGCCTCGCCCGATCGGGCGCGTGTTTTATTAGTTGATGTTTAACGTAGTTTTAATTTGTTTTAGCTTAGGATTTTTGTACGGAGTATAAATACTCCTCCGTAATACGTTTTTAGGATCACTTCTTCTTCTCTTCTTCTACTCTTTACTCTTTCTTTACTCTCTTAATTATTCTCTTAGAATTCTTTCTCTAAACTTTTGTCCTTAATTCTTCCATTAATCCCAGATTACTTTTTGGTAACAATTTCTTCCCCTTTAATTTCAGTTATTTTATTTACTCCCTTGATTATGTTTTTATTTATTTATTTGATTAGTTTAGTCATGATGATTTGTGAGTAGTTTAATTTCTAGGGTTTATGGGGATCTAATAAATAATATGAAGGGGTAATTTATTGTTGTTAATTATCAATGCTAGATTAATTTCCTATTGATTGATTTTAATGCTCTGTGACTAGATTAGGCCTATCTTTTATGCATGAGTTTGACAATATTGATTCAAGATTCGAGAGATGAGAATTAATGTTTAGGTCTAGTTTTAATAGGCAGGTTAATTTATAAATGGTTAAGTCGAGATTCGAGAGATGAGATTTAATACCGGTAGATTAATTCTGTGATTGTAATACGTAGCGAAAGCCCTTTACAATCTGGTTAATTGATGCATTGATGATTGACTATTATTGATTATTGGTATTGCATGATAATTTCTTATTGGATTGTTTTAATGTTTTACAATTGCGGCTTGTAAAAGTATAGCAATATTAAATTGATGAATCGAGCAGATGTTAATTTGATATTAAAGGCTATTTTCAATAAGAACTTAGATCTAGTAAATTGCGAGAGCCTGTTAGATCTATGTTGATTAATAAATTGCGAGAGCTGTTAATCATGTTATTTATGCAATGTCAATGATTGATTACTATGTTTTACCCTGGAGTATTATTTATTGGTGAACCTATGCCCTAGATCCTTCTATATATTGTTTTCTCCCTATTCCTATTCTTTGTAGTTTAGTTTCATACTCAAATATAAATATTGGTTACTTAGATAATTTAGATTATAATAATTAATTAGGAGTAAAAAGACTTGTTTCCTTGTGGAGATCGACCCTACTTCCCTATCTACTTTAGTTAGAGGATTTGGGTATTTACTTTTAATTAGGGGATACGACTTTACCCTGTCAATGATCCATCACCTTTAATGCAACACTACTTGCTTCAGCCCCATATGCGTCCACCTAGGCAGCCCAGTCCAAAACCGAGTTGTGGCACGCCCCAAAATGCCGCAACTGGGCTGCGGACTTCACTGACCCAAACTGGCGCTGGAATTCCAGCGGGCCAGTCAGCAGCCCAGCTCGGCTTACCCCTTCAACCAACGAGCCCAACATCACCGAGCTCCACAAATCAGCCCACTGCCGAGCCTCCCACACCACCGAGCCCACCTAACCAGCCAAACGGCCCAACACAAACCAGCCCAGCTCCTTCTCCACACCCAACACCCACATACACACCACCCCCTCTTCGTGGCATACCTCAAATAATCCCGACCTCGCCTTTGCCTTTATCTCCACAAATGCAAACCAGGTCCAAACATGGGATTTCCAAACCAAATCCAAAATATGCCTTATCCGCCGCTATCACTCGTTCCCCCGCTTCCAAAAAATCACAAACAAGCCCTTTCCGACCCCAATTGGAATGCTGCGATGCGTGATGAATATAATGCTTTAATTGAAACGGAGACAAGGGAATTGGTTCCTATGCCTACGGGGGTGAATATTGTTAATTGTATGTGGTTATATCGTCATAAATTGAATGCTAATGGTGATCTTGAAAGACACAAAGCTCGTTTGGTTTGTGATGGCAGGTCTCAGATTGAATGTGTTGACTGTGATGAGACGTTTAGTCCGGTTGTTAAGCCGGCTACTATTCGAACAGTGTTGAGTCTGGCTATGGCTCGTAGGTGGTCTATTCATCAACTTGATGTTAAAAATGCCTTTTTACATGGTGATTTGAATGAGTGTGTTTATATGCATCAACCCCCTGGGTTTGTTGACAGGAGATTTCCAGGTTATGTTTGCAGACTTCGCAAGGCTCTATATGGCCTCAAGCAAGCTCCAAGAGCTTGGTACCAGCGATTTGCTAATTATCTTTTGCAGATGGGGTTTGTCATTGCAAAAATGGACACATCATTATTCATTTTCCGACATGGGAAAGACATAACATATTTACTTCTATATGTTGATGATATTGTGTTGGTTACATCCTCAGATAAACTGCGTGAGAACATCATCACTCACTTACGGAAAGGGTTTCCGATGACTGACTTAGGTCCCCTGAATTATTTTCTGGGTATTGCTGTTACTCGTACTCCTTCATTCTTGTTTATGTCACAGCAAAAATATGCACAGGAGATTCTTGAACGTGCAGGTATGAGCAGTTGTAAACCTGCGCAGACACCGGTGGATACCCAATCCAAGCTCAGTGCAGATGCTGGACCTAGATTTCATGATCCAACACTTTATCGCAGTCTTGCAGGTGCATTACAGTACCTCACTTTTACTTGCCCTGATATAGCTTATGTAGTTCAGCAGGTTTGTCTATTTATGCATGATCCCCGAGAGGCTCATTATGATGCATTGAAACGGATTCTGCGATACATTCAGGGTACCATTGATCATGGGTTACATTTATATCCTTCAGCTCCGAAGAACTTGATTACTTATACAGACGCAGATTGGGGCGGGTGTCCTGACACTCGTCGCTCTACTTCCGGCTATTGTTGTTTTTTGGGTGACAATCTTATTTCTTGGTCGTCTAAGCGTGAACCAACTCTATCTAAATCAAGTGCAGAGGCAGAATACAGAGGCGTCGCAAATGTTGTTTCTGAGGCTTGTTGGCTCCGTAATCTTCTATTAGAGCTCCATTGTCCTCTCCGGCAGGCTACTCTTGTTTATTGTGATAATGTCAGTGCCATTTATTTATCTCATAATCCCGTACAGCACCAGCGCACCAAACACGTCGAAATGGACATTCATTTTGTTCGAGAAAAGGTGGCGTTGGGGCATCTATGGGTCTTACACGTTCCTTCACGGTATCAGTTCGCTGACATTTTCACGAAAGGCCTACCTCGACAACTATTTGTGGACTTCAGATCCAGTCTTAGCGTACGCCCTCCTCCCGCTACGACTGTAGGGGTGTGATAGAATATAGGATTAATATTCTTTGTATTCTGTTATAGAAGGATATATTTTGTAGATATTCTGTAATTATCTCTTGAGATTTCCTAACGTGATTAGGATTCACGATTGTAACCCTATATATATTGATTAATGGAAAATACTCCAATCTGAGGAGTTTCATAAAATCTAACATGATTAAAATTATTGAATATGATATAATTCTAAATGTTGAGATTAAAAGAAGAAACATATTAAGTATCAAATGAAACAGGATCGATGAAAATGTGAAGGTTAAAAATATAAATGTGTCTAGATTTAATAATATTTCTACTTTGTGATCAATATTTGTTGGCCATCAGCCCATGTCTACTAACTAACTAGCCATAAAAATCTTAGTAGTTAGAATAAAGTTATAAACCATAATATCAAGCATCTAATTCGGAGTACCATTTATATGAAGCATCTAATCTTAAGCTTGTAGAAATTGGGATTCCGTTCAATTGTAAGCCCATCCATTAGAGTACGAATAAGAAAATGGGTCGGCGGTGCGGCGGTGCGCTTTTCAACTAAAAAAAGTCAAATTGTATAAATATGTACGCAGTTCGCATTTTGTAAGTGTAGCACTTAACTGATCTGATCTTTCGCAGCTAAAAAATGTCAAATTGTATATAAAAATAAAAATAAAAAAGTCAAACTGTTTAAATATGTTGGCGGTGCGCTATAGAGTACTCCCTCCTTCCCTAATATTTTGTCCCATTTGACATTTTATGATTTTAAAGACATTTCTTCAAACGATTATATCTTTATATATATGTGTGTAAAAATTATAATAACTAGATATTAATAAAAAAAAATATAAAAAAAAAATATATATAGTGAGTCAAATCCAATGGAATCCTACACATAGTTTTATTAGCTCTTATCGATTAAGAGTATTTTATGGTCAAAGATCTTAAAGTTTGACCCATATTTTTGTACAATGGAGCAAAGAATTAGGGGTAGAGGGAGTATACATTTTTCTCGTATTTTATTGAATGTGATAATTTGCTTTGTTAACAATGTTTTACATGAGATAGGAGGCTAGATTAGTTGGTTAGTTCTCCGGCTTTCAAACATGAGACTAGGGTTTGTATCACATCAAGCACATTTTAGGAGGGATTTCCTTTAAGATATAAATAAAGTTGGTCTCGCAAATATTCCGGACAAAATGTGTAGTGTTACTAAATTTTTGGGTTCTTAGGGTAGATTTTTGGGGGATTTTTTTTTTAAAGGTAGTTAGGGGCTATTCTCTTCAACTTATTTTTAGTTCAGTTTAGTTCAACTCAAATTAGTTCAGTTCAGTTCCTAATTTCCTTCTCTCATAAAATATTCGGTTCAATTCAGTTCATCAGCTCCAATCAGTTCTGTTCAGCTTAGTTCAGTAAATCAGAATAGGCCCTTATTTTATTTCCAAAAGTGCTCTTAGTAGGTAATTCTTGACCAAAAAATAATACAAAAAAAAAAAAAAAAATCATAATCCGACCATATGTGGATATATCAACATCAAAAAATTTTGTATGTGGCTCGCCAGTGGCCACACGGTGTGGCCAGCTACAATTTCTATTATTTTTTTTTTAAAATACCACAACTCTTCTCTATCCTCTTTTCTTATCTTCTTCTCCAAGCCAAACCACACATCACCAACAACCATATCTCTACTCTACCTATTTTCTCTCTCCTCTTTTCTTAGCTTCATCTACAAACCAAACCATACATCACCAACAACCATATCTCTACTCCACCCATTTTCTCTCTCCTCTTTGCCAAATTGCTGCAATTAAAACCCAAAATTGTAGAAATTGTATGTCAATTTGCTGTGAAAAATTGTAATTAATTATCCTTAAGATCATCAACAACATTTGAAGTAATGAAATCGATGAGAACCAAAGAAATGTGAGCTCGTTTTCTTCGTGGAATCTTAAAACGAATATTCTACGTCAAAAATTGTAGGGTGTTACTAGTTTGGTCAAGGGTACTTGTAGGGTGTTACTGGTTTGGTCAGGGGTTACATGTAAGGTGTTACTAGTTTTGGTCAGGGGTTATTTGTAGGGTGTTACTGGTTTTAGTCAGGGGTTACTTGTAGGGTACGGTGTTACTGGTTTTGATCAAGGGTTACTTGTAGGGTGTTACTGGTTTTAGTCAGGGGTTACTTGTAGGGTACGGTGTTACTGGTTTTGATCAAGGGTTACTTGTAGGGTGTTACTGGTTTGGTTAGGAGTTACTTGTAGGGTGTTACTAGTTTTTCTCAAGGGTTACTTGTAGGGTGTTACTAATTTGGTTAGGGGTTACTTGTAGGGTGTTACTGGTTTGGTATGAGGCTTACAAGCAACTCTTGAATAAGTGACAAGTAACCCTTGAATAAGTAATTCATACAAGTAACCTTTGAAGTAACTCATACAAGTAACCCTTGAATAAGTAACTCATACAAGAAACCCCTGAAAAAAAATAATAATACAGGTAATCCCTGAAGAAAAAATTACAAGTAACTCTTCAAAAAAAAAAAAAATACAAGTAACCCCTAAATAAGTAATCCATACAAGTAGGGATGGCAGTGGATCTGGACCCGACCCGGATCCGTGGATCCAGATCCGTTTTTCACGGATCTGGGTCCTCAAATTTTGGACCCGACGGATCCGGGTCGGATCCGGGTCCAGCTGGAAAAAACGGATCTGGGTCCGGGTCTAACTACCAGACCCGGACCCGGATCCGTAGATCCGTTTTATAAATTTATTTTTTTTAAAAAATATAATTGCTAATACAAACAAGACTCACAAAGTCACAAGTCACAAATTTCAGCCCATATCAAAAACTGAAATCAACCCACAAAAAAAAAAACCCTAATTTTCTCTCTCTAGTTTCATTCTCCAATCTCCACGACTCAGCGGCTCAGCCTACTCTCCACGAGACCATCGCCGGTACCCCCTGTCAGATCGGCGGCGACTCCATCCCGGTACACCCTGTCATATCGGCGGCGACTCCATCTCCGTTCAGTTCTGTAAGTCCCGTATTCCCTCCTCTTTTTAGTTTCTTTGTTGTTTACTTTATATAAGCAAATAAATTGTTGGTTATATGCTGAAATTTCGTGGGTATGCTGAAATTTAAGGTAGTAGACTAGTAGTTCAGATTTGTTTGTTATGTTTTTGTACAAGTTTGCATTTGAGTTGATGAAATTCTATCAAGATTATATGCTGAAATTTCGTGGGTATGCTTGTGCATGTTTTTGCTGCCAATTTGTGTGTTTTATTTTGTCTGCAAGTTTGTGTAATTTATACAATTTTGTGTGAATATTTGTTTGATTAATTTGTATTATACAACTGTGAGGTCGATTAGGAACTACATAGTTACTTAGTAGCAATTAGTTTCATGAATTAAACCTTAATTACTTCATAAAATCAATTATACATTTATACTACTGATTTTTTTAATAAAATTATATGACTGATTTTATCTTTTATAATAATTTCAGAGTATGGATGCACAATCAAATTTTAAAGATAGTAATGAGGAACCATTTGCAGTCCCTTCTGATAAAGAGGAAGAAGAGGAAGGAGAATTTGAGGGGTTTGTTGAGGTCCAAAATGATATTACTAAAGAAAGTGAGTCTAGTAGTATTAAGAAAAGTAAGAAACTAACTTCTGAAGCATGGGACTATTTTGATCTGACTACAATCAATGGTATACAAAAGGCAATCTGCAAGTTTTGTAAAAGTAAGCTCTCTTACTCTGGGAATTCAGGAACATCTCACCTTCTTAAGCATGCTAGAAAAGTATGCTCGGGAAAGCATTTGAATCTTGCTGCCGGTCAATCACAATTGAAGATTAAGACTGAAGTTGATGGGACTACTTCTTTGGCCATTAAGGAAAAGCAAAAGAAAGTGCTATTTGATCAAGATGTTTCAAGACAAAAGTTGGTTAAGATGGTAGTAATACATGAGTATCCTTTGTCAATTGTTGATCATATTGCATTTCGGAGCTTTGTGAAGAGTTTAAATGAAAATTTCAAAATGATTTCAAGGAACACATTGAGGAGTGATGTGATGAAAATGTATAGCAATGAAAGAGTTTCTCTTAAGGTTTTTTTAGAGGCCAATGATAGTAGAGTAGCAATAACAACTGATATGTGGACCGCCTCCAACCAAAAAAAGGGGTACATGGCCGTGACTTCACATTTCATTGATCAAAAATGGAATTTGCATAATCGAACACTAAGGTAATTGTTTAATTAATTTATTTCTAATATTAATTTATTTCTAATAGTAATGGAGTTTCTCTTCCTTTTGTTTTTGGCTATTTGAACTATGTTATTATTTGTGGTGCTAGCTAAATGTTATAGCTTTTATTCATGTATTTGGCATGTTTATTTTTGTTGTAGGTTTTGTTTTGTGCCTTGTCCACATACAAAGGGGGTTATTGCTAAGATTCTAATGGATAGTTTGTCTCAATATTCTTTGGAAAACAAAATTTCATCCGTTGTTGTTGATAATTGTACCACAAATGATGCAATGATTAATGTATTGATGGAGAAATTAGAAAGTAGTTGTTTGGTGTTAAATGGAGAATTTTTGCACATGAGGTGTAGTGCTCATATTCTAAACTTAATTGTGAAAGATGGTTTAGAAGTGATTGATCATGCAATTGGAAAAGTAAGAGAGTGTATAGCATTTTGGATGTCTACCCCTAAAAGAATTGAAAAATTTGAGGAAGCTTGTCGTCTTTTGAATGTGAATAAACCTAAAAGAGTGGGTCTTGATTGTAAAACTAGGTGGAATTCTACTTACTTGATGCTTGAATCTAGTTTGCCTTTCAAGGATGTCTTTCATAAGTTGAAGCGTTTAAATAAAAGGCTTAAGTTTTCTATTCCTAGTGATGGTGATTGGACTATGGCTACTCTTGTTTGTCAAAAGTTGGAAATTTTCTATAAGGCCACTAAGGTTTTTTCTATTAGAAATCATCCAACTGCTAATTTGTTTTTTCGAATTGTTTGTGAGATTAGACTTGCTTTGAATCGTTGGGTGCAAACTGATAATGATGTGGTTATTAAGACAATGGCTGAGAGTATGGTTGAAAAATTTGACAAATATTGGTCACATATTAATGGGATTTTGGCTATTGCTGCCATTTTAGATCCTAGAAATAAAATGGATTGTGTGGCTCATTATTTTGGAAAATTGTATGGAAGTGATGCCCATGTTGAAATGGCAAGAATAAGAAGGACCCTTGATAATCTTGTCCATGAATATCAAAATAAGAATGAGGTAGTAGTAGAACAAAGATCACCATTAAAGAGAGGGTTTAATGAGTGTGATGATGAAGATGATTTTGCTAGATCAAAGAGACAAAAAGTTAGAACAACACCTTTGAGGAGTGAGGTAGAACAATACTTGGAGAGTGCCACAATGCCGGAGGATAATGAATTTGATGTTCTTAAATGGTGGGGTAGAGATCAAAATTATCCAACTTTGCAAAAAATTGCCAAGGATATTCTTGCAATTCCCGTATCTTCGGTTGCATCGGAAAGTGCATTTAGCATGGGTGGAAGAGTGGTTAGTGCTCACCGTTCTCGACTTCATTCTCAAACCGTAGAGGCTTTGATGTGCTTACAAAGTTGGATGGTTGATGATGTAAAGAGTAATGTTTTACTTAGTTATTTTTTTTTTCCTCCTTACTTTATTATAGATTTCACTTCTAATTCTAATACAAATTAAAGTAAATTTTTTTTTTTTTTAATTTTATGATAGGCACTTTTGAAGGATCACTTTCATGTTCAACTATCACCGAAGATCGTGAGGATGATAATGATAATGATGTACAAGAGGTGGATATAATTGATATGGTAAGATTTATAAATTATTATTATTTAATGTTAAGACATACAAAGTATAATTTAGTTTTTGCCAATTACTAATTCTTCTCTTTGTTTGGTTTGTTTCTTTATTCTAGGATGTTGATGATATTAGTAGTGATGAAGATTAGTCCTTTCAAGAGATGGATTTTGGATGCTCATATTGGAAATATCATCATTATTTTTTTTTTCTTGGTCATTTGTAACATCGTACTTTTTTTTAAATGTTTGGATTTTTTTTTTTCAAAGACAATATGTGTGTTAGTTTGTATTTTTAGTTGTATAACTCTAATTTATGTATTGAACTTGGTTGAAATGCGCTTTATTATTACATTTGTTTAAAAAAAGTAGGCAAAAGATGCAAGACCCGTTTTGGACCCAGACCCGGACCCGGATCCGTTGGATCCGTCGGATCTGGATCTGGGTCTTCATTTTCTGGACCCGACGGATCCGGGGCGGATCTGGATCCAAGGCTGAAAAACGGATCTGGATCTGGGTCCATCCGGACCCGGTCCAGATCCGACCCATTGCCATCCCTACATACAAGTAACCCTTGAAAAAAAAAAATACAAGTAACCCTTGAATAAATAATCCATACAAGTAACCCCTAAAAAAAAAAATACAAATAACCCCTAAAAAAAAATACAAGTAACCCTTGAATAAGTAACTCATACAAGTAACCCTTGAAAAAAAATAATACAGGTAACCCCTGAAAAAAAAAAAATACAAGTAACTCTTGAAAAAAAAAATACAAGTAACCCCTAAATAAGTAATTCATACAAGTAACCCCTGAAAAAAAAAATACAAGTAACCCTTGAATAAATAATCCATACAAGTAACCCCTAAAAAAAAATACAAGTAACCCCTGAATAATACAAGTAACCTCTGAATAAGTAATCCATACAAGTATCCCTTGAAAAAAAAAAATACAAGTAACCTCTGAAAAAAAAAATAAAAATACAAGTAACCTCTGAAAAAAAAAATACAAGTAACCCTGACAAAACCAGTAACCCCGTTATATGAGTGAACAGTAACCCCGTTATACGCGCGTAATCCGTTATTTTTACTCACTTGGCAGCAGGCCACACGGTGTGGCCTGCTGCACCAAAAAAGCTCTGTATCAACATATATCATCTCACTTTATGTAGCTTTCATAAATCATCAATAATTTGATTTTACTTTGGCTTAAAGATAAAATTGATAAAAGAACTAATTTAATGAGATAACTAACAAATGTTAATGACACAATATGAAAAATGACACATGGATGACCAGATAGTGACCCGATAATAAGATAATAACTCAATAATTAATTTTTTTTTTTTTAAATGATCTTATTTGAATATTAAATTTGATCAACCCGGCCCTAAAATCCAAAAAGAATCTGAATTGGAATTGATCTAATATTGAATCAACTTTTCCTAATCAAACTAAATAGAACTTAAATGAAATGAAATCACCCCGGTACAAAGTCATCCAACCCGAAAGTGAGTCATTTGGGGCATATTTTTACAAACCTCGAAAGTACATGGTGCATTTGAAAGTTTTCAGGAATACACGGTGCATTTTTTAAAACTTTAAGGGTACACACAGGGCCGTAGCATGGCCAGGGCAGGTGGGGCGACCGCCCTGGGCCCCCGAACCAAAAGCCCAACTTCTGTTTAAGAAAAGGCCCCAAAATAATTATGTATAAAAAAAAAATAAAAATAAAAAAAAGAAAAACTAAGGAAGAAGTGTATAACTGACATATTAGCAAAACATTGAGTTCCAGAAATTCAATCGCCATATTTTTCGCTGTTCAACCTTCTTCCTCCTTGATTTTTCTCCCAAAATATTCACTTTCCTAAGTGAATTTGATTTACCCAAAAAAAAACTGCCATAAATTTAATTCTATATCCAGGTAAATTTATTTTTCAATATGTATCTCAATCCAATTTTTGGTCAGATTAATCCCTTCTTTTACATAATTATGCTAAACGGTAATTTTATCCTTCAATTTTCAACGGAAATTTATCTATTTATATATAATTCTCTTTGTAAACTCTACTTATTCATCTACATCTTTTCTTTCTATTAAGTTTTCATCTGTACAATAGGGGGAAAAATATTAAGTCATTGATTGGTGTTGTCTACTTGTTAGAACATATCAATGTAGAAACTATTATTAGTGACTTTGCTTCTAAAAAAAGGCTCCTAGAAATATCTTTATATGAACGCTTAGGCTTTGATTTCAATGTTTTATCTATAGAAAATTTGATGTTATTAAAGATTATTATGCGTATTAAAATATGTATTTTGTTGCCCACCCAAATTTTATTTTATTTTATAATTCTATATGTGAAATAGGGCCCAATTTTTGTCTTCGCCCTGGGCCACCGAAATTTCTGAAACGGCCCTGGGTACACAAAAATATTCCCTAAAATCTTTGTGTCAATTCCATGTTACATATTCATAACAATCTTGCATTTGCACAACCTCCACAGGGGCTCTTGGATAGATGTGTCAATTCGAATGTTCGGATCGAGTTTGATGAGGTCGGGTCGGGTCAATTTCTGAAATTGAGTCATGTTAAACTGTTGTCTCCAAGCAAGTTAACATGTAAATCAGATAATTTTCAAATTAGTTTTAAATCAAATATGGTTTTTTACGAGGAAAATTTATCAATCGGGTGTACTTTGGACACCTCTATTCTCAGAGCCTCTGACAACCTATTGGTTTCTTTACACTACATTTTTAAAATTTGTTATATACACCAAGTGTACCGTACACCCAAATACTTACGTGTGTACGATACATTTGAATGTATATAACAACATGTTCCACACTTTATACTCCATACTGCGGAGTGCTTCGTAATAAAAAAAAAACGAGTGTTTACAGCGTGGGAACCAAGTTTCTGACCATTTGACTTGGATAAATGATGGTCACTCTGGAGTTTGGACACTGTACAGTTGCATTGGCATAAAGGCCGTTACACTATTTAAAGTACAGCCCCACCACGTGTCTTTTTCTCTCTCCACCTTCTTCTTTCAATGTCTCAATTTCAAAAAGTAATTCATTTTTCTTAATTTTTCCAAATTAAAATTCAATTCAATTCTTTTGCCATTCCAATCTCTAATTCTCTTCCCATCTGAATTTATACGCTTTTCGACATTTTCCATGTTTATCTCAAACTAACCCACATTGTCCAATTCAATCTTCACGCAAATTCATGCATTTTTTCGGTCCAATTATTCCATGATTTGGACCCCCATTAAACCCCTTTTCATTTTACTCAACATTTCACCAAATTAACCCTTGATTTTTAGCTAAAAATATTGGGTTTCTGTAATTCTTGGAAATGAGTAAAAACGGTGAAGAAAAAGCTGTGTTTGAAATTGCTTTAGTATTTACAAAGAATGAAGAAAATGGTGAAAGTGAAGATGAAGATGAAGGTAACAGATATGAAGTTATGGAGATTTTGGTTGAAGAATTGAAGAAAACTGGGTTGATGGTTGAGGAAGTTCCTGGCCTTTCTCATGAGTTTATTAAGGTCAGTTGCTCAAATCTTGAAATTTACGATTTATTTCTAATAGGGTTAGGAGCTAGCTTTGTTCGGAATTAATAGTCATGTTGATTGTGTAATTTGAACGAGATTTGTTCGGAATAAATAGTCGCGTTGATAGTGTAATTTGAACGAGTAACGTGATAATCTAATTGGAAAGGAAAGAATATTTGTTTTGCAATTGACCAGTCAAGTTTAGTCTCTTCAGTGTTTCGTTTGTTTTTATATACATATATATATAATATAATTGGTCAAAGTAGGCAAGTTAGGGTGTTTGATGAGTCTAATTCCTTGATTTTAAATATTAATTACATGGATTTTATTTGTTGTTTACTTATCTTTCATTACAAATTGGCCTAATTAGGTTATAGAGTTGTTTATTTTATATAGTTGTTTAATATGATGTTACTTATATATAGTTATATTGCATCAAAATAACCTAATTAGGGTATAAAGTGGTTGTTACTAGCAAGAATTTACTATTCTATGATTAGGACTGGTTTATACTCCGTAGTTGTCTGGTTTATACTCCGTAGTTGTTGATGATCCTTTATGAATAGCTCAGACTTTTGATGTCCGGGCCGAAAAGAGGTCATTTGGGTGTAATTGTGTGAAAGTATGTATGAAGTAGACAAATAAGGGGGAAGGATTAAGTTTTTGCACTAAGGTGTCATGAGATGAAGTCATGAAGATAGAAATCGAGGAAAAGACGTGGAGATCGGGTCCTGATACGAACTTAAGTTTCTCAATATAGAAATACGAGTATTGTTCATTTCTGATTTAATATTGTCAAACTTGAGCAGGAACCAGTGTTTTAATCTGTTTCCAAATACAAAGCTACAATTAGCTCATTTTAGTTCTGATTTCAGTTATAAATAAGTATCTACTATCTCCGTTACAGATTATTTGCAACGAGTTCACGTAAAGTAGAGGGGAAAAATGTCTAATCGTTGCAAATAATATGTAACGGAGGTAGTATATATGTTCAATATTTTTGGCAAATTGAGTTGAAGATTGAAATTGAGGAAAAGACATGGAGAGGATCCTCCTACGAACATAAGTAGTTTGATACAGCAATAGTATCTATGTCTAATCTGATACCGTAAAACTTTAGCAAGAGCCAGCGTTTTAAACTGTTTCCAATGTGTGCTTTTAAGTGCTGATTTTGGCTATAAGTATCTATATAAGTTCCATTCCATGTATATTATTGGGAAATGAATTGGTACTAGTGTGTTTAAAATGGATATTTCTCTCTCAGTTGGCAGCACCTTTGGAGGCTCTAGGAAAGGCTGCAGCAGAATTACAGATAAGGAAACGAACCAATATTGGTATTAACCCATATTTATTTTCTTGTTCCATCGTTCCATACTCAATCTATTCCCTAAAATGTTATTATAACATTAACAATCTTGAGTGTATGACTGAGGTAATGAGGAGTTTAGTGAGGAACTGAGGATCATTAATAAGTAAAATTACTTCCCCAACATCATTCCTCAGCCATTGGATAGCCTTGTAACTGCATATTTGGTGCCTTTTGTTTTATATCTCAGGAATGGACTTAGCTTTTGACTGGGAACAAGTTAAAGCCTTTGCGAGGCAGGCTGATGGCTCATTGTTCAGTTGGTGTGAACGCCATCATTGCTACCATCACTTAATTTATGGAATAGTAAGCATTCTTCAGACTTATGAAGTGTATTTTTCATTTATATTTACTCTGCCTCCAATTTTAGCACATCAGTTCTGAGAACTTTGAATTCTTCCTTTCTCATTTTAGTGATGGTGATTTGAACTTTAACCTTGAATGCTGTTAGCTATGAAGGGAATGCTTTAGAAGTAATTCATCACTCCATATTAAATAATTGATTATTGCAGGTAAATAACAGTAAAGTGGCTGTACCTCTGAAATATGGCTGCAAAAAATTCTACTGGGAACCTTGGGAGCCTCTTCTTCGGAAGCTGGAAACAGAAGGCATTCTTAAACAAGTATTTCCTTTGCACGGTATGAGGATTCCTAATTATTGCTGACTTTCTGTGTTTCCAGTACAGTATAAACTTAACTTTATGCTAACAGATGAACAGAAGAAGAAGGAGATGCTAAGGAGTTGGGCACTAAACTTTTGGGACATTACAAGGCAGCCAATTGATGATATATACCTCTACTTTGGAACCAAGGCAAGTTGAAATGATACATTTGAATTCTGTGATCTACTTTCATGTTTTCATCGGCTAATATTTACTAAGGCAACTTACAATTTGCAGATAGCAATATATTTTGCCTTTCTTGGAATGTATACTCGATGGTTACTCTTTCCTGCGGCATTAGGGATTGTATTGCATTTAGTTGACTTTGGGTAGGCACCTACTCTCCTATCTTAGACTTCTGTCAGATTATTAAGCTCCTCAATTTTCCACATAGCTTGCAATTTTCCATTGACTGCTGTGTATTTTCTAGAGCACTACAATTTCTGGCTCTTCCGGTGTTTTTCATAAGTATCATATCATGGGCTGTATTCTTCTTCCAGTTCTGGAAACGCAAAAATTATGCCCTCATAACCAGGTAATTTTCTTCATAAACAAAAGCATCATTGTTTATTTTGCTTACTTTTCAATTAAAGATATCAGGAGCATCATGCCTTAACCAGCTCTTTGATGCAGATGGAACATCAGTTACACAGTTGGAACAGGACCTGGATATAAGATATTTGGAATGGATCTAAACTCTAGGAAGCATCCTCTGGAATTCACAAAAAAGTTGGAGGCTGATAATGTCAAAGGGAAAGCAGCATACCAAAGAGATGAATGGTTAGGACGTCTAAAGAGGATCAGAAATGATACAGTCATTATATTGAGCATTATTTGTCTTCAGTTGCCTTTTGAGCTAGCGTATGCTCATCTCTATGAAAAAATTGGATCAGACATCATAAAGTAAGCTTTCTTTGTCTATGCTTTAAATAATGGACTGCAAATTAGAACTTCTTTGTAAGTCTTGAATTGGTATGCTAATATGTTATTACTTTATTTTCAACAACCACCACAAAGTCTTAATCCCAAAATGATTTGGGGTTTACTCACATGAATTGACATAAATAACCGTTCGCAAAAAATGGAATAAAGAATGAAAAGTGGTAAAGTGAAAGCGAGCAAGAATGGAAGCAGGATAAACTGAAAACTCAACAAGAGGATTTAAAAATAAAATCTGAGAAAGGATTTGAAAAAAAAAAAAAAAAGGAAAAAAGGCCAAATAGAGAGGGAAAACATGCGTATGAGAAAACCTAGAGGAAAATAAGAAGATTTTGCAAAACACAATGAGATTAGTTAAAAGGAAAAAAGAGTATATATACTTCTTTTTTTGTTCAATTTGGATGCATCAGTTTCCTTTTTAACTAATAAATTCTCTCTATCTCTCTCATATCACATGGACCCTCTTAATTTTCTCTCTATCTCTCTCTACTCCAAATGGTCTAGGAGTCCGTAATATCAAAAGTGATGCGTCTAAAAAAAATGGAGATGTATTTAATATCATGACAAGTCTCAGCTTAGATTTTCTCCTCTCCACTTTATCCTATTTCAACGCTAGTTCCTTAATCCCCAAAAGATGCATATTACTTTCTAATCACCCTCCTCCTAATTTTCCTAGGTCTCTTCCCCTACCTCTCACGATCCCATCCCTTTGCCACTTTCAACCTTCTATACCAAAGCCTCACTCAATTTCTTTCTTACATGGGCAAACCACCTTAAGCCATTCTCCATCATCTTGTTCTCACAAGATGTGACCCCTACTTCTCAAAATATCTCATTTTTCATACAATTCTCATTTACATGGCCACACATCCAACCGAGCACACGCATTTTCACCACATTCATCTTATAAACATGACAATGATTCACAACCTAACATTTCAATGCCATATAATATTTTAAGCCTAATTTTTATGCGTTGTAATATTACCTTTAATCTAGGGCATGCCAGGATCACAATTAAAATCCTGTACTTCGACTAACCTGCTTTTATTCTTATACGAAGGGATTATTTTTCCTCCACTTTATTGGCATGCCCCAAATCTTGTTGAAGAATGTTGTTGACCATTTAATTCCTTTTTTCGTGAAGAATATTGTCAAAAATTTAATTACTCTCTCTCCCAAACATCTTCAAACCTCAATAGGAATGTCATCGCTACCGTATCATTAAAAAAAAAAAAATACTCCACCTCGACTTCTTACAAACTTCTAAAAAATGAAATAGATCTGTCACTTCTTATATCTCATGCAGTAATGCAAATTATGTCCAAAGTATACCCCACTTTACTTAGTAATTAGCTGTGTGGAAAAGAAAGGGTGCTGTAGGAAGTAGAATAAACTACAGTAGGCATATTTATGCTACTTTCTGTTGGTGGATATTATTGTTGGGAGATCTTGCAAAGGAAAGGTGAATATTTTTTTTATTTTTTTAAAGACGGTGGTAGTATATTAATAGAAGCATTAGCTATAAATTCCAATGGGATGTGGAAACTAGAACAATTGCATGTTTAAGGATTATTCCACTTTAGCAAAAGTGTGACGTGGGTATTCTGCTGTGTGTGAAATTCACCGAGTACAAATAATATTATAACGAGTACGTGTGTTGTATCAAGTTAAACCATTTCATATAGCATAACATTACCATTGTATCTCTTGTATAATTATCTCAGACTCTCATGTGGGACTGGATGAGGGGTTCACATATACACACCTCTACCCCTAAAATTGTTGATAAATTGTTTTCATTAGACCCTTGATTGCAATTGTATAGACAGTATAGAATAATTATTGCTAAATGAAATTTTGGAATAAGAATCCGAATTTAAGACATCCATACAAACAATAAGGGGGATTGGAAGAAAAATTAGTTATGTTCTTGCAAATATCTAAACTTCAACACTTTCTTGCTTGTCCACCTACACGCTTGTTCTAGTCATGTCTAGTATACATGGATTTTACCTTCCAACTGTTTAACCCAGCTCCTACTGTCATTAAGCTCATTAGAATATGAATCAGGGGTAGAATCATGAACATGAAGAAAATCTATTGCTTACTTGCAATCTGAAGAAATGATCATTCTCTCCATATCTTCTCTTTTGATCTTGTTGAGGCCTTCACATATTCTCATAAGATCTGCAAGAAGGCGATTAATAGAGTAACTTTGTTTCTGGAAGCCTCTACACCAACTACAGACCTTCTGGATAAACCACTTGGCATGAACGAAGGAAGTGTCAACATATAACATAAACCAACCATAGGGTGGAAAATCCTATTCTACGGGAGTGTTTGGAAGAATTGGAATTAGAGGGAGGAACAAGGCCATTATCAATCAAAGGCGTTGGTCCGTTGGAGAATAGAAATTTCAACCTGAGGCAATTTGCTTTGTGGAGGATATGGTTAGGTGATTCCTGATAATCCGATTTGAAAATGATATGATTGTAGTGTTTCTGGTTTTATAAACAAAGAAAGTGGAACTAAATACTCCATTTAACTCCTTTAACAATGTGGGTACTAGTTAAAATATTCTCAACCAAATCGCCTTACAAAGGTCTTGTGGAATAGCTGGATAGACAAGAGATTCAGATAAATCAAAATCTATGGCTAGGATGGCATGGATTAATTCTTCTATGATGATGAGGGGACAATTGGGGCAATAGGAATTTGGATAGATTTAACAATACTTAAGCAAGCCTCAATGGAGCACCCTATCCCTCCAAGGGATCCATTGTGGAAGCTTGATGCTTTTCCATAACTGCTTAAGGTTCAAATTCAAATTAAGGGCTCTAATATTTGCTGCATCTGCACTAGAAAAAGAGAAGTGCTGTGGGAAAGGAAGCGAGAACAAGGCATTAAGGTTTTTAATTATATTTGTCATGATCTTAAGTGGGTGACAAGTAAATTAAAAGCTGTCTAGATCCCTCTCACCCACACAAACAAAATCTCTTACCTTCTTAGTCTCTTCTTCTGGAGCAAATGGTGTTTTAATGAGATTGCTAGCTGGCCTTATACCTAGCCCAAAAGAAGTCCTTTGCTCGTTACGAAGGTCCAAATACTACTAAGTATTAGGCAAGGAGGTTCCAACCCTTAGCTAAAACTCTTCCATAGAGGCAGTATAATCAGGGACATACTTTGATCTATTACTCTCTCGGGCTATATCAAGAATGACATAATAATTTCAATTTGAAATGGTTTTACTTCTACACGTATCTCCGTAAAAGCTCATACTCCCTCATTATACAAAATATGAGTGCCCAAGCCTAATAAGAAGTTTATTTATGGTTAGAAAAAGTATTTATTTTGACAATGCAATTTTTTTTTTTATCAATGTGGAAATACTAGTGGCTGATTTATGATCAGTATTTTTGACTGAATTTTCCGAAAAAAAAATCAAAAGGAAGACATATGTCATATGTACAGAAAAAGCTAGAAGCAGTTACTTTCTAATTATTAAAGATAGTTGCCAAAAGGGGGCACCAAAAAGTAAATATAAATAAATAAATAAAAACTTAAAATGTAAATGTATTACTGCTGCTACCTCCTGTCTATTTTTGCTGATTAGTTAAATTATTATATACTGTATATATTTACTTGAAGTATATGTGCATATTATTGGATGCTTTAAACTTTACCATGATTTATTGCACTTCATGTAGTACCAAAAGTCATATCATTATTCCATGTTCAAATTTTGATAAAGATTTCTCACTGTCTTTCCGCTTCCGCATTATATAATCTTTATAAAAGTAATGCATTACAATGATTATGTAATTATCTATTGTTTAACCTTGATGATAGAGCTGGTCTTTATTAATAGAGAAATTTTATTCCTTGAGCTGGAGATATTATTGACTACTAGTAGCAGCATTGTTGCTACAAGAATAGAGTAATAACATATAATCAACTTTTCTGGTTAATTTGATAGGTTTGGGCTGACGGCTGTTTACCTACTTCTTATTCAATATTTTACTCGATTTGGAGGGAAAATTTCTGCTGATCTCATTAAAAATGAAAACATTGACAATGAAGAGTATCAGGCAGACAGCTTGATTTACAAGGTGAGGAATGGGAACAGATACCTAAGTTTGTTTGTTTGCTTAATTTTGAAGGTGACTTCTAAAGCAAATTCCCTTTGTTGACATTTCTTTGCAGCTTTTCGGGCTTTATTTTATGCAGACATATATTGGAGTTTTCTATCATGCTTTGCTCCACCGCAATATTATGACACTTCGCAAAGTTTTAATCCAGCGTCTGATCGTCTCTGAGGTTGACATGGTTTTTATTGAACAGATATCAGAGTCTACTTCCACTTACAATTGTGATTGTAACTGTTATGTGTAACATGTTTGCAGGTTTTTGAGAACTTGCTTGAAAATTCTTTGCCCTACCTTAAATACAGCTATAAAAAGTTTGGAGCTGTTAGGTGAGCTTTATTATCCTTTTGTTTTTATTTGCACCATCTTTACATTTAAATGAAAGTAATACAAGTTAGTGTAGCTGTTAGATCACCTTTATGTTTGTTAACGCATTTACCAATTATCAAGGCTCAAGAAGAAGCACGATAAGGGGTCATCAATTGGGAAGATAAAAGTGAATTCGAGAGTAGAGAAAGAGTATCTGAAATCTGCTTACTCTGCCAGCATTGGAGGAGAACTTGAAGATGGACTGTTTGATGGTAATACTCGTAATTTTTTTATTACAAGCTTACTTTATTTGTTTTTGAATGGCTTATTAATGTAGCTTTTGATACATCTGAAGAAACTTTACTGTCAAACTGTAAACTATATGCAGATTTTCTGGAGTTGGCTCTGCAGTTTGGAATGATTATGATGTTTGCAAGTGCATTTCCCCTCACTTTTGCTTTTGCTGTTGTGGTGAGTAGTTTATATTGGAGTTTTCTATCAATCCTAGTTTGAGGCACCAAGTAAAAATCTAAAACTAGATGTTGGTACAGAACAACATTATGGAAATCAGGACAGATGCTCTAAAATTGCTTGTCATGCATAAAAGGCCTGTTCCTCGTGCTGCTGCTACAATTGGAGCATGGCTGAATATATTTCAGGCAAGCTTTCAAATTGTCAATCTTTTTTGTGCTTACTGCAATTATGCATCCCCTTTAACATGTTTTTTGCTATTAACCATTACAATTCCAACGCATAAATTCTTAGTAATATCCTAGAAAGATGTTGCAAAATATAGAGTGATTCTCAGCAGTCAGCATTTACGTTGAATATTTTCTGTTCTACATTTATAAGTAAATTACATTACTGATTGGATATGGTTTATGTTTTCTGAATTTCAGTTTCTAATAGTGATGTCAATATGCACCAACTGTGCACTTTTGGTTTGTTTATACGATGAGGAAGGGAAATGGAAATTAGAGCCAGGGCTTGCAGCAATTTTGGTCATGGAGCATATCCTCCTAATTATAAAGTTTGGCTTTTCTCGCTTTGTCCCTGAGGTAAACCTATGGTGGTCTTGTACTATTCCTAGAAAAAAAAAAAAGGGCTAGTGTAGATAATGAGTACATAAACGTGCAATTCCTATTTCGCAGGAGCCTGCATGGGTTAGAGCGAGCCGTGTGAAGAATGCAACACATACTCAAGATGTGTCTAGAGAACTCTTGAGGACCATTTCTGGTGGAGAAAAGATGTTGAACCCTGCAGAAATAACGAACTGACACCAAAAATGCTCGCCTTGTACATTGGTATATAAAAGTTTTGTAGGATGCCTTGTAGATGGTACATATAGTTATACAGAAATGCCATTGCCGTCTGTGCCCTATATCAGTGTGTCATCTTTTGATTCTTGTTATCTTTCTGCCCAGTCTTTTGCTTGAAACTGTAATTGCTTCAAGTTGTATAGGACTATAGGTGGGTAGTGGATGCTCACGGGTTCTTTTAATCTCAAAGAGAAAAGAACAGAATTTACAGTAAAGCCGAAAACTTTGAATTTCTTCCAGATTTTGTTTTGTTGCTCTTGTTGCTTTGATGACTAGAACCAGTATGCAGTTTTTCTCGTCTATTTGCCTGAGGGAACTATATGCAGTTTTTCTCGTCTATTCGATTTAAATATTTTGGAAGAATATTGCAATAATAGTTAACAGACGTAAAAGGTGGTGGTTTGGAATTTTCCTTGTAACCTTGAGGTCACAACTCGCAAGGTTAAATCTTTGAACGATGCTTGGGTTTGAGGATCCTTACTCTTTCCCCCTACTTTCAAGTAATGTAGATTTAACATTTTTTTCTGCATATAAGATAATTGCTGGTAATCTCATTCCATATATCAACTTTACAAAATTATGAGGTGGTGGTTTGGATATATGTCACCTAAGTTAATGTTATACATAGATATATGGTGTGTTCGTGTTTTATAACCCTACAATCATGTGCATGGTGTTATGGGCACACAATCAAGCCTCGTCTCCAACCACATCCTTGAACATAACACTTGTATCATTTGGGATAGATAACTTACAACAAGAAATTCCTTTCATTCTTGAATGTTTGGCTCGTTTAATGTAAACTTATGTTTCTAAGAATTCATGTAAATCTGAGTAGGCATTAAAAAAAAAAAAAAAAAATAATAATAATAATAATAATAATGGGGTAAAAAGGTGGATGAATGTAAAAAAATAAAATAAAAATTAAATTAAATTAAAAAAAAGTGCGGATAAGGTTAGAAAAAGTGTAAAAGGTATAGTATTAATAGTAAATTAGGTTTACAAAAAGGAATAAATTAAAGTTAAGTAAAAGTGAATCGAACTTTTTGAAATTACTCAAAATAAAAAAGCGAGAACTTTCATAAACGAAGGAAGTATTAGCAATGGCAAAGCTAATACACTAGGTTTTCAAAAAAAAGAAAAGAAAAAAAAAAAAGCTAATACACTAGCTAGCCTCCAATGTTGGATTTTAAGGAATATCAATGTAAACATGGTTTTCAAATAAGACATGCTAATTAGACATGTAGCATTTTCAAAATTTGTTTTATTTCATGTATGTATATACAATTGTTTCAAACCATTTACAATCTCTCAAAAGAAGTTAACCCAATTAAATTTTGTACAAAACTCAAACTTAGAAAAATTCATATAAACATGCCAAAATTCTTGATCAAAATGACAAAATAAAAGAATAGCTATAAATTTATAACCATGTACATAATGCAACCCTCAAGTCAACCTAATTGCCACATTTTCCTAGTTTTGTATTGAATCAATGTTCCCCAAAACCACCCTTGTTGTGTTGATCACAAGAACAAGTCTTACTACATTGGTTTGCATATCTCACAACATCTCTCGCCCATCTCTTTATATCCTTCTTAAACATCGTTGCATCGATCGAGTTAAAAGGCGGTAATTTTCCATCGTTGAAGTTGGTAAAAATCTCCCTAAAACAAGTGCTTGAGGAAGAGGAGCCATTGATCTTCCTACGACGTTTCATCAACGTATCTTCCCTTGAATCGACCCGTTTGTCGTCTTCTTCACCGGGATCAATGGCTTCTTTAATAGACATAATTAATTTTCTTGAGGCTATTAGACAAGCTAAGCTTGTCTTTGACTTTTGTTAAGGGAAATTTAATGACATGAGCCAAAGTAAATATATGTATATATACAATATATTGAAGCTATAGTAAAGTTGGAATTTTACTAGGATTGAACTAATCCTACGTTAGTACCTTCGAGAATGTACAAAACTAAGACTCGTAAAAATAATTTTTCCTAATGTTAATTCTATGAAACTACCTATATAAGTTTACTTTGTATGTTACATAGAACGACTATATATATAAGCCGGCATCTAGGCGACTAGGCTTTTATTGGTCAATTTGCTTTAAAGAATATTGCTCGTTGACTTAGACTTCAAAAGATTGATCATAATTTGTAGAGTTACAAGACTAGTACTAAATGCGTTAGGAAAATGACCGCGATAAGTATACAAAATAGGTACAAATAATCTTAAATTTGCGATCATTGTGTTTAAATTGTAAAATAATGCCTCCTTATATTTTAGGTTACATTTTTTCTATGCACAACGTTGATCATCAATTATGAACATATAAATTTTTTAAAAATAAGAATAATAGTTTGAACGTATAAATCAAAGACAAATTTAACAAAATTACACGGGATTATATTACCTTCATAGAGTTATAGTGAAATTGCATCATTTATACTAGAGTTTCATTTGGATAATAGGTGATAAGTCATTTAGTTAAACTTTTGTGTCCTAATCTAGTCGGGTTGCAATCAGTTCATGTCATGCGTACTTGCAGCCGTTGTGGGTGTCAAGAAATAGGATGCTTATGAAAAAAAAAAAAAAAAAAAAAACATTACATAATGTTCCACGTACATAATGATGAATTTGAAAAATCATTTGATTGAGTCAAATACTCAAATTGTTGTGGGTTGCACCACATGACATTAGAAATTAAATATTAATCTCTCAATTCTTAGCTTGCACCGGAAGAATTGATTAATTCTAGCGTAGTCGTCGACTACAAACGGCTACGGACGACTATAGTCGACTATAATAAGAGACTTAATCTGAACCATTGATATTTTTTATTACTTAATCTTAGCCTTTGAATAATTTTTTTATAAAAATTAAAAAAATCAAAGTTACACATCATTTAAGTCATGACAAGTTAGCGACCAGTTAACAAAGGATTGTTTAGTTCATTACTTTTAGAGGGTAAATTTTTTCCAAATTATAGCATTGTAATTTATAAATAATCATTCAAAGGTATAAATTTGAAGAAAATCGGACAAAATAAACAATTGGCAAAATTCAACCATCAATCGTTCATCCCCATTTTGACGGCTTCATCCATCTTCAATAGCTCACCTAAATTTTGATCTATTTTAATGGGGCACTCCATCTTCAACCTCAAATATTTATTATTTATCCAAAAATTACCAAATTACATATGGAATCAATAAGATTAATGTTTAATAATCAAATTATACTTTTTTTTTTAATTTTTTTTTTTTATTTCAGAGTGTGTATAAATATATTAAATTCGATTGTAAAATTACTGATAAATCTTTCGGGATCAATTTTAAGAATTGAAATTATTTTTAGTTTAATTTCGATCAATCATATGAATTCTTAAATAATCATCTGCCATTGTTGACTATATTTTTTAAGAAGCCATTGTTCAATGTTGAAGCTTGAGCATGATTTAATTTGAAAATTAAGTAAAATAAAAATAAAGATAAAATAAAACCCAACTTATATATATATATATATATATATATATATATATATAGGGGAGGGATCCGGTGAGAATAGGTTCTTATGTGAGAACATTTCTAATATATGAGAACAAATCTAAGCCTTAGGATCAAACGATCTCAACGGCTCTAATAAAACCAAACTTTTCATCAATATACTTGTTAATCAGAAAAACAAAGTGAAGAAACTACGAGCTTCAATTTCAATGAGATTCAAGGATTTCGAACACAATTCCGTTCGATTTTTGTCAGATTTCAGCAATAGCAAGAATCAACAAGCTTCATAGATTATTCGGGTAAATAATCAACAAAAGTTCTGTTAGATTTTTCCTTAATTTTTGTTAGTAATTTTCGAATTTCATGGTTTGAATGTTGGATTTTTGTTATAATTTTAGTAATGAGTGATCTTAATTTAGTATTTTCGTTAAAATTTACAGATTTGATGTTCTAATTTTCGATTTTAGTGTTCTGGAAAATTTTAGTGTTCTTATGCGATTTTTCGATTTTTTGCTTCAATTTTTTGCTGCGATTTTGTTTGATTATGTTTGCTGCGATTTTGTTCGATTTACTATATGATTTTGTTTGATTATGTTTGCTGCAATTTTAATTCTTATGATTTTGTTTGCTGCGATTTTGTTCGATTTTCGATTATGTTTGCTTTATGTTTGATTATGTTCCATTTTCATCAAGCATTTGTTTGCTTTATGTTTGATTATGTGGAGTGCTTTTTTCTTTGATGTGGAATTTATTAAACTTAATTGCTTGGATTGAATTTATTTTTGCAGGTTCATTATATTAGGTTGACAATTATGGATGAACAAGCAAATAATGAAGCAGTTTTTTTTTTTTTTTTTTTTTTTTTTTTTTTTTTTTTTTTTTTTTTTTTAAACTTGGATGTTTTTATGTACAACATGTTCCAAAATCGTAGAACATGGTTGAAAATTTTAGAACATGTGTGTATAAAATTGGAACATGTGTGTATAAAATTAGAACATGTTGGTAGGAAAACAACGAAAAGTAATAAATGAGAATGTTGATGAGTGAAATTTGATAAATAATTTGGATCATTTGATTTTAGAACAAATGAGTAAAATTTTGGAACATGTTTTGATTTTTCTAATGGGATGTCTAAAATCATGTGTTCTAAATATTTGATCATGTGTTCTAAAGTTTTAGTCTAATGTTCCAAATTATGCTGTAAATAATTAATTAAACTTTAGTCTTAAATCTATGCTCTAAATAATGTCTTCTGTTCTGATTTAATCATGTGTTCTAAATATTAAATCATATGTTCTAAAATTTTATTCATTTGTTCTAAATTTTTTTTAACTTGTTAAAATTACTTTTGTGCAGAAATAATTAACAACAACGAACAACTTGATAATGTTTCTAATGCCAATGCAAGTGTGCCAACTACTCCTACAGTAGTACCTATATTAACTCCCGGAGGAACAAAAGAATGGTTTCCTATGTGCCGCAATGAGTTAAAACCTGCAATAGGAATGAAATTTAATAGTGTTAATGAGGGTGTTGAATTTTATAAATCATATGCACTTGCTGCTGGTTTTAACACTAGGAAGTCTACCAGTAAAAGGCATACAGAGAAAAAATTGGCATTCCAATATGTCTTATGCAACAAACAGGGTTTCAAGGAGAAGAAAAAGCCTATTGTTGAGAGTATTCTAAATGATAAAGAAGGACAAAGTAAGGAAGGCAAGATTTCAATAACAAGAAAAAGATTAGTCACTCGTGTTGGGTGCAAAGCTTTTATGTTGTAAAATTTATTTTTAATGTTATAAAGTTTTAGTCTAATGGTCCAAATTATGTTTTATAAACTCATTACCTTTATGCTCTAAATAATTAAGTAAACTTCAGCCTTAAATCTATTCTCTAAATAATGTCTTCTGTTATGAGTTAATCACGTGTTCTAAATATTAAATCATATGTTCTAAATATTTAATCACGTGTTCTAAATTTTTACTCATATGTTCTAAATATTTAATCACGTGTTCTAAATAGGTACTGCTATATTTCGTGTGTAATGAAATTTGATCTTCTTGTTCTAAACAAGTGCAACATGGCATTTACTCCATTTACAAGGGTTGATCATCACAAGAGTTGCATCACTTTTGCGGCTGGTTTCATAGCAAAGGAAGATATTGAATCATTTGAGTGGTTGTTCAAAATATGATTGTGTTAGTTTGGCTGAGGGCGATGATGAAGATATCAAAGACCTTGTGATTAATCTTCAATGATTGAGGCTGAATTTGGAAGCTAAGAGGAATGCAAGAAGTAATGTTGAAAATAATGCTACTAGCATATGTTGTGGGGAATTGAGTCACCATGATATTCAAAATTATCCAAAGAAAGTTAGATAATACTTAATGATTTTAGAACATTTTTTTGAATCTGTGTATTGAATAACACTTTTTTTTTGTAGTATAAAAATGATTATAGTTTGAATTTAATACATATACTTCGTATGTATTGAAGTTTAGAACATATGACTAAAAATTTAGAACATATGACTAAAAATTTAGAACATATGAGTTATAATAAGTAATCATGTGTGTTGTATGTTTCCGATGCGATTTCAAAATTTTAATTTAGACCATATGATTAAAATTTATCACTTAAATTCTTAGTTCTTGAATACATAAGTACTATTTTTTAATTCATGATATGTGTTTTGTATGTTTTCGATGGGATTTCAAAATTAAAAATTTAGACCATAATGATTTAAATTGGTGGGAGGGTGTGCTGCATGACTTTAAATTTCATTCAGATGTATTTGGGTGGGAGGATATGAGTAAAAAAATGGAATATATGAGTTTTAATATAAAAAATATGAGTTATAATTTAAAACATATATAAAGATATAATTTAGAACATAAGGCTAAAATTTTAGAACATATGAGTAATAATTTAGAACAAATTTATAAAAATTTAGAACTTATGGGCTTATGGGTAAAAAATTAGAACATATGACTAATATTTTACAATAACATGCTATATTTTTGTTCTAAGGGGATTTCTAAATAGCAATTTAGAACATAAAAATTTATATAACATTATATATTTTCACATTAATATTTATAGTATATGGATAAAAATTTGGAACATATGAGTATTAATATATAATAAATTGTATTTTTATATTCTTGCATGCATAACAATGAAGTAGATCACAAAAAAGACAAGACAAGCTTATATATTCAAACACAACCTTTTAGAAAAATAGTTTTAGTATAATTATACTATATAAAATTCTACATGCTATTTCTAAAATTTTATTACAAATTATTTTCTTTCGCCATTTCCGTGATCTTGAAGTAATCTCATGATGTAGCTCATTTTCCTTGTGTGATAATATTTTAGCACAAAAATCCACCCTCAATTTCTTCATTTGATCGATCTGCAATATAATAAGATAAAATCATTAGACTTTGGTATCCGCTATCCCATTTTTTAATTTACATCATTATAAAAAAAAAAAAAAAAGATTTACACAACTTACATGATTCAATTAAATCTGCTACTTACATTATACAATTTGGAACTTATGAGTTTAAATTTAGAACATATGTATAAAAATTTAGAACATATGTACAAAAATTTAGAACATATGGGTAAAAAATTTAGACATATATAAAGTTGTAGCAAAAATTAACAATTGAACTAGAATGTATATATACTGCATACTCAACAAAATTCTAGTAGAAAACATAAAATGTGAGTAAAATAAGAATTAAAATTAAAATTGAATTAAATTTTAAACATACAAGTAAAGTTTTAGAACATATGAGTAAAATTTAATCTCAAAAAAAAAAAAAAAAAAAAACATATGAGTAAAATTTTAGAACACATCTAACATTTATAAAAAATTGAACAATATCCATGGATGATAACCAACCTTTGAATTTGATCATTGTTTATAGCTTCTAGTAAAGATGACTCCACAATTGGACTTCTAGACCACTGATCATCAATTTTTACAGCTTCATCATCACCATCACTTTTTTTCTTTTTGACAAGTGCTTCATCACCATCTCTATTTGAAAAAAAAAAAAAAGTATGTTAGAAGCTTAAAACAGAGATTAAAAACAAGGTTACACTTGCTAATCTAAGCTAAGATAGTCAAAACAACAATATTGATTTACATAATCATACACGCAACATGCAGTTAAATTTCAGCTTGACATTTTATCGAATAGGTTATGAGCATCTAAAAGTGATTTCTAAATTTGCAAAAAATCAAACATCAAGAATACTATTGCAGATTATAAACAATGATGATAATGAAGAAGAGAGAGAAATACATCATAATCATATTATTGATCCATTAAATCCAATAAGTAAACATCCCAAAATAAACAATCAATTTCCTATAAACTAACAGATTCAAGAGCATAGCTTTAGAGCACCAATATTATTATCCTTCAATTTAAATTGATACTACCAAAATTCACATAAAAACAAAGTAAAATGCCCAAAATCAATAAATTGATACTTACATCCTTCGTTCATAAGTAGTAATAGCTTAGATTGAATCCATTTGATGAAGAATTTGCGATTTCTAGGGTTTCAACAAAATCACAAAAACCTTATTCGATACAAAAATTTGAACATTGAAGCCAAATATCAAAGGAAAAATAGTTAAAACAGCAAATACCTAACAATATTTGTAGATTCAAGTCGAAATTCAAAGATATCTTAGCATTAAGATCGATCAAACCAGTGTTCGTTCAGAAATTTTTGGGGAAAGAAGAGAGAGAAAGGGAAGAGCTGGTTCAATTTCTTGAGAGAGAAAAAGCTGGACAATTTTTTTTAATTTTTCTTGTATACAATCTAAAATTTACAATATTGCCATTATTTTGACCAGGGTAGATGTGGAACGTTGGATCTTGTTTGATCCAATGGTAATAAATTATTCTCACATATAAAGTGTTCTCATATAAGAGAGGTATATATATATATATATATATATATATATATATATATATATATATATATATATATATATATATATATATATTATTCTCACATATAAAATGTTCTCATATAAGAGAGGTGTTCTCACATGAGCCTATATATATATATATATATATATATATATATATATATATATATATATATATATAAGGATGAATTTTTTCCATATATAATTTATGTTTTTTTGAAAGACATATAAATAATAATAAAAAAAAGCTATTAAAGATCATTGATTAGTAAAACTACAGTATTTAAAAATAAAAAATAAAATAAGTAAGTAACAATAAATAAAAGCGTGAATGATGTTTATATAAAAAAAAAAAAACGTGAATGATTGAGTTAAAGAAGATAAAATAGAATCTTTTGATAGCCATTTATATTATCATTGCCTAATTAAACTGTTATAGCTCTATATATATAAAATAAAAAAATAAAAAAAATCTAAAGCATCATACTTATCTAGTTATCTTGATAAGATAAGATTTTGATTTAGCGTAGTTTTTTTTTTTTTTTTTTTTTTTTTTTTTTTTTTTTTTTTTTTTTGAAATAAACTACTTACTTGTATAGTTGTATTTGATTATTGCTATATGTAATTATTTTTAAGGGATGAAAATTGTTTAATCAATACGGTATTTTTATGCAAACGGGGAGCTAGGCCCCATATTTTTTTAATTATACGCACGAGTATAATTTATAATAACTAATAAAATTAATTTTAAAAATCTACAAAAAAAAATTAAATTATTACCGACTGAGTCACCCCTAAGGTGAAAATGCATTAACCGACCGAATAACCCCAGAATAAGTAACTCTTGACCGACTGATCTGAGTAACCGTTAAATTAGTAACCCCTGAATAAATAGTCCCGACCGCACGGTGTGGCCAGCCACAAGCACTAAAATTTAATTTAGGCATGCATGTTGAATAATAATATATAAAAATAAGTAAAAGTGTTATGTCAAATGATTATTTACATATTTTTTTTCTTCGTTTAGAAATACACAACAATTAGTTGGAATAATTAATCTATTTATGTGCATCTATTTCTTTTTAGATCATCATAACTCAAAGTGTTGAAACGTGATTTTTTTTTTTAAAAAAAAAATCTTGTTTATTGGGCTGTCCTATATCATAGGTGGGTATCCCCACCTTGTTAGGGTATGATGAAATTAATAGGGGTTTGATATTAAATTGTATTTTGGGAAATTCTCAATGGTACTCATGTACTTCTTTTTTTTCCCAATGGTAAACACTAACTTTTCTAATTATCTATGGTAATCAATAATTAACTAATCTAATTCAATGGTAACTTTTTGACATTAATCCTTTAATATTAGCCTAACTATAGTTAACTTAAGTCAAAAAGTCTAATTTACCTTTAGAAATCAGTTTTCCCACCAAATCAGATTGCCCTTTTCCCTCCTAATCTAAAATCCCCAATTTTTTTAGCTTTATGAACCCTAGAAACGAAAATCCCCAATTCATATTTCCCCTGTATTTCAATTATTTGCAATTAAGCTAAATTTCTCAATGAAATTGTCTCGTTCTTCTTCTGTTAGGGGTATCACAATTGACGAGAAGCTTGATTGGGTGAAGCATGTCCATTGCTACTGCAAACCACCCCAGGCTGCTGCTGTCATGGTTTCGAAAACGGCAAAAAACCCACGAAGCTAAAGTGCAGGTCTTGCGATTTTTTTGCGTGGCTGAAGGATGAATTAGAGGTTAAACAGAGTCCCATTGTTGCTTTGATGAAAAGGTGGATGGATTGGTGAAGTATATTAAGGGAATTGTTAAAATTGGTCGATTATGTACTTTATTATGCTAGTTATTGTTGCAAATCGAAATTTAGATGATGTAATTAGGGAGAATTGTGGTAGCCTTAGTTTCAGTTAAGTAGGTGTTTATGTATTCCCTAATTATGTACTACTTTCTAATTGAATAAAAGTAGATGAATTTCCCTTATTTTGCATTCTATTTGTTCTGTATCAACAACATTGAAATTACAGATATTGCATGCATATAACACATGCATATAACATATAACACATTGAAATTACACATTCAAAGTGACAGAGATAAACCAAAATCATCATATTAACTAATGTTATCCAAAAACATCAACTGTCATAAAGCAATTGCATCATTAACTAATATTGTCCAAAAAACTAGTCAGCATACATAAGCTGATATCAGTAACTAAATGTTTCCAAAACAAATACATCAACTAAAATGGGTGTGCATGCTTAAACTAAGGAACATGCTGTGATGCAAACAGACCAGTCATAGCCTTCTTTGCTCTTGGGGATCTTCTTACTAGTTGAGAAGAAGATGCAGGGGCTGGATCTGGTTGGCTGAGAGAAACACCTTGAGTCTTTCCTCTAGGAGATTTCCTTAATGGTTGAGAAGAGGTTGCTGGAGCTTTCTTTTTCTTTGATTCTGCAGCTCTTGCTTGCAAACCAGCCTTCTCTTTTCCTGTCATTCCACCTTGACAGGTCTGTGCATTGTGGCCAAAGGTTTGGCATTTGCTGCACCTGACTGTTTTAGATCTTTTGCCCTTGGCTTGCTCACCCTCTTCCCTCCTTCTGTTTCTTGCAGGTCTGCCTATCCCTCTCTTCATCTGGGGTGGGGCTATCTCAGGGTACTGACTTTGTGGCCACTTCTCCACATCAGGGATTGCCTTAATGGTGTTGCCATAAGTCAGTTTGTACTTGGTGATTGAGTACCAGTCACTGACATACTTATGAGGGTCATCATGTGAGTGTAAGATGGCCCTCATGGCATGCTTACATGGCAAGCCAGTCAATTGCCATGCATTACAAGCACAAGTACCTGCCCTCAGATTTACAGGTAAGACTGATCTCCCATCCAACACTTCATATTCACCTTCTCCACTCACCAAGCACTTGCATGATCTTGATTCTTGGCTAATGACTTGGAGTCTTCTAACTATGTTTGGACAGATATCACCTCTCCATGTTTCACATGCCTCCCTTCTAGTAGCCATCCTGACCATGGTAAGCCTCCTCACACCTGTTATATTCAAGTAAGGTTAGGGTCAAAATGTCACTGAAATACAAGTAAGGACACAACAACCTAGGCAAGTGACTAATATTACCTTCTAGCAATGTCATAACAGGTCGACACCTATCAAGGCCTAATGTGGAGTTGAAACTTTCCACAAAATTTGATTTGTTGACATCTGACTTTATAGCTGGATTAAATGCATGCTTAGACCACACTGATTGTGGTCCAAGCTTAGAAAACCACACTACAGCCAATGGATTAGCCTTTTGCAAACGTTCCATAGCCTTTCTAAAAGTAAAGGGATTAAATGCTCCACAAGCCAACCAAAATAATGCGAACATTAACAAACCAGGGAACTGTGGTTTGAAATTCTTCAGTAAATGTTTGCAGCAGTATCTCCTTCCCACTTTAGGCCATAACTCCAGAATTGCAGCCTCAATACCCTACCAAAAACATACAGAAGTGTTAACTTAGTGTCAGGTAGTATATATTACATAAATGCAAAAATTGACCATTAAAGATAGAATCATTACCTTCTGCCTGTCAGAGATAATACACCATTCATCCCCTCTTCCACTATCTTTTAAAGCATTCTTCAAATGCCATATAAAGAACTTCCATGTTTCAGCATCCTCTCCTCCCACAATTGCCCAAGCAATTGGAAAGATCTCATTATTACCATCCAAGGCTACTGCTGACAAAAGCACTCCACCAAAATGACCTTTGAGATGAGCTCCATCCACCCCTATGAGACTTCTGCAGCCAGATTTGAGACCATCCAATGAAGCTTTGAAAGCAATGAAAATACTGCTAAATGCCAGAGGTCTTTCAGGGTGGTTTGCATCTTTCCATGCACAGTGAGCCAAACTCCCTGGGTTTAACTCTTTGATGACATCACAATACATTGGCAGATGTTTGTATGACACATCATGCCTGCCATGGATCTCCTCTAAGGCTTGAGTTCTGACTCTGTACAAAGTAGACTGAGCCATATTGACCCCATATCTCTAGAACAATAGGTCATTCAATGACTTTGCAGGGATGTCATTGTTTGCTCTAATGTCATATAAAAGTACTCTCTTTGCCCATTTGCAATTCACCATAGAATTTCTGAGCTCAACCCCTTGGCAAGTATGTTCTGAATTCTCAATGGACTTAATAGCCCATGTTGTGCCATCTGGAAGGAGAGAGGCATGTAATCTCCAATTGCAGCTCATATCTGAGCATGAAACTGAGTACCTGAAGTTGCTTGCATAGTCAACAATGATGGCAAATCCACATTGTATGCATTAGTCCCTTACACCATCTCTCAAATGTTGCTTATCTGTGAATAACTGCCATGGCTTCAACACAATTTTACCAAAACCCTCATCCTTGTATACCTCACCATTGTTGTACAACTTTGCAAAATAATTGTCCAGCTCATTTTCACACTCAAAAAAGGCTCCTCAAATGGATTAAAGCCATCCTCAATCAAAGGACCATATTCATCTTCCTATATATCATCTTCTGTATCTACACTCTCATCAGTGTCTTCATTGTCATGCTCAGTTGGATTGTACCCTTCATCTTCTGCATCATCTTCTTCCAGACTCAGTATTTGGTCATTATCATCCCTAAGGCTAATGCTCAAACTCCTTATAGTACTACCTACACCAGAAGCTGCATTTTGCTCACTACCACTTGCACTGCTGCTACTCACAACTCCATGTCTCTTAGCAGTAGTCCTTAGAACTCTCCTCTTATAGAAGACATATGCTCTAGAAGACTCAGCAGACCCTCTTTCATTTGAGTTTTTACTACACCTAGCAAACTCTCCTATGTTTTCAATAGGCTGTAACAGTGATTGGGTTGATGGGTGAGGGGGTTGTGTTTGTTGTGTAAATAACTCTGATGGTATTTGAGTGTCATGGTCTTCAGTAGGGTGATCAATAGGCTGGTTTGGATCCCATGGAGTAGGAGATATGTTAAACCAATAGTCCACTGTATCCCCCCTCCCTCCACCTCTCCCTCTCCCTCTACCTCTCCCATTCCCTTTACCTGTCTCATTAATAGCCCCTCTGCCTCTACCTCTACCTCTACCATTGCCCCTGCCTCTCCCTTTTCCTCTCCCTGTACCAGTTCCCCTACCCCTCTCTTTTCCTCTTACAGTTGCAGTCACTGTTGGAGCATCAGGTACCCTATCACACCCAGTCTCTCTATTAGGTGAATCAATAATGTCAGTCCATTTATCATCTATGCATTGATTAATAGCATGGTCAGTCTGATCCAAATCATATTCATTAATTGCAATCATATGCCTCTCAAAGTCTTCTTTACTAACAACCTCAGCTTCAACTAACTCAGGCTCACCAGTCTTTCTTTTCCTAGGTGTCATTTTAGATTTCATGTCAATCACTTTAGGTTGACTCACAACATACTTGTCCATACTAATGGGTTCAGTTGGCATCTTCCCTGACATCAGTGACCTAGCAGCTTGGACCACCTTACTATCCTTACCTACTGTTCCTACCCATATGTATATCTCCTTCTTCTCAGGCAAATTACTAAACATTTTCATTAAGTCAGCATCACTTAAAGGACTAACATGCTTCATTTTAAACACATAGTTAAATGTAGGGTGTTCCGGAGTTTCTATATTGTCCCTAGCTGCTTTCTCCCAGTACTCTATAACTAGGTCAATCAAATTGGCCTTATCAATGTCCTCAACAACAACAGTCACATCTTTACCAAGGTATTGAAATTGTAACTTTATATTATCACCCATTCTGCAGCAAATATAAGTAACATGTATAAGAATATAACCTACAACATCAAGTTCAATATTCAACTAATTCTAACAATAAAACCCCAATAATTAACTCCATACACAACATAACATTAATTTTGCCAAAATAAACAACAATAAACCAACAGCAGTAGTAGTAATACACTAAAACCCTACACAATTACAAAAACAGAGCATGCACCAAATTATAGCGAAAAAAATACATACCTGACTTAAGATCGCACCTCAAATGGTATAATTCGAACAAAGATCGAACCTTTCTGACAATCGCAACCTTTTTGCTACAAATTCGCCTCCAAATTAAATGCACCCAAATTATGCGTCAGTCGCACAACCCAGATACCCCTCAACAATTCACAAACCTTCCGAAAAACCCTAATTTAATTGCTACTAAATTATCCTAGACAATAAACTAGATTTTATGAGAGTTTTGGAGCAAGAATTTTTAGTCAGATTCGATTTTCAGAGGCAACAATCAAGAACTCGAATGAAGATGATGAAGTTTAAAAGTTTTAATCAGACCCTTTGACAAGACACAGTTGGTTGGCTAAAATAAATGGGGGTATTTTAGTCAATTCATCTTTTCCCTCCCATTTAAGCATAAACCATGGTTAATTATACTTAAAATTCTTAACTCAAGTCACCATTGAATTAGAATAGTTAATTATTGATTACCATATATAATTAGAAAAGTTAGTGTTTACCATTGGGAAAAAAAAGAAGTACATGAGTACCATTGAGAATTTCCCTTGTATTTTTGTCGTTTTCCAACAATATGACACCCAACCCACGCCCAACCTTGTTAAGGTGATCGTTGATTGGATTTGCGATGTAACTAGTTCTAAGGTGATTTGTAATTGTGTTGGTATTTTAGATTTTCTAGGAATTGTTTATAAGTGTCGTACGACTATGTTAAATTAAATTCATTGTTAAATGCAATGGTGGTAATTTAATGATTTATTGTTCAAATGTTCTTATCAGTTTATTACCAATAATGTTCTTCGCCAAAACATGTGTACACATATTATACAACCAAAAAAAAGTTAATTAAATCATCCCAAACTCCTAAACAATTATAGGTAGTCCATAAATAATAATAATAACAACAACAACAACAACAACAACAACAACAACAACAACAACAACAACAACAACAACAACAACAACAACAACAATAATAATAATAATAATAAAACTCTTAATCAAAACAATTCGGAGAATAACCATTGAAAAAGGACTACCATATTTGATTGTAATAACCTTTGAATATTCTTGATAGGGATTTACACAATATATACTCCCTCCGTTCTTATTGGTCATCTTCTTATATTTTGTTTTGCTATGTTCATTTTTTTTTTTATCTTCCCACATACCATTTATTCCTTTTATGGTTTTTTTTTTTAAAAAAAAAAAATCACTTTTAACACTTCTTACGTCACCACATAGCCTAAACAAAACCCATGTATAAAGGAATGGAGGAAGTACTTACATGGATCGGAACTGCCTAATTTGATTGTAATAACTTTAAAATATTCTTTATTGGGACTCTACAATGATTAGTTGGGTCTGCCTAATTTGATGGTAATAATCTTCAACTACATACTTAATTATTGGACTCTATAATACGGAGTACTTAATTATTGAGATTGCCTATTTTTTATTGTACGCTATATAATACTTAATTTTTGGGACCGCCTAATTTGATTTTAATAATTTTTAAATATTCTGTATTAGGACTCTATAATACTTAGTTGGAACTGTCTAATCTGATTATGATGATAATCTTTAACTATTTTTTTGTTGGACTCCATAATACTTAATTAGGATTGCCTAATTTGATTATAATAACCTTTCTATTTTTTATTGGGACTCTATAATGCTTCATTGGGACTACCTAATTGATTAAAATAACCTTCTATTGTTTTTTATTAGGACTACATAATGCTTGATTGGGACTACCTTATTTGATTGTAATAACATTCAAATATTCTTAATTGAGATTACATATCATTCCCTCCATTCCTTTTTTATCTTCTTATATTCATATATTCCGTTTATCTATGTTCATGTTTATATGCCTTACTAGGAGTACCTAAAACAAACATGTCTTGTTTTTTCAAATATATATATTACTAAGGTGATTTTAATTAATCACTATCCCTGTCAATTAAAAAAAAAAAAAAAAATCACTATCAATTTTAATGTGAATTGAAGTCTAGTAAACATAATTGAATACTTAGACAAAACAAGTGAGTATTACTTAACAAACATATAATTAAGTATCCCAAATTCATTATTAGGTAGTCCCAAAATATAAAAACTAAGATTAATTTGACTTTAAACATTACAATTTGGAGGATAATCTTTGGACATAAATTTCTGTTAATCTATTTATAGTAATACATTCATGTTGGATATTCTTAGATCCGTCTCAATGTGTTATTTTTACACGCATGAAAAAGAAGATATTTAAATTTAAAAACGCTTCTTAGAACCTGTTCACATTTACAGAATTGAGCTGAACTGAATTGGACTGTACTGAATAGAGTTGAAATGAATATTTTATGAGAAAAGAAAATTAGGAGCTGAACTGAACTGAAATTAAGCTAAGTGAACAGTCCCTTAGAGACGTGTTCAGTCTAAAGCTAAGGTGAACTAGCTATATATATGCATGCAAACTGAACTGATTGGAGCTCAACTTTAACTTAACTGCACTGAAATTAAACTGTAGTGAATGTACAGGCCCTTAGATTATTTTTTAGGTACCTTCAAATTTTATTTAGGAATACCCAAACACAAGTTATATATATATATAATGCTCATTATCAGATAATTATTCTTTGGCCAAAACATATACATTGTATGTAGCAAAAAAAATATAATTAGCCAGTCTTAAACAATTAAAAAGACAAAAATACTTGCGTGGACCTGGTCCACAATAATATTATTGTGGACCCGACGTTTATACACGCGCAACTGACTTTATATTAAACATAGTGACCCTTATTTTTAACATAGTAACCTTTATTAAAAGTTGTATAACGTTTAATACGGTTGTGAACTTGAAATATGATGTTATGACCCTAATTTTAACATAGTGACCTTTATTATTTATATTGACCTTATAAAATATTTCATTGAAAAAATTAACCTCTTATAGCCTATATATTACCAAAATGACTTTTCTTTTCAATATAGTGACCTTCATTTTATTATAGTGACTTTTTTTATTTATTAATAAAACGACTATAGTTTCTCTAACGTTAGTGGTCCACAATAAATTAGTGTGAACCAGGTCCGATCCATTTAAGAATTTAAATAATTTATTTGCCTTATAACGGCACAAATCAGAGGATGAAACTCATTTACGTAACCTAATTATTGACTTTACTATTTGACAAATAAATGTTATGCATCTCTTATGTACATAACTCGCATTGCATAAATTATATCCTTATTTATATATCCCTTATTTTAGGAATACCTAGAATGAACATGTCTTTTTTTTTTTTCCTAAAAAAATTTATATATTTTACTAAGATTATTTCAATTAATCACTATGGATTTTAATGTAGAAAACTCCAACTCTAGTACACATAATTGAATGCTTAGACAAAATATGTGTGTATTACATAACACAATCAATTTAAGCGACCTCAAATCATTACTAGGTAGTCCCAAAATAATATACTAAAATTAATGTGACTTAATCAACACAATTTGGAAGATTATTTCAATCACGGAGCTAAAATATTTATGGCACTCTTGACGTTTAACAAAAAAAAAAAATCCCTGCGTAGAACTCATCTTGCAATCAATATCTCTTACGTACGTGTAAAACTCAACTCATAGGGTAATTAGATTCTTATATAATTTAGGTATTCCTAATCTTAATTTCAGAATGATATGCCTAAAATAAACAGAAATAGAGAAATTAAAGTGTATATTTTTTTTTTTTGTACGAGAATACATATGAATTTTTCAAATACGTGTATGGTGTCCTTCAAAAATAAAAGGTTAAATAGTTGGTTTAGTTTATTACAATTAAAATGGTACACATACACTATTTTGTACTGTAACCCATTTGTAAGAAATTGCAACCAAATCATTAATGAAAAGATAAGGTTAAATTTGCCTAAATGAAAAAAAAAAATAAGGTTATCATTCACAAATTCACGTTAACTTCTTATTTATTTATTGGTTTTTTTTTTTTTATTTTTTATTTTTTATTTTATTTTTTATTTTTATTTTATGGAAACTTAATCTTATTATTAGTTAACCAATGGTGTTTTGTTTTCAAAATAATATTGGAAAAGGTTAAAACAAAGTAATTAAAGCTAAAAGGTAGGAACATTATCCCATGATCATAAGCTATACTACCAAAACTTAGACCCATTACTCTTAATACTCCACTAAAACAAACTAATCATAAATTAAACTCTTACTAACTAGTAAATTAAAATAATCCTTTACATTATTAAGTGGCCTAACGACTAACAATCTGAAGCAAATATTCCAACACTCTAAATTATTCTTAATTCCCATACGTAATTTGAGTTATAAAGAGTCATCATCATTTATAAAATTCTATGACCGACTAGGCAATCAAGTCTAATGCCTGCAAAACCAGCTGCTTTAGCCAAGGCCAAAAACTCATTGTGTGTCTTTTCCCTACCTCCTGGATTCTTGGTCATCATAGACATCCATTTGGCTTATTGCCTTTGCTACCACCGTAGTTTCAGCCTCTTCTTCGACAATTGATTCCACGATTATGAGCTTCCCTGTTGTCTGGTATCGCTTTGTAGCAATTCTTCAACAGTTTTAAGCATTGTTCATTGCTCCAAACTTGAAGAACCCACTGTCGTCGTATATGTAATGGTATGTATAACATGAGTTGATAGTACGCGAAATTGTTGGAAAAATAACTGTTGAAATCAATAACAAACAATAAAAGATTAGAACTTTCCTGGATTGAAGATCCCAAACACACAGTCGCGCCGTGGAACGAAATCCACTGCCTTAGAAGCGAAATACGCCACCACCGGTACAAGTTTCCTAGTGACGCACGCCCCCCAAGTTTAACGCAACTCTCTCCGTAATCCGTGCACCCGAACTCGAAGAGTGGAATTGCTCAAGAACTGTTCAGATCTCAAAAGGTAGGTTTGTGTTTTCGGCTAAAAGGTGAATGAATGTCATGAAAAAGTAAGACTCGTATTTATATGAGTCCTGGAAAAGAGAAACACGTAAGCAAACCGACCTAGGAAAAAGGCGGGCCCGATCGGGCGAGCTGCCGCCCGATCGAGCGCGAGAATAAGTTTTCCAGACGCAGTGTCGCGCCTGGTCGAGCGGACACCGCCCGGTCGGGCGATCTGAAATCCCCATTCCGGGCGAGCCATCGGGCGAAGCCGCCCGATCGGGCTCGTCAAAAACTTGAGTCCGCCGCCCGGTCGGGCGCGAGAGTTCCCGATTTTTCCTTGACCACCTTTGCCCGATCGGGCGAGAGCCGCCTGATCGGGCGCGAGTCATCCGTTTGCATTACTATTTCCAACAATCCCCCACTAATGCGAGCGGATCTTCGACATGAAATCTGAACAGTAAATGAAAGTCTTAGTACTTAAATGCTAGTATCCAAAGGTTTGAACTAACACATTAGTGCACAAGGTTTTCAACACTTCCCTAGTGAGTATCCTAAGATTTGAACTCCTAGGAGCGAGGAAGGGACCTTGAACGCACATACCTTGACTTTAGAGCTTAAGCAACTCCGCCAATCTCGGCCAACACTTGGGCTCTCATGAGTACTTTAGGAAAACAATGCTTCAGTCTTCCCTTGAGAGAGGCCACCTCTCGTAATCACGTAGGTGTTCATCCTATGTGTTACTCACACACGTTCCCAGCAAATTCAAAGGTCTCTCCCTGCAGGCTTAAACATGTTTAAGCACCTTGCAAACCAAAGAATTCCATGCAGTGGAACTAGAACATTAAGAACATAAGTTCAACCCTTCAACTTTCGGTGTCATTATCTATCCTGTTTTAAGAGCTACTGGGACAAAGGTCTTAACTCTATTAAGAACCTCCATCTATCCCTGCTCAGAAAACAACTGGACTAATGACATTAAGAGATAAACTCATCCTAGCAGAATCTAACTGGTAAAACTTACCACTCTTGTAGAGTAATAGATTCAAACACATGATACATATATAACAAATCCACATGATTCATTCCATTAAAACAAAATAACCAAAACAGGTTCTTGATTTATTATAATCAATGTATCATGTCACATAGCAATAATAGCTACCATTTCAAGTCATTACAACAAAGGTCCTAAAACCATACCAGTTGATGACTCCACCACTAGTCTACAACTCAAACCCTTAGTAAAAGGGTCTGCCAGGTTTTTCTCTGTTCGAACATAGTCCAACGAAATAACCCCATTCACAATAAGCTGCCTTACAGACTCGTGTCTGATTCTTATGTGCCTTTTCTTACCGTTGTAAACACTATTTTTAGCAACACATATAGCGGCTTGTGAATTACAATGCATAGAAACAGGTGGTGACGGCTTCCCCCACAAAGGAATATCAATAAGCAAATTTCTCAACCAATCTGCCTCTTGTGTAGCAAGATCCAATGCGATGAACTCAGCTTCCATAGTTGATCTAGCTATACACGTCTGCTTACCAGACTTCCATGAAACTGCACCCCCACTAAGGGTAAACACATAGCCACTTGTAGAGCTTGTTTCATCACTATCCGTTACCCAATTTGCATCACAATACCCTTCAAGAACCAAAGGATGACCAACAAAATTCAATCCCCAAGTCATGGTTCCACATAGATATCTGAGCACGCGCCTCAAAGCAACCCAATGTTGCTCACTAGGACAATGAGTATAGCGGCTAAGTCTACTAACAGCAAAAGCAATATCAGGGCGAGTGCAATTCATAAAAAACATCAGACTACCAAGCACCTCAGCATATTCAGTTTGAGACACACCGTCCCCCACATTTTTCACCAAAGTTCCAGAAGGATCAAAAGGAGTTCTCAATGGAGGCAAATCAAAACAATTAAAGTTCTTCAAAATTTTCTCCACATAATGAGACTGAGACAGAAAATACCCTTTCTTGGTTTTAGTAACTTTAACACCAAGGATCACATCTACCTCTCCCAAATCCTTCATCTCGAACTTTGAATTTAAATATTTCTTAGTTTCATTTATGACACACATGTTTGTGCCAAACAGGAGCATGTCGTCAACATACAGACATAATATCACACATTGCGCACCAAACATCTTAGAGTACACACATGCATCACTACCATTGACAACAAAACCAAAATTAAGAATAGTTTTATGAAATTTTTCATACCATTGCTTCGGAGCTTGTTTCAAACCATATAAGGGTTTCTTTAGTCTGCACACCTTATTCTCCATCCCAGGAACTACAAAACCCGGAGGTTGCTCCATGTAGATCTCCTCCTCCAAATCGCCATTCAGAAAAGCTGTCTTAACATCCATCTGATGCACAATCAAGCTGTAAGATGAAGCTAAAGCAAACAAAACACGAATAGTGGCAATTTTAGTCACCGGAGAATAAGTATAAAAATAATCAAGGCCAAATTTTTGAGTGAATCCTCTTATCACCAATCTAGCTTTGAACCTTTCCACGGTGCCGTCGGTTCTCATCTTTCTCTTGAAAATCCACTTGCACCCAATAGCTCTACTCCCTTTTGGCAGGTCCACAAGCTCCCAGGTACCATTTGACATGATTGAGTCAAGCTCACTGTTTACAGCTTCCTTCCAGAAGGTTGCATGTACTGAACTCATAGCTTCTTCAAACGATTTTGGATCTTCATCCACAACTTGAAGACACAACATGATCTCATCTAGATCATCTTCGAACTCACCTAGATTTCCGCACTCTGCTATAAAGGCTGTTAGGAAATCAAGTCCAAAGCTTGTCTCCACTCTTTGCCTTTTACTTCTCCTAGGTTGAATCTCACTTTCAATCCTAGGGGCAGCAACTTCTGGCTCTGCAGATGAAGGAACTGAAGAAACATCGTTAGTAACTAAATTTTTCTTCAAAGGAAATACCTGTTCAAAGAACTCTGCATCACGAGATTCAGATATAGAGCGATCTTCCAGACTCATAAACCTGTATGCGACACTATTCTCAGCGTAGCCAATGAATACCGTATCATAGGTCCTAGAACCTATAGTTGAGCGCTTGAACGATGGATAGCCCACCTTAGCTAGACACCCCCACACTTTCATGTGATACAAGTTTGGAGCATAACCCTTCCATATTTCATATGGAGTCTTGTCTAACTTCTTGTGAGTTACTCTGTTCTGTACATAATTAGCTGATAGAACCGCTTCACCCCACAAATTGTCTGGCAACCCGGAACTTAGGAGCATTGCATTCATCATTTCCTTTAAGGTCCTATTTTTCCTCTCTGCCACACCATTTTGCTGCGGAGTATATGGGGCCGAAACTTCGTGAATGATTCCCTCACTTTCACACAAGTCCTTGAGAAAATCGGAGCCATACTCTCCACCCCTATATGAGCGAACTCTCTTTATTTTTCGCTCCAACTGATTTTCTACCTCTGCCTTATACACAAGAAACTTGGACTCAGCTTCATCCTTTGTCCTCAAAAGATACACCTTGCTATATCTAGAACAATCATCAACAAAGGTGATTTAGTAGCGTTTCCCGCCTCTACTTTCCAAGTTCTTAAAGTCTGCTAAATCTGAATGAATTAGCTCAAGTGGTGTGGTCTCTCTCTTTGTGACAGATTTATAGGGTTTCTTCACGAATTTAGACTCCGCACACACTTCACATTTTTCAAATCCATATAATGACATATTAGGGAGCAAATTTAAACTTTTCATTTGTTTCAATTTTGTTGCACCAACATGACCCAATCTACTATGCCATAATTCAAAGGACTCAACAATATAAGCAGAAGTAGAAATCTTATTCATTGAAGGAACAGTTACAATCTCAAGAACAAATAGGCCCCCACTAAGGTAACCCTTTCCAACATACTCCCCATTACAGGTTAACACAAGTTTATTAGCATCAAAAACTAACTTAACTCCTACTTTGTTCAACAAAGCACCAGAAATTAAATTTCTACGAAGAGAAGGAACATACAGCACATTGTGAAGAGCCAAGGTCTTCCCTGAAGTCAGCTTCAGAATCACTTTTCCCTTTCCAAGTACCTTAGAGCTGCTTGAATTTCCCATGTAGACTTGTTCACCTTCCTTTGCATCTTCCATACTGACAAACAGGTCCTTGTTAGCACAGAAGTGTTTAGAAGCACCAGTGTCCACGATCCATTCACTGTTGTTCTCAACCAGGTTGACTTCAGAAACAACTGCAGCAATTACATCTTCATCCTCATTCTCAACCAGATGAGCATGACCCGTGGTTCCTCCACTCGTTTTCAGATTTTTCTTCTTCTTGTTTTTGCATTGTGAAGCAAAGTGCCCCACTTCACCGCATGACCAACACTTGCCAGTGACTTTCTTCCTAATCTTGCCCTTAGCTTGGAGATTTCCTTTCTTCTCAGAGCTCCCCTTCTTGGCACGATTATCACTTGTTTTCTTGTCAGAGTCAGCACCAGATTCAACAAGGTTAGCCTTGATTGCTAACACATTCTTAGGCTTAGAGGAAACATCCTTAAGCCTATTGGCTTCCTCAATCTTCATGTGGCTCACAAGTTCTTCTAGGGTTAGATCCCTCTTTTTATGCTTGAGGTGATTTCTATAATCAGACCAGGAATCAGACAATTTTTCAATCAAGACATTAGCCTGAAGGATTTCACACATCTTCATACCTTGAGCAAGAATTTCAGCAACATAATTTTCATACACATGGACTTGGTCCATAATAGGCTTTGTATCCACCAATTTGAAATTCAACCAATTTCCAGTCACATACTTCTTTTTCCCAGCATCACCAGCACCATATTTCTTCTCTAAAGACTCCCACATCTCCTTAGCAGATTTTATATTGACATACAAATCAAATATGTTGTTTTTCATGCTGTTCAAAAGATGACCTCTAACGAATTTATTATCACGATCAAATTTCTTGATTTCAGATTCATTAGCAATAACAGTAGTGATCCTTTGACTAGAACTAGATTCTGTATTCCCAGGAGCAGGAGTGCTAGGAAATTCAATGATGGTATTGGTTTGCTCAATGGGTTTTGGAGCATCCCTAAACAAGACATAATCAATCTCTACTTGTTCAAAAGCAATCAACATCCTTTGTGACCATCTCTTATAATTAATTCCATCAAGAGACTCAACCTTAGACAGATCTAGGTACAGACTAGTTTGAGAATTGCTAGTCATGATATCAACAGAATAAATCAAAATATTTCGCTTCTAAATTGTTGGAAAAATAACTGTTGAAATCAATAACAAACAATAAAAGATTAGAACGTTCCTGGATTGAAGATCCCAAACACACAGTCGCGTCGTGGAACGAAATCCACTGCCTTAGAAGCGAAATACGCCACCATCGGTACAAGTTTCCTAGTGACGCACGCCCCCCAAGTTTAACGCAACTCTCTCCGTAATCCGTGCACCCGAACTTGAAGAGTGGAATTGCTCAAGAACTGTTCAGATCTCAAAAGGTAGGTTTGTGTTTTCGGCTAAAAGGTGAATGAATGTCATGAAAAAGTAAGACTCGTATTTATATGAGTCCTGGAAAAGAGAAACACGTAAGCAAACCGACCTAGGAAAAAGGCCGGCCCGATCGGGCGCGAGAACAAGTTTTCCAGACGCAGTGTCGCGCCCGCTCGGGCGTACACCACCCGGTCGGGCGATCTGAAATCCCCATTCCGGGTGAGCCATCGGGCGAAGCCGCCCGATCGGGCTCGTCAAAAACTTGAGTCCGCCGCCCGGTCGGGAGAAGCCCGCCCGATCTGGCGCGAGAGTTCCCGATTTTTCCTTGACCACCTTCGCCCGATCGGGCGCGAGTCATCCGTTTGCATTACTATTTCCAACAGAAATGATGTAGCATTTTTAGTAGAGTTTCTTTGATTGAATTGGAACGAAGATTACTTTGCATTCATTAGAGTATTAGACCACATTAACAAAAAGAAAAAAAGGAAATTAAATGCGTAATTTACCTTTATAAAAACGGCATCTCCTTTAGGAACACTTTCAAACATGTCTTTACTAACATGCTCCACACCTTCAATAAAATCATTATTACTTGGACTCTTCTTCAAGTATCTCACAACTCCCAAGGCAGCATCCCAATGCTCTACCCTCGGACTCTACATAAATTGAGATAAAATATGCACAGAATAGGCCAGGTCCGGCCTAGTGACAACTAAATAAATTAAACGTCCTGTGAGACGTCTATACCTTTCGACATCATGAAAAAAATCTCCTTCCGCCAGAGCTAGCCTGTGGTTTTGCTCCATAGGAAAATATGCTGGTTGTGCATCAAGTAACCCTGTTTCAGTAATAATGTCTAAGGCATACTTCTTCTGACACATGAAAATCCCCTGTTTGTTTCTGGCTATCTCTAGTCCCAAAAAATATTTCAACACACCCAAGTCCTTCATCTTGAAACAATCACCTAGATATGCCTTGAATGACAACAAGGCAGTTTTATCGTTCCCTGCAACAATTAAATCATCGACATAAACTAGCACATTAAGTTGCATTTTCCCTCATGTTAGAGTAAAAAAAGAATAATCATAATATGACTGTTTAAAGCCATAATTCTTCAAATCCGTCGTCAATTTTGCAAACCAACACCGAGGAGCTTGCTTCAAGCCATACAATGACTTGTTCATCCTGCACACTTTCCCTGAATTATTTTTGTTAAGAGGGGGAATTTTCATGTATACCTCTTCCTCTAAGTCGCCATGTAAGAAGGCATTGTAAACGTCCATCTGATGTACCTCCCAATTCTTCATTGCTGCAACCGCAAGAAAAGTACGAATTGTCACCATTTTGGCTACCGGAGCAAATGTCTCATTATAGTCTAGGCCTTCAACCTGATGATTGCTGAATATGACTAGTCTAGCCTTCAATCTTTGAAGATTCCCGTGCTCATCATACTTTACTTTGTAAACCCATTTACTCCCTAGTGCCTTCTTACCACGGGGTAAGTCCACTAGTTCCCACGTGCCTTGATCCTCAAGTGCCTGAATCTCATCAGCCATGGCCTTTCTCCATCCTTCATGTCGCATAGCTTCCTTGAAATTTTTCGGCTCATTACCACCTGTAATTGCTGCAATATAGTGTCTATGTTTTGCAGAAAATCAGTGAGAATCAACAAAATGTGTTATGGGATAAACAGTACCTGAGGGAGGTGACGCGGATGAACGATGATGCGTGGATAGACTTTTATTCCGAATAGTGTGAGTCACATAATCTTGAAGGTTGACCGAATGATATTTTTTTTTCTTTTTCCTTTACCCATATTGTCCCCATTCTCCATATACTCAAGGTATGCCAACTCACGGATTTGCTGCGGAGTAGAGGCCTGCTCTTCACTGTTCGGGGATACAGCAGGCTCACCTTGAGGCTCCCATGCTCGCTGGAATCCAGTGAGACCAAACCAGCGTGCGCTGGTGACCCAGCGAGCTGAGCAGAGATGCTGGCAGTCCTAGCCGCGGGGTGGCCGCGGTCTCCTGTGCTATGCCGCGGGCTTGCCGCGGACCATTATGCCTGGGTGGTTTCGGCAGCATGCTCAAGCACCTCTTCATGCTGCACCGACTCCCCCCCTTCTTCCATACTCCATTCATCATCACTCACACAATCAGCCATATGTTGCACATAAGTAGGCCGTGAAATATCATTGCCAGCAGAAATTTTAAATGGGAATTCATGTTCAACAAATTTAACATCTCGTGATACTGAGGTCTCCTTAGTCTCCAAGTCAAACACCCTCCAACCTTTCTTACCAAATGGATATCCTATAAATACACAACGTCGACTTCTACTAGCAAATTTGTCCCCCTTACTACGTTGATTATGAGCATAACACAAGCATCCAAAAACTTTTATATGTTCATACATAGGAAATTTACCAAACAACACCTCAAACGGAGTCTTAAAATCAAGCAATCTAGAAGGAGTACGGTTTATCAAATGACAAGCCGCTTGCACACATTCCCCCTAAAATTTAAGAGGTAAATTAGCTTGAAATCGCAAAGCCCGGGCCACATTAAGGATGTGTTGATGCTTACGCTCAACATGCCCATTTTGTTAAGGCGTACCCACACACGAAGTCTCAAATATTATCCCATTAGCAAAAAAATATTCTTTCAAGGAATTAAATTCCGTCCCATTATCACTACGAACAATTTTGATCTCATACCCAAATTGACGTTTAATTAAAGCAAAAAAATTGAGAAACATCAATTCAACTTCAGTTTTATTGCGTAATAAATACGTCCGCACACCTCTAGAAAAATCATCTACTATTGTTAAAAAATAATGGGAACCACAAGTTGACGCGGTCTTATAAGGACCCCACAAATCAACATGAATAAGTTCAAACAAACAACTAGCTTTATTTTTGCTTAAGGGAAAAATACTCCTATGTTTTTTTGCCTGAGGGCATACATCACAAGTTTTAGGACTTCTATTAGAACCACTCATAACAGGAAGATGTTGCAAAACCTTTCCGGAAGGATGCCCCATTCGTTGATGCCACAACTCTGCCAATCGATCCCCATCTATCTTCAAAGCTTTCACCTCAGGAACACCACGGAAATAATAAAGTCCATCCACTCGTTCACCCGCTCCAATCACCTTCCTCGTCGTTAGGTCCTGTATAACACAAAGTTTGTTAGTAAATTGCATAGTGCAATTTGATTCATCACATAATTGCGTCGCGGATATTAAATTGCAATTTAATTGAGGTACAAAAAGAACATTATCAATTTTCAAACCCCCTTGCAAAATCACGGAGCCGATTTTAGAAGCATTAGCACCTTTTCCATCCGGTAGTCCTACCGGACAATGTGGCACATTAGAAACAATCATCAAAAGAGACAAATCACAAGTCACGTGGTTGGATGCGCCGGTATCAACGATCCAACCCAATTGATCCTTTCCATGAAGCTTATTTTTCACAGAAGAAAGATGATCAAGAATCTGCTGTATATGTGCCGGTGTCACCCCCGAAAGAGCAGCCCCATCAGAAGTTGTGCTGCTGCTGTTTTGGGTGGTCTGTGACCCACTTTGACCCCCTGTCTTGTGTGCTCGGACCTGAGCAGCAGGCGCACTGCCACGCCCACCTCGGCCCCCGCCTTTGCTGCTTCCAAAATCACCACGGCCCCGTCCTCTACCCCCACGACCACGGTCACCCCACCATGGAGGGTAACCGTTCAATTGAAAACAGTCAGACTCCTCATGTCCAACTTTGTTGCAATGGTTTCAAAATAGCTTCGAAGTATCACCCGAACACGGTGGCTTCGTAGAGGAATCATGCTGAACTTTAAACGCCATAACACTATCACGAGCTGCAGCAGTAGACACGGCTGATTCACTCTCCTTCAAGCGTTCTGCTTGAATAATTTGCTGATATGCTTTATCCACAGTAGGTAAAGGATCTTGTGCTAAAAGCTGACCCTTAATCGAGCTATATGTGTCGTCTAGCCCAATCAAAAAATGGTGAACAAAATCCTCCTGGCGCAATTTCTCAACTTGTGCCACAATATTGCAAGTGCAAGCACCACACTTACAAATAGGTACATCAACGTAGGTGTGCAATTCATCAAAATTTATTGATATTATGCCAAAATAAGCAGCAACCGATGCAGAAGCAGCCTGCTTACATTCACTCAAAGCCGACTTCAATTGACAACTTCGGGTTCCACTCACAACACAAAACCTAATTTTGAGATTAGTCCACAACAATTGAGCATCATCATACTCACCAATGGTAGCCCTCACCGATGAGTCTAAGGTATTAGTTATCCAAGCAACCAACATCGCATGAATAGCCACCCAATCGTCCAATTTATCACTATCAGTTGGTTTTGCGATTTAACCATCAATGAAGCCGTACTTCCGCTTTGCTTTCAACGAAGTCCTAATTGCCCTCCCCCACTCATCATAATTCTCACCCCGAAGTTGAATCGGAGTAATAATATTTCCCGGACCATCACTCGACCCTAAGTGATAAGTCATGTCAACCTTACTTTTCCCTCCATCGCCACCACCGCCGGACCCTAAAGCACCGCCAGTAATCTCTTCACGATTTCAAGGGAAAAAAAAATTATGGATGTGACCGTTCGTTAATTATGTAAATTAATCAAACGGAAAAAAAATCGGATCTCAACTAAGCTCTTGATACCATGATAAATCAGAGGAAAATTAATATGAATATAATTCTCTGTATTCTTCTCATTGATATTCACGGCCAAATACATGTATATATATTACTAGGGTAACAAACCCCAATATTCTACCATATCTTTTCACAAGATATATTTCCTAAAATATAGCACAATAATATCACAATAATATCTCCAATAGAGACTGTGAAGGTCGTCAAAATGTAAATAGATATACCATGGTAAGAAGGGGCATTAAATATGACGTGTGGCAGATCAAAATTGATGCCTCTTATGGAGGGATGTTTGGAAATAATAGCATGAAGAGTGTGTCCAAAGCCACCACCAACGTCGACGAGTAGTTTGACACCTTCAAAACCATTATATTTTTGAAGGATGTTCTTGATAATGATGTTTGGATAGTTGGACAATGCTTTGTTGAAAACTTCGTTAAACCTCGGGTCTAAGCATTGGTATTCAAATGCATGAACTCCATGAACCATATTAAAGGGAATTTTTCCTTCTAAAATTGCGTCTTTCAACTTGGTCCTGTAAAAGTATGGTGATAAGTTAGATTCGAGATTATTTTCCTTCATTTCGTTTTAAGCGCCTAATAATAAATTATATTAGTCAAATAAGTTAATAATATACCATCATCCAGTCATAATAAGTTTTAACTTTCAGTTTTTCACCGATTACGCCCTTGTGTTGGATAAATATAGGGTGATGTAGATCTTTAGATACAGTACTCCATACAACAGTTGTCAATTCGGGTATTCAAGTCGGGTTTGGGTCGGGTTAAATTAGGTCTCGGGTTAAATCAGGATTAGGTTATGTCGGGTCAATCTAGCTTCAGATCAAGTTCAGGTTGGGTCAATTTCAGTTCAAGTTATAAGGGATCGTTCACCTTTTCGGATATATATAGGTCAGGTTCAATTCGAGTTAAAATAAGATCGGGTTCAATTTCAAGTTCGGGTTGTGTTGAGTCGGGTTTAGATGGGTTAACAAGATAGTACATTTGGGTTCGGGTTAGTGTTGAGTCGGGTTCTTGTTCAAGTTCAATTCTAATAAATATCGATGTGACCAAGTTGAACTATATAATTACGCCTTCCATAATTTGATCAAACATCATCAAGATTTTATTAAACCTATATACGAGTAATAGAGAAAGGTTATATAAGCTGAACAAAAGATTTTATTAAATCGAATTGAGGGTTTACAGAATTATACCAGTACATAAGCTGAATAAAAGGTATATAAAATTTTATTAAACCTTCCATGACTCGGGTTCATGTTTTAATTGGGTCGGGTACTAGTTCAGGTTCGGATTGTTTTCGGATTGGATTAAATCGGTTGACGGTTACTATCAGGTCGGGGGCAAGTTCGGTTTCAAGTCATAAAGTATTGGATCAAATGGGTATTCAATTAAGATCAGGTCAGGTTTAAGTCAGGTTACAGGTCACTAGTTTCACCCCATTGTTCGAGTATCGGTTGAGTTCAGATCTTTGTCCGTTAAGGTCAGGTTCTTGGGTCGGGTCAGTTTTTGACAATTCTAGCTACAATCCACACTTTTTGAGAAAATTTTAAGGTTTCAGGGCCCTGTGGAAAAAAGTGTTGAGACCCTAGGGGATATATCTCGGGGTCATATAATGTCGTTTGAAACCATATATGATCATTATATGTTGTCATAAACGTACGTGGTATGCTTGAGTTTACGAAATCAAAGCAAATTGTGAACGGGTAAAATGACCATTTAAGGGCATATTGGATGGTTCCACCGACCAAATTGGACACCCGGAGCGTATTAGGGATCATGGTAAACATCTCAGCAATTTTAATTTATAGGCGAAAAAAGTAAAAAAATTACAAAATTGAAAGGAAATTTTGAGGTTTAGGGGCCCGGTAGTGGAAAGCCTTGTGACCCTAAGGGATACATCTCGGGGTCATATAATGTAGTTTGAAACCATATATGATCATTATATGTTGTTATAAACGTTCGTGGTAGGTTTGAGTTTACGAAATCACTATAAGTTGTGTGAGCGAGTAAAATGATCGTTTAAGGGCATATTAGATGGTTCCACCGACCCAATTTGACTCCTGGAGGATATTAGGGACCATGGAAAAGATATCGGCAATTTTTATTTTTGGTCGAAAAAAGGTAAAAAAATTATAAAATTAAAGCTTATAATCCACGCTTTTTGAGGAAAATTTGAGGTTTCGGGGCCTGGTGGCGAAAAACCTTGAAACACTAAGGGATACATCACCGGGTTATATACTGCTTTTTGAAACCATATATGATCATTATATGTTGTCATAAACATCCGTGGTACGTAGGGCTGGCAAAAATCTGACCCGACCCGAAAACACGGCTTGAAAATAGCGGGTTTGGGTTGAGATTTCTGACCCGAAAACTTAAATGGGTCGACACGAACCCGACCTGATAATTAAATGGGTTAGGTTAAGGTTGAAATTTTCAACCTGAAAATGACTCATCTAACCCGAAAAAAAAAAGAAAAAAGAAAAAAAAAACGAACAAGAAAAAACGGAAATAACTCTTAAGCCCAAGCCCAAAAATCCACCTAATAAAAAGAGAAAAACCCTAAAACCCTCACATTCTCCTTCTCAAATACGCAAACAACCGTTTTTCTTACTCTCTCCTTGTCTCATTGCCTCACTTGTGTCTCCTTCACTCCTTTCCTTCAGTCCTACAATCATTCCTTTAACCTTCTCCTTCATCTCAAGGTAATTTTCCTCTTGAATTTATTTACATGCTTTCGTTTTTTTTTTTCGTTTTTAACATGTTAATTTTTGTTTAATTTCGAAGTCATTTGCTGTTTATATTCGAATTCATCATCAATTATTAATTGTTGTAAGGTTTTGATGATTGTGAACAAATGATGATTATCTAACTAATATGTGTATTAAGATGTGTATGAACAAGTCATGAAGCATGAAGATGATTGAGTACAGGTTAGATCATCATTGAAGATGGTTCCCTACATACAATGTATGGATCGTGCTTGAGTTCCTCAAGGGGAACATAAAGAGAAGAAGTCTAAAAGTACAAACGTATTGTTAGACTTTACATGCAGTTCCTAAGAAGAATGAGAAGATGTTCTTTGCAAGGAATGAGCAGCAGTTCCTCAGGGGGAACAAGTAAAGAGAAGTTCCTTCGCGGGAGTAGAAGCTTCAGAGTAGAAGTTTCATCAGAGAAGAGAAGTTCCTTTGTAGGAACAGAAGCATCGGAGTAGAAGCTTCATCAGAGAAACATGAAGACAGAAAAATAGTATATTTTTCTAGGAATCATGTAAGTATGTTGGACAAGAGAAATTGTCTGGAATAAGCCTAAGGAACTACATTGGAACTTCAGTCGGTAAGGAACTTAGTGTTGATGACCAGTAAGTTCCTTACTAGTCAGTCTAGAATTCATTTATAGAAGGAACACGAGTTTGCACAGCACTAGTAGTCAGTTTTCCACGTTAAATAGTCATTGCATTATGTTTGCCTACTTTATAGGAAGTTAGTTTTGACTCGGTATTAATATTTATTATTAGATTTTATTTTATAAAAGATAAGTTTTTGAAAATAAAATCTGATTTTCTCTTAGTAAAAAAGATAACTTATTTTCCTAGTTTCTAGGGATTTAGTTTTCAAATAAACTAATTTATAAAATGATTTTATTTTATAAAACAAAGTTTTATAATCAAAATCTGATTTTATTGTAGTCAAAGTCGTGGGAAAAAGATTTTCAAAGTGGTTACCTTAAAAGTAGGAGTTCAGTTGAGATTTTGTTTGTTAAGGAACAAAATGAATCTGGTCTATATGTGAATTGATAACTTATTTTCCTAGTTTCTAGGGATTTAGTTTTCAAATAAACTAATTTATAAAATGATTTTATTTTATAAAACAAAGTTTTATAATCAAAATCTGATTTTATTGTAGTCAAAGTCGTGGGAAAAAGATTTTCAAAGTGGTTACCTTAAAAGTAGGAGTTCAGTTGAGATTTTGTTTGTTAAGGAACAAAATGAATCTGGTCTATATGTGAAGTTAAATTAATGAACGAGTGTATTATTTTAACTTATCTTCTTAAAGAAGTCAGTTTTAAACTCCTATTTTTTAGCACAAGGACTTGGTCCCCAAGGAACTTGTGGCTGGTATTTGCAAAACGTGCTGATTGCTTTCCTAACAAAAAGGAAGTTATTGAGCAAGTCGTGGAGCAACTAATTGACCCATTATTGTTGCTTATAATCAAAATTAGTTTTCTATTCGTGGGCCTAAAGATTCGGACCACTTCTGATCATAAGGAACATGGGCAATTAGTGGGTTTTCTAATCTTCTATAAATAGAACGTTTTTAATTCTTTCAAAACTGTCTGACTTTAGAGAGTCATTCCATATAGTGTCTCACTTAAGTGGAATAGTTTTTCATGAGAAATATATTATGTCTTCCACGTTGGTGAGTCAGTTCCTTTAGGTTCCAAGTTCCTTACATGTCTCAAAGTGTCCAACATATTAGTTTCATACATCTATCTTTCATATGTATTTGAGAAATGTTTAAGGGTTTGAGTGAACTCTTGCATTAGGGAATTTAAAAGGGTTTGAGTGAACTCTTGTATTAGGGAATTTGTAAGGGTTTGAGTGAACTATTGTATTGGGGAGTTGGGAAGTTTGAGTGAACTTCTATTTGTGAGAAAGAGAAGAGAAAGAGAAGTGAGAAGAGAAAGAGAAAGAGAAGCGAGAAGAGAAAGAGAAGTGAGAAGAGAGAAAGAGAAGAAAAGAGTAACAAGTTGGGTGACTTGTTCCTCGGGGCTTTGAGTTCGTTGAGGAACTTGAAGTTAGAGTCTTTAGTTTGTAATGGGTCATTGCCCTATTCTAGTGAAGATTCTTTTCCTAAAATCCCTTGTGGTCGTGGTTTTCCTCCTTGATTAGGGCCAAGGAGTTTTCCACGTAAAAATCTCTCTTGCACTTTTAGTTCCTTTAGCTATCTTTCAGTTCCTTTAGCTTACTTAGTTTTATTTCCGCAAAAAGATTGGCTAAACTGTCATACTACAATTCAACCCCCCCCTTCTTGTAGTATTCATTGAAACAACATTAATTTTTTTACATCTAGATGTTCTTAGCTTGTATTTTAATATCTAGATCTACTTGTTTGATTTGATATTTCTTATTTTAAGATGGCTATTTATGAAATTGTGAAAATTGCATCTACTTTCTACTACTTTGTCGTAGTGTTTATGGTTTGAATTGTTTTGGAATTAAATATATACATTATATTAAAAGTTGATTTTGTATTTTATATAATCTAAATTGATGACTTGAATATTTATTAATGTGTTTTTGTTATTGTTTGCAGGAAAGAACGAACAGCAAACCAACATGTGAAGGATTTTGAGAAGTTAAAATTTTGTTGTAAATTTAAGTTTCAAATCCCTTTAATTGGAAGTTTTGGTTGTAAATTTATTACATTTAAATTTATATATGATTTACAGGTTTAAAGTTGAGATTCAACTTGTATTGATTTCTTTTTGTTTTTAAGATTTTTATTGGTAATAAATTTTTCTTTAATCTACCCCAAAAAAAAAAAAAAAAAAAAAAAAAATTTCAGGTTAAATATGGTCAACTTCGGGTTGACCCGAACTCGAATAAATCAGGTTAGGGTCAAGAACTTCGACCCAAAATGCTAAACAGATCAGGTTCAGGTCAGGGGTTTCAACCCGAACCCGAAATGACCCGACCTGATCCGTTTGCCACCCCTAGTGGTACGCTTAAGTTTACGAAATCACTGCAAATTGTGAACTGGTAAAATGAACGTTTAAGGGCATATTGGATGGTTCCACAAACTCAATTTGAATCCTGGAGGATATCAGGGACCAGGGTAAACATCTTGGAAATTTTTATTTCCGGGCCAATAAAGGTAAAAAAATTACAAAATTGAAAGTTATAATAATCCACGCTTTTAGAGAAAATTTTGAGGGTTCGAGACCCGGTGGTAAAAAATGTTGAGACCCTAGGGTATATACCTCGGGATCAAATAATGACTTTTAAAAACATATATGATCATTATAGGTTGTCATCAACGTACGTGGTAGGCTTGAGTTTACGAAATCACTGTTAGTTGTGAACGGTTAAAATGACCGTTTAAGGGCAAATTGGATGGTTCCACCTGCCGGAGGATATAAGGAAACACGGTTAAAATTACAAAATTGAAGGCTATAATGCACCCTTTTTTAGGAAATTTTGAGGTTTCGAGGCATGATGGCAAAAAGCCTTAAAATCCTAAGGGACACATTTAAAGGTCATATAATGTCGTTTGAAACCATATATGATCATTATATGTTATCATAAACGGACGTGGTAGGCTCGAGTTTACAAAATCACTACAAGTTATGAATGGGTAAAATTGTTGGGGTTTGGTGAGTTCGACTCACCGCGGAAACAACCCCGACCCAAGGAAACACTCGTAATTAATAAAACCATAAAGCATAAATAAATAAACACAAGAAAAAGGAAGAACGAATCATACCCTTGAAGCGAGCTTCGCCCTCTCAAAACGGGCTCTTACTTGAAAGCCTTGAGCACCGCAAATGCCGTGCCTCCAACGGTATCCACCCACAAAGGACGAACACGACTTTTTAGGTCCGCTACCTTGGAGTTAGCAAGGTCCGACCAAAACCCAAGTGTTAATGGAGTTTAAGAGTTTTTCCAAAATATGGAATGCTCTTTCTAACTCCCACTCAAGCACTTTACTCCAAATCCCAAGGTTGGTATTTATAAAGGAAAGTATGAGTGAGAATTTCTATCCCATCAATGTGGGATCATGAAATTCCACAAATTAATTTAAAGCTAAATTAAATTAAAATTGCAAACTAATAATAAATCTACAAGTGGCATTACCATGTGAAATGGGTTGGTGAGGACCACATGGAGAGTATGGGACCATACTTGCTCCCCACTCTATACTCTCCTTGTGCCACATGTCCTTACCCACTTGCTCCCATATTCCTCAAGTTTCCCCATAGTGACCGGCCCTATGGCCCAGCCACGAGCCCAGCCCCGCACCAAGATGCGGGTTGCTGTTGTGCGCGCAAGACACGCACTTGGTGCGGGCTTGCTGCTGTGCGTGGCTGCTAGTGCGTGCGCTGTTAGCACGCCTAGCTTGCGGCAGCTAGCTGCTGCACGCACCACGTGCACACGGGTGCTAGCTGCTGCTGTGCGTGGCTGCTAGCACGGTGCGCTAGCACGCACCTAGCCAGCCATGCTAGGCTCGGCTTGGTGCGCTTGCTAGCCACCTATGCTTGGACATTTTTGCCCCAAGCATTCGGATGCTCGGGGCATTCCGATGCTAGGGGTATTTTGGGAATATGGTCGATTTATTATTATTTTGCGCGTCTCGTCTTTTTATTATTTTTGACTCGACTTCCTACGATCGGTTTCGACGCTCCAAGCTCGAATTACCGACGTCTAAATATTTAACACTCGGGCGACGAATTAATTTCTTCTGAATTAATTCGTTGAGTCGGTTCGTATATTTTGCTTGGGTGTGACCCGAAGGGTTCAGTCAAGATTAAGCTGTAATATTAATTATATTAATAATACTGATCGGAAGCGGCCTCCACCCAGGCATTCCGATCACTTGACCTTACTGAATATATTAGCTTTCTAATAATTCTGAACCCGCTATCAGAATAATACACTTGTTCGAAGGACACCATTCCTTTCAATCTCCCACTTGTCCTTCCGGACAAGTGTGCATTTAGTGTATAGCCCCTTTCCTATGTCTCTTCATGTCTCTTCATGAACTACAGAGTAAGATTACTCGTCATCTCTGTTACGTTCAAAAGTGTTTCTCGAAATCCGAGTTTGACTGTCAATAAGCAGATGATTTCTAAAATCCATCTGAGCACGACCATGCATTTTCACAGTCTCGCTCTTCGAGAGGTCTTGTAAACAACAAGACATGTTCCCTATTGTTAGTAGAGGGACATTTCCAGTCTTGTAATGTAGCTTCTCTTACTAAGAGGACCTAGTCGCCCGATATCTGTCGTTATTATCCCCAGTTACGGCAGACGTTTGGCGGATACCAAAGCAGACTAGTACTCAAACAAGAGACCTCCCACTACTCATGGTCAAGGAAAAGAGTTCCGATAGTAATAATGAGAAAAATACTTATGACGATTTTTAAATCTCTTAAAGTATTCTCATAGGTCGATCCAGTATGGTTCTAAACCAATACCTGTGCAAATGATTTATATCCTCATAGCACAAGAAACGGTGCTATAAATCATACTACACACTAATCTCTAAGTCATTAATCGTCCACAAAAATATGACCTTGATTAGGGGTAGTTTTCGATTAAAATATTCAATATTCACTTAATAGGTGTTTCTTTATCCAAGCCATTGACTTGATACCCTATTTTGAATATTTATTAAAATCGAATGGACTCATTATTTAATTCTAAACCACAATTAAATAGAGACGGCGTGATTTAAATTGCATGAAAAATTTAATTACTCCAAAAACTGAATGGTTCATCATAGTGCTTTACATTAACATTGTCCAAAATTTAATTAAAACACTATAATATGGAAATCAAAGCCAGTTCGCGACATGCTTGATTCCCATTGCCTCAATGTGTTTGTTGTGCTTCACTTGAGACAAGGGTTTAGTAAGTGGATCGACTACATTGTCATCCGTTCCCACTTTGCAAATTCTGATTTCACCCTCTGTCTTCCATTCTCGAATCATGTGAAATCGCCTCTTGACATGTTTGACCTTCTGATGTTCTCGTGGCTCTCTAGACTGAGCAATAGCTCCATTTTTGTCACAATAAAGGTCTATTGGACCCTTGATGGAGAGTACAACACCAAGTTCATCAATGAACTTGCGAATCCAAACTGCCTCCTTGGCTGCCACAGACACTGCCAAGTACTCGGCTTCAGTTGTAGAATCAGCGGTTGTGCTTTACTTTGCACTCTTCCAACTAAACGCTCCTCCATTGAGACAAAATATGTATCCGGATTGTGACTTGGAGTCGTCTCTGTCTGTCTGGAAGCTTGCGTCGGTATATCCCTCAACAACCAATTCATCTTTACCGCCATAGATCAGGAATTTATCCTTGTTCCTTTTCAGGTAATTCAGAATATTCTTGGCCGCAGTCCAATGCTCCTCTCCTGGGTCTGATTGGTATCGGCTCGTAGCACTCAAGGCATACGATAAATCCAGCCTAGTACATATCATGGCATACATGATCGATCCAATAAGCGAAGCATATGGAATACGACTCATCCTTTCTCGCTCATCAGGTGTCTTTGGACACTGCTTCTTGCTTAAGGTTATGCCATGTGACATGGGTAGGTGCCCTCTCTTGGCTCCTTCCATTTGGAATCGAGCTAGTACCTTATCGATGTAAGTACTTTGACTTATTCCTATCATCCTCTTTGATCTATCCCTATAGATCTTGATGCCTAGTATGTACTGAGTCTCTCCCAAGTCTTTCATTGAAAAACATTTCCCGAGCCAAGCCTTTACAGACTCTAACAACAAAATGCTATTTCCAATGAGCAAAATGTCATCGACATATAAGACTAGGAAGGCGATGTCACTCCCACTGACCTTCTTGTAAACACAAGACTCATTTGGATTCTTGATAAAACCAAACTTACTGATGGCTTCATCAAATCGCAGATTCCAACTTCTGCTTGCTTGCTTTAATCCATAAATGGACTTCTTAAGCTTGCATATCTTCTTAGGATTGTTCTGGTCGACAAAACCTTCAGGCTGTGTCATGTACACAGTTTCTTCCAAAATTCCATTGAGGAAGGCGGTTTTGACGTCCATCTGCCATATTTCATAATTGTAATATGCAGCAATCGCTAGAAGAATTCGAACGGACTTAAGCATAGCTACTGGAGAAAAGGTTTTATCATAATCAACGCCATGAATTTGGCTGTAACCTTTTGCTACCAGCCTTGCTTTGTAAATGAATACATTTCCATCTTTGTCGGTTTTCATCTTGAAAATCCATTTACATCTGATAGGTGTGTAACCTACGGGTAAATCAACCAAGTCCCATACTTGATTTTCAAACATGGAGTCCATTTCGGATTTCATGGCCTCTTGCCATTTTGCAGATTTGGGGCTCGTCATAGCTTGCTTGTAGGTTGCCGGCTCATCTCCATCCACTACTAGGATGTCTTGATCTTCGGTTAATACAACACCGAGATATTTGTCAGGTTGAGATCTTGGCCGAGTTGACCTACGTAGGGTAATGGACTGAGCATTTGCATTGTCGGTTTGACTTTGCATATTTTGACTTTGACCAATGTCAACAGATGCTTCGTGAGCACTTTGATTGTCAACTTGTCCTTGTTGCTCGTCCTCTCGAATTTCGTCGAGTTCGATTTTCCTCCCACTTGTCATTTTGGAGACTCCTTCTCCAAAAAGACACCATCACGAGCAACAAACACTTTGTTCTTAGATTTGTTGTAGAAGTAATACCCTTTGGTTTCTTTTGGATAACCCACAAAGTAAACCTTGTCTGATTTCGGATGAAGTTTGTCAGAAATGAGTTTCTTGACATATTCTTCGCATCCCTAAATCTTGAGAAAAGACAACCTTGGAGGTTTATTTGTCCATAATTCATATGGAGTCTTTTCCACTGCCTCTGACGGAGCACGATTAAGTGTAAGTGCCGCAGTTAAAAGTGCATGTCCCCAGAAAGAGATAGGAAGTTCACTAAGACCCATAGTCGATCGGACCATGTCTAACAGGGTTCGATTCCTCCTTTCATATACTCCATTCCATTGAGGAGTTCTCGGAGGTGTCAACTCTGAAAGTATTCCATGTTCTTTCAGATGGTCATCGAATTCTTGGCTTCAAATATTCGCCACCTCGATCCGATCGAAGCCCTTTGATTTTCTTGCCGAGTTGGTTTTCAACTTCGTTCTGAAATTCCTTGAATTTATCAAACGATTCAGATTTGTGCGACATTAGATAGACATAACCATATCTACTATAGTCGTCCGTGAAGGTTATGAAATACCGATAACCACTCCTTGCGAGTGTACTCATTGGCCCACATACATCGGTGTGTATTAGTCCTAACAAGTCACCGGCCCTTTCTCCCAACTTGGAGAATGGTTGCTTTATCATCTTGCCTAATAAACATCCTTCGCAATTCTCAAAGGATTCTAAATCAAATGAGTCAAGAATACCTTCTTGAAGAAGCTTCTTGATGCGTTTGATGTTAATGTGGCCAAGACGACAATGCCACAAGTAAGTTTGACTAGATGGTGTAGTCTTAGCTTTCTTTGCAGGATTATTAACGTTATAAATTTTTTTGTCTAGAGATAACACATAAAGACCATTTTCTGAATGTGCCGTACCATATAAAACATTATCGAGATAAAATGAACATGATTGGTCCTTAACTCGAAATTCAAAACCTTTGGCGTCCAACGCAGAAATTGAAATGATGTTTTTGGTAATGTTGGGAACACAATAAACATTTTCAAGTTCCAAAACTAGCCCCATGGGCAAAGACAAACTAAGAGATCCTACGGATATAGCACCAATCCTTGCTCCATTTCCTACCCAGAGCTCGATCTCTCCCTTCGCTAGCCTCCTAGTGTTCCTTAGTGCCTGTGAATCAGAACAAAGGTGTGAGCCACATCCGGTATCTAATACCCATGAAGCCGAGCTAGTGAAGTTAAAGTCTATAACGTAAATACCTGATGTAGAAGCAACGATTCCGTTCTTCTTATCTTCCTTGAATTTGAGGCAGTCTCTCTTCCAATGTCCCTTCTTCTTACAATAGAAGCATTCGGAATCAGACTTAGAAGATGCTACCTTTTCCTCCTTGTTGTCTTTGGTAGCTTTCGGCTTAAGCAGAAAGTGCTTCTTTCCTTTCCCCTTGAAGCCCTTCTTCTTTTTGCCCGCCCTTTTGAATGGCTTGCCCTTCTTAATCATTAGCATATCATGCCTTCCCTCATCCTTGAGCGTCTGCTCAGCTTGCTTCAACATCCCATGAAGCTCGGTGAGGGTTTTCTCCATGCTATGCATGTTGTAGTTCACCTTGAACTGGTCATAGCCTTTGTGAAGGGAATGGAGAATGATGTCAATAGCCATTTCAGTTGAATACCCCGCATCAAGCCTTCCCATGTTCTCAAATAATCCAATCATTTTGAGCACATATGGGCTAACTGGCTCTCCTTTCTTGAGCTTAGTCTCAAGGATCTGCCTATGGGTTTCAAACCTTTCAGTTCGAGCTTGTTCTTGAAACATATTCTGTAACTCAGAAATGATCTCATAGGCCGATTCCTTCTCGAAGAAGGTTTTCTGAAGTTCAGGAGACATAGTGGCTAGCATTACGCATTTGACATCCCGATCGGCTACTTGCCATCGGTTAAGACCTCGCGCATTTCCTCATCAAGGACATACTCTTTCTGTTCTTGCATAAGAACGACGCGCAAATTCCTTTGCCAATCAAGGAAATTGGTACCACTCAACTTCTCCTTGTCGAGAATTGAGCGTAATGAAAACTGGTTGTTTGAGGTTGAAGACATGATTCTACAATTGAAAGAATTTTAATGAAAAACCATTCAAAATTACTTAAATAAGATTGAATTTTATTCATGCAAATTTTCAATACTTATTTAGCGTCTTATTTACACGTAAAATTGTCCCTATTTTGCTAAAATAAGGCAATTCCAAGATCCGAAGAAACAAAGAGTGGTTAAGCATGCTTTGGCTTGTCTTAACACTCAATCTTCTAGGGTAAGCATTGCCTTGCTAATGGCTCTAAGCCACTCTTGGTTAGACAATCTTCGCATCTAATGCATCTTTGACAATGTATCTCTTTTGCCACGGTATGTGAGGACTCCTCACTCATACCGATGAGTTAAACCAAAACCAACGTGCACACCCGGTGTGCCTTATGAGCCTTGGAGAAGTGATGGCACCTCGCTTTGGCGTAGCCTACCATCACCCTCGTTCAGTTGGTAAGTGTTGTTTTGGAAAGGCAAGTTTGACTCAATATTATTAGGGACCTAGGAATTCTATGTTGGTTGATTTAAGTGAACTTAACTAATCATCGCAACATAAAGAAAACCTAAACATGCATCTAACGAATAATTCACATGTATATAAGCATAAAATATAAAGCGAAATTATAGATGCATATTGGCAACTAGCATGACCCCTTGAATTCTTCAAATCTTCAAAAGGTCTTCATTTGCAATTCAAGGCTTTGTCTTCCAAGATACGCCGTCTTCAAGACTTAACCAAACTATGCAAATACCAGTGTCTACGACTAGGAATATTTCTTATTTTGCCGTTTTATTTTTTAATTAATTTTGTTTATTTTAATTAAAATTTTGGTTAAGCGACGGTTAAAATTACAAAATTGAAGGCTATAATGCACCCTTTTTTAGGAAATTTTGAGGTTTCGAGGCACGGTGGAAAAAAGCCTTAAAACCCTAAGGGACACATTTCAAGGTCATATAATTCCGTTTGAAACCATATATGATCATTATATGTTATCATAAACGGACGTGGTAGGATTGAGTTTACGAAATCACTGCAAGTTATGAATGGGTAAAATTGTTGGGGTTTGGTGAGCTCGACTCACCGCGGAAACAACCCCGACCCAAGGAACCACTCGTAATTAATAAAACCATAAAGAATAAAAAATTAAACACAAGAAAAAGGAAGAACAAATCATACCCTTGAAGCGAGCTTCGCCCTCTCAAAACGGGCTCTTACTTGAAAGCCTTGAGCACCGCAAATGTCGTGCCTCCAACGGTATCCACCCCCAAAGGACGAACACGACTTTTTAGGTCCGCTACCTTGGAGTTAGCAAGGTCCGACCAAAACCCAAGTGTTAATGGAGTTTAAGAGTTTTTCCAAAATATGGAATGCCCTTTCTAACTCCCACTCAAGCACTTTACTCCAAATCCCAAGGTTGGTATTTATAGAGGAAAATATGAGTGGGAATTTCTATCCCATCAATGTGGGATCATGAAATTCCACAAATTAATTTAAAGCTAAATTAAATTAAAATTGCAAACTAATAATAAATCTACAAGTGGCATTACCATGTGAAATGGGTAGCTGAGGACCACATGGAGAGTAGGGGACCATACTTGCTCCCCACTCAATACTCTCCTTGTGCCACATGTCCTTACCCACTTGCTCCCATATTCCTCAAGCTTCCCTATAGTGACCGGCCCTATGGCCCAGCCACGAGCCCAGCCCAAGCCTAGCCCCTCACCAAGATGCGGGCTGCTGCTGTGCGCGCAAGCCACACACTTGGTGTGGGCTTGCTTCTGTGCGTGGCTGCTAGTGCGTGCGTTGCTAGCACGCCTAGCTTGCGGCAGCTAGCTGCTGCACGCACCACGTGCACGCGGCTGCTAGCTGCTTCTGTGCGTGGCTGCTAGCACGGTGCGCTAGCACCCACCTAGCCAGCCTTGCTAGGCTTGGCTTGGTGCGCTTACTAGCCACCTATGCTTGGACATTTTTACCCCTAGAATTCGGATGCTCGGGGCATTCCGATGCTAGGGGTATTTTGGGAATATGGTCGATTTATTATTTTTTTGCGCGTCTCGTCTTTTTATTATTTTTGACTCGACTTCCGACGATCGGTTTTGACGCTCCAAGCTCGAATTACCGACGTCTAAATATTTAACACTCGGGCGACGAATTAATTTCTTCTGAATTAATTCGTCGAGTTGGTTCGTATATTTTTCTTGGGTGTGACCCGAAGGGTTCAGTCAAGATTAGCTGTAATATTAATTATATTAATATTACTGATCGGAAGCGGCCTCCACCCAAGCATTCCGATCACTTGACCTTACTGAATATATTAGCTTTCTAATAATTCTGAACCCGTTATCAGAATAATACACTTGTTCGAAAGACACCATTCCTTTCAAAAATGATTGTTGAATGGGATATTGGATGGTTCCACGACTCAATTGGACTCTCGGAGGGTATTAGGGACCAAGGTAAACATCTTGGTAATTTTTATTTTTGGGCGAAAAAAGGTCAAAAAGTTACAAAATTAAAGGCATCAGCGCTTTTAAAGGAAATATAGAGATTTAGGGGCCTGAGGCAAAAAGCCTTGAGACCCTAAGGGATACATCTCGGGGTCATATAATGCTGTTTGAAACCATATATTATAATTATATGTTGTCATAAACGTCCGTGGTAGGCTTAAGTTTACAAAATCAGTGCAAGTTGCGAACGCGAAAAATGACCATTTAAGGGCATATTGGTTGGTTCCATCGACCCAATTGGACTTTTGGGGAGTATTAGGGACCATGGTAAACATCTCAGCAATTTTTATTTCCGGGCGAAAAAAGGTGAAAAAAGTACAATATTAAAGGCTATATAATCCACGCTTTTTTAATAAATTTTGAGGTTTCTGGGCCGGTGGTGTAAAGCCTTGAGACCCTAAGGGATACATTTCTGGGTCATATAAGGCCGTTTCAAACCTTATATGATCATTATATATTGTCATAAACGTCCATGGTAGGCTTGAGTTTACGAAATCAATACAAGTTGTTAACGTGTAAAATGATCGTTTAAGGGCATATTGGACGGTTCCACCGGCAAAATTTGACTCCTGAAGGATATTAGGGACTATGGTAAACATCTCGGAAATTTTATTTCCGGACGAAAAAAGGTCTTAAAAATATAAAATTGAAGGCTATAACCCACGCTTTTTAGGGAATTTTGAGGTTTCGGGTCTTGAAGGTGAAGAGCCTTGAGACTCTAAAGGATACTATCAGGGTCATATAATGCCATGATCATAATATGTTGTCATAAACGTCCATGGTAGGCTTGAGACTACGAAATCACTACAAGTTGTGAACAGGTAAAATGACCGTTTAAGGGCATATTGTATGGTTTCAGCAACCCAATTGGACACTTGGAGGATATTGGGAATAATGGTAAACATCTTGGTAATTTTTATTTCCGGGCCAAAAAATGTAAGAAATTATAAAATTGAAGGCTACAATCCACGCTTCTTTAGGAAATTTTGAGGTTTAAAGGGGCTGTGGAGAAAAGCCTTGAGTCCCTAAGGGATACATCTCGGGGTCACATAAAGCCGTTTGAAACCATATATGATCATCATATTTTGTCATAAAGGTTCGTGGTAGGCTTGAGTTTCCAAAATCACTGCAAGTTGCGAAAGCGTAAAATGACCGTTTAAGAGCATATTGGTTGGTTCCACAGACCCAATTGGACTTTTGGAGGGTATTTGGGATCATTGTAAACATCTCAGTAATTTTTATTTACCGGCGAAAAAAGGTCAAAAAATTACAATATTGAATGCTGTAATCCACGCTTTTTTAGGAATTTTGAGGTTTTTGGGCCTGTGGCGTAAAGCCTTGAGACCCTAAGAGATATATTTCAGGGTCATATATTGTCGTTTCAAACCATATATGGTCATTATATGTTGTCATAAACGTCCGTGGTCGACTTGAATTTACGAAATCACTACAAGTTGTGAATGGGTAAAATGATCGTTTAAAGGGATATTGGATGGTTCCATCGACCAAATTTGAGGACGATATTAGGGACTATGTTAAACATCTCGGCAATTGTTATTTCCTGGCAAAAAAAGGTCTTAAAATTACAAAATTGAAGGCTATAATCCACGCTTTTTTAGGAATTTTGAGGTTTCGTGTCCCGATGGCGAAAAGCCTTGAGACCCTATGGGATACATCTTAAGGTCATATAATTCCGTTTTAAACCACATATGATCATTATATGTTCTCATAAACGTCCGCAGTAGGCTTGATTTTACGAAATCACTACAAGTTGTGAACGGAAAATGACTGTTTAAGGACATATTGTATGGTTCCACCAATCCAATTGGACTCTCGGAGGATATTGGGAACAATGGTAAACATCTTGGTAATTTTTATTTTCGGGCGAAAAAATGTTAAAAAATTATAAAATTGAAGGCTATAATGCACGCTTTTTTAAGAAATTTTGAGGTTTAGGAGCCTGTGGAGAAAAGCCTTGAGACCCTAAGGGATACATCTCGGGGTCATTTAATGCCGTTTGAAACCATATATGATCATTATATGTTGTCATAAACGTCCGTGGTAGGCTTAAGTTTCCAAAGTCACCGCAAGTTGCAAACGAGTAAAATGATCGTTTAAGGGCATATTGGTTGGTTACACCGACCCAATTGGACTATTGGAGGGTATTAGGGACCATGGTAAACATCTCAGCAATTGTTTTTCACAGGGGAATAAATTAAAGGTTAAAAAATTACAATATTGAAAGCTAAAATCCACGCTTTTTTAGGAAATTTTGAGGTTTTAAGGCCTGGGTAGTAAAGCCTTGAGACCCTAAGGGATGTATTCGGGGTCATATAATGGCGTTTGAAACCATATATGATCATTATATGTTGACATAAATGTCTGTGGTAGGCTTAAGTTTACGAAATCACTACGAGTTGTGAATAGGTAAAATGACCGTTTAAGGGCATATTGTTGGTTTCACCGACCAAATATGACTCTAGGAGGATATTATGGACTATGGAAAACATCTCGGCAATTTTTATTTCAGTGCGAAAAAAAAGTCTAAAAAATACAAAATTGAAGGCTATAATCCATGCTTTTTGAGGTTTCCGGTCCCGGTGGCTAAAAGCCTTGAGACCCTAAGGCATACAAAATAGGATCATATAATGCCGTTTGAAACCACATATGATCTTAATATGTTGTCATAAACGTCCGTGGTAGGCTTGAGTTTACGAAATCACTGCAAGTTGTGAACGAGTAAAATGACTGATTAAGGGCATATTGTATGGTTCCACCAACCTACTTGGACTCTCGGAGGATATTGGGAACAATGGTAAACATCTTGGTAATTTTTATTTCCATGCGAAAAAATTTTAAAAAACTAAAAAGTTGAAGGGTGTATTCCACGCATTTTTAGGAAATTTTGAGGTTAAAGGGGCCTGTGGCGAAAAGCGTTGAGACCCTAAAGGATACATCTCGGGGTCATATAATGCTGTTTGAAACCATATATGATCATTATATGTTGTCATAAACGTCCATGGTAGACTTGAGTTTCCAAAATCACTACAAGTTGCGAATGCGTAAAATGACCGTTTAAGGGCATATTAGTTAGTTCCACCAACCCAATTGGACTCTTGGAGGGTATTAGAACCATGGTAAACATCTCAACAATTTTTAATCCTCGGGCGAAAAAATATCAAAAAATTACAATATTGAAGGTGCTATAATCCATGCTTTTTTATGAAATTTTGAGGTTTTAGGGTCCGGTGGCGAAAATTGTTGAGACCCTAGGGAATATATCTCTGTGTCATATAATACCTTCTGAAACCGTATATGATCATTATATGTTTTCATAAACGTAATTGATACGCATGAGTTTACGAAATCACTTCAAGTTGTGAACGGGTAAAATGATCGTTTAAGGGCATATAGGATGGTTTCACCGACCCAATCTGACTCTCGGAGGATATTAGGGACCATGGTAAACATCTCGACAATTTTTATTTCCGGGCGAAAAAAGGTAAAAAAATTACAAAATTAAAGGCTATAATCCACGACTTTTTAGGAAATTTTGAGTTTTCATGGCCCGATGGCGAAAAGACTTAAAACCCTAAGGGATATATCTCCGGGTTATATAATGTTTTTTGAAACCATATATGATCATTATATGTTGTCATTAATGCTCGTGGTAAGTTTGAGTTTACGAAATAGCTATAAATTGTGAACGGGTAAAATAACCGTTTAAGGGCATATAGGATGGTTCCACTGATCTAATTTGACTCCCGGAGGATATTAGGGACCATGGAAAACATCTCGGTAATTTTTTTTGAGGGAGAAAAAAGATCAAAAAATTACAAAATTGAAGGCTATATTCCACGCTTTTTGAGGAATTTTGAGGTTTCGGGTCTTAGTGGCGAAAAGCCTTGAGACCCTAAGGTATACATCTCAGGGTCATATGATGCCGTTTGAAATCATATATGATCATTATATGTTGTCATAAACGTATACGGTAGGATAGAATTTACGAAATCACTACAAGTTATGAACAGGTAAAATGACCGTTTAAGGACATATTGTATGGTTCCACCGATCCAATTAGACTCTCGGAGGATATTAGGAACAATGGTAAACATCTTGGTTATTTTTATTTCTGGGCGAATTAATATTAAAAAATTATAAAATTGTAGGCTATAATCCACGTTTTTTTTAGGAAATTTTGAGGTTTAGGGGCCTGTGGCGAAAAGCTTTGAGACCCTAAGGGATACATCTCGTGGTCATATACTGTCGTTTGAAACCATATATGATCATTATATTTTGTCATAAACATCTGTGGTAGGCTTGAGTTTCCAAAATCACTACAAGTTGCGAACGCGTAAAATGACCGTTTAAGGGCATATTGGTTGGTTCCACCAACCCAATTGGACTCTTGGAGGGTATTTAGGACCATGGTAAACATCTCAACAATTTTTATTTCCCGGTGAAAAAAGGTCAAAAAATTACAATATTGAAGGCTATAATCCACGCCTTTTTAGGAAATTTTGAGGTTTTGAGGCCTGTGTCGCAAAGCCTTGAGACCCTAAGAGATATATTTAGGGGTCATAAATTGCCGTTTGAAACCAGATATGATCATTAAATGTTGTCATAAACATCCGTGGTCGGCTTGAGTTTAAGAAATCACTACAAGTTGTGAATGGGTAAAATGACCGTTTATACGCATATTGGATGGTTCCACCAACTAAATTTGACTCTCGGAGGATATTAGGGACTATTGTAAACACCTCGGAAATGTTTATTTCCGGGGGAAAAAGGTCTAAAAATACAAAATTGAAGGCTTTTTGAAGAATTTTAAGGTTTCGTGTCCTTGTGGCAAAAAGCCTTGAGACCCTAAGGGATACATCTTAGTGTCATATAATGCCATTTAAAATCACATATGATCATTATATGTTGTCATAAACGTCCGCGGTAGGCTTGAGTTTGAGAAATCGCTGCAAATTGTGAACGGGTAAAATGACCGTTTCAGGACATATTATATGGTTTCACCGACCCAATTAGACTCTCGGAGGATATTAGGAATAATGGTAAACATCTTGGTAATTTTTATTTCCGGGCGAAAAAATGTTAAAAAATTATAAAATTAAAGGCTATAATTCACGCTTTTTTAGGAAATTTTGAGGTTTAGGGGCCTGTAGAGAAAATCCTTGAGACCCTAAGGGATTTATTTCGGGTTCATATAATGCCGTTGGAAACACATATGATCATTATATGTTGTCATAAACGTCCGTGGTAGGCTTGAGTTTCCAAAATCACTACAAGTTGCGAACGCGTAAAATGACCGTTTAAGGGCATATTGGTTGTTTCCACCGACCAATTGGACTCTAGGAGGGTATTAGGGACCATGGTAAACATCTCAGCAATTTTTATTCCCGGGCGAAAAAAGTTAAAAAAATTACAATATTGAAGGTTATATATCCACGCTTTTTTAGGAAATTTTGAGGTTTCAAGGGCCTGTGGCGTAAAGCCTTGAGACCCTAAGGGATATATTCGGGGTCATATAATGGCGTTTGAAACTATATATGATCATTATATGTTGACATAAACGTCTATGGTAGGCTTAAGTTTACGAAATCACTACAAGTTTTGAACGAGTAAAATGACCGTTTAAGGGCATATTATTGGTTCCACCGACCAAATTTGACTCTCGGAGGATATTATGGACTATGGAAAGCATCTCGGAAATTTTTATTTTTGGGCGAAAAAAAGGTCTAAAAAATACAAAATTGAAGGTTATAATCCACGCTTTTTGAGGAATTTTGAGGTTTCGGGTCCCGGTGGCGAACAACCTTGAGACCTTAAGGCATAAAACTCAGGGTCATATAATGTCGTTTGAAACCACATATGATCTTAATATGTTGTCATAAACGTCTGCGGTAGGCTTGAGTTTACGAAATCACTGCAAGTTGTGAACGGGTAAAATGACCGTTTAAGGGCATATTGTATGGTTCCACCAACCCAATCGGACTCTCGGAGGATATTGGGAACAATGGTAAACATCTTGGTAATTTTATTTCCATTCGAAAAAATGTTAAAAAATTAAAAAATTGAAGGGTGTAATCCACGCTTTTTTTAAGAAATTTTGAGGTTTAAGGGGCCTGTGGCGAAAAGCGTTGAGACCCTAAGGGATACATCTCGGGGTCATATAATGCTGTTTGAAACCATATATGATCATTATATGTTGTCATAAACGTCCATGGTAGGCTTGAGCTTCCAAAATCACTGCAAGTTGCGAACGCGTTAAATGACTATTTAAGGGCATATTGATTGGATCTACTGACTCATTTGGACTCATAACAGGTATTATGGACCATGGTAAACATCTAAGCAATTTTTATTTCCAGGCGAAAAAAAGCAAAAAAATTACAACATTGAAGGCTATAATCCACGTTTTTTTTTAGGAAATTTTAAGGTTTAAGGGTCCGGTGACGAAAAGTGCTGAGAACCTAGGGAATATATCTCGGTGTCATATAATGCTGTCTGAAACCATATGTGGTCATTATATGTTGTCATAAACGTACGTGATACGCATGAGTTTACGAAATCACTTCAAGTTGTGAACGGATAAAATGATCGTTTAAGGGCATATTGGATGGTTCCATCGACCCAATTTGACTCCTGGAGGATATTAAGAACCATGGTAAGAATCTCGGCAATTTTTATTTCTGGGCAAAAAAATGTTAAAAAATTACAAAATTAAAGGCTATAATCCACGCTTTTTGAGGAATTTTGAGGTTTCGGGCTATCTACCCAATTTGACTCCTGGAGGATATTAAGAACCATGGTAAGAATCTCGGCAATTTTTATTTCCGGGCAAAAAATGTTAAAAAATTACAAAATTAAAGGCTATAATCCATGCTTTTTGAGGAATTTTGAGGTTTCGGGTCTTGGTGACGAAAACCCTTGAGATCCTATTTAGGAATACATCTCAGGGTCATATGATGTCATTTGAAACAACATATGATCATTATATGTTGTCATAAACGTACGCGATAGACTTAAATTTTCGAAATCACTGCAAGTTGTGAACGGGTAAAATGACCGTTTAAGGACATACTGTATGGTTCCACCGACCCAATTGGACTCTCAGAGGATATTGGGAACAACAGTAAACATCTTGGTAATTTTTATTTCCGGGCAAAAAAATGTTAAAAAATTATAAAATTGAAGGCTGTAATCCACGTTTTTTTACAAAATTTTGAGGTTTAGGGCCTGTGGCAAAAAGCCTTGAGACCCCAAAAGATACATCTCTTGGGGTCATATAATGCCTTTTGAAACCATATATGATCATTATATGTTGTCTAAAAACCCGTGGTAGGCTTGAGTTTCCAAAATCAGTGCAAGTTGCGAACGCGTAAAATAACCGTTTAAGGGTATATTGGTTGGTTCCACCGACCCAATTGGATTGTTAGAAGGTATTAGGGACCATGGTATACATATCAACAATTTTTATTTTCGACGAAAAAAGGTCAAAAAATTAAAAAATTGAAGGCTATAATCCACGCTTTTTGAGTAATTTTGAGGTTTCGCGGTCCGGTGGCGAAAAGCCTTGAGTTCCTAAGGGATACATCTCGGGGTTATATAATGCCGTTTGAAATCATATATGTTCATTATATGTTGTCATAAATGTTTGTGGTCGGCTTGAAATCACTACAAGTTGTGAATGGGTAAAATGACCGTTTAAGGGCATATTGATTGGTTCCACCGACCAAATTTGACTGTCGGAGGATATTAGGGACTATGGTAAACATCTCTGCAATTTTTATTTTCGGGCGAAAAAAGGTCTAAAAAATACAAAATTGAAGGCTATAATCCACGCTTTTTAAGGAATTTTGGGGTTTCGTGTCCCGGTGGCGAAAATCCTTGAAACCCTAACAAAAAGATGATAATGTATGTGATGAACTCTAAAAAAAGTGAATTTATAAATTTTTCTTGGATAGAGAAAGATGATAATGTATGTGATGAGGATATTGATAGAGATGAATGACATTTTAAAAAGAATAGGAAACTTTTGTTGTACATAATTTGGGGTAATAATTTTTAGTAAATATGTCAATTAACATGAAATGTAATCAATAATGCAGTAAAAAAAATAATGGATTAGTATGGCGAGGGGCAATTTCACAAAGTCGCCTGAATGAGTTGGGGGCGACCATAAAGAGTTTAGTCAAATGAAAACTCCTAGGGGTTTTTGGTTCGCAAACTAATATGAGGTTAGAATTAGGAATGAAATCATAGTGGTATGAGCTTGGAATTGATTTTTAATTAATTACTACCATATGTTTGGTTTAATATGATTGATTAGTATGGCGAGGGGCAATTTCACAAAGTCGCTCGAATGAGTTGGGGACGACCATAAAGAGTTTAGTCTAATGAAAACTCCTAGGGGTTTTTGGTTCGCAAACTAATATGAGGTTATAATTAGGAATGAAATCATAGTGGTATGAGCTTAGAATTGATTTTTAATTAATTACTACCATATGTTTGGTTTAATATGATTACGAAATGCAGTTTTTTTTAAAAATATTTTATTTTATACCTAAAAGTATTGGCCTGGTATGAGCCAAACCCACCCTCCTCTTAGATTTCTAAACCCTCTCATACCTTAGAAGTTGGAGGTATGAGTTTATTTGAAACTCTTACAATCACAAAGCAAACAAAAAACCCTAGGCAACTAGCTAGGGATGGAGATGAATGTTGATGCCATGCCGTAACAAGGATGGGGATGAAAATGTTAGGCGAGGATGAGGATTGCTTTGGAAGTCCAACATCAGCTCCACTCCGCCCCGCCACATGGACATCCCTAGGAGACAGTGTGTGTGTGTGTTTTCAACATTATTCATCATTGGACAAGTTATTATTCTAGCGCAGATTAATGATTTCCCTCATATTTCTTGCTTAGCTTTCCAAATAAAATTCATTGGACAACTGAAATTCCTTGTTCATAATGAGGATTGATAATTTTCCTCTTTGCTTTTTTGTGTTTCCAAATAAAATTCATTTGTCTCTTGCTTCTTTGTTGTTTGTTTTATTGTATTGTTTTGTTATTGTTTGTTGGATTGGATGCAATAATTTATTTCATAATTTCTTTTATTTGGTTGATATTCATTTCATGCTTTGTGCTTCTCATTTAGTCATTTGATGTGTAAATCACATTAATAGACCAATACTGTCAAATGAATACATAAAATAAACACACTACCTCACAATGAAATATATATAGCCATATAGGTACATCTTTATGAAACTAATGAATGGATTAGTAATGTAGCAACTATAATAGGACAAATATAACAGAATACCATACCATACAAATAAAAGATTACTATATCACTCCAAAAGAGTGAGATCAGGGATGTGCTGTATGAGATGATAGTCCATACCACCCGTCTTCTGACATCTTTTAAACAACATTGGACATTGTTGGATCTTAAGCTGCTTTAGAGAATGTAGGTGGGAAAAAGAATTGGGAATTTGTTTGAGAAGTGGGCAACATTGAATCTCAAGGTGTTGTAAGAAAGACGAGTCACCAAGTGATTCAGGTAGTGTAATTAAGTAAGGACAATTTCTAATGAAGAGGCGGTAAAGCTGGGTGAGTTTCCCAACCCACTCCGGGAGGGTTTTCACTTCATAAAATGAATAAAGAGAAAGTTCCTCAAGGCTTTTAAGGGCCATCAGACTGTTTTCGAGGGACTCTAGGTTGGAGATACCTATGAGATTTAAGGAATGGAGGCTTTAAGGACCTTCCCATGCTTCTCTCATGTTGTCGTCCCCCAAGTTCAACTTTTCACAAAGCTTGATTTTCAATTTTTGTAGGGCTAGCTGAAAGGTGAAGTGCGCTAGTGAAATCTGGTAGCCCATTGCAATCATGAATCACAAGTTGTTGGAGCAAATTCATGTCAAGTTTGAAGTCTAATTTTGTTGAGCCCACGAACAACCCACATGTGAGCATTCTCTTGTCCCACACTAAAAGACTAAAGAGGGAGTGTAGTGGTAATGAAATCTCACATTGAAAGAATTCAAGAGTTACCACCATTATATAAGGCTAAGTACTACTCCCCTCATTGCCATATGATTTTGGGATGAAACCTCCTTGGACTTGTGAAGTGGACTCCATCTTGATTTGCGGGTGCGGTCCAAACCCGTATTTAACATGGTATCAGAGCCAGATTCATGATCTCATGATTGGGGCCTTAATGGCTAAAGTATACAGGGCCAAAAATTATAGACAACTCACATGTGAGAGGGGATGTTTAGCACACGAACAACTCACATGTGAGCATTCTCTTGTCTCACACTAAAAAGTAAAAGAGGAGTGTAATGGTAATGAATTCCTAGTTTCCCACATTGAAAGAATTAAAGAGTTACCACCACTACATAAAGTAAGTGATGGACTTACACTCTTTCGTCACGAGTGCGGCCCAAACCTGTATTTAACAAATTTTTACAATTTAGGACATCGCTCGCATATTGTGCTTTTGATCAATATACGATTCTTACTAAAAATTTCACATCTCATTTGCAGGTACCAGTAATATTTCAATGGATCATATTTCCAATCAAAATCTTTGAAAAATAAACTCTATTGGGCCCGTATTCTGCAAGCCCACACTAGAGGGCAGCGGTATCCAGAAAACACCTAGCAGCTGATCACATGAGGAAAGAAGCAAGAAAGGCAAAATAATATATTCAAAGAATTACTTAAGGAAAGCCGAATGAAATCGTAGAAATGCAATCAAGTCAAGAATGAACCTGAATAATATGATTGATCTGAATAATATGATTATTGAATTGTACGTACAACTAGTTCATAGCCTCATTCATACACACTTGCTATCAACAATACTTTAATACGGTGCTTAATCTGTGTGGTCGGTCACACAGTGTGGATAAAGTTAAGCATTCAAGGGTTACTTATACATGGTTTTACTAACTGCAACTCCCAGGTAAGGTGTTTAGAGTTTCATCGTAATTTTAATCTTCGTTTTGTTAATGGTGTGATTGAGAATGAAGGTGAATTTGAGGATTAGTTAACTAATGGAGAAGGTAATTTTTGATGAAATTTTGTATTTATTTTTCATTGATTATGTGAGTTTAGATTTTAAATAGAATATTTTGCATTATTATCATAAAATTCATCATAGTTTATTTTCAATTTTGATATTTGATGAATATGGATTTTTAATTTGAGATCAATGTGACAAAGGTTGAAAATGATCTTTATAAAATAGTGTTATGTTCGTTATTATTAATAGTTTTAAAATCAATGTTGATTTTTAATTTAATTCACATGTTCAGTTTAAATATTAGTTATGTTATTTATGAATGTCTCTTATGTTCTTTTGTTTTTTTATCTTGTTTGGACCCCCTGTGGGCCCACGTTCATTAAATACATAAATTACCAAAATGCCCTTAGTTAAACCCTAAACAGGAAAATTCGATCATCATGCACAGCACGCATCCCGAGAAACCCTAATATAGCCTAACAGGGCCTAACACGACCCAAAACGGTCAGAAACCCTAATCCTAACCCTAATCAAGTTAGTTAATCCTCTCCTATAAATGCTAATCTTCACAGATTAGCGAGGTAATTAATTCTTTCTCCACACATTCTCTCTCTACAAATTCTCTCTCTAAACACAGTTTACTGACTTAACCGTCGGAAGGGCTTTCTCGGGAGCACCCCCCGAGGTAGTTGACTTTCATTGTTTTGCAGGACTCGGTTTGACCGGACGAGCAGGCTCCCCTTCAACTTCGATCCGAAATTCCTTTGCAGAAACAATTGGCGCCGTCTGTGGGGACTCGTCAAACAAAAAGTTATGGTTACCACTCGTCGAACCGATCCTTCCCAAAAACGCTGGTGGGCAGAATCAAACTCAAGGTCAGTCACGCCCACCTCGTCATCCGCGGAACAACCCGCAATCAAACCGTGAAGATGAAGGTGACAACATGGAGGTTGAACAACCCGTTGATCAAGGAAATCAACAACCTGTGACTAGGCAAGATCTAGAAAAGCTGACCGAGCAGTTCAACACAACTCTCCAGGACACCCTCAGACAACTGACCGAAGCTATGAAAAACAACCAAGCTGGTCCCTCCCGCCGGCCACCGCAAGACCAGGGACGCCAAGCGTCGCGGAACAGTCAAAGGGCACAGCCCCACAATGTTCCCCGACGAAGCGGTGGACAAAGCCGTAGGGCACAACCCGTCGGTACTACTAGGTCCGCCCTAAGTAGGTCTGGAAACCGTCGTCGATCTCCTCATGATCGGCCTGTCATATCACCGGTCTACATAGAATCCAGTCGGCACTCTACTGCAAGCCGGCGCCGGAGGGAGGGTGAACCGGCAAACCGGGTTAGAGACCCAGATGCTAGACGACTCATTGATGAGATGCGCTTACAACGGCACGAGATGGACGCCCGAGAACTCATTAACAGACGCAGGGTAATCGAGCAACGCCAAGCACGTGATAACGATGAGAATAGGGCACGGAGTCGTAGGCAAAGTCAGAGTCCGAGATCGCCTGATCAGCGATCACCTTCTCGTCGGGAGGATGTAGGAGAATCAGAAGATCCTCCAAGGCAGGACAGATATGAGCGAAATCCCATATCTCGTCATACAAGCCATAGACCTCGGGAAGAAGAAAGAGCTCGAAACCAAGATAAGCAGCCATCACGGTTGCCATCACATTTGTCTACGCCGCTGACTCCATTGAGCCAGGAGCTAATGAATGCCCCAAAAGTAGACAAGGTCAAGATGCCTACCATAGAGCCTTTCGCTGGAACTACTGATCCTGATGAGCACTTAGCCGCATATGCCGCGCAAATGAGTGTGTAAACAAGTTGCGAGGCCACATGGTGTAAGTATTTCCTTACTACTTTAAAGGGACAAGCCTTGTTGTGGTTCCAAAAGTGTGTGCCTAAAGGTAGTATCCATAGCTACCAAGACTTGGAACGTGTGTTCGTTAGTCGTTTTAAGCACGCAGCAAGACAGAAAAAAACAAGTGTCAATCTGATGGCTGTAACACAAGGGAAGACGGAGACCTTGCAGAACTACATACGAAGATTCAATCAAGAATCTTTGAAAATCCAAAACTTACCAGATGAAACAGCCCTAACTGCCTTTTTGGCCGGGCTGAGTTCCACAGATTTCAAATTTAAGCTGATCGAGTCAGGGGTTCAACCCTCACTGAAGCCATGGAGCGGGCACATAAGAATATACAAGCCTCAGAAGTTTGTGGCACTAGCCGTGAGAATAATCCACCAGAGAAAAAGAGGAAACATGAGGATGAACCTTCAAGGAGCCAACCATCCAAACGATCCAACCTGATCACAGATCATGGTAACGACCCTCGGTACAACCGTAATCGTCGAGAGATCTATTTGGACATTAAAGAGAAAAACATGTTGCCAAGGCCTCCTGTAGTTCGGACCCCCGAGGAGAAGAGGGACAAGAGACTCTAGTGCGAGTATCATCGCGAATGCGGGCATACCACAAAGAACTATAGGGAGTTAAAGAAAGCCCTTGATCAACTTGCTGACGAAGGAAAACTTAACAGATACCTCAAAGAATCCGACCGCTCGAACAAGGAGAAGGAAAAGGCAAGAGATACTCGCAGCGATGACACCGGTGGACATGTCGCCGTCATTGCCGGTGGCTTAGCACTCGGAGGATCGATGAACAAAGCAAAGGACAACCTAAGAACCTTGCAACATCAAGTGCTCAAGGTCACACCCGTTTCAGCGCCCTCTTCGCCTATCATGACGTTCGGTGGAAAGTTAGAACGCCCTTTACAAGTCCCTCACGATGACCCCTTGGTCATTGAGATGAAAATTGCCAACTTCAGATTTAGTTGAGTGCTCGTCGATAGCGGGTCATCAGCAGACCTCATCACCCTTGATTGCTTGAGGTGTTTGAAATACAACGAAGAAGATCTAACACCCGTAGACAGACCCGTAATCGGCTTTGGAGGACAGTCCGTCTTTCCCAAAGGGACAATCCGTTTACTAGTTCGACTTGGTCCCAAAGGGAAGGGTAGATCAGTGATTACCCACTTTTTGGTGGTGGACACACCCTTGCCCTACAATGTCATACTCGGACGACCGTTATTGAACAAGGTAAAGGTAGCCATATCAGTCTATCAGCTGCTCATGCAATTCGAGCTTGAAGATGGAACAGTTGGAAAAGTATATGGAGACCAAGGATCCGCTAGAGAATGCTACGTCAATAGCTTGAAGCGAGCATCCGAAGCACCCGCTAAACCATCGAAGAAGAACAAGGTAACCGACCTTCCGTCATTTTCACTGAAGAATCTAGGGGGGGTAGACAAACCCCAGCCCATAGAAGAAGATAAGGAAGAAGTCATTGGCAGCACTGAAGAAACGGTACGGGTCGGAACAAATATCGACGCTGCATTGCGCACTCAAATAATCAATGTGCTTAAGGCACATCGTGATGTCTTTGCCTACTCAGTAGGCGAGATGCCCGGCATAGACCCTGCCATTATGACTCATCGCTTGAACATCAAGCCATGCTACAAGCCTGTTAAACAAAAGTTGAGGCATCAAGGCCCCGAGCGCACCGCAGCAGCTGCAGCAGAAGTAAAGAAGCTACTCGAAGCAGGGTTCATTAAAGAATTTCAGTATACGGATTGGCTTGCGAATGTTGTGTTGGTCAAGAAACCTCTAGGGCATGGAGGATGTGAGTCGACTTCACTGAATTAAACAAGGCGTGCCCCAAGGATGACCATCCTCTCCCTAAGATAGACAAGCTTGTGGATTCAACGGCTGGACATGCTCTATTCAGCTTCATGGATGCAAACGCGGGATATCATCAAATCCCCATGGCAGAAGAGGACCAGCCGCACACTAGTAGAAAAAAAGCATTAGGCACCCCCCATATGGCACCGGTTCAGGCCAAACCGGAGCCAAAAATTGGCCCAAAATTGGGCGTGTTTTTAAACAAAGGCAAAAGGCACCGGTTTGCGTTGAACCGGTGCCAAAAATAAAATAGGCACCGGTTTGAACCGGTGCCAATTGAACCGGGTCTTTTTTCAAAACTAAAAAAACGCGGCCTCCTACTTCCTTTCTTCTCCTTCCTCGCTCTCTTTCTCTTTCAATTCATTCCTTTCTAACCTGACTTCTTTCATTAGAGACGAATAGAAGAACAACGAACCTCCCCCTTTTCCCTCCACCACAGCCGCCACCTTCACCGGCCACCGGCCTCCAGCCACCAGCGTTGTTTGAATTGAAACACCGCCCTTATTTCTCCCCTTCCCTTGTACGAATTGTCGAATTGAAACACCGGCCTTGTACGAATTGAGACACCACCAGCATTGTACGAATTGTCGAAAACCACCGGCCTTATTTCTCCCCTGTCGTTGTCTTTTCCCTCCCCTGCCCTTCTCTGTCTTTCACCGGCCTCCAGCCACCAGCATTGGTCGAATTGAAACAGCAGCGCACCGCCTCCACCTCAACGTTGTTCCCTCCACCAGCGCGCACCGCCTCCACCTCCGCGCTGCCTCCACTAGCGCGAGGGTCGTCCTCAATCTCTCATCCCCTTAGCTTCTTCCACCTCCAACTAATTTAGGGTAAGTGTTTATTTTTTTTGTTAAAAATTGAACAATTATTTTGAAATTGAACAACAAAGTATTGATGTGCTTCCGTCGCAGGATATAATTGAAATGTACTAGGTCCTGATCCTTGATCTGTTTCTTGGTAAATCAAGCATTAAGCCCCTACAACTTTTTCTACCTCAGGTTTGCTGCTTTTGCTGTTCTTAACTTGGTGCTTGCATTGTTTTAATGGTCAGCCTACTATTAGGATAGGAGTTTACATTTAGTTGATGTTTTGTAAAACTTTTCACATGTTAACTGCTATATAAAAGAATTTAGCACCGAGTATAAGTTTTACTTAAGACACTTGTATGAGAACCTGATTTAATATAAGTTTAGTTTTTTTCGCTTCGATAGGCAGTTTTTGATCCGTTTGACCATTAAGTTAGCAACCCCTTTATTTGTTACTTGCACATTTGATTTAGATAAAGAACCCAGCTTTTGTTTGTCCGATTAATTAATATAATTTATACTAAGTTTAAATGCAACCTAAGGGCAACAAAATTCATATTCAAATCTTTAAAGAACTGTGTATAAAAGCACAATGTTAATTATGCTACAAGTCTGAGAGTGGGATTTTTGGGATTTCCTTTCTGCATGATTCCAAATTTCAATCACTTTATATCTGCTATCAATCCTTTCAAACAATGCGTCAACTTGTGGGATTAAATTAGAGAATTGTGAATACATTAGAGATTTGTGAATATATTAGAGAATTAGTGACGTTGCTAATTTTTGTTTTGGTAATATATAGATTCATATGTGAATTGAAGCACGAGTTTAATTAGCTTGAGGACTACATATTGAGCTCAAGTGGGTAGTTGCTATATTGGTATGACTTATAAACTTTACTTAGCTATATTTCTTTCTATTCATCCATTTAATAAAAGTTGATTCATGAAATTGCAACTTGTGTATTGTTTAATTGCAAATAAATACAACAATATATAGAATACTTGAATTGCATCATCATATGCCTAGATACCCGTTTAAGGCTTTCTCATTAGGAGAAAGTCTTGAATAGTCCCCGGTTGGGACTGTTCTTGAATGTGTACTCTCACTTAGGTGGTGAATGTATGTTTTCTTTTCGATTTTAAGGAACATCTCGGCTTACCATTTCCTCACTATGTTCTCTGGGTACATATGTGGGTAATTAATTATCTACATCGTGTACTTGGAGAACTAGGGGGAAATGCTGCCGGATTTTCCTTAAAATTGGAAAGTTGACATACATTCACTAGTGAGAGTAGACATTCAAGGATGGGTTAGGTTGGAGTGATAAGGACCCTTTGGAAACATGCATTTTTTCACTATATGAATGGTATATTCACGTTTTGTACTTGAATTTGATTTACATAAAATATGTAGCACTTACACATTATAATTATATGGTGCTATATATATGTTTAGAGACAATTTACTAAATGGAGAAGGATCGTGGTTGGATGTATGGTAGACGCGATACATTGGAATTTTGGAATGGGGTTCAAGAGTTTTGCGAGAGGGCTTTAGCTTATCAACGCACACTGGGAGGCAAAGGCCTTTATTGTCCTTGTGTTGATTGTAATTGTGTGAATGTGGTAGATAGTGTTGAAATCATTAGAGATCATGTATTATGTCGTGGGTTTAGGCAATTTTACCATGTGTGGATTTGGCACGGAGAAAGTGGAGAGTACAGTGGGGATCTTGATCGGAATGATGTGCGTGTTAGAAGCAATGAGATTCATGTGGACGAGGAATACGAGAATGATGAGTATATTGTTGATAATGGTGAGGATGGAGCCGATGAAGATCAGGCGGATGAGGTCGAGGATGAACAAGTGGATGAGATGTTGCAAGGTGTTGAAGGTGAAGTGTTTGAATTATTATCGGAGGCTTCCAAAAAGCCTTTGTATCCCGGGTGCAAAAAATACTCCAAACTATCGGCCGTGCTAACACTTTTCAACATTAAGTCGAAGCATGGGTGGACGGACATCAGTTTTACTTCTTTGTTGACCGCATTAAGTGATATGTTGCCTGATGGGAATGAAATTCCTAAGTCTTATTATTACGCAAAGAAGCTCATGTGTCCCTTTGGTTTGGAGTATAAGAAGATACATGCATGTCCTAATGACTGTATTTTGTATCGAAATGAGTATGAAAAACTGCAGGAGTGTCCACGATGCAAGCGGTCGCGGTACAAGCGCATGAGTTGCAATCCTGGCACGGAGGGACCTCCTGCTAAGGTGTTGTGGTATATTCCCATTATTCCAAGGTTTAAGCGTCTGTTCTCAATACCAAAAGACGCTAAAAACTTGAGGTGGCATGCAGAGGGAAGAAAGAAAAACAGAATGCTGAAGCATCCAGCTGACTCTCCACAGTGGAAGAACATTGATTTGAAGTTTGAGGAATTTGGTAATGAAGTCAGAAATTTAAGGCTTGGGTTGTGCACGACGGGATGAATCCATTTGGCACTCTTAGTACCCAACACAGCACATGGCCGGTACTTTTAGTGATTTATAATTTGCCTCCTTGGCTGTGCATGAAACGTAAGTATGTAATGCTTTCATTGCTAATAACTGGTCCTAAGCAACCTGGAAACGACATAGATGTTTACCTTGCGCCGCTTATTGACGACTTGAGAAAGATGTGGGACGAAGGGGTTTCCGTTTTCGATGCTCATCAGAACGAGATGTTCACATTGCGTGCAGCCCTTATGTGGACCATGAATGACTTCCCTACATATGGCAACTTGTGTGGGTACAAGGTCAAAGGGAAAAAAGCATGCCCCATATGTATTGAAGACACATCAAGCGTATACCTGACTCATTCTCACAAAGATGTGTACCTACGGACTCGAAGGTTCCTTAGGCGTGATCACCCGTACCGTAGGCAGAAAAAGGCTTTCTTTGGAACCGTGGAAGAGGATACTGCGCCTAGACCATTGACTGGTGCTGAGATTAGTGCTCGGGTGAAAGGGATACAAACGGTGTTTGGAAAATCAGAAAAAACTGTGGTCTCAGCTGCTTTGTTTAAGAAAGAATCAATCTTTTGGAAGCTGCCGTACTGGAGAGAACATGACGTTAGGCATTGTCTTGATGTGATGCATATAGAGAAGAATGTGTGTGATGCTCTTTTGGGGACGCTTATGAATATCCCAGGCAAAACAAAGGACGGAAAGGGTGCACGGTTAGATTTGCAAGAGATGGGGATTCGTCCAGAATTGTGGCCTCAAGAAAAGGTCAGAAAGGGAAAGGAGCCGAGAATAGAAGATGAAAGTGTTTCGAAAAAAGGGAAGGAGAAGAGCAAGGGAAAGGGAAAGGCCAAAGATGCGTCAAAGAAGAAAGTTAAGGGTAAAGGGAAGGATGAAAAGAATTATTTACCCCCGGCTTGCTATACATTGTCAAGGGTAGAGAAGCGTATGTTTTGTGCATGTTTGTACGACATTAAGGTTCCATCAGGGTACTCATCTAACATGAAAAGATTTGTAACCTTAAATGGAGAATTGAAGCTGACAAGTATGAAATCCCATGATTGTCACATTATGATGCAAGTATTCCTACCGATTGCAATCCGTGGTATTCTACCGAAACACTTGAGGGAAACGATTACAAGCCTTTGTTCGTATTTTAATACAATTTGTAGCAAAGTTCTTGATCCTTGTACACTAGATGCTTTGCAAGTTGATGTGGTTGTGACTTTGTGCAAATTTGAGATGTATTTCCCACCCTCATTTTTTGACATAATGGTTCATCTGGTTCTTCATTTGGTGCGTGAGATTAAGTTGTGCGGTCCAGTGTTCATGAGGTGGTGCTACCCTTTTGAAAGACACATGGGTACATTACAAGATAAAGTACGGAACCGAGCCCAACCTGAAGGAAGTATAATGCAAGGGACAGTGGGTCCCATGGTCTTGGATTATGACAACAAAGGCCAACCCGGGCCCAAATGGCGTCGACAATATGCTAATCAAGTTGGCTTATGTTCGCGGAAAATCCCCATTACACTTGTAATGCGGCAAGTACCTTCGGGTTTGATTCAAGCATTTTTGGATGATACAAGGGTAAGTGTGTTTTTGGCACATTTAGACAATTTAAGATACCTTAACCTTATGATTGTTTTTAAATAGAAACTAATAATCGGTTTTAATTTGTGCTTGCAGAGGCAGTTTTCTATTCCTAATGATCCCGAGAAGAAAAGGGTGTTTGTCTCTTTATTAGGGGAAAGATTCAGAGGCTTTAAGACCAAGTTGACTAATTGGTGGATCCATAATAAGAAGAAGGTGCAAACAAAGAAGAAGAATGCCAAAGAGGATAACCGTCTCCCGTGGCAAATATGGCCGACCGTGTCAAAAGATGATTGGGAAGAGTTCGTTAGAATGAAGAGTCAAAAGAAAGCCATTGTAAGTTTGTGTAAATCTGAGGTCAATTGAATAATAGCTTGACACTTTTTGTATTAATGAGACTAACATTTTTTGTTTTGTAGGAACTTCGAGAGCAAAATCAAGCGAATGCAGAAAAGAAGGAATACGTCCATCGTATGGGTCCTAAGACTTTTGCTGAAAAGAGACCTGAGTGGGCCGCTTCGGGTTTATACCCTAAAGCGCTTCTAGTGGCATCGAAGGAACCCTCTAGTTCCACGATCACTACATTGGTGAGTCGTGCCGGTGATTTCTTTTGTTCTCTCCATTCGTTTGATAAGAAAACCGGAAAATGGTTCATCAAGGGTCCGGAAGCCAAAAAACTGGCGGATAAGCTAGTAAGTTACCTATGAATTGTTGAAATTAAGTCACTTTTGCATCTAATCACTGTACAAACCATTAACTATTTTACTGACCTCATTTTTCCTTATGCTATAGCTTGAGCACACTCAAGAGATGGTGGAGGGCAAATTTGAACCAAGTGTGGAGAATGACCCTTTCACCATGGCTTTGGGAAGGCCATACCATCCAGGACGAGTAGTAGGTTCGGGAGGGTCATTGCTTGGATGGAATAAGGTGATGGGTCCCGAATACACAAAATCGGGTAGATCTCGAGCCAGTGTTAACTCACCGGGGGAGTTGGATGCCAAGGTGGCATCAATTAAGGAACAAGTACGCAACGAGTTAGTTGGTGAATTGAATGCTTGGGCGAAGATGATGAACTTACCGACTTTTCCATTCCTCACTCGTACCCCGGTCGACTCATGTTCTGAACCAAAAGGACAAGGAGAAGGTGATAGACATGGAGGAGATGAGATACGTGGTGAAGATGTGCCACCTCAGGTAAAATCAATTGGGTTATTAAAAGTTTTAAAATACCGAGTTAATTGAGATTTTAGGTGCAATGATTGATGTACTGTTGCAGGTTCCTACTCCTACACATGCGGACTCGAGGGAGCTTGAAAATCCAACACCGCATGAATTTCCAGAGTTACAGGTGATTTGTAACCCTCTACCTTAATGAATTTTGTTATATCTATGCTGTTGTAAAAGTCCTATTTAACTATCTTCTTTTTATATATATACTTGTGTAGGAAGACACCCGGTGTGCACTTCTAGCTCCGGGGCATGCAAATAGTACCGTGTTGAGTTTGGTGGCGTATGGTAGTGCCCAACCGACGACGGGTGCTACGGCGGGGCCACATCATTACTCGGTTGGGATCGATTCAGTGGTTGCGGGGTTTGAAGACATCCCACTACCCGTACCGATAGAGGAGGTTGAGATAACAGCGCTTTGGCAAGCTGTAGGTAGCTTCGTTGATTGGCCACGTGCATGGGTGAAGTTGATTAATAAGGAGGTAAATTAGCTACTCACTTGACTATTTTCTTCATTTCTCAACTTATAAACTCCTTGCATCTCAAAACAACTCATAATCACATATTTATAAGTGTTTGTCATTTGGAATTACATAAAAATCGCCAAGTTCTAAGTTTTTGGGTCAAATTCATCAAAAATAGCCATTTTGACCCGAAATGGCTACTTACTTGCCTATTTTCTTCATGTCTCAACTTATAAACTCCTTGCATCTCAAAAAAACTCATAATCACATATTTATAAGTGTTTTTCATTTAAAATTACATAAAAACCGCCAAGTTCTAAGTTTTTGGGTCAAATTCATCAAAAATAGCCATTTTGACCCGAAATGGCTACTTACTTGCCTATTTTCTTCATTTCTCAACTTAAAAACTCCTTGCATCTCAAAACAACTCATAATCACATATTTATAAGTGTTTGTAATTTGAAATTACATAAAAATCGCCAAGTTCTAAGTTTTTGGGTCAAATTCATCAAAAATAGCCATTTTGATCCGAAAAGGCTACTCACATGACTATTTTCTTCATTTCTAAACTTATAAACTCCTTGCATCTCAAAACAACTCATAATTACATATTTATAAGTGTTTGTCATTTCAAATTACATAAAAATCGCCAAGTTCTAAGTTTTTGGGTCAAATTCATCAAAAATAGCCATTTTGACCCGAAATGGCTACTTACTTGCCTATTTTCTTCATGTCTCAACTTATAAACTCCTTGCATCTCAAAACAACTCATAATCACATATTTATAAGTGTTTGTCATTTAAAATTACATAAAAATCTCCAAGTTCTAAGTTTTTGGGTCAAATTCATCAAAAATAGCCATTTTGACCCGAAATGGCTACTTACTTGCCTATTTTCTTCATTTCTCAACTTATAAACTCCTTGCATCTCAAAACAACTCATAATCACATATTTATAAGTGTTTGTCATTTGAAATTACATAAAAATCGCCAAGTTCTAAGTTTTTGGGTCAAATTCATCAAAAATAGCCATTTTGACCCGAAATGGCTACTTACTTGCCTATTTTCTTCATTTCTCAACTTATAAACTCCTTGCATCTCAAAACAACTCATAATCACATATTTATAAGTGTTTGTAATTTGAAATTACAAAAAAACCCCCAAGTTCTTAGTTTTTGGGTCCAATTCATCAAAAATAACCATTTTGACCCGAAATGGCTACTCACTTGGCTATTATAAGTGATTGTGAGTTGAAACTTATTATTTCTCAAACTATTTCAGATTTCCAATGGAAGCAAAACTTCAAAGAGAAAGAGGGTGGAGAAGCATAAAAGAATTGATCAACCTAAGAAGAAGCTAAGTGAACAACAGTCCAAGAGTTCACAAGCGTCGAAGTTGCACTCTTCGAAAGGTTCACCCATGCCACCTACTCCACTTGTTGAAGACATTGTTCTTCAATCGCTCTCTACTGACATGACCTTTCTTCACAACCGTGCTTGTCATTTGGTCGATCCCATGGAAGTTGCACTTCCTAAGGCAATGTTCCACTATGATGAGGATGCAATTGCATGGATCAACAAAGAAGATGTGAAGGAATTTCTACGTGGTGCAAAGCTTAACATTTCCCTCATTCAAACATTCATGAGGTACTTCAATGCCCACATAATCTATACTCTTTTTTCAAGTTATTCAAATTGATGGTGATTATCCTACATCTGATAAATTAATCAATGTTCATGCACGCAGAGCACTACAGGAGCACTTAACTGACACTGATTCTCCTTGTAAAGTTGGGTGGTTATGCCCCGAGCAGTTATCCACTACTAAAATCATAGGCAACCCCCATGATGTGTTGTACTATTTTGAACAGAGTATAAGGGAATCAACGCGTGCGGGAGACAAGTTCATATTCGCCCCATGTTATAGAGAGTAAGTCTAACCATGTCAAATTCAATCGATTTGGCCTCATTATATGTTGACTCCTAAATATTAATTACCTTGTCTATTGTGAACTTATGTAGGGAGCATTGGAGCCTCATGGTGATTTGTAATTCCACTAACACAATTTATCACCTTGATTCAGCTCGATCATCGGAGAAGTGGCTCGTGAAGTCTATATTGCAAAAGTAAATATATATAGCAACCTATAGTGATGATTATTGCTAATAATAACTAATTTAGTAATCATACGACTAATCAAATTTGATTGGATTTTTTTATACTACAGTGTTATGAAGAAGCTACATTGTCGTGCTCCAAAGGGTCCAACATGGAAGACACCGTTGGTAATTTACATGATATTATTGTGATTATCTTGAAAATCTATGGTAGTAAATATTTGCTCACTTCCTTTGCATGTTTCACTGATGTGATTTGTTTGTCATATGCTAGTGCGCACAACAAGAGAATGGACTTGATTGTGCTTTGTATGTGATGAGATTCATGCTTGACATTGTGACTCATTGTACGGACACTCAACAGCTTGATGAGGTAAGTCCTAAAACTTCTTGAAATGCTATATTGATGTGATTTCTAGCCTTAAACACCTAATATTATCCAACAATGACATGTTATGAGAAACAAAAAGGCTATTTCACAAGAAAGGTAGAAAATGGGTTGAATAGAAGTCATATGGGCCATATTAGGGCCATTTTGTGTTAATATGCTCTTTTGATGTGATTTCTTTCCTTATACACCTATAACTAGATAATATTGACATGTTATGAGATAAATAAAGTTCATTTAATAAGAAATGTAGGAAATGGGCAAAGTAAGGTCATATAGGCCATATTCGGGCCATTTTGAGTAAAAAGCGTCGTAAACCTTAATAAAATGCTCTCCTATACAATTTTAGGGCTTACACACATACAACTATCCAATATTGACATGTTATGAGAAAGAAATAGTTCATTTGATACGTAATGTAGAAAATGGGCTACATAGAAGTCATATAAGCCCTATTTGGGCCATGTTGAGTAAAATGCGTTGTTAAACTTCTTAAAATGCTATATTGATGTGATTTCTAGCCTTAGACACCTAATATTATCCAACAATGACATGTTATGAGAAATAAAAAGGCTATTTCACAAGAAAGGTAGAAAATGGGTTGAATAGAAGTCATATGGGCCATATTAGGGCCATTTTGTGTTAATATGCTCTTTTGATGTGATTTCTTTCCTTATACACCTATAACTAGATAATATTGACATGTTATGAGATAAATAAAGTTCATTTAATAAGAAATGTAGGAAATGGGCAAAGTAAGGTCATATAGGCCATATTCGGGCCATTTTGAGTAAAAAGCATCATAAACCTTAACAAAATGCTCTCCTATACAATTTTAGGGCTTACACACATACGACTACCCAACATTGACATGTTATGAGAAAGAAATAGTTCATTTGATAAGTAATGTAGTAAATGGGCTATATAGAAGTCGTATAGGTAATATTTGATAAAAATACATATTTTTTGCCTAATTAATTATTTTTAAAATAATGTTTTTGTATTTCAAGTTTTGCAAGGTCCAAAAGGATGGTCCGTTGACAATCAAGGAGCTTAATGAAGTTCGTGACATGTTGGCGTCTTTCATCACCTTCAACATGTAAATGGCATGCATTGTAATTGTAAATTATTTATGTTAACTTTTGAACTATATATAACTTATTATTCATTATATATGTGTACTTACTATTATTTGTATATGTAATCAACTTTTTTTTTTGTATTGCGTTTGGGAATATTTATATCTATATATATATATAATTGAATTCTTGTATCTAATATTATTTTTGTATATAATAATTAATAATATTATTATTAGTTATTATAATAATAAAATTATTAATTATTATATTTAATATAATTGCTGGAATTACAGGTTATTATTATTGCAGGTTTTTTTAAAAAAATATTATTGCACGATGGAAAAAAAAAAACGAAAAAAAAAAAAAATTATACAAAAGGCACCGGTTAGGCAGGAACCGGTGCCTAAACTATCTACCACCCAAAAAAAAATGGCGGGAGAGCAGTATTAGGCACCGGTTAACCGGTGCCTATTCTACCCTATGGCACCGGTTAACCGGTGCCTATTAAACCCTATGGCACCGGTTTTGAACCGGTGCCAAAAAGTAGGTTTTTGGCACCCCTCAAATAGGCAGCGGTTCAAACCGGTGCCTTAGACCGGGTTTGAACCGCTGCCTAATCCGTTTTTTCTACTAGTGGCATACCGCGTTCATCACTAACCAAGGAGTATATTGTTACAAGGCCATGCCTTTTGGCCTCAAAAATGCTAGAGCCACATACCAGAGGTTCATCAACAAAATCTTCGAAGGGCAATTAGGGAGAAACGTCGAAGCCTACGTTAATGACATGATAGTAAAGAGTCGTCATGAGAAGAACCATGTCACATACTTGGTCGAAACGCTTGCGACATTGAGAAAATATGGGATGAAGTTAAATCCCAGAAAGTGTGCGTTTGGAGTCAAGGGAGGCAAATGCCTTGGCTTCCTTGTTGATGAAAGGGGCATTGAAGCTAACCCCGACAAAATCAGAGCCATCCTAGATATGCAGACCCCTAGAAGTGTAAAGGAGGTGCAGAGGCTGACCGGATGCATAGCCGCCTTGGGCAGGTTTCTTTTAAAGTCGGCAGACAAGAACTTATCCTTTTTCAACACACTCAAGAGAAAAGTATTCCAATGAGACGCGGCAGCCGAGATCGCCTTCCAACAGCTAAAAGAACACTTGGCCTCTCTTCCCAAGTTGGTTTCTCCTCTGCCAGGGGAGATATTGTTCTTATATTTGGCTATATCAGAGTACTCGTCTAGCGCAGTGTTGGTTGCCGAGAGGGATAGATCACAACACCCGGTATATTTCTTCAGCCATGCTTACAGAGGAGCAGAGTCAAAATATTCCCAAATTGAGAAGTTGGTGTTCGCCCTAGTCATGGCAAGCCGAAAGCTGAAGCCATACTTCCAGTCTCACCCCATAAAAGTTTTGACTAGCTATCCTATAAAGAAGGCAATCGAAGGGAGAAACCACTCAAATAGAATCACAGATTAGGCAGACCAGCTTGTAGATTTTGGCCTTGAGTATGAGCCTAGAAGGGCAATAAAAGCACAAGCTCTAGCAGACTTCATCGCCGAATGCACTCATCGCCCTAATGATGATGGATCCAAACCATGGCAGTTATATGTAGATGGCTCCTCCTCCAAGGCAGGAAGCGGGGCCGGCATTTTAATCATGTCACCGAACAACGAGAAGTTTGAGTATGCAGTCAAGTTCGACTTCAACGCCTCAAACAATGAGGATAAATATGAAGCCCTCATCTTAGGGCTAGAGTTGTGCCAGGTGGCGGGAGCCATGGCAGTTCATGCCTTTTCTGACTCCCAATTAATCGTGAGCCAAGTCCAAGGGGAATTCGAAGCCAAGGAAGATAGCATGCGCATGTATCTCAACAAGGTCAAAGAAACTGCTTCGCCATTGTCTGAATTTCAGATCAAGCATCTTCCAAGGGCAGATAACCAACAGGCTGATGCCCTTGCACGAATGGCTAGTTCCGCCCAGGGGATCGGCCCTCGCTCTATAATATGGGAAGTTCTCAAATAGCCAAGCATCAATGCGCCTGCAGTTCACTACTTGGACCGATCAGATACTTGGATGGATCAAATAGTGCACTACATGCGAGACAACAAACTCCCAGAAGATCCTAAAGAGGCCGACGCAATTAAGAAACGAGCAGAATGGTTTTTTTGGCACGAAGGAAACCTATACAAAAAGTCGTACACTCATCCCCTCCTCAAGTGCATCACCCCAGAAGATGGAGATTATGTGCTACGAGAAATACACCAAGGAGCTTGTGGAAGTCATCAAGGGGCTCAATGCATAGCAGGCAAAGCACTAAGGGCAGGGTTTTATTGGCCTACCCTAAGGGAGGATGCGACCAAATTAGTACAAAAATGCGACAAGTGTCAGAAGTTCGCCAATGTGCAAAGGCTCCCCTCGAGCCCGCTACAAACAATCATCGCCACCCTACCATTTGACAAGTGCGGCATGGATTTGCTTGGACCATTCCCAGCAGCTTCAGGGCAGAGAAGATTCCTCATGGTTGCCATAGACTACTTCACTAAGTGGATCGAGGCCGAACCCCTAGCCTCAATCACTAATTAGCAAATTCAAAAGTTCATATGGCGCAACATCATCACAAGGTTTGGCGTACCCAGAAGTCTCGTGTCAGACAATGGGAGACAATTCTATAGTCGACCAACTGTTGAGTATTGCGAGAGGTTTGGAATACACACAAACTTTAGTGTTGTATCTCACCCTCAAGCGAATGGCCTAGCTGAGGCTGCAAACAAAATCATACTCCACTGCCTACAAACTATGTTGGAAGGGGCCAAGGGGTCATGGGTTGATGACCTACCAGGTGTTCTATGGTCAGCTAGAACAACTCCGAAAGATGCAACGGGCCATACCCCGTTCGCCCTTGTTTATGGCAGCGAGGCTGTGCTACCAGTCAAAATAGGGATTTCATCGCCCAGGATCACATTGTACGATTATAGGAGGAATGAAGAAAACAAAAGCATGGATTTAGATCTATTGCCTGAAATAAGGGGTAACGCCCTACTCAGGGCTATCGCACAAAAACAGAAAATGACCCGTCACTTCAATAGGAGGGTCAAGGAGAAGTAGATCGGAGTAGGAGATTGGGTGCTACGCAATATAGAGGCCACAGGCCGCAAGCCCGAGCTAGGAAAGTTATCACTCAATTGGGAAGGCCCTTATAAGGTCACAGAACAAGTTGCAAAAGGGACCTTTCGCCTAGAAACTCCCGAAGGCAGAGCCTTAGAAAGGCCATGGAACGCAGAGAACCTCAGAAGGTTTTATGTTTAAATTCATGTTTTTTCAGTATTCATTTTAGTTTATTTTCAACGCTTACACGATGAAATGGGGGCATGGGTACTACAAGTAAAGGCTATGTGAACATTTCATCATTGTAAGACGTTGGGTGATAGAATAAGTGCATTTGTTGCCACAATAGTAATCAATTTCCATTAATAGCAAACTTAATATTTTCCATTCGCAATTTTCGTCTCCATTTTACCACAAAGTTACATGTTTACCATTACCGCCCATCCATAGGGCTCATTAACCCCACGGGGCACTAAACACATTGCCGCCTATCCAAGGGGCTTATAATCCCTAAGGGGCGTCAGACACATTACCGCCCATCCATGGGGCTCATTAACCCCACGGGGCACCAAACACATTGCCGCCCATCCAAGGGGCTCATAAGCCCTAAGGAGCGTCAGACACATTACTGCCCATCCATGGGGCTCATTAACCCCACGGGGCACTAAACACATTGCCGCCCATCCAAGGGGCTCATAAGCCCTAAGGGGTGTCAGACACATTACCGCCCATCCATGGGGCTCATTAACCCCACGGGGCACTAGACATATTATCGCCCATCCAAGGGGCTCATTAGCCCCAAGGGGCACCAAAAGACATCAAACGTAATAAATACAAGTAAACATAAGTGAGCCAGAACAATCTGTTATTTCATTGAAGTTGCCTTAAATACAAGTCTGCTTGAAAATAAAGGGATACAAGAACAAGGAAAAACAATAAAAAGGAAACTAGTCTTGATGAGAATGAGTGCTAGAAACATCATCCTCGGAAGCATCACCCTTGGAACCACACTTTTTTAGCACATGATATTGATGATTGCCCACGGGGCATTGATCAACGGTTGGTTGATGCTCGTAGGCTTGACTACCTTGGCCCTCACCATAGAGCGAAAAATTCTTCATCATCTCATCAAGCTCGCTCTTGAGGATTTCTTGGTACTTGCCATAGAGAGGCTCGAACTGAAGGTCAGGGTGAACAAGTTCAAAGGCAGCCTGTAGGCGACGGACTCCCGTTTCTTGCCCTAGCTTGTTAGCTTCGACGCACTCTTCTTCAACATAGGCCTTGCCGTCTTGTGTTTCGAGCCAAGCCTTCGCCACCTCTTGTTGAGTAGCACCAGCCGCCCTCAACTGCTCCTCAACACTTGCCAACTTTTCCTTTGCGGACTCCAACTCCTCTAGAGCCATCTTCAACTGTTCCTTGATCTGATTCTTTTCTTTTCTAAGCTGGAGCTTCTTCATGATAGCAGTTTTCTTAAGGCTCGTCATCTCTTCGAGCTGCGATTGTAGGTTGGCAACCTGCTCCTTAAGCGAATTCACTTCTTGTACGAGTGCATAATTCTCCTTAGCTAGGCCAGCGACCATAAGCCCTTGCTGTGCTAACGCGGCGGCCCGTACCGAATACTAAATATGACGAATAATGCATGTTAATCACGGTACAACAGTAAAAGTAACGATAAGAAGAAAGAGGGTCACAAACCTCAGCCCATGATTGCTGCATAATCCTAAACTCTTCCTCATGATCCAAGCCTTTAAAGTGGTCCGCATCAACAGTTGAGTAAAGGTGACCTAAAGCCGACTCAGCACGGACCTCTTTTCCCGAGCCATCAAGGTCCCAAAACGAGGCCCTACTAGATGAGCCACTCCCGTCATCGCGCCTACTCCTTTTAGGACTTGGCGGACGCCGAGGAGATGGCACCATTTGTCGAGGGGATGGCACTGTCAGGTCATGGCTTTCTAGCATTGTTGAGGGCAGAGTTGGGTAATCTTCAGGAGCCGTACTAGAGCTTTGCCCTGGTATCTCCACCGGAGCCAAGGTAACTTTCCCCTGGGTCCTTTACAAAATGACAGATCAGTGAGATTAAAACCATTAAAATGCATTCAAAGTCAACAAAGATAACTTACCAAGGGTGGGGGAGGCATCTCCCTGGAACCGCTCTTTAGTAGCTTCCTCACCGCAGCAGCTTGCAAGGCAAGGGCCTTCCGAGTTTTCAAAGTTTCTGAATCCATGAATCCTGCACAGAATTAGGAAGAAGTTAGAACAACACAAAGATACCTATAATCAAAATGCGTGTGGAAGACCCCCCCCTCCTCTAGCATACCCTCTGAGCGGAAGCCAAGGCCAATTGTACAAAGATTCTTTTCATCCTCTAGAAAGGCTCGGTTAGGTATCCAATTCATGGGTAATTGAACAGCGTCGCCATTGACCACGAGACCCTTAGTTTCCAACAAAAGGGAAACTACAGCTTCCTTCCTATTCATGGGTGGAACGTCGAAATTTAAACTCAAATTGGGTTCCCCTAAATTTGGGATCAATGGGATGTCCCAAGTACGACAGTAAACAAACATAAACTGGCCACGCCAGTTTTTGACATTTGATTGTTGGTCGTGCACCACTTTGTAGCCATTGCGGATGTGAAAGGCCCACCAGCCATGACCGAAATTTGAATCCTTAGAGGGTATCAATTTGAACAAGTTTCTCCAAAGCCTTAAAGTTGGAGTGTGCCCTATCATGGTACAAACCACCAAAAAAGAGTACACTTTCAGCCAAGAGTTAGGTGTCAAATTGCAAATGGCTAAGTTGTACTCCCGCAACAAAGTCCTGACAAAAGGGTGAAGGGGAAAGCGCATCCCTTGTTTTAGTAAACCCTAATATACAGCAGTACACCCTGGAGGTGGAGTCATGGGAGTGTCTCCATCTTCAGGGGCATACCCCACGTATTGGCCGGTTACACCATATTGCTCAATCATGGACCGTGAGATTTGGCCTAGGCGGATTCTTTCTTGAAACACCGCCCTCAACCCATAGGCTTGCAGGCCTCCCCCGAGTGGCTGCACGTTGCCCTGGTAATTGCGTTCTTCATTGTCCTGGCCTTCAGCATCCCCCATCACTTCAACTACACCATTCACAAGGTGCTTATTAAATAAACCATCTCCCTCCGAGAAGGCCACAGTCACCTCACCCGGACCATAGTCCTCCTCATAGGATGAGTACGGATACCCGCCAGGGAAATCCGGCAACACATCGGCATAAGGGATACTGGAGGTAGCAGAACAATCTTGTGCTACTTCCACGGCGGGTTCACCTTTTTCAACCCACCATGGTTGTCTAATGCTAGAAGAACTTGACGATGATGCCATTAAAGAAAGAAAAGCATAAAAGAACAAAGGCGTACCTTAAAGTGTAGTGTCTTACAACTAAATGAAGCTCCGGCTGATGCTAAACCACGATCACCGCCTCGACTACCTCCGAACAAGAGTGCACAAGCTCCCTTCCGCCAAAAAGTGTTGCAAACACTTTCTCTCACTAAATATTATCACTGCTTTCTCTCACTAGAAATCTTTTGAGAATGAAGTTATGAATGAGAAATATGTGTTTATGTGGATATATAAAGAGAAACATTTGCTTCGTAAAATGAGCCAAAGGACACTTGTTACTCATGCGAAGGAAGGGTGTCACAGACACTTGTTACTCATACGAAGGAAAGGTGTCACAGACACTTGTTACTCATGCAAGGGAAGGTTGTCACAGACACTTGTTACTCATGCAGAAGAGTATGTATGCTTATCATCGCCCACCCAAGGGGCTCTTAGAAAGCATCAATTATATCATCGTCCACCCAAGGGGCTCTTAGAAAGCATCAATTATATCATCGCCCACCCAAGGGGCTCTTAGAAAGCATCAATTATATCATCGCCCACCCAAGGGGCTCTTAGAAAGCATCAATTATATCATCGCCCACCCAAGGGGCTCTTAGAAAGCATCAATTATACCATCGCCCACCCAAGGGGCTCTTAGAAAGCATCAATAATATCATCGCTCGTCATAGGGGCTCGTTATGGGGTGGTCCAAGATAGGCCTAAAAGTGAGACCGTAATCAGAAAAATGGCATTTTCACCATGCTAGAGGCCTTTTTTCGCAATTCCAGTGGGCCAATTCTCCTTCGTAAATTCGGCATCACGTAGAGCTCGAAAAAATACACAAGTTGAAAAAAAAATTTCCTCGATTCGGACACCCGGGGACCAAGTTATGGCCTCCCGAAGTATTCGTCAAAATTTACTAAGTAACGGACAACATAGCTCCCCGTGGGTGACGAGATGGGTCATTTTAAGCATTCTTAAAAATAATATATGGTTCCCAAGACACTCCATCACCCACATGACACCCCGAGCGCCAAAACAATCTCTTTTATAAGTTGGAAAGACGTGTAAACGCGATCGAAAAAGTCCGAAACTATTGGCCGAGGGTTGAATCATTGCCCATAAAGATAAGGGGTTAAAATGCCCAAGAAGATCATCGCCCACCATGGGTTGACCTAAGTCAAAATGGTCGCCCCTCCAAGCTCCCAACAAGCATGTTAGGCATCAGCGCCCAACTGCTGGTGCGTGATGGTGCCCAGCAAGCTCACCAAGCATCAGCGCCTAGCAAGCCTACCAGGCAGCAGCGCCCAGCACTAGCGCTCAGCAGCAGCTAGCTGCGTGCCAGGCAGCATCAGCGCCCAGCAGCAGCAAGCTGCGTGCCAGGCAGCATCAGCGCCTAGCTGCAGCAGCTAGCTGCGTGGCAGGCAGCATTAGCGCCCAGCAGCAGCTAGCTGCGTGCCAGGAAGCATCAGCGCCCAGCAACAGCTAGCTGCATGCTAGGCAGCATCAGCACCCAGCAGCAGCTAGCTGCGTTCCAGGCAGCATCAGCGCCCAGCAGCAGTAGCTAGCTACGTGCCAGGCAGCAGCAGCAGCTAGCTGCGTGCCAGGAAGCATCAGCTAGCTACGTGCCAGGCAGCATCAGCGCCCAGCAGCAGCAGCTAGCTGCGTGCCAGGCAGCATCAGCGCCCTGCAGCAGCAGCTAGCTGCGTGCCAGGCAGCATCAGCGCCCAGCATTCGCAGGCTGCCTGCTAGGCAGCATCGACGCCCACCAGGAGCTCGACCAAAAAAAAAATGAAATGATGTCGGGTCGATTGATTTCATTTGATCAATATTTTTCTAACAAACTCACAAACCGTAGAGTGCGCTTTACGACTTTGTCGTGGGGCTAATGTTTGGACCCCCTGTGGGCCCACGCTCATTAAATACATAAATTACCAAAATGGCCTTAGTTAAACCCTAAACAGGAAAATTCGATCATCATGCACATCACGCATCCCGAGAAACCCTAATATAGCCCAACAGGGCCTAACACGGCCCAAAACGGCCAGAAACCCTAATCCTAACCCTAATCAAGTTAGTTAATCCTCTCCTATAAATGCTAATCTTCACAGATTAGCGAGGTAATTAATTCTTTCTCCACACATTCTCTCTCTACAAATTCTCTCTCTAAACACAGTTTACTGACTTAACCGTCGAAGGGGCTTTCTCGGGAGCACCCCCCGAGGTAGTTGACTTTCGTTGTTTTGCAGGACTCGGTTTGACCGGACGAGCAGGCTCCCCTTCAACTTCGATCCGAAATTCCTTTGCAGAAACATATCTCTTATAGTCTTATGTGCTTCTTCTAACCTTTTGTTTTTCACTTTTCTTAATCTTTATGTATTTTAGCGCTAATATTCTTTGAGTTTATGCCAATATTCTTTGAATTTATATCATTATTCTTGTATGTGTTTTAGCGTCAATGTTCTTTGAGGTATTGAGTGAAACATAATTTATTATTTAACATATATTTTTTTTTGGAAAATTTAGAAAAAATAATCCCAACTTTCATCAATTTTCATAGAATAATCCCAACTTTGGATTATACTAGAATAATCCGAACTTTGGGGGTAGTTCTTTTTCTTCAATCCCAAATACTGGTTACCGGTTCAATGGGTTTTTTCTTTTTTTTTTTCTTTAAATAAAATGACACATGTCGTACAGCAATTGGATAAAAAAAAAATTAAAAAAAAAACAAAAAAAAAAATACCCAGCTTGCGAAAACCCCAACCACCCTGAGAACAACTCCGGCAACCGGCCACCACCATAGCCCAGCCACCCAGTTTCCGAACCTTCGTCCCTCCCCCACCACTAGACTCGCCGCTCCGGCGCTTCCCCTTAGCCACAGTCCCCTCCCCGAATCCCCACGCAACCAACTATAAAAACCCTTGAAAACTTCCATCCAATTCGCTTTGAGGGTGTTTCGAATGGTTGGAGGGGGTTTTCGACGGTGAGGAGGTGGTTGTTGGGGGTTTTCGGGAGTGGGGGAGGGGTTTTGAGGGTGTTTCGAATGGATGGAGGGGGTTTAAAGAGATTTCCGGTTATGGAGGGCCGAAAATCAAATCGGGAAAGGAGGGGATTGGGGGTGGAGGTGGGTCACGACACCGGCACCTGGGTTTGGGGTGAAAGAGGCGCACGGTTGGGGCAGGGGAAGGGAGAGGTTGATGCGGTCGACGGTGGCAGGTGGTGGTGGTGGTGGTGGTGGTGGTTGTGGTGGTGGTTACGGGGGTCAGGAAGGGGGGATAAGGGTTTGCTGGTTTTTTAATTTTTTTTTATTTTTCTTTTTTTGGACCAATTGCATTTTGACACGTGGCATATAACCTGTAATATCAGGTCATTGACTTTGGTTGACCGGTTTAGGATTGAAGAAAAAGAACTACCCCTAAAGTTCGGATTATTCCAGTATAATCCAAAGTTGGGATTATTCTATGAAAATTGATGAAAGTTGGGATTATTTTTTCTAATTTTTCCTTTTTTTTTTTTTTGTGCAAATTAAAACAAGGGGAAGGCCCCAAGAAAAAACAACACAAATAAACTAGGAATGAACAAACCGTGGCATAGCCACTCCTACGACATCGTTATGTAAAATACGACCCAAAGCTAGGGGGTGGGGGGGGGGGACTTGAAACAAATGAAATTTGTTGTTCTGATTTACGCCTTGATTAGCAAGCCAATCTGCTGCTTGATTCCCTTCTCTATAAATGTGCTTGACTTCTACTTCCCATCTTGATTCTGCTAAAAGCTTCTGACAGTGAGCAATGTTGTGATAGCACTCCCCTGCTGTAGGCCTGTAGCATATGTGTTCTTAAGGCTTATAACCACAGCTTGATTATCAATCTGGATCTGCAACCTAGTAATACCAAGTCTTTTTGCCAGTTCAAGACCATTTATTTAACATATGTACGTTATTCTTAAATTTGTTTTATTCAACGGGTTTACAATATATTGTCTGTATGAGGAATAATAACGGGTTTACAATAACACAAATTTTATGTATGCAGATCGAGCAAAAAGTTCATGAGGTTGAGTAATTCTACCTGAACACCAGTAAAAAGCAAGCAAACAGCTCTAAAGGTGGATCAGCATCTAAGGACAACAATAAAAATAAAGTGAGGCATGTTGTTGTAGCCAAAAGGCAGCATCAGGATGCAACAAGCAAGGAAACGGCTGCCTCTTAGAGAATGCAGGAGCTGATACGTTAATTTGGCAAAATATTAAATCAAGTAAACTTTGTTATATTTCTGCTTTTTGTTTGTTCTTTTCCCAATTATTATGAACACTAGATGTATTCACTTGATTGAAGTCGAGAACTATTTGCATATTCTTTACTTGTCTTGAATATGTATTGTCATGAAACGTGAGTTATTAATTTGTATTCTTGTGGTAATTTTGTAGCATGATGACTCTAAATTAGCTGAATATGGACATGTTTAGATGAGAAATATAGGACTTCAAAGCTCTTTTTTTGAATGTTTGGGCGTTGGGGAGGGTTTCTCCTCACATTAAGTCATCTGTGAATAGGAGTGATTGTTTTGTTAGTGGTTAAGTAGGAGAGTAGGTCCTCTGGATAAGGTGAGAGAGGATTTAATTGTTCTAAAATTCGTAATTGAAATTGAAGGGAGACATTAAATTAGGGTAATGTTTGGATTCAAGTATTTAATTTCAAATCTGGAATTTGAAATCTGTAATTTCAATTACTTAATACATTTAATTCCAAATTATCTGTTTGGGAAAACTTGGAATTTCAAATAAATCATTTCAAATTTACTTGGTATGACCATCTCCACTTAATTACCAAGAGTCCAAGACTAGCTATTATCTATTTTCTCACTCCTCTCTTATATTTCCCCTTCCCATTCTCTCTCCTCTACTATTCATCCTAAATCTTCAAATTATCAACCAAAAATATGGAAAAATTAGGTCCCTAGATCTGCATGTCTTTTGATTTCTTCTTTTGTTAAACTCAATTTTTTCCTTAGTTTATCAATTTTGAGATTATGCTGCCATTGTTGGAAGGTGAAGGTGGCATCTATGAAAGTTGCCGATGCGATGGAGGTTGTTTATAGTGGATAAGAGAGAGAAAGTTAGCCATTATTAATGGTGACTAAAGATCGAGTAGTCGGCAACCGTTTTACAATAATTAGGGAAAATCATAATGAGGAAGATAAGTAGAATGGTTCAAAGAATTTGAAATGCCATCAATTGATATTATATTGAATTTCAAATTCTATAAACTGAACTTGATTATTGAAGGCTAGAATTTCAGTCAAATCCAAATGCAAATTCTCATGATTCCCAAACAGGTTATTTGGGACAAATCCATCATTTGAAATAAAATGATGGTTTCCACAAAAGCCATTAACTCATTTCATTCAATTTGGGGGGGGGGGGGGGGGGGGGGTTGGCAAAATTGAAGAGAAGAGGTGAAATTTCGGTAATCATTAGACCATTCTTTGTGTGAGCACAGCTGTTAGCTATTTGTTACATACTACCTCCTTTTTTTTATTAGCTGACACGTTTTGACTTTAGCACTATTTACACACTTTTTTTTTTTTTTTTTTAATTGTGTTTTATGATTTATATGTAATAAAATTTATAGTGATATGAGATCTTGTTAGAATCATCACGACATATATTTTCTAAATATCAACTTTTTATAATTTTTATTTTTCAAAAATAAAGATATTAACGGTTGAATTTATTCATTGACAAACGTGACTAAAAGAACGTGTCAACTAAAAAGAAATGGAGGAAGTATGAGTTTTGTCATATTTTATTTGGACTTGATATCTTCAAAGGTAATCATAGTTGTATCCAATTTATTTGTTTATTTTTCCTTTCTTTTGATCATATATGGCATTTTGACAACTTTTTCTTTAGTAATTCCACATTGCTTTTCTACAATTTGGTTCATTTTTGAATGGTTGGTTTGATTTTCTACAATGTAAACTCCTGGTTGCATCTCATAGATTTGCTTTATTACGTTTACACCAAAAAAATAGATGGACTCTTATATGCTGAGAAATGTCGAAGTATACATGATAACTTAAGGTTTTAATGAATCTATTATGTTAGCAAGCTACTTGAGGTCATGCCATTGAGAATTCAGTTAAAGCTCGGCTCTAAACTCAGCTGAAATCATGCTAGTAGACACTGTGTAGGTTCAAAGGTATTAGTCAACACAAAATCTTATATGTGGTTGGTCATACAGTATGACCAACAATAATAAGGGTTGCTTCATTAGTGTTATAGGGGTTACTTAGTCATTAGGTTTAGGGGTTACTTCGTGTGTGCTATAAGGATTACTTTACCAAAGTTTTTTTTAAATAAAAAAAGTTATTTTACCGGTATCATAAGGGTTACTTTGTCAATGCTATAAGGACTACTTTACCAAAGTTTTTTTTTAAGTAAAAAAAAAATACTTTACCAGTGTCATAGGGGTTAATTAGTCAGTGCTACAAGGATTACACGATTAATGTTTTAGGGGTTATTTTGTTCTTTTACAAGCGGCTACATGATGTGGTTAGCTGCACACAAGACACTCTAACCAGTGAAATGATAATAAAAAAAGTGATTTGTGGTCATGTGATCGAATAATAATGCAAAGTATATAGGTCAGACAGGTGGAATTTTTCTGAGTTGTATGTTTAAACTGATTATAGGTCATCAATATATCATAGGTGGAAAAAAACAATCTGAGTATGAAGTTTCAGAATTAAAAATGAATTTGACTTGGTTTGAGTTAAACAAAGTACCCAAATCTCTAGCTTAGTTTGGATCGTTATCTCTCTTATGCATGACTTGAACTGAACCATGTAGATTTTAAATTAAATCACATTAGTATTTCTTGTTGTATTTAGTTGTATTGCCGGTAATTTTGACCAACGTATGGTTTGATTGTTTTTTTTTTTTTTCTTTTGCATATTGCCTTTTTTATTCTTTTGATTTGATTCTCTTTTTTTTTTTTTTTTTTATTTGCTTTGATTGTTTTTTGCCTTTTGCTGCTTTTTACAGTAGATAAAAGTGAAACTGTGGCTGTGAGATGTTAATAAAGTGGGTAAAGAGTCTTAAGACTTACTCTCAAGTGGGGAAAGAGAAGGTGTAAGGAAAACTTTACCAAAAGAGAAATAAAGGAAAATTGGGAGGTAATTCCTTGTGTAAGTGTCATTATTAAAAGGACTATCAAAAAAAAAAAAAAAAAAAAGTAAGATTATGAGGTAATTCCTTGTGTAAGTTTCTATCATAAGACCACTTCTACGGTTAGTATAAATATTAGGGGTGTTCAAAAAAACCCGACCCGATTGTCCCGACTCGATTTTCCGATGACCCAGTAAATACTCGATGGGAAATTTGGTGAAAAAGGCTGTTTTTTTCGGGACGGATACCCGACCCGGGAAAAATGCATGTTTTCCGGGTCGGGACATGGGCCGCCCTGTATGTTAGACGGGTACCCGCTGACCCAGTAAGTTTAATTTTTTTAAAAAAAATATATAAATACAGCTTGCTAGGGTTTTTTGCATTTCACTTAGCACTATTAGCAGCCACCTTCTTCTCTCTCCTTCATCCCCCCTATCTCTCTCCTCCATCTTCTATGTCCTGTAATCCTGTGTCTATTCCTCTCTCTTCGTCCCTCTCCTTCGTCTCCCTTCATCTCTGTCCCTCTCCTTTGTGTCTCTCTTTCTCCGTTCCCATCTCTGTCTCCGTCACCCTTTCTTCGTCCAGCAGGTCGAAGCAACAACAACCCCAACAACAACAATAATTCATAGCAAATGGAAGCAACTTTGTGGCAGGTGCGATGATGTGCTTGCTTCGGTAAGGTGGCTGCTCAATGGTCATGACTTCTCATGCTCAGATCTACAAATTTTCAATATATTGATGGAGTATACTTGTTAATTAGGGATGAATATGTTTACCCAATTTAATCTGGGTTTTAGTGTTTTACAATTCAATTAGTGGTAAATTAATTTTCATTGTGTTTTGATTTGTATATTCAATTATTCATCAATATATAGATTTGATATTGTTGGGGTTTTAGTGTTTTACGTACAATTCAATTAGTAGTAATTAATTTTTGGTTTTATTCTACACATTGTATATTGAATGAATTCTTTTCATCTAAATCCCCATAATCAAATTTTTTTTTTTTCTTTTGGTACCCATCAAAGTGTAAAATTATAGGTTTTGGTACCTCCATCCATGCTTAGTTAAGTTTTCCGTTAGTGGGGCCAATTATCTAATTATTTAATAATTTAATTTATTAAAAAAAAGAAAAAAAAAACTATAAAAAATAAGAAAAACTTTAAAAAAAAAAAAAAACAACCAGCCACTGCCACCCCTCCCCATCCTCATGAGCCACTAATTTGCGACTAAATTGTAGTTGCCAGTGTTAATAATTTTGAAATCTTTTTTTTTCTAAAAATTTCACTACTATTGCAACTAACACGGTTGTCACTACTTTTTTTTAAAAAAATTTATTAAGAAAGAATTAAAGAAAACCCTTAGTATAATAAAGTTGTTGCCGCCAAAAAAACAAGAACTATAACTCCTTATTCCTTTATTGATAATACGTTCGACGGTTCAGTACATACTCTTCTCTTTACTTCTCTTCATAAAAAAATATCAAATTTATCGCTATTTCCGTGCGCTGAATATCTATTGTAGTGCAGTTTACGTTCTCCACTGATCATCAATTTAAGGTTTGTTTTCTTATTCATAAGCTTAATTTTGCTTTTGATATATTAGGTTTTTACTCATGCTTTTGGTTAGTGAAATTGTGGTGCTAGAATTCCGTTTTGTCGAGATAGGGTTCAATTATGTGTGCTTAATTAAGGCTTATTTGGATCCTTTTCTGAAATTTCAATCGAGATACTTTAGTTTTTCTTGGTAACGAATGGATGAATCAAGTGTGGCTGGTTTTTTGCGCAATTGGACTAACCTTATTTCGTGAAGTTTGGTTAATGATTATGCAAATTGTGGAATTGTGTTCCTTCTCGTGAAATAGAAACTGTTTTTCTACAATTTTCCCAATTTTATTTGGGAAATTGGGAATATATTTTGATTTTTGTCAACAATAACCAAACCCTTAACAATCTGAATATTGGCCCTGCTGCTAATTCTTTTGTAAATATGAATTTGTTGGATGAAATTTTGTAATTGGTCTGCGAATTAAGGTGGGTATTTCATTGCTAAATCTGTTGTGTGTGACTGATAAGTGATAAGTCATGCTGACAATCTTTGTATGCAAGGCTATAAATCATAGATTTGTAATTTGTGTTCATGGTCCTTTGCTTTAGTTTTCTATGTAATTGTATATGAATCTGACTTGTATTTACTCATAATTAATGGTCCTACACCATAGATTTGAGTGTGAGATTGAAAATGAAATGTCCACCTTTGATTGTAGTGCTTCACGTAGTCAAATTATATCATCAGCAAAACAAACGGGGCATCAGTTTAAATATGTGTTTCTCAGATAATAATTTATCATATCAAGTGATTTTAGCGTGCCCATGTTACCAAATTCTCCATTGGAGATTTTTTTTTTTGTTTTTTATTTTTTTTGAGAGTGAGAGAGAGAGAGAGATCAACAAAAAATGAGGTGTAAGTACGTAGTATAACAGTTATAGAAATATATATATTTCTCATGATTTTTATTTTAAAGAGTAGACCTGTATAGAAACATGTTGAAACTCAAAAATGTAATTAGAAAAGACATTGTCAACTCCTTACTAGCATACCATGTTTTTCAGATTTTCCAGCTGTACCACTTGACAAAAACTGACTTAAAACCTTATATAATATTTTTAGATTATTTTTCTAAAATTTTTCCTTAACACTAGATATCCTATTCTCATATTTATGCTGCTTCATATTTTGATGTATGTAGTTTCCGCTGTTCTGAAATTTTGCTCCCTGAGTTGGTAAAATATATTGAGTTGTACCTATCATAGTTTTGTTCTGCTTGTTTCACTATAAGCATATGCAAATCGTGGATATCATACACTGATGCATTAAGTTTCTTTTTTTTTTTTTTGTTCCTATTAAGTTTCTATTTTTGGTTTCTCTATATTTATATTGTCCCACCCAATGAATATGGAACACTTCTTTTTCCATTGTTTCAAAAATAAAGAAAAAGGATTGTGTATACACTATATGACTTAACAGCTACACCTTTTCTTGCTTATCTTTCTTTTGTCTTCTAAGTAATTGCCTAAATAACTAAGTAACATATATAAGAAGAATAAATTACATATATAAGAAGACTATATTACATATGTGTGTATGATTAACAATGTCATTTAGCAGTTAGGATCATGGAGAAATTGAATCGAAAATGGATGTATGAGAGATTAGAAGGTCGATTACTAAAAAAAGAGTTCACAATTGGCGTGCGGGGGTTTATTGAGTTTGCTAAACAACACCGTGATTTTCAAGAATATTCAAAGATCAGATGCCCTTGTTCAAAGTGTAAAAATGTTCCTTTTTTAGATGTTGAAAGTGTAAGAGAGCATTTGTATAAAAAAGGATTTCTTAATGACTACTATGAATGGGTTTGTCATGGAGAGGATTTTGATTCTTTAAAAGCATATGATGAGCCATCGGATCCGTATGTTGACATGATTATTGATGCATTTGGTCAAGTTGATGGTGATCCAATGCATGAAGATATTCGGAATGTTGAAGAAGAACCTAATCCTCAAGTTAAGAAGTTTTTTGAGATGTTAGCGGCCGCATAAAAACCATTGTATGAAGGAAGTCGATTATCTGTTTTAGAGATGGCTTCAAGGATTACGAGCTTGAAGTGTGAATACAACTTGCCCCAGAGATGTGTCGATAGTATTTCATCGCTCATTAGTGAAGTAATTCCTGATGAGAATTCAATGTCCAAGACGTACTATGACACTAAAAAGGTGGTAAAGGGCCTTGAACTTCCTCATGAGAAGATACATGCATGCATGCCCTAAAGGATGCATGTTATTTTGGAAGGATAAAGCTCACCTTGAAAAGTGTTCAAAATGCGGGGGGAGCATTATAAGAAGACTTCTCGTGGAAAATGTATGCCGGCCAAAGTGTTATTCTACTTCCTGATCGCGCCAAGGTTGCAAAGGCTCTATGCGACTAAAGACCTTGCACATGAAATGCAGTGGCATTCACAAAATCCTAGGGTAAGTGGAACACTCGCCCATCCAAATGATAGTGAAGCATGGAAACATCTTGATAACACATACATGGATTTTGCAAATGAGCCCCGTAATGTTATATTGGGTCTATGCACAGATGGTTTCTCAGCACATGGAAAATTTGGAAGGCAATATTCTTGTTGGACAGTAATTGTTACCCCATATAACTTGCCTCCATGGTTATGTATGAAGAAGTCGTTTATGTTTTTATCCTTGCTCATTCCGGGTCCTAAAAACCCAAAAAGGAACTTGGATGTGTACATGCAACCCTTGATTGACGAACTGAAATCTTTATGGGAAGTAGGTACAATGACATATGATGTATCCACAAAGCAAAATTTCAAGTTACGAGCTGCCCTTTTATGGACGGTTAGTGACTTTCCTGCGTTTGGGATGTTATCTGGTTGGACTACATCGGGAAAGATGGCTTGTCCATACTGCATGGACAAGCATAGATCTTTTTGGCTAGACAACAGCTCTAAAGTATCATGGTTTGATAGTCACCGTCAATTTCTCCCACCTACACATCCTTATAGAAAAAACCGCACTGCTTTTTTCAAAAACAAGAGCAGAAACTCGATTGCCTCCTCCAATATTGACAGGCCATCAACTATGGGAGCAGGTTAAGGAGATTCCAAAGTCCATTGATCCAAAAATCCGTTCGACAAAATCAAAAAAGGTTAAGACTGGGTGGCATAAGCAAAGCATCTTTTGGGAGCTTCCTTATTGGAAAGATTTGTTGATTCGACATAATTTAGATGTTATGCACATTGAAAAGAATTTTTTTGATCAACTCATCCACACAATAATGAATGTGAAAGATACCGCAGTTGATACAGATAAGGCTCGCCTAGATGTTCAGCGATATTGTAAGCGGAGTAGCTTAGAGCCTATTGAATCTGATGATGGGAGCTTGATCTTCCCAAAAGCACCATACACTCTTGATAAAGCACAACGTAGAGTGTTGTGTGAATGGATAAAATATCTTAAGTTTCCAGATGGATATGTTTTTGATTTTGGTAGATGTGTGGATTTACAAGCCTGTAAGATACATGGAATGAAAAGCCATGATTGTCATGTGTTCATGGAAAGGTTGTTGCCCGTTGTAATGAGAGAACTTCTTCTTGATAATGTTTGGAAAGCAGTCACTGAAATCAGCCAATTTTTTCGCGATCTATGCTCTTACACTATTTAAGTTGATGATGTGACTCATTTAGAAAAAAACATTCCAGAAATCTTATGCAAGTTGGAGAAAATATTCCCACCTGCATTTTTCAATTCAATGGACATTTACCCGTTCATTTGCCACATGAAGTAAAAGTGGGTGGTCTTGTGCAATACAGATGGATGTATCCATTTGAGAGGTAATATACATTTTCCTAAGCCACTCCATTGTTTTCAAGTTTCTTCTATATGATTTATAATTTTACATGTGAATGAGTCAATTTAACTTATTTTGTAGATTTCTTAATCATCTGAAGAAGAAAATTGGTAATAAGGCACGAGTGGAAGGCTCGATTTGCAAGGCTTATCTTGCATAAGAGATTTCTAACTTTTGTTCTTATTACTTTCAAACTCATGTTGATACGAAATCTAGAGATCTAGGACGCAAGGTTGTTGATGATGATGATCTAGATTCAACTATACCAGAATTATTCCAATTTAGCAAAGGTCGTGGCAAAGGTGTCCAAACAAGGTTTTTAGATTCGAAAGAAGTCAAGCATGCACACCACTATGTTCTTTCAAATTGTGGGGTGTTAGGAGGATATGAAAGGTACAAATTTCTATAATTGGTAGTTATTTTATGCAATTTGCTAGATAATTAACGTTTTAAGGTTTATAGGAAGTTTGAAGAGTCGATGATACAAAAATATCCTGGTATTGACCTACATGATATTTGGAGCAAGTTTTCACATGAATTTTCCAAATGGTTTCAGGATTTTGTAAGTTTTTACAATCAAGTTTTGATATATCATTCGCTAAATATGACTAAGGTTATATATTTTATTAACTAATGTCTTGAATTTGAAATTAGGTTATCGAATCTAATGAGACTAATGAAGTGATTCAAGCACTTGCCATGGGTCCGTCTAGACAAGTCAAAACATGGAGGCAATTTGACATCAATGGCTTTAAGTTTCACACTTTTGATTATGGAAAGCACAAGGCAACTATGAATTATGGTGTGGGTGTAATAAGTGAGGAGAAAATTGATTACTTCGACATTTTAGAAGAAGTCATTGAGCTGGTCTACTTGGGGACCGTAAATGTCTTCAAAACCGTCTTGTTTAAATGTAATTGGATGGATTCAGTGAATGGCATGAATATTCATGAGCAGTATAGATTAGTAGATGTGAACCACTCTAAGAAATACCCTGCATATGATCCTTTTGATCTAGCACATTAGGTTTATCAAGTGTATTTTACCTCTTATCCAAGCTTAAAGAAAGATAAGAGTCAATGGTGGGCTATTTTTAAGACTAAAGCTAGGTCAAGTGTGGATGCCCCAATCGATGAGTCAATTTTCCAAGTAGACATTGCTGAGACCCCAACCCTTTGTTCGTCGGATGATGATGATGGTGTTATGTACGAGGATATGGATGAAATGGAGGAGGACGGCTCAGGTGGTGAAGAGGAAGAACAACATGAAGAAGATGAATGGGATGATACTGGATCTTAATCTGAAGAAGAGGTTGATGGAGAGTTAGGATATACTGACAGCGATGACGAGGACATTGACGAGGATGATGATGATGATGATGTGGATGAAGAAGAATAATTTCTAAGCTTGTAGTTTTCAATGTGTTTTCTTTGTTATGGGCTTATTTGTTTGATAGACAATGTGTTTATCTTATTTGTTTGATATATGATAAATGTTTTAAAATTTGTTGATCATATTTGTGAGCTTACTTTTTTAAAAAAAAAAAATTATTATGGGTTATTATGTATAAATTAATTATTGTTCTTCTGATCTTTCTAGTTCTTTGGAAATGAAATCCTTCATGAAAAATTCAAAATTTGGTCGGGGAGGTAATCAAGGCGGTGTCCGAGCCAATAATCAATCGGTTGATCAAGAAAATCATGTGGTCACACGACCGACACCACCACCTTCTAATGAACAAGTACAAGTAAATTCTAATGCTGATGTTGCTGTTGAGAATGATGTGGCACCACAAAATTTGAATGGAGTGGAACAAGGAAAGATTGAGCTCTCACCAGATGGGCTATGGTCAGTTATATTTCCCTATGTATTATATTTGTTGTCTTAGTAGCTTATTATCATTATTTATGCTTGTGCTTAATCTTTCTTGCATCAGGTTTGATGACTATACCGTTAGTGGAAATGTCACAAAATCTTGGAAGGCACACTACAACCACCCATACATGAATTTTACTGAGGTGCCACTTATGGTTAGGGATCGTTGGTTCACTGAGTTTAAGGTATGTTTAGAATTTGAGACATTCTCTTGTATTCATTTCTCTTAAATCATATTAGCCTTAATACTGTGTTTTGTGTTTTGTATGCTGTTCCTTTTGCTCTATCTTTCAAGGACCGATAATTATCAATGTAATTATGCTCAAATTAACTAAGAATTGAGAGGAAAGCTTGATTGATCACTAATTTCTTTTTGGTGCATTGCCTTAATGAACTTCGTAATTCTATCAGTCCTAGAAGACTTAGGTTTGATCCTTCTATTACGGAACAACTGTCATCGTTAAATTTCTGTTATGGCCTTAAAAAGTACTGAATGGTAAACATGATCTCTGCTTGAACAGATGTCTCTTGCTCTTCCTCAGTCCCTCTCATAGTCTCACTTGCAATTCTGGTGCACTAATATCATCCCTAAGCACTGTAGGTCTGCTGCTTTTTTTTAAAAAAAAAAAAAGCGCTCAAGGAGCAGGATTAGTATTAAATCACAAGATTCTGGTGCACATAGAAGTCTGCATTTATCTTAATTTTCTGGTACTAACATAGAAATTGGATATACTTATGCTAGATTAGCTCTTGCTGCCTTCATCACTCTATGCTTGGCTATCTGTCATCACTCACCAGCCTTGTAGCTGTAGAAACTTCCTTAAACTACTACTATAATCTATATTCAAAAGTACTTCTGATGCTTGAGAATATTTTCTGGAACTACTTCCTTGATCTGTATCTTTATTGAAAAAAAGGGATTCTCGCGCCGTTGGAGTGCAAGGGTGTCGGTTTAGGGCCCGGTTTAGTATTTTGATCATAACTTCTTCGTTTTGGCTCGAAATTAGGATTTTAATATACCGTTGGAAAGCTCTTTGAAAGAGCTATCCATCTATATAGTCCTTGCACAGGAATTTGATGGTTGGTTTATCTTTTTGGCTCGGTTTTCAACAATGTAGGTTCCATTGGATCCAATCATTGCATTTGACGCATTTGGGTCCGTTATTAATCAAGTTTAAACATGTATGAACACGTTTTAGGCCTAATTATTAATCGGACAAGGCTCTAAGATAACTTGGTCTCAAATATAGGTTTTAACTTACTTCATAATGTTTTTCGTAGTCCATAAACATTTCAACTTTGATCTAGCATGATAACGGATTTTTGTAATATCATCGCACTTCCTTTCAGGACAAGAGGCCAAAATTATGTGTCTACAGTTAGCCCCCAGTTTGATCGAGTCTAGAATAGACGATGATCAAAGTAGTCAAGGAAATAAATCCGAGACTCATTCTGTGAAGTTCCCTAAGGATAGAGAATCTTTCAGAAATGTTAAGGATGTCAAAACGATCCTTAGTTCGCTAAGTGTTCGAAACAAGTAGCTATTAAGGCCAGAAAAATTAAAGTTATTTCTAGTCTTAATGCGCTAAAGAATCTAGATTGATCCTTTGCAATTGTAGAACACTTTTACAAGTAAAGGTGTTCTGAGTGTTGTCAAGTCATGAGAAGAGATCGATTTAAAAAGGAATAAAGGGGATGATTTCCTCTCAATCATGTCGTCATTGGTCTAAAGTCCCTCGATATGTCATTGAAACTTTAGCCTAATTTTAAAAAAGGAAAAAGATGAAAAGGGTGTTTTCGACTTTCGCGGCCTAAACGTTTCGGCTTGAGATATAGTGAGTCATCATCATCCCCCTACATTTCCTCTACAGCAGTCACACTAACTCCTTTTTAACCCCACCTATTAATTTACTTAGATTATGGTGTTGTGAATATAATTAATTAATTAAGATTATTAGACCAATAACCTTAATTAATTGAGAAAAGGCAAACAAGGCTGCACTAGAGCCACCCGGCCTAGATGGTGCTGGATCAGCCGGGCGCAAGGTTAAAACCTTGAAACTGCTTTGTCGCTCGGTTGGACAACCGCCGCCCTATTGGGCGCGAGCAGAGAAGAATATTTGCAAAGCCTGCTGTTTGGTTTTGGGTTCTTTCGCCCTGCAAGGCACGAGAACAAGATCTGGATTTTAGGAACCATCGCTCGGCCGGACGCGAGAGGTTCCTTGATTGCGCCGTCCATAATATCCCTGTCGGGGGGGTCGACAGCCGGTAGGGTGCGCCTCAGACTTGTTTGTAAAGTGATGGTTGTTTGTCAGTTTCTTGTAATGTTTATATGTTCCAAACTACATATGTTGAGATATATTCAAGGAAAAAGTCAGTTTTTTTTTTTTCTCTTGCAAACTAATTGAAAACCCAATTATCATCATCATAATTATCAAGTTTTGATTGCATTAGAGAGAACAAATACACTACACATTATAGTGGTTGTCTTTGCTGTATCTCCTAGTAATTTCGTGATACCCGGTATGTTAAATCAGGGTCGAAATATTACTTTGGAAAAGTGATATTGTTCTCGCCTCGAAGTGCAAATTTGTCCAAGTTTGCAATTTTTGTGACCTGGTAATTAATTTCCCCAACAATGTCAACCGCATAAAGGGTAAAGATGTCCAAGGAAAGCAAGGAAGCAGTTGTGGTGGCCGGAAAAACCACGTTGATTCTACCTCAAACTTCTAGCTCCCTCCGTTAATCCTAGAACATTTTGTAATTATTGTACAGCCTCATGAGGCTAATCTTTTGGCTTGTAATAGATATGACTATCATTTTGGTGCAAGCCTAACTAACAAACGTAAGACCTAATTCTTTAGATTTGTACTGCTTTGCTTTGCTCTGTCTTGTCTTGCTCTTCTTTGCCCTGCTCTACTAAAATCTACTCTGGTCTGCTATGCTAAAATCCGCTCTACTCTGCTCTGTAGTGTATGGAAGCTCTGTTCTGCTAAAATTTGCTCTGCATTTCTCTGTTGAAATCTTCTTCTCTACTCTACCCAGAAGCTCAAAAGAATAGAGCCTTAATCAACTAACAAGTAGGGGTGGAAGCCTAATCATTCAACAGCCCCCGTAGGTATGAAGAAAACGTTTGTATATTAATATAACAATGGCCATCAACTTTATTGTTGCTGCTTATTTTCAATTAATCTAAGTTCATCTTATTACAAAAAACAAAAAAACAAAAAAAAAAACAAAAAAAACAAAAAAACAAAAACAAAAACAAAAAAAAAACAAAAAAAAAAAAGGAAGAGGGAGTCATATCATAATAATTAATGGGCCCTGTTTAGTATTTTGGTAATAACTTCCTCGTTATAAATCGGAATTGGGCCTATAATATATCGTTGAAAGCTCTTTCAAGTCCCATCCAACTACACAATTATTGGATCCATATCATGGACGACCAAACTAAACTAAACTAGACATTTTTCATAAATAGGGTACGAAAAGAAACATTTTCGAAAACAGAATGAAGTGTTTTTTTTATTAAAAACAGATAGTGTCGGCGTCGTTCGAAGTGCGCCTACGTTAAGCATGTGGTGAATACGCTTGGCACTCATAGGAAGTGGGAATTAACATATACGATAAGAACAACGATTAGGGACAAGGAAAGTAGGGAACCGCCAACAAGTTTTTAAGGAACTTGTAAACCGTTCACGGATCATAAAAGGCAACCACGAACAGGGACAACAAAAGGCAACAACGATTGATGACCCGTGAAGGTTACACCCCATTCATAATCCATGAGATTACTAACTCCATATGGTTCGGAACCACGAAAGGAGGATCGGGGATGATGGTACGAAGTGAGCCATGGAGTCACATTCCCCGTATTGGCCTCTACTCTATTCTTATTGTAAAAATGATTCGTGCGATCTCAAAGGCATGCAAACAAAGATTCAATTTGCTCCAAACTATTATTAAGCTAAATTGGTTTAATATTAATGCAACATATAATTCTATAATATTGGTGATCACTTTAATTAAATAACTAGATTAAAAAGGAACCTAAACCGGTTGTCCAAATTATTTTATTAGGCGTGATTTTCAATTACATATTCCCTTTAAACATGCAATATGGTGATCATAAAAACAATAGAATAAACATTAACATTGGAAGCAATATAGCAATAATAACGTTAGTCCAAATCAAATAAAAATAACCCTAATCATGATATTAGCAATATAAAATATAATAAGTAATTAAATTAGTTACTCATATTCCGCGCGTTCCTTTAAATTGCTACATCATGAATAAATTGTTAGTAACTTCAATAAAAATATAAATAAAATGGAAATTAAATCAAATAAAAAGTAGAGTTGATTTGGTCCGAACCCTCAGTTATTTGTACCTTTCGCGCCTTGGATTAAGGACGGAACCTCGGGTTAAGTATGGACTCCTTGGAGTGCTTAGGGGGAAAATGGTGTAATTAAGAATATAGGTTTGAGGCTTAGAATAGAGAGAAAGAGAAGAGAATGATTTTTGGTGGAAAAGCGAGAAAGAGAGAAGGATTTGATGCCCCGAAATGCATAAAGGGGGGCTCCTATTTATAGGAAAAATGAGCAGAGGGAACACACGGAACCCTAAAATGCGGATAAAAACCCTAAAAATTCCACCGCGACACGGCAGAGGGCACCGTAACATTGTGCCTGGCACCGTCAGACGGGACAAGTTCCCGTGACACGATGGGCAGCTGTGTGACACGGGAATCATTTAAGGTACGGGGAATGTGGAAAAGACATGAAATTGCCCCGTGTCACAGCAGAGGCACCGTGTCACGGGGAATCCCACCGTCAGACGGGGCAAATTCCCGTGACACGGTGGAAAATGTCGTGACGCGGGATTTATTTAGGGTACGAGGAACGTAGAAAGGACACAGAATTTCCCCGTGTCACAGCAGAGGCACCGTGTCACGGGGAATCCCATCGTCAGTCGGGGCAAACTTCCGTGACACGGCGCTTTTGCACTGTGCGCGGTGATTTTAGGTTTTTACCCGTTTTTAAAATCATCATAACTTTTGATTCGTAACTTGGAATGAAGCATAAAATATATAATTGGAAATCTTATCAAGTCTACTTTCCAACCCAATTCTAATCAGGTCAAAATCATTTATAGATTTTGAGATATGATCATTTTAGTAGAAGGGTGTCAGTTTTGGGCCGAGTTTAGTGTTTGGCTCATATCTTTTTCGTTATAGCTCGGAATTGGGCTTATGATATATGGTTGGAAAGCTTATTAAAAGTCCTATTCAGCCAAATAATAACTGGATCAAAATTATATAGCCATAAAATCAGTTCAGCTCGGTTTTGCGATGTGGATACGAAAAGTGGAAAATAGGTTATGGTTTAGGGAAATAAGCTAGGAAATGGATTGGTTTATGAAATATATTGGATAGAACATAGATTTAAACACTCCAAAGATTAAACACTCAACCCGACCAATAATGGCGGTGAAAGGTGTTCATCATCAGGTTTGGTTTTGGGGAGACATTTTTAGGTGTCTACAGAGAGATTCGCGAGACACTTTCACATTTCGCTTTGTTCGATAATCAATGACGTGAAAGAAATTTATCACTGAATTTGGTTTTTGGGGAGACACATTCAGGTGTCTACAAGTATTAATTTAGGAATGAATGACAAAATAACATCCAAATCGGTGTAATTAATGTTATATTGTCATTTATTTTTTCCATTTTTAGCTCCTTATATGTAGGCCTAAAGGCTATGTATAGCATTTTTCTTTTTAATTGAAAAATAAACAATGCAATTATTATGGAATGCAATTGAGGATTCATTCAAATATATGAAGTATATGTGTCTACGTAAGTACATACGTAGTTCCCTCTAGGTTTCTCCTAGGGAGGGTGTTTTTCCTAGTTTTTTGCTAGGGTTTTTTTTTCAGTTTTTTTAGGGTTTCCTTCCATTTTCTCCCTTCTCCCTTTTTCCTCCATCCTTCTCTCTTTTTAAATCGCTTATAATGGTAATAGATCACATCCTTATGAATTACGATGGTCTTGATCGATGTAGATGATTTCTCTTTTGTCATCAGAAGTTCTAATTTTTTGGTGGTGGCATGTGCGGCGTTAAATCAGTGGTCAGACCAACGAATACAAATTAATTGAATCAGGTTTTGTTCAATTAAAAAAATGATCAAAAATCACAAGGCCCCCTTGTAGAAGATTAATTCATCAATGTCAAATCTCACTCGCGATAGTTCTACATAATTAGAATTGTTATTTGCGTCGATATGATTTTCATTGTATTTATCGTTACTGATTTCTTTTGTAGATGTCGTATGGCTTCTTATTAATGAATTAATCTTCTCTTAAAAAAAGTACATAGTTCCTTTGATCTATTGTCCATTTGTCTATGTAATTTTAATCCTGTAAAATAAAATAAAATAAATCTTTGTAATTCTGTAATTTTTGTAATTTTTGTTTTCTCATACTTGTATTATTTGTACTAGCTTTTGCCCCGTGCCATGCACAGTAATTCTATTTTTACAACTCATGTTTTAGATAAAAAAAAGTTTAAAAAAATAAAACTAATCGAATAACAATTTGGAATTCATTTGAGCATGCAAAATTATTGAGGAGATCTAAAAATTCTTTCTACTTTGTTATCTTTATTGATTTAATTTTTTTTATCTCACATTTCACGAATTTTCAGTCGTTATCAATTAATTATTTTATTTTATTAAAAAGAAAACCTTCAAAAAAACAATTAGAACTTCGTAAAATTATTATAGAAATAATTTACAGAAAACTAATTCAATTTTTTATTGTTTCATAAGATTTCAAATCAATACTATGAATATTTTTTTTTCCCAATGACCCACTATTTAATAACTGTAATGGTAATTCTATCATGAATGTTGTATGATCCCGTTATTTTATAATAAAATTCGTATTTTATATGTTACTAGAAAATGACAGTAAAAGTTTGTAAATGAATATTGAAAAGGTCCAATGTGTCATTTATTTAAAAACAAAGGGGTATTAATTTTTTGGCAAAATCTAATACTCCGTAAAAGTAAATTGTTAAAGATTTGAAACAATAATATTTTAGGTAAATATATATAAAAAGATTTGAAATAAAATTATTATAGTTGAGTTATACAAATATTCTTAAATTATTTTGGCTAAAAAGGAAAAGGGAGTTTTGGAGGGAAAAACAGCACTAGGAAGCTAAGTGACGCGGGTCACTTCTGATTTCTGTTTTGGCATTAAGTTATTGATTATTGATACCGAGTATTAATTTCTTTGTTTGGACAACTTAATATTGGTTTGAATCAGTTGTTGTATCTAAGTATCTTGTATATATTTCTTGTCACGAGAATCAATAACTATATACTAAAAGACACACCAACAATGACACATGTCATTTTTTTGGCGTGTCTCTTATATAAAACTAGCCTTCTGGCCCGTGCAATGCACAACTTGTTCATAGAAAATTACATTAAGAGATGAGTGAGGAAATACCAATAAATAATTATGAGTGTAATATATAATTGAAAACATAATTAAAGAAATAAAAATTTTGGGACTTTAATTTAAAATGAGACTTAATAGAAAGAAGATGGAGGGACTAAAATCAAAGAGAGAAAATAAAAAAGGTTGAATTAAAGAGGGGAGATGAAGATGAAGTGTTTAATGAAAGAGTTTAGAAAAATAGTATAATTAAAAATTAAAAAGGTAAAACGACATGTGGCACGTTGGGTTGAAGAAGAAGTTAGGGAAGTGTAATAGAATGATGACATATGCCTTTTTTGGTTTGCTTTTTTAAATACTAAGTATAGATTTCCATATAAAAAACATATTCTATACGTAAATAAAAGGTTTTGTGTCTCCTTATATATTGCTAACTATAAACTTAAGTATAAAACAAAATTTCTTATTAACATAAATCAAAGGTTTGATGTGTCCTTCCACAATATTGTATATAGTCAAATGCGTATTTCTAAATATTTGTTTGATAAATAGTTTTTTTTTTTTTAATAATAAATTCTTTATACTTCGTAACATTTATGTAAATATACTTATATAATGTTAATTTTAAAATAATTATTAAAAATTCCATGCATGGCACGGGATCTAACCTAGTTAATTACTAAATTAATGTACGTTTAAATGTGTTGTCTTTCACTCTTTTAACATAAGTCTCCATTTTTATATTACATAAAAAAACGAAATATATTAATGAGATATAAGATATCGGAAAATATAGGTGTGATATATTTTTTGTATCGATCTTATTACTAGAATAATATACTACGTATATAGGTTTATTTATATTAAGATAATATTTAGTGAATATATTGTTAAGATAGTTATATGGTATATCTTTTAGGAAATTTGTTTCCTATCTTATGACTTATGAGCGTAGGTATATTATGGAGTAGAAGGTAAGGAAAAAGTTTAGCGCTTGAAAATACACATACCAAAAAAAAATGGAAAGTTTAGCACTCGCCACTCAAACTTGGTATAACTAACTGTTTAAGTTGAAGAACAATTTTCCTAATCTTTTCTACTGTAAATTAAAGTATTCCTGAAGTACGTGGTAAGCTTTGAATCGAATGAAACATGAAGAAATTAAATTAACTTGCCCAAGTTATCTTTTCAAAAGAAGATACAGGTTGTCAGGAATAAAATTTAAGTGCAGCATAAAGTAAATGGAGAATTTAGATTACTTGGGAAATTTTTTTGTGTATTCCAAGCATTGAATATTGTACGTATTTCTTTTCCTTCACACTTTGTTTGGATAGAAGGAAATGGAAGGAAAAGAAGGGAAGAGAATAAAAGGGGGACAAACTCTCTTGTACGGGTAAGAAATTGAGGTAAGGAAAGAAAAGGAGAAGGAGGGATCCATTTTTCCTCTCTTTAATAAGCATAATCCCTCCAAATTGGAAAGATTTGGATGGAAAATGTTGTTCACCTCCCCCTCCCTTTCTCTCCCCTTCAATTCCTTCCTTATTTGCTATCCAAACTATAGAAATTAAAAGGGTAAGATACAATACTTACCTCTCTAGCGGAAGCTTAACAAGATCTAGTTTTCGCCTTACGAACCGCACCGGAGGGCTACTAGAGTCCTCAATAATTGTCACACTCCAAAACCCAGAGTCTAGGACGATGACTCTAATGGAAAACACTCTTAATTTTGTGGAATATTTCTCTATGAGATTGTACGTCTGTTGGCCACAACGGATATCATATTTATAATATTAGGAGTCCTTATCACTTAAGATTTTGGGTGTAACCAACTCTCAATGAGATAAATATCATCTTATTTACTTTCCTAAAATATGGATATTATCCTCTTAAGTGATAGAGTTAAGTAACAAATACTTACTTAGGATAAGATAAACTTTGGAGGCCACTTAATCTCCAACACAAACAAAGCGTTAAGCTCTTCCTTATCTTCAGTGAGAGTGATCAAGAGTCGGTGGTGGCACCCATGACTCATGGCTAAGAGATTACCATGTTATTGCAGGATAAAGGAAGCAGTGACTCGTAAAACGTTTAACTTTGTTTGGATTGAAGGAAATAAAGGGAAATAAAGGAAGGGAAATGGAGGGATTGATTATCTTTCATTTGGATAGAAAATGGAGAAGAGAAGGAATTGGAGGGGAGAGAAATGGAATGATTAAATTGTAAAAAATTAATCTCTATGGAGAAATTTGGACGGAAAACTCATCTTTCTTCCTTCCTTCCCCTTCACCTTTCTCTTCCTTCCCCTTCACCTTTCTCCCCTTCTTTTCTTTCTCATTTCTTGTACTGGCCGGATAGGAAAAATAGATCAGGTTGGACGATTGGAGTGAATTGATCGAATAGACATTTCGATAAAGAGCAATTAAATGAAACTGGTTCTCAACTCTCATTTTATAGTCGGGGTTTTCAATTATTTCATGATTAATATATACACAACGCTTTTGTAGTTTCATGTTCTTGAGCATACATATATCGTACAATAGCAAGTGTAATTAATTACTAAGTGGGATATACCAGTTGATAGATAGATCGTCGGATGTGAATGGAAAATAAATTGAATGATGGATGAGTCGGTGTCAAATAAATAGTTAGCTGAGTTAGATTTTTGCGATTAGGATATAGATATGCATAATAATATAATTCTCCGTAAACATAATACCACTACACAGTCTTATATGTGTTTGGCCACACCGTGTGATTGGGGTTAACTAAGTAATCATATACACTGATGAAACCCTTTAATACTGACCAAGTAACCTTTATAACTTAGTATTACAAGGGTTACTTTTTTTTTTGAAGCAGTATTACAAGGATTACTTGGTCAGTTTTATATAAATTACTTTATTATTTTATAAGGGTACCACTTATATTTTTTTGAAATAATATAATACCACTTATATAATTAAGGTAATAATAAGCTCAAGTATTTCAATGAATGAAGAGTCTATTTGCACATTGCACATTTGCCATTGCAATCTTACAAATTGTTGTGATCTCATTCCCATTATAACAATCAAGCATAATGCAATACAATCGAATTAAATGAATGCACAATATGACCTATAATAGAGGATATAATTGTGTAAATAAATCCTTAAAAAAAAAAAGGAATAACTTATTTAGCAATGCACCAAGAGTCCAAGATTAGGGAAATATATTATCAAGCAATAAATATAAACACACTTTAATTTGCTTCAAAACATATCTTAGCTTACTTGCTAATAATTAGTTTAACAGAGCGCAGACCTTTGTTTTCAGGGAGTGGGAGGCGAAAACCAAGATGACTCATGAAGAGCCACACCAATGTTAAGAGCTCTCCGCCTTTGCTCAAACTGGCAAAGTTGTATCTAGGCGAGGATCGTATGGCGGCGTAACACAACATTTCCACCCAAACTTTGCTTATTATCTCCCATTTCTTGTCTCCAAGCATCATCAGTTGCTTAGCTAAGCAACACGCCTCATCGAACACAGATTGGCTATCGCAGGACTTGGATACTTCAGCTGCAATTGTATCGCCTCTTTTCTCATAAACCACATATTTACAAAAATCTTTCAGTTGATCTCCTGTTTTATTACTTACTTTATCACATGCAACCATTATATCCTTTTCCGTGCTTTTAAAATGAACATCAGACTTACTCACCAATTGGGGCACCAAATCCTGGCGTCGTAGTATAATGTAAACCATGTAGTCAGAGAGTTTCTTACTTAATTCGTAATGCAGCTTATTACCATTCTGCTCCTTGTTTTCCGTCCAGTAGCAAATATCAGTAGCGAGGTGCCAAGTTAGCAAGCTTTCACTATAATCTTCAATATCAGTAGTCCAAGGACGAAAGTACTCGGAAACGAGGCAGTATTTCTCGTCCAATACCAAAGTACCTCTAGCTGAACATACTTCTTCCATGGCCTCTTTCTGTCCTCGTACTAGCATGGCTTTCTGTAGTAGCTCTCCGAAGATGAACTTGAGATGAGGTTCTTCCTCGATTGGACTTCTTTTCACATAAAGCCAGTCGATCAAGAAATCTTTGATCCTCTTTATAAAAATTAAGTCGAGGAACTTATTAAGGGCTTTCCACCTAAAGGTGCAGCTCATCAAGTTGTAGCTTGAGGTGGATTTACACCACCTATTAGCATCATGAGCTCTGTATCGAGTTGACCACTTAAACAAAACTGGCAAAATAATTGTTTGAAGTAGTCGGTTAAGTCGTGTTGATGGATTGACCGGCATAAGATTGGCCACCTTGATTATGAACCAATCGGAATGTATGAACCTAATAAAGGAGACTATGTCGAGAAATATGGCACCCCCGAGTAAGGTAATGGACACTCCAACATCAGTGGGTTCGTAATTTCTATTACTATGATGGATAGCCAAGAAGAACAATAAGGATGCCACGACTAATGAGAAGAAGCAAACAAGGTTTAACAAACCTCGTCTCTTGTTTACCAAATACACCTTTGTATGCAAGATATCATAAATCAAATTGAGCTCAGCTGCTATGATCTTGATACCTATAAGGAAATCTTGCTTGAAGAAGAGTTTGTCAACAAGCTTTTGATCATCCTTTAAGTTCAAGAAATCGTCTGCTAGAATGCCTTTAAAGTTATCATAAAGCTTATAGGCATTTTTGATAATATCCTCAACATTATTGCCATCCGAATTGGCCTCACTGTCAACTGAATCATCACGATTGATGTTAGCACGATTGACAATCTCTTCCGTAATGGCCTCATTATGATCCGAGCTGGCACAATTGACAATCTCTTCATAAGTAGTGGCCTCATTATGATCCGAGGCACGCTTGACAATCTCTTCATCAGTAGTGGCCTCATTGTGATTCGAATCATCACTGTCGCTAAAAACATAGGTAACTTCAAATCTAGACGGAATATAAGAAGTTTCTGCGGAGTGATACTCATCAGCCCATTTACTGGCAAGTATTGGCTCTCCCCCAAGATTGGCTTGAATACCTTCCCTACTCGCAAGATACAAAGCACATGTTCGCTCAGCATACTTGATAAACCCGTCTATAAACATCAACGCCATGGGAAGCCAAAGATGATTTTGTCTACCTCTAGTCATAGACAAGCCAAAGACATAAATGGTGACCGCCGTTTGAGAGACGAGCTGAAGTGCGTGGCGATGCCACAGCTCGTTGTCTTCGAGAGCCAGAGCAGTGATTGTGTCTGGGCCGCCAAGATGCAGCAGAAGAAAGGGTGCCCAAAATGCTAGGATGTCTGCTCTCGAATCGTTATCAACTTGTGGGCTACGACTGATCAGTCCAATGACTAAGAGCGCAATCGAATCAGCGCACAAATAAAGCAGCCACAGGAAGCCCAACAGATATCCATTTGCGCTGATTTTTCTTCTGGGTGCAAGAAATGCAAGTAATGCCTGGATAACCAAACTTATAAGCATCAACGTCGGAACTTCAAACTTTTCCCATGTGTTTTGCGTCATCTTCTTCCCAGCAAAAGCCACCACCTAAGGGGTATTAACAGCTTTGATCACGTATTCACGTTGTAGTATATAGTATATTATAAGTGGTGCAAAGTGAAAGATTTGTGTTTTATATTATGTTTTTGGCGTAAATGTTTGGATGCTTTGTAGAAATGAACTCCTAAAGATATTTTATGCAGAGTAATATTGTAATAGCTTAAGCTCAATCGTTTCATGAATAAAGTATTTAACTTAATTGTTTAATTCAATATTTGACACACTACTCCACTTTTATTAGCTTACCCCTTTTCTTTAAACCATTACCCAATCTCTTTTATTGTATTGTTACACCCACCCCACTTTTAATAGTAATTAGTCATGTGCGTGGCCACGTCGGCTTATAAGAGGATCTAGATGCATTTGTATGAGTAACGTCATTATGTCCATAAAAATTCACTATACATATATGAGTAATGTCAACAAACGAAAAGCAAGAAATAATTCCATTATTTCCGTTGGAGTACCCCTATTATTTAAGCTTGTTTTAAGTAATGATAAAATAACTTCACTTAATTATGATTGTAACCCCATTTTACCATTAAAGTATCGTCACATACATCAAGTTAACGTAAGAGGATACGGTTATTACACATCTTAGTTGGAAGCACAACTTGTAATTTTGAAAAATCATGGACACACCTTAAAAATTTAACAACCTCAAGGGCATAAGTTAGAAAACCCTAAAAATATTACCATAGGAAAATATAAATGGTAAAAAGGGCTACACTGGTGACTTAAGGAAAAAAAAAGTTATGATTAAAATAATACTACCTTCGATTTTATTTAGCCACATTTCTTTTATCACGCTTGCCAACACACTATTTTAATAATTAATATATCTAATTTCCGACATTGAATATTATAAAAAGTGGCTATTGATAAAATATATTGTACATCATTCCACTTGACTATATTTAATTGTAGCAATAAATCACAAAATCTAGTTAAAGTATTTCTTGTGAATAGTGTAAAATACAAATGGTGTCAAAAAAAAAAAAATGTTGAAGGAATTAGAATGTTTACAAATAGGGAAATTATAAGTACAAAAGACAAGATGGGCCTATGAGCAAGTGGGCCTAAAACAGGGTGGAGGACTAAGCTAGGCCAAGATAATATACATGGGCCTCGTCTAGATATTAGTATATTACGACACTGTAAATTAATACTTCCTCCGTTTTAATTTTATTGCATCATTAGGACTTTTACACTATTCATTTAAGATTCATTGACCATCATTTATGATTTATCCATTAGAAAAAATATAGTCATGTGTAATCTAGTTAGATTCATCTCGAAATCTTCTTTTCAAATATCAAATTTTTATAATTTTTGCAAAAGTATAATTAAAGATATTAATAGCTAAAGTAATGCATTAGCAAACGTGAAATCCCTCATGGTGCAATAAAAAAAGAACGGAGGAAGTATTTTTTTTACAAGGTAAGATGAAGGATCACACTAAGTCAGCACGTCTCATAGGTTTAGCCAACTCAACTCCGTAGGTCATCGCTTGAGAGAAGAGGGGGGAGGTAAGGGAATCCCCCTACTCCCAAACATTTTGTAGCTAGTCAAGGTCACAAGGTGAGTTCCCCTAGCAACTCCATCAAGCTTTACTTGGTTTTACAATGTGAATTAATTGGCAACTAATCATATGTATCCTAGACTGAGAGATACCCACGGTCTTGATGTCTTTGGTCTACCTATACGAATTCTAGTCTCCTAATTGCACTTTTCTTTACCTTGTAAAATAAAAAATAAAATATTCCCCATTTACTTCGTGCTAAAATAAAATTGTTCTTGACCACCTTTATTGCTTTATCTTTTATAAAACCATTTTGTGCAAAGCAAGGTAACTAGAGACTTGAGAGCAACTACATGTTTCATTCCTTACTACTTACTTCAGGAATTGATACTATAATTTGCATTACAAAAAGAAAAAAAGAAGTGGTTCGAAAGGAGTTCATATTATGTTAAACTATTTATTCACGTTGAAATTGGGGTATTTTTGTTTGTACTGTGTTCCGAGCTTTAAGTTAAACTGTTAAACTGTCAATGGAATTAAAAGCAATGACCTATTTTGCAATATGATCGAAGTTTAACTGAAAGCATTTTTGCAAATATAACTTGGGCAGGTTATTAATTACTTCACTAGTGAGTACGTAGCTCGGGCGTTGCCCCGGATTGCTAGTTTGCTACTTTAGTAATCGTGTAATTGGGGTGTTTTTGTTAAGGATTTGAAATCAACGCTATTGAACTTTTGATAAACAAATCATGTGGTTTACACTTATTTAGGGCATGTTCACATTTACTTAATTTCAGTTCAGTTCAGTTCAGTTCAGCTCTAATCAATTTAGTTCAGCTTCAATCAGTTCAGTTCAGTTCAGCTCCTAATTTCCTTCTTTCATAAAATATTCATTTTAGTTCAGTTCATTTCCTTCTCTTAGATTGTTTTATTTCATATTTTATTTAGCTAGATTTTCCAGCTCAGCAAATTTAGTTACATTCTTTAACAGAATGTTGTATATATAGCTTGTACTCTCCCTTTTTTCTTCTTTAACTTAATGAAAAATCTTCTCACAATTTTTGTCCGATATTTTTCCTCTATAATCTTCTCTCGAATTTTCTCGAACTTTCTGGAAAACTTGATCAAGAAGTTCAAGTTTTCACACTATCCAATTTAATCAGATCCAAATCAGGTTTTGATAGTTTGGATTACAATACGAAATGCGAATTTAAATAAACTACCATTTTTGGGCCAAAAGATCTGTAGTTTTCTATTAGACAATAACAAAAATTCTCCCTTTATTTTTGTAAGTGAAATGTTTTGCCTATGACCTACAACTTGAAATTCAATGTTGCCCAGTTGCCCATTACTCAAGCGTATTCCCAAGTTTATTTTTATTTTAGAGACCCATTGGCTATTTGTTGGGTTCCATACATCAAATGACTAAATGAAAAACTACCCATCTGTTAAAAAAAAGTAGCACGAAAATTAGAATTCGCAGTCCATCATACCTCTGCTTACCCTTGTACAATAATATCATTGCACGAACATATATTAAAATCTTTTCCGTTGTGGATCAAGGAACTGGCACTGCAAATGCATCTCTTTAAGCTCAAACAACTTTTTATGGGCTAAAATTGAAACTAACAGCCACCATATCAAATCCCTGCAACGAACAAAAATTATTTTGTAGTATTTGGGAAGTGTGCAGTATAATAAGCTCATGTAAGAATTGTTCATTTATTATTATGTATCTTACACACAAACAGTCAAAGATTGACTTCAATAACATTTTTGCAAGTAGTTATAACACAGTAGCACTCTGTAGGAAGACTAAAAGTAACAAGCTTGATTAAAAAAAAGTTTTTGATGTGAATTATGAGATTTAACCCCTTCCCTAACTATTTTGATAACTGGTTTTACGAGTTGCATTCACGGATCGAGAGTAGGATAAGGGGAATCCATATTAAATTAGCACAGGATTAGAAATTCCAATCAATAATTAACATATTAACAAGCTAAGTGTTACTTCCCTAACTTTTGCACTATTTTGAGACATCTTTATGTTTTAACATGTAAGATTATCATCATGAGTCATGTACGGAGTATGTTTTAACTTTTATTTTACTGTAAGATATAATCAGTGTACTATCTCTATTACTTGAGTTAAGTACAATAGTGGGGTCTAAGTTTTTAATTTTTTCACCTTTTGAGACCTATGTTTTTTTTTTTCACCGTTTGGGACCTCATGTGCAATTTCCGGTGTACATTTAACTAGGTTGAGTTAAATAACTTAGTCCCTTAGTTAAGACTTTAGTCAATTAGAAAGTTGATAGGAAAAAAAAACTTAGTCCCCTATAAAACTTAGACCCCTAAAAGCATTTTTTTGACTGATTTGATTGGTGGCCTTCCAAAAAGAGACACGTGTGTGCTTGGGGTATTGGAAGCGTATGCAAAAAGCTTCATTTTGGTATAAATTTAAACCAGCCTCATAATCGTATAATTAAACAGGTATAGCTGTTCATATATGCTACGACTCATAGGTGGCGTACTTTTAATTTACTAATAAGTCTAATCTTTTTGGAAAAATACAAAAAAAAAAAAAAAAAAAAAAAAAAAAAAAATCAATTCTATAAATAGATTAAGTTATACAGAAAATTTTAGTTTTTATCTTTATGTATATTGATAGAAGATAAAATTAACAGAGAAATATATTAAATCTTAATGGAATCCAATTTATGATTATTGTGGAGTTACTTTTATTTTATTTTTATTTACAGGTGAAAAAAGATTTCATAATAAAAGATAGTCAAATAACAAATGCAAACAATTCTTAAGAAAACAAAAATTCTAACACTATAATTTAGACTTAAACAATTTTTATCCTATTATACATACAGATAAAAGTTTGTTGTAATCCACGCCTAATCCCTCCTTAGGTAGATTTATTTTCTTGTTTTAGTTTGTTGTTTTTTGTTTTCTTTTTTTCTTTTTCTTTGTTGCCTTGGCTTGTTCCTCCATCGAAAAAAAAACATACAGATAAAAGTACTAATATTAAAAGGATATAATTTCTTTTTGATGCAAATATTAAAAGATACAATTTTGATATAGTTAGGATAATTAATTAAATGTACACTACTACACTTTTGGTAATTAATTGTTTGTTGAAAAAAATTGGATTTGAAATAATTAATAGTTTTTTTTTTTTTTTGAAGAAAAATAATTAATAGTCAAATATTGGATTTGTGTTTCCTAATTGCTTTGACAGGTGTATGTTTTTTGCTTTGACAAAATTTATGAAGGGATTATGTTTTTATCAAGGGATTGTGTTTTTTAGACAATATTTAATGCTAAGGGACTAAGTTTTTACTCAGTTGAGTTAAAGGTGAGTTAAGTTACCGGATTCTTAACTCTAGGTCCCAAAAGGTGAAAAAAAAAAAACTTAGGTCCCAAAAGGTGAAAAAATTAAAAAACTTAGACCCCAACAATGTACTTAACTCCTATTACTTCAAAAAAGCTCACAATGAACGACAAAGTGGTGGAATTATTAAAATTTTGATGTACTAGTACTACTAAACTTGCCAACTGTCTTGGTGTGTCGTGCACAAAAAATGACTAGCCCCGTCTCCATCAATCTAAAAGTGAAGGATTACTACGGGTACAACTCTGTATATGACTGAGAATGATCTCTTGGACCAGTGGCTCAGAGGTCACCTCGCATCCTTGAGGTGCCACGTCGATTCTCATTGACCACAAATCCCATCCTCTTACCCTGTCAGGCATTGTCAGCTCGGCAACCTGTGATAGGAGCTCAGTTGGGGCCCAGTTGATCTTACTGTATATAAATAAAAAATAAAAAAACTCTGTATACGACTATACGAGCACTCTGTAAATATCAAGTGATGTAAAATTAGTGACACAGAGTAATAACTACCTGTCAAATGATGTAATGTTACAATTTATATTAAGCTAAAAATTACTTGACAAGGTAAGTTAAATGGAGTTAAGTATAAGAATGGGGACTAAGTTTTTAGTTTTTTCACCTTTTGGGACCTTAGTTTTTTTATTTCACCTTTTGGGACCTCTAGTTAATAATCCGGCAAACTAACCTAAGTTTAACTCACCGGAGCAAAAACTTAAACCCTTCATTGAATTTCTGTACCTTTTATTAAATTTCTTGTAAAAAAACTTAGTCCCTTCATTTAATACTTAGTTTTTTCTCAGTGCTCGGATTTTATTTTTTCACTATAAGGTTTTGTTTCAAGGTTTAAAGTTATTTATGTTCTTGATAACTTCATTTTTTGGGACCTTAGTTTTTTTATTTCACCTTTTGGGACCTCTAGTTAATAATCCGGCAAACTAACCTAAGTTTAACTCACCGGAGCAAAAACTTAAACCCTTCATTGAATTTCTGTACCTTTTATTAAATTTCTTGTAAAAAAACTTAGTCCCTTCATTTAATACTTAGTTTTTTCTCAGTGCTCGGATTTTATTTTTTCACTATAAGGTTTTGTTTCAAGGTTTAAAGTTATTTATGTTCTTGATAACTTCATTTTTTTTTTCTTTTGATTTGATTGGTTTTATTTTCTGAATGTGTTGATTATTTATGCAATTTTTTTTTGTATGTTTTTATGCTCTTCAATTTATCATATGATACAAAGATTTGATTTGTATGTGTTCAACTTAGAAAATTGAATTTTTTTTACGGTGTATTTTATTTGCGTATATAAAAAGAGTTTATTAGAGCTCGCTTTGTGTAGTTTAAGTTTCCTTAAAATTAATAAAAAAAAATAAAAAGTTTATTTTTTGTTCCAGATTTAAAATTAACAAATTGGCATAGGTATGATTAACTTTATAATTAGTGTTATTTCATATTCTTATGAACATCATTAAATATTGAAATTGAATAATGACAATAATGAAAGTGGAAGCATTAATAAAAATATAAACTTAGTCCCTCACGTTTTATGAATTAGGGAAGTAAAAGTAGTAATAATTAAATTACAATGCTAGGATTACACTTTCTCGTATTTTCCACCTGTATGTGGGTTTGGGGTGTGGAAATGCTAATTTACCCTTTGTGATTTTATCGGATATGAAATCAGTTCATCATACAAGAGATTTCCCATATGGATGTGGCTCAAATGTCCCTAAAATAATCACTCAGATTGCTGGATAATTAATTGAGTAATTGGAGGAGTGTTGTTAGGTGTGGAAATACAAATTTACCTTTTACTTTTTAGGGGACTAAGTTTTTTAATAGGGGACTATGTTTTTTAACTAAGGGACTATGTTTTTTTAACTCACCTTAGTTTCTTTTTGGCCGGAAAGTGGACTCTAGATCCCAAACGGTGAAAAAAAAAACTTAGGTCCCAAAAGGTGAAAAAATTAAAAACTTAGACCCCAATGTTATACTTAACTCAGTTAAATGCCATGACTTAAACTGTCTAAAAATGCAGTTAAGAATTACACCAGCATCTAATATGTTCTACAATTACAATTAGTTATCATTTATGAATAATCAGTTTAGTCCATCCAAACCCCTGATTTTGAAGGAAACGTTCTCCTAAACCAAGATGAGCCATCAACAGCCACACTAATGTAATGAGTTCCCCGCCTTTACTTAATTGCGCGACATGGGACTTAGGTGAGCAACGCGTAGCAGCATAGCATAGCAGCTCTACCCATTATGGAAATTTTGTGAAAAACTACCTATTATAATCCAGAATTTGCGAGAAACTACCTATTAAAAAAAATGTTGTAATTGACTACCTAATTTTTTTAAAATGTTGTAATTTACTACCTTTATGCCGGATTATGAATGAGTTTGACCAAAATTCTCCGGCGTTGACTTGGTCACGTGACACTTGGTGAAAGAAAAGGGTCATTAAGTGTCACGTGATGGTCACGTGACCAAGTCAACATCGGAGAACTTTGGTCAAACTCCTTCATAATCCGGCGTAAGGTAGTAAATTACAACATTTTTCGAAAATTAGATAGTCAATTACAACATTTTTTTTAATAGGTAGTTTCTCGCAAATTCTGAACTATAATAGGTAGTTTTTCACAAAATTTCCTATATATATTAATGTTTATCAATTTCTGACTTTACATAATATTTGTGTCTATTATTATGTGCCCCTGTATATATGCATAATTTTATTATTATGAGCTATTGTAATGTAATGTGGGGATGAGATGAGTTAGATCTTGTAACTGACTAGTATGTTAGTTTTACTCTTGTAAAATGAGTGGTTTTGAGGAGGAAGGTCTCCGTAAAAAAAATAATAAAAAATAAATAAATAAAAAATAAAGGGCGTTTATCTGTGGCTATCTGTTTGTTGACTTGTTGTTTTGCAAGTAATTTATTTCTACTAATGTATGTTTCGTCCAATGGTAATTTATTTATGTTCATGGACTTTAATGTGTTTTGTCCTAGTAGATTAGGGATGACATGTGTTCTATCTTATGATAGTGTTTTTATCGTTATTTTTCCTAATCATGGACAACGTTTTGTTGAGCACGGAGTATGTGATAAGCTTGTAAGTGTCTCTTTTTTAGATTAAAAGGGATTTAGAATTATTGTTTCCTTTAATTCTTGTGATCTTAATCAGCTTTGTTCACGAACTTGAAATGTATGTAATTGGCTAGAGGTGTAGCAATTATTTTTCTTGTTGATGGTCTAGATGAGACTGGGTTGATTTCCGTGCTTATTAGCAGAATTAAAAGGTTTGACTTAACAAAGCTAGAATGGTCGTACAAGTTTAAAGTGTAAGTGCCCCACATGAGGTAAGGATGGGAATTAACATTCTATATGTCTTTAAAAACTATTAATATTCTGTGAATGTTAGTATTGTGGGGGTTGCAGATATGTATCAGCTATTTAATTGTTTAGTAAGTATTTCACCTAAGAATTTGGTTTATACTCCCTAATTTGTTACCTGATTCATGATTATTTTCATGTGGTATTTGTGATGTGGGGGTTTCCAATAATAAAGAATTGACTTCTAGATATGTTTCACGTAAAGCATGAAGGCTTGTGGGCCTGTGGGTGATATGTATGCTGAATACCTGCTACGTTTATCATGTACGAGCTTGATATGTTAAATCCTAGAAGTGTCTCAAGTATATGTTTTCCTATGACATGACATGTTAGTTTTGCTCGTTCATAGGATTCGCTCTTGCTTCCTAATTAAGCTTTATAATTCTGCCAGTAAAGTTGATGAGTTCATCATCTGAGGTGTATTGGATTAAAGCTTAAACTAGTGTTATATCATCTTGGTTTTACTTTCTTGATCGAAAGTTGTATGTAGATGTTTGTTATGTGGTTTATATATTCATGTAGTGGTGAATGGAAAATTCCTGAACCATATGGATAAACCTGATTGACTAGTTGTGGAAAGAAGCATGTTAACGCGAGTTGTGCACTCTCTTTGAGTCTGATATGTTTGAGAAGAGTATATCTTGCCTTGCTATTAGAAATCCATTTGTTGTAAGTATCTTTCAAGGTGAGTTGAAAGGTGGTTGATTGGAAATGGGCTAAAGGTAAGATACTATGTTGTTAGGATTTATTCTGTAAGATTGGTGCTCACCAGCTCTCATGACTCACCTGGTTTGTTCTAAGCTTGTCTGGTTTGCAGTAAGGTTGCTTAAGCTTCCTAGCATGATTGATTATAAATCAAGGGTGTGTATTTAAAACGCATGCACAGGTGACAACTTAGAAGATGAGGTATTTTTGCTCATGATGTTGTATCCTTTGTGATATGTATGGTGAGTGGGGGTTAAATTTGAGTACTCTAACTTGTTGTGTTAAGTTTTTTTTTTGGCATGTGAGTTGAACTTCTTGATGCATGTGTGATGTTACTATGGTTCGCTTTGATAGAGTTCATTTGCTAGAAAAATCATAAGTTGTTAACTTCACATGCATGTTGTTTATTGAGATAAAGATGTATATGTGTCTCTAAGCCAAGAAACAAGTACAAGATAATGAGATAAGCAGAATGATTCTAGGCAGTAAGCCAATGAACTAATAAAGGTACGCATCAATCTCATTATTGTGATGTAGAGAACGTAGTTTGGTAAATTATATTTATAATGCCTAAGCCAGAGTTATTTTTTATTATTTGGCCTTGATGTTAAATTCAAATGTGCTAATGTTTTGCAATCTAAATTATGAACAAACTATTCTTGACGTGTAGTGGTTTTGTTGTGAACTATATTGTTCATTCTGTTTGTCAAGAGATAATTACTCAATTATTTTTTCTGAGTTTCAGATAGTACAGGGATGAAGGTTAAAGTGAGAAAGTTTCTCAAGTACCTATCCAGTAAATTCTAAGAGACAATGATTGAATGAACAACGATGATTAGTTGAACCTCTTCAGTGTATGGGTTTTACATGATAAAGGGTGGTACTCTGTTTCGAGTGCGCTGCAAAACAAATTGTTGTACACTATCCATTATGAAGAAAGGTTCATTAGATTGGATGACGTGTGTCAAGAAGATGATTGTTGCAAAAATTAATCTCTGGAAGTTTGTCCATTGTGGGGGTAAGTTGATCCTCATGTTCTCTACATTATTTTTCACAAGTGTCTATGTATGTTGTCAAGAACTACAGATGTAGTGACAAAGTTAGACAGATCTTGTGGAGATGATACTCATGTTAGAGTACGTGAAAGCAAAGAAGAATCAAGCAGGTCCTTATACTAGGATGAAACACAGGTAAGTGCTTGATTGTCTAAGAGAATATATTTAAGATCCTGTGGGGTATTTTAAATTATTCTAGTGACGAAGTTTAAAAAAATTGAGTCTACGTCCTGAAGTGATCTGGCTTAATAACCCTCTAATTTATATGGTTATGAGATGCTTTGGTAGACTTGTTGCTTGATGTTTGCAGGTTGAGCTTTAAGTGCTCTTAATATGTCCATAACCCAGATTGGGTGGTCAATTGAGACAGCTTACATGGACACACCGAAGTGTTATAATTTGTTGAACTTTTGTTCTGAATGGGTCTAGAGCCTTGTTTTGGTTGACTCATTGTTGGATTTACACCATTTATGTTTATTGAATCTATAACTTTTTTCAGTGGTTTGTTGATCAGGTGGATTCAGTAAGGTTGAGCGTGGCTCTTAATGTCATTTGTCCAGTTATTCTTTGAGCAGGGATTGATAATGGTTCTTAAGTGGATTTAAGACCATTAGCCCAGTGGCTCTTAGAGTAGGATTGATAATGACACCGAAGGTGGAAGGTTGAGCATTGCTTGCTCTTAATACTACTAGCCCAGTTGCTTGAGAGTAGGGAACGATAGTGATCCTTAAATGAATTTGAATCACTAGCCCAGTTACTACTCGAGTAGGCAACGATAGTGGTACCGAATGACTGAGGTTGGGAGTATCCCTTAATGCATCTAGCCTAAGAGCTCATTGAGCAGTGGATTGATAGATGCACCGTCGAGTTGATAGGGTTGAACTTTTTGTTCTTAATGTTCTTATTCCATTGCACAGAAAATCTTGGGTTTGCAAGGTGCTTGAATGTGTTTTAAGCCTGCAAGGAAAGACTCTAGATGTTCTGGGAATGTGTATTTTATACACAGACAGAACACCTACGTGAGTACGAGGGGTGGCCTCCTTCAAGGGAAAATTGTGGTGTAGTTTTCCTGAAGTACTCATGAGAGCCCAAGGTGTAGGCCAAGATTGGCGGAGTTGCTTAAGCTCTAAAGTCAAGGTATGTGTATTCAAGGTCCCTTCCTCGCTCCTAGGAGTTCAAATCTTAGGATACTCACTAGGGAAGTGTTGAAAACCTTGTGCACTAATGTGTTGGTTCAAACCTTTGGATACTAGCATTTAAGTACTAAGACTTTCATTTACTGTTCATATTTCATGTTGAAGATCCGCTCGCATTAGTAGGGGATTGTTGAAAATAGGTAATGCAAACGGATTCTCGCGCCCGATCGGGCGGTGGTTCGCCCGACCGGGCGGAGGTGGCTAAGGAAAATAGGAGAACTCTCGCGCCCGATCTCCGCCCGATCGGGCCCGCCTTTTTTCCTTAGGTTGGTTTGTTTATTTGTTTCCTAATTTCAGGACACATATAAATATGAGCATTGCCTTTCCTGTATTCATAATTTAATATTATTGAACCCTAAACACATAAACAAAAAACCTACCCTTTGAGATCTGAACAGTTCTTGAGCAATTCCACTCTTCGGGTTCGGGTGCACGAATTACGGGGAGAGTTGCGTTAAACTTGGGGGGCGTGCGTCATCAGGAAACCTGTACCGGTGGTGGCGTATTTTGCTTCTAAGGCAGTGGATTATTGTTCCACGGCGCGACTGTGAGTTTGAGATCTTCAATCAAGTATTTTCCCTTTCATCTTCTCTATTTTTGTTATTGGAATCGACAGGTATTTTACCAACAATATACTCGCAAGTAAAATTAATAAAATCTGGCATCTTAATTAGTTGATTTAAGCTTGCATAGTGCAAATTAGTGAATCAGTGCTCTTGTATGACCATTATCTGCATTTTCAATGTGTGCTCAAGTGATTGTATACATTATACATCTATTAATTTATTAGCAGCATAACTAAAATTCGTGTATAAATGTCAATTGTTGTTGTTGTACTAAGTATCTTTTATTATTCGTACCTTATATTCATTCAATTCATATACTACATAATAACCTATTTGTAGTTAATTTTTTCTAGTCTTTTGATCAATTAGAGATTTAGAGTTACGTCCAGGAACATCTTGGTGAACTCCTAAAATATTTTGTATTAGAATAAGTATATAATGATATACTCTCTATGTCGGTACATGATGTTTCATTAAAAAAAAAAATTAAAATACAAAAAAACTCTAATCATAATTTAACATTGATATAATTGTATAAGAAATACTTGTAATTATCATAAAGTAAAGTATCCGGGGTTATTGATAAAAAAAAAAAAAAAAAAAAAAAAAAAAAAAAAAAAAAACCTTAATAAAAATTAGCAAGCAAATAAAGTGTCTTAAATAACGTGAAATGTAAACTTGTAAAGAAGGGATCCCTTTCTTTGTTAAAGCAAATCAATTCCTACCACACATATTATAAAAAGTCCTCCAAATTCCTACCATAAAGTTGCACAACACCTAGAATCTAGACTTGGAGGTTTGAGTCTATTAATAAACTACCAACCACATATATGTACACGATTTTTTAAAAACAATTTTTTTTTTTTTTTTTTTTTTTTTTTTTTTTTTTTTTTTTTCTGTTTTCTGTATAGGTGGATGATGTCTTAGAGCAAAGGTTTAACTTTTGCATTTTAGCAATTAGGTTTCAGTACACTTCATATGGGGTAAGATAACCCGTTTTGTATGTAGCTAGTCAAATCAATTGAATAATCCCTTAAACATTGATTGAGTACCCATAAAACACTAATAAAGTAATCCTTATAATACTAGCTGAGAAACCTCTATAAAATTAATAAAGTAATCTCTATATTGGATAATCATATAAAGTGGTCAGTCACATATAATAATTTGTATTTAAAAAGGTTGACATATTTTTATTAAATAAGTTGAAAGGTGTGTTCAATTTGATTCACCTGATACTTATATTAGACCTTACTCCGTATTAAATTTTGCTATAGTTATAATTTATATTTGAGTGCTGCTTATACATTCTTATTAAAATAAGGTGAACAAACAAGTCCTAAGATATTGTTAAATTACTTTTAAACCATGAAAGTTCAATTTATATTCCGTTTTAAAGTGTTTTAATAAGCACGTCTTATTTTTACGTTAATTAATTTGTGCTAACTTGATATTATCATTTTAACTATTTATTTACAATATCTACCCTTTTTCCCTCAATCTCTTTTACTCTAATTACTAGTACTTTTTTCTTTGATCCACTTACATTATTTTCATTGCATTTCAACTATTCAATCCATACATTTTGACAACCATTATCCCACTCACTTTAGGAAACAAAGAGAGTAATTAAGCTATCAATGATCAAATTTATAAAATGAGTAAGTCTTGAAAGCCAAAATGTTTCAATTAAAAGAGAAACAGAAAACAATGGCTAGCAATTTCATTAGATTTGTTTTTCTTAATAGATCATTTATATCATCATATGGACCATATGGTCCGACAACTAAGAAAATATCTTTGGCAATTTGACTTGTCAACTACCAAGTACTTACAATCTAAGCAACTTATTAGCCAACTTTACCCAAAAGAAAAGGAAAAAAAAAAAAAAGCACTTGGCCATTTTACAAATAATCAACTGTTGTTTTAACCAAACATGATCTGATCATAACGGAATAATATCTATAATCACATCAAATTGAATATATTTGACATCTTTCAAGTTAATTAACCACAACAAAACTAACAATATAATTAAATTTGTTGAACCACAAAAAATAATACTACCTCCGGTCCAATTCAATCGCAACTTTGAAATATTTTATATCTCACAAATAATACTCCAAACTTGCGAGTAATTTGGACCGGATGTAATATCATCTAACATACTAACACCTTATATGTGTATATACAATATACGCATACGTACCTTGAATATCAATTGAGACATGGGAACTACCATTGCAACAATGTTCCTCCTCCTTGAACCTCGCGTAGTCAAGTCCAGACTCAGGCTTACTAGCAAGTGATTCTCTAAAACTATTCATGCTAGCAAAGTACAAAGCCTCAGTTCTCTCAGTATACTTGATACAACCATCCACATACATAAGGACCGTCGGCATCCACAACCGATTATCGCCTCATAACGATTGTACAAACACATAGAGCGTGACAACAAGCTGGGTAGCGAGCTGCAGCGCGTGCCGGTGCCATAGCTCGTTGTCTTCCAAAGCAAGAGCAGTAATAGTGTCCGGACCACCAAGATGTAGCAAAAGAAATGGTGCCCAAAATGCTAGAAGATCTTGCCTTTGCGGCGAGTCTACGCCTTGGCTACTTGTGATCAATCCAATGGTGAATAATGAAACCGCGTCGGCTGATAAATAGAGCAGCCATAGGCAGTGTAAGAGAGTGTAATTCTCCTCGGAGGAGGCTCTCTCATTAATCCAATATAAATAGGTGAGGTTTACAACCTAAACATGAGAATACAAACAGTCGCTTAATTACACAAGAATACGAAGAGTATATATATCTAACACACCCCCGCAGTCGAAGCGGGAGAAGGACGGACGCTGAGACTGGATCGAAAATCCAGAAATAGTTGTCGCGGTAATCCCTTAGTGAAAATATCGGCGTACTGATAGGAGGAAGGGACATGGAGAACTTTGACGTGACCAAGAGCAACCTTGTCACGTACAAAGTGAATGTCCATTTCGATGTGTTTGGTACGCTGGTGCTGAACTGGGTTGCTAGATAAATACACCGCAGAAATGTTATCACAATAAACTAGGGATGCCTTACGTAAAGGACAATGTAGCTCGAGAAGTAGATTCCGGAGCCAACATATTTCGGCAACAACATTAGCGACGCCTCTATACTCTTCTTCGGCACTAGAACGAGACAATGTAGCTTGTCGCTTCGCTGACCAAGAAACCAGATTATCACCCAAGTAAACACAATACCCAGATGTAGAACGTCGTGTATCGGGGCAGCCTCCCCAATCGGCATCTGTGTAGGACACGAGTCTGGTAGGAGCGGAGCGATGCAAATGTAGGCCAAGATATAAAGTGCCTTTGAGATATCTGAGAATACGCTTAAGAGCGTTAAAATGTGGTTCTCGTGGGTCATGCATAAACAAACAGACTTGCTGAACCGCATAAGAAATGTCGGGCCTAGTAAGGGTGAGGTATTGAAGAGCACCCGCAAGACTCATGTATAGAGAAGGGTCGCTCACCGGCTGACCATCAAGAGCTCCAAGTTTGGATTTGATATCAACAGGAGTGGCAACAGGTTTACAATTTTCCATCTTAGCGCGATGTATGTATGATCTCCTCCGCGTACTTACTTTGATGTAAAAACATACTATGTGTAGTACGGCTAACTGAAATACCCAAAAAGAAGCTCAACTGACCCAGATCGGACATAGAGAACTCTGATTTGAGAAGAGCAATGATGTCAGTCTTGAGTGTCTCAGAGGAGGCAGTGAGCACAATATCATCGACATGTAACAAGAGATAGGCAACATGTGTACCCTGTCGAAAAATAAATAAGGAGTTGTCACTGGCGCTACATACGAAACCAATCTACAGAAGATAATTGGCAAAGCGCTGGTACCACGCCCTAGGAGCCTGTTTGAGACCATACAAAGATTTGCGGAGTCGACAAACATAGGAAGGGGCACGAGGATTCACAAAACCCGGAGGTTGATGCATATATACAGTCTCCTTCAAATCCCCATGAAGAAAAGCATTTTTAACATCAAGTTGATGAATGGGCCAATCTCTCCCCATAGCAATGCTCAAAACTGTACGAATTATCGCAGGTTTGACAACAGGACTGAATATCTCATCACAATCAACCCCAACCTGTTGTGACTTGCCATTAACAACAAGTCTAGCCTTGTGCCTCTCCAAATCACCATTTTCCCTGTATTTGTGTTTAAACAACCACATACATCTAATAATATTCACCCCATCCGGTTTGGGAACAAGATCCCAAGTATGTTGTTTAGTAAGAGCATTATATTCCTCATGCATGGCGGCATTCCAATTCGGGTCAAGTAAGGCTAATTTGGGATTTTTAAGGAAGAGAAGAGATAGTTTGAGCCGAGCAGTTATACTTGGGGTTTGGCTTGAAAATCCCAAATTTAGCACGGGTATGCATAGAATGAGAAGGAGTAGGAGAAGGCCGTGTTTGAGGAGTTTGAATTGGGGTTGGAGGTAAGGAGCCGAACTGGATGGAGGGTGAAATCGGTGTGGTTGGGCTGCTGGAAATAGGAGTCCGCAGGTGGGTAGTGGCATTTGATGTCAGCCCGCAGCCCACCTGCGAATTAGGTTGGTCCGTGGCAGAAAGGGGAATGCGGGTAGGAGATTGAGGGGAGTGAGGAGAGGAAGGCGGGTCGGCCTGCTGAGTTTGTTGGAGTGGGCCGGTCTGCTGTGTTTGGGGAAGTGGGCTGTTAGCAGCTTGGGCTAGGATAGGTGCCACATTTTGAGGAGTGGTGTCCAAAAAACCATAGTCAGTTTCACGAAATTGCATAAGGTTTGAAAATGGGAATATGTCCTCAGCAAAAGTGACATGCATGACGGGAAATGATGGTTTTATTGGAAGAGAGATCGTAGCATAGGTAACCACGATGATTAGAAGGGAAACCCAAAAATACACACGGTTTAGACCTTGGGGAAAGCTTGTGGGGAGCCGTGGCACTAAGATTTGGGTAGCAAAGACATCCAAAGATACGGAGATGATCATAGGTGGGGAATCTATGATACAATACTTCGGTTGGAGTTTTATTTTGAATAGTGGTGGAAGGTAATATGTTGAGTATATAGGCCACCATATGAATGGCATACACCCAAAAAGAGGGGGGAAGAGAAGCATGGAAAAGAATGGTTCGAGACATATTATTGATTGTGCGAATAATCCTCTCGGCTTTTCCATTTTGGGAAGAAGTGTTTGGGCAAGAGAAACGAAAAAGCATCCCATTTTTCGCACAAAAGTCAAGGAAAGGTGAATTGTCGAACTCACGACCATTGTCACTTTGAAAGGTCTTGATGTCCCTTTCGAATTGAGTTTTGACAAGAGCACGAAATTGTAGAAAAATATTATAGACTTGGGATTTGAATTTTAATGGAAAAATCCAAACAAAGTGAGAAAAATCATCAAGCAACACCAAATAATATTTGTGACCCAATTTGGTAGTAATAGGAGAAGTCCATAAATCCGCATGTATTATATCAAAGGGGGAAAACGTTACAGTAGAAGACGACTTAAAAGGAAGTCGTAAATGTTTTCCTAATGGACAAGAATAGCAAAAAGGAGTACTAATACTCTTATTACAACGGATAAGATCATTTTTCCTAAGAAAATCAAAAACTGGAGCGCCTGGATGTCCAAGTCTATGATGCCAGGTGGAAGGAGATATTACAGCTAGAGAGAGTTGATTGTGTGAAGCAGAATTTGGAGAGAGAGGATAGAGATCCCCCACACTATTGCACCTCGCTCGAATGTTCCCCGAATGAAGGTCCTTCACAGAAAAACCAAGAGGATCAAATTCAACAGAAACAGAGTTATCACAAGAGAATTTTCTCACATAAATTAGGTTCTTAATTAATGATGCTAGGCACATAGAGCACATTTTTTAGGTGAAAAGAGGAGTTAGGTGGGGGGGTAGTGGTGGAGTCGTAGCCAAGAATTGGAATGCGTTTGCCATCACCAACTAAAATAAATTGAGGAATGCTCAAATGAAATAGTTTAGAAAAGGTACCGGAGTCACGTGTCATATGAGAGCTAGCCCCGGTGTCCATGTACCATCCATTGTCGCCGGTTTGAAAACCCATAGAGCTATACGCTTGACCGAACTCCGTTGGAGTCATGGGAGGGCCGTACCCATTTTGAGAAGGAAGGCCTGCATAGTAGGCCTGATTTTGGGTGGGCCGTGGGCCCAACAGAGATGGGGTGGACTGATTTCTCATTTGTGGCATTGGGCCCGTAGGAAAAGGACATGGGGGAGATGCCCAATTACTGGGTTGTTGCTGCCAGAATGGCTGTCCCCATTGTGGGCCTTGCTGTTGGGCCGCATAAGATGGGGCAGTGAATTGTTGCTGCTGATGTTGGTTGGGATTTCGTCCCCTGCTTCGCCTTTTGCCATTCTTGTTGTTGTTTCCACGGCCTTGACCTCGGCCACCGCGCCCACCGTACCACCACCATCACGGTGGTTGTCGGTCGGCAGATTAGGTGGTTGTGCTGACTGAGACACGGTGGACGCCGGAGGTTGCTGAACCACAAGCGCGTGGTGGTTGTGTTCCTCTTGTTTGGACTTCCTAGTTTCTTCCAACAAAAACATTGATTGGGCCTTGTTGAAGGACGGTGTGGGTTTGGTTTGTGATATCATGGCCGCAACAGTGTCATATTTCCCTTTAGGGAGGCCGGAAATTAGTTGTAGAACCATTTTTCTCTCGGACACCGGATTATCAACGTTGCTTAGTTGATCGGAAAGAAGCTTGAGTTCTTTGCAATAATCCGCCATATTAGCAAAATTTTCAAGTCTAGTGTTGTTAAATTTCTCCTCCAAATACACTGCTCTAGTGTGTTTATTATCATGAAAGACTTCTTCGAGCCGATTCCATAATTCAAGAGCCGTGGCGCCGGGCTTCATGATAGTGTGAACGAGGTCTTTGGATATGGTTCCATAGATCCATTGCTTCACAATAGCATCTAATCTCTTCCATGTAGTATCATCAACATCATGTGGGCGAGAAACGGAGGCATCAATGTGATCAAGGACATTGAACGCACATGCTTGAATGTGAAAAAGTTCAACCCAAGTCGCGTACTGCCCATCCTCTTGGTCAAGGATGATACGTATGAGGTTTGTGATGTTTGATACGGCATAGGCGGGATGGAAAGAGTTAGAAGGATGAGGAGGGGGAGTCTCATCATCGCCAGCCATGGGAAGAGGGGGGGAGGAAGGTGGCTGTGCGGCTGTGAGATGGCTACGGTAGGCCAAGGGTCGTTGGGGTTCAGAAGAGAAAGACCCCTTAGGCAATCTGATACCATGTTATACCAATATGAAACAACGAAACTTCTAGCGTAGTCGTCGACTACGGACGACTACTGACGACTACGAACGACTACAATAAGATATTAAATCTGAACCGTTGATATTGTTTGTTGCTTAATCTAAGCCTTTGAATATTACATTTTTAAAAAAATTTAAAAATCTAATTTACACATCATTTAACACATGCCCAGTCAACAAAGTATTATTTGTTTTCTAACTTTTAGAGGGTAAAATTTTTGGTAAAGACTAGAATAGACCCGGTCTACAATAACTTATTGTAGACCCAACCTTCTAGTATACCATACGAATGTGATTATATCATACGAAATGTGATTATATTATTACAAAAGTGATTATATCATTCTGAAACTGTTATGTAAATGTATCACTCAAAAAGTAAATTTATCATTATAAAAAGTATGAAATGGTAAATTACATCATTCAAAAGATGATTTTTAAATTTTATCATCCTAAAGATAATTATATAATCTCATTAAATGGTTTAATATGAGATTATATAATTCAAAATATGACTTACAAAAAGATAATTATATTGTCTAAAAAAATGATTATATCATCCAGAATGTGATTATATTATTTGAAAGTGTCAAATTTTGGGTCTACAATAATTTATTGTAGAGCGGGTCCATACAAGACCAATTGAAAAATTTTTCCACATCTATCTATCTATAAACCTATACTAAAGGCGAAACCTGGAATGACACTTGTCATTTCCTAGTTAAAAATTTTCCCGCCTTTTTTTCTTTCCTTTTATTTTTTTTTGCGATATTTTAATGAAATTCATTTAATAACCTACAATAATAGTTATTTTCAATTTAACAACATATTTAATCCCATTATACTCAATTTTTTGTACATATATTTTATATACTAGGAAACTTTTAGTTACATCAATACTAAGATAGATTAAAAATAAGGTATTGTAACATATTATTTTCCAATATTATTATAATATTGTCAATATTAATTTTTTTTTTCTCCAACTTTCATCATTTGACAATAAAATTTATTTTAATTAAAAAAATATCATTTGGTAGCATACATTATATAAATCTTAAAATTATATAACATTTATAAGAACAAAATCATTCAATTATATAATACATAACATATATTGGAAAATTTAATCTAATTAATCTAATATTTATATGATTTTAAAAAATAAAAATAAAACTCCTATTACTCACTAAAAATATATTTAAAAAGTTGATTACGAAATATTGATTATTCTAAAGTAAAATAAAATCAAATAAATTTTCATATTTCTGTGAAAATGTATTAATAATTTAAGGATAGATGTATATTAATTCGCATATGGGTATAAATCTAAGCTAATATTTTAATTTTATTACATAAAACCTTATAGATTCTAAATTTCTATTATTATATTTTTTTTAATATAATCCAATTCAATAACCTTTACTTATTTCAGCATTTGGTATTGGTATGAACTAAAATCAAGTTATTTTGTTACAAATAATTTTTTTAGATAAAATAATGTTGAATTTACACTATTATTTATAATATATTTGTTGTAAAATTTAATTATGACCGTGCATGGCACGGGACTTAACCTAGTACTTAGTATTTAAAAACACAAAACACAAATTTTTCATATGACACATGGCATCACAATTTACAAGTCACTCATCACCCAATATGCCACGTGTTATCTCCCTTAATATTTATGTTTAAGTTTTTATGCATTATACAACTTGCAAATTCAAGTAAGAAAATGAAGTGTTTCATTTCCACCATAATAAAATAATGTTTTAATTAATACACATTACATAAACATATAAATTATAATAAAAATTGTCTTTTCATCTCCTAGACTTTAAATATAATTTAAAATAATATGTCATTTTATATCCCACAATCGTCACGCATATATATCTAACTAAATTCATTCATCTTCTTTCACGGTTCTACCCTCTCTCTTTTTTTCTTTTAAATTTAGAAATGAAACAATTTTCCTACATATGAAAATAATTAACCCAAGTAATAACCCGTGCATTGAACGGGCCAAAAAACTAGTTATAATATGAAAAACAATCATCCAAATAATTTAATTATAAATTTGATAATAGTCATTCAAAATATAATTTTTTTTTTAAAATACATTTGTACAGTTTCATCCCTATTTAATGGTGCACTCCATCTCCAACCTTTATTTTTTGTCCAAAACGCATCCTTAAATTACCAAAGTATATATGAAATCAATATATTAATGGTTAATCATCATATTTATGCGTCAATTAAAATTGGTTAATGAGATTGAAATCAATTTAATTGTATGTATAGATAATTTGGTTAAAAAAAAACATGTATTATCTTATGATTTCATTAATTTTTATTAGTCATATGATTTCGTGTTTAATTTTTATTAGTCATATGATTTTTGAGTAATACACCATTGTTGAGTGTTGAAGATAACACCATTGATGAATTCTGTTTTTTTTTTTTTTTTTTTTTTTTGTAATTTTTTTTTTTGAATAGCCACCGTTGATGAACTTGAGAGTTAGTTTATTGAAAGACTTACGTAAATTTAGTCTTTTTGTTTGATTTAGAGAGCATTATTTGGGGAGAAAATATATGACAAAATCTTTTTCAATATTTGATTTTTTTTTTAACGGGATATATCTTTTTCAATATTTGATTTTTTTTTTTACGTGATATTTGATTATTTTAATTATGATTAAAATTACAAGGGTAAATCTTTCAATTATTGTTTGACGATTATTTAATTAAGAATCTTTTTTTTATTAAAAAAAATAATTGTTACTCGTAATTTTTTGGAAATTTTGATAATTACTACCTTCTGTTATGTCCATTTTAGCAATTACCACCTTCTATTTTTCTTTTTGAAAATTACCACCTTCTATTTTTAAAAACATCAAAAGTTACCACCTTCTTGCCTCCCAACTACCACGCGACATCATAGGCTCATTCTTTCCCTTTCCTCCCTATTTCTCTCCCATTTCTCTTCCATAACTCGATTCTTACCTTCTCATTCACTTATTCCCCCCAAAAAATTCAGAAACTCTTCAATTCACTCCTCCAAATCAAAATTGACGGAAAATTATTGGTGGTTTGGGGGAAAAAAGTGAAAGGGGAGATAAAAATCCAAATAGGAATGAGAAATGAAAGGAAAATAGGGAGGGAATGGAAATAATTGACCCAAAATGACGTCACGTGCTAGTTGGGGGGCAAGAAGGTGGTAACTTTTGATGTTTTTGAAAATAGAAGGTGATAATTTTCAAAAAAAAAAATAGAAGGTGGTAATTGCTAAAATGGACATAACAGAAGGTGGTAATTGTCAAAATTTCCTAATTTTTTTTATCAGAACAAAAAAAAATTCCATTTTTGGCCAATTGCAATTTGCAACGCAGTTCTCGGTTTCTCTATCTCCCAAATTCCCAATCAAAGCAAAACAAAGCTAGTGTATAAGTACGGTAAAAATTTAACATGGTGGTATCATAAAAAATAAAAAATAAATAAAAAAAGTACGGCTTTTGTTAATAAAAAGATATAAATTGCATTGAAACATACCAAAATTTATTTTTTTATTTATTTTACAAAAAAAAAAAAAAAAAACATACCCGGCGGTTTCCTTTAACTATGGTGATATTTTAAATAATATCTATCCTTAATTATCTCAAGTAGTTGTAAAAAAAAACGTATTATTTAGGGATTGTTACCGTTCAAAAAAAAAAAAAAAAAAAGTGTATAACCATTCAGAAAAAAAATATATATATATATACATTCAGTGGATGCTTTATAATTAACGTAAATCAAGGATGAACTTGCGTCAAAATTTATCTCTAGTTATCTTAGACTAAAATAGATTGGTTGTCTTTTCCATTTACAATAGCAGAATATATGCAGCACAACTATCCTAATCCTAAGGCCTAAGCTATAAATTAGGATACAAAAGATTTTCATTGACTAATCATAGGCTAATAAATAGGTAACGGAAACTGTACTAAGACTCATTATTAGCTAGATACAAACTAACTAATAATGTATATATAATTACTTTACAAAATATATACTATATTTAACATAGATATTTAAGAAAAATAAAAAATAAAACTTCATTATGATTTCTCTAGACATATAAGAGTCGTATAAGATGTAACAATATATAGAACTTACGAGCCCCTTAAAATATCAGCTTAAAAAATTAGATGTGAAAATATTTTTTAAAAAACAATCTTGCTTTGTTGTACAGTGTAAAAATATCATCAAGTTTCCTTGGAATTAAAAAAGATGATATGGCTATCAAAAAAAAAATGATATGAAAATATTTACAGTAAATTTAATTTACAAATTTTTGACTAGATTTCCAATGTAAACTAAGTCAATAAGAAAATAAAAGAAAAAATATATATGGTGGACGGCAAGATTTGATATTAGTATCTCTAAGGAAAAAAAAAAAATTAAAACCCGACATAACCCGAGACCTGATTTAACCCGAGACCTGATTTGATCCGATCTGAACTCGACTTTAATACCTGAATTGACAGCTCTACTTAGCTTGAAAGTATTTATACTGTCCCCGTCCCTTTATTGGAAGCCTATTTCTAGCACTTATTACTCACATAATAAAGAGAAATAGACTTCTAATTTAGAGACGGAGAAAGTACAATATCCAAAATGTATTTGTTTATTTGAGATAATCTTAATAAAATAACCATATAATTTGGATGAAACCTAAAACAAAATACGACTAAACAAAAAAAAAAATGATGTCACTTTTCAGAACACCTAAATTATAGTTGGGTGTCACAAAAAAATGTCCTAAGCTAATTTGCACATTGTAATAAGTATTTTATGTTGAGGATATTTTTGTCAAAAGGTAATTAAGATGATAGAAATTAGAAGAACTTTTGTGTGTGGCTAGCCTGCTGGGCGCTGGCAAATGAGTCATTCGGGTCGGGTACGGGTCGGGTCAGTTAACATTCGAGTTAGATTTTGGGTTGAACACGGGTTGGGCCAATTTCGAGTCAATATGTTCGGGTCAGGTTAAGGTCAAGTCAGGTCATGTTCTAGTTATTCCATATGTGGATCAAGCTCCACTCAATATTTTTATAATTTGTTATTGTTATAATAAGAAGTTTAAGAGCTATCGATTCGGTTTATGAGCCTGACTACGGTTAAAGGTGAACAATTTAAGTTATTTTTGGCACTAGACATTTTTATTAGTTCAATTATAAAGTAATTTTAGTTTGGGACATTTCAAATATCGTGTCTGTTCAGGTTTGTTCGGTCAAACACTTCGGGTCGAGTCAACTTTTAGTTAGGACAATTTGGGTGTCGGGTCAAGATCGGGTCAACTCGATTTTCGGGTCAGGTCAACTTAAATTAATTTTAATTAGTGAACTAAAATTATTTTTGTTAAATTGAAATTATTTTTACTGATTCTCTATTACATTTCTTACTTCAAAAAAGTTAATGAGTTTTTACTAAATTGAAATTATTTTTACTAAACTGACTTTATTTTTGTGAATTGAAATTATATTTGCTGAACTTAAATGATTTTTATGGAGTATTAGTTTTGTAAGGTCAAATGAATAGGGCCTTATTTAGTCTAAACTAAGGCCCTGTTCTGTTCACCTTAAAAAAATTATATAAAAATAATTTCAGTTCAGTAAAAATAAGTTCAGTTTAGTAAAATTAATTTCAGTTCAGTAAAAATAATTTCAGTTCAGTAAAAATAAGTTCAGTTCAGTAAAATTCAGTTTTCTTAAGGAAGAATTATAATAGAAAGAAAATCAGTAAAAAAATAATTTCAATTCAGTAAAAATAATTTAATTTCAGTAAAAATAATTTCAGTTCAGTAAAATTAAGTTCAGTTCAGTAAAAATAAGTTCAGTTCAGTAAAAATAATTTCAATTCAGCAAAATTAAGGTGAATCAAACAGGGCCTAACATTAGTTTTACTTAATATTCTATTTTTTTCTTTGAACAAGGCTTTAATGACATGGAAACATTAATAGAGTTGAAATAAGCTTAATGGAAAATTATCTTAAACTTACACCTATACTAGTACTAACAACCTTTATTCATCTTTGGTTAATAAATTTTAGTTTTGTGGGATATGTTAATTAAATAAGATTAATAAATATCTTCATTTTATATATATGTATACAATTGAGGTCATGTGAGAACCAATGTGAATAATAAGAACTAGGAACTAATCTCAACCATTGATCGCACTCCATCTAATAGCTCACATTGCACCCGCTCTCATTAATGACATTTTCGTAATTTCGCTGTTTTTAAACTTTTTTCCAGTTTTTTTTTTTTAACTTTTAAGGCAATTTTATTTACTTTAAGACGGATTTCATATACTTTTACTAAATTTTCATTAACTTTTGAGAAATGAAACTGGAAACTAATTTATAAAGTTAAAATATTACAAAAATGTCATTTATGACATGGAAAGCATGTGAGCCGTGCGATTAATATGATCTAAGGGCCTAGATTAGTTCTTAAATTAGTTCTTATTTTAGCCTTAGTTCTCATTATAACTTTGATATATATATATATATATATATATATATATATATATATATATATATATATATATATATATATATATATATATATATATATATATATATATATATATATATATATATATATATATATACTTTTTAAAAAAAAAATTGGGACTACCTAATATTTAATTTGGCTTCCTAATTCATTTTATGTGAAATATAGCATTTTTCAACTCATTGACGACAAAGCATTTGCATTTATTCATTTTAAGTTACATGATGTATTTTTAATTAAATTGTTTTTTTAGTAATAATGATGTTAATTAAAGGATCGTTGTGTAAGGTAATGTTTTGGGCGAGCAACTATTTACAATATTCAGATTCGGACTTTCTACGATGATTATGCTAATAAGACCATTGGTTAGATAGAGTGACAATAGATCTAGTCAAAAGTACTAAAAATGAATGTGATTATCCGAAGTAACCATAAACTTTTGTATTTTATATATATATAAATTTATTGAACCACTTCATTTTAAGTATGCCCAAAAATAACTTAGGTATACCCAAAAGGGGAAGCATTATTTTATGTATCGTGATCTATCTCTTAATCTATTTTTATCTTTGTCAATCGTCCTGATTAATTAACTAATAAAATTTGAATTTTGGGTATTTCTAAAATTCAATTGGAAATATCTAAAAGAAAACTTATGCTTTAATTAAGGGTCATAAGTTTTGTTCTATGATAAAGTAATTCGTTGCAAAAAATAGGACTAGTAATCGAAACTGCTAGGATTCTTGCGTCTATGAATTTCAATAACTATCCTTTGATTAAAGGCAAACTAATCTTTAGCTATTTATTTTGGGACTAACTAGTAGCCGTTTGAGATCACCAAATTTTATTCTTTGTTACGTACTATGTACATTATATTCAAGTATATGTTTTCGCATATCCCTAAATTAGTTTAAGATAAGGGGTTTCTCAATCTAAATAAGGATCATTATGTAATAGGTAGTGTTTTGGCCAATCAACTATTTTCAGCATTTAAAACCGATCTTTTTTAATTTTATTTTTACAAAAAATTGTGATTAAGCTAATGAGACCTTGATTAGATAGAGTTCCAATAAATCTAGTCAAGAGTGTTAAAAACGGATGTGATTATTCGAAATAACTTATACTTCTGTATTTTGTAAAACGAAAAGGAGTTGAGCCACTTTGTTTTAGGTATGCCTAAATACAACTTAGGTATACCCAAATTAGAAAACACTTTATATATACTGTGATCGATCTATGTTTTAATCAAGTCTTATCTTAATCAGTCCTTCTAATTAACAAATAAAAAAACAACTTTAGGTACGCCCAAAGTTAAATTGGGAATATCTAAAAGTAAAATTTATGTATGTATGCTCTATAGGGGTTGAGAGTTTTTTTCTACAAAGGGTAATCCTCCGTTGGGAACAATAGGACTAATACTCGAATGCGTTAGGATTCCTATCTGTATGAATTTTGATAATCATCGATCCTTCAATTAAAGGTAAACTAATATTATTTAACGTTTTCTTTTGGACTAAGGGCCTAATTTGTTCAACTTAATTTCAGTTCAGTTTAGTTCATTTTAGTTCAGCTTTAATCAATTTAGTTAAGTTCAGTTCAATTCCTTATTTTCTTCTCTCATAAACAATTCATTTCAACTCTATTCAGTTCGGTTCAGTTAATCGGAACATGCCCTAACTAGCAGTCATTTGGAACTGCCTACTTGTGTTCATTATTGTTACGCATTACGTACATTCAAGTATATATGTTTTAACCATGTCTTATCTTTGTAAATCGTCATGATTGACTAATAAGATTCAAATTTTGAGTACACCCAAAATTAAATTGGGGATACCTAAAAGCAAAATTAATATGCTCTAGGCCTATAGGGGTTGTTTGTTATACGCAAGGTTAATTCGTTGCAAACAATGGGACTAATAAACAAAATTGCTATGCGTGCATGAATTTTTATAATTGCCCTTCGATCAAAAGCAAACATATCTTTAACATTGTATTTTGGGACCAAATTGTAGTCATTTGGGATCACCTAGTTGTGCTCTTTATTACGTACTACGTACATTCAAGTATATTGTTTCTTGATCCCTATATAAATTTAAGATAAGGGGTTTCTTAGGGCCTGTTCACATTTACTAAACTGAATTGAATTGAATTGATTGGAGTTGAACTGAACTAAACTTAACTAATTGGAGCTGAACTGAACTGAAATGAACATTTTATGAGAGAAGAAAATTAGGAGTTGAATTGAACTGAACTGATTGGAGCTGAACTGAACTGATTAGAGCTTAACTAAATTGAATTGAACTGAAATTAAGTAAATGTTAACAGACCCTTAATATAAACAAGGATCATTAAGTAATAGGTAATGTTTTGGCCGAGCAATAACTATCATCATTTAAAATCGGTCTTTCTATATTAATAAGAGCCGTGATAAGCTAATAAGGTTTTGGTTAGATAGAGTGACAATACATCTAGTCAAGTCAAGAGTAGTGAAAACGGATGTGATTATCCGAAATAATGTAAAACTACTTCAATATTTAATTTTAAAAAAATTAAAGTACTTCGTTTTAGGTACGCCCAAATATAACTTAGGTATACCCAAAGTAGAAAACAATTTATACACCATGATTTATGTCTTACTCAAGTCTTATTTTTATCAATCATTCTGCCTAACTAAAAAAAATAAATAAAATAATTTTTTTTTTTTTAAAAAAATTTGGATATGCCCAAAATTAAATATTGAGAATGCCCAAAATTAAATATTGAGAATGCCCAAAATTAAATTGAGGATATCTAAAAGCGAAAGTTATGTATGTATGCTCTATAGGACTACGGTTTTGACTTTTTAGTAACTTCTATTACAACTTACATGTATTTAATTTTCATTAGAAAAATTTAAAATATACGGGATATGATTATTTGTTATTATTATATTGTTACTATTATTAGTTTTGTTATGATTCCACTGTGGATGTAGTCATGTAGATGAACTAGCTTTAAAACTAAAGATTATATATTCATATCAAAAGTAAAAAAATACTCGTAAAAACTATTGAGGTAGTGCTTTTTTTTTTTTATAATTATTTTTAAGAAAGTTTGGTGCCTAAAAAAATCAAAATAACTGTTTCAAAAAAGAAAAAAAAAATCTTATTAAACACAATATAACGTGAAATCCTGCTTCAAAAAAAAAAATATAACGTGAAATCCTTTTTTTAGGAATACAAAAAAATCATTGATATCCTATTATCTCAACAAGATTTTTTTTTTCCCACCTTATACTTCATAGTGTATTTAAATAACTGTTTCAAAAAAGAAAAAAAAAATCTAATTTCCCTCAAAAAAATATAACGTGAAATCCTTTTTTTAGGAATACAAAAAAATCATTGATATCCTATTATCTCAACAAGATTTTTTTCTTTTGCCACCTTATACTTCATAGTGTATTTAGTAAATCTATGTATGCAAAATTAGTCAAACAAAAAACACAAATTTTTGTATGTGGATGGCCACATGGTGTGGCCAGCTTACATAACGGGCCTGTTGTGTTTTAGGCCCAACATATAACGGACCTTCATTAAAAAAATAACGGACCCATTTCATTCCCCGTTATTTTTGGTTTCAACCGTTTAATTTGAATTTGCAGTTTTCGTATATCGTGTCCTCAAACCGCCATTATTAGTAGTCTTTTCATTCTACCGCCATTACAGTTTCTTTCTACTTTCTCTCTCCTTCTGCATTTTCTCTCTTTTTTTACATTTTCTCTCTCTAAAATTTGTGTTTTTTTTTTCGTTCGCTTTATTTTACTGCTAATTTCTCTCTTTTTTTTCGAAAATTCTAATTAGTGTTTTCTGAATTATTGAAAATGGTGAAATTGAAGATCATCAATCGCAAAGGAAAGAAAGGATCGTCTGGTTGTAAAATTGTTGATGCAACGGGTATTTTTTAAATCTTAATTTGTAAAATTTTAGAATTTTTATCATTGTTGTTGTTTTTCGATTGTTGTTTTGATCAGGAATTACTTGTATTTTGTCAAATTTTTTTATTATTGTTGTTTTTTCTAGAAATTTGACTTAGGTTTCTTGTGTTTTATTTCAGTTTTTCTTGTATATTCATCATATTTTGTGTATATTTTTTGTATTTGTGTTTTTTATTGTTTTGTGTTTATTTTTTTTTATTTTAGGGTTACTTGTTTCATGTTAGGGTTTATTTTGTTTCTGTTGCGATTTTTATGTTTTGATTTTAGGGTTACTTGTTTTATGATTAATTTTTTTTTTGTTTTTTTACCTTTGATTAGTGATTTGATTTAGGTTTTTCTTTGTTTAGGAGTAATTTCAACTGTTACTTGTATGTGTTTCATGTTACTGGTTTTTTTTTTTTTTTTTTTTTGAAATGCTTAATTTTTTTATCAAGTTTATTGCCTATGATTTTAATGTTTTGTTTTTAGGATTATTTGTTTTGTTTTATGCTTCATTTATTTTGTTTTTTAACCTTTGATTAATGATTTGATTAATGTGTTTCTTTGTTTAGAAGAACTTTTTCGTGTTACTTGTATGTATTTCATGATTACTGGTATTTTGTTGTTTTGCTTAATTTGTTATTGAGTTTATTGTATATGTATAGTGTTTTTGGTGTTTTGTTGTATAATTACTACTATTATCAGTTGTTTAGGATTGTCTTGTTGTATATCTACAGTTTTTTTATTGCTATTTTAAAAAATTTAATAAGGTTTTTTATTTTTGTTATTTTGAACAGAGGTACATAATTATGATCAGGATCAACCTAAAGTAGTTACAAAGAGGGGGAGATATATCCCTGATGATGATGATATTGAATCAGAGGAAGAATTGAATGTTGAGGATCAGAGTACTCAGGATGCTGATGCAAAGGCTGTGAATGATAAGGATATGAGTAATGAAACTGATAAATCAAATGTTGGGAATGCTGAGGATGCTGAGAATGAAGATAATTTGGAAACTGCCAATTTGAATGCAGAAGATAATGTTGATAATCAAACAGAGGTTAATGCAGGGGATGTGAATCTTGAAGATATTAATAATCCAACAGTGGAGGATGTTAAACCCGATGTGAAACCAAAAGTTATTAGAGGACGCAGAGGTCGTAAACCTGGTGCAACATCTAGTCAAGTTAGTCAAGTTGTTGAAGTTGTAAAAGTTGAAGAGGGGTATGAATCATTACTTTATTTTTGATGTTTAGTTCTGAATATATTTGTTTTAATAAAATTTTATATGAGTGTTACTTGTAAGGATGTTACTTGTTTCATTTGTTTTTTTAAGATGTTTTTTATTATGAATGTTACTTGTAAGGTTGTTACTTGTTTGGTGATAATGTGATATTTGTAAGGAGGTTATTTGTTTCACTAATAATGGTTACTTGTAAATGATATAAGGGTTACTTGTAATTGATACAGGGGTTACTTGTTATTTTTATGTGATAAAGAGGTTACTTGTAAGTGATAAAGGGGTAACATGATACTTGTTATTTGAAAGTCATAAAGGGGTTACTTGTAAGTGATAAAGGGCTTACTTGTTAGTTGTTATTGGTAAGTAAAATAGGGGTTACTTGAAATAATTAAGGGGTCAATTATCTATTTAAGTATTACTTGTATATGAGTGTCAAATGGGTAGTTACTTGTTTGGTGATAATATGTTACTTGTAAGGAGGTTACTTGTTTGGTGATAATGTGTTACTTGTAACATGGTTACTTGTTTGTTGATTATTGTTTACTTTTCTGATTTAATAATGTTACTTTTTATTTTATTTTTTTTGCTTTAGGGATGATGTAATCGTTTTGCGTTGTAGACCTAATGGGGTTTTGGACTTATTTAAAAAGTTAACAAAAGAGCAAAAGAGAGCTGTCAAAGAAATTGGGTTTTGGAGCTTATCATTGATCAAGTTGGATACATTTCCAACTGAAATGATTCGTTGGCTTTGCAGTTGTTTTGATCCAAGTACTTGTAAATTTAATATGCCTTCTGGAAAGAGTTATCGGCTTACTGCAGCTGATGTCCATGATGTTTTTAAGATACCTATGGGGAAAACACAAGTTCCTATTTCCCTTAAAAAGCAAAATTCTTAATTGAAGGCTGCTTGGAGGAATTTTTATGGGAGCAAAAATCTAGATATATCTGTACCGCTTATGTGGAATAATATGACAAGTGATGATGGTATGAAGAAAGGAAATGATGATTTTAAAAGATGCTTTGTCATGTATGTCATGGTTACTCTACTTGCTCCTACGTCAAATCGATCAGCTGACTTCAAACTGGTATTGGCGTTAGAGAACGTCAATGAAATCTGTAATTTCAATTGGTGTCAGTCTATTTTAGATGATTTGTGTGAGAAATTATCCAGTTGTTCATTAACACAGAAATATTTTCCAGGATGTCTTTTGTTGCTGCAGATAAGTTATTTCTATAGAATTCAGGTGGAAGGGAGTGTAGTTGATACTTCTTTGCCTTTAATTCAGCATTGGACAGAAGAAATTTTTAGAGATAGGCTGGAAAAAGAAAATGGGAAGTATGGTGAAGGTGTGTTAGATGAAAATACATATCCTGTCACTAAAATCAGTGATGCAGATGCTGCTCAGAAGTTGCAAAAGAAGGAAAGGGGAAAGTTAGTGGCTTCCCCTGTCACTAAAAAATTAAAGAGAAAGAAGAGAAGAAGAAAGAAGACAAAAAGAAGATTGTTGTTGAGGCTGGGAAGAAGAAAGAAGAAAAAAAGAAGGAAAAAAGAAAGAAGGTCAGGAAAAAAAGGAAGATGAACAGAAAAAAGAAGAAAAGAAAAAAGTTGATAAGAGTTTAAAAAGAAAAAAAGATGTTCATGTTGATGTTGCTGAAGAAAATCCTTCCAAAGGAAAAAAAGAGAAAGCGTTTGCTAAGAAAGGCTGACTTTTATGTGTATGAAAGGGAGAAGAGAACTTCTGATGGGAATGATGAGAATATTATTGAAAATGAGAAAGAAAAGAAGAGAACAAAGTTGACTGAAGGAGTTAGAGTTGATAAGGTTGGCCATGAAGATGTTCGTGAAGTGGAACTTGGTGCTACTTCTCATGTTGTTGATGACTCAGAAATTGGTGGTTCTTCTCGGGTTGTTTCATTTGAAGTTCCTGCTGGAATTCATACAAATGATGAAATTTGTCAAATTGCAAAAAATGTGAGTTTTCTAACTTTGTTATGTTTTTATTTTTTATTAATTAGAGTTAATATATAGTGTTACTTGTATATGGAGTTACTTGTATTTTCTATTATGGTTACTTATATATGGTGTTACTTATATGGACTTACTTGTTAGTTGGAGTTACTTTTATGTTCTATTAGTATTGTTTATATATGGAGTTACTTGTTATTTGGAGTTACTTGTATATTGAGTTACTTGTATATTTATTACTTGTAATTAGAGTTACTTGTATGTTCTATTATTGTTACTTGTATATATTTATTATTGTTACTTGTATATTGAGTTACTTGTATATTGAGTTACTTGTGTATTTATTACTTGTAATTAGAGTTACTTGTATGTTCTATTATTGTTACTTGTATATATTTATTATTGTTACTTGTATATTGTTACTTGTATATTTATTACTTATACTTAGAGTTACTTGTATGTTCTATTAGTGTTACTTGTATGTTTATATTGTTACTTGTATATCTATTATTGTTACTTACTTGTATATTTATATTGTTACTTGTATATCTATTATTGTTACTTATATATTAAATGTAAAGGTATTATTTGATGTTACTTGTTTAATATTACTTGTGTGATATACTTTTTTATAGGGATTACTTGTATTGATTACTTGTTTTTTAATTACTTATTTTATATAATACATTAGGGTTTCTTATATGTATAAGTAATTGTACAGGTTCTTGTGTTTGTTTTAATTTGTGAATCTATTTTATTTATAGGATGTGGAAAAGAATTACTTGTTAATGCAGAGGGACATGAAGTTAATGTCTTATCAGTTTGAGCATTATGTTGAGTCAATGAAGCAGCAATGGAAAGTTGTTGAAGTTAATTCACAATTACCTCAAAAGGATAAATCTCCTGTGCTGTCTCAATTAGATCCCATTTATAATGATCAATCATTTTGGGATCAAATTGATAAGATTGTGAAATAGAATCTTGAAATGAAGAAAGTTGTTGGTGAAATGCCTATATTCAACCTCTTTTCTGTCTCTGATCCTCAACTGGAATCAAGTGTGTTACCAGTTGATGATTTTCAGAACATTATTAAAAATGTTGCTGTTGAACAAATTCCAGTTGAAGAGGTTTCTATATTTGATGATTTCTTGGGTGCTGATCGTGCAAAATTAGTTGTTGAAGATGTTTTGCAAAAGATTAATTTAGAAGAGATTAATGATAGTGAGCCTGCTAATGATGCACAAGATTTGAATGCTGAAAAAGGAATAGCTACTGCTGAAGATATTCCTCCTACAGATGCCCCTATTGATCATGAACAAGTTCCTGGATCACCAACTGCTCTTGGTGGAAAAATATCTTCTGTTGATTCTGTTCCTGAATTTAATCCATTGGCTATAGTTCCATTCAGTCCTATTGTCTCAAGTCAGGACATTGTTTCAACTAGCCAAGACAATATTATAAATGTGACAAGTCAAGACATTTTTCAGAGTCTTGAAACATTTGCTTCACTTCCAAGTCAAGATTTGGTTTCAACTGAGGTTATTTTGTCCAGCCAGGAGATTAATCCATCTGAGATTGTTGTGTCAAGTCAGGATATTGACCCAACTCAGGAAATTTCTGAAGATTGTATTGCTCTTTCTACTCAAGAGAATACCCAACAAATTTCTGAAGAGATTCATCCTGAAACTCAAAAATTTCTTGATGAAATCAGAAAAATTCAGAGAAGTGATAAACCTGCTGCTTCTCAAAGAAAGTTATCTGCCAAATCTGCTACCTCTTCTGATCTTACCAAAACAAAGTCTACTCAGAAAAAGAATCCTCAGAAAAACTCTTCCACTCAGGATAAAGGAAAAAAGAGAGAAAGAAAAGAAGTTCTGACCTCATTTGTGGCAGGTTGCACTCCTGAAGAATCTATGAAAATACTTAGAGAAAAATTTGATGAAGCTGGGATGCCAGATGGTGAGGAGATTAAAAATTCTGATGATAGTGCAGTTCAATCTGCTGAATTAATTAGCTGTGATATTGACTGTGGTGCACATGGTGCTTATAAATTACAGTTAATATCAAAATTTATGAGGATTAATTGCAAAAGAGTATCAACAATGAGGAGCTTACGGTTGATGGTTGCAGATTATTGTTTTGTTTAGAAATATTCTAGAATTGATATGTCGTAAGTTATTTTACCTTTTTACTGTTTAATTATTATATTATTCTGGAGTTAATTATGCTGGTTACATGTTATTGTTACTGATTTTTGATAATCATGGCTATTACTTGAGGTTACTTGTATTTTTGCTTATTTGTAAATTTATGTTACTTGTACTATTTGTTACTTGTATTTAATTACTTGTATTAATAGTTACTTCTATTTTTGTTTACTTTTATTTGGATTACTTGTATAGTGGCTATTTTGATAAGTACTGGCTATTTTGATAAGTATTGGTTACTTGTATTTAGGTTACTTGTATTATTTGGTTACTTGTATTGAGGTTACTTATATTACATAGTTTATATAGATGTTACTTGTATTATATGGTTACTTGTATTATAGTTCCTTGTATTTTGTACATATAATAGTAACTTGTATTATATGGTTACTGGTATTATTTGGTTACTTGTATTACATAGTTTATATAGACGTTACTTGTATTATATGGTTACTTGTATTATAGTTACTTATATTTTGTACACGTTACTTGTATTATATGGTTACTTGTATTATAGTTACTTGTATTTTGTACATATAATAATAACTTGTATTGTATGGTTACTTGTATTGAGGTTACTTGTATTACGTAGTTTATATAAAGGTTACTTGTATTATATGGTTAATAGTATTATAGTTACTTGTATTATAGTTACTTGTTACTTGTATTGTATGGTTACTTGTATTGATGTTAATTATATTATATGGTTACTTGTATTGATGTTAATTATATTATATGGTTACTTGTATTATAGTTACTTGTATTATTATGTAATTTTTATATAGTCAGAGGTTACTTGTATTAAATGTGTTACTTGTTATTGTAGACTTGTAACTATTCTAATAATTGTGATTACTTGTTATAGTGCATTATGGTTACTTGTATGGTTTTAAAAAATTTACTTTGTTTCTTGTAGGTTTTATGTGTTACTTGTAAATTCTGGTTATCTTTCTCTTACCTATTTATTGTTTATGGTGAAATAGGGAGATTCTCGTGTATTATAATGAGTACTACCAGTGGCAGATCCAGGAATTTTAACCAGGGGTAGCACTAGACAATTAAAAAAAATCGATTTATTTTTTATTTTTACTTGCACAAATAATTTATAATTTAAAATTACTCCTTATGTGACATGAATTACTTTAATAATGCACCCTGTAACTATTAATCATGATGTCAAAAGTTTTACAAGTATATAATAAATTTAAAATGAGACTTAAAAATAAAAGTGAATGGAACGCAACCAAAATTTAATACTACAGAATTAAAAAAAAATACAGAGATCAAATTAGCATTTTTTAAAAATTGTGAAAATAAATAAAATGTAACAGTAGAGGTGAATGGCCATTATCTAATAATTTTAAAAAGAGACATAAAATAAAAATGAATAATTTTGTTTAAAAAAAAAAGTGAATAATTTAATACTACAGAATAAAAAAAAATAGAGAGATTAGTATCTTTTTAAAAAATGTGAAGATGAATAAAATGTAAAAGTAAAGGTGAATGGCCAAGATATAATAAATTTAAAAAGAGACGTAAAATTAAAAGTGAATAGCGACCAAAATTTAATACTACACAATTTTTTTATTAAAAAATAAAGGGATTAGGATCTTTTTAAAAATTGTGAATATTTTTGGTGTTTTACCCGGTTCACCCTTTGGGCTAATCCGGATTCGGGGATCAGTTCTAGGTGGTTAGGTTCCAGTTCCCTCCCAATTGTTATTGCGGGGGATCGAACACAGGTTCTCCCTACCAAGTGTAGTCCCAATCACCACTACACCAACACCCAATTGGTTAAAATTGTGAATATGAATATGGAGTATAATTATAAATTTAAAAAGAGACGTAAAATTAAAAGTGAATAGCGACCAAAATTTAATACTACAAAATTTTTTTTAAAAAAATAGAGAGATTAGGATTTTTTTTAAAATTGTGAATATGAATATGGAGTATAATTACAATAACAATATTATTGTTGAATTTATTATTTATTTATTTATTTATTTATTACTATTGTTGATTATTAATTGGAAGATCTTATCTTAATCAATCTTTTTTTTGAATGGAATCTTAATCAATCTAATTGTAAATAAAATGTGGAAGAAACTAGAAAATTTAATTGAGCAACAGTAGACTTCTGAAAATAATAGAAAGTAAAAACAAATAGAGAAGGGTATGAGACTCGAACTCCCAACCATCTAGATTGATAAAACCCACTTTAACCACTAGAGCAACACGCACTATTAATGAAATTCTGCGAATTATATTACTTATTAATTTTTTTCTAAATTTTTGGGGGTAGCATGTGCTACCCCGGGTTCCTTAGTAGATCCGCCAGTGAGTACTATAGTTTACCTAGAGAAGAATTTTTGACATTGTTTCAGAAAGAATTAATTTCAAGTCGAATTTTGGACTGTTTTTTTATCTTGCTGAATTATGTTGAAGTTAGACAAAATAATGATAAACCAAGATTCTTTTTTGGTGGTGAACATATGGTAATTCTTTAATACTTTTAACTAATTTTTAAATTTTTAATTTATCTTTCTATTTGAAATTGTTATATTTGTTTTTTGTATACAGTTGCCTTTTTTACGTTGTATATATAATGGAGAAGGCTGCATATATGAGAATGAAGTGTTCGGAGCATGGGATATGTGGACTGAGTCAGTTCAATGTTGCGAATTAGTAGATGCATTGCTGGTATGATTTCATTTTACTGTTTTGATTTTGTTTCTTGGAATTGATCGATATATTTGTACAAGATAGTTAATTTGAAAGTTGTTTTTGTTTTTTGTCTAGATATTCCTACCAATCTATTACAGCAATAGTTAACTTGAAAGCTGTTTTTGTTTTTTATCCAGATATTCATACCAATCTATTACGGCAATCATTATGCAGCTGTTGTCATCAATTTTTACACTCAAACTGTTGATTATTTGGACAATCAAACTTATCCAATGCGTGTTGAAGTTGAAAACAAAACAAAGAAAAGGAAAGGTGCTAATAAAGAGGGTGCTAAAAAAATTCAAAATCACTACAAGTTTTGATGAATTTCACACTGAGTATTATACTATCACATGGTATTTGGTAAGTTGTATTGATTATTATTGTGGTTACTTGTATTGATTATTACTGTGGCTACTTGAAATTCTAAGTTATTTATTGCAGTTACTTGTTTTGGTTTTACTGTGGTTACTTGTACTATTACTGTAATTACTTGTACTGTGTTTTACTTGAAATTTTGATTAATTTATTAAATATATTTGTTTAGTATTACTGTGGTTACTTGTACTGTGTTTTCTTAATAAAAATGGAAATTATGGTAATTGATTAACTGGAATTACTTATATAGGATAACTTGAAATTATTTAATAGAAACAAAATGTCATTCTTATTGGTATATGTTGAGTTATTGATATTTTTTTTTTTTGCCGGAGGCTTTATATATCTAAATATCTGGTTCTTAAAGGCCATGATATTGGAGAATTTGTCAAGGATTTCAAATTCGTATGATTGCACTTGATTCTCAAAAGTGTGCTTCTGAAACAAATGATTGTGAAATTTTTTGTATGTACCATTGTGCTACATATGTAGGGAAACCTTTTAAATGTAAAAGTTTGACTCAGGTACTTGCCTTTTTACTTTTTATTTAATTTTATTTTTTACTTTTATGTGAGTTACTATTTATTTTTTGTAAATGTATACTGTTTTATAGGCATTGGAGAGGCGTCGTTTTAGAGCAGAAATATGTGCATCTCTGGTTTTATGCAATTTGAATTTAAGACGACCTGATGTTTTGCAATGTGTGAATGATTTTTGTGAGAACAATGAAGAGATTTATGCTGAAGTTATTCTTAATAAGAAAATTGCAATTACTAATAGTATGGTTCAGCAAAGTAAGAAGGCGAAGAAGGCTAGTCTATCTAAAAGCCGGAGAAGAAGTTTACTGATCAAGAAGAACAAGGCTAAACAGGGGAAAAAATTGTTTTCTGACACAAAAGAAGATGGCAGGGAGAAAAATGAAAATGATAAAGAGAAGGAAGAAGCAGCAGTTCTGATTGCTGCAACTATAGCTGCAGAAAAAATGGCAAAGAAGATTAAGGCTGCTGCAAAGAAGTAAGGAGTTTTGAAAAAAAAAAAATTCATCTAGTAATATTGAACAAATTTTATTTAGTAATTTTGTAATTGAATAATTATATTTAGTATGACAATCTTTTATTTTTATTACTTTGATCATGTTTTATTTTAATATGAATTTGGATAATTATTTCAAATAGTCTGTTACTTGAATATAAATTTGTGTCTGGTTGTGAATTATACTTGTTAATCATAATTACTAGTTTACTATACTTGTAAAACGAGTATTACTTGTATTCTTGGTTAACTTTTTAATTATTATTGGTTACTTGTAATGTTTAAGTTATTAGTAGTTATATGTTACTTTTAAGTTAGGGGTTACTTGTTAGTGATTAATAAAGGTTACTTGTAAGTGATAAATAAAGGTTACTTGTAAGTGATAAAGGTTACTTGTATGAAGAATAGGAGTGAGGAGGGTTACTTGTTATGCATATTATTTATAATAGGAAGGTTACTTGTATTTTATATTTACTTATATTTTATGATTACTTGTATTTTTATGGTTACTTGTATTGAGGTTAATTGTATTTTTATGGTTTCTTGTTTTGAGGTTACTTGTATTTGATTACTTGTATTAGTTGAATTATTTTTATGACTTATGTTACTTGTATGACTCCTGTTACTTGTATTTGTTAGGTTACTTGTTATTAGTTTACTTGTAAGAATTCTGTTACTTGTATGGAACATAGGAAGGTTACTAGTTATTTGACTTAGGTTATTTGTATTTATATGAAGAATAGGAGTGAGGAGTGTTACTTGTTATGCATATTATTTAGGAAGGTTACTTATTATTTAAATTATTTGTATTTATATGAAGAATAGGAGTGAGGAGTGTTACTTGTTATGCATATTATTTAGGAAAGTTACTTATTATTTAGGAAGGTTACTTATATTGATAAAAGAAGGGTTACTTATATTTATAATAGGAGAGTTACTAGTATTTATATGAATAATATGTATCACATAATAATTCAAAATGTCTATAATTTAAAAATTAAATAATAAAATGTAAGTCAAAGGACGCAGAGGTCACTTAAAAATTGTAAGTCAGTAATTTGAAATATCACAAACAATAGGACACTAAAATAACTTTGGGTTTTGAACTGGAGTTATAGTTCCAAATTCTCTAGCATTTCCTTTGGCTTGCATTGCTCTTGTTTTCTTTGCTTTTGGTTGCTTCCCTTTCTCAAGTGCCCTTTTATTCTTTTACTTCTTCCTTTTGTGTTTGCTTTTTCTAGATCCATGACTGCAGGGATTTCTGAATCTGGTGACAATTCCTGCTGATCAGCTGAAGTTTGCTGTTGATTACTTGTAGCTTCCTGTTGATCAGATGAGGTTTCCTTCTCCTTGTTCTTTTGCAATTCCTCTTTGAATTCATCTGCCTTTTCTTGCATCATTTTAAAATGTGCTTCTACCATGTTTCTTGTCTCTTTATGATCTTGACAGTTTATAAGTAGATTGTAGCTTCTTCTAGCCATTGTGTGACGCCAAGGCATTAATTTGTCTGACTGAGATTCTTTTTCTGCAGCATCATCATCTTTTTTTTTTTCCAAACATGTGCTTTTGCCATTTTAGACCATCTTGATGAAATGTATAAGCTAGGAATTCTTGTCACATTATGATGATGCAAGATCTTGATACAATGGTAACAAAGCCAACCAATTTCTTCAAAATTCTTGCAAGAACATGCTATTTTATTCTCTGCTTTGTTAAATGTAACCTTCTGTCTGCTACTATCATCATATTCTATCTGCACCTGATAAAAGTAAAAATCTCCCACAGTAGCATGAAGATAGGTTATGCATCCAATTGAATACATGAATTCTGTTTCAAAATATCTGAAAATGGTTTGAGTATATACTTCTGAAGCATGCTTAAGTAATCCAATAAAAGGAATACTTGAAGTTGGGTTTGAATTTGAACATTTAAAATCAGCATCTGACTCATTATTTCTCCACCTCTTCACCGTTTGATTGAAAATTTTCAAGAAATCAGTCAAGCTTGTGTTTTTGTTGGCCTTAAACCCAACTGCATTATTTGCACTTTCACTTCTTTGTGATGATAGTATACCAGCAGAAAAAAAGTCTTTACTTAATGTTGTACACCATTTTTCTCTCAAACCATACAACCTTTTAAACCATTTATTGTTTTCAAGTTTGTATTTGGCAATCATTGAATCCCAGCATATCTGTAATTTCAGATTTATAAGTAAAGGTTAAGAATACAAGTAATTGTAACAGCATACAAGTAATAGTAAATTTATAAGTAATATTCACTTACAAGTAATATTCACTTACAAGTAATATTCACTTGTAACTACTTTTATTACATAGTTTATAGAGGTTAATTGTAACACATAATTTATTTAGATGTTACTTGTATTATGTTACATGTAATAGTTACTTGTTATTTGTATTTTATGATTACATGTATTACATAATTTACATAGAGGTTACATGTATTTTATGGTTACTTATATTTTTTGGTTACTTGTATTGAGGTTACTTGTATTTTTATAGTTACTTGTATTTATATGGTTACTTGTATTTTCTATTATGATTACTTGTATTGAGGTTAATTGTATTTTCTATTATGGTTAATTGTATAATTTTTATGGTTACTTGTATTGTGGTTACTTGAATTGAGGTTACTTGTAATTTTATGGTTACTTATATTTTTATGGTTACTTGTATTTTTATGGTTACTTGTATTATAATGTTAGTATTATAGTTACTTGTTACTTGTATTATATAGTTACTTTATTTGAGGTTACTTGTATTTCATAGTTTATATAGAAGTTACTTGTATATAAATGTTACTTGTATTGATGTTACTTTTATTAAGAATATAGTTATAAAGGTTACCTATAATTCTTTCTCTGTAACACATCCTGAAAGGCATTTGTTAAATGCATCTTTGAATGAGGTATCTCTTTTCAGTGCTCCAAACCTTGATACAACATTCTTTATAAGATGCCAAATACATAATCTATGTCTTGAGTGTTTAAAGACCTGCAAGATTATAAGTATATTTTATTGTTAATTGTTTTTTTTTTTTTTTTTGAAAGAGATTATTTTATTGAAATTATAAACTTGTTCACAAATTACCTTTTCAATAGTTTTAGACATTTTCAAGTCTTGATCTGTAAATATTGAAGCAGGCTCACTACCTCCCAATCTCCCATTGACTTCTTAAATGTTTCTAACACCCACTCAAAAGTTTCTATTTTCTCATCAGCAATAAAAGCACATCCAAACATTACATTCAGTCAGTGATTGTTGACACCAACAATAGGTGCACAAATAAGATTATATTTGTTCGTTCTATATGTTGTATCAAACACAACAACATCTTCATAAATTTGAAAATCTTCCTTCATTTCAGAATCTCTCCAAAAAATAGCATTTAGTTTGTTTTGGTTTTCACCACCTCCTAACTTGAATCTGAAATAGAAATTTAGATGTCATTTGTTTTTGTAATATGTGTTACTGATATTAAAAAAATGAAGAAGTTAATGGAATTTATGAAGAAGTTAATGGAATTTGAGTTAAGTAGGCATTACCTGAAAAAGAAATCTTCATCTTCTGCTTGCTTTTTGTATAATCTATCTATTACAGTTTGTGCATCACCTCCTTGAATTTCTTTCATTTTCTTCCTTGATATGTAATTGCAGTGGTCAGTCATAGTGTGTCCAACAAGTTTTTCTCCACCAGCTTCATTACTTATTAACCTAAATGCATCTGCTGTTCTTAATCCACTATCTGCCATTAGATCAATGACTTTTGCTTTTTCCTGTGTTATCTTTCTCTCTGATCTATGTAAATGCTGCCAAACACTTCTTGTCAACTCATGGTTATGTGCTATAACATGTTTTTCAACTACAAACATTCCATCTTTGATTTTTTTTGCCCTAATGAACGCATTACAACCAGTCCTAGTATTAGGTACTTGATGTGTTCTTTTTTTTTTTTTTTTCATTTGGTGCAGGAGGTGTTTTTCTTACTTTTGGTACACATCTAAACCCTTCTTTAGAACATACAAAATCCTTTCCTTTAATTTCTCTGTGTTTTCCTTGTGAATATCTTGTTGTTGAATGTCTGATACTAAATCCTACCACCATAGCATGAAGCCTATATTGCTCATATATTTCCTCCAAAGTTGAGGCTGTAAAACCTAATAGACTTCCTGAAAAATCGTCTACTTGTAGTTCAGCTTCTGTCAATGTACTATAACTTGTTTCTGTAGTACATGTATTCATTTCTGCAAATTGAAAATTGAAATGAGGAATATACAACTTAAATTGACACAATACATAGTATCAATGGTTACTTGTTTAATTGTATTGCATTACTTTTATTGAAGTTACTTTTATTTTTGGTTACTTGTATTGTATTGCATTACTTGTATTGAAGTTACTTTTATTTTTGGTTTTTATTTTACTTGTTTTAGATTACTTGTATTATTCGTTACTTGTATTATTGGTTACTTGTACTAGTTAACTTATATTATTGGTTACTTGTACTAGTTAACTTATATTTTATTTTTTGTATTAGTTAATTTAGATTACTTGTTACTTGTTAGAAAGAATTAGTATTGCTTGTATTAATGTTACTTGTATTAGTATTTATTATTTTTTTTTTGTTACTTGTATTTTTTGGTTACTTGTATTTTTTGGTTACTTGTATTTTTGGTTACTTGTATTTTTTTATTACTTGTATATTAGATTACTTGTATTGGTTACTTGTTTATTTGTATTGCGTTACTTGTATTTTTGTGTTACTTGTATTTGTTACTTGTATCAATGGTTACCTGAAAAATTACTGGTTACTAGTAATTTTTTTTTTACAGTATTACTTGTATTAGAAATAGTTACTTGTATCAATGGTTACTTGAATAATTACTTGATTACTTGTATTTATGTGTTACTTGTATTTTTGTGTTACTTGTATTTTTTGATTACTTGTATTATTGGTTACTTGTATGTTAGATTACTTGTATTGTTTACGTGTTTACTTGTATTGCGTTACTTGTATTTTTTGGTTACTTCTATTTGTTACTTGTTTTTAATTACTTGTATTATTGGTTACTTGTATTGGTTACTTGTAATTTATTACTTTTATTAATTACTTGTATTAGTAGTAGTTACTTGTAATTACTGAATAATTACTGGTTACTTGTAATTTTTACTTGTATTAGTAGTAGTTACTTGTAATTACTGAATAATTACTGGTTACTTGTAATTTTTTCTTTTTATTTCATTACTTGTTTTTTACTGGTTACTTGAAATGCATATAAAATTACAAGTAACCAGTAGAAGTAACCAAAAATACTTGTTACTTGTAACTCTACTATATTGTATACATTACTTGTTAAAGTAGAGTTACATGTAACCCTAATGTAGATTTTGGTAGCGTTACTTGTTCATTCATAATATTTTACTTATTAAATGATAAAAATAAAATAGATTTTACCTTGTATGTTGTTGTTGACATCAATTACTTCAATTTCTTTATATCTGTGTTGATCTTCCAGATCCAATACCTGATTAGATTATGCAATTTCATCTTCTAGATTGTATACCTGATTACTGGTTTGGATTTCGAGATTCATCAAAGAATCTTCTATTTGTTCGATCTCTATTGATTCTTGTGAATCAGGTAATTGTTCGAATTCGTCTGTCATTGTTATTCTGGAATTTCTGGATTCAGAAGAATGATTGCTTGAGTTTTTAGCTCGATTTTTCCGCGTTTTTATAGCTTTTCTAGAAGAATAATTGTTCGCCGCAATAAATTCTTTTTCTGGGTTTTAGGTTTTAGGGATTTGTGCGGGTGATTTTATAGTTTGTTTTATTTCCGCACGTTTCTCTCAATCCCGTTATTGGCGCGTCCACTCCGTTATTTTGGCTGACATGGCAGCAGGCCACATGGTGTGGCCTGCTGCACCAAAAAGGTGCTGAACAAAAAAAGTTGTATGTGTATGAATATTCAAAAAAAATGTGTGACAAAGTAATATATACTCCATATTAATTATACAATAGATACACCAATTTGTTGAAAAGAAAAATCTAATTAACATAATTTTAAACCATATAATTATTTTAGATAAAGATAAATAAAGATAAATTTTATCCAAAAAAAAAAAACAAAAAAATTCTCAATTCACGCCTAATTGACTGCAAGTTTTTTTTTTCATTTTTTACTCTATTCCTTTTTATTTATTATTATTTTTTTTACAGACTATTATGTTTAGAGCTTCAAAGTTTTCATCAATGGTGATTAAGATTAGACAAAAAAAAAAAAAAAAAAAAAACTAGTACCACCAAGTACTCCATCATTTTAGACCATACAATTATTGTACATGAAATGATTTATGAGTTTTGAATTAGTTTTTTTTAGAAGTTAGATTCAGATTAATTATCCCTTGAGATGTGATTCAAATGAATTGACTAATTTGATTTTCTATGAAATAAAAATGTAGGCATCATTGTGATAATTTGACATTGGTTTTACATGTTAACATTTTTCATAGAGTTTGGTAATTTAGGGAACATTTTGGTGAAGGGTGAAGGTAAATAATGAAATAAAAAATGGAGGTTCAATGTTAATGTTGACAATGAAGGTTAATAATAGCGATGAATTATGATGAAGGCTTAAGATGATTGTTTTTTCCCATTTGTTATACTTCTAATAATGTTTAAGTAATAGTATAGTTTAATCAATATTACTTTTACATTCTAATAAATCAGCCACAGATAAAGGATGATGAATGTTATTTTGGTTGAAAATGAAGGATTTAGACTGAAAATGAAATTCAATTTAATTCATACGAATGTTATTAAGGTTAAAGATGATATAGGTTGAAGATAAAATATTATAAAATTGATAATGCGTGTTAAAAAAAATAGCCAAACAATCCTTTGATGACTGTGTAGCATACGTGTAGGATTGGACAGTTAGGATTAGACAAATAATAAATCAATGGATCAGATTTAATATTTTACCGTAGTCGACCATAGTCGTCCGTAGTCGTCTGTAGTCGACGACTACGCTAGAATTTTTATAAATATTAAATATTGGTCATTTTATAGTTTAGGAAAAGTCTAATTGATTAATTAAACAAAATTAATAATTTACAAAAGTCAGTTGATATGCAGAGAGAATATATACGTCATACTATATCGTTATGATCATGTGCCCTTTAACCAAATGTATAAACAAATGTGATCAGTATTCAGCAACAACAAAACTATGTTATGAAGATACACAAAATATTTCAATTCCTACGTAATGCCTTTTTGTTACTCGCGAATTTTATAGAAAATATATACGATACATAAACAATCTATTATGACTCTATGAGGAATTGAGGGGATGGGTATTACCTAATGCAACGGAAGAGGAATATAAACACATATTCCTAGACTTTAATCATAGATTTAAGCTTTTGGTTGATGGTCTTTTAACATGGTATCGGAGCCAACGTGACACAAAGGTCATGGCCTCACGAGTTCAAATCTCATCCACCCCATGTTAAAGTGGAATATTAAGCGTTGTATATAAGGAGAGTTCATGCTGCATCCACACTTTAAGCCCAATACACTCTAGTTCATGTTAGGTTAAACTTTTAGTTGAGTTCTCCTCTAACATATAAGAACTGAGGAAAATCTTTTCAAGGAAGCGTAATACCACTAACGCAAAATATTTTCTTCTTTGGAAGAACATACAAATAGGTGTAAGTATTATATGTACGAGCCTCCTAATTGTACTTTTTTAAAAAAAAAAAAAAGGTGTTTGAACTTTGTTAAATTGTGACTGGAAATCTAGTAGGGGTGACTTGAATGTTTATATCTCTCAAACTACAAGCGATTTTGAGGTGATTCAAGTTGGAGGTGATAGCTTGGTTCAAGAGCTTTTCACAATAGGTCATATGCCCAATTGCGATAAGAAACGAGAAAGTTATAACCTTTTTACGAAAACTTGAAGAAGTTGGAAATTTGCAACGATGTTGAGAGCTATAGCTCTATGCGAGTGAGCTACAGCTCAGCCCTATGAGGACTTGCGGCAGGCATGAGCTAGCTGCCGAGCTGTAGCTCGGTAGTTAGGTTATTCTAGGATAATTGACGGAATATTTCCTAAAATTATATGTTTTCTATGACAGCTATTTGAGTATACTTGGGGAACAATCTTAGGGTTTTATTAGGGTTTCCTTGTGTTATAAAAGGACCCTTTAGTTGATCAATTAGAACATACCTTTCTTGAGCCATTAGATTTAGGACTCCTTGTATTATTATCTCGTTCTTTCTCCATTGTAGTGAAGAAGCTCTCGAATCCCCCACCCGTGGATGTAGGTCTATTTTGTCCGAACCACGTAAATCCTTGTGTTGTTTTTTTTATCTTCTATATTGCTTTTCTCAATTCTTATTTTTTATTGATTTGTTCCGCATTAATCAAACACAATTACACCCTTATTTCCTAACAAACTTTAATTGAGGGCCATTAGCAAGATACGGAATAGGTTGTAACTTGTACGGTGTACCGTTGTATTTACTTAGTAGTTGTGACTTGTATTTACTTAGTGGTCGTGACTTAAGAAAATGTATTAATAATGCTCTTCTTAGTTATTACTTATTACTTGCCATATAAGGCAAGCTAAATAAAGAATCATCAGCCAACTTTGTCCAAAAAAAAAAATGAAATAAGTTGTGCGCATTCATTATTCACTGATCAACAAGTAACCGGGTATAACGGCAGTTTTCATCTTTTTAAGTTTATTAGCATATCCGTAATATGGCTTTTATCTACTATGTTTAAATTAAAACCTCCAATCTTGTAATAATAATTAAATATTTTGAACATGTGTGGCATCATAATATTCATAATATTTTGACAAATAGTGGTTTTTGGGGGCAATTTTGTCACTACAAACTTTTAAACAAGGAGGGTGTTTGGTAAATATCTTACACAGAGGTTAGAATTTTAAGAAAATTCAAGTTTAAATCCAAGATAAACAAAAGCTGTTTATCCAGGTCTGTATTCGTCATTTCCTAATTAAAAAGTATGGGTATTGTTGTCATAACCTCTCAATTAAAAAATGTGGGTATTGATGTAATTTCTTGACAAAAACCATTATGATTTGCAAAAGGGATGGCAATCCACTCCGAAGCCCCCTACTCTGGCCCCGATCTGAATTTAAAAAATCCGATCCGAGTCCGAGAAAAAATAATTCGAGTTCAACTCCGTTAAAATAATCTGACTCCGAGTCGGAAGAGGGTCAGAGTCGGATCCTACAAAAAGTCCGAGAAAAAAATCCAACTCTGACAAATGTCTGACTCTAACGGATTATCCGACTCCGATAGATTGTGGATTTTAGTGTGGGTGTGGGTTTAAATACCCAAATAGCCCAATTTCTCAAAGTACATTGAATAACAAAAAAAATACTCGGAATCGTTCGGATCGGAGTCGAAGTCGGAGTCGGAGTCGGAGTCGGAGGTCGGATATTGGAGTCGGAGTCTCGAAGTCGGATGTCGGAGTCGGATTTAGCCTCCGACTTCCTGTAGGGTCAGAGTCGGATTAATCATAATCCGCTCCGAGTCCGACCCGTTGCCATCCCTATTTGCAATTAACTATAGTTACTTCATTCTTCAATCCACAACTTAAAAAAACAATTATTTTTATCTCCTTTCTGCAAACTAACCTACCACAAGCTTAAATGGTGGAAAATGGAAATCTCGCTCATTGCTTCAATATTGGTAGAGGTAAATTACATATCAATTTCAAGCTTTTAATGGAGAAAACAATGGAGGAGGGGAAGCTCACTTACCCTTTGGGTTCACCATTCCCGAAATTACTCTATTTCTTTTAGGTTTTTCGTTTTACATAAATGTCGGTGATTGTGTCGGTGCGATGGTCTGTTTGCAAGAAGAAGGTGAAGATGGTGATTGAATTTCGGTTGTGGATTGAAGGAGGAAGGAGATGTAGAGGAAGATGGTGATGGTGGTTTTTGGTTTTGATTTGAAGGCGAGAAGTGACAATTTGAAGAAGAATTACCGTTGTTGAGTTTCTCAATTTTGTTTCTCTCAAGTGTTACATAAAAAAAAAAAAAAAAAAAAAAAAAAAAAAAAAAAAACTACTTTACTAAAGGAACACTAAACCATCGTACAGACGTACAGTAACGTCGTAAATGAAAGAGAAATATCCGCTATTGATGGATAGGACCCACATCTTTTTACTTTCTAAAAGTTTCCTGTATTATATTTCTCTTCAAAAATATTTTGTTTTGTTTATCTAGGAGATTAATTAATGAGGTTTTCCTCGTTTCTAAAATAAGCAAAAGATATATTAGAATAATTTTGTGAGTAAATGTAATTAGTGTTTGGGCTATTTATGAGTAAGTTGTAGGTTGTGGGCTTAGGCCTTTCTAGTTGCTAATAATGCAGTGAAACCTCTCACATGTCAACTTGATTTGAGTTAGCGGGCTAGATACTTTAAGAGTGGGGAAAAGACAAGGGAATATCACTCTTAAAGTGCTCCTAGATCAGGGGAAACTTATTTATGACAAAGTACCTCAATATATGGTACATTCTTTTTATTGGTAAATTGCTTTCTTTGAAAAAGGAAAAATTGTTAGGACCTACTCGCTTAATAGGTCAATTTGTGAACGACTTCTCGTTAAAAAGTTTTATCAAAAAAATTACCCCTCTAATTTAAAAATTTTGGATAGCACTACCCTTTTTCATTTATTGCCAACAAATTCTAGCAAGTGGGGCCATTTGTTATTTCTCCTTCAATAAAACATTCTCGCCTTCATATATATTAACTAACCCTCCTCTTCTTTGCAAAAACTCAATCTAAAAAACCAAATCTTTGTAAAAATCGCTAATTGAAGAAGGAAAAACGATTTGGTTTTTACAAAGATTTGGTTTTTTTGAATTGAATTGTTGCAAAGAAGAGGATGGTTGTTTAATATATACGAGGATGAAGATGTTTTTTCGGAGGAAAAATAACAAATGGACCATACTCTCCATAATTAGTTGGCGGAAAATGAAAAGGATAGTGCTACCTAGCTAAACTTTTAAAATTTAGAGGGTAGTTTTTTTTATGAAACTTTTTAGCGAGTAGTTATTCACAAATTGGTCTATTAAGTGAGTAGTTACTAACAATTTTTCCTTTTAAAAAATTGTATTTCGAAAAATATAAAAATCACTACAACATTTTTTTTTTTTGAAAGCTTATGTCTTACCAATCACTTCTTAATGTTCACTACAAATTACCCTCTAGGTTTTCTCCTAGGGAGGGTTTTTTGGTTCCCTCTAGGGTTTTCCCTTGGGAGGGTTATTCGAGCCTCTATTGCTAGATTTTTTTTCTGCTATTTTGAAGGTTTTCCTTCAATTTTCTCCTTTTTTTTTCCATCTCTTTTCTTCTGATCTCAATTGTAATTTTTTGTAGGGGCTTCCACTGGTGGTAAGCTCCAAAAAAAATTTTAATTGCTTTCAATAAATGGGTCACATCTTCATGATGGGGTTTATACAATTAGGCTTATTTTTTTTGTTTGTTCATGTGGTAAAGATTGAAGATTTAGGGTTTCATTGTCTCCGAAAATATCTAGAAGGTCATATGAGTTTCTTCACCCAAACAACTACTCATTCGTGGATCTCAAGCCGAATTAGAGCTAACTCACATATTGTATTGATTCAGTTAAAGTTTTTTAATTAAGGCGATCATCGATCGAATCTGCGATATAACTAGTTCTAAGGTGATTTAATTTGTACTATGGAATTTTAGATCTTCTAGGAATTGTTTGTAAGTCTCGTTTGGCTATCTTTCATTAATAAAATCATTTTTCTTCTCGTCAAAAAAAAAAAAAAATTGTTCACTACAAATTAAAAGTTTATAACAAGTTTAAAGTTACCCAAAAATGTTCAAGTTGTCATAAAATTTCTAAAAACTTACTCTTAATTAAGGGTGAGCAAAAATTCCGGGTACCCGAAATTGGAACCGGAACTGGTTAGGAACTGGTTGGTCGGGAACCGGAATTGGACCCGGTGGTTCCAATTCTGGGTAATAAATTAAGGACCCAGTTATAACCAATTCCAATACCAATTCTCAACTTTTTAGACCCGGAATCGGTTGGGTACCTGGTTACCCAATATATGCTAAACTAAATTAAATTTAAATAATAAAAATACATTGAATGTATCTAATTTGTAAAATAAAAAAGTATTATTAATACCTAACATAATTACAAATAGCTTAATGCACACATAAGTATAAGTATTAAATGCTAAAATTAAAATGAACCTAACTAAAATAAAAATTATAATTTGTATTATATTTTAAAAATTACATACACAAGTGGGTACCCGGAACTGGAACCGGTACCCGGTGGTTCCAATTCCAATTCCTAAATTTTAGGACTCGGTTGAACAAATTTCAATTCCGGTTCCAAATTTTAGGACCCAGTTCCAACCAATTCCAAGTCCGGGTCCTAAAATTTTGACCGGGTACCCGGTTTGCTCACCCCTACTCTTAATATTGGACGATGTATAGTAACTTACTATACTCCGAGTGTACTACGTAGTACAAAAAAAATTATTTTATTACAGAGCTTTTTTGGTGCAGCAGGCCACACCGTGTGGCCTACTGTCAAGTTAGTAAAAATAACGGATTACGCGTGCATAACGGGGTTACTATTCACTCGCATAACGGGGTTACTGGTTTTGTCAAGGTTACTTGTATTTACTTATTCAGGGGTTACTTGTATTTTTTTTTTCCAGGGGTTACTTGTATTTTTTTTTCAGGTGTTACTTGTATGGATTACTTATTCATGGGTTACTTGTATTTTTTTTTACGGGTTACTTGTATGAATTACTTATTCAAGGGTTACTTATATTTTTTTTTTCAGGGGCTACTTGTATGGATTACTTATTCACGGGTTATTTGCATTTTTTTTCAGGGGTTACTTGTATGGATTACTTATTCAATGGTTACTTGTATTTTTTTTTCATGGGTTACTTGTATGGATTACTTATTCACGGGTTACTTGTATTTTTTTTTCAGGGGTTACTTGTATGGATTACTTATTCAGGGGTTACTTGTATTTTTTTTTCAGGGATTACTTGTATTTTTTTTTCAGGGGTTACTTGTATGGATTACTTATTCAAGGGTTACTTGTATTTTTTTTTTCAGGGGTTACTTGTATTTTTTTTTCAGGGGTTATTTGTATAGATTATTTATTCACGGGTTATTTGTATTTTTTTTTTTCAAGAGTTACTTGTATTTTTTTTTTCAGGGGTTACTTGTATTATTTTTTTTTTCAAGATTTACTTGTATTTTTTTTAAAGAGGTTTCTTGTATCATTTTTTTTTCAGTGGTTACTTGTATGAGTTACTTATTCAAGGGTTAATTGTATGAGTTACTTATTCAGGGGTTACTTATATGAGTTACTTCAAGGTTACTTGTATGAATTACTTATTCAAGGGTTACTTTTTTACTTATTCAAGGGTTGCTTGTAAGCTCCATACCAAACCAGTAACACCCTACAAGTAACCCTTAAGTAAAACTAGTAACACCCTACAAGTAATCCCTAACCAAACCAGTAACACCCTACAAGCAACCGTTGAGCAAAACTAGTAACACCTTACAAGTACCCCTTGACCAAAACCAGTAACACCCTATATGTAACCCCTGACCAATAACACCCTAAACCAATAACACCCTACAAGCAACCGTTGAGCAAAAATAGTAACACCCTACAAGTAACCCTTGAACAAAACCAGTAACACCCTACATGTAACCCCTGATCAAACCAGTAACACCCTTGCCAAACCAGTAACTGTAGACACCCATTTGTGTCTCCCCAAAAACCAAACCCGGTGATGAGTACCTTTCGCGTCGAATCATAATCGAATGAAACGAAAGTGTGGAAAGTCTAGTGTTGCGGAAAGTTTTTATTTCTTTTCTCTTCTCTCTGTTTTTGAAAACTTATTTTTAAGAAAATAGTCAATCCAGTTTGGTTGGTCCATGATATGGGTCCAATAGTAGTGTAGTTGGATGGGGTTTGCAAAGACCTTTCCAACGATATATTATAAGCCCAATTCCGATGAATATTGAGGAAGTTATGGCCAATTAACCAAACTGGGCCCGATTTGAGCTTTATATGCGGCCCAATGATCTAGGGGAGGGCCTAATATGATTTATCATTCCTAATGCAATTAGGAATGGTTTTAGTCTTCTAGAAGGTTCTTTTCATTCCTAATTCAATTAGCATTGATAAGTTGACTTTTGACTTTTTCAGAGTTTTAATTAAAATCAAATAGCATTTTCGAAGAAATTATATTATTTTATCCTCCAGTACTAAAAATTATCGGATTTTCGAAAACGCGTTGGTATCAGGCTTGGCGCCTAACCCCAGGCCTTGGCGCCTGGAACCAGGCCTGGCGCTAGTGCTGGTGCCTGGCGCTAGTGCTGGTGCCTGGCGCCAGCTAGCCAGGGTTGGCGCCAGCTCTGTTTTCTGAGCGTCAGACTCTGTTTTGTTAATTTATCTTTTTTGGCTAATTTTCTCTATAAATATCGTATTAAAAACTCCGTTTTCATTCACCAATTTTCACCAATTCTCACCAATTCTCCTCATTCGCAAGTTATCATCAACAATCATTAATTCTTTAGCATTCTCTAAATCATTCATTCATCTCTCTCTTTCTTTCTAAACTTTGTTTTTATACAAAATTCCGCATTCGCAAAATCTGGAAACACCTAGCCATATTCGAAGTTGCCTTCGCCCTAGACGTGAAATGTTTTAATTTCTGAGGGTTTGGTCCCAAATCTCTCTTTCAATTATTTAATTTAATTGTTTTGGTTTATTATTTTCCTTGAAGTTACTAACGTGTGTATTTTGTTATTAGAAAGAGGTACGAGGCATCAAAGTAAGTACTTTAATGGTTTTGATTGATATTATGATGTAGATATCATGTTTACATTGTTATTATGATATTCCTAGTATCATGTCTAGGGTAATTTTAATATTAAATATGATTGTTGTGATGCTTCCTATGTTCTTCCTAATATTTATGATTGTTAGTATCATGTTAGGGCTAAATATTTGATTTTTATTGCTTTGTGACATGCTAGGGTTTGCTATTAATCTTGTTAGTATCATGCCTAGGATCTTGCTTTTATTGTGCTTTAATATTAACATGAACATGATTATGATTATAATTGTTATTAATTTATGATTGCTATGATTATATGATGATTATTTTATTCATGATTATTATGATTATTATTGTTGCTTGATATTTATTCTTTATTGCTTAATCACACCTTTATTGCATGTTTAAAGGGAATTGGTACTTGTAATCATGCTTAATAAGATAATTAATAATCTTGTTAGGGTTAATTCGATTATAATTCAAGTGATCGCCAATAATAGTTATTTGTGCATTAAATTCAACCAACATAGATAAACAGGTTTAGGGTTAAACCTATTGATTGCATGTTGATTAAAAAGCGCACATGAATACGAGCAGAATAAAGTAGAGGCCTATTATTAGGGCAGGTTCAATCTCTTTTAGGTTGGATTTGTACCATCATCCCCGAACCCTTATTTGGTTCATGACCTTATGGAGTTGACGATCTCTTGGATCGTTAAGGGGTGTAACCTTCATCCTGTGAACGGTTTACAAGTTCCTTAAAAACTTGTTGGTGACTCTTTTGCTCTATCTTCTTCCCTTTTGGACGCCACCGTACTTTAGTGTATGATCACAGTGGGGTTCAAGCTAGTGAGATTTAAAGCTTGAAATAATTCCCTACAGTAACACCCTACATGTAACCTCTTACCAAACTAGTAACACCCTACAATTTTTGACGTAAAATGTTCGATCTAAGATTTCACGAAGAAAACGAGCTTACATTTCTTTGTTTGTCATCGATTTCACTACTTCAAATGTTGTTGATGATTTTAAGGATAATTAATCACAATTTTTCACAGCAATTTCACGCCCAATTTCTACAATTTTGGGCTTTAATTGCAGCAATTTGGCAAAGAGGAGAGAGAAAATGGGTGGAGTAGAGATATGGTTGTTGGTGATGTGTGGTTTGACTTGAAGAAGAAGCTAAGAAAAGAGGAGAGAGAAAATGGGTGGAGTAGATATATGGTTGTTGGTGATGTGTGATTTGGCTTGGAGAAGAAGATAAGAAAAGAAAAGAGAGAAAAGTTGTGGTATTTTTAAAACAATACTCCGTAATAATAATAATTGTCGCTGAAATAAGCAAACTGATAAAATATTTAAATATCCCCTCAAGCACAAGTCAACTTTTAAATATGATGTCCACGCATGACTCATGGCTTACCAGAGTGCCTCTTGTCCGCGGACATCTTCGTGACAAACCTATAGGGTCCGTATTTTAGCCCGATCCATGTCCAGCTCCACAAATGTGGGCTTAAATTTAGGGATGTTGACAAGATGAAAGCCCAACAAGTAATTACGTCTACAATAATGCCAAAAATAAATAAATAAACAAACGTGTATACCCGTCAACTGACTGAAGATTAACTTCAATCATTCAAACCAACCTTCTCTTTTTTCTCTCTCTCTCTTCATACGTAACCAGAGTTGAATTTACTCCAATTTCTGCTCCAAATTTTGTGATTTCTGAAGCCGAATTTCACTTTAAAATTGCGATGAATCCCGAATAGTAAGCTCTTTCTTTATCTCTTTATGATCAGTTTAAATTGACTAGTTATTAATTATTTGTGTAATTTGATTGGATGGATTATTTAGGGTTTTGGTTTGATTAATTTGTTGAATTCAATTTCTAGAATTATTCCGTTTATTACTTCAATTTTTTGTTGAATTTATTATTTTATGAAGGTTTGACCCTGATCGGAGCTGAAATTTTCTTGCTTTACATAATTCCTTATTTTTAAATGGGGAAATTTTGAAACTAGAATTATTAGGTTCATAGTTTAGGGAGAAAAAATATTATTGTATGATTGGATGAAGGCAGTAGTTGTCACTAGTTGATGGGTGTTAAATGGAGTAAATTAAGATGGGAAATTTTGAAACTAGAATTATTAGTTTGGATGAACTCGTATTAGAGTACCATGTGAGGACCGTGTGAGGTTTGGTTAAATGGAGTAAATTAAGATGAGGTTGGACTCGGGAACTCGTATCAGAGTACGCTTCCAAGTGTTGAACTCAGCTTTTTTATGAATAATTTCCGTGTGTTAGGTTCAAAATGAAGTATTGAAGTATTAGTACTCATGTTGGAGTGTTGATTTGATGTGGGTTCTTAAGATAAAAATAAAGAGTTCGAGTAAAGTAGATTAAAAAAAAATGTTGCCCGTAATTTGTGGTGGAAATAATTCATTGCTGAATTTGTTGCTCAATGCCATGAACTTTATGGGAATATGTCTTTAGTTAGATCTTGTGATCCTAGGAAAATTCATAGGGGATGTTGCAATTAAGTCATTTAAGTTACGAACGTAAGGGAAATGTAGACTTATTATGGAATACCGTAAGATAGGAAATGAGACATTTAGCTGAGGACAAGGGATGTATATCTTGGAGATAGATGCACAAAAATCTTAATGTATTTGTCTGAATTAAGTCATTGATATTAGAATCTACAGAAGTTATCCACCAACCAAACACAAAATAATCCAAAAAAATGTACAAGGACTACGCTAGTTCTAAGATCTGCTAGGATTTTTGTGTTTGACTGGTTAGCTGCAAAAACCTACTTCCTTACTAAAAATTAAGCTGCATTTTATGTTGTCAATCATTTGTATTCTAGTCAAGGACTCTTGAGCTACATTTGACTATATAAGTCTTCCTTGATGTTGGCCTTTTACCATAAACTGATTGTATAAACACTGCAGTGACTATCTCTTCAAGCTCTTGCTCATTGGGGACTCTGGAGTGGGAAAATCATGTCTTTTACTCAGATTTGCGGTACGTCAGTTCATTTTTGTGCTTGTAATGTTTCAGTACAATGTTTGGATTTCATTTGGTAACAAGGAGGACCTCTGCCAGATGACTGCTATAAAAGTTAGCTTTTGATTTTCATGGATAATGTCTTTTGTGTGAAGAAATTTGCCGTAGATTAAGCTTAAAGGTTGTCTTTTTAGCTCTCTGATACAGCATTGTAGTTATGGAAAAGGTCTGTTATGTAGCCCTTTTCTAGTAGGACTGGGTGTAGTAACTGTAAGCTACATAAGCATTCTTACAGATTCGCTAGAAGTGACGTAGGGGGGGGGGGGGGGGGATTGGGAAGAAGGCTGGCACTGACTTTTTACCTTTCTAGTGAACTACAGCATTTCAAGTTTCAACATCTTGCAGGTCTACTCATTCAATTCTTTTACAGGAATGCAGTCTGACGTCTCATAAGTCCATGAGGGATATTGGTTTCTTGGTCTTATAAGCCTTCACATGTACTCCGTATATTATAAATGCCCTTTTTCTGATTTCAATCGGACAAATTAGATAATCATAGGACTTTTGAGGTTTAGCAGTTTTGTTGTAATCATCCCAGGGATATAGCATAATAAAAGTGTTCTTTTCAGGAATTCATCACTAGGCTAAAAGTTCAATTTCACTAATCTTATTCTTATAGGCTTTCTTTCTATTCCTCGACACACAGACAAAATTTTCTGTTCTTCTTTATAGTGTAACTTTTGCTTTATTTTTACATCTGTTTGAGCCTTGAGCCCTTGAGGTCAATGAATTTGCAAAGGTTCTGGAATCCTAGCATCTGGCCACTAAGTTGGATGCAGAACTAGCATTGTAGAGTTGTGGCACCCGACCACTGACCCCTAAAGATATTGCTGATGTAGACGTTTGGAAGTTTCTCTTGTTGGTTCTATGACAAGCAATGAAACGATGCAATAGTACTTGAAACACATTATTGACTAGCTTTGTAAATTTCTTATTACTTTGACCTTTTCTTCTTATGTAATATCCCATAGCTAAGTTTTCTCTTTTCTACAAATGTCTAGGCAGAACTTTCTATTGATTATAAACTTTCTTCTCTGCACTGATTTGTGGTTTCCTTATTTCTTCTGAGAGAACATGTCAGAGAGTTGTACACGTTATGTAAAATAATGCCATCTAATTCTCTCTGATCCTTTGGCATGTTGATCATACTAGCTGTTTGTGGTGTATTTTTTGCATCGTGTTGTCTGCTATGCTTCCTTCTTTCCTCAGGTTAAAAACATCAATGATAGTGAACTGTTCTGCTACCGTTGAGAAACTTGTATTTCTGCATTTAATTGCTTCATACTAATGTACCATCAGTTGTGAATTTTCCATCTGAAGCACCCCTTGAACTTCTGTGTATTTATGTTACTATGGCTGACTGCTACTTGTTTGGTAATGAAGGACGATTCGTACCTGGACAGCTACATAAGCACCATTGGAGTTGACTTTGTGAGTAATGACATTTTGTTGGTAAAATGAATTGGACACTTTCTCCGGTGAATTGATTATTATCAACTTTTTTTTTGTTTGTGCTTTAGAAAATTCGTACAGTGGAGCAGGATAACAAGACTATAAAGCTGCAGATTGTAAGTATTTTTCAGCTTCTCTAATTGTTTCCAGCATTATATTAGTCAACTTACATCGTTATTGTGCTTGATTTAGTGGGATACTGCTGGTCAAGAACGTTTCCGGACAATTACAAGTAGCTATTACCGTGGAGCACATGGAATCATTGTATGCTTAAGTCGATCAACCTTGAAAAATGTTCCACCTTTTATACAGGTTTGACAGAACTTGCCCTTGTTTTCTGCTAGATTGTTTACGACATCACAGACCAAGAAAGCTTCAATAATGTGAAACAATGGCTTAGTGAAATTGATCGTTATGCAAGCAATAATGTGAACAAGCTCTTGGTGGGAAATAAAAGCGACTTAACTGCCAATCGAGCTGTTCCCTATGAAACTGCCAAGGTATGCAGATGATTTTAATGATCAATTGATCAGTAATACAATGTACGAATCTGCAAGCTAAAAGCATAAGTTAGTTAACGATTCTTTGGAATTTTTTTCAAGGCATATGCCGATGAAATTGGTATCCCCTTCCTGGAAACCAGTGCCAAAGATGCTACCAATGTTGAGCAGGCGTTTCTGACCATGACAACAGACATAAAGAATCGGTATGTTTCATATTAGGTTTATATTCTTCATATTAAAGTAAATTACAGGTCAATCATTCTATTTCTTCTTATGCAGAATGGCTACTCAACCTGGAGCCGGTGCAGACAAGCCTTCCGGTGTGCAAATTCGTGGCCAACCAGTCAACCAAAACTCTAGCTGTTGCTCTTAGTTGGCTACAGTCAGCATAAAGATTACACCTCAGCTTATTGATTAGCAGTGTTTACTTGTACATAGAAAAGATTCTGAACTTTATATTGGTTGTTAACTAAGGGCTCCTACATAAAACAGAAAATTGTCAAAACAAAACGTATGTTTAAAGATTCAAGTCACCCCTGTAATTTGTGAATGCTGCATTCTTGAGATTTCTTTTACTATGTACTCGTCTATTTCCCCATGTTTCCGTAAGGCAATAAAATTTGGGTTGAGCCCTCTAGATGAACTTCACATTTCATATTCGTGATTGCAGAAGAAAGATTCAAAGTGATTACCCCTTTGTACCCAATTACATAGACTAATCCATTGGTTTGCAACACCCAATTACAAGTTATCCAAAGTATCTGTTTAGTTGCTTCTTTCTACGGTTATAGTACTACGGAGTAGTACAATAATAACTTTGTTGATTAATATGGAATAGGAAGACCACTTAATGCAACAAGCCAACCGAACAGATACAGTATCATTGGATCATCAGCAAGATGAACAAACAGATCAATTAGAATCTTTAAACATACTCCCTTAGCAGATTACTTGCTACTGCATGTCACAAGTAGCAAAATGGAAAGGAAATCAATGGTCCAAATTATGGTAGTAGCAAAATGGAAAGGAAATAAACCATCCAAATTATGGTGGATGAAATAACAACTTCCAACTTTCAATGATAATGATCGCTTCTATGTATCCATTCCACAAACACAATAGTTGTATGACAAAAACAGTTGAAACCAAGTCGTCTATTTCTCATAAATTGAAAATAATACTGTCTCACACCACAAAAACTACAGAGAAACAAAATAGGAGATTGAGTCGAAGAGTCATCCAGAACTACTACTCAAAAGTATGACAAAATTTCAACACCTAATTCACTTCCTGCCGCGGAGCTTAGGTGGCTGCCTGTTCCTCTTCTTAACACCAGACTTGGCAACTTGAAGGCTTCTGTTCACAATGCTCAATCTTGCAAGGGCAGCTTGCTTCAAGTCAGGCCTGTAGTAATTATCGGAAACCTGCCATACACGAGCAGAAAATGTTAAGATCAAGTAGTATAAAAAAGGCTCAAAACAAATAAATGCAGATTGACAGAAATACAGCTAATATTTCAAAATACACCTACAAAGGGAACATCCTAGTTAACTCATAGTTATTCAACAATGTAACAGCAGCTCAATCTCCTCAGTATCCACAAATTGAACATTAACAAATGGCCTGTGAAGAACCAACATAGGCCAACATTCAACATTATTGAGAAGAGGATGAACTACATCTTCCAGCAACTCGTCCAATAATAAGAAGCTAAAAAAGCCAGGTTTAGCTCATTATCAGACGAGGGATTAAGGTATGCATGTAATGCATCAGACTATCAGTGAAAACTTTCAGTCGAGGCCCACGAGGGGCATAAGAATTCAATGTTCCCAATCAACAAAAACAGATGCTGCTTCAACACTAAATACTGCACAAACCTCCCTATCCAATACAACATATAAACATAGCATTCCAACATATAAACATAGCATTTCAATTCAAGCAAACCAATGCTCAGGTAAATAAATAGCCTAGTCTTATCACTAAACTTCAATACTTGATAGAGAATTGTGATTAGTCTTAATACTCAATTTATAGAGGAACATAAGAAAATTCAATTTCACGCCTTTTATACAAAAAACAAATAATCAATTACCTGGTTCTCAACAGCCTTGACCATCCTGCTGAAGTCTTTCTTCATCACAGACTTGTGTTTTAGACTACCGGGCTTGTTCTGCTTCCTGGTCTTGGTTGTAGCGAGCACAACTGAGTCTTTGCCTCCTGGTTGAACAGACACAGTCTTGGTGTTTGCAAGACCTAAGAGAACACACACATGATTAATTTACAATAAGCACAACCCAAGCTTAAACTATGGCACTACTACATAGCCAATCTTAGCATAAAACAAAAACATGGTAGAAAACACGAACACAGTAGCACACTACACACCACATATTAAGAAGACAGTTGCTCCAAAAAAATGCAGGAAAGTAATGATCAAGTCAATGAAACGAGTAATAAAACCCGCAATTGTATGTACATATTATCAAGGCCAATCAAGCACAAACACTTCATTTTAGGAGAAATAGAATTTCACAACAGCTCCTCAAATACTCATCACTTGATCAGAGCTACAAGTCAACAAATCCTACATAAATACACATCAACACCCTAAAAAGCAGCAAGCTACGCATGAAAGCCACTCAAAGGACAATTTAATACAATTCAATCAACAATAATTACAAAAATATATATACAATAATATACACCCACCTAATTAAACCATCAAAAATCCAAGATTTTCACTTTACTTGCCATCTCCAAACAATCAAACGAATCAACAAACCCAAAAATTAAATAGAATAGTAATGAATCAAATAAAAACATATAAATAAGAAAAACAAACCATCAACAAAACCCACACATTGTTAAACAGACACCAGCAAATTACAATCAACCATACAAATCATCAAAAACCCAGAAAAATACCACACAAATCAAACTGAAAACAAACTTAAATACAATTTTAATCAACTAAAAATAGTAGAAATTATTATTACCGGAATACTTGTAGGAGTGTTTGTTGAAAAGGTTGTTGTTTTCCTTGCTAAACTGAACTTTAGCAGATCCATTTCCAAATTCCTTCACCAAAAAGCAGTTGTTCTTCTTAACGATCTCCCACACCAAAGATCCTGGTACTGTCGCCATTTTTCTTCTCCTGCAAATTTTTTGCAAACCCAGAAAAATAGAGTATAAATAATTACATAAATGATGAAGAAATCAACGAATTGAAAGTAAAATTAAAGAGAGTAAGAGGAAAACCTTAGCTCCAAAAATGGGGGTTTGGGTTGTTGAGGCTATAGGAGAGATCTCAGAAAGAAATGAAGGGGACGATAAATTAGGGTTTTATATCGTCGTTGGACTCAATAAAACCCTAGTTTTGTTGTTTGTAATTCGGGCTTTTTTGTTTGTTTTATGGGCTTCTTTGGTTGTGTTGATTTAAAAGCTGGGATTTGGGTTGGGCTAAGAGCTTGGTTAGTTATCGGTCGTGTTCACTTAAATTTTGGTCATGTTTTGTACTAATAAAACCATTTATGGGACGTTACGCAAAGTGGTGTAGGTTTGGAATCAGGAATAGAGTTAAGGTGATATCGGGTTTGAACTAGATATTCAATATCATGTGTTAATTTCAATTTTGAAATGGAATATAATCCCCTTAATTTCATGTATTTGATACTTAAGTGAATAGAATGAGTCAAACCCACCTCCCCAAGGTTTTTAAATCTCATGTCTCATGGTTTTGAGGTATGGGTTTAAAATTCATATTTTAAAATTATAATACGATTCAAAGTGTACAAGGTATTTTCTACCTTTTTAATATGATGTACGAAGTATATGTTTATTTTAAACTTTTAAAATGAGCAAAAATAGATATGAAATTAGGAAAAATATCATTGTGGGCGTACTTACTTTTATTGCGCATCTAGGTGTCCATATAAGGTTTTGATTATGTTAATCTTAATTTCAATTAGGCTCTATTCTTGATGCAAAACAATATTCCTAGAAAATGGAATTTAATGAAATACCTTGAAAACTTTTTCCTTTGTTTAGTTTGATTGATACATATTGTCTTCCTTATAATCCTAACAAATTGTTTCCAGAAGTAATGAAATAATGTAGGCAAATGGAGGAGAAGGATCATATAAGTGTAGTAGTAAAATGGTTAGACAAAGAAGAAATGTATTTACACAGCAATAGATGGAACAAGATGTGAGGACAGAGAATCAAACAAGGTAGGAGAGGAAAGGAAAATGTTGCTTCCCTCCAAAATTTCAAAAGAAGTTTTTCGCCGCTTGTAAAATGAGTTTTCAACCATAATTTCTATTTTCCCTAGAAAAAGTTGAAAAATGTTTTCTTAAAAAAGGTTTTCACCGATTCAAATAGTGCCTTATTTTAATTAAAAAATATATTTATTAAGTTTAGAATATATCATATACAAGTAATTACAAGCGTAATTGTTTGACAATTACTCCGTATATGTAATCGGGTACCCAAATCATATTCAACAATTTCGAGTTTATAAGTTTAGGATAACTTGTGATTAAAATATGATCACCAGCAATGGAAGATAATACTGGTGGTTAAATATTTAATTTGGTGGGTGGTTGCTTTGGTGGCGCACTTCTTGAACTAAATATGTAGCATAAAGAATGGGGGTAATAAAGGGTGATTAATTAGGGTTATTATTGTTTGACTTTGGTTCAAAGAAGTGGTAATAAAGAGTGGCAAAGAGAATGGAAATATCTAAGGGTCTGTTCTCTTCAGATTATTTCAAGGTCAGTTCAGTTCTTAATTTCTTTCTCTCATAAAATATTTAGTTCAGTTCAATTCAGTTAAATTCAGTTCAGTTCAGTTCAACTCAATTCAGCCAATCAGAACAAGCCCTAAGAGGGTGAGCAATGTATATAATAATTTGACAAGTTAGGCTCAACACATCACCAGAGGATTAGTGACAAAAAAAATAATATTTTTTCCCTCTGTTTTTTTTTTTTTAATGCTTCACTTTGATTTTTGCACTATTCACATACCATGGTTGACTTGATTTTTTCAACTCTATAAAATAATAAATGTTATTATATAATATATCATTAGATTCGTCATAATGTCTAGTTTCATAATATAATTTGTTATAATCAATAATCAATTCCATAATAACTTAATACTAAAAGCGAAACCACTGATGACACATGTCATCCACTGGTTGAAAATTTTCCCTCGACACTTATTTTTTTTGATTTTTTTTTTAATTTTTTATCCTTCATATGAAAAGTATTTATATCATGACCTATAATATTCACCATCCACAATTACATTAACACTCAAATGAAATATTTTTTTTTTACTTATTTATCTTTCGTTAAGCGACTTGGTTATAAAAATGAACAAATAAGTAGTATATTAGGATACTATAAATTTTTTTGAAGTATATAATTGTTAAACTTTGCGTTTATGTTATACTTTACTATACAATTATAATTTAGTATATTTTTTGTTTCCCTTTCAAAAAAAATAAAAAATAAATAATACAAGTATAATTTAGTAAAAATCATGCATTGCACGGGACTTTAGCTAGTTTTTACTAATTTACAATTAAAGATAATAATGGTCAAAGTTACGTATCAGAAAATGTGCCGGTCAAACTAATGCAAATAAAAGATAGTAGAGGGAGTATTATATTTTGAGTCATGTGGTGAGATAGATAAGCCTTGAAAACTTTTTTTTTTCACAAAAAGATAGAGCGCTGCCATTCTTGAACAAACATATCAACACTAGAAAATTTGAAAAGGTTTCCTTTTCCAACTTAATTGTGGATTTTGCTTGATTTTAGGTAATTTTCCTAAATTACTTTTAGTTTCATTGGCCTTGTTTCATCGTGGATTCAGCGGTGCCAAGCTCATCACTTAAAAACTTAAGCAAAGGTATCCTTGTTTCATTGGCCTTTCATTTTTTTTTTTTGACACATCATTGGCCTTTCATTACTTCATGCATTGACACAACTTTGGTTTTATATTGCAAAAATAAAGAAAGATTAACCAAAGTGTCAGATAATATGAAACTCCTTTCCATTGATCAATTTTATAGGGTTATAATGAGAAACCTAATCATATTAGGTAACTATAAGATATGTACAGATATCAAAGATAATCTTATACAAAATATATCCTAAACCTATGATGAGAATATTCTATGGATATTCTCTATCACACCCCCGTAGTCGGAGCGGATAAAATCGGATGCTCAGACTAGATCTGAATCACGCATCGAGCGGTAAGGATAGTATGGTAACCCATGATCAAAAGAGAAGTAGTAGACATGTGTCGGTGCTGATGACTAGAAACAACAGCCACGACCTACGTAGAGTATAGATAAGCACTGCTAGGCAGCAGGAGAAGGAGAAGAGCCACAAACAAACTTGGGCTAAGTTGCAGATCCAAAGAAGAAGAAGCTAAGGGATCAAAACATCATCGGGAAGACGACACTACACTACTACGGGAAATCACAGTTGAAGAAAAGACAAATAAGATAGCCTAAATCCCACACCACTTAACCACTAGAAAGTGTTTACCTCAAAAAAAATTTTGACCCACATAACAAGATTAATTCCACCAAATTAAAACAAGCTAAGTAGCGGCTAGATTGAGAGAATAACAAATTCCACCGCATGTACTTGTGATAATTAAAATTAACACTAAATTGAAAAGGTAAAAAATTAAGTGTTGTTAGTGCCAAAAATCCAACATTCCCTTTAAGTTATTGTAGTGTAGTTGAACAATGCTCCAGCCAAGTAGAAGACCTCCGCTGCGAAGAGGTCAGGAGCAAGACTACACCGTAACTAAGGTGGTGGAGGCCAACAACGCCATTGAGAAAAAGAAGACTAACAAAGGGGTAGTTCGTCTCGTGGGTTTGGCTCATCCAAAACTATTATCAATCATTGGATACGCTATGCAAGATTGCAAATCACTCACATATTAGGCTAAAGAAGGAAGACTATGAGTGAGCTAGGTGGCGATTAGGTGGAGAACCAAGAGATAGAGGTGGTGCACTAGGGATGGCAATGGGGCGGGTCGGATGCGGATGATGGTACCTCCATACCCATACCCGCCTAAAAATCTTATACCCATACCCGCCCCACCACTCGTGGCGGGTACAATATTTACATCCATACCCGCCCCACCGGATACAAGATAGGATCCATCCCCGCCCCATCACCCACTTGGATATTCATACCCAGCTCATACCCGCCCCAAAATCGTCCCAAACCCATTGCCATGATGCTCTATTGTATTACATTAATGACAATTATATCAAATCTATACTTAGTATTTAAAAACTATAACCAAGGAAAACACATGTCTCTATCCTATTACTGACAGGATAAAGTCGTATCCCCTAATAAAAAATAATTACCTAAATCCTCTAACTAAGGTAGATAGGGAAGTAGGGTCGATCTCCACAGGGAAACAAGTCTTTTTACTTCTAATTAATTAATATAATCTAAATTATCTAAGTAACCAATATTTTTATGAATAAAATCTAAACTACGGAGAATAAGGTCGAAGGAAATAAAGTAGGGAGAAAATCAAATATTAAAAGGCCTAGGGCATAGGTTCACTAATAAACAATATTCCAGGGCAAATCATAATAAGCAATCATCAAGCATTGGTTAATCAGATTATAAAGGGCTTTCGCTACGTATTATAACCACAGAGTTAATTTACCGGTATTAAATCTCATATGTCGAATCTCGACTTAACCATTTATAAATTAATCCGCCTATTGAAACTAAGCCTAAACATCAATTCTCATCTGTCGAATCTCGAATTAATATTGCTAAACTCATACAATTAAATCTGGTCAAACCTAATTGCATAGCATTAAAACAATCAATAGGAAATCAACCAAGCATTGATAATTAACAATCACAAAATTACCCCTTCATATCATTTATTAGATCCCCATAAACCCTAGAAATTAAACTACTCACAAATCATCATGACTAAACTAATCAAATAAATAAATAAAAGCATAATCAAGAAAGCAAATAAAATAACTAAAATTAAAAGGGAAGAAATTGTTACCAAAAAGAAATCTGGAATTAAAGGAAGAATTAAGAACAAAAGTTGAGAGAGAATTTAAGAGAGAGAAAAATACTAAGTAGAGAGAGAAAGTCTAAGAAAGAAGGTAATCTAATAATTCCGTAAAAAATCGTATTTAAACGTTTTCTAAAACAAGAATTTAAACTAAACATCATCAGGTCTTCTAAAAACGCGCGCCCGATCAGGCGCGCCTTTTTCTTCGCGTTCTTCCCAAGCAGCCTCGCCCGATTGTGCTAGAAGCTCGCACGATCGGGCACGCCTCAGCACGCTTAGCCTAATAGTCCTGCCGCGCCCGATCGTGCTAGAGGTAGCCCGATCGGGCGGTTGCTTCTCCTTGAGGCTTGGACTTCGATTGGGCTAGATTTCTCGGCCCAATCCGGATTTCCTCTCGGGTCTCGAATACTTGGTCCAAATGCCTCGGGATCCCAATTACCGAGCCCTTAATCACCGGCTCTCACCGATCCTGGGCTCCAAAAGTGGTCGCGTCCTTCTAGCTTCCGTAGTTGATCCATAAAGCCCGGGAAAATGCTCCAAGAGTGCAATTTCCTGTAAAATACAACTAAAACTACGAAAACACTAGAACACACAAATTAGTAATAAAAGTGGCCCGAAAGAGCCAAAAACACTACTAATAACGACCAAAGGACGGGGGTAAAACACTATATAAAATGGACATATCAATTACACTTCAATATCTTTTTCTCTAACTTAAATGCCACATGTCTTCTTGCACTATTAATTAATTTTTTATTACACTATATTTCTTTAATTCTTTCATTAAAAGTATATGCTTCATCTTCTATATACACTTCATCTTCATCTCCCCTCTTCAATTCCACCTTTTGCTTTTCTCTCTTTAATTTTAACCTCTCCACCTTTATTTAATCCCCATTTTCAATTACAATTCCGAAAATTAAATTTCTCAATCATATTTTTGATCACACATTATAACCATAATGGCTTATTGATATTTCCTAATTCATCTTTTAATGCAATTTTTTATGAATAACCCGTGCATTGCACGGGTCAGAAGGCTAGTTAGGTTAAGAACATTGAGACTTTCATTATTCAAGCTTATTGGGTCTTAGAGGGTATCAAGTTTCATAAATTATAAAATGTTTTTTTTAAAGAAATATGGTGCGGGTATAAGATGGGTACGGGGTGGGGCGGATATGGGGCAGGTCTACTCTAAAATCCATACCCGCCCCATCACCCATGGCAGGTACACATTTTATACCCATCCCCGCCCCATCACCCGCCAAACCTCCCTCCCTCCCCGCCCCACTTGGGCGGGGATGGGGCGGGTCTCCCATTTAACTCAACCCACTGCCATCCCTATGGTGCACAAAGCTCCTGTGTGGTGGGAAGTTGGAGCACAAGAGGGGTTGCCGGTGATGGTCAACCATCGTACCCCATACTTAAATTGCGGAAGCGAAAGAAAAAGTGTGTTTTTTTTGTTGTAATCGTTTATTAATCCCGGCGGTGGGTTTAATTTTCTAACCCACCGGCAGGGGAAGATAAAATTTTATATCTGAACAATCCCAAGATCTAACCTAAGCTGTGATACCATGTCAGAGGACCAACTCAACCAAAAGCTTAAACTGATTAGAGTGATTTCCATTGATCAATATTTATAGGGTTATAATGAGAAACCTAATTATATTAGGTAACTATAAGATATGTACATATATCAAAGATAATCTTATACAAAATATATCTTAAACCTATGATGAGAATATTATATGGATATTCTCTATCACAAAGAGACAAGACACTTGAAACTAAAAGTTATTAATTAACGAGGGTGGAATAAACAAAAATTAAAGAGGAGCGACACAGAGGGGAAGTAAAGTAAAAGAGCAATAAGGTGTCAAGGAGGGTTAATCCTCCACAAAATAGAGAGAAAATAACAAATGTTTGATACTATACAATTTGTGAACTACCAAATGATACATCAAATTCCATTTCATGACTGCTCACTCTTTTTTTTTTCCTACCATACTATTTCATAACTAGAAAGTACATTGATGTTCGATAAACGAGTAAAATTTCATAAACCTTTTGCCAGAGGTGTTAAAAATTGACCCAATATAACTTGACCTAATCTAATTTGAAAGTAACTTGATCCAGAAATCGACCTACATGGGCACAACGATTTAGCATGACTCAAAACTAAACTGAACGTAGTGACTCAAATTGACCTTTTAATTGTTCCTTAATCGGCCAATATATATGACTCTTACCAACACACCGACTCACCGAGTACCCGACTTTAAAACTAATCCCAAGATACAATTGGGTCCTATAGGCTATAGCCGAGATAGATAGTAAGATGTAAAAGTTAAAACGATGTAATTAGAATCGAACCAAACAAGTATACAAATCCTAAAACAATTTTTTTCCCCAAAAAATATCGGCCTTGTTTGGGAGAAAGCTGAAAGCTGAAAGCTGAAGCTGATTAAGTTAGCTGATTTTGACTAGCTGATTTTATTAACTGATTTGACTAACTTATTGTGTTAGCTGATTGTATAAAAGTGTTTGGTAAATAGCTGATTACTTAAAGCTGTTTGAGTTTGCAAAATGACCAATAAGGACATTAGCATATTTAACTTTGAAGAAGTAGTTATTTCATAAATGATATATGTATTTATTGTTAACAAATTTACATGGTAGATATAATTGGGCATATAATTTTATCAATGATATTATGAGATAATTTTTGTACATAATTCATTTTATGAAGTTGTGAGATCATTTTTTATATTTTTTTTTTTTTTTTTTTTTGAAAGAAGATCATTTTTTATATGAACATTGCAAGAATAATTTTATATTAACAATAGTGAATGCACAACATCAATGAAATCGAAAAAAAATATTACAAGCTGAACTTTGTAATGTTACAATGCAAACCACCTTTTGATATTGGAAAATGAGAATGTCTATTAAATTAAAAAAAATTTATGTCTAAGAAATACGCCGTCGTCTTCTGGATTGCCTATTTGCCATCAAACTAGCAGTAATTTCATTTCGAATTTTTGTCATCTCGTTGGTACTCAAACGCCTAGCCTCTTGCATGGAATGACAATCACCATCCACTAAGCCTTCAGGAGGAATGAAGTTTGGATCTTTATCAATGATCACAAATGCTGGGTCAGGGATTTTGCTTAATCTAATGTAGTTATGCAAGGCACACGAAGCACAAATTATTTTGTTGTGATCTTGTGGTGTATATCTTGGCAATTTAGCTAATATTTTCCACCGAGCCTTTAAAATGCCAAATGCCCTTTCAATACAACTTCTCAAAGATGAATGAGCTTGATTAAATATTTCTCGAGCCCCTCTTGGATTTGAACCACGAAATTCAGATTGATGATATCTTGTCTTGTGGTAAGGTGTCAAGTACCCTTCTCTTTCAGGATAGCCTTTGTCTGCCAAGTAATATTTACCTAAACAAAATGGTATGCAATGAGTATTATGCTAATAATTTCATGTTAGTAAACTAAACTAATATATATATATATATATATAATGAATAAAATTTAATTCTTACTACTGATAATAATTACCTGGAGGAGGCTTTGGAAAATTTAAGCTCGGTTTACTTATTGTATCAAGGAAAATTCTGGAATCATGAGCGGATCCCTCCCAACAGTTAGTACATACGTAAAAAGTAAATCAAAGTCACAAGCTGCTAATACATTAAGGGTAGGTGTCCCTTTCCTTACTCGGTATCGCAATTGGTCTTCCTCAGGAACAATTACATCTATATGAGTACCATCAATAGCTCCAATGCAATCCTAATGTGACCAACATCAGTACTAAATTAGTATAAATTGCAAATTTCATTGATATGAGATAAGAACAACAATATCTCAAAAAATTGTTACCTTAAAGTATGACATATATCGCGTATCATTAGCAATTTGGTTAGGAATCTCCTTGAATTCGGGATCTCTCGGTCTTAAAATATCCCTTGACAAACCCTGTGTTGCATCTAAAACTTCTTTAAAAACTCTACTTATGGTTTCTCCGGAATGTTGGAATCGTTCTTGAGCTTCTCGATTTGATGCTCCTATACTAAGGACATATAGAAATATACCCAACTTCTCTAGTGTTGACATTCTCTCTGAAGGAAGCAACCCATACTTATTTTCCAAATCAAAGGCTAATTGCCGAAAAGTATTCTTAGTCATTCTAAACATGTTAAAACAACGTTTTTCATGTCCATTTAATATTTCATGAATCCATCTTTCTCCGGTCATATAAGAAGTGAAGCATGGCTCCTTATGTATGTATTTTACATAATAAAGAGAAATATAACCCAATGCACAAGCCACCGAGTCCCAAAACAAATTATTTCTACGCCTCTTACGTATTGCATTACGTTTAACATGCAAGTCCATACCTATAAACAACCAAGAAATATATTTGTGATAAATACAACAAAATATGAATACATAAATAACTAACACATACATATGCTATTTTCCATGTACCATCTAAAATGAGCATAATTCATACAAAAACAATAAACCATGCTCATGAACTACTATCCAAAAAATCATGAGACAAGCATATACATACATATGCTATTTTCCATGTACGTAATATCTTGTACTTAAACTTACATTCCGATAACAAAAGTAGAAAATAAAACTACCTAGTTAATACTAATAATATCCTACATTTTGATAACAAAAGGCTAATACTTACTACCTAGCTATGTTCCATGATGATCACTCTTTCTTTTCACTCTTGTCATATAAGTATTTTAACCATTGGTATCTTGAGTGATCATCCGGCATACCATCAAGAATTATCCTTTTTTGGGGATCCTCAATTAAGGTGCAAGCAAAGCAAAACTCTTGACTACCGGGTATTAAACCGGGCAACGATACTAACTTGGCCAAAGAATCGGCTACTGAAGAAGAAGAAGAAGAGTCAAGTTTTTGAGATTCAAGGTTCATTAATTCCATGTCCTTCATGTTTCTCTCCGTAACTATCTTCACCATGGCATCTAATTTCTCAAGTAACATTCCAAAGCCCTTTTTTTTTATGTTTCAGTCTTACAACTTTTAGAGCTCTCTGAAACATCATTACATTCAAGCACCCTTTTACTTCCTCTCCTAGTGAACTCATCACATGGTGGAGTAGGAGAATGAGAAGTAGGAGAAGGAGATGGAATGGAGGCATTATCATTCCAAACTTCTTGCCATTCCCTCCTAGATTGGATGTTGTTAAATGCTTCATTCTCACTCATCTCATCATCATATTGAAATGGTACATCACCAACATTAACACTCGGAGGGGAAGGAATGTAAACATCTTCTTTTTCAATTTGAACCGGAGTAAACCTATGCACCCCTTGAGCAACTGAAACTCCAAACAGTTGGTCCATCTTTAACTCCAAATCTGGATCAATCCCTTCATCTTGAAATGCCTTATAATGGGAATTTTCCTATGGAAAAAAAAAAAATCAAAATTGTTTTCCTAACATTGGCAGAATAAAAAATTGGTAAAAGGATTGTTTTCCTAACATTGGCAGAATAATAAATAGGTGAAGGGATGTAAGCTACTAACCTCAATCTTGTTTTTCCACCACTCCTCACTAGCACTTATAGTCCCTTTTTCATGATCCCATCCCAATCCGGTTTCTTTTCCTTTCAAAGCTTTCCAAAGGCTCCATCTACTCCTCATGTGATCCCACTTGTTTTTTAGTTTGTTCTTTTCATACACTAAGTTAGTCTTTTTTTGAAACTCTACCTCTAACACCTTCCATGGCATTCATTGTGAGGTTGTGGAACCACGCTTACCCTTACTCCTCTCCGCAAATTTGATACACAAATCGCAAAACACATGTAAAGTTTCTTTAGACCAATTAGCCCGATTCACCCCACCTTCTGTTTCATCATTGACTCTTTTGTTGTTGGGTGCCATCTATTCATTATAAGACGACAAAATTTTCATTCAATTGATTTCTACATCAATTTCAAAGATGATAAAACATAGACAAACTATAAAATATGAAATACATAAATTATTCTACCAAAGTAAAGCAACCAAAAAAGTTGAATGCAATTTCCCACTTGAATACAGAACATGTTCTAATCTCATCATAAACTACATTCAAACCTTAACATGAAAATGATCCAATTTTTATTTCCCTACTTTCACAATCAATAAAAAGCACATTAATTCTTGATCTAAACTGAAAGTAAATCAAATCAAATCAAATCACATAACTTACAAATTTTAGCAACAATATAAATAATCCCACTAAATTATCTATGCTAGAGTATAGGAACGAACCTTAATTGGCCCAATAGATAAACTTTGTCAGTAGTCTTCAATACATGATGTATCTGACCAGAAAAAAAAAATCAGATAATTAATAAAATTCCGATGTATAATTTTTTTTCCTGATATAATACATATATAATTCAGATTAAAAAAAAAAAAAACGTATATATAATTCAAAAGAAAAAAAATCACATAATTAAAAGCCAAAACAGTTAATAAGGCACATATATAGTTTAATTAAATTTTTTTTTAAAAAAAAAACAGAATTGTTATGGGTAACAACTAACAAGGATTTCGAATTTTTGTTAACATGAGATAATTTTTGGGGAGGAGATAAGGATTGCTAAAATTTGGATTAAAATAGATAATTTCTTTTAACAAAAAAAATGCATGACAAATATAATAAAATAAACTGAAAAACAATAATCAAAACAAAGAAATTAAGGAAGAAAAAAATACAAGTTAAGGAAAAGAAATTGATAAAACTAACCTTGATAAGTTGAGAAGCAGATCTGCTATGGAGTGGTGGACGGCTCAGAGAAGAAGTGAGAATACTAATTTGGCTTTGCTTCATTGTATGTCATAGGATTTACAAGAGGGTAAAATTGTAATTTAATTTCCCCAAAGCAAATCAGCTCTTTGAAAACGTTGGGTTACCCAACGTTTTGGAAAACAGCTTATTGAGGTAAATAAGCTTATTCAATAAGCTTACTACCAAACACTTGTATTAACTTATTTGACTAGTCAATCAGCTAAAGTTGGTCAAATAAGCTAATATAGCCCCAATAAGCTAACTACCAAACAAGGCCATCATCATAATCTCTCATAAGCTCTTTCTTTAGGTTTCATTCAAATTCTGGGTTTGCAACTCCAGTCGAAAAGAGCTTGTGCGAGAACAATTCAGTGAGCAGCCATGACTGGTAATGTTTTTTGGATTTTCCTCTTTTTAATGAATACCCTAATTTTTATTTCATTCATGATAACAGTATATGATTGAAGATTCGTATATTTTCTAGCAAATTTGATTCTGAATTAGAGGGCATAATTAGTTGATTCTACATATATTTGGTGCAATAATTTAGACAATTATTGCTTAAGCTGCTGCAAAAATTAATTTTGATTGGCAAGATTATAACAATTACTTGCATAAAAATGTTGGTAATTATACTTAATTGAAGTTCAATCTCAAATGGTGTACTCTGAGATAGTAGTGGAATTTGCAATTATCGACTCCGAATACGATAGATTAAATTTTTAGAGATTATATGCTGTGTTTGGAAATTAGAATCATATTGGCCTCAGTCTATTGGCATCACCCTTTAGAAAAAATAATTAAATTCTATTATTTTGGGATGTAGACTATTTACAGGAGCAGGAGATGGAAATTGAAGCACTAGAAGCCATCCTTATGGATGAATTTAAAGGTCTGTGCTTTTGATGCCACTTTCTATTGTTCGTTCGGCTTTGATTATGCCGGGGCTATTGTATTCTATGTTTTAGTCATTATTTTGATTGTTTATTATGTTTGATGCAGAAATTCATTCTGGGGAAAGTGGACTAAACACTTCCAATAAATGTTATTGTATCACGATAACTCCGCAGGTATGTGAATGTGTTGTTAATTTAATTTAATATATAGTTTTATCTTGATGTGAGCTGAAGCTAGCTGTTGGCTTCGATTTGTATGGTGTACTGTCTATAGTAGAATTGTTCTTCTGTACAATATTTCCCCTTTGTTGGGTTTCTTGAAATGGGCTTAGTGAGGACAAACAAATAATGTGCTTATGTAATTATGTTCGATCTATTGTTTGCTTATTTTTGTAATGTTTAAATTCTATGCTAGTTGAACTTTTTTTTTTAAGTTAATTTTGCTCTAGGGTGGCACAAGCAATTCGAGAATTGTTTTGGCCTTTGGGAAGTTTGGGTGCCTCTTAATGGTGGATGCTTCTTAGTGATGGATGCCTTTGTAGCACTGTTACTCCGACACCTTCCTTGGCCATGGGTGTCGCGTGTCTTGACTATGACTAACATGCCCTCTTCTTAATGGGGAGTGTCTCGACTAATATTTAGGCTATGCATCTCTGAGACTCGGCCCTTGATAAGGGGAATTTTAAATGCTACAACCATTTTAAGTACCCAAATTTTTTGATGAAATAACAGTACATGAGGTATGCAATGAACTTGGGATGTCGACAATAAATGAGCGGGTATGGAAACAAGATATTTGTCAGACTTAGCCAAATGTACACAGATCTTCCTTGATATTTGTTTTGGCAGTCTAAGAACCACTGTAAACATTTCATCTTGATATTAAAAATCATCAGTGTCTTATTGAATAAAACATATCCTGGATCTAACCATCAATTTGCAAGGAAATAGTATGGAATTTTGTGGCTGTACTTGTTGAAGAAAGGTGATCCATTTTTGGTATTGTTGGTGAGTGTTTGGTCATAGTGAATACAGTTGAACTTTGTTCCTATGATATTTTTTCCTAGAGTCCAATACTTGCTTTTCATAGTTAATACCCTGGCTTTTCAATTATCTTGTTCCTTATAATTTAGTAATCGTTCCACCCCTAAGAATGAAACCCTTTGGGTTGAGGATATCTTTCGTCCAAAGAGAATTTTTCTGTAGTATGTCTCTAAAACCATTTCCTTCTGTATGGGTTTTTAGGTTAGGCAAAGAGTTTTTCAAGGTGATAAGCCTCATCCATTGCATCCAATGAGTACCTTATCACTGTAATTATTACCTCCCCCCCCACCCCCCGCGCGCGCGCGCGATAGAATGCTCTCCAAGAATATCAGTCTACTTCCTTGGAACCGTTTCCTCCCTATGCTGACTTCTCAATGATAGGGTGGGGTCAGCTGTTATTTTGGCAGTTTGGATTCTACTGGTAAGAGATGCAATAAGTGGAGTTCACATTATTGCTATTTTACAGCTTTGGAGTTTATCATGGAAGTGTAAACGAGTATGCTAATTATTTCCTTATGTTGATATGTTTGGTGTATGGATCTTCCACCTCCAATTGCACCTATAAATAGTTACTACTACTATTATGGAATCTACTGGTGAATTGGTGACTTTGTGTTTAGTAATTTATTCTCATGGGTGCCTGTGAAGTGTAAATTCATAGATATGTTGAGATGGACGCCTTGTAGACAGACAGTCCCATCTTCTACATTCGAGTTTATGCATCAATCTGCTAGGAACTGACATCATTACAGCTCTAACAATGGCAGAAATTAGGGAAGAAAAATGCTGATAATATGTAAATTACAGCTAATTGAACGATAATTCTACTTTCAAGAGGTGGATGCTCTCCTAATACGAGCTTTCAAGAGGCTCACTCTCTCCCAATAACAAACCCCACAATCTTCAACATATCCTTATTCCTCCTAATGATGCCTGTTTATAGAAAAACTCTCCTAACAAACCTCTAGCTTATTCCCCAAGTTACTACTAATAGACTATGACTAACACACCCTCTTCTTAATATTGATTTCTTGCACAATCTTAGAATAGAGCTATTAAGTGAAAAGGATGAATTTAAGCTTATTCTCCAAGTTACTACTAATAGACTATGACTAACACGCCCTCTTCTTAATATTGATTCCTTGCAAAATCTTAGAATAGAGCTATTAAGTGAAAAGGATGAATTTAAGCTTAAGCAATTATTAATTTAGTTCACCTTATTTTTCTCCCAGCCACTCAAGCACAGTGTTACCTAGGATATAAATGACGGCTTAATTTACGCCTAATCCCCCTATGTATTACCACTGATTATCTAGGTTCAACTTCATTGTCAATTAATCACAGGGGTTACACTTGTTTAAGTATTTAACCAGACACCTTTTTGAGTTTTGCATGATCTAAATCAATTACTCATGCTGTTCAATATTGAATGCTTAGGTTTTTGCTTTTTTCATTGTAATTGGAGGAGTACAATACTTTGATTATTGATGTTAGTTAGCTATGCTTATATAGTTACTTATTTATTTATTTATTTGTAATTGTATATAGCTTAGAAATTTGGCTTTTGTTGCACTAGCATACAGTTCAATTACATAGTCTTAGATTGGAAGAAAACACTTAATTATATGGTGAATCTTGTTACCATTATAGTTTATACGAATAGTATCTATGGCCATTATGGGCAATTAATGGTAAGGAATCACAGTCCTCTACAACAAGAAGTTTCAATAATGACTGTCTTGGCTGGTATCCTAAGCGACTTCATGTTTCCGTTTGCAAAATATAAGTGTACCAAAAGTATTACGTCATATCTTTCTGAACTAAGGGTCTGCTGAGCTAAGCTGAGCTGAAGAGGCCCCAAGTCAGTGATGGCATCATTGGCATGTCAAAGTCAAGGATGTTCAACATGGACGAATTTCCTTTTCTAACTCCCACTCTCTTGTCCCTATTTTTTGTTACTTCTGTTGCTAGTGTAATGTTATTACTTAGACCTAATATTGCTCATCCCAAAAATTCATCACCACTAGGACAATGTCCGTCTGTCCCTTCCTGAGTATCTAAGCGTTTTTAATTAATTTGGGTGGCCATGTGCATTTTACCTAACTGGAACAATTTCCAAGTTTAGAATTGTTATAGATACTGCAACTAATTATTGTTATGCTACAGGATGATGAAGGAGATGAACCGGTGTCAATGCCAGGTCTACTATCTTATCTTTTCTATTTCTTAGCATATTGAGACTTTTTTACTTCAATTGGATCCATTCATTGATCATGGACAATTCTGTCTACTGTCTTTTGTTGATTCACTTCCTTTATTATGTTGATGATTTAGCTGTGGTGAAACTTCTTTTGCAGTTCAACTAGCATTGATTTTCTCACACACAGAAAAATATCCAGATGAACCTCCACTGCTTAATGTCAGAAGGTCAGCTCTGTAACTTCATTGTGTGGTCTACACAAGTAATTAAATATATTTTGTAAAATGTTGTGAAGCTAATTAGTCGTCACTGTGTTGGTTGGATCAAAGGCTTGCTTCTGAAATCTCTGGATACTCACTAGATTTGTTAATTCGATTAATTCATAAGAAATGCTCCTCATTCTAGTTGCCTCTGGTTCCTATATATTATGTAAATGATAGCTCTAATACTGAAGTCTGAATCAATAATTGAAAACTGATTTTATATCATTGAGGAAGGATGGTCAAGGATATGTACTACGAATTATTTATTATAATTTTCATCTCTGCCTGTTCTTCCTCCTACTATAACTAAAAAGATAGGTGAAAGACTGAGAGTAGTTGCAATTGTTTGTGATGGTCCACAGAATCACACTGCTGAGAAATAAGCACAAGTTCACAGTTTTTAATGCTATCAAACTAGCCATATTTGCTTTCTAAACCCTTCTCTTTTGGATCTGTCAACTTTATCTTATTGTTCCATAGCTTATAGTTTTCATGACAGGGTATCTAGTATTCTTGTTGTATAAGTGTATAATCTGTATAAATCATTCTCTTAGATCATATGTCCGTGAACGTTCTTTCTAAAATATTTGTCATTTTTTTTTTTTTTTTTTTAAATTTTTTTTTTTTTTAAGTGTAACATGCTGTACTGTAGAGCAGTAGTGCTCCAAACAGCCTTCTTAAATAGGAAATTAGTATATATTTTCACGGCCCTGCATTGGGCCATATGGTCAGTGTGTACTGTGAAAGTGTGCTTGTTTTTAGAATAGAATGTTATGCACTTTAATGTCCAGTATAGTCTAATTAGTGTGTGCAATTTGCAGTATACGGGGTATACCTACTGAAGATCTCAGAACTTTGAAAGAAAATCTCGAAAAAGAGGTAAGCTACTGTGCAGTTAATTACTAACCCATATTGCCCTCGTTACGGAAAATTCTTAACACTTTATCTTTTCAAGCTTGCTAATGTAAAAATTTGACTATCAATATCTTTCTAATATGTTATTAAAAGTTGATATTCCGAATATACATATTGAGATCCACATGAATATATTTTTCCTTGTGTAAATTACAAGCAATTGCCAAATTGGAGCTTTTGAATAAAAGTAATGCCAAAAGTTAAAAGTGCTAAAACTTTCAAAAAAATTTATGCTAATGTTGTTATGAAGTATATGTGTTAATTTTCATGGGTACGTTTCTTTACCTTTTGTTTTACAACAGGCATCCGAGAACCTTGGGATGGCTATGGTGTATACACTAGTTTCATCTGCCCAAGAATGGCTGAGTGGAAGATTTGGTCAAGATAGTTTGGATGATGGCGCTGCTGATGATGAACAGGAAAAAGATGAAGTATGGTGTTTTTTTCCCTTGATTTTTTACCTATTGCTGCCTTTGGATGTCCATTTTTACTCTCCAATCCTTATCTTTAGAGTTTTAATGCTGAGATTGTAATGGAAATTTTGAGACTGCTGGGAACGGAAAATACTTCTTTCAGGGAAGCTCTATCTTCTTTTCTTATTTGACAAGGGATTGCTATGAACTGACATAGCTGGGCAAGTGGGGAGAGTTAATTGGAAGAAAGTGAAGATTAAGGGAAGAAGAAGAAGATATCGTAATTGGATCAGGGAAAACAAGCAGTAATTATAGATAGGTACAACTATACAAGATTTTGAGAGGCTTGTTCTCTCCCAAATACAAAGTAAAACTAAAGGAAGCTCTCTGGAACATATAACATGCCTTTTCTCTCTCTGATCTTAATCCTAAACTGTAAATTCTCAATTCTGTAGGAGAAATAAGTATTGACCCAAAAATTTCTTTTTACCAGAGCCTCAGATTTATCACGTTAACTGCAGTGCGCTGATATATTTCTAGAATCTGAAACACTCTATAACTGTGACATTTGTCTTATGAGAAGTGCTTGGAGTGATAGAACATTCATTTTTCCCCCATACACCCCCCCTCCAAAAAAAAAAAAAAAAAAACCGAATATAAATGTGTTTTTTTCCCCCCTGGTTTCACTGGCCTTTTCTCACAGTGGATATGGAATCCTGTCATTAGAGCATTATATGTTTGTTTTAAGCTCAAACTTTATGTTTGAAAACTAGCAAGATTTATGTTGTTATATGCATTAGGATCTTATAAGCAATAGAATCTCCTATATTGAAAGATTTAAGCCTATGAGAAATACAGCAAGATTATCAATTATTGTTATGATTCAATTTTATTTACTTTATCCGCTGTTACTGCTTGCACCTGTTAATAGACATCTTTATATTTTGTCATTAGGTTATAGTTCCACATGGAGAACCTGTCACTGTTGAAACTTTCTTGGCATGGAGAGAAAGATTTGAAGCAGAAATTGCACTAGAGCGAGCCAAGTGAGTTCTTATCAATTTGCATTGTTTTGCATTTCTCTAATTAATTTGCCTCTCATCACTGATACTAACAACCTTTAATTGTGACTTTGTGAGACTGAATTATCTTTGTAACCTTTTCCTTAAAGCAATGGACCTTTGTAGCTATTATGCCCTTCAGATCGAAGGGTTTGGTTTGACTTTTGAAAATCTTAGAGATGGAGGTTTTGTTAAGGTTCAAGAGAATGGGCAATGGTTAAGTTAGTGGTTGGTAGTGTTGATGGGAAGCGGATGTGTGAGACTCTTTTAATCTTGTATAACTGGGTCGCATCAATTTTTTGTGGAGGTTTGGAGGATTTATTTTTGGTTGTGTCAAGATTGAATCAGATTTAAATGACAGGTTTTGGAGATTTGATATTAGGCAAGGGGTAAGTCAGCATGGTTTTTGTTGGAGGTGTATGTTTGATAGTTATCTGGAGTTTAAGATAATGCTTATTGAGGAAGTTGGTTAAGTGACAAGGCTGTGACGGGTTCATGGGTAAGGCGGTAGGTAGTGCATGAGTTTTTCCAGGAGTTATGTAATTTGAGGTTGAGCCTTTGGGTAGCATGGCTCAGAGATTGGTGGGCTATACAGAGGCATCAGTGAAAGAAGAAAATGGTAAGGATTGTTGAGTTATGAACATTGTCGTTACTGGTTAATTATGAAGTAGAGGTGCGTAATGGTAATCTTCATATGGAGGCTTCCCCTATCAATGTGATGCTAGCGAGAGAAGTGAGAGGATAGAATTATGTTTGTATTTAGTTTTCTTTAGTGGGTCTAAAAGTTTTATTTTGAAGATATATCAAGGATTCAAGTGCTAATTTGGTGCTAGTGAGAAAGTGAGAGGATACAACTATGACAGTATTTAGTTCTCTAGCAGATCTGGAATATTTAATGAAGAGAAATGTGATAGTTCCTTTGCTGAGATACAGACATGGACTTAATTTAAGCATGTGTTTTTTTTGACATTTATGGCAATGATTTGTAGGGAGTAAGGGATTGATTCCAGCTAGATTAGTGTTGATGTCTTGCTATTGGATGATCCAAGAGAATCTCATCTCTCTGATTTTTTTTTTTTTTTTTGAAAAAAGGAAGTTCAAATCTTTAATGAGGTGGAGGACTGGAGGTTGCCTTTTCAGTGAACGTCTGTATTGTAAATTGGAAAGTTATTGTATCTGAAGAAATTGTTGTTGCTGTGATTTATAGTGATGCGGTAGGAAGTAGTTTTTCATCCAGTGGGTAATCTTCTTCGCCCTTTTTTTTTTTTTTGAGGAGTCTTAATATTGATCTGCACTGTAAAGATTTCTTTAACCATATGGAAAATCTCCTTGAGAAAATGTATATGTGCAATCGATGATTATAGATTCAAGATCCATGTCTTGGGTTTGAAGTTAGAATTCTGGAAGAAAGTCAGAAAAATCTGAAAATTGGGCATTTTTCACTAGGGTGAGGTCCTTAGAGATGCTTCATTGATTAGGTCTTCATGTTCTGTATCCTCTCTTCTTTGTATGTTTTGAGGATTACTTTTACTTTTTATTTTCTTGTAATATTTACTTTTCATTGTATCTTTCCTATTGACTTGGTTGGAAGGAGTTAGGAAGGATATGAATCATATGGATTTGAGTAAGAATGAGGTATTTGATCGTAAAGGATGAGGGAGGAAGATTTTTGTGGATGACTATATGGAATAATCACTTTTGGTTCATGTAGCCGACCCCAATTATGGGATTAAGGCTTTGATTGATGATATCAAACCTATGGTATAAAGCAGCATATGTTACTTTTTATTAGAATCTTGTTGAATCTTGAGTTTAGCTATGTACAACTTTTCCTTGATAAACTGATCTGTTCTTTTTTTTTTTGAAACCTTAAACTGATCTGTTCTGATTGCATCTTTTTTAGTTTTTTTAAAAGGCTCACTATTTTAGCTGGCGAGGTTCAGCTAAAAGAACTAAGCTCATGGGGCTTTTAATGTCAGTTGCTTTTTATGATCGAAGATAAGTCTGCATTTGGAACATAGCTTACCAATCCCTGCCTTGATAGATTAGGTCATGATTGATATTTTTGTTTGAGAGTATTGATGTATGTTTGGCTTCCCAGTATGCTTAATTGCTTGGTGCCCCTTTTAAAGTTAGCTTGTTAGGATTTTATTGATCTTTCCCCAACCTCATTTTTTAACCCCCACCCTGTCACCCCCTACCAAAATTTTCTGGTTAATATGTTTCTTCATCACAAAAGGCTTGATGTGACATTTTTCATCATAATTTAATTGAATGATTTAACACTGAATCTGAAAGTCTGATGTCAACTCCCCTTTCAGCTTTTGTTCCTGATACTGATTGATTTTCTTTTGCTTTAAGATTAATGCCAGATTCTGCACTTACAACAACTAAGGAAAAGAAGCTCAGTGGAAGGCAGTGGTTTGAAAGTGGACGAGCAGTTGCTGCAGCGGTATTTATTTCCTGCTGGCCATATGTTTATTTATTATTTATTTATTATTTTTCCCTTCCTCAGGCTATTATTCCTCTCATTTTATATGTACATTACTTAAATCTTCTGATGGACAAGAAGAGACGTGCAGTACTCCCCTCGGTTACTGTAGCAATTAAAACTAAGGAAATGAGGGAGTTAATAGAAATTATTCCTTCCGTCCTTAAAAGTTTTTCCCATTTGGGATTTGGCCACTCTTCATAATCAAAGAAAATCCTCTAAATTATTTCCAACATATATGAAAAGGCAGGAAAACAAACATGTGGGATCTTGTTTGATCCGTCTCACTGAATACTTATAAAAATGAAGTTTTGTTATTTTTTGCTTACATTTATCTAAATAATACTTCCTCCGTTTTTTTTAGTTGACACCGTTTGACTTTTACACTATTCACAGAACATGCTTTGACTCGCTTTTGTGGTTTATAGATACAATAAAACATGTTCATGTGGGATCTTGTTTGAATCGTTTCAATGTATATTTTATTAATGTCCACTTTTTATAATTTTACAATGTTGCTAATAGAGATATTAATCGTTAAAAACATGCGTTGGAAAGCGTGATAATAGAAAGGTGTCAACTAAAAAATACAGAGGAAGTAGTAGGGATAAAAAATGTGCATTGGGAAACATGCCTAAAGGAAAAGGAATGAACTTTTAAGAAGAAAGGGAATATGTCCTTTTTTTTTTTACTTTTTGGGTAGGATTTAAAAGTTTAGAGATTTGGGAACTATCAAATAGATTAAGTGGACTGAAGGTAAAGGTGGGTATAAAATGAGATTTTTCATTACCATAAAAGAAAAGAATGTGCTGTAGGAAAGAACTTGAAGAAAGAAACTTTGGCAGAAAGTGGGAAGAACTTAAAGAGACGGAGAGAGTTTTTGATATGGACTTTTTGATCTAATGCCTCTGTGGTGTTCCTAGTTACAAAGCTATGAATTAATTTAGGTAAATTTGCAATTTAAGAGCCTTCGAAACTAAGTCTCTTTAATTTTTTGAAGGCAATAATATTTCATGGGAAAGAACTAAGCCTTAGAGGTAACCATATATGGGATGGGATGGGATATAGAGTGGTTTCTAATATGAAATTAGCTGTACTATTGCTTATACTTCATTTGAAAGTTGATAGTCGTGTACTCTTGTTTGAAATTTCCATGGATTCATATGAAAGTGAAATCTAATTCTCTGTATTCAGTCAATGAATTTATAAGAAAAAATATACCCATCTGAGATCTTGTTTGATTTGTTTGGATGGTAGTATAAAATATTACTTCTTGTATTTTGTTTTTGAAGATAGCTTTATTTTAATGTTGCATTGGAAACTGTGCAAAATGTGTAATAGGATTATCATTGAGAGGGAATCCACGATCTTTTAGATAAGTATGTGAGGTTTTGATCCTGACCTCTTTAGATTTATTTCCTTATGAGATGATGTTGTGAAAGAAGATAATAAGTGTTGGGAATTTCATTTTATAAAATTGTTTAAAGGATCTGTGTTGGGATGAAGATAAGGCGGTAAGCTAGGTTGGTCTTAGGGATTTCTTTTTCCTTAAATGTTTTTTTAAAAGGAAGGTTGTGAGGACAGACTTTGTGTATATTGTAGTTCATTGGCTATTGTTTAGTTGAAATATGCTGACTTTTGATAAACTTGGTTAATGTTTGGTGATGCTAACTTTTTAAGACTATGATGAAAGACTTACATTTTAAAATCTGGTGTAGGAAAAAAAAAAGCCCCGACTAATTTCCCTACCTTGATTAAAACTAGGTCAAGATAGGCTCAACTTTCTAAGACTATGATGTAAGACTTGCATATTTAGATCTGGTATAGATTAAAAGAAAAAAAAAAAAAAAACTCGACTAATTTCCCTTTCCTGATTAAAACTAGGTTAAGATAGGCTGAACTTTAACCTATTGTAATCTAAACCCCCAAAACATTGTTTTCACCTACCTTCACCTCGACCAAAAATTTATTGCCAATGAAGAACTTTGATCTGCGCACCTATTTTTTTTTTTTGAGAGAACTTTGATCTGTTCACCTTGGTGTGCAACAGAAAAACTATATTGTCCCCTTTATTTATTTATTTATTTTTAATTGTGAGCACCTTATTGTTCTGCAGAGAGGTGCATTGACAAGTAAGGAGGATTCTGAAGAAGAATATGAAGAAGACATTGACTTCGATGATGATGACTTCGAAGGTAAAACTAATTTCATATACTCAGTGTGTGTGTGTGTGTGTGTGAAATGGTTATTTTTCTTATTTCCTTCATGGCTACAGATTTATTGTGTATCCGTAGCTGTAAATATCATTTAGGAGAACAAAGGCAAAATGACTCAAATAAGCATGTGAACTACTAATCTACTAATTTCACAATAAACCACTCAATTTGTGGTCCCAACCTGTTGTATTAATAACTTACGTGCCCAAGGAAGCATGTGAACTATTCCAAAATGGAGGGAGTAGTCGATAATCTCGATATAGAGTGGAAGTCCGGTATGAGGAAGGAAGATTATGCAAATAACTGCACCTACTCCATTACAAGTGACGACATGAGTATGTGAGAAGTCTAAACATTACAACTCATACCCCCTTCCCTAATGAGCAGGTTTGATGGGCGTCCATTCATCATCACCATTTCCATTCCTTTATTTACGAAGGATATTCCTCCAAATCAGAGAGTTATCTTCTAGAAAACCTAAAGAAAATCACTTTAAATACTATGTTGTAGACATCTTAATTTTGTGCAAGTATGGTGGTGGACCCCTTGATGTGTTATATAACAGATTCACAGGCTTTCTAGGAAGCTAAGTAGACCTTTGACCTTAGCTTATGAGTAAAGAAATTAAAAGTGGTGCATAAGCTTTGTCTAGATTCATTTAAGCTTTTCCTTTAGCTTTTAGATGCATAGTTTAATAGGTTAGTTATCGATATAATATTTGAATCAGCTAAATCCTTCGCATTTTAAACAGGAAGTTCTATGTTTGAAATTTAGTACATCCTTTTATTTAAATGCAAAGGGGGTCATTAGAGTTAGAAGGTCTTGAGCAGGCTTCATTTGGTGGGATAGCATGTATTGCCACTGAGTTTTAATAATAGAATTAGTAGTACAAATATCCCTGAATAGTACTTCATTTACGTAGCAGAGAATGTACTCAGACGGTTATTTTATGGTATTATGGGAAATCCTTTTATTCCCCTCAAAATGGCACAAGTAATATTTTGTGTTTCCTTTTTCTGAATTTAATATAATATTGAAGGAAATATCTTTCTGCATTACCAGATGATGAAGAAGAAGACATGCTTGAGCATTATTTGGCTGAGAAATGAGATTTACAATTATCCTCAAATATGTCTGCCAATGGTTTTTGGTAATAGAGCTATATTTATGCTCCTTTGGTCAACATACTAGGCTAGTCAGAAACTATTTGATGTCATGTCTGCACTCTGATTGTCAAGAAATATAGGAGGCTACCGCTGTGGTTTGCCATTTTTGTCATCTGGAACGGTAAGGTTATAATCAGTTCCATTTCTTTTGTACAAGTAAACTTTTCGTTACTCAATTACGTGAACCAGTAGTTGCGCTATTGGCGTATTTACCATATAGGAGACACCTTATTTTTCTTGTAATGCACTTTATTGTACCCATAGTATTTTGCATTGAGTCTTTGGCATTGAGTCGTCCAGCATTCGAAAAATGTATCTCTGCCAAATAGACAGCAGTTGAAAGTTCAGGTAATAGATTTCCAGAATGGATGAAAAATTAATAGTTGTGTTGTATAGTGTTGATCACTATTCCTACAATGAAGTGATGAACTACAGAAAAATAATTACACCATGTTTTGGTAAGTTTATCATTGAGGTCTTGTTGCCCATGAACAAGTATAGCATTGGAGGATGCAATTATGTGATTACAAGGTAAAATTGAAATTTTGCATATGAAATTTTAAAATAAATTCTTGAATTATTTTTGGGAGAAACTAATTTTAAAGAGAATTTATTACGAGTATGACATGTTTTTTGCAATACAATGAGTCAATGACGTTTTTTTTTTCTATATATATCCATGTTCTTTACAATTTACAAAAATGTTTTTTCTGCTAATTTTCTTTTGACCGGGTGCAACAAGCATAGAGCCAAGTCAGCCAACCAATAAGCATACTCACGGTACGTAGTCTGGCTAAGCACACTACACATTTTTCAAATAACACATGTAAATATTCTATATTGGTAAAAGTTGTACTTCCTCTGTTTCTATTTAGTTGACGTGTTTGATTTAGGCACATATATTAAGGAGATGAGAAAGAGTGAGACAATGAAAAAGCAAGTGGGTAGCTTGTAAATGCAAGGTAAAAAAGTCACACCAAAAGGAAACGTGTCAATTAAAAAAAAAAACTTTCTAAAAAAAAAAGTACGTGTCAACTAAAAAGAAACGGATGTAGTATAACTATTGATTAGTACCTTATATCGACTAGCACACTACATCGACAATAGGGACACCTTGGAAGCCATTTGTAGATGCAGTCGCGGTGAAATACATGCTTGCAAAGTTGCAAGGAACCAAGATTGTGCTACTTTTCAGCTCATTTGTAGACATCTTCTCAAGGCAAATGGAGCATACAATATCATCATTGTCGTCACCTATACATTTTGTGTGCATCAACTCTACTGTTTGTTTTTGCTTCATAAAAACCGAAGATAATTTATCTTTGGAAATCTCTGAACATGTTACATTAGCATGAAGCATAAGTTCGGAGTAAAGAAATGCAAGTAACTCAACATCATCGCATTCAAGAAATCGATGGTAATCAGCAGGTGTATGAGGGATTTTATCGAGACTTATATTGGTTGAGCGTAATGATGATAAATAGTCTGAAATCTTTAGAGCAATCAGATGCTTTGATTTAGGACCAACAAAAGATCCAATTTCATAAATCACTTGTGTTGCCAATTCATAAAAAGCTCCTTGAAATAAATAACATGTTTCTTATGAGAATAATTATGTTGTTCATGTGATTTGAGATTTAGAAGAAACAAACCTATTTAATTTTACCGACTCCAACTAATAATTTTAAGATCAAATCAAGGTTGTGTATATGAAATCTTTGTATTATTTACAACTTTGAGTGTATTTGTACTAAGTTAACCTTGGGCAATAAGCTAATCCCTACCTCTAATTGGATAATTTCTAGTCTGTACAATTTATTTTAGGCAAGTATAGAATACTAATGCAGCATGGGTTGGTGGTGTCTGCCAATGAGATCAAACCCATAATTTATACTTAGGTAAATACATTCCGAAAATTTTAGGCATTTCTCCCCTAGAATTTTAATTTTTTTTTTATTTTTATTTTTTTTTATAAAATGACCTTTAACTTTGGCGATGAATCCGATGATCTTGTCCTATGTCGGTGGTGGTTTGTTGGGAGAACAGAATGTCATATTGAGTTAGAGGGATAAACAAAAAAAAAAAAAAAAAAAAAAAAAAAACATGTGAAGGATTGTCCATTCATATTTAAATGCGGTGTTACTTGGTAAAATAAGGGTGTCGTTTAGCTTGTCATTTTTTTTAGTATAAATCAAAATTTTTGAAAAAGAACAATGTAACAATTCTAACCATTTACAATACGACACGTTTTTGGTTTAATCAGGTTATCGATTTTTAATTATATTTAGCAGATGATTGTCTAAGGTTGTTTTATTTAAAAATAATTAGGAGTAAAATGTTATTTTAATTTTTGGAAGATCGGCTAAAGATCGTTTTACATTAATAAAATGTTAATACTTTCTCTATTTCTTTTTAGTTGCTATAATTTCCTATTTTGGAAATTTTTAATTAGTTACAACACTTTTTGATAAATTAGAGAGAATTAGAAAATATTAGAAACTGAAACTGGCATCGACTTGGCCTTGCTTGCACTTGGCTAGGGATGACTGTAGCTGCTGTATACGGGGCCATTGGTCTGTGCATAACGCTTCTTGAGATGATCCCAAAAGGGCTTAATTTCTCTGAATTTTGAAATTGAGGATTTAACCTCTGGATCTATGGTGTTAGACAACCACGAAATTAACATTGCATTAAGAGCAGTCCAATCGGACTTAGGCCCTGTTTGGTAATTACTGGTAGCTGATTGTATCAGCTGGTTATAATAGCTGGTTTGACTAGCTGGTTATGATTAACTGATTGTATAAAAATGTTTGGTAAATAGCTGTTAATTGTTAGCTGTTTTAGTGTATTTAAGAAACAAAAAGCTAATTGTACAATAAGCTAATTTTAAAAAGCTCTTATAATGAGCTTTTTCTAAAAGAGCTTTTTGAGCCCAAAAAGTTCATTTAATAAGCTATATACCAAACACCCAAATTAGCTTTTTAAATTGGTCAAACATCTAATTGGACAAAATAAGCTAAAAGCTCTTTAAAAAGCTTTTTACCAAACACACCCTTAGTGCAGGGAGGCTGCGGTTCAGTGATCGTTCCATCAAGGAACTCGAATATCCTTCTAGCTTCCAAGGCACTTTGTATGTCTGCTGCCCATTTATCATAGTTGTCGCCTTTAAGCCGAGTGGGGTAATATAATCGCCGAGACAATCTTGAGGGCCAAGGTAATAGGGTGAATTTGGTTCTATTTTAGTTGTGGTGGTGGCGGTGGTGCATCATCACCGGCCATCGTTGATAAAAAAAAATACTTTAAATTAATCCTGCTCTGATACCATGATAAATTAGAGAGAATTAGAAAATATTAGAATAGAATTGCTTGCCTTCTCATTGATTATAATTGAGAATATATAGAGTTACAAAGTCTTATTCCTCGTATCAAAAGATATCGTAGGATGTTAAGAAATTAACTAAAAAATAAAAGATAAATATATGGAAATATTCTATCAAATCTTCTTAATATACGATAATATCTCAATACTTTTCATTTTTGACGTTCTATTCTCCCTATCTCTCTCCTACCCACTTGGGTCCATCTTATTTTTCTCTCCTCTTAAAAAACTATCTAAAAGACCGTGAAACAAAAGTGTAGCAACTAAAAAAACAGAGACAATACATAACAATAATTAAAAGTAGTGGAATACTTAAATGAACTTTATGTATAAGATGATGACTATTTGGGACTTAAAATTAGTTTTAGTATTAAATCTCGGATTATTAGTGATTTGTGTACATCATATTTGTATAGATGTTTCGTTATTGGTAACAAAAGTTGCAAAACTTTGCACCCAAATTTGAGTAACTTGATGGAGCAGTGAGCATAGAATACCGGTAACGAGTTGAGCTGCCTCTTGAAACGCTTCACCGCCACCCAAACCCGTTGTAAAGCCCCATCATAACCAGTCAACCACGCTCACTCTAGCCCACCCTTACCCTCACCCTCACCCTGACTTGTGACCCAATGGCTAGTGTCTTCTTTTCTATTCTTCCCGTTGCCTTATAAGGCACAGTTCTTTATATTGGTTTGAGTTGTATTAAAAAAAATAAATAATAAATAAATAAATAAAAATAAAAATTCTTTTTACCAATTTGGAGAAAGAATGATCGACTTTCTTCCAATCATGAACTTGTATCTGGTTTAAGAATTTACATTTGTGTCTCAAAGTACACCATTTACACAACAAGCAAACAGGAGTTTGCAGGCTATTTATCGACTCAAATGGTGCAACATATCTCCCAGATCATTTTGCAAGATCCTAATTCTACCAAGAGATTGTAACTATATATATTATATATAATCAATTACACATGCGCTACAGTGTGCTAAGATGTAGTACTGAATATTTGCTGCAGCATCAGATTGTAAGATTCATCCACTTTCTTCGAGAGTGGAGAGAATATTCGGCCATAAAATCTCCCACCAGCACATCAGCAGGGAGACGCGCATTATATGCACTATTATGGGGCAAAGGCAAGTCATTCTTGATAAGTCATACCTTGAGCTCGGTTTGTGTCGTCCTTCACACACATCCTTGATCAGTCATACCTTGTGCAACAGTTAGGAATGCAGCAATGGCAGCTCCATACACCAGAACCCTAACAAAAAGGAAGGAAAAGACATTAGAATAAGATAATCACATGTAAATTGACCCTCGACTCATGTATTAGGTAGACTGACCCGATAATATAGAAGGTAAAGTAATGGCCTAGCTTCAACCGTGCATGCATATTTTATAATGGTTCAAATGACACTTTCATACTCCTCTCGGCAATTGCAAAAATTGTAATCAGAGTTCAGAAGGGGTAGATAAGTAATTAGGTGCTGACAACAATGGAATGTTGGTCACACTAAAACAACTTATTTAGATCTAAAGCAATTTATGAATATAAGAAACTAGGATTAGATAGGAACAACTTTGTATTCATACAAGTGCACTACTCAAAAGGTTACACAATTCCACATGAAATCTTTATCACATAAATTGAGGGAAGCCAGACTAGGTAGATTGAAATGGCAAGTGCATATGAGTACAGATGTTAACAACAAAAAAAATAAAAAATAAAAAATAAAAAATAAAAAGATAAAAAATAATAATAAAAAAAATTAAATAAATAAATAAATTCGTCAGGTACTGGCAAATGACAGCATTATTACCTAACAAAAGCAAATCCAAACTAGAAGTTCAGCTACATGCCGTATTAAATTTTATAAGTCGAGAAATCTACATACAACAAAAATAAACCCTCAATTTCTCATGTTCTTGGAATAGAAGATTTTAGAAGATGGAAACTAAAAGAAGGAAATTTTTACCATTTGTAAGTGTTGCAATTTTATTTAGTAAAAAAATGAGGAAGTATTATATTAGGCAAAAGTATTATTTTTAAATTATTTAATCATAAATGAAATTCTAGATGAAGTTACTGCACAAATCATGGGATAAATAGCTCGAATCATATGAAAAGGAGATACTTCCCCAAAAAACTTGCTAACAATTTTTGTTGCATTCAAAACCTTCACCCCATTATAGTAACAACTAGTAAGTCTAACACCAGCTAAGTACACGTGATACAAAATACAACAGAATAAATGATAAAAAAATAATATGACATGCTCATTTAAAGAGGATGATCCAGAGGAAATAATAGACAGTAACAATATTTTAAGAATAAATTATATTCTGTGCGTCATCAAGATTAGAAAGGAGAAAGGTCAGGTGGGCTAAGTAATGGAAAAGAATGTAGGACAATTATAACCTGACCACTGAGCCAAAATGAGAGGTCTACTACAAGTTTTAGGTCTTATAAAAAATCAATATTTATACTTTCCCAGTAAACTTTAAAAAGGCTCCAGCTCTAGAGTAGGCAAGTGAGGGTCATAATATAATCAGTTTCCTTCATCTCCAAGGAGCAGGGAAGAACTATATCCTTAACCTCTTACGAGTTACGACAATTAATGTTAATTCTCTACACCATTGACACATTTTAGAGAAACTGGAAGACAAAAAAGGGCTACTGTACTTGGTATTGCAACTTACTCGGGACTTTCTTTCTCATATCCAAAGTCTGTTGCTGCTTTTAAAGCTCTCTGATATGTCTGTTTCATGGCATCCTGTCATGGTAATAGTACAAAGACTTAGTATCTCACAGAATTTCAATCTTAACAAAATATGGAACAAGATATTAAACAGTAATAATCATGCACAATTTGAATTATACAAACTACATAATACATATCACAGGTCTACTCCTCTTCCTTAATTAAAGACCACATTTCAATCTTTTGGCATCCCAAAAAAAAAAGAGAAAATACAAGTTTATAACTGTGCTAAACGAACCAAGTTTAGCACATGGCAATTTTGTAATTAAATGGGCTTGGAATCCGTGTACAGGCATTAAACAAATACTTTCTCATACTGCAGCATCTGACAAATGCCATGTGCTAATACAAACAAGCTAACGGCAATTTTTGAAGAAACGTTACTGCCAACCATAGTAAAAGCTCACTGCTAACCACGGAGTTAAGCTCAGAAACTCCATCAATGGTGAATACCAATAGGAGGGGGGAAAATCAAACAAGCAAATGAAAACACCTTCCCTTTAGGGTTAACCAATCCCTTAATTTTTATATTTTTACTTAGGGTTTTCGTTGGATTCGGCGGCGAAGCCGCCGAAAATGGTGTTGAGGTTTGGTGTCCGCCATTAATGGAGCTCGAAGAAGATGATGAAGGTGTGTAGGATAGTCAAATTAAATCGTAAATATGTTCCAATTGAATGCCTACCTTATGAACACCGGAGTTGAGTTCAAGATCAACGAAACGGCATCACCCAAGCATTCAAGTTCTGGCTCGATGGAAGAACAAAAAAATAATGGGGGAGTGAAGAACCACCAGTCAAGGTGAAGAAGAAGAAGAAGACACGTGTCGAGTAATAAGTAATTAAAGAATGGGAGTGAAGAAGCACCAGACAACTTTGGGTAGGAGTGACAACAACTAACCAGGGTTAAGGAATAGAAGAAAACAGCAACTTAACAGCAGTTATCTCTCAAATTGGGGATGGACATTTTCACCCTTACTTTTTAAGGCGAAAAGACGAAAATGACCTGTGCTAAACAGCCCAAGTTTAGCACGGATATTAACCTGGGCCAGCTCAAAAAAAAAAAAAAGCCACTTTCAAATTTTGTAACTTATACTTTAAATTTTACCAAACTCAATAATTGAAACAATCCTTTGCCATATGTTTGTGAGCATATAATAGAAGGACCAACACAAAAAGAGAAAATTTGTGTAAAAATGTACAAGTTCGGTATGGGAGTATTCAAGCATGTCATACAGACAGGCTCCACCAAAGATCACCTTCCAGCACATTAGCCATTGCCAGGATTTCATATGAGCATCTCTTTTACCATCTAGTAAAGTCGCTAGCATTTCAAGATCCATAGCCTCTTCAAAACAAATTGGAATATCTTTGCTAGCATTCATCACATATGGAATTATAACATTTTTATAGTATGCATATAGTCCACAAACACTAAAAAAATTAGATTGAGTCCAATAGTCAAGAGCACCATGGTATCCACAGAAAAATTCTCATTAAAATCGCAGAATTGGGCAAAAAGAAATCGTTATAAGGAACTATATAAGGCAGATGACATTAGCTTTGGATATAGCTAGGAAGACCCAACAACATGAAGGAATCATCAGATGATTGTTAAGCAAAATCAAGAGTGGTTAGGGTTCGATCATTTTATTTTAACCAGCTAGTTTGATTTCTTTTACACTAAACCACAATTTAATAGCATAATTTGAAGCTGAAAGTATACAATATTAAAATCATATACAGTGTATATAAAGAAATGTTAAACGCCAAAAAGGGAGGAAAAAAAATTTAACAGTCTCTCACAGCAAGAGTTGTACCAATTGTCAGCTAAAGAACATCAAACTTGGTAAAACATGATGCTCAGGCATCAAGTCAAGAGAGGCCATCCACTGAGATCTGTTTGGAACTTTAGACTGTAAACAAAATTATAAAGGTTTATATAGAGGTATATATCATACTGAACATGGCTGACCTGTAATTTTGATTCAAAGTCTTCAGGGGACCATTGCATTAGGTTGAACTCATGATTTAATTCAAGTTCTCCAGCAGCAACCTGTATGCAACATCATTGTAGTTTCACAAATCAAAATCACAAGCATCGTGAAGAAATCTGGAAAGCACTACTAATTCTCTAATTTCATGACTTTTTTGTGTCTCGTTTAATATAAAGTTTAATTAGCCGGAAAGGCTATCTTGGTCAACTCTAAACTATTTATCATAGCAACCAACATAATACCAAATTACCAAGTATATGCAAAACAGCAGTCTTACCCCTCCAGCACCAGCAGCCATAGCTGGTGCTACTACAACGTTGGCTTTCCTTAAGACATCAACCGCTTCAGGGGTGCAAGGCATGATGGAACCTAAGGTACAATCAGATAATCAGTAACAGGAATTTACTACAGAAAAAGTTGAGAGACTTGACACAAATAAAAGGTGTACCTTCAACTAGAAGACGACAACCGGAATTGACCAAACTTATGGCATCAGATTGATCTATCTCGTTTTGTGTAGCACAAGGAAATGCCACATCACACCTCTCAGTCCAAGGTTTTGCTTCATCATAGTACTTTGATCGAGCATAAGTTTTAGAATAATCCCTGCCAGTCCCAAAGAAGTAAGATACATCATAGATGTTAATAACCACAAAATATAAATTTAAATGTATCTACAGTAAAACAAAAGCAAGAGCTAGAAAGATTGACCTCAAACTTCTTTGTTGAGCTTTTATATCCCTGAGAAACTGAATTTTCATGAAGTCAAAGCCATCTTCATCTACCAAATAGCCCTTTGAATCTGTAACAAGCATTTCAGCACAAGGATATGTCACTAATGGAGTCACATACAAACAGAATATAACTAATGAAGTAATGAGTAGAAATATTGTGATCATTACTGAAATTCGTCTCAGAATAACTGTCTAAATTGTCCACAATCAGTCAGCGTTGAGATTAAAATAGACAAATAGTACATCCATAAAGAAAACTAATATAAGATGAACAGAGAAGCACTAGGTGCAGGAGCTTAATTTTGGCACATGCTGAGCTGTCCATGTCTACCATGATGTCAAATGAATAAATGAATCAAGCAACAAAGACCTTCAACATTCTAATCTCAGTAAACTTCCAACTATTCCAAAATGTGAAACAATTAACAATTTAACATCATGGTAATTTAACGTAACTGTACTGAGAAGATAGTCTGTAAAACTTTATAATTTTTTTTTTTTAAAAAGTGTTCAGCACATTGCAAATTGGCTTAGGATCAATCTCCCATAAATCTTTTACCTGATACTGTGATAGGAACAGCACCATAAGCAAGAAGCTTTTCTATGACATGGAATGCGATTTTCCCAGAGCCACTTACCACACACCTGGAAAAGTAACTCATAATCAGGATCAATCCATATCTACAGATATTATCTATTTCTTCTTTGAAAGATTCTTTCAAAATAAACTGATCAAGAGACCTCTGCAGACCCCAAATCTACACGCGTCATTAAAATGATATATAACTTTAAACAAAAAAACTGCAATCTCATCAATTAAATCCAACACCTTAAACCCTTCAATTCTCTGCTTGAATCTCCTAGAATGAGTTGGGCAAAGAATACCTGCAGATATAAGAACATTTGTCAGTTCCACTCAATGACATGCAAAGTTGACCAGAAACAACTCTCAAAACTAGAACAATGGAGATAAGTTAGGTCAGAATATATGCAACAAGTCAAGAATATCAAATTTTAAAAAAAAATCTCCCATGGAAAATTCAAAGTAGACTGCAAAGCATAATAAGTGAAAGATGAGATTACCAGCCCATAACCAGTAGCTTCTGTTCGTAGGCTAGAACCAGACCAGAAAACCCGTGATCCTGTAAAACTTCCCTGCGTAAGAAAGCAATTGAACAGAAAAAATGCGAGATTATTTGCTTCTGCCACTATAATTGTAGACATTAGTTCAGCAGGGTTGATGATGTGAAGGAAAGAAATTAAAGGTGTCTACGTTAACTATCTTTAAAGATACATATAAGTACTAGAATTTGTCTAAAAGACTCCATGACTAGTTCCATGGATGATAATGCTGAAATTTTTTTGGAATCTTAGCTAATGAACAATTTGTCAAGGGATACCATTTGACGCATACAAACTTTTGTAGGTTACTATTAATAAATTAATATCTATTGATAATTATCTGGGCAGTAAATTACTAATACCCTTGCAGAAGGGCTGTCTCCAAGTAATAGATAGACCAACATGTAAATATGACCAAGTTGGAAGCTAATGCAACATTCCACAATAATCTATCTTCCTTAATAACACAGGAAACTCCTTATCTTCTATAGTTCTATCATCAAGCATAATGCATCTTCAGCTCACAGCAAGCCGCTCTCAGCTAACACACGACCAGGACAATGCACAAAAAAAATGGAAATATAATCCTAAAACTCGCTTTATCAATAAGTGAGTGTGACTCAGGTTTTATGTTTCTCACATAAGGCCATTTCAGGGAATTTACTTCCACAACATTTTCATTGTTAAAAAACTAAGATTATATTATTAATTTCAGGGAACAAAATTTTAACACATAATGTATTAAAAATCTGCGAAGCTCGGACTCGGCCAACCACCCCACCGTACCGGTGTCGACGCGACGCGACCCGGGTGCGGACACGGAATCCGGGTCGGACACTTGGGAGAAAAAGTGGACTCGTCAGTCATAAACCCTAGATCTAAAATAGAAGATCGGATTCACCAAAACAAGAGTCGAAATCTTAGGGCTTTTGATCGGAAGGGAAAGACGAACAGGCAGCACCAAGAAGTTGCCGGTTTTCTTAGCCGGTGACGGGAGGCTGGGTTGTTCTAGTTCTTCGACATTTTCAAGTTGCAATTTCTGTTTTCTTTTTTTTTTTTTTAATTGTGGAGGTGGGAGTAGGTGGGGATAATAACGTGTCCTCTAACTCCTCTTTACCAAGTTTACCTTTTCTTTTTTCCCTTTTCTTTTATCTTTATTTTAATCTGAACAATAAATGTACTTTGACTTTTCTTTCTTACTTTGTTTTTTTTCCTGTCAGGTATAGAACTAAATAAAAAATTTAAAATAAAATTAAAAAATCATTGAATAATTAACTATTTTTTTTATTATTATAGTATTTTTTTTTTTTTTTTTTTTTTGCATTTCCGTGTCCCCGAGTCCAAATCCAAAATTTGGACTCTTTAAAAGCGTGTCCCCGGATCCTTAATTTTAGAATTTTCCGAGTCTAACACTTAGACCCATACCCGAGTCCGACACCCGTACCCGAGTCCGTGCATCCTAGTTAAAAATTAAACTCTAAAGCCAAGAGCCACAACAAACGCAACCTGAACCATATCTACATTTCCCGCGACACCATAACTGTTTCCATGATGCAATTGAACCTGAATTTTGGAACCATGACTAGAACAGACCCCCCCCCCCCCTCTGTCCTTTAATATGATAAACTAAGGTCAAAAGAGGTATGCAACCTTTCCTTCAGGCTTCATCCAGTCAAAACAGTGAGAGAATAAGAATAAATCTTGTTTAGATGGTTTCTAAGAGTTAAAAAACAGTACATAGAAAATACAAATACAAAAAGAAAGAAACAATTGTAATCTGTCGAAAGCAGTAGCATAATAAAACTAATGCACCTTAATAAAATAACATTATTTACCCTAAATGACTGATTTACCTGAAAGTGACCAGCAAGGCGCCTATACTGCCCAAAAAGATAACCCATCTCCCGAGCACCAACACCCATTTCTTCAGAAGGAAGATCCTGTTGTATATGAAGATTGACCAGACAAAACTTACCATCATAATAAAAAAGAGCACGATGTCATCAAACAAGGAACAAAAAGCTACTGATTACCTGATCAGGCCCTAAATACCGGTAAAGCTCATTAATAAAGCTTTGACAGAAGCGCATAATCTGTAGATACAAGTAAATTCATGGATGAATTGTGACATCCAAAGTGAAACAAAATAATACTACCTCCGTTTCTTTTTAGTTGACACGTATTCCTTTTTAGGAAATTTTTTTTTTAGTTGACACGTTTCCTTTTGGGGTAAATTTTTTACCTTGCATTTACAATTTACAAGATACCCCACTTGCTTTTTCATTCTCTCTCACTCTCTCTCCTCTCCTTAATATATGTGCCTAAATAAAACGCGTCAACTAAATAGAAACGGAGGAATTAATAATAATGAAAATATATATATATATATATATATATATATATATATATATATATTTGGAGATAAAGATTACAAAAACTAATAAGGAAATACGGAAACTAGACCATATATATATATATATATATATATATATATATATATAGGGAGATAAAGATTACAAAAACTAATAAGGAAATACGGAAACTAGACCACAAGGATATGAACAAAAGTACCTCATTATCACTTTTTCCTTTTGGATCAAAGTCACTTCCACCAGCCGCCCCTCCTAGTTTGTATGGTGATAAAGCATTCTTTAGAGTCTGCAATATGAGTTAACTGTTAGCAAGAACAGGCAGGCAATTACATGCAAATCTGCTGTCCTACTTCTAATCTTTTAAATGAATGTATTAGTCTGTATCATATGAACAGGAAAGACCAATTGTCTACTTATCTTAGACCCAAAATTGTTTGTTATGTTATTCTAATCATTCCCTCTGCCCTCTCCTTCCCCCCCAAACTCCTTTACGTTGATGTTCCCACTGCCAGTCATCAGCACCACTGTATCCCACCACCATCACCCTCACTAACCCCGCCACCGCCGCCACCATCACCCTCACTAACCCCGTCACTGCCACCACCACAAGTACCATTGCCATCCCATTCCCACCAAATGTATAAAAAGGATCAAGGTGCAATAAAGCGATAGAGGTCGTGCTACGCTTAGGCTTCTATTTTTCCTTTCCCTTTCTCCTCTTTAAACAAACAAGAAAAACCTAGGAGTTTTTTATTCCCATTCCCCCCCTATCCCTTACTCGATTTCATAATTTTTCCTTTTGATTTTCCAAAAGGCTCTTTAGTAAACCTTTCTTAAACAATCGAAGATATGCAAAAACATAGCTTAATATGTAACTACAACGCCAACATGACAAAAATTCTTCCATACTACCTTCGATCTCTTTAATATCTTAAATTACATTTTAGTAAATATTATAGAAAGTATTGTCAAGGCATACATCGAGAGACGAATCTAACAAGATGCCACATCATTATGTTTTTCTTAACATTTAAATAATTAAATCACAAAAGATAGTCAAAAGAGGGGTCTAAGTGAGTAACATATCAAGTGTTGCGATTAAAAACAGCAGAGGAAGTATATCCCTAAAAAAGCACATATTTACTTTACGGTAGAAAGTAAAGATGACAGTTACATATAAGAGGGAAAACAAAAAATATTAACCATATACCATTGAAACATCTTTTGAACAATGAACTAACAACTTATTAAAAGTAAATTACAGAATTGAACAAAGTGCAAGGAGTTACAGATTTAGTTTGTCTTGTCATTAATCCCCATCTAGATTTAGACAAGGTAGGGATGGGAAAATATTCATTAGAATAGATTATACCTGTTCAAAAGCAAGAAACTTCGCGATACTTAAGTTCATCGATGGATGAAAACGAATTCCTCCCCTACATGGACCTAACGCCTGATTAAACTGCACCCGAAATCCTCGATTAACATGTGTCTCACCCCGGTCATCAACCCATGGAACTCGAAAAATAATTGCACGTTCAGGTTCAAGCAAACGTTCCATTATATTAACATAACTGAAATTAAAATTAACATCAGAAGTTAACAGCCAACTCAGCTAATAAATTGTCTTTGTGAGCATAATATAACAAATGATTATTGAAGTAGCTAACTTACTGTGAATTCTTTCCAATTACTCTTTCAATCGAATGCACTGCTTCTTGTACTGACTGAATAAATTCCACCTCATGAGGATCTCTTTTTAATACAGCTTCAACTATTGATCCAGCTGTTTTTGACATTAAAGCTACATGTTGTAGAAAACGTTATACAAAAACCACAAAAGAAAAATTGAATAAGCAAATGCAACTATATTTTAAAAAGATTGGCAAAAGCATACATGTCAAAATATTAGGATAATCGTCAGCTGAAAATGAGAGATAGATACACCATGCATGTCAACCAAAATCGGAAGCGGAAACTCATTTGCGGAATGCATAAAGACTGAGATAATCTTGTCACCAAATAGAGTTATCATAGATAATTTCCTTAAAAGTGCAATTAATTAGAGACTTAAAGTAGAAGAAAATGGAAGTGGAAACCCATTTATCGGGAGCAAAGCCGTAATCTCATCACTAGATTAGATTGAGGGTTATCATAGGTATTTTTCTTTAAAGTGCAATTAGTTAGAATCTTAGAGTAGAAGAAAAATCAGAAGCGTAAACTCATTTATCGAGAGCAAAGTCGATAAAATATTGTCATTAAATAGAGGGTTATCGTAGATCGTTATCCTAAAAAATGCAATTAGTTAGAGACTTATAGTTACAGAAAACACCAAATATTTTTTATTATCTCAAATTAGTTTTAATGTCTCTATGGGCTAAATAATCAAATGGCAAACGGCACACCTAGTGGGAAGGGGGAAAAAAACACAGAGAATTCTACATCCATGCCATCAAGTTCTTTTCTCTTGCTACATATTCTCAAAAGTGAGCACCGTGCTCATTTAATAAGCTTGTTCAATGCACAAAATGAAATAAATACGGAGTACTAAAGAATCAATAGGACACTTTCACCTAATAAATTGGGTCCGGCTACTAGAATGCACAATAGAAACCTATAGTTAATGAGAATGTGGGAGCAATGGATAGGAAAAACAAAACTGACCTTTAACATACATAGGTTTATCAACAATAATCTTATCCTTGGAAGCCATTTGTAGCCGAACAGCTTCTTTATGCAACAAGCTATTATTATGTTCTTCCAAGGCACTCATCTGCATATTTCTACTGCCTTCATTTCCATAGGGATTCCTCCTATGCTTCCTGCCATATTCTCGACAAACAGAACAGAAGATCCTTGCAGTTCCATCCTTGACATCGACATATGCCCATTTGTAGGTATCAGCCCATTCTTCTCTCCATCGTTTCACAACCTTTTTCTTTTTCTTCAATGGTTGACCTTTTGATAAATCTTGATTGTCATCTTGGAGAGATGGCATAATTTGTATTTGCTTAGTTTCATCCTGCTCATCAACCGAGGGCTCACGTGGTGCACTTATTAGAGCAGTACTAGCAAACGATGGATCATCATCCCCATGACCAATTTCCAAGTCGATTTCTTCTCCTACTCCAAGTTCTCTAACTACCAAGTGATGCCTCTGCTGAATCAGATTCATGTCATCCATTGTAGAGTTCATCCCTAACCCACTCACCGGAAGCAACATTCAGCATGTCAATCCTAACCAACCTCCAGTATCTTTTACTCTGCCAATAACCAACAACACACAGCTCATTCAACTCAACAAATGCAATGTCCATACTTTTAACTCCAAAAATCATACATAAATTACAAAGAAAATTATACATCAATGAATCAGCACAGGTACTCAAGACCATCTAAATTCAATTTCTTTCGGGATCGATACCCGAGGGCGTGCCAATATGACCACTCTCAGGCTATCAGCCCCCCACCTCAACCATCCCCACCCCCCAAATTCAACTCCTCTTTGCCCCCAGTGAGATGAGAATTTGAGAATAAGTGTTACACAGTGCAAATAACATAAGAAACAAACTTACCAACGATATAATTTACTCTTTCACCCTAATTTTCGATTTTCATATAACAATTACGGAGTATAAAAGAAAATCACTCAAAACAGACTAAATTTTAACCAAGAAAAAAAATAAATTAAATTGACATATCTTCTTAACATAATTAACATCTGATTTGCTAAAAACACGCCAATAATCAAAATCAAAATTCAAAAATTAACAAATATTTGAAACCAACAGATGCACAAACAATAATAAAAAAAACTACCCAGAAACTAAAATTAAGTATAAGTACCAAATTACCTCAAAAATCCAGGAAAAAGATGAAAACTTTGAAAATCCAAGACATGGGTTTTCCAGGATTACACTTTTACACACTCAAAATCCCCTCTTTTTTCAATCCAACTTCAAAGATTAAACCAAATTGGTAAAAAATTGATCGAAATCTTCAACGAGAGTACACAATTCTTTCTAACCACTCCCACTTCACAAACACACACTCTCTCTCCTCCCTCTCTCTAACTTTGAAGATTTTGATTGGAATTAATTTATGGGATTTTGCAAAGTGCAATTAATTTGGTGTACAAACAAACATAATGGAAGAAGAGAGGAAGAAAAAACAGTGGAAATTTTTGGTATTTTTAAAGTTTAATTTTGCTTCTTTCTTTCCAGACTTTAATCATTCTTACCCGTTTCTTAGCGCGTGTAATGCTGTTTTTGTGTTTTCTGTTTATTTGGATCACCTTATTTTCGGTTCATACTATAATAATGATCCATTATGCAACTCCTTTTATATATTCAATAAAAAAATTAAAATAAAATAAAAATTGGGTTTTGTTATAATAGCACAAAAAACAACAATTTCATGTTATTAATGCCCTTTTCTTATTTCATTGGAATTCAATTTATTAGTATTGAATTAAAAAGCGTATTTAATAATCTACTAAATATTTTGACTAATAATTATAAAGGCACAAGTAGTTCCCTCTAGGCCGCGCCTTGGGAGGGTTTTGTTCTAGCGTTTTGGCTAGGTTTTCCTCGATTTCGAGGCTCTTCTCGATCGCTGATCGAGTTTTGTGCTCTGTTTTCTTAAATTTATGTGCTCTTGAATATTGGTACTGCCCTAATGCCGAAAATAAATCAGTCCTTAGCAATGGTGGAAAGGGAGAATGGTGAAGGCAGCTCCGAGGACCCGTCGAAGAAGGTTGATCCTGATGAAGCGATTGATTGGGATGAAACTGGAGAGGATGATGAGGAGGCTCGAATTGAATTAGCCCTGGTAGGTAAAATCTAGACTATGCGTAATATTAATGTCATTGCTTTCATAAATACTATAAAATCAGTATGGCACCCTAAACATGGTGTCGATATCTCGAACATTGGGGATAATCGATTTTTATTCCAATTCTATCATTGGAGGGATAAGCAGCGAGTGTTAGATGAGCAACCTTGGCACTTTGATAGGCATGCTTTAATTCTTGGTGATACCATGGACTCTGTGAAACCCTCTGATATTGAACTGTCTTACTTGCCTATGTGGATAAGAATTTACAACCTTCCTTTAAAGGGGAGGTTAAACCTTGTTAATATTGAAAATATTGGCAACAAGCTGGGAGTTTTTATGAAACTTGATGCTGCTGCTCAGGTTGGCATTGATAAGTCTATAAGACTTCGTGTGATGGTGGACGTTCGAAAACCCTTGATCAAACATGTGTGGCTTAAATTAAGGGGGGATTGAAGAGGAGTTTGAGGTGAAATATGAAAGACCCCCTCTGTTTTGCTTTTATTGCGGTATGATGGGACACAGACTCAAAGATTGCGAAGATCACCAAGACTCTGATGAACCGAATCTCCCTTTTGGAAACTGGATGAAAGCGTCCCCGTGGAAGTACAATGTCGGCACTAGGGACAGCAAGGAATCGAAAGGGGGGGATTGTGCAAGAACTTTGTTTGTTACTAAATCGAAACTCACAGGAACAAAGAAGACCGGTGACTCTATGCAAGTAAAGGAGGTGATGGACAAATTGGAAGGTGTGGGGTTGAGCTGGGAAGGGTGAAAGAGGTGTACAAACTAAAGTGGGGGAGGGGGCTAGCATAACGGAGATGGTGGGGGCAGGAGACCTGATGGGTATGATGAGTGAGGGAGGGGCAGGTTCTACTACGGGCTGGCTGGGGATATTGATGTCATTGTCGAGGCTGCGATGGGCGTTGTATTGGGGCAGCAGGTCACGGGGTTCAATATAGGGAAGGGGGATGGTGGGAGCAAGTCTAGTGGGAAGGGATGGAGGGAAAAGGTGAAAGAAAAAGGGGGTAATAGGGGAAGTGGAATGGAGATTGACAAGGATTTGGTTCTTGGGAAGCAGAATCGGGAATTTACTTTAGGATTGGCAGAGGGCTAGTCGATGAGTAAAAAGGTGGAGGTTGATATTAATTCTGATGGATGGCGAATGGCGGAGAATGTCGATGAACAGTCCCGCCAAGCTCAATGAGTATTTTATGTATTAACTATAAGGGGTTGGGCAATTGTAGGGAATAATTTCAAGCCTTTAAAATCCCACTAGCTTGAACCCCACTGTGATCATACACTAAAGTACGGTGGCGTCCAAAAGGGAAGAAGATAGAGCAAAAGAGTCGCCAACAAGTTTTTAAGGAACTTGTAAACCATCACCAGGTGAAGGTTACACCCCTTAACGATCCAAGAGATCGTCAACTCCATAAGGTCATGAACCAAATAAGGGTTCGGGGATGATGGTACAAATCCAACCTAAAAGAGATTGAACCTGCCCTAATAATAGGCCTCTACTTTATTCTGCTCGTATTCATGTGCGCTTTCTGATTAACATGCAATCAATAGATTAACCCTAAACCTGTTTATCTATGTTGGTTGAATATTAATGCACAAATAAACTTATTATTGGCGATCACTTGAATTATAATCACAGTTAACCTAACAAGATTATTAATTATCTTATTAAGCGTGATTACAAGTACCAAATTCCCTTTAAACATGCAATAAAAGGTGTGATCAAGCAATAAATAATAAGCATCAAGCAACATAATAATGAATATCATAATCATAAAAATAAATTATAATTGAAATAATCATGATAATAATCATAAAAGAAAATAATCATCATATTAATAATAATTGAAATAATTATCATAAATAAAATAATCATCAAAATAATAGTATTCATAATCATTATAACAATTATAATTATAATCATATTCATGTTAATATTAAAGCATAATAATAATAGCAAGATCCTAGGCATGATACTAACAAGATTAATAACAAACCCTAGCATGTCACTAAGCAATAAAAATCAAAGCTTTAGCCCTAACATGATACTAACAATCATAAATATTAGGAAGAGAATAAAAGGCATCATAGCAATCATATTTAATATTAAAGTTACCCTAGACATGATACTAGGAATATCATAACAACAATGTAAACATGATTTCTACATCATAAATCAATTAATCAATTAAAGTACTTACTTGGATGCCTCGTACCTCTTTCTAATAACAAAATACACACGTTAGTAACTTCAAGGAAAATAATAATCAAAACAATTAAATTAAACAATTGAAAGAGAGATTTGGGACCAAACCCTCAGAAATTAAAACCTTTCACGTCTAGGGCGAAGACAACTTCGAATATGGCTAAGTGTTTCTAGATCTAATGAATGCGGAATTATTTATTTGAGAAAAGGCTAGTTTAGAAAAGAGAGAGAGTGAATAATCAAGAAAATCTTGACGAGAGTTGGTTTTGGGGAAACACAAATGGGTGTCTACAGCAATACCCCTGCAGTTAATAATCTCCGGAACTTAGTACGGAGAGAAGTCTCGTCTCTTGTTTTCTTGATGGAGACGAAGCTGAGTAGTGGTGAGATGGCAAAAATTCGTTCAAAACTTGCTGGTTATGATGGTTTAGCCGTGGATAGTAGAGGTAGAGCCGGTGGTGTGGCTTTATATTGGTTGAAGAGGATTGATATTGAGTTGCGTTCTATGTCGTTGCACCATATTGATGTGAATGTGGTGAAAGGGTTGGGCTCAATTCCTTGGAGATTTACCGGTTTTTATGGATGGCCTAAGGTCCATAATCGTCACCTTTCGTGGAGTTTATTGTCTTCGTTAGCCAATGAGGATGATAGTGCGTGGGTTTGTGCGGGTGATTATAATGAGATTCTGTCGGATTCTGAGAAAAAGGGTGGGAGAGATCGTGCTATGTGGCAAATGGATAATTTTCGAGAGGTGGTTGATATTTGTCAATTGCGGGATGTTCCTTATACAGGGTACTCATACACTTATGACAATGGACAATGGGGAGATGATAATATTCAGTGCCGGCTTGATCATGCCTTTGCTAATCAAAGTTGGATGGATATTTTCTCTCGGGGTAAGGTGTTTAATTTGGAGCGAGAATGGTCGGACCATGCTCCAATTAAAATTGTGTTAGATGAGCAGGAAGGGGAAAATAGGAGGGTGGAGGAGAAAATTTTTCGCTTTGAACAACTTTGGACCGAGCATGAGGGATGTGAGGAGGTGAATTCCCAATAGTGGCAGCTAGGGGGTGCGCTACTAGAGCAAAAGCTGGAAGCTTGTGCAGTTGAGCTTCGGTTCTGGAGCAATAGGGAGTTTGGAATTTTTTTTATGGAGATCCGGAAAAGAAGAGAGGGACTTGGGGTGTTAAACAAGGGTGGTCGGAGTGAGGCCCGAGTTAGAGAGAGGAGGAGGGTGGTGCGCGAAATTAATGATCTATTACACCAAGAGGAGATTTATTGGAGGCAGAGATCTCGGGCACTATGGTTGGAGGCAGGGGACCGCAATTCAAATTACTTCCATCGAAAAGCCTCACAGCGCCGGAGCAAAAATAGGATCACTTTGCTTGTGTCTGAGGATGGGGTGCGACATTCAGAGGTGGAGGAAGTCCAAGGCGTTGCTACAAATTATTTCCAGACTTTGTTCACTTCTTCGGTGCCTACTAGTTTTGATGATGCTTTGGCTGGAATTGATCGTAGGGTGACGGATGAAATGAATGAAGGGCTTTGTGCCACTTATTCAAAGGAGGAGGTGGTAGTTGCTCTCAAACAGATGCACCCTTTGAAGGCCCCGGGTCCGGATGGTATGTACCCTCTATTCTTTCAAACCTATTGGCATATTGTTGGCTCTGCTGTGACTACTTTGGTTCTGAATGTGCTTAATGGTGCTGTGTGTAACACCCCCAAATTACTCTCTAATATTAACAATAGTATCCAACTTTAAGGAGTAACATGGGAGTATTACCGCCACGTGATTACGTAAGGCTTAACAGAGTTTTGCAGCGGAAAACAATACTTATCTTTTATTAATAATAATAGTAATAATAATAGTTTGATACACTTTCAAAGTAGCTATACCACTGATATTATGTTTACTAAATTAAACTAAGTGATCACCGCCCATCGTTCTCAATGCAGCACATAGTTCACGTTGTTCGATCGTCATCACCTATCTACTCATCAAAATGATAAGTAGGGCCAAGCCAAAACAAAACAAATACGTATTAGCCAAAATGCTAAGTACATACAAATGCTAGTCATGTAAAATCAATTTAATTAAAAGAGATTTAACTTAAATAAATCATAATTTATCCAAACCATTCATGAATAGAAATTCATGTATAAAAACTTGTCCAAAGAACCAATTTTCGAAACAACCAACTTTCCAAAGATAATTCCGAATAGGATGGATCAATCCTTATTTTTGTAAATCATTTTACCACCTAAGTGTGCACACCCCCCCAAGCTAGTAACTCCTTTACATAGTGCTATTAAGGGGAAAGACTAGGTCATACAAAGTCCATAGTCTTCAACTTACTCCGCGTAGTGGGAGTTAAAAAATCCAAAGTAAAACAATAAAACTTCCTTCTTGAATATCAATACAAGTTTATAATCAACCATATAACATATTTTAACATTTGAGACTAAACGATTAAAACATGCTTCACTGAAATATATTTCACAATTATTTAAACATGGTTCGAAATCACTTAACATGTAAAACACGTTGCATATAAAAGTCACTTCTAAAAGACCTAGCCACGTGTACGTACCTTGATCTTTGCAAAACAACACGGGGTTCCTAGTTATGAACCGGAAATACCTCCTACAACAAACCAAATATCCTAATCAAATACTTTTCAACCCTGTAATACCCCTAATTTTTGAAAATATTTTCTTAATTAGTAATTTCTTTAATTAATTGAAATAATTAAAATTTCTAAATTATGATCTTGGTCGGTCCGTATTTTTATTAATTAACGTTGTACGTCGTTTTTAATTTTATTTTTCGGATTTTATCTTAATAATACTTAACAACTTTAGCTTAATTATTATCTCATAAATTACAACAAATCTTAGTTTTGATATTATCTATATATTTTAACTTGATTTAATTATCAAATCTAATTATTTTATTTATTTAAGAATGATTTTCGTTATATATATATATATATATATATATATATATATATATATATATATATATATATATATATATATATATATATATATATATATATGTAAAAAAAAAAAAAAAAAAAAAAAAAAAGGGTTGGCCGTGAGAATTGGAGTAATTCCATTCAACAACCTTTGTTAAGTATCTTAATCTATTCTACTTCCTATCTTATTTATTTATTTATTTATTTATTTTCCTAATATCTTTCATTAGTTTCTTTTCTACATAAATTAACCTAGGCCAAATGACATTCAAGTTCATTTAACTAACCAAACTTATCTAGTTTTCATACTAATCCTATACCTTCTTGAACTCTATCTTTTCCACCCTTAAACACTATAAATAGACCCTCAACACTTCACAAATTCCTCACACCAAAAATCAGAAATCCTCTTCTCTACTCTCTATCTCATCACCCCTTCTTCTTACTCTATCTAGCTTAAATAAACTCTGCAACCCATAACCAAGTTGTTGCCACCGAACAACCACCTCATCCGCCACCAACGACCACCCAACTATACTAATAGCACTATTTTGATAAAGGTTAATATTTAGGTAGTTCATGCACAATAGAATGGTGTTTTTGGTTTTGTGTTATTTTGTTAACCTTATATTAATTAAGGTTATTTTATTTGTGTAGGAGGAGTCTCCCGATCGTGGTCAAGTTTAGTAGTCGTACCTTTTTGTTCTCGTGATCAAGGTACGTATAGGTGGCTAGGTCCTTGATACAATTTTGAATGCGTGTTTTGTATAATGTTTGTTTTAATGATTGTTTGAATAAATGTTGCGTATGAATATTTAAGTTAACAATTTTCATGACAAGTTAAAGTATATAATTTTATGATTTGAAGGTTTGATCTCTAAATGTTGATCGATTTAATAAAAGTTGTTTGATTTATAAATCACTTGGTTTAATTAATTTGTAGCTCATTGTGAGCCTAAGTATTTGATATTTTAATTGTCCCTCTACCCGGGATTGGTTAAGTAAGACCATGAGCTTTGTATGATCTGGTCTTTCCTCGAGTATAGTATAACTTGATTGGGGGGTGTGCACACTTAGGTGAGGAAAATTGGTTTAGAAATGTATTAAAAATTGAGAAGTTTATAAATTGGAAATCTATTGGTTTGGAAAGTTTTTATTGATGGATATTACTACCCTTGGAAGGTTTAATTATTTTTGGAAAGTTTTATTTTGGAAAGTGACTCGTGACAGGTTTAAATTTAGATGGTTATTTCGAAAGCATGTTTGCCTAATAAAAGTATTTACATGCCTTGCATTTATACGTACTTAGCGTTTTTGCTAATCTGTTTTCCTTTTTGTTTTGGTTCGCCCTGTTTACCATTTTTGTAAGCAGTCTTGATTTCAGGTGTGAAGTTGTTCGTACGCATACTAGAGTCGGGATTGGGATCACATAGATAGGAATTAATTTTATTTATGTATGGACAAGTTTTTTATTAGCTTATTTTGAAGCAGTTATTATAATTATTCATATTATTAATAAAAGTTAGTTATTTTTCCGCTGCAGTTTGAGTAATTAATTAAGCCTTACGTTTTCACGTGGCGGTAATACGCCCAAGTCTATCTCTACGGTATTTGTATACGTATAAATATAGTATTTACGTAGAGGGAGATTTGGGGGTGTTACAAACCCATAGATATAAGGACTTAGACTATCGACTTTGACTAGTTGTGCATGAACAACTTATTATTATAACCCTTTTATAAAATTAACACTTGTATTTATAAAATAATCTATAATAATAATTAATAATAATAATAATAATAATAATAATAATAATAATAATAATAATAATAATAATAAGGTAGTAGTAATGCTACGTAAGTAGTAGTAGTACATGTGAGTAGTAGTACTCATATTAATAACAATGATAATGATAGTAATAATAATAATAATAATAATAATAATAATAATAATAATAATAATAATAATAATAATAATAATAATAATAATAATAATAATAATAATAATAATAATAATAATAATAATAATAATAATAATAATAATAATAATAATAATAATAATAATAATAATAATAATAATAATAATAATAATAATAATAATAATAATAATAATAATAATAATAATAATAATAATAATAATAATAATAATAATAATAATAATAATAATAATAATATAGGAAGTAGTAGTAATACGTAGATGTAGTTGTAGTAGTAGTACTACTAGTGCTTAGTAGTAGTAGTAGTAGTAGTAGTAGAAGTTGAGAGTAATAGTAGTAGTAGTATTACTAGTACTTAGTAGTAGTACTAAAATGAGAAATATATGGCTTACTTACGGTGCAACGCAAGGAAGGAGGTGGCGGCTAGGTGGTGGCCAAATGGTGGTAATAGGGTGGCGACGAGGAGGTGCTCGTGAGGAGCTGAAGACTACAAAATGAAAGCTTAAAAAGGAGGTGAAAATGGAGGAGGAGGGAGAAAGGAGAAGGAAAGTAAGAAGAGAAGTAGGAGGTGTGATGGAATAGCTCATGTTTCATGGCTATATATAGCCCCAACTCGGGCACTATTCCAACCGATTTCATAAATGCTGCCAACCCAATTAATGATGTTGGCCTAATAAATGCAGTTGACCCAATAAATGCTGCTGACCCAATAAATGCAGCCGGCCTAATAAATGTTGTGGATATGAGGAGTAAGGGTTGACCTTGATTACGGGAGGAGGAATAGTTTGGTGCTTGATAGTTTGACTCGGAAGTAAAATACTGAAGGCTGAAATTCCGACAACTTTGAGTTGACTCATATAATTACAACGCGTAATAAAATTATATTTTTGTAAAATCATATATAGACTTAAATAAATATTTTTTTGTATAATAAAATATTTCGGAAAAATCCATAATTAATAATTAGTAAATGGCTTAAAAATACGGGGTATTACACTGTGATCCCGGAATTTATTAATAAAACTTTTATTGTGCTAATTCCGAAGAAAAAGGATCCGGAGAGTATGACGGATTTTAGACCAATTAGTCTCTGCAATGTTGTGTATAAGTTGATTACTAAGGTCCTTGCTAATCGTTTGAAAGTTTTTCTCTCTGATATTACTTCTGTTAATCAGAGTGCTTTTATTCCGGAGAGGTTAATCACTGATAATATTTTGGTGGCTTTTGAATTATTTCATCATATGAAAAATTCAAACAGTGAGAGTGGTTCGATGTAGGGGTGTTCATAAATCGGTCCGGACCGAAAAAATGGACCGGACCACCCCGGATCGGACCGGACCGAATTTATCGGTCCGGTCTTCTGGTCTTGAAATTCATTTTCCCGGTCTTCGGTCCGGTCCAAAACCCTATAAAAACCGGTTTTGGACCGGACCGATTTTTTTTATTAAAAATATGTGTGAAACCTTAAATAATGGTTAAAATTATCCTTAATAAGCTTAGAAAACTTTAAATTTATAAGCCTTTTTGCACTAAACATACAAAAAAAAGACGTAAAAATGACGTTACAATATAGTTTTTCCAATACATTTTGTGTGCTTTCCTAAACTTTATAAAGAATTTAGTTTTCTTTTTTAAAAAATTCTTAAATTGGTCCAAAGCGGTCCGGTCCGGGTTTTGGACCGATTCTTTCGGTCCGGTCCGGGTTCGGTCTTAACTTAATCGGTCCGGTCTTCGGTTCTTAAAATTCTAATTTTCGGTCTTCGGTCCGGTCTTGGACCGATGAACAACCCTAGTTCGATGGCTCTAAAATTGGACATGGCGAAAGCGTATGATAGGGTGGAGTGGAATTTTCTGAGAGCGGTTATGGAAAAGATGAGATTTGCTGAGAACTGGGTGAATTGTGTGCTACATTGTGTGTCGATAGTAGGGCTGGCAATCAGGTCGGGTCGGGTCAGGTTCAAGTCGACGTGTTTAGATAAACGGGTCAACACCCCCAAACCCGAACCCGACTTGTTTTCATAAACAGGTCAGAAATTCTAACCCGACCCAACCTATTTATAAACGGGGTGACTTGAACACGACCCATTTAACCTGATTTTTCTAAAGCGTGTTCATGAGTCTTAAAAGTTAAAACCAAACAAAATCGTTATTTACCCACTCGAATTAACACACTGTAGCCATTAACATTCTTTAAAAAAATGAATCATTTAATACATATTAACGTTCACAAATACTTGTACTACTTACTTTGTATACATTTTGTATTACAATTTTCAACAAAAAAATAACTTTTGCAGAAATCAATAATCAATATTCTCCCGCTTGTCTTGGTTGAATTGCTTCTTCTTTTCAATGGGTAATTTCATGGTAATGAAACATCAAAATTCAAGAGCTAGATATTTGACAGGGTAAAGTCGTATCCCCTAATAAAAAGTAATTCCTAAATCCTCTAACTAATGTAGATAGGGAAGTAGGGTCGAATCCACAAAGAAACGAGTCTTTCTATTCTTAATTAATTAATATAATCTAGATTGTAAAGTAACCAAAATATAATAATCGAAGGAAACTAAACTACTAAGAGTAAAAGCGGGAAAGAATAAAAGTAGGAGGAGAAACAATGAATAAAAGGCCTAGGGCATAGGTTCACCAATAAATAATATTCCAGGGTAAAACATAATAATCAATCAACAATGCATATATTAATCAGATCATAAAGGGCTTCGCTACGTATTACAATCACACAATTAATTTACCGGTATTAGATCTCATCTCTCGAATCTCGACTTAACCATTTATAAATTAACCTGCCTATTGAAAATAGACCTAAACATCAATTCTCATCTGTCGAATCTCGAATCAATATTGTTAAACTCATGCATAAAAGATCTGCGCAAATCTAGTCACAGAGCATTAAATCAATCAATAGGAAATTAATCTAGCATTGATAATCAACAACAATAAATTACCCCTTCATATTATTTATGGATCCCCACAAACCCTATAAATAAAACTACTCACACATAATTAAATCTAAACAAATCAAAGTAATAAAACAAAACATGATCAAAGGAATAAAATAAATAACTAAGATTAAGAGAAGAGAAATCGTTACCAAATAAATCTGGAATTAAGAATAAAGTTTAGAACAAAGTATCAAAGAGAGAAACTAATCTAAAAGCTAAGTAGAGAGAGAAAATCTAAGAAAAAATTAAGAAAGAGTAAAAGAAGGTAATTAAAATTACGTACAAAAATCGTACTTAAGCCTCCCTAAAACAAATCCTAATTGAAAACTAATCAAATCCCCTAAAAAAAACACGCGCCCGATCGGGCCCGCCTTTTTCTCTGTGTACTCTCCTAAACAGCCGCGCCCGATTGAGCTAGCAGCTCACCCGACCGGGCGCGCTTTTGGCCACGCACCTGCACACTCTCGCGCCACGCCCGACCGGGCTAAACTTGCCTGATCAGGCCCTTGCTTAACCTCAAGGCTTAGAACTTCGATTGGGCTTATTTCTTCGGCCTAATCCGGATATCCACTTAGGGTCTTGATCATTCGGTCCAAATACCTCAGTATCCCGATTACCGAGCCCTTAATCACCGACTTGATGACTCTAACCGGCCTTGGGCTTCAAAGATGGTCGTGCTCCTCTAATTTCTGTAGTTGATCCATGAAAACCCGGGAAAATGCTTCAAAAGTGCAATTTTCTACAAAACTCAACCAAAACTACAAAAACACTAGAAAACACCAATTAGTAATAAAAGTGGCTCAAAAGAGCCAAAAACACTACCAATTATGACCAAGGGACGGGGGTAAAATGCTATATAAAATAGACACATCAATATTGAAGAAGAGAAGTTAAGAATAAATCCTCACCTAATCGGCTATGAACTACCTCAATTAGTGTGTTAGTGAAAGAGAAGAAAGTTAGAGGAAAGTGGTGTGCCGCCATAGTGGAGATCAGGAGAGAGAGTGAATGAGCCTAGTGAAGAGAGAGAATGATAGATAGGAGGAGAGGCGGTAGAAATGAAGAATCAGTTTCATTTAGGGTTTAGTTTATATTTATATGACTATCTGTTGCATTGGGCTAATTTCTTATGGGTTAAACGGGATATGATTTACTGACCAAAATTAGTTAAGCAAGTTAGGCGGGTTATTTTCGGGTTGGGATTTCCAACCCGAACCCGACCTGTTTATTTTCAGGTCGGGTTCGGGTTGACCCAATTACATAAACAGGCTGAAAATTTTAATTAAAACCCATTTATTTCAGGTTGGGTTCAGGTCGGGTTGTCAGGTTGGGTCAACTTTTGCCAGCTATATATATATATATATATATATATATATATATATATATATATATATATATATATATATATATATATATATATATATATATATATATATATATATATATATCAACAATTTTATCATTGATTTATTGGTACTTGGGTAAAAAAAAATACTACGAAGTATAATACTTCAAAATAGTTAAACAATGATTGTCCATGCTGACATGTAACTTCTTAGTGATTTCAATTATAATTTTATTATTTTTTAAAATCATTCTTTAGTGATTAACTGATTAAGAGAAGTTTAAGAAAAAAATTATATCATAAACCACTGACTTTACAATCACACATTGTTATCACTAATTTAATTTTCATATAAAATAATATTCATTAATTTTTGTTATTATTTTTCATACTCCGCATACGATCCTTGAAATGAAGGATAAATCTATCGTAAATCGATTGGGCAATAGGTTTAATTAATACTAGTTTTGTGCCCCATGCGATGCCCGGACTGTTTATTGAATTTTAAGATAAATTTTTAATGTATATATAAAATTTTAAAATATATCATTGATACAAAATTAGTTAGTAATTGATTTACTTTTGTGACGATTTGTTATTTAGTATGCATGTGGTGGCTAATAATAATGTTGGTGGAAATGTTCGATTTAATACATTCAAAAAAAAAAATTACCAAAAAAATTAAATTAAATAAAATTAATGTTTAAAGCCTTTTGGGTTGACTTGAACCCAAAACTTTGGGCAAGGGTTAAACATTTCTTGACTTGTAACCTTAAGTGACCAATTTTAGATGATTAATGACCTGACCCCAATTGACAGTTCTATATAGTAATAAAATCCTATTAGATTGTGAAGTATATTATTTTAACTGATTAGGATATATTATAAATGGATGTTTTACGCTTTGAACTGCTTCCTTTGCTCCAAAAAAAAAAAATTATGATATAAAAAATAAATCTATATGATAATTTTTGAGAATTATAATCTATTAATTTTTTTAAATAAAATTATAATTCAATTTGTACATCTGAAATATTGGTATTTTATCGAAAATAAGAAAACTCTAAACTAACAATTTTATCCTAAAATTCTATCCAAATAAAAATTTAAACTAACTTTTTTTATCTAATGAAATCTATTTAAATATATCCAACGTGGCGCAACACTTGGCGAAAAGTTAGAACGCCAAGTGTCGCTGCCTAATGACCTGGCTAAAAGTTTAGCTTTATATATTAGTTATATGATAAGCCAAATAACTAGAAGTGATTATCCAACATGTAATCTATATTTTTCGAATATTCTTATGCTTTTAAATGAGTTAACAAAGATTAGTTGATGACTAAGCTAATATGGACTTGTGGGCTTGCAACTTTTCACTTTTAAAGATAGCCTTTGACATGCAGCTAATGTGTGGAGAATTAAAAACTCTTTTTTTTTTTTAATAGTTTACATTAACAGGTTTTACACTTCAATCTATACACTCAATTATTTATTTTTTTTAAGGGTTTTTCTACATAGTACCCCCAAGGTATTGCGTTTTCTATGTTATGCCCTCCTAAATCTAAATGTATTGTTTAATGTATGTCCTTCATAAGCTGTTTTGTTAACGATAATTAACGTATGGTTAAATTAACCACCCATCTTAGTTGAGTACTACTTAAATTTAAAGGAAATAATTAAGATAGAAAATTAAAACCCTTCTGATCAAACCCTCACATTCATCTCTCGCCCCTGTTTATTTCTAACGCTTTTCTCATTGAATTCCCAATTGTTTCAAACCCTAAGATTATTGCTCAAAAATTCGAAGCTAATAAGGATTTATTAATAGAGTAACATCTCCAGTATTCTTCTTTGCCTTTTGTTCGATCAGTTTTTGGTGTTCATCGCTTGGGCAGAGGTATGATTGAACTACTTTTTTCATCCTAAATTGATGATTAATTTTTTGTTATTATGTGAAATAATTAAAGGAAAAATTGATGGTAATAATCCCACCTTTTGAGCATCGTAGATTAATAATCCCACCTTTGGGATTCTTTTTAATAATCCCACCTTTGATATCAATCTGCTGAAAATAGTCCCAGGTGACCAGTAACCGGTTGAAGAGGTATTTTTTTTATTTAAGTTTATTTTACACGTGTAACAATTTGATTCGTCCAAAATTAAAAAAAAAATTAAAAAAAGTAAAATCAAATAAAAAAACCCACCACCACCACTAACTGAGTTTCAGCCACCACCATCCCCACACACCACCAAAACTCAGCCCGAAACCATCGCCCGATCCAGCCGGAAACCAGCGCCACCAAGACACCACTGCGGCACTACGCCGACTAGGAACCAAACCCAGCCCGCCTAAACCCAACTGCCCTTCAAAAAATTGCCACCCACCAAATCAATTAATCCCTTCAAAAAATCGCAACTCCTTCGAAAACGGCGTGAATCGAGATCAGAGGAGGACGGAGAGGTCGGAATGGGGGATAGGGAAGGTCGACGCGACCGGAAAAGGGATGGAGGACGGTGAGGGGTTGGGATCACGACGGGATCAAAAGGGGTTTTCGAGGGGAGGGGGCTGGTGGTGGCTCACTTCGCTTTTGTTGCGGAGCTGGGTTTACGAGGGTAGGGGTGAGTCGCGACACGGCGCCGGAGCAGGAGCTGTCGTCGGAGGTTGGGTGCCGGAGTCGTGGGCTGGTGGTGGCTTGGGCAACTGGTGGGTTATAACAGGTTACTTGACCGGTTGGGACTATTTAAAGTGGATTGATATCAAAGGTGGGATTATTAAAAAGAATCCCAAAGGTGGGATTATTAATCTCCGATGCTCAAAAGGTGGGATTATTAATCTCCGATGCTCAAAAGGTGGGATTATTCTCATCAATTTTTCCATAATTAAAAACGATTAAATTAACTAAAAGAGTTGGCATTTTTCAAAATTAAAAATGATTACACTAACCATAAAAATATTGTTGATATGCCCTGTTATCTAATGATTTTAGTTTTTATTTTTGGCTTTGATTTTCGTTTCTATTTTCAATGTAAAAATCCTTGCATGTGTCCTTTATGTTTGTTTGAGTGTAGTTGCACTGACTTACAATAGGTATTGAATTTTAAGGTTTATTGTTAGAAATTTAAGTTTGTACATGGTTGTTTGTGAATTTGATGCAGAATGAATAGGAGGGTATTAAAAATTAATCATGATGGTAACGTTGTCGATGTTGTGGTAGATGGCGTTGATCAATGTGTGCTACACTGCTACTTGATGTGATCAATGATATGTGTGATGAGTTCTTGAAGAGAGGTTTTGTCTTGCCCCGATACCCAAGCCTATACTACTGTGCTAGGATGATGCATGTAAAACATTAACTTAAAAGAGGGTTAAAATGGATTAAGTTAATTAAACTTATGGGCACCGTGTAGAAATTTAGATTTAGGGGGGCACAACATAGAAAACGCAATACCGAGGGGTACTATGTAAAAAACCACTTTTTTTGAAGTGTAAAGCTAACAATTTTATTTCAAGGTAAATCGGGTCAATGTTGGGTATTATAGTTCGGGTCGTGTCGAAACCCATGATTTCGGATTTGGTTGTCGTTGGATCGGAATTTTTCGGATCGGTTTAATATTGGATCGGACCATTTTCAGATCGTATCCATTCGGATTTCGGACTAGCTTCGGCCTAAGTGGTTTTCGAATCGAATTCGGATTGGACCAAATCGTTCAAATTCGGACCATCCCTTTTCGGATCCAAGTCGAGATATTTCGGATCGGATTTTCGAATTTGGACCAACTTTTCCAGGTTTAAGTGAGAGTAAGGGTAGGTGTGGGTGGGTCCCAATGCATTTTATAGACGAAAACACGTAAAAAATATAAGTGTCATAGGTATTTTGAAACATCCAAAAACTGAAAGCGTAGTAGGTAATTTGAAACTGAGGAAGTAAATTAGTTTTGTCATGTTATGAAAGGAGTATCAGGATTGTGAAAATTTACATTTTAAGTTTAGCCGTTCAATTAGAAATCAACACCCCATTGCATATGAAGTAGTAATTAGTTTTTAGTATTTAGTTTTTAAAGGCATAAGTAGATTGAACTACTACCATAATATATAAGTTGGCGTAAACGGAGATGTGAAATTACAGTTCCCTCATACACATGACATATCCCTTAGAGCAAGTGAGCAACTATAATGGTTGGCTAATTTATTTAATAGCTTGGCATGCCACATCATCTTATTAAGCTACAACAATTCAAGCTATTTATTGCTCCAATGGTTAAGCAAGTTGTAAATTAATTTATTTTTAAATTAATAACATTTTTTATCTAACAAATGTTTGCCAAGCTAATTAGCTCTACAAAGCTAATTTGCTTGCCAAAGCTAATCATCAAGATGTGCAACAATGGTGTAGCTACTAGCTTAAGATTTTTTATATTTGCAAGCTAGTCCCTTTTCCCAACCATTGGAGTTTCTCTTAGCTTGTTTAGAAAAACTTGAGTTCATCAAATTTCTAATATTACAAGGAAGGTTCTACGGTTAGTTCATGTATCCTTCTCAAACTAGCCTGGCCACTTTATTTGTTACGAATCCGATCCACCTTCTGAACATCTCGCGGCCTTCCTAGCATTCCTCCCTACTTACAAAACATAATACAGAGATTAGTGTATCCTTCAAAATGTTAACTACGAAGTAATAAACAAAATATAAAGCTTATGAATAAGCAATGAGTTCCCCACTCCAAGCCAGCTTAAGGGAACTTTTCTAATGAAGTCTTATAATCCATGAACATGATGACACATTGCATATTCCCTCGACACCTGACATCACAAAGTTCAAGTAACAAATGAGAGCACGACGAGGTACTATGTGTAGGCGTCGTTTGAAGTGCGCCTACGTTAAGCAAGTGTAAATATGCTGGGCACTCATAGGAAGTAGAAATTGACATATACGATTAGGGGAAAATAAAGTAGTGAGCCGCCAACAAGTTTTTAAGGAACTTGTAAACCGTTCACGGATCATAAAAGGCAACCACGATTAAGGGACAACGATAGGCAACAACGATTGACCCGTTGTAGGAGATATTTCAAGCATTCCACACTTGAGCCCCACTGTGATCATACACTTAAGTGTCGCCAACAAGTTTTAGGAACTTGTAAACCGTTCACAGGGTGAAGGTTACACCCCTTTACGATTCATGAGATCGCTAACTCCATAGTAGTCTGGAACCATGACAGGGTATTCGGGGATGAAGGTATAAATCCAACCTAAAAGAGTTGAACCTGCCCTAAAAATAGGCCTTCTCATATTCATGTGCGCTATCTGACTAACATACAATCTATATATTAATCCTAAACCTGTTTAATCCATGTTAGTTGAATACAAATGCACAAACAAACTATTATTGGCGATCACTTGAATTATAATCATATTAGCCTAAAAAAGATTATTAATTATCTTATTAATCGTGATTACAAGTACAAATTTCCTTTAAACCTGCAAGAGAGGGTGTGATCAAACAAAAACAATAATAATAATCAAGCAACATAACAATCATCATAAATTCATAATCATAATAATATTCTCAAAGCATAATAATATTAGCAAGATCCTAGGCATGATAAGATTAATAACAAATCCTAGCATGTCACTAAACAATAAAAATCAAAGCTTTATCCCTAACATGATAGATGAAATAGGAAACAACCTAAACATGATACTAGAAACATACATGATATTAGAAATATTTAGTTATTACCCTAAACATGATACTAGGAATCATAAAGAAATCCTAACATGATATTAGAAATTAAAATAATATAAGCATGTTTCCTAAAAAAATATAGCAATAAAACTACTTACTTTGTTGCCTCTTATCTCTTTCTATCAAAACAATACACACGTTAGTAACTTCAAGGAAAATATTAAATCAAACAATTAAATTAAATAATTGAAATATGGATTTGGGACTAAACCCTCAGAAATTATCAACCTTTCACGTCTAGGCGAAGGCAAATTCGAGCTTGGATAGGTGTGTCTAGAACTCGTGAACGTGGTATTGTGTTTGAAAAGGCTAGGCTTAGAAAGAGGGAGAAAGAAAAGCTATTGCTTGAGAGAGAGAAGAGAATAGAATTAGATGATGATTGTGAATAATTGATTCAAAAACAGGGAAATACGACCCTATTTATAGGTAAATAGCCCGGAAACGATCTGAAAAAGACCGAATCCTATTAGGAGTAAAACTGCCCCTGTCGCAGAACGACAGGGTGCAGCGCAACGTGACAGACCTGTCGTTGTGCGACAGGCTTGTCGTTCAACGCCAGCTTTGTCGTTCCGTGCTGATTCATGCATTTTCTAAAAACCTGTACTGAATCCTTAATCTAATTAAAATCGATTAACAACGCCCGTACTTATCTTTGAAAACCAGATTTAATCTCCTTAAAAACACTTATTTTAATCCAAAAAGAATTCCTTATTTTCGTAAAAAATATAATTATTATTCCTAATCTCATTAGAACTCAAAACAACCTTCTAGATTATTCTAGAAGATTAAAATCAATCCTAATAACTTTAGGAATATTAAATAATGGGCCCTCCACTAGATCATTGAACCATAAAACCATTTCAAGCCCAAGTTAGTATTTTGGTCATAACTTCCTCATTATTCATCGAAATTGGGCTTATAATATATCGTTGGAAAGCTATTTTCGAGCCCAATCCAACTACATTATTATTGGACTCTTATCATGGACCAAACTAAATTAGAGAGTACATTTTCAAAAACAGAAAGAAGAGATATTTTTATTAAAACAACCGCATCACAAGACTTTTCACACTTTAACTTCGTTTGATAATCAAATGATGCGAAAGGTATTCATCACTGGTTTTAGTTTTTGGGGAGACACAATTAGGTGTCTACACCCGTTAAAGTTACACCCCATTCACAAGCCATAAGATTACTAACTCCATATGGTTCGAAACCATGAAAGGAGGATCGGGGATGATGGTACGAAGTGAGCTATGGAGTCACATTTGCCCGTATTGGCCTCTACTCGATTCTTATAGTGAAAAGTTATTCCTGCGATCTCAAAGGCATGCAAACAAAGATTCAATTTGCTCCAAATTAACATTAGGCTAAATTAGTTGAATATTAATGCAACACATAATTCTAAAATATCGTGATCGCTTGATTAAACAACAAGATTAAAAAGGAACCTAAACCGGTCATCCAAATTATCTTATTAGGCGTGATTTTCGATTACATATTCCCTTGAAACATGCAATATAGTGATCATAATAAATATAGTAAAAATCAACATTAATATTGGAAGCAATTTAACAATAATATTGTTATTCAAATTAAATCATATTAAACCTAATGATGATACTAGCAACAAGAATAAAAATAAGAGTTATTAAGTAATTAATTACTCATTTTCCGCATTTCCTTGAATTGTCACATCATGAATAAATTGTTAGTAACTTCAATAAATATATAAATCAAATTAAAACAATTAAATTAAATAAAAAGTAAAGTTGATTTGGTCCAAACCCTTAGTTAGTTATACCTTTCATGCCTTGATTTAAGTATAGAGTTTCAAGAATTGTATGGACTCCTTGGAGTGCTTAGGGGAAGTATTATGGAAGAATAGGGAGGCTAGTGTTTAGGCTTAAGAGGGAGAAGATAATGATTTTGTGATCAAACTTGTTAATGATTCAAAATGGGGTTATATGACCTCTATTTATAAAGAAAAAAAGAAGGGTCGAAGAATTAAGATAAAACCCGAATTCGAATCGGAATAAAAATCTTGTGATAGGCAGCAGTTTTTGCAATTTTTGTTTTTATCATATCTTTTGATCCAGAAATTGGAATAAGATAAATAACATGTCGTTGGAAAGCTCTTGAAGTCTACTTTTTAATTCAATTAAAACCAGATTAAAATAGTTTGTAGAATAAAAGATATGGCCGAAATAGTGGGACGATATCAGTTTTGGATAGAGTTTCGTATTTCTTTTATATCTTTTTCGTTATAGCTCGGAATTAGTGTTATAATATATCATTGAAAAGATAATTTCAATGTAGAAACTTCTAATTAATCCTAATTGGTTTAGGAATATATGGGATTAAATCCTTTGGACCCTCCACATAATCATTGGGTCGTAGGTAAGGTGTGTTTAGGTTCGGTTTAGGCCCAATTAAATTAGTATTTTGACAATAACTTATTCATTATAACTCGAATTTGGGCTTATAATATATAGTTGGAAATCTCTTTTCAAACCTCATCCAACTATTCAATCATTGGACCCAAATTATGGACCAAAATAAATTGGACTAAACGTTTTTATAAAAAGGACACGAAATGAATGTTTAAGGGACACGAAATGAATTATTTTTAGGTTTGAAGGCATGAAAAGAGGTTAATAAGTTATGATTTGGGGAAATGGGCTAGGAATTGGGTTGGCTTATGAAATGTATTAGGATTGAATATGGATTTAAATACTCCAAGATTAAATACTCAACCCGGCCAATAACGGCGGTGAAAGGTTTTTCATCATCAGGTTTGGTTTTGCGGAGACATTTTTAGGTGTCTACAGTATGTTATTTGAATTTTTGTATGTTAATGGGAAATTTATGGATTAATAATCACTTATCAAATTATCAACTAAAAAAAATAGAAGTAATAATGTACAACCTACAAGAACAGTTGTCTAAAGATGTGATCTCTTTTCATTTTCTCCGGACATCTAAGGAAAGGTTGGTTACATATTAAGACTTAAGAGAATGGTTATATATATTAACATGTCTCTTTGATTTTTTTTTTCTTTTGTACCTCTGTAGATCCGTCATTTGTATAGAAATATTGGTATTTTATTGAAAATAAAATTCTAAACCAAAAGTTTTATTGAAAATAAAACTCTAAAATAATTTTTTTAAAATTGTACTAAATCATCCAAATTTTATTGAAAATAAAACGCTAAAATAACTTTTTATCCTAGGCATTAAATCAATCCAACTTTTTTATCCTACTCTACAAAAAAATATTCAAATAAATTTTTGCCCCGTGTGATGCCCAAGTTGTTTATCGAATTTTAAAATAAAACTTTTTATCTAAAATATATATGTTATTTGAATTTTCTACTCATGTGATTCTTTTCATTTTCTCTAAATATTTAGGGAAAGACTGGTTGCAGGTTAAGACTTAAAAGCTGAGAAGGGTAATATAAAATCACGGATTTCTTTGATTTTTTTTTCCTTTTGTATGTCTTTGGATCCGTCATTTGTATAGAATATTGGTATTTTATTAAAATAAAATGTTAACCAAAATTTTTATTAACAAAATTCTAAAATAACTTTTTTATCCTACTCAATCTATCCAACCTTTTTTATCCTATTCTACAAAAAAATATATTCAATAAAAACCTAAGTGTCATATTAATAATTAATTATTTCCCACGCGGTGCGACACTTGGCGAAAAGATGAAATGTCAAGTGTCATTGTTTCGTGGCTTGGCTAAAAGTTTAGCTTTATGTATTAGTTATATTATATTTTCCTACATAAATCAATGATTTTTTTATGTCAAAATAGAGGATAAAATGATTATTTTTTATGATTAATTATTTACATTAATGACGAGTGATACAATTTGATATTCAAACAAAAAATTTACGAAGTACAAAAAATCTAATCAACAACTCGAGGTTTCATCCGGACAAAAGTTCATCAAAATTACTCAATATATGAGTAACAACATCAGTTTGTCAAAGGACACTATCAACATTTCACTAGTTTAGTTGGGGGGTAAAACCATGAATTATGGCAAATGTTGATGAAAACGATTGTTAGGACTAGCACAACGGTATGAAAACGATTGTTATGTCAAAATATTTTTATACGTATTTTTATTTTAAGTAAGTATTTTGGAAAGTATTTAAATAATCTGAAATGAATTATTTATGGCATTTCAATTATTTATTTTAATAAGTTTGTAAATATTTTATAAAAGAAAAGTTTTATTTAATTAATTATTTTAGGAAATTTTTATAAAAGGAAATTTTTATAAAAGTTAAATTTTATTAGGAAAGGGATTAGTAAGGATAGAAAGGGAATTTAAGGGTAGGAGGGTTGTAGCGAAAAGGGGTATAAATATTCAACACATGAGCAAATTAAACTTTGCCCATAGTGGAGAATACCCAAGGTTAATTTTCTCTCCCTTCTCCTTTATTTTCTTTCCTTTTTCCCATTCCCCTTTTTGTAGCACACGGCCGGCCACACCACCACGCACCATTGGCCGACCACCACAGCCACCGGCGCAATCGCCAGCAGTCGCGGCGACACCGGCGGGCGCAGCAGCAGCCCAGCCCGTATCGTGGTGCTTGTTGCTGCCGCTTTCATTTATTTTCTACAAGTTTTTATGATTTAATATTGCTGGAAATTTTTGTTAGTAAGCTAAAAATCAAGTTTCTTGAATGAAGGAATTTTGACTACCCATCAATTAAGGTTAAAGTAAGGGGTTTTAAATTAATTTTCAGCTTGTTTTAATTAAATTATGAGTGATTTAATAAGAGTATATATTGCTGAAAATTTGTGTGGAGTAGATTTTAATGTCATGTTATAATTTTGGATTGTAGGAGACTTCCAAGTGAGTGATTTCTTTAGTCGTGGAGATTTTAAGATCGTATTTAAGGTACGTTCACGTACTAATTGGTATTTATTTGGTGATGTAGGAACCTGCTAGAATTTGAATAATTGATTCCAAATAGTATCATGATAGATTTTGGTTGGAATTTATTATTTGGTGATTGAAATATGAAGCATGAATTATTTGTGATAGATTATTGAATGTAATTTTGACATGCTGTATATGAACCACACTTTTATTATTGGCATGATAGGGAGCATGTTTAATTATACTAAATGTTTAATTTGGTTTGGAATATTAAAAAGAAATTTTATTATGGTTCATATAATTTTTATTGATGCTATAAGCATGAGAAAAGAGCTATTTATGTGTCTATGTACACGAGGAATAAATTATATTCTTGGTGCCTTAGTGCACTTAAGGTGTTTCATTCTAACACCGAGGGATAGGAATTGTGGCGCATTACGGGTTTAAGGTGTCATTGATATCGAGGTAGATTAAAAAAGGGTTCAACATTAAATATTATGTGGTCACTAATTATTTAAGAATTAAATTGGAATGTTTAATTGTTTGAATAATTATAATGTTTGATTGTGTATGTCATTGTTTGAGAGTCATCACCAAGTTTAATAAAACGTAAATAACGTTAAGTGAAAGAGATTACACACTGTATTGTAAATAACGTTAAATAAAACTCCTGGAACGTATATATCTTGAGTATGAACATATGGGGGGAGTTATGCGACTTTATATTTGACCATAACTTCTATTGGGAATATAGGACACTGTATTGTCCTTTTATTATTATGCGCAGGAATTCCGCCACTTACGAGTGGTTATTTTTTTTATTGGTACGGTTGGCTCCCGTGTTAGTACCCCTTTATTGGGGCAGGTTAGGGGGAAACCCGTTTGATGCGTAATCAATGCTAAATGAATCAATTAGTTATTTTAATTGGGAGTCATGTTGTATGCTTGTAAACAGATGCAATGAAGCAAGTTGTGTGAAGATAGCATGTTGGTGTGTTTAATTACCCTTATGTACTCGGCATTGCTGATATTGTGCGTCTGTATATTTGTTTGGGCTTGTCTTTACTTTGGCCTTATGATGACCTATTTTTAATGGAGAGTAGTGGAAACAAGTAGAGAGAAGCTTTTCAGGTGATGAAGTATATTCATGATGGGCATGAGTGATGAGCGAATCATGCTAGTTTCCATAAATTTATGATGTGTTTATTGCTTTAATTCTTTTATTATATTATGTATGTGAGACTAACGTAGGTTTTGAGTTGATTTGGTTTTGTTAAGGGCCTACAGTGGTTCCAAGTTGTAGGTTGACTTCGTTTTAATTTGGTTTAATTTGACTTTACTTTCGTTTGGTGGAAGTTGAATGGTTTTTGAATGTTTTTAAAAATAGACTTTCGTTGTGTGTCTTTGATAATTACCTTAGCCGTTTTCATGGTGGCTGGCGATAATGTCTTAGATTTTCCTATTTTGAGTTTTTAAAAGAGCAAAACAATTATTTTAAAGGAAAAGAATTTCTAGGGTATTACATGACGCTAACTTTGGAGCAAGCGTTTTTTAAGAGTTAGGTTAGGTTTCTCTGAAAGTTTGGGGTTTCAAGCTCTCAACAATGGAAGTTGAGGTTTCCTTAATCCTGCAACAATGGAGGTTGACTAAATTGGTGGTGGAGGGAAAACTTACAAGCAAATGTTAAAAACCTTCCTTTGGGCTTAATTTGAATATATTTTACGGCTTTTTTTTTTACTTTGCAGTTGGAAGTGGTGGTGTTGGGATTGAAGTTTGTGTCGGTGTTGGATCGTATCTGCTATTGCTGTTGAGAAATGAAAATTTGGAGGAAGAAGGGAGGAAGAAGAAAGGTTAATAAAGACAGAAAAAACTCACGAGTAAATGGGTAATAACTAACAAATGTTTTCAGCACTAAAAATGAAAATTTTGAAAGTAGTAAAAACTCCCTCGAAAGATAGGGCAAAACTCTCTCGAGAGAAAGACTGTTACTCCGTCACGAACGACAATCTCCGTCCCGAACGACCTGACTCCGGCAGTATGGCTGAGGAGTTGGCGCAACAATACTCTTCCTTGAGACAGGAGGACGAGGAAGGCGACCTTATTGATCTGAACATCAATTTGCTCCTTTTGGGGCGTCTGTGTACCAATCGTCCGTATAATGTTGAGGCATTCAAACGTACGATGCTGAAGGTATGGGGTCTTACTAATAATCTTGTGATTAGGGCTCTTAGCCCTAATTTATTTGCTTTTTAATTTTTCCATTGGAAGGATAGAGATAAAGTGTTGAAAGGTAGACCTTGGTGTTGGGAAAATCATTTGTTGCTGCTGAAAGAAGTAGATGGTGATGAACAACCGGACCGTATAAAATTAACCCAACCACCGTTCTGGATTAGGGTGATTAATTTGCCTTTTAATTGTCGTTCGAATGCTTATGTGAAGGATGTTACTTCGAATTTAGGGGAATTTATGGAAATTGAAGAAGATACGTTGGGATTGGATCGTTATAGGAGGGTCAGAGTGATGATTGATATCGATAAACCTCTTAGGCGATACCAATGGATGAAGGACAAGAAAGGGAATGAGGTGAGGGTGGAATTCAAGTATGACAGGCTGTTGTACCTATGCTTTGCGTGTGGAATTATTGGACACTCTGAAAAAGATTGTGTGAATGTAACTGAGGAAGATAAATTGCAAAAAATGGGTTGGGGGCTGTTCTTGAGGGCGTCACCCAGAAAGGGGGTGATGAAGAAAGAAGAGGAAGTGTCTTAGATCATGTCCACTAGAAGACAACTTTTTATAACAAAAGAAAATGATCCTGCTGTTGATATTGATAAGAGAAGTGAGCTAAAGAAAGGAGAGAAGGCTTTGAGTTTGACTTGTGGAAATAATGACTTTGTGGAGAGTAGTAAGGGAGGTGGGACCGTGGTAGGTGGGGGACACAATTAATTGTTCCAATCCTTGATGTTTGTTCTCAAAATGTCGAGGGAAAGTTGGATGGAAGCAGGGGACAAAAGGAGGGTGAGGAAAACAATGTAACTTTGCCTTATACTTTTAAGGTGGGGGGTTGACTTCTCCTAAAAAACAAGACAGAAAGATTTTCAAGGCTGCTAGATACCGAGGTAAAGAACATGCTGATATGGAAACTGACGAAGGGTGTGGTGATCTGCAAACTGGTAAGAGGAAAGCTGGTATACTGGGGGCTGGGGATACTTTGGTTGGGGATGAATTATGTTCGAAGAAAGCAAGAGGGGGGATTGATGACGGGGTGCTGTCAGATTTGCATCAAGTAACGGAGGTTGGAGATGTCCAACCCCGTGAAGAGCAATGAAAATACTAAGTTGGAACTGTTATGGGCTTAGCAACCCATCGACAGTTAAAGCTCTCCAAGATTGGTGTTGGAGGGACCGACCGAATATTGTTTTCGTAATGGAAACAAAAATTGATTCTCACCGTCTACAGTTGGTTCGGAATAGGTGTGGTTTTGTAAATGGCATGTGTTTGAGTAGTAATGGGAGGTCGGGAGGTTTGGGGCTTTGGTGGAGAGATTTGAATGTGGAAGTGGTTTCTTTTTCTGCTCACCATATTGAAGCGAATGTTTATGATGCCCATGGTAACCCGAGCTGGAAGTTTGTTGGTGTTTATGGCTGGCCCGAAGCGGCACATAAATACCGTACATGGGAGCTTATGAGGCAAATTCATAGTGGCTGTGCTAACCCGTTGCTCTATGCTGGTGACTTTAATGAAATCTTGGGCCTTCATGAGAAGAGTGGCGGAGCAATAAGGGGGGAAAGGCAGATAGATGCTTTTAGAGATGTTTTGGTGGATTGTGGGCTTCGAGATCTCGGCTACAAAGGCAATATATTTACTTGGGAAAAAGGTAATTCAGTGGATACGTTTGTGAGAGAAAGACTTGATAGATATGTTGCCTCGAGTGATTGGTGTGCTTTGTTCCCATATGCGGAGGTCATTAATTTCCCTATATGCCACTCTGATCATGCTATTATCTTGCTGAAATTTGGTGAAAAAAATGAATGTGACAGGAAAAGCAAAGTGTTTTGGTTCGAATCTCTATGGCTCTCAAGTGATGAATGCAGTAAAGTGGTGTCGGATGCGTGGGTATGTGGAGTGAGTGAACCCATTCACAAGTGAATTGCAAGGGTGGGTGAGGACCTCTCCTTTTGGGCTGGGCGCAAGTTTGGGGATTTAAAGAAAAAAATTAAAAAGGCTAAGACAAAACTGCAAGAAGCTCAAAGAGGGTGGTTTGATGCGAGTCGGATGGATTTATGTAACAAAATCAAAGATGAGATTGAAAACCTTTGAAGACTTGAGGAGTCATACTGGTATAATAGGGCGAGATCGAACGAGCTAAGAGACGGAGATAAAAATACTAAGTATTTCCATCACAAGGCAACTCAGAGAGGAGGGAAGAATTTTATTTCGGGGTTGTATGATGATGCAGGGGAATGGAAGACTTCTGTGAATGACATTGATGGGGTGATTGCTACCTATTTCGGGGCATTATTCAGTTCTTATAATCCGGGCATCTTGGAAGAGGCTACGGCTGGCATTGTTCCTCTTGTTTCGAATGAGATGAAGGAGTGTTTGGAGAGGGAGCCATCGGGGGAGGATATCAAGGGGGCCTTATTTCAAATGCATCCAAATAAGGCCCCGGGTCCGGATGGGATGCATGCTCTATTTTTTCAGAAGTTTTGGGATGTGATTGGTGGTGATGTCATTAATTTTGTGAAAGGCTGGTGGCGTGGAGAAATAGATTTGGGTGAGGTTAACCGTACTTGCATCGTATTGATCCCAAAGTGTAATGAGCCGAAGAGAATGACAGAATTCAGACCGATTAGTCTATGTAACGTACTGTATAAAATTATTTCGAAGACTATGGAAAATAAAATGAAAAATATGTTGGGTTCTGTTATTTCTCCTAATCAGAGTGCTTTCGTGCCTAATCGTCTCATAACGGATAATGCACTCATTGCTTTCGAGGTCTTCCATGCTATGAAGAGGAGAGAGGAAGGAAAAGACGGGTCGGTGGCTTTAAAGATCGATATGAGTAAAGCCTATGATAGGGTTGAGTGGTGTTTTCTCGAAAAGGATATGCAAAATATGGGGTTTCCGCAGTCCTGGATTGACCGCATTATGGGGTGTTTGGCTAGTGTCTCTTTTTCCTTCAAGTACAATGGTGGTATTTCGGGCTCTTTGGTTCCGAAGCGTGGTTTACGTCAAGGTGATCCTATCTCTCCTTACTTATTTTTGATTTGTGCCGATGCTTTTTCAATGTTGTTATCTAAAGCGGCCAATGATAAAATTATTCATGGGGCACGAGTTTGTAGAGGTGCTCCTAGAATTTCTCACCTATTTTTTGCGGATAATAGTATTTTATTTGCTAAAGCTACATTGTTTGAATGCTCTAAAATTGCTGAAATTATCAGTGTGTATGAAAGGGCATCTGGGCAAAGTGTTAATCTCAGTAAAACTGAGGTAGCGTTTAGTAAATGTGTCACTGCCGATAGAAGGAAAGAAATTACTGATATTCTTGGGGTGAAAGAGGTGGATAGGCATGAAAAATACCTTGGGTTACCTACGATCATTGGGAGATAAAAAAAAAAGCAATATTTGCTAGCTTAAAGGAGAGGATTTGGAAAAAAAAGCAATATTTGCTAGCTTAAAGGAGAAGTTGTTGTCTCGTCCGGGGAAAGAGGTCCTTATTAAAGTCGTGGCTCAAGCGATTCCCACTTATATGATGAACATTTTTAGAATACCCAATGGATTGATTAATGAAATTCACTCGATTCTTGCTAGATTTTGGTGGGGTTCTAAGGGGTCGGAAAGGAAAATGCATTGGCAAAAATGGGAGTCCCTTTGTCTTCCAAAGTCAATGGGGGGTATGGGTTTCCGTGACTTAAGGGTTTTTAATCAAGCTCTCCTTGCAAAGCAAGGGTGCCGACTTTGTAATAACCCGAACTCCCTCCTCTATGGCATTCTTAAGGCTAGATATTTTAAAAATTCAGACTTCCTTGACGCGGCTAGAGGTCATGACCCAAGCTATAGTTGGCGAAGCATTTGGGGGGCAAAAGCTCTTCTTCTTGATGGAGTAAAGTGGAGAGTGGGGAATGGTACTTCAATTAAAGTGTGGGACAGTGCTTGGCTCTATGGTAATGGCTCTCATTTTGTTCCTACTCCAAAATCGGACAACAATTTGAACCTTCGAGTTGATGAATTGATCGATATGGAGGGTGGCTGCTGGGATAGAAACATGATTGAAGAGGTCTTTTCTGAGGAAGATATGCAGGCAGTCTTGAACATCCCAATATCTAGAAGATTACCCCGAGATAGCATGTATTGGTGGCCTACACCAAATGGTGAGTACACTGTGAGAAGCGGGTATTGGCTAGGACGTCTTGGTGTGCTGAGGTCGTGGGAGCTGGTTAATGGGTTGGTTGATAAGGATGTGTGGAGTGCGACATGGAATCTAAATGGACCCCCGAAACTTAGTCATTTCCTGTGGCGGGCGTGTAAGGGGCAATTGGCAGTAAGTGATGTTCTTTTTAGGCGCCATATTGGTGAGTCTAGGAACTGCAGAGTCTGTGGAAGCTATGAGGAAACTATTGTACATTCAATTTTTGAATGTAAGTATGCTATGGAAATTTGGGGCTACAGCGAGTTCAGGGAACTCCTTGATGAATGCTCTGAATTGGATTTTGCTGCTAGATTTTGTTGGTTTGCTAAAAAGGTGAGTAAAGAGAAGTTGCGTGCCTTTGCTTCTTTGTGTTGGGCAGCCTGGCTCTGCCGTAATACACATGTTTTTAATGGTCCAAGTGGTATTAATGCTGTGGGAATGGCTGCGGGTTTTGTTCGATTAAGCTCAGACTATGGGGTATACAATGAAAAGGTGCGAACACCGGCTGCAGGGGTTGTGGAAAGGTCTGCTAGTTCGTGGTCTCTTCCTCCAAATGGGGTTGTGAAAGTGAATGTTGATGCCCATATTATTGATGGGGTGGGCACTCAGTTTGGGGTTGTCATTCGTGACAGCCAGGGCGTTCTAATGGCTGCTGCTGTCAAACGTTGCGAAGCAAGGTGGAGCCCGGATATGGCAGAAGCTGGAGCTATGAGGTATGGGGTGGAATTGGCAGGGAGGATGGGGTTTAATAGGATTATCCTTGAGAGTGATGCACTTGCTGCTGTTCGTGCAATCCAAGCCAACCAAGAAGGAGCTGCTCCCATTTTTCTTCTCTTTGATGATGTGAAAAACATGAGTTCTAATTTCCTTTCCTTTTCTTGTAAGCATGTTAAACGAGCGGGGAATACGGTAGCCCATTTCGTTGCTAGATGGGATACTAGTATGGCTCCAGAGCGTGTTTGTATGGGTCCTTTTCCCCAAAGTCTTAATACTTTGGTGGAACTTGATTTGATTTAATATAGTTTCGCTCGTTTGGCTTCAAAAAAAAAAAAAAAAAGTTTTCAACATTAACCTACCGTTTTACATTGGTCCAACCCACTTGTACAGTTAATAATATTACGCGTAAACCAAAGCATACAACAATACCAATAGAAACACCATTTGTTTCTCATATTGAGTAACCACCCTATCACATTAATAGAGGTACGAAGATTTAAACCCCCCACTTTAACCATCCCTCAATTTCTCAAAATGAAGAACGAAAGTAAACATGTAAATTACTCCGTAATAGACAAACACTAGTAAAACACAATTAAAAAGAACACACACTAACAAGGAGGAAAAAAAAAAAATACAAAGTAAAAGGGAATAAGGCTTTGAGAAAAAAGACAACAAGAGCAAAATAGAGTGCAATGTACTATGGTAACAAATTTTTTTTTTTTTTTTTTTTTGAAGAGAAATTTTTTTAAAAATAAAACCCAAATTCCACAAACCCATTTACTGTAAGTCTGTAATTATTATTTTATTTTGTTCTTCCCATTATTATTTATTTATTTTTTTACTTTCTAAAGTTCAATTTATTCCCAAAATTTCAATTTCTATCCTCTGAAAAATAAAAATAAAAATAAAAAGACAGAAAGAGAGGAGAGAGAAAGAGAGGAAGAAGGGTGGAGGAGAGAGAAAGAGAGAAATCGAAATCTGATAGTTGGGAATGTTGGAAATGAAAAGCTGACATTTTTCATAGAAATCCGCTAACCCTTTTTTGTGCTGTGTTTTTTGGTTGATCTTTTGTATAATTTTTCTCAAATTCGATCGAAAAATCAAACTATTTCTTGATGAAGGAGGAGTAGTGAAACTCTGAAGATTTTCGCCCTTTTTGATTTTGACCTAGGAGAGAGAAAATCAGGAGAGAGAAAGCGATGAACGGCGGCGATGTAGGTGCCGGAGTTGTTGGTGGTGGTGAAGTTTCCGGCGTCGGACCACCGCCATCTCCGTTGGACTGGAAATTCTCTCAGGTCTTCGGTGAAAGGGCAGCTGGTGAAGAAGTTCAGGAAGGTGAGATCCAATTTCTTGACTTTTGTTATTGATTTTTGGGAAATTGATTGTGTTTCATGATTAGGGTTTGAGTTTTTTCGATGTTTTAAGATCTGGGTTAGTTTTTTTTTGTTTGTTTTGATTGGAGTGGGTTTATGGGTTGTGATTATTGTTGATAAAAATGTTGAATTTAGGGATTTTGATTTGAGGGGTTTTTTGGGGTCAATCTAATCAGTGAAGTTGATTGAAAAAGTTTTGATTTTGATGTTGATGTTATGTTACCATGCAATGATTCAGGAATGTTTAGGAATTGGTTGACATTAGTATGTGGATATTGGATATGCTTGTAATATGGGAGGAAATATATGTTTAGCTCGGCTTAGCTAGCGAGCTTGGAGTGATTGAATCGGCGGGTTCATGGTAATTGAGTTACTCTACTGGAGGGAATTGTGTGAGGTATGAGTCCGTCTTCGATAGAGCTATAAGTAGTAGTACCGGATAATTGGATTGCAAAGGTCTAACTTGGATAACTACTGTTTTGTATTAGTGCCAACTTATTGTTTCTTTAGTTAGTTGATGCCTTTCAATCAAGACCATTTCATAAACACTAAACAGATTAGTGGCTAATATAACCATTAGCCTGTCGTTTGTGATATGGCAGGTGGTAATTGAGTTCTTTTATTGGAGGGAACAGTGTGAGGTATGAGTCCGCCTTTGATAGAGCTATAAACTAGTATTACTTGATGTTTGGATGATAAAGGATTAAGTCAGGTAAAATAAGGGAACAGTGTGAGTTGGATGATTTTTCCAGTCAAGCCTGCTTCTTAAACGCAGTAATAGTTAAGTTGTTGTGTGTAGTTTTATCTTATCCCAATCCCATAATGGCAAGAGCTGGGCGAGAGGAATTGGATTGATAAGAATGTATCTGTTATTTTACTTGTTGGTGCCAGGAAGGATGGCCTCACTACTGCTACTATTTCACACCTATTCTATTGTGGATGCTCTGTGTATAGGTACTTAATTTGTTGAGGTTGCATCCCTTCCCACTATTCTTGTGTTGTTACTTATACTTGTCTAAGCAATCACTTGGAATGCTCAAGCTCATTGAAGCCAGAAGAAGCAAATATATTAGCTGGGAACTCTTTAATGGTTTTTAGAGTGTGTTTGGTTAGCAGTGCTAGAGGGAAGGGGAACATGAGAGTGGGGGGGGGGGGGGGGGGAAGTGAGCTTGCATAATCATTCCAATATTTAAAGGAGTTAGTTTGTTAAAAGGGGAAGGAAATTAGATGGCTCCAATCCCTTCCTGTCTCATTTCTTAACAAGGAAATTTAGATCCCTCAGCCCCTCCCCTTACATTACATCTAGTATTGTTTTTTTCATCCAAGTACACTTCTGGATTTAGCATGTTTAGTTGTAAGTGAGAGGATCAATATTCATTGCAGCCATTAACCTCCTAGAAATTTACAATTAGTTGTCTAGTTGGAACTTGTTTCTCAAAAGCATATAAACTCCATCATCTTTTTTACAAGAGCAGTACTTTTGTAGATCTTTGTTTGGACTTTGGGTGAGAAATATACCAGATCTGGTAATCAGCTGGTTATTAGTCAATTTTAGCAATTTGATTAACTTCATAGCTTGGAAAGCTACACCTTTGATTAATTCATTATACATGATTTCATTTGTGTGCAATATGTTACTGTTTTGTGGATAGCATAAAAGAGAAGTTTATCAGAGAGTGAAAATGATTAAAATATTTAATCCTGTTTTTACTGCTAAAGTAATAAAGCTAGAAATATTTGTGCAAGGATGCCCCTTCTCCTATCGGATTACTTTCCTTACAATTAATATGCGTGGAATGCCCTGGATGCACCTGCTACACTAATTTTGCATTAACTATTCGCAAAGTTTGAATACAAAATCTGAGTCTTCAATTAATGTGTTAAAATGCTTCTTATAGCCTGTATCTCCTTCTCAAGTCTAAATTAAGATGGATCGCGCTGATCCCATTGTTCTTGTTTTCGTGCTAACTGCTATGGCTTATTACCTTTTATCACCATATCTAATTTCTCCTGAAGCTACCATTTTTTTTATGCTACACATGTAACTCGTATTAATTATTAACATTTTGTCAATGTGTGAATTTAATATATAGTTGGCTATTTGTTCAGACTTTTGTGTTTCTTTTTTGCAGTTGATATCATTTCAGCTATAGAGTTCGATAAAACTGGAGACCATTTAGCTACTGGTGACCGTGGGGGCAGGGTGGTTTTATTTGAGAGAACAGACACAAAGGATGTAAGTCCTTTACGTATCACCTTATCTCAATTTGAACAGTATTTAAGATTTATCTTCATTTGTTTTATACGTCATTGTACAGCATGGCATTGGTAGAAGGGATATGGAGAGGATGGACTATCCAATTAGTAGGCATCCAGAGTTTCGTTATAAAACTGAGTTTCAGAGTCATGAGCCTGAGGTAACTCCGGATTTCTATTTTCTTGGTTGTTTGATGTATGGATGCAATTTTTATGGTGAAAATCTTCTCTCAGTTTGTTAATACTGGGTATGGTTTTCTTGGATCAGTTCGACTACCTGAAGAGTTTGGAAATAGAGGAGAAAATCAACAAAATCAGATGGTGCCAAACTGCTAACAGTGCTTTGTTTCTTTTGTCTACAAATGATAAGACCATTAAGTTTTGGAAGGTAGGCTTTTCCGTTATTACATTGCAACGTTATTGAAATTATCTCACCCACTTATTTCACTGAGTGCGTGGCTGTAGTTTAATGGTTTGCCAATTATCATCTTTATGTGGCCTGGTCAAAGGTTCTTCGTTTGACTGATTTGGAAGTGGTAGTTGATTTTCCTAATAACCCCTTTTAAGGCCTATTTCTTTCATGAATATTGAGCAGATCATTCATGAGATGGATTTGTTTTTTTCTTTTTCCTATTTTGTACAGTAGTTGTGCTTGTATTACATCTTCTATTGTTGATCGCTTTTTTTCTTGATTGTTCATTTGACAGGTTCAAGAAAAGAAGGTAAAGAAGATAGCTGACATGAATATGGACCCTTCCAAAACTCCAGGGAATAATGGTTCTGGTTCTAGTTCAAGTGTTCCACCCAGTCCCAAGCCGTATGTTGTGAATGGAGGATATCCTGACAAATTGCCTAATTCTTTGAATAATGAGTCTTTCCCACCTGGAGGGATCTCATCTCTGCGTTTACCAGTGGTAGTTGTACCCCATCTAGTTTTTATTAATATATATATTTTTATGTGACTGAGTGGTTATTGTTCCCCTATCTATGTTAGGAATGAAGTTTCCCCAGTCTTTTCCCTGCTAACTAACTTGTTACAGAGTACTTGGTAATTTCACTTTGTCATTAGGTTCTAAATGGCACATTATGTGTATAGAAATATGCATATTGTATATTACATTATTAGATGTAGGTAATTCAGTCAGTCCTTTAACATGAATAAGAGCTAAAATGATTTATTACAGCTTCAAATTGAGTCTTTTTGTGATACTTCATATCTTTTTTTATCATGCAACTAATTGTTCTTTCTTTTTATTTGATCATTCAGTATCTTTTTTATGCTAATGATGTGCGCCTTGAATATGTAGGTCACCAGCAATGAGACTAGCCTTGTTGCTAGATGTCGGAGAGTATATGCTCATGCTCATGACTATCACATTAATTCCATTTCAAATAACAGGTAAATGTGCCTCAGATATACAGCTATAATATCACATTTCTTAAGTTGTTTCCCTGTATTTCTTGTAAGTTGTTTATGAATATATACCCTTGTGATACCTAGTGAAGATGGATTTATCTGCATCTGTTTGTGTTTGCATGTGTACTTTTATAAATGTATGTACACCTGCATTTATATTTATGCAGTAATTTCCATGGATCTTCAATTAAGCAATTTCTTTGATCTTGTCGCAACAAATGATAGGTGATTGTAGAGTGATAGTGAATGTTGGTATGATCCAAGTCCTTGCAGCATGCTTAAAATCAGGATATTTGCATCTTCTATTGCTTAGTGAGTAGGTAGATGTTGAGAAGTACAGAATTTACCTTTTTGTATTTATTTCTCTTGTTGTTGTTGTGGGATCTGGTATGCCTGTATGGCCAATAAAGATGTTTACTTGTATGTTTATGTTTCCCTGCTTTGTTGTATAATATTCCTTTTACTGATTTGTTACCTGCATCTAAATTTTTTTGTTTAATTGCTGGCTTTATGAGTAATGAAGTCCTATATGGCAATTCTTATTCTATCAGACATTCACAAAAATTAAATTTCTTGTTATTTCTTCTCCTTCCTAATTCTTATGTCATTGCATGCTTGTACAATAAGGTTCTGCGATTTACTGTAGATAGATCACTGACTCACATTTTACCTATGAGAGAACATGCATTCTGAGCTTAGCAGTTAATAATGCAGATGGTCTTTACCAATTGTTATTTTGCTGAGTGTTATGATGTGGTTTCCGTGACATTCAGTTTTATCTCTGTTACAGTGATGGAGAGACTTTTATATCAGCAGATGATTTGCGAATAAACCTTTGGAACTTGGAGATAAGCAATCAGAGTTTCAATATTGTTGATGTAAAGCCCCAAAACATGGAGGATCTGACTGGTATATTTGATTTCACTGTTGCCCCTTTATATTTCACTGCATGGAGGTTTATGCCAAGATCTCACTTGATTTACTGTATATATATATATATATATATATATATATATATATATATATATATATATATATATATATATATATATATATATATATATATATTAAAAAAGCTCTTCTTTGCATTAGGTTGTAGTATTTGGGTTTTTGTAGAATTGAAAGGATATTGCTGTGTAGATTTTTTGCAAGTTATTTATGGGTAATATTATTTCAAATTCATGATGAACAATTGTCCAATTTACTTTTGGGGATTATTATTCTAAAATCATGACGAACAAATGTACATAGGCAATTGCCACTTGCTAGCTCCTTAAGCAATTGTTTGGGTGTGTCATAAGGGAGCTGAAAAACATCTTGAGCTAGATGAAAGTTTGTGTTGTACTCCAAACAAAATTTGAGCTTGGCGAGTTTTATTTGTAAAGAAAACAGTTTCTCGTGATATTGGTGTTGTATTCCACTTCTGATTATCTGTGAAACAATTGCAATGTTCCACCATCAATTTGGAGGCTGAGAAATGAGACTTTATAACGTGTTTGTGAATTTAAATTGATATGCTAGTCTGTGTGTTTCTGATTGAATGGCTGCTCATTAGGATGTTTGGAAGTTATTTCTTTGAAATGAACTTGTGGTATGGTATATTGTTATTGAAACAGTAAAAGTTGTGGAATATTAGTGACTTGGGATAATTATCTCAATGTGCCTTTTGTCTTAAACCCCTCACAAGTCGCTTTTTTTTTTTGTTTATAACTCTTGACCACGGTGGCTTTTAGTTTTACATGTAGAGGGTCCTCTGAACGCTTTTTATTTTATTTTTATTTTTGGCAGAGGTTATTACATCAGCTGAGTTTCACCCATCCCATTGTAATACATTGGCATATAGTAGCTCAAAAGGATCAATCCGCCTCATTGACTTGCGGCAATCAGCACTATGTGATAGTCACGCAAAATTGTGAGTGGTGAAGTGTTTTTGTTTCTTCTTTTTTGTGAGAGATTTTTGCTCTTTTGAAGAATGAGGATAAAGTAAAAGAGGATGTTGTTTTGCCTCCCCTCCTTATGTGTCATTGCATAGGGGGTCCAAATGAGTAATCAAAGTGAATAGTGTTGTCTTTTATATTCCTAAAAAATTAACTCAAAAATGACATTCTTCATGCAGATTTGAGGAACAAGAAGCGCCTGGTTCAAGATCCTTTTTTACAGAGATAATTGCTTCCATTTCAGATATTAAATTTGCAAAAGATGGGAGGCATATACTTAGTCGTGATTACATGACTCTTAAGGTTTGATTTTTCTTTATGTTGCTTATTATTGGTTTGAACGTCCCCCATTCTTGAAAATTTATGATTGGTTGGCTGATATTGGTCTTTCTTCATTCATGGTAAATGATTTCATGCACAAGGGCTGTTTAGTGTACTAAATCTGTCATTAATTTTCTCTTAACCTTAACCTGTAGAAAGGAGATAAAGTTACTCTATTCCTCTTCTTTTATCAGAACTCAATATTTCTGTAAGAAATAAAATTGATTGAATTTTGAGTAGCTTGATGGTTGAGAGAGAGCACATCAGCTTACTTTTGAGGCATCATAAAGAGATAGTGTTCTTAGCTGCCTAGGAGTATGGCTAGAGGTTAAGCTGTGTGTGTGTAGGGAAAGTGACACACTAGTATGAACCACTCTGAACCAGTGTATAAAAAGGCGTGTTGAGGCACAAGTTGGCAAGGTCAAGCACCTTTCTTGCCTAGTTGAGGCAGTTTTATAAAGGCAGGCCTATGCCTACGAAAATGCGCACTCAGACATTGTCCTAATAACTTATCCTCCCCTCAAACATATCTCCCAAAATTCATCCTCCTTAACCTGCTTTGCTTTCCTAAAGGGGAAAGCTGTTGGGAGCTTTATTTTTGGGGACAGAGATTTGTCGAAGGTGTTTTTATCATGGCATTGAAGGTGCTCTGGGATAAGCATTGTTGCCTGTCAACAACCCTCAATACTAAAAGATAGTGGGAACTTGGCTATTGGCTCACTTTTCCTGCTCAATGAAGTCCAACATTATTTGTGAATTAAGATGATGCTAAGATTGTAACTTCTTACTGCAACTCTTAAAAATTTTATCATCCGTGACCTTTATGTTCCTGAATCACGGTGATCCTTATACCTTCGGTTCTTGGTGCCTGTCTTGGTGGTGATTCATAGCAGAAGACCTGTGTGTGTGTGTGTGTGTGTGTGTGTGTGTGTGTGTGTGAAAGCATAAAGTATAACACGAGTATACATCAACGATTGAGTTCAAACGACTGGATACAGCATGCTAGACAAAGGCCTTTTCCTGCTGAATCCTTTTGTAACGACATTGAAATTACTTCTCATAATAATGTTTTTACTATAATGCAAGTAACATAAATCTGGACCCTTGGCTGATAAAAGCTGCCCAATGTTGCTCACTATGGTCAGGGACTCAGGGCTACACCCAATTTAGGATGTTCTGTCTGTTATTCCCAGTATTTCCCAATTCTCCTCCCCCCCCCCCCCCCCCCCCCCCCCCCCCTCCCAAGTGAGCCGCGAACTTGAAAAGGCGAATTATATTAGAGAAGTGATAAATTTTTGGTCCAATTTGCCAACTCCAGTAGCAAAATCATTTCTTTTTGTGAAATTGTGTACCTGAGTATGATGAGCTCCTGTTGGCTGAGGGAGGAATTTTAATACCTTTTTTTACCCCTTGTTTATGATGCAACACCTTTTGGTAACTTTTATTTTTGCATTTCAGTTATGGGATATCAATATGGATTCAGGTCCTGTAGCAACCTTTCAGGTCCATGAATATTTAAGACCCAAGGTGAGGTTTGAGGTTATTACCCATTTAGATCTGATATCGGTGAAGTCAAAGAATCTTACTAATTGATGATTACTTTTGCAGCTGTGTGACTTGTATGAAAATGATTCTATTTTTGATAAATTTGAGTGTTGTCTGAGTGGTGATGGGCAGCGAGTGGCAACTGGTTCTTACAGGTATGAGTGTATATACTGGACTCAATTTTTTGGATGCTATTGTTTTGGTTTTGTAACCCTTTATTGAAGCAATTCTTGTGTTCCAGCAATCTTTTCCGCGTGTTTGGTTGTGCTCCTGGAAGCACAGAAGCCACAACTTTGGAGGCCAGCAAAAATCCCATGAGGTACCCTTGATAATAAAGAAGGGAAACTAACAGTATGTCTGAAATTATAATTTAGTTATTAATGTGATTATAATTGTTGCAGGAGACAAGTGCAAACCCCATCAAGACCCTCCAGGTCGTTGAGCAGCATAACACGTGTTGTTAGACGAGGTTATCTTTTAATTTTTGTATTCCTTTCACTGCAAGCTTAGGATCGTGTAATCCATTTAACTTTTCAGATGAGTAGTTTCTTTTCAAAGACCTTTTCACTCAATAATTGGAATGTGTATGGCAGGATCTGAGAGTCCTGGTGTTGATTCAAATGGAAATTCTTTTGACTTCACCACTAAGTTGCTTCATCTAGCTTGGCACCCATCAGAAAACTCAATTGCTTGTGCCGCGGCAAATAGCTTGTACATGTATTATGCATAAAGATGGCTCAGGAGGAAGATATATTGTTGCTTGGCTAACTTTTTTGGGGTTGATACTTGAGAAGGGCGGAAGACCGTTTTCCCCTTACAGCACCAACAGTAAATTAAACGTGGCCCGTTTGCTCTGTGTTGACTCAAAAGTGCCTCCTAAACCTGCAGCTGCTGTCACAGATTTCATCAAGGTCATTTTTTTAGGTCACAGCTCTGATTATTTATAACCACCGGCCACAGATTCGTTTTTGTTTATTATTTTTAGCCTTGGCTGCTGCTAGAAAAGATAGGGTGCAGCTCTGTTCTTTACAATGTGCTCGAATGAAGCCCGGGAAAAATTTGTGTTTGTAGCTCTCCTACAACCAAAAACTAAAATGGATGTTTCATATTGCCACTAAAAAGTCTAAGATGAATGTAGTCTCTTCCCTGCTTTTCCCCTTTTTTGACCTCAAATGTTGGTGAGAAAGGAGCTGTTTAAAACATCTAGTGAATTGATTTATTTATTTCTTTTAAGTATGGTTAGTACAATTTTTTTAATCTTCTTTTCTTTTTTTTTTTTTCTTTCTATATTTTTTCTGGGGGTAATTATGGTAATAACTCTTTTAGAGGATACTGTTGTTCTGAGTCTGACACTGTTGTAATATTCAGATAGTAATTATTTGTTCCAAGGATCATACCTATTTTTACTTCATCTTTGTCCACACTGCGATGCGATTCGGCATTATTGTAGAAGAATAAAATTGATTCAGGTTAACTTGTGAGTACCTTGTATGGAACACCTATTAGTAACATTTATTCTTAGCTGCTACTCTGCAAGCAACATCCCACCCCTGAATGTGATTTGACCCTCATTTATCTACTCGATAGAAGTTGCCTACATGATAACATTTCGATGATTCGACTGTTATGGCTCTCCAATCTCTGTCCTGACCCGAGCACCGTAACACAGGGAGCCATATTAAACTGTACACTATCAAAATTTCCAGTATATATGCCTCTACCGACATTGAATGAGGAGTGCTTCCCATGAAATTTTTTTATACACTCGGATGCACCGTATAAGGTTAGTTTTTGCTCTTTATTTGATGATTAAATGAAAAAAAATCATCAAAATGAAAGTAAAATGCTCATGGGTGTACAGTGTACCAGGGTGTATATAACAATCTCTCGGCTTCCTAATGTTATTTTCCTTATCTTTATTCTTTTTAAAAAAATTAATACATAAGTATATTTTTTAGACACACAATTCCAACGATGCATATAAGATATAACACCCTTAATTTCAAGCCCCGTTTTTGTGAGGAAGAATAATCACAAAACTATAATTATAATTCAACATTTATGCACCATCAAACGCAGAATGCAAACAGTGACTTTCCAGCAGTCCAATACCCATTAGCAACATACACACATCCATCACCAACTGATACACCCCCATATACTTCTGAACCTGTTTCATAAGACCACAAAACAGCACCATTCTTAGCATCCATTGCATATATGTTCCCTTGCTTATCATATGACCCAGCGAACACTACACCATTAGCAACCGTCACAGGGCCAAAGCTAACACCATTTCTAGGATTCGCCGTAGTCCATAAGATTTCCCCACCTCGAGGATCAATTGCCACCCATCCTCCAGCTTTTGTGGTTAAGTTTGATGGCTTGAGAGTGAAGTTTTTGGCATCACTATTGGCTATGTTGGTGTAGACTCTTTTTCCATCTGTCGCGGCTCCCCATATGCCTCCTCCCTTCATGCCTCCTGGTCCAGCCTCCTACTTGATCATCAGTTGGTTAAAGCATGAATTATAGGTATGAATATCAGTCACATATGTGCTACTAAGGGCATGTTCACCAACAACTTTTTCCATATAATAGTTTGACAAAGTAGGGGTAGATGATGACTTATAGCTTATAAAAGTAGTGTTTCACAATAGCCCAAATTTATTTTACTATTTCAGCTGCTAATTTATGTCGAACACCTTCACCAAACAACTACTTTTAACAGAAGCTAACAAAACCTATATGATAGATTGATAGCTAACGTTTTCTCTAACAGCTAAAATCTACTACAATCAACAACTAATTTTGCCAAACACGAAACACGTCCTATGTTATTATTCCGTTGCAATAAAAAGTATCAAAATTCATATAGCAATAACAAAAGCCATAATATAACACATACGTACCGTGCTCCATATGACATCCCCGGTATCTCTATCCAAACCCCAAGCAATCCCACTCTTCTGAACAGCAACAGCAACATCTCTTCGACAACCATTCACCACCACACTCAACAACATCGGCGCCTCCCCGAAATCAGCATCAGGGTTAGGCCCTGGAGGACAATTCGGGGTTGAAAGATTCATACACTTAGCAAACCATACATCATACCCTCCTAGCTGTTGGTACCACTTAATATCACCACTCTCCAACTCTAATGCCAAAATCGAGTTTTCGTGGTTTTCGGGTTCTATACACTCCTCAGGGTGTGTAGGGATTGTCTGATTGTTTTCTCTTTCTTGGCATGCCTCTACTCGCTCTGGAGCCGAGTAGAGGTTGCCTGTGGCTATGTAGACGAGGTTTCGCGACACGTCGATGGAAGGGCTGCTACCCCATATGACTGCCCCTGAGTATTCTCCTTGCTTTCCTTGGTTATCTGGTAGCATGTAAGTTTGCCATTGGATTTTTCCTGTTTTAGCGTCAAGTTTTGCAAAACTTCCACGAAATGTGCAGCATTTGTCTATGCTGGCTAACTCTTCTAGTGAGGATGTTCCTACATAATATCCCCTACACATAATTTTAATAATCGCGTTAAAAAAAAGTTATGTTTTTAATCGTGTTACCTTAAAATTAAAAAGAAGAATAAATTATACAAACTATTGACTTTACATTGCAAAAGTATTGTACGAGTCTAAACTCATGATAAGACTGATAAGTATAAGTTATTGGACATTTCATATAAGTTTACAAACATCTTGACTTCTAAATTTTAAATACTATACGATGAGTTTTTAGACATTTTATATGTATAAGCTACTGACTATATTAATTTTTGAAACTTTAAACTCACGGTAAGACAGACCCATGTAACACACCAATACTTTGTGTTCCGTTTAAAATTGAAACATTTATTTTCCCAAGGTCAAACGATTAGAAGAAGACTTACCTATAGGAGAGTATATTCTTATTAACACTTGCTTAGTTACTTTATCAATACTTCATTTTCTGTAATTTTATTTCAAAGTGACGTTACTTGTACTCTGGCAATATAGACCAGATCTCAACTCATACTTAAAGATTAGATTAGAAATCTATGGTTAATTAATAAAGAAGTTAGCAGTAATATTTTATTTCAAATTGTATCACATATCATTTACTCGTAATTTTCTAAGGGAATCATGCAGAAAATTAATGTGTCATACTCAGTAGATTACATTTTTAGTCATTTCTTTCAAATACCTAATATTATATCATATCAGGGAGTCAGACATTATTCACTTAACCACTTATCTTTAATTCTAAGAACAAGTGGAGTATAATAAAGAAGTTATACTACGTAAATAATGCAAATTCATTAACGTAAAAAATTACTACCTTTTTCAAATGCTACAGTGCTTTGTCAAATTCCTAATCATCTAATTTAATAACTCAAGAATTAATTACAGCAACATGTTTAGAGTTTAGAGTGTACTATAGTAAATAGATCAATTGAATCTAGTTTAATTTGACCTTTAAATAATTGGATCATTTGTCAAAATAAATAAATAAATAAATAAATAAATAAGAGTAATTTGTCTTTTTTGTTTGTCAAGTTTATGTTCTAGTGAATGTCAAAAGTCAAAACGTGTCAACTTATTTAAAACTAAAAAACGCAATAATCAATGCAAGAAAAGTTATTTGTATTTACCCGTTATAGTAAGTCCCGGACATGGTAATTACACTATCAGGATGATCCTCAAGGCGAGTCATCCACACAAATTCACCACTCTCTCTTCTAAACCCAAGAACAACAGCAGGGCCATACATTGTAACAATCACTAAGTCATTAGCTATTGTTGGAGTTGCTCTTGACAATACTAGAGTCCCTTTGAATAAGATTATAGTCGAATTAAACCCGGTTATTTCGTGCAAATTTTGCTTCCAAACAAGCGATCCATCCGATTGCTTGATAGCATAAACGTTACCATCAAAGCTAGTGAAATATATGGTTCCTTCATATATAGCTGGTGTTGCTGTTGTGTAGCTTTTGGCTTCGAATTCCCAGTTTAGCTTGAGGTTTTGGGCTGTTTTCGGACTTATTTTCGTCTCTAGCTCGGCGTATCTCCGGTTTTGAAGGTCTCCTCCATGGTTTAGCCATTTACTTTGGTATTTAGGCTTCTGAAGAAATTGTTACATGCCATATTAGTAACATTGTAGACATTGTAACAAATTGTCAGCACATTTGTTTAAAACTAAGATGCTTGGGTTGCTTGTTTGCTAATGCATGCACATCTTTGATCACTAATATCTCAAAAGTAATTATTTTGCAGAAATGATTACTTGGTACATTTAGAAAATTCATTGCGACGAATCAAACAATACCCTACATAACTGCTTTTACTGACATATCAGGAAAATTTAAAAGATTCTTTCATACCTTGAATAGTTGCTAGATTCCAACCAAGAACATCCGAAAAAACAAAAAACAAAGGGAGTAACAATTTTTATGAGTAAATTACTAAACACTTGGTTTTGGAAAATAGCCAAAAGAATAGCATGCAACCAAATACAGTTAATTCACAAAATAGCAAAGAGAAGCCATGAACATGGAGAAGTTGAGAAATATACATACTTGATCATCACAAGATTCCACTGAAACTAAGATCAAAGAAGTTGCAACCACCAATAAAATTAATATTGAAGGGACAATGAAAATGCCTTGTCTCAAAGCCATGAATAATACAAGTGAATGGAAAGCTTAAAGATTGATGAAAACGTATGTATTTAATTATGTTAGTTTATTGATTTAAGGACCTAAGATAAATTTAATGACAATCTTACATACCATCATTTTATATATTAAGAACAATTAAGGCATTGACTTAACTTCTTTTTATATTGAGGTGGAGTAAATCTTTTACTTGTATTTGATATACAAGTAATTAATAATGACCAAAAAAATGGCTTCTAATGGTTGTGCACCTATTACAAGAGTGGAGGGGAGTTGAGCATAACAATAGTCTTGAAACTTTGGTCTATGCAAGTATTGATTGGTTTGTGCACCCGGGTGTAGTGTAAAGTGCTCACCATGCATCCAACAAATACAAATGCTAAATTCAAATAACATAAAAGCCAAAATGAATATTAGCTATGGCGTGCATTAGCCGTTCTAGTAAAAATAAATGTTGAAAAAGTGCAATTTAAAAACCAAATATTATACTCCCTCCGCTTTTTTTATATAAACTAGAGTTGAGATTTTCTACTATTTATATGTCATCACTAACTTAATTTTTTAACCAGTATATAAATATGATTATGTAATATATTGTTGGATTTGTCACAATGTCTACTTTTATAAATTAATTATTCCATAGTTTTTACTAGATCTGTCAATTCAGGTAAACGGGTTGGGTTTGAGTCGGGATAGTGTGAGTCAGGTCATCTCGGATCGGGTCAATATGAGTTAATGTCATAACATATGCAGGTCGGGTTCGGGTTAGGGCATGCTTGAGTCGGGTCACGTCGGGTCATATATCTTATCGGGTTTGGGTCACGGGTTAGTAAAAGGTCGGGTTACATTCGGGTCAGGTGAAAAATAAGTCGGGTTATATTCGGGTCTTTATGGGTTTAAACAAGTTCGGGTCGTTCTCGGGTTCAAGTCGGGTTCGGTTCAAGTCAATTATTTAGGGGTTATAATCAGGTCGGGTCATTCTCGGGTTCGATTCAAGTCAATAATTTGCGGGTTATAATCAAGTCGGGTCATTTCCAAGTCTGGTCATTCTCAGATTCGAGTCGGGTTCGGTTCAAGTCAATAATTTACGGGTTATAATCAAGTCGGGTCATTTCCAAGTCAATAATATCAAGCTTTTGTTTTTTAGTTATTTCATATGGCACAATGCCCATCTTGAATTATAATTTCCTAGAAACCATATGTCACATTTCTCAATTGTTTCGTCCCTGAAATTCGTCCCTAAAAACATGTTGTGAAACTAACCTCTTAAAATTCAAAGTGAAATATTGAAGGAATAGAGTTAGGATTCAATTTCCGTTCCAATACCAATATGAGATAACGACCTATAGATATTGATTCAATAACAAGTCGGGTTGAATTTGGGTCGGGTTAATAACAAGTCATGTTGATTCGGGTCGGGTTTGTAACAGGTCGGGTTGAAATTCGAGTCAGTTTGTAGCAGGTCGGGTTAAATTCGGATCGGGTTAAATTCGGATCGGGTTAGGAAAAGATCGGGTTGAATTTGGGTCGGGCTAGGAACAGGTCGGGTTGAATTCGGGTTTTAACGGGTTAAAACGGGTTTGAGTCAATTTCGGTTCAGGTCGGATTCGGTTCAGGTCAATAATTTACGGGTTACATTCGGGTAGGGTCGTCTCTAGGTCGGTTAATGTTCGGGTCTCAAATTCTCGGGTCAACTCGAATCAATTAGGTCGGGTTCGGGTCACCATTTTTTTCAGGTTCGGACGGGTCGGGTTAGGGTCGGTATTTCGGGTCGGGTCGGGTCAGCTTTTGACAACTCTAGTTTTTACTAACCCCCTTTATAAAGATGTTGATGGTCAAAGTTGTATTTTGGCAAAAGTGCAAATCCAACTCTAGCATATAAAAAAAAATAGAGCGAGTATTATTAACAATATATACTACAAACTCTTTTCATCTTAACATAGTATTTTTTTTTTTTCCCGAGACCGCCCCAATTTCTCATCAACATAAAATGTCTCTGTTAGGAAATAAGGGTATAATTGTGTTTGTTTAATGCAGAACAAGTCAATGAATAATAAGAACGAGAAAAGCAATAAAGAAGATAAACAAACAACACAAGGATTTACGTGGCTCGGTCAAATTAGACTTATTACATCCACGGGTGGGAGATTCGAGAGCTTCTTCAGTATAATGGAGAAAGAACGAGAGAATAATACAAGGTGTTCTAAATCTAATGGCTCAAAAGGTATGATCTAATTGATCAACTAAACGGTCTTTTTATAACACAAGAAACCCTAATAAAAACTCTAAATTGTCCCCCAATTATACTCAAATAGCTGTCATATAAAAAAGATAAAATTTTAGGAAATATTCCATAAAACACATAAGCTTAAAATTGACCCCAAAAACCGCCCAACTCGTCCAGGCACGGACGTGCTATGTCGAGTACTTCGTCAGGTTTTCGTAAAACGGCCATGACTTTCTTGTTTCTTATTGGAATTGGGCATATGACTTATCGTTGGAGAGCTCTTGAACCAAGCTAACACCTCCAACTTGAATCATCTCAAAATCACTTTAGTTTGAGAGATATCTGCATTTAAAAGTCAACCCTACTAGATTTCGAGTCACAGTTTAATAGTTGCTTTACTCCGGATGTTGTAACGGCTGGAAATTTTTAAAGACAGTCGCACTTGTGATTTCGGTTGTTCTAAATATGGTCTAACACTTTAAGGTATGAAAAAAAAAATGTATTAAATGCTTCCTATAACTTGTTACAACAGATTAAACAAATTGAGTACAAAGTTTAGTACTCTAACTACAACAATAGATAGTCAAGTACCTAATTTGAAACTTTGTCAATAGCTTTTTTTTTTTTTAAGAAAAACTTTGCCAATAGCTTAGTACCCACCTTTATAAGTCCATTGATTTTTATTGATATTTACTTAGAGCAAAGCCAATGGTTGCCCATTTAAGGTGGGCATCAAGAGAGAGAAAGAAAAAAAATATTAAAAAATATTAAAAAATTCAAAAGATGATACTTTAGGAGAGATAAATTTAATGATCAGGTCATGACCTGATGACTATGACCATTGGCAAAGGGTGGGCAAATAATATGTGTGTGCCACTTGTCACGGTATGAGTGGACTATCTTTTTTATTATTATTTTCTTAGTTAGTGATGAATATTATGAATTTATGATCATAAAAAAAATAAAGGGCAACCAATGGGTATATGTGGGCATAACTGGGCATGGTGATTGGGCATAGATGAGATGGAAGAGAGAGATATTAAAAAAAAAATTTGATGACCACCATTAATTTGGGCAACCATTGGCTTTGCTTTTATGTAAAAATAAAAATAAAATAAGGTCAAACTTGTGCATTGACATTAAAATTAAAATTTTATAGTATTTTTACCAATGAATACTCTGTAGTAAAAAATGGATTTATTTGCGACTTTAAACAACTCCAATGAGCGACGCGCGTACACTGTTTCCTCCATTGTAGCGGCTTCTTAGCTAACTCCTCCATTGAAACAGAATTTGAGGTAAGCTTCTTTTTTTTTTTCATATCTTTTAATCATTGAATATCAATGTTACAATCTAAAGTTTATCGCTGATTAATTTTCATTATAGTCAAATTAGGGTTCTTCTGAGGTGAATTATTAAACTATTGGTAATATTACTGAATGTATGAACTAACATTCGCATTTTGATTTTTGGAACCTGAATTGATTCCAATTTGGTTGCTAAATAACCCTTTAATGTTGCTTCTGATTTCATATTGGTTCTGATTCATATACAGAAAACTTTTGATTTGCAGAGTTTTTAATTTGTTACTGTGAGACCTGATTTGATAATTGATTCCAATTTGATTGCTAATTTGTTGCTAGCAGTTGTTTATAACCCTTTAATGTTAGTTTTGATTTCATGTTGGTTCTGATTCATATGCAGGAAACTTTTGATTTGCAGAGTCTTTAATTTGTTACTGTGATTGATCAAATCGGTTTTGTCTCTTGTGAATTTGTGGGCTATGATGTGTTGCCCGGGTTTTTCGGGTTGTGGTTTACCTTATGGGTGTGGATATGAGGATCAAAATTGATTACTTTCGCGTTCATTTGGTCTAGAGTAGCTGGATTGTCACCTTTTATTTCATTTTGGAATTTGGGTCTGAAGACAGATTGTGAAGTTTTAAGTAATTGAAATATATTCTTGAAATATTTTTCTGTTTCTAGGTACAAGAATGGAGGAAGATTTGTCCCCTGCTCCGTGGAAATGGAGAAAGGTAGCTTATGGAGGTATGCAGCCGGGGTTTGATGATAATTATACAGGTGATTCATTCCTCGAGGATATGGTCACAAATGCTAATGTTGTCAAGAGGGACTTGTGTAAGGTGATCCTTGATTCAGTGTCCATTTCCCAGTATCTTTGCACCGTCATCCTTGTGGTGTTGGTCTGGACCTACACTCTTGCCTCAACTATTAGTTTAAAATCCCTCTTGCTTCTTGATATAACTATGCTAGTTTCAGGCTTCGTAGTTCTCATTTTAACTGCGAGGATGATTTCCCTCAAACTCTTCGCCCAATATGCTCTTAACATCTTGTATTTCATAACTGGGTTGTATGCCTTGTCTCCAATTTACCACACTTTAACGAAATCCATTAGTTCGGACTCCATTTGGGCTCTAACGACTATGCTTATTGTCCTCCATCTCTTTTTGCATGACTACACTGGGTGCACTGTGAAGGATCCTGGTTCTCTGACAAATCCTACTTTAAGTAGCAATATCTCTTTGAACATGTCCATCATTGCTTCGGTTTTGATTGCTTCCCAACTCCAATCAAGGCAACTTGTTTTTGCTATTGTGTTGTTTTCCTTGCAGGTTTTCCTCTTTGCTCCTTTTGTTGCATACTGTATCAAGAGATATTCATTCTGGTTGTATCTATGGTTTTCACTGGGAGTGGTGGGTCTCACTTTGGTGCTAGTTTATAGACTGCAAGGATTTTTCTTCGGCATACTTCTAGGATTGCTGGTTTTTATCACTTTCATCTGTCCTTATTGGCTTACCAGAATTCAAAAATACAAGTTTGAAATAAATGGTCCATGGGATGAGGCCAAGCTCTGCTTTGACATTAATGAATAGTGAGTGCTTTGGACAATGATTGAGTTGTCTCACTACTCACACCATCATCTCTTTGGTCGGAGAATCATCTTAAGCAGAAATGAGGCTTGTAAATTTGATTATTGTGAACCGATTCTAGCCTTTTGACATGTGCAAGTGGAAGTCATGGCTTGCCTTTATGCTCTTTGATAAGCCAAGACTAATTGGTTCACCTCATATATATGAGTCTTTCCTTGTCCGTCCTGTACCTTGATAAAGGTTTGTGCTTAGAAACTGCTATTCAGTGGACACTGCAGGATTTTCAGAAATTGGGAGTAGGCTTCCAGGTTGGTGTGCAATTTGAAGGTTTTGCAGAGCAATTTGAGGAGTCCACACCTTAGCACTTTAGCAGTGAGTTGCAGTAAGCGCTATATTAATACTTTTTAACAGTTTTTGTTATAGAAAGGAAGAAATGAGATTAATCAGTAGATATTATGAAGTTTTGATAATGTAGTAGGTTAGTTTTATGTAAATGAAATTTTGTAATGTATGGGTTGGGAAAATGTTTTCTCCCGTTGTTCATGATCACTTTTGATACAGTGTATGTAGGGCAATTTTATGTAATGAAATTATGTAAATGTATGGAGCTAAAGTTTTCTCCCATTGTTCATGATCTGTGTCCTTACTTCATCTGTGTGCTGAACTCTTATAATTCTGCATTAATTCTTGAATTATCGCACTAAGATGTGTGAAATAGTTCATGTACAATGCAGATTAACGAGGCTTGCAGTTTTAAGGAAACTCACTAGCTCCATTATGGCAAGGATAAACAGAATAGGACATAGAAGAAAGTTAACTATAAACCTCTCAAAATCAATTAAAGAATAGATAAATAAAAGCTCACTACATTAAGTAGATGAGCAGCAGTATTTTAGCCCATCCGAATGGATAAGACAATTATTATAAACTAAAAAAGAGTAAATTTTGCTGAAGAAAATCAAAGACTTCTATTTCTACTGAATTAGAACTGAGAGACATAGTACAAATAACGTTCATTACAGGCTATCAAAATTTTCCTAAAATATCAGCGCTTTGGACTGTTCAGATCTTCCTCGTGCTCCCACTTTGCAGTCTGAGGTCCTTTTCAGGCTGTATGAACATGCCTAGTCCACTTTAGCACCACCACTGGGTTTTCTTTGGTTATTTGTAACCGTAGCCTTGGCTACAAAAGCAGGATCTGGCTTGTGCTTACCAATAGGCTCTTTCATTGCCATGCATATGTAAAATGCAAGCATTATATTTACTGATACCACAGCAAGAAACCCACTTAGCAGTATCTGAGAAGAAGGTGATATGTTTGAGAAACCTGAAATTTATGCATAAATAAGCATTAGCAGAGGTAATGATGGTTAAAAGTATGAGTTGTGATTTTGTATATCTAACACAAGATAATTAAAACAAATTAAACAGTTGAAATGAAAACAGCATAGCAGAAGTAGCTTAAATCCTAATGTTAAGCATTAGGAGTAATAATTGATCTTGATCCTAAGAACAGGAAAAATAGGTAAGTGGCCATCACAAAGGTGCTGCAATATCCAGAAATCTTATAATACCCTCTCAGGATGTAAGGGTGTGAGCAAAATAAACAGTATGAATAGAAACAATTAAGCAAAAACAGCTTCAAATACTAATGTCAAGCATTAAGAGCAATAATAGGCCTCGATTCTGTGAACAGGACAATTAGGTGACAAAATTGGGTAAATTGCTGTCCAAAAGTCCGACGTTGCCTTTTGAATTAGCAAATGTTGTACAAAAGAAAGTTTCATGTTTATAACCAATAAAACATTCTTGTAGATGACAAGGGTATGCATATACTGAAATTACCCTGTAGTCCCCAGATAATAAAGAAGAAACAGGAAAGCAGAATATGGACCGATAATATAATTAAATTCTTTTTTTCTAACATCATTAACAACCTTATTTTCACTACGTCAACTAGAAATCTAGAATCAGAAAAGATGAAATATTTACTCCACTTCCCAATAAACTATGTGGTGAAGGTAATCCATTAAAAATTGAATGTCAGAAATGTCTGATACTCTGAATCAACTTTTCATCCTAAAAGTATGATCCTGGAAGAGGGAAGAAAAGCAGGGTCACAAATCAGTTTAAGATTAGCAGAGCAAAGTATCCATTTTTCTCACACGAAGGACCATGAACGGAGAACTTCCATTTTAACTTATCTTTAACAATAAAGTTACTCATACTGTCATACACACGGAGCGCTTTCGTGATGATTGTTACTTGCCATACTACGATAGTGGGGAGATATTAGAGTAAAAAGAGCAAGATTACATGTTTTCTCACTAGATAATCATGAAGGCATGAATACAGAGCATGTTGAAGGGTAGTTAACTTCCTGCCCTCATAACTTGGGTCCTTCACCAAGAGATATGCCCTTTGCAATACAGTAGCATTAACAATAGTGATTGTAATTTCCTCAGAAACAACTGGAGTTTGTCCACATCAGCTAATGACAACGAAAAGGCCTCATGCAAGTACAATGAAGGCATCTCGCTAATATATTGTCTTTAAAAGTCATCACATGATTAGTTATCTATGGGGAGAAAGGTGAAGAGAAATTTTATTAGCCCCCAGAGTTCATGTCATCTTCACACAAATGACCATGAACATGTGGTACACTGAGAAAGAGTGAGAGGAAAAGGGGGTTGACTAAATCCACTACTTAAAGCTCTCCATGAAACCATCACTGTTAGAGTGAAAGTAGTCGATGCATGACCGACTGACCGTATGTCGTATCCCTTCATGTTGGGGTTAAGGTTATGAGAATTTAGTATCATTGGAGCACAGATCCTACATATCCAAGTTGGCAAGAGTACAACCAAAAACATGATGGGCCACCCAACCATGAGCTCCAAGCCTCCTACATTGTTGATGACTTATGGAGCTGAATGCTGATTATGTTAATGAGACGGGGGCAAGCAACACCTGAAAGTCCTGAATTCAAGCTGAGTAATCATCTTTCAACCAACCTCCTTCAAATCACAAAGGTCTTTTAGTTTTTTCAAGACAAAATCATGAATCCTTTGAAAACCTTAAGCTGCAAATTTCTGACCACTAATTGAAAGTTAGTCTAGTGAGTGAACCAGCCAGTGCTCACAAAACTTATATAATCTGGCTCATTATTGCAAGGTCATGACATCCTCAGCTTCTAATTGTTGCCCAATTCCTCTTACATGATGGCCCCCTCTAAGGGAGAGAAATCATCATCGAATAGGAAGATTTTCACCATCTTATCAACCTTCTGTAATGAACTGATGTTTACTGCTTACTTATGCAAATAACAGTAAAACTATAGGGAAAAATCGATTCTTTGAATCATGTAGATAATCTGATTTTTGTAAGTTGCAAGAATGGAAAGATGGAAGCTTTACTAACGAATGATAATGGTAAAAGGGTTACAAACGATAGGTTAATAGCTTAAGGCTATCAAGCTTCGATGGTGAGTTTAGCTCACAACTCTCCAATAATGGCTTTAGACCATAACTCTCCAAAAGGTTCTCACCATATTTCTTCCTACCTATTTCCTTCCCTTCCTTCTCTATTTATACTAAGGACTATTAACCCTAATAAACTAGTATTACTAAAATACCTATACTACCCCTCCAAGCTAGTCTATTACACCTTCACTGCCAACTCGCCAAGAATTGTGAGCCAAACTCTAAACTACAAGAAGGAGAATGGAAATAATTATTTGTTGGAATCACTCATCATTCTATGAGAAACACTGACCGTCATGTAATCATTAAATGCAGGTGTGGGTTATTTAAACATGGCATCTAGATGGGCTAGCCCTGTTTTTGCAAGTGTCTAATGTGATTAGAGTGAGACCCCTGAAAGTCAAATGGTGTCACAGAAAGGCTCGGATCCTAATATGAGTAGACAAATCCCAGGGCGATATGAATAGTTTTTATTTAAGCATAACCATAAATTTATCACATTGAAAGGCAACTAACATAACTATCAACTTCATAGCGAGTTTGACAGAGTCACTGGGTCTTATCTACAAGTGAACTTAGAGATAAAAGGACTTACCAGGGTACCAGCCATGCTGAAAGCCGTATAAGATTGCAAATGGAACTGCCCACATGCATATTGAGGCTACAAAGAACTTTCTGGTCACCATTGCTGCCGTAACCTGAGGACAAAAGGTCAACAAGGACAAATAAATTTTGATGAGCATTGATGACCAAATAAACAGCAGATTAAATTTTAAATATTGTTTACTTAGAACACAAAATGTTCTATTACATTTAACTGGCAAGGGAACCTAATTTGTCAAACCAGTACCACAAATCAATCCAACGGTTCAAGATTGTGGTTCGCAAGGATAATGAGTGAGTTAAGTGACATTAATTTGTACTTACTTTATCTTATTAAAATTTTGCATAAAAACAGATGTAAACAGACAAAACAGTAAGACAGATCAAATCACTCCCGACCCTGGGAATCATCCCATTTCCTATTAAAGGCACTCCACAAAAGCCTTCCTAAATTTCATAAAAATTGTTTAAAAGTTACAACACAAATCAATGCAATGCAGAAAATTCTAAGAAGAAATGTAAGAATCAATTACAAAGCTCTTCTAAAGGCCACTTAGGTAGTTTACTTCTTACTTGACACACACGGACAGATGCGTTCATTGCATACACTTTAGAATTGTGTTTTCTTATTTGTAGTTACAATAGTACACTAGAAGGCTTGTGTTCTCAAGTAACGCGGCAATAATCAAAAGGGAATACGATTCATACAAAAGCAAACCCTCCATTTGCCCCATATATAGTTATTGTCATATCAATTTGGAGGTGCTGAGGTGCATCTGTATTCGGGAGAGAACCAACATATGGTTTATCTTAAATACACTCCTTCACACAAATGCTTATTGGGTTTGAATTTTGAAGCCTAGACCGTGCACATTTGCACATAACATCCCCATATATTAGCCAACATATATAGTTCATTAAGACCCCCCTAAGATTTGATATCATAATAGACTTGTTACTTGTTAATTCCTCAAAAACCAACTCAATCAAAACTTAAGCTAGTGGCTTGAGACCCAATTCATAAATTCATCTTTTCCACGGAAAATCATGAACATATGATAATTGCCAAATAAATACATCACATTGAGGAAAAAAAAAAAACAATATATATGAATTAAAATCAGATGGGTATCAGGTGATCTAGCAACTTTGACTCTAATTTAATTTCCTGAGGCAAGCTAATAAGTAATAACATGAACTTGTATTTTCTCAACAATTATTGAGCATACTGTAAATCAAACAGAAAAAGAAAATAAATTTATAATAAAATCAATGATACAGGAACTGAGCAAATGAAAAGAGTAATAAATCAAACCTTGGGTTTTTGATTCTTGACTTAGATTTTGGTAATCAAACTCAAGAAATTTTGAAATCTTTGTATAGAGCTGTGGTTTTGTTGGGTGGAAAACTGGTGTAAAAAAGAATTAGCTGAGCTTGCTACAGCCTCCGGAGTCGATGGATTAATTTATTTGATTTGATAAGTTCAACGACGAGTAAGAAAACCATTTTTTTTTTTGGTTTTGGGTGGAAAGCTAAGGTATTCGAGTTTATAAGGTGTACACATGCTTTTTCAAGTTTCTAAGTTGTGCCCTTCAACTCCTTATCAATACTAAAATGTCCCCTTATTAGTTATTTAAAAGTTAATTGAGAGTGTGATTTCGTGGCTTCAGTTTTCATTATTAGGGTTGCGGTGGCTAAGATTTCTTTCTCCTATCATTTCCTTACCTTTTATCATCTTTCTATTAAATTTATAGTTAACTTTAGGTGACGTGGAAGTCCCAAGGAGGGTACCATTCATTAATGGTAGTGAGTTGAGGGGCACAACTTAGAAACTTGAAAAAGTATGGGTACACCTTAGAAACTCGAATACCTTAGGGGTATAACTTAGAAAAACCCTTTTCTTTTTTTAAATGCCCCCACTATCATATCAAAATGGGTAAGAGCGTGTCCGCTGCTAGTTTTGAGTACCTTTTAGGTAGCTATTAGCTTAACGCCCGTGTCATGTACAATATTATATTTTTTTTTTTTTGATGGAATAAGGAGGGGTGATTTCATTAAATATTAATAGGCATTCAGCACTTACAATCATCTCTTAAAAAATCTAAATTCTCAATACAAGTATTATTATACACCCCTAAACTAATGACATTGCTATGAACCGCTCTTGGATAATTTTAGATTTCTTTGCATCATTTTTGACGGAACTCCGTGGGTGCACCGGTGCGAAGAGTGGAAGAGTGGGATCATGGAGGGATTAAACGAGGAAGAGGGAGACCAAAAATGACTTGGTTGGAAGGAGTGAGGAAGGATATGAAGTGCATGGATTTACGTGAGGATGAAGTTTTGGATCGTAAGGGATGGAGGAGAAAGATTTATGTTGATGACTACACGGAATAATCATATTTGGTTCATGTTAGCCGACCCCACTTTTGGGATTAAGGCTTTGATTGATTGATTGATTGATTTTTGACGGAACTCCATTGATGTATAGTCGCAAAAGTGATAAAATTATTAATCATCCAGATCGGTAAATTTGCAAGATGAATCTTCCAAATCTGTACCCTTATGACAACAGACCTACAATTCCACAAATTTGCAAGACAAATCTTTCAAATTTTAATTTGTATCCCTGCACACACTAAAAACAAACAAAACACTACTAAACCTTACATGGAGGGACTGACTAAAGTCAACGTACTGATTCTTAATTGACTAAAAACATTAAACTAGAGAAGAATTTGGGGCTTACCATCGATAAAAATCAATGACAACCACTAAGGTTTAATATGGTGGCTAGGTTTGAAGAGAGAGAACAAAGGAAATTTTAGGGTTTTTTTTTAAGAGAGAAAAGAATTGGTCTAGGTTTTTGTTTTAGCTTTTTGTTGATAAGAAAATTAATTATATCGAACCAATAAAATATGATAAAACATACAAATCAAATACTTCGTATATAGACATTATAATGTCATAATCTATGTTAATAGGCAAAGTAAAAAAAAATAAAAAAATAAAAAAAATTATTTATTTATGGATTTTTTAGGCTGCCTTAACCTGAGAATTTTTCAGGCGGGACTTGGTTTGATTAAGTCTAGTGGCCATATTAGTAAATACTAATTAATAAACGCATTTTTAATAAACATCAAAAATCAATCAAATAACAAACAAAAATTTTCCGCAAAAACTATTAGAGCATGAATATCAAAGAGGATATATGTCCTCTTGTATGGTACTTTTGCTGATTTGGAGTAATCCTCTTTGATGTTAGGTAGTATAGAGGATCCTAAGGGGAAAAGGAGTCTCATTCATCCTCATCTGGTGAAGGATTATTCACCTCGTCCTCTGTGTCAAATAGGATGGAGCAAATCAGCCAAAACCCACCGCTTGAGCAATTTTAATGGACAAACGGCGACGTTTAGCTGGTACAAAAAAAAAAGAAACTGAAAACTTACTGACATATGACAGAAACTTCAAAGTAGCAAAAATGATGTGTAAACAAGATGGATAACTTGCTCACAAAAGGATTAGAATTCGTGTGATGTGTTTAGGTTGATTTAGGGATGATAGTTTAGAGTAATCAAATAAGTTTAGGGGAACTCTCACCCTTAACTTGAGGATATAACAAAGAGGAACACTCACTCACTTGTTTGGACGTAGTAGAGGCTAGGGAACTCTCACCTATTCAACAACTACAAGCTTTAGTTTTAGGAACTCTCACTAAAACTCAAACTCTTCAAATTTGGAAACTCGCAAATTTGGGGAAACAACTCCAACTCACACAAGTCGAAATTAACAAAACAAACTTAGAAGTTTATGCAATAATCTGATGTATGTTTCATTGATCAAATAGCACGCTATTTATAGCTTAGTACATCATCATTTGCACCTATATTTAACTAAGGGAAAACAGAAATAAAAGGCAAATTAATTGGCTCATAATCGTCCAAATTAATCCCCATTACAATCATTAACTTAATTCAAACAAATGAGCTAAAAATAAGGAGAAAAAAACGTCCAGCAATTAACCCTCAAAACTGTTCAAATGTATCATTCAAACAGCCCTTGATTCACGCCCTTGCTTCGTCCATAATTCACTCCTAATTAACGCTGCTTTATTCCCTAAAATAAATCAGAAGAAAACTCCTAATAATACTCCTTAAATGAGCTTAACTACCAGCTTGAAAACCTCCTTGAAACAGCTCGTCAATTGCTTGCAAGATAATTAGTCACACTTAGCAAAGTGCAACCATTAGAGGACGTATGTGGACCATGCACACCAAAATCCATAGGAGTAATATCGAAATAAGCTTTGGACAGAATTAACTCCCTAGCATTGGATTCTTGGACTTGATCATTTGCATTACTCGTACCTTGGCCTTCTTGGTCATCCTCCCCTTCTTCGAAAGGAATTGCCCTCAATTCTTCATCATCATAGTATGGTGCTAGATCTCCCACATTGAACGTGCTTGAAACCCCATACTTCCCTCCCAAATTAACTTTGTAGGCATTGTCATTGATCTTTTCCACCACCTCAAATGGACCCTCGGCTCGTGGCATGAGTTTGTTCTTCCTTTGAGCTGGAAACCTTTCTTTTCTCATGTAGATCCACACTAAGTCACCAACTTCAAAGCTTTTCACGTTTTTGACTCTTTTGTTAGCTTGCTTCTTGTAGATTTCATTAGCCTTCTCGATGTTCTTTCTCACTTCCTTGTGGATTTTGACCATGAACTCGGCCTGTTCTTTGGCGCCTCCATGCACGAACTTGTCTTGTGGTAGAGCTATGAGATCAATTGGAACATAGGGATTAGAACCATAGACTACTTCAAAAGGAGAGTACTTTGTAGTAGCACTAGGAGTTCTATTGTAAGCAAACTCGGCATGAGCAAGCTTAACATCCCAATCTTTGGTGCTCTTACTAACCAAGGTCCTAAGCAAAGAACCTAGCACTCTATTCACCACCTCGGTTTGGCCATCAGTTTGTGGGTGATGTGAGGTAGAAAACAGCAACTTAGTTCCCATCAAGCGCCACAGAGACTTCCAAAAATGACTTAGGAATTTTGTGTCTCGATCAGAAACAATGGTGCGTGGAACTCCATGAAAACGCACTATCACATCAAAGTACAATCTTGCCACTTTCATAGCATCGTCAGTTTTATGGCTCGGCACAAAGTGAGCCATCTTTGAGAAACGATCAACCACCACCATTATTGAGTCCTTACCTCTTTGAGTTCTAGGTAAAGCCACAATAAAATCCATGCTTATGTCTTCCCAAGGTCGCTCCGGTACTGGCAAAGGCTTGTAAAGACCTTTATGGAACACCATCTTCGCCCTTTGACAAGTAGAGCAACGAGCTACAACATGGTGGACAGTAGACAACATGTTAGGCCAATAAAAGTGAGCTTGAAGAAGCTCCATAGTCTTTTGGACTCCAAAATGACCGGCTAGACCACCGCCATGTGTCTCATGAATCAATAAACTTCGAATTGGGCACCTAGGAATGCATAATCTATTCCCCTTAAAAAGAAAATCATTTTGTAAGGAAAATAAATCATAAACTCCATTCACGCATTTCTCCAATATAGCCTTGAAATCATCATCTTCCTTGTAGTATGTTTTGATCAATTCGAACCCAAGGACCTTAGCTTCAACGACTCCAAGTAAAGTATGCCTTCTAGATAAGGCATCCGCAACAACATTCGCCTTTCCACTTTTATATTTGGATGAAAAGTTAAATGTTTGCAAGAATTCCACCCACTTAGCATGCCTTGAATTCAACTTCTTTTGACCATGGATGAACCTCAAAGACTCATGGTCGGAGTGAAGTATGAACGGTTGTGGCCTCAAGTAATGTGACCAATGATCCAAAGCTCGCACCATTGCATAGAACTCCTTGTCATAGGTGGAATAATTTAGCTTGCCTTGGCTCAACTTCTCACTAAAGTAGGCAATAGGACGCCCTTCCTGAATCAGCACAGCACCAATTCCTTTCCCACTTGCATCACACTCAACTTCAAATGGCTTTGAGAAATCTGGAAGTGCTAGGACGGGTGTGTTGCACATCTTCTCTTTGATCACCTCAAACGCCTTTTGAGCTTGGGGAGTCCATTCAAATGAACCCTTCTTTGTGCACTCGGTGATAGGAGCCATGAGAGTGCTAAAATTGCGAATGAACCTCCTATAAAAGGAAGCTAATCCATGGAAAGAACGGACCTCCGTGAGTGTCTTGGGACTAGGCCATGATTGTATAGCCTCAATCTTGCTAGGATCGACTTTCACGCCTTCACCTGAAATAATGTAACCAAGAAAAGTGACCTCATATAGCATAAAATTACATTTTTCAAGTTTTCCATACAATTTTTGCTTTCTTAATACAATGAAAACTTCGAACAAATGGATCAAATGTTCATCCCTATTCTTGCTATAAATAAGGATATCATCAAGATACACCACCACGAACTTGCCAAGAAAAGGTCTCAATACCTCGTTCATCAACCTCATGAAAGTGCTAGGAGCGTTGGTGAGCCCAAATGGCATTACGAGCCACTCATACAAACCGTGCTTGGTCTTGAAAGCGGTCTTCCATTCATCCCCTTCTCTCATTCGAATTTGGTGATAACCACTTCGCAAATCAATTTTGGAGAACACCTTAGAACCACTCAATTCATCAAGCATATCATCGAGCCTTGGGATCGGAAACCTGTACTTGATAGTAATGTTATTAACAGCCCTACTATCAATACACATACGCCATGTACCATCTTTTTTCGGAACCAAAAGAGCAGGAACAGCACAAGGACTCATAGACTCACGCACATACCCCATACCCATCAATTCTTCAATTTGACGTTGTAACTCCTTAGTTTCCATGGGATTACACCTATAGGCAGGTTTGTTAGGTAAAGGTGCGCCGGGAATGAGATCAATTTGATGTTCAATTCCCCTCAAAGGTGGTAATCCGTTAGGTAACTCATCGGGAAAAACATCCTCAAAGTCCTTAATCAGCTTAGCCAAATTAGGGTTTTGACTAACAAATTTTTCGTGGACTTCCTTCGAATACAACAAGTACAACTCATCCTCACCATCAATTTCTCTTTCAAATTCTTTAAGAGTAAGCAATGACACCTCTTTAGACTGTTTAGGTTTTAGTGAAAACCGTGGGGGTGGTAAAGGGTGCAATTTTTTTTGTTTTCCTTGGTGAGTTATAGTGTAAGTGTTATGGTACCCATCATGTTGAGAATTACGATCAGTTTGCCAAGGTCTACCAAGCAAAATATGACAAGCATCCATAGACACAACATCACACAATTGAGTATCATGATAAGATCCAATGGAAAAACTAACCATGCATTGTTTTCTAACCCCCGTGCTTGAATTAGAGTCTAACCAACTCAACTTATAAGGATGTGGGTGATTTATAGTTGTAAGCCCAAGCCTAGTTACCAAAGTTTTGGAAACCGTATTTGCTTCACTACCACCATCAACAATTAAATCACATACCTCGCCTTTAACCTTGCACTTGGTGATGAAAATGTGTTGCCTTTGCGGTGCTAAGGGTTCCTCCACACGAGCTTGCAACGCCCTTCTCACAACCAGATTGGTTTTGGCCTCCTCTTCGGGGAAACATTGATCTTCCTCCTCGTTTTCCTCAGTAGGATTCACATCCTCAACTTCTTCAACCTCGAACTCTTCCCAACTAATAGTCTGATTAGCAATAAGCTTTATCTCTTGCATAGTCAAAGCTCTTGAATTAGGACAATCCTTCTTGAAGTGACCTCTTCCTCCGCACTTGTAACAAACAATGTCACTTAGCTTGAAATCTTTCTTGTCTTTCTTAGGGGGGTCGTTGGGTTTGACAAAAGAAGAACCATCCTTTATAGGGAAGGTTGGTTTTCGTGTCACTTGAGGGGTGTAAATCGGCTTCTTCTTCTTTCTCTTCGAATCAAATTTGACCACAAGTTTACAAGCATCTACGAAGGTCAAATTGGTATAACCTTCAAGTTTCTCTTGCAACTCTTGATCCAACCCAGACAAAAAACGTCCTATCTTGAGTTCTTCATTCTCCGTGATTTCACACACAATAGCAAGTCTATCAAACTCCTTGATGTAGTCTTCAACCGGATCGCCATTTTGTTGCAAAGTGCTCCACTTCACGTATTGGCTTTGCTTATAATTGTGAGGAATAAAACGATCCCTCATTCTTTTCTTCAACTTGCTCCAAGTTGAAATGGAAGCCTTGCCCCTAAGGGTACGTCCCCTCTGTTCTCCTTGCAACCAATTGTCACCATAGCCTTTTAATTTCACCTTGGCTATTTTGTACCTCTTTTCCTCCTCTTGAATATCTTTGTACTCAAAGTACCTCTCCAGAGATTTTTCCCATTCCAAGTACTTTTCCGGATCAAGTGTCCCATCAAAGGCAGGAACGTCCACTTTGAGACTCCTATCTTCCCTCCTAGGTGGAGGATCATCACCTTGATCTCTTCTATCTTGCTCGTTCATGAGTCTTGCCATCAAGGCAGCAAGATTCCCTTGTAGATTGGCATTGGTTTCGGCCAACCTCTCTTGACTAGCAATGGATCGATTGAGAGCATCCAAAGCCAACCTCAATTCTTGATTTTCTCCCATGGTATGTAGGTATTCGACCCTTTTGGAAGAATTTGAGAAAACTCTCCCCCTACCTGACGCGCCAAATGATGTGTAAACAAGATGGATAACTTGCTCACAAAAGGATTAGAATTCGTGTGATGTGTTTAGGTTGATTTAGGGATGATAGTTTAGAGTAATCAAATAAGTTTAGGGGAACTCTCACCCTTAACTTGAGGATATAACAAAGAGGAACACTCACTCACTTGTTTGGACGTAGTAGAGGCTAGGGAACTCTCACCTATTCAACAACTACAAGCTTTAGTTTTAGGAACTCTCACTAAAACTCAAACTCTTCAAATTTGGAAACTCGCAAATTTGGGGAAACAACTCCAACTCACACAAGTCGAAATTAACAAAACAAACTTAGAAGTTTATGCAATAATCTGATGTATGTTTCATTGATCAAATAGCACGCTATTTATAGCTTAGTACATCATCATTTGCACCTATATTTAACTAAGGGAAAACAGAAATAAAAGGCAAATTAATTGGCTCATAATCGTCCAAATTAATCCCCATTACAATCATTAACTTAATTCAAACAAATGAGCTAAAAATAAGGAGAAAAAAACGTCCAGCAATTAACCCTCAAAACTGTTCAAATGTATCATTCAAACAGCCCTTGATTCACGCCCTTGATTCGTCCATAATTCACTCCTAATTAACGCTGCTTTATTCCCTAAAATAAATCAGAAGAAAACTCCTAATAATACTCCTTAAATGAGCTTAACTACCAGCTTGAAAACCTCCTTGAAACAGCTCGTCAATTGCTTGCAAGATAATTAGTCACACTTAGCAAAGTGCAACCATTAGAGGACGTATGTGGACCATGCACACCAAAATCCATAGGAGTAATATCGAAATAAGCTTTGGACAGAATTAACTCCCTAGCATTGGATTCTTGGACTTGATCATTTGCATTACTCGTACCTTGGCCTTCTTGGTCATCACAAGGGCAACGACTAGAATTTCAATTTGGCCTCCAATTGCTTGACAAGTGTCAACCTTTTATCTTTTTATTTTTAACAAAATTTTACTACCTCAAAATATGTATAACGGTAATTAGTGAAAAACGGTAACTTATTTTAAAAAACTGATTTCACCAACGGCTTAATTTTTTTTTTCTCTATAAAATGAACCTAATTTTGGCCATTTTTTATGCACTTTAATTTTTTACCTTTTTTCACTCCTTCCTCTTTTTCCTGTCTTTTTATAATTTTCTTTTGTAATGGATGAAAATAATCATAATTATGGAAGGAGTAATAATTTTCCAAATTCTCAATACAATTCAAACACTCCCCCTTTTGATCCAAATATATTCAATAATCCACAATTTCAAGCTGCTTTGCAATGGTTTGGTAGCCACCAAAGACCTATAAACCCGAATTATACATCCCAAATTCCTCACCAATTTCATGGGGGTTCATCTTCACAAAATGTCCCGTTATTTCCCATGTCTCAACATTTTACCCAACCCATGAATCAATCTCCAGGTTTAAATGTTAGTAGCACTGCTTCTCCAACGGAAGATGTGCGGGAAACGCAACATCTAGAAGATCTCGATGATGATGTTGTTGACATTACTAGAGAATACCCAAGTGATAAAAAAAAGCTAGTGCATGGAGTATAGCTGAGGATAAGGCGCTTGTTTCATGCTACATCAATGCCGGTGGGAATGTTACCATAAATACGAAACGAACTAAAGCCGGTTTATGGGCTGCAATTGGGAAGTTATACTAAGAGGCACGAGTAGAGAACCTTGAAGAGATAAATGCACAGACTATTAAGTCCATGCAACAACGTTGGGATTTTCTCAACAGATGGGTTTCAAAATGGGTTATGGCGTACAATTACATCCTACGACACCCGAAAAGTGAAAACTCAGGCGGAGACGATGTCCAACGTGCCCATGAGTATTATGCAAAACTCAATCATGGAAAGCACTTTACTTTGATGCATTGTTTTGAAACAATGCAAAATTTTCCTAAATGGGACCCACATATGATCCAACAGCTTCCTTTAGAGAGCGAGGGAAGTGGGAAACGATCCGAACCAGAATCACCAAGTGTGGGTGCTGGAAGAAAGCGGCCTATGGGTATAAAAAAATCAAAGAGTATAGCTGCAGAAGGTAATTCTTCCACATTGATAAACCTTGAAGCTTTCAACACAACTCTTGACGAAACTAGTGATAAGCGGCTTGATCAAGGAGAACGAATGATCGACTTGATAAGTAAAAGGAGCGAAGATAGGAAAAAAGCTAAAGGAGGAGGAGATGAAATTTAGCATGTTACGTTCATTGATGGCAAAACCCGTCATCGATGAATTTGAAGTTGAAATGTACAAGAAACTTAGAGAGGAGTTTAGTAACATGTTTTTTTTAGAGATATTAGTTAAGTACTAGTTATTTTTTATGTATTAAGTATTTAATCTTTTAGTTTCTATATCAAGAGTTTATATTTCATCTAACAACATTATGTTTAAGATTTGTTGTAGTACTTTAGATGTAATCGTACGTAGTAGTAATTTTAATCGTTTGTATTTTTATTTGATATTAGATGTTGTAATCTTATGTGTGAATAATAATATTATGTTTCTATTAAAAAAAAAGCATGTAATTTTCTATCTTATCTACCAAAAATCTTATCCCTCTGCTATAAATCTTATCTTCTGTGAAAAAATCTCATTTTATCTGTCAAAAAATTTTATCTTATCTGCCACAAAATCTGACCTTATCTACCAAAAATCTTATCCCTCTGCTAAAAATCTTATCCTCTAATGAACAATCTCATTTTATCTGCTAAAAATCATATCTTACTGTAGGGAATATTTCAAGCATTAATCCCCTATCTTGAACCCCACTGTGATAGAGCAAAAGAGTCGCCAACAAGTTTTAGGAACTTGTAAATCATTCACAGGGTGAAGGTTACACCCCTTAACGATCCAAGAGATCGTCAACTCCATAAGGTCTAGAACCAAATAAGGGTTCGGGGATGAAGGTACAAATCCAATCTAAAAGAGATTGAACCTGCCCTAATAATAGACCTCTACTTTATTCTGATCGTATTCATGTGCGCTTTCTAATTAACATGAAATCAATAGGTTTACCCTAAACCTGTTTATCTATGTTGGTTGAATATTAATGCACAAACAAATCTATTATTGGCGATCACATGAATTATAATCAAATTAACCTAACAAGATTATTAAATTATCTTATTAAGCGTGATTACAAGTACCAATTCCCTTTAAACATGCATAAAAGGCGTGATCAAGCAATAACAATAAATGTCAAGCAACATAATAATAATAATAATAATAATAATAATAATAATAATAATAATAATAATAATAATAATAATAATAATAATAATAATAATAATAATAATAATAATAATAATAATAATAATAATAATAATAATCATGACAATAAAATTATAATCATCATCAAGATAATAATATTAATCATAAAAATAATAATCATAATAATAATCGTCATATTAAAATAATAATCATCAAAATAATAATAATAATAACATTCATAATCATCATAAATTATAACAATTATAATCATCATAATCATGTTCATGTTAATATTAAAGCATAATAATAGCAAGATCCTAGGCATGATACTAACAAGATTAATAACAAATCCTAGCATGTCACTAAGCAATAAAAATCAAATCTTTAACCCTAACATGATACTAACAATCATAAATATTAGGAAGAACATAGGAAGCATCGTAACAATCATATTTAATATTAAAATTACCCTAGACATGATACTAGGAATATCATAATAACAATTTAAACATGATTTCTACATCATAACATCAATAAATCAATTAAACTACTTACTTTGATGTCTCGTACCTCTTTCTAATAACAAAATACACATGTTAGTAAATTCAAGGAAAATAATAAACAAACAATTAAATTAAATAATTGAAAGAGAGATTTGGGACCAAACCCTCAGAAATTAAACCTTTCACGTCTAGGGCGAAGGCAACTTCGAATATGGCTAGGTGTTTTTAGATCTTGTGAATGCGGAATTTTATATGTAAAAAAGCAAGGTTTGAAAAGAGAGAGAGATGAATGAATTGATGGATGATTAAAAGAGAATTCTTGATGGGAATTAGCGAATGATTAAAGAGAATGAAAGAGAATTGAAAACTGATTGTAGGTGAATGAAAACGGAGTTTTTAATACGTTATTTATAGAGAAAATCAGCCAAAAAGATAAAATTAACAAAATAGAGTATTGGCGCACGTGAAACAGAGCTGGCGCCAACGCTGGCTAATTGGCGCCAGGCGCCAATAGCTGGCACCAGGCGCCAGGCCTAGCTCCAGGCGCCAATGCCTGGCGTGGGCGCTAGTCCTGTTTTTGACGCGTTTTCGAAAATCAGATAAGTGTTTCCGCACAGGAGCATAAAATCGTATATTTTCCTCAAAAATGCTCTTTGATTTTAATTAAAACTCTGAAAAGTCAACAAAAGTCAACTTATCAATGCTAATTGAATTAGGAATGAAAAGAACCTTCTAGAAGAATCTAGAATACTAAAACCATTCCTAATTGCATTAGGAATGATAAATCATATCAGGCCCTCTTCTAGATCATTGGGCCGCATATAAGGCTCAAACCGGGCCCAGTTTGGTAAATTGGCCATAACTTCCTCAATATTCATCGGAATTGGGCTTATAATATATCGTTGGAAAGCTCTTTTCAAACCCCATCCAACTACACTACTGTTGGGCCCATATCATGGACCAACCAAACTGGATTGACTGTTTTCTTAAAATAAGTTTTCAAAAACAGAGAGAAGAGAAAAGAAGTTAACACTATCCACAACACTAAACTTTCCACACTTTCGCTTCATTCGATTATGATTCGACGTGAAAGGTACTCATCACCGGGTTTGGTTTTGGGGAGACACAAATGGGTGTCTACACTTACCAGATGGCAAAATATTTTTTGTAACTTTTATCTCAATTGCCTATAAATTGACCTATTTCACTTACAACACTTCTACTATCACAACTACAACTACATATTAATATTTTTAAAATGAGTAGTAATTCAAATTCTTCCACTTCTAGTGATGAAATCTATGACTACATGTTGCTTGATTTTATTGAGGAAAATCGGCAACAACAAATCATAGAAGACGCATTGAGATATGTGGTTAACACTGAAGGAGTTGTGTCTTCGATAAGTGCAATTACTAGATATATCAAGGATCACTATTATGGAGATAATAAGTTCATTCTCTTGGGGCGTCATCATCTGTTGCTAGACTATGAGAGATGATCTTTGGGCTAGTAAAATAGTCCAAAGCCTGCTAGAATGGATCCTATGAGGTCACATACAAAGGTATTGGGTTAAGCAAGTAAGAGGCCCATTAATGGGCCTTATGAGCATTTAACTGATCATGAATAGGATTGGGCTAGTGTAGTTTGATTGGGATTAGGAATTGGGCTTGGTCATGGACTCTTATTTATGGATGTGATCTATAAATAAGATCCATGCCTAGGGTTGCAAATATACAGGAGTCACAATTAACTTACAGTGAATTGTGAATCAAGGCAACAAAATCCCAAAACCCTCATCTCTCTCTCTCTCTCTCTCTCTCACTCTCACTCTCATGGCACCCCTCTCCCCCTTTTGGTCGCGGTGGTTCGTGACTAGTTCGTTGCTCATACTTCTCCGTAGAAAGTCGATTGAAGAGTTCGATCGCGACTAACTAGCATTAGTGGAGGTCTTAATCTGTGCCTGTGCACCAAGTAGAGGAATCACGTATGAGGTTCTTTGTCTCCCTTATTCTTGCTCGATTACTAGTGGAATCACACTTCAAAGGTATTATTCTTACTCTTTATGTGTTATGCATGAGATCCTTGGTTAGGTGCTATATGAATATGATTCATGATTATTTCCGCTGCGTAGTACCTATATTTCCCAACAATGGTATCAGTTAGCCTCTTGCAATTACATATATTGAGTATTAAACCTTTGATAATCCACAATTTTAATTCAATTAGGAGGGACAATAATTTAATTATGGGTCAATTATTATATTAAATGTGATTTAACAATATAGAATCATTAAAAGTTGTTTAATTATTTGCTCCATATTAGCCCTAAATTGATCCGAAAATTGCCCTATAATATTCGAAAAATGCGAACCCCCCCCCCCCCCCCCTTAATATTTCGAAAATTTCGAAATCATTTACTCCAATTTATGAAATTTGTGTTTTTGATTTTGATTTAATTCGAAAGTTTTATGTTTAGAGAATTTAATCTATTTGATTTCATGTTAAATTGTGAATTTTTCATGATCAACCTATTTAATTTAAAAGTTAAATTGAATTGGGATTAAATTCATGAAGAACCCTAATTTTAAAATTGAATATGATTTAATTTTACAATTAGATGGACCACATTAATTTTAATTTTAATAAAAATGTTTTGTTTTAAATTAAAAATCAATAAAAAAAAAAAGGGGATTGAGGTGCGGCAGCCGCGGCTGGGTGGCGCAGCCGCGACGACTGCCGCACCGGTGGTGGTCCAGGAGGGAGGGTGGGCTGGGCAAGGGTCGGACAGGAGCAGCGCAGTAGTGCACCACCCCGTTGCGTGTGCTGCTGCTGCTGTCCTTGCGTCGCTGCAGGGGCAGCGTACACCGCAAGGTGTACGGCCACCGTGGCCGGCTTCGGCTGGCCACACCACGGTGGCTGACGCGGCTTTCTCAAAAAAAAATTATTTTATTTTGGATAAAAATCAGTTTTCAAAATTAAAAAAATTAAAAGATAAGTTTTGATTTTGAAAAAGATAATTAACAAAGTTAAAGTTGTTAATTTTGTTAAGACAGGATAATTATGGAGCAAAAGATTCTATTTGGATAATAATTGATTAAATAATGTGATTATCCCATAATTATTTTAGGATATTAATTGATTTAAAATATGTGATTGACAAGTAATTAGGATAGAATTTTCTAAAAGTTATTAGGATAATCATGGAAAATAAATATGATTTATCTTCCATAATTAAAATAAGATTTGATTCTATCTCATACCTAAATTAAAATATATGATATTTTATAATTGGTTATGAATAATATATGATATTATCTAATTACAATAATGAATTAAATATGAGATATTTAGGAGTCATGTTTCCTTTACTGTGAACATTCGATGTTGTAGTTTAGGAAAGCATGATGAGTGATTTATTATATGGCATTTTATAATATATGATGTTATATATTGCTATATAGACTAGTATGGCCCATAGATTCTAAATACGATCTGCGCATCGTTTCGTATTTTTGTAATATAAATATGGTCTGCGTACCGTTAAGTATTTTTGTAATTTATTTTATTTTATTTAAGTAGTAGATAGAATAAAATAGTATTACAGGTTGCAGTTAATCCAAGAATCCATGGAGTGGAGGCCCAAAGGAGCAAGATGGATGAGATCCATGAAGGTTCAAGTGGGAGTTTTTGCTTTATTAGTTTTCTTAGGATTAAGGGCCATACTATGTCATGTTTTTTTATTTATGCATTAGTAGATTATGCATGTTAGATTTTATTTATGTTGTTTGATGATGCGCTAGAGTTCACTAAATAATCACAACATTATGAATCTAGGTCCCAGTAATATTGAGGTAGCTTTTCCAATCAAAAACCCGATGAAACCTTCGATATTTATGATGGGTCATGCCAAAGAAGGGTGTCATATTATATCTTAGGGGAGTGGGGGTAAAACAAATTTTACACTTTTGATTGGTTATACTCAACAAGGTTACCTAAAGAGTTTAGAACCTTGAAGCTAAGGGTAATAATTAAACATGTGATGGATAATTATTCAACCAAGAATTACAAAGAGTTGTAATCAGTATAGAGTTTACTCACCTTGAAAATGTAATAGTTGATGGTAGGGCCAAAGTCCGGTCAATTATTGCACAAATAAAGGATCTTAGAATCATTATATTCAATAGGGATCAATTAAATTGAATGAATGTTTTAAAGTTACCAGTTTTATAATCGCTTATGGTACTTTAAAAGTTTGTTAAACATAATTATTGAACTTTGCCTCGTTTGTTTTTGTTTATAGATGAATAACTTATACGACAACACAATTTTACCAATGAAACTTAACTTAAGGCTGAATCTCAGAAACTTCAGGGAATGGGAAAATGAGTTGAGAAAAGTTCTCACAAGCCATGGGCTTGAATCTCGTTTATATATTCCTGTTGAGAGCAAGTATACAGAAAATTATGAAGCTGAAAGGCATGCTGAAATTGTTTCAGCTGCAGAGAAAATCAGAGGACTCATTTTAGAATCTATTCCAATTTGTTGGAAAAGAAGATTCAGGCACTATGAGCTAACCATCTTGTACAAATGTCTTCGTGCTATCTGTCGAGGTGGCATTGGGGCATTAGGAAGTGGAGGCAACAATGATCATAATGTAAGAGAGGTCATTAACTCGATCCCTCAGATTTACTATTCCTGGCCTGGACTGACAGTGTCAGGTATGAGGCTTACAATGTTCATTGTAAGATAATGGCTAAAAGACTCATGTCTGGTCAGTCAGTAAGGGCCCATGTCAGGGAACTGATTGAAATGTTCAATCAAATGGATGTCCTTGGGAAACCGATCGATAATGACTCTGCTCATGATATTATCTTGTTCTCACTCCATGATGCTTTTGACATTGTCAAGCTCACTCATAATGATGAGGGATCGTCGGTGACATTGATCAATCTTTTGCTTAACCATGCTGAGGAGTTCCTGAAAAGGAGAGGAAGCGAATGCTTCTTTTGCGGTAGTTGGTCATGCCATACACCAGGGTGTCCCCACTATACACCAGTGAAAACAGAAGGTAAAGAGTTACTTGATGTTTTCGTTGTAGAAATTAATCTTACTTCATCTTCCACTTGGGTATTTGATACCGGCTGTGGTGCTCATATCGTTAATAACGTGCAGGGCTTGAAAGATAGTAAGAAGTTAGCAAAAGGGGAAGTGACGCTTCGAGTAGGAAATGGAGCAAAAGTTGTTGCACTTGCTATTGGAAGTTATCATTTAAAAATTCCCTCTGGACTTGTTTTGGTGCTTAATAACTGTTATTATGTACCAACAATTACTAAAAACATTATTTCAGTTCCTGTTTTAGATTCTGAAGGATTTTCATTTGAAATAAGAGACAAATGTTGTTTTATTTCGAAAGAAAATATGTTATATGCTAACGCCAAATTAATTAATGGTTTGTATGTATTAGAATATACAACCCATGTCTACAATATTGATCATAAAAGGCAGAAAACAGATGGTTCAAACCCAACTTACCTATGGCATTGTAGGCTTGGTCACATCAACCAAAAGCGCATCCAGAAATTACACAAGGATGGACTTCTTTCTTCATTTGATTATGAATCATTTGAAAATTGTGAGTCATGCTTGCTTGGGAAAATGACTAAGTCACCCATCACGGGTATAGGTGAAAGAGCTAGTGACCTTTTGGGACTCATACATACGGATGTGTGTGGACCAATGAGTTCAAAAGCAAGGGGTGGGTTTAACTACTTAATTACTTTTACTGATGATTTAAGTAGATATGGTTATGCCTACTTAATGAAGAACAAATCGGAATCCTTTGAAAAGTTCAAAGAATTCCAGAATGAGGTACAAAATCAACTTGGGAAAACAATTAAAGCATTACGATCTGATCGTGGTGGTGAATATTTAACCCAAGAATTTGATGAACATCTGATTCATTGTGGAATAATTTCACAGTTAACTCCTCCAGGAACGCCACAGTTGAATGGTGTGTCAGAAAGGAGGAACATGACTTCACTTGATATGGTGAGGTCCATGATGAGCTTTACTGATCTTCACATATCATTTTGGGGATATGCATTAGAAGAAGCTGCCAGAGTACTAAACAGAAGCCCGTCCAAAGCAGTTGAGAAGACACCATATGAGGTATGGACTGGAAAGGTTCCAAAGTTGTCTTATCTCAAGATTTGGGGATGTGAAGCCTATGTAAAACGTTTACAAGGTGATAAACTACAACCTAAATCAGACAAGTGTTTATTTGTGGGCTATCCAAAAGAAACAAAAGGGTATTTGTAGGGAATAAATTTCAAGCGTTAATTCCTAGCTTGAACCCCACTGTGATCATACACTAAAGTACGGTGGCGTCCAAAAGGGAAGAAGATAGAGCAAAAGAGTCGCCAACAAGTTTTAGTAACTTGTAAATCGTTCATAGGATGAAGGTTACACCCCTTAACGATCCAAGAGATCGTCAACTCCATAAGGTCTTGAACCAAATAAGGGTTCGGGGATGAAGGTACAAATCCAACCTAAAAGAGATTGAACCTGCCCTAATAATAGGCCTCTTCTTTATTCTGATCGTATTCATGTGCGCTTTCTGACTAACATGCAATCAATAGGATTAACCCTAAACCTGTTTATCTATGTTGGTTGAATATTAAATGCACAAATAAAACTATTATTGGCGATCACTTGAAATTATAATCATATTAACCGTAACAAGATTATTAATTATCTTATTAAGCGTGATTACAAGTACTAATTCCCTTTAAACATGCATAAAGGCGTGATCAAGCAATAACAATAAATATAATATAATCAAGCAACATAATAATAAATATCACAATAATCATGATTAATAATCATAATAATAATAAAATAATCATCATAAATCATAACAATTAAAATCATAATCATGTTCATGTTAATATTAAAGCATAATAATAATAGCAAGATCCTAGGCATGATACTAACAAGATTAATAACAAACCCTAGCATGTCACTAAGCAATAAAAATCAAATCTTTAACCCTAACATGATACTAACAATCATAAATATTAGGAAGAACGTAGGAAGCATCGCAGGAATCATAATAAGCATATTTGATATTATAACCTTTTCCCTAAACATGATACTAGGAATATCATAATAACAATATAAACATGATTTCTACATCATAATATCAATTAAAACCATTAAAGTACTTAATTTGATGCCTTGTACCTCTTTCTAATAACAAAATACACACGTTAGTAACTTCAAGGGAAATAATAATCAAAACAGTTAAATTAAATAATTGAAATAGAGATTTGGGACCAAACCCTCAGAAATTAAACCTTTCACGTCTAGGGCGAAGGCAACTTTGAATATGGCTAGGTGTTTCTAGATCTTGTGAATGCGGAATTTTTTATATAAAAAGAGTAGTTTAGAAAAAGAGAGAGGAAAAGAATTGATGAATGAAGGATTAGGAGAGAATTAGAGAATTAATGATTGCCAATGAAAACTGATTATAGGTGAATGAAAATGGAGTTTTTAATACGTTATTTATAGAGAAATCAGCCAAAAAGATAAAATTAACAAAACGGAGTCTGGCGCACGCAAAACGAGGTTGGCGCCAGCCATTGGCCATTGGCGCCAGGCGCCAACGTCAGCGCCAGGCGCCAATGCCTTGCGTTAGGCGCCAATCTTGTTTTTGACGCGTTTTCTAAAATCTGATAAATTTTGCCGTATAGGAGGATAAAATCGTATCTTTTCCTCAAAAATGCTCTTTGATTTTAATTAAAACTCTGAAAAGTCAACAAAAGTCAATTTATCAATGCTAATTGAATTAGGAATGAAAAGAACCTTCTAGAAGAATCTAGAATACTAAAACCATTCCTAATTGCATTAGGAATGATAAATCATATTAGGCCCTCCCCTAGATCATTGGGCCGCACATAAGGCTCAAACCGGGCCTAGTTTAGTAAATTTGTCATAACTTCCTCAATATTCATCGGAATTGGGCTTATAATATATCGTTGGAAAGCTCTTGTCAAGCCCCATCCAACTACACTACTATTGGACCCATATCATGGACAAACCAAACTGGATTGACTGTTTTATAAAATAAGTTTTCAAAAACAGAGAGAAGAGAAAAGAAATTAAAACTTTCCGCAACACTAGACTTTCCACACTTTCACTTTATTCGATTATGATTTGACGTGAAAGGTACTCATCACTGGGTTTGGTTTTGGGGAGACACAAATGGGTGTCTACAGTATTACTTCTACAATCGCGAAGATAACAAAGTGTTTGTTGCTCGCGATGGTGTCTTTCTAGAAAAGGAATTCCTGTCTAGAAAGCCAAGTGGAAGTAAAGTGGTTCTCGAAGGAATTCGAGACGAGCAACAAATGGATGTGGATAACACCACATCAGAGGCGAGGGCGCATGAGTCGATTAATCATGCGTCGGAGCGAGCTAATTCAACTAGCGAGACTTCTATCGTCCCACTTGAACCTAGTTCATGCGAAAATCTTCAAGGAGTTGGAGAGAATATTTCTATTGTTGCTCCTACCCCACGTAGGTCTGCCAGAATCAGAAACAAATAGTTTGTTGAGGTTCTGATAACTGAGGATTCTGAAATCTTCTTATTGGAGAATGAAGAACCTACAACCTACAAGCAAGCTTTGGCGAGCCCCAACTCAGATAAATGGCTTGAGGCCATGAAGTCCGAAATGGAATCAATGTCTGAAAATGAAGTGTGGACCCTAGTTGACTTGCCAGATGGGGTAAAACCTATTAGTTGCAAATGGGTTTATAAAATTAAAACAGACAAGGATGAAAATGCCTACATCCATAAAGCAAGACTGGTTGTGAAAGGATACAGATAGATTCATGGTATTGACTATGATGAAACCTTTTCCCCAGTAGCCATGCTTAAGTCCATTCGGATTCTTCTAGCAATTGCTGCATTTTTCGATTACGAAATTTGGCAGATGGATGTCAAAACCGCCTTCTTGAATGGGTTCTTGACGGAGGAAGTGTACATGACACAACCTGAGGGTTTTGAAGATCCAGAAAATCCTAGTAAGGTATGCAAACTTCAGAAATCCATTTATGGATTGAAGCAAGCATCCAGGAGTTGGAATCTTCGTTTTGATGAGGCAATCAAACAGTTTGATTTTCTCAAAAGTGAAGAGGAACCTTGTGTATACAAGAAGTCTAGTGGGAGCAGCATAGTTTTCCTAGTCTTGTATGTAGATGACATACTGCTCATGGGAAATGACATACCAATGCTTGAGTCAGTCAAGGAATGGTTGAAGAGTTGTTTTTCCATGAAGGACTTGGGCAACGCCGAGTACATTTTGGGAATCAAGATCCATCGAGACAGGTCTCGAAGGATGATTGGACTAAGTCAAGAGACTTATATTGATAAGGTTCTTGACAGGTTTGAGATGACAAACTCCAAGAGAGGATTTCTCCCCATGTCTCATGGCATTACGCTCAGTAAATCTCAATGTCCGGTTATGCCGGATGAGATGAGACGTATGGCTATCACTCCTTATGCTTTTGCAATAGGATCGATAATGTATGCCATGATTTGTACGAGGCCGGATGTTGCATTTGCTCTAAGCATGTGTAGCAGGTTTTAGGCAAATCCAGCTGATGCACACTGGACAGCTGCCAAGAACATCCTTAAGTACTTGAGAAGAACGAAAGGAATGTTTCTAGTTTATGGTGGCGAAGATGAGTTGGTTGTCAAAGGTTATACGGATGCGAGTTTCCAAACAGACAAGGATGACTTTAGATCACAGTCTGGGTACATTTTCTGTCTGAATGGAGGAGCAGTGAGCTGGAAGAGTTCGAAGCAAAGCACTGTCGCAGACTCTACAACAGAATCAGAATATTTGGCTGCAGTTGAAGCAGCCAAAGAAGCAGTTTGGATAAAGAAATTCCTAACTGAGCTGGATATCGTACCAAGTGCTCAAAAGGGAATCGAATTGTATTGTGACAACAATGGCACCATTGCTCAATCAAAGGAGCCTAGGTCACACTTCAAATCCAAACATGTTGAGAGGAAGTATCACCTCATTCGAGAAATCGTTAACAGAGGAGATGTGAAGATGTGCAAAGTTCATACGGATGAGAATATCGCTGATCCACTTACTAAACCCCTTCCACTACCTAAGCATGAGAAACATGCTAATGAAGCTGGATTGAAGCAAATGATATAATTAGAAGTTGTATTTATTTTTGGAGAAAAATAAGTTACATATGTAATACACTCATTTGCAGAATTATGTTTAATCAGAAATTTTATTATTTCTCTTATTTAATGATGGTTTTCAATATTAAATAAAATGTCCACAATAATTATGGGTTGATGGGCTCATCAGGTTGATGACATGGTGAATGAAACCCCACAGGTGAACAAAATCCATATATTATTTAAGTTCCTAGTTCAGAATCATTAAATTGGACATAAATGATTTCTAATAATGGACTAGCATGTAAGATTGATTGGATAGCGCAGTTTCATGGGCTATAAGAGCATAGTGAGGCTCGGTCAATCACATGGATATGCATGAATGATGCATGATCGAACTATAGACCTACTTTGAAGTTCAAGTATAGAGCTTCCGGATATATTAGTGGATTCCTTTTACATGAGTGGAACATTGATTTCATTCAATGGATGTTATGGCTGTGGTAAACTCAAACGTCTGCTCGTAACTGGAGATTATAAAGGGTGTTTCCCGGTTATTTTAGAAATTGAGTGGGAGCTTTGGTTGCCACAAGATTGGATTGAGTCTACCTATTTATTAGGAATGTGTCTTGGCCCCTTGAGGAGGGAGAATTCAGAAAAAAATGCATGGCCGTGCTCAAATGCATTACATAGTAATCATTTGTTCTTTGAATCTCACTCAGTTTTCAAGAAAAGATTTGTAGACTAATATGATCACGACATGAGATGCAATCATATTATCAAATCGACACACATTGACTTAAGGAATTTGAATATTGCGCACTTGTCTCAGACAAGTGGGAGATTGAAGGAGTTGTGTCTTCGATAAGTGCAATTACTAGATATATCAAGAATCACTATTATGGAGATAATAAGTTCATTCTCTTGGGGCGTCATCATCTGTTGCTAGACTATGAGAGATGATCTTTGGGCTAGTAAAATAGTCCAAAGCCCGCTAGAATGGATCCTATGAGGTCACACACAAAGGTATTGGGTTAAGCAAGTAAGAGGCCCATTAATGGGCCTTATGAGCATTTAACTGATCATGAATAGGATTGGGCTAGTGTAGTTTGATTGGGATTAGGAATTGGCTTGGATCATGGACTCTTATTTATGGATGTGATCTATAAATAAGATCCATGCCTAGGGTTGCAAATATACAGGAGTCACAATTAACTTACAGTGAATTATGAATCAAGGCAACAAAATCCCAAAACCCTCATCTCTCTCTCTCTCATGGCACCCATCTCCCCCTTTTGGACTTGCGGTCAGCCACCCCTGGTGGTGTTCGCGGTGGTTTGTGACTAGTTCATTGCTCATACTTCTTCGTAGAAAGTCGATTGAAGAGTTCGATCGCGACTAACTAGCATTAGTGGAGGTCTTAATCCGTGCCTGTGGACCAAGTAGAGGAATCACGTTTGAGGTTCTTTGTCTCCCTTGTTCTTGCTCGATTACTAGTGGAATCACGCTTCAAAGGTATTATTCTTACTCTTTATGTGTTATGCATGAGATCCTTGGTTAGGTGCTATATGAATATGATTCATGATTATTTCCGCTGTGTAGTACCTATATTTCCCTACAAACACTACCATGCAACAACAACAAGAAGATGTTCCACGTCAGAGAAAACGAAGGGAAGTTATACCACGTAATCGTGAAGCAACACATGATCAGTTGGTTGTTGACTATTTCAGCGAACAACCATTTTATGGTGATGATAAGTTTCGACGTAGGTTTCGCATGCGGAAACCTCTATTTATGAAGATAGTGAACCAACTAAGTGAAACTGATCGATTCTTCCAGCAACATCCAGATGCTAGTATGCGTTTGGGTGCTTCTCCAATACAAAAGTGCACAGCGGCTATAAGGATGTTAGCATATGGCTGCGCAGCTGATCAAGTTGACGAGTACCTCAAGCTTGGGGCAACTACGGCTAGACATTGTATCACACACTTCGTTGACGGAGTGATTCGTGAATTCTCAGCAGAATACTTGAGGAAACCAACCCCTGAAGATATGAATCGCCTTCTAAGAGAAGGAGAGGAAAGAGGTTTTCCTGGTATGTTGGGAAGTATCGACTGCATGCATTGGGAGTGGAAAAATTGTCCAGCGGGGTGGAAAGGGATGTATCAAGGGCGATCAAAAACGACGACGGTTATCTTAGAAGCTATTGCATCTTGTGGTTTGTGGATATGGCATGCCTTTTTTGGAACACCTGGATCCTGCAACGATATAAATGTCCTTCAACGTTCATCCGTCTTTGACGACATTTTAAATGGTCGTGCTCCACAAATTCAGTTCGCCGTGAATGGAAATACTTACAATTAGGGGTATTATCTCACAAATGGGATCTATCCAAATTGGGCAACATTTATAGATGCAATAACTGCACCGCAAACCCCTAAATAACGATTGTTTACTACCAAACAAGAGAGTATTAGAAAAGATGTAGAACGTGCATTTGGAGTGTTGCAAGCCCGATTTGCCATTATAAGACGTCCTGCTTTAGCATGGAGTGTCGAAATGTTGTGGAAAATTGTTATGGCGTGTATTATCATGCACAATATGATCGTGGAAGATGAGCGCGAAAGTTATCTTAACTATTGGGATCCTAATGAGTTTGCTACTGAACAACTAGAGTATTTAGCAGGAACTTCAAACCGAAGAGCAACGACTTTCACCGTAACCCCGCCCTACCAAAATCCCAATCTTACCACATTAATGGCAACACCAAAAAATCTCCACGATAAACAAACTCATATGTCACTTAAACAAGATTTGGTAGAATATTTGTGGGCAAAATTTGGGCATACTAGTAATCGTTAAGGAAAAAGGAGGATATTTACTTATTTGTCTTTAATTTCTTGTATTTGTTGTACTTTAGTGTATCAATTAGTGTTTTTATTCCTAATTCCGTGTGTTATTGTATCAAAATATTGGTAAAGTATGGTAATTTTTATTATGTATGCTAATTATGGAATACTAATTATTATTATTATTAATGTTGTTGTTATTATTATTATTATTAGATCTTATCAATAACAAATAATGAATATTAATATGGTGGGGCCATATTTATTGTATAAAATATATCAAGAGGATACCCTTTGATGTGGGAAAATTAAATGGAAGAGGATGGTAGAGAGGAAAGAGATAGTGGAAAATGAGGTGGATGAAAGAGAGTGTGAGGTGTCAAAATAGGGTAAGGAGAGAGAATGAATGAGAGGATAAAACCATCCTCTCCAATATTCATGCTCTTAGCAAAAGTGCAAACATAAAATTACAAACATAAAATTACAAAAACTATATCCCCTTTTATATCTAAAAAATCATTTGTCAAACACAACTTTTATTTTATAGCTATACGCCTATACTATACTATATAAATCCTTAATTTGTGATAAAATGTACATATATTAGTAAAATTTCAAAAGCAAAATTGTAATTAACTTAAATATATATTTATATTAAATTGAAATAAAATATTAGCTAGTTGAGGTATTTGAAAAAAAAAAATAATAAGTGATGTTTTGAAGTAATTTCTATAACATCTATTATATGAACCAATTTATTATTACTTTTATGGCAAAATCTAATAATACTCCATTTAAAAGATAATTAAAAAAGAGTTGAAATAATTATTTAGGTAAATGTATACAGAAAAATTATGAACACCGAATGAAAAAGAATATATATTTGTCATAAAGATAATATAAAAGATTTGGAATGATATTATTATAGAAGCAAATATTAACAAAAAAAAAGGTTAAAAAGGGAAGGGGATTTTGGAGGGGAAAAACAGCATTAGGATGTGACACGTGTCACTCCCAGTGTCTGTTTAAGTGTTGAGTTATTGATTGATTGATTACCACTAAGTAAACATGGGCACGGGCCGTGCCGGCACGCGGGCGGCACGGCACGGTATGGCGGCCCACCTGTGGGCCGTGGGCCGTGCTGTGAACACTTTTTTGGAAATCGGCACGGGCACGGCACGTAGCACGGCGGGCGCCACGGTGGCCGGCACGTGGGCCGGCACGCTGGCACGACCCGCCGGCACGACATGAGCCCGCCATATAATAAAATATTTTAATTATTTTGTATTATTAAATTATCGTACCGGCTACCGTCATATAATAAAATAAGTTATTCTTCAATTTTTTGTGTTTTCGGATTATCGCACTCGTATTTTTTTTTTATTATATGCATTGTTGTTTTTTGCTAAATTAATAAAATTGTTTTTATTTGTTTATATAAACTTAAACATAATTATTAATTAGATAAATAATTTATATAACCTAAATTAAAATAAAGTTGTTCAAAAAATGTAAACAAATTATATTAACATTAACATAAACATAAATTAATCACATATATTAAGTTGTACTAAAAAAATATATATATCGTATAATTCGTTTTTTTTTTCATTTATTTTAAAAAAAAAATTAAAAAGGGTGGCACGATTTGGCCCGCGGCCCGACACAGCACGGCCCGCAAGGCACGTGGGCCGTGCCGTGCCATGGGCTGGAGTGTGCCAATTTCAGGCACGGCACGGCACGGCCCGCCGCGGAGCCGGCACGGCACGACCCCCACCGCGGCACGGCCAGGCACGGCCCGCGGCGGCACGGCACGACCCGTTGCCCATGTTTACCACTAACCAAAAACTGTGAGTGTTTGGCAATGTAATGGTTAGGGTAGCTTTTAGTGGTGGAGGTAATATTTATGAAAAGTTAGTAATATTAACGGATTTGCCAATTGCAGTCATTTGAAAAAAAAATTGCAAATTGCAACCAAAAAGTTCTCATAAATTGTAAACTGCAGCGTGATTCAACTTTTTCATCGGTTTACATGTAAAAAAAAATCGTTAAGGTTTTAGAGGCCATTTTAGCCTTTATGAATCCGAATTGAACTCGGAATTAGCAAAAAATAACGTAAGTGCGGAAACCTTAACTGAATATTTTCCGACACATAAATCGATGAAAAGTTGAATCATACGGCAATTTATAAGAACTTTTAGGCTGCAATTTGCAATTTTTTTTAATGGCTGCAATTTTCAAAATACTAACTTTAAATGGCTGCAATTTGCAAATTTTTCAATATTAGCTTTTAAAGTTAGAAGTAGCTTTTGAGATAGTTGTTGAAAATTTAATCTATAATTTAAAAAGAAAATATTGAATTTTGTATGTAACAGCTAATCAACGCTATTTTATCGAACACTTATACCTAAATTATTTATCTTTACAGCTAATAGTTTGTTGACAGCTAACAACTACCTTCACAACCATATTTTGCCGAGCACGCCCCAAGTTTTGTGTCAAGCCTGTCAACCGTCTATGGTTAGTTATGGTGTGACCCGTGAGAGTGTATGACCATATCTAAGGTTTTAAAAAAGGTAAAATTGACAGGAATAATCCGAACTATTCATTATCTTCTCATTTTAATCTATACTAATCTTTAACTTAGAATAAACCAAAGTAGAGGGGGTAGTTTCTCATATTAGTCTGAGCAGCTTAATAACTCGCTAGACAGGTTAAATAACTTGTGTAGGGCCCTTTTTTTAAAAAAAAAATGCATTTACTCCTCCTCTACCGTTCATTTTTGTAACCATTTACTTCTTCAAAATCACCATCTTCGATTTCATATATTTGGTTCCTCCTTCCAAAATTAAACCATGCATGTCTGCGAGTACAAACTCATTCAGCCACTCATCTATCTCAAATTTCTCAACTCATTCATCAAAATTATGGCTTAATGTGTATTGTCAAAACGAGGTTCTAGCAAAGCATAGGTATTCAAAAATGGAGGAGTACATATTGGGAATCTGGGAAGCATTTTTATGGACGTGGGAAGTTCCCAGCAAATGTTTTTTTTTTTTTTTTTTTTTTTCAGTTTTAATTATTTTGTTACATAAATTTAAATTTAAGGATGTGTGTTTGTGTTTTATTGAATTGTATTGTATGTTATTTTATTAGTCTGAAAATTGCAATTATTTCAAATGGGAGGAAGAGGTTATGCGAGATAAATTGAGGGAAAAATAAAAAAAAAATCGTTGATGAGCTTGTAATTGAACTTATGGTAAGGGAGAAATCATTATAAGAAGCTGAAGTGAAAGAACAAAAAATTTGAGCAAGAATTGGTGGAACTTAAAGCTACAGCTTCTGCACATGCAGGGGGGGGGGGGGGAAGAATGTTCGCCTCGTCTCACCTCTACCCTCCAATAACATGAATTGCAATTGAATTTTAATAGAGTACTAGAAGCAACAAAATACATAATTGTAATCAAGTAGTGGAAAAAATGGGAATTTACAAAATTTAAAGACGAACTGTCATACATGCGAAATTGTTCTTTGATGAAGGCACATTCATGGAGGAAACCCCAAGCTTCAGAAAAGGCATGAAAATGGTACTCTGTACTATAATTTCAGTGGTGAGATGAGTTAGGAAGAGAAACTAGGATTAAAAAAAATAAAAGTGGGGCCCACATATTTAATTTAACTTGTTTAGTACTCCGTAGGTTGCTAACTTACTTAAACTAATATGAGCAACTACCCCCTATACTTTGGTTTATTCTAAGTTAAAGAATAGTTTGGATTAAAATGAGAAGATAATCAATAGCTTGGATTATTTTTGTTAATTTTTCCTTTAAAAAATGTATGGTGTACCTCTTGAAACTTTCAAATGCAACGTATACTATGAAATTTGTAAAAAAACTTATAAGTAGTATATAATTACAGAGTCAATTCATCACCACATCCCTCCAAATCCCAAAAACTCAAATCTCATGTATTTGATTTTTTTTTTTTTTATATACAAACCAATATCTACCCAAGTTCCCATCCCACTACTTTATATATTTACTAGGTTAATCTCGTGCGATGCAAGGTTTAAGTAATTAAAAACTTATTGTATGTGTCCAAAATAAATATTTTAAGCAAAACATAATAAATCGTGATCGATCCCTTTAGCTTGATTGATTAAACTAAAAAATATTCTAATTAACTTTGTAGTTATAATTTTTTAAAATAATGTTAGCATTCGTTTTTTTACTTATTATAGAAAATTTGAAGAATTAATAAAGAGGGAAAAATAATCTAAACTGTACTATCACTTATAACTTGTGTAATTAGCCATTTTAGTCATGAAAGCTTTTAGAAAAATGTATAGTTAATCTATAATTTTCAAATATTAGCTTTAATTTGAAAAGGAAGAGAGAGAGAGAGAGAGAGAGAGAGAGAGCGAGAGAGAGAGAGAGAGAGAGAATGATATCACAAATAGTTTAGGAGGGAAAATTTTTTATAAGAAGGTGACACATGTACAATGGTGATATGATGTCAGACGGTTATTACTTTAAGGCCATTTTGGTTGAAGGGGTTTGGATGGAAAAGAAAAGAAAGGAAAGAGTTTTAATCATATTCCCATATTTGGTTGAATAAATGACATGAGAATTCAAAGGAAAGGAAGGGAAGTGAAAGGAAAATTCCTTTACAAATTTGTAGCTTTCCTTTCCTCCCAAATTTGGAGGAATTCGATTAGAAAGTGAAAAATAAAAATTATACATTATAAATTTTCTTTCTCTTCCCTTTCTTTCCTTTCATTGACCAAATGTTGGAAGATAAAACCACCTTCTTTTCCTTTCTTTTTCCCTTCTCTTCCTTTACTAATTTTGAACCAAACAAAGCCTTAGTACTAGTTATAAGAGATAGATTTAAATTTTATTTAAAAAAAATAAATAAAATCAATAACTACCTATCTCACTATTTGTTTTTCAAGGGACTGCAATAACTAATAACATTTCACCCCCTTTTTGTTGTTGTTGTTGTTGTTGTTGTAAACACTACTAATATTTCACTTTGTGTTATTTTATTTTGCTGAATAAAATTTATTTATACTAAATTGAGATTTTTTTTTACCTTTTTTGCAAGGTGAGGTGATCAAGGACTACAAAAATTAACGGTCAAAGTTTTCTATTAACTAGGGTGGCTAATGCACGCGATGTGCACGTCATAGCTAGCCATTTTTGAAGAGCCTTTTTAGTTGTTGACTGCATTAATGAGGGAAATATGTAAACACGTATTGTAGGAATATAAATGTCTATATACTATGTAAATTTTTTTTTTTTTTTTTTTTTTTTTTTTTTTTTTTTTTTGGAAAAAAAACCCTTATAGTACATACTAATGAAAGTAAACATGTAAATACACATTTTGAATGATATAATCGACAACACATTATTTATAAGAGTAATAAGCTTGCATGTTGTACATATTAATAAGTGTAAACATACAGGGAAAATTTAATTCTAATAATCCAACCTTTGTGTGGTCTTATTTTATTACTCCGACTTTTCGATTATCCTACAATAATCCAAGATTTGGGGGATGTTTTATTCTATTAGGTTAAGCATGTCAATTAACCCACAATAATATTCTCTTTACATTCTTCCTCCCTTCCACATCGGTGGCCATTTTAGCCCATTAGGTTTCGAATTGAACTCGGAATTAGCAAAAAAATAACTTGAGTGTCTCATTTTTACAATTTCCCACAAATAGATACAATTTTGTTACGCAAAATGAGATAATTACGTTATTTTTTTTTATAATTTTGAGCTCAATTCGGATCCTTAAGAGATAAATATCCCTTAAAACCTTAACCCGAAATTTTTTCAATATGTAAACCGATGAAAAAGTTAAATCAGGCTACAATTTACAATTTATACGAACTTGTGGACTGCAATTTGCAATTTTTTTAAATGACTGTATTTTTCAAAATACGAACTTTAAATGGGCTGCAATTTGCAAATTTTCCGAAACGTTTTGCTAAAAAAAAAAAAAAAAGTAGAGAACCTAGAGAGTAGATGGTCAAACCTGAATTTCTAATCGGAGTACATTTATACTTGCACTTGCCTGAAATTGAAAAAAAAAAAAAAAAACAAGTGCGATTATGTGAATGCTAAGTTGCTCTGAAAATATTATAATTTTTTCTTTCAAAAAGTTGATCTGCAACTAAATCTAAAATTAAGCTCAATTACCTCCATTTCTCTCTCTCCTCACTCTTTGAATCTTCATACTCACGACTTTCTTCAATCTCACCACCATACCACGGTGGAATTCACCAGAAATCACCCAAAAAACCGCTGCATTCGAATTCTCCAAACCCCATTTTTCTCGGATCTTCCATTTTCGATTCTTTGACCCTTTGATCTCAACTGGGGTTTTCCCCTAATTTCATTTCATCCCAATTTTTGGGAAGAGATTAAGAAGGAAGAAGATCAATCAACCCATCTTTGAATTGCGCAGCTGCCATTAATGGCGGGTGCTGCGGGTGGGTTTGTGACTCGGGCATTTGAGTCTATGCTCAAGGAATGTTCAGCCAAAAAGCTTACTTCACTTCAATCTGCAATTCAATCTTATCTGGGTTGGTGTTTTATTAGCTAAATTTTGATGGGTTTTGGTTGATTTTTGATTTTGTTGATGATATGAATGTTGGGTTTTGATGTGTTTGTAGATGTGATTAAAGAAGGGAATCAGCAAACCCATGTGGAGGAGAAGGCTCAATCAGTGCCAGCGCCAGCAGCGGCCGAAGCTCCGAAGAGGTTAGATCTATATTGGGATTCTTGTGTTATTGTTTGATCTTTTAAAAATTCAATTATATTGATGAATTGGAAAGCATGATTGTTGGCAAATCAAACTTCGTTTTTTGTAAATTGGTTGGATTTTCGACTTGTTGATTTGGATATTGCTGGCATTGGGGATGCTGTTCATGCTATAATTGTGATCATAGACTAAAGAAGCAATGTAGCTCACTAGTGGAACTTAATAGTTTTACTTCTAGCATTGAGCCATAACCTTGACTGAGAACAATGTGGTGAAAACTGTGGTCTCTTTGAACAATGTACTTAGTAGAGTGAGTAAAAAAAATTGTTATGCAAAATATTTTGAGGAAGCTATGTTGTAGTGAACTACTGGTCAGGTGATTCTTGTTGAACAAGCAAATGACATGAAATTTTGTCGGTGCGGAAATGACTAGGGATTTTCTAGTTAATGAAAAAATGACGCTCCCTTTACATAGAAGTAAATCCATTAGAGTATTTTTTTTTTTTTTTTTTTTGAATTGAGAAGTTAAAGTTGACTAATAATGGTACTTTCTATTGGTTTCTTGCACTTTATCTGATTATTGGTGTCAACCTACCACATCTTTAGCGTTTTTACCATGAAACCTATCCATGCTTTTCAAACACACAAAATTTGTTGTAGGTATTAGTTGATGCCATAAATAGAGAAAATGTCACAATGTCTCTTGGCACCCATCATTTTAGGGTCACTGCAAAGATTTGGACTTATGGTACCTTACTAACTGATTATTCTTATTTGATCAAGATTGTCATGAATAAATAAATGACTGAAATCTATAGTGTGAACCATCTTATGCTAATTAATATGAAAGGCTGTCTAAAACTCTAGACTGTTGAGTATAATATTGTTTCTTCATCATGGGCCGTGAAACTACTTTCTTTTTTGGTTCATTATTTCGTAATGGTGGATACTATATTCTTTCCAATTTTAATTTCTCCTAATATAAGGCTGGGGCCTTTGGGTGGAGAAGACACTTCGAACTAATTTGAGCCTGACAGGATGTAACTATTTGCCTTTTCTAGTATTGACCTTTTAGGAATATACTCGCTGCTGTATTCAGTCAGGTTAAGTGCTAATGTGCTATCTTTAATATTCTATTCCTATTGCACTGCTAATGTTTTTTTTTTTTTTTTTTTTTTTTATATATATATCTATTCATCTCCGTGCAGTGAACATGGTTCTGACGAAGGTGTTGACAATGAAAATGTGAAGCCTGATGAATCTCATGGACAAACTTCAGAGGGGGAACAACAAGCTGAGACATCAGCACGGATGAATATTTCAATTGCAACAGCCTTGTCCAATGCAGGGCAGACTTTAGAAGGAGCTGAAGCTGAGCTTGTTCTAAACCCACTTCGACTTGCGTTTGAGACAAAAAATATAAAAATTGTAGAATTGGCATTAGATTGTCTTCATGTATGTATCCTATTTTCGAATTTCACTTACTGAACCAACTTAATTGTTCCCATGGTTTTGGCTTCTGGATTAGCCTTTTGCTAAAACTTTTGTTGTACGTTTAAGTTTTTTTCATATAAAGTTTGATAACTCCTCTAAGTCTTTGTTAAAAGTCATTTACTAATGATTTTTATTTTGCCAATATCATTGCTTACGTAATTCATTTTGGAGCAGAAACTTATTGCCTATGACCATTTGGAGGGTGATCCTGGTATAGATGGTGGAAAAAATGCGCCTCTGTTTGCGGACATCCTAAACATAGTTTGCAGTTGCGTTGATAATTCATCCTTGGACAGGCATGTAATATTTGCAACATTTACATTTAGCCATTTAGGTATACTTGTTTTTCTAAAGTGAATACAATTTCTTAACTTGGTTTCTCTGTATTTACAGTACTGTTTTGCAAGTATTGAAAGTGCTCTTGACAGCTGTAGCATCTGCGAAGTTTAGAGGTATGAGTGTTTAGCTTGAATCTTGTATAGCAAGTTCTTTGTTTTTCTACTGGCTAAAACAATTAAATTACATTAGTTAGAGAAAAAAATGTACAGGGGTAAGAGTAGAAATCCCTACATGAGAAACAAAGAATTAATGCTTTAGAAATTTCCAGTTCAAATGTATGTCTTTCAATGAAAATGTGGGAAGATGCAGTTTGTGAAAACCTATATTGAAAAATCAACTCAGTCTCGAATATCACTCTAGAGAGCTTGATTAAGTTATAATCAGTAATCCAATATTTGATTCTGTATAGTGAGCACTCTTCAAAATACTTTAATTTCCCAAGGCTTAAGGGTAAGAGTTGAATATCATTGTTTAGACAGTGGCTTAGTGCAAGTTAGAAAATCTTTCACTTGCATTTTTGATTTTTCTTTTTCAGTATTGGGAGCTATAGGGGAGGAGAGTCAAAATGCAATGACCTTTATTCTCTCTCTCTTTAATGGTAAAAGTATTGTACTTCTTCCATTTCCTAAGTTCTACTCACTTTCTGTTTTCATCCATTTTCGACCCACTTTTACTTTATTCCTTTTATAACAACCTTTTATTCATTTTTTATTATATTAAACCCTACTTTGTGGAGCCCAATTTTCTTACTCTCCATCTCTCTCTTCTTTATAGCAAAAGTACCCTCATGCGTGGTCCCCACTTTCACTTGTCCTTGGTTTGCGTAACTACAGTAAATGAGTAGAACTAAGAAAAATGGAGGGAGTACAATAAAAGGTGAGGAATAGGTGTCAAATGTATCAATTTTATTCGGTTTGGCATTGGCATTTGTTCTTTGTTCACATTGATTTTTCTTGATGTATAAGTACTATGAACTAGCGTGATTACCTATGGAACTTTAAGGGGTTTAGTTTTATGTGTTTAATGTTTAGTATTATGTCTTGGTCATTTGGTGTCATTCCTCTACAACCTATGATGCTTGGTAAAACTATCCTATCTCTTTCTTGATGATCCATCCTAGTCTGCTAATATTTGCATCATATGCAGTGCATGGGGAATCATTGCTGGGAGTTATTAGAGTTTGTTACAATATTGCTCTGAACAGGTAATTTTATCACTTTGAAATATTGGTTTAAATTTTAATGTATTTAGGTAGTGATGAAGAAAAAGAGGAAATCACACACATGTAGCATTTTTATTTATTTTTTTGTTTTTATGGTTTAGCAAGAGAGACATTGAGGAGTAATAAATGAACCATCTGTACCAGCCTTCAATCCTTGGATGCTATGCCCATTGGCACTCTCTCTGGGTGGCAGATTGTTTTCATTGCATTAAATAGAGGCACACAAGGGAACACCCATGAACATGAGCCCTAAGCGAAGCTAATTACTTCATTCAAACCCCCACGAACTTGAAACTATAGAAAACTGCTGACCATGAAAAATCCTGTTGTTTCTCCCAAACCAAAGCATCCTCAGTCCTCAGAGTAGCAAAGGAAGGAGCCTGCCACAAACTTTAATGTCCTATCCACCATCTATATTTCATATACTTAATTTCTAAAGACATATAACATCATGTCAGTAAGTGGAGCAGCCTAATTAATGCCTAACAAACTCAAATCACTCAACAATCTCTTTCACAAAAACATCACCTGATGACAATGCATATTTTGATTCCCTGTCTCCTCACTAGAAAAAGCCTTGTTTGTTTCCCCAAACTAGCATATCAAACAAAATCTTTCATCCACTTTGGAACTTTGCCTTCATATAAAAGCTGTAGGAAAGATAAAAAAATTGTGAATATGGGCATTGAAGTGTTATCTTATGTGCAATGCCATAAATTTAGCTAGTGAAAATACTTGCCGGTCTTATCTCCCGGTGGAGTTTCAAACTACTGTTAAATTAGCTTCTGACCACTCAGCTGCTAGCCTACATATTATTTTGTTCACACTTAAGCTTTTATTTTAATTTGGAGATGACATGAAACTACTGTGATGGCAGCAAAAGCCCTGTTAATCAAGCGACGTCAAAGGCAATGTTGACCCAAATGATCAACATCATATTTCGTAGAATGGAGTCTGATTCGGTATGAAATATGATATTGATCTACTTTTGTTTGTTTATTCTTAAAGTGAATGCGGGAGCACAATAATTATGTTACTTTAAAAAAATTTCAGAGTATCAATAATGTCTCTAAGGAGATTCAAGATCGTAGCCCAACCTCTTCTGATACACATTCAGAAGATAAATCTACTAGTAGTTCACAAAAAAGTGGAGAAGCCTGCTCTGTGGATGACCAAAGTGAGAAAGAGATGACACTAGGAGATGCACTTTCTCAAAACCCAGTTAAAGACGAATCTATTGCGTCTGTAGAGGAACTCCAAAATCTTGCTGGTGGTGCTGATATAAAGGTGGTTACTGGAAAAATTATGACATATTTCACTTGTAGCTTATCTTAAATTATTATCTTGCTGTCCTCTCCTTTAGAGGACATATTGTACCATATACAGAGGGTCTGTTGTCCACACTTTCTGGATATTAACTGAAGTTGTATTGGTTTTATAGGGTTTAGAGGCTATGCTTGACAAGGCAGTGTATCTTGAAGATGGGAATAAGACAAAACAGTATGCAGCTCTGAGCTATTTTTCTGTTGAAGTTGTATTTGTTTAATTGCTAAGAATTATTTTGTGATTGTAACCTGATGCCATTCTTTTAATGCTAAAGTGGTATGGATCTCGAGAGCATGAGTATTGGGCATCGTGATGCCCTTTTGCTATTCCGCACCCTTTGCAAGGTTAGTATTTTACAAACTGTTTTGAATTCTGCATATTCCCAGGTTAGTCACTAATTTTATAACTGTCTTCAGATGGGTATGAAGGAAGACAATGATGAAATTGCTACAAAGACACGCATTTTATCCCTAGAGCTTCTGCAGGTTATTATCAATCTCCAGTTCTATGTTTTGTGATTCGCACCAATTAAAAGTAATGGTCTGGTTTTTGGATTGTTTTTTGGCTGGCTGTGTAATGTAAAAGTTAGTTGCATATAATAATTTGTATTACTGCATGAGTGGTTGTTATTGGATTTGAATCCATTGTCCTAAGGGGCATTGGAGGCATAAGTGGTGCTGTATATGAAGCATTGATTTCCTTGGATGCTTGTTCAATCCGATGCAGTGTTACCTGATTGTGGAAAGGATATGGGAACACCATTTGTTAACCTAGTTTCTCTATACTAGTTCAAAAGTGCACATTTTGTATTATACTTCACTCAGGGGACACTAGCGATTGTGGAAAAAATTTCTATATGAAAAGTTGAATTTGTTCTTTAGTGTATATTTTATTTTCCATCAATACAAAAGACCATGATGTTATGTTGTTTTATATGATAAACATCATTATATTTGCAATTATAGTTAGAGTTGACATTTTGCAGATTTTACATGGTAAGAACCTTGTGCTTGTGTTGGGAACTAGGCCTTGAATATTTTGACTAGGTCGTTAATGTAGTGAGAATTGAAATTCCCTTTCTCTTATTAATTATCAAGACAGGTACCCCAATATCAAGTGCGAAGAGGATGTATCTAGGAGAGTAAATTAGTTTTCATCAATCACTTATCACTTTTATTATTGAATAGGCAAAACAGCTGCAGAAAAGGTGTTTTCTAGAAATTAATGTTCCCATTGTCTAATTGTCTCCAAAGCTTTTCTTTGCAACTTTGCCCAACCCCTACCGATCAGACTCCAAGAGCTACAACTTACTAATTGTCTGCAACTATGTTTAATCTTCACAAGGGATATCACCTGGTCTTATTGCTTGAATTTAAGGAGGCTAAGTACACTAAAATCATCCTGATGTAGACCCTTCAGAAGATATGACCAAACCTCTTCAACAAAGATAGCTAACGATTGCTATAAATACAATAACCTACCACCACAACAAACCAAATGCTTTGGTGTGGTCTAGAGAGGTATTGGTGATTTGGTGTGCACAGGTTTGCTCCTATGGATAGGTGGAGAGACCATTTTTTAAAGATAAAGCCAACATACCAAACTTATCAATAAGATTTTCATTGTAGTCAGATGTATCCAAGGGTTTTGATGATTGTTCGATGTTCAGACATGGGTGCCTATGTTGGTTTTGGTACATGAAAAAGTATCAGTATACGTCAGGGATCAAATTTTAGACATGGAAGCGCCGTCCTAAATTTTGACATGGGTGGGAGGACACTACATTCTCGATACACATTCCTGGTTTAATACTACTTTTGCCTGTACGTTTCATGTACAAACATATCTGCACAATTCAGATTAATTAGTATGCTAATTCTTGTTAAAATTCTGAACTTAAGTACTTTTATAAGCTTATAACTCATGAATTTCTCTTCTTCCCCCTTTTAATTTTATTATAATTTTTTTTTTAATTTTTTTTTGTATTAATAAATTTCGTATTTTACAAGAATGTGGTTCAAGATAATTGAAGTGTCTGGTTGACTATTGAAGAGTTTTGGGGATACCCTACCCTAGTAGTTTTATCTTTTTGGATTATATTCTTCAATCTTGTTCTGTTAAAACCTATATATGTATTTGTGGATTCATACACATTATTCAGTTTTAAGTATTAATTTTGGTTGCAGGGATTACTGGAAGGTGTCAGCCATGCATTTACCAAAAACTTCCATTTCATTGATTCAGTGAAAGCATATCTTTCCTACACTTTGTTGCGGGCATGTGTCTCATCATCCCCTGTTATCTTCCAGGTTTATCTACATGCCTTTTTTCTAATCCTATGTTGATATTATGAGTTATCTCTTAGTCTCAGTTTACTTGCTCCATTTTGACCATAAAGCTCTCACAAAAATTGGTCAAATGAGCAAGTAAAGTGAGGCTAATGGTTGTATCACTGTTAAATCAAAATTAACGATTCTTTTGTTTGTTTGATAGCATGCAGCCGGAATATTTGCGGTATTATTGTTACGGTTTAGAGAGAGTCTTAAGGTACTATTATTGTTACTTCAGCTTAAAGTGTTCGTTTCCATGATTTTCAACCTGAATTCTTTGCTTTTCTCTTCCAGGGTGAGATAGGGATCTTCTTTCCCTTGTTAGTGCTAAGGTACTTGGATAATGCAGAATGTCCACCTAACCAGAGGTTAAGTGTACTTAGGTAAGGGCTTTATATGTGAAATTTGTTTGATATTTCATCTGTCATCCATGATATTGTTTTCTTATTGGCGCTGGCTCTCATTTCCATGGGTGTCTCACAAGGAAGAGTTTTGTAGGATGCTTGAAAAGGTGTGCAAGGATCCACAGATGCTTGTGGACATATATGTTAATTATGATTGTGACCTTGATGCACCAAACCTTTTTGAACGCATGGTATTAGCTTTGGTCTACTTTTTAGTTGGTAATTTTTTTTATTGCTCATTTGACATCATTCCTTCCTCCTGACTATTTTTTATTACTAAATTTAGGTCACAACTTTGTCAAAAATATCTCAAGGGACTCAAGCATCAGATCCAAATTCTGTTGCTGCTTCTCAAAATGCATCAGTCAAGGGCTCTTCACTGCAGGTGAATTAGTTTGTACTTGGTTAAGTTGGTTTTCCATCTAACCTTTGTAATGCCTTGTATTTTCTTACAAGGCATCATATTTGCCTTTTTAGATTCATTTGACATTTTCTTATATGCTCAACCTTTTTTTTTTTTGTCAAGTTATGCCATGCTGTCTATCTTCTTGGTTTTATTTATGTATCTTTTCTCTGCTATTGAGTATTTACTTTTCCGTTGTATAAAAAATTTGGAGCTATACCAATTGCTGATGAAAATAAAATGCTTTCCTTATGCTATTAATGTTGCAAATGATACTTAAGTTAAACATGATGACCAGGGAGCAGGGTGATTTGTTAAACGATTTGGGTAAACTTTATGATATCCGTGTCTGACCAGCCATTCTTTTTATGCTATCCCTGTCTGATCAGCCATTCATTTTATGCTATCCCTGTCTGATCAGCCATTCATTTTATGCTATCCCTGTCTGACCAGGCATAGCTTAGAATTGTTTCTCTACAAACAAGAAATAAGAATAACTTGGTGGGATTTGTGATTTTGAAAAGTCAGCCGTTTGCAACTCTTTTGAAATTTCGTTGCTCTACAACTATCAATCGAGGCAGTCTTTCGGACAGTTAATTACCATTTATACTGTTAAGAATATTTGGAATCCATATCTTGCACATGCTTTGTTACATAGAAGAACTTGATTATCTGCTGTGCCAACAAGTGTTTTGACATTCCTTTGTTTTTCGGAGTCTCATACCTTCAGGTTTACTTTCATTGCAGTGCCTTGTAAATGTAATTAAATCGTTGGTTGATTGGGAGAAGTTACTTAAAGAATCAGAAAAGCGAAATTCCCCTGATGATGAGATTTCTGGCAAAGATTCGGTCAGAATAGAAAATAAAGAGGACTTTTCTAGTGATATTGAGAAGGCAAAGGCTCATAAATCCACCGTGGAAGCAGCAATATCCCTGGTAAGATCTGAGAACTGGTTATCGGTCTGTAAGTTGCTGTCTAGAATCAGAATCTTAAACAAACTTTGGCTTATTTTTCACGTATGTTATGCATTAATATAGATCTTTGCAATAACTTACGAGGGCAAGAATATTTGTCAGTGAGCAGAATATGTGAAAAAGAAAACTGGTTAATGGGATTTATTAGTGATGTACTCCCTCCATCCCATTTCCCATTTTTCACGGGAATTAAGGGTATTAGAGGGAGTATGTAATATTCTTATACGAGATATTTTATGCAGGAAAGGTAAAAAAAGTAACACTTTGTTTGGATTGAAGGAAATGGAGGGAAAGGAAGGGAAGGGGAATGAACGGATGTATATAAGGAAGGGAATTGGAGGGATTAAACTGAAAGAAATTGATCCCTCCAACATTGGGGAGATTTGGAAGAAAAACTCATCATTCTTCCCTCCCCTCTCCACTCTTTCTCCTCCCTCTCTCTTTCTCTTCCCAATTATCTATCCAAACACACTGTAAATAGTGACATTTAATTATACTTTGGATGTATGGTATTTTGTATGGGAAAGTTAAAAATAAGTTGGCGTAGTATGGTAAATAGAAATATTAGAAACAGGCACAACATTTTGGAACCTAAAACAAGGTCTATATTATAATATTCATCATTAATGTCTGGCTTTTTATTTCTGCTGCTTCAGTTCAATAGGCAGCCCAGCAAGGGTGTGGAGTATCTAATATCTAACAAGCTGGTGGAGAATACACCTGTTTCTGTTGCAGAATTTTTGAAAAATACATCCAACTTAAACAAGGTAAAATAGTTAGCACTTTTGAACATATTGTGTGTGTAAGTGTGGAATTAAGAATGTTAATGATGCTCTCCATTTTGTAGGCTATGATTGGTGATTACTTAGGCCAACATGAGGAATTCCCTCTGTCTGTTATGCATGCTTACGTTGATTCCATGAATTTTTCGGGAATGCCTTTTGGTACTGCGATAAGAGAATTTCTTAATGGATTTAGACTTCCTGGAGAAGCTCAAAAGATTGACCGTATTATGGAAAAATTTGCTGAACGGTGGGTATTTGTTGCTGTATTTCTGTTTTGATTATCCCAAATTTGTGTTCACATGGTGTTTCTGGTGAATGCTAGCTATGATAGACTGGTTTTTTTTTTTTTTTTTTCCTAGCTGAATAAAATGAATCCCATCCAAACGACCTACTAGTTGACTTTTAGCTTTTCTTTCTGAATAATTCCCATATAATCATGTTTCAACTAATTTTTAGGCCTAAGCAATGTCTAGGTTACTTCACGAATATCATAATCAATTTTTTTACAGTTATTTTTTCATGTATCTATTTTATTTGAAAAGTTAACATTATAGCTTAGTGGTTAACAGTTTAGTGTTTAAAGTTGAAGACTTGAGGTTACAGGTTTAAATCTTGTGAAATCTATGTTTTAAGTTACATGAAATGAAAGACTTATGTAATGAGGAGAGTGCCACGTGGAATATGAGTTTGTTAGGAATGGTTTTTGATGTATAGTACAGATTTTGTGATCTCCCAAAATGCAGTTTCATGTTCATGATGTACCTTTACTTTGTTCTGGGGACTTAATCTTCTGCCTTAGGGTTAAAGCCTTACATACGCTAATTTATGGCCTTATTGTTTGGGTGCTGACCTGTAATGGCCTCTTAGCCTTCTAATTATCCATTCCTATAAGTGTTTACAAGGGCATGAAGATTATGTAGTAGTTAGTCATTGCATTGGTAATCAAAGTTGTTTTATATTTGCATAAGTTTTTTAACAAGTAATACTGTGTTGGCAGTCTAAGAGACAACTGATATGAAGTATTTCTGTTTTAAATATTTAATTTTATATGCAGCGCTTCTCATTTCATGCTTGACAATGCACTTTCAATTACTCACTTTGTTATTTAATAAATGCTCTGCTTTGACTTTCACAAAGTTTTAGTAGAAAAAGTTTCAATATGTTAAAAAAAAAAAAATCTGAAAAAATATTAGTGGGTTATTTTGGAGAGAGATAGAGATATATATAGAGAGAGAGAGAGAGAGAGAGAGAGGGGGGAGAGTGAGTGAAAAAGAGTTATTAAAATGAAATTGGAGGGAGGGGGGGTGAAAGAGTTATTAAAATTAAATTGGGGGGGGGGGGATATAGAGAGAGAGAGTGAGAGAGAGAGAGAGAGTGAAAAAGAGTAATTAAAATGAAGGGAAGGGGGACTATAAGACCAGTGTTGCTGTATGGTACAGAATGTTGGGCTTCTAAGAAAGAGCACATCAAAAAGATGGAGGTTATGGAAATGCGAATGTTAAGGTGGATGTGCGGGAACACTCTAAGTAGGGGTGTTCGCGGTGCGGTTTGGATCATAAACCGCACCAAACCGCAAAAGTTCGGTTTGTAATTTTTTCAAACCGCACCAAACCGCACTGCAAGATGCGGTTTGGTGCGGTGCGGTTTGCAGTTTAACCGTATTTTATTAAAATTGTAATTATTCTTTTTAAAACAAAATTTTTATTTTATATTATAATTATTAGTTGATAATTTAAATATTAAACTCTTTTTATTAACCTTTAATTAACTAATAGTAAAAAATTAGCTCATATATTTTAGTTCTTTTATATAATTTTAATGAAAATATAGTATAAAAATCGCAAACCGCATTAAAGTGCGGTTTGCGGTGCGGTTTGATCTCAATCATTTTGAAAACCGCACCAAACCGCAAACTGCGGTTTGATCATTTTAAAAAACCGCACCGCAATTTTCAAACCGCAAAATTGCGGTCTAAACCGCACTCTGTACAGCCCTAACTCTAAGAGATAGAATCAGAAACGAGGTTATTTGCAAGAAGGTACATGAACCAAATTTGATTATTTCATGTAATCATCGAATTTGATTATTCGCAAGAAGGTATTGTTCAGTGGACAAGCAATTAGGAATGTAGTAACATACTACCTCCGTTTCATGTTATTTGCAACAATTTGACATAAAGTGTGAGTGCAAAGTGTCTAATCTTTGCAAATAATATAAAACGGAGGTAGTATATAGAAATTTATACTTTGTCCCTTTTGTAGAAGAACCTTCTTTAATATCAAACCAATGCCATTCCAAGAGTCACAATAGGATTTGATTGGAAATTTTGTTAAGTGGACAAGCAATCAGGAATGTAGTAACATATATAGAAATTTACACTTTGTCCCTCTTGTAGAAGAACCTTATTCAAAATCTGCCATTCTAAGAGTCCATATTGCTTCCTTAATGTCCATTTTCTTGAATGTGTAACACATTTTAACAGTGAACCCTTTGATCTTCCTTCTTAAGTCTATCACTTCCTTTGGAAAGGTGAAAGTTTTTATTTTGGTGGAGGGATGTATTAAAATGTTTGCATGGGAGTGTCTAGCTTGTCAGTTGGTTTTATTTGGGGCTTTTCCCATTGCTGTATAGACTCATTGGATAACTGTAAATAGATGACAACATAAACTCTTTATATATATATATATTATTTTATCCATTCAAAAAGGTTATGATTTGGATGTAAATGGCCACTTTGTACAAATGTTGTGGCCAAGTGATGTCTTTTTTCTATTTGTGTCTACTGTGATATTTCCCTCTTGCTATCAGCCTTTATTCAATCTTTTGTAATGCCTTTCTGTATTGCTTGTGCTGGCTATTTAATCAATCTTTGAACTCTGTGCCTTACAGATATTGTGCAGACAATCCATCTTTATTTAAGAATGCGGATACAGCTTATGTTCTTGCCTATGCAGTCATTATGCTGAACACAGATGCTCATAATCCTGTGGTGCCAACCAAAATGTCAAAGGCTGATTTTGTGCGGATGAATACTATGACTGATGCAGAAGAGACTGCACCTCAGGAGCTCTTAGAAGAGATATATGATTCTATTGTAAAAGAAGAAATTAAAATGAAAGATGATCTGTCTAGCATTGGTAAGAATAGCAGACAGAAACCTGAAGCTGAAGATAGAGGGCGCCTGGTCAGCATCCTTAATTTGGCTCTTCCTAGGAGTTCTTCAACAGAATCAAAATCTGAGACTGCTGCTATAGTTAAGAAAACGCAAGCCATATTCAGAAGTAAGGCTGCAGAAAGGGGGGTTTTCCATACCTCACAAAGAATTGAACACATAAGGCCCATGGTTGAAGCTGTAGGATGGCCTTTACTTGCTGCATTTTCGGTTATAATGGAGGAAGGAGATAATAAGTCAAAGGTTCTGGCATGCATGGAGGGATTTAAGTCCGGAATTCACATTACTCATGTCTTAGGAATGAATACAATGCGTTATGCCTTCTTAACATCATTAGTCAGGTAACTTCTTGTGCCAAGCTATAATACTTACTATAAGATGTTAAACTTTTTCCTGATTGCATCACTGTCATTTGGCTATTAGACATCTCTTTCTTTGTTTCTTTCCTCGTGTTTGTGTGAATTTTCAACTTAAAGAACATGAACTACCGCAGTTGTTCACGTTTAGACAGGGTTCCCTTAATGTTGCCTTTGGATTTATTCTTAAATCTTGAAATCAGTCTGAGAATATTTAGAATGTTTCTCTTTAATGGTGGGGAGCCTGCTGTAGATGATGCTGCGAGTATTACCACTACAGCTTCCCCCGATAGACATGACACCCTCCATAATCAGACAGGGTAGATATTCGTCCTTTCAAATGGGCGGGTTTTTTTTTTTTTTTTTTTTTTTTTTTTTTTTTTTTTTTTTTTTTACCTTTCAGTTGTTTCTTCGTGATCTTGAATCAATTCTCTGAGAACAGTTTTCAGAATCCTGTATGAATCAGAATTATGGGTTTTCTGGGAGTTTTCAGAATCCTTTATGAATACAGATTATGGGTTTTCCAGGAATTATTTTTTTTCAGATGTTTTCTCGTGATTTTTGATATCATCTTGTGAGAGTCTCTTACATGACCATAACTTATCTTTCCTTTCAAAACATATAAAACTAGATAGCTGGAAGGTGGATATTGATATTTTAAATGCTGTTCATCTGAGAAACTTTATATCGTCAACACCGTTGCTTCTGATTGTTGGAAAACATATTGTATATGGAGGAAACTTTTACTCTGTTGATAGATGATGGACCTTTTAGATGTCATTTTGTTTAAATTATCTCTTTTTACTACCAGCTCAAAAGTGTATTTTGATTTTGTTTGGAATTTCTTCATAGCTTCTCAGTTTTGTATGGTTGATCTTTTCATACAGGTTCACATTCTTGCATGCACCTAAGGAAATGCGGAGCAAAAATGTTGAAGCTTTGCGGACTTTGCTAGCATTATGTGAGTCTGATACTGATTCTCTTGAGGACACATGGAATGCTGTTCTGGAATGCATTTCTAGACTAGAGTATATCACCTCAAATCCTGCTATAGCTGCAACTGTGATGCTTGGATCAAATCAAATATCTAGGGATGGACTTCTTCAATCTCTTAGGGAATTGGCAGGAAAACCTACGGAGCAAGTATTTTTGAACAGTGTTAGGTTGCCAAGTAGTGCGATAGTTGAATTTTTTACAGCCCTTTGTGGCGTATCTGCAGAAGAACTAAAACAAACACCAGCTCGCGTTTTTAGCTTACAGAAACTCGTTGAAATAAGCTATTACAACATGGCCCGCATACGTATGGTATTCTCTCTGCCCCCTATAGTATGCATGCTTGAGTGTTCTTATTTTTGTAGTGATATCATTGGTGGGCATTCCAAAGTGCTCTTTTGATTTTGAGTTATGATTAAACATCAGAACTTTATTAGATTAAGAGGATGTTCAAAAAGCTTATTTCATGAAGATGTATCTGATTGGGTGTGGGATTGATGTTTAAATTATTATTTCAGGTGTGGGCTAGAATATGGTCTGTCCTTGCCAATCACTTTATTTCTGCTGGAAGTCATCATGACGAGAAGGTGGCAATGTATGCTATTGATTCTCTAAGACAACTTGGTATGAAGTACTTAGAACGTGAGGAGCTCGCCAACTTTACATTCCAAAATGACATATTGAAGCCATTTGTTGTCCTTATGCGGAATAGTAGAAGTGAATCCACGAGAAGGCTCATTGTTGATTGTATTGTTCAGGTTGCCAAGTGAACTTTTCGATTGCTCTCTCCTGCATTTACTGTTTTGGCAGGTTTAAATTTGAGTATTCTTCTAATGTTTTATAATTTACATTATGACTGTATTTCACAGATGATAAAATCAAAGGTGGGAAGCATAAAGTCAGGTTGGCGAAGTGTCTTTATGATTTTTACTGCTGCTGCAGATGATGAATCAGAACCCATTGTTGAAAGTGCATTTGAAAATGTGGAGCAGGGTGAGCATTGCTGTTAACTTTTTTGTTTGTTTGTTTGTTTGTTTGTGTCTTCAATTGACTTATCAGATGTAATTGGATGTTATCTGACACTCATATGACTTTCAGTGATCTTAGAACATTTTGATCAAGTTGTTGGGGATTGCTTTATGGATTGTGTCCACTGTCTTATTGGGTTTGCCAACAATAAAACCTCCCATCGCATAAGTCTGAAGGCTATTGCACTATTGCGTATTTGTGAAGACCGACTTGCAGAGGTTTGACTTATATTACTCAACAACCAGCAATCATGCATTTTTTTAGTTTCTTTTCTGTGTATGGTCATCTGAGATTTAGCTTATCTGCTACTGGCCATCTTTCTTGGTAACTGCAGGTCTGCAGTCTGCAGTCTGCATTCTGCTGTCATCATTTGCTAGTGTTTCATTTCCTGATATAGATGAGAAAGAATTTTCATGTTTTTGCTTTCAATTACGAGAAACTATTAAATATCGTGTACGGGCTACCTATCCTGTCAATTTCAATGTGTAGGGGATTACATGCATTTACACTTAAATAGTACACATGTAAAATCTTAAGCATATAGGACGTCAGAACATATCTTCTTTTAACCTTATTCTTTCTATCCAACCCTCTGTTTTGGCATCATAGTTTTATAAAGAATTATAAGAATTAATTTCCTACAAAGTATACTCCACCTAAGAATTAATTTATCGTTATTTCAATGAAAGAAAAAGAAGTTCGTTATATTTGTAAATAAACTTACTAAATAAGAAAATGGCTTTCCACGTTTGTTAGATGTTTCTCCGTGTCACCGTTTCTGGATTTCTGATTCCGTTTCTATGCAACATTTTTTTTATGAGAGTTGCTTAAGCATTGCGCACAATCTGTTTTGACTAGTGATGTGGATTTTTCGGCTGTCTAACATTATTGTTTTCCTTCTCTGTCGATTGCTGTCAACAGCTCTAAATGTCCAGTATCACTTTATGCTATTGATCCATAGTTTTTGTAAATCCTATTACTCTTTGGTTCATTTTTTCTCACTGATTTTTTTTTTTTTATTTTTTTTTATTTATTTTTTATTTATTTTTTATGTAAAATGTCAATTTTGGAGCTCCATTAAAGTATTGGCTGGATTTTGTAAATTTGGTTGTCTCCATTCCTGTTCATCCATTTCAAGTAATTTTAAGTTTGGACTAGTTTGATCTTGTGGGGACATATCATTTCTCGTTTCCAAAGGATTTCAATAATAAGATGTGACAGTCTGCATTAGCGTAACTGTATTCTGAAGTGGTGTATCATGCATTATTCATTTATGTGATTATGTCTTACCTTACTTTAAGCTAATTGGACTGGTTGGTTTGTCATATGTAAGGGTCTTGTGCCTGGCGGTGCTCTAAAGCCTATTGATGTTAATGCGGATGAAAGTTTTGATGTGACTGAACATTACTGGTTCCCAATGCTGGCTGGCTTATCAGATCTTACTTCAGATCCAAGAGCTGAAGTCAGAAATTGCGCATTAGAAGTTCTTTTTGATCTATTGAATGAGAGGGGTAGCAAGTTCTCTCCATCTTTCTGGGAGAGTATTTTTCGCCGAGTCCTTTTTCCTATCTTTGATCATGTAAGGCATGCTGGAAAGGAGACTGCTTCTGATGATGAGTGGCTCCATGAAACCTGCATTCACTCACTCCAGCTGCTGTGTAACCTTTTCAACACTTTTTACAAGGTATGAATCGTCTTAGCTATTCTTTTATTTGTCTCATGATTTTTGTAAAAGCATGTATGGCATGGAAATGGAATAACCTGAATTAATGTGTTCCATCATTGACGCCAAGTGTGTTATTTTAATAGATTTTTTTTACTCTCTTAGAGTCTAAACATGTAAAAGTCATGAATCAATATTAAGGCTGTTCCGTTATGTGTGATTGAACTCTCGCAAGTTTTGTATTTGAATTTGATCATCATGATTCCCTTGAACAATACCCTGCTTGAATTAAGATTCATTTGTTAAAGATGAGATATTTTCTTTCTAACCTTAGTCTTATTAAAGACCTTTTTTATCCACTATCCTGCCTTTTTTTTCTTTCTATTTTATTTTTTATTTTTTTTTAGGAATATCTAACATATTAATGAATTTACTAACCTACCCTCCCCATTTACTCTCATCTTCATCTATCATCCTCCATAGTCAATCCCCACTATGTTTATTCTTCCTCTACCTTCCTAACTTTTATTTTTTGTCCTCCATTTCTCTTAATTTACAAAGTACTAAATTCCCCTGTTCCTCATATGATCAACACTGTCATGCATCCCAATTTACAAAACCCAACCCCTCCTCTTATACAGCCTTCTCCACCACAAAGCTCATAAATCTGCTTCATATCATTCACAATCTCATCTTGAGGTTGTAGGGGCTGCAGTTGCATACCATTTAGGTGTATCAAATACTTGCTGCATTATTCATTCCCCAGTCCCCGAATCAGTTCATCAAACAGCTAGCTAAGTATTTATTTATGAATAAACTAAAAGAATGATGCTCCTGCTTAGATCTTATGGAAAACTTGGACTTGTTCTTGGTTCATGAATACATGTAGTTTTTGGGTTTTGCTTTTTCTGTATAAATTCAGCCAAATTACACCATTCACGATGAGGATTGAATTGAGAACTTCTTGAAATATTGTCGAATCAAATAATAGTGGACCAAGTGAGCAATATAACTTGAAGCATAAAGTGAACATTAATTGAAGAGAAGAAAATTTGGGGATGACTCAAATTGGAACTGGAAGATGAGGAAAGAGAAAGGGGAGGATATAGAAGAGTTAAATCGGGTTGAATTGAGGAGATGATAGAAGATTGACTGTAGGAAGAAATCCACTAGCAGGGTGGTTTAGGTTGACTGGTGAGGTTAGATGGTGCTGTTGGGTGGGCTGGTGGGGCTAGGTGGTGGTGTTGTTTTTGGCTGGGATGGTGGTTGGAGATTTTAACTAGAAGGGTAGGTTAGTCATTTAAGTGTTTATTCTTAGAAAATTAGCCATCAAAGTATGGGTTAACCATAAAGAAGATAATTTGTGCAACTTAGTTATTTATTCAGTATCACAAGGTCACTTGAGAAAGTACCCAAAAAAGAATTTGCTTTACCAAATACAAATTACAATATCACAGGGCCACCATGTAGAATTTCCCAAAATTAATCCTTTCATACCTTAAATTATGTTTAATAGCGAATGATGTCCTGATTGTTTGCTGCTATGGACAAAAATAAAAGCAGTTCTAGATAAAGCTTTAGATGAAATACTGAGAATAACTGAATAAGCTAAAACTATTGTTAAGAATCTAAAGTAATACCTCAGTGTGTGTGTGTGTGTGTGTGCTGGCTGGACTTTCACAGAGGCTGGTCGCTGGAATGTTGCTTTTAGTTTATGTTTACACTTTTCTTTCTATTTCTTCTTCTAGAATGTTACTCACCATTTTGCACTTTCTCTAATCTTGTATGCTTACTATATGCTGATTAAATTAATTGGTAATCGAAAGCCTATTTCATAATGAAGTATATTAATTTTTCTATTATTTAGGAAGTATCTTTTATGCTGCCACCATTGCTTAGCTTACTGCTGGATTGCGCCAAGAAGACCGACCAATCAGTAGTATCTATAGCACTTGGTGCACTTGTACATCTCATTGAAGTTGGCGGACATCAGTTCAGTGATACTGATTGGGACACTTTATTAAAAAGCATAAGGTTTGTACCTGCTTTTCCCCGTGTGTGTGTTTCTTTCTTTATTTATTTATTTTTATTTTTTTGTGATTCAATTCAAGTTATGTCATTGCTTTCTTTGACCTGCAGAGATGCTTCATACACTACACAACCACTTGAACTGCTGAATGATTTAGGTTTCAAACAATCAAATACACCTAAACATCTGGGGGATTCGAAGACTGATGTAGGTGATGGGGTGTCTGTTAATTCCATTGGCCACGAGTCTGTGGATAGCAGACAGATGGATGGTGATAAAGGGGACACTAATGGTGCTATCTTGCATTCGGAAGTATCTGAAGGTCAATTTCCAATTCCATGTTGATAGCATTCATGGCAACTTGTTAATCACAATGGACTGTGAATTAAAGCTAAAAATTTATATTGTGCAGGATTACCATCACCGTCTCAGAAGTCCACTGATTCTGGGGATCAGCAGAGGAATCAGAGCTTTAGTCAAAGAATAATGGGCAATGTGATGGAAAATCGTTTTCTCAGAAGCTTCACTTCCAAGGCAAAATACGACGAAGTTGATGTTGCTGTGCAATCTCAAACAGAGGTAATCATGTAACTCAAATATCTGAGGAGAATTTGGATGTTTGTAAAAATCCTTAGATTGTAATTTCAGGGGTCCACATCGTAACAATAAAATTGCAATTGCAGTAACAACATGTTTTGACAAATTGGGAATAATTCTATTTCTTCACTGTTTGGAACATTTATTTCAGAGTATGCTCGAATACAGGATGTAGTACCTTTTTTTTAAAAAATATTTATAGTGGCAAAAATATAAGTTTAAAGGTATCTATATATCTGATGAAAGTATCAAATATCAAATGCATAATGTCGTTAGTGATCAGTTGAATCATGCTAAAACATAAATGTCTATGAGGAGGTTGTGGTGTGATTTAAACACGTTACTGAACAACTTTTGTGGAACATGTAGTTGAAAATCCTTTTCCACATGACCCCTGCATTCAAAAACGATCTTGATTTAATTCCTTGACTTCACTAGCTCACTTTATGTATTTTTTCCCAGTGTCCTAGAATTCTTGATTTAGTAAAGTTTTAATCCAGGCCAATTTCAAAAATAGGGGAAAAAAATTATTATTCCTTTGCTAAGAAGAGCCAGTCATGGTGACAAACCCGAATGAAAACGTTAGATCTGTAATTCAAGCACTTTGATACAGTTATGAGGCTTAAAAACATAGGACTTTTATATGGAATGTGGGTTCCAGTAGATTTATAATTTTTTATAAAACCTATGAGTCTATTTATAAAGGTTCCTTCAACAAGTTTGAGCTTTATAAATCTTTCTAATTTAAAATGGTTCCCTCATTAGATGCTTTGGTTTTATGCTGTTGTTTTTCAGCTAGATCACTCCCAATTACATTGCACATATATTGTTACCTGTTGGTTGACTGTATTCACATGATTATCTTACTATCAAGTTTCTTACTATTTCAATGTAAACTCATATTTTTGTTTTTGGTTTGAACCTGTTCAACATCAGTTGCCTGAAACAGTAGAGTTTGATACAAAGGAAGAAGCGGAAAGTCTATTGTTAACAACGATTAGGGGTAAATGCATCACCCAGTTGTTGCTTCTCGGTGCAATAGATAGTATTCAGGTATGAAGCTTGTTCCTTTGATATACTTAAAGCTAACTGTTACTGCTCATTTATTATACATGTGCAATCTTTTATAATTATTCCTTGTAGATAAAAGAAGAGGTCTTGTTGGCTGTTGGAAAGAATAATTCACGATTAGATGATTTCAAAAGCACTATAACTTATGTTTGAAAGGCACACCTAGGCTCTTAAGCTTAAGCTGCTGCAGCCCCTGGGCTAGGCATATTTGATGAGGCACTCAAAAAGGCACAATTGCTGCATTAATATTTAACCATTTTTTAGAGACATAATTTTAATTCAAAAAATTGAACACTTTGATGTAGTGCACGCCTCATGCTTGCAGTATTCTTGTAGGTTCTAGGACCCTATCGCCTTAGTGTTCCTTGAGCCGTTCAAACCTTGCTATATTGGGCAGATTATGATTATCCAAGGAGTTCTGCCTTACCTACCGCGTTGCTCTTCCTCTAATGCGGGAGCTGTGTAATGATGTGTTGAATTATGAGATTAAGGCTATGCTAAAATCATGCTATCTTTTTTCAAAGATTTATATCTAGCGCAATCATTTTCTGAGTGATAGTTAAGCTCTTAGGAAGCTGTACATACACTGTTAATTGGAGAAACAATGTGTTTCTGCATTTACATTAACCCTGTTGAAAGCTAATTGTTTTTAAAGCATTTTTGAGAATTGTAAATTCATTATATGTTGACTATTATTATTTAGGGTGAAAATTTGTTGTACAGTTTAAATTAGGGCCGAAACCAAAATAATTGGGTTTTTTTTTTCAATTGATATTTAAACTGAATCAGGACTACAAAATTAACCAAACCAAATTAGGGCTACAAAACAGTCGAATCCAATTGGTAATTCTATGTGCTTATCCAGGTCCAACTTGACATTTTAAAGCTGATCAATACTTAAATAAACAAAAAATAGAATTTTGCTTAATGAAACTAAAAAAGAGCAGTTCAACCACGATTACAATATCAGTCATTGATAGTAAGTAATTACTAAGGCCAGCTGATTAGTGATTACACCATAAAATGAAAATGAATTTTTTACATATGTGACTTTTTTCTGTCATAGATTTTAAAATAAATTTATACAGATTAAAATGAATGAACAATGTATTGCATATGCAATTTTTTTTCTCCAAATCTAATGATTTACTTAATGAGATGAAGGAGGATACATGAGTGAGGGAGGGTGTGAGATAGGGAGATGAGAAATAATAAGAATGAGAGAGGTTGAATATATCTGCGTATGGGGGATGGTTTATGAAAGTTGTTGAGACACTGTTTTCTAAGAAGACTGAGGAATAAGTAAAATGACTCTTGGGAGAGAAGGGGTGTCTTTAGGGTTAATAGTAATTTTCTTCATACAGGCTGTGGGGGGCCCAATTTCAGTATTTTTGAAAAAACTGTAAAGATAGTTCTTATAAAAGTTTGGTTAATTTGGTTATAGATTGGATTCGTACACATTAGATTTGATCTAATCAGAAAATTCTATTTTCAAATTATAATAATAGAAAATTAAACAAGAATTGAGTCTAAATCAATCCGAATTGAATAAATTCAATCTGAATTACATTGATTTGGATTGGATAAGATTTTATTGGATTTAGATTTTTATCTGAAATATCTTTACCCCTGGCTTTTATGCTGCAATTAGTGTGTTTGAAACATCTTGTCCGATATGCATTGTTCATTTTCCATACAGTTAGTGCTATATTAGTCTACAAACTCAGCTTTATTTTTGATTTTTTGTGCAGAAAAATTTTTGGCCCAAGTTAAAAGCCCAGCAGAAGGTCACCATCATGGAAATTTTGCTATCAATATTGGATTTTGCTGCTTCATATAATTCATATCCTAACCTTCGATTGCGCATGCGCCATATTCCTGTGGAAAGGTAGCTTCTTCTTGATTCAAGCTCTAAGATGAATTTTAGTTGCTTTATTTTCTCATAATGAAGAGACTATAAAAAAGACTGTATTAAAGAATTATATACAATAGTACCTTTAATTAAGGAGAGCGTATAAACTAGTGTGGGACTAAGGTAATAATATATTAGTAGTACGCTATTGTATAACTGAAGATAGGACAATTAATTTGAAAAAATATAATTGAAGATAGGGGTAGTCTTAGCTTTTGAATATTAGTGGGCTGACAGAGCTGGTAAATAATAATTTCTTCCTGAATTAATTTAATTCATTTTGACGTAGATAATTATTTCATAATATAGCCATGTTGTCTAACTAAATTATCAAATTCAGGATTCTACATCATTGCTATAATATAATGTCGTTAGTTAATAATCATGATCATTCATATATTTGAAGAAGTGATTCTTTAACACTGCATGTATCAAGCTACTTTAATTTCTCCCTCCCCTCTTTTATGTTTAACTCTATTTCCATCTTTGTCCTTTCTTTTGTGTTCTACTTTGCTTGATTTTTGTAGGTCTACTCATCTTACCCTCATTTTGTAAATAATGATAGTATTGATGATTGATTTTTTTTTCTTTCTTTTTTTTTTTTTAATACTTATATAGTCGTATATGAAACTAATTAGTGAACACTAATACAATTGATTTTATCATTTCAATTTGTCATTGTTAGATTGGATCGTTGGATTGTACAATAGCAAAATTGTTTAAGAACCTTATCTTTCACAGTATTTTATTGGTAGGATCATCAAAATCCTACAAGTATTCTGCTTAGAATAGGGATCGATCATGTATTTTGGGATCATAGATTTGTAAGATATGAGATCCTAATAATGATTCTTACAATGATGCTCCCACTACTATCAATAAAAGGGATTATTTTGCTTGATGATATATAATACAAGCAAGTTCATTTGCTTCTTATCTTCAACCATCAAATTTTTTCAACCTAGATTCTTACAAGGTAGCTTAGTCCCAAATCGATATATAACAAGGTGCTATAAAAGATGAGTTACAAATTTAGAATCTGATTAAATAAGAGGTTTCACAATGTTTCCTAGCCATAAGTTGGGCCTGGGGTTGTGTGGAACTTGAGTCTTTTACACAACCTGCATATAATGCAAACTTTTACCTTGAGCTGACGTATTTTTTAAAAGTGGGCTGGGCTTCATGAATTTACATCAAAGCTGCTTTTAAAATTCAACTTTTCCGAGCTCAAAAAATTTATGCTTGCCGGGTTTTGGGCTCATGCTGAGCTAGGCTAAATCTTATCAAGCTCAATATGAGCCGCCTACCTGTTCTTGGGCTTGACTTGAAGGTTTATCGCCTCTTGTGTAACCAGTTTTTGCCTTCAATTCCTTGATACTCTGCAGACTCCTTTGCAGTCTTGAATCTGTGTACACTAAAGAAAATGATGATCTGAACATCACTTTTATTTTTTAATCCTGCAGTCGAAAATCCTTAGTATGGAAAACAATTTTTTCTAACTAGATTCAATTTCATTAAGTCTAGTGGCTCCCCTCTTTCATGTGCTGCTCTACAGTGCACATTGGCAATCTTACTTTTGTACTATCTCCATTTGCTAAAAGATTACTATCAGTATGATGCAGTGCTTGTATTTCCCTCTACGTGATTTTATAAAATAATTTTCTTTGTAAAAAAGCTGTATGATTTGGAAATGATTAATTGGTGTGTTCAACTTACATGCAAGACTATACTTCTTTTTTTTCCAAATTGCTCTGCTAAGAATTTTTCCGTGTAAACTGTTCAAAGTCTATAAACAATATTGTAATGGAAAATACCGCTCCAGGTTATGGAAATCTATAGTTCCTAACTTATGCAATAGTGTGATGCAATTTACTCGTGACATAACTCTTACTTTATGTTTGCCAATTCAAATTTTACAGTGCTGTATAATTAGTTAAGCAATGTGTGTGTTGCCTCTACTTCTCTATCACATAACTTTGGAGAAACATAAGGATCCAGTGGCTTTCATCTCCGATTCTTATTGAATTGTTGCTTACTTTTGCCATTGCCTTCCCATGACCTGAGAAAAACGCTTGGTAGTTGATAGCTGATTCTTTCTCGTAATTGCTGCATTCAAATTATCTTTTCTTGAATGATAAGGACATTTAGTAACACACGTTGAATCTTGCAGGCCTCCATTGAACCTTCTACGCCAGGAATTGGCAAGCACCTGTATTTACATGGACATATTACATAAAACCACCTCAGAACTTGATACTACCGCAGAGAACAATCTCGGAACAAATGACGTTCAGGTTTCAAATGTGTCCCCAACTGAGAGTGACCTAAATACAAGGGCCTATTCTTCTGCAGATGAGAATCTTGGCCGGGTAGCAGAAGAGAAACTGGTATCATTTTGTGGACATATGCTGAAAGAGGCGTCTGATTTTCAGTCTGCTGTTGGAGAGACTACTGATGTGGAAATTCATCGGGTATTGGAGTTGCGTTCTCCTGTAATTGTGAGGGTAAGTGCATCACTTATAATTTTATATGGTTATGCTTCCAGCCTTCTTGAATCATAAGCAGTTGCCACTGAATCAAAAATCTTAACCAAATGACCGTTAGATTCAAATTCCTGTTTAATTGCTTGTTGTTCATGTGTGAAGTGCAAAATATTTGATTGTACTCAATGACTTACAAGCAATTAACATTTGGATAAACAGTTTTTTTATTACTATTTTGAGCTTTTGTTAAGAATTACAGTAACTGCTATTAAAGAGAAGAACCTCAGCATTCCTGAGTCTTTTCCCAATTACCAACTTCATTTTTAGGTGTACTTGATCTGAGCGTGAAGATCCTGTCAATTTTTGAATTTCTGTAATTTTTAATCCATGTAAAGAATGAAATTATGCACTGTTTTTTAGTAGCTATTGTTAGTTCTAAAGTAAAAAAAAATAAAAAAATAAATTACAATGATCTCCAAAAAATTTAAATCTAATCCAAAGTAATTACCTTGTTAATTTTATTATGCTCAAACTGAGAGTTCTCTGTCTTCAACTTGCAGGTCATCAAAGGCATGTCCTCTATGAATAGTCATGTATTCAGAAAACACCTCAGAGAGTTCTACCCATTGCTTACCAAGCTTGTGTGTTGTGATCAGGTAGATCATCTTACTTGGTATTGGATTCTTTGTAAATCAATCCTTGTGTATTTTTTACAGTATTAATTAAGCTGCAAGCACCAAGTACTTTGCTACTGATGTTTACTGGAAACAATCTAATGATAAAAAAAATGGATCCAGTTTACTGCTTTTTTACGAAGGGGTGCATCACAGTATAAAAAATATATACAACCTGGTTTTAAACCACTATCAGGGTGCTGCTCTCTGGGATAGTAATTAGAATATTAGATACATAAGAATCTTATGGTTTGCATGTAGGGCTTTGTGACCTGAACAACTTATTTCTAGTTAGGATGTTGGCTGTTTATTTTTAAAGTAGGCTCCTTGTTTTGGTAGGTGGGGAAAAATGTAGTACCTCACAAGGTACCCTAAGTCGAGGTTTGGCCAGTGAGTGCATAACTGTAGTATGTGGAGTCCATATCTGCCTCCACTGCCACCTTTCTTTAAGATTACTCCCAGAGTCCCTGACAATCCTAGCTCCTCTTTATGGTACCAACATGTCTATCATATAAATCCCCTAACCGGTTTCACTTCCTTTGCACCAATTTTTGTGGCCATAATATGACTTTTTTTCTGTTTTGGCGAATGCTTAATTTGGTAGTTCTGATGCACTAACTTGTAAGAGTTGTAACTCCCATAAAACTCCAATAATTCACAATCAAAATCCAAGACACTTATCACTTTCACATACTAGAAGATTGAGAGAAGCTTTGTAGTGCGAAAAACTGAGCAATAGTTTTGTGTAAAAGGTAAAAGGTGTGCTTCATTTGGTTTACATTGATCAAGTGGCGCTCAGAATTATGAGATAGCATGTAAAAGTTACGCATCATAGAGGTCATTGCAGTCCAGCTAATGTTGCTTAACTTTGAAGTCTTTTTACATGGTGAAAATTCTGACCATTGAGCTTGTTTCAGATGGATGTTCGAGGGGCACTCGGTGAACTTTTCAAGAAGCAACTTAGCACTCTATTACCACAATGATTTATGCTTGCCGATCCTTAAAGCTGCTCAGATTGGATGCGAACTTCTGTCACCATTGCAGCACTTGTGTATCAAATTTTTTCATATGCTCCATACACAGCCATCCATACATTTTTGGATGATGACATTTTTGCCTATTGTTATTTGTGCATTCCCTCGGCTTTTGATACAGTTTAACAAAACTCGAGTTACTCTGTCCACTTGTGGACATTTTCCCTTAATGCTCCATAGACTAGGATAAGTTAAGGTTGGCTGTTATGTATAGTTGTAATTGTAAAATGCTGGGGTATTAATTACAGTAGATAATTTGTGTCAAAATTTGTATTACATAGTAGTGTATTAATAGGGTTTAACTGCGCTTTACCATTGTATGGGACAACCTCAAATGTGAAAGTTAATAGTCCATTTCGATATCTACTTTACCCTGTCCAAACAAAATTGAAGGTTAGGTAATTCTTTCACGTTCCCTTTAGCATTCTCTTTCTCTGTCTGTGGAAGTTGCTTTTGGTATCCAGATACTGTATTCAAATACAGTATGTAGAAATTAATGCATATATAATTCTAGTATTTAAAAACAGTATCTAAAGTCCAAAAACCAAATTAATTTAATAATCTACCTAACGTAGTTTGCAACTGAAAAACACAATAATCTTTTTATATATATACTTCGTAATAAATACACGTACAAGGATGTTATTTATTTATTTTTCTAAGGGATACAAGGATGTTATTTACTTTGGGAGCTCTCATCTACTTAAGATACCACAGCAGGTCCTGAGAATGTAGGAAATGGCAGATTGGAGTTCCAGGTTGAACTCCAAGTGCTTTCAATACTACATAATCTGGACTCCATGATGTGGTTTCTTCATGACATATTGCTGTGGTGTCCAACCTATCTTTAGCCAAGAGAACAGAAAAGGCGGTTGTCGCCGCAGGTTGGTGACAATAAAAAACAGCATAAGGAAATCCAACACGGTGACACACGATAACGAGTAAGACCTTGATTAGATGCTGAAGTTGGTGAAACAACTTGCAACCCTTTGACACCCAATGTGTCATTGACAAAGTTGAGAAGATCTTTTAGAGAGGTGGCACAATATTGCCACTTACCATTCATGGGCTTCTTCTGCTCACACATGTGAAGTGTGAGGTTGACCGCATAAGCAGCTTTTGAATTGCTACTTATGTTGAGAGAATTGGCATAGGAATAATTGTCTTTGGCAAGACCTCTTGCCAATACGCTGGGTTTGCTTCTAGTCCCCTAACTTTGCAGAGAAGTACTAGAAATGATATGAGGAAAGCAGCAGCCATTATGAAAGCTCTATCTAGTTTACCACCTTGTAAAATATTCCACTTGCAAGTAATTTATACAGGTGTAGCGGGGATGTTTTTACGGTGTCATTTTTAAAAAAAAATAACCATAACATGATGTGGTGTCATGTTACGATTGATCTATTTTTTTATTTATTTCTAGTGTAGCAGGTAAAAAAATCACTGCTTACATGCTATTAATAATAGACAGTGATACCCATTATAAACTTGCCTTGTAGCCCATTTAATGATGCCCAGTTTTACATAACCCATAATAATAAGGATGTCATATTAAGTTATGCAGTATTCATTACGAAACGCGTAATTCCAATATTGTTACAACCCATTTAATAGATTCCTCCATAATTGCATAACTTGGCATTAATAAACTATTCTTCATTAGTTTGTGCGTTTATTTTCCAATACAGTATTATTGATTTCCGCTATTGTACATCAATGACAACTTCCTCAACCAATATATAGTTATCCCAATATACACTAAATTTAAGAGTCTTGATGAAGATATTAATTTGGAACTTTTATCAAAAATAAAAACAAAAAAATTAGAAAAAAAAACCTCTATCTTTCCACGAAAGTTCTTTTTAAGAAGGAATAAAAAAGAAAATGCCTTGATTGATTACCATATCACAAAAGTTCTTTTTAAGAAGGAATTAAAAAGATAATGCCTTGATTGATTACAATTTACCACAGCACGAAAATTCTTTTTAGGAAGTAATCAAAAAGATTGTATGGGATGATATATGGCGAGGGTTGATATGCTCTAAAAAGCAGACATATCGGCCAGATAAGGGCTGATATGCTCCAAAAAGCAGACATATCAGCCATGTGGGCCCTTCAATACTTGGCACGTGGCAATCTTTTCATTGACACTTGGCGAGAAAAGCCTTGCATGTCTTATAGCCACCTGTCACGAAATTTATTATAAATAGTAGGTTAAGCTTCATTAAATGGTAAGCATTAATTACTCTCTCTCTCTCTCTCTCTCTCTCTCTACTTTCTCTCTCTTACTTACCTTTTCTTAAACACATTCTAACTTTATCATCGGAGTGGTTATCCCCGGAACACCTCGAGCTAACTTCTGCTCATTGTGTAGGTTCTCAGCTTGCCGATAGGAGTATCAGGATCTCAGGCTCGGGTTCTCGGGTTATCGGATCCAGACAGAAACAATTTGGCGCTAGAAAGAGGGGGGCGTTTGGTCTGGTTGTCGTCTGCCCTCGATTTTTTCTCAACTTGGATGTCGGGTACTCTGGTGTTGACAGCTCCGACATTGCCGCCTCGACGATTTCTCAAAGTGGATAACTTTCTCTTCTTTGACTGGTCATCAGGCATCTTTTCAGCTTTTCTTTTGGGATTGACTGGGGAGGCACGGCTGCAATACGAGGCAAGTGTGTCGTAACTGGAGCTGGGAGCTCTAGGACACCTCTGAATGACTCTCTTCCCGTCAGCTGACAATCCAAGCTGCTTATTATCTAACTTGTCGACACCTATTAAAAAATATATATATAAAAATAGGGGTTAAAGTTATGATAAGTTGGTATGATATAGATATTAGACAACGAAAAATAAAATCATAAAAATAATTACAAATAGTGGGTTAATACCATAACAGTCAGACCAGCACAGACCGACATGTGACAATGGGGCATTGCCGAGAATGTACCCCACATTAGGAACCTACACCTTTGGAGCAAGGCGAGATCTACCTTCATCATCTTGGGATTCAATAATGTCAAAATAATTGACAGCTCTAAGTTCATGACGGCCAAGTTCTCTCTCAGGAATAGTGTCAATTCGAGGATGTGGCCGGTAAAAAGTTCTCCGAATAGGATAATCATCGGGAACAGATAAAAAGAAAAACTTGTCTTGCCACCCTTTACAACTAGATAAGTTAGGGTGAACGGTGTATTTCCTAGAAGCAGTATACAAAGACCACCAACCCTCAGATTGGCCATCTCTTTTTAAGGTCATCAGCTTCCGAAAAGCATTAAGAGTTAGGGGAAAATTCCTATACAACATAACCCACACAAGAGCGATTACGGCACGAATTGTGGGAGGGGTTATCTGGACTAAACAGACATTCCAAGCTTTTAAAATTTTTGCCACAAACGGATGAAGGGGAAACCGTAAACCAAAATCAAAATGCTTAGCGTAAACGACAACATGACCAGCAGGACAATCTAGTACAGAAGATCACGCGGCCGGAAGAAAAAGGTCATAACCATTAGGAAGGTTATAAAATCGCTTAGCGCGACGGCAGTAATCTTTTTCTATTGCAGTTTTTCTGAATTTATCACTTATTATAGCTTTTCCTACTTTACTGCTCCTTGACAAAACAAGAGGCTGCCGAAAATCATTGTCATCGGTCTCAGAGTTGTACTCTTCATCCAATCTCTCCTCTTGAATTACCTCCGCTGTTAAGTCAACAACGTTGTCCCTACTCTCATCATCGGAGTTGTCATCATCCTCATCCCCAAGAACTGAATTTACTGTGGATTCATGAACGGGAGATGATTGATCTTCAGGCTGAGGTGGAGGACGCGCTTCTTTGTCGGAATCGGAAGAGCTAGGACTTACCACTTGGCCTTGCCCAGGTTTTTTACTTGATTCTGCAGCTTCCCTGGCCGCAACCTCGGGCTAATAACTTGTTTGCTTCATTCTCGGCATGGATGTGGTATTTACACCAATATTCCCGGCGTTAGAGCCGTATTGGTCGAACCGTGTGTTGTCAAAGCTCCTCAGATGATAACGGACGTTAACTGGTTCTATATCAAGAATTTTAGTGCCTTCCGGAATACAGGGATTAACAGGGCGAGTAGCCTTCTCACAGTCGGCTAGTAGTTTGTGACGATAAAAAGCTTTCTTTTGTTCTTCTGGGGATAACGGCTGAAACGAATCGTCAATATTGTCAGAAAGGGAAGAAGCAGTCCCTCCAGAACGGCCGAGGTCTTTCCCCAACGATTGTCTAATAAGACGATGCCTAATAGTGCTAAGGGAAGGAAGTTCTTCCTCAATACTACTATTGGACATCTAATATCTTAACTTGAAATTTTTTAAAAAAAGGGGGGATAAAAAATCGAATTATGAAGCATGCAAATCCTTTTTTAACAAAAAAATATAATTAAATTCTGTAAATACCTTAAAGCTATTCGCCAAGAGTGCAGAACTTCAATTGTAATTCTGTATAACGAGCTGACAAATAGGCAGTGGCTTGCTATGGCAGCGACGGAAGTGAAGATAGAAACCCTTTTCTCTGAAATCTCAGTTTTTAACCGACTTTTCGCTTTTTAAAAAAATGGGATGTGAAAAGTAAAACAAAAAATTTGTAAAAAGGGAAGAAACTGATGTGACGGTTGAGTCAGAAATCCAATGGCTAGGACAATGTGTAAAATTTAAATGCAAACCGATAGATTAACAACACGTGTCCTCCCCCAAAGCATGTTTCCCGCTTAAAACCTAGCAAACGATTCATCTCCTAAACGACTGCGTTTTAGAAGTTCTTTTATTAAGTTGACCTTGTGTCCTATCGGTACACAAGGTCACTTGGGGGGAAAACAGAGTTTTTCGCTCCCAGTTCTTTTATTAAGCTGACCTTGTGTCCTATCGGTACACAAGGTCACTTGGGGGGAAAACGGAGTTTTTCGCTCCCAGTTCTTTTATTAAGTTGACCTTGTGTCCTATCGGTACACAAGGTCACTTGGGGGGAAAACGGAGTTTTTCGCTCCCAGTTCTTTTATTATGCTGACCTTGTGTCCTATCGGTACACAAGGTCACTTGGGGGGAAAACGGAGTTTTTCGCTCCCAGTTCTTTTATTTAGCTGACCTTGTGTCCTATTGGTACACAAGGTCACTTGGGGGAAAATGGAATTTTTCGCTCGTAGACCTGGTGTCCTATCGGTACACAAGGTCTAAAACACCCACGAAAATTACAATAGATATTATAATAAATATGCTTAACAGAGTGCAAGAAACATAGTATTGAACCAAATAGATTAATAACACATTTTTCTGATATAAAAAGAAAGCTTAAACATAGCATGACATAAAAATTATTTATTATCCGAAAGTGAGAACGTCGATCAATAATCTAACGTCCTTACTTGGGGGGCTAGTTGTATGGGATGATATATGACGAGGGCTGATATGCTCTAAAAAGCAGACATATCGGCCAGATAAGGGCTGATATGCTCCAAAAAGCAGACATATCGGCCATGTGGGCCCTTCAATACTTGGCACGTGGCAGTCTTTTCATTGACACTTGGCGAGAAAAGCCTTGCATGTCTTATAGCCACCTGTCACGAAATTTATTATAAATAGTAGGTTAAGCTTCATTAAATGGTAAGCATTAATTACTCTCTCTCTCTCTCTCTCTCTCTCTCTCTCTACTTTCTCTCTCTTACTTACCTTTTCTTAAACACATTCTAACTTTATCATCGGAGTGGTTATCCCCGGAACACCTCGAGCTAACTTCTGCTCATTGTGTAGGTTCTCAGCTTGCCGATAGGAGTATCAGGATCTCAGGCTCGGGTTCTCGGGTTATCGGATCCAGACAGAAACAAAGATAATGCCTTAATTACCATATCACGAAAAGTTATTTTTAGGATGGAACAAAAAAGATAATGTCTTGATTGATTTCTATATCACAATTTTATTTTATTTTATTTATTTATTTTTTATTTTTATTTTTTTTTGGTATGGAGTTAAAAAATACCTTGATTGATTACCATTCCGTAAAAGCTCTTTTATACAAGCTACTTTATAAGATATAACTATATAAGGTAATCCATACTTGCCTAAATAATAAAATGATTTGTTAGTTGTTACACATATATAGTATTGCTAGGCTCATTTCCTTCAAAAAAAAGTATTGCTAGGCTCCTATAGAAATTTCATACTCCCTATATAGTAGACAGTATAAAGAGATTTAACCTTATCTTGCTTGATTATCGCATTGAGTGTGTATTCTAAATAAAATTTGTCCCTCCATCACACTAAATTTGCAGCATTTGATTCTACACAATATCCTAAATTTGTATTTAATCAATTATATTTTAATTCAATTGTATTTGAAAGCAATACGAAGTATTAGATAAATACTTGTAGAATTAGATAGAATTAGGCAGAAAATAGCTTGACTTTCATTGAAGGTTACTGTCGAAATATATAATACAAAGCTCTCTAGAATCCTAGTCCTAGACAAACATGGAAACTAGAGAAGATAAGGAAATAGAAAAGATATCATAACAAATAATTATTCTCCTAAATATATGATATTTCCTAAATATATATCCTAATAATACTCCCTCTGTTTCTGAAAGTTTGACTCATTTTGTATCTGCACGATCCCCAATGAACATTTTTTACCATTAAAAACTTCGGCTGCCTATAAGTAAATTTTTTAAAAAGTTGATAATTGAAAATTTTATCATAAAGGGAATCTAATTAATTTGTTAATTTATTTTGAGAATATAAATCATAAAATGTGGTATAAGGGCTTGTTCACATTTACTGAAATGAGCTGAACTGAACTAAACTGATTGGAGCTAAACTGAACTGATTGGAGCTGAGCTGAAGTGAGCTGAAATGAATATTTTATGAAAGAAGAAAATTAATAGTTGAATTGAACTGAACTGAACTGAACTGATTAGAGTTAAACTGAACAGAACTGAAATTAAGTAAATGTGAACAGACCCTAAATTATTTAATTAAAACTACATGAATAGTACGTGAATCGAACTTTCAGAAATGGATAGTATAATATTTTGATAGTATATGTCATAAGGGTCAATCAATATCCCACACAACAGATATGTTTCTAGCTATGTATTCATAAGAAATTTTGGTCAAAGTGTGACTCAAAAAATAAGGAAATTGAGTTATTGCCAAAGTGTAAGGAGTATAACTAAAAAGATAACTAGCTGTAGACACCCATTTGTGTCTCCCCAAAACCAAATCCAGTGATGAGTACCTTTCACGTCGAATCATAATCGAATGAAGCGAAAGTGTGGAAAGTCTAGTGTTGCGGATAGTTTTATTTATTTTCTCTCCTCTCTGTTTTTGAAAACTTTATTAAGAAAACAGCCAATCCAGTTTGTTTGGTCCATGATATGGGTCCAATAATAGTGTAGTTGGATGGGGCTTGCCAAGACCTTTCCAACGAAATATTATAAGCCCAATTCCGATGAATATTGAGGAAGTTATGGCCAATTTACTAAACTGGGCCCGGTTTGAGCCTTATATACGGCCCAATGATCTAGAGGAGGGCTTAATATGATTTATCATTTCTAATGCAATTAGGAATGGTTTTAGTCTTCTAGATTCTTCTAGAAAGTTCTTTTCATTCCTAATTCAATTAGCATTGATAAATTGACTTTTTGTTGACTTTTCAGAGTTTTAATTAAAATCAAAGAGCATTTTTGAGGAAAATATACGATTTTATCCTCCTGAACGGCAAAACTTATCTGATTTTTGAAAACGCGTCAAAAACAGGCCTGGCGCCTGGATCTAGGCCTGGCGCCTGGCGCTAATGTTGGCGCCTGGCGCCAATTAGCCATGGTTGGCGCCAGCTCTGTTTTAGGTGCGCCAAGTGCTCTGTTTTGATATTTTATCTTTTTGGCTGATTTCTCTATAAATAACGTATTAAAAACTCCGTTTTCATTCACCAATTGTCATCAACAACCAGCTTTTCAATTATATCCACCTACAACCAATTCTCATTCTCTTTAATTCATTCATCTCTCTTTCTCTCTCTTCTAAAACTTGCTTTTACATACAAAATTCCGCATTCGCAAGATCTAGAAACACCTAGCCATATTCGAAGTTGCCTTTGCCCTAGACGTGAAAGGTTTAATTTCTGAGGGTTTGGTCCCAAATCTCTCTTTCAATTATTTAATTTAATTGTTGTTTATTATTTTCCTTGAAGTTACTAACGTGTGTATTTTGTTATTAGAAAGAGGTACGAGGCATCAAAGTAAGTACTTTAATGCTTTTTAATTGATGTTATGATCATGTTTAAATTGTTATTATGATATTCCTAGTATCATGTCTAGGGTAATTTTAATACTAAATATGATTGTTACGATGCTTCCTATGTTCTTCCTAATATTTATGATTGTTAGTATCATGTTAGGGTTAAAGATTTGATTTTTATTGCTTAGTGACATGCTAGGGTTTGTTATTAATCTTATTAGTATCATGCCTAGGATCTTGCTATTATTATGCTTTAATATTAACATGAACATGATTATGATTATAATAATTTATAATGATTATGAATATTATTATTATTATTATTTTGATGATAATTATTTTAATATGACGATTATTATTATGACGATTATTTTTATGATTATTATTATCTTGATGATGATTATAATTTTATGATGATCATGATTATTTATTATTATTATGTTGCTTGATGATATTTATTTTTATTGCTTGATCACGCCTTTTATGCATGTTTTAAGGGAATTGGTATTTATAATCACGCTTAATGAGATAATTAATAATCTTGTTTAGGGTTAATTTGATTATAATTTCAAGTGATCGCCAATAATAGTTTATTTGTGCATTAAATTCAACCAACATAGATAAACAGGTTTAGGGTTAATCCTATTGATTGCATGTTAATTAAAAAGCGCACATGAATACGATCAGAATAAAGTAGAGGCCTATTATTAGGGCAGGTTCAATCTCTTTTAGGTTGGATTTGTACCTTCATCCCCGAGCTCTTATTTGGTTCAAGACCTTATGGAGTTAACGATCTCTTGGATCGTTAAGGGGTGTAACTTTCACCTCGTGAACGGTTTACAAGTTCCTAAAACTTGTTGGCGACTCTTTTGCTCTAGCTTCCTTCCCTTTGGACGCCACCGTACTTTAGTGTATGATCACAGTGGGGTTCAAGTTTGGGATAATGCTTGAAATATTCCCTACACTAGCATATACTGATTTTTCACTCTTTGTTAAGGAGTCTTAATTTAAAACTATATTTAAATACTATGTATAAAAAATAATTTGGTCCAAAATATATTTCTTATTTGATCCCAAATCAAGCAATTTAAAATATTATTTTATATTATTTATTCAAGCTTTCTTCTATTTTGAACCTGATGGCATAATTATTTTTATTTTTTTTATGAAATTTTGACTTTTACCACCAAAAAATTTTGACAAATTGTTTTTTACCACCTACTATTTTAAAAGTTTTATTTTACCACCAAATAGAAAAATTAAAGTTGTTTTTTACCACCAAATTACAACTCCGGTGACTGAAAAACGCAATGGGTCCCACTACAATGACTAATTTGCATTAATAATTTGCATAAAAAAGTAGTCATTGTAGTGGGACCCATTGCGTTTTTCAGTCACCGGAGTTGTAATTTGGTGGTAAAAAACAACTTTAATTTTTTTATTTGGTGGTAAAATAAAACTTTTAAAATAGTGGGTGGTAAAAAACAATTTGTCCAAATTTTTTGGTGGTAAAAGTCAAAATTTCCTTTTTTTTTAGTTCACATTTGATGATTTTTCATTTACCAGCTCTGTTAGGTAATATATATATATATATATATATATATATATATATATATATATATATATATATATATATATATATATATATATATATATATATATATATATATATATATATATATATATATATATATATATATATATATATATATATTCATGATTTTTTTTACTATAAATATTTATTATACATTAAAAAGGTTTTTTTTTTTTTTTTTTTTTTTTTTTTTTTTTTTTTTTTGTGGGAAGAAAACATTAAAAAGTAATTACTTGTATAGGAATTTATATAAAGTTATGGTTAGATATTCTCTTAAAAAAAAGGTTATGATTAGATTTCTAAGGGCCTGTTCACATTTACTGAACTGAACTGATTGGAGCTGAACTGAACTGAACTGAATGGAACTGAACTGAACTGAACTGAATTGAGCTGAAATGAATATTTTATGAGAGAGGGAAATTAAGAGCTGAACTGAACTGATTGGAGGTGAACTGAACTGAACTGAACTGAAATTAAGTAAATGTGAACAGGCCCTAAGTTGGTAAATATATTATTTTACAATTTTAATATCTTGCGTTTTTTTTTTTTTTTTTGATAGGATTTTGTGTATATTCTCTATTAATTTTTTAAAAAAATACTAAGGAAACACCAGAAGATGACATGATCATTTTTGATGTGTCTTTTAGTATATAGTTATCGATTGATTGATAGTGAGACGCCCGTCCAAGGCCCATAATTTACAGCCATATTAATATTATGTTGTAAAAAAGAAAAGTTAGGGATATTCTACAATATAACCCGCTATTTTTAGAATTTCTACGTCGTACCCTTACTTTTTAAAATTTCTATATAGTAACCCGCAAGTTCATTTAGTAACTATACAATAACCTTGTCCTTATCCCACCATTAACAAATTCTGTTAGTGAGGTCCACTCCCAAATTCTTAATATTTTTTTTATCGATTTGCGAGTTGGTAAACGTTCCGTTAAAGGTTTTGGGGTTATTTCGGTTCTAAAGGGTCCAAATTGAGCTTAGATTCGGCAAATATGAAACGTAAATACCTCGTTTTGCGTATTAAAAAAATCTCGATTTGCGTGTTTACATTTTAATATGTAAAACGAGGTATTTATGTTTGTCTTTTTTTGGCAAATCTAAGCTAAATTTGGACCCTTTAGACTTTAACGCAACAATTTACAACGCCTAAAAATCAATAAAAATATTAAAAATTGGAGAGTGGGCCACACTAACGGAATTTATTAACAGTGGGATGACGACAAGGTTACTACTCCCTCCGTCCCTAAATGATAGTCCCTTATGGGCAAAAATCACGAGAATTAAGAAACTTAAATAAATGTAATAAAATTAGGGCTTGTTTACATTTACTGAACTGAACTGAACTGATTGGAGCTTAACTGAACTGGGCTGAAATGAATATTCTATGAGAGAAGGAAATTAGAAGTTGAACTGATTGGAGCTGAACAGAACATTTTATGAGAGAAGGAAATTAGGAGCTGAACTGAACTGAACTGAAATTAAGTAAATGTAAACAGACCCTTACATTGAAAAGATAAATTTACATTGGGTATGTAAAATAATGGAGGGAGAAAGTAATAAAAGTACATTGAAAAACAAAATTTATATGAAAAAGTTAAATTTGCACAAATATATTGCAATTGAAGGGAATTTTCAATTTTTATCAAAAATTGATATTAATAATACTTGAAAAAAGCAAATGGCACTATCAATTTAGGACTAAAAATAGGCCATAAGGGACTATCATTTGAGGAGGGAGGGAGTATATAGTTACTAAATAAACCTGCAGGTTACTATATAAAAGTCTCAAAAAGTATGGACACATTGTAGAATTTCTAAAAGTAGCGGGTTATATGGTAGAATTTCCCAAAAAGTTAAAAGCCTTATGCTAACAGTAAAGTAAAAAAGATAGAGTTAAAGAAAACAAAATTAAATTTCTAAAATTTTGAAGTCAATAAAATCAAATCACGGTAAATAATTTATTACTATAAACGTTTTTGGTAAATCATAGTTGATTGTTGTTATTATTGCTTGATTATGCGTATAACTCAAATGAATAACGCTGTTATTAGAGTTAAATGCATAATGAAGAAAAATAACAACAATCACTTAAGAATATATAGTTTTCCCTTTTTGTTCGAAAAGTCCATGTTCATTTTCAATTTCTTTCTCATCTCAACTCCTTTGTAATTGTAAGACTAATAGCTAAACATGGAGTTTGACATGAATTTGTTCCAATTCCAAAGTCCCATGTTTTAGCGACAATGTTCGATTTTTGCGCATTCATTCTTATTGATTGGTCTACTAGTATCATGGGTGTGCAAAGTGGTAAAAAGTGGTCATATCATTATCAACCGTCACCCGGAAGACAAGAACAAGGACAAGAGAGTTTACTTATTATGGTCTTCTGTAGCTCTTTTTGGGTACAACCTAGTCATTGTGTTGTTCTGCTTGCATTATTATTACTTCAATACTGATCACGACCATGTTGCTAGGGTGAGGTTGATCCTTTTCGACTTCACGGTAAGGGCACTTGCTTGGTTTCTTGTGGTTATTTACTTGCAGTGTAACAAAACTATTTTAGAGTTTCCCTTACTTGTCACAATTTGGTGGGGGTTTAACCTTGTTGTTTCTATTTATTGCCTTGTAACACAACTCCGATATGTTAACTTTGTTGTGTTAGTGTTGGATATCCTATACAATGTGTCAGGAGTTTTGTTTTTGTTTTTCTTTTGCTGGAATTCGAATTCTGTTGGCGATGAGGGTGGTCTTCAGCAGTCCCTTCTAGCTTCAGATGGTCCAGACAATAGAGTTGATGTTAATGATTCTAGCCAGGCCATTAGTCCTTATTCAAAGGCTGGCCTCCTTAGTAATGTCACCTTCTATTGGGTGGGTTCTTTAATATCCAAGGGTTATCATAAAACAACTCTCGACCTTGATGACATACCTCCTCTTTCACGGGATGATGATGATGCTAGTGAATCCTATATGACCTTTTGTAAGTGTTTGGAGCATGCTAAAGGTGATTCAGGTGCTAACAAGGTCACAAGTATGCAGCTTGCTAAATCCGTTATCTTCATGTCATGGCCTATCATATTGTGGACATTCATTCTTTCTCTGCTAAACACAGTGGCCATGTATGTTGGGCCTTACCTTATTGACTCCTTTTTTCAGTACCTTAGTGGGATGAAGGTATCAAGAATCGTGGATATGTTCTAATTTCTGCATTCGTGGTTGCAAAGCTTGTGGAATGTGTTACTGCTAAGCATTCTGAATTTAAGGTTGCGATAGTTACACTCAGGACAAGAGCTGCCCTTATTCAGAGCATCTATAGCAAGGCCTTGACACTCTCCTGCACATCAAATGAAGAAGGCATGCTCATCGGTGTCCCTCTAGAATCTGGGAAAGTCTTGTCTGCTATTGCAACATTCAAAATGCTTCAAAGTGCCATCATAGAGCTACCAAACCTAATCTCTACTATAACTCAAACAAGAGTTTCTTTATTGAGAATTGCTTCATTCCTCTCCCTTAATGAGTTAAGTGTTGATGCTGTGGTGAAGCTTCCTGCATCTAGGATTGATAATCAGGTAGCTGTCGAGATTAGTGGAGGAAATTTTACCTGGGATCACTTAGCTCCACATCCTACATTGAAGGATATCAACATCAAAGTTGAGCGAGGAATGAGGATAGCAATTTGTGGTACGGTTGGTTCTGGTAAATCAACCTTGCTATCATGCATACTTGGGGAAGTGCCAAAGGTCTCTGGTGTCTTAAGCTTAGGGGGGTCCACTGCTTATGTTCCTCAAAGTGCTTGGATACAAAGTGGAAGTATAGTCGATAATATCTTGTTTGGCAAAGAAATGCATGTAGAGAAATACAACAAGGTCCTAAAGGCATGCTCCTTGAGAAAGGATCTCGAGGTCTTGCCCTTTGGAGATCAAACAGTCATTGGTGAGAGAGGTATTAATTTGAGTGGTGGACAGAAGCAAAGGATACAAATTGCACGAGCAATATACCATGATGCTGACATTTATCTTTTAGATGATCCGTTCAGTGCAGTTGATGCTCACACTGGAACTCATCTCTTTAAGGTAAGACTATGAGTCTTTTGATATGAGGCTACTAATATATTTATGTGTATGTGCCTGGCCCGTCTGAATGTCTATATCTTGAATGTTAAATAATGATTGCATCTCACTACCAATATTGAAGAGTTTTCTGATAGTTACTGAAATGTAGTGTATACTTTTATTAGTTTATTAGTTAGTTATTTCATTACACCTTTGGTACATGACTGCATTCTAGAGCTCTTAGAATCGAAAACAGTAATGTATGTCACCCACCAAGTGGAGTTCTTACGTGCTGCTGATATGATTCTGGTGAGTTTTGAACATCGAAAACAGTAATGTATGTCACATTTATATTGCAAGTATGTAATTTAACAATTTACCAATGTTCTAATGAATGCCTCGTCTAAAAGGTCATGAAAGAAGGGAGTATACTGCAAGCTGGAACTTACAAGGATATTCTAAATTCAGGCACAGATCTAAGGGAACTTGTGGCAGCTCATGAACAAGCCTTATCTACTACACTTGATTTAATAGGGACTTGGTCAAACATAGCTAGTGTCATTGAGGATAACACTGATGAAAAAGCACCGAAAGAGGAGACTGATGATAGTGATGCTGATGAAGAACCAAAAGGACAACTCGTGCAAGAAGAAGAGAGAGAGAAAGGAAGAGTTAAAGCACACTTGTACTGGAAGTTTATCACAACAACATACAGGGGAGGTTTAGTTCCCATCATATTAGTGTCTCAAATTCTTTTCCAGCTTCTCCAAATCTCAAGTAATTATTGGATGGCTTGGGCAACTCAAGATGCCAAACATGTTGCTGATGGCTATACTATACTGACTGTGTACGTTGCATTGGGGGTTGGATGTTGTTTTTGTATCCTAGTGAGATCATGGCTTCATGTGTTAGCTGGGTACAAGACGACATCTTCACTCTTCTACAAGATGCATTCCTCACTATTTCGCGCTCCAATGTCTTTTTTTGATGCAACCCCCAGTGGGAGAATTTTAAGCAGGGTATGATTTCTAATATTATTCCTGGGCCACTTGTTTAATGTGAGATATTTGCATTGAAACCTGGCTTCAAGTGTCTTTGCATGCCATGGGGTAATATTTTGTGGCAGACAATTATACACTAGTACATGATTTACCTATACAAAAATAAAATCGTTTATTCAGTCATGTAATACAAGTACTTGTTTTAGGTGTCAACAGATCAAGCCTCTTTGGATACGGGTACCCCAAATAGAGTTGGTGGCTTTGCGTTCTCATTGATCTCACTTTTGGCGGTTATTGGGGTAATGTCACTGGTTGTATGGCAGGTTTACATGATTTTCATACCAGTTATTGCTGTCTCTCTGTGGTACCAGGTGAATACAATGGCTTAAACAATTAAATCACTACTCCATTCTTTCATCAGATCACCTTATTTTATCTTTTAAATTTTATTCTTCAGAAATTTTATATAACTTCAGCAAGAGAACTATCCCGGTTGGTTGGAGTAAATAAAGCTCCAGTTATTCAACATTTCTCTGAGAGTATATCTGGAATTGCTGTTATCAGGAGCTTTGGTCGAGAGTCTAGATTCTGTGAAACGAGCACAAGTCTAATTAATGATTCTGCGAGTCCAACTTTCTACAATGCTGCTTCAACCCAATGGCTTAACTTCCGCCTAGACATGTTGTCTTCGCTTATCTTTGCTTGCACTCTAATTTTCTTGATCTTTATTCCTGTGGGATCAATAGATCCAAGTATGAAGTTTTATTGATTCTTTGCATTATTCGTGTTTCTATATTCTATATGCAAGTCTGACTGATTCGATCTGTTTTCCTTTCTCTTCTGATTCAAGTCATTGCTGGGTTAGCTGTGGCATATGCACTCAATCTGAATGAGCTACAAAATCGTGTAATCTCAAATTTTTCTACAATGGAGAGTTCGATGATTTCAGTTGAGAGAATCCTTCAGTATACAAGCATTACAAGTGAGGCCTCTCTCGTTTTACAAAATAAAAGGCCCGACCAATCTTGGCCGTCTTGTGGAGAGGTTCATGTGGAAGATCTTCAGGTATTTTTCACCCTCATGTATTCTCAAAGACAAATGATGATATATTCACATTGACAGTTTGACACGCACGATATATGTATATATAACAGGTTCGTTATGCTCCACAATTGCCACTTGTACTGCGAGAACTAACATGCACTTTCCAAGGAGGAAAGACGACTGGGATCGTAGGCAGAACAGGTTACGGCAAATCAACCCTGATACAGGCTCTCTTCCGCATTGTAGAACCTGCGGTTGGGAAGATAGTTATTGATGGAATTGACATTTTGTCCATTAGATTGCATGATTTACGGTCTAGATTAAGCATAATCCCCCAAGACCCTACTATGTTTCAAGGAACTCTTCGAAGCAACTTAGACCCACTAGAAGAGTATAAAGATGAGCACATCTGGGAGGTATACTTAATTTCCGTGTTACATATGCACGGTCATATAAAATGAGCACACTGATCTATCATGATTTTTCTTTGTGTTAGGCCCTTGATAAGTGTCAGCTTGGAGATCAAGTTAGAAACAGGGAATCGAAGCTTGATTCAACTGGTACATATTGCTTAACTTGACCTCTTTTTCTTTCACTTTTTTCCTTAATTGATTTTATAGTTGATGTTGATATCAGTAAGTGAGAATGGAGAAAACTGGATTGTTGGCCAAAGACAACTTATTTGTCTTGGGCGTGTACTCCTTAAGCGAAGCAAAGTGTTGGTGCTTGATGAAGCAACTTCTTCAGTGGATACTGCAACTGATAATCTCATTCAGCAAACCTTGAAAGAACACTTCTCTGATTCAACATTAATTGTAGTTGCACATCGGATTACTTCTGTAATCAATAGTGATCGTCTTAAACGATGGAGTTGTCGAGGAATGTGACAGACCTTCAAGGTTGCTACTAAATCATTCCTCGTCATTTTCGAAGCTTGTCAATGAGTATACAACAAGATCAAAGTCAAAGAAATTGGATACAAGAATAACAAAGCCATAAACATTATAGTATTGGCTCTTAATATTTTTTTACATTTTGTATTTAGCAGTTAAAATACTTAAGTTGAATTTGCATGTAACCCTTGTCCAGAACTCAACAGCGTATGCAATGTTGCGACATTTGTGATTGAATAAGATGCAATTTTTCCAGAAATGAAATATTAGTGATTTAGGAGTAAGTTACCCACTACCAGGTATGGGATAAGGCCAGCCCATACCATAATAAAAAAATGATTTTTTTCTATTTTTTAAAAGCTAAAAAGAATTAAAATAAGTAAAAGTGATAGTAGGGGGGTAAAAGCCAGAACCCGCTAAAAAACATTAAAAATCGCTCCAAAGGTTTTGTGAAGGCCGGAAAACCGCTAAACTCTATTGCAGAAAATCCGAGTATATCTAGCTTCGCATCCTGTCAATTGTAATAAGAAGAGGCGGTCTGTCAAGAGGTGTAGTTCTCCCATAAAAGCTGACGTCTTCTTTATCAGGTGAATTGTAGCTACTACTTTGATCGAAATCCAAAAACACGCAACTACCTCCGGGAAAAATAACTGGAAACCATCCAAAAAAACATAACTCAAATACGAGAGACACAAACTATGGCTCTCGCCATTAAAAATGGTGAGTTCTACGCTGAAAAACGTCTGAGTTTGGTCGAAATTGACGATGGTACTTGTTTGTCGGTACTCAGTTATTATTAATTTTTATGTTGTTATTATTGATTTGCATACTGTTATTTTGAATTTGTATACTGTTATTATAGTGTTGAATACTGTAATTGAGAGGAGAGAGACTACATTGTTACAGCATGGGGTAAATAATACGTGAAATTACATTTTTGCCCCCGATATGGGCCCAACGAGCCCATACCTGGTAGTGGTCTATTACTACTCAGTGATTTAGTGGTATTTGTGTTTGTGCATTCCCTCGGTTTTTGATACAGTTTAACAAAACTCGAGTTACTCTGTCCGCATAAAGGTGAGGTCATTCTTAGGCTCGGTCGATAAAGGTGAGGTCAAGTCAGGTCGAGTTGGGCCAGGTCTAATTACAAATTAAACTTGAGTCATGCTAAACTGCTAGGTCCATATGAGTCAGAATTTAAATATGATATTTTTCGGGTAAGTTTCAGATCAGGTTAGTCGGGTTAGGTTTTAATCTGAATTCGGGTAAAAATTGAAATCTATGTTAGTTTTGAGTCGTAATAATATCAACGCGGGTCAATATAAGTTAGTTTAACGACCTGGATAAAATCTAATCACGGGTCACTAAACAGATTACTATAATTTAGGTAAGTAGTAAGTTATGTTTGGTGTTTATTATTAAAACTTAATTAAGTTGAGTGTTATTTCGAGTTCATATCACTAACAGGTCGGGTCAAATCGGTTGTCGGTTAATATATATTCGTGTCGATAACAAGTTATAACAGGTTATAATCGATTTCAAGTTCTAAACTAGTCGGATACTAATTGGGTCCAAATCATAATCAAGTCGGGTCAAATCGGTTTCCGGTTATAATCAAGGTAATTACAGGTTCGGGTTCAGGTCATAAAGTACCAGGTCTATAAAGTTATCAGTTATTGTTGGATCTGTTCGGTTCAGGTTCTATGTCACTGTTTTCACTTATTCTTTGGGTACGGGTCGGATACAGATCATTGCCTATTCAAGTCGGTTTTTCGGATCGGAACAGATTTTGACAGCTCTAATCGAGACTAATCCAGTAAAGTACTCCGTAACATTTTACAAACCCGTACAAATGTACAGTAGTAATAATAATCCTTGCAACGCACATGTGTAACTAGAATCAATAATAAAAATATAAAGAGGCAGATACAAAGCGCATGCAATCAGAATTTTTTATGCTAAATTTACTACCAGTTACATTTATGTCTAAACTTGCTAATTCTAACCAATTACAAATTTACATTCATCTCTCATTTAAGCTAAGTGCTTAAACTTTTTCTTACTCTCATGGCCCATATGTTTAGCCTAAACATGCTAAATTTTAATCAATTACTACTAATCTACTAATTTCACCATCAATTTCTTAGTTTTTAATGGGTCCACTTTTCAATTTGTTTGGATTAATTAGTCACCCAACATAGTTGGTTTATTCCATTTAGTCCCCCAACATTGCTAATTATTCTCTAAGAAGATAATCACGTTTTTAGGGCAAAAAACAACTTCATTATCATTTTAAGCCCAAAAAATTTAAAAAGCTAACTAAGCATTAAAAGTAATAATAGACACAACTATTGCGGTGGGCAGTTGAACGATCAATTCAATTAAGGGAGGATCATTCAAGATTATTACTTTGTTAAAAGAGAATTAAAGTCATAATTTTTTCTAAGTGAAAATGATATAGTAAAATTAAACTTTTTTTAAAGGTGGACCATAATAAACCCTTCAAAGATGCCAAAATTTAGCCTATATATATGCATTTTATGAATTTAATATAAACATGATATATAAAAAAAACAACCTAAACATTATTCTTCTAAGTACATAAACAAGTATATACCTTGTGTGATTTAGAGTCGGGTTAGTTTCAGATCGAGTAATTAGGATGAGGAAGAGGCAAGTGGTGATAAAGAGAGTTGTGGAAGACTCTAGAAACTCAACCAATTCCGCGGTTGCATATAGAAGTGTAAGGTACATGGAGTGCCAAAAGAACCATGCGGCTAATATTGGAGGGTATGCTTTAGATGGGTGTAGAGAGTTTATGGCTAGTGGAGACGAGGGCACGAATCTTGCGCTTGTTTGCGCCGCTTGTGGCTGTCATCGGAGCTTTCATCGTCAAGATGTTCAGACTGAGGTTGCTACCGAGAGTTCTTCATCACTATATTCATCAATTGGATCTTAATTAAGCTACTCTTTAAGTTCATGTTTTAAGGAAAAAAAAAAACATATAAATGTATAAGTATAATATGTTTTGAAGGTATCTTGTTTTTAATAATTTATGGGTGTATTTCTATATGATGGTTGAATTTGAGTTATATATTTATATCGTTAGTTTTGTCTTCTTATATTAATTTGATTATCCTTCACCAAGTTAAAAGAGCAAATATAGTCATGATTGTTTCATTAAATTCATATAGTTTGCACGAGTCATACAGAAATAAATTAAAAGCATGTGGTATATAGTTGTTTAAGAAAATATTTTGGAGTATATATTTTAGAATGTAGTTAAGCTTAGATCATTATTACTTTTTTATTATATTATTGCTACGTAATATAATTTGGTAGTAGATAGATGCTAAATAAATAATTCATTGATAAATAATAAGTTACATTTTTTTATTTTATTTTTTTGAAACCAAAATAATAAGTTACATTTGAATAAGGGGCAAAAGAAACAAAAAAATATGTAATAATAAATAAATTCCTAATTAAAAATTCTACTGATCAAGGAACTACATTAAAGATTGGTTTACTTTTTTTTTTTTTTTTTTTTTTTTTTTTGAGGAAAAATATTGGTTTACTTTTTTTTTTTTTTTTTGATGCAATGTTTTTTTAAAAAAATTATTCTAAAAATAAAATAAAATCATGCTTTAAAAACAACAAAATTATGAATGACACTTACAAGATTTATTATCTAATCAAAACATATTAAACCCATATTATTAATCTCAAATTAATGGCATATATTATCAGTAAGGCTTAAGTGTATGTTTGAATGAATTAGTGGACTAAAGTATGTTAAAATCAAGTTTTTTTATACCATGTATATATGTAAATCAGTTGAATTATAAGAGTTTGTTGAACAAAGAGAGTATCACGTGTCACATAATAAACTTGCTCGAAAATGCAGTTTTAGTATACGTAGTATATTAATACATTGTATGATAGATTTGAAATTTAAATCAACAGTTAGTTTTAACCTAATTGCATAGAGTGCACCCAAGCTTATATCAATGACAACGCTATTTGCTTTGCCACGTATTATATCGATGTTTCTTGATAGAAGATGTGGTGCCATGCATGTCATATTATACTTACTATTGTTACACCTGCATAGAAAATTAAAATTTGTAAGTGTTTATATTTAAACTCTCGTCATGACCTCATGTTCATTAATGTTAAATTAAACATCTACCACCACTCCAACACATCTTATAAAAAAGAGTTAATCGTGTTCATAAATGGTTATGTAAAAAAGAGTTAATCGTCTTCATAAATAGTTAACATTTAATTTTTAGCTCATGCATAATTTAACAAAATAACAAAATTAATCTTATGTCTTTAATTGATTTAGGGCATGTTCGCATTTACCGAATTGAGTTGAACTTAACTGAACTAATTGGAGCTGAACTGTACTAATAGAGCTGAAATGAATATTTTATGAGAGAAGGAAATTAGGAACCGAGCTGAACTGAACTAAACTGAACTGAACTGAACTGATTAGAGCTGAACTGAATTGAACTTATCTGAAATTAAGTTGAATTGAACAGGCCCTTACTTAAACACATAGGCTTGCTATTTGAAACATGTGAGCCGAAAATGTATTGCAAATTTATTTTAAGATAATTTTGTTTCATGAAATATGTCTATTTTATTGGAATTTCTAATAATAACTGAAGAGCTAAATAAACTAATACCTTCTCCGTTCCTTTATTGCAACATTGGGGGGGGGGGGGGGGGGGGTTGTGTGTTTGAGACACGAATTTCAAGAGATATAGTGATGAACAAAAATAGGGATTTAGTGATAAGGAAAGAGAAAGAGAATAAACATATACAAGTAGGAAAATGTTGCAATATTTGTTTAACCTTTTAAAATGGTAATTATTAACGTATATGTTTAACGGAGGAAATTTTACATATAATTTTCAAAATAATGGATAATAATGTAGATGTTCAATACTCCTGTTTTCAATAAATTTTATGATTCTTTATAAAAATACCAATCTCTACTTTTCCATATTTATATTTCACCTAGTTTATTATAGATTTTTATTTTCAAAATACATATTCCCTCCGTGTTTTAGTAATTGTTACAGATTGACTTTTTCACTATTCACATAATGGTTTTGACTTAATTGATTAATATATTAAAAAAAAACATATGTTATTGTATAATACATTGTTGGATTCAATATAATGTATATATACTTTCATAAATATCACTTTTCCTATAATTTTACTAATATATAATTAGATAAATTAATGGTCAAAATTGTGTCTTGACATGCATGTTTGGTCAAAATGTAGCACTTATTTAAACACGGAGGGAGTACATTAACTTGAGGTCCTGAGGCATCGCACAGGCTAAAAACTAGTTGTATAGTTGTATCTAGCTTATTGAACTCACTCAATGGCTTGAAGTTCAGATCAATTCTCACTACAAGAAAACAGTTCAAGGAGGGCGATTTTATTTTGGCAAAGAGGGCAATTTGAAGTTTGCCTTCTTATAAAGCATCAAGCAGGGCATACGTAACTCGCCCTATTTTATTGTTATCAAAGAGGGCGAAAAACAAGTCGTTGTCTTATACTTGATCAATAAGGGCGATAGAACTAAATTCGCCCTCTTTGATCAGACAACAAGGACGAATTAAACAATCGCCCTTTTTTAAATAGGGCGACCTTAAAAATCGCCATCCTTGATAAACAAAGAGGACGGATTGTAAACATTTGTCTTCTTTGGCTCCTTTCTCGCACAAATAACAAAGACGAGTACGGAGTACTTAGTAAAACACTGTGGAGTAAGGCAAACCCAGAAATATAAAATTGTAAAATCTTTCTCTCTCCTCACAATATGAGCATTCATACTTCGTATTCTCCATTTAAGCGGATTTTGAGCTTTCTTCTCCATTGAAGCGATTTTCGAGCTTTCTTCACCATTGAAGCAGCTTCTGAGCTTTCTCCTCCAATTGAAATAGCTCCTCCATCAAACCAATTTATCAGGTAGTATTTGTTAATTTATCGAAAATATCAATTTCAAAATCTAGGGTTTAACACTAGTTAATTTGTTCGAATTTTTAGAAATTGTTGCTAGGATTCAAAATTTGTTGCAGATCATGCGAAATTTATGGAGTTAAGCTTCTGATTGTCGTTATTGCAGCGAGTTCTGAGCTTTCTCCTCCATTGAAGCAGCCTCTGAGCTTTTTCCTCTGCTGAAGCAATTTCCTCTATTAAAGCACCTTCTTAGGTAATGTGTTAAATTATCAAATTGCAATTTCACAATCTAGAATTACTGCTAATTAATTGTCTCATTATATTTAATTTAGGGTTTGAAGCACAATTAGTTTGGTTCGCTGCTCAAATTCCTTAGTCAAGTCACTAAATTCTGGTATTATTTGAATAATTTGTTGTTTTTTTTAATTAATTGTTTAATTTTTTCATTATACATGTCTATTATCTGATATTTGTTCAGCTGCATTATTTTTTATTTTTTTTTTTATAATTGTGATCTGCTTTTATACAACAAATTGGTTATGAATGACCAATTTTCTATCAGTTTGGTTGAGTTTAACAATTCAAATTTTAAGCAGCATATTTCTTGTTAATATTGGTCTTGAGATTTGAAAATTGATGTGTATAAATTGCAAATTCTGAACTGGCTAAAGTGTTATATCTTCAACTGCTCTAGAGTCATTTAGTAGCATACTGATGAGATAGCTGCCCTTGAGACTTGGGACAATGGCAAGCCTTATGAGTAAGCTGCTAAAGCCGAATTACCAATGTGTGTTCGTCTAATGAGATATTATGCAGGTGAGTATTGAAACAGGCTAAGGTGTTAGCATTGCCTCTTTTTTTTCTTTTCCTGAATGTCTAATTCTCCAATGTGTGTCTATCTAATGAGATGAAGTGTCTTTAGTTTGTGTGGAATTTCTCATTGAATTTCCCTATATTCATGTTTGTGTGGAAGGTTGCGACTACCTTAGCATGCAGGTATACAATTGTTTTGAAGAGTGCAGAACAAATACCATCAACTGCAATCTATGCCCCAAAGCTACTCCAAGAGGTACTTACACAGTGAAAAGTCCCAATATGCACCTCTATTCATCTATTCCAACTTGTTTTGCTTCAAAGATTACACAGTGAACAAGCTAAGTAACTACTGATTGAGGAATAATTCCACAGATTAGCATTAAAATTAATGATTATAATGCAGAAACATTTCATATCTTTAATAGGGTTAATTAGGTTCCTGATAGAATGATCTGATCATCATACTAATACATCTTTCCTTGGCAAGCTTGATTATGTGTTGCACACTTTTCCGGGAGTCAATAATTTTTTCATTGTTGAAAACCTCCTATGAGCTGAGCTTGAGTTTTGTTGGACAGATTACTTTGTGGGATAACTTTGAATAGATAACTTTGTAGACATCTATTCTGCAATACTTGTTGGGCAAGGTCAGTTCTGAATTTCTGATGCTTTTGTATGTATTAATAACCTATAACATCTTTATTTTTTTTTCTCTCACTATTTACCCTCTTCTGTTAAACTTTCAATTCTTTGATTCCTTCAGAAAATGGAGTAACAACATTACAGGAATAATTGAATTGAAGAGTAAAACTGAATTCTGATGATTAATTGCAACTCTATTGTGGAAGACAAGTGAAGACAAGTCCAAGGACACTCGAACCATAAATTTCAGCTTCACTAGCAATGGAGTGAAAATTATATTGCAGTTGTGCATTATGTTAGCTTAATTATGTTTGTTGTACAAGTAGCATGTTTATGAAAATAGTTTTTTTTTTTTTTTTTTTTTTTTTTTTTTTTTTTGGTTTTTGTTTTTTATTGTAAAGACATTCTCTTGTAATATACTTTTTGCTAATAAATAATGTTGATTACATAATTATATAAATTATTGTATTACTTTATATATGCCCTGTATTAGAGAACTAATTTTTTTTTAAAAAAAATTAAAAAAAAAAAAACAAACAGGGCGATTTTTTGATTTGCCCTTCTTGATAATGGACAAAGAGGACGACTAAGGTGCCCTGTTTGAGTTGATTTCATAGGGCGAAAAAACTAGTTGCCCTGCTTGAATCAGTCAAAGAGGGCAAAAAATTTCGCCCTCTCTGATCTCATTCAAAGAGGGCGAAATTTTTTGCCCTCTTTGATCTCATACAAAGAGGGCGAAACATCTAAATTGTCCTCCGAAGCTAATACAACGATGCTAAGAGGGCAACTTTAGGGCGATTTAAAAGTCGCCCTCTTTGCCTAAGAAGGCGAAATTTGGCTCTAAGAGGGCGATTAAAGTTGCCCTCTTTGATCTTATTTCTTGTAGTGTGAAGTCATTCCTCTAAACTCTTGTCCTTTGATCTTCCTCTTACACTTCCATTTGTCAATTACTCCCTATTTACTAATTGATCCCTTTAAAATGGCATCAATTTTCTTTTTGGTTTAATTCATCCCTTTGAGCTTATCACAGTACATATTCATATGCATAACACTGATGACCATGATGAGGGACCATGCATGACGTTACTCTCACCCAAATAAACATCAATGTATATATTTATTCAAAAAAGATTTGTGATTAGCTTTCCGTCCTAAGCTATTCTTGCTAATGAGAGTATCACAATAGTTTTGTCTCGTTCCATAAAAGAGTGTTTACTCTGTCCAAAGAATATTCTTTGAAAAATCAGAACATATAAAATTTCTTTACACTACTTTTTCTATCTAATTCAAGAAAAAATTTGAAAAATGTAAGTAGATATAAGATAAATTTGGATAAAGTAGGATAAAAGGGATGCTCCATTTTGTCATAATGAGAAACTTTGTTTTTCACATGGTATTTTCGTAAATAAATCAACAGCTTTAATATCACTATTATCCCGGCTATTATTCTATGATTTTTTTTATTTTTAATACTAGAAAATATCTTATAGAAACTCAATATACCTATCCTATGATTCTATGAACAAGTATTTAAAACGATGGATAAGATGGGCAATTAGACAAATTTTCTTTATATTGAGGTCCACAGATCAAATCTTGTTGGTTGTTATGGTGGAGTTACTTCATGGTTGTTCAATAATAAAGTTGATTAGAGACCTAATATAAGTGAAAGGTTGAGCTAATAAGACTGCTAACTTAACTATCTTTTACTAATTAAAAGTTTGATTTAGGAAGTATCATTTATGGTTGGCTTACTGTTTTACTTACTATTCATTATTAGCTTTACTATAGGGGGTGGATCCTACAAAAAAAAAAAAAAAATAAATAAATAAAATTAATAATAATAATAATAATAATAATAATAATAATAATAATAATAATAAATAAATTGAAGGTGGATTAGCACCTTACACTTCACAAAGCCTAAGCTAATTGGGTGAATCTCAAAAATGAATGAGTTGGTATCTTTTGATAATTAAGATCAAAGTTGTACGGCATTGCAAATTATAAATGGGAGAGGGGAAATTCGAACATGTGCCCTATCGTATACCAGTTCTCAGTCTTTGTCATCAATAAGTTTGGGAGAGGGGATTTGAACTTGTGCTCTATCGTACACCAGTTCTCAGTCTTTGTCATTAATAAGTTTGGGAGAGGGGATTTGAACCTGTGCCCTAGCGTACACCAGTTCCCGGTCTTTGTCATCACTATGCTAGCTTAGGTCTAGACTCTAGACCACATTGGTACACTTCATTATGGATACGTTGCATCCCTTGCTTGATGATTGAGCATAATTAGACTGCTGAATTATGTCAGATAAATGTAATTTCCATCATTTCATGAATATTAAAAACATGACTTTGATTAAATCATTAGTCTACTCAATTTAACTGCTCTGTATATAGTTACTATCATTTCATGAATACTAAACACATAATCATATATCATATTCTTCTTGATTGTGTATTTTGACAGGTCAAAGAAAAGAAGATCAAGAAGATACTCATGAACAACACTAGCTTAATTGTGGTTTACTATTTATGTTTTCAGATGTTTACAATTCAAGTTGTTTAATTTCTTTTTAATGTTTATGGTTTCAGATGTTTACAATTCAAGTTGTTTAATTTCTTTTTAATGTACTTAAACTTTGTTATAGATAAATACGTAGTATAATTTTAGCCATTGTATTATAAGGGTAACGACGTGTGTGAATACCTTTCGTCTCACAATAATAGGCCTTGTGTAAGATACAACAAGTGGCTTTCCTTCCCGGTCTGCATTGTGTTGAATTGGTCCTTTAACATTTATGCTTCTATTGTCGAGGGTAGAGTTCATGCTTAACTTCTTGTTTTTATAGGTACAAAACATAGAGACAAAGCGCGGTTGCATCTATCTATTTGCCTAATCTACGACGGTATTTCTGCCTTAGCAATAATGGTTTTACGTTGCAATATTGATGCCTTACAAGACCAAGCAATGCCAATTTCGGGTCTATTTGTAGTACATTATTACTTGTATTATTTAGAGTAGTCCATAAAGTTGCAACTACGATTTCTTACATCATACTAGGACAAATTTCCAACCGAGAAAAAGCTACTGTCTAGTGTCTTGAAAATTTCTATTTTTCACCCAAGCATAAGATCATACAAATTGAATAATGTTTTTCCTTATATGTTTATAAAAGTTGTCATCATTTCCAAATTTCCATTACATTCTTTTGTCTAGGTTACCTTGCTCCCTTCAATTTGATCACCTTCGATGTGGGATTTGGGATTATATGCTGCATTCACATTGCAAGCCCTTAGGGCTCTAATGTAAGGGGGCGTGATAGAGCATAAAATATATTCATGGGTGTTAATCATCAGTTTAAACTTTTGGTTGAGTTGATCCGTTAACAGTGTATACAAAAAAAAACAATAATGCTTTTGATAAAAAAAATTGGCGCCTTGATATTGTAGATGCAACTATGCAAATCATCTAGTCCGTAAATGATGTATGATAAGCCATTGTTGGATAAGCCTAAATAATAATATAACTTAAATTGAAGGACGCGATAGCTTTGACTTTGTAGGGTTAGGATCTACATTTAACAATTTCTTGGTGCAATTTTCAGTGAATAACATACTACCTCCGTTTCAGGTTATGTACAACGATTAGACATTTTCCCTCTCTGCTTTATGCCTTTATGTCAAATCGTTGCACATAACCTTTTAACGGAGGTAGTATATGATGAACATTTACGTGAATTGGTAATTAACGTGCATTGTTAGGCCATTAAAACTTCAGCATCGATTATTAAATTTCTATTCGCGAATAAAATAATTGACAACGGAGACATTATTTGTTGCACTAATTGTTGTGTACAATAGGTCAATAGCACTTATTCAGCCTCTTTTGATGTCTGAGTTGAGCTGATTTTGTTTCATGATATACTTCGAGGTCAAGTACATTGAGGTCATGGCGGCGGCTACTAGGCTATTGCAGGTTCAAAGAAAAACTACTAATGTTTTAAAGACTATCCCTAAGAATGGTGGTGCATTCTACTAGCAAGCTTAGTAATCTTTAATATTCGACATATTTCACTTGTTTCCACTTTTATTATTCATGTTCTTTGATTTTTTTTTTTTTTTTTTTTTTGGTATCACGTTTTTTGAATGTATACTTAGCTGGATCTAACTTGTTTTACTATACGTACGTAGATTTCTCTTATTTTTATTACGTCTCCTATTTAAATTTTTGTCAAAAGTATTTGTAAATCGTGTTTTTTGCATTGTATTCAATAAAAACCTTGGTTAAAATCAAGGCATGTTCACATTTACTGAACTGAGCTGAACTAAACTAAATTGAACTGAACTGATTGGAGCTGAGCTAAACTGAACTGATTGGAGCTGAACTGAAGTGAATATTTTATGAGAGGGGGAAATTAGGAGCTGAACGCCTGAACTGAACTGAATTGAACTGAACTAAACTGCACTGAAATTAAGTAAATATGAACAGGCCCTAATCATTATTTTCTCTGTTTTTTGTATAATCGTAACATAATGTTTTCTTGATACGCAAAGATATCAAATTTGATAAATCATTTGACGTGCAATGGTTTCAAGTGTGTGGCAAATCATGTCTCTGAATTTCATAGTAGATTAATATGATCGTAAAATTTTGATGAATATAAAGAGTAGTGTAGCATCTTCTTCTTAGCCCAAATTAATTCCACTTGAAGGCATTATGGCTCCTTACTTTTTAATGGCATGTACTTTATGAGTTTATGTTGTATGGCTTGCCATCGGCCCATCATAATTAATGATAAAAGTTTAATTTCTAGATACATTATTATGAATTTACGAGTAGTTTTAAGAATTTCCAATTATGACATGTATGATAGAAATAGCATGTATAGAAATTTGTTGATATAGTATCATGTATTCCGTATATATATAACTAGTCTTTTGGCCCGTTAGATACACGGGTTGTTTTTTAGGTTAATTATTTTCATATATAGGTATGTTTTTTAAGAGTTGAAATTTTTGTTTTGATATAATATACGAGGTAATTGTTCCATTACTAAAAATTAAAAGAAAAAAAAAGTCAAAGTAGAACTGTGAAAGAAGACGAAGGAATTTGGTTAGGTATACCGTATATACATGAAGGGCTTGTTCTGATACGATTATTTTCAGTTCAGTTCAGCTCTAATAAGTTCAGTTCAGTTCAGCTCAATTCAGTCAATGAGAACATGCCCGAAGATTGTGAAATATGAAATAAATTTAGGAGATGAAAAGACAATTTTTATTAGGAAATTTTGTATTTTACTACCTTTAAAATGCTTAATTTCGAAAATAACTACCTGAATAAAAAAAATAAAAAATAAAAAAAATAAAAATAAAAAAATTAACTACCACTCAAACTCAATTTCTTTTTATTTTGCTACCAAATAACGGAAAACGTTACTGTAAACGGTGGTGGGGCCCACCAAATTAAAACCCATCTTCTTTTCAATTACTCCTACGATTCTCCCTCCCATCCAATTCTCACACCCACGACCCACCTTCTACCTCCTCCATCCTATTGAATTTTTTTTTTTTTTACAGATTCTTTCATTATCTTGCTGTCATTACTCTCTCTCCTCTCTCTATTTTGTTGTGTCACCCTTTTTTTTGGAAGAACATGAAGCAAGGTGGAAGCTATTTCGTGGAACAACTCAGCATCGTTCGTCATCTCCATTGACGCAAAAGGTGGACGCATTTGCTGACAAAAATTAGAATAAGGTATGTAATTCTATACTATTTGTAGTGGTCCAACAATGGGGTCAATTTTGCAATTTATGTGTAAAGTTTGGATCTTTTTGGAAGAAATAATTAAATAAACCCTAATTTAATGTGCACTAATGTGGTCAGATTAAATTAATCATGAATGTGTGTTTAACTAATAATTAATTGATAAAAATGCATGTGCCCGGGTTTGGCGTGGATAGGTACTGTTGTTTAATTGGTTTTGTTGATAGTGTTAATTTATGGTTCTTGTTGGTATGTGTAATGTGAATGTAGATGGCTAGTGGTGTTGCTTGTCGTGACATTAGGCTTAGAATACATGGAGGATTTGTTCAAAAAAACCACAAGGGTAAAACAATTTGGGTTTATGAAGGTGGTTGGGTTTATTGGAAAAGGAATGCAAGACTATCGGACATTACAGTAGAGTATCTTAGACACTCATGTATTGAAGGGTTTGTATATTCCGACAACCCTGTGCCACATATGTTTAAAATTTGGTATAAGGAAACAAGCAAGACTTGGACCTCTGGCAGAAGAGAGATAGTTAATGAGGAAGTAGTGAGAGGGTTTTTGGAGGCAGTCCATGATGATGGGCATCTTGAGTTATTCTGCACAGTGCGGTTGACTAATGAGCCCATAACCCAAACACAAGAACATATTACTATCCAAACTGCAAACTAACCACAAAAAAAAAAAAACCAAAAAACCAACCTTTACTCAGAAGGAGCCCAAGGTGTAAAGAAGTGCAACCTGAACATGTGGATAGATCCGGTGGTAAACAAAAAGGGAAGGGTAAGAGAAAGGCTAGGAGAAAGCTTTTTAGTGATGTTGATTCAGAATCAGGGTCTTCCTCATCAGAATACACAAACTTGGAGATAGATTGGGAAATTGGAGAGGAAGAAGGGCATTTGAGTGATGAAGAAATATATGATACTGGTCCATTACTTGTAGATGAAGTGAACAGAAGCTTGGATGTGGAGTATTACCAGGGTAAGGGTGATGAAAGTGAAGAGGTTGCTGCTATTAAGGCTGTTAGAATGTCACAGTTGATCAAAGACGTTGGATGTGAAGAGCAGAAGATACAAGAAGAGGTTGATGGTGACTCAGATGACCTAAGAAGCTTGCATGGATCAGATGAAGAGGAGGATAGCAGCCCATGGTTCAAAGAGGAAACTGATTTCAAACAGGAAATAGTGTTAGTGAACAAGCTTAAATTCACGAGCAGCAATGTCCTTAGGAGAGCTTTGAGAACTCATGCCATAGAAAATAGGTATGAATACTATTATTTGCATTATGGTGCTGAGAGGATTACTACTTTTTGTAAGAGAAGGTGTGCTTGTGAGTGGAATTCAAAGAGAAGTAACTTGCCACTTTGTACGTGTCCTAATAGTGTAAAGAGGTGTGATTATAAAGTGCATGCTAGAAGGTTGTTTAATAGTTCTACTTGGCAAATCAAAACATTGAGGCTTAAACATAGGTGTGTTAGATCAAGGATGAATTCAAAAGTCACAGCAGAGTACCTAGCACAGAGGTATTTAGAGGAATGGAGAAGCAACCCTACTTGGAGAATTAAGAGCTTTAGAGATAGGGTGTTCAATGACCTAGGGATAAGCATAGGTTATTCCAAAGCTTGGTTGGCCAGGGCTAGGGCTAAGTTCATGATCTATGGCTCAGCGGCTGAGCAATATGCTAGAGTTTGGGATTATGCCAAGGCTATTATTAAGTATAACCGGGGTAGTGGGTGTAGTGTTGTGGTTGATGGTGTAGAGCAACCAGAGCCCCCTCTTTTTATGAGACTATATGTTCGCCTTGCCCCTCTCAGAGATGGATTTTTGAAAGGTTGCAGACCCATCATTGGGGTTGATGGATGTCACTTGAAGGGGTCTTATCCTGGTCAGATTATGGTTGCTGTAGGGAAATATGGCAATAACAATATCTTTCCTTTTGCTTGGGCAACAGTTGAGGTGGAGAATAAGGATAGTTGGGTATGGTTCTTGGAATTGATTATGAAAGACTTGAATGGATTTGATGGAGCCGGATGGACTTTTATGTCAGATAGACTAAAGGTATATTCTCATTCTCGTTCTCTTAACTTTTTTTCATCTTTCACATGTAATTGGTATGTAATTTCATATAACAATAATGGAGTTTGTATGTTAGGGATTGTTGGAAGCATTTGAACTGGTGGTTCCCAAGGCAGAGAAGAGATTTTGTGTTAGGCACATATGGGCCAACTTCAAGCTGCAATTTAGTGGTTCTACATTCAAAGAATTGTTTTGGAATGCAGCTAGAGCCACAACTTTGGTAAGTATGCTTCAAAAAAATTTGAATGCTTGCTGCATGTTTTTTTTTTTTTAATCATGATTGTAAGAGGCTTTCAAGATTATCATGTATTGTTGTTGATTTTTATGTTGTTGTCAAATTGGTTAGTTTGACTTTGAAGTGGCTATGGAATCAATAAAATTCTTGTCTGAAGATGCATTTGAGTACTTGGATAATATTCCTACACAACATTGGTCAAGACACGCTTTCTCAACAAATTGCAAATCTAATATGCTTTTGAATAACATTTGTGAAACATTTAACGTTGTAATCAAGGATGCAAGGGACAAGCCCATCCTCGCTCAAATGGAGTGGATGAGAAGGTATATGATGAAAAGAAACAGTGACAAATGGGAAGCTGTTTTGAAAATGGATGGAAAAATTATGCCATATGTGAACAAGGTTTTTCAGGGCATAGAGAAAGCTGCAAGATACTGTATTGTTCAGGTTTCTAGGGGAGATACATATGAGGTGGAGCTTAATGGTGATCATGTTTTAGTTGATTTAGGGCAAAGGTCATGTACTTGCTATCACTGGCAGTTGACTGGGATTCCTTGTGTGCATGCTTTTGCATGCATGATGGACAATAGAGTAGACCCAGAAGATTTTGTGGATCATGCTTACAGCAGGGACACATACATGTTGGCTTATGAAGATGCAATTGAGCCTATGCCTGGTCCTAAGTACTGGGATAAGGTTCAACTAAGGGAACCTCACTCACCAGCAATAAGGGTTATTCCTGGTAGGCCCAAATCAAAGAAAATGAAGTTAGAAAAGGGGGAGGGTTCATCCGGACCAACTGGCAAGCTTCCTAAAATGCCAAAACAACATAAGCCAAAAAAGCAAAAGCAATGCAAGAACTGTGGTCAATATGGCCATTATGCTAAGACATGTGGCAATGCAACTATCGTCATTGCACCACCACCGCCTCCAATTGCCCCTTCGGAACCCAATAAGGGTGGCAGGCCTCCATTGCAAACTGCTTGGGTGAATGATCAGAGGAGGAAGAAAGAAAAGAGAGCTATTAGAGTGGTAAGAACTAACCTAAGTGTTAAATTAGACTCTTTTCCTTTGATTGCTTTTTGACGTAATTGATGAACTTTTGTTTTTTTTTTTTTTTTAAGCAGCAAGCTGAGGGTGCAGGGCCATCAAGCATTGCAAATAGGAAGTTTCCTCAAGAGAAAAACCAACAAGCTGTCCAAGGTCATAACTGCAGTCAAGCTTCATCAACTACAACATCAGTTTCTACTAAAAAGCAAACAAAACCAAAGAGCAAGAAAAAATAGGCAGCATGTATTTGCTTTGATAGTCTTTTGTGAACTTGTATTCTCTACACAAGTTAAAATAAGGGCATCTTTTGAAACATTGCAGCTAATAATGTGTAATAGGCAGTATAACATTTTGGTGATGATAATGAACATGTTTTTGCACACATATTGCTGATATATGTTGAAGACAACCAAATATTAATCATATGCTTGAAATTTCATTCATTCATTAATCAAAGTCTTACAATTGCAACTAAAAGATAACATCCTCATAAAGCTAATGTTAACTAGTAGCCTAAACTTTGTTATGGATTACAAACACCCCTAAGAGCTCTCACCACAATGAGCAAAAAAAAAAAAAAAAAAAAAAAAAAAAAAAAAAAAAAAAAAAAAAAAAAAAAAAAAAAACCCAAATATGACAACTATGAAATTCACTCCAACAGGATGAATTTGTTGACCTGCAGTCTTGTTCTTCTTCCTGTCAAAACTCAAGCTTTGCATTTGAGTTTCAGATTATCATTTTCATTCAAGAGACACCTTCTTTTGCCAATAAGGTCATCCACTTCTCTCTGCAATGAGCTTATTTCACCCTTCATTAGTTTCTTGTCCAAAAGAAGTTGGTTTGTTAATATCCTTCTGCCATACACTCTCATCTTCTTCATCCACCCACTCGAATGCCTAGTGAAAGTCATATTACGCTGCAATTCATAGCAATTAGCTTAGATGTTGACTCAATTATGTTGTAATTAGCATACACAAACCATGGTATGTTCAATTTAGTTTACGATAAAAAAAAAACCCCAATTCAATTTACTTATGAACCCTAGAATTTTTTATCCAACAAGTTTACTGCTATTTCACTCAATTATAATGTTAATTAACCATTTAAAGTCGTAAAACAAGTCAATTGCCCTAATTAATGGATTGGAGAACCCTTACTCTAGCATTCACGCACAATTGGGAAAAAATATAAAATTGTTAAAATGCAGAAATCAAACCTGATTCGTGCTTCAATTACCTTCAAATTTCAGTACTTCGCCTTCCAATTACCTGCGTATGACGATTTTAAGGTTTGATTTAAAGGATTTCAATTTTCAGATTTTTTGATTTTCAATTGGGAATTAATTGGATGTAGTTCGTGATTTTGTAGAACAAGTAGTTGATTTTTTTTTATTTTTTTTAAAAAAGGAGAAGAGTTCCTCTACAGCAAGCAACTTGACAGATATAGGCTTTGTTCAGGGCCCCACAAACGTCTACAGTTACAAAATACTAAAGTTGGTAGCAAAATAAAAAGAAATTGAGTTTGAGTGGTAGTTAAATAAAAAAAAAAAATTTGTTCAGGTAGTTATTTTCAAAAGTAAGCATTTTAAAGGTAGTAAAATACAAAATTTCCTTTTTATTATAATTCATATGTTTATGTAATGTGTACTAATCATGGTGGAAATGAAGCACTTCATATTCTTACTTGATTTTGCAAGTACAAGTTATATAATGCATAAAGACTTAAACACAAACATTAAGGGATGTGACATGTGGCATATGGGGTAATGAGTAACTTGTGATGACATGTGTCATGTGAAAATTTTGTGGTTTGTATTTTTAAATAGGCCAATTTGTTTAAAAAAAACCTTTTGAATGCATCATTTATGAAAAAAAAACCTTTTAAAAGCTTTATCGTTAAAAAAACCCGAAGTTACAATTTTTTTGTTCAAAGAAACCTAGTATCACTAATTAACTTAATTAATCTCTAATCTCTTTTAATTACTCTCTGACTCTCACTTAAATTTTTAATATATAAATTTAAAAAATAAAAATAAAAACACCACCACCACTCTAACCACCGGCCACCCTCCTCCCTTTCCCCTTCCCCTAGCAAGAGCCCCCTCCCCTAACTTAGTCGCCGCCTTAAACCCTCCACCTCCGGTGACCTACCTACACGTCCGGCCAACCCCCTTTCAAAACCCTAAACCCGACAAACCGACTTAAGATTATCAAAACCTAAAGCCCAAAAAATAAATAAAATAAAATAAAATAAAAAAAGCAAATCAACAACAAATTCCACAAATTAAGCAAATCGACCCATCTATGGCGATTTCCGATCTTCGGCGCCATATTTTCAAGCGTCATTGCTTACTTAGTTTCTTCACTCATTTTATCTTTTTCAAAATTGAATAATTGTAAATGGTTGAATGTTGATGGGGATTGAAGAAGAGGGAAAAAGTGAAGTAAAAGAGGGAGGAAGAAAACGCAGTCCGTCCGGGAGTCGAGATAAATGTCTGTGGGCGGTAGTATTTCGAGACTTCCGGTCGAGTGGGTGTGGCTGGGGTGGTTTCTGCGGCTGAGGTGGTGGGTAGGAAGGTTGTCAGGGTTTTAGAGGGGGTCGGTTGTAGGTGGGGGTCTGGCCGTTTGGAGGTGGTTTTCATGGCTAAGGTGGTTATAAGAGGGAAAGGTGTCAGCGGCGGTGGAGTTGGGTCACCGGTGGTGGGAGTGGCTACCAGGGGAAAGGGATAGAAAAGAAGGTGGCTAGGTTGGTGGTTAGAGTGGTGGTGGTGGTTGTTGTTATTTTTTTAATTTATAAATTAATTCAATTATTAAATAGTTAAGTGAGTGTTAGAGAATAATTAAAAGAGATTAGAGATTAATTGAGTTAATTAGTGATATTAGGTTTCTTTGAACAAAAAATTTTTAACTTCGGGTTTTTTTAACGATAAATTTAAAAGGTTTTTTTTGGCAAAATGGTGCATTTAAAAGGTTTTTTTTTTTTTTTTTGACAAATTTGTCTTTTAAATACTAAGTATAGAGATAGATTTATCCCCTTCACCCTTTTTTTTGGTGTTTAGAGAGTCACAAGGGCGTGGGTGAGAATCGATCCCAGGATCTCTTAAAGTTGAGAAGGAAGCTCTAACCACTTGAGTTATCCTCCATTCTCCCCTTCATCCCATTGTACTTCTCTTGTTTCTTGTTTTGTGTTTCTTGTTTGATTGTTTGAGTGCTCCAAAATGATATTTCCATTTACTTTTTTTTTTTTTAAATAATCCTAAAAAAAAAAAAAATTGTGTCTATTTTAAATAATTTGGGAAATTGTTTTGCAATTTTAATGCAAGAATGAATTGAATACAACAAAAACATTATTTTAGTTAATCTAAATAACATTGAATAGTGTAGCTTCAAATTTAATTATTTAAAAAAAAAACACAATTTCAAATGTAAAATGATAGTTACATATCATACATGTTTTGAAATCCTTAATTCCTATGAAATCTTCATAATGGAAAAAAATAGTGAGACAAAGGGAATGTTGGTAGTATTTGTTGATTTACAAATAAAGTAGACCTATATGCAATGTTCTAAATTTGTATTCACCAACCATTAAAATGGTGTAAATAATATTAAAGGGATTTACACTTTGTTTGGATTTAAGGAAATGGAGAGAAGTAAAGGAAATGGAATGATGAATTATCTTTCATTTGGATAACAAATGAGTGGAGAAGCTAAGGTAACTAAAAAGGAGAGAATTATTAATAAATCGTAAGAAACTAATCTCTTCAAAAATGGAGATATATTAAAACAAAAACTTTTCATTCTTCTCTTCCCACCCTTTCCCCTCCCTCCCCTTCTTTATTATTTTATTATTATTTTTTCCATCCCTCTTTTTTTTTTTTTTTAAAAAAAAGGATTTTTAAATTTTCCCTCGCCTTCTTTTCTTTCTTCTTTCTCTATCCAAACACACCATTAAATGCACTAGCAGAGCCAAGTGGGAAAAAGGGATTAATTTATTTCTCTTATATAACATCCAAAAGTAATTTTTCATTTCCCGATCCTCATTGATTCAACTAGAGGTACTATTTAATGAAATTATGTTCTAACTGCTAATTAAATTATCTATGCAACTTATATAACTTTGTACATAATTGATCAAATTGCTACCCATATTATATTGGTTATAACAGGGATTTTGAACAAAGGTAATTGATTTTATATATTTTTATATCTCTATATGAATCAAATTGTGTAAGGATTTTTGTCAAATTATAGAACAACTTTCTTAATATGTCCCCCCGTAATGATAATCTTGGCTCTGCAACTAGTTTAAGGTATTTCAGATGAATATCACTTCCTTATTTTTTAGTTTATACTACGTATAATACTATACGTAGTAGAGATAAATAAATACACACCACTTGCCTTATAAGGAGTTTTAACAAATATTGCAACAATTCCATTTTAGGAATCAAAATATCCCTGTTCACACTACAAATACCCAGTATACCCTTAGTTTTGCCACTTGATTTTTTAGTTCATATTTACGATACATCGTATGGATAAGATATACCCTTAGTTTTGCCACTTGATTTTTTAGTTCATATTTACGATACATCGTATGGATAAGTGGATAACTTTATAATATTGCCTCTCTCTCTCTCTCTCTCTCTCTCTCTCTCTCTCCCCCCCCCCCCCACCAATTGTGCCAACCTCTATGCATATGGTACAATAATAAAAATAAAAATAAATAAATAAAAAAACATAGGAAGTATAAGTTTCTAAGTTTCTTGTACTATGTAGTTATTGAGGTTTTAATTTAATTTTTATATATTATTAATGAATGATATATATATATATATATACAAGTTATAATGAGAACTGATATGTCTATTTTATATAGCATTTTACCTCCGTCCCTTGGTCGTAATTAGTAGTGTTTTTGGCTCTTTCGAGCCACTTTTATTACTAATTTGTGTTTTCTAGTGTTTTGGTAGTCTTTGTTGAGTTTTGTAGGAAATTGCGCCTTTGGAGCATTTTCTCGGGTTTTTCATGGAGCGACTACGAGAATTAGAAGTGCACGACCATCTTTGAAGCCCAAGGCCGGTTAGAGTCATCGAGCCGGTGATTAAGGGCTCGGTAATTGGGATCCCGAGGTATTTGGACCGAGTATTCAAGACCCGAAGAGGAAATCCAGATTGGGCCGAGAAATCAAGCCCAATCGAAATCCGACCCTCAAAGTGAAGCAAGGGCCCGATCGGGCAAGGAGTGGCACGATCGGGCGCGGCGTTAGTGCTCTGCATGGCCTATAGCGCGCCCGATCGTGCGAGCGTCTAGCACGATCGGGCGATGCTGCTGAGAAGGAACGCGAAGAAAAAGGCGGGCCCGATTGGGCGCGTGTTTTTATGGAGCCTGATTAGTTTAGTTTTAATTCTTGTTTTAGGAAATGTTTAAGTACGAGATTTGTACAGTATTTTGAGTACCTTTTTTTTCTTAGACTTTCTCTCTCTACTTAGGATTTTTCTCTCTCTTAACTTTTCTCTCAACTCTTGTTCTTAATTATTTTCCATTAATACAGATTAGTTTGGTAACGATTTCTCTTCTCTTAATCTTAGTTGTTTATTTTATTCCTTTAATCATGTCTTGCTTTATTGCTTTGATTAGTTTAGTTTCTATTATGTGTGAGTAATTTTATTTCTAGGGTTTATGGGGATCCATAAATAATATGAAGGGGTAATTTGTTGTTGTTAATTATCAATGCTAGATTAATTTCCTATTGATTGATTTAATGCTTTGTGACTAGATTAGGCCTATCTTTTATGCATGAGTATGACAACATTGCTTCGAGATTCGACATATGAGAATTAATGTTTAGGTCTATTTTCAATAGGCAGGTTAATTTATAAATGGTTAAGTCGAGATTCAAGAGATGAGATTTAATACCGGTAGATTAATTCTGTGATTGTAATACGTAGCGAAAGCCCTTTACAATCTGGGTAATTGATGCATTGATGATTGACTATTATTGATTTTTGATATTGCATGATAATTTCTTATTGAATTGTTTTAACGCTTTACAATTGCGGCTTGTAAAAGTATAGCAATATTGAATTGATGAATCGAGCAGATGTTAATTTGATATTAAAGGCTAATTTCAATAAGAACTTAGATCTAGTAAATTGCGAGAGACTGTTAGATCTATGTTGATTAATAAATTGCGAGAGCCTGTTAATCATGTTATTTATGCAATGTCAATGATTGATTATTATGTTTTACCCTGGAGTATTATTTATTGGTGAACCTATGCCCTAGATCCTTTCATATATTGTTTTCTCCCTATTCTCAATCTTAGTAGTTTAGTTTCTTATTCGAATATAAATATTGGTTACTTAGATAATTTAGATTATAATAATTAATTAGGAGTAAAAAGACTTGTTTCCCTGTGGAGATCGACCCTACTTCCCTATCTGCTTTAGTTAGAGGACTTAGGAATTATTTTTTTGATTTGGGGATACGACTTTACCCTGTCAAGAACCAAGACTAAAATAAGAACTACGAACTAATCTAGGCCCTTAGATCATGTTAATCGGATGGTCAATATGCTTCCCGTATCATTAATGACATTTTCGTAATATTTCAACTTTACAAAGTGATTTTCAGTTTCATTTCTCAAAAGTAAATGAAAAGTTAGTAAAAGTAAATGAAATTAGTCATAAAGTAAATAAAATTGCCTTAAAAAACTGGAAAAAAGTTTTAAAATTCGCGATATTACGAGATTGCCATTAATGAATGCGGGTGAGATGTGAGCCGTCGGATGTAGCGTGATTAAAGGCTGAGATTGGTTCCTAGTTCCTATTATTCACCTTGGTTCTCACATGATCTTAATTTTATATACTTCCTCTGTTACACATTATGTACAACAAAGAGGTGTGCACATTTCCCAAGAAAACCAATAGAAAAGCATAATTAACAAAGTGAGAGCATGTGATTAGGGTAAATTGGATGAATAATTAATTCATCCCACACCACCATGGCACCACCCACCAGGCCACTAGATTGGCCACACCACCACCACCAGATCGCCCACACCACCACCACCAGATCGTCCTAGCGAGCCACCCACGCACCCCCGCCCGGCGCCCACTCCACCGAATAAAACCACCTTAGCCACAGACCCACCACACCACCACCAAGATCCCGACATCCGCTGGCCCACCTCATAAACCACCAAGAAACCACCCATAACCAAATAAACCCTTCCAAAAAATCTGACCCACCAGCTCGAAATCATTGTACCCACCTCGAAATTACCCTCCGCAAATAGTAGTACCCACCCCAAAACCACCACCTCCAACGGAGAAAATCGAACACCATGAATCCTACGGTCCCGCCCCTAAAAAAACAACCAATGCTAATAACACAAATGAAAAACCATTACCTTCTCTATCATCAATTAAACCTTTATTTGGTCAAATTTAACCATTAAAATTCTAGATCTAGAATTTTCATGGTTAAATTTGACCATAAAATGATAAAATCATCAAATTTGAGCTCTAGTGACAAAAATGAAACAAAAGGAGAAAGAAAGCGGAGACAGCGAAGCATGATAGTGGCAGCAACTTTCCGGCGAAGATGGTGGTTGAATTTGAGGGGAGATGAACAAAGAGAGGGGAATTTATGGGTAGATGAAGATAGAGTGGAGATGGGTACAGTGGTAGTAATAGTGGTGGTGGTGGTGGTGGTGGGCTGGTGGTGGTGTTTGCCATTGAAGGTGATGGTTGAAGGAGATGGTGAGAATGAAAGTACAGGGGTTGATTGGGGTTGGAAGGATGAATAATCTGATTAGTTTGAGGTTGAATTAGGTATAAATTATTAGATTAATTTGAGACTTTGAGTTATTAATAACTTAATAATATTTGCTTTAATGTGTTAATTGAATTTTAGTAAGGGCATGTTGGTAATTTTATTTAAAAAAGTTTACTAAAATAGGAAAGTTTCAATTTGTTGCACATAATGTGTAACTTTCGTTTTTGGAAAATGTTGCACATAATATGTAACGGAGGAAGTGTGTGTGTGTATATATATATATATATGGAAAAATTGCTCCCATTAATCTGAACTTTGCCTCGTCCGCCCAAATTAATCCGTACTTTCGATTATTATCTATCACTCCCAACTTTAGGGGGTATTAATTTTTATTGCACCCAAATGACTTGGAACCGGTTGAAGAGGTAAATTTTGCTGACTTGTTATTAGTTGCACACGTGTCGTAACCGGATTAATTCAAAGGTTAAAAAAAATATAAAAAAAAATTAAAATATAAAAATTAAAAAAAAATAAACAAAACAAAAACAAAACCACCCAACCCGCAGCCACCACTGCCAGCCATCCTCGTTTCCCCTGGAGCACCGGCCACCAAAGCAGCAGCCGGAAATTGGTGGGGAAGGGGCGAAAATCGGCAGGGATGCGAGGGAGAGCGGAAATCGAAGAGGAAGGGGCGGAAACGAAGGGGAAGAGGGCGGAAAAGGAAGAGAAAGGGGGAGGAAATGATAGTGAATGGAGGGCTGGGCGCCGATTCCGACAGCGAGGGAGGGGTTTTCGGGGGTGGGGAAAGGGAAAGGGGTTGATTCCGGCGGCGAAGGAGGGGTTTTCGGGGGTGGGGAAAGGGAAAGGGGCTGATTTCGGCGGCGGGGGAGGGGTTTTCGGGGGTAGGGAAAGGGAAAGAGGCTGATTCTGGCGGCGGGGGAAGGGAAAAGGGTCGATTCCGGCGGCGGGGGAGGGGTTTTCGGGGGTGGGTTAGCCGCCGTTTCTTGGCAGTGCGTGGGGGAAGGGGGGAGTTTTCCGGGATAGGGTGGGGGCTGGGTTTGGTAAGGTTTTTTTTAAATTTTTGTTTTTTTTTTTTTTTACCTATCACGTGTTGACACGTGTTTAGGTAACTTGCTACATCAGGTTGGATGACCTGTTGGGTGCAATAGAAATTTATATATATATATATATATATATATATATATATATATATATATATATATATATATATATATATATATATATATATATATTTATATATATACAGTAAACAGTGATATAATTATCGTGTGGCTCGGGCGATGCCTCGTGATGCTAATTTGTATTTCATTGATTTGCTAATTATGTTCGGCTGTTTTTAATTTTGTATAGATAGCGTGCAGTCCGAGCGTTGCCTTGGGTGTCATTTTTTTTTTGGAAAATTGTAAAATAATAATCCCACCTTTGCCACTTCTGCTCAAAACAATCCCACCTTTTCGAATTCCCAAAATAATCCCCACCTTTGACCCCCATCTTCCCAAAATGAACCTTTACCGGTTTGTCAAATTAGTGACCTGTTTAAGAAGGTGACTTAACACGTGTCACCTTCTTATTGGCTTTCTTTTTAAAAAATATTTTTTTTAAAAAAAGGATAATTAAAAATAAATAAAAAAAAAAAACCCCTTCGACCACCTTCCCTGTTAGAGCTCCTCTTGCCGCAGCACGAGCTAAACCAACCCACCGGCCTAACCCCTTCAAGCACCCATACCCTCACCACAAAGCGGCTGAAATTGACCAAAGAAGCCCTATAATGATCGATTTCAGTGATCATGGTCGATTTCGGTGATGGTGCGGTTTTAATTTCCATCGAAATCGACCACTGGATTTCTGGGCGTTCGATTTATAGGATGTGGATTTCTAAGCGGCGAATTTCTGGGCGGTGGGTGTCGCGGCGGGTTTCAATTTCTGAGTGGTTGAAAGGAGGTTTCAGGGAGGGAGAATGAGTGAAGGGGTCCAATGGCCGGTTTTACGGGTGGTGTGTTGTTTTTGCCGGTTTTGGTAGGACGGGGGGTGCCGACGGCTGGAGATCGACGGTATTTCGGGGTGGCAGGAGTTCGTGGGCGGCGGTATTTCGTGGTGGTTGGGGTAGTTCGTGGGGGCTGGGGTGGTTGGTGTTAAGGGGTTTTATGGGTGGATGGGGTGGTCGGGGTTGGGAGAGAGAAAGAAGGTGGTGGGGTTAGGTGGTGATGTGGTGGTTCTTATGGAAGGGTGATGGTGGTTATGGTGGGAAGCTAAGGTTGAAGATGAGAGATTGAAAAAAAAAAAAAAAAAAAAAAGGTTAACCTGTTGAACAAGTTGTGGGTCATAATAAGGCCTGTTTTAAGAAGATGAGGGTTACTTTTTTTTTATCTTTTATATATATATTTATTTTCTAATCTGGTGAAAAATAAAAATTGTATAACTTCGAATTTACTTAATTAATGAAAGGAATATATAAATATAACGTTATGTGAAATTTAAAACACTAATAAAAGTTGTTTAAGATGGTAAATGTATCACCTTTATATCTTAAAGGTCATAGGTTCAAATCTAACTCAAACCATAATTTATTTTTTTGATATGAAGTGGCAAGCTTACGTGGCACATACTTTGACACTTTGTATAGTGTGTGGCATTGTGGCATGACGCATATACTTTGAAGAGTGTCACGTGGCTTCGTTTATTTGAAAAGGAACACCTTTTAATACTTCATCCGTTTTTTAATAGTTGTAACACACAATTTTTCACGATATTTATGAAAGGTGGGGCTCACATAATTTAATACTCAGTATACTTTCAAATTGAGTGAGATGTTCTTAGGACTTAGGAGTATAATTTATTGGGTCATGTGCTTTAAATAAAGGAATTAGTACAACTTTTCCCCAAAATAACTTTCCAATTATAGTGTGTTGTAAGTAATGTAACATTTTCATTTTAGAAAAGTGTTGTAAATATTTCTTTTTTTTAAAAAAAACGGAGGAAGTATATAGTATACTCGTAGGTATTAATGTTTTTATTTATTTATTTATTTTTTATTTTTTTTTATTATTATTTTTTTTTTATTTTTTTTTTGCTTAGAAGAAATGTTTGTATAATGAATTAATGATATAGGTACGCGCGTACTCCAAAAGTATTTAAAAAAAAGTGTTTGCATGTTAGGACTTGGGATATCTCTCTTTATTAGTTTATCATTTTTATTGTTTCTGTAATATTAATAATAGAAAGCGTTTTGCGTGAGACTGGACTCACGTGAGTCCGGGCCTTATTTAAAAAGGCACGGGCCTTCGGGCTCCTTATTTAAAAAGGCGCGGGCCTAATCAACCCGACCAAAGCCCGCGCGCCATTTTATATAGTGTCTGAATTTTCGATTTCGTTTACATCATTTTTATAAAATTTTGTGCGCCGTCATTTTCTGAAATTTCATTTCGTCCAATTTCAACCACTTCATTTCCTCAAATTTCAGAGAATTCAAATCTTCAAATTTCATAAAAAAATGGAGAAATCAAATAATAAAATGATGATAGAAGGAGATTCTGATTCACCTATTGAATCAATTTCTAGCTCAATTACTGCTGAAAAAGGTACAATTTAGTTCATAATTTTGATTTCTTATGCAATTTCGAATCATATTTAAGAATTTCAAAATTATATAGTTAATGATTTCAGATTGTATTTCAAAATTATAAAGTTCTTGAATTTGAAATATGAATTTCTACTTATAAATCGCATGCAAGACAAATTGAATTTCAGATAGTAGTAAATTTCGATTTAATATCAGATCGTATTTAAATTCGAGTTAATTTCGACTTATTATAAGCAATCAATGCCAATCGAATTTCAGATCGTAGTTAATTTCGACTTATTTGATTTGAAAATCAGGCTTAATTTATATCTCAATCGAATTTGAAATCAGGATTAATTTATATTCCAATCGAATTTGAAATCAGGATTGATTTATATTTCACAAATTGTTTATATTACATGTTGCAGAAAAATAAATTTTAATTTGAATCCAGTTTTTTGATAATTTTAGAATTAAATCCAAATATACTAACACTAATTATGAATGCAGCAGATAATGTAATTTTAGGAGACAATATAAATGAAGAAAGAGATGAAGATGCTGCAAGTATAATAGGTATACTATGTTCTGTAAATTTATTAAATGCATTGTAATTTATTATTGTAGACAATATAATTCCTGACTAAATTAATTTTATTCCTATGGAAACCTATTTTCTAATAAAAATTAGTAAAAATAATGTAAACCTAACTATAATTATTTTAAAACTGACTATTACTAACTTAAACCTGATTATCATTTTCTATTTCCTGTTTAATATTATTTCTTTTCTTTCCAATTCCTATAATTAATAATTATCATTATCTATTTCCTGACTAAAATAATATATTTCCTGATTAATATATTGTAATTTCTTACCAGAAAAAAATTTCTGATTTGATAAAAAAATAAAATTTCTATATGTATGATATATCTGAATATTATTATCCTAAAATTGACTATCTTTATCAGTTTTATGAACAACATTATCTAATTCCTGACTAACATTTCTTAATTCCTTATTATAAATTTAAAAACATTTAATTACTATATATATATTTGATAATAAAATGACTGACTATTATTATCTATTTCCTGAACAATATTATCTTAAACCTGAATGAGTTATTCCTGACTAATATATTGTAATACCTGATCTAAAATATCTAATTCCTGACTAAGATATGTTAATTCCTGAGTATTATAAACTTCAAAAAACATTTAATATTTAATAACGTCATACAAAACAAAAAATAAAATAAAATCATTAAAATTTAAAAAATAATTACATATTACTGAAATGTTATGTTTATTACTAAATGCTTTGTGATTTATTGTTGCAGACAATATAATTCCTGATTAATATTATATGAATCCTGACTGAATTAATTTTATTCCTATAGAAATCTATTTCCTAAAAAAAATTAGTGAAAATAATGTAAACCTAACTATAATTATTTTAAAACTGACTATTACTAACTTAAACCTGATTATCATTTTCTATTTCCTGTTTAATATTATTTCTTTTCTTTCCAATTCCTATAATTAATAATTATCATTATCTATTTCTTGACAAAAATTATATATTTCCTGATTAATATATTGTAATTTCTGACAAGAAAAAAATTTCTGATTTGATAAAAGAAATAAAATTTCTATATGCTATGATATATCTGAATATTATTATGCTAAAACTGACTATCTTTATCAGCTTTCTGAACAACATTATCTAATTTCTGACTAACATTTCTGAATTCCTGAGTATTATAAATTTAAAAACATTTAATTACTATATATATATTTGATAATAAAATTACTGACTATTATTATGTGTTTCCTGACTAATATTATCTTAAACCTAAAAGAGTAAATTTTATTCCTGACTAATATATTGTAATACCTGTTCTAAAATATCTAATTCCTGACTAAGATATGTTAATTCCTGAGTATTATAAACTTCAAAAACATATAATAATTTAATAACGTCATACAAAACAAAAAATAAAATAAAATCATTAAAATTTAAAAATAAATTACATATTACTGAAATGTTATGTTTATTAATTCAAATATAATAAACTGTAAAACATTGAACATAAACTACTAATTACATCATCTATTTTTATTCTTTTTTCCTCTCTTCCTGGTTTGATTGCCTCTTCTCTTTTTCTTTTTTTCTTGTTGGCTTCTTCTTCCTCAAAAATTAAACGTAATCCATCAAGAAATTCAGCCCAGTCTTGCACCATTCCATTGTGAAAACCATAACCATTATGCCTCATAATGTCATATGCAACCCACCATTCATTTGAATTTTGATTTCTTCTTACTATTTCTGGAATCCAAAATTTGTAATACCATAATTCATTATAATATTTACATGTACAATTAATCATTGCCTGCGCTTTGAAGGTGCACCTAGGAAAAATATGCATGCATAATATCTCTTCAACAGCTAATGCTGGATGTGCATCTTCTAAGGCATCAACCGGGTGTGGAATATGATTAGCCATCTAACCAAAAAAAAAAAAAAAACACATAAATCATAACAAAACAAAATAAAATAAACTAACAAATGTAAGATCATAGAATGAAAAAAAATATACCTTTTGTAATAGCAGTAGTTCGCAGAAGTTATATTCTTATAAAAATGATTAAAATTCAAACTGATGCAATTTATATTTTTATATGAATTTTTTTTTCCCTTAATATAGTTTCTTGTACACTGTGGTATCTTATATATAGTGTTTAAAATGTGAATTAGTGCAGAGTTTAGGAAGAGGGAAGGTCATGCCTTTTCAAATATGTGTTTTAATTAACCTCGCTTGTAGTAAATATATTTAATTTTATTCAATTAATTTTATGTCTTTTAAATGATTTTACGTGTTTTTTTAGTGTTTTGAGTGTTTATGTTTTGGAAGAGGGAAGGTCATGACTTTTCAAATTCTAATTCTTGTATGCAATAATCTAACTGACTATTTTTATCTTAAACCTGACTATATCATTTATGTCCTGAGTAATTTATTATCTATTTTCCTGACTGAGATAATTTTATTCCTGACTATTATAATCTAATTCTAATTCAAACAATTTTTTGACTATTTTTTGAGTAATATTTTGACTATTTTTTGTGACTGAAATTAGATTAGTAAAATTGTTTCAATTTAATTTCTGATTGAAACAATTTTATTCCTGAAATATACAATCTAATTCCTGATATATTCAAATTAATTCCTAATCAAAATATTTTAATACCTGACATACAAAATTTAATTCCTGACAAAACAAATCTAATAAATGAAAAAAATAATCTAATTCCTGAAGATAATACACAATGAACAACATATTATAATCAGATACAAATATTATTATTTCTGAATGATATAATTTTATTACTGACCAATATTACCTGTTTCCTGATTAATATAATCCTAAACCAATCTGAGATGATTTATTTCCTGACTAGTATTTAGTAATTCCTGATTTAAATAATCTAATTCCTGACTAAGACATGGTAATTCTTAAATATTATAAATTTAAAAAATATTTATTTACTGTCTATAATATTGTAATTCCTGACAAAAATAAATTATGATATGTTTCATATGTATACTTTTGTTGCAGATGATTACAAATATGACAAGGATGAAAACATAAGTAAATGTCTAGCAAGTTATACAGTATCAAACTACAATGAGGGATGTGTGTTATACAAAGCTCATTCAAGATCTGTTGGTTTCAGTGTCAGAAAATCAACAAAGAGAAGAGATTCCAATGATAAAATGTATGAGTTTTATTTTAGATGTTCTAAGGAAGGACATACAAAGGGTAAAATGAAGATAGCAGCTGAACAAAATACTGTGGAAATACCCTTATTGGGTAAAGCAGATGCAAAAAAGAGAAAAGATAGGGAGGTAAATGAGACAAGAACTGGATGTAAAGCCCATATTCGTTTCAAGAAAAACAAAGAAGGAAATTTCAAAGTTGTTACACATGAGTTGGAGCATAATCATGAATTGGTTATAGCAGTTCAACGACATCATCTAAGATCTAGAAAGGCAAATATCAGCGCCAATGGGTGAACTAATTGAGAACATGATTGAGAGTGGTATTAAACCAATGGATGCTTATAATTATATAAGCAATGAAGCTGGAGGAGAAGAATGTGTAGGTCATACTAAGAGAGATCACCTTAATTATGTATCAAGGGTGAAAATGAGTATGGTTGAAGGTGGAGACATGCAGAATGTGTTAGACACTCTTCAAGAAAGAGCAGAACAAGATCCCTCATTCTTTTATAGATTGAAATTTGGAGAAGAAAATAATGTTGTGAGCTATTTTTGGCGTGACTCCCAAATGTTTGAAGATTTCAAAGCTTTTGGTGATGTTTTAATCTTCGATACAACATACAGAACAAACAAATATGGGTTGATATGTGCTCCATTTGTTGGTATAAACAATCATTGGAAAACAGCAATGTTTGGATGTGCATTCATAACCGATGAAAAGACCGATACATTTGTTTGGCTGCTTTCAATCTTCAAAAAGTCAATGTGTGGAATTGAACCAAAAACAATCTTCACTGATCAAGATCTTGCAATGAGCAATGCCATACCAGAGGTAAGCAGTTTCTATATTTTATATTAGGATATGTTTAGTATCAAATAAAATAATCTGACTTTAACTCTTTAATACCTGACATAAATAAGTCAATTACTGCCATGATATATATAATATCTGACTGTAAAATGAATTTTATGTAATTTCTGATCAAAATAATCTAAAAACTGACTAAAATATTATTATTCCTGACAAAAAGAGAGTTTACTTTAAATGCTGACTAATATTATAATGCATAAGAAAAAAATAATCCAAAAATGTAACAACTGACTAATAAAAACTAATTCCTGTCTAACTTAATCTTATTTATGAGTTAAAAATATTACTATGCATCAACATTATTTCTGAGTTAAAAATTTCATGTAATTTCTGATCAAAATAATTTAAAAACTGACTAAAATATTATTAATTCTGACAAAAAGAGATTAATAACTGATAAATCAAATAACACTAATTAAATTCTGAAAATATTTAATTCCTGTCTAAAATATAGAAATATCTGTGTATAATCATTTTATATCTGACTTTAATATAATAATAGCTGAATTAACAAAAACAAAAGCATAAGTCCAACGTAATAATATTAAAATTATTGAAAAAAAAATAACCTATTATATGAAAATTTAAATATACTAATATTTGTCCAACAAGTATTTTACTAAAAAAAATAAAGGCAATACATGAGAAACCAAAAATAAAATCAAAGTACATTACTGAAATATACTTGATTTCATATACTATTTTGAAAAATATAATATATCAAAATAAAAAAAAATAAAAAAAAAAAAACAAAAAAACAAAACCCTATAATCTTAATCATCTTTTAGAGATTTTAAACTTGTTTTTTCATTTGATCTTCTTTTTCTTCTTCTTGTTTCTTCTTCTGTTGATCGTCTTCTTTCTTTTTTTTGTTTTGTTCTTCCTGGAATTTTTCTTCAACCCTCTTTCTCTTACTCAGTTCTTCGATTTTGTTCTTCTCAAAATTTTGATACAGCTTCATCAACCCATTCTTCACTCTGTCTCTTCTCTCAAGTAGATAATTTAATCTCTTTTCAAAGTTATCAAAAACATTTTCTTCTAGGTCGTTTGATGAAGTAGAAGACTGAGAATTGTTTTCCATAATTGAGCAAAAAAGAAAAAGAGTATGTTTTAGGAGAGAGAATATACAGGAACACAAACATGCAAAATGTATGAACAATTCTTGGTTTTATAGACAAATATAAGAGATTAAAAAAAATAATTTACTTTTAGAATAATTTTCTACGAATAATTCTTATTTTTACATTTTTGTCATCTTTATCCAAAAGAGTTGGTAAATAACTTCATGTTAAATATCTTTATTTTAAATATCTTTTTCCAAACCACAAAGTACTGTGAGCAACTCTAAGTAAGTCAAACACTAGTAAATTTTTGCTTGATATAAGTTGTCCAATATATGAACAAAATGTGCTAATTTCTGTATTAAAAATGTTTTCCCTGAAGAAAATTCTACAATACTTGATTTAGTTTATCTAATATCTGATTAAACAACTCTATTTCGTGACTAATAAATTGTTATGCCTGACAAAAATTTATTTATTACTGCCATTATATATCTAATATCTGACTATATAATGAAATTATTGGATTTATGTTGTCTAAGAAATGACTATAACTTTGCTAATTCCTAATAAATATAATGTAATTCCTGATAAATATTTTCTAAAAACTGATTAAAATAAATCAAATTGTTGTATAATTGTTGAAGAAAATAAATATATAATTGACATTATTTGTTTATAAGTTATCTAATATATGAACAAAATGTACTAATTTCTGTATTAAAAAATGTTTTCCCTGAAGAAACTTCTACAATACTTGATTTATTTTATCTAGTATATGACTAAACCACTTTAATTCCTGACTAATAAATTGTTATGCCTGACAAAAACAAATTAATAACTGACGAGAGTTATGTAATATATAACTTTGACTCTTTAATACCTGACAAAAATTTATTGATTACTGCTACTATATATCTAATAACTGACTATATAATGAAATTATTTGACTTATGTTGTCTAAAAAATGACTATAACTTTCCTAATTCCTAATGAATATCAGGTAATTCCTGATAAATATATTCTAAACACTGATAAAAATATATCAAATTCTTCTATAATTGTTGCAGAAAATAAATATATATTTGACATTATTTGTTTAATATGTGATTAAAACACTTTAATTCCTGAATAGTAAATTGTTATGCCTGACAAAAATAGATTAATAACTAACTTGATCAAGTTATATAATATCTAACGTTGACTCTTTAATTCCTGACAAAATTTTATTAATTTCTTCCATTATTTTTCTAATATCTGACTATAAAATGAAATTATTTGATTGTTACAGGTTTATCCAAATTCAAGACATAGGCTATGTCTATGGCATTTGCAAAAGAATTTTGTATCACACTTTGGAACTTTAAAAAACAACCCTGAATTCAAGAATATGTTTCACAAGTGCTTAAGTGGGTGTGATTCAGAATCAGAATTCGAAGATGTATGGAACAAGATGGTTCAAAAATATGGATTAGAAAAAAAAGAGTGGTTTGATAGGTTGTTCGGGCTACGAGAAAAATGGTGCACTGCTTTAAGCAAGGATATTTTCTCTGCGGGAATCCTTTCATCTCAAAGAGTAGAAGTAACAAACAGAGCAATTTCATTTAAGGCTAACAGAACCACTAAACTTTTGGAGTTCTTCCATATATTTGAAGCTACTGTTAGAAGATTGAGAAGCACTGAAAAGAGTGACAACTTCAGATGTACTACTGAGAAACCAAAAACAAAAACAAAAATCTTGAAACATGCTGCTGAAGTTTATACTCTGAACTTATACAAGGATTTTAAGTTGGAATTTGAGACCAGCCTAGGAGCATATGCAAAGGAAAAACCAACTTCAATGCAATACGTCAAATTCTTTGATGTTTCTCTTGATGAAGATTATATGCACACCTATCATGTCATATATCACTGTCAAAACAATGAATTTATGTGTTCTTGTATGTGCTTCACAGAGACTGGATTGCTGTGCTTTCACATTATCAAGATAATGCAAATGTACAGCATACATTCTATACCAGAGAGATACATTCTGAAACGTTGGACCAAGCTTGCTAAATCAAGGATATGGGATGAGAATGAATCAGGTACGTACATACTTTGTTATTTTAAAATTTTTTACTTTCCTATTTAGTATAAAATAAAAATATCTTTATTTCTGAACTAAATATTTTAATTACTAACATAAATAATTTACTGACATAGAAATGCAACAGCTGACTTAAATAGTATAATACCTGTCCTAGTTAATCTTATTCCTGATATATTTAATCTAATTTCTGATTGAAACAATTTTTTTCCTGAAATATACAATCAAATTCCTGAAATATACAGCTTAATTCCTGATTAAAATATTTTAATATCTGACATACAGAATTTAATTCATAACAAAACAAATCTAATAAATGACAAAAATAATCTAATTCATGAAGATAATTTACAATGAACAACATATTATAATCAGATTCAAATATTATTATTTCTGATAATCATAGTTTAATATCTGATACAGATATTATTATTTCTGATATAAAATCAGATTTATTACAAACATAATCTTAATATTAAAAAACTTAAACATTGCTACCATTTTCTGCTTCATTAGGAAGCTTTTCAGTACCATCAGCATTAAAAATTCTAATGTAAAATGGTAAATATCAAGTCTGTCTCCAGGAACTATGTTGTTAGTAGCAACAAAGTTTTCCCATTCACGATCAACCAACATACCACCATACCCTGTATCTTGTGGTATGCTTATGACTCTTACTTCCCAAAATCTATCTTCTCTGCCATTATTTCCAGCATAGACTCTAACATGATGCCTGAATCTTAAAAGAAATAACTTCCATTCTGCAGGAAGTGGCTGAAATTAAAAAAAAAAAATAATGAAGTCATTAAATTTTTAATAAAACACAAAACAAATTTATAAATTTAAAACTTAATGTAAAATATATTTACCATACTAAGGCGATGAACTGTCTTGAAAGTAATAGTGCATTTTTCTTTATTTGCGTAGAAATCAGCCATTATGTAAGAACTCTTGATTAGATGAAGAAAATATAACTTGTTGTTACAAAACTGCACCTTTTATTGAAACAATGTATATATTAATATAACGCTTTTAATAGAAAAAACTTGATTTAGAACAGGCTTTAAATAGAGAAGATTTATGTATGAACAGCAATAATTAATCTGTAATTTAACAGAATAAATTATAATCTCAGTAAAATTTAAATGACTTTTTAATGATGCAATAAATTACTTTTTATAGATTAGAATGAATTTTCAATGATGCAATAAATTACTATTCAGATTTATAGAACTTTTTCATGACTTTATTAAATTTTGTATGACTTTTTTAAGAAATGCAATAAATTTTGTCAGAAAACATATGACTCAAACAGAAAAAAAAAATATCATGGCATAGCTTATTGATGACTTTTCTGATACTATAATATTGTTTTAGCAGAAAATTATAACATTATTCTTGAGTAAAATTTTTTTATTACTGACAAAAATGTAGTAATCTGTTTTTTTTTTTTTTTTTTTTTTTTTGGTTAGGAAATTCAACTACAGATCATTCATTAATAAACACTCCTTGGAGGCAATCAATAACAAAGAATTTTTACAACCTTGTGACAATATGTCAAGGGAATGAAGAAGCATCAAAAATATGTGATGATGCTTTGGAACAAATGTACAAATCTGTAAGGAAAGTGTTCCAAACAAATGAAGAAAAAATTCGTGAACTTGATGAAGAAGAAGAGAGAAGAAATACAGTAAAAGATCCTAAACGACCAAAAACAAAGGGAAGGCCAAAGAAGAACAAAAGAATTAGAGGACATTTTGAAAGAAGAAGAACAGCAACAAGAGATCCAAATGAGTTTGGAACAATAACTCCTAATCCACAACTTATTTAATTCATCCCTATTGCTGCATTCTTCTATCATAAAGCCAATCTTCAAATTTTTTATTTTATTATTTAAGATAATTGTAAACAATACTATATTTTGGCATTTTAAGGTTTGATTACTTCTGAAAAAAATTATTTTATTTTCTGATTAGATCAATATTATTCCCGACTAACCTTACTTTATTACTGACTTTAAAAGTCTTATTGCTGAGTAACTGAAGTTTATTCCTGACAATCAAAATTTTATTCCTGACTAAACTAATTTTAATCCTGATTTAGACAATTTCATTCCTGATTTAATATCTGATAACTCAATTTTATTACTCACTATTACATTTTAATTTCTGATAACTGAGTTTTAATTCCTGCGTTAATTCTTGACTTCTAGAATCTTATTCTTAAGTAAACTAATTGTATTACTGACTAACACAATATCATTCCTGACTTTAAAAATCTTATTCCTAATTAACTCAAGTTTATTCCTTACTTACTCAAGTTTATTCCTGTCTAAATGAAGTTTATTCCTGATAAAATCAAGTTTTTTCCTGACTAACAAAATTTTATTCTTCACCAAAAGAATTTAATTGCTAACATAAATAAAATAATTCCTGAGAAGAGTAATTTAATTTATGACAAACATATTCTTCATTTTAACTTTGATATTTAAAATTTTTAAAATTAACATTTGATATTAATTTCTGACACAAGTATTTTAATATCTGACTAATATATAGATGTATGATTAATAGAAATTGGATTTAAAAGAAAATATATACATATATAAACCAAATTTATAAGTATCTATACAAAAGAAAACTAATGTCTAACTACAAAAAAACTTAATGATATGTACATGTATGATTAATTGTTTAAAAAAAAAAAATCTAATCTTCCTCTTCATTTTGCTGAAGCTGTTGATCAATTTCCAATTGCTGCTGCTCTTTTTCTAGTTGTTTTTGCATCAACTTCCACTGCCTCTCTTTTTCCTTTTGAATGGCTTCCTTTTCTTTCTCATATTGGGCCTCTAGCTTCTTTCTTGCAGGTTGAGCTTTCCAAATTTTGTGCTTGTTAATTGAAAACTCTATGCAATCATTCCACAATTTCTTCCGCAAAAAATTCTCTTCTCTAGTAGCCATATGATAAGCAAGTTGGCATCTATATATCTTCCGATATTGCTTCTACAAATTTATATAAAAAACAAAATAAGAACACTAAAAAACAATAGGTATAAATCCAAAAACAAAGGAGAAAAAATACTTACATATTTTAAGTCAACAAGACCTCCACCTATACCATTGTAATTTTTCATACACATTAATGCAAAAAGGCCACAATCCTCATTTTCATGGGTTGTTTGCCATGTAAACTTAGGTTCATGCCATTAAAATTGTTCCAAATTTGTGTCACCATGTCGATGTTCATTCTTTTTCAAAAAAATACCAACAGCTCTAATCTGTAATTATAAATATATAAATTTTAAAATTTAAAAGCATCTAAAAGTATAATTTTCACAAATTTAATTTAAAATTATCTTACCAGCACTCTGTCTATTCCATTTAATTTATCTCGATCAATATCAGTCCTGTTATTTATCCAATCTATTCTTGGACCAATACAATCAATGAAATTGAAAACCAGCAGAGTATGATGATTATCGAACGCAATGGGAAAGATTAGCTGCAAAATAAATAAAACATAATTTTCACAATATGTAACACATTTATTAACTGACTAAAAGAAGCAAATATCAGATTAAAAGATCATAATATCTGAGTAAAACATTTATATTCCTGACTTACAGAATTTTATTACTGACTAACACAATTTTTTTCCTGACTAAAACAATTTAATTCCTTACTATACAATTTTTTTCCTGACTAACACAGTTTAATTACTAACATAAATAAGTTATTTCCTGATTAAAGTAATATGATTCCTGATTTAAAATAATATAAAATCTGACTAATAAAAGCTTGTATCATACTAGGTTTAGCTTATTCCTGAATATACAATATAAAAAGAAGAAATAAAGTTAAAAATTTACCAAATCGGCTTCGGCTATGTTGAATGAAGGAAAACGCTTAACCCACTTGCAAATGCTGTCATAAATGTCCTCACCTTTATGCATATTCAATTGACAATCCATCTCCATTTTTACCAATTCCTCTTTACACTTATTATACTCTACTGAGTTATTTTTCAAAGTTTTCAAAATTGCCTCCTTTTTCTTTATGTTAGCAACTTCTTTTCTATAAGTTGCCCTTTTTTCTAAGTATCTCCATGTAAGATTCTGCAAAACAAAAAAATATATTAAATACAGTATATTATAAATAAAATTTATTTCTGAGTGAAGTAAAGAAAGAAAAAAAAAAACTTACAGCAACTTCAGTTTGAAAAACAAATCTTTTATATTGAAAAACTCCTCTGTCAGTTTTTTTACTCTCTTCAATGTTGAGCACAGTAGCCCAAGTATCATGAATAGCAGAATTAACCCACTCAGACGGACGTAGGGAACAGAACTCCTCCTTTACCAAAATAAGATCACTCTGTTCAGGATCTTCAGTGCGAAACTGACAGATAACAGTACCTATATCTTGTACGTAAAGACTGTTGTTACGCCTCTTAACTCCCTCATCTTCACCAGTAGGATCTAACTCAAGCTGCTCAAAATAGTGCATAAAAAACAAGTAATCACACATGTATAATTCATGTTCAGTCAATCTTTTTAGATACAAAGGCTTGTTTTCTTGCAAATTTCTACACACAATCTTGTCTCTATTTTGAATTGGAATCTTGTGAATAGGTGGTAGAACCCAATCTAAACCACCAGCTGCTTCCAATCTCTCCTCCTGCCTTTGTCTTAATTCATGAATTCTCTTCTCTTTTTTTCCAGAATATTTATCAGCTGCTATCATAGTAGATTCACCGGGAACATCTATAGAACTAGGAATTTTATCAACATCAATTAACTCAATGTGTGTTTTGGGAGGCTGTTTTTCTGATACTATAAACTCATCATCATCAATACTAGGAGGAGCAGGAGTTTTATCTATTAAAATAATGTCACCAGTAGCAGCAGTAGGAGAATCCAAAGGAATAGAATCAATAGGAATAGGAATAGATTCAGCAGCAACAGTTTTATTCCTCAGCAATTCTAAAACATCACATGGATCTCTAGGCTGAGGTTGTTCTTTCTACAATGAAAAAAAATATAATTATCAAACAAAAGTCTTCTAAATCATGACAATAATAATCTATACTACATAATATAAATTACTGACTAACACAATCTAATTAATAACAGTGACTAGTTTATTCCTGATGAACTCAATATAATTCCTGAATACAACAAGTTTATTTCTGACTAACTCAATCAAATTTCTAACATAAAGAATTAATTCCTGATATAAGTAATTTAATTCCTGACAATGACAATTTTATTCCTGACTTACTCAATCTTATTCTAATTCACTCAGTATTCTTTAGAAAAATATATAATTTTTGACAAAATCCATTACCTGATGAACTTGATAATTATCTAAAGCAAGTTCCTCTGTAGCTTTGGACTGAATAACATCATCAGATTTAGTAAAAACCTGAAAGCATATGAATAATACAAATAAAAATAAATACAATAATATAGAATAATAAACACATTTATTTATATAAAATATGATAGTTAAATACAATAACTATTAAAATAAATTATTGAGTTAAAATACAAATATTACACCTTAGATGTGCTGTCATCTTCCTTGTTTTTATCATTTTTTTTTTCAGAAGTTTCTTGAACTTCTTTTTCAGTAACTTGTGCATTTTCTTCTTGGGATACTGGTGTATCTTGAGAAGTAGGAGGAGTAGGAGTAATTAAATGAAATCTAGGCAAAGAAGTATCTCCCTTGAGGAAACTCCTCCCTTCTTGCACAAGCCTAGCCTGATTCTCATTCATAGCAGATGAATAAATCTCATTGAGTCCCTTGGGTTTCTTTGGTGTTCTTGGAGGTGATGTGGAACTAAGTAGACCTTCATTACTAACTGAATGCACCTCTCTTTCTGATGGTGTTGTGCCTTCAACTAATTCTGGTTCTGCGGTTGTGTCTTCAACATCACTTCCTTGAACATTATTCAAACCAAGATCATCTGCCTCATTCTCTGGTTCTGTGCTTCCTTGGTTTGCATCCTCTAAATTTTGCTCTACATCTTCAATTAGATCTTTTTCCAAACCAAGATCAGAAATAACATCATTCACCTATACAAAATAAAGAATAATATAAAATATATATCTAATATGATTTTAATAAGTATAAAAAAATGATAATAAATGTAATCAAACTTACAATTGCATCAGCCTTAAGTTTTATTTTATCAAACTGATCCAAATCAGTAGCTAAAGTTTTAGTCTGCATTGCAACTTCAACTATTGCATCAATTTTTGCTAAAAATTCAGCATTAGAATAGAAATCATCCTCTCCTTGAGATTGAGATTCTTGTGAATATGATTTTGCTTCATCCTTCAAATCAATAGCAAAGTCTATTTGGTTCTCTGATACAATTTTCAAGTCTCGACCAAATTTCATCATTTTCTTCTTCACAGGCTAATAAACAAATAAAATAAAAAATGAATAAGTAAAATGTAAGAAAGCAACATAATTGTTATTCCTGACTAATAGTTTCTTATTAGTAAAATGTAAGAAAATAACATAATTCTTATTGCTGATAATAGTAATCTAATTTCTGAGAGTGTTTATCTTATTCCTGACTAATAGTTTTTAATTCCTGACAAACAACTTAATTTCTGATAAAAGGAATTTAAATCCTGACAAACAGATACTAATCAAAATAAAATAATAGATGTAAGAATAATATTAGATAATGCTAATTTTTGATAGAAAAAGTATAATTCCTGATAATATGGTAGAAAATCCTGACAATAATAATGTATTCCCAAATTACAGCAATGTAAATAAATCAACAATAACCTTAATATATTAATTTCATTTCCTGACTAAATTTACCATATTCCTGACTTATAGTATCATATTACTGACTAATAGTTTTTATTGCTGACAAGTACAACTTAATTTCTAATTACTGATAATTCCTGACAAACATATACTATAATCCAAATAAAATATTAGAAAATGCTAATTACTGATAGAAAGTACATAATTCCTGATAATATAATGTTAAATCCTGACAATAATAATATATTATCAAATCAACAACTTTAATATATTAATTTAATTTCCTGACAAAATTTACCATATTCCTGAATAACAGTTTATTATTCCTGATAAAAGTATTCTAATTTCTAACTGAAATTATTAATGTTGAATAGCCTGATAACAGTTTATTATTCCTGATAAAAGTATTCTAATATCTAATTAAAGCAAATTATACAAATCTTAAAATATAATAAAAAGATAGCAGTTTTAACTTACATCGATATCCATATTATCAATTTCAGCATCAGTAGGAAACTCTTTAGGAATCTTGTACATTACATATCTAGCTTTGTCATCTATATCCTTCACTTCAAAGCTAGTAGATTGTACAACCTGATCTTCCTTCTTTCTTTCTTTTTTTATATCCAAATATTCATCTTCATCACTGTCTTCAATTTTAAACTCAATACAGTCCAGCCTTAAACTTTTAAGAAGAGCCTGTTCAGATTTGCCAGCATATTGGTTTGGTGAGGCAGCAGGGTACAGTTTCACAGTACCATAATCCATATTTTCAGCAACAGACTTAATCCTCTGGTTCAAACTCTCACAGGTCCAGTTCAAAATAAACGGCTTGCGATGTAAAGTTGTCCCAAACTCAAACTTTTGTAAAAATGCAATTACAAAAGCAACTAAACAGCCATTTACTTGTTTAGATTTTGTTTTCAACTCCTTCCCTTCCTTTTTTTTCAAAACAAAGGCTTGAAAATCTGCTATTGACGCACATAAGAAGTCCATAACATAACCAGCCCAGTTGAAAGCCTTAATGAAACGCACATCTTCTAAAGATTTGATGATATTAAAATTAGGAGACTTATCACCAATTGGAGCCAAAAATGTAGACACAGCAAACATAACAAACAACTTTTTTAAATCAGCACCACCATCTCTATATTTCTCAAACATCATCTTATAAGTAATAATATTCACATATGTCTTCTTCTTCTTCCTACCCTGAACAGCTTTTTCTTCTGTTTTCCTCTTCTTTTGCTTCTGTGCTTCACCTTCATTTCCCTGTTCAGAGTCATCCTCTATATCCAAACCCAAGAACCTCCTCCACTCTATCTTCAAATATTCATCAGGATTGATTGATTTCTTTATTTTAGAAATCTCTTTCACAGGTATATCAGTAAAAGGAATACCCAACACATCAGCAATATCAGAACTATCAATATGAATTGCATGTTCCTTTTTACCAACAATAAGATTTCTAGCATGAGGATTAAAATGAGTTACTATATAGTTGTACAACTGATGACTGATATTGTCCTGCAAATTCATTTGAAGCAATCCACCAAAACCAATGTCTATAACATCCTTTTTTTGCTCATCACTAAAATCTTCCATAATTGTACAAAGATAACTAGGACCAGATTTAGTACCAATTTCAAGGTCTGAAATATCATCTTCAGTAAGAGCACTGAAAAATAAAAAACATGAATAAGACACACTTATTCCTGAAAAAAATTATGTTATCCCTGATAACAGTAAACTTATTTCTTAGCATAATTATCTTTTAAAACATTTAATTCCTGACTATTATAAATTTTAAAACATATAATTCCTGAATACAATACTGATATTACAATTCCTGAGTATAATTATCTATTTTCTGACTAATATTATCTTAAACCTGACTGAGTTATAATATATGTGAATATTATTATCCTAAAACTGACTATCCATATCTATTTTCTAACAATAACTATCTAATTCCTGAGTGTTATAAATTTTAAAACATTTAATTACTGTATCCAAAATTGATATTACAATTCCTGAGTATTATTATCTATTTTCTGACTAATATTATCTTAAACCTGACTGAGTTATAATGCATCTAAATATTATTATCCTTAAACTGACTTTCCATATCAATTTTCTGACAAAAACTATCTAATTCCTGACTAATATAATCTAATTCCTGGGTATTATAAATCTAAAACATTTAATTACTGCACATTATATTGGTATTACAATTCCTGACTATTATTATCTGTTACCTGACTAATATAATCTTAAACCTGACTGATTTAATATAATTCCTGAATAATATATCATAATACCTGATCAAAAAAATCTAATTCCTGTTTAAGATATGCTAATTCCTGAGTATGATAAATTTGAATACAGACAACAACAACTTAATTTCTGATGAAAAACATCTAAATCCTGAAAAACATATACTATTATCAAAATAAAATAATACAATTAAAGATAATATAATAAAATGCTTATTTCTGATATAAATAATATAATTCCTGACTATATAATAGTCAATCCTCAAAATAATCAGAATTACAACTAATGTAATTACATCAAAAATAACATAATCTTACACAAGAATATTCAAAGTAAAAAACAACAATTTACATTTCATCGAACACCTGGCGTGCTTCTGAATATACAAAACAATATTTTTCCGAATTTAAAAGAATTTATTTCGAATATCACACCTCACAGATCGACTTCTTTTAGAACCTTGTTTAGAACCACGCTTCTTATGATGCTGTGAATCATCCCTACAAAACAAGAACAAGAATAAAAAAAAAAATTACTGACAATTTTTTTTAAAAAAACGAATAAGCAAAAAATAACTAAAAAATTTATTAACCTTTCTGGCATTTCAACTATCTTCGGAGGCTATTTTGATGATCGTTTAGTTCGTTTCATATAAACTTTTAAAGGAGAATCATCAACAGGAGGAAGGCCAGCCATTAATGTAGGTGAGGAAGACGGAATTTAGGGTTTATGTAAAAAAAATAATAATTAAGTACATGCAAGTAAAATATAAGCTAGAAAATGAAGGAGTGATGCGAAATTTTAGGGAAAATGTAGTTAAGTTGAGAGTAATGGAGTGTAACTATAGAAAACGTGGGGAAGAAGAAGGAGAAGAAAGGCGGAACGTTGGAAGACGTTTTTTTTTAAAAAAAAAAAAAATCAAAATTTAATAGTCGGGCCGCTCGCAGGCCGAACTATTAAAAAATGGGCCGCGCGCGGGCCTGTAAGTAGAACGGACTCACATGAGTCCGTTCTACACAATATTTTTCGTTAATAATAATGTTGGACAATGCTAATATGTCGGCATTGGAATTTTGGAATCTATCTATATATTATACTAAAAGACAAGCGCCTCAATGTGAGGATGACAAATGTCACTCTCTCATTGGCTTATCTTAAGTACAAAATATATCTATATAATTACTGTTTACATATTCAAGCATAGTTATTTTTGTTAAACTTCAAACAATAAAAGCAAGTTTCTATACATGTATAAGATTTTCATGATTTCCTAATATAAATATTGATTTAATTTTTTTATAATAAATATATACTTTCCAATACTACAAATAATCCATAAAGTCTTTCCAATCTTTATTTATAGTCAAGTTAAAGAATAATAACTAATTTGAAGCAATATGATTAAAGTGACATAATTAAGGAAACAAATATTTCGTATTTTGAAAGGCTAATATTTTTTTTTTATGAAAATTAAATAAAATCGATAAAATTTAGTTTGACGTCAATTATGAAATCAATACAAACATTTAAAAAAAAAATCAGATGTACAATAAAATATTGTGCACCTATTATAAAAGCTACCCTGTAATGAATGAAAGTTATTTATGCTTTATTGATAAAAGTTACCCAAAATAGTCTACAAGTTATCCTAAATTCAATTCAAGTAATCGGTTGAATACAAAATTTTTTGATAAAGATACAAAGTAGTGTAAAAATAATTTTATCGTTTGTTGTACTCCTTGACAAATAATGAATGTTGAGCCGAAATGTTGTCTTGGAAAAAAATACATAATCTTGAACAAAATTTAATTTTAATCGGCCTTTCATTTTCTATACAATGTCTTTTACAATGACCTTTTGTTTTTCTTGCATTAAAAAAAAAAAAAAGCGATCACGAGCGTCGACGTGTCGAAGTGAAAGCATGGTAAAGTCTGAAGGAAGAAAGAGATTGACAAGTGGCGCGCCAGGGCCTCTAGTAAAATAGTGGCGGAACTTTACGGTTTCTCCGAACACTTACGTTTCGAAGGGACCCCCAAGACCCCCCGGATCAGTCGGTAGATCTTAGACCTTCTCAAAAAAGGAAAGGTGCGAAGCGCCCGCCTCCCCCCAATCTGTACTTGCAAGTTTCCCCGCAAAAAGCTCTCCACGCCTACTCTTAGCGGCAAGAAAAAACACAAGAACGGCACCTGAAGAAAACCGTATTCGCCCCCCAAATTTGGTGCTTTTTGATCCCCAGTTGCTATGGGCGGAAATCCAATTCCTAGCATTTTTCCCGGGAAAACGCGAACTTGTCAGAGGTAGACGAGGGTACCTTAGGTATTGCGCTTAGTTCTTTCAAGCTTATACTTAAACGTTCGTGAGCCCGCCCCGGTCTCACTCACTTCTTAGAAAGCAGAGACTACTGGACGCCTCGCAGAGCGACTCTCAACGAGGACGTTGAGACTGTTCGAAAAAAGAATTTCTTGGCGTTGATTCAGGAACGGGGGAACGCCCCGCCGGAAGAGGGGCTCTAAGCGATCACGAGCGTCGACGTGTCGAAGTGAAAGCCCCGGGGATTATTGAACGTAAATCTGTGCTCCCCGCGGAACATTTTCTCTTTCGTCCTCGGACGTTCGGACATTTTGTAGGATTTTTACGGAAAGAAAGTCTCATCCTTCACTCCCTGGGGGAATATTGATGAAGTATACCGTAGTTTCGTTTTCGGGGCATGCCCAAACGCTGGTGGTTGTTTCTTGTTGTAAGTGAATGCAGCGATTTTAGGAAAGCCAAAAAACGTGAGCGCCTAGCGCGAAGGTCCAAAGTAGGTGGCAGGCGTGTTCGTTTTGTTAACCAATAACCAATCTAAAAAAGAAGAATAAAAGTTAAATTGAATTATACATTTGACGGAAAAAGGATAGATATAAAATGTATTATAACTATTACTCGTGTTTTAAATTGTAATATTCGTATTAACAATGCTATTACTTATGAATTTTTTTAGAAAAACTAACATTTTGATTTAAAAATCGTGCATTGCTCATGTACTATAATAGATATACAACAATCATGTGCAATAATTTATGTTGGTTTATACATAATAATACTTTTAACTATAATAGTATGTGTATATAATATAATATTTTTTATAAAATAAAAAAGTATATGTATATAATATAATATTTTTTAACACGTGTCTTCCATACCAAGCGTTTGGTTGTTGGTGTAGTGGTGATTGAGACTACACTTGGTAGGGAGGATCTGTGTTCGCTCCCCTGCAACAACAATCGGAAGGGGAGTGGAACCTAATAGCCTAGAACAGATCCTCAAATCTGGATTAGCCCAAAGGGTGAACCGGATAGAACACCCAAAACTCAATGCATATATGACGGGAAATAACTTATCCTTTATCTATCTTATACAAAACTCCAAAGTCTAAATTTTTTTTCAAAATATAATAATAACATTTGTTAATATGAAAGATATAAACCTATCAAAATGTATATATAGTTAAATTGTTTAATAGCTTATATCGAATGCGTAGTTTTATTAAAATTATTTGCATGTAATCATTAAATGCGTTGGATGTTGTGTAGCTATGCAATGTCCAAAACTTTAGTTGAGCGATTTTGATTTAGTGATTATACGGTAAAAAGATATTGACTTCGATCTTGAAACCTAATAGTCTAATAAATTCTAAATAGAAAAATTAAAACAAAAGGAAATGAAAATAGTAAATGGCTTTAAATATTGAAATAAACATAACCTTTTAAATCAATTTAGCGAATTCAAGAGACAATTTTAAGGCTTTTAAAATTAAATGGAGGAAAATATATGTAAAAAGAACATTTTTAGATATATAAATGTCCATGCACTATTATAAGAGTTTTGTTAACCATTTTATAATTAAGGTATGGATAAATCTTAGTAATATATACTCCGTATATTTTATTTATATAAAATTATCAGTATCCATACCTATATACGAAGTATTTGTATTGTATACTATATTTAATCAGTTGTTGGTTATATATATGACTATTATATAATATATAGTTTTTGGCACAATGCTTAACTTAGGAAAATATATGTTCTGGTAGGTCAAATATAAGGTTATTATTGTGTCTATAGATTTAATGAGTGCGACGGGTAAATAAAACATGTATATATTAGATTGATTGTAGCTACTGATACAGATGGTATGATAAGAAAATTTTAGTTTTTTCTCAACGGGAGATATAAATAAATTAGCCCACTTCTTATATAGCTATGTGGAGTATTATTCAATTATTTTTCAATTAATAAAGTAATATTATAAAAAATTAAAAGATATTCAAATAACATAAAATACTATTCAAATTAAATAATGTTCCTTTAATTTTTTTTTTTTGTAATTGACCATTAGTAACCAACTCCTTTAACAGTAAATGAATTACCTTTGTTTTTATTTTTAATTTTCCTACGGGTTTAATAATTTGATTTATAAACCGTGCATCGCACGGGCACTATGCTAGTAAAATTATTATTTTTGTTCTCTCTAAAAGTTTTTTATTTGTTTATTTAGTTCATAGCCATGGAACAAAAGGTTTGTTTGTTTGACGTTATAAGTAGAAAATAAAAGTATACTATCTCCGGTCCAATTTACTCGCAACAAAGGAGTATTATTTGTGAGACATAAAATATTCCTTTGTTGTGAGTAAATTGGAACGGAGGTAGTATGTGTAATTATTATAGTTAGTACAAAATATTTATTTTGTTTCTTACAAAAAAAAGTATTCGTTTTAATAGTGCACCATTTTATTTATATTTCAGGGTCTACAATGTAATTCGTTTACAACGAATATCTCTAGCTAACTATACATTAATAAAAATTATAAAACTTAAATGAAATATATTGGGAGTATAAATTGAGATGAAACTAACAATATTATTTCACATACATGGTGGGATTATTTCAATCTTGTACTACCATGGTTTTCTTAATAAATTTTACTTACTCTTACTTTATATTTTCTATATCTATGTAGGTTATCCTCAACCTTAGACTATAAAGTATTAATGTCTAGCTTCTTTAAATCTTTGAGAAATTATGTAATAATATTGTTATGGAACTAATAACAAATTACACACTAAAACTAAGATCACATTTAAATAACAAAATAGTTTTTATTTGTTAATTAGCTTGTTGCTTTAGATTGGCTATGTAATCCCCCGTATTTTTAAATATTTTATAAATGAAATTTTATTTTATTTATAATATTTATTTGTACTTTTCCGGAATTTAATTACAAAAGTTTCAAATTATTAATATTGGTCAAAAATTATTTTAGCACAAACTATTTTATGAACCTATGTTCTACAATTCATGATCATACAAACAAAGCCTAGTCCATTTCATTTACCTAATTGGCCCAATAATTTTATGAGGCTCAATCTTCTTACTTACCCTACAACATTCTCTCCTATAAATACCCCATTAATCCCCAAAAATTTCCCACACCAAAAGGTTAGTCTTATTTTCTCTCTCCTTTGTTTTATTAATTTGTATAATTATAATTATTGATTTATGGATTTTGATTTTATTGTTTGAAAGTAATTTAATTAGTATCAAGTTGTATTTTGATGACTAAACTTTATAATTTCAGATTTTATAAGTATCATAATTTTCAGATTTTGTAAATTTTATAACCTAGGGTTTTTAATTATTGAAAATCATGATTTTAGGGTTTTTATGAACAATTGATTTAGGGCTTTTATAGTAATGATGTTTTGAAATTTTGGTGATTATAACTAATGATTAGTTTAATTTAATTCCAGATTATTTTGAACATGTAAATTCGTGTTTTAGTTTTTAGATTTTCGTTCGTTAATATTAATCCCGTTTTAATCCCGATCAGATTTTGAACTCATCCGATTTTGATGAAAAAATAGTGTTTTCCATGTAGAAACAACGTTTTAAGAAAGACTCACTACATTTGGTAATGAGCACCACCCTCTCGTGGCCAAATTCAGCCTCTAAATATGATTTTCGGGCAGTTTTTGATTTTAACGAAGTTTTTTTTTTACTTAAAATATTATCCTTGAGTTTGATTAATAAAATTAATTATGTTTAAAGTTAATTAAACATAAATATATGTTTTTATTGAAGTTTTAAGTGTTGGAAATAGTTTCTAAGTACTACTTTTAATGTTTTATAAAGAGGGTTTAATCACCCATTAAAAAGGGAGATTTTTAGGGGTTTTTATATAATTTTCAGATTTTTATTAGACTTTGAACTTGCTGTAATTTCATGTATAAGAGTGTATTTTAAGGTTTTTATGAAGAAAATTTAAAGAACTATATATAAGCCTTTAATTTTAACTAAAGGGAAGGTTTTAAAGTGTTGTTTGATTTGGATTTTGAAGGTTTTAAAGTAAGTTAGTATTGCTGTAAATTTGATTGATTGGGTATTGATTGAGATGTTATTATTTGGCTTAGGAGAGGAGTTTATTGAAGGTGATTTCTAGTTAGTAAAGTGGCATACCAATTCGTTTGCTCAAGGTACGTACAAGTTACGAAACCTTTCTTTTAGGTGCATGTTTAAGGACGACGGATCGAGAACTTAGTATCATGTATAGGGATGACTGAGTTAAATTGTTTGGTTATACATTGTGAATTTCGTATAACGTGCACTATTTTATATTGCAAGTATTATTTGTGCTCTAATTATGCAAGGTGCGCTTAGAGGCAAAGGTATATTATTGGTGTAATGATTAATTTATTACTCATTCATGATTATGCAAGCAGGATGAGTAAAGGAAGAATTTAAGTCTTCTAAGACGAGGTTAAGATTTTGGGGTGCTTTATGCACTCAAGGTGTTTATACACCGAGGTAGTAAAGGAATAAATAATAAATGTTGCTTGCCACTAATAAATCAAGAATTGAAATTGAAAAGTTGTTTTACTTGATTGAATTGATATTGGATTGATTGTATTGTTATGCATATGAGTCATCACCAAGTCTAAACCTGTAAATCACGTAAAGTGCAAGATGGATGAGCAATAAAACTCTGGATTGGTGCACTTCTGGAGTAATGACAATCAGGGGTTGGGGTACATGGGGTATTAGCCGTGTACTTTTCTCGAGGCCGTCTGATCTACGAGTCTCTTATTTCAAATATTTTTCAAAACTAGGAGTTAGGTGAGATCTCATACTAACTACGGTCACGGAGTCGCGCCCGTGGTCGTTGGATGTTTATTGATGTTTCCGAAAGGAGGCATGGGGTTTTTCTTTTATTGATGTTCCAAATGGAGCATGGGTTGGACAACCTTGTCTATTGCGTAATCCAATGAATAAAAATAATGATTTACCTATTATTAATTAATGGAGTCTTAGTAATATAAATAGTTGAGTCGTGTGTTGAGTCTATAATTTAATGATGCATGATGATTGATTATTAGTAGCATGTTATGGATTTCTTAATTTATTTTGCAGCTTGTATGTACTCAGCTTTGCTGATTGCGTGCTTTGTGTGTCTTTCTTTGGTCATGGCCTTCGCCTTTCAATGACCCTGTGACGATCCAATTTTTACACTTGTAATATTGGGGAGCAGAATTACCACAGGTTCTTACACATGCAGCATTTCAGGGTTGTGGGATCTTGAGTAGAGAGTTGATTGTTTGCATTTTATTTCTTTTGCAAGTTTGAATTTATTTTAATTCGATTTTATTTGACACTAATTCTTTTGGGTTTGAATTTATTCGAACACTGGAATTAATCACTTACTACTTTTATTGGGTTTTGAATAAGGGCCTTAATGGTTCCAAGTTGTATGACTTAATTTGGTTTCATTCGTTGGTTTTGAAACTTATTTATAACTGATTTAGTTTTTCCGCTGCCATTTTCTGATAAAGCCTTAACGTTTGAACACGTGGCGGTAGCACGCCAGTAATTCTCTTGAATGTTGTTCAGGGTCCTCACAAGTTTAAAGAGAGAATTATTGGGGTGTTACAGGCTAGTTTAAAGAGAGAATTATTGGGGTGTTACAGGCTAGTTGTATTAGCTAGTTTAATTAGGTAATTGTTTTTGCCAAAGAGAGTTTCTCAAAAAAAAAAAATTAATAACACATTATCTCTAGTAATCATATAATAAGTTTTTATGCAATTTATCAAAGAAAAAAAAAAGGTGTTACCAAATAGAGTTTCTCAAAAAAAAAATGCCTTAATATTAGATACTTTATTAGTTTATTGGAATATTGGAATTAATGTAAATTAAAACCATTGGTAAAGACTAAAGCTGGACATGGATCGGGCCGCCCCGCGGGCGGCATGGGTTCGACACTAGAATGACACAGCATGACACGATGACCGAGGAATGGGCCGTGGGCCATGTCGTGAACACGATTTCTAAAATTCAGCACGAGCACAATACTTTGGCCCGCATCATGGCCCGGCCTGGTACGACTCATGCAAAAAAATACAGCTACTCATTCGCTGCTTCAAATAAATTAATAATAAAATAACTATAATAATAAAAATAAGAATTATATATATATATATATATATATATATATATATATATATATATATATATATATATATATATATATATATATATATATATATATATATATATATATATGCACGTGGGTCGTGTTATGCCGTGGACTGGGGTGTGCCAAATGGTGGCTCAACACGACACGGCCCGCCAAAATGCAGGTACGACCCGTACGTGGTGGCCTGATACGACACAACGCCCACCTCTAGGTAAAGACATAAAGGATTGTAAAATTTTCAGCTTATGATAAAATAGTCATTTGTGAACTAAATTACCAAACATCTCTTTCAAAAGTTGGTTCAAAAAGCTCCAACAACTAGATTTCTCATAGTTAGCTTTTGTGTAAACAAACATCTCTTCTACTCCTATCTAATTAAACCCTTTTGTAAGAAATATGCCTTGATTTGATTTCAGGTCTTGGAGTAGTAAGCGATAACTCGCAAGGCAGCTTAGTAGTTCGTAGGCAAATATGGAGTTGCGACGAAAGTGGAGCTATAGCCAGGGGCGGAGCTAGGGGCTGTGGGGGGCTTTGGCCTCCCCCTTGGCTTAAGATAAAAATTAATTTTGTTCATAATTGTCATAATGTTTGGTCTAGATGAGTTGGTTTTTTCCATGTGATATTAGACAAGAAATATATGTCAAGAGTTCAAATCTTGTAACTAACAAATTTTGGGTTTTTTTTTTAATAAATAGAGTCAACTCAATAGTTACGAAATTATACATACATAGATATGATCTTTGGCCCCCCTCACTTAAAAGTTCTGACTCTTCCAATGGCTATAGCTCCTAGGTGAGTGAGCTATAATAGCTCGCATAGGTCAGTCATAGATGTGGCAGTGAGAGCTCGCTTAACAGCGAGCGACAGCTCGGTCGTGCGCAAAAAAGTGTGCGTAAGTGAAGAAGTTGCGCGTCTAGGGTCAGACAACTCTCATAGTTGTGAGCGGCATTTAATGCTGAGGCGATCAACGATTTTCTGTGCCTCTATCTATCGTATTTCAGAGTGATATATACCCCTTAGGGTTATTCATAGTCGTATGATCATGTCATTGAGTGTTATTCAGAAATCCGAGAATCTTTTGTGTATTTCTCATTTGTGAGTTCAGAGAAAGATAACATTAGAAATTCGAGAGAAAATTGATCAAATTTTTGTGATTGATCAAATTGATCACAAATTTTTGTGATTGATCAAATTTTTGTGAATGATCAAATTTTTGTGATTGATCACAAATTTTGTGATTGATCAAAATTTTGTGATTGAACAAATTGATCATATGTATTCCCCAAGAGGTCAGGATCAATAAAACTATTACTCTTACTTGTTCATGAACGTAGCCAACACATTATTGGTGAACTACACAAATTTGTGCCTATTTTTCATGTTAATTTTACATTTAATATTTATTCTTTCTTGCATCTATTATAACACCTTCCATTTGAGATAAGATTTACATACTAGTTAAGTTTTTCTCCCACTATCCTTTTTCAACAAAGCTATATAAATCACAACATGATGCTGATAATTAGTGGGAGAAGTGCCGAAAATGCAAACATTGCAATGTTAAAAAAAAAAAAAAAAAAAGATATACGAAGTACATGGTATACGATATTTTCAATTCCTAAATGTTATTTTCATTCACAGGGGCGATTTTGGCTTGGTGCGAGGTGGTCAACAGAAAAGGGCCCCTAAATTTAAAGGGCCCCAAAATATGGATATATACATTTTTTGTTCTATAGAGTTATGTATAGTGAGTGTAACTTATAGTTTTCTTGACATCACAAGTTCGAGTCTCTTCCTCAACACTTTTATAAAAAAAAAAAAAAAAAAAAAAAAAAAAAAAAAAAAAAAAAAAAACCTTCATAAATTCATTCACCTCAAACTCTCCGCCCACAATTTCGGTAATCAGCTACATCATAATTACTTTTTCCATTGTTAAACCTTTCATATTCAATTCTAATTTAATTTCCCTCTTTCAATTATTCAATTTTCCTTTTCTGATTTCTACAATATCTTTCAATTACAAAGATTAATACGTAGTACTAACAGTTTTTATCTTTAATTTTTCAATTATTATCAATTAATCTACAAAAATCCTTTATCTTCCAAATTCATTTCACTCTTATTAATTTTTATTTCTAATAGAAAAATATTCAATTTGTTTTACGAGTATTACTGTAGACACCCAAATGTGTCTCCCCAAAATCAAACCCAGTGATGAATATCTTTCATGTCATTTGATTATCGAACGAGGTGAAAGTGTGAAAAGTCTTGTGATGTGGTTGTTTTTATTAAAATACCTCTATTTTTGTTTTCGAAAATATTTCTTCTTACACTCTATTTATGAAAATAGCCAGTCTAATTTAGTTTGGTCTATGATAAGGGTCCAATAATAGTGTAATTAGATTGGGCTCGAAAAGAACTTTCCAATGATAGATTATAAGCCCAATTCCGATGTATATTGAGGAAGTTATATATTAAATTGAATTTGGCCCAAAATAAATTTTATATGTAGCCCAATGATCTAGAGGAGGGCCTATTAATTATTATTCCTAAAGTTATTAGGATTAATTTTAATTTTCTAGAATATCTAGAAGGTTCTTTTAAATTCTAATGGGATTAAGATTAATAATTATATTTTAAAGTGTTTTATTTTGAATAAAATATGTGATTTGTCACAAACATGATTTTAATCTGATCAACGCGGAATTAGCTGCTTAATCGTATTAAGAAGAGAATTTCGCGTGGAGAGCGCGTTTTAATTCTGATTTAGCGTGAGACGACAAGGTTGTCGCCTGACGTTAACAGCTGCCGCGTGGCACTGACAGCTGTCATCTGGCGCTAACTCCTGTCGTTGGAGACATGAGGTATTTTATTCCGAATAGGACTTGATTTGTTTCCGGACTATTTTTTCTATAAATAGGGGTCGTATCTCCCTATTTTCAATAATTCACAATCATTATTCACAACTATCATCTCTCTAAAAACTAGAAGCTCTCTCTATTCTTTTTCTAAACCTTCTCTCATACAAAATTCCACATTCATTAGTTCTATACACACATAGCCAAATTTGAAGTTGCCTTCGCCCTAGACGTGAAAGTTTGATAATTTCTGAGGGTTTGGTCCCAAATCTCTATTTCAACTATTTAATTTAATTGTGTCATTTATTATTTTCCTTGAAGTTACTAACACATGTATTTTTTTATTAAAAAGATATATGAGGCATCGAAGTAAGTAATTTAATTATTCTTCTTGATATAGAAATCATGCTTTGATTATTTTATTGATTCCTAGTATCATGTTATGATGCTTTTATTACTTCCTAGTATCATGTAATTCTTTCCTAATATCATGTTAGTATCATGTTAGGGCTAAAGGTTTAATCTTTAATGTTTAGTGACATGTTAGGATTTGTTATTAATCTTGTTAGTATCATGCCCAGGATCTTGCTATTATTATTATTATTGTGCTTTGAGAATATTATCATGATGATGATGATTGTGATTATTATGTTGCTTGGTATTATTGTTAGTTGTTATTGCTTGATCACACCTTTTATGCATGTTTAAAGGGAATTTATACTTGTAATTACGCTTAATAAGATAATTAATAATCTTGTTTAGGCTAATATGATTATAATTTAAGTGATCGCCAATAATAGTTTTGTTTGTGCATTAATATTCAACCAACATAGATTAAACAGGTTTAGGGTAAACCTATTGATTGTATATATGTTAGTCAGAAAGCGCACATGAATATGAGAAGAATAAAGTAGATGCCTATGTTTAGGGCAGATTCAATCTCTTTTAGGTTGAATTTGTACCTTCATCCCCGAATATCCAGGTTTCATGCCACTATGGAGTCAGCGATCTCATGGATCGTGAAGGGGTGTAACCTTCACCCTGTGAACGGTTTACAAGTTCCTAAAACTTGTTGGCGACTCTTTTACTTTAGCTTCCTTTCCTTTAGACACCACCATGCTTAAGTATATGATCACAGTGGGGCTCAAGTGTGGGATACTTGAAATATTCCCTACAATTACGAGAGCCTCATTTTTTAGAAGCTACACAGGGCCCTTAAGCATTGCGCCATTGTAGCCCCGACACTGTTCATTCACTACTTCTATGAACTTATACGGTATTTTCAACTCCTAAATGTTATTTTCATTCACTACTTCTATGAACTTCAATGTAGTGTTAAAATATTAATATAATCAATTTTAGTTATCATAAAAAGCTGTTTTTGAAATATTTATATCAAAATGAATCCAACTAGATCCGAAATTGTTGTGTTTTGATACTCCACATGTTATAATAAGAAATTATTATCAATGTTTACGAAGTTTGAACAAATGTATTTGATAGGTCAAAAAACTTAGCCCTTGTTTGGTTGGAAGTGGGAAGTAGAAGAAGTTCCCATGAAATATCAATTTCTACCCACTCTGTCCCTATTTTATTGCTCCATTTGACTATGCACGGTCTCCAAAGACACGTATTAAAACATTTATATCTTTATTTCCATACACGTAAAAATTATAAAAACGTGATATTAATATAATATACAATGAGACTAATCTAACAAGACTACTCATGACTATATTACCTTTTATAGATTAATGACAATTTATGGTCAAAATTTTTAAAGTTTGACCCAAAAAATGGCAATGGAGCAAAAATAAAGGGACATAGGGAATATGAAATTGTAATTCCTATGAATTTCCAAAAATTATTTGGTTGGATGTGGGAATTTCCACTTTTCATGGGAAGTTCTACTTACCTAGGGGAGATTAGGTAAGTTAATTCCTTCATTTTGTGGGAAGTGGAACTTCCTAGGAAGTTCCAATTCCTACATTATTGTCAACCAAATAAACATGTATAAATCCATTTCCTAGGAAATCAAAAGTCCCATGAATTTGTTTGTCAACCAAACAAATACATAGAAACACCTCGAATTAATCAATCCCTATTAAATTTTAATTAGCATGCTTAAAATGTGATTGATTTGTGTGGCGAGAAAATTGCATAACTAAAGTTTAGGGAGCTTTTTTGTCCTTTAGGTTGTACTACCTCCGTTACATATTATTTGCAACGTTTAGACATTTTTCCTCTCTACTTTATTTCAAAATCGTTGTAAATAATATGTAACGGAGGTGGTAATTTAAAATTAAAATTGGCAAAACAAAATACCAAAAACGTTTTCATGCCAACCAATGTATTGGTTTATCTGTCTGATTTTTATAACTTTCATCACCCTGAATATGACCCGATCCAAAATAAAACGATTACAATCATCCAATGCCACATGCCAAAACTTATAAGTGGGAAAGTAAAGAAAAGAAGATAGGAGAAACAATATAAACGTAACAGAGAGGGTACAGACTACAGAGCAATAGCATATGCATAACAGTGAGTAGGAGCACTGATGGGGTAACGCCACGCGTCAAGGATGACATTGGCTAAGAGTATTGCTGCAACTCAACGCTACGAAAACAATTAAAGTCACACAAATGGATGGCTAAGATTCCACCATCTTCACTCCTTAAATCAACGGTCAAATATTACAGCTGATGCCCTCCTGCTGTTATCTTCTAATGATGCTCCCACTCAGCTGTCAAATCTTGGCTTTTTTTTGACGCAATATCTATTCATCATGTCGGCTACGCGGCTGCGCCTTTGCCTTCTTCTACCTTGCTTCATTAATTACTTGCTCTTTCATTATCACTAATTACAATTTCTCTCATCCTTAATTAAATTAATACTCGTAAATATGGGGTCAAAATATCATATTTGGCTAATTTGAGTGAATAATAAAAATAGATAAATTTGAAATAAAACCAAATTTTGGATTGGAATAAGATCAAACTTTGATTTGGATAAGGCGAGAATATAAAGATTTACTCGATGAAATATTCATCGTTTGCTAACTTTATCTACACTCTCTATATTCCCTCCGTTCTTTAATAAGTGTTATATTTCGATCAAATAAGCATGTCGTGTTATATTTCGATCAAATAAGCATGTCGAGGCACGACTTTGATAATTAATTTATCTAATCGTATGATTATGAAAATATACATTATTATGAATCTAACAATATATTATACCATATTATTGATTTTTTTTTTTTACTACCTCCGTTAATTATTATGTGCAACAAAGGAGTATTATTTGTGAGACATAAAATATTCCTTTGTAGCACATAATAATCAACTGAGTATGTATTAGTAAATTAATCAAGTCAAACCCATTATATAAATAGTGAGAAAAAAAATAAAAAAAACAAATGTAACACTTATTAAAATACGAAGAGAATAATGTATTGCTTTTGTGGAAATTTTGGGGGGTACGGTATCAATTAGACATCTCCAATTGTGAGACTCAAGTTTGAGTATTGAAATACAAAATGAATTGTTTTTAACCTCTAATAATATACAAATATCACTTTCAATTTATGGCCTACCAAATCTATTTCTTTTATAATATCAAATATTGTAATATTAAAAAAAATAAAAAAAAATTAAAAAAAAAAAAAAAAGAAGAAGAAAGGTAAAGCTTAAATAAATTACAAAATATATTAGAATATTAACAAGGGCCCACATTTTTTATCAAATGAGACTCAAAGTTGAGTATTCAAACTTAACAATTTTCTTGGAGTTGCGAGTTGCTAAGTTTAGATACCAAGTTATTGGTATACATTGCAAAAAATAGTCTCTCTCACTTAAAAATAAAGATGGTCATGTGTCTGGCCCGACACGGTACGACGACCCACTTGTGGGCCGTGGGCCGTGCCGTAGACACAATAATGAAATTTCGGCACAGGCACGGCGGGCGGCACGGTGGTCGGCCCGTGGATCGGCACGCCAGCACGACCCGCCAACTCGGCACGCGACAACACGGCCAAACACGACACGCATTATTATTTTTTGCTAAATTAATAAAAGTATTTATATAAACTTAAACATAATTTATTAATATAATCTTAACTAAATTAAGGTTGTTCAAAAATATATATATATATTAACATTAACATTAACATTAACATAAGAAATTAATAAAATTATTAATGTAAACTTAAGTTGTTAAAAAAATAATTATATATCGATTTTTTTAATATACATATATATATTTTTTTTATAAAAAAAATAAATAAATAAATCGGGTTGGCGCGCGGCCCGACACAGCCCGTTAGGCACGTGGGTCGTGTCGTAGGCTGGGGTGTGCCAAAAGTTGATACGACATGGCATGACCCAACACGCCCCTACCCCGACACGCGCGCCTAGGCATGGCACGATGCCCATCTTTACCTAAAAATACTCGTTTGAGTCTCACAATTGCAGATGATCTTATACTTTTAACCATTTCCCAAACTCAATGGAAAATGGGACAATAAAAGTGAATCAAATTGTGTTGTCAACTCTTTGTCGACTTATATTTCTACACCCCTCTTTAGTCTTTACCTATCGTTTTAGACTTTTGGTGTTTTTTGAGCATGAATTAGGGTATGTTCTCTTACGTTGAAACTCAGTTCAGTTCAGCTCAGTTCAGTTCAATTCAGTTCAGTTCAGCTCAGCTCCTAATTTCCTTCTCTTATAAAATATTCAGTTTAGCTCAGTTCAGTTCACCTAAGTTCAGTCAATGAGAAGAGGCCCTTAGTGTATTCAAAAATCTATGTGTTCCCTGTTTTTCCGCCCATTCCCTAAACTCAATGGAAATTGGGATATACAACCAACACAAGTAATATTTAGGGGGTGTTTGGAAACCAGCTTTTCAGCTGGCTTTTGGCTTGTTCAAGTTGGTCAAACAGCCAAAAAACATGTTTGGTTAGTGACTTTTTTAACTGGCTGAAAAGCTGACTTTTAAGCCAAAAGTCAAAAGCTAGTTGGAGCAGCTTTTGACTAATGGCTTTTGGCTTGTTGACATAATTAACCTTTGATTAATAATAATTAGTCATAATAATTAATAATTAATAATTAATAATTAATAATTAATAATTAATAATTAATAATTAATAATTAATAATTAATAATTAATAATTAATAATTAATAATTAATAATTAATAATTAATAATTAATAATTAATAATTAATAATTAATAATTAATAATTAATAATTAATAATTAATAATTAATAATTAATAATTAATAATTAATAATTAATAATTAATAATTAATAATTAATAATTAATAATTAATAATTAATAATTAATAATTAATAATTAATAATTAATAATTAATAATTAATAATTAATAATTAATAATTAATAATTAATAATTAATAATTAATAATTAATAATTAATAATTAATAATTAATAATTAATAATTAATAATTAATAATTAATAATTAATAATTAATAATTAATAATTAATAATTAATAATTAATAATTAATAATTAATAATTAATAATTATTCAATAATTAATTATTATTATTATTCAATAATTAGTTTTTAATAATTAGTATTAAAATGGAGTAATATTAGTAATTTATAGTATATTACTATTGATAATTATCATTTTCTAACTTATATACAATTATTGTTAATTAATAACCAATAATTAATTTGAATTATAACTAATTATTATAAAATTATTGTGAACTTATTGTAAATAATTAATAATTAATTTACAATTATTATTACCAATAATTTATTATTTTAATTAATATTAAAGTACTATATTAGTTCATTAGTGTTGATATTGTTTAACAACAGCTAGCACCCAACATCCAATTTACCAAACACTACAACTCTAGTCAAACAGCCAACTCAAAAGCTAATCTAAACAGCCATTCAAACCAGCCAACTAAAGCCGACAGCCAACAACTAATTGCCAAACAGGGCCTTAGTATCTCTAGAGCATTTTTGAAGGCAAATACTCGTACTTTCAAACCGGTTGTTTTTATAAGAAAGTTGTATATTAGTTTTATTTAGTATCTCTTGAAGCATGTTTGAAGGAAGTAGATCAGAATTCCTTTTTTTTTTTTTTTTTTTTTTCTAGTCCGATATAAAATAAGTAAAAATAAGGTGCAATAAACATGATCTTAATCCTCATAAAATACTCCCTTCTTTTTATTTTAAAATACAATTTTCCTTTTTAAATGACCATTTTTTTTAAAATGCATTATTTTCTTAAATGAAAACATATTAACATTTATTGTAACTTTCTCTTCTCATAATTCCTACTCTTACCCAATTTATTTTTTTTCATTACTTCATATTTCTACTATCTCACATCTCTTATGTTTTTATAAACAATTAATTCACTATCCTATATATATATATATATATATATAAATTCAATCCTCCAATAAACCTTACATATGAACTATAGAGTATAATATTTTAACAAATACTCCATATAATTTAATCACTTAATTTTGTATTAATATAATTCAATCACTTAGTTTTATATCAGTCAAATTGTTACATTTAAAATAAACTAAGACCCTGTTCTTTTGAGCTTTTGGGCAGGACAGAGCAGAGCAGAGCAGGGCTAGATTTCCACACACTACGGAACAGAGCAGAACAGAGTAGAGCAGAGCAGCTCTAAAGAACAGGGCCAAGAGTACGGAGGATAGGTGAACATAGAATAGTCAAGTACGCCACAAAATGACAAATTCGACTTCAACCATAGAAGAGATTAGAGAAAGACAGGTAGTTCAGGTTTGAGGAAATATTCTGCGTATTTTGACTTTAGAGTTCTTTTAAGTCAAAGAAGATTAATACTAGTGATAGGATGTTACATACTACTACTTTTTTTTTTTTTTTGGAGGGGGAGGCTGTGAACTTTAATTTTAGTTTAGTTTAGACGTTTAGTACTACCATGTGCGTCCAATTTCAAATGGCATATTGACTTTTTTGTAATATTCTTACCAAACTATGTTCTTTCAAGATTTGTAATTTTCATCATCCATCTTCTAAAAGACTAAAAGTATCAAAAATAAATGTTGTGCATTAATCTATTAACAATCTTTTGTAAAAGGTGGTTTGATAGGTTTAGTCAAATCATATACCACTGTTTATTTTTAAAAATTGGGGTTTGAATAATGTTTGTATTCATTGTTGGATTCTTAAGGTCCTTTTATATTTTGTTTAGTTGTTTTGATAATTTGCAGCCACAAATCATTCGAATTTATGAACCATTGTGATTAAAATAAAAGAAGAAGTGTATTGAAAGTAAGGAAAGAAGTTTCAAATTTTGAATAACATGAAGATTAGGGTATGTTCTGATTACTGAACTGAGTTGAATTGAAATGAATTCAACTGAAATAAACTGATTAAACTTGAACTGAAATGAAATGAATATTTTATGAGATTAGAAAATTAGGAACTAGACTGAACAGAAACTAAGCTAAAGAGAACAGGTCGTTAGAGTTTGTCTTAATTAGTCTGTATGTAATATTTGTTTGGTAAAGAGCTTTTAGCTTATTGAGGCCTTGAGGGCCTATAAGATGTTTGACCAAATAAAAATGCTAACTTGAGTGTTTGGTAATAAATAGTTTATTGAAAGAGTTTTTTTAACTCTTTTTGAAAAAGTTCAAAATTAAAAAACAACTTTATTTTTAAAGTTAGCTTATTGAAAATTTAACTTTTTAATTATTAGATACGAAAAAACAACTATTAATTAACAATTATTTACCAAGTAATTTTACATAACCATCTATTTTCAACTAATTAGTCAAACTAACTGATACGACTAGCTAGTCAAAATCAGTTAATATAACCAAGTAAATCAATCATGTACCACTTAATTACCAAACAGGACACTAACCAAACATTCCAAATAGTTTTTTGAAATGGCCAAACATTACCTTTTGCTCCAAAAAGCTCTGAATTTAACAAACAAAAAGCTCCTAACCAAACACCATCAAAATCTAACTAAGAATTGAATTGAATTATTATTTTTAATCATTTTGTATTATTTTAGCTAGGAGTGGTGTTTTTGTGTTTTTTTATATAATAAAATAATATTGGACAAATTGATCCAAAAGTTTTTAACTCCTTTGAGCTCCATGCATGTCATTTAGCAAAAAATAGTTGGAAGTTGAAGGCCCTTAGAGAAAATTACTTGAGTTTTACTATTTTGCAATCATCAATGAAAACTGATATTATTGGTTAAGAGAGGTGTTATGCTTGATGCTCCACATTATTACAGTAGTGGCCTAGTGGGACAATATGTAATGAGTCTCATATATTGGACAAAGAGTCTCAAACATTGAATAATGAATCTCATTTATATAAGTTAAATGTTGTTTTATTAAAATTATCAATACACTAAATTGTGATATCATTTCATATGTCCAAGAAAATAACTACAAATTATTAGCTAATTCAACTCCATAATTTTACACAAACAACAAATACAATTAGTTAATAATAAAAAAAAATATTATGTAACTATTCAACTGAATCAACTCTTTTCAACCAACTATCCGCAATTACCAAACAAGCTGTTTGTGAGTTTGTCTCCTACACTACCCATACCCGTGCAAAAAAAATAAAACTCCAAGAACCTATTCATTGAGCAAAGTTGAAAAAACACTTTTCCAATCCAAATAAAAAAATCACCTCAACAAAACTGCTTTACACAATAGCTAAAGCACATGCCATAATATGATTAATTTAATAATAACCCTATAAAATCATGAGTTTAAGGAAAACCATAAAAAGACCAATCTCCTCATAGCAGTTGACACATGTCTTCCACAACTTCCCAATCACAAGACAAAGCTTGCAATTGAAGCCATAATTAAAAATTATATCCAAATTATTCCCTCTTACTTTTAATTAACCTAATTTAGTAACAATCTAGAAGACAATTAATCTAGGGCGGTTTAGTTATAAGTTCACACTCTATTTGTAGCTATTTTCAGTCGGCCACTAGTCGGGTGGTCAGTTTCACGCGAAAACACTGTCAAAGATAACAACAAAGTACTTCACATACATATTATTTACATTCACATACACTTCATTATTCATATTAATCAAACTCTCTATAATTTGCACACCTCCAAAATATCTTCTTCTTTCTTTAATTTCTTCCCATTTTCTCTCTCCTCCATTTTTTCTGTTATTATCATATTGTAAATCGTTAGGATTTAAACTTCGGGTTGAGTTCGGGTTGTTCGTTTTTTCGACCCGTTTGTCGGGTTTTAGATTTGATTAGAAGAAAAGTTGTTGGTTTGTTTGTGTTGTTGTGATCTGAATTATACAGAATTGTCTTTTGAAAAGAAAAAAGGGTGTTGTTTTTAGAGGTAGAAAACAACTTTTTTGTCCAATTTTGGGTTACCCTTTTTTGCCACTTCACAATAGTTTTGAAGATCTTTTTTGGGTTCTTTTTTTAAAAAAAGAGATAATTGACTCAGATTTTTCCCAAAATTAATCAGACATATTTACAAATGCAAGATCCATCAGTTGCAGCAGCAGCAGCAGCATTTCCACAGTTGAAAGCGCCACAATTTCCTGAACAAGAGCAGCTCAAATGCCCACGTTGCGACTCGAATAACACCAAATTCTGCTACTACAACAACTATAATTTATCCCAACCTCGCCATTTTTGTAAGAACTGTAAGAGGTACTGGACGAAAGGCGGCTCGTTGAGGAACATACCTGTTGGGGGCGGAAGCCGTAAGAACACTAAACGCGTCTCATCGAAGCGATCCTCCTCTACTTCTTCTACCTCCTCGGCTGCTCAGACCCACTCGACGTCGTCGGGTCTCAGGCCGGAGCCCAAACCCGTCTCGACGTTCACCCCGGAAGTCGAGACGGGTTTGCGCTTGCCAGCACCAGCAGGGGGTGCGGTAGGAAGCTTCACCTCCCTGCTGGGGCTGGCTTCAGAGGGTCAATTCAGTAACCTCTTCCTAGAGGGTCTAGCCCCAAATGGTCTGAAGTTGGGTCAAGGTGATGGGTCAAGCCGAAACCCGGGTTCGGAATTGTTTCATGGAAATGGAGGTTCTACATCAGAAGGATTATTCATGAGTGGACTTCAAACTGGGGGTGATCAATCTTGTAATTGGAGCACAACTAATGGTTGGCCTGATCTTGCTATTTACACTCCAGGTTCTAAATTTCAGTAAAATAATTTTCTATTTTGGGTGGGTTTTTTTTTTTTAATTAATTATAGAAAGATGATTTTTCCTTTGTTTTTTTGGGTTTTGATTAATCATCTAAATTAGAGGGAGTTAATCAAAATTTCCTTATTAAGAATTGCTTTTATGTATGAACTTAACTGCAATTTTCTGATAAATAGTAGAAGGTGACCTCTTATTTTTAATTATATGAGACAAAACATTGGAATGATACATACTCCGTATTTTATTTATGTATTGGGTAAATGTTCTCTTGATTTCTGTGTGTTGTGAGAATATATACTTGTGTTATTCTTCACATTTTTGTGATTGAAATTATTATTTCATTCTTAAGCAATTGCAGATTTCAGAAACAAATCTTTTCTGTTCAACAGGAATGTTATCATAATGGTTATTGTTTATGATCTATGTTACTTGGACACGTGTACGTGTGTGGATCGTTATGATCTATGCAACTCTACCACGGAACCTTGATGCAGGTGCGGGGACACGACATTTATTTATGAAACATATTTCTCTCTATTCTTCTTAGTTTTCACATTATTGATTAATATACTTGTATTAAGGGTTTACTTATTTGCTTAGAGTAAAGATTATACGAGTATTTTTGTTGGAGCGTTGAATATGAAAACTTAAACAGAAGTCGGAAGAGTCGAAGTAACATAGATAATCGTAGTTGACAGTGAGGCAATCATTGATGAATGTAATCAATTTAATTCATCAGTTAGACGTTTGTATTTAATTGATATGATTTGGGATTGGTGTTCATTATGTAGGCATAATGTATGTTGTTGGATGTCGCATATTTGTAAAATTTAGTCCATATGCATGAATGGCGTTGTATGGCAGTTGAGTTGTTGAGGTGGAAGTATAAATATGGAATTTTACAATTTTGGTGGTTTGTGAACTTAAATTGTGGATAAATTCTATACTTTGAATTGTTTATCTTTTTGTCTGAAGAGCAGAAAAGGGCTAGACAAAATTCCCAACTTGTATCTTCCTCAGATATTATTGTTAATTAAATCTGGTAAATTGCAACATCAGTAAATCTTGTGTAAGAGGCGCTTATTTTAGTTTTATCGTAAGATGAAAAATTTCATGGTCTGTTTAACAAATGGTAACTTTAGTTTCTTTAAGAATAATTTTTAATTTGCAATGAATTATTGTGTTTAAATGTGTAAAAGTGCAAAATTTTTTTTTTTTTTGAAACACATAAAAGACGACTTATTAACTATATATCAAGTTTTACAAACATCAACTTAACAAAAAACCTCGATCCGTTGACAAAATCCGAGGCTAAAGCATAACCACAGGGAATTGATCTCCAAGACAGTAAAAAAATGAAGATCAAAACTTTAACACAACAGCTAGTGCCCCTCCGCAAAGCAATAAAAGACTGAAAGAAAAACAAAGTAGCAAGACTAGCAAGCCTAGCTCGATTACAGATAGGGGTGAGCAAAAATATTGGGTACCCGGTATTGGATCCGGAATTGGTTAGGAACCGGCGGGTCCGGACTTGAAATTGGATCCGGCGGGACCAGTTCCAATTCCAAAAATTAGGACCCGGTTTTAACGGGAACCAGTTCCAATTCCTCATAATTTGGACCCGGTATCTAGTGGGTACCCGGTACCTATACTCGGTACCTATAAAAATCCTTAAAAGTTAAGTATGACTAAGTTTGCAAGTAAGCCTAGCCCAGCCCATTAATTAAAAGATCCAAAATACTACTCCTTCATTCACTTTCTAGATACAAACTACAAGTCAGCTTTAGCTTATCATTTTCTTGCTTTTATTTTTTATTTTTCCTTTTCTTCTTTATTCATAGAACTTTTTGTAAGTTATCTCTTCTTTTTGCCATTTTTATTATGAATCAACTACTAATGTAGTGTTCAGTTTACATTTCTTTTTGAAATTAGTTAATTTTCTTTGTAGATCTACTATGCTTTTGGAGTGATAATCTTGAGTTGATTTGAAATTTTGAGAATTTGGGGGTATTTTTTCATTTGGTATGGATTTATTATGGTGTAGCCTGGCGTGATGAACTGGTGAAGATGCATTGGGGGGAAGAAGTGGTGGTGCGATGAGAGTAGTGTTTGCTGCAGTTTTTTTTTTTTTTTTTTAATAATTTATTTTCGCAGAAACCGGGTACCCGGTATAGGAACTGGTACCCACCAGTTCCGGGGCCAGTTTTCGAAAACTAGGACCCGGTATGATCGGATCCGGGACCAGTTCCAAATTTCAGGACCCGGTTGTGACTGGATCCAGTTCCGGGTCCGAGATATTTGACCGGTACCCGGTCTTGCTCACCCCTAATTACAGATATGATTTAGATTGGCAGGGGATACACTAATCCGCCTGTTCTTGTGGAGCGTCCTCTTGTGCTGCAGCATATCCAGACCAATGGCACCAATTCATGAGCTACTGGATTGTTATTTCTTTGCACATGTATAATTTCAAAGACATCAAAAAACTCAATAGTCTTCTCAATGTCTTTCACGACCAGTGGCGGACCCAGCCTTGAAAATAAGATATAAAGATTATTTTTGGTTATTATTTAACAATACAAACTTGTAGCATAGTGGTTGGAGGGGTTGAGACAAAGCCCAATAAGCAAGGGCCCAGCCACTCAGGTCTTGAGTTCGAGCATTGATACTTGTAATTTTCATGTGATTATTTGATTTTTTTTTCCCTTCTTTTTTCATTTAATTCATTGTAGCAGTATTAGCTAGTAATAAATTTTTTTTTTCTTTTTTTGTTTTCCTTTTAAAATGATTATGAACTTATGACTATTTGATTATCATGTGATTTTTTTTTCCTTCCTATGGTTATGTGATTTATTGATTTTCATGTGATTATTTGATTTTTTTTTCCCTTCTTTTTTCATTTAATTCATTGTAGCAGTATTAGCTAGTAATAGATTTTTTTTTCTTTTTTTGTTTTCCTTTTAAAATGATTATGAACTTATGACTATTTGATTATCATGTGATTAATTTGATTATCCTTCAATGTTGTTATATTTTGTGTTGTTAAGACATTACATTAAGTGGTTTTAGTGTTGTATATATTATATTTGTATAATTAAATTGGATTTTTTTTTTTTTTTTTTTTTTTTTTTTTTTTTTTTTTTTTTTGTAAAAAAAATATTAACTCATTGGGTATATAATAGACAAGTTGCAAAAAGATTGAATTAATCTATTTTTGATAATATTGGATTTAGTAATTAAATTGAAATTGTGACTTAATTTTCTTAAAAAACATATGATAAAACAAGTTTCTTTAGTTCTAATATGCATCCTCCTCCTCCACAAAATCATCCTCTATCACAAAATTCATCCATCTTCGGTATGCGGTCGATGGGTGATGATCGATAGGTAACAGTGACCCAACACCTTGAAAATCTTGGATCCGCCACTGTTCACGACAGCAGCAAGTTCATGGTGGAGATTGTTTCCTGCCGACCTTAGCATGACTCCAATTGATAAAGCATCCACCTCCAACTCCACTTCCTTCATTTCAAGGCGCTTAACCATATCCAGGCCCTCCTTGACCGCAAGGAGCTCTGCCGCAAATGCAGAAATTGCATTGTACTTGCTCGAGAAACCCATAATCCATGACCCATCACCCCTTCTAATAACGCCTCCCCCTGCAGCAACATTAATTCTTACCCAAACTCCATCCGTATTGATCTTCACCCAGCCTGGAGGAGGGGGAATCCAAGAATTCCTTGCATTGGAGCTACTAGCAACAGATGAAGCTAAAGCTTTACCCTGCAATATATGGTTAGTGCACTGGTAATCAATGATAAATCTACTGAAAACTACTCTAGAATTGTGCATTTTTAAATCAATAACAGTAGTATTTCTTTATCTCCAAATATGCCACAGAGCAATTGTAAAGGTCATTTTCCAATGGCTATCAAAACTAAGATTATATGTGAGCCAGTCGCACCAATCCATATCATAAAAGGAATGAAAACTAAACCAGTTGGAAGATGTATTTTTGCAAAAATATCTTTCCAGAGAATGGCTGAAGAGAAACAATCCCTGAAAAGGTGCAAATGTGACTCATTGAACATGCTACATCTAGCACATATTGAAGAGATATGAGGTAAGAAGACTGCAAGCTTTTCAGCCACGGGGAGAATGCTATGGACTATGCTCCAGAGCAACATTTTATACTTTGAGGGCACGGTTATTTTCCACAAGGATTTCCAAGATGAGAAGTATGGGAAGGGAGAATAAGAGGAGGATATAAGAGAGTGATACGCAGATTTGATTGTGAAAACACCAGATTTTGAGAAAGTCCAATGAATGAAATCCTCAGAATTAGAGATGATAGAGATGAGAGTGGCTAAAATTTCCATGATTAAGTCAGGGGGTAGAAGATATTCAATCTCATTTAAATACCAAACCCCGTCCTTAATAATATTATGCACCAACCAGTTAGCCATGAAGGGGGGGATTTCACCTGTTAAAAGAGGATAAATAGGGTCCGTTCCTACCCAATGATGGAACCACAAAGAAGTTGAAGCTCCATTACCAATTCCAACTCGAAGGCCTGAAGCTAACATAAATCTTCCCTTAAGAATATCTTTCCATAATTGAGAATGAGAGACTTTAGGAACACAATCAAAGAAAGCAGAATTTTTTAAATATTTCTCATTAAAAATTCGAACCCAAAGTTTAGAAGGATTATTAAATAGTCCAACCTAATTTGGCCATGAAACACAAATTCCACTCTCTAAGCCTCCTAATACCAAGGCCTCCTGCAGCTAGAGGCATGGTAACCTTCTTCCATCCTATCCTAGGACTATAATGAATGTTATCAACCTTATTCCAAAGGAACTTCCTAAATCTCTGCTCAATTCTATCTAAAACCGAGAAGGGGATAAGCTTAGTTTGCATTTGATAGACAGGATATGAACTCGATCAAAACTGATTTTATCAAAGTGCATCTATCTACCAGCTAGATTCAAAAGTTTGGCTTGCCATCCCTTGATTCTGTCCATAGTCTTACCAGGAGACCTAAATAATGAGCAATTTTAAGCTTATTAGGACTTATCTCAATGCCCAAGTATTTACCAAATGAGGTAGTACATCTAAAACCAAAAATTGGGTCGTATTAGTCCTAATTAAATGATTCATTTTAGGTGGAAAAATCATGGAAGACTTACCTTGATTAATTCTTAACCCCGAAATATCACCAAAAGAGTTGATGACTGACAACATTGCCTTGATATTATCCTTTGATGAATTTCCAAAGAGGAAAACATCATCGGCATAGAAAATGTGAGACATAAAGATTGAAGGGGTGAGCTTGATTGGTTTCCAAAGACCCTCCTTAACATGATGTTCAATCATAATTGAGAGGCGCTCAAGGCACAATACAAAAATATAAGAAGACGAGGGATCACCTTGCCTTATACCTCGAGTAGGGCTAAAATAATCACAAATCTCACCATTCCAAAGCACTGCAACTCTAGGAGAGCAAATACAATTAAGAATGAGCTTGCTAAGAGGAGGAGGAAACTTAAAAAATTCAAGAGTATCCTTAATGAAAGTCCACTCTAAACTATCATAGGCCTTGGTAAGATCTAACTTAAGAGCACAAATGTTTTTTCCTTTTTTGGCCTTTTTAAAGACATGAGCTATTTCCTTGACCACAATGATATTATCTTCAATACCCCTCCCAGGAATAAAGCTTGATTGCAAGGGGTTAATTATATTAGAGAAGAAAGGCTTGATTCAGAAATCAGCTTAGTGATTAATTTGTAGCTAGTGTTGCACCATCCTATTGGCCTAAATTCTGAAATTTTAGATGGATTATCAATTTTGGGAAATAAGGCTATATAAGAATGATTAACACTAGGAGGCACCACACAAGAATTAAAGCAATTAAGCACAAAGTCATAGATAGAGACACCCAAATTTGACCAAAAAGCTTGATAAAAACGTGGCTGAACACCATCGGGTCCAGGGCATTTCATAAGGTTCATTTTAAACAAACATTCCTTCACCTCATCAAAATTAGGCATACAAGACATATCAGTACGATGAGAGTCAGTTAAACAAAAATTCGTGACATAATAATTAGGCAAAGATAAAGATTGCAATCTAGATCGAAAAATATCTCCAAAATAATTTGTTGCCAGAATCTTCAATTTGGCATTATCCTTAATCCAAAGATCATTATTATCCTTAAGAGCTAAGATTTTACCTTGAATTTTTTTTTTTTAATTTTTATTTTGGCGATAATATGAAAATATTTTGTATTATGATCGGCATATTTACGCCAATTAATTCCAGCTTTTTGAGCCCATATTATCCTTTCCTCTTTATGAATATCCTTCAAATTTTGTAACAGTGACTTCTCAAGATTTTCAAGAAAAAAAGATTTATTGTAGCCTAAATAACGCTGAATTCCATCTAATCTAGCAATAATAATCTTTTTTTCTTTTTTTAAACTACCAAAAATATTATGGTTCCAGTCATTAATATTAGAATTAAAATTTCCTAGACCATCTAAAAAATTATTATTCGCTAATTGCCAATTTTTAACAAAGAAAGAGGCAAAATCAGGGTGTTCAAGCCACACCTCTTTGCATCTCAAGGGAAAAGGGCCCTTAACAGAGGGATTTGTCATGTCAATTAAAAGATGACAATGATCAGAATAGTTAGTATGAGTGAGATGATAAACCTTTGTGTGAGGGAAGAAATCCAACCAAGATAAATAACCAAGGGCTCTATCCGACCTCGATCTGTCGAATGCAAGCGCCCTCCTGTCTAGTATTTGTCCAGGTGAAAGGAGCACCATTGAAGCCAAGATCCACCATCCCCGCCTGATTGGTAAACTCATTGAAATCTTACACTGACTCTGCCTGAAAGGCCTTCCCCCTGATTTTTCGGATTGCTTGGTAACCTCATTAAGATCACCTAAGAGAAGCCAAGGAGTAACCTCGGGAGGAATTAAGTCTTTCATTCTCTGCCAATCCAAATGCCTCTCTTTAGGCACGCTAGATGCATGCATGCCAGTGATGACCACCTCCGGGGTGTCATCACGGAAATGAAAGAGACCATGGAAAAGGTTACCCCTATCAGTGAGTAACAAAATATCAACCCCGTCTTTCCAGAAAATCCAAACTCCATTCTCTACTAGCATTTGGCTCAATAGCTTTGTAGCTATCAAAACCTAATTGCCTAAAAACTTAAGCTGCACGTATTGAAGTCCCTTTTGTCTCAAGGAAAACAAAAATATTCGGATGATGAGAGTCAACAATATCCTTTGCATGAGGAACAAACTCCTCATTATTCACCCCTCTAACATTCCAAATGATGATTTTCATATTCAAGGCTAGTACGAAACGAAGGAGGGTAGAATACGAAGAGCTAGTTGGGAATGTTTGCACCGGAGTTGGAAGGAAGAAGTTCTTCCAGTCTTTCTAATACTCCATTGCTTGCATGGGTCCCACATCCTCCAATGTAATCGAAGTCAATAACACCGGTATCTCCGGGAAACCGTTGGGGCGAGGGAAGTAACTCACTTGAAGTTGAACCCCTACCACCTCCTCCTTGGTGAAGAACATTGCTATTCGTCGATATGGAACCTCGATGTTGTGACCACGAGTGACGAACACCAAGGGCACGACTTCCATTCTTTTTGGAAGAGGCAACTACTCGTGAACTAGCAACCTTGGTGGAGTACGAGTCAACCGTTCCTCCCTTCTGCGAAGAGAATCCAGGAGATTCAATGCCCCCTCCAATTCCGTTGGAAGAGAAGGATACTGACGGGCAGGAGTTGGAGGAGGTAAGGAAAGAGACACCCTTGTCTCCAGGAACAAATTCAGAAGCTGAGGATCGCAATCCGTCTTGCGTTGGCGAGCATAATTGATCGATTCCGTCGTAATTGCTCCGTAATTGGGCAGTCCGAGAGTTACCCTGCTCATCGGGGAGGATGTCGGAGGTGGTGAATTCCATCTCAGATATTCCATCACTGGCATTACATTCCTTATTTCCCACGGTTTCAGGGTTTGAGATTGAGAGTTTGGAGGCCTCTGATTCGGGAAATTTGAAACAGTGTGTTTGTTTTAATTGTTTTCCATTATTATTGTTTTCTGTAGCATGCAATGTTTAAACAGGGTTTATAGTGATTGTGACTTGACTTTCTTCAAGACAAGAAGAAGGTATATGTATAGCAGGAGAATAATTAGAAGGCTGAGTAGCAGAATGAAGAGAGGAGTCATCAACCCCCATTTGTGACTGTAGACACCCATTTGTGTCTCCCCAAAACCAAACCCAGTGATGAGTACCTTTCACGTCGAATCATAATCGAATGAAACGAAAGTGTGGAAAGGTCTAGTGTTGCGGAAATTTTTAATTTCTTTTCTCTTCTTTCTGTTTTTAAAAACTTTATTTTAAGAAAACAGCCAATCCAGTTTGGTTGGTCCATGATATGGGTCCAATAGTGGTTTAGTTGGATAGGGCTTGCAAAGACCTTTCCAACGATATATTATAAGCCCAATTCCGATGAATATTGAGGAAATTATGGCCAAATTACCAAACTGGGCCCGGTTTGAGCTTTATGTACGGCCCAATGATCTTGGGGAGGGCCTAATATGATTTATCATTCCTAATGCAATTAGGAATGGTTTTAGTCTTCTATAATCTTCTAGAAGGTTATTTTCATTCCTAATTCAATTAGCATTGATAAGTTGACTTTGTTGACTTTTCAGAGTTTCAATCAAAATCAAATAGCATTTTCGAAGAAATTATATTATTTTATTCTCCAGTACGGTAAATTTATCGGATTTTCGAAAACGCGTTAAAATCAAGCTTGGCGTCCAACCCCAGGCCTGGTGCCTGGCGCTAGCCATTGGCGCCTGGCGCTAAGGCTGGTGCCTGGCGCCAGCTAGCCAGGGTTGGCGCCAGCTCTGTTTCCTGAGCGTCAGACTCTGTTTTGTTAATTTATCTTTTTTGGCTGATTTTCTCTATAAATATCGTATTAAAAACTCCGTTTTCAATCACCAATCATCACCAATTATCATCATCTACATTCATTCATTCACCAATTGAATCATTCATCTCTCTTAAACATTCAATTCTTTCTTACTTTGCTTTTTTTAATACAAAATTCCGCATTCGCAAGATCTAGAAACACCTAGCCATATTCGAAGTTGCCTTCGCCCTAGACGTGAAAGGTTTTAATTTCTGAGGGTTTGGTCCCAAATCTCTCTTTCAACTATTTAATTTAATTGTTTGTTTATTATTTTCCTTGAAGTTACTAACGTGTGTATTTTGTTATTAGAAAGAGGTACGAGGCATCAAAGTAAGTACTTTAATGGTTTTTAATTGATATTATGATGTAGAATCATGTTTATATTGTTATTATGATATTCCTAGTATAATGTCTAGGGTATTTTTAATATTAAATATGATTCCTGCGATGCCTTTTGTTCTCTTCCTAATATTTATTCATGTTAGTATCATGTTAGGGCTAAATATTTGATTTTTATTGCTTAGTGACATGCTAGGGTTTGTTATTAATCTTGTTAGTATCATGCCTAGGATCTTGTTATTATTATGCTTTAACATTAACATGAACATGATTATGAATATTATTATTATTATTTTGATGATGATTATTTTATTGTTATGATTATAATAATTATTATTCATGATATTGATTATTTATTGTGTTGCTTGATTATTTATATTTATTGCTTGATCACTTTTATGCATGTTTAAAGGGAATTTGGTACTTGTAATCACGCTTAATAAGATAATTAATAATCTTGTTAGGGTTAATTGTGATTATAATTCAAGTGATCGCCAATAATAGTTTATTTGTGCATTAATATTCAACCAACATAGATTAAACAGGTTTAGGGTAAACCTATTGATTGCATGTTAATTAGAAAGCGCACATGAATACGATTAGAATAAAGTAGATGCCTATTATTAGGGCAGGTTCAATCTCTTTTAGGTTGGATTTGTACCTTCATCCCCGAACCCTTTTTTGGTTCTAGACCTTATGGAGTTGACGATCTCTTGGATCGTTAAGGGGTGTAACCTTCACCTCGTGAACGGTTTACAAGTTCCTAAAAAACTTGTTGGCGACTCTTTTGCTCTATCTTCTTCCCTTTTGGACGCCATCGTACTTTAGTGTATGATCACAGCGGGGTTCAAGCTAGTGGAATTTTAAAGGCTTGAAAATATTCCCTACAGTTTTTGGCGACTCTGCTGGGGAGGATTTCTATTTTAATTCCTGAATTTGTTTTGGCAATGATTTAGAATGAGTGGATGAGACTCGAAAAGTTCTAAGTATTTCATGTGCGTAATTTTGATTAACATTATTGTCATATGCATAAAAAGGATCTCATTGGAAAGACCATCCGTAATGAGTCAAAAACATAGGATCTTACACGTAGGAAATTTGAGGAATGTCTTTCACAACTAGGACTGAAATAACACCGCGCGAAACTGGAAGATTTTATCGAGCACAGAAAGCTGCTGAGGCATGTGGGAAGTAGCGTCAGGGGCCAGATCTTGGCGCCACACTTTTAGCCGTAGCGCCAGATGCCATTATTGGCGCCAGGCGCTACAGTTAAAAGTTGGCGCCTGTCTCTGATTGCTGGCGCCAATTTCCCCCAATACCGAGCCAGAAATATGCGTTCTAATTTCGACCGGTTTTTCGTATTGTTTGCTCGATCCTACTTCCTGATTGAATTTTTTCTCACTTTTCTAAAACCCATATGTGTTCTACATATGGACATAACCCTCTGGGAATTCATGCTCCATCTACCCGATTGAACGCTCCGTGCAACAAAGGGTACATCCGAGATGTTGAATTCACCAAACCATGGAAGCGAGTTTTTTCTAAAGCTCGCGGTGTCCCATCCACTCGCGCCAACCCTTCATGGTTAGGCTTCCGCGCGGTGCATCCGGGCAATTAACCATGGACCCCCTTTGACTAAACCATATCCCGAACTTTAGAGAACTAGAGCCATGGTTAGGTTGCAAACTCATTGCATCATATTGTGCCTACTTGACTAATTGTGCATTATTTGTTGTGCATATGTATTCTATGTTTCTCTTAACCGTTTGTTGACTTGTGTTGAAATTAAATAAATTAATGACTTAAAGAACTTTGCCTAATTAATTAATTTGAGTCAATAAAGTCTAATTTTTCTTTAATCGGAATTGACCTAGTACGACTTTAGGCATACCCCAGTTGACTAATAACACCGAAAACAGTCCCAGACCGAAGCTCCACTATTGGCGCCAAGGTCTGAGCTGTAGTGCCACACTATGGTGTGTAGCGCCTGACGACAGCTATGTTGTCTGGCGCCAACCTCCACAATGTGACGCCAGTCCTGTCGCTTGGCCGACAGTTCGGATTATTTGTCGAGTCATCACCTAAGGTCTAATTAATCAGTTTTCTGTTTAATTCGGTTAGTTTTGCTGTCAATAATGTTTATTTGAATCAATGATCGATTTTAGGCACTAAGTCCCATGGTCTTACACAAGAGTCCAAGCATGTCACTTACACTCAATGCACACACCAATACACATACTTTGACCATGTTTAAGAGAGTCTTGCGTTCGCGTTTTTTCGTCATTTTTTTTAGGGGGGTAAGTCGGATATTAATCCTCCAACCTAAAAATATGTACATTATGCACCCTTTTTTTCTTTTTCCTCTTTTTCCCTTAAAATAAACCATAAATTCAAGTTGATTCGAGTCAAGTAATTAAAACGCAAAATTGTTTAATTTACAGCGCGTGGTCAAGAAAAGAAGGACGATTAATCAAAGACAACCTCTTCGTACAAGTCCAACTTTTCGACAAACCTATAGCTCGAGGAAAGCAAGGGTTATAATGGCAACTCAAGAAGAAGTCAATGATCTTAAGAACCAACTGGTTGCTGTGACTGAGACACTGAAGCTTATCGCACTTAGGATCGACGATCCCGTGAAACAACAACAAATGGACCTCATGCAAGAGAGCCTAATCAAGTTGTCCAGTGACTACAAGTTTCAAGAGCTTACATCACAAGGGGTCTCGGTGGACAAAGATCTTCTTCCGCAGAAGTTCAACGCCAACGACATCCCAAAATTTAGAGCAATTGACAACCCTTACTTCCATTTAAGAGCATTCGAAACAATAATGAGTATCAAGGGTATTGATAAGAAGGTCTTCCCTTCTCTTTTCTCACTATCTCTCGAGACCGTTTGCCAACAATGGTTCTTTTCTCTCGAAAAATAAAAGACCTCTACCTGGGAGTCTATAGCAAACGCTTTCGTCGATAGGTACAAGTGCAACATTCAAGTCGAGACTGACCATAGAGAACTTGAAATCCTCAAACAGAAAGAGAATGAAGGCTTCACCTCTTTCTTCAACAAGTGGAGAGAAACCTCAGCTAAAATGATTGAGGTACCAAGCGAAAAAGAGTCTGTGAGACTATTTATCAAGAATCTCCAAGAAAAATATTCCAAGCATCTTAAATATCAAAATAACCTCCATACCTTTAAGGCTGTTTATGACATTGAGATCAATATTGAAGATGACTTGGCTAAGTCAAAAGCTGCCAACAATAACTCCAATAGTGGCTGGAAAGGAAAGAAGAACGACAATCCTTCTTCTTCCAAAACCGCCCACTCAAATAATGTTAGCACCTTTAATTTAGGAGAAGTTCTCGCCATGAACAACCAAGGACAGAAGAAACCATTTAGGAGGAACTTTACTCCTATTGGCATGAGTTATGACACCGCATTTGATCGATTAAATGCAAAAGGTCTTATAACTCCCATTGGACCATTTGGGGACCCACCAGTCGAGAAGAGGTCGGTTAACTAGAACCCCAATGCACACTGCAAGTATCACCAAGGTAGGGGCCATTCTACTGAAAGCTGTTGGAAGCTTAAGGAAGCTATCCAAGACCTAATTGACAATAACAAATTGTCGTTGCCCCCTGCCAGTAAGAAGCCAAGCATCGACAATGCACCTCTAGCTCATACTCTGGCTATCTCCGATGAAGAAAACGAGGTTGACCCCTCATCTCTCATTAAACCTGTCGAAGAAATCAATGCCATAGAAAAAGAAGAGGAGATCTTTTTCGATGTCAAAGATAGCCTTCCAGAACCGGCAAATAAGGAAGACATACAATTGCTCACACTGTCTATGAAGGAGGCATCACAACTACTACGTGAAGCTCTTAAGGTTATGAACGAACTCCATAAGAAATATGATGAGCTTCCATGTCCAAAGGAAGAACCTAAAAGAGAATTCACACCAGTGAGAACGACTTATGAGGCAAAGTATTTTCCCTTACAAGTCAATGAAAAACTCAAGAAGAGCAATAGAATCTACACTCCAATTGGGATCCCATATGCGCAAATGTTCGAAATGCTCTCCGAGAGTGGCGAGGTCAAACTTCTCGAACCGAGATCATTTGAGTCGTTAAAAAGGACAGATAGATATTACTTTAGTACCATCAATCAGGGGGGCACACTATAGAAAACTGTTTCAAGTTCAAGGATTTGGTACAGAAAATGATTGATGAAAAGAAATTAGTCCAAGTCCAACAAGAAGAGGATATAACCGTTAATGGAGTTTGGGACAGTGATGAAGAAGACGTCTACCTAAAGGACATAGTAGGACCTTCACCTTCTGTATCATACACCACAGATGACATTTAGGCTGAAGAAGATTTATCAATAGATGTCCTCACAAGATCTGGGAGAATGCAACCTCCCGTTTCAGCGCAACCTATGCGCACCATACAACAAGTTCCCATACCTATCATCGAAGACAATGATATTGTTAAACAGTTTAAGAAGACAAAAGTTGAGATGAATGTGTGGAAGCTCCTGGCAACATCTCGAGAGCATAGGTTGGCTGTAATTAGGGGTGTTCAGATCCGGGTACCCGGGTTTTCGGGTACCCGAAAATACGGGTACCCGGATTTTCGGGTAGTTGTTAAGTTGTCCCATGTCCCGACCCGAATATCTCGGGTACCCGGGTTTCGGGTACCCGAATTATTTGGGTCGGGACATAGGGTACCCGGATCTGTTTTTATTTATTTTTTTAAATAATTTTTTACTTAATTTTATGTTTTATACCTGCTGTAAATCTGTAATTTACTTAATTTTATGTTTTATACCTGCTGACTTGCTGTAAATCTGTAAATCTGTAAATTTATACATGCTGTAATTTAATAAAAATATACCTACTAAAAATTAAAGTACATATTAAACTATTAAAGTACCTATTTTAACATATTAAAGACTTAAAGTACATGTTCTAACATATTAAAGTACTAGTAAAAGCTAAAAATTAGGGGAAGTCATTAGTTACATAATTAAAAACATACAAATTACAAAAATACAAAGTACAATAATATAACAAAGTCACAATGCAAATTAAATAAGATGGGAGGTCGTGCTTCATTCACTTGTGAGATCCAAAATTTCAATCGTCTCATCAATAACAATCGTTGGTTGCTCCAAAATTACAACGAAAATACCACGAATATTACAACGAAAATACCCCTAAAAAAATTCAGATACACAACCAATAATTCAATATACCACGAATTCCATAAACATACAAGTATACAACCAATATACCACAAATTCTTTGAACATTGAAGAATATACCACAAATTACAACGAAATTGAAATACCCTAAAAAATCGAGTGAGAATAGAAATTACCTGATTCGTGAAGGCTTGAATTCGTGAAGGCTTGAAGTCTTGAATTCGTGTAGTAGTGGACAGTGGATAGAGCTTGAAGTCTTGAATTAGTGAAGTCTTGAAGAGAGGAAGAGAGAGAGAGCCCAGAGAGGAAGAGAGAGAGGACGGCGGTGAGTGAATGAGAGGAAGAGAGAGAGTGAGCCCTAATTTGGGTGAGTGAGTGAAATAGTGAATGAGTGGGTCAGTGGACTTATTTACATAATGGGCTTTTTTATCACTTATGAGGGTGTTTTTTTTTCATATTAATTTATTTTTCGGGTAATCGGGTACCCGAAAATAAAAAAATACGGCCCATGACCTGACCCGAAAACAGGTAGGTTTCCCGGGTCGGGTACCCGACCCGAAAATATAATTTTTTTCCCCAAATTTCCCATCGGGTTTTTATTCGGGTCATCGGGAAATCGGGTCGGGACAATCGGGTCGGGTTTTTTTGAACACCCCTAGCTGTAATGAATGCCTTGGATAAAATCGGGATAGATTCTGACACTACTCCTGAGGGATTAGCCAACTTCCTCACAAGTGATCTTCCTAGTCCGATTAACTTAATCACCTTCTCTGACAAAGATTTACCCCCAGAAGGTGACGGACATTACAAGGCATTAAATCTCACGGTAGTCTGCAAAAGGATGAATATTCCCATGACTCTTGTAGACAATGGATCGGCTATCAATGTCTGTCCACTTAGAACTGCGAGGATGCTCGGCATAAGGGATGAAGACTTAACTCCGTCCACACAAGGAATAAGAGCCTACGATAATACTCGTCGCAAGCTCTTGGCAAAATAACCCTAAATGTAACGGCAGGAGCAATAGAACATGCTACTACTTTTCAAGTAGTAGACATCAAAGCCTCATTCAATTTGTTGTTGGGACGCCCTTGGCTTCATGATCTAAAGGTCGTCTCTTCATCTCTCCATCAACAAGTGAAAGCCATAGTTGGAGGAATCCCAATCACTATTGATGCTTCGCCTATGAGAATTAAATCCATAGAGAATCCAATCATCAATGTGGAGCACGACGAAGATGATGAAGAACTATGGGGCTTTAACGAAGAAGTCTCCTTAATCCAGGAGGATGAAAGGACATCTCTTTTACATGACCCCCATTCCAACATGATTGTCAACACCATGCTGAAGAAACAAGGACACTTCCCTGGGATGACCCTAGGAAAGAAGAAAGGGATAGCAAAATCGCCGGAGTCACCTGGCCTTCCTAAGCTAGATACTCTCGGACTTGGTTTCGAACCGAGTCGGAAAGATCTCAAGCGAGCCCAGGAAAAGTTGAAGGCGCGTAGGGACGCTCGCATTCAAAAGAAAGCAATTCCAATGGATCAGTATCCTCTTACGCTTAATGGTCAGTTCATAAAAGAAGGAGAGGACTATCCATGCCATGAATTTCCTGAGCCATTTGTTGTAAACGGCATACAACAACCGGGATTCGAGATTTTCTTGGATTTCTACTTCACTGATGAAGTCCCAACTCCCATCCACAAAGAGAAAGCACCCCCATGCTTTGACTTTAACGTCATGGGATTAGTGTTTGGGTGAGAAAAGAATGAGCCAACTTACGAAGAAGATAACTCCTCGCTCATTCAAACAGTCCTACAAAGTGAAAGCTTCAACCCCTCGAAGCTAATTACTCCAGCCGAAGGATCACTACAAGGGTGGCGCAAGACTATCAAAGTGACTACTCCAAGCGGAAGGAAGATATCAATCATGACAGGGCAAGGACTGATGTTCGAAGAGTCGTCTGAGTCAGAGTCTTTCCCTTTAGAGTCTTCTAAGTCTTTAGTAGTAACACCTCCCCCTCCTATTTCTTCTCCTAGGATAGTTAGTGATCCAGTCCCTGAGGACATATCACTCTTTGATGTAATGATCTCAGAGTATAATAATATTTCTCATTCTCCTTACTTCTTGTGTTCTTCCCTAACCCAAGATGACGAGCATTGCTTAGCTAACGATGAAAAAGACAAAGAAATTATTAAAGCAATGGAAACACTCGAAAAGAAAACACCGGTAATTGAAGAAACTGAGACAGTTGACATTTCAAATGATTCAACTCATAAAAGAGAAGTTAAAATCGGACTAACATTGAATAAACAAGAAAGAACCGATTTAATTAACTTACTTAAAGAATTTATCGATGTATTTGCTTGGTCATATGAAGATATGCCAGGAATTAATAGAGAAATAGCTCAACATACTATACCACTAATTCCAGGGATGAAACCCGTAAAACAAAAGTTGCGCCGAATGAAACCCGACGTAGCACTTAAAATAAAAGAAGAAGTTCAAAAACAAATAACTGCAGGTTTCATCAAGGTATCTAAATACCCCGAATGGGTCGCCAACGTCGTCCCAGTTCCAAAGAAAGACGGAAGGGTAAGGATGTGTGTCGACTATCGAGATCTAAATAAGGCAAGTCCAAAGGACGATTTCCCTTTGCCACACATCGATATTCTGGTAGACAACACGACAAATCACGCGCTTCTCTCATTCATGGATGGATACACAAGGTACAATCAGATTCTCATGGAAGAAGAAGACATGGAGAAAACAACCTTTATAACACCATGGGGCACTTACTCCTACACGGTAATGCCATTTGGGTTGAAAAACGCGGGTGCTACTTACCAACGTGCAACAACTGCCTTACTGCACGACATGATGCACAAAGAAGTCGAGGTATATGTCGACGATATGATTGTGAAATCAAAGGACCGTCCAGGCCATCAAGTAGCCTTAAGGAAATTTTTCGAAAGGCTAAGAAAATATAACATGAGGTTGAATCCATCGAAATGTGCTTTTGGAGTCACCTTAGGCAAGCTCTTGGGATACGTCATAAGCTCTAGAGGAATAGAGGTAGATCCAACCAAGATTAAAGCAATCATGTCAATGCCACCGCCCAAGACTGAGAAACAGATTCGAGGATTTATTGGCCGGTTGCAATACATGTAGCACTCTTTATCGAAAGAAATATTATTTGTCGATATGGAGTCCTACATGAAATGATAAGTGACAATGGAACTCACTTTCAAGCCGAATGTGAAGAATTGCTACAAAAATATGGCATCCAACATCATCATTCTTCCCCTTATAGACCTCAAGCAAACGGAGCAGTCGAGGCAGCCAATAAAAATCTAAAGACTATCATAGAGAAAATGACAGAAAATTATAAGGATTGGCCTGACAAGCTTCACTTCGCATTGTGGGGTTATTGCACGTCAATTCGTACATCAACAGGAAATACGCCATTTTCCTTAGTATATGGAATGGATGCCGTACAACCTGTTGAACTAGAAATACCATCTCTACGCATTGCGCTAGAGAGTAAACTCGATGAAGTTGAATGGACTAGGGCAAGATATGAAGAATTGATTCTACTCGACGAAAAACGACTAAAAGCTCTACATCACACTCAGTGTTACCAAACTCGTATGGCTAGGCATTTTAATAAGAAGGTCAAGACAAGAAATATCAAAGTAGGAGATTTGGTATTAAAAGCACTAAGGAAAAATGTTTTAGACCCAAGGGGAAAATTTAGACCTAACTGGTCTGGCCCCTACATTGTCAAAACAATCCTGTCAGGAGGTGCAGCAAAACTAACTGATATGGACGACAATGAATTCTCAAACATGACTAATCTTGACCAACTTAAGAAATACTACCCATAATTACTTGAGTAGAATACTCAAGAGAGCTACGTTCGACCTGATTCCTTAAGAAAGGATACGTAGGCAACCCGTTACGGGTGCGGCCACTTTATTTTTCGACATCTCCGCGTTCTAGAATCAATTAAAAAGTCAACAGAAAATCGGCAAACTATTGGCGTCACAGAACAAAGCCTGGTGCCAGCCATAAGTCATCAGCGTCAGCCGATGGAATTGGCGCCTGGTGCCAGACCTCAATAGCTGGCGCTAAACGCCAATTACTGGCGCCAATTTGGGAATAAAATCTGGGCGAATTTCGGTGTTTTTCGGAAAATTTTCGACTTCCGTACTCGAAGAATTTCTGGAAAATTAATTTTTTCGAATTTCATTGCTTTAATAAAATAAATTTAAAGTAAACTATTTAATTGAAAGCTAAAATTTCATTAATAAAAAAAAATTACATTATTGATGGAATTTAAATAAGGCTAAAATAAATTAACTTTAAATAAAAATAACCGTCTAAGTCTAATAAATCTTAAGCTAAGCAATGTTTTTAATCTTTCTTTTCCTTTATATCTCTTTTCCAATTCTTTTCTGCTTCCTCCTCTTCATCCATTACTTTAGCTAGGAGGCATCCTTTAGAGGACCTACATTCAATTTTGGAGTAGATGGTCTCCCCCTCAGCTAGCACTCCATGCTTCTTCTCCACCCAAACTTTTTTGTCTGTGGTGTTAGCTTTCCTTTTTCCTTTGTCTTTGGTAGTATTTTTCTTCCTAGGCATTGTAGGTGTTTTGAATTCAATTCTTGCACCTAAGCGTTCTGTAGACACCCATTTGTGTCTCCCCAAAACCAAACCCAGTGATGAGTACCTTTCACGTCGAATCATAATCGAATGAAACGAAAGTGTGGAAAGGTCTAGTGTTGCGGAAAGTTTTATTTCTTTTCTTTTCTTTTCTCTTCTCTCTGTTTTTGAAAACTTTATTTTAAGAAAACAACCAATCCAGTTTGGTTGGTCCATGATATGGGTCCAATAGTGGTGTAGTTGGATGGGGCTTGCAAAGACCTTTCCAATGATATATTATAAGCCCAATTCCGATGAATATTGAGGAATTTATGGCCAATTTACTAAACTGGGCCCGGTTTGAGTTTTAAGTACGGCCCAATGATCTAGGGGAGGGCCTAATATGATTTATCATTCCTAATGCAATTAGGAATGGTTTTGGTCTTCTAGAACATTCTAGAAGGTTTTATCATTCTTAATTCAATTAGGATTCTTCAGAGTTTTAATTAGATCAAATAGCATTTTAGACTGAAATTATATTATTTTATCTTCCAGTACAATAAAATTATCAGATTTTCGAAAACGCGTTAAAATTCGGTTTGGCGTCCAACCCCAGGCCTTGACGCCTGGAACCAAGATTGGCGCCAGACGCCAGCCATTGGCGCCTGGCGCTAGCCACTGGTCCTGGCGCCAATGAGCCAGGGCTGGCGCCAAGTTGGTTTTTCGATCTTCAGACTCTGTTTTGATAAATTATCTTTTTTGGATGTTTTTCTCTATAAATATCGTATCAAAAACTCCGTTTTGATGGACGGATTATCAATATTCATTCACCATTCAATCATCTACATCTATTATTCACCAATTCTTCTTTTATTCTGAAGTTTTAATAAACTCCGTTTTCATTCATCATCTACAATCATTAATCGTCAACAATTACTTTATGAATCATTGATCTTTTAGCATTCTTTCTAAACTTTTCTCTTTAATACAAAATTCCGCATTCACAAGATCTTGATACACCTAGCCATATTCGAAGTTGCCTTCGCCCTAGACGTGAAAGGTTTAATTTCTGAGGGTTTGGTCCTAAATCTCTATTTCAATTATTTAATTTAATTGTTTTGATTATTATTTTTCCTTGAAGTTACTAACGCGTGTATTTTGTAATTTGAAAGAGGTACGAGGCATCCAAGTAAGTATTTTATTGGTTTAATTGATTTATGATGTAGATATCACGCTTAGATTGTTATTTATGGTTCCTAGTATCATGTCTAGGGTGTTTTTAATATCAAGTATGATTTTAAAGTATGATGCTTCCTATGTTCTTTCTAATGTTTATGACTATTTATTATGTTGCTTGATATGCATATTATTTCATATTGTTATTGCTTGATCACCTTTTATTGCAGGTTAAAGGGAATTGGTATTTGCAATCACGCTTAATAAGATAATTAATAATCTTGTTTAGGGTTAATGTGATTATAATTCAAGTGATCGCCAATAATAGTTTATTTGTGCATTAATGTTCAACCAACATAGATTAAACAGGTTTAGGGTTAAACCTATTGATTGCATGTTAATCAGAAAGCGCACATGAATACGAGCAGAATAAAGTAGAGGCCTATTATTAGGGAAGGTTCAATCTCTTTTAGGTTGGATTTGTACCATCATCCCCGGACCCTTATTTGGTTCATGACCTTATGGAGTTGACGATCTCTTGGATCGTTAAGGGGTGTAACCTTCACCTTGTGAACGGTTTACAAGTTCCTTAAAAACTTGTTGGCGACTCTTTTGCTCTATCTTCTTCCCTTTTGGACGCCACCATACTTTAGTGTATGATCACAGTGGGGTTCAAGCTAGTGGGATTTTAAAGGCTTGAAACTATTCCCTACACGTTCCTTGGCAGGAGTCACCCTGTCAACTAGACGATTCTTCACATCGGTTCTACCCTGATCAATGGAAGATTTCTTCAGCAACCATTTCTTTACATCATTAGGTAAAGAAGGAGGAACCTTTTGGGTAATCACTTCCCATAAAGGTCTAGCGCTCCAATAAACATCGAATCTATCTATTTCTTGAGATATAGGGTACTCATAGGGAGGACGAAGATCCCCGGAAGGAATATTCTGAAGCAAGCTGTATTGTCTTATCACCCTGCAGGGATAATAATAGGTTACACGAAACAAGCTTGGAAGACGACAGAAAGGTTGCTTGATAACACCAACCATCCTTTCTATTTTCCACCATGGGATGACCCACTTGATGGCAAAATCACGTGATTCAAATACTTTACTCCACCCATGACGCCCAATTTTAGGGATGCGCTTCTTCCTTCTCACGAAGCAATTGGGAGTATATTTTTCAATGTCATCCGGAGGGCTAATTAATCCTAGCCTCTCCATTAGCCACATCTATAAAAAAATTGCAATGCAAATAAATTATTATTACAATACAAAAATATATTTTTTGATTTCTGTAATTAAAAATATTATTTTTCTACCTGTAATAAAATTGGAGAACCGCGAAGAGGTGCTTTTGGGTCCCTTTTCAAGTCATCTAGACTAATCATAGTCTCTCCAACTATTAATGGCATTGGATTCCTCCCTGATTCAATCTGTTCTAGTACAGTGGTGATAATTGATTGACCCTCATTATTTTTACCACTACTAAGAAAAAATTGATTGAGCATGCAAAATAAGAACGCCCTTCTTCTATATATATGTAAAGATTCAGAAAGAGGTTTATCAAAATAATGGCGTGCGAATTCTTTCAAATTAACTATGTTGTCATCCACTATTTTTGATAAATCCCTTTCCTTCAAATTAAAGTAACGCTCAAAATCCTTATAGTAGTATGTGTCTACTCTAGGGATTACTACGAGGTCTATTGCAGGGAAGCCTAAGATAGCACCAAATTCCTCTGGCAAAGGGCTAATCTCATCATACCCTATTCTGAAACAATGCGTATCAACATTCCAAAATTCTAAAGCGGTATGTATGAAGTCTAGGTCTAGATCTACCCCTTTGATGCCATAAATTCCCCCCAAGTGAAATAAATCTAATTCTTTTCTGTCTCTAGCATTAAGAGATCGACACCATTCATGAGTGTATTGGGTGAAGGTTTTAGTGGCTAAAGACATAATTATTATTTTTTCTAAAGAAGAGAATAATTTTATTCGTTGGAATTATGAGAAGAATCGGCTGGGCAAGGGGCTATTTATGCACAAATTGCGAAGAGTTTTAATCAGAATGAAACACGGAGTCAGCGTCAATTGGCGTCAAACCCCCGAGCTTGGCGCCAACCGCCAGAGCTTGGCGCCACACGCTAAGCTTAGCGCCTGGCGCCACGCGCCATATTGCGGCGCCAGCTGGCGCCAAGTCACCAAGACAGCCGCGCGTGCTCAGCTTGCGTTTTTAATATTAAACTCGAGTCGGTTAATGACTTTATGGCTCTGTTTAATTCTCATAAACATCTTTTTTTTTTATCCTTTTCTTAATTAATTAAATATAGCTATTATTTTTTTAATTTATATTATTCTTTTTGGACTTTATTCTAAATTCCAAACACCCGACATTCTATTTAATTTTTTCCTTTTTATTCTTTCGTTTTGGGGGAGAGAGTCGGATAATATCCTCCATCAATAATAAAAATGACGGAATTTTTGCGCAAAATTGTTGTCACACTTCTTTTGCACACACTAACATACACATAATCATAAATTTATGATAACATAAAAATACAAAATGTGTCTCTAAATGATGAGTCAAAGGCAAAGTTCTATAAAAAAGTCAAAATAAAATATACACAGGAACGAACTACGGCGCCGGAGGACGTAGGCCCATCATGTCATAAAATTGCGCCGTACGAGGAGTCACCTCTCCACCGGCTCCAGCTGCAGCACCAGCTCCAGTCTCCGTGGGAGGAGGGAGACTCAATATCGGACCACTCCAGTCAGGATCAACCTGAGGCTGAGATCGCGGAGGCTGCTGCGATGACGAGCCAACTTCTTACATCCCGCCATCTCTGAAAGCCGAGGTAGCCTCTCCTACCGGTGCATCAGGAGCACCCTCAGAAGAAGATCCCGAGCCCTCAGCAACGTCGGCTAGAGCAGCCTCAGAGCGACCGCCTCTACCCCCTGACGAAGTGCGACGACGTCTCGAGCTAGACCTCGCCGGATCTTTCCGCCCCTCAGGTCTCGTGCGGGTGTGAGAAGCGATAGGCTGGCCCTGCAAAAAGAATTATCAGAAACAAGGTAAAATTGAAGCAGTAATGCAAAAATAATAAGTAAAGAAAGGTTACCTCTCGGACAACGTCATCCCGACGACAGGTGGCCGCATTTCTCATCCGGACAACCTGGCTCTGGAAGGCATCTATGCATCGTGCCATAGCCGAAACCACCTCGCGTGAAAACTGTCAGAAAAATAAGTCAGTAAAAAATGCATGATATATGAACACAAAATTCTGAAAATAAACTAGGCTTACTCTAGTCTGGTGGCGAGGAATCGACCGCTCTACAAAGCGCTCACCCTCGGGAGCCGGAGAAATCATCTCCTCGATCGGCCCGTACATCCCCTGGTAGTGGATGGACATACGGGGTGGCACGAACTCAGCAGCACCGTCTTGATAAAACGGAAAAAATCAGTAAAGTATTACTTGGGGGCTACTTAGCGAAAAATAAAAAGCTAAAGAATCTTACCCTCACATCCTCAGCCGGTACAGGGGCTGGAGCTAACAAAGGTAGTAGCTCCTCAGCATAACACCGCCCGAGGATCGCATGGGACCGCCAAGGGGTACCAGCTCCTTCAGACATGCTCGACAACCATGCCTCGTCGAACATATGACGTGGTGGAGCGACAGGAACGACGAAAACATTAGAAGAGTGCTGTCTAGCGACCCTCTCTCCTAAGTACGCGACCGCTCCATAGGTCCCCAGAAAGTAGCGACGCTCAGCAGAGTACTGTGCGGCTAATCCAAGGACTGTCCAACCGCCCCACGGTCGGTATACCACCTCAGGTCCCTATAAAAAGCATCAATCAGGCAGGAATATATCTAAGGCACCGCGGAAAAGCAAGACAAACGATAAAAGTCGTACCGAGATGATCCAGCTCCGAACACGTGCAGTAGGCATGTCCACATGGTGGTCGCCCCAAGAGGCGCTCACCGGAAATCCCTTCGGCGATGGTCTCGCCGGCGCAATGGAAGGAAAGTACTCGTAGAACCAGATCTACAAGGAGTTAAAAGTATGAATAAATGCTAACTAATATGTAGGGCTAAAACTTTATAGGGAATAATGTTTACCTCTACGACCTTCCAAAAAGCAGACAAAGTGACGTTCGTCCTAAAGGACCGGTGACGACACGAGTCCCTTAGTGCACGAACAAAGTCAGCATAGGCCAAGCTGGCCCAGTCATAAGTCCCGATCCGCTGAAGATCACGGACAGCAGGGAGGTAGTAAAGCAATGCCCTACTACCCTTGTCGGGAGAGAATGTCCCTGACAACAACATCAACACAAAGATGCGCACCCGCTGCTCTCGGGTGGTCGCATCGTCATCAAGAGCCGCTGCCAGCGTCGAACGGCGAATCCCTCTAGCACTGAACTGAGTCGTCTCGACCTCAGCTCGGGCCCGAATAGCGATCAGCCCCAACAACTCCTCGACCTCTGAAGAAAAGACGTCGATCCCACCGTCAAACGGCAGTGGCACAGAAGTGAACTCCAGTCCTGTGATGAGACTGAAGTCCGTAGGGGTGACCATCATCTCGCCCCAAGGAAAATGAAAGGTGTTGGTGGTGTCCCAGAAGAACTCCACCAAAGCGCGCACTACGTGATGACCCCCGCTGGAGGCGACCATAGCCTCGGAGGTCTCAAACAGAGTAGCTAGCCCGCAAGACTCCCATAGGAGCCTCGTCTCAAGATCCCTAGCGATGTGCATCCTGTACAAATCGCCTAAACCGTCACAGCCAGAGCCGTGATGTCGTGTCCTCCCGGGCTCGGTACCCTGTCTCACCCTCTCGGAGATGTGGTGGACAGGGGCGAAGAACAGAGTCCGCTCGTCCCACTCCGGAAGTCGACCAAGCGAAGTGGACGGCGTGGCGTCGTCCTCTACGGGCTCATGCTCCCGTCTAGTGTTTCGGGACCGTGAACCCGAGCCTCGTTGTCTAGCCATGCTACATTGTGCAGAATCATAATAAATTAAGGTTCTATAGTATCTAAGGTTCGCCTAGCCGTATGATACTATGTTCACAAAAACAGAGTACGTAGTACTAAAACAGAGCACAAATTCAAATTGAGCATAACAGCATTTTTCAAGCAAACAAACAATTTCTTGCAACACTATAGTGATTATTGTGACAAATTGGACAAGAACTGCTAGCAAAAATGTTAAGAACGAGTCACATTGTTCTTCACGACTTTAAGAGGTCCAACAATGGCAAATTGCTTATTTCTTCACCAAATTGAGTCAAACAAGTCTCAAATTACTCCCAAGGCAATATACAAACATAATCAAGCAATTTCATGGCATAAAACTTGACAAACAAAGCAAATTGAGCATCATAAAATTCGAATTTTCATGAAATTCGTGAATATTCATGTCAAGAATTCATAAAAACTAATGTGAGTTTGAGGAAAACTTACATAGATCGGGAAAATAGATGAAAAGAGCTTTGATTTGCAACAAATTTGAGCGAATTCGGTTGAAAAACGAGCAAGCAATGAGCAATTGAAGCTTTCGGTTTCCTCGAGCAGTTTCGCGATGAACAGAGCAGCCGAAATGAAGAGAAAATGGGAATTTAAAGATATTCCCGTGCTGGCGCCAGTCCCTAGGCATTGGCGTCACTAGTTGGGCTTGGCGCCTGGCGCCAACGTCAGCGCCTGGCGCTAACGCCTAATAGCTGGCGCTGATGGTCTTTCAGCGACGCCAAAGCATCTAGCCACCTGATGAGGTTGTGCTAACCTTCTGAAACATATTTTTGGGTTCCTTGGTACGCCAGTTAGCCCCTCTAAGCAATTTGACATGATTTAGTAATCGGTTTGATTACATAAAGTGATCGACCTGATAAGAGATCGTCTCACTTAGCTTAAAACGCCTAAGCATTGGCTCATTAGCAAAAAAGGCACCGACACATAGGTTCAAGAGCAAAGAGCACCGACATAGGTTCAAAGCAACAAGAACTCCGACGTACAGGCATAGGAGAAGCAAAGTTCAGGCGAACTTTAAAAGATCGACAGGCGTGGATCTTCGGTAATTTCCTTTGGAAAATTATCGCATCAAATGAGGATAACTTTAAGAGAAGATATCTTCGACAACGTTCCCTAGCTTGCGGATAGTTGTCACGAACAACTGAGGATTATTTCAAGCGAAATAATCTTCGATGTTATTCCCTAGGATGTGGAATATTGTCAATGCGATTGAGGATTATTTCAAGTGAAATAATCTTCGATGATATTCCCTAGGATGTGGAATATTGTCAATGCGACTGAGGATTATTTCAAGAGAAATAATCTTGGATAGTATTCCCTAGGATGTGGAATATTATCATTGCGGAGAGGATAGTTTCAGGCGAAGCAATCTTCTAATTTGGAAGCAGTTACAGGCGTAGCGGTTTTCAAGCGGGATGGCATTCTCTAGCTTGCAGGAGGTCATCAAAACAATCGGTTACTTTCAGAGACGTGTGCTCGACGGTGCAAGATATGCGTTTCTTAACTCTTTCATCTGTTTAACTAATGATAGTTTTGCAGGTATCGGCGTTACAAGATTGATTTAGGATCGCAGAACGTTCTGAATCATTCTCCGTCCCTATCGATACTTTGACTTAGTGGTGGGCATGGGCCGTGCCGGGCCTGCCGTGGGCCGTGCCTAGGCGGGCCATGAACAGTGTCGTGCCGGGCCGTGCCGGCCCACGGTGGAGGCGGGCCGTGCCGTGCCGTGCCGGCCTTCAAGGTTTCCCTGTCCACGGCACGGCACGGCCCACCGTGCCGGTCGTGCCGTGCCGGGCCGCCCGTCGTGCCGGCCCACGGTGGAGGCGGGCCGTGCCGGCCACCGTGCCGGCCCACGGGCCACGGCTTACCCTTTTTTCTTTTTTTTTTTAAAAAAAAAAATTAAAAAAAACTTTAAAAAAACTTGAATTTTTTTTATGAAAGAAAAAATTGAATTGAATAATTATACAATTTAATATTTGAATTTAATAATTATTAAATTTTTTATGGAGTTAAGTTATATTAAATATTGTTTAAATTATATTAATATTTATTGTTCATTCATAATTTACTATATATCATATTATTCATATAACTATATAAGTATTAGACAAAAATTAAATAACAATATAACATATTCCATAAAATTAAAAGTTGAAAAAATTCATTCATAAAAATTTATTAAGTAAAAGATAATATGAAGTACAAGGGTACAACTAACAATAATTGATGAATAACTTATTTTGTTATTTTATTATACGGCTAATGTTAATAGAGTACATAGCCAACATAGGAAATACTAACATTTTCACTAATTAATAGAGTACATAGGAAATACTAGAATTTTCGCTAATTAATATTAATTCTCGAGTTGTTGGTAATCTTCAATCAAGGTCTTCATTATCTTCTTCGTCTTCATCTTCGGCTTCATGTTCACTAGCTAATGCGGAGGAGCTAGTTGAACCAGAACGATCGGAACCATCGATGTTGTCGTTGGCCGTAAAAGTACGATCTTGGATGCGTTCTTGGGCATCCATCCAATCCTTCAAGCAAACACACATTTCTAGTGTTTCGGGCTTCAAACTTGTTCTTCTATCGTCTAGAACCCTTCCCGAAGCACTAAAAGCTCGTTCCGAGGCAACGGAGGAGGCTTGGATGCTGAAAATATCACGTGCCATTGCCGCCAAAATTGGATGCTTTGTGCTTTGGGATTTCCACCAATCTAGGATGTCCATCCCCAACCTCGAATCTTCGTCCAAGCCTTTCATGAAGTCGTAGTTTAAGTACATTTGCAACTCCGAAACATCGCTTTGTGTTCGCCTTGATGATGATCCACTACCTGAAAACTTAGATAACATGTTAGCAGCTTGGGCCGCCAAACTTTTGCCCGTTTTACTTACGCTTTTGGATGTTTGAGAAGGGGCAAAATGAGTGACGGTTCCATATTTAGATTCATAAACTCTATATAACTCAAAAAATTTATCTTTCACATGATTTTTATATTGTTCGACACCATCACCGAGTTGCATGCATTCATAGTAAATATCAATTAGCATAAATGTGCCATCATACTTTGATCTAGGATCTAAAATAGAAGCAAACATATAAACCATAGGAAGCTTAGTGTAATATTTACGCCATTTAGCCTCCATTTGTGGAACATAATCATTGTAATCTTGTTGTGATCGATGTTCATAAAGAAGTTGAGCAAATAAACATGCATTTTGAAGGAAAGAATGAATGCAAGGAACATAAACAGAAGAAAAACAGTGAGTCATACTATATAATAATTGTAAAAATTGCATATATTTTTCACAATTATCCCAATCGGAGTCTGCTATCATGAATTGTGGATACTTATTATTGTAAAACAATGAAAATGGAACTCTATACGAAAGTGCCTGACTCAACATGTCATAGGTGGAGTTCCACCTAGTTGGACAATCCGTTTTAATTCTAATAGGCTTTATCTTATTTTGCTTAAGATATCGCCTCCATTCCTGATACCTACTGCTAGAAGACATAATAGACAAAACAGCATTTCGAATTTTGGAATAGTATGGACCAATTGCTTCTTGTCCATCCTTAACACACAAGTTTAAAACATGACAAATGCATCTAATATGTAATGCATCTCCATCCATTATGACATTATGCAAGTTTGGTTTAATTAGATTAGCACTAGCTGTCATGGATGTTGCATTATCAAACGTCATGGACATGATTTTGTCCCTAAGACAATATTCATCAAGAGCACTCATAATACAATTAGAAATATTAAAGGCCGTATGGGGGTATTCAAGCAATTTGAAATAAATAATACGTTTTTGCAATAACCATTCACTATCAACCCAATGACAAGTATACCGCCTTAGACAGATTTCAACAATCCAAATAACCCACAATTAAAATAGAAAGTAGTTTTTATGTAATTAAGTAGTTCCAAGTATACAACAATAATAATAATAATAATAATAATAATAATAATAATAATAATAATAATAATAATAATAATAATAATAATAATAATAATAATAATAATAACAATAATAATAATAATAACAATAACAATAACAATAACAAATTAAAATAAAGTTGAGTTAGATCTTACAATGACGCTTCAATGCTTTCCCAAATTTATAATTTCTCGAATTTATAATTTCCCGAAATTATAATTTCCCGAATGTAAATATAACAATTTTTTTTTTTTTTTTTTGGTAGTAGACTAATAATATTAAAAATGTAAAATTTATAATAGAATAAGAGATTAAGAAATATTAAGAGATTATAATTTATAAATTATAATATATGAGAATAAGAGAGTAAGAGAGTAAGAGAATGAGATGAGAAGATGAGTATTGAGTTGTGGAAAGAATTGGAAGTTGAGGGTGGTATTTATAGGTGAAAATAGAGCCGTTTATAGCCGTTTATAGCCGTTTATGGCCGTTGGAGGGAAAAAACAAGAGCAGCGCCAGTTTATAGCCGTTAGCCCGCGGGCCGTGCCTGCGGGCCGTGCCTGCGGGCCGTGCCTGCGGGCCGTGCCACGGGCCGTGCCACGGGCTATTGGCCGGGCTCGTGCCGTGCCGGGCCACTTTTGGGTTTTTTTTCACCGCAGCCCGCACGAGGCACGAGGGGCGTGCCATCGTGCCGGGCCGGGCCTGCCGTCGGGCCGTGCCGTGCCGGGCCATCCTCGTGCCGTGCCCGGGCCGCCCGCGTGCTGACCCGGCCCATGCCCAGCTCTACTTTGACTTTTGTTTTCGAAACTTGCGTTTCTCCAAACTCAGTCAAAGTGGGGGCTTCTGTAGACACCCATTTGTGTCTCCCCAAAACCAAACCCAGTGATGAGTACCTTTCACGTCGAATCATAATCGAATGAAACGAAAGTGTGGAAAGGTCTAGTGTTGCGAAAAGTTTTAATTTCTTTTCTCTTCTTTCTGTTTTTAAAAACTTTATTTTAAGAAAACAGTTGTAGGGAATAATTTCAAGCCTTTAAAATCCCACTATCTTGAACCCCACTGTGATCATACACTAAAGTACGGTGGCGTCCAAAAGGGAAGAAGATAGAGCAAAAGAGTCGCCAACAAGTTTTTAAGGAACTTGTAAACCATCACGAGGTGAAGGTTACACCCCTTAACGATCTAAGAGATCGTTAACTCCATAAGGTCATGAACCAAATAAGGGTTCGGGGATGAAGGTACAAATCCAACCTAAAAGAGATTGAACCTGCCCTAATAATAGGCCTCTACTTTATTCTGCTCGTATTCATGTGCGCTTTCTGATCAACATACAATCAATAGGATTAACCCTAAACCTGTTTATCTATGTTGGTTGAATTTAATGCACAAATAAACTATTATTGACGATCACTTGAATTATAATCATAATTAACCCTAACAAGATTATTAATTATCTTATTAAGCGTGATTGCAAGTACAAATTCCCTTTAACATGCAATAAAGGTGATCAAGCAATAAATAAATATCAAGCAACATAATAAATAATCAACATCATGAATAATAATTATAATCATATCATAATAATAATAATAATAATAAAATCATCATAAAATTAAATTATAATAATATTCATAATCATGATGATGTTAATATTAAAGCATAATAATAGCAAGATCCTAGGCATGATACTAACAAGATTTATAACAAACCCTAGCATGTCACTAAGCAATAAAAATCAAATCTTTAACCCTAACATGAATAAACATTAGGAAAAATATAGGAAGCATCATAGCAATCATATTTAATATTAAAAATACCCTAGACATGATACTAGGAATATCATAATAAAATTATAAACATGATATCTACATCGTAATATCAATAAAACCATTAAAGTACTTACTTGGATGCCTCGTACCTCTTTCTAATAACAAAATACACACGTTAGTAACTTCAAGGAAAAAAATAATCAAAACAATTAAATTAAATAATTGAAAAGAGATTTGGGACCAAACCCTCAGAAATTAAAACCTTTCACGTCTAGGGCGAAGGCAACTTCGAATATGGCTAGGCGTTTCTAGATCTTGTGTATGCGGAATTTTGTATTTGAAAAGCAAAGTTAGAAAAGAAAGATGAAAGTATGCTAAAGAATTAATAAAAGCTTGAGAATGAAGAGAATTGGTGAACGATCGGTGTAGATGATCCCTGAAAACGGAGTTTTTGATACGATATTTATAGAGAAAATCATCCAAAAAAGATAATTTATCAAAACAGAGTCTGAAGACCACAAAAACACATTGGCGCCAGCCCTGGCTCATTGGCGCCAGGACCAGTGGCTAGCGCCAGGCGCCAATGATGGCGTCTGGCGCCAATCCTGGTTCCAGGCGCCAAGGCCTGGGGTTGGACGCCAATTCGGAATTCTACGCGTTTTCGAAAATCTGATAATTTTACCGTACTGGAAGATAAAATAATATAATCTCAGTCGAAAATGCTATTTGATCTCATTAAAACTCTGAAGAATCCTAATTGAATTAAGAATGATAAGAACCTTCTAGAATGTTCTAGAAGACCAAAACCATTCCTAATTGTATTAGGAATGATAAATCATATTAGGCCCTCCCCTAGATCATTGGGCCGTACTTAAAGCTCAAACCAGGCCCAGTTTAGTAAATTGGCCATAACTTCCTCAATATTCATCGGAATTGGGCTTATAATATATCGTTGGAAAGGTCTTTGCAAGCCCCATCCAACTACACCACTATTGGACCCATATCATGGACCAACCAAACTGGATTGGCTGTTTTCTCAAAATAAAGTTTTCAAAAACAGAGAGAAGAGAAAAGAAATAAAACTTTCCGCAACACTAGACCTTTCCACACTTTCGTTTCATTCGATTATGATTCGACGTGAAAGGCACTCATCACTCATCATTCGATTATGATATTCCTAGTCTCTTCCTAATATTTATTCATGTTAGTATCATGTTAGGGATAAATATTTGATTTTTATTGCTTAGTGACATGCTAGGGTTTGTTATTAATCTTGTTAGTATCATGCCTAGGATCTTGTTATTATTATGCTTTAATATTAACATGAACATGATTATGAATATTATTATTATTATTTTGATGATGATTATTTTATTGTTATGATTATAATAATTATTATTCATGATATTGATTATTTATTGTGTTGCTTGATTATTTATATTAACACCGGTATCTCCGGGAAACCGTTGGGGCGAGGGAAGTAACTCACTTGAAGTTGAACCCCTACCACCTCCTCCTTGGTGACGAACATTCGTCGATATGGAACCTCGATGTTGTGACCACGAGTGACGAACACCAAGGGCACGACTTCCATTCTTTTTGGAAGAGGCAACTACTCGTGAACTAGCAACCTTGGTGGAGTACGAGTCAACCGTTCCTCCCTTCTGCGAAGGGAATCCAGGAGATTCAATGCCCCCTCCAATTCCGTTGGAAGAGAAGGATACTGACGGGCAGGAGTTGGAGGAGGTAAGGAAAGAGACACCCTTGTCTCCAGGAACAAATTCAGAAGCTGAGGATCGCAATCCGTCTTGCGTTGGCGAGCATAATTGATCGATTCCGTCGTAATTGCTCCGTAATTGGGCAGTCCGAGAGTTACCCTGCTCATCGGGGAGGATGTCGGAGGTGGTGAATTCCATCTCAGATATTCCATCACTGGCATTACATTCCTTATTTCCCACGGTTTCAGGGTTTGAGATTGAGAGTTTGGAGGCCTCTGATTCGGGAAATTTGAAACAGTGTGTTTGTTTTAATTGTTTTCCATTATTATTGTTTTCTGTAGCATGCAATGTTTAAACAGGGTTTATAGTGATTGTGACTTGACTTTCTTCAAGACAAGAAGAAGGTATATGTATAGCAGGAGAATAATTAGAAGGCTGAGTAGCAGAATGAAGAGAGGAGTCATCAACCCCCATTTGTGACTGTAGACACCCATTTGTGTCTCCCCAAAACCAAACCCAGTGATGAGTACCTTTCACGTCGAATCATAATCGAATGAAACGAAAGTGTGGAAAGGTCTAGTGTTGCGGAAAGTTTTAATTTCTTTTCTCTTCTTTCTGTTTTTAAAAACTTTATTTTAAGAAAACAGCCAATCCAGTTTGGTTGGTCCATAATATGGGTCCAATAGTGGTTTAGCTGGATAGGGCTTGCAAAGACCTTTCCAACGATATATTATAAGCCCAATTCCGATGAATATTGAGGAAATTATGGCCAAATTACCAAACTGGGCCCGGTTTGAGCTTTATGTACGGCCCAATGATCTTGGGGAGGGCCTAATATGATTTATCATTCCTAATGCAATTAGGAATGGTTTTAGTCTTCTATAATCTTCTAGAAGGTTATTTTCATTCCTAATTCAATTAGCATTGATAAGTTGACTTTGTTGACTTTTCAGAGTTTCAATCAAAATCAAATAGCATTTTCGAAGAAATTATATTATTTTATCCTCCAGTACGGTAAATTTATCGGATTTTCGAAAACGCGTTAAAATCAAGCTTGGCGTCCAACCCCAGGCCTTGGCGCCTGGAACCAGGCCTGGTGCCTGGCGCTAGCCATTGGCGCCTGGCGCTAAGGCTGGTGCCTGGCGCCAGCTAGCCAGGGTTGGCGCCAGCTCTGTTTCCTGAGCGTCAGACTCTGTTTTGTTAATTTATCTTTTTTGGCTGATTTTCTCTATAAATATCGTATTAAAAACTCCGTTTTCAATCACCAATCATCACCAATTATCATCATCTACATTCATTCATTCACCAATTGAATCATTCATCTCTCTTAAACATTCAATTCTTTCTTACTTTGCTTTTTTTAATACAAAATTCCGCATTCGCAAGATCTAGAAACACCTAGCCATATTCGAAGTTGCCTTCGCCCTAGACGTGAAAGGTTTTAATTTCTGAGGGTTTGGTCCCAAATCTCTCTTTCAACTATTTAATTTAATTGTTTGTTTATTATTTTCCTTGAAGTTACTAACGTGTGTATTTTGTTATTAGAAAGAGGTACGAGGCATCAAAGTAAGTACTTTAATGGTTTTTAATTGATATTATGATGTAGAATCATGTTTATATTGTTATTATGATATTCCTAGTATCATGTCTAGGGTATTTTTAATATTAAATATGATTCCTGCGATGCCTTTTGTTCTCTTCCTAATATTTATTCATGTTAGTATCATGTTAGGGCTAAATATTTGATTTTTATTGCTTAGTGACATGCTAGGGTTTGTTATTAATCTTGTTAGTATCATGCCTAGGATCTTGTTATTATTATGCTTTAACATTAACATGAACATGATTATGAATATTATTATTATTATTTTGATGATGATTATTTTATTGTTATGATTATAATAATTATTATTCATGATATTGATTATTTATTGTGTTGCTTGATTATTTATATTTATTGCTTGATCACTTTTATGCATGTTTAAAGGGAATTTGGTACTTGTAATCACGCTTAATAAGATAATTAATAATCTTGTTAGGGTTAATTGTGATTATAATTCAAGTGATCGCCAATAATAGTTTATTTGTGCATTAATATTCAACCAACATAGATTAAACAGGTTTAGGGTAAACCTATTGATTGCATGTTAATTAGAAAGCGCACATGAATACGATTAGAATAAAGTAGAGGCCTATTATTAGGGCAGGTTCAATCTCTTTTAAGTTGGAATTGTACCTTCATCCTCGAACTCTTATTTGGTTCTAGACCTTATGGAGTTGACGATCTCTTGGATCGTTAAGGGGTGTAACCTTCACCTCGTGAACGGTTTACAAGTTCCTAAAAAACTTGTTGGCGACTCTTTTGCTCTATCTTCTTCCCTTTTGGACGCCACCGTACTTTAGTGTATGATCACAGTGGGGTTCAAGCTAGTGGGATTTTAAAGGCTTGAAAATATTCCCTACAGTGACACTTGTGCAGAAAGCTCTTTTGCATGTTGAATTTTGGTAACTGAAGAGTCCAAAATATTTTTTGCTTGTGGAAAAGGTAAAGCAGAGCTAGTAGTAGAGATTAGCTCGATATTCGAAGAGGAGGTGAAGAGTTTTTTTTGATGAATCACTTCTCATTCCATTAACTGATGATTTGTTAAACCATTTTGAGGAAGTGGAACCCCCTTTATTTTCAATCCTAATTCTGAGTTGGAGTGGATTTTTTTGATTTCCTTTTATTGGTCACCACAGTCCATGGACCATATTCATCTAAAGTGGATTGATCCACCCGCTTCTCATCTAAAATGGGCCTATCCATATGCGTGTCTTCCAACTGGGCTGTCCCAGTTATATTGTCCTCCAACATTCTAGTTGTCGAAGATTGACCCAATTCCGTAATGGAATTTAATTGCAAACTCTTGTCTAAATCCATACTATTATCCTTGCTAGGTGTCAAAGGCACTAAAACAGGGGAAGATTGCTAGCTGTTGCTTTCCTTTGTTGCCACTGCATAAACTAGAACACTTAGAGGAGTCGTGTCCAATTCTTCCACAAATGAAACACAAGGAGGAAAGATTTTCATACACCACTTGTTGCCACGCGCCTCCCACCCACACCCTTGTAACTAGAGGGTTATGCAGATCAATTTCAACGCAGAATCTAGCGTACCTGCCCCTAGTGAGTTTGTCAGTCGCGTAATCCACCCGAATTGGCTTTGCTAAACACTTGCTATCTCAAAAAGAGCCGTTTTATCATAGTATTCAACTGGAAGCTCGGGAAATCTTATCCAAATCGCCATTTTCTCAAAAGAGGATTGATTAGGCCGAAAATTTGGTTTCCATTGAGTAAGCATAAGGTAGTGATCAAATATAAACCATGGACCCCCAAAAAGATCCCTCTCATAGTCATCTTGTAACGAAAATCTGAAAAGGAATATACTTTTGCCAAGATCAATTGTTTCAAGCGTACCTCTAATCTTCCACATTATATTTGCTCGCTTGGCCATGAATTCCTGCCTGACATTGATACCCACCACTTTACCCATAAGAGTCATAGACCATGGTTGTCTAAGCCTTGTTAAAGTATCCTTACTAAATTGAACCGCGAAATTACCATGTGGAGCAATATCCTCGTGATCTTCCCATTCCTTTGAAGTGATTACAATCTTTTTTGCCTGGTCAAACCATTCCGAGGAAGAAGCTACAACCTCTCTGAAACTTTTGGAATCCTTATTATTATTAGCTACACTAGACAGAATATTAGAAACATTAGAAGAGGGATCCCCCTCCACTGGAGGGGAAAAAGAAAAAGAAAATTAACACAGAGCTTAAGACTTTCTCTCGCTAGTAATTTTTAATGAATGCATGTTATGAAGGCTAATATGATTTTTTTGACTTACATTATTAGTGTTTTTTTTAAGATTAATATTTATGTTTAGAAAATAGTAACTTTTGTAGTATAAACTCCGTATAAGGATAACATAATATACTTTTAGGATGATTTTAAACCATCTTACGATAAGTTAATAAAAGTTTTCTTTAATCAAGAAATTGTGTTGTCAAGACACATTGACCCCTTTTTAATCGGTTTTTGAATAATGTCAATAGGGCTGCAAACGATCCGAGCCGAGTCGAGATTTTACTTGTTCGAGCTAAGCTTGGTAAAGATTTCAAGTGTTCGAACATGCTCGAGCTTGAACGAGCTTCATAATTTTGTGTTCGAGCTTTGTTCATTAAGGTTTTGCCTTGTTCGAGCTCGGCTTGAGCTCGTTCGTTTGTGATTCGAGCTTGAGCTTGAACAAGCTCTAATGTGAACAAGCTTAAATGTGAACGAGCTCAATCAAGATAATATAATCAACTTTGAAAATCTATACTCCAATCAGAAAAGTCGTTTGATGATATTCATCATAACAACAAGATAGGCCGTAATTGAGTATTTGATATTATAAATGAGAAATTTGAGCAAATATACTTTTCACGAGTGTTTGTGAACATTAATGAGCCGAGCACAAATGTGTTCGAGTTAGGCTCGTTTACTTAACGAGCCTCGGATTTTTGTTCGGACTTGTTCAATACTTAATAAACAAGTTTTGACCAAGCTTGTTTGCGAGTTGTTCACAAACGTATCGGTTCATTTACAACCCTACATGTCAATACTTTCCTACAAACTCTGGTTTCTTTTTAAGTACTTCGTATTTTCACTTTTTCAAAGGTAGTTATTTTTATTTTAGTGTCACACAACTTTTTTTGGACATTTCTTTTATTTATTTGTTCTCTGTCACATTTTTTTGTCATACGAGTATTAAGTTGGAGTGTGTACCACTAATTAATATATATGAAGTATATAGAGGGATGAGAGATAGCTAAAGTGGTTAGAGCTCTCTTCCTGGTTCTATTTAAGTGATTCTATGATCGATTCTTATCGTCTGACCTTTGTGGTTGTCTAAACACCAAATAAAAATATACGAAGTATAAAATTATCATACTGATTCTAATCACGTTAGGAAATCTCGTATGATAAATATACCCCAAAAATAATTCAAGAGGCCCGAATCAGATATAGGGAACTAAATTTGTAACTGAATCTCTACATGCAACATGTCAGAAGATTTAGCCAAGATAATATCATCAACATAAAACAGTTTATATGTTATATCGTCACGTAGCTGAAAGTGAAAAGAAAATTGTCACTTTTAGCAACATAAATCCCATTTTGATTTAAAAAAAACATATATTTGCAAACTAATTAAGTGCTTTGCGAAGACGACAAATGTAAGTGGGAATTCTCCGATCAACAAAACCTAGAGGTGTTGATGCATAAAATCTATTTCTTACAAATCACCATGTAAAAAGGCATTCTAGACATTTAAGTGATGAATAGATTACTTTTTAGACATAGCTAAATTGAGAACATTGCGAATATTGGCCAGTGTGACCACCAGACTAAAGGTCTCATTACAATCCACACCCACTTCTTACGACCTGCCATCACAACAAGACGAGTTTTGTGCCTTTCAAGGTCACCATTAGACTTATACTTGTGTTTGGATAGAGATATGTAGTTAACAATATTCACCTTTGTAGACCTAGCCGCCTAGGTACCAAATCTCACGTCCGCATTTTAATCAAAGCACTAAATTTATGAGGAGGTGGAGCCAAAGTTTGAACGTGGAGGTAGTATTTTGAGTTTAAGCTTAAATATGCCTTATTGACTACGGGTTATGTGTGGTTTTGGGGGGGGGGGGGGAGCATGCCTAGTGGGCAGAGGAGGAGCCAGGGGGGCGCCGGTGGAGGCTCGACCCCCGTGGCTCAATCGCCAACCCCTTTTATTTTTAAACTCCCCCCCAAATAAATAATATAAAATGTTTATTTCTCTATAGTTATAGACTTATAGTTGTTAGTTTAGATGAACTACTACGAGAGGGGGGGTGAATAGTAGTAGGTTCCAATCGTGGAACTTAAGCGAAATTAAGCAATTAAAACGTAAAGAAACTTAAAGCACACAGCAAGTTTTACGAGGAAACCATCAAGTGCCTAACTGGAAGTAAAACCTCGGCCCTATTGGGACTTATAAACAAATTCCACTATTATAGGCAACTCTCCTAGTACAACCTATTACACAGACCTCTGCTTTGCAAGTTCCACCACGGACACTTGACTCTATGATAGGACACCTCCTACCAGACCTAAGACACCTCTCAGGACCCTTTTTCTCCCTTTACCCAGGACACTTCCTAGGTGACCCAAGACACCTCTCAAGTTCCTTTCACTCACTGTGCACTCACAACTACCACTTGAATTTTAGAGAATTCAAACTCATACACTTGCGTGAATTTAAGAGAATTCACAATCTCACCCCAAAACCAATTACAACTCAAAGACACACTCTAACACATAAATGGAAAGCTACGCATGAAACCCGAAATAAAAATGATAAAGCTTGAACCTTTGGCAAACTTACTCTTAAGCACTAAGTGGTTTTCACGCTTGAAACTCTCGTTTTGCTAAGCTGAAATACTTTTATATTTATAGAAGCTTCTCAGCTTCTCAAACTAGGGTTTTCGCAAATAAGATAGATCAAACAGAAATCTGATCTAATCTTCTATAAAACCTAAACCAAACAGATTTAATTTCGCTTTTCTGAAAACCAAATTTTATCAAATTCGTTTTTGTTAAAAGATAGAATTTTATGAAAAAGATAAAACCAAGTTAAACCAGATTTTAAAAGATAAAATCAATTAAGTACTTTTTCATAAAACTTATATTTATCTTTTACGAATTAATTATTTTGCCAAGCTTTATCTGATTTCTAATAAGTTTCATGCATATCTATCATTTATATGTTTACATCATCCTACGAAAACAAACTTATCTTTTACACAAGTATAAGTTATGAAGTCCATCTTCTTCAGTTGATATCTTGATCTTTGCATTGATCCTTGGTTATTAAGGCTTGCCCCAGCATTACACCGGAACCAGGTCGTTACAACCCGTTTTGAAGTTCCTGTTGAGAAACTTCGGGAAGTTCCATTGCTGGAACTCTTCTTCTGTCTTTTACTTGTCCTCATGGATCTTCTAAAGTTCCTTTGTCCCAATTCCTACTTCAGCCCTCTATGCTTACTGAACCTGCCAACATCACAACACTAGAAAATCCTTATTAAAAGGAAGTTTGCTCAATTCTTAACATCATCATCAAAACCTCATAAGGGTCAACAATTTCCCCCTTTTTGATGATGACAAACTGAGCAAACTTCTGAGGATGATAAGTAAAGAAACAGAAGGTTAACTTTTCATTTTTCAATTTTTTTTTTCATATTAGCTTATTAAAAGACTTAACAGAAACAAATAACAGAATGAATAAAAAAGAAAAACAAATAGAAAGCAAGTAAAAATTAAGAGAAGAGAACAACCTTTGTTACTTACTCAACTGGAACTAGAACAATTTCAGCTTCCACGTTTGCTCCTGCTTTTCCCCCTTTTGGCATTATCAAAAACCTGACTTTTCAAAGTTTTATTCATCTACACACAGCTCCATAGGCAATTCATCGAATGTGGGAAGCTGGAAGCAGCGCTGGCTAGCTCTCTTAAGCTAATACTTTCACACAAAATGCCCTGGTTTTTTCAACAAGCAATGCATGCATGTATAGACAAAGTTCCAGAATTTAAACTTAAAAGCATAGCAACCATCCAGAAAAGTTAAAGTTATTACAGACCAAGTTCCAAATAACAAAAATAACCAAGTTCCAAAATCAAACAAAGTTCAAAAACATCCAAAGAAAACAAATCATTGTTCCAAAAACCGACAGAATATAGATTAAGCTAAGGGATGGCTGGGATAGGCTGCAAAGGTGATCAGACATCAAGCGCTTTTAAGATTTGCTCAAGTTCTGCCTTGTTGTCTTCTTGAGCTTTCTTCAGTCGTGCTTCAAGGCTTGAGATGGCTTTCTGGAACTCCTTAGCTTGAGAGGCATTGGTCCTCTCCATTGTCTTCATCTTCCCTGCCATGTCAAGGAGCTGTCCTTCAACCTGCATAAGTCTGTTAGACAGATCACTAATTATCTCATCAGCTCCTTGTAGGGAATAGTTCAAGCCTTTAAAATCTCACTAGCTCGAACCCCACTGTGATCATACACTAAAGTACGGTGGCGTCCAAAAGGGAAGAAGATAGAGCAAAAAAGTCGCCAACAAGTTTTTAAGGAACTTGTAAACCGATCACAAGGTGAAGGTTACACCCCTTAACGATCCAAGAGATCGTCAAATCCATAAGGTCATGAACCAAATAAGGGTTCGGGGATGAAGGTACAAATCCAACCTAAAAGAGATTGAACCTGCCCTAATAATAGGCCTCTACTTTATTCTACTCGTATTCATGTGCGCTTTTTGACTAACATGCAATCAATAGGATTAACCCTAAACCTGTTTATCTACGTTGGTTGAATATTAATGCACACATAAACTATTATTGGCGATTACTTGAATTATAATCACAATTAACCTAACAAGATTATTAATTATCTTATTAAGCGCGATTGCAAGTACAAATTCCCTTTGAACATGCATAAAGGCGTGATCAAGCAATAAAGAAATGATAAATATCAAGCAACATAATAAATAATCACCATAATAATAATCATGATAATAATCATAAAAGAAAATAATCATCATATTAATAATAATTGAAATAATTATCATAAATAAAATAATTATCAAAATAATAATATTCATAATCATTATAACAATTATAATCATAATCATTTTCATGTTAATATTAAAGCATAATAAAAATAGCAAGATCCTAGGCATGATACTAACAAGATGAATAACAAACCCTAGCATGTCACTAAGCAATAAAAATCAAATCTTTAACCCTAACATGATACTAACATGAATAAATATTAGGAAGAGAATAAAAGGCATCATAACAATCATATTTAATATTAAAATTAACCTAGACATGATACTAGGAATCATAATAACAATGTAAACATGATATCTACATCATAATATCAATTAAACCATTAAAGTACTTACTTGGATGCCTCGTACCTCTTTTTAATAACAAAATACACACGTTAGTAACTTCAAGGAAAATAATAATCAACAATTAAATTAAATAATTGAAAGAGAGATTTGGGACCAAACCCTCATAAATTAAAACCATTCACATCTAGGGCGAAGGCAACTTCGAATATGGCTAGGTGTTTCTAGATCTTGTGAATGCGGAATTTTGTATTTGAGAAAAGGCTAGTTTAGAAAAAGAGAGAGAGAATAATCAAGAAAATCTTGATGAGAGTTGGTGATTGAAAAAGGGGAGATATGACCTCTATTTATATGAAAAAAGAGGGTCGAAGAATTAAGAAAAGAATCCAAATTCGAATCGAAATAAAACTCGTAGACAGCAGTTTTTGCGGATTTTGTTTTTATCATATCTTTTGATCCAGGAATTGGAATAAGATGAATAAGATGTCGTTGGAAAGATCTTGAAGTCTACTTTCTAACCCAATTAGAATCAGATTAAAATATGTTGTAGAATAAAAGATATGAACGAAATAGTGAGACGGTGTCAGTTTTCGATAGAGTTTGATATCTTATTCATATTTTTTTCGTTATAGCTCGGATTTAATATTATAATATATCATTGGAAAGATAATTTCAAGATCTATCCAACCATATAAAATTTGGATAAAAAATGTGAGGCACGAAAATAATATCTGACTGTCTTTGGACATGTTTAAATCCGAATAGAATTAGGACTTTAAAAAAGGAAAGTTTTATAAAAAAAGGAAAGTTTATATTTAAATCAAATTCCTTAATCTTATCTTTTCAAAAAAGGATAATTAAGATATTTTAGAAACTTATAGAAGATTCTAATCAATCCTAATTAGTTTAGGAATAGGATTAAACCTTTGGACCCTCCTCATGATCATTTGGTCGTAGGTAAAATCCGGTTTGGGCCCAGTTTAGTATTTTGGCCATAACTTCCTCATTATTTATCGGAATTGGGCTTATAATATATCGTTGGAAAGGTCTTTTCAAGCCCCATCCAACTATACCATTATTGTACCCTTATCATGGACCAAACTAAACTGGAATGGACGTTTTCATAAAATAGAGTGGGTTTTCGAAAACAGAAAGAAAGAATTTTAACAAAAACTAACCGCAACACTAGACTTTTCACACTTTCACCTCATTCGATTATGGTTCGACGTGAAAGGTATTCATCACTGGGTTTGGTTTTGGGGAGACACAAATGGGTGTCTACAGAAGCCCCCACTTTGACTGAGTTTGGAGAAACGCAAGTTTCGAAAACAAAAGTCAAAGTATCGATAGGGACGGAGAATGATTCAGAACGTTCTGCGATCCTAAATCACTCTTGTAACGCCGATACCTGCAAACTAGCGTTAGTTAAACAGATAAAGAGTTAAGAAACGCGTATCTTGCACCGTCGAGCACACGTCTCTGAAAGTAACCGATTTGTTTTGATGACCTCCTGCAAGCTAGAGAATGCCATCCCGCTTGAAAACCGCTACGCCCGTAACTGCTTCCAATTTGGAAAATTGCTTCGCCTGAAACGACCCTCCTCCGCTATGATAATATTCCATGTCCAAGGGAATACTATCGAAGATTATTTCTCTCGAAACAATCCTCATCCGCATTGATAACATTCCACGTCCAAGGGAATACTATCGAAGATTGCTTCTCTTGAAACAATCCTCAGTTGTTTGTGACAACTCTCCACAATCTAGGGAACGCCACCTTGCTGTTTCGATGTTCACTCGTCTCTGAACAAAGAGCTTCTTTTTGATATGACTCTAATTTCCGCTGTGATAGTCTTCGAAAAGATCACTGCTTCTTAATGTTTGCTATGCCAGTACGTCGGTACTTTGCTGCTTGTGAACCAGTATGTTGGTGCTTTTGCTATGATGACAATCCTCTTTTCTTTGGGAATAGTTGCCAACACAACTCTTGTATGATGTATGACAATCCGATTTAGGGAAAGTTGTCAATGCCACGTAACAATCCATCCTTGGAAATGTTGTCACGATGAAGCGACAATCCGTACCTCGGAAAATTTGCCAAAATCCAATTTTTGGGAAAAGTTGCCAATGCTTTGTAACAATCTTTCATAAGAACTTTGCTATGATCGACAATCCACATCTTGGAATATAACTCTTGAAAGCAATCCAGCTTGGAAATTTGCCAACGTTATGCGACAATCCTTTTGGGAAAATATTGCCACTATTGACAATCCGCGTCTTGGAACATTTGCAAAAAAGAGTCGACCGACAATCCACTTCGGGAAAATTTGCCACTTACTGAAATGAATGAAAATCCATGTTGAGGAACTTTTACCGATATTTATGATGAATAGAAACCTACAACAATCCTTTGGGAAATTTTGCTATAGGGAACTGGTGTATGACAACCCAATTTCGGAAAACTTGCCAACGAGCTATGAATGTATGACAATCCGAACTTGGAAAAACTTGCCAAACAAAGAAGGAGCACGACAATCCACGCTTGGAAACTTTGCCAGAGATGACAATCCAATCTTGGAAAAATTGTCGTTGAAGAAGATGCACGACAATCCATTTTTGGGAATATTTTCAGTTGGGGATGACAATCCAATTTTTGGAAAACTTTGTCGTTTAATAAGAATGCGCGACAATCCATATTTGGAAATATTGTCGTTTAAGTGCTTTCTTTTGAACCGATTGTAATGAGCCAGTGTTTTAGGCGCTTAAGCTAAGTGAGACGATTTTTTGTCAGGTCAATCACTTACTACGATTGTAATCGAGCCGACTACTAATCATATCAAATTGCTTATAGGGGCTAACTGGCGTACCAAGGAACCCGAAATTGCTGCATGAGGTCGAAATCACCTTTCTAGGAGGCTTCGAGCTCTGTCGTTGCTGAGATATCTCTGGCGCCAAGAATTGGAGTAGGGTCTTCCCTATTCTGCTGCACCTGTATTTATTTTTGACTATAGAACTTTGCCAATTTCTTTAATTATCTTAGGGTTGACCTAAGGCTTAATGTTGCTTGACTCATCGACTTGACACGACTCAAGGTATAAACTTGACTCGATATGTTTGACTGACTTGAGGTTGACTCGACTCGAAGTGTAATGACACATGTGTTAGACTCAAATCAAAGTGATATGGCACGAAATGACTCAATGTGTACATGACTCGTGTGTGCATTGTAATGTGATCGTGCGACTCGAAAAAATGCAAAAAAAACAAATATTTTCCGTCATTTTTGTGGAGGGTACCGACTTTCTCCCGAAAAGAAAGATGCGAAAAAAGAATCGAAGTGTTTGAAGGTGCATGTTGAATGAGCTTAGTCAAATGTCATTTGATACTATTTCTCAAGGTGCAAGGATTAATCCATCCTAGGCTTTCTCAATTGTTGACTCAATGATGAAAGTATTTAGGTAGCTTAGGCACGGAGGCTAAGCACTTCATACTTCGTGATGCAATGACAGTTATGGGTGATGTTGATATGATAAGGTATGCTTCAACGTTGTGTTAAGATTTCATGACAAAGGGTTCCTAAAGGGAAGTATATTTGGTCATGTATCTGTGCAGTGTGTGATAGTGACACTAAAGTTAGGCCGCAAGAGCTAAGTGTGTGAAAAAATATATTATTGAAAAGAGTCAAATGGTGGTGACTCTTAGGCTAGGTAAGCTAATGATGTAGGGATCAAGCCCCCAAGTCTAGCTCTAAGTGAATAGGGATGAGTGTAGGATATCCTTTGATATGATCATGGTGCAAGTGTGTGAATGTGAATATGAATGCAGGTTTATTACGGCCGCACCTCAATGTGAGGTTGCCTACGTATCCGTTAGGAATCAGGCCGAACGTAGCTCTAGCCGAACCTCGCACAAGTGTGTATACCTCAAAAAGGTCTTTTTAAGGGTTGTAACGTGGTCAGGCTAAAGGTTATAGAAAAATGGGATAAAGGCTCAAGACCCTAGATAAGCCCCCAGGGTGTGCAACTTCGCTTTTGAATCTTTATAATTTTATGCTTGAGTTTCTACTCTTTTTTAGCTCTTTTTTTTGCTTTAGCATTTATTTTATTTTTATAAGTGTGGGCAATCCCGATCATGCGGTCTATCACTCACTTGGCATTCATGTTTCTCATGCACGGTACCGAGTACTCGATAAGAGACGCAATCTGAGACGTGTTCTTATCGAAGATATTTTCATATCAAAGACATTGGAACACTTGCCCTTTTGTACACTTTTATTTATTTTTTGCTTATGCTTATTTTTGCTATTTATTTTGATCTTTTGAAATCACTCAAGCTTTTTAGAATTGCATAAGTTACACACCATCCCATCCCAAGGTTAGGTAGATGTAGGTTGAAAAAAAGAAAGGTCTATCGTTAGACGAAGCTCAAAGTGGTTTATGAAAAAATGATTGTATAATTGAAGGGCGAAAGGAGATATGATGTGGCTACAAGGGGTGCCTCAAATCATTGGTATACCTTATGCTTAATTCGACATGGATTTTTTTTTTCTTTTTTTTTTGCAATGCAATGTAATGAAATGATCATATGCAAGGAAAATAAGTGCTCATTTTATTAAAAAGGGAAAAGAAAAGAAAAATTACAAACATAATCTAAAGGAAAAGAAAAGGTTCCTATGCTAGACTTATTGGGGAAAGGAAAAAATGAAAAAGAAATAGAAAAAGAGGTCATGAAATCTTTTCGTTGAAGCTCGCCTCTTGTCTTGTGTTGTTTCATCATTACCATCATTTTTTGTTTGTCAATCATATGACTCAAACTCGATTCAACACACATGGATGGAAGAAGTGAAGAAAGATGGAATAGAAAGTGAAAAAAGAAAAAAATGATGGAGGTGGAGGGATATGAAGAATTAGGGATAGAATGTACCCCCCAACTCAAATGACGGAAAAGACCGACTCATGCATGAACCTAAGACATGGCCATGGTGACATGTGCTCAAAGTGTGTGCTAAGACTAGTGAGTGTAGATGGTACTTTAAGACTCGTGTCATGACCATGTGGCTAGACTATGTGACTAGACTCAAGCAAAGACTAAGTTAAGACTTCACGTATATGCATTAAACTGGACAGACTGTAGTATTTTAGTCATAACTTTTTATCTGCGACTCTGATTGGGATGAAACCAACGCCAAATTAAAGAAAAAACTCGGGGCTACATATCCATAGGTTATACGACTCGTAGTTCTTTCTATAACTCCAGATATGACCAAAACAAGTTGACGTTTGTGCAGTATACGGGAATAAAAAATCCGGGTTGACTTAAAGGAACTATGACTCGATTTTATGTTTATTTATTAGCTCAAATTAATTAATTAATTAATTAAACAAAGTCCTTTAGTCATTAATCAGTTTATTTAGTCTTAACAAAAGTCAAACAAACGGTTAAGAGAAACATAGAATATATATGCACAACAAATAATGCACAATTAGTCAAGTAGGCACAATATGATGCAATGAGTTCGCAACCTAACCATGGCTCTAGTTCTCTAAAGTTCTGGATATGGTTTAGTCAAATAGGGTCCATGGTTAGTTGTCCGGATGCACCGCGCGGAAGCCTAACCGTGAAGGGTTGGCGCGAGTGGATGGGACACCGCGAGTTTTAGAAAAAAAAAACTCGCTTCCATGGTTTGGTGAATTCAACATCTCGGATGTACCCTTTGTTGCCAGGAGCGTTCAATCGGGTAGATGGAGCATGAATTCCCAGAGGGTTATGTCCATATGTAGAACACATATGGGTTTCAGAAAAGCGAGAAAAAATTCAATCAGGAAGTAGGATCGAGCAAACAATACGAAAAACCGGTCGAAATTAGAACGCATATTTCTGGCTCGGTATTGGGGGAAATTGGCGCCAACAAACAGAGACTGGCGCCAACTTTTAACTGTAGCGCCTGGCGCCAATACTAGCGTCTGGCACTACGGCTAAAAGTTTGGCGCCAAACTCTGGCCCCTGACGCTACTTCCCACATGCCTCAGCAGCTTTCTGTGCTCGATAAAATCTTCCAGTTTCGCGCGGTGTTATTTCAGTCCTAGTTGTGAAAGACATTTCTCAAATTTCCTACGTGTAAAATCCTATGTTTTTGACTCATTACGGATGGTTTTTCCAATGAGAACCTTTTTATGCATATGACAATAATGTTAATCAAAATTACGCACATGAAATACTTAGAACTTTTCGAGTCTCATCCACTCATTCTAAATCATTGCCGAAACAAATTCAGGAATTAAAATAGAAATCCTCCCCAGTGGAGTCGCCAAAAACTGTAGGGAATAGTTCAAGCCTTTAAAATCCCACTAGCTCGAACCCTACTGTGATCATACACTAAAGTACGGTGGCGTCCAAAAGGGAAGAAGATAGAGCAAAAGAGTCGCCAACAAGTTTTTAAGGAACTTGTAAACCGTTCACGAGGTGAAGGTTACACCCCTTAACGATCCAAGAGATCGTCAACTCCATAAGGTCATGAACCAAATAAGGGTTCGGGGATGAAGGTACAAATCCAACCTAAAAGAGATTGAACCTGCCCTAATAATAGGCCTCTACTTTATTCTGCTCGTATTCATGTGCGCTTTCTGACTAACATGCAATCAATAAGATTAACCCTAAACCTGTTTATCTATGTTGGTTGAATATTAATGCACACATAAACTATTATTGGCGATTACTTGAATTATAATCACAATTAACCTAACAAGATTATTAATTATCTTATTAAGCGCGATTGCAAGTACAAATTCGCTTTGAACATGCATAAAGGCGTGATCAAGCAATAAAGAAATGATAAATATCAAGCAACATAATAAATAATCACCATAATAATAATCATGATAATAATCATAAAAGAAAATAATCATCATATTAATAATAATTGAAATAATTATCATAAATAAAATAATCATCAAAATAATAATATTCATAATCATTATAACAATTATAATCATAATCATATTCATGTTAATATTAAAGCATAATAAAAATAGCAAGATCCTAGGCATGATACTAACAAGATTAATAACAAACCCTAGCATGTCACTAAGCAATAAAAATCAAATCTTTAACCCTAACATGATACTAACATGAATAAATATTAGGAAGAGAATAAAAGGCATCATAACAATCATATTTAATATTAAAATTAACCTAGACATGATACTAGGAATCATAATAACAATGTAAACATGATATCTACATCATAATATCAATTAAACCATTAAAGTACTTACTTGGATGTCTCGTACCTCTTTCTAATAACAAAATACACACGTTAGTAACTTCAAGGAAAATAATAATCAACAATTAAATTAAATAATTGAAAGAGAGATTTGGGACCAAACCCTCATAAATTAAAACCTTTCACGTCTAGGGCGAAGGCAACTTCGAATATGGCTAGGTGTTTCTAGATCTTGTGAATGTGGAATTTTGTATTTGAGAAAAGGCTAGTTTAGAAAAAGAGAGAGAGAATAATCAAGAAAATCTTGATGAGAGTTGGTGATTGAAAAAGGGGAGATATGACCTCTATTTATATGAAAAAAGAGGGTCGAAGAATTAAGAAAAGAATCCAAATTCGAATCGAAATAAAACTCGTAGACAGCAGTTTTTGCGGATTTTGTTTTTATCATATCTTTTGATCCAGGAATTGGAATAAGATGAATAAGATGTCGTTGGAAAGATCTTGAAGTCTACTTTCTAACCCAATTAGAATCAGATTAAAATATGTTGTAGAATAAAAGATATGAACGAAATAGTGAGACGGTGTCAGTTTTCGATAGAGTTTGATATCTTATTCATATCTTTTTCGTTATAGCTCGGATTTAATATTATAATATATCATTGGAAAGATAATTTCAAGATCTATCCAACCATATAAAATTTGGATAAAAAATGTGAGGCACGAAAATAATATCTGACTGTCTTTGGACATGTTTAAATCCGAATAGAATTAGGACTTTAAAAAAGGAAAGTTTTATAAAAAAAGGAAAGTTTATATTTAAATCAAATTCCTTAATCTTATCTTTTCAAAAAAGGATAATTAAGATATTTTAGAAACTTATAGAAGATTCTAATCAATCCTAATTAGTTTAGGAATAGAATTAAACCTTTGGACCCTCCTCATGATCATTGGGTCGTAGGTAAAATCCGGTTTGGGCCCAGTTTAGTATTTTGGCCATAACTTCCTCATTATTTATCGGAATTGGGCTTATAATATATCGTTGGAAAGGTCTTTTCAAGCCCCATCCAACTATTCCATTATTGGACCCTTATCATGGACCAAAATAAACTGGAATGGACGTTTTCATAAAATAGAGTGGGTTTTCGAAAACAGAAAGAAAGAATTTTAACAAAAACTAACCGCAACACTAGACTTTTCACACTTTCACCTCATTCGATTATGGTTCGACGTGAAAGGTATTCATCACTGGGTTTGGTTTTGGGGAGACACAAATGGGTGTCTACACTCCTCCATCTCCTTCACTTAACTCCAAAGGATCATTTGCACTTGTTCTGGCCTAAGTTCCAACTGAGAGCCTTCTGCTCCTCCTAACAGGACCTCTTAGCTGTGATTCCTCTTCCTTTCCTTTTTTTCTTCTGCGCTTCATACTTCACACACTTCCCCCTCACAACAGCAAGGCTTAATCCTCTCAGAGTAGTTTCATTTATCACATTTTCTCCTTTCTCCCTCATATGCCCATAAAATTCCTTCAATTTCACACCCAAATCTTCAAACACCGAAGCAAGAATTGCAGCATATCCAATTTTTAATTCTTTTTCTTTACAGTGCTCTAAGTGTTGGAGCATGATTGCTGGGAAATTTATTTTAATTCTTTTGGACATGCAAAAGATTAAGGCCATATCTAAGTAGCACAATTCATTTGTCTTTTGTGTCCTCGGAACCAAGGACTTTTTCACCAAATTAAATAACAGTTTGTGCAATGGAGAAAGATCATTGTGATTCATGACACTTACTCCCTTCCTACCACCCAAGTAATTAACAATTTCAATCTTAGTATGCCCTGCCACCTTCACAATTACGGCTCCTTTCATATAAGTATCAAACCCCTCACAAGGAACTTGAAGCAGAGTTCCTAGTCTAGCAGCATCAAACTCAATATCAATACCATTCACTTTGCTATAACACACACCATCTTCAAATTCACATTCCTTAACAAATTCATCCATAGCCAGAGGATACAGATAATTTTTTGCTTTTACTGTAAACATAAAATCCCAACCCTGAAACTTAAGCAGATCTAAAAATTCGAAATTCACCATTCTACACCATGCATCATCTATTCTATACCCTACAACATACCTGTCAGCTTGACTTTTCAAGGCTTTGTCATCTTCTTCCCCCTTAGAATCATTCTTTCCCTCTTCAGGTTCGTCCTCTATTGCTTCAATTTCATGACTTTGCTCCTCCAGTGATTTCTCCGATTTTTCTGCTTTTCTTTTCTTCCATTGAGCAATTCGATCGAGGAAATTTGGTAGGCTTGTTGCTGAAGAGATAGCAGTTTCTTCAACAGCTTTTGGCTTAGTATTTTTGGGTTCTAATGAGGTGAGGAATAATTCAACAGGAGGTTCCAAGGTAATAGGTTGTGGGCTAGAAGATTTGGTGGGTGAGTTTTCGTTGTGGTTCTTAGGGTTTTGGTTTTCGTCTTCCATGGTTAGAGGTGGTTTAGCTGTAAAAATTGATTTTGTGGTTGAGAGAGAGTTTGAGGGTTAATGTGATTTGACACAAGTGGTTGGAAGAGTATTTATAATGAGGGTGATTTTATGAGGCAGTGCTTGGAAGGTGAAGAGATAGATTTTAGGAACAATGTATTTACTTTGATTTCAAAACAAGTGTTATCCGGATGGATTTTCAAATTCAATGTTTATCCTTTCAAAAATTTAATTTAGAAAGATAAAATTTTGAAAACAGAAATTTTATAAAATGCATCTAGGAACGTGTCATATACATGTCTACATTAACTTGAAAATTATTTACAGAGTCTTAAGTGTTAATTATACTAACCTTCAAGAATTTACCAACGGTGACATTCCCGTTATGTTTATCACACCAAGTTTGTGATAGATGTTTTATTTCTTCTAGTTGGTCCAATAATTGACAATACCATATCTAGGAACTTCAGTTGCAATCAATTCAGCTTGATCATCCCAAGTTCCAGTCTCATGTTCTCAAAGCGTTCTCTGTTCAAAGGCTTAGTTAGAATATCAGCAATTTGATTATCAGTAGGACAAAATTCCAACTTAATATAGCCTTTTTCCACATTATCTTTTAAGAAGTGGTGTCTAATGTGGATATGCTTAACCTTAGAATGTTGCACTGGATCTTTAGATATACAGATAGCACTAGTATTGTCACAATAAATTGGAACACATTCAAATTTTAAACCAAAATCACATATTTGTTGTTTTATCCACAACATTTGTGAGCAACAAGCTGCAACAGCTACATATTCAACTTCTGCTGTGGATAAAGAAACTGTATTCTGCTTCTTGGAACCCCAAGAAACTAAGCATGGTCCAAGAAATTGAGTCATACCTGATGTGCTCTTTCTATTTACTAGATCACCTGCATAGTCAGCATCTGTGTATCCAACTAAATCAATTGATTCATTTCTTGGATAGTAGAGACATAAGTCATTAGTTCCTTTGAGGTACCTAAGTATTCTCTTAACTGCCTTGAGATGAGATTCCTTTGGATTGGCTTGGAACCTTGCACATAAGCCTACACTGAACGATATATCAGGTCTACTAGCAGTTAGATGTAATAAGGAACCTATCATACCTCTATACATCTTCTGATTTATGCAAGTTCCAGCTGTGTCTTCATCCAGTCTGATGTTAGTTCCCATAGGTGTTCTTATAGTTTTGGAACTTTCCATTTTATATTTCTTTATGAGTTCTTTCACATACTTTTGTTGGTGAATCATTATTCCTTTCTCAGTTTGCTTAATTTGCAATCCAAGAAAGAAGTTCAGCTCACCCATCATGCTCATCTCGAACTCACCACTCATAAGGTCAGCAAAATACTTCACCAAAGATTCGTTAGTTGCACCAAAAATAATATCATCTACATATATTTGCACAACTAAAATGTCAGTTCCTTTAGATTTCAAAAACATAGTTTTGTCTATTTTACCTCTTTTAAAATCATTATCTAACAGGAACTTGGACAACCTCTCATACCATGCCCTTGGTGCTTGTTTCAGCCCATAGAGAGCTTTATCAAGTTTATAGACATGATTTGAGAATTCTGGATCTTCAAATCCAGGAGGTTGTTCCACATAGACGTCCTCTTTTAATAGACCATTTAGAAATGCACATTTAACGTCCATCTGAAACAACTTAATTTCCATAAAAGCTGCAAAAGCAATAAGAATGCGTATAGCTTCTAACCTGGCAACTGGAGCAAATGTCTCATCAAAGTCTATGCCTTCTTGTTGATTGTACCCCTTGACAACCAGTCTAGCCTTGTTTCTTACTATGATTCCATGTTCATCAAGCTTGTTTCTGAACACCCACTTTAGACCTATGACTTTCTGATGTTCCGGTCTAGGAACTAGGTGCCAAACTTTGTTTCTTTCGAATTCTCCTAGTTCAGCTTGCATGGCTATGATCCAATCTGCATCTTGTAAGGCTTCATCACAGTTCTTTGGTTCCAAAGTAGATAGGAACGAGAAAAATGCATAGAAGTTCCTTAACTGTGACCTAGTCTGAGTTCCTTTGGTTATGTCACTCATAATCATGTCCACTGGATGAGACTTTTGATGTTTCCAACGTTTAGGGGTAAAGTCTTTGATTGGATACAACTTTTCAGGTTCAGCATCATTGTTTCCTGTCTCTTGATTCAGTGGTTCCTGCTTCTCAGGTTCTGGATTCTCAGGCTCAGGGTTTTCCTCTTGTGGAACTTCTGTTTCAGTTGCGGTTTGGTTTTCAGCTACTGGATTCTTGTTTTGCTGCTCCATGGATATTGTTGATTCCTCATCAAGGTCATGTCTTCTTACTAACCCTATTTCGAAATCATCATCATCCTGTACATCAATCACATAATCAGTTTCATCAAAAATTATATGTACTGACTCTTCAACACACATTGTTCTTTTGTTATAAACTCTGTAAGCTTTACTATTTGAGGCGTATCCTAAGAATACAGCCTCATCACTTCTTTCATCAAATTTTCCCAAGTTTCTCTTTCCATTATTGTGTACAAAGCACCTGCAACCAAAAGATCTAAGATAAGAAATATTTGGTTTTCTTCCTTTAATTAGTTCATAAGGTGTCTTGTTGGTTATTGCTCGAATAGAAACTCTATTCAATATGTAACATGATGTCTTTACTGCTTCTGCCCAGAAATTCCTAGGCAGTCCACTGGAAATCAGCATAGTTCTTTCCATGTCTTCCAAGCTTCTGTTTTTCCGTTCAACTACTCCATTTTGTTGTGGAGTCCTGGGAGCAGAGAAGTTGTGGTCCATCCCATGTTCATCACAAAACTCATCAAATTTTGAGTTTTCGAACTCAGTTCCATGATCTGACCTCAGGTGAATTAATTGATGACATGTTCTTCTCTGTTCTTTCTTCACAAAGGCAACAAAGTGATCAAACGTATCATCCTTGCTTACAAGAAAGAAAACCCAGGTATATCTGGAAAAATCATCTACAATAACCATCACGTACCTTTTTCCACTCCTGCTTTGTATCCTCATAGGACCACATAAATCCATATGGATAAGTTCCAAAGGTTTTGTGGTGCTTACCATATTCTTAGATTTAAAAGATATTCGCGTCTGCTTACCTCTGACACATGCACTACAGACTTTATCTTTTAGGAACTTGATGGATGGAAGTCCTTCCACAAGTTCTTTTGATCTAAGTTTATCAAGCAAAGAAAAACTAGCATGGCCAAATCGTTTGTGCCATAATAAGGGATCATTCTCAATGACACTAAGGCATGTCAAACTACTACTTGGAACTTCATTGAGATCCACAATATATGTGTTCCCCTTTCTGGTTCCTTCAAGAATAATATTGTTAGTGTCATTGTTAGTGATTCTACAAAGATTAGAAGTAAAGCTAACTGAGTTACCTTTATCACAAAATTGAGAAATACTTAACAAGTTGTGTTTTAGACCCTCGACTAAAAAGACATTTTCAATAGCATGGGAACTTGACCTTCCTACCTTACCTATAGAAATGATTTCATCTTTCTTATTATCACCAAAGGTCACAGTTCCACCATAGTAGGCATCCAGGGAGAGAAATTTAGATTTGTCTCCGGTCATGTGCTTAGAACAACCACTGTCGAGGTACCAAGTGTTGTTCCCCCTCACTGGAACCTGCATGAAAACTAAGCGTTAGTTTCTGGAACCCAGGTTTCCTTGGGTTCCACTGTTTTGGAAGAAGAGTCGGATTTCTTCATCCAGACTTGTTCATCATGCTCAGTATTCTTAAGAGTATCTTTATTTCTTTTAAGACATGCTGCTCGAAGATGTCCTGTACTACCACAATAGAAACATAATTTTTGACTGGGTAATTCCACATACTTCTTATTTCTTCTAGACTTCCTCTTATATCCTAGTCCTTCTTTATTCTTGTTTTGAGCGTTAGCTATCCAAGATGGAATTCCGTTATTAATCACTTCTTTTCCTTTCCTGGCTCTTGCAAGTTCCTCCTCCAAGGTCTGGTTTTTTACTTTGACTTCTTCCAAATCTGATTTTAATTTCTCAAAATTTGGAAGTTGTCTTGCAATAGGAACTTCAGAGTCAGGAGAGTTAATTCCAAGTTTCAGTTGAGCTAACTCTACATTCAACAGAATATTATCATGTTTTAGTTTTTCAACTTGTTCTTTTAGAAAGACATTTTTATCATATAAGTCAAAGAATCTAGTTTGTATGTTAGTTTTCATATTGTCTACCCATTCACTGTGTTCTTTGTGAATTTTTAAAGCTTTATCAGTTTGGAACTTCGACCTGTTTAGTTCTTTACAGTCATCTTGAAGTTCCAGAATAATGTCCATAAGATTTCCTTTGTTTAGATGTTTGAGTTGTCGATAGTCATACCATACCTCAGATTCAAGTTCCTTCAGACGAGCTTCATCATCAGTTTTGGCCATCAAACACAAGTTGGCTGTTTCTTCTAAGGATTCTCTTTCTGCTTCCTCTTCAGAATCAGAATTTCCCCATGCAGCCATCATGGCCTTTCTGACATCCTCCTTGGAGAATGATGATTTGTAATACTTGTTTGGCTCTTTCCCTTTGTACTTTGATTTCTCATCTTCTTTAGGTTGAGGACAGTCTCTGATGAGATGGTCCTTGGAACCACATCCGAAGCATTTGATCTCCCTGGAACTTGGCTGTCCTCTCTTGTTCTTCTCTCCTCTCTTTCCCAGCATCCTCCTGAACCTTTGTACTAGCATGGTCGTCTCCATGTCATCATCTTCAGACTCACTAGATTCATAAGCCTTTAGTGCAAGGCTTTTGTTCTTGGAACTTTCAGTGTTTGCTCTAAGATGAAGTTCATGAGTGAGCAGGGATCCATTGAGTTGTTCCAGATTGAACTTGGTGAAATCCTTGGATTCCTGTAGGGCAGTAACCTTGGATCTCCACCTCTCATCTTGAGGAAGGCTTCTAAGGACTTTTCTGACCTGTTCATCAATGAGTATGGACCTGCCTAAAGATTCTAACTCATTAACAATGTTAGTAAATCTAGTGAACATATCCTAAATGGATTCTTTGTGTAGCATTTCAAATCTTTCATATTTTGACATCAGTAAGTCAATTTTGGAACGTTTAACTTCATTTGCTCCTTCATGTGTTACTTGTAGTAAATCCCAAATCTGCTTTGCAGACTTACAACCCATGATCCTATTGTGCTCATGTGGTCCTAGTCCACAATGCAAGATTTTCACTGCTTGAGCATTTAACTCATATTTTTCATAATCTTCTTTATCAAATTCAGCTAGTGGTTTAGGGATTACCTCTTTGTTTGCATTGGTTTTTGTTACCTCGAAGTCACCGCTTTCAATGACTCTCCATACCTGGTAATTTTCAGCTTTGATGAATATCTCCATTCTATTCTTCCAGTATGAATAAAACTTGCCATTGAACATTGGTGGTCTTTGGGTAGAATACCCTTCTTCAAGTTTCTCGTGTGCATTCATCTCTCCAGGAACTTTGCTCTACAAGGTTGCTTGTAACTTCGTGAGAACCTGCTCTGATACCAATTGTTAGTTTAGATGAACTACTACGAGAGGGGGGTGAATAGTAGTAGGTTCCAATCGTGGAACTTAAGCGAAATTAAGCAATTAAAACGTAAAGAAACTTAAAGCACACAACAAGTTTTACGAGGAAACCATCCAGTGCCTAACTGGAAGTAAAACCTCGGCCCTATTGGGACTTATAAACAAATTCCACTATAATAGGCAACTCTCCTAGTACAACCTATTACACAGACCTTTGCTTTGCAAGTTCCACCACGGACACTTGACTCTATGATAGGACACCTCCTACCAGACCTAAGACACCTCTCAGGACCCTTTTTCTCCCTTTACCCAGGACACTTCCTAGGTGACCCAAGACACCTCTCAGGTTCCTTTCACTCACTGTGCACTCACAACTACCACTTGAATTTTAGAGAATTCAAACTCATACACTTGCGTGAATTTAAGAGAATTCACAATCTCACCCCAAAACCAATTACAACTCAAAGACACACTCTAACACAAAAATGGAAAGCTACACATGAAACCCGAAATCAAAATGATAAAGCTTGAACCTTTGGCAAACTTACTCTTAAGCACTAAGTGGTTTTCACGCTTGAAACTCTCGTTTTGCTAAGCTGAAATACTTCTATATTTATAGAAGCTTCTCAGCTTCTCAAACTAGGGTTTTCGCAAATAAGATAGATCAAACAGAAATCTGATCTTATCTTCTTTAAAACCTAAACCAAACAGATTTAATTTCGCTTTTCTGAAAACCAAATTTTATCAAATTCGTTTTTGTTAAAAGATAGAATTTTATGAAAAAGATAAAACCAAGTTAAACCAGATTTTAAAAGATAAAATCAATTAAGTACTTTTTCATAAAACTTATATTTATCTTTTACGAATTAATTATTTTTCCAAGCTTTATCTGATTTCTAATAAGTTCCATGCATATCTATCATTTATATGTTTACATCATCCTACGAAAACAAACTTATCTTTTACACAAGTATAAGTTATGAAGTCCATCTTCTTCAGTTGATATCTTGATCTTTGCATTGATCCTTGGTTATTGAGGCTTGCCCCAGCATTACACCGGAACCAGGTCGTTACTACCCGTTTTGAAGTTCCTGTTGAGAAACTTCGGGAAGTTCCATTGCTGGAACTCTTCTTCTGTCTTTTACTTGTCCTCATGGATCTTCTAAAGTTCCTTTGTCCCAGTTCCTACTTCAGCCCTCTATGCTTACTGAACCTGCCAACATCACAACACTAGAAAATCCTTATTAAAAGGAAGTTTGCTCAATTCTTAACATCATCATCAAAACCTCATAAGGGTCAACAATAGTGATGTTAAGTTATTAGCTTAATTGATTATACACCTATAGTTGCCAACTCTAGACCCTAGTTCAAATCTTATAAGCCTTAATTGTATTTTATTTTTATTTTTTTAAAACCATTAATTTTAATTTTTTTATTATAAATTTTGCTTCTTTTATAGTTTTGCCTACTGTTTTCATTTCAATCTTACTTTTACAATTTTTCCTATAATTATAACTTCCTAAGTTACATAGCTTACGCAGTTACCTTTTTTTTTTTATTAACCAGTAAAAATTACCGTCATTTTTTTTTTAGAACTAGTCAAATTTGATTAATACTAGTGCATAAAAAAAAATTTTACAATAAGAAAACGCAGAATATACAATTATGCATTATTATTCTTCTAAATACGTAGTATAAGTCTTGGCCCCCTAAATTTTATTTCCTCGGCGCTGCTATTGGGTTGTAGCGGGGGGACACCACGAGCATGCGACGGGGTGTATACAAGGTAAGAGTGGACAGTGGAGGGGCTATGCGCAGGAGGTGGAGGCAGTGAGGTCCGCGACAGGAGTGGCATGGGTAGGCAAGCCATAGCCATATGGCTTGCCAGCGGTGTCCTCTGCGGCTCTGCCTAGCAGGTTGATGATGGTGCGCATTTGGGCTGCTAGGAGGGGTTGGGAAATTTTGAGAGTAAGGAAGAGCAGTGGGCAGTTGAGGGGGTTTGGTAGGGATGGACCCGGATCCAGATCCGTTTTTGTATATAGGATCCAGATCCGACCCGGATCCGTCGGGTCTAGAAAATGAAGACCCGGATCCGGATCCGTCGGGTCCAACGGATCCGGGTCCAAAATGGGTCCAATATATTTTGTCTAATTTTTTGCAATAAATGTAATGTTCGGGTCAAAAAAATTATTTCAAACCTTACGTTTTTAGTTATTAAGTTCAACCCAAAATTAACCAATTTATACACTCATCTTTTGAATTAAAATTATAAACAACAAAAAAATACGATGTTTCATATGAGCTAGTGAAAAAACAACGATGATGTATATATAATATGAGCATCCAAAATTCATCTCTTGAAAGGGTTAATCTTTATCATTACTAACATTATCAACATTTTTAATAAAGAAAAACAAATTTAGTTTTTTCTAATAGGAAAAATAAAAAAAACGGGTCCACGGATCTGGATCCGGGTCTAGGACCCAGACCCAGATCCAAATACGTTTTAGTCAGCAGGACCCGGATCCGACCCGGATCCGTCGGGTCCAAAATTTGAAGACCCAGATCCATGAAAAACGGATCTGGATCCACGGATCCGGGTCGGGTCCAAATCCTTTGACATCCCTAGGGTTTGGGCTTCATGACGAAATGGACAACCAGGGGTTTTGTATCATCAATCATAGCCCAAAAATTGTAATTTTTCAACATAAAATTGGTCAAGCTCTTCCCTACCTTATAAAAAGTGGGAAAATACTCTTATGAATAGTGTCAAGACTATTATACCCTTTAAAAAGTTAATTGACATATTTACCCCCAATTAAAATTAATTTTGATGCATTTAAGTATTTAACCTTTCGTATTTTTGTCCTCTATTTCTTTTGTTTATCTTCCTTCTTATCATTCCACCGAAAAGGCCAAAAATCCTCATTTCTCAATTTCCTCTTTTCTCACGAACTCCTTTTCTAGTTGCTGAAAAATACTGCTAACATGTTAGTTTCCATTCCCCCGGTCACCACCCACCACCGCGATAATTCTATAAGGATGATGACCCTGGTGGTTGTTTTTTATACTAAAGGAAATGTAAAGTTTGTGCAATCTATTTGTTTATGTTATACGAAGAGGTGAATAAGCATACTATTCGGAGACGCCCGTCTCCGGTTAGAGTTGGGGACAACTCAAGATTGGTGGAGTTAACGGATGAATGCAAAAATGGTACCTTCGTGGTGGTGGAGTGTAAAGTGTAATGCTTGGATACCATTAAAATGATAAACCAAAAAAAAAAAATACTTTTGATGTAATCTCTTTTAGTTGTGTTTATAGGGAGTCAAACAAAGCAACTCATTTAATGAGTCTTCTACGGAATGTAACAGTTATGTCTTACATATGAGGTACTATAGCCTTATGCTTTTGATTAAGAGATTGTTTGAAGATGTATTTTGCTTTAGTTACTGTGTCATTGGCTCGATTTTTATCCTAGGAAAAGCTTGTACTTTATGATTATAGGAAAGAGTTAAGACGTACTCATACATCATCACTTAAATACTTGTAATTCATAAATGCTATCTCCTCCATTATATGGTCCAAAGACTATATAAATGCAGGGAAATATACTAATTCACATAGCCTTTGTGCCAGAGTGTTCAATGAGGGTTTTGTTTTTTCCATAACACTCCTATTGTAGCTATAGAATGATGCAATAGCTTTGATTGTCTTTTTATATCGTGTTGCAAATATCACTATACCTTACTAACCAAGGTTAATGCTTAAACACATTTACAGCCCAAAAATGTTGAACAAGATGAAACATTCTGGATCAAAGTGACTATTCCAGAACCTGACTTGAGCAAAGTTTATGCATATGCTGGTTGTGTCAATTGCGGTAAACGAAATCATCTTCGTATAGGCACGCCTTTTCCTTGTGCTTCTTGCAAGAAAGGAGAAAGTTACTCCGCTTATAGGTAATAGGCCTAACCTCTAATCCATTTTAATTGTAGTCTTTAACTTGCTTATACACTAATGCTATCTACCATAACCAGAGTAACTTTCAAGTTTGAAGCAAAAGATGACACTGGTACAATGGCATTCACTTCTTTCAACAACGACACAGAAAGACTCTTCAGAAGGCCAACAATTGAAATATGCAGCATTAAGAACACTGTAAGAATTCATCAATTAGATAAATTCTAAAATTACTTTTGCAATTTGATTTACCTTTACCATAAATTATTTTCAATTAGCTACATTAACTTTCAGTTTAGATTATAAATAAATTCACTACAAATCTTTTGGCACTTAAGTACCTTTATAATCCATTACATACAGGAAAAATTTAATTACTTTTAGAGAGATAGCAGCACTTATTTCAACAAAACCTTTCTTCATTAAAGTGTGCCCAACAAATGAACTGTCATCAAACAATGTGCTCATATGGATTTTGAAAGCAATTGAAGTTGAAGATGAATCTGCACAACCTACAACTGCACATACAGTATTTGCTATTCGTTCCACAAATGAATTGAAGAAGCAACCTCAATTAAAAATCTGGAAAAAGTTCAGCATGAACTTAATCTTGAAGTGAAAGCACATGGTAAGCAACCTTTGCTTAGTGAGTATGAAACAACCCCTGGTTTCGGCCAAGATCCTGATGCAATTGATGGTGCCGCATTTGCTAAGCTTGTTCAAGTTGAAGAGTACACCAACACTGCTAACAACCTAGTACCACAGCAACTGATGTTCAAGCCCCTTCAAATCAAGGAACCAGAAAGCTTTGAACAACCTGATTCAGTGAGAATGTTGCCAACATGGGCACAACATTCCCGTAAACGAAGCATCAGTAAAGACAAAGCATCCACTGACACTACTTCAGAACTAACTACTGCACCTATGGAACATGATCGTTTCACCTACTAGCACTCTTGACAAAGAATGAACTCCAAGGAAGCCCACATTGTACATAGGCAGTATATCCTAATGACCTGATCTCAGTAGTAAGTATGATCCAGCAATTTCTAATCTAAATATTGCCTTACTTATTAAAAGGCATAAATCTTTTGGGTGTTTAAAAGGAACATAGGCCATAAAAATTGTTCCCTATAAACACCAATATTGTATATAGCAATGCTCATATGCATGGTAGTATGTAATGCTAAGCTTAGATGCTGCTAAATTAGTATTTTGGGCACAAAGTAAGAAGATAGTCTAGCTTAGCAACTATCTAATGTACATAGCAGTAATGGCATATATTGCCTTAGTATGAAATCTGAACTCCTGTACTGAATTGTTATTTCAGACTACAATGATATATAAAATAAGTTTATTATGGTACTTGCTTTTTCATTAGTTTGTCATTATTACTTATATGCTTCAAACAATTTCAGACAACATTATACTAGCAGATTTTGTTGTATTACTTCTGATTATTAACACTACTTTACATAGGACAAGTAACATATCACAAAAGATATTAGTACAATATTAGACTATAAAGTTTAGATACAAAACCCAAGCCACCCATAGCAGCAAATAAACCTACTTACAACATTCAATACATTTTTGTTAGTTGCTTTCAACAAGAAAACAATTTACTACTTACAATATAATTCATATTTTACATAACAAGATTTACATAAAACTCTAATAAATACTCAAAATATATACAGCAAAGGCAATTACACTATAATAAAAGGCAACAACAAAAAAAAATTAATACTCATACTTACGATTGATCAGCACTAACATGAGTAACATCCAATTAAATACACAAAAACCATCACTTAATACATCTTTGACCAATGAAACTTACAACTTCTTCTCAATGTCCAACAAAGGTACTTCTTGTTTAATACATTCATACAATCAACATCACTTCATAATTTCAAGTACTCCTTTAACTTAGATACGTAACAGCCAAAAACAAACCGACCATACAACATATCCAACCATTGGGGGGGGGGGGTGGGGGGCGCATGGCGCGCGCTCCAACAACTAGTCTATAACCCATATAAATATGTAAACTTAGTAACAGTAACTTGTGGAGTTATTACATTAACACCCCCGAAATTAATGGAATTCCGAAATTGCCCTTTATTCTAATTGGTTGATGCTTCATGCTTGACAGCTTGAGTGCTTTCTCACCGACTTCTCTTACCTACTTCCTTAGCTCTCTTTCTTCTCATATCAGAAAAAAGCTCAGAGTTTTAATGGAAACAAGCTAGGAGAGAGAAAGCTAGAGAGAGAAAATATGTTTTCCTTCAACAACGATGGCGATGAGCTCATAATTTCCATTGGAGCAGTTTCTGAGGTTAGTTTTTTTCTTTGAATTAGCTGATCAGTTACCGCTCCTCTCTTGTGAATTCGATTCCTCCAGTTTCGGTCTAAGATTGTGTTTTAATTTCCTCAATTAAAGCAGCTTCTTGAGGTAGGATCTCTATCCTTTTTATAATCATCTAATATCAATTTTGATAATCTTTTAACAGTAATCCTTTTTTGTGCTACGTTTCTTCGTTAAGCTTCTTAATTAATTTTCTCAAATTCGATTAATAACTCGAACTATTTTTAAATGGAGTGGTGATGAAACTCTCAAGGATTTTCGCCCTTTTGATCTTAACCTAAGAAAGGGAAAAGGAGGAGAGAAACTCCTCCATTGAAGCAGCTTCTGAGGTAAGACTTTATTTTATCAAAACATCGAATATCAATTTCACAATCTAGGTTAATCGTCAATTTTTTCAAATTAGGGTTCTTTCAAGGTGGATTGATTTTGAACTATATGTTTGTTATAATTTAATCATTCTAAGTTTAACATTTTTCTATTCATTTATTACATTCTAAAGCGAGAAGAAATTAATTTCATAATCTGCTGCAAAACAAAACCATTTAATCTTCCAATTGTGATTGTTAAATTCCAAAATCGAATCAAACAATATGGTGAATTGATAATTCTGGAAATTTTAAGTCTTGTTCGTGGGTAATCTACTAATCTAGGTTGAAGATAAATGGAGCCTTGAATTTTCAATTTGCATTTTTTTAGAAGTACTATAATTAGTTTTAGGTATTGTTATAATGTGTATCAATTTCAGGATAAGCTCTAATGGAGGGTACAGAGATTTATGGTAGAAGGGGTAGCCAGCTTGTGAAAGAGCTTGCTTGTGCCGAACCGGGTCAACTTACTCGATTCAATGTGAGCTTTCTCCTTTATATGAAGTACTTGTTTGTGGATAATCACCCTTGTTCAATCTATATTTGGCTGTCCATTTGTATTAGGCAAGGAAATTAAGAGTAGATGTTAAATTCGGAATTGAAATACCAAAAGAGAATGGAGAGAGATTGTTAGATTAAATGTAGAAATGAAGATAGAAAGAAAAAAAAAAGTTGGTAAAATTGCTTTGTCCTTCATTAATTTTGTTCTTGTGTTCACCAGGATGATTTGTTTAATCAAGTTATCAAAGAATGTGCTGTGCACTACAGTCAATTTTACGAACTTACTAGGTAAGTCCCTTTGGTTTTCGTTAAGTTTTGATTTCAATTTCCTTAAGGTTTTGCTCCTCGGCACATTCTTGCCATGCTTCTTTATTCCCTTCAGCAATTGAACAAGCCATTCATCTGTTTCTGCATAACTGAACTGTCATTAAACAACTACTGTACTGATTCTGTCCCAGAAGCTATGCGATTTTCTGTTGAGTTTGAGAAACATCTCATCGGCCCTCTAATGTACTTATCCTTCCCAAAATTTTCGATAATCCATTCAACTGGATGACAAGTACCATAATTTAGCTTGTTCAATGTATATGCTAGCTTTGATTATCTCCAGTGGTTTCCATTGCAACATATTATGTATAATCATCCTCCATTCTCAAATAGTTGCCTAGCTTGAAATTGCTACTCGCAATGCTTTGTTACAGATTTAAGTAATTTGGTATACTTATTTTAGGCAGTCTATACTAATTTATTCTTTGCCCTATTTTTGGGATTAAGGCTTTGATTGTTGTTATTGGTTAAATGAAGGAGTGGTGATGAAACTCTCAAGGATTTTTGCCCTTTTGATCTTAACCTAAGAAAGGGGAAAAGAGGAGAGAAACTGCGATGAACGGCGCCGGAGGTAATGGTGTTGGGGAAGTTTCTGCCATCAATTTGATGAAACTCAGAAACTTGTAAGGTCTTTTCTCTCCTTCAATTTGATGTGGTTATATAGAAATATGTAAAAATTGCTCATTTCTGGAAAATTAGGCTGTAATTTTTTTCTTGGGCTTTTGCCCAAATTCTTTAATTTAGATGTTTGTTTTTTAATCATCAAAATCTTTTCTCAATCTAGCATTTCATTGTTAATCGAATTAGGTTGTTATTGTACTTGGATTTGAAAATAATTATCAAGTTTGTTTGGAATTTTGAACAAATTAGGGTGTATTTTTATTTTTTTACTCGACTTTATACCGCCCTCCAATTTCAAGCAATTGCAAAAAATAACAAATTCTGGAAGTCTGTGTACATGACAGTGGAACAACAACCACACCAATTCCAATTACTCGGAATTGCCGATGATGTCTCTTGCTCACCAACCTCGTACTCTTTCATCAACACCCCGAGCTTGAAGTTGTTGCTTAAGATATTCGCAGATTAGTGAATACTTTAATCAATACCATAAGAAAATCTCTTTTACCAACACCAACCTCGTACTCTTTCATCTCACTTCTACTGCATCTCATCTGTTAGTGAATCTAGAGTCTTCTTGATGATGAAGGGAGATTATGAGTACTTTTTTGAGTTTTTTTGTTTTTTGGTGTTGAGTTATGAAATTATGAGTGATTTTTGGAGGTGGGTGTTGTGTGTTTGTTTATCACAATCAATAATAATCAATTTGCGGAATTTGTTTTTGTATTGTTCAATTCAGATTACTATTGATTGGTTGCTCTTGTAGGTTTTGGATTGGTTCAAATTTTGTGATGGGAGTCTATTTGTTTAAATCAATTACTGTGCTTGTTTCCAAGATTTATTCAGCCGATTTATAAAATTTAGTAATGATATGTCTGTCCAAAATTGGTGTTATTGCTTAATCCTTAGTGTCTGCTAGAACAAAGATCTTATACAACACATCTGATCTGCTCCTCTCCTTTTGAATTCAGTCAAGATGAAATCCACTCAAAAAAGGTTGGTGGCCTGCAACTACTGTTGTAATGTAGTTGAGAATTGACTTTGAAATAAACTTCTCTTACTTATGGTGCTGGTTTCATTAATTTGGTAGTTTGGTGTTGATAGTATTTGATGGGTTTGATTTTATTGATATGATTTCTTGTAGTCTAATCCGGAGAATACTGTCGGAATTCTGACTAAAGCTGGAAAAGGCGTTCATGTTTTGGTCACTCCCACCATTGATCTTGGAAAGATATTGGCTTGTATACATGGTTAGTTTTCGATCAATCCTCCAATGCCTTCAGTTTTCACTTTTCAGTATCCTTTAATTCTTTGGCATATATCTTTCTTTGTCCATTTATGTTTAGTCCATTTCTTAGGTTTTTTTTGGGTGTTTATTTTGATGGATTTGAATTCTGGGATTTGGGTTTTATTTATTTTATGGGTATTGTTGGATTTCTGTTTAGAGGGAAAAAATTGAATTTATTTGTGCAATTTGATCCTAAAGTGGTCATTATACTCATAGTTAAATCTGGTTCCCCTTTGATTTCTCAATTATCCATGTTTATTTTGATTTGAGTTTCTCTATTTTGATGCGAGTATTAGTGAGATTTGGGGAAACTGTTACTCATACATTAACAATCGGTTACTAAAATTAGCTTTACCTTGAATTGAGAATTTATGTACATGTTGATCGATAACATGGCTGATACTCCGTAATTGTATTTTATGAACTTTAATAAGTGAATTTTAGTGTTGTGAATATAATTAAATCTGTTAAGGTAGCTCAAAAGATTGACATTTTTTTGCATTTTTTTTTTGGGTTTATATATTTTGTAAGTATGCTTTGTCAATTGTGGAAATTGGGGATTGTTTAGTAATGTATTCATTTTCAGAAAAAAAAAATATGGATTAAGAGGGTTGCATTTAATTCTCATTTAAATCCAATTTTTTAGATTATGATTTGATTATTATTATTATTTTTTTTTTAATATGATGGCTTCTTGGTTGCTGTGTGTGCCCCTTTTACAACTTTTATGTGGATTCCAGGAGCGTGTCAAAGAGGGTAGCTTTTCTCCATTAATTTTACATAAACCTAGCATTTAATTCTCATTTAAAAACACCAGTAGATTAACCTTGACTCCTTCTCTAATGTTTATCCTTTCAACCATCATATTGCAATGGATGTTTTTCAGAACCAGGATTATTGTCTGAGATTTAAGCATTAAATATCTTGCAGGACTCTGCTAAAACAATTTTTAGGGAGGAGTTAGAAAAACGGAGAGGGGTCATGAGAGATACATGAAGCTGCAAGAACAAGGGAAAGCTGAGCAAGCAAAGAAAGACTTAGGTTAGTTAGGGGATTATATTCTTACTTTGGTTGTCAAATACTTGTATTGATTGTATGTTCTGTCTGCACTTCTTAAAGAAGCAGGAAACAAATAATGTGCCTAGAGTAGATGAGCAGCTAGATAATCTGCTTGGATGAGCTTTGAATAACTTAATGTACGAGCTATCAAATTTGCTATAGAATACTTTAAACTAAGCAAACCAACCTCCATAAATTTTATAGGCGATGAAATTTTATATGCTTAGTTTAAATATTTGCATACATCCTACTAACTTGATACATAAGGCTTCAGATCCCTTTTGCTTTGTGTTTGGGTTGATGAGTTAGAGGGAAGAGCCTGGGGAGATAATAAAGGCAATAGATATGTATTGCATTCTCTCTTTTGATTATAAAAAAGGGGAGGGTAATTAAAGGGGTTCATTTTTCTGACATGATACACCAAGCTACTCACAAGCGCAAGCCAGGAAGTTATGGGATAGACTTTGTGAATTAGCTTAAGCTACACACATAAACATCAGAAAGGCCGAGTCTATGTTATATCAGTTTTGGTTTATTTCTTTGCTTTGTTTTCTGATGTGTATGTAGGTTAGTGTTTTTTTTTTTTCATTATATTGTGCCTTGTGTATATAAGTCTAGGCCATGCTTTGCCCCAGCGCTCTATACCAGATTAAGTGTATAAGCTGTTAAGGCAGCTAGAATAGTATAATTAAGTATATTGAATGTAAAGTATCAGTTTTTGCATATGCCTTCATCATCATTTAGATTTCTTAAATTTATGTCCGCAAGTTAATACATTTGTTCTTTTTTGTTTGCTCATCTCTGTAACTAATATATCTGCAGGTTAATAATTTCGTGGTTACAAATATCTCTAAATATGGGTGATTTTCAGAATGCTCAACTACTTGTAGGTTTCTTTTGTATGAACTTCAGGTATAATACAAGCTAATAGTTTATTGTGTTTTCATCCGTGATTAGCTCTATTTTTTTTATTTATTCTACTGTTTTATTCAGATAATTTGGGATAAGGTGGGCAAGGCTGAACAGGATGTTACTTGAGCCAAGATTTTACTTGAGCTAGAGCTTGAACAAGAATGCATAGAAGTATATACATGAGAAAAGTTGATGTGGCTAACCACTCTAGAGCTCAGCTACAACTGGCTATTAATGATTCAGAGGCAGAATTTGCAACCATCTATTCTGCAATTGGAGAACTTCCATTACATGTCAGCTGTCACCTACATATTGTTGTTAAAACAAATCTTAATGATCCATGATTTCCATTGTGAATCTTTGTAGATTTTTAATGTAACTATGATGTATTCAGATTCATTCTTTGATCAATTTCAATTAACATTTATTTATGTCAATTTCATACTATAATTCAGATTTTGCAAAAGGCCGAAAATTTAATGAAGGAAGAGATACGTAAAAGAAAAGCAAACAGGAAAGATCAGTTTCTTAGAGTAGTTGAACAAAATAAAATGTCCAACGGGGTTGAAATATACCCCATATTCAAAGTTATTATAAATAGGAGTGTTAATTTTGTAATCATCAACTAATTACTAATGTCGTCATTACAATCGGATGAATTTTGGAATCACTCAATATTGGCTCAGCTAGATTATTTACTTAAGCACAAGTTTAGGTATTGCTCCGATAACCTCAATGTCTCATATTACAAAGTTTGCATTCATAGGTAAGTAAAAATTAAAAGCTTATTTTAATACTTTTGACAATATTGCCCCTTTTTATGAGTAGTTATCTTTTTTTTTTCTTTTTCTTTTTTTGTACTAATGATGCTTTTTGACATCAATCCCAATAGTTTCTCCCTCCCTCTATACAATAATTCTCAACTAATTTTTTCTGTCTATAACTCCACATTACACATATGTACCCTCAATAGTTAATTTTAAGGAATCTATAATCTACTTAATGCTTGTGAAAAAAACTCAAACATGCTTTGTTTAATTTTAGTACTTTTAGAGTTAGTTACATGTTTAATTAACTAACTATATTCAAAGTCAATACTCTACTATTCAAACCTATAGAAGCTCTTTTGTAAAACTATACAAAAACAACTTATTAATGTTACTTAGGAAAAAATCTTGAGCATAAATATTAAGTGAACATAACTTATAATAATTATAAATTTATTAATTAAAATGTAATAAACATGTATCAAAAACGTTTTTATTACTTAATACATGTATAATTGCACCGATTAATCCCCATTCCCCACAATTTTAATGAATTCGATTCACATATACTTTAATTTCTTTTTTTTCTTTTTTTTTTAAATTTTTTTTACAGAGTTTCACATATACTAAACAACCATACAATTTGAAAAATCTTACCGGGACAATTGACAAGAATAAAGTCACAAATTTATGACTACAAAATTCAGTGGGAGAGACTCGAGAGAGGAGAGAAGGGAGATAGAGAGGAAGAAATAGGAAGAAAGGGAGAGAAAAAAAAGAGGGGGGATGGGAAAGAAAGAGAAGGGTCGAGAGAAAAAGACAGAGTGAGCCAAGAATGAAAAGGGGTAGAAGAGAGAGAGAGAAGGGTCGGGAGAGAAAATGAGGCCAGGTTAAAGAGAAAGAATGGATAGATAGATAAAAAGAGGAGGCAATGCCGAGAGAGAGAGAGAGAGAGAGAGAGGGGGGGGGGGTTGAGAGATGAAGGTGCTAGGAAAGAGAAAGAAGACAAGGTCGCGAGGAAAGAGGGGGTGAAAGAGAAAGGTGCTATGAAATAGAGAAAAGGTACTTCAAAAAAGAAAGAGAAAAGGCAGACCATAAGCTAAGAGTAAAGGGCATGCCGAGGGATAGATAAAGAAGGGCTGGGAGAGAGGAGCCAAGAGACGGGAAAAAGGATCTTGGTGAAGAGAAAGAATAAGAAAGAGGGGTTGGGAAAATTAAAGTTAGATAGAGAGAGAACGAGGGCCGAGAGAGATAGAGGAGGTCGAAATATCGAATAAAGCTAGAGCGCTACATAGAGATAGGGGGATGTGAAAGAGACAGAGAGAGAGAGAGAGAGAGAGAGAGAGAGAGAGAGAGAGGGGGGGGGGGAGGCTCAAGGGAGAGCAAAAGAAAGATAGATGTTGGGGGGAGGAGAGCGAGAAAGTACAACCTATAGTTTTAAAAGCCTTTTTTAAAGAATGGAACAAGGACAAGAAGGATTAGGACAGAAGAAAGAGAGAGAGATAAGAGATAGTTTGAGCTAATAAACGAAAGGATGAGTGAAATGTGAGCAAGTGAACACATGATTTCAAGCTATTAAAAAAAGGAACGAGGAGATAAAGTCAAAGGAGATAAATGAAAGAGAGAGAGAGAGAGAGAGATTATTAATTAGTACACTTAAAAGCCATTAAGTAGTTATATATATCATGAGAAAGAAAACGCTTTATCATGCGTTCCATATTTACCCATACACAATAGCACTCTTAAAAATACATATTTAATCAACAAATCAAATTAGAATTCAACTTATCTATTGTTTAAAGCCCTTAGCGCTCTTTCCTAAAACAGCACAAGAACATCCTATTTATAGAATAAGATGCTCGATTGCTAAAAACACTATAATCGTTCAAATGTAACTGATTAGCATAAACCAAACTTATGTGCATTTATATAATCTTAGAGATAAAAACATACAATTAACATTACATATATTGCACCGATTAATTCTTAAATTAGGGCTAAGCAAAACTATTTGAAAAATCGAATATTTGTTGATCCGATCCGGATTTGATCCAAAAAATTTGGATATTGGATCCGAAAAAATTGGATATCGGATATTCAAGATAATCACACACAATAATAACATTAATGATACAACAAACTCTTTTTACAATTCATTAAATTATGCTCCCCTAATCAACATGTTAATAACACCTCAAATTACGAAACACGATCACATCCACGAAGCTTACATATCTTACCGTCGAGGGAGCACGCGCGTAGCGCGTGCTCCAACGACTAGTTAAAACAAAAGTCCTTGTGCTATTATAAAGACTATAAAATGTTAATTTTTTTCTATGGTTTTTTTTACAAATTTTTTTTTGGTCAATACTCAATAGAAATATTAAAGGTTACTATATTAAAATTAGGGTCACTATGTTCAACATAACGTCGTATGTCAGGTTTACAATAATATTAAAGGGCAAACAAGTTATAATAAAGGTTACTATGTTAAAAATAAGGTTATCATGCTAAAATTAGGGTCACTATATTCAATATAACATCAATTGCGTGCATATTTATGAAGCTCAGGTTCACAAAGATATTATTGTGAATTAGGGCCACGTAAGTTTTTTCCTGCTTTGAAGGATAGCCCAAGAAGACATACGGTGTGGAACGTGGAGCTAGTTTGTGCGGAGCAGTATAGTATAGATTAGAGAAACAAAAACACCTAAAAACCCGTATATACATGATAGTTGTTTTCGAAACAAGGCATGTGTGAGGGTTATCATATTAAGAGCTTTTGTTGGCAAAATATTTAAGAGGTAAGTTATGGTCTCAGCATAAACCCAAAATTCTAGTGGAAGTGAGGTAAGTTATGTTTGACAGTATTTATAGTTGCGATCATACGCTTGACCTTTTTATTTTGAGAAGATGTGGGAGGGAATGAGAACCTAAAATCTCTTACAATATCTAAGCGTTGCTTTTTTTAAAGGAGACATTCTAAAATTTCTCGATGATTACTTCGAAAAGAATTAGTAGGTCTCTCAAATTAATTTTGCACATATTAACAAAAAAATAACGAAAGTTGGAAAAACTTGAGATTTAAATGCAAGAGTTATATAGTCCACACAAAATGAGTAAAATCATTAACAAGAACCAAATAATATTTATGACCATTAGAGCTCCAAATAGGAGATATTCATAAATCGGCATGATTATAATATCAAAAGCACAAGTAGTATGACTTGTAGAAGTGTAAAAAGGTTGTCTAACATGTTTCCCTAATTAACAAACTTTGTAAAAAGTGGAGGAAAACTCCTTATTACAATCAATGAAATTGTTGCTCCTTAGATAACTTAAAGAACTAGCGTATAAACTTCATTTTTTTCTTTTTTGACGGGAACGGGAGGTAAAGTGTACTTGACATTATATAAGTACTTCCTTCGTTTCTTTTTAGTTGACACGTTTTTTTAGTCACGTTTGTCAATGCACTTATTCAATCATTAATATCTTTAATTATCGATAAGCAAAAATTATGAAAAGTTGATATTTTGAAAGTATATAACGTGACGAATCTAACAAGATCCCACGTAGACTATATTTTTCATTACGTATAAAACTCAAAACACGGTCAAAGAGAGGTGTGTTAATAATGCTAAAGTCAAAACGTGTCAACTAAATAAAAATGGAGCTAGTATATGTATTCCCTTACGGAAAAAAACAATAAAAAATATTCCTCCTATGTTTACATTTTGTTTTGTTTTATGTTTTTTTTACCCTCTTTGAAGCCTTTCTCACGTTAGCGCTGGATCGCTGCACCCTAGAGCTGGGCATGGGCCGGGTCAGCACGCGGGCGGCCCGGGCACGGCACGAGGATGGCCCGGCACGGCACGGCCCGACGGCAGGCCCGGCCCGGCACGATGGCACGCCCCTCGTGCCTCGTGTGGGCTGCGGTGAAAAAAAACCCAAAAGTGGCCCGGCACGGCACGAGCCCGGCCAATAGCCCGTGGCACGGCCCGTGGCACGGCCCGCAGGCACGGCCCGCAGGCACGGCCCGCGGGCTAACGGCTATAAACTGGCGCTGCTCTTGTTTTTTCCCTCCAACGGCCATAAACGGCTATAAACGGCTATAAACGGCTCTATTTTCACCTATAAATACCACCCTCAACTTCCAATTCTTTCCACAACTCAATACTCATCTTCTCATCTCATTCTCTTACTCTCTTACTCTCTTATTCTCATATATTATAATTTATAAATTATAATCTCTTAATATTTCTTAATCTCTTATTCTATTATAAATTTTACATTTTTAATATTATTAGTCTACTACCAAAAAAAAAAAAAAAAAAATTGTTATATTTACATTCGGGAAATTATAATTTCGGGAAATTATAAATTCGAGAAATTATAAATTTGGGAAAGCATTGAAGCGTCATTGTAAGATCTAACTCAACTTTATTTTAATTTGTTATTGTTATTGTTATTGTTATTATTATTATTATTGTTATTATTATTATTATTATTATTATTATTATTATTATTATTATTATTATTATTATTATTATTATTATTATTATTATTATTATTATTATTATTATTATTGTTGTATACTTGGAACTACTTAATTACATAAAAACTACTTTCTATTTTAATTGTGGGTTATTTGGATTGTTGAAATCTGTCTAAGGCGGGATTTGGGCTCTGGACAACGTCGATCCTAACCATAACCTACCTGGGATCTCATTGATTTAGATAATCTACTATTATTATAATTATTTTTGAAAATTTATTAACTTACTAATTAAGTAATAATTAAGAAAAAAAACTTACTTATACTTGTTAATTGTTATAATTTGTTATAATTTGTTACTTTGTTAGTGTTATAAACTTATAATTGTTAATTTGTTATAATTGTTAATATTGTTGTTAATTATTATTTATTAGTTAATAATCTTAATTAATCATGGCATCAAACCCGAACCAATCCTCCTCTAAAAAAGCCAAATCTAAACGACCATTGGAAGGCTCTTCTATGCCCCCCCCTACAATGCAAATCCCTACTATGCAAATCCCTACAATGGCCAATCCCACCCACCCCGGGTTTTCTACCGATTTTCCCACCGGATTAGATCAACAAGGGACATTCCAACCATGGCAAAGCACCCAATCTCCACCTTATTATGCCTCCGCACATGATATGCCTTTTGAATTTAACTATCAAACAACTCAAGCAAGCAACACACAACCTGCCGGCTCTAGTGACCCATCCGTCCAAAATACTATTCCCCCATCTGATAACCCATTCATTGAATGGTACACCGAAGAAGAAATGACCCTTTTGAAAAACCGAAAGAGTAAATGTTGGCAATATTTCTTGTTAAGTAGAGATGGTGAAAAAGCCAAGTGTAAAACTTGTGGTAATATTTATTCGGCTCCAGCCAAAGGCGGTACGGGGCACCTAAACCGACACAGTGAAAAATGTGGTGCCCCTAGTACTGACCCAACTCAACCAAAAATTTCTCAATTCCATCCTTATGGCTTCACTTACAATTATGAGAGGGATAGGGATGAACTTGGGAGAATGATAGTCCAAGCCGAACAACCTTTTCTTTTTGCTGAAAGTGATCCGTTTAACAATTACATTAAACGAGCACTACAACCCCAACACAAAAAAATCTCCCGAAAAACCGTTAAAACAGCTGCCATGAAAACTTACTTAGAATACAAAATGAAATTAATTGAAGAACTTAAAACTCTTACTTCAAGAGTTTCTATAACTTCTGATGCATGGGATGGTGGTTATGGTTTACATTATTTGTGTGTTACTTGTCATTGGGTTGATAGTGAATGGTTATTGCAAAAACGTATTATTTATTTCAAATTGCTTGAATACCCCCATACGGCCTTTAATATTTCTAATTGTATTATGAGTGCTCTTGATGAATATTGTCTTAGGGACAAAATCATGTCCATGACGTTTGATAATGCAACATCCATGACAGCTAGTGCTAATCTAATTAAACCAAACTTGCATAATGTCATAATGGATGGAGATGCATTACATATTAGATGCATTTGTCATGTTTTAAACTTGTGTGTTAAGGATGGACAAGAAGCAATTGGTCCATACTATTCCAAAATTCGAAATGCTGTTTTGTCTATTATGTCTTCTAGCAGTAGGTATCAGGAATGGAGGCGATATCTTAAGCAAAATAAGATAAAGCCTATTAGAATTAAAACGGATTGTCCAACTAGGTGGAACTCCACCTATGACATGTTGAGTCAGGCACTTTCGTATAGAGTTCCATTTTCATTGTTTTACAATAATAAGTATCCACAATTCATGATAGCAGACTCCGATTGGGATAATTGTGAAAAATATATGCAATTTTTACAATTATTATATAGTATGACTCACTGTTTTTCTTCTGTTTATGTTCCTTGCATTCATTCTTTCCTTCAAAATGCATGTTTATTTGCTCAACTTCTTTATGAACATCGATCACAACAAGATTACAATGATTATGTTCCACAAATGGAGGCTAAATGGCGTAAATATTACACTAAGCTTCCTATGGTTTATATGTTTGCTTCTATTTTAGATCCTAGATCAAAGTATGATGGCACATTTATGCTAATTGATATTTACTATGAATGCATGCAACTCGGTGATGGTGTCGAACAATATAAAAATCATGTGAAAGATAAATTTTTTGAGTTATATAGAGTTTATGAATCTAAATATGGAACCGTCACTCATTTTGCCCCTTCTCAAACATCCAAAAGCGTAAGTAAAACGGGCAAAAGTTTGGCGGCCCAAGCTGCTAACATGTTATCTAAGTTTTCAGGTAGTGGATCATCATCAAGGCGAACACAAAGCGATGTTTCGGAGTTGCAAATGTACTTAAACTACGACTTCATGAAAGGCTTGGACGAAGATTCGAGGTTGGGGATGGACATCCTAGATTGGTGGAAATCCCAAAGCACAAAGCATCCAATTTTGGCGGCAATGGCACGTGATATTTTCAGCATCCAAGCCTCCTCCGTTGCCTCGGAACGAGCTTTTAGTGCTTCGGGAAGGGTTCTAGACGATAGAAGAACAAGTTTGAAGCCCGAAACACTAGAAATGTGTGTTTGCTTGAAGGATTGGATGGATGCCCAAGAACGCATCCAAGATCGTACTTTTACGGCCAACGACAACATCGATGGTTCCGATCGTTCTGGTTCAACTAGCTCCTCCGCATTAGCTAGTGAACATGAAGCCGAAGATGAAGACGAAGAAGATAATGAAGACCTTGATTGAAGATTACCAACAACTCGAGAATTAATATTAATTAGCGAAAATTCTAGTATTTCCTATGTACTCTATTAATTAGTGAAAATGTTAGTATTTCCTATGTTGGCTATGTACTCTATTAACATTAGCCGTATAATAAAATAACAAAATAAGTTATTCATCAATTATTGTTAGTTGTACCCTTGTACTTCATATTATCTTTTACTTAATAAATTTTTATGAATGAATTTTTTCAACTTTTAATTTTATGGAATATGTTATATTGTTATTTAATTTTTGTCTAATACTTATATAGTTATATGAATAATATGATATATAGTAAATTATGAATGAACAATAAATATTAATATAATTTAAACAATATTTAATATAACTTAACTCCATAAAAAATTTAATAATTATTAAATTCAAATATTAAATTGTATAATTATTCAATTCAATTTTTTCTTTCATAAAAAAAATTCAAGTTTTTTTAAAGTTTTTTTTAATTTTTTTTTTTAAAAAAAAAAAGAAAAAAGGGTAAGCCGTGGCCCGTGGGCCGGCACGGTGGCCGGCACGGCCCGCCTCCACCGTGGGCCGGCACGACGGGCGGCCCGGCACGGCACGACCGGCACGGTGGGCCGTGCCGTGCCGTGGACAGGGAAACCTTGAAGGCCGGCACGGCACGGCACGGCCCGCCTCCACCGTGGGCCGGCACGGCCCGGCACGACACTGTTCATGGCCCGCCTAGGCACGGCCCACGGCAGGCCCGGCACGGCCCATGCCCACCACTACTGCACCCTCTCTCTCTCTCCTCCATTGAAGCGTGCTCTGAATCCTCCATTGAAGCACCTTCCGAGCTTTCTCTCCTCCATTGAAGCAGCTTCTAAGGTAACATGTTTTCCACATTAATCATCGGATTTCATTTTCACAATCTTGTGTTAGTCGTTAATGTAATTGTCATTAATAGTTAATTTAGGGTTCTTGAGTTCTGCTTAGTTAGATTATTGAACTATTTGTTATAATTACTGATGTACTTAAGTTTTGAATGATTATTATGACGATCGATTTTGTTGCTAAGGAATTTGCAGTTCATTTTCTTAAGCTTGAAGAATTTGACGTGATTAATGTTGCAAATCGTTTTTCATTCAATTACATCTGTGATGAAATGTAAATGTATGTCAATTTTCTCGATTGTTTGATTTAAAAGTTCAATGATAATGTGATTGATGGGTTAGAAAAGAAAACTGCTGGATTCAATGGTTAAAATCTTGGATTTTTGATGGATATAGATTAGTTTTTGCTGTTAGGGTTTTTTGAGAACTAAGGGATTGTACTGATTTTTGTAGGGGTATAATGTGCTGAGTTGTTTAAGCGAACGACAATCGACTTTGGCATTTTGATTTACATCTTTCTAGTGTGAAGTGTTCCTCCAGAAGTATTTTGAAACAGTAAATTCTCTTTTTAATCTAGTATTATACTTCGTATCACTTGTTTCGTTTTAGCAATCTTATAGTGATATCTTGATACCGGGGCTTACAAATTTGAATATGAAATATTAGTTAATATAATCATTGAATTGAGGATCTGATAAGCTTGGGTGTGTAAATAAAATGTGTGCTTATTAGATATATTTTGGAATCTGAGCAATGGAAATCTTAACAATAAGTTGTAATTTTGAATTAAATTACTTACTGTTGACATTTTCATCAATTTTGTTTTTTCTCCACCCTTCTGAAATTTGTGGATACGCCCTTGGCATTTTTCTTTCAGGTAGCAAAGACTGATTGGATCTTCATATGTATAAATTTTGTACATGATGTGATAGAATGCCAATAGCATTCATTTGATTACTTTGGTTGACTTGTGAGAGTGATAACATTTCAAAGCTTCTGATTCTTCCATGGAACCTTTCTTGAAATCCAGTGGTATTCCTGAGGCATGGCATATCATTGTAGCAATATATTTCGCTGTTTTCTTCGTTGGTGCAAGATTCTTCTTTGACAAATTCATTTTCCGGGTAAGTATCTCTCAGTTTCCTTTCTATTATTCCATTGAATACACCTCTGCATTTTTCTTTCTTATGTTGTTACTTAATTGCTTTCTTTCTTAGTACTAATTTTAAGATGGGTGATGCATTTTCTCTTATAATTTTTTTATGTTATTAATTTCAGTATCTTATTTGTTAAACGCAACAGTGTTCTGTCTGTAAGACTGAAATTGAACATCTGAAGAGTATGCTTATTGCTCTGTAGTTGTTTGCTTTGACTTAGAATGAGCTGGAATGTTATGCTTTGACTTGCCTATATTACCACTCAGAGGTGTGACTTACCTCACTGAGGTTACATGAAATTAATTATGAATTTCATAATGAATACCTGTTAGGAGATGTTGGAGTCTCCAACATGCTTGTAATTTTAGGAGATGTGGTGCAGATCCTTTTTATCCATAGAAATCCATCAAAAATTTTTCTTATTGTATAACAAATTGACTATCAACTGAATGGTCATGTTTTGATGTTTGGCTACCTATTATTCCATGTTTTTTATTGATTCAACTTCTAATATAAATTACGTGGGATGTACTAAGATAACCGAGTCTACCACCTTGAAAGGGACCTAAGATAACAGGTGTATATATTCTTGATGCTCTGTGGTACAATATGAGATGTTTATGGTTGTAGATATAGTATCAGATTATCAACTAGGAAGAGACCTAGGCATTTGTAATTATTACTGTATGAGTTATGAGTTCTCTTTGACCAGCTTGAAGTATGTAGCATTTAGCAGTTTTTGCGGTAGAAGCCATGTCTTGTAATGAATTAATGATAGCGTGATCAAATCTCTTCAGTACATAGTATAGGAGAGTACAGGTGGTGAAATTTTATCGAGTACAAATGAACAAAAAATAGTGGTTTTTTTTTTCTTCACTTATTGTTTTTCATTACTGGGGACCATAATGTTTTGAAAGAGTATCAGAATAAAACGAAAGGATTTACATTAAGTGGACTCATCCCAAAGGAGTAATGAGAAGTATTTTGTGGGACAGATATTTAACAAAAGAAAGAGAACATGAGAGTTGAGAATACTTGTATAAATTGTATTTCTAAACAATACATGAGGAAATTCTTTTCACATAACAGCACGGAAAATTTTGTTTGATTATAGCAATAAAAAAATGGTTTGATTGGTTGCTTAGAATTAATAGATGTAAAAGGAATAATAATAAAATATAGGAAAAATTGCCCGGAATAATCCCACCTTTGGGCCGTCCGCCCAAAATAATCTCACCTTTGGATTATTTTTAAATAATCCGACCTTTATAGCCAATCCGCCACCAATGGTCCCAACCGGTCATGTAACTTGTTATAACAAGTAACTTGACACGTGGCAGCCTGTGATTGGTCTAAAAAATAAAAATAAAATAAAATAAAATAAATTTTTAACAAAAAAATAATATTTTTTAAAGAAAAAATTCAAAAAAAAAAAAAAACACCCACCCCAGCACCGCCTGAGGCCCCCCCACCGCGGCTCCGGCCACCAGAACCCACCCCAGTGCCGGCGTCAGGGTCCAACCCCAACCCCACATCCACCACGACTCCAACCCCACCGCGACTCCAGCCCCAACCCAAACCCAACCCCAGCACGACTCCAACCTCACCCTGAAACCACCAACCACCCTCGAAAACCCCTTCCCCGTCCCCATCCCAGTCCCCCTTCCCTGCCCCGTCCAAATTCCGTCCCGATTCCATCCCCCTAACGCGATTTCGGCACTCTCTCCTTCACGCGATTCCGACATCTCCCTCTCCTTCCTCCGTCGTGATTCCGGCCACTCTGGTTGTGGGATTATTTTCGTAGCTGGTCTTGGTCGGTGGCGATGGTTCCAGAATCTGGTTTCAGGTCTGGTTTGGGGGAGCCGTGGCGGTGGTTTCTGGGTTGGCTGAGGTTTGTTTTCGTGGCAGTGGTGGTTTTGGGTTTGGGTGGTGGCGGGGATGGTGGTGGCTGAAACTTTGATTTTATTTTTTTTTAATTTTGGACAAATCAGGTTGTGACACGTGTAAATAAAACTAAAAAAAAAAAAAAAATTACCTACTCAACCGGTTACAGGTCACTTGGGACCATTGAGAGCAGATTAGCTATAAAGGTCGGATTATTTAAAAATAATCCAAAGTTGGGATTATTTTTTGCGGACGGCCTAAAGGTGGGATTATTCCGGGCAATTTTTCCTAAAATCTAAAGCTTCCTTGTTTGGTGTAAAGTACTTCAATCTTCATTTTCTCAGCCAAAATTAGAATCTTCAAGCTATTTGATTCATGTCGTCTTAATTTCTTTGACTATTCTGGGATTGCAATGATAGGTATTCCAATTCACTTAAAGAGTGTTTGACATCATTTTGTAACTTTTTTTTTTTTATATATAAATATTTTAGAGGCTATCCATATGGTTATTGAGTTTGAGTAAGAGAGCTGCTCCATTGAAGTTTGACGAGGCTACCAAAGCAAAAATCGCAAAGTGCTCTGAGTCATTATGGAAGCTGACTTACTATGCCACAATGGAGGCATCAATTCTTTGCATTATCTATTATGAACCATGGTTCAGAGATTCAAAGGAGTATTTCAAAGATTGGCCAAATCAAGAGCTCAAGTGAGTAAATACTTTTTATTGAGCAGTAACCTATATCTGCTTTGACATACTTGCATTTAAAAGTTGTAAAATAAGTGGATAATGTCTTCTTTACGTTTTTATATTATTTCTTTTCACATTACTAAGACAAATTCATGAGAAGTTTGTATCTGTGGCTACTAGTGTATTATGATTGTGACTGTGACTCCCATTTGCCAACTTGAAGAGTATACAACTTTGTGAATATGTGATATCTAGGATTTAATCTCTTTTTTTTTCATCTTTTGAGACAAGGCAACACAATGTTTTTATCGCTCATGATATAAGCTTTGACGATTTGACGAGAAGAGGGCATATTTGTTGTGTGTATTTCTTTTCCAGTTATTTTAGTGGATTAGTTGAAAAAACATGTTTTCATATATGGCAATATCAGTTTGGATCGGATAATAGGTAGAACACGTATATTCTTATTGCACAGGATCAAGACCCTGAGCTGCTAACTATGCCTTGGGAGATTTATTCTATTCTGAAGTGGCTGGCTGTGTCTTTTTCTGGGTAAAATTTCCTTAGTAATGTTTTAAAGTTACATAGCTATGTTATACAGATTAGTGTTGAAGTAGTTCCTGAGTATTCTACAGTTTTGGTATCTTACTACATTTGTCCACCGTACTTGGTTACCTGACCCACATCCGAACAGAATCTGAAGCTGCATTAACTAAAGCAAAGATGATCCAAAAATTAATATGCCTTATATTGATTAATTTATCATTATAAGCTAATTGACGATAAACTTGAATATGATCTGCCCTGAACATGCCTAAGCCCATCCGAAACTAAATTGAATAATTCATCAGCTGAATATTACTGATCAAATCATTCATAACAACTCGATTCTCACCTCTACCAGCAACAAGTGTCTTTTGTTGAGAGGTTGGTAATTACTTTATGAGGCATTTATGTCCTAAATAGTTCAATATTCATGAATAATATAGTTTGCTCCTATGATACTGCCTTGTACTTGACAATACTCCAATGTAAATTAAATTTGGCCCATCTCTTGTGATACAATTATTTTTGTTCAGGGTGACATTGTCTGTTTGTTATACTTAAAATCTTAAGGAATGAGAATCAGTATTTTGGGGTTATTTATTTGCAGCATCAATAAAATGCTTGGAATTTGATTGATGCATGTATGTGTTGGCTTGCACTTTTATAAGGGAATGCTTTGATACGAGGGTTTGATTGCATAGATGGATCAAGTTGCTCTAGGCTTTGGGGTCTTTGTGTGATTCTTGTTATCATTTTGATGCAATTCGCATGATTTATCTCACTCTTTTAAATTTGGTTGGCTCACTTGGTTTTATTGTTTGCTCCAGGATTTCTTTGAAACTATTCTATATGTGCCAATGCGGCTTCTACATCTATAGCATTGCTGCCCTTCTTACATGGGAAACTCGAAGGAAGGATTTTGCAGTAATGATGTCTCATCATATAATCACTGTTCTTCTTATAAGCTGCTCATATATGACAAGGTATTGACTCAAATATTTTTCACTAATTTTGTTTAATGCTATATTATATTTAGATGTATCCTTTTTTGCAGATGTGATGGTTCAATCATAGCTTATTTGAGAAGCATAATATCTTTTTGGAGAATCATTTTAAAAAATGCAGTTCTGCACATCCTTGTACTTATCTTTTTTGGAAAGATTCAGGAATGTGAAGTTACTTGGAAAAAAAAAATCTGGAAAAAGAAGCTACTTGATCTCGTTGATTGTCTTTACCATGAGGATAGTTTTGTTAAATATGTGTCCATGCTAGTGTCATTGTATTTTGCGTCTCAGTTTGGCCATTACAAGTCTCTCAAATTTTCTCTCGATCTATGTGTTTGTGTGTGTGTGTTTGTGTGTGAGAGAGAGAGAGAGATATTGTGTGTGTGTGTGTGGGGGGGGGGGGGGGGGGGTGGGTGTGTGGGACAGTGGGAGGGCTTTAAAAACAAAATAGTTGATTAGTGTGGTTACTAACTTTTTTGCATTGAGGATTGCGAATTGATCTCGAGTCATCTTCTGGTGTGTAGGAAGGGCTTTTAGGCACAACTGTGCTACTGAAAAGGATTTTGAGTGTGATTAAGTTTTAACTAGATATTAGGAATTGGCATTGATTATTTGAAGTGAAGATGTACTGATAGGTTGCTAATTCTGGTATTTCATGTGATTTATACTAGTCCTTAGAGATCCTCCCCCCCCCCCCCCCCCCCCCCCCCCCCCCCCTCTCTTTTCAAGTTAGGTTTAGAGTATTTTGGCCTTCTCGTACCTGATTTTACCTAATTTTTTTGGCGTGTGGATTGGTTTCCATGCCTTTTTTGGGATAAGTGATGGTTTATTCTTGAAGTTGCCTCTTATGCCTTTTCTTCCACAACGAAGTCTTGGAAGGCATTGGGAAGATAAAATATTGATTAGATTGTTTGCCTGAATTCTGGTGCTCAGGATTGAGGATGGTTTGGAATCATTTTTCTGGTATGCTGGAAGGATGATGGCATAAGTTTAATGGTGACTTTATGACAGTAACATTGTTTTTAAGGTTTAGGTTTGTTAGGAAATTAATGTTCCGTATTCCCTCTTTTGATCGACTATTTTTTGTCACTTTGTGATCAATATACCTATACTAAAGGCGAAACCAGAAATGACACTTGTCATAACCTGGTTAAAAATTTTCCCTCCAAAAGATGTTTTTTTATTTTATTTTATTTTTTTTCCCAAAGCTTCTTAGAGAAGTATTTAATTTAATACTTACTTTACAATAATATTTCTTTTCTATTTGGCAAGTATATTCATTTTTACACATTCAACAAAGATTTATTTATTTATTTATTTTATGACGGGAACAAAGGCATATAATACAATAATGTAATCTTATCTATAACTTTGTAATGTAATCCATAGTTATTTTCATTAGTCGTGCATGCATTTCTTCTTCCGTTTTCTTTAATGATTTAAAAAAATCGTAATTACAGAACTTTCATCCTATTTTGCAATTTGATATTATTTTTTACAGTAAAATAATTGTATTAAATTAATGATAAATATTGAAATTACCGTGCATGGCACGGGAACTAACCTAGTTTTATATAAAAACATATTACTAGGATAATCCTTTGGAAGAGGTTTGTTTATGTTTAAGCCACCTAGAGAACTAGGTCTTCAACTATGTCTTTTGCATCTGTGCTTTGCTTGTATCACATGATTGGGGCATCTCTTGGTATCAAGCCTATTCTTGGCACACATAATCTAGCTCTATTATGTCTTTTGGTGATAGCGTGGTTCACGATTATGTCAATTGAAGCTTTTTTCCCCCCAAGAGAGACGTATTATTGTTAAAGGATGGGTTTGTATATTTAGGTGGGGAGATATTTGGGTCTTCCGTAACCAAAGGCAGGCTCTGTGGTGTTACTAGTGCCTTGCTTGATACAAACTCTAAGAGCTTTCAGTTGATATTTGATCAGAAAGTATTTAATACTCTTCACTTCTAGTCTGTTTTTGTCTATATTGCACATGCCATTAATTTAATTGTACCTTTTCTCTCTTGGATTATCTCTTTTTATTGTTTGACTTCCTACAACTAGTAAGTTGCTTATGTTGCAATCTGAGGTGGACAATAGTGGATAAGAATGATGAAGTAAAATTGCAAGGGGCTTTGAAAAGGCGAGAATATGCAAGAAAATCTTGTACCTGCCATGTGCTGTAGTGACTTGCTTTTTCTTATTTTTGTGGATAGGTAGTTTGGGGGTCTGATCATTGCTATAGAACTTGTATTTATTAACTTTTAAGGTTATTACCTAACAAAAGGAAGAAAAGTGTTTGATTAAATGTTGATGTATACAAAAGGTTGTCTTAGCTCAAGCACTTGGGTTGGTAAGATGTAATCTAGAATGAGGGGAAGATTATAGGGGAAAACTCAGAGGCTATCAGCTATTATCTTCAATATTATATGTTTCTTTTGAGCTATCATCCTATTCTTTTCTTGAAATCGATTAAATAATATCTCTGGGAAAATGCACATGGACTGGGAGTGGTTTCCACTGGGTATTATGTCATTACATAGACAGAAAAAGGAGCATCATTGTATAGTTATTTGTTGCATTAGATTTGTTGGTATAGCATTATATGCTTCAGTTACTGTAGGTTAGCTTGAGTAAAAAGGACATATTTGATATGCATACCTTAGATTGTGGTTAAAGAAATCTTAAAAGGATCTGATGATACTGCTTATACCAATAATGTGTACCTTCCTTGTTAGATGCCTATATCTTAAGATGCCCCACAACTAATTCTCAGTTTTACCATTTGAAAAACATGATACCTAGTTTTGGGAGGAGTTGATGGTAATGGGTCTTGGATCCGGGTCTTAGTTTTGGGATCAAATAAAGGATACTCAGTGTTTTCTTATGAAACACATGAACTCCAAGTCTCAAGGTGGTGCCACCAATGCTCCAGTTAGTACCTGTAGGAGTTTGTAGTTAAGTAATGTGTAGGGGGTAGAGAGATTCTGAGATTTTTTAACCTTGGTTCTTAGGGTATTAGGGTAAGTGAAGCTGATGGGCCTTGACCTTTAGGCTTGTACTCTTGTGGACCCTCAATAAAACAGGTCAATGACAGTAACTATGTGAGGGAGGTAATGAGACAATAAACACCCAAGCACTGATCTTGGAGTCATTTATATTGATTCTGTTGCCTGTCATTAGTCTCACCAGGAGTATATCTGATATTGTAACTTGTAAGAGTTGTAACTTACTACTTGTGCTCCCCATAGCCCAGAGGCCCAGAGATATATATTTTTCCTTCTTAATGCTGCAATTTAGTAACACACGGCATTTGCTGTTTATTATTAGGCCATTATGTTCACATGTCTCTATGAAGTGCTCAATCTGCATCTCGAGTCTCTGATTCATGTCTTAGAATTACTTATTCAAGATGAGTATTGGTTACTGATATTGTTAGCTCAAGTTTTACCATTTAATATCCCGGTAAAAGAGAATTTAAATTCCATTTTGTGTCAATGTTTTATAGTACTTGGCTGCTTTCTATCCAAGCGGCATTGCTGAGTTTAATAGTTTCTTTTAAAGTCTTAGCTTTGTCTTGAGCTCTAGGCTCCTAATTCTGGCGTCCTTTTAGAAATTGTAATGTTCAAAGTTTATTAGAGGGTACCCAAGATATTAATTTCTGCTCTTAGGAAATTTGAGTGGTAAAAACCCATCTCCAATTATGATTCCTTGTCTATGGCAGAGTCCTGTTCAAAGGCAGGCGTTGCTTCTAGTTTGTCCTTACCATTGATTACTTAATTGTAATTATGGCATCTAAAGTAAACTGGTAGTCCATAAAACTGCTATATTTGGATGGAATCTGTCAACTTAGTGTTTGAAATAGTAGTATACCAACAATTTCCTGAATTTAGTAGATTTTTGTTTATTGTGCAGCTTTTTCAGGATTGGGTCAATTATCTTAGTTCTGCATGATGCAAGTGATGTTTTCATGGAAGCTGCTAAAATTTCCAAATATTCTGACAAAGAGCTTGCAGCAAGCGTGTTCTTTGGTTTATTCGCTCTGTCATGGCTTATGTTACGGCTAATATTCTTTCCTTTCTGGGCAATAAGAGCTACCAGGTCTGTTCCTTTGTCAATTTCCCTGATCTAAGTGTCTTGGTAAATATATTGTCATTTTGTTTACTCGTTGTCTGATCTTTTCAGCATTGATCTCTGTACGGTCTTGAACCTTTCGGAGCCCTTTGATAAAGTTCGGTACTATGGCTACAATACCATGTTGATTATGCTGCTTATTTTCCATGTGTACTGGTGGATACTCATATGTTCCATGATAATGCGGCAGCTGAAAAATAAAGGAAAAGTTGGGGAAGATATAAGATCTGGTAACCCTCTCTTTCTCCCCTATCCCTTGAACAATTTATATTATGGACCCCAGAGCTCAGTAAATTATGCTCTTGCTTATCAGTATGCTGTTAATTGGGAACAAAAGAACAATTAAAGTTGTAGTCTGAAATGATTACATTGTAGTAGCGATGGTCATTAGTGCTGACTGCAACTTTATGATTTCAATTTTTTTTAGTTCTTAGCAACATATTTTTCAGGTGTGACTTTACGTATTTTAATAGCTGTTCCACTTTCCATATGGATTGTAATTATATCAGTTGTTCCACTTTCCTTCTAGGGTAATCTTCTCCTCTATTAAAGACTTCTACGCCCTCATCTTTTGGTGGCCGTGACACTCTTTCCTTTTCTTTTCCTCGATTGCATAGATCCAACTATTTAACCCAGTTTACCTATAATTTACCTTCAACTAACATGCAGAAACTTTGTAGAACAACAATTGATGAACAGAGGGAGTATTTTATAGGGAAGTCCCCAATAAGTAGTTTCAGATGTGTATTAGTATATTGAATTTTGTGTTTCTATTTATGGACATAATGTTTTCTAATACTACGTAAAATTCTTTCACTTGTATGTTGTATCATATTTTCTGGCATACCTTTTAAATCATTGGTAGGCTCGGTGTAACATGATCTCTTTTTCAACTGCAGATTCAGAGGATGATGAATAGGTGGAAAATTTTGGTTTTCAGTTAATTCAATTTAGATCTTGAAATTTCAGCATACAGAGCATTTGGAAAAATGTAGCACATCTCATATTGCTCTTGAATCGGCTCCCAGCTTGGATATGGTATGAGATGAAGTGCTTCCATTGGATTAAAATTTTTGCTGTATAAATAGCATGTTGTATGATTGTTATCTCAAGCGTCACATCCTTTACTCAGAATTAGAAACCATATATTGTAAAGTGCAGCGATTCATTTTCCATTATAACTGCCTCCGTACTCGGTAGCTGGATAAGGTGCAGTTAGAGCTACATACTGTCAGATAGTACGTGATTAATGAAAAATTTGAATGGTTTTGTTCATGAAAACTCATTAACCCTGGACAAGTTTTGGCCTTTTTGTAGTTGGTACTACAATTATCAACAGTTCAACATCGAAGATATCATACTACTTATTGCTTGCTGGATTGGGATTTTCTCCTTCGTATCAACCTTATCCGTTCAGCTGGGGTTCTGGTTATGTGGCTTGACTTTTTAGCTATATACGAAGCATATTGATGTCACCTGGACTACAATATCTCTAATAAAACGCCAGCTTATATGGTTTGTATGTTTGAGCACATAATGCCAGAATGTAGGGAACTTTCAATCCGGACCAACTGAATTTGACCACAGCAGATTTGGTTCAATAACGATCCTACGGGCATCCAAATTTGCTTATTTGAACCTTTCATGTCTAGTTTCTTCTTTATACTATGGGAAGCTGTACTGTACTCACTAGCTACTTAGCTAGTTAGCTAGTAGCTACTGAGTCGGATATTGATATCATCAGAGAGCTAGCAATGGAAGCGGTCGAGGGAGGAGAGATTTCTTCAGCAAGAACAGATGCTTTGAAACTTATGAATAGGTCAGCTTATCTTTATTAATGTTATCAAAGAAGACAACCAGCTTAATGGCTCCTTTACCTGCTGACAACTTCACGCAAACAACCCTTTTGTCTTCGACCCATTTGTCGAATTAAGCAAATGTAGAGCCTGATGAACTAGAAGAGTAGAAAATTTCACAATAACACGCCGATTAGATGATAGCGAATATTATTAACTGAGCAGTGTCACAACCCCAATCAAAACCTTATAACTTGAGCTGCTTATCAAATGTGCTGTACGTATTGTATTGTGTTGTGTTAACTTTGTATATTTGTATACAACGGGGTGAGCATGGAATGGGTATCCGTACCGTTAGTACTAACGATTTGGGTACTCGCTAACCAATATCACTAAAAGTGATATCTATAAACCGAATCGATAAGTTCGGGTATCCAGACTTTGGTTCCCCGGATTTTTGGATTGGTTATCGGGTACCCAATAAGATATCTAATAATGATAACTAAACTTAATAATGTAGTTATTATGGTATCATATAAGAGTAATTAACAACAATACCATTGGATAATAATATTACTAATCATTGATATTATAAAGTGATTATGAAATAAAGTAAGAGTTTAGATTTTTTTTTTTAAAAAAAAAATTCAAGTATGAAAAAAAACAATAAAATGCTTATCGGATCGGAATGGGTAATCGTTAATTTTAAAATGATACCCAATAACGAATTATTGGAACGGGTACCCAAAATGTTATGATTATCGGATCGGGTACCCTAATTTTCGGAATAGTTGCGGATCGGACTTTTGGTTTTTCGGATAGTTTTGCTAACCCTACGTATTCATGACCCTTAGTAAACATACATGTCATTATGGTTCAATGTAGAAAATAAAAGTGAAAACAAAACTAAATCTAATTTTAATTGAATACTTATCCATTCGTCAACTTTATATAGAAGCAAGATCTAACACTTCTAATAACTAAGGGTTTGTTCACATTTACTGAAATGAGCTGAACTGAACTGAACTGATTGGAGCCGAACTAAACTGAACTGAGCTGAAATGAATATTTTTTGAGAGAAGGAAATTAGGAGCTGAACTGAACTGATTGGAGTTGAATTGAAAATAAGCTAAAGTGAACAAACCCTAAAGCTTCTTATCAATAGCTAACCGACACACCTAAAAAATAAAAATTCTTGCTAATAAACGAGATTTTTTTTTTCCAACTCTTGGTTTCAAAGTCATTGATAGTTCTTTGGGATTGTTTATACACAAATATAAAAAGGTGGACAACGTCTTGTGATGAAGAAATTCACAAAATGGTTTTATTTACTGCAAATTTTTTTAAAATTAGTATTATAATAAATATATGTATCAAAACTAATGTGTCCTCGTTATATTTGGAGGATTGTATTGACTAGTGTGAAAAAATGCGTTAATATGGTGTAAGAAGTTGAGTACACCATTGATGAATTGAAGTAACTTAATTAAATAAATAACTATCTTTATATGAGAAAAAATAACTATAAGTAAATAAATAACTATCTTTATATTAGCTAGTCTATAGTAACTATAAGTGTCATGTGTCCCCCTTCCTTTTTTCAATGAGAAAAAATATCCTTTTTTTTTTTATAATTTTTTTATTTATTTTTTGTGAGAAAATCCACAATGTGGAGAATTAATTAGATAAATTAAGCATAGCTACATCGAGGATACGAGTCAGAAAACTATCTAACCACACACGTTGGCCAAACTCCCATGGCTGTAAGCGAGCCAACTCGTGCGCCACTCTATTCTCTCCTCTCTTAACAAACAATCAAGAAACATTACTAAAATTATTACAAAGATGATAGATATCCTCAAGCATTAGGTGAAAACTCATTGGAACCTTGCTCTTCCTGCTTCAAAGCATGTATGAACTGAAGAGAATCTCCCTCCACCACTACATTTCGAGCTCCCAACTGTGTAGCAACCCGCAAACCCCCCACGCAACTGCCTTCACCTTAGCCACCTTCACCTCCCACTTCTCTCTACTCTTAGAAACACCAGCTGCCCTCACAGTCCCACCCTCGTCCCTCACCACTGCCCAAACCACATCCTAGCTCTCCCACAAAATCTGCATCAACATTAATCTTCAAAACCCCCTCACCTGGTGGAACCTAAACAGAAGGCAACCCACTATCTCCATCCCTCCTCCCACACACCTTGATCCCCTTCTCTCCCGCCTCCAAAACTTCGTCACCTATTTTTCGCGCATATCGCTCTACGTCTGTACGTCACCGGGCTCCTTGGCAACTCCCTCCACCACCATCGAGTTCTTAGCACTCCAAATTGCCCAACACAATGTATTTATGTTAGCAACATCATTCTCGCCCAGTTTCAAGAGACACGATTCCCACCAATCTTAAATATGCCACTCCGCCATCTCTCCCACAAAACAATACTCACTCAAATCCCAAATCGCCATTTCCAATTTACAATCTTTTAGTGCATGAACCATTGACTCAAAACCTCCGCCACAAATTTCACATTCAGGGTCATAATCACGAATTCAGGATTGAATTCCACACCGAGTAGGGCGAGTGTTTTGGCAGGCCCTCCATGCAAAAACCTTTACTTTTGGGAGCGCCTGAAGCTGCCATATCTTCTTCCAAATAGAGCAAACAATCGTAAGAGCCTCTTCTTCCCTTTTCCACTCATCATCAAAAAGAGCACGATAAGTTGATCTGACAATATAATTCCCCTTTTTATTAAGATCCCAGCACAATGTATCATAGGGTAATCACTTGCTTATTGGGATACTAAGGACTATCTCAACTTCAAAAGGGAGAAAAGTCCAAGTAACAAGCTCATTATTCCAGCAGCAAGAACTTGAATCAATAAGGTTGTTGATCTTCATATCTGCATTGGAGTTACCCCGTGGGGAAATCACTCTGAGGGATTGCGTACCTGACAGCCACTAATCAGTCCACACACTGTTATTCTCCCCATTTCTGACCCTCCATCTCATTCCTCTTTTCACAACCCAACGAGCCTCCGCTATGCCTCGCCACATGTAACTTGGATTGGTGCCCACACTAGCATCCATGAAAGAAGAATCGGGGTAATACTTCCCTTTTGATACTTGCTCAAGAAGAGAACCTGACCTCAACATTAACCTCCACGCTTGCTTAGCAAGTAATGCCTAATTAAACAACTTAGGATCTCGAAATCCCAAACCACCCTCATTTTTCGATTTGCACAACTTTTTCCACGAAAGTCAATGAATCTATATCTATACTTAGTATTTAAAAACACAAACCACATATTACTCATATGCCACATGTCACCACAAATCACTCATATGCCACATGCCACCTTCTTTATCAAAAAATAAAATTCATGTCTTTATGCATTCTGTAACTTGCAATTTAAGTAAGGAAATTAAGTGTTTCAACTACACCAAAATAAAGTCGTAGTCTTTTCATCTCCTACACTTACAATAAAGTAATAGTAAAAAAAAAAAAGTTGAGCTAATCAGTTCACGTTATATATATATATATATATATATATATATATATATATATATATATATATATATATATATATATATATATATATATATATATATATATATATATATAAAGTACAATAAAACAATGCTGACTCATGTAACACAAATAAGCAACACATTACAAAGAAAATATTCTACGTAATAACCCGTGCATGGAACGGGCCAGAAGGCTAGTTATTCTTAAGTCACTATACATATTTAATTTTTAATGAATTGATTAATTCATATTCCTTGACTTAATGCAATTTATGAGTGCATTTCAATAATTACTCATTCCTTATAAACTCTTCATTTTTCACAAGAGAAAAACATATTAAAAAAAAAAACACACACACACACATAGATACATATTTGTTTTGATTTCCTAATAATATTAGCAGCCCATGCATTGTATGAGGTCAAAATGCTAGTTATCATAAAACACATCAATATTGGCGTGCCATTTCAATCTATCAATGATTCTTATCCTTAGGCTTAAATTTATTCCATTGAATCATTCTTTTATACATCAATTATCCAAATTGACAATCATACGACCAAAACATGACCCGATCCTAAATTTACAAGCCGTAAACTCGCTCCAAACTCCACTCAACACAAATTGAACCCGAAATTAAAACCAATTCGAATTTGAATTGAACCAAACTCAACCCTACACTCAAAATGATAATCGACCCGACCTAACTTGAACGAAACTTAAACCAACCCGAGGTTAAACTTAATATGGAGGCTAGATTGACCTGACATGAAAATATGACCCAATATCTGACTTAACCTGGACTGAATTCGACCCTCAACCCAAACCTCCACCTCCTCAAGGCCCTAGACCCTTCTGTTTTTGACTAAAACAAAGTAAAAATCAAAAAAAAATTTTTAATAAAATAATTAAACATAACCGAAACAACAAGAATACAGGGAAGAAGAAGAAGAAGAAGACAGAGAGAAAGCGAGACTTAAACTTAGGGATGTACGGCGGGTCCCATAAATTCGGCCGAGGCGGCGGCGGTCGCGGCGGCGCTTCCGCTTCCAAGCGCAACTCCTTCCCTCCACCACCTCCTCAACGCCCTTCCTCCGCCGCCCGACCTTCTCACTCCTCCCGCAAACCGCCGCCTCCGTCATCGTCGTCGGCGTCTCCTGCTCCGGCGACGACGGCGCCGCCTCAATCTGAGGAGTCCTTCACCCTTGTTCCCGGCAATCCTCCCTCCTTCGCCGCAACCATTCGTCTTGCTCCTGACCTCGTTGATGAGATCAAGCGTGTTGAGTCTCAAGGTGGTGCTGCTCGGATTAAATTTGATTCTAACCTTAGTAATCCTCTTGGCAATGTGAGTTATTTTGGTTTTTTGTTGTTGATTGTTTCAAGTTATTGTTGTTTTTTTTTGTTTGGTTGGATTTGGATTAATTTGAATTTTGGTTGTTTTTGTGTTGGAATGTTTATGATTTTAGTTTGTGTATTCGGAAATGTTTGTCGTGTTCGTAGTGTGATTTGAACTAGTAATGTTAGTAGAAGTGTGGAAAACTAAGCAGAAACTATGATTCCAAAGGGAAGCTATGTAAAAATTTAATTGGGAATATGTGAAAACCGTTTAGTTAATTATGGTCTGTTAGTCCAATTGATTGTTAGTGCAATGGTGATTGGGGCCGCACTTGGTAGGGAGAACCGTGTGTTCGATCTCCCACAACAACAATTGGGAGGGGACTGGAACCTACTGACCACCCAAGAACGAGCCTGAATCTGGATTAGCCCAAAGGGTGAACCAGGTGGAAACACCAAAACACATGCTTCCTTCATTCAAATGAAAATTCCGTTAGTTTTCTCAGTATGGAAAAAACTATTGAATAAGGAAGAATATTAATCAAATGAAAATTCTAGTTACATTTGCAATTTTCCTTTTCTAACTATTAGAAAAATATGTTGCTTACTTTACTTAGGACATTATACAATCAAATATAGTCGCGTCCATGAGCATGAGCCTTGTTGGTTTGGGTAGAAAATGCACTTATGGAAGAATTTCAGGGAGGCTGAAGATGACTTGGATGGAGTTGAATGATCGAAGATTTGGGTTTTTGGGTTTGCAGGAGCATATAAAACTTGATAAAAGTGAATGAAGGAAGCTGATCATTGTGACTTGATCAATGATTGTTGGAGATAAATTCTTTGATTTATACTTTTATAAAGGTGAATGAAGGAAGAATATTAATCAAATGATTGTTGGAATATCAAAGAATCAAACAGTTTTACTCATATTCCTAAATTTCCCAATGTATTTTTATTATGGTTGATTAGAATGAAATGGAGCGGTAGGAAGAAAAGAGAAGGGATCAGAACAAGATTAAAAGAATAAGTGTTTTATTATTGTTTGGTCAAAACTGATAGGAATTTTCATTTTATCATTTATATCTCTATGCATAGTGTTTAGTATTTGGTGCTCATTGCTATGCCCTTCCCATGAAAATTATGCTAGTAGACAAGCTTAGATAAAGCTCTTGAAGAAGCTACTAGCAGTATGTATATTCAAATTGGTTACTTAATTGACTCTAGCCAAGTCTTTGGTCAGAAGTCTAAGGGATTCGGTGTGCTTCTATTTGAAGCAGATTTCTGAAAACAAAAATCCACTAAAACAAAGTTTTTAGGGGCAATGCGTATTTGCGGTGCTTTCCTAGACGGGAATTTTTTTGTTGTTCAACCCCATATTATATCTTATATGGACCCTGATGATCTTAGTATTGTCACTGGCATGATTTTCCATGTCGGCTCTTTCTACTTGTCGTATAATTGTCATTATCATCTTTCAGGTTATTGATGTGGGTGGCAAAGAATATCGATTTATGTGGGCACATGAAATGGGTGGCCTTTGTGACATCTATGAAGAACGCCAGAGTGGTGAAGACGGTAATGGTTTACTTGTTGAATCTGGTTGTGTATGGCGCAAGGTGAATGTGCAGCGTGTCTTAGACGAGTCCACTAAGAAGCAGGTTAAGAAGAGATCAGAAGAATATGAGCAGAAACTCAAATCACGCAAGTATGTTGTACACTTGTACAGTGCACACACCCATAAAATTGTATATGCATATTTATATATATCTATACTCTTCTTTCATTAATCTTCGTGGCTGAGAAAATATTTCTGCATTAAATGTCTGTCCACCTATGTGCTGTCAATAATCTTCTTGTGCTACAGGATTTAATGTTTTACATCATTATGCATTTACAACATGATATTGTTTAGAAGGTATTATCAAGATGTTTTAAGGGTCTTCCTTAGTCTAATCGCTTTAAGAATCTTGCTGTCAAATGTGGAACTTAGTTCATGTATCTGACAATTATATAATTGCTGTTCAGGTGCTTGTCTCTTCTGCTTTTACTTGTTGTGGTGTATGATTAATGTTTAAATGTTGGTGGTCTTACATATTTTACTGAATACAGATTTATTTTCTCCATGTAGGCATTTCTTGTCACTTATACAATTTAGTTGCTGATTTAGTGGCTTTATGTTATTTGATTTGTTGAAAATCATCTTCCTAGATCCATTATTTAGCCATTTCTTGTGTTATGGAAGGGCAGCAGCAGTTCAGTTATGTGTTTGGGGAATATTGAGATAGATGGGGTATTGTTAGTCATGATGCATATTTTGAGGAAGGTATTTGGGTTGGGTGTACTTTTATATGTCATGATACATGACAAGAAATTGAACTCTGTTATTCATTTATTGGCTTTAAAGAACAAAGAGATTATGCTTGCCGTGTTACTTCTCCCACTATTTTCTTACAGCTCACATGTTGATCTTGATAGGGCTATTGTCTTGGACCAATGCAATCCCCCTATGAAGAGTCAAATGCAAGCATTTGCTGCTGCAGAGGGTAAGCTCAGCTCTTTTAAATTATTATTCCCTCTGTGATTTAACATGTGATGGATGTATCATATATTGTCTATTGTGCATGAGTATATTTCATCGCCACTAATTAATTAGAGATCAGAGCCATGAATCTGTTACTCCTTGTTGTGTTATTTCTATTTCCTTTTGGGGTGGTGGAAAGAGGGTGGAGGATTATGGAAAATAGTCACTATCTGTGAGGAATCTTTCTGGCCGGTGTCTGGATTCCTTCTGCTTTCGTGCCCTTCCTCAGCTTGAAAAAAGCCACCGCACGTCCGCTTAAGCGCCCGCAACCCAAGAAGTTGGCAAAGCCAACACAACATTAGGGCCGTCCCCGAATTTTGAAAGTGTTTTTATTAGGAAAAACTTAGAGGAGTAGTACCAATTTCCCAAATATTATCATTTTTCCCATTATATTCTTAACTTTGAGTTAATCTAGAATTATCTCAGCTATGGGTAATTGCTAATATTTCTGATCTCATTCTTTTGTAGTTAATCCAAGGAAGTTTAAACCCAAAAACAGGAGATTATCTGAGCCATCACAAGGTGAAGTTACCTCTATGTTGATTATATATATTCTTCCTCAGTCTTCTCTTTTTTGATGTTTGCTGTTTTCTTATGTTTTAGTTGGTGGACCTCCTAAACCTGTGAAGTCAACTACTGGATCCTCCTTAACTTTTTCTGCAAAGGGAAGGCATTCAACTTCACCTCTGCTATCACCTCATAACCAGCCTGTTTCTGTGGCATCTTCTTTTAATAGAGGAAATGCTACTGAAAGTCAAATTGTTGCAGAGAATTCAATACCTAACCAAGCTAGGGAACAGGAAAATGCTGTCAGCTCTGTGAATGATGCCCCTGCCCTAGTTTCTGGTAGGGTGCCTGAATCAGTAGTGCACAAAGAGAATCAAGGAGCTGGAATATTGGATCTACAGAACTACCTAGTAACATTGCTGAGAGAGAATCCAAAGGGGATGAGCATAAAGGTAGAAAAAAGTTGGATCCCCCCCCCCCTCTTGAAGGATTTACAGTCTTACCGCCTGATTTTTTTTATTTATTTTTTATTTTTTTTGGGTCAAGCAATCCGAATTTTTTCTTGTACATTGGCTACAACTAGAATTCTTAGACTTGTGTATCTTTGATGATTTCCAGGCATTGGAGAAAGCTGTTGGAGATACAACTTCCATCTCTGTTCGCAAAATTGAGCCCATTCTTAAGAAAGTGAGTGTAAAACATATCTATTTTTTGTCAGTAATAGTTCTTATGTGTAGTGTAATGTTTTCTGATGAGATCTGCTGCCTTAGATTGCAACTTATGAACCTCCTGGAAGATATGTTTTGAAGTCGGCTGTGGAGCAGGAAAGCTTGAAGAAGTCGTATTTTGATAATGGAAGGTAACCCCTGTTCTTATGTTCCTGAAAGTAATTTGTTCTTCTAATGTTATCAATCAGCTGTAGTCTGTAGAGCTAGTTTGAGAATGTTGAAGCCAATAAAATTTGATATAGTGGAAAATTTTCCTTTTCCAGTCAACAAAAAGTAATTTGTTCGTTCAGTGTTCTGTTGGCGTTTCACGAGTAAAGATGTTGTTGCTATCTTTTGAGTATCTAATATTCGCATACGATTGTTTGCTGTCTAGATATATTTCAAATTTCTCTTTCAGATAATTTTCATTGTAACTTTTCAGAAGATGAAATTGGTTTTATAGATTAATTGCCTTAATTGGAAATGGCCATGACCAATTATCTTGTTATGCATACTATATCGGTAAACTTCCTTTAATTGCAACATATATTGCAACAATTACCATTTTAGGAAGTTTCACATCTATTGCAAATTACCATATATGTACATGCTTTCTCTCTACCTCTATCCTCCCCACATGGGTCCCTATCTTTATTCCTTTCTATCTCTCTCCTTGTCTTAAATTCCCGTGTCTTCCCCCCTTGTTGCAATATTAGGGGAACGGAAGTATTATATTAAATTACCGCAGAGTTCAGCTGCATAACCTTTATTTAGGTGATCATCATTCACTTTCTGATGTTGTTGCATTTCAGTTCTCCTGAAGACAATAATCAGAAGCTTGTTCCAGAAGATAACCTTGTTGAAGTACCAGCTCCAGGCTTAAGATTTGCAGAGAAGTCACCAGCTATGGATGTGGAGGAACAGGTGCAAACTTTTGATGAAGAGTCAAATATGGTTGAAAAAATTGATGCATCACAACACTTTTCCGATTTATTTGGTGATGATGAACCCCCTGTCAACAATGAAGGTCAAACTGTGAGATCTAATGACAGTAAAAGTGACAGTGATAGTGATAGTGGAAGTAGTGACAGTGGCAGTGATAGTGCAAGCCGAAGTAGAAGCCCTGCAGGTAGTGGGAGTGCTAGTAGCAGTGATAGTGAAGGTGATGATTCTTCTTCAGCATCTGATGTGGATGTTGATATAATAAGTGATGATGACAAAGAACCCAAGAATTTACAAGGTACTGAACATGTGCTATCTACAACAGGAGTTCCATGGGGTATGCCTAATGCTTTGCCCCAACAAGATGGAAGAAATATAGATCAAGATGGCTATGTATCTGAGGATGTTGACATTGGGTCTGATTTTCTTGATGATAATGAATCTCAGCTGGCAACAGTCCCTCAAAATCTTGGTATAACTACTGAGAAAATGATAGCTTCTGATCATGATCAAACTCAACCATGTAAGAGGGCCGATGTGGTTACTGAGCAAGAAGATGTTATAGATGATATCCAACCTGAGAATCATGACTTTGTTAAGTCTGGGGGTAAATCTAAAAGAGGATCCAGTGACATTCAGTTTGAGCATGATGGTGATCATGTCAAAAGATTTAAAACAAATCCGACACAGCCTACAGTTTCTGGGCATATTGAATCACATACCTTGGGGAGTTCGCCAAATCACTCCGCTGGCTTAATGAGTGAAGACATTCATGAGACCCATAACGTGCAAAAGTCAAATCAGTTCAGCAGGGATGAGGGTGCTAACACACATCTAGGTGTGCAGAGTGGGTATAACTATGTTATTCCTGGAAAATCTGCTGTAGAGTCATTACATTCTGGTCGAGGGCCTGCTGGACGTTTGGGGGTAGATTCAAAACTACAGAGGACAAATGAATATACACAACTAACACAAGAATGTTTTTCAAAATACGACAAGGGTTACCGAGAGGTACAGTATGAGGAAGATAGTTCAAATGAGAAAGCAAATGGTAAGTTTAAAGAAAATCCTCTTGCTCAGAAGAGCTCAGTATGCCCGGAGCCCCATCACAGAAAGCATAGTGAATGGGATAATAAGGCACAATCATTAGGAACTTCTTCGAGGTTACACACGGGATTCTCTCTGAAGGAAAATGGTAAGGCTGAGTTTGACAGGTCTCCTGGTGGCAAAAGATTGCTCCAAAGAGAACTATCAGACCTGGAGTTGGGTGAACTTCGTGATTCCTTGCCAGAGGAATCAGAAGGGAGTAAACGGCAGTTTGATAGAGTAAGCTCCTTCAAGAAGTCCGAGATGAAATCAGGCACCTCAGGTTCTCAGAATCCAGATTTGAGAAGCAAATCTATAGGCAAGCCAGTCATAGAGTCCGGTAACACCTCCTTCCCAAATGCAAGAGGAGCTCCAAATAATTCTGACAGTTTGTCAAAGATAAAATCTCCAGAACCTTATGTTGAAGATGGTTCCCGTCCTCATGGGGATTTGCAATCTCAGCTACAACAATCAAGGAGTGGTCATGCTGAAGTTGGGCCTGTTTCCAACAAAGCCGTGGATCATAGCAGATTGGGGCATGGTGCGGATGTTGCTAATCAAGAAACAGAAGATGTAGGTTATGGAGAAACACACAAAAAATCTCATGTTCATTCACAACGTGAAGACTCCCGACAAGAAATGGGTTCACGCAAGGGGAAAGGAAATAAGTCAAGAAAATCTAACACAATAAAATCTGCAAGTGATTTGACCAAAAAGAAAAAAGATGCTAGTGATCTGACCAAAAAGAAAAAAGATGCTAGCGACAGAAAAAGAGACGTGTCAAATACTCAAGGTGGTATTAATAAGCGCAAAAGGAGTGAGTCCTTTTCAGATGATTCATTCTCTAAGTATGAAAAGGATGAGCCAGAGCTAAAGGAGCCGGTTAAAAACTTCTTACAGTAAGTAGTTTTCAAGCTTCTTACTTGTTTTCATGAATGGTGTGGTTATTTCTGAAAGCTTTATGGTGCCTGTACGTTTATTTGTAATAATAGTTATAGGTAAACTGTTAATGCCTAGAATATCTCTTTATTGATGCCCCTTCAATCTGTGTCCATAGGTATAATGAATATGTGCAAGAGTATTGTGAGAAGTATGAACCTTACTCTTCCCTGATCAAAATCTTGGAGAGATACAGGTATGATATTTTGCTGTGATTATTTCCTCCTCTCAGCCCCCTAGTCTCCCTGTAAAGTGAGTTATATGTCATCAAATTATTTTCATGTTTATAAAGGTCTCTGTTTTCATTTGGCTCTTTATTTTGAAGGATTGATTTTCAGAAGTTGGGGATGGAACTTGAACGTGCAAAAGGTACTGAAAGATATGACGAAATTTTGGCACAAATAAGAGAAAGCTATCGCCGGTGTGAAATGGTATGTTTATGTGTGTGTTGGCCTGGCCTAGTCGGTTGAATTCTTCCTCTGCTTGAAAAGTTTTGGATATATGATAAAAAAAAAATGCTGATAGAAATTTAACTGATTAAAATACTGTGACAATTGCAAAACCACAATAAACTGCCTCAATTTTTGGTTTTCAAGCCTTCATGTTTGTGTTTCAACAAGTTCATTAGGTCAGTGTATTTGTATAAAGGAGCGGTTAACTATCAAGCCTTCATGTTTTTGTTCCTATAAGGGTTGTATATTTCATGTGATAGTTATCTACCTATAATCAGTTAAAAGACGTGGATGCCATAGTAATGCTGTTGCAGCACAAGCTCAACCCTTTTATGACCTTGTCCTACACTCCTACCATTATCAAGACTGTCTTGATGTTTGGTAGTATTTTTTATTTTATTATTATTTTTTTAATATGTAAATATTGCTACATACAACTGTACAAGCTTCTGGTTAAATCTTCAATTGGTTGTTACTCTGCAGCGTTATAAACGACTGAAGAAAATATTTCTTGTGCTTCATGATGAAATGAAGGTAATTATTTCTCATTTTCCCCCTTCCCTTCTTATTCATGATGAGCTTTGTGCATTAACTTCTATATGTACTATTTTGTCATTGCAGCATCTTCGGCAGATGATTGAGGACTTTTATTTAGACTACAATAAGGGTAGAGTTTGACTACTAAGATCATTTATCAAGTTTCCATGTTCAGACCCGGAAAGCTTCATAAATTAAGGTCGTGAATTTATAAGGTCTGTTGCCTTAATTGTGCAGCCTGTAATTTTTATGTAGATTAATTTCGTGAACATAATAGCAATGTTGTTGGGGTACCGGAGCCTTAGAACTGGGGTATATGATTGGGGATGACCTGAGCACGGACATTAATTGGCCTGTTCAATTGTGGGTTTTGCGTCATTGTGTGAGAGGAGAGGAAGCTTGTAAGGATTAAAGCTGTAAATGTAGAATATATGTAATAGGATGAACAAAAATTACTGATTTTTTGGAGAGAAGCTCTCATTTTGCCCCCATTTTTTGTTCTTAATGGAAATAAGTATAGCCCTTTTAGTTAGATAATTATACTTGTATTTTGGAGTTCAATTACTGCATCATTTTTGCATTTCTCTATAGTTACCTTTTGTTTTGTTTTTTTTGTTTTTTTTGTTTTTTTTTTTTTTTTTTTTTTTGAAACCAGTGGCCGAGAAATGTATTAAAGTAAGTCAATTTCCGCCAAAAATAAGAGATTTTGGGGAAATCCTTTTTTATTTTATTTTTTATATTTATAGTGCAACAAGTTAGTTGACATGTTTGTCAATGCACAGCACAACTCATATTTTCACTACATTAGCTAATATTTTCAATGAGTCAGATCGGGGTAAAGATGCTACATAATGTCTATCCATGGATGTTAACATCATTGAGAGGAAGAAGAAATCATTTCTTTTGATCATCAACTTCCTGATCAACCACCGGAAAAAGATTTGAAATATATCATCACAACCACTACCATCATCCCTCAGTCAATCTTCTCGACCTCCGCGAAAAGGCTCCATGTTCAACCACCATTAATTCCGTCATGAAAACCTTAAAATCGTAGACGAGGAGGAAAGAAGAACAAACCACATCACCACCATGTTTACAACCTTATTCTAACGACTTTGCTGCCGAATTTAAAGAGAACATTATTTTGCAAATAATATATAGTAAGAGAGTGGGAAGCTGGTCTAAAGTTGTTTATGCGAGTTCTAGTCTTTTTAGTGAAGTTATTGTTGGTAGGATGAATAGTTAGGTTACTAATAAAAGTTCTCATGAGTCTCACAGATCCAAGTAACGTCGTTTGTCATTGATTCATTGTGGCATGTACTCCAACTCAGTTAGACCAATTTACATATATATCCCCAATTAAGTCATGTCATTGTTGGTTTCTGTTAAAACACCAATTTATAAGTTGATTATCCTTAGGGATTCCACCGAATGACAGTAAAGAGTCATCACCAACTCAAACTCGGCGGTGACCTCTTCAACGACGGCATAGTCTTCGGCGGTGTTGAAATCGGAGGGTTCAAAATGCTTTGAAGAAATTTAGCCTTGTGTGTCCTTTATTTGATTGGACATTCTTTCGGTAAATTTTCTAGTTTTTTAGATTTAGGTTACTTTTTTTTTTTTTGTTTTTTGGAATAAGGGTTTCTTGAATTAGATGTTGGGGGTAACGTGGAGTGATTTGACATGAACTCGAATGAATTATACCTGAATTTAATACGACCTAAAACCGATAAGATGCATGACTCAATTCTAATCCGACCGACATAAATGAGTCCATCAACCTGGCATGACCCGACCTGAATCTGACCTGACCTACATTGACCCGACCCAAACCCAAATTAACAACTCTCTACTAATAGTCAGTTTTGCTGCTTTAAATTTTTTGATGCAATTAGAGAAACTTTCTTAGGGTTTATCGATCCCAAGGGAACAAGTATTAGATCTTCAAACAATGAGCCATTGATTGTATATATGCATGAGGCTCGAATGGTTGTTAAAATGCATGTAGCTTTGACTATTTTGAAAAAATAAATAAATAAAAAAATTAAAATAATGAAGGTTGTCTTCGAAAGCTATTAAGTTTAAGCTATGTTTGGATAACAAAAAATGGAAGGAAAGGAAGGGAAGGGAAAGGGAGGGAGACAAACTTCCTTGTTTGGATAATATGTTGGGGGAGGGAAGGGGAGGGGGAGGGAGGGATCCATTTTCCCTCCTCCTTTAATAAAGACCATCCCTTCAAAATTGGAGAGATTTGGAGGGAAATTGGAGCTCATCATTTCCTCCACTTTCCCTTCCTTCCACTTCCTCCTATTTCCCTCCCTTTCATTTCCCTTTTAATTTGTTATCCAAACATAGCATAGATAACAAATTAGAAGGGAAATGGAAGGGAGGGAAATAGGAGGAAGGGGAAGGAAGGGAAAGTGGAGGAAATGATGAGCTCCATTTTCCCTCCAAATCTCTCAAATTTTGAAGGGATGGTCTTTATTAAAGGAGGAGGGAAAATGGATCCCTCCCCTTCCCTCCCCCAACATGTTATCCAAACAAGGAAGTTTGTCTCCCTCCCTTTCCCTTCCCTTCCTTTCCTTCCATTTTTTGTTATCCAAACATAGCCTTAGTGGTGTTTGAGGTAAACAAGTCTAACTTAGCTTGATGTGACTATGTGAGTGTGTCAAATCTATGTCTTTATATTTTGTCCAATGCAACTTAAAAGGTTGTGATATCTTTGGTAATCAATTTATTGTGCTAGGGCCTGTCATGTATACACTATGTGATACATAACTAAAATTCAATATGGATTTTGGACATGAACAAATATATCTACAACGCTACAAGTACATGACAAATACTACCTCCGTTAATTGTTTTCTGCAACTATGGAAGGGTTTGCGGTTCACGATACAAAATTTAAGGGGCAAAGATTAGAGAAAGTTAAGGGGAATGATTAAATTTTTAAGGAGAGAGAATGTAGAACCCCCCCCCCCCCCCCCCACTTGCATTTTAGTGGGAAAATCTGTCAAGTAAGGAGGGAATTCCATTTCCCTCTAAATTTATCACCAAATATTTAAAAAGTTTGAAATTTTGGAAGTTTAAAGCTTCCCGCCTGTGTAAAAAAAAAAAAAAAAAAGCCATCCTTTTTCTCACTTGTTTGCAACAAGTGACTTCCTTCATTTACGAGGCTTATAAATCTCGCCTCTTTTTACTACAAGGATTCAATGTTTAATTCAAAAGTACAAGCCATGAAAACATTCAAATGTTAACAAAGTTTTCCAAAAGTTAGCACTAACCCCACATAATTACCCCATCAGTACCCAAAAAATTAGCCTAACTACAATTAGTGCTGCACAAAAACAGACGCTTCATGGCTTGAGACCTCCATCATCCTAACAAACCCACAGGGGAGCTTAATCACCACAAAAACAAGCTACTGCCACCCCTGTGTCATCAACCCTGAGCTGAAAAAAAGAAGGTAAGCACAACACATGGCAGAAAACTTGGAGGATTATGGGTTGTATGAACATGAGTCTGATTGCAATAAAAAGAACAAATTTTGATTGCAATGAAAAAGAACAAATATCCATCAGAAGGTCATAAATGTTGTTGAATACTACACTCCAAAACATTGTTACCTCAATAACAATCTCATACAACAAAATGTGGGAGCAAAACTCATGTTTCAAGTGAAATTCAATGGAGTCCCTTCATCATATGGACCAATAATCCTACACATGCACAGTTCTGTAAACAAGAAGTGGGACTCCACAACTTCATTGTTACACATAACACAAAAGAGGGACTCGTTAATGAACAGATATGTAAAGTTACACATACTCATAAGGGCAACCATAGTTCTCTACATCAAATGATCACTGAGGACTTAACAAAAACCAAACATCCATTCCAATGCACCAAACCATGATGTACTGTCATCATTCATAAATCATAATCCCTTTTGTGCTTTTGTTTTTTAATAAAAGGGCATACAACATAATTGAACCCTTACAGACTCCATAAGCTCAACAAGCATCCAACTTATATCCACCAACAGTCCAACATATATCCAACAACAAAATAACATAGCATATCCATCGCCAACAACAATGTCAAAGGGAGTCCACAATATCAAAATAATCCATAATCTACCAAACCAGTCAACTATAACCACCAATATCACCAATATCATAATTCACTAGAAAATGCATATAGGTCCACAACCACAATCAAACCAGTCCAACCCCATGATCCAACTCATCCATCACAGAATAATAATAATCCATAATCATCCAAGAAATCCAACATAAACCAATATCATTAAAAGTAATACAACAAAAGCATAATAATACAACACAACCATCCTATCACAGAGCAACATTATCCAACAGTAGGTATTCATAATCAACCAACAAATCCAACATAATCCAATATCAGTAAAAGTAACCCAACCAAAGCATAATAATCCAAGACATCCATCCTATCACAGAGCAACATATTTCAACTAACCCATCAAAGAAGAACGTAATCGAAGACCAAATGCATAATAATCCAAGCAAAGGGACTGATGAATAAATTAAACGAAAATAATGGAATAAAATCAGAGAAAAGAGAAGGGTTAGTGATTGTTACGCAAGGGATCACTCAGAGGGTTGAACCCTAGGGTTCATCCGCCTCACAGAGCGCTGGTTACCATGGCATGGGTATTCAGATCTGGATATGGGAGGAGCACTGAGGGCAGATCTCTTGGAAGAAGGAATATCGTCCTCCTCTTTCTCGCATTCCTCATCAGAAAACAGAAAGATCAGCTCATGGTCAGGCAACCCACGAATCCTGCTGCGTGCCCTTGCCGCTGCTTTTCTATGTGCCCGGAGTTTTGTCGGAGGTCGAGGCCTCTTAGATCTATCCCTTTTTGTGGGTACAGAACTCCCTTCACCACTTTCCGCCTTGAGATCTACAGCAATCTCAGTGAAATCAAGCGACTTCTTCCTTTTCGATACACCCTTACCCTCTCGCTTCAGACGTTCCTTTTCCTCAACACTTTCAAGTACTTTACCAAGAGCTTTATAGGTGTAATCAGTGCAGTAGGGGCCTGAAAAACTGGATTCATAGAAGCGACGAGGAAAAGGTGACCCTGTCTCTATGGATTGAATCAAGGAGAGGATCAAGTTCCCTTCAGCTTCATCAGTAGTTACCATGAAAGCATCGTGAAAGGGGGTCCAAGTTCACCATGTTTGGGGGACTCGAATTCTCAAAGAATGGAGAGAAAATGGACAGATCTAGAGAGAGAGTGTGCAATAGACAAATGAACAGGAAAAGAGAGAGAGAGAAGAAAAAATAAGAACAAGGGTTCTTCTAGAGAATTCTCCAGATGAAATAGAGAAACCCAACCATCACAATTAATTTTGGGTGGTTGGGATGAGTAATAAATGAGGGGAGGTGGGAGGGTTTCTGATTTAATATAGAGGGAGTAGTTAGTTTACTGATTTTAGATTATGTGTTAGTAATTAGGATTAAAGTAAAGTAAGGATAAATTAATGGAAAAAAATAATAAGTTAAGTAAGGGTAAAATTGTAATTTCCAAGTTTTTTGTATACCAAAAATAGAAATAAAACAGAAAGTTGCACATAACCCTGATCATCCCGAAATGACAAAAGTTGCAGAAAACATTTAACGGAGATAGTAATATAAAAACAACTCGATCACTTGGTTTCAACCACAACAAATATTTTTAAATAGTATTATTATTAGCTAGCTAACACAATAATGCACAATGTCAAAGATTGCACTTAAAAAGAAACATAGGAAGTATACTTTTCACTAAAGCACAAATGATTTTGTAAAATTAAAACCTTAACTATTTACAGGCGGCATTCTGTTCTTGCTTAATTGAGTCTTTTTCCCAAATATTATTATAAGATAAATAAAAAAAATAAAAAATAAAAAAAAATAGTTACGAAAATGATGACTCATTTCTATGTCAAAAAAAGGGGTGGAGGTAGGATGACTCGTCAAACAATTGGAATCTAGTAAGAAAGCTGTATAATTTATGTCTATGACACAAGAATACACCTTTTACTAAGTTTCTAACAAATGATTGATTAATTTATGGCAAAATCTCAACGTCTTATAAACTTTATTTTAAATCATCTAGACAAGATCCTCCATACAAGCAACCAATCATTCTTTTGTTATTGTAACGTACCATGCTCTTCTTCTTTAATTTGTTAAAATAATTACTATGTTTATAGATTGTTACGTTAGAGCATTGCACTTAACCAAACACCTAGAATTGTGTGGGGGTGTCCATGACGAAGCAGCAAACCAACAAGTTAAACAATATTGTAACAGCTTATATTATGGATTTGGGCCACATCATTTTCCAATAAGATTTGTCGTACATAAATATAATTTTATTTTTATCTTAATCTAGAAAGAAAAAAAAAAAGAAAAGAAAAGAGAGACTAGTTATTAAAATAAATAATCATTTATGTTGAATTCAGAGTTGTTGAGAAAACTCATCAACAATTAGAACTCACAAATAAACAAACCCAAAGAACTCACAAAAAACTAATTAACCTATAATAAAATGGCATTATTACAAACTAATAAATTAAAGAAATATAAATAATAACTCGAAAAATATGCAACATCGCAAAATAGATGTAATTTTTAGTGATTAATGTACTCGCATTTGTAATGAGCTTTACAATTAATTTCTTTTACAATGTCCACCAAAAAAAAAAAAAAAAAAAAAAAAATTTATAGTATAATGCCGCTCTATTAAAAAGTATTCTCTTCCGTCAAAAAAAAAAAAAATAGTATTCTCATTAGTTGACGGTAAATTTTAATAGATGAAAATATGAAATTGTATTTACTTACAAGCTAGGCACCTTAGCTTTAAGAGCATCTCCAATTGTTCAATTATAAGGACTTGCTTGCAATATAAATGAAGTTCCTAAGCTAGCTACATACTTACCATTGGAGAACAAAAAATTGAGCAACATCCAAGATACATGTTTGATTAAAAAAAAGACAAATTAAATGAAATTCACTCATATTATAGCATGTGTACAATTATTTATTTTATTTTTTTCAAACTACAAGATGTTCGTTGTAGCTTACCATTGGAACACTTTGCTGCTTAAAACTGTTGTGTCTAAAAAATTGATGTGGAAAAGCAACCTACAATGGATTACTTTAATTTGTCTTTAATGAATAAGCATGATCAAAATGATCTCCACTAATATGTTGCGGAATTTCAGCTGTAATTATTCCTTAAAAAAAAAATTGCATAATTTGATATTTCAAACTTAATGTAAAAATTTAAACATTAATATAGTAAACATTATAAAAAATATAATATTTGAAAAGTATAATTTAAAATGAAACTGATAAAAAATCTCACATAACTAAATTTTTATTTCTTACATATAAAACACAATAGATGGTAAAAGAAAATGTGTGAATAATAAAAAAGTTCAAACAGTAGGATTAAAAAAAAAAAAAAAGGACAAAGTAGCTTTTAAGTAAAGTTTCATATAAATATGAAATTTGGATCCCAAGAGGTAAATTTTTCCAAAATTGCTTGGGTATACTAGTAGTTAAATCAACTAGTTATAAAATCTTTGTAAATCTTATATGAATCCGGATGTAACTAAATTAAGGCCCTATCTACTTCACCTTACCAAAATAATATAAAGTAAACATAATTTTAGTTCAGTAAAAATAAGCCCAGTTTAGTAGAATTCAGTAGATATAAAGAAAAAATATAGTAAAAATCAGTAAAAATAATTTTAGTTATTTCAATTTAGTAAAAAATTCAATTCAGTAAAAATAATTTAAATTCAGTAAAAATAATTTCAGTTCAGCAAAAAATAACGTGAATTGAACGAGGCCTAAGTGCTTATAAACAACTTTTTAATTCATTTGATGATTTCAAATTAGGCCTTGTTCACTTCACCTTATAAAAAATAATATTTAAAAAAAATAATTTAATTTACTACAAATAAGTTGAGTTCAACAAAAATAATCATAGTTCAATAAAAATCAATAAGGCCACGTTCACTTCACATTATTTTTGTTGAACTGAAATTAATTTTAATGAAACTATTTTTGCTGAACTTAAATTAATTTTACTAAACTAAAATTAATTTAACTGAACTGAAATTAGTTTTGTAGAACTGAAATTATTTTTATTGATTCTATATTATATTTGTTTTGAACTAAAATTATGTTTGCTAAACTGAAATTATTTTTACTAAATTAAAATTATTTTTACTAACTGAAATTAATTTTACCGAACTGAACTTATTTTTCCTGAACTGAAATTACTTATACTAAATATTATTTTTTTAAGGTGAACTGAACATAGCCTAACTTTAAAGATGAAATATAAAAGAGAATCGGTAAAATAATTTAATTTTAGTAAAAATAAGTTAATATGAACAAGGTCTTAGCTAGAATATAATCATAGTAATATACTAGGTTAAACCCCGTGCATTTGCATGGTTATTCAATGCTTTTATGACAATAAAATTATAAAAACAATACAAAAGTTAAGGACTCAATAACACATCAATTATTAAAGAATATGATTTTTTTTTTAAAAAAAAAATAACCACAACAGAGGCTCTGTTCACTTCAGCTGAAAAAAATAATATTAAGTAAAATTATTTTATTTCAGTAAAAATAATTTCAGTTCAGTAAAAATAATTTCATTTCAGTAATAATAAGTTCAGTTTTAGAAAAATTCAGTTACTGTAAGAGAAAATATAATAGAAAATCAATAAAAATAATTTCATTTCAGCAAAAATAATTTCAGTTTAGCAAAAATAAGTTCAGTTTAGCAAAAATAAGTTTATAGCTTAGTAAAAATAATAATTTCAGTTCAATTAAAATAATTTCAATTAAGTAAAAATAATTTAATTCAGCAAAAATAAGGTGAAGTGAACGACGCCTAATAGTTATAACACATAATAATTTAATTTTTTTTTGAGGGAAATTTTTTTAATGAAACATTGCCTAGTATCCTTTTGGTTTTACCTTTAGTAATGTGTAATAGATTAAAGATTATTCTATATAATCACGAGAACACCATGCTCAAATATAATGCTCCATGTCCCATAACACGTATGTATCCCTACCCTATCATTCCATGAGTGAATCTCCTTAACTCCTTAAGTGCACTTGTTAGAAGGTAAATTTGGTACAAAAATGTACACCCACTAATTCATTTTGGTTCTTTGCTCATTAGATTATTATTATTATTATTATTATTATTATTATTATTATTATTATTATTATTATTATTATTATTATTATATTAGCAAAATTTACTACTCCCTCCGTCCCTAAATTACATCCCTCTTTCTCTCTATTATGTGAGGAATAAATGCTAGAAAGAGGAATGTAATTTAGGGACGGAGGGAGTAGTGTTTTATTATTATTATTTTTATTTTTTAGTATAAGCTTGTGTGAAATTAGACCTACCGTTTTGAAAATGTGATATAATAATTTTAAAATACATTATACTTGTACTTTATTATAATGTAATTAATACAATTAAACATGGGGATATGAAGGAATAACAAACAATAGCTATTTCCTCAAAGTAATGGAAACCTTATTGGCATATGCTTCATTGCTACAAGAAGCAAAATCCATTATATGATTCCCCAAAAAAAATATAAAGGGCCAAACGCCAAAGAATAAAACAATGTTCCCCTCAAGTTTAAAATTGAAAGTGTGAATATTGTTTTGTCAAAAACAAAAGGAGCATAAATCCTTTGGTGATAGTGAGAACACACAAAAAAGCTACGGAGTATAACCTAACTTAAAACTAGGTTAGACCCCGTGTCATACACGGTTTTTCACTCTTTGTTACGAATTAGTAATTTAACACTATATTTGAATATAAAAATAATTTGATCCATAATCTATTTCTTATTTAATCCCAGATTAAGCAACTTAAAATACTACTTTTATTTTTTATTTTTTATAACTACATATTATATTTTAATTCAAAATTTCTTCTATTTTGAACTCTGAATTCCTGATGGCATATAATTCACTGATTATGTTAGGTTGAAAGATATATATTTATGATTTTTTAATTACAAACAATAATTATATACATTAAAAATATTTACTTGTATAGGATTTGGAATAAAATGATATAGAATGTATACAGAATATTTTCTTCAAAAATTTTCTAAGGAAAAAAATTGGTATAATAATGTACTTGCCAACTTAGATATCTAACTATATCTTTCTATAAATTCCTACACAAAGTCTTATATGTGGCCACTCTTTTTTTTTTTTTTTTTTTAAATATATATATATATATATATATATATATATATATATACACTAAAGACACACCAAAAGATGACATGTATCATTACTGATGTGTCTTTTAGTATATAGTCATTGATAACAATGAAATGGCAAGAACCTTCCTTCAATTCCATGGAGAAGCATAAAGAATATTCTATTTTGGAAATTAATTTGTACGTAACTTGGTAAGGTGGGATCCAAAGTAGGACATTTAAATCCTTAAGTATATTCCCTTATATCCCCTCCTAATTTTCTTGTATGCAATCAATCGCCATCACAAATACCCACCCTTTATCTCTGGACTATAAGTTCGTTTAATGTTATGTAAGTTATAATAGTATATTGTTATTTTAAGATGATTAATAATAATATTAGTAGTATAATTTAACAATATTTTAAATAATACGAATATTTTATCACTTTTATGCGTTATAGTCTAGGGGTTCACATAAAAATTCCCAAGAATTTTTTGATAGAGTTTAAAACTTATTCTTGTACCTCAATCTTCAGTTTAAGCTATTGAACAAGAATTCTCTTCTACTTTTATGGAGGCGGATGCACGATCCGCATGGTGTATCCCTTTAAAAAAAAAAAATTGGAAAGAACATTGTATAGAAATGTAAAGAACATTTAGTTAAAGTGAAAAGAACCTGTTATAAAATTATAAAGAACATTGTATAGAAATGTAAAGAACATTCAATTAAACTAAAAGGAACATGTTATAGAATGTTAAATAATGTTCTTTATTTTCATGTTCTTTGATTGTCAGTATAATGTACTTTTATTTGTGACAATTGTTTATTTTGAAATGTTATTTGAATTTTGTCTTTAGATTATGGTGGATGAATAAAAATTATGTTCTATACAATCTATCTATCTATCTATATATTATACTAAAAGACAAGCGCCTCAATGTGAGGATGACAAATGTCACTCTCTCATTGGCTTATCTTATGTATAAAATATATCTATATAATTATTGTTTACATATTCAAGCATGGTTATTTTTGTTAAACTTCAAACAATAAAAGCAAGTTTCTATACATGCATAAGATTTTCATGATTTCCTAACATAAATATTGATTTAATTTTTTTTATAATAAATATATACTTTCCAATACTACAAATAATCCATAAAGTCTTTCCAATCTTTATTTATAGTCAATTTAAAGAATAATCTATCTATCTATCTATATATATATATTATGAAAATAAAATGGAATTTCATAAATATGGACCGAGGGACGAAGTAGAAATTATATGGAGTATTAGAGCAATGCGTGGTTCTTGCAGGCGGATGCACGATCCGCATGGTGTATCCCTTTAAAAAAAAAAATTGGAAAGAACATTGTATAGAAATGTAAAGAACATTTAGTTAAAGTGAAAAGAACCTGTTATAAAATTATAAAGAACATTGTATAGAAATGTAAAGAACATTCAATTAAACTAAAAGGAACATGTTATAGAATGTTAAATAATGTTCTTTATTTTCATGTTCTTTGATTGTCAGTATAATGTACTTTTATTTGTGACAATTGTTTATTTTGAAATGTTATTTGAATTTTGTCTTTAGATTATGGTGGATGAATAAAAATTATGTTCTATACAATCTATCTATCTATCTATATATTATACTAAAAGACAAGCGCCTCAATGTGAGGATGACAAATGTCACTCTCTCATTGGCTTATCTTATGTATAAAATATATCTATATAATTATTGTTTACATATTCAAGCATGGTTATTTTTGTTAAACTTCAAACAATAAAAGCAAGTTTCTATACATGCATAAGATTTTCATGATTTCCTAACATAAATATTGATTTAATTTTTTTTATAATAAATATATACTTTCCAATACTACAAATAATCCATAAAGTCTTTCCAATCTTTATTTATAGTCAATTTAAAGAATAATCTATCTATCTATCTATATATATATATTATACTAAAAGACAAGCGCCTCAATGTAAGGATGACAAATGTCACTCTCTCATTGGCTTATCTTATGTATAAAATATATCTATATAATTATTGTTTACATATTCAAGCATAGTTATTTTTGTTAAACTTCAAACAATAAAAGCAAGTTTCTATACATGCATAAGATTTTCATGATTTCCTAACATAAATATTGATTTAATTTTTTTATAGTCAATTTAAAGAATAATAACTAATTTGAAGCAATACGATTAAAGTGGCATAATTAAGGAACAAATATTTCGTATTTTTAAAGGCTAATATTTTTTTTTTATGAAAATTAAATAAAATCGATAGAATTTAGTTTGACGTCAATTATGAAATCAATACAAACATTTTTTAAAAAAATCAGATGTACAATAAAATATTGTGCACCTATTATAAAATGTACCCTGTAATGAATGAAAGTTATTTATGCTTTATTGATAAAAGTTACCCAAAATAGTCTACAAGTTATCCTTAAATTCAATTCAATTCAAGTAATCGGATGAATACAAAAGTTTTTGATAAAGATACAAAATAGTGTAAAAATTACTTTAATTTTATCGTTTGTTGTACTCCTTGACAAATACTGAATGCTGAGCCGAAATGTTGTCTTGGAAAAAAAAATACATAATCTTGAACATAAATTTAATTTTAATCGGCCTTTCATTTTCTATACAACGTCTTTTACAATGACCTTTTGTTTTTCTTGCATAAAAAAAAAAAAAACTGAATCAATAATGTAGACACCCATTTGTGTCTCCCCAAAACCAAACCCGGTGATGAGTACCTTTCACGTCGAATCATAATCGAATGAAACGAAAGTGTGGAAAGGTCTAGTGTTGCGGAAAGTGTTATTTCTTTTCTCTTCTCCCTGATTTTGAAAACTTTATTTTAAGAAAACAGCCAATCCAGTTTGGTTGGTCCATGATATGGGTCCAATAGTGGTGTAGTTGGATAGGGCTTGCAAAGACCTTTCCAACAATATATTATAAGCCCAATTTCGATGAATATTGAGGAAGTTATGGCCAATTTACTAAACTGGGCCCGGTTTGAGCTTTATGTACGGCCCAATGATCTAGGGGAGGGCCTAATATGATTTATCATTCCTAATGCAATTAGGAATGGTTTTAGTCTTCTAGAATCTTCTAGAAGGTTCTTTTCATTCCTAATTCAATTAGCATTGATAAGTTGACTTTGTTGACTTTTCAGAGTTTTAATCAAGATCAAATAGCATTTTCAAAGAAATTATATTATTTTATCTTCCAGTACGGTAAACTTATCAGATTTTCGAAAAGGTGTTGAAATCCAGTTTTGCGTCCAACCCCAGGCCTTGGCGCCTGGAACCAGGCTTGGCGCCAGGCGCTAGCCATTGGCGCCTGACGCTAGCCACTGGTGCCTGGCGCCAGCTAGCCAGGGTTGGCGCCAATCCTGTTTTGCGATCTTCAGACTCTGTTTTGTTAAATTATCTTTTTTGGCTGATTTACTCTATAAATATCGTATTAAAAACTCCGTTTTCATTCATCTACAATTTATTCATCATCTACATCTTTCATTCACCAATTTTCACGAATTCTCATCAACAATTAGTTTTAATTAGCTTTTATCAACAATCATTAATTCTTTAGCATTCAATTCTTTCTTGCTTTTTCATACAAAATTCCGCATTAACAAGATCTAGAAACACCTAGCCATATTCGAAGTTGCCTTCGCCCTAGACGTGAAAGGTTTTAATTTCTGAGGGTTTGGTCCCAAATCTCTCTTTCAATTATTTAATTTAATAGTTTTGATTATTATTTTCCTTGAAGTTACTAACGTGTGTATTTTGTTATTAGAAAGAGGTACGAGGCATCCAAGTAAGTACTTTATTGATTTATTGATTTATGATGTAGAAATCATGTTTATATTGTTATTATGATATTCCTAGTATCATGTCTAGGGTATTCTTAATATTAAATATGATTCCTATGATGCTTCCTATGTTCTTCCTAATATTAATTCATGTTAGTATCATGTTAGGGCTAAAGATTTGATTTTTATTGCTTAGTGACATGCTAGGGTTTGTTATTAATCTTGTTAGTATCATGCCTAGGATCTTGCTATTATTATTATGCTTTAACATGATTCATGACTATTTTTATAATTGTTTTGTTATGATTATATTTATGGTTATCACGATTATAATTATTATTTTTATGATGATTATTATTATTATTATAATGATTTATTATTCATGATATTATTATTATGTTGCTTGATTATTTATTCTTTATTGCTTGATCACCTTTTTATGCATGCTTAAAGGGAATTGGTACTTGTAATCACGCTTAATAAGATAATTAATAATCTTGTTAGGGTTAACTGTGATTATAATTCAAGTGATTGCCAATAATAGATTTGTTTGTGCATTAAATTCAACCAACATAGATTAAACAGGTTTAGGGTTAATCCTATTGATTGCATGTTAATCAGAAAGCGCACATGAATACGAGCAGAATAAAGTAGAGGCCTATTATTAGGGCAGGTTCAATCTCTTTTAGGTTGAATTTGTACCTTCATCCCCGAACCCTTATTTGGTTCATGACCTTATGGAGTTGACGATCTCTTGGATCGTTAAGGGGTGTAACCTTCATCCTATGAACGGTTTACAAGTTCCTTAAAAACTTGTTGGCGACTCTTTTGCTCTATCTTCTTCCCTTTTGGACGCCACCGTACTTTAGTGTATGATCACAGTGGGGTTCAAGCTAGTGGGATTTTAAAGGCTTGAAATTATTCCCTACAGTTTTTGGCGACTCCACTGGGGAGGATTTCTATTTTAATTCCTGAATTTGTTTCAGCAATGATCTAGAATGAGTGGATGAGACTCGAAAAGTTCTAAGTATTTCATGTGCGTAATTTTGATTAACATTATTGTCATATGCATAAAAAGGTTCTCATTGGAAAGACCATCCGTAATGAGTCAAAAACATAGGATTTTACACGTAAAGTCAAGTTGATTCGAGTCAAGTAATTAAAACGCAAATTGGCTTAATTTACTGCGCGTGGTCAAGAAAAGAAGGACGATTAATCAAAGATAACCTCTTCGTACAAGTCCAAATTTTCGACAAGCCTATAGCCCGCAAGAGGAAAGCAAGAGTTATAATGGAAACCCAAGAAGAAGTCAATGACCCCAAGAACCAACTGGCTACTGTAACTGAGACTCTGAAGCTTCTCGCACTTAAGATCGATGATCCCGTGAAACAACAACAAATGGACCTCATGCAAGAGAGCCTAAGAAAGTTGTCCAGTGACTACAAGTTTCAAGAACTCACATCCCAAGGGGTCTCGGTGGATAAAGATCTTCTTCCACAGAAGTTCAGCGCCAACGACATCCCAAAATTTAGGGCAATTGACAACCCTTACTTCCATTTAAGAGCATTTGAAACAATAATGAGTATCAAGGGTATCGATAAGAAGGTTATCCCTTCTCTGTTCTCACTATCTCTCGAGACCGTTTGCCAAAAATGGTTCTTTTCTCTCGAAAAAGAAAAGACCTCTACCTGGGAATCCATAGCAAACGCTTTCGTTGATAGGTACAAATGCAACATTCAAGTCGAAACTGACCATAGAGAACTTGAAATCCTCAAACAGAAAGAGAATGAAGGCTTCACTTCTTTCTTTAACAAGTGGAGAGAAACCTCAGCTAAAATGATCGAGGTACCAAGTGAAAAAGAGTCCGTGAGAATGTTCATTAAAAATCTCCAAGAAAAATATTCCAAACATCTTAAATATCAAAATAACCTTCATACCTTTAAGGCTGTTTATGATATTGGGATCAATATTGAAGATGACTTGGTTAAATCTAAAGCCGCCAACAATAGCTCCAACGGTGGCTGGAAAGGAAAGAAGAACGACAATCCTTCTTCTTCCAAAACCGCCCAATCAAATAATGTTAGCACCTTTAATCTAGGAGAAGTCCTCGCCATGAACAATCAAGGACAAAAGAAACCATTTAGGAGGAACTTCACTCCTATTGGCATGAGTTATGACACTGCATTTGATCGATTAAATGAAAAAGGTCTCATAACTCCCATTGGACCATTCGGAGATCCACCAGTTGAGAAGAGGTCGGCTAACTGGAACCCCAATGCACATTGCAAATATCACCAAGGTAGGGGCCATCCTACTGAAAGCTGTTGGAAGCTTAAGGAAGCTATCCAAGACCTAATTGACAGTAACAAACTGCCGTTGCCCCCTGCCAGTAAGAAGCCAAGTATTGACAATGCACCTCTAGCTCATACTTTGGCTATCTCCGATGAAGAAAGCGAAGTTGACCCCTCATCTCTCATTAAGCCTGTCAAAGCAACCAATGTCGAAGAAGGAGAAGAAGAGATCTTTTTCGATGTCAGAGATAACCTTCCAGAACCAGCAAACAAGGAAGACATACAATTGCTCACACTGTTTATGAGGGAGACATCGCAACTATTACGTGAAACTCTCAAAGTTGTAAACGAACTTCACAAGAAATATGATGAACTTCCATGTCCAAAGGATAAACCTAAAAGAGAATTCACACCCATAGAAATGACCTACGATGCTACTTTTGATCGCCTCTATGATCAAGGACTAATTAAACCTATTGGTCCAACAGAGGATCCAACACCAGAAAAGCGATCTCCAAGATGGGATCCCAAATCCTACTGCAAGTACCATAAAGGAAATGGTCATACCACAAATGAATGCTACAGGTTTCAAAACCTCATTCAAGATCTTGTGGAAGCTAATAAGATCTCTTTACCTCTAGTTAGAAAGGGAACGACTTATGAGGCAAAGTATTTTCCCTTACAAGTCACCGAAAAGCCCAAGAAGAGCAATAGAGTTTACACTCCAATTGGGATCCCATATGCACAAATGTTCGAAATGCTCTCCGAGAGTGGCAAGGTCAAACCTCTCGAACCGAGACCATTCGAATCATTAAAAAGGACAGATAGATATTACTGTCAGTACCATCAGTCAGGGGGGCACACCATAGAAAACTGCTTCAAATTCAAGGATTTGGTGCAGAAAATGATTGATGAAAAGGAATTAATCCAAGTTCAACAAGAAGAGGACATAACTGTTAATGAAGTATGGGACAGTGATGAAGAAGATGTCTACCTAAAGGACATAGTGGGACCTTCACCTTCTGTATCATACACCACAGACGACATTTGGGCTGAAGAAGATTCATCAATAGACGTCCTCACAAGATCCGGGAGAATGCAACCTCCCGTTTCAACACAACCTATGCCTACTGTACAACAAGTTCCCATACCTATCATCGAATACAACGACATCGTTAAACAGTTTAAGAAGACAAAAGTTGAGATGAATGTATGGAAACTCCTGGCAACATCTCGAGAACATAGGTTGGCTGTAATGAATGCCTTGGATAAAATCGGGATAGATTCTGACACCACTCCTGAGGGACTAGCTAACTTCCTCACAAGTGACCTCCCTAGTCCGATTAATCTAATCACCTTCTCTGATAAAGATTTACCCCCAGAAGGTGACAATTACTACAAGGCGTTAAACCTCACGGTAGTCTGCAAAAGGATGAATGTTCCCATGACTCTTGTAGACAATGGATCAGCTATCAATGTCTGTCCACTTAGGACTGCGAGGATGCTCGGCATAAGGGATGAGGATTTAACTCCGTCCACACAAGGAATAAGAGCTTACGATAATACTCGTCGTCAAGCTCTTGGCAAAATAACCCTAAATGTGACGACAGGAGCAATAGAACATGCTACTACTTTTCAAGTGGTAGACATCAAAGCCTCATTCAATCTGTTGTTAGGATGCCCTTGGCTCCATGATCTAAAGACCGTCCCTTCATCTCTCTACCAACAAGTGAAAGCCATAGTTGGAGGAATTCCAATCACTATTGGCGCTTCGCCGATGAGAATCAAATCAATAGAAAATCCAATCATCAATGTGGAGCACGACGAAGATGACGAAGACCTATGGGGCTTTAACGAAGAAGTCTCCTTAATCTAAGAGGATGAAAGGACATCTCTTTGCCACGACCCCCATTCCAACATGATTATCAACACCATGCTGAAGAAACAAGGACACTTCCCTGGGATGACCTTAGGAAAGAAGAAGGGGATAGCAAAATCGGTGGAGTCACCTGGCCTCCCTAAACTAGATACTTTCGGACTTGGTTTCGAATCGACTCGGAAAGATCTCAAGCGAGCCCAGGACAAGTTGAAAGCACGTAGGGATGCTCGCATTCAAAAGAAAGCAATTCCAATGGATCAATACCCTCTTACGCTTAATGGTCAGTTTATAAAAGAAGGAGAGGACTATCCATGCTATGAATTTCCCGAGCCATTTGTTGTAAATGGCATACGACAACCAGGATTCGAGATTTTCTTGGATTGCTACTTCACTGATGAAATCCCAACTCCCGTCCGTAAGGAGAAAGCACCCCCATGCTTTGACTTTAACGTCATGGGATTACTATTTGGGCGAGAAAAGAATGAGCCAGCTTATCAGGAAGATAACTCCTCACTCATTCAAACGTTCCTACAAAGCAAAAACTTTGACCCCTCGAAGCTAATTAATCCAGCCGAAGGATCATTGCAAGGGTGGCGCAAGACTATCAAGGTGACTACTCCGAGTGGAAGGAAGATATCAATCACGACAGGGCAAGGGCCGATGTTCGAAGAGTCGTCGGAGTCAAGGTCCGAGTCAGAGTCTTTCCCTTTAGAATCTTCTAAGTCTTTAGCAATAATGCCTTCCCTTCCTATTTCTTCTCCTAGGATAGTTAGTGATCCAGTCCCGGAGGACATATCACTCTTTATGTAATGATCTCAGAGTATAATAATACTTCTCGTTCTCCTTATTTCTCGTGTTCTTCCCTAACCTAAGATGACAAGCATTGCTTAGCTAACGATGAAAAAGATAAAGAAATTATTAAAGCAATGGAAACACTTGAAAAGAAAACACCAGTAATTGAAGAGACTGAAACAGTCGACATCTCGAATGACTCAACTCATAAAAGAGAAGTTAACATCGGACTAACGTTGAATAAACAAGAAAGAACCGATTTAATTAACTTACTTAAAGAATTTATCGATGTATTTGCTTGGTCATATGAAGATATGCCGGGCATTAACAGAGAAATAGCTCAACACACTATACCATTAATCCCAGGAATGAAACCTGTAAAACAAAAGTTGCGTCGAATGAAACCCGACGTAGCACTTAAAATAAAAGAAGAAGTTCAAAAACAAATAATTGCAGGTTTCATCAAGGTATCCAAATACCCCGAATGGGTCGCCAACGTCGTCCCAGTTCCAAAGAAAGACGGAAGGGTAAGGATGGTTGTCGACTATCGAGATCTAAATAAGGAAAGTCCAAAGGACGACTTCCCTTTGCCACACATCGATATTCTGGTAGACAACACGGCAAATCACGCGCTTCTCTCATTCATGGATGGATATGCAGGGTACAATCAGATTCTCATGGCAGAAGAAGACATGGAGAAAACGACCTTTATCACACCGTGGGGCACTTATGGTTACACGGTAATGCCATTTGGGTTGAAAAACGCAGGTGCTACTTACCAACGTGCAGCAACTGCCTTACTCCATGACATGATGCACAAAGAAGTTGAAGTATATGTCGACAACATGATTGTGAAATCAAAGGACTGTCCAGGCCATCAAGTAGCCTTAAGGAAATTTTTCGAAAGGCTAAGAAAATACAATATGAGGTTGAATCCATCAAAATGTGCTTTTGGAGTCACCTCGGGAAAACTCTTGGGATATGTCATAAGCTCTAGAGGAATAGAGATAGATCCAACCAAGATTAAAGCAATCATGTCGATGCCACCGCCCAAGACCGAGAAACAGATTCGAGGATTTATTGGCCGATTGCAATACATAAGTAGGTTCATATCAAAACTGACAACAATATGTGAACCAATCTTCAAAAAGCTCAAGAAGAATGTACCAGTGATATGGGATGATGAGTGTCAAAAAGCCTTTGACAGGATCAAAGCCTATCTCACAAATCCTCCCGTATTAGTGCCAGCACTTCCCGGAATACCTCTTAGGTTATATTTGACGGTTACCAAAGAGACAATGGGAGCCATGCTAGCACAAGAGGTAGAAAGCAAAGAGAATGCAATCTATTACCTAAGTAAGAAAATGCTCGAATACGAAACACGCTATACACCGCTCGAGAAATTGTGCCTCGCTTTGGTGTGGGCCACAACTAAGTTGAGACATTACATGTTGGTACATACCGTTTTCGTAGTATCCCGATTGGATCCACTCAAATATTTGTTCGAGAAATCAACACTCAATGGACGTATTTCAAGATGGATAGTCAACTTAGCCCAGTTTGATGTGCGGTTTATGCCACAAAAAGCTATTAAAGGATCTGTGGTGTCAGACTTTCTGGCAGACTTTCCAATAGAAGACTTGACACCAATACAGGACAATGAATTTCCAGATGAAGATTTGATGGTCACTGAAGATGATACTTGGACCTTGTATTTCGACGGAGCCTCAAACCAAAAGGGATGTGGCGTCGGAGTGCTACTAGTATCACCTAAAGAAGAACACGTCCCAATCTCAATAAAGCTTGATTTCGACGTTACCAACAACGCTGCTGAATATGAAGCATGCGTGGTAGGCCTTGAAACAGCCCTGGCATTGGGAGTAAAGAAGCTAAGGATATTCGGAGATTCTTCTTTGATTATCAATCAGATATCTAAAAGGTGGAAAGTAAGGAGCGAAAGCCTAGCCCCTTACCAAACTTATCTGGAAACTCTTATCGATCAGTTAGAGAAGGTAGAATACACATATCTACCTAGAGAAGAAAACCAATTTGCTGATGCCTTGGCAAGATTAGCCTCAATGGTTAGGATTCCCACGGAAATCGAGCAAATGCCTCTAACTATCGAAAAAAGGCATAAACCAGCATATATACAGGCTATAGAAGATGACGACTCGGTCCAAGACGAAGAAGAAGAACAAGAAGAAGAACCATGGTACACAGACATTCTCAACTATGTCACCAATGGAGAATACCCTCCTCATGCTGACAAAAGAGCAAAGCGAGCATTGAGACTTTCGGCTTCTCAATATGTACTCATAGACAACGAGCTACATAAAAGGGTACCTAAAGGTCGAGCCCTCCTATGCGTAGGAAAGGTGGATGCACAAAGAATAATGAGAATGGTTCACGAAGGAATCTGTGGAACCCATGTAAATAGCAAAATGTTAGTCCAGAAAATAATGCGAGAAGGGTATTATTGGACTACAATGAATAAGGACTGCCATCAATACGTGAAAAGATGCCCTAAGTGTCAAATTTATGCCAATTTACAACATGTTCCTCCATCTTTGCTCTACACCTACACATCACCATGGCCATTCTCTACATGGGGAATCGACAGAATTGGCAAAATCACTCCCCCAGGGACAGGAGGCCACGAATTTATTCTAGTAGCAATTGATTACTTTACAAAGTGGGTCGAAGCGCAATCATACGCTAAACTCACTGCAAAACATGTAGCACTCTTTATCGAGAGAAATATCATTTGTCGATATGGAGTCCCACATGAAATGATAAGTGACAATGGAACTCACTTTCAAGCCGAATGTGAAGAATTGCTACATAAATATGGTATCCAACATCATCATTCGTCCCCTTATAGACCTCAAGCAAACGAAGCAGTTGAGGCAGCTAATAAGAATTTAAAGACTATCATCGAGAAAATGACAGAAAATTATAAGGATTGGCCTGACAAGCTCCACTTCGCACTGTGGGGTTATCGCACGTCAATCCATACATCAACGGGAAATACACCATTTTCTTTGGTATACGGAATGGATGTCGTACAACCTGTCGAACTAGAAATACCATCTCTACGCATCGCGCTAGAGAGTAAACTTGATGAAGTTGAATGGACTAGGGCACGATATGAAGAATTGATCCTACTCAACGAAAAACGACTAGAAGCTCTACATCACACTCAGTGCTATCAAACTCGTATGGCTAGACATTTTAATAAGAAGGTCAAGACAAGAAATATCAAAGTAGGAGATTTGGTATTAAAAGCATTAAGGAAAAATGTTTTAGATCCAAGGGGAAAGTTCAGACCTAATTGGTCTGGCCCTTACATTGTCAAAACAATCCTGTCAGGTGGTGCAGCAAAATTAACTGATATGGATGGCAATGAATTCTCAAACATGACCAATCTTGACCAACTTAAAAAATACTACCAATGATTACTTGAGAAGGATACTCAAGAGAGCTACGTTCGGCCTGATTCCTTAGGAAAGGATACGTAGGCAACCCTTTACGGGTGCAGCCACTTTATTTTTCGACATCTCCGCGTTTCAGAATCAACTAAACTACAACACAAAGTCGGCAAATTATTGGCGTCGCAGAACAGAGTCTGGCGCTAGCCAGAAGCCATTAGCTCCAGCCGATGGTATTGGCGCCTGACGCCAGACCTCAATAGCTGGCGCCAAACTACAATTACTGGCGCTAGTTCAGCAATAAAATCTGGGCGAATTTTGGTGTTTTTCGGAAAATTTTCGACTTCCGTACTGGAAGAATTTCTGGAAAATTAATTTTTTTCGATTTTCTTTGCTTTAATAAATTAAATTTAAAGTAACAATTTAATTGAAAGCTGAAATTTCATTAATAAAATAAAATTACATTGGAATTTAAATAAGGCTGAAATAAATTAACTTTAAATAAAAATTAACAATCTAATAAATCTAAAGCTAAGCAATGTTTTTAATCTTTCTTCTCCTTTTTCGCTCTTTTCCAATTCTTTTCTGTTTCCTCCTCTTCATCCATTACTTTAGCTAGTAGGCATCCTTTAGAGGACCTACATTCAATTTTGGAATAGATTGTTTCCCCTTCAGCTAGCACCCCTTGCTTCTTTTCCACCCAATCCTTCTTGTCCGTGGTGTTAGCTTTCCTTTTCCCTTTGTCTTTAGTAGTATTCTTCTTCCTAGGCATTGTAGGTGTTTTGAATTCAACTCTTGCACCTAAGCGTTCTTTGGCCGGTGTCACCCTGTCACCTAGACGATTCTTCACATCAGTTCTACCATGTTCAATTGAAGATTTCTTCAGCAACCACTTCTTTACATCATTAGGTAAAGAAGGGGGAACCTTTTGGGTAATCACTTCCCATAAAGGTCTAGCGCTCCAGTAAGTGTCGAATCTATCTACTTCTTGAGATACGGGGTACTCATAGGGAGGACGAAGATCCCCGGAAGGAATATTTTGAAGCAAGCCGTATTGTCTTTTTACCCTGCAGGGATAATAGTACGTTACACGAGACAAGCATGGGAGACGGCAGAAAGGTTGCTTGTTAACACCAACCATCCTTTCTATTTTCCACCATGGGATGACCCACTTGATAGCAAAATCACGTGATTCAAAGACTTTTCCCCACCCATGGCGCCCAATTTTAGGGATGCGTTTCTTCCTTCTCACAAAGCAACTGGGAGTATATTTTTCAATGTCGTCCGGAGGGCTAATTAATCCTAGCCTCTCCATTAGCCACATCTGTAAAAAAATATTACAATGCAAATAAATTATTATTACAATACAAAAATATATTTTTTGATTTATGTAATTAAAAATATTATTTTTCTACCTGTAATAAAATTGGAGAGCCGCGAAGAGGCGCTTTTGGGTCCCTTTTCAATTCATCTAGACTAATCATAGTCTCTCCAACTATCAATGGCATTGGATTTCTCCCTGATTCAATTTGTTCTAGTATAGTGGCGATAATTGATTGACCCTGGTTATTTTTACCACTACTAAGACAATATTGATTGAGCATGCAAAATAAGAACGCCCTTCTTCTATATATATGAAAAGATTCAGAAAGAGGTTTATCAAAATAATGGCGTGCAAATTCTTTCAAATGAACTATATTGCCATCTACTATTTTTGACAAATCCCTTTCCTTCAAATTAAAGAAGCGCTTTAAATCCTTATAATAGTATGCATCTACTCTAGGGATTACTACCAGGTCTATTGCAGGGAAGCCTAAGATAGCACCAAATTCCTCTGGCAAAGGGCAAATTTCATCATACCCTATTCTAAAACAATGAGTATCGATATTCCAAAATTCTAAAGCGGTATGTATGAAGTCTATGTCTAAATCTACCCCTTTGATGCCATAAATTCCCCCCAAGTGAAATACATCTAATTCTTTTCTTTCTCTAGCATTAAGAGATCGACACCATTCAAGAGTGTATTGGATGAAGGTTTTAGTGGCTAAAGACATTATTATTATTTTTTCTAAAGAGGAGAATAATTTTTTCACTGGAATTATGAGAAGAATCGGCTGAGCAGGGTGCTATTTATGTACAAATTGCGAAGAATTTCAAGCTGAATGAAATACGGAGTCAGCGTCAATTGGCGTCAAAACCCCGACATTGGCGCCAACCTCCAGAGCCTGGCGCCACACGCTAAGTGTAGCGCCTGGCGCCACGCGCCATACTATGGCGCCAGCTGACGCCAAGTTATCAGGGCAGTCGCGCGTGCTCAGTTTGCGTTTTGATATTACACTTGAGTCAGTTAATGACTTTATGTCCCCGTTTGATTTTTTTTCTAAATATCTTTTCTTAATTAATTAAATATCGCAATTATTTTTAATTCTTTTTTTTTTTTGGATTTTATATTAATTTTAAAAAAAACCAGCATTTTTTCCGTTTTCTTTGCCTTTTTATTTTTTCTTTTTGGGGGAGAGAGTCGGATAATATCCTCCATCAATAATAAAAATGACGGAATTTTTGCGCAAAATTGTTATCACACTTCCCTTGCACACACTAACATGCACTAACATAATAATAAACAATCAAATAAATTTACAATAACATAAAAAAAAATACAAAAGTGTCTAAATAATGAGTCAAAGGCAAAAGTTCTATAAGTCAAAATAAAATACATATACAGAAACAGACTACGGCGCCGGAGGACGTAGGCCCATCATGCCATAAAACTGCGCCGTACGGGGAGTCACCTCTCCACCAGCTCCAGCCTCAGCACCAGTTCCAGTCTCCGTAGGAGGAGGAAGACTCAAGACAGGACCGCTCCAGCCAAGATCAACCCGAGGCTGAGACCGCGGAGGCTGCTACGATGACGAGCCAACCTCGTACATCCCACCACCTCTGAAAGCCGAGGTAGCCTCTCCTACCGGTGCAGCAGGAGCACCCTCAGAAGAAGATCCTGAGCCCTCAGCAACGTCGGCTCGAGCAGTCTCGGAACGACCACCTCTACCTCCTGACGAAGTTCGACGACGTCTCGAGCTAGACCTCGCCGGATCTCTCCGCCCTTCAGGTCTCGTACGGGTGTGAGAAGCGATGGGCTGACCCTGCAAAAAAGAATTAAATAAAAAACAAGGTAAAACTGAAGCCATAATGCAGAAATAATAAGTGAAGAAAGGTAACCTCTCGGACAACGTCGTGCCGACGACAGGTAGCTGCGTTCCTCATCCGGACGAGCTGGCTCCGGAAGGCATCTATACATCGTGCCATAGCCGAAACCACCTCGCGTGAGAACTGTCAGAAAAATAAGTTAGTGAAAATACATGATAACTGAATACAAAATTCTGAATTAAAACTAGGCTTACCCTGGTCTGGTGGCGAGGAATCGACCGCTCCACGAAGCGCTTGCCCTAGGGAGCTGGAGAAATCATCTCCTCGATCGGCCCGTATACCCCCTGGTAGTGAATGGACATACGGGGCGGCACAAACTCAGTGGGACCATCCTGATAAAATAGAAAGAAATCAGTAAGGTGTTACTTGGTGGCTACTTAGCGAAAAATAAAAAGCTAAGACTCTTACCCTCACATCCTCAGCCGGTACAGGGGCTGGAGCTAATAAAGGTAGTAGCTCCTCAGCGTAACACCGCCCAAGGATCACATGAGACCGCCAGAGGGAACCAGATCCTTCAGCCATGCTCGACAACTGTCTCTCGTCGAACATATGACGTGGCGGAGGAACAGGAACGACGAAAACATCAGAAGAGTGCTGTCTAGCAACTCTCTCTCCTAAATACACAACCGCCCCGTAGGTCCCCAAAAAATAGCGACGCTTAGCAGAGTACTGTGCGGCTAATCCAGGGACTGTCCAACCGCCCCACGGTCGGTATACTACATCAGGTCCCTATAAAAAGTACCAATCAGGCAAGAATATGTCTAAAACACCACAGAAGAGCAAGATAAATACTAAAAGTCGTACCAAGATGATCCGGCTCCGGACACGTGCAGTAGACATGTCCACATGGTGGCTGCCCCAAGAGGCGCTCACCGGATATCCTCTCGGCGATGGTCTCGCCAGTGCAACGGAAGGAAAGTTCTCGTAGAACCAGATCTACAAAGAGTTAAAAGCATGAGTGAATGCTAACTAATATATGTAGGGCTAAACTTTATGGGGAATAATGTTTACCTCTACGACCTTCCAGAAAGCAGACAAAGCGACATTCGTCCTAAAAGACCGGTGACGACACGAGTCCCTCAGCGCACGAACGAAATCAGCATAGGCCAAGCTAGCCCAGTCATAAGTCCTGATTCGCTGGAGATCACGGACAGCAGGGAGGTAGTAAAGCAATGCCCTACTACCCTTGTCAGGAGAGAATGTCCCTGACAACAACATCAGCACAAAGATGCGCACCCGCTGCTCTCAGGTGGTCGCATCATCATCAAGAGCCGCTGCCAGCGTCGAGCGGCGAATCCAACTAGCACTGAACTGAGTCGTCTCGACCTCAGCTCGGGCCCGAATAGCAATCGACCCCAACAACTCCTCGACCTCTGAAGAAAAGACGTCGATCCCACCGTCAAACGGCAGCGGCACAGAAGTGAACTCCAGTCCTGTGATGAAACTGAAGTCTGTAGGGGTGACCATCATCTCGCCCCAGGGAAAATGAAAGGTGTTGGTGGTGTCCCAGAAGAACTCCACCAAAGCGCGTACTACGTGGTGACCCCCGCTGGAGGCGACCATAGCCTCGGAGGTCTCGAACAGAGTAACTAGCCCGCAGGACTCCCATAGGAGTCTCGTCTCACGATCTCTGGCGATGTGCATCCTGTACAAATCGCCTAGACCATCACAGCCAGAGCCGTGATGCCGTGTCCTCCCAGGCTCGGTTCCCCGTCTCACCCTCTCAGAAATGTGGTGGACAGGGGCAAAGAATAAAGTCTGCTCATCCTACTCCGGGAGCCGACCAAGAGAAGTGGACGGTGTGGTGTCGTCCTCCACGGGCTCATGCTCCCGTCTAGTGTTTCGGGACCGAGAACCTGAGCCTCGTTGTCTAGCCATGCTACATTGTGCAGAATCATCATAAATTAAGGTTCTATAGTATCTAAGGTTCGCCTAGCCGCATGATACTATGTTCGCAAAATACAGTTTACGTAGTACTAAAACAGAGCACAAATTCAAATTGAGCATGACCGTTTTTTTTCAAGAAATCAAACAATTTCTTGCAACACTATAGTGATTATTGTGACAAATTGAACAAGAATTGCTAGTAAAAACGTCAAGAACAAACCACATTGTTCTTCACGACCTTAAGAGGTCCAACAATGGCAGATTGCTCATTTCTTCACCAAATTGAGTCAAACAAGTCTCAAATTACTCCCAAGGCAATATATAAGCATAAACAAGCAATTTCATGGCATAAAACTTGATAAACAAAGCAAATTGAGCATCATAGAATTCGAATTTTCATAAAATTCGTGAATAAACATGCCAAGAATTCATCAAAAACCGGTGTGAGTTTGAGGAAAACTTACATAGATCGGGAAAATAGATGAAAAGAGCTTTGATTTGCAACAAATTTGAGCAAATTCGGTTGAAAAACGAGCAAGCAATGAGCAATTGAAGCTTTCGGTTTCTTCGAGCAGCTTTCGCGACGAACAGAGCAGCAAATGAACTGAAAACGGGAATTTAAAGAGAATCCCGTGCTGGCGCCAGTCCCTAGGCATTGGCGTCACCCTCTGGGCTTGGCGCCTGGCGCCAACATCAGCGCCTGGGGCTAATGCTATTAGGTTGGCGCTGATGGTTTTTCAGCGACGCCAAAAAACCCAGCCACTTGTTGGGGTTGTGCTAGCCTTCTGAAATATATTTTTGGGTTCCTTGGTACGCCAGTTAGCCCCTAAAAGCAATTTGACATGATTAAGTAATTGGCTTGATTACGTAAAGTGATCGACCTGATAAAAGATCGTCTCACTTAGCTTAAAGCGCCTAAGCATTGGCTCATTAGCAAAAGGCACTGACGTATAGGTTCAAGAGAAAAGAGCACCGACATATAGGTTCAAGAGCAAAGGGCACCGACATACAGGTTCAAAGGAAAAGAACGCTGACATACAGGCATAGCGGAGGCAAAGTTCAGGCGAACTTTTAAAGATCGACAGACGTGGATCTTCGGTAATTTCCTTTGGAAAATTATCGTATCAATGCAACTGAAGATTATTTCAAAAGAAATAATTTTCGATAGTATTCCCTTGGACGTAGAATATTATCAATGCGGATGAGAATTATTTCGAGAGAAATAATTTTCAATAGTGTTCCCTTGGACGTGGAATATTATCAATGCGGATGGAGATTGTTTCAAGAGAAATAATCTTCGATGATGTTCCCTTGGACGTGGAATGTTATCATAGCGGGGAGGATAGTTTCAGGCGAAGCAATCTTCTAAATTTTTTGGAAGCAGTTACGGGCGTAGCAGTTTTCAAGCGGGATGACATTCTCTAGCTTGCAGGAGGTCATCAAAGCAACAATCGGTTACTTTTAGAGACGTGTGCTCGACGGTGCAAGATACGCGTTTCTTAACTCTTTTATCTGTTTAACTAATGCTAGTTTTGTAGGGATCGGCGTTACAAGATTGATTTAGGATCGCAGAAAGTTCTGAATCATTCTCCGTCCCTATCGATACTTTGACTTTTGTTTTCGAAACTCGCGTTTCTCCAAACTCAGTCAAAGTGGGGGCTTCTGTAGACACCCATTTGTGTCTCCCCAAAACCAAACTCGGTGATGAGTACCTTTCACGTCGAATCATAATCGAATGAAACGAAAGTGTGGAAAGGTCTAGTGTTGCGGAAAGTTTTATTTCTTTTCTCTTCTCCCTGATTTTGAAAACTTTATTTTAAGAAAACAGCCAATCCAGTTTGGTTGGTCCATGATATGGGTCCAATAGTGGTGTAGTTGGATTGGGCTTGCAAAGACCTTTCCAACGATATATTATAAGCCCAATTTCGATGAATATTGAGGAAGTTATGGCCAATTTACTAAACTGGGCCCGGTTTGAGCTTTATGTACGGCCCAATGATCTAGGGGAGGGCCTAATATGATTTATCATTCCTAATGCAATTAGGAATGGTTTTAGTCTTCTAGAATCTTCTAGAAGGTTCTTTTCATTCCTAATTCAATTAGCATTGATAAGTTGACTTTGTTGACTTTTCAGAGTTTTAATCAAGATCAAATAGCATTTTCAAAGAAATTATATTATTTTATCTTCCAGTACGGTAAACTTATCAGATTTTCGAAAAGGTGTTGAAATCCAGTTTGACGTCCAACCCCAGGCCTTGGCGCCTGGAACCAGGCTTGGCGCCAGGCGCTAGCCATTGGCGCCTGACGCTAGCCACTGGTGCCTGACGCCAGCTAGCCAGGGTTGGCGCCAATCCTGTTTTGCGATCTTCAGACTCTGTTTTGTTAAATTATCTTTTTTGGCTGATTTTCTCTATAAATATCGTATTAAAAACTCCGTTTTCATTCATCTACAATTCATTCATCATCTACATCTTTCATTCACCAATTTTCACGAATTCTCATCAACAATTAGTTTTAATTAGCTTTCATCAACAATCATTAATTCTTTAGCATTCAATTCTTTCTTGCTTTTTCATAAAAAATTCCGCATTCACAAGATCTAGAAACACCTAGCCATATTCGAAGTTGCCTTCGCCCTAGACGTGAAAGGTTTTAATTTCTGAGGGTTTGGTCCCAAATCTCTCTTTCAATTATTTAATTTAATTGTTTTGATTATTATTTTCCTTGAAGTTACTAACGTGTGTATTTTGTTATTAGAAAGAGGTACGAGGCATCCAAGTAAGTACTTTATTGATTTATTGATTTATGATGTAGAAATCATGTTTATATTGTTATTATGATATTCCTAGTATCATGTCTAGGGTATTCTTAATATTAAATATGATTCCTATGATGCTTCCTATGTTCTTCCTAATATTAATTCATGTTAGTATCATGTTAGGGCTAAAGATTTGATTTTTATTGCTTAGTGACATGCTAGGGTTTGTTATTAATCTTGTTAGTATCATGCCTAGGATCTTGCTATTATTATTATGCTTTAACATGATTCATGACTATTTTTATAATTGTTTTGTTATGATTATATTTATGGTTATCACGATTATAATTATTATTTTTATGATGATTATTATTATTATTATAATGATTTATTATTCATGATATTATTATTATGTTGCTTGATTATTTATTCTTTATTGCTTGATCACCTTTTTATGCATGCTTAAAGGGAATTGGTACTTGTAATCACGCTTAATAAGATAATTAATAATCTTGTTAGGGTTAACTGTGATTATAATTCAAGTGATCGCCAATAATAGATTTGTTTGTGCATTAAATTCAACCAACATAGATTAAACAGGTTTAGGGTTAATCCTATTGATTGCATGTTAATCAGAAAGCGCACATGAATACGAGCAGAATAAAGTAGAGGCCTATTATTAGGGCAGGTTCAATCTCTTTTAGGTTGAATTTGTACCTTCATCCCCGAACCCTTATTTGGTTCATGACCTTATGGAGTTGACGATCTCTTGGATCGTTAAGGGGTGTAACCTTCATCCTATGAACGGTTTACAAGTTCCTTAAAAACTTGTTGGCGACTCTTTTGCTCTATCTTCTTTCCTTTTGGACGCCACCGTACTTTAGTGTATGATCACAGTGGGGTTCAAGCTAGTGGGATTTTAAAGGCTTGAAATTATTCCCTATCTAAACAAGAAGAATAAAAGTTAAATTGAATTAGACATTTGACGTAAAAGGGACAGATATAAAATGTATTATAACTATTACTCGTGTGTTTAAATTGTAATATTCGTAATAACAATGTTATTACTTATGAATTTAAAAATCGTGCATTGCTCATGTACTATACTAGATATACAACAATCATGTGCAATAATTTATGTTGTTTTATACATAATAATACTTTTAACTATAATAGTATGTGTATATAATATAATATTTTTTATAATATTAAAAAGTATATGTATATAATATAATATTTTATAACACGTGTCCTCCATACCAAGTGTAGTCCCAATCATCACTACACCAATTGGTTGTTGGTGTAGTGGTGACTGAGACTACACTAGGTAGGGAGGACCTATATTCGCTCCCCCGCAACAACAATCAGAAGGGGAATGGAACCTAATAACCTAGAACTGATCCTCAAATCTGGATTAGCCCAAAGAGTGAACCGGATAGAACACGCAAAACTCAATGCATATATGACGGGAATTAACTTATCCTTTATCTATCTTATACAAAACTCCAAAGTCTAAATTTTTTTTCAAAATATAATAATAACATTTGTAAATTTTTGTTAATATGAAAGATATAAACCTATCAAAATGTATATATAGTTAAATTGTTTAATAACTTATATCGAATGCGTAGTTTTATTAAAACTATTTGCATGTAATCATTAAATGTGTTGGATGTTGTGTAGCTATGCAATGTCCAAAACTTTAGTTGAGCGACTTTGATTTAGTGACTGAACGGTAAAAAGATATTGACTTCGATCTTGAAACCTAATAGTCTAATAAATTCAATTCTAAATAGAAAAATTAAAACAAAAGGAAATGAAAATAGTAAATGGCTTTAAATATTGAAATAAACATAACCTTTTAAATCAATTTAGCGAAATCAAGAGACAATTTTAAGGCTTTTAAAATTAAATGGGGGAAAATATATGTAAAAAGAACATTTTTTAGATATATAAATGTCCATGCACTATTATAAGAGTTTTGTTAACCTTTTTATAATTAAGGTAGGGATAAATCTTAGTAATATATACTCCGTATATTTTATTTATATAAAATTATCAGTATCCATACCTATATACGAAGTATTTGTGTTGTATACTATATTTAATCAGCTGTTGGTTATATATGTTTTTTTTTGGTGCAAATGAGAGGCTAGGCCTCGGGAAATAAAAACAAACTAAAGAAAACTAAACAGGAATTAAACGTGGCAAGGCCACACCAACAACATCATCATGGAGAATACGTCCTAAATTGATAGGAGGGAATTGAATCAACTCGATATTGTTGTTCTGGGTGACCCCTTGATTCGCTAGCCAATCTGCTGCTCTGTTTGCTTCTCGGTAAATGTGGATAATTTGAACTTGCCAATTAGGGTCATCTATAATCTGTTTGCAGTGTCGGATAATATGGTATCCTTGACCTCGATTGATAGCTTCACTCGTCAATGCAGAAACCACTAGTTGACTATCGATTTGGACTTGGAGCTTGTCAACTTGCATTCTTTTAGCCAATCCCAAACCATACTCGATAGCTTTTAACTCGGCTATAAAGGCATCACAATCTCCAATTTTTAGAGCAAAATCATGGAGCATTCTTCCTGTTGAATCTCGAACAAGACCTCCACTTCCAGCTGGACCTGGTGAGCCTCTAGCTTCCCCATCAATGTTCAAGGCTAGCCAGCCATGTGGGGGAGCTAACCATTTAACCAAAACTCCATTTCTTTGTTGACGGTGCTGCACCTCTGAATGGTTGTCCTCTCCTAAAACACGCCATACCTCTTCAAACCTTGCAAGCAAAAATTGATTGATATCGAAAGGTATGTCTTGTGTCCTTTCAAAAACTACATTATTTCTCCATCTCCATATCCACCATATAGTAATAGCAAAGTAAGTTGGCCACACTTCAATAGATAAATTATTTCAAACCTGGTGTTTTATGTTGCTGCCAATCCATTGCTGTAACGATCCTTGAAAGAAATTGGGAGCAAGAGCTGGCCCCCCGACCTGCCTCCAGACTTCCTTAGCAGCTTGGCAATCACGCAAGACATGAAGAGTGGTTTCTTCATAGTCTTTACAAGTTTTGCACCAAGGAGAGGTAGTGAGATTACGTTTCAACCGATTGGCATTAGTCATTAAACGGTTATGCACTGCTAACCATAAAAATACTTTGGCTCATTGTTGAACTTTAAGTTTCCAAATTTGTTTCCAAGTTCCATCATCACCCAAGTCATCATCTCTCCTTATAATGCGTAAGGCGGATTTAATTGAAAATTTACCCTTCGTACCTCCTCCCCAATACATCAAGTCACCCATATCATTGTCCTTGCGCAAGGCATGAGCCTCGATCAGCCTTAGAATTTCATGAGGAATTAAGTCAGCGAAGGAATCCCACTTCCAGCCAGATTCTTCATCCCAAAGCTCCTCCACTGTTGCACCGTCTAAGTGATCAAGTATCTCAACAATAGCAGCTGATCTTAGGGGTTTGGGCATGGCCTAATTGTGATCCCAGAAAAGCGTTGAAGCACCATTCCCTACTGCCACCCTTGAGCCAGCCGAGATAAAAGGGGAATTTTCAGAAATTCCTCTCCACACATTAGACATATTAGCTTTTGGCTCAAACATATCGATGTCACACCTTCCTTTACAATATTTTGCACGAAGAACCCGAGCCCAAAGAGCATTTGGTTCGGTCAACACACGCCATCCCAATTTGGTCAAGAAAGCTGCATTCGTTTGACGAGCCGATCTTATACCCAATCCTCCTTGATCTTTTGATTTTTGGAGAAAATCCCATGAAAGTAAATGAATTTTCCGATGCTCTTCATCACCTCCCCAAATAAAGCGTCTAACTTTTTTTATCAATATCATCACAAATGGACCTTGGAATTTTAGCCGTTTGCATTGCATAGGAGCTCATTGTTGTCAAAGTTGATTTTGCCAAAGTAATTCTTTCAGCCATCGAAATATACTTCGATTTCCACCCTGCAAGCCTTCGATCAATTTTCTCACACAAATATACAAAAGTATCTCGGGTAACCCTACTAGTAAGCGTGGGCATACCAAAATACATTCCCAAATCATCCGTTTCATCAATACCTAAAGCATGACATATTTCTATAATTTTTTCCGAAGGCATATTTTGAGAAAAATAAACCCTCGATTTTGGATAGCTCACTTTTTGACCCGAAGCGCTGCAAAAACGAGCAAGACATTCCTGTATCACCATTGCTTGTTCAGCTATAGCTTCCCCAAACAAGATAATGTCATTTTCAAAACACAAGTTAGACAGTTTGGGACCATTCCTGCTTGCGTATATAGGTTTCCATCTATCTTCAATAATTGATTCCTCAATCAATTGATTTAGTCGTTCCATACACAAGACAAAAATATATGGTGAAAGCGGATCTCCTTGTCTAATGCCTCGACCCGGTTTAAAAGCCTGCGTGGGTTCACCATTCCATAAAACCTTCATTGATGAAGTTGTAATGCACTCCATAATAAGGTCTATCATCAAAGGAGGAAAAAGAATTTCATATAAGGTATCTCTAATGAAATCCCAACGAAGCCGATCATAAGCTTTCTCAAAATCAATTTTAATCGCCATAAGACCTTTCCCTCCTTTATTTTGGCGCATAGTGTGTATTACTTCTTGTACAATAACTATATTATCTGTGATTTGTCTTCCCGGCACAAAGCTAGTTTGCGTACAAGAAGTCAAGTGAGGCATCATGGGCTTAATCCTGTTCACAATTGCTTTTGTAATTATTTTGTAAGTAACATTACATAAGCCAATTGGGCTAAATTGGGTTGCTAGCTCTGGGGTGTCAACTTTCGGGATGAGAACAATAAAGGTTTCATTTAAATTTTCCGGTAAACCTTTACCATTTAAGGCATCAAGAGCAACTTTGTAGACATTTTCAGCTACTATATCCTAATGTTTCTGAAAAAATAAGGCTTGAAAACCATCCGGGCCCGGAGCCTTCATTGCCCCCATTTCAAATACTACTTTTTCCACTTCACATCGAACAAAAGGTTTCGACAACATATCCCAATCTCTTGATGAAAATTCTGGGAATATACCTGATGGTAATGGTCCAAGAATTTCGTGCTCATCTGCTGTGAATAAGTCTTGAAAATAGGATACAATTTGCTGCTGAACCTGATTCTTATCATAAAGCCATTCACCACTGTCCAGGTCTCTTATGGCTGTTATGTTATTGCGCCAGCGTCTAGCAATGGTGCTCAGGTGGAAGAAGGACGTGTTCCTGTCACCATCTCTTATCCATTCAACTCGTGACTTTTGGTACCAAAGGAGTTCCTCTTGCTCAAGAACATCATCAAGCTCCTTTCGAAGTTTTTCCTCAAGCTTAATCAGATCCCTCGAGCGTTGTTCAGCAAGGTTTCGTTGCACTCTAGAAATTCTAGCAAGTAATTTTTTTTTTCTTGAAAATATTATGAAAAACCTCCCTGTTCCAATCTTGTAACTCTTCACCAACTTTCTTCAATAATGGGACTAGAGGACATGTTTTATCCCATTTATTTTCGATGAACTCACGGAATTGGTCATGGGAAAGCCACGCAGCCTGAAACTTAAAAGGCTTGTTGATCGAAGCTATAGGGGCAAAGCCATTGGGTGAGATTAAAATAGGACAATGGTCCGATTGAACTGCTGGTAAGTTCTTTCCAGCAGCATTAGCAAAGCGCAAATTCCACTCAGCATTACAAAAAGCCCTGTCGAGACGTGCACTAACTCGAGTCTCAATCGAATTACCTCTTGCCCAAGTATTATTTGGGCCACAAAACTCAATTTCAAGAAAATCCATCTCTTCAACCCATTCATTGAATTTAGCAGTACGCCTATTTGTGTCAGAACAACTCGAGCTCCTCTCATGAAAAAATCTTGTATCGTTGAAATCCCCTGCCACCATCCATGGTTTATTATGTGTTTTTGCAAAATCTTGTAGCTCTCGCCAAAGTTCACTACGCTTTACTGGGTCTGGGCTTGCATACACCGCAGTAAAATACCACGGTTCTTCACCCACCCTTCTTATATTCATTGTAATAAACTGCTTATGTTGGTGAATCGGCTCAACAATAACTAATTCAGGTTTCCAATACACCCTAATACCACCACTAAAACCTTGTGCATCAACTCTTGTGTGCCCCCTATAGGCAAGAATATTTAAAATACGCTCAGCTTGTTGACCCCCCATATGAGTTTCAACTAGAGTCAACACATTCGGTTTATGATTTCTAACTACTTCACGTAAAGCACTAAAAAAGCACGACTTCCTGCCCCTTGAACATTCCATACCATGCATGAAATAGACTGGGAGTTTGGTACTAAATTTGGGATAGTATCTTCAATAAAAAAAGAGGTATAGTAGGTAAAGAACTTACATAAGCTCCGGAGATGAGTCTCATCAATCTATTGACTTCATTGGGAATCGTCAAAGTCACCACTAGCTCCATTGGTTCCGGAATCGGTTATGTAGACACCCATTTGTGTCTCCCCAAAACCAAACCCGGTGATGAGTACCTTTCACGTCGAATCATAATCGAATGAAGCGAAAGTGTGGAAAGTCTAGTGTTGCGGAAAGTTTTTATTTCTTTTCTCTTCTCTCTGTTTTTGAAAACTTTATTTTAAGAAAACAACCAATCCAGTTTGGTTGGTCTATGATATGGGTCCAATAGTAGTGTAGTTGGATGGGGCTTGCAAAGACCTTTCCAATGATATATTATAAGCCCAATTCCGATGAATATTGAGGAAGTTATGGCCAATTTACTAAACTGGACCCGGTTTGAGCTTTATGTGCGGCCCAATGATCTAGGGGAGGGCCTAATATGATTTATCATTCCTAATGCAATTAGGAATGGTTTTGGTCTTCTAGATTCTTCTAGAAGGTTCTTTTCATTCCTAATTCAATTAGCATTGATAAGTTGACTTTGTTGACTTTTCAGAGTTTTAATCAAAATCAAATAGCATTTTCGAAGAAATTATATTATTTTATCCTCCAGTACGGTAAACTTATCGGATTTTCGAAAACGTGTTAAAATCAAGCTTGGCGTCTGTAGGGAATAATTTCAAGCCTTTAAAAATCCCACTAGCTTGAACCCCACTGTGATCATACACTAAAGTACGGTGGCGTCCAAAAGGGAAGAAGATAGAGCAAAAGAGTCGCCAACAAGTTTTTAAGGAACTTGTAAACCATCACGAGGTGAAGGTTACACCCCTTAACGATCCAAGAGATCGTCAACTCCATAAGGTCATGAACCAAATAAGGGTTCGGGGATGATGGTACAAATCCAACCTAAAAGAGATTGAACCTGCCCTAATAATAGGCCTCTACTTTATTCTGCTCGTATTCATGTGCGCTTTCTGATTAACATACAATCAATAGGTTAACCCTAAACCTGTTTAATCTATGTTGGTTGAATTTAATGCACAAATAAACTATTATTGGCGATCACTTGAATTATAATCACATTAACCCTAACAAGATTATTAATTATCTTATTAAGCGTGGTTACAAGTACCAATTCCCTTTAAACATGAAATAAAGGGTGATCAAGCAATAAAGAATAAGCATCAAGCAACATAATAAATAAATAATCAACATCATTAATAATAATATCAATCATAATCATAATCATGTTAAAGCATAGCAAGATCCTAGGCATGATACTAACAAGATTAATAACAAACCCTAGCATGTCACTAAACAATAAAAATCAAGTCTTTAGCCCTAACATGATACTAAAAATCATAAGTATTAGGAAGAATATAGGAAGCATCGTAGCAATCATACTTGATATTAAAATTACCCTAGACATGATACTAGGAATCATAATAACAATCTAAACATGATATCTACATCATAATATCAATTAATCAATTAGAGCACTTACTTGGATGCCTCGTACCTCTTTCTAATAACACAATACACACGTTAGTAGCTTCAAGGAAAATAATAATCAAAACAATCAAATTAAATAATTGAAAGAGAGATTTGGGACCAAACCCTCAGAAATTAAAACCTTTCACGTCTAGGGCGAAGGCAACTTCGAATATGGCTAGGTGTTTCTAGATCTTGCGAATGCGGAATTTTGTATTAAAAAGCGAAGTTTTAGCAAAGAAAGAATGAATGATTTTAAGAAGAGAATTGAAGATTGATGAATGAGATGAATGAATTCAAAGAATTTGATGAGAGTTGATGAAGACTTAAGAATAAAGAGAATTGGTGAACGATAGATGTAGATGATGAATAATGAAGATAGTTGGTAATTGGTGAATGAAAACGGAGTATTTGATACGATATTTATAGAGAAAATCATCCAAAAAAGATAATTTATCAAAACAGAGTCTGAAGATCGAAAACCAACCTTGGCGCCAGGACCAGTGGCTAGCGCCAGGCGCCAATGCTGGCGTCTGGCGCCAATCCTGGTTCCAGGCGCCAAGGCCTGGGGTTGGACGCCAATTTGGATTTCAACGCGTTTTCGAAAATCCGATAAATTTCCCGTACTGGAAGATAAAATAATATAATTTCAGTCGAAAATGCTATTTGATCTAATTAAAACTCTAAAGAATCCTAATTGAATTAAGAATGATAAGAACCTTCTAGAATATTCTAGAAGACTAAAAACCATTCCTAATTGCATTAGGAATGATAAATTATATTAGGCCCTCCCCTAGATCATTAGGCCGTACTCAAAACTCAAACCGGGCCCAATTTAGTAAATTGGCCATAAATTCCTCAATATTCATCGGAATTGGGCTTATAATATATCGTTGGAAGGGTCTTTGCAAGCCCCATCCAACTACACCACTATTGGACCCATATCATGGACCAACCAACTGGATTGGCTGTTTTCTTAAAATAAAGTTTTCAAAAACAGAGAGAAGAGAAAAAGAAATAAAACTTTCCGCAACACTAGACCTTTCCACACTTTCGTTTCATTCGATTATGATTCGACGTGATAGGCACTCATCACTGGGTTTGGTTTTGGGGAGACACAAATGGGTGTCTACAGCGTCCAACCCCAGGCCTTGGCGCCTGGAACCAGGCCTGGCGCCAGGCGCTAGCCATTGGCGTCTGGCGCTAGTGCTGGTGCCTGGTGCCAGCTAGCCAGGGCTGGCGCCAGCTCTGTTTCCTGAGCGTCAGACTTTGTTTTGTTAATTTATCTTTTTTGGCTGATTTTCTCTATAAATATCGTATTAAAAACTCCGTTTTCATTCACCAAATTGCACCAAGATTCACCAATTTTCGTCAAGATTCATTAATTCTCACCATTCTCAACATTCATTAGCATTCTTTTAATTCTTTCATTCATCTCCTCCTAAACTTGGTTTTCTCATACAAAATTCCGCATTCGCAAGATTTAGAAACACCTAGCCATATTCGAAGTTGCCTTCGCCCTAGACGTGAAAGGTTTTTAATTTCTGAGGGTTTGGTCCCAAATCTCTATTTCAATTATTTAATTTAATTTGTTTTGATTATTATTTTCCTTGAAGTTACTAACGTGTGTATTTTGTTATTAGAAAGAGGTACGAAGCATCAAAGTAAGTACTTTAATTGATTAATTGATATTATGATGTAGACATCATGTTTACATTGTTGTTATGATATTCCTAGTATCATGTCTAGGGTAATTTTAATATTAAATATGATTGCTATGATGCTTCTTATGTTCTTCCTAATATTCGTGATTGTTAGTATCATGTTAGGGTTAAAGATTTGATTTTTATTGCTTAGTGACATGCTAGGGTTTGTTATTAATCTTGTTAGTATCATGCCTAGGATCTTGCTATTTTTTGTTATTATGCTTTAATGTTAACATAGACATGATTATGATTATGATTATAATTGTTATAATTTATGATGATTATGAATATTATTATTATTATTATTTTGATTATTATTATTATAATTTTATTGTCATGATATTTATGTTGCTTGTTATTCATTGTTATTGCTTGATCATACCTTTTATTGCATGTTTAAAGGGAATTGGTACTTGTAATCACGCTTAGTAAGATAATTAATAATCTTGTTTAGGGTTAATATGATTATAATTTCAAGTGATCGCCAATAATAGTTTATTTGTGCATTATATTCAACCAACATAGATTAAACAGGTTTAGGGTTAACCTATTGATTGCATGTTAATCAGAAAGCGCACATGAATACGATTAGAATAAAGTAAAGGCCTATTATTAGGGCAGGTTCAATCTCTTTTAGGTTGGATTTGTACCTTCATCCCCGAACCCTTATTTGGTTCATGACCTTATGGAGTTGACGATCTCTTGGATCGTTAAGGGGTGTAACCTTCATCCTATGAACAGTTTACAGGTTCCTAAAAAAACTTGTTAGCGACTCTTTTGCTCTATATTCTTCCCTTTTGGACGCCACCGTACTTTAGTGTATGATCACAGTGGGGTTCAAGCTAGTGGATTTAAAGGCTTGAAATTATTCCCTACAGTTTTTGGCGACTCCACTGGGGAGGATTTCTATTTTAATTCCTGAATTTGTTTCGGCAATGATTTAGAATGAGTGGATGAGACTCGAAATATTCTAAGTATTTCTTGTGCGTAATTTTGATTAACATTATTGTCATATGCATAAAAAAGATCTCATTGGAAAGACCATCCGTAATGAGTTAAAAACATAGGATCTTACACGTAGGAAATTTGAGAAATATCTTTCACAACTAGGACCGAAATAACACCGCGCGAAACTGGAAAATTTTATCGAGCACAGAAAGCTGCTGAGGCATGTGGGAAGTAGCGTCAAGGGCCAGAGCATTGGCGCCAGTATTTTAATCGTAGCGCCACACGCCAGTATTGGCGCCAGGCGCTACAGTTAAAATCTGGCGCTAGTCTCTGATTGCTGGCGCCAATTTCCCCCAATACCGAGCCAGAAATATGCGTTCTAATTTTGACCGGTTTTTCGTATTGTTTGCTCGATCCTACTTCCTGATTGAATTTTTTCTCACTTTTCTGAAACCCATATGTATTCTACATATGGATATAACCCTCTGGGAATTCATGCTCCATCTACCCGATTGAACGCTCTGTGCAACAAAGGGTACATCCGAGATGTTGAATTCACCAAACCATGGAAGCGAGTTTTTTCTAAAACTCGCGGTGTCCCATCCACTCGCGCCAACCCTTCATGGTTAGGCTTCCGCGCGGTGCATCCGGACAATTAACCATGGAGCCTCTTTGACTAAACCATATCCCGAACTTTAGAGAACTAGAGCCATGGTTAGGTTGCGAACGCATTGCATCATATTGTGCCTACTTGACTAATTGTGCATTATTTGTTGTGCATATATATTCTATGTTTCTCTTAACCGTTTGTTGACTTGTGTTGAGATTAAATAAATTAATGACTTAAAGAACTTTGCCTAATTAATTAATTAATTAATTAATTATTTAATTGGAGTCAATAAAGTCTAATTTTTTTAATCGGAATTGACCTAGTACGACTTTAGGCATACCCCAGTTGACTAATAACACCGAAAACAGTCCCAGACCGAAGCTCCACTATTGGCGCCAAGGTCTGAGCTGTAGCGCCACACTATGGAGTGTAGCGCCTGACGACAGCTATGTTGTCTGGCGCCAAGCTCCACAGTTTGACGCCAGTCCTGTCGCTTGGCCGACAGTTCGGATTATTTGTCGAGTTATCACCTAAGGTCTAATTAATCAGTTTTCTGTTTAATTCGGTTAATTTTGCTGTCAATAATGTTTAATTGAATCAATGATCGAGTTTAGGCACTAAGTCCCATGGTCTTACACAAGAGTCCAAGCATGTCACTTACACTCAACACACACACCAATACACATACCTTGACCATGATTAAGAGAGTCTTGTGTGCGCGTTTTTTCGTCATTTTTTTTAGGGGGGGTAAGTCGGATATTAATCCTCCAACATAAAAATATATACATTATTTTTGCCAAAAATATGCACCCTATTTTCCTTTTTCTCTTTTTTCCCTTAAAATAAACCATAAAGTCAAGTTGATTCGAGTCAAGTAATTAAAACGCAAAATGGATTAATTTACAGCGCGTGGTCAAGAAAAGAAGGACGATTAATCAAAGATAACCTCTTCGTACAAGTCCAACTTTTCGACAAACCTATAGCTTGCAAGAGGAAAGCAAGAGTCATAATGGCAACTCAAGAAGAAGTCAATGATCTTAAGAACCAACTGGCTACTGTGACTGAGACACTTAAGCTTCTCGCACTTAGGATCGACGATCCCGTGAAGCAACAACAAATGGACCTCATGCAAGAGAGTTTAAGCAAGTTGTCTAGTGACTACAAGTTTCAAGAGCTTACATCACAAGGGGTCTCGGTGGACAAAGATCTTCTTCAGCAGAAGTTCAACGCCAACGACATCCCAAAATTCAGAGCAATTGACAACCCTTACTTCCATTTAAGAGCATTTGAAACAATAATGAGTATCAAGGGTATTGATAAGAAAGTCTTCCCTTCTCTTTTCTCACTATCTCTCGAGACCGTTTGCCAACAATGGTTCTTTTCTCTCGAGAAAGAAAAGACCTCTACCTGGGAGTCTATAGCAAACGCTTTCGTTGATAGGTACAAGTGCAACATTCAAGTCGAGACTGACCATAGAGAACTTGAAATCCTCAAACAGAAAGAGAATGAAGGCTTCACCTCTTTCTTTAACAAGTGGAGAGAAACGTCAGCTAAAATGATTGAGGTCCCAAGTGAAAAAGAGTATGTGAGACTGTTTATCAAGAATCTCCAAGAAAAATATTCCAAGCATCATAAATATCAAAATAATCTCCATTATTTTAAGGCTGTTTATGACATCGGGATCAATATTGAAGATGACTTGGCTAAGTCAAAAGCTGCCAACAATAACTCCAACAGTGGCTGGAAAGGAAAGAAGAACGACAATCCTTCTTCTTCCAAAACCACCCACTCAAATAATGTTAGCACCTTTAATTTAGGAGAAGTTCTTGCCATGAACAACCAAGGACAGAAGAAACCATTTAGGAGGAACTTCACTTCTATTGGCATGAGTTATGACACCGCATTTGATCGATTAAATGCAAAAGGTCTTATAACTCCCATCGGACCATTTGGGGACCCACCAGTCGAGAAGAGGTCGGTTAACTGGAACCCCAACGCGCACTGCAAGCATCACCAAGGTAGGGGCCATTCTACTGAAAGCTGTTGGAAGCTTAAAGAAGCCATCCAAGACCTAATCGACAATAACAAACTGCCGTTGCCCCCTGCCAGTAAGAAGCCAAGCATCGACAATGCACCTCTAGCTCATACTCTGGCTATCTCCGAAGAGGAAAACGAGATTGACCCCTCATCTCTCATTAAACCTGTTGAAGAAATCGATGCCATAGAAAAAGAAGAGGAGGCCTTCTTCGATGTCAAAGATAGCCTTCCAGAACCGGAAAATAAGGAAGACATACAATTGCTCACATTGTCTATGAAGGAGGCATCGCAACTACTACGTGAAGCTCTCAAAGTTATGAACGAACTCCATAAGAAATATGATGAGCTTCCACTTCCAAAAGAAGAACCTAAAAGAGAATTCACACCAGTGAGAACGACTTATGAGGCAAAGTATTTTCCCTTACAAGTCACTGAAAAACCCAAGAAGAGCAATAGAATCTACACTCCGATTGGGATCCCATATGCGCAAATGTTCGAAATGCTCTCCGAGAGTGGCGAGGTCAAACCTCTCGAACCGAGACCATTCGAGTCATTAAAAAGGACAGATAGATATTACTGCCAATATCATCAATCAGGGGGGCACACTATAGAAAACTGTTTCAAATTCAAGTATTTGGTACAGAAAATGATTGATGAAAAGAAACTAGTCCAAACCCAACAAGAAGAGGATATAACCATCAATGGGGTTTGGGACAGTGATGAAGAAGATGTCTACCTAAAGGACATAGTAGGACCTTCACCTTCTGTATCATACACCACAGATGACATTTGGGCTGAAGAAGATTCATCAATAGATGTCCTCACAAGATCTGGGAGAATGCAACTTCCCGTTTCATCGCAACCTATGCCCACCGTACAACAAGTTCCCATACCTATCATCGAAGACAATGATATTGTTAAACAGTTTAAGAAGACAAAAATTGAGATGAATGTGTGGAAACTTCTGGCAACATCTCGAGAACATAGGTTGGCTGTAATGAATGCCTTGGATAAAATCGGGATAGATTCTGACACTACTCCTGAGGGACTAGCCAACTTCCTCACAAGTGACCTTCCTAGTCCGATTAATTTAATCACCTTCTCTGACAAAGATTTACCCCCAGAAGGTGACAAACATTACAAGGCATTATACCTCACGGTAGTCTGCAAAAGGATGAATGTTCCCATGACTCTTGTAGACAATGGATCAGCTATCAATGTCTGTCCACTTAGAACTGCGAGGATGCTCGGCATAAGGGATGAAGACTTAATTCCATCCACACAAGGAATAAGAGCCTACGATAATACTCGTCGTTAAGATCTTGGCAAAATAACCCTAAATGTAACGGCAGGAGCAATAGAACATGCTACTATTTTTCAAGTAGTAGACATCAATGCCTCATTCAACTTGTTGTTGGGACGCCCTTGGCTTCATGATCTAAAGGTCGTCCCTTCATCTCTCTATCAACAAGTAAAAGCCATAGTTGGAGGAATTCCAATCACTATCGATGCTTCGCCAATGAGAATCAAATCCATAGAAAATCCAATCATTAATGTGGAGCACGACGAAGATGAGGAAGACCTATGGGGCTTTAACGAAGAAGTCTCCTTAATCCAGGAGGATGAAAGGACATATCTTTGCCATGACCCCCATTCCAACATGATTGTCAACACCATGCTGAAGAAACAAGGACACTTCCCTGGGATGACCCTAGGAAAGAAGAAAGGGATCGCAAAATCGCTGGAGTCACCTTGCCTCCCTCAGCTAGATACTTTCGGACTTGGTTTCGAACCGACTCGGAAAGATCTCAAGCGAGCCCATGACAAGTTGAAAGCACGTAGGGACGCTCGCATTCAAAAGAAAGCAATTCCAATGGATAAGTACCCTCTTACGCTTAATGGTCGGTTCATAAAAGAAGGAGAGGACTATCCGTGCCATGAATTTCCCGAGCCATTTGTTATAAACGGCATACGACAACCAGGATTCGAGATTTTATTGGATTGCTACTTCACTGATGAAACCCAACTCCCGTCCACAAGGAGAAAGCACCCCATGCTTTGACTTTAACGTCATGGGATTATTGTTTGGGCGAGAAAAGAATGAGCCAACTTACGAAGAAGATAACTCCTCGCTCATTCAAACGGTCCTACAAAGTGAAAGCTTCGACCCCTCAAAGCTAATTACTCCAGCCGAAGGATCACTACAAGGGTGGCGCAAGACTATCAAAGTGACTACTCCAAACGGAAGGAAGATATCAATCACGACAGGGCAAGGACCGATGTTCGAAGAGTCGTCTGAGTCTGAGTCTGAGTCAGAGTCTTCCCCTTTAGAGTCTTCTAAGGCTTTAGTAGTAACACCTCCCCTTCCTATTTCTTCTCCTAGGATAGTTAGTGATCCAGTCCCTAAGGACATATCACTCTTTGATGTAATGATCTCAGAGTACAATAATATTTCTCATTCTCCTTACTTCTTGTGTTCTTCTCTAACCTAAGATGACGAGCATTGCTTAGCTAACGATGAAAAAGACAAAGAAATTATTAAAGCAATGGAAACACTCGAAAAGAAAACACCGGTAATTGAAGAAACTGAAACAGTTGACATCTCGAATGATTCAACTCATAAAAGAGAAGTTAAAATCGGACTAACATTGAATAAACAAGAAAGAATCGATTTAATTAACTTGCTTAAAGAATATATCGATGTATTTGCTTGGTCATATGAAGATATTCCAGGCATTAATAGAGAAATAGCTCAACACACTATACCACTAATTCAAGGAATGAAACCTGTAAAACAAAAGTTGCGTCGAATGAAACCCGACGTAGCACTTCAAATAAAAGAAGAAGTTGAAAAACAAATAAATGCAGGTTTCATCAAGGTATCCAAATACCCCGAATGGGTCGCCAACGTCGTCCCAGTTCCAAAGAAAGACGGAAGGGTAAGGATGTGTGTCGACTATCGAGATTTAAATAAGGCAAGTCCAAAGGACGACTTCCCTTTGCCACACATCGATATTCTGGTAGACAACACGACAAATCACGCACTTCTCTCATTCATGGATGGATACGCAGGGTATAACTTGATTCTCATGGCAGAAGAAGACATGGAGAAAACAACCTTTATAACACCATGGGGCACTAACTGCTACACGGTAATGCCATTCGGGTTGAAAAACGCGGGTGCTACTTATTAACGTGCAGCAACTGCTTTACTCCATGACATGATGCACAAAGAAGTCGAGGTATATGTCGACGACATGATTGTAAAATCAAAAGACCGTCCAGGCCATCAAATAGCCTTAAGGAAATTCTTCGAAAGGCTAAGAAAATATAATATGAGGTTGAATCCATCAAAATGTGCTTTTGGGGTCACCTCAGGCAAGCTCTTGGGATACGTCATAAGCTCTAGAGGAATAGAAGTAGATCCAACCAAGATTAAGGCAATCATGTCAATGCCATCGCCCAAGACCGAGAAACAAATTCGAGGATTTATTGGCCGGTTGCAATACATAAGTAGGTTCATATCAAATCTGACGACGATATGTGAACCAATCTTCAAGAAGCTCAAGAAGAATGTACCAGTAATATGGGATGACGAGTGTCAAAAAGCCTTTGAAAAGATCAAAGCCTATCTCGCAAATCCTCCCGTATTAGCGCCAACACTTCCCGGAATACCTCTTAGGTTATGCTTGACGGTTACCAAAGAGACAATGGGAGCCATGCTTGCACAAGAGGTAGAAGGCAAAGAAAACGCAATCTATTACCTAAGTAAAAAGATGCTCGAATACGAAACACGCTATACACCGCTCGAGAAATTGTGCCTCGCCTTGGTGTGGGCCACAACTAAGTTAAGACATTACATGTTGGTACATACCGTTTTCGTAGTCTCCCAATTGGATCCACTCAAATATCTGTTCGAGAAATCTACACTCAATGGACGCATATCAAGATGGATAGTTAATCTAGCCCAGTTCGATGTACGGTTTATGCCACAAAAAGCCATTAAAGGATCTGTGGTGTTAGACTTTCTAGCAGATTTTCCAATAGAAGACTCGACACCAATACAGGACAATGAATTTCCAGATGAAGACTTAATGGTCACTGAAGATGATACTTGGACCTTGTATTTTGACGGAGCCTCAAACCAAAAGGGATGTGGCGTCGGAGTGCTACTAGTATCACCTAAAGAAGAGCACGTTCCAATCTCAATAAAGCTTGATTTCGACGTTACCAACAATGCTGCTGAATATGAAGCATGCGTGGTAGGCCTTGAAACAGCTTTGTCATTGGGATTAAAGAAGTTAAGGATATTCGGAGACTCTTCTTTGATCATCAATCAGATATCTAAAAGGTGGAAAGTAAGGAGCGAAAGCCTAGCCCCTTACCAAACCTATTTGGAAACTCTTACCGATCAGTTAGAGAAGGTAGAATACACATATCTACCTAGAGAAGAAAACCAATTTGCTGATGCCTTGGCAAGATTAGCCTCAATGGTTAGGATTCCCACGGAAATCAAGCAAGTGCCTCTAACTATCGAAAAAAGGCACAAACCAGCATATATCCAGACTATAGAAGACGACGACTTAGTCCAAGGCGAAGAAGAAGAAGAAGAAGAACCGTGGTACACAAGCATACTCAACTATGTCACCAATGGTGAATACCCTCCTCATGCTGACAAAAGAGCAAGGCGAGCATTGAGACTTTTGGCTTCTCAATATGTACTCATAGACAACGAGCTACATAAAAGGGTACCTAAAGGTCGAGCTCTCCTATGTGTAGGAAAGGTGGATGCACAAAGAGTAATGAGAATAGTTCACGAAGGAATCTGTGGCACTCATGTAAATGGAAAAATGTTAGTCCAGAAAATAATGCGAGAAGGATATTATTGGACTACAATGAATAGGGATTGCCAACACGTAAAAAGATGCCCTAAGTGCCAAATTTATGCCAATTTACAACATGTCCCTCCATCTTTGCTCTACACCTACACATCGCCATGGCCATTATCTACATGGGGAATTGACATAATTGGCAAAATCACTCCCCCAGGAACAGGAGGCCACGAATTTATTCTAGTAGCAATCGATTACTTTACGAAGTGGGTCGAAGCGCAATCGTACGCTAAACTCACTGCAAAACATGTAGCACTCTTTATCGAAAGAAATATTATTTGTCGATATGGAGTCCCACATGAAATGATAAGTGACAATGGAACTCACTTTCAAGCCGAATGTGAAGAATTGCTACAAAAATATGGTGTTCAACATCATCATTCTTCCCCTTATAGACCTCAAGCAAACGGAGCAGTCGAGGCAGCTAATAAAAATCTAAAGACTATCATCGAGAAAATGACATATAATTATAAGGATTGGCCTGACAAGCTTCACTTCGCATTATGGGGTTATCGCACGTCAATCCGTACATTAACGGGAAATACGCCATTTTACTTAGTATATGGAATGGATGTCGTACAACCTGTCGAACTAGAAACACCATCTCTACGCATTGCGTTAGAGAGTAAACTTGATGAAGTTTAATAGACTAGGGCAAGATATGAAGAATTGATTCTACTTGACGAAAAACGACTAGAAGCTCTACATCACACTTAGTGTTACCAAACTCGTATGGTGTAGGGAATAATTTCAAGCCTTTAAAATCCCACTAGCTTGAACCCCATTGTGATCATACACTAAAGTACGGTGGCGTCCAAAAGGGAAGAAGATAGAGCAAAGAGTCGCCAACAAGTTTTTAAGGAACTTGTAAACCGTTCCAAGAGATCGTCAACTCCATCAGGTCATGAACCAAATAAGGGTCCGGGGATGAAGGTACAAATCCAACCTAAAAGAGATTGAACCTGCCCTAATAATAGGCCTCTACTTTATTCTGCTCGTATTCATGTGCGCTTTCTGATTAACATGCAATCAATAGGATTAACCCTAAACCTGTTTAATCTATGTTGGTTGAATTTAATGCACAAACAAATCTATTATTGGCGATCACTTGAATTATAATCACAGTTAACCCTAACAAGATTATTAATTATCTTATTAAGCGTGATTACAAGTACCAATTCCCTTTAAGCATGCATAAAAAGGTGATCAAGCAATAAAGAATAAATAATCAAGCAACATAATAATAATATCATGAATAATAAATCATTATAATAATAATAATAATCATCATAAAAATAATAATTATAATCGTGATAACCATAAATATAATCATAACAAAACCATTATAAAAATAGTCATGAATCATGTTAAAGCATAATAATAATAGCAAGATCCTAGGCATGATACTAACAAGATTAATAACAAACCCTAGCATGTCACTAAGCAATAAAAATCAAAGCTTTAGCCCTAACATGATACTAACATGAATTAATATTAGGAAGAACATAGGAAGCATCGTAACAATCATATTTAATATTAAGAATACCCTAGACATGATACTAGGAATATCATAATAACAATATAAACATGATTTCTACATCATAAATCAATAAATCAATAAAGTACTTACTTGGATGCCTCGTACCTCTTTCTAATAACAAAATACACACATTAGTAACTTCAAGGAAAATAATAATCAAAACAATTAAATTAAATAATTGAAAGAGAGATTTGGGACCAAACCCTCAGAAATTAAAACATTTCACGTCTAGGGTGAAGGCAACTTCGAATATGGCTAGGTGTATCTAAGTCTTGTGAATGCGGAATTTTGTATGAAAAAGCAAGAAAGAAAGAATACTAAAGAATACTTGATTGTTGATGAAAGCTAATTAAAACTAATTGTTGATGAGAATTCGTGAAAATTGGTGAATGAAAGATGTAGATGATGAATGAATTGTAGATATATGAAAACGGAGTTTTTAATACGATATTTATAGAGAAAATCAGCCAAAAAAGATAATTTAACAAAACAGAGTCTGAAGATCGCAAAACAGGATTGGCGCCAACCCTGGCTAGCTGGCGCCAGGCACTAGTGGCTAGCGCCAGGCGCCAATGGCTAGCGCCTGGCGCCAAGCCTGGTTCCAGGCGCCAAGGCCTGGGGTTGGACGCCAAACTGGATTTCAACACCTTTTCGAAAATCTGATAAGTTTACCGTACTGAAAGATAAAATAATATAATTTCTTCGAAAATGCTATTTGATCTTGATTAAAACTCTGAAAAGTCAACAAAGTCAACTTATCAATGCTAATTGAATTAGGAATGAAAAGAACCTTCTAGAAGACTAAAACCATTCCTAATTGCATTAGGAATGATAAATCATATTAGGCCCTCCTCTAGATCATTGGGCCGTACATAAAGCTCAAACCGGGCCCAGTTTAGTAAATTGGCCATAACTTCCCCAATATTCATCGGAATTGGGCTTATAATATATCGTTGGAAAGGTCTTTGCAAGCCCTATCCAAATACACCACTATTGGACCCATATCATGGACCAACCAAACTGGATTGGCTGTTTTCTTAAAATAAAGTTTTCAAAAACAGAGAGAAAAGAAAAGAAATAAAACTTTCCTCAACACTAGACCTTTCCACACTTTCGTTTCATTCGATTATGATTCGACGCGAAAGGTACTCATCACTGGGTTTGGTTTTGGGGAGACACAAATGGGTGTCTACAAAAGCCCCCACTTTGACTGAGTTTGGAGAAACGCGAGTTTCGAAAACGAAAGTCAAAGTATCGATAGGGACGGAGAATGATTTAGAACGTTCTGCGATCCTAAATCACTCTTGTAACGCCGATACCTGCAAAACTAGCATTAGTTAAACAGATAAAAGAGTTAAGAAACGCGTATCTTGCACCGTCGAGCACACGTCTCTGAAAGTAACCGATTGTTGCCGCTTCACTGTTTTGATGACCTCCTGCAAGCTAGAGAATGCCATACCGCTTGAAAACTGCTACGCCCGTAACTGCTTCCAAAAAATTTAGAAGATTGCTTCGCCTGAAACTATCCTCCCCGCTATGATAACATTCCACGTCCAAGGGAACATCATCGAAGATTATTTCTCTCGAAACAATCCTCATCCGCATTGATAATATTCCACGTTCAAGGGAACACTATCGAAAATTATTTCTCTCGAAATAATTCTCATCCGCATTGATAATATCCCACGTCCAAGGGAATACTATCGAAAATTATTTCTTTTGAAATAATCTTCAGTTACATTGATACGATAATTTTCCAAAGGAAATTACCGAAGATCCACGCCTGTCGATCTTTAAAAGTTCGCCTGAACTTTGCCTCCGCTATGACTGTATGTCGGCGCTCTTTTGCTTTGAACCTGTATGTCGGTGCCTTTTGCTCTTGAACCTATATGTCGGTGCCCTTTACTCTTGAACCTATACGTCGGTGCCTTTTGCTTTTGAGCCAATGCTTAGGCGCTTTAAGCTAAGTGAGACGATCTTTTATCAGGTCGATCACTGTATGTAATCAAGCCGATTACTTAATCATGTCAAATTGCTTGTAGGGGCTAACTGGCGTACCAAGGAACCCAAAATATGTTGCAGAAGGCTAGCACAACCCCAACAAGTGGCTGGGTGCTTTGGCGTCGCTGAAAAACCATCAGCGCCAACCTAATAGCATTAGCGCCAGGCGCTGATGTTGGCGCCAGGCGCCAAGCCCAGAGGGTGACGCCAATGCCTAGGGACTGGCGCCAACACGGGATTCTCTTTAAATTCCCGTTTTCAGTTCATTTGCTGCTATGTTCGTCGCGAAAGCTGCTCGAAGAAACCGAAAGCTTCAATTGCTCATTGCTTGCTCGTTTTTCAACCGAATTTGCTCAAATTTGTTGCAAATCAAATCTCTTTTCATCTATTTTCTCGATCTATGTAAGTTTTCCTCAAACTCACACCGGTTTTTGTGAATTCTTGGCATGTTTATTCACGAATTTCATGAAAATTCGAATTCTATGATGCTCAATTTGCTTTGTTTATCAAGGTTCATGCCATGAAATTGCTTGTTTATGCTTATATATTTCCTTGGGAGTAATTTGAGACTTGTTTGACTCAATTTGGTGAAGAAATGAGCAATCTGCCATTGTTGGACCTCTTAAGGTCGTGAAGAACAATGTGGTTTTTTCTTGACGTTTTTGCTAGCAATTCTTGTTCAATTTGTCACAATAATCACTATAGTGTTGCAAGAAATTGTTTGATTGCTTGAAAAAATGTTGTCATGCTCAATTTGAATTTGTGCTCTGTTTTAGTACTACGTACTCTGTATTTTGCGAACATAGTATCATGCGGCTAGGCGAACCTTGGATACTATAGAACCTTAATTTATGATGATTCTGCACAATGTAGCATGGATAGACAACGAGGCTCAGGTTCACGGACCCGAAACACTAGACGGGAGCATGAGCCCGTGGAAGACGACGCCACGCCGTCCACTTCGCTTGTTCGGCTCCCGGAGTGGGATGAGCAGACTTTGTTCTTTGCCCTTGTCCACCACATTTCTGAGAGGGTGAGACGGGGAACCGAGCCTGGGAGGACACGGCATCACGGCTCTGGCTGTGATGGTCTAGGCGATTTTTAAAGGATGCACATCGCCAAAGATCGTGAGACGAGACTCCTATGGGAGTCCTGCGGGCTAGTTACTCTGTTCGAGACCTCCGAGGCTATGGTCGCCTCCAGCGGGGGTCACCACGTAGTACGCGCTTTGGTGGAGTTCTTCTGGGACACCACCAACACCTTTCATTTTCCCTGGGGCGAGATGATGGTCACCCCTACAGACTTCAGTCTCATCACAGGACTGGAGTTCACTTCTGTGCCGCTGCCGTTTGACGGTGGGATCGACGTCTTTTCTTCAGAGGTCGAGGAGTTGTTGGGGCCGATTGCTATTCGGGCCCGAGCTGAGGTCGAGACGATTCAGTTCAGTGCTAGAGGGATTCGCCGCTCGACGCTGGCAGCGGCTCTTGATGATGATGCGACCACTCGAGAGCAGCGGGTGCACATCTTTGTGCTGATGTTGTTGTCAGGGACATTCTCCCCTGACAAGGGTAGTAGGGCATTGCTTTACTACCTCCCTGCTGCCCGTGATCTCCAGCGGATCGGGACTTATGACTGGGCCAGCTTGGCCTACGCTGATTTTGTTCATGCGCTGAGGGACTCGTGACGTCACCGGTCCTTTAGGACGAATGTCGCTTTGTCTGCTTTCTGGAAGGTCGTAGAGGTAAACATTATTCCCCATAAAATTTAGCCCTACATATATTAGTTAGCATTCACTCATGCTTTTAACTTTTTGTAGATCTGGTTCTACGAGTACTTTCCTTCCGTTGCGCCGGCGAGACCATCGCCGAGGGGATATCCGGTGAGCGCCTCTTGGGGCGGCCACCATGTGGACATGTCTACTGCACGTGTCCGGAGCCGGATCATCTCGGTACGACTTTTAGTGTTTATCTTGCTCTTCTGTGGTGCTTTAGACATATTCTTGCCTGATTGGTACTTTTTATAGGGACCTGATGTAGTATACCGACCGTGGGGCGGTTGGACAGTCCCTGGATTAGCCGCACAGTACTCTGCTGAGCGTCGCTATTTTTTGGGGACCTACGGAGCGGTTGTGTATTTAGAAGAGAGAGTTGCTAGACAGCACTCTTCTGATGTTTTTGTCGTTCCTGTTCCTCCGCCACGTCATATGTTCGACGAGAGACAGTTGTCGAGCATGGCCGAAGGATCTGGTTCCCTCTGGCGGTCTCATGTGATCCTTGGGCGGTGTTACACTGAGGAGCTACTACCTTTATTATCTCCAGCCCCTGTACCGGCTGAGGATGTGAGGGTAAGAGTAGCTTTTTATTTTTCGCTAAGTAGCCCCCAAGTAATACCTTACTGATTTCTTTCTATTTTATCAGGATGGTCCCACTGAGTTTGTGCCGCCCCGTATGTCCATTCACTACCAGGGGGTATACGGGCCGATCGAGGAGATGATTTCTCCAGCTCCCGAGGGCGAGCGCTTCGTGGAGCGGTCGATTCCTCGCCACCGGACCGGGGTAAGCCTAGTTTTAATTCAGAATTTTGTATTCAGTTATCATGTATTTCCACTTACTTATTTTTCTGACAGTTCTCACGCGAGGTGGTTTCGGCTATGGCACGATGTATAGATGCCTTCCGGAGCCAGCTCGTCCGGATGAGGAACGCGACTACCTGTCGTCGGGACGACGTTGTCCGAGAGGTAACCTTTCGTCACTTATTTTTTCTGCATTATGGCTTCAGTTTTACCTTGTTTCTGATTTAATTTTTTTGTTTGCAGGGTCAGCCTATCGCTTCTCACACCCGTACGAGACTTGAGGGGCGGAGAGATCCGGTGAGGTCTAGCTCGAGACGTCGTCGAACTTCGTCAGGAGGTAGAGGTGGTCGTTCCGAGGCTGCTTGAGCCGACGTTGCTGAGGGCTCAGGATCTTCTTCTGAGGGTGTTCCTGCTGCACCGGTAGGAGAGGCTACCTCGGCTTTCAGAGGTGGTGGGATGTACGAGGTTGGCTCGTCATCGCAGCAGCCTCCGCGGTCTCAGCCTCAGGTTGATCTTGGCTGGAGCGGTCCTGTCTTGAGTCTTCCTCCTCCTACGGAGACTGGAACTGGTGCTGAGGCTGGAGCTGGTGGAGAGGTGACTCCCCGTACGGCGCAGTTTTATGGCATGATGGGCCTACGTCCTCCGGCGCCGTAGTCTGTTTCTGTATATGTATTTTATTTTGACTTATAGAACTTTTGCCTTTGACTCATTATTTAGACACTTTTGTATTTTTTTTATGTTATTGTAAATTTATTTGATTGTTTATTATTATGTTAGTGCATGTTAGTGTGTGCAAGGGAAGTGTGATAACAATTTTGCGCAAAAATTCCGTCATTTTTATTATTGATGGAGGATATTATCCGACTCTCTCCCCCAAAAAGAAAAAATAAAAAGGTAAAGAAAACGGAAAAAATGCTGGTTTTTTTGAAAATTAATATAAAATAAAAAAAAAAGAATTAAAAATAATTACAATATTTAATTAATTAAGAAAAGATATTTAGAAAAAAAATCAAACGGGGCCATAAAGTCATTAACCGACTCAAGTGTAATATCAAAACGCAAACTGAGCACGCGCGACTGCCCTGATGACTTGGCGCGTGGCGCCAGGCGCTACACTTATCGTGTGGCGCCAGGCTCTGGAGGTTGGCGCCAATGTCGGGGTTTTGACGCCAATTGACGCTGACTCCGTATTTCATTCAGCTTGAAATTCTTCGCAATTTGTACATAAATAGCCCCCTGCTCAGCTGATTCTTCTCATAATTCCAGTGAAAAAATTATTCTCCTCATTAGAAAAAATAATAATCATGTCTTTAGCCACTAAAACCTTCACCTAATACACTCATGAATGGTGTCGATCTCTTAATGTTAGAGAGAGAAAAGAATTAGATTTATTTCACTTGGGGGGAATTTATGGCATCAAAGGGGTAGATTTAGACTTAGACTTCATACATACCGCTTTAGAATTTTGGAATATCGATACTCATTGTTTTAGAATAGGGTATGATGAAATTAGCCCTTTGCCAGAGGAATTTGGTGCTATCTTAGGCTTCCCTGCAATAGACCTGGTAGTAATCCCTAGAGTAGATGTATATTACTATAAGAATTTCGAACGCTTCTTTAATTTGAAGGAAAGGGATTTATCAAAAATAGTAGATGGGAATATAGTTAATTTGAAAGAATTCGCGCGCTATTATTTTGATAAACCTCTTTCTGAATCCTCTCATATATATAGAAGAAGGGCGTTCTTATTTTGCATGCTTAAACAATTTCTTCTTAGTAGTGGTAAAAATAACAAGGGTCAATCAATTATAACCACTGTACTAGAACAAATTGAATCAGGGAGAAATCCGATGCCATTGATAGTTGGAGAGACTATGATTAGTCTAGATGAATTGAAAAGGGACCCAAAAGTGCCTCTTCGCGGCTCTCCAATTTTATTACAGGTAGAAAAATAATATTTTTAATTACAGAAATCAAAAAATATATTTTTGTATTGTAATAATAATTTATTTGCATTGTAATTTTTTTTTACAGATGTGGCTAATGGAGAGGCTAGGATTAATTAGCCCTCCGGACGACATTGAAAAATATACTCCCAGTTGCTTTGTGAGAAGGAAGAAACGCATCCCTAAAATTGGGCGCCATGGGTGGGGAAAAGTCTTTGAATCAAGTGATTTAGCTATCAAGTGGGTCATCCCATGGTGGAAAATAGAAAGGATGGTTGGTGTTAACAAGCAACCTTTCTGCCGTCTCCCAAGCTTGTCTCGTGTAACATACTATTATCCCTGCAGGGTAAAAAGACAATACGGCTTGCTTCAAAATATTCCTTCCGGGGATCTTTGTCCTCCCTATGAGTACCCCGTATCGCAAGAAGTAGATAGATTTGACACTTACTGGAGCGCTAGACCTTTATGGGAAGTGATTACCCAAAAGGTTCCCCCTTCTTTACCTAATGATGTAAAGAAGTGGTTGCTGAAGAAATCTTCAATTGATCAGGGTAGAACCGATGTGAAGAATCGTCTAGGTGACAGAGTGACACCGGCCAAAGAACGCTTAGGTGCAAGAATTGAATTCAAAACACCTACAATGCCTAGGAAGAAGAATACTACTAAAGACAAAGGGAAAAGGAAAGCTAACACCACGGACAAAAAGGCTTGGGTGGAAAAGAAGCACGGGGTGCTAGCTAAAGGGGAAACAATCTATTCCAAAATTGAATGTAGGTCCTCTAAAGGATGCCTACTAGCTAAAGTAATGGATGAAGAGGAGGAAACAGAAAAGAATTGGAAAAGGGCTAAAAAGGAAAAGAAAGATTAAAAACATTGCTTAGCTTTAGATTTATTAGATTGTTAATTTTTATTTAAAGTTAATTTATTTCAGCCTTATTTAAATTCCATTAACAATGTAATTTTATTTTTTTAATGAAATTTCAGCTTTCAATTAAATTGTTACTTTAAATTTATTTTATTAAAGCAATGAAAATCGAAAAAAATTAATTTTCCAGAAATTCTTCGAGTACGGAAGTCGAAAATTTTCCGAAAAACACTGAAATTCGCCAAGATTTTATTGCTGAACTGGCGCCAGTAATTGTAGTTTGGTGCCAGCTATTGAGGTCTGGCGTCAGGCGCCAATACCATCGGTTGGCGCTAATGGCTTCTGGCTGGCGCCAGACTCTGTTCTGCGACGCCAATAATTTGCCGACTTTGTGTTGTATTTTAGTTGATTCTGAAACGCGGAGATGTCGAAAAAATAAAGTGGCCGCACCCGTAAAGGGTTGCCTACGTATCCTTTCCTAAGGAATCAGGTCGAACGTAGCTCTCTTGAGTATCCTACTCAAGTAATCATGGGTAGTATTTTTTAAGTTGGTCAAGATTGGTCATGTTTGAGAATTCATTGCCATCCATATCAGTTAATTTTGCTGCACCACCTGACAGGATTGTTTTGACAATGTAAGGGCCAGACCAATTAGGTCTAAACTTTCCCCTTGGATCTAAAACATTTTTCCTTAGTGCTTTTAATACCAAATCTCCTACTTTGATATTTCTTGTCTTGACTTTCTTATTAAAATGTCTAGCCATACGAGTTTGATAGCACTGAGTGTGATGTAGAGCTTCTAGTCGCTTTTCGTCGAGTAGGATTAATTCTTCATATCGTGCCTTAGTCCATTCAACTTCATCAAGTTTACTCTCTAGCGCGATGCGTAGAGATGGTATTTCTAGTTCGACAGGTTGTACGACATTCATTTCGTATACCAAAGAAAATGGTGTATTTCCTGTTGATGTACGGATTGACGTGCGATAACCCCACAGTGCGAAGTGGAGCTTTTCAGGCCAATCCTTATAATTTTCTGTCATTTTCTCGATGATAGTCTTTAAATTCTTATTAGCTGCCTCAACTGCTCCGTTTGCTTGAGGTCTATAAGGGGACGAATGATGATGTTGAATACCATATTTGTGTAGCAATTCTTCACATTCGGCTTGGAAGTGAGTTCCATTGTCACTTATCATTTCATGTGGGACTCCATATCGACAAATGATATTTCTCTCGATAAAGAGTGCTACATGTCTTGCGGTAAGTTTAGCGTATGATTGCGCTTCGACCCACTTTGTAAAGTAATCAATTGCTACTAGAATAAATTCGTGGCCTCCTGTCCTTGGGGGAGTGATTTTGCCAATTATGTCAATTCCCCATGTAAAGAATGGCCATGGTGATGTGTAGGTGTAGAGCAAAGATGGAGGAACATGTTGTAAATTGGCATAAATTTGACACTTAGGGCATCTTTTCATGTATTGATGGCAGTCCTTATTCATTGTAGTCCAATAATACCCTTCTCGCATTATTTTGTGGACTAACATTTTGCCATTTACATGGGTCCACAGATTCCTTCGTGAACCATTCTCATTATTCTTTGTGCATCCACCTTTCCTACGCATAGGAGAGCTCAACCTTTAGGTACCCTTTTATGAGTACATATTGAGAAGCCAAAAGTCTCAATGCTCGCTTTGCTCTTTTGTCAGCATGAGGAGGGTATTCTCCATTGGTGACATAGTTGAGAATGTCCGTGTACCATGGTTCTTCTTCTTCGTCTTGGACCGATTCGTCATCTTCTATAGCCTGTATATATGCTGGTTTGTGCCTTTTTTCGATAGTTAGAGGCATTTGCTCGATTTCCGTGGGAATCCTAACCATTGAGGCCAATCTTGCCAAGGCATCGGCAAATTGGTTTTCTTCTCTAGGTAGATATGTGTATTCTACCTTCTCTAACTGATCGGTAAGAGTTTCCAGATAAGTTTGGTAAGGGGCTAGGCTTTCGCTCCTTACTTTCCACCTTTTAGATATCTGATTGATAATCAAAGAAGAGTCTCCGAATATCCTTAACTTCTTTACTCCCAATGCCAGGGCTGTTTCAAGGCCTACCACGCATGCTTCATATTCAGCAGCGTTGTTGGTAACGTCGAAATCAAGCTTTATTGAGATTGGGACGTGTTCTTCTTTAGGTGATACTAGTAGCACTCCGACGCCACATCCCTTTTAATTTGAGGCTCCGTTGAAATACAAGGTCCAAGTATCATCTTTGGTGACCATCAAATCTTCATCTGGAAATTCATTGTCCTGTATTGGTGTCGAGTCTTCTATTGGAAAGTCTGCCAGAAAGTCTGACACCACATATCCTTTAATAGCTTTTTGTGGCATAAACCGCACATCAAACTGGGCTAAGTTGACTATCCATCTTGAAATACGTCCATTGAGTGTTGATTTCTCGAACAAATATTTGAGTGGATCCAATCGGGATACTACGAAAACGGTATGTACCAACATGTAATGTCTTAACTTAGTTGTAGCCCACACCAAAGCGAGGCACAATTTCTCGAGTGGTGTATAGCGTGTTTCGTATTCGAGCATCTTCTTACTTAGGTAATAGATTGCATTCTCTTTGGTAACTGTCAAATATAACCTAAGAGGTATTCCGGGAAGTGCTGGTGCTAATACGGGAGGATTTGTGAGATAGGCTTTGATCCTGTCAAAGGCTTTTTGACACTCATCATCCCATATTACTGGTACATTCTTCTTGAGTTTTTTGAAGATTGGTTCGCATATCGTTGTCAGTTTTGATATGAACCTACTTATGTATTGCAACCGGCCAATAAATCCTCAAATCTGTTTCTCGGTCTTGGGCGGTGGCATCGACGTGATTGCTTTAATCTTGGTTGGATCTATCTCTATTCCTCTAGAGCTTATGACATATCCCAAGAGTTTGCCCGAGGTGACTCCAAAAGCACATTTTGATGGATTCAACCTCATATTGTATTTTCTTAGCCTTTCGAAAAATTTCCTTAAGGCTACTTGATGGCCTGGACGGTCCTTTGATTTCACAATCATGTCGTCGACATATACTTCAACTTTTTTGTGCATCATGTCATGGAGTAAGGCAGTTGCTGCATGTTGGTAAGTAGCACCTGCGTTTTTCAACCTAAATGGCATTACCGTGTAACAGTAAGTGCCCCACGGTGTGATAAAGGTCGTTTTCTCCATGTCTTCTTCTGCCATGAGAATCTGATTGTACCCTGCATATCCATCCATGAATGAGAGAAGCGCGTGATTTGTCGTGTTGTCTACCAGAATATCGATGTGTGGCAAAGGGAAGTCGTCCTTTGGACTTGCCTTATTTAGATCTCGATAGTCGACACACATCCTTACCCTTCCGTCTTTCTTTGGAACTGGGACGACGTTGGCGACCCATTCGGGGTATTTGGATACCTTGATGAAACCTGCAGTTATTTGTTTTTGAACTTCTTCTTTTATTTTAAGTGCTACGTCGGGTTTTATTCGACGTAACTTTTGTTTCACAGGTTTCATTCCTGGGATTAATGGTATAGTGTGTTGAGCTATTTCTCTATTAATGCCCGGCATATCTTCATATGACCAAGCGAATACATCGATAAATTCTTTAAGTAAGTTAATTAAATCGGTTCTTTCTTGTTTATTCAACGTTAGTCCGATTTTAACTTCTCTTTTATGAGTTGAGTCATTCAAGATGTCGACTGTTTCAGTCTCTTCAATCACTGGTGTTTTCTTTTAAAGTGTTTCCATTGCTTTAATAATTTCTTTATCTTTTTCATCGTTAGCTAAGCAATGCTTGTCATCTTGGGTTAGGGAAGAACACGAGAAATACGGAGAACGAGAAGTATTATTATACTCTGAGATCATTAAATCAAAGAGTGATATGTCCTCCAGGACTGGATCACTAACTATCCTAGGAGAAGAAATAGGAAGGGGAGGCATTATAGCTAAAGACTTAGAAGATTCTAAAGAGAAAGACTCTGACTCGGACTCTGACTCCGACGACTCTTCGAACATTGGCCCTTGCCCTGTCGTGATTGATATCTTCCTTCCACTCGGAGTAGTCACCTTGATAGTCTTGAGCCACCCTTGCAATGATCCTTCGGCTGGAGTAATTAGCTTCGAGGGGTCAAAGTTTTCGCTTTGTAGGACCGTTTGAATGAGTGAGGAGTTATCTTCCTCATAAGCTGGCTCATTCTTTTCTCGCCCAAATAGTAATCCCATGACGTTAAAGTCAAAGCATGGGGGTGCTTTCTCCTTACGGGCGGGAGTTGGGATTTCGTCAGTGAAGTAGCAATCCAAGAAAATCTCGAATCCTGGTTGTCGTATGCCATTTACAACAAATGGCTCGGGAAATTCATAGCATGGATAGTCCTCTCCTTCTTTTATAAACTGACCATTAAGCGTAAGAGGGTACTGATCCATTGGAATTGCTTTCTTTTGAATGCGAGCGTCCCTACGTGCTTTCAACTTGTCCTGGGCTCGCTTGAGATCTTTCCGAGTCGGTTCGAAACCAAGTCCGAAAGTATCTAGTTTAGGGAGGCCAACTGACTCCACCGATTTTGCTATCTCCTTCTTCTTTCCTAAGGTCATCCTAGGGAAGTGTCCTTGTTTCTTCAGCATGGTGTTGATAATCATGTTGGAATGGGGGTCGTGGCAAAGAGATGTCCTTTCATCCTCTTGGATTAAGGAGACTTCTTCGTTAAAGCCCCATAGGTCTTCGTCATCTTCGTCGTGCTCCACATTGATGATTGGATTTTCTATTGATTTGATTCTCATCGGCGAAGCGTCAATAGTGATTGGAATTCCTCCAACTATGGCTTTCACTTGTTGGTGGAGAGATGAAGGGACGGCCTTTAGATCATGGAGCCAAGGGCGTCCTAACAACAGATTGAATGAGGCTTTGATGTCTACCACTTGAAAAGTAGTAGCATGTTCTATTGCTCCTGCCGTCACATTTAGGGTTATTTTGCCAAGAGCTTGACGACGAGTATTATCGTAAGCTCTTATTCCTTGTGTGGATGGAGTTAAATCCTCATCCCTTATGCCGAGCATCCTCGCAGTCCTAAGTGGACAGACATTGATAGCTGATACATTGTCTACAAGAGTCATGGGAACATTCATCCTTTTGCAGACTACCGTGAGGTTTAACGCCTTGTAGTGTTTGTCACCTTCTGGGGGTAAATCTTTATCAGAGAAGGTGATTAGATTAATCGGACTAGGGAGGTCACTTGTGAAGAAGTTAGCTAGTCCCTCAGGAGTGGTGTCAGAATCTATCCCGATTTTATCCAAGGCATTCATTAAAGCCAACCTATGTTCTCGAGATGTTGCCAGGAGCTTCCATACATTCATCTCAACTTTTGTCTTCTTAAACTGTTTAACGATGTCGTTGTCTTCGATGATCGGTATGGGAACCTGTTGTACAGTAGGCATAGGTTATGTTGAAACGGGAGGTTGCATTCTCCCGGATCTTGTGAGGACGTCTATTGATGAATCTTCTTCAGCCCAAATGTTGTCTGTGGTGTATGATACAGAAGGTGAAGGTCCCACTATGTCCTTTAGGTAGACATCTTCTTCATCACTGTCCCATACTCCATTAACAGTTATGTCCTCTTCTTGTTGAACTTGGATTAACTCCTTTCTCATCAATCATTTTCTGCACCAAATCCTTGAATTTGAAGCAGTTTTCTAGGGTGTGCCCTCCTGACTGATGGTACTGACAGTAATATCTATCTGTCCTTTTTAATGATTCAAATGGTCTCGATTCGAGAGGTTTGACCTTGCCACTCTCGGAGAGCATTTCGAACATTTATGCATATGGGATCCCAATTGGAGTGTAGACTCTATTGCTCTTCTTGGGTTTTTCGGTGACTTGTAAGGGAAAATACTTTGCCTCATAAGTCGTTTTCACTGGTGTGAATTCTCTTTTAGGTTCTTCCTTTGGACATGGAAGTTCATCATATTTCTTGTGAAGTTCGTTCACAACTTTGAGAGTTTCACGTAGTAGTTGCGATGTCTCCCTCATAAACAGTGTGAGCAATTGTATGTCTTCCTTGTTTGCTGGTTCTGGAAGGTTATCTCTGACATCGAAAAAGATCTCTTCTCCTCCTTCTTCGACATTGGTTGCTTTGACAGGCCTAATGAGAGATGAGGGGTCAACTTCGCTTTCTTCATCGGAGATAGCCAAAGTATGAGCTAGAGGTGCATTGTCAATACTTGGCTTCTTACTGGCAGGGGGCAACGGCAGTTTGTTACTGTCAGTTAGGTCTTGGATAGCTTCCTTAAGCTTCCAACAGCTTTCAGTAGAATGGCCCCTACCTTGGTGATATTTGCAATGTGCGTTGGGGTACCAGTTAGGCGACCTCTTCTCAACTGGTGGATCCCCGAATGGTCCAATGGGAGTTATAAGACCTTTTGCATTTAATCTATCAAATGCGGTGTCATAACTCATGCCAATAGGAGTGAAGTTCCTCCTAAATGGTTTCTTTTGTCCTTGATTGTTCATGGCGAGGACTTCTCCTAGATTAAAGGTGCTAACATTATTTGAGTGGGCGATTTTGGAAGAAGAAGGATTGTCGTTCTTCTTTCCTTTCCAACCACTGTTGGAGTTATTGTTGGCAGCTTTAGATTTAACCAAGTCATCTTCAATATTGATCCCAATATCATAAACAGCCTTAAAGGTATGAAGGTTATTTTGATATTTAAGATGTTTGGAATACTTTTCTTGGAGATTTTTAATGAACATTCTCACAGACTCTTTTTCACTTGGTACCTCGATCATTTTAGCTGAGGTTTCTCTCCACTTGTTAAAGAAAGCAGTGAAGCCTTCATTCTCTTTCTGCTTGAGGATTTCAAGTTCTCTATGGTCAGTTTCGACTTGAATGTTGCATTTGTACCTATCAACGAAAGCGTTTGCTATGGATTCCCAGGTAGAGGTCTTTTCTTTTTCGAGAGAAAAGAACCATTGTTGGCAAACGGTCTCGAGAGATAGTGAGAACAGAGAAGGGAAAACCTTCTTATCGATACCCTTGATACTCATTATTGTTTCAAATGCTCTTAAATGGAAGTAAGGGTTGTCAATTGCCCTAAATTTTGGGATGTCGTTGGCGCTGAACTTCTGTGGAAGAAGATCTTTATCCACCGAGACCCCTTGGGATGTGAGTTCTTGAAACTTGTAGTCACTGGACAACTTTCTTAGGCTCTCTTGCATGAGGTCCATTTGTTGTTGTTTCACGGGATCATCGATCTTAAGTGCGAGAAGCTTCAGTGTCTCAGTTACAGTAGCCAGTTGGTTCTTGGGGTCATTGACTTCTTCTTGGGTTGCCATTATAACTCTTGCTTTCCTCTTGCGGGCTATAGGCTTGTCGAAAATTTGGACTTGTACGAAGAGGTTATCTTTGATTAATCGTCCTTCTTTTCTTGACCACGCGCTGTAAATTAAGCCAATTTGCGTTTTAATTACTTAACTCGAATCAACTTGACTTTATGGTTTTTATTTTTTAAAAAAAAAATAAAAAATGTACATATTTTTAGGGAACTAAGTATTATTATTTATTGGAGGATTAATATCCGACTTACCCCCCTTAAAAAAATGACGAAAAAAGCGCGCACACAAGACTCTCTTAATCATGGTCAAACATGTGTGTTGGTGTGTGCATTGAGTGTAAATGACATGCTTGGACTCTTGTGTAATACCATGGGACTTAGTGCCTAAACTCGAACATTGATTCAATTAAGCATTATTGTCAGCAAAATTAACCGAATTAAACAGAAAAATGATTATTTAGACATTAGGTGATGACTCGACAAATAATCCGAACTGTTGGCCAAGCGACAGGACTGGCGTCGAATTATGGTGATTGGCGCCAGACAATTTAGTAAATTTCTGGCGCTACACACTATAACGTGACGCTACAGCTCAGACTTTGGCGCCAATATTGGAGCTTTGGTCTGGGACTGTTTTCGGTATTATTAGTCAACTGGGGTATGCCTAAAGTCGTACTAGGTCAATTTCGATTAAAAAAAAGACTTTATTGACTCAAATTAATTAATTAATTGATTAATTAGGCAAAGTTCTTTAAGTCATTAATTTTAGTCTCCACACAAATCAACAAACGGTTAAGAGAAACATAGAATATATACGCACAACAAATAATGCACAATTAGTCAAGTAGCACAATATGATGCAATGAATTTGCAACCTAACCATGGCTCTAGTTCTCTAAAGTTCGGGATATGGTTTAGTCAATAGAGGGTCCATGGTTAATTGTCCGGATGCACCGCGCAGAAGCCTAACCGTGAAGTAGGATCGAGCAAACAATACGAAAAACCGGTCAAAATTAGAATACATATTTCTGGCTCGGTATTGGGGGAAATTGGCGCCAGCAAACAGAGACTGGCGCCAACTTTTAACTATAGCGCCTGGCGCCAATATTGGCGTCTGGCGCTACGGCTAAAAGTTTGGCGCCAAGCTCTGGCCCCTGACGCTACTTCCCACATGCCTCGGCAGCTTTCTGTGCTCAATAAAATCTTCCAGTTTCGCGCGGCGTTATTTCAGTCCTAGTTGTGAAAGACATTTCCCAAATTTCCTACGTGTAAAATCCTATGTTTTTTACTCATTACGGATGGTCTTTCCAATGAGAACCTTTTTATGCATATGATAATAATGTTAATCAAAATTACGCACATGAAATACTTAGAACTTTTCGAGTCTCATCCACTCATTCTAGATCATTGCCGAAACAAATTCAGGAATTAAAATAGAAATCCTCCCCAGTGGAGTCGCCAAAAACTGTAGGGAATAATTTCAAGCCTTTAAAATCCCACTAGCTTGAACCCCACTGTGATCATACACTAAAGTACGGTGGCGTCCAAAAGGGAAGAAGATAGAGCAAAAGAGTCGCCAACAAGTTTTTAAGGAACTTGTAAACCGTTCATAGGATGAAGGTTACACCCCTTAACGATCCAAGAGATCGTCAACTCCATAAGGTCATGAACCAAATAAGGGTCCGGGGATGAAGGTACAAATCCAACCTAAAAGAGATTGAACCTGCCCTAATAATAGGCCTCTACTTTATTCTGCTCGTATTCATGTGCGCTTTCTGATTAACATGCAATCAATAGGATTAACCCTAAACCTGTTTAATCTATGTTGGTTGAATTTAATGCACAAACAAATCTATTATTGGCAATCACTTGAATTATAATCACAGTTAACCCTAACAAGATTATTAATTATCTTATTAAGCGTGATTACAAGTACCAATTCCCTTTAAGCATGCATAAAAAGGTGATCAAGCAATAAAGAATAAATAATCAAGCAACATAATAATAATATCATGAATAATAAATCATTATAATAATAATAATAATCATCATAAAAATAATAATTATAATCGTGATAACCATAAATATAATCATAACAAAACCATTATAAAAATAGTCATGAATCATGTTAAAGCATAATAATAATAGCAAGATCCTAGGCATGATACTAACAAGATTAATAACAAACCCTAGCATGTCACTAAGCAATAAAAATCAAAGCTTTAGCCCTAACATGATACTAACATGAATTAATATTAGGAAGAACATAGGAAGCATCGTAACAATCATATTTAATATTAAGAATACCCTAGACATGATACTAGGAATATCATAATAACAATATAAACATGATTTCTACATCATAAATCAATAAATCAATAAAGTACTTACTTGGATGCCTCGTACCTCTTTCTAATAACAAAATACACACATTAGTAACTTCAAGGAAAATAATAATCAAAACAATTAAATTAAATAATTGAAAGAGAGATTTGGGACCAAACCCTCAGAAATTAAAACATTTCACGTCTAGGGTGAAGGCAACTTCGAATATGGCTAGGTGTATCTAAGTCTTGTGAATGCGGAATTTTGTATGAAAAAGCAAGAAAGAAAGAATACTAAAGAATACTTGATTGTTGATGAAAGCTAATTAAAACTAATTGTTGATGAGAATTCGTGAAAATTGGTGAATGAAAGATGTAGATGATGAATGAATTGTAGATATATGAAAACGGAGTTTTTAATACGATATTTATAGAGAAAATCAGCCAAAAAAGATAATTTAACAAAACAGAGTCTGAAGATCGCAAAACAGGATTGGCGCCAACCCTGGCTAGCTGGCGCCAGGCACCAGTGGCTAGCGTCAGGCGCCAATGGCTAGCGTCTGGCGCCAAGCCTGGTTCCAGGCGCCAAGGCCTGGGGTTGGACGCAAAACTGGATTTCAACACCTTTTCGAAAATCTGATAAGTTTACCGTACTGGAAGATAAAATAATATAATTTCTTCGAAAATGCTATTTGATCTTGATTAAAACTCTGAAAAGTCAACAAAGTCAACTTATCAATGCTAATTGAATTAGGAATGAAAAGAACCTTCTAGAAGATTCTAGAAGACTAAAACCATTCCTAATTGCATTAGGAATGATAAATCATATTAGGCCCTCCCCTAGATCATTGGGTCGTACATAAACCTCAAACCGGGCCCAGTTTAGTAAATTGGCCATAACTTCCTCAATATTCATCGAAATTGGGCTTATAATATATCGTTGGAAAGGTCTTGGCAAGCCCTATCCAACTACACCACTATTGGACCCATATCATGGACCAACCAAACTGGATTGGCTGTTTTCTTAAAATAAAGTTTTCAAAAACAGAGAGAAAAGAAAAGAAATAAAACTTTCCGCAACACTAGACCTTTCCACACTTTCGTTTCTTCGATTATGATTCGACGCGAAAGGTACTCATCACTGGGTTTGGTTTTGGGGAGACACAAATGGGTGTCTACATATGGCTAGGCATTTTAATAAGAAGGTCAAGACAAGAAATATCAAAGTAGGAGATTTGGTATTAAAAGCACTAAGGAAAAATGTTTTAGACCCAAGGGGAAAATTTAGACCTAACTGGTCTGGCCCCTACATTGTCAAAACAATCCTGTCAGGAGGTGCAACAAAACTAACTGATATGGATGGCAATGAATTCTCAAACATGACTAATCTTGACCAATTAAGAAAATACTACCCATAATTACTTGAGTAGGATACTCAAGAGAACTACGTTAGGCCTGATTCCTTAAGAAAGGATACGTAGGCAACCCTTTACTGGTGCGGCCACTTTATTTTTCGACATCTCCGCGTTCCAAAATCAATTAAAAAGTCAACAGAAAATCGGCGAATTATTGGCGTCGCAAAACAGAGCCTGGCGCCAGCCAGAAGTCATCAGCGCCAGCCGATGGAATTGGCGCCTGGCGCCAGAATTCAATGGCAGGCGCCAAATGCCAATGACTGGCGCCAATTTAGGAATAAAATCTGGGCGAATTTCGGTGTTTTTCGGAAAATTTTCGACTTCCGTACTCGAAGAATTTCTGGAAAATTAATTTTTTCGATCTTCATTGCTTTGATAAAATAAATTTAAAGTAAAACAATTGAAAGCTAAAATTTCATTAATAAAATAAAATTACATTATTGATGGAATTTAAATAAGGCTGAAATAAATTAACTTTAAATAAAAATAACAATCTAAGTCTAATAAATCTAAAGCTAAGCAATTCTTTTAATCTTTCTTTTCCTTTCTAGCTCTTTTCCAATTCTTTTCTACTTCCTCCTCTTCATCCATTACTTTAGGTAGTAGGCATCCTTTAGAGGACCTACATTCAATCTTGGAGTAGATGGTCTCCCCTTCAGCTAGCACTCCATGCTTCTTTTCCACCCAAACTTTTTTGTCTGTGGTGTTAGCTTTCCTTTTTCCTTTGGCTTTGGTAGTATTTTTCTTCCTAGGCATTGTAGGTGTTTTGGATTCAATTCTTGCACCTAAGCGTTCTTTGGCAAGAGTCATCCTGTCACCTAGACGATTCTTCACATCGGTTCTACCCTGATCAATCGAAGATTTCTTCAGCAACCACTTCTTTACATCATTAGGCAAAGAAGGAGGAACTTTTTGGGTAATCACTTCCCATAAAGGTCTAGCGCTCCAGTAAGCATCGAATCTATCTACTTCTTGAGATACAGGGTACTCATAGGGAGGACGAAGATCCCCGGAAGGAATATTCTGAAGCAAGTCATATTGTCTTTTTACTCTGCAGGGATAATAATAAGTAACACGAGACAAGCTTGGAAGACGGCAGAAAGGTTGCTTGTTAACACCAACCATCCTTTCTATTTTCCACCATGGGACGACCCACTTGATAGCAAAATCACGTGATTCAAATACTTTTCTCCACCCATGGCGCCCAATTTTAGGGATGCGCTTCTTCCTTCTCACGAAGCAATTGGGAGTATATTTTTCAATGTCGTCCGGAGGGCTAATTAATCCTAGCCTCTCCATTAGCCACATCTGTAAAAAAAATTGCAACGCAAATAAATTATTACAATACAAAAATATATTTTTTGATTTCTGTAATTAAAAATATTATTTTTCTACCTGTAATAAAATTGGAGAACCGCGAAGAGGCGCTTTTGGGTCCCTTTTCAATTCATCTAGACTGATCATAGTCTCTCCAACTATTAATGGCATTGGATTTCTCCCTGATTCAATTTGTTCTAAAACAGTGGTTATAATTGATTGACCCTCATTATTTTTACCACTACTAAGAAAAAATTGATTGAGCGTGCAAAATAAGAACGCCCTTCTTCTGTATATATGAAAAGATTCAGAAAGAGGTTTATCAAAATAATGGCGTGCAAATTCTTTCAAATTAACTATCACTACAAGAAAACACATTTTTCACAACGATTAAAGTCGTTGCAATATATAATTAGTCATTGCTAAAAACGTATTTTGCAACGACATTGGTCGTTGCAGGGTCGTTGCCCGTAAGCCTGTAGCCAAAGGCTTTAGCAACGACTATTGTTGTTGCGAAAAATATTGTTTTGGCAACGACTTTATTTGTTGTGCAAGATTTGTCGTTGCTGAATATGCATTAAACTTGATCGATGGTAAATAGTTTTAGACAACAAAAATAGTCGTTGCAATAATTAGTTCAGGAAAGACAACGACAAATGTCGTTGTGTTACATCATTGTTTTTTGCAACAACAATAGTCGTTGCAATAATTAGTTTAGGAAAGAAAACGACATTTGTCGTTGTACTACTTCAACGTTTTTGAAACAACAATAGTCGTCGCAAAAATTATGTAATGTATGATTTTGACTATTGTCACCTAATTTAATTTTTAGTATTAAGTCAAGTATAAGTGATACATAGAAAGTGTAGCAGGAAGAAAAACAAAGAAGAAAAGGGAATAAAAAGATTTAAAGAAAAAGAAAAGAAAAAAATAAATGTGATCTTTGCCAAAAAAAAAAAAAAAAAAAAAGGTATTTAGGGCGATTAGAATAAAAGGGAATAATAAGTTTTAATTGATGATGGGTTTTAAATTTTAGTGGGCTATGTAAACCGAATTTTGCAACTAACATCCAGTTTTGCAACTTTTAAGGTTAATGAATATATAGCGCAAAATAAAATACATAGTAAAAGTTTTACCTCTATCTTAATTGCTAGATACCTCTGTTTGCAAGCTGTTGCAGCAACTCTCTTTTAAAATCTTCCATAGCTTGTTGTTGTTGTGCTTTATGCTCTTCAAGTTCTTGTTGCTGCCTTTGTTTACAGTCTTCTAACTCTTGTTGTTGCTTTTGATGGCTTTCTTCTAGCTCTTTTATCCTCTGTTCTTGTTCTTGTATTTTTTGTTGTTGTTGCTCAACAAGTCTTCTTTGTTCCAATTGTTGTTTTCCTTTAGAATAACCACGTAGTGCAATCCCTTTTCCACGAACATACCCAGACCTTGGCTCTAAAACTTGAATTAATATCTCTTCTTGTGTCATTGAATCACCAACAGTAGCAACTACATTTTTCAGTTTTTCCTACCACGTAATCAAAGTTTTAAAATGAACTTATAATTAGATTAAAGGAAAATTTATATTACATCAATCAGAGAATATATGATATATGTGACACATACATGAATTATTTTAGAACGTGTGCTATCAGCCCATTCAAGTTTATCTTCTTTGTTTGTATGTGTATGCTGAACAAGCCATATCACATCTGCAGTTGGCTTCACACCATCGTTCTCTTTTGTCTAACATAACAAAAATGACTTTGCTTTAGGGTCACTATACAAAAAAAAAAAAATTGAATATCATGTGGGGATGGTATATATATTGTGTGTTAGTATAAGGTTAGTCATACCAATATATCTTCAACTTCAACAAAGGCTAAATTTCCGGTAGTGTGAATACATATTTTGTCTGATAATCGATTTTTGGAATTCCTTTGGCTTACTATCTGCAAAAACACATGAACGAAGATTATAAGAATTTAGATAAGAGGACAATTTAAGGTTCTAAAATGTAGATTTAATGAGCAAATACCTTGAACTCATCTGACCCATAATGCTCTACACACCATTGCCATTGCTCTTTCGGTAAATCTGGTGGAGGATTGTTTAGGCGTTCCGCATCAGTTTTTCCACATTTGGCACTCTTGTAGTAGTAATGTAGTCTGCATTTCCACAACCTATACAAACGTTGCATAGTATCTACAATGAAAGTATACATTTTGGCCAAGTGATTTGCATCATTAACTTGAAACTTTTCCTGTCATGACAAAGTCATGCATATATTCAAAATTTAAGTTTCATTTAAAACAATATGTAGGCTTTTAACAAGCATATATACAACAATTTTTTAGAAATATTTCAGAAATAATTATGTACCTGAATTTCCTTCCACATGCTATCACCGGCAATTGATAAAGCTTCTTGCCAATTCTTTACATTCAATGGAGCTTTGGTCCTCACTACGCGACCACACTCATTCACCAAATGTCGTGCATTTTCTCCAATTGCTCGATCAATTTCATTGGGAATTTCAACATTTAATTTTGAGCCTTTTCCTTTGATTTTCATATCGACAACAAAACTTTTATACTTTCCCCTACTACCTCTTGCTCTTGTCTTACTTGTAGCTTTTAACATGTAATGAATAAATGTATTATGTAAGTTTTTTTTAAAATTACTAAAAACTTGAAATTTATATTTAATGCTAGAAAAATTAGGTTTACCTTCATTTTCATTAGAGCAACCATTTGTAGGTGCTTGCTGCTCATCTACATCATGATTAGTACTTGTATTCCTGGGGAGAGGATCCGCAGCTTCATTCACTTGCAATGACACTGAAACTCTACTAGCTAATCTAGTCATCCTTTTTCGTTTCCCAAGTACCACCTACAGCTAAACATACATTCAAAAAATTATGTGCTACAAAAAATAAGAAACAAGTTGTGACAATGATTTTAATGTGGTATAACATACTCTTTGCCCTATCATCATTCACAAAACCTTCAGAGTGATTGTCGGTTGCTAGTTCTTCTTGAAATTGTTGCTCTTCAATTTGCCCTTCTTCAACTTGCTCTTCTTCAAAAGCAGAGTTCAAATTAACATGATTCATAGTTGGAGACTCTACAACATTGTTTGCCATGCCAGCTGCTCGTTGTCTATCCAAATCTACATTTACCAAATTATTTCAAGGTTAGGAAAATCGACTCAAAGGCCATATAGAAATTTAATTATAAGAGAAAATAAGAGTAAAGCATAAATTTTTCCTTACTTTTTGCAACCATTTCTACAACATCTCTATCATATTGAGTAGTCAGACCAATTTTCACCCTTTTAGTAAGTGCAGATTTTGTCGTTGCACCTTTGTTGATAAAACGAAAACACATTATAATAAGTATGTAAAAAGAATATAAATACTAAATAAAAATTTTAATGAAAAAGATAGCTAGTTTACATATACTTACCTTTTTCAGATCGAATGATATTTTGAAGTTGTCCAGGAGCAATAACATTACGATTTCCAAGCCTTCTACCTCCTCCTCTTCCAACCATCTTTATAAATGTACAAAAAAAAAACTAGAACACATAGGATTTAGTTATATATATAAATATAGGTTGCAGCTTATATAGATTATTACTAAATAATTAAATTCAAACATATATATAACTCATATTATGTTTGGTGAACAGAAAATAAATTCAAAAAATGACACACACAGATAGTTAAACACTTAATAATGTCATATTATGTTTGGTGAACAGAAAATAAATGTTCCAAAAAAAAAAAGGACACACAGATAGTTAAACACTTAATGTGATTTTATCATTCTAGTTATTCAGAATCAAATGACTCTTCCTCTTCTTCCTCTTCTTCACTTGAATCATCAAATACTTCAATTTCACCATCGTTGATAAACTCGTCATCTGCCTTAAATTTATCAATAAACTTTTTAACCATTTCAACGACCTTTTTCTCTCGTTCAACTACAAATGTATTTGTAGCTAGAGATTCTACTGAAAAATTAGTGCCCAAGGGACTTTGCCTTTCCCCAATTAACTCCACCTCATCCTGCTGATATGCATCCACATTCAAAGGTTGTTTATCAACATCATCATCTGGCATATTATAAAAATCCCTTGGTTGAGCCTTTACAACAAAGTCCCAATCCTTATCTCTTGGATCTTGTATAAAGAATACTTGCTCCACTTGTGATTCTAGGACAAAAACTTCATCTGTTTTTAAAGTTCGTGTCTTATTAACACTTATGAATCCATATTCATCAACCTTATACCCTCTACCATGGTATCTTACATCGAACCAATTACATTTGAAAACAAAAACATGATTTCCACCGGGGTAATGCAGCTCAAATATATCACCTAATACACCAAAATACTCCTTATCTGAAGAGTCATCACCTCTAACCATCACTCCAGAATTTTGTGTTTTTCTATATTCCGAGCGGTCATTAGTGTGAAACCTATAACCATTTACAATGTATCCAGTATAACGCCTTGCAACCCTTGAAGGACCACAAACTAGATTATAAAGATCATTATCAATGGAATCCTCTCCATGCAATTTTCGTACCTACAAAAAATAAGGGTGTTAAATGATGATAAATAATATAATATGTATGTACTGATAATTAAAAAAAAAAATAGACATTATATTACAAAGAAAATAAACATACACGATCAAGTATCCATTTGGAAAATTGTGCTTTATGCCTTTTTTCTATGTTTCTTGGGCATTCTCTTTGAAGTTCTAACTTGTGCTCGCTGCAAAAAAAATTAATAAATTGGAATTCAAATTAAGATAATATACTTAAAAATTATAAACAATTGATATCATAACAAACAAACTATTCCAGCAAACTTACTTAACAAACTCGACAAGTTCATCACAATTATGTAGAATATAAGAGTGTATTTGATCACTCTCTTCAAAATCAAGATGTACAGGAACACCTTGTCCAATGCTACGCCCCAAAGATTTAAATACCTCAAGATTACTACAAGAAACATCTTCCCCATCCACCACATAATCATCATTTCTTGCTTTACGATTGAAAACAGTGTCAATATCATTCATATACCTAGAGCAGAATGTTAGACATTCATCAGCAAGGTATCCTTCAGCTATTGAACCTTCTGGGTGTGCTCTGTTACGAACATATGATTTCAACGTTTGAATGTACCTATTGAGTTTAAAGTGCTTTTAAAGTCAGTGAATTCTCAAAATTATAGAAAAACTAAAAAAAAAAAAATTACCCAACATACCTCTCAACTGGATACATCCAACGATAACAAACTGGCCCAGCAATCTTTGCCTCGGCTGCCAAGTGTATAACTAAATGAACCATGACATCAAAAAAAGCTGGTGGAAAAATCATCTCAAGCTTACACAACGTGTAAGGGATTTTTCTTTCAAGATCTTCCAGTTCACTGATGGTTATACTCTTTGAACACAAATTCCTAAAAAAGGAACTTAACTCTACCAGAGGTTCATACACATACTTTGGCAAAAAGCCACGCGTTACAAGAGGAAGTAACTGCTCAATGAACACATGATGATCATGACTCTTCAAGCAAGAAATCTTTTTTCCATTATCCTTGACACAACGAGAAATGTTTGATAAATAGCCATCTGGGGATTTTATTTTAGTAAACATATCACATATGGCAGCTTTGGCACTTGAGCTTAGAGAGTAACATGCAACAGGAACACGTACTTTATCACCATCCAATATCGGGTGCAATTCACTTCTAACTTTCATCTTCATCAAATCTATTCGAGCCTTTGTGGTATCTTTGCTCTTGCCTTTTATGCCCAACAAAGTACCCAAAATGTTATCAGAGACATTTTTTTCGATGTGCATAACATCTAAGTTATGACGAATTTTTAACTTACTCTAATAAGGCAAATTAAAAAAAATGCTTCTTTTATGCCACCCATACAGACTATTTAAGGCATCCCTTTTTCTTTTGTTAGAAGTCTTTCCAAACTTTTTTGGTGTGAAACGAGACAAGTGTTGTAGTACCTCTTCCCCACTCAATGGAAGCGGTGCACGCCTTTTCTCCTTTTTATTGTTAAAGGAAGCAGCATCTTGTCTCCATATATGATCAAGTGGAAGCCAACGTCGATGATCTAAATAGCCACCCTTGCTCAGCAAAGATGTTCGTTTCGTTTCTTTATGGCAGCATGGGCATGCAAAATGCCCTTTAGTGGTCCATCCAGAAAGATCTCCATAGGCAGGAAAGTCATTGATTGTCCACAACACTGCTGCATACATCTGAAAATTTTCCTTAGAAAAAGCATCATAGGTCTCAATTCCAATGTTCCAAAGCTCTTTCAATTCATCAATTAATGGCTGAAGGTATACATCTATATTTCTTCCTGGGCTAGTAGGTCCGGGTATAAGTAAAGTTAACATGAATGAATGAGCTTTCATGCATATCCATGGAGGCAGATTATACGGAATAAGAACAATAGGCCAGGTACTATGCTGTGAATTATTGAATGGTTGAAACCCATCACAAGCTAGTCCTAGCCTTACGTTACGTGATTCTTTGCCAAATGCACTAAATTCCATATCAAATGACTTCCAAGCAATTGAGTCACGAGGATGCCTCATTATATCATCATTGAACTTATCTTCACTATGCCATCGCATATCTTCAGTCGTCTTTCTAGACATGTACAACCTTTATAACCTAGGCTTCAATGGAAAGTAGCGCAAAACCTTGTGAGGCACCTTTGTTATACTTTTAGAAGAACCTTTTTCATCACTTTTCCATCTCGATAAACCACATGTGGGACACTTAGTCAAATTTTCTTTCTCTTTCCAATAAAGAATGCAATCATTTTGACAAGCATCAATCTTTATATAATCAAGACCTAAATATTTAATGAGTTTCTTTGCCTCATAATAAGAATCAGGAATTGTAGAGCCATAAGCCTTACGTTTTAACTTAAGTAAGCTATCAAACGAACTGTCACTCCACTTATTGAGGACCTTCAAATGCAACAATTTCACAATATATGATAGTTTAGACATTGTTGTACCGTCTACAGTTAATGGTTGTTGATACTCTTTTAACAAACGGTAAAACTTTTGTGCATCAGCATTAGGTTCTTCAGGCATCAGGTTGTTTTCATTAGATGTATCCTCATCTAGCCCCACATTCATAGCAGCTACACCACAAGCATCTTGTAACATGGCAAATCCACTATCATGATTGCCAAAGTCATTGTCATTGTCGTTTTCTTCATCACTTGAATCATCATATAATTCTCCATGGAATTCCCATGAAGTATACTTCTCATACATTCCCCATTTTAGCAAGTCAAATCTAACATCACATTTTCTTTTATAAAATATATTACGACAACTATTACATGGACACCTGATAGTGATAGTTTCTTTTTCATTTTCTTCAACACTAGAAAGGGCAAAATCTAAGAAGCTATCTACACCATAAATATAATCAGAAGATGAACGACTCTTTAATTTCATCCATGCCTTATTCAATGCCATATCCTAACATAAAAAAAACAACTATATTATTGAAATATCAAACTTTTATACATGAAAAAGTGATAACAATTTTCATAGTTCAAATTTATGCTTTAACTTGTATTCTACCAGTACAAAAGTTCGGAAAATGAACTCATTTTGCACAAAACTTGTTTCTTCAATCTTCTTCCCCTTACCCATATAAAATTACAGGGCACGAAACAAAACAAATACAAGAAGTCCATAAAACTAAACCTTGTTAAAGGAAAAAAACAGAAGACTAAAATTATCAACCATTATTATCTTCCTTGTCCCAATGACTTATAGTGTGTTTTTTTGTATTATATGTATGTTAACTTGTTAGGAATCGATCCTTTCTTAGAGTAGTAGTACATATAATGCCTTCAAGTTGGAGTATATAGGGTAAATGGTAATAAGTGATGGTCCAATCAGTGCTACTAAAGTACTAATATATAACTATTATAATTTAGTTGTCATGACTCGTCCTCTTCAGTGCTACTAACCATCAAGATGAATAATAAGAAAAATAATTTATGACCAAAGTTTCCACTATAGAAAAACATGATAATTATAAAGTGATGTCCATGTATCCATCTATTTCATTTTATAGGAAATTAAACCAAACGACAATGGGAAAATGATACTATAAAATGGAAAATGTAGTACAAGGAACTAAGGCTTCCATAATTAGTTTCATATAACCTCCATTGTAATAGTATATACTTCTCATTCTCTCTATTCCAATCTACTCTGTTTTGTAGCTCTTTTTTTTAATCCTTTTTTAAGTGTAGATAACTACAAGAAAATGTATACTCGTAATATATCTCAACCTTAAACTACTTTAATTTATATAACAGCAAATAGAATAATGTGTCTAGAGCTAAAACTTTTGCCACTCTTGTTAATGAGCTAAAAGTAGTACCTTAAACTAATCTAATTTATAAAATTTTTCCCTAAAGTAATAAAATTCAACATTCTAGTAAACCCACTATATCCTAACCCATAAAAAGTCAAATATAAAAGTTAATCAGATACGTTCATGGTTTTTATGAACATAATGGAAAATTAAAACAAAATAGTGAAACTTTATAAAAGCAAAAACTTCTACTCACAAAACCCAGTACATTTTAAAACTAAATTGAAAAAATAATTGAATAAATTAAATTAAGGCATATGAAAGGGGGAAGATAAATTACCAAATACCAGTTTTCCTTGAGAATTTTAGCACTTCAATTCGTAACCATGTTCAGATGAATACCTTGAGGAGAATTATGTTGTGGCGGAAACTATTAAAAATCAATATGTTTATAATCTCCACTTTCACTAACAAAGTACCGATCTGCAAAGTTGATACTAGAATCAATGAATATAAAAGCTAGCATGTAAGAAAATGGATTAATTAAAGATGACAAAAATGGAAGCAATAGACCACAATTGAAGTTGTAGCTAAAGTTTGATGGGTCGCCGGACCGGAGAAAGTGAAGAGGTTGAGTCGCCGGAGAAGATCTATAAGCCGAGGATTTTGGGTCATCAAAGAAGATGGGTCTCCATTGGAGAGAGAGTGGTGGGAAATAGTAAGGGTTTCGAGGGTTTTCTTCAGAGCAAATGAAAAAATAAAAGAAGATTTGAATGGTTTAATCTATATTTTTGTCTTACCCATTTTATTTTTCTAAATGTTTGACAACGAGCTGTTGTTGCCATTATTTATTTTTCTTTTTTACAACTACATTAGTTTTTGTCATATATATACTTTTTATTACACAACAACTGTGTCGTTGCAAAAACCTGACTCAAATTTTCATTGAGTGCCCTCGCTGTATTTGGAGGGAGGGAAATGAAATTTTCAGTTTTTGCTACAATATTTGTAACGCTAAAATTGCAGTCGTCGCAAATAAACTTTTTTGCAACGACCTACAATTTGTTGTTGCAAAAAGTCGTTGCCATAAATGTGTTTTCTTGTAGTGTATTTTGCCATTCACTATTTTTGATAAATCCCTTTCCTTTAAATTAAAGAAGCGCTCAAAATCCTTATAATAGTATGCATCTACTCTAGGGATTACTACGAGGTCTATTGCAGGGAAACCTAAAATAGCACCAAATTCCTCTGGCAAAGGGCTAATCTCATCATACCCTATTCTGAAACAATGAGTATCAACATTCCAAAATTCTAGAGCAGTATGTATGAAGTCTAGGTCTAGATCTACCCCTTTGATGCCATAAATGCCCCCCAAGTGAAATAAATCTAATTCTTTTCTGTCTCTAGCATTAAGAGATCGACACCATTCATGAGTGTATTGGGTGAAGGTTTTAGTGGCTAAAGACATGATTATTATTTTTTCTAAAGAAGAGAGAAATTTTATTCACTGGAATTATGAAAATAATCGGCTGGGCAGGGGGCTATTTATGCACAAATTGCGAAGAGTTTTAATCAGAATGAAACACGGAGTCAGCGTCAATTGGCGTCAAACACCCGTGATTGGCGCCAACCGCCAGAGCTTGGCGCCACACGCTAAGTGTAGCGCCTGGCGCCACGCGCCATAGTGTGGCGCCAGCTGGCGCCAAGTCACCAAGACATCCGCGCGTGCTCAGCTTGTGTTTTTAATATTAAACTCGAGTCGGTTAAACTTTATGGCTCCGTTTAATTCTCATAAACATCCTTTTTTTTATCCTTTTCTTAATTAATTAAATATAGCTATTTTTTTTTAATTCTTTTTGGACTTTATTTTAAATTCCAAACACCCGACATTCTATTTAATTTTTTCCTTTTTTATTTTTTTCTTTTTTGGGGGAGAGAGTCGGATACCCTCCATCAATAATAAAAATGACGGAATTTTTGCGCAAAATTGTTGTCACACTTTTCTTACACACACAAACATACACACAACAATAAATAAATTCATAATAATACAAAATGTGTCTAAATAATGAGTCAAAGGCAAAGTTCTATAAAAAAGTCAAAATAAAATATATACAGGAACAAACTACGGCGCCGGAGGACGTAGGCCCATCATGTTGTAAAATTGCGCCGTACGAGGAGTCACCTCTCCACCGGCTCCAGCTCCAGCTCCAGTCTCCGTAGGAGGAGGAAGACTCACGATAGGACCACTCCAGCCAGGATCAACCTGAGGCTGAGACCGCGGAGGCCGCTGCGATGACGAGCCCACCTCGTACATCCCATCACCTCTGAAAGCCGAGGTAGCCTCTCCTACCGGTGCAGTGTGACCACCCTCAGAAGAAGATCCCAATCCCTCTACAACGTCGGCTCGAGCAGCCTCAGAGCGACCACCTCTACCCCCTGACGAAGTGCGACGACGTCTCGAGCTAGACCTTGCTGGATCCCTCCGCCCCTCAGGTCTCGTGCGGGTGTGAGAAGCGATAGGCTGGCCCTGCAAAAAGAGTTAAATCATAAACAAAGTAAAATTGAAATAGCAATGCAAAAATAATGAGTAAAGAAAGGCTACCTCTCGGACGACATCATCCCGACGACAGGTGGCCGCATTCCTCATCCGGACGAGCTGGCTCCGGAAGGCATCTATGCATCGTGCCATAGCCGAAACCACCTCGCGTGAAAACTGTCAAAAAATAAGTCAGTAAAAATGCATGATATATGAACACAAAATTCTGAAAAAACTAGGCTTACTCGAGTCTGGTGGCGAGGAATCGACCGCTCTACGAAGCGCTCGCCCTCGGGAGCCGGAGAAATCATCTCCTCGATCGGCCCGTACATCCCCTGGTAGTGGATAGACATACGGGGCGGCACGAACTCAGCAGCACCATCCTGATAAAGCAGAAAAAATCAATAAAGTATTACTTGGGGGGCTACATAGCGAAAAATAAAAAGCTAAGAATCTTACCCTTACATCCTCAGTCGGTACAGGGGCTAGAGCTAACAAAGGTAGTAGCTCCTCAGCATAACACCGCCCGAGGATCACATGGGACCGCCAAGGGGTACCAGCTCCCTCAGACATGCTCGACAACCGCGCCTCGTCAAACATATGACATGGTGGAGCGGCAGGAACGACGAAGACATCAGAAGAGTGTTGTCTAGCGACCCTCTCTCCTAAGTACGCGACCGCTCCATAAGTCCCTAGAAAATAGCGACGCTCAGCAGAGTACTGTGCGGCTAATCCAGGGACTGTCCAACCGCCCCACGGTCGGTATACCACCTCAGGTCCCTATAAAAAGCATCAATCAGGCAAGAAAATACCTAAAACACCGCGGAAAAGCAAGATAAATGATAAAAGTCGTACCGAGATGATCCAGCTCCGGACACGTGCAGTAAACATGTCCACATGGTGGCCGCCCCAAGAGGCGCTCACTGGAAATCCCCGCGGCGATGGTCTCGCCGGCGCATCGGAAGGAAAGTACTCGTAGAACCAAATCTACAAGGAGTTAAAATTGTGAGTAAATGCTAACTAATATGTAGGGCTAAACTTTATAGGGAATAATGTTTACCTCTACGAACTTCCAAAAAGTAGACAAAGCGACGTTCGTCCTAAAGGACCGGTGACGACACGAGTCCCTCAGCGCACGAACGAAGTCAGCATAGGCCAAGCTGGCCTAGTCATAAGTCCCGATCCGCTGGAGATCACGGACAGCAGGAAGGTAGTAAAGCAATGCCCTACTACCCTTGTCAGGAGAGAATGTCCCTGACAACAACATCAGCACAAAGATGCGCACCCGCTGCTCTCGGGTGGTCGCATCGTCGTCAAGAGCCGCTGCCAACGTCGAGCGGCGAATTCCCCTAGCACTGAACTGAGTCGCCTCGACCTCAGCTCGGGCCCGAATAGCGATCGACCCCAACAACTCCTCGACCTCTGAAGAGAAGACGTCGATCCCACTGTCAAACGGCAGTGGCACAGAAGTGAACTTCAGTCCTGTGATGAGACTGAAGTCCGTAGGGGTGACCATCATCTCGCTCCAAGGGAAATGAAAGGTGTTGGTGGTGTTCCAGAAGAACTCCACCAAAGCGCGCACTACGTGATGACCCCCGCTGGAGGCGACCATAGCCTCGGAGGTCTCAAACAGAGTAGCTAGCCCGCAAGACTCCCATAGGAGCCTCGTCTCAGGATCCCTGGCGATGTGCATCCTGTATAAATCGCCTAAACCGTCACAGCCAGAGCCGTGATGCCGTGTCCTCCCGGGCTCGGTACCCTGTCTCACCCTCTCGGAAATGTGGTGGACAGGGGCGAAGAACAGAGTCCGCTCATCCCACTCCGGAAGCCGACCGAGTGAAGTGGACGGCGTGGCGTCGTCCTCTACGGGCTCATGCTCCCGTCTAGTGTTTCGGGACCGTGAACCCGAGCCTCGCTGTCTAGCCATGCTACATTGTGCAGAATTATCATGAATTAAGGTTCTATAGTATCCAAGGTTCGCCCAGCCGCATGATACTATGTTCGCAAAAAACAGAGCGCAAATTCAAATTGAGCATAACGACATTTTTCAAGCAATCAAACAATTTCTTGCAATACTATAGCGATTATTGTGACAAATTGGACAAGAATTGCTAGCAAAAACATCAAGAATGAGTCACATTGTTCTTCACGACCTTAAGGGGTCCAACAATGGCAAATTGCTCATTTCTTCACCAAATTGAGTCAAACATGTCTCAAATTACTCCCAAGGCAATATACAAACATAATCAAGCAAATTCATGGCATAAAACTTGACAAATAAAGCAAATTGAGCATTATAAATTTCGAATTTTCATGAAATTCGTGAATAAACATGCCAAGAATTCATAAAAACTGATGTGAGTTTGAAGAAAACTTACATAGATCAGGAAAATAGATGAGAAGAGCTTTGATTTGCAACAAATTTGAGCGAATTCGGTTGAGAAACGAGCAAGCAATGAGCAATTGAAGCTTTCGGTTTCCTCGAGCAGTTTCGCGACGAATGGAGCAGCAAAATGAAGAGGAAAGGGGTATTTAAGGAAATCCCCGTGCTGGCGCCAGTCCCTATGCATTGGCGTCACAAATTAGGCTTGGCGCCTGGCGCCAACATCAAATAGCTGGCGCTAATGGTTTTTCAGTGACGCCAAAGCATCCAGCCACCTGATGAGGTTGTGCTAGCCTTCTGCAACATATTTTTGGTTCCTTGGTACGCCAGTTAGCCCCTCTAAGCAATTTGACATGATTTAGTAATCAGCTTGATTACATAAAGTGATCGACCTGATAAGAGATCGTCTCACTTAGTTTAAAGCGCCTAAGCATTGGCTCATTAGCAAAAGGCACCGACATATAGGTTCAAAAGCAAAAGGGCACCGACATACAGGTTCAAAGCAAAAGAGTGCCGACGTACAGGCATAGCGGAAGCAAATTCAAGCGAACTTTTAAAGATCGACAGGCGTGGATCTTCGGTAATTTCCTTTGGAAAATTATCGCATCAAATGAGGATGACTTCAGGAGAAGATATCTTCGACAACCTTCCCTAGCTTGCGGAGAGTTGTCACGAACAACTGGAGGTAATTTCAGGCGAGGTTATCTTTGATAGTATTCCCTAGGATGTGGAATATTATCAATGCGGATGAGGATTATTTCAAGCGAAGTTATCTTCGATAGTATTCCCTAGGATGTGGAATATTATCAATGCGGATGAGGATTATTTTAAGCGAAATAATCTACGATAGTATTCCCTAGGATGTGGAATATTATCAATGCGGATAGAGATTGTTTCAAGAGAAATAATCTTCGATGGTATTCCCTAGGATGTGGAATATTATCAATGCGGAGGAGGATCGTTTCAGGCGAAGCAATCTTCCAAATTTGGGAGCAGTTACGGGCGTAGCAGTTTTCAAGCGGGATGGCATTCTCTAGCTTGTAGGAGGTCATCAAACAATTTGGTTACTTTTAGAGACGTGTGCTCGATGGTGCAAGATATGCGTTTCTTAACTCTTTTATCTGTTTAACTAATGTTAGTTTTGCAGGTATCGGCGTTACAAGAGTGATTTAGGATCGCAGAACGTTCTGAATCATTCTCCGTCCCTATTGCTACTTTGACTTTTGTTATCGAAACTTGCGTTTCTCCAAACTCAGTCAAAGTGGGGGCTTCTGTAGACACCCATTTGTGTCTCCCCAAAACCAAACCCGGTGATGAGTACCTTTCACGTCGAATCATAATCAAATGAAGCGAAAGTGTGGAAAGTCTAGTGTTGCGGAAAGTTTTTATTTCTTTTCTCTTCTCTCTGTTTTTGAAAACTTTATTTTAAGAAAACAGCCAATACAGTTTGGTTGGTCCATGATATGGGTCCAATAGTAGTGTAGTTGGATGGGGCTTGCAAAGACCTTTCCAACGATATATTATAAGCCCAATTCCGATGAATATTGAGGAAGTTATGGCCAATTTACTAAATTGGGCCCGGTTTGAGCTTTATGTGCGGCCCAATGATCTAGGGGAGGGCCTAATATGATTTATCATTCCTAATGCAATTAGGAATGGTTTTGGTCTTCTAGATTCTTCTAGAAGGTTCTTTTCATTCCTAATTCAATTAGCATTGATAAGTTGACTTTGTTGACTTTTTAGAGTTTTAATCAAAATCAAATAGCATTTTCGAAGAAATTATATTATTTTATCCTCCAGTACGGTAAACTTATCGGATTTTCGAAAACGTGTTAAAATCAAGCTTGGCGTCCAACCCCAGGCCTTGACGCCTGGAACCAGGCCTTGACGCCTAGAACCAGGCCTGGCGCCTGGCGCTAGCCATTGGCGTCTGGCGCTAGTGCTGGTGCCTGGTGCCAGTTAGCCAGGGCTGGCGCCAGCTCTGTTTCCTAAGCGTCAGACTCTATTTTGTTAATTTATCTTTTTTGGCTGATTTTCTCTATAAATATCGTATTAAAAACTCCGTTTTCATTCACCAAATTGCACCAAGATTCACCAATTTTCATCAAGATTCATTAATTCTCACCATTCTCAACATTCATTAGCATTCTTTTAATTCTTTCATTCATCTCCTCCTAAACTTGGTTTTCTCATACAAAATTCCGCATTCGCAAGATTTAGAAACACCTAGCCATATTCGAAGTTGCCTTCGCCCTAGACGTGAAAGGTTTTTAATTTCTGAGGGTTTGGTCCCAAATCTCTATTTCAATTATTTAATTTAATTTGTTTTGATTATTATTTTCCTTGAAGTTACTAACATGTGTATTTTGTTATTAGAAAGAGGTACGAAGCATCAAAGTAAGTACTTTAATTGATTAATTGATATTATGATGTAGACATCATGTTTACATTGTTATTATGATATTCCTAGTATCATGTCTAGGGTAATTTTAATATTAAATATGATTGCTATGATGCTTCTTATGTTCTTCCTAATATTCGTGATTGTTAGTATCATGTTAGGGTTAAAGATTTGATTTTTATTGCTTAGTGACATGCTAGGGTTTGTTATTAATCTTGTTAGTATCATGCCTAGGATCTTGCTATTTTTATTATGCTTTAATGTTAACATAGACATGATTATGATTATGATTATAATTGTTATAATTTATGATGATTATGAATATTATTATTATTATTATTTTGATTATTATTATTATAATTTTATTGTCATGATATTTATGTTGCTTGTTATTCATTGTTATTGCTTGATCACACCTTTTATTGCATGTTTAAAGGGAATTGGTACTTGTAATCACGCTTAATAAGATAATTAATAATCTTGTTTAGGGTTAATATGATTATAATTTCAAGTGATCGCCAATAATAGTTTATTTGTGCATTATATTCAACCAACATAGATTAAACAGGTTTAGGGTTAACCTATTGATTGCATGTTAATCAGAAAGCGCACATGAATACGATCAGAATAAAGTAGAGGCCTATTATTAGGGCAGGTTCAATCTCTTTTAGGTTGGATTTGTACCTTCATCCCCGAACCCTTATTTGGTTCATGACCTTATGGAGTTGACGATCTCTTGGATCGTTAAGGGGTGTAACCTTCATCCTATGAACGATTTACAAGTTCCTAAAAAAACTTGTTGGCGACTCTTTTGCTCTATATTCTTCCCTTTTTGACGCCACCGTACTTTAGTGTATGATCACAGTGGGGTTCAAGCTAATGGGATTTAAAGGCTTGAAATTATTCCCTACAGGTTCCATCCATGACTCTATTCTCACCTCCAACACATTCGTCAGGGGGTCGGCTATGCCCAAATATGGTTTCTCCATCGGTTGGCCCACACAAAGAATCTTGTCCGTTGGTATCCTTAGTTGGACAACATCCGATGGTGGGGGAAATATGGGTGAGCTCCTTTGAGAGTTCATCTTGTGGCGCTGCTATTGTAACTTCTCGATTGGCTTCTTTGGTAATCTGTGTTGTGGTCTTCGCAAATACTTCACTCGAATTTTCTTTTCCTAAATTATTTTTGGTATTAAAAAATTGTGTAGCTTCCTTTAAGCTTTCTAAGTTTGTAATAGGAGCTAGAGGCGTGTGATTTTGTGTGGCAGTTTTGTTAGCTTTGGAAAGATCTTTTTTCTTAATATTTGCCTTGCCCCCCAATCGTTTATCTTGGGAAGATTTACCAGAATTAAAGCCTTTTTCCTTTGGATAATTACCAAAAATATTTTGGGAATTATTTTGGGAATTATCTCCTAAGTTAATAGTAGGTATATTTATCTCCCTAGAGTGTGAAGATAAGTTAAAATCTTTTATCGAATCTTCTGTTCCCAAATTTATAGCCCCTTGAATTATATCATTGGTCATCGAATCTTCTAGGGGGATATTTGCTACTTCACCTTGCCCCGCAAGAATTTCAAAACTTGTGCTTGTACCCACAATACCTGCAGCAGAGTTAGCTTGATGATTAGGAAGGTTATGATCTTTCCCCTTAATTTGCTCTTGGGCATCCTTAGCTTGATTCGGACCCATCTTCTCAACCCTTGGGCTGCGTTTACGACCTGGTTTCTTGACGAGCATCCAATCACCATAGCTATCCACTTCCTCTGGTTTGGCAGGGGGTGCTTTTTGATGGACCTCGATAGCCTTAAATTGGTCATTAACTTGATCAATTATCATTGTGTCTGTTGAATTTCGAGCAGCACATTGATCTTCTACATGTCCAAGTCTTCCACACCTATAGCACAACATTTTGATCCCTTCATATTGGATTCTCCAGATGCGTCCTTTTAGCCAGAACTTAGTTAACAGAGGTTTCGAGAGGTCAATTTCCACACTCAAACGTGTGAACTGACCTCTTTCAGCATAAGCTGTGGACTTGTCCACTCGAATCACTCTACCAATTTTTGTCCCAACCTTCTTTAGGAATTCTTTATCAAAGTATTCCACTGATAGATTTGGTATGCGTAGCCACGCAGTGAGGACATTGATCGATGCTTCCTCAGGAATAAAATTAGGAGACCATTTGCGAATGGTAAGATACTTGTCATCGATTAACCAAGGCCCTTGGGTAAGGACATAGTTATAATCATCGACATTATTAAACCTCGCAATAAAATACTTGCATCCAATGTCCGTCAAGATTAATTCGCCCTTTAATTGCCATTTCCTCTTTAATCTTTTCATTAGGCCCATGTAACCAAGACTACCATCGAACATTCGAATAATCAAGGTGTGTCTCCAAGGTTTACGCATAGCACGTTTTTCCTCCTTGGTGAGTAAAATGACAGGGCACCTGTCACTATCCTCTACACCTTCAGGGATCTCATCATCATCAGAGACATCATCGTCATCTAAATCGATATGGTTATCAATGCCAGCAGCAGCCTCCAGTTGAGTGTCTCGAAGGAGATCTTTGAAGGACTTAGCAGGGGAAAGGTTATTCGAGGGAGTTGTAGCGTTGGGTGAATAACAGGGGAAAGGTTATTCGATTGACCTAAATGGTTCTGTGTATCTCCACCATTTTCAACTTCCATAGCAGAATTTCCTTGCAAATCCTCAGAGTTATTGTTTCTATTAAAGATTATATGTGTAATTTTTCTTTTTGGCTTTTTGTTTGATCGATTCAATTGATCGACCATTTCAGAGGGGGTAGGTTGCATAGGGTTTGCGCTCATTCTAGAGAGAGAATCAGTTACACCAGACTTGTTGGTTATATATGTGACTATTATATAATATATAGTTTTTGGCACAATGGTTAACTTAGGAAAATATATGTTCTGGTAGGTCAAATATAAGGTTATTATTGTGTTTATAGATTTAATGAGTGCAACGGGTAAATAAAACATATATATATTAGATTGATTGTAGCTACTGATGTGGATGGTATGATAAGAAAATTATAGTTTTTTCTCAACAGGAGATATAAATAAATTAGTCCACTTCTTATATAGCTATGTGGAGTATTATTCAATTATTTTTCAATTAATAGAATAACATTATAAAAAATTAAAAGAAATTCAAATAACATAAAATATTATTCAAATAACGTTCCTTTAAAAAAAAAATTATTGACCATTAGTAACCAAGGTTTTTAGTTGTAAATGAATTACCTCTGTTTTTATTTTTTATTTTTCCTACGGGTTTAATAATTTGATTTATAAAACGTGCATCGCACGAGCACTATGCTAGTTATCATTATAGGTGATCAAAAATTCGGGCCGGTCTTGACCTTAACATAATATCTCGTACCCAAACCCGGAAAGTATAGCGGGCTTTTTTTGGGTCGGGTTTGGATTTTTAACTAAAAAATGCATTTTTAGACTTGACCAAACCCGCCGTATTTTCGAGCCGGGCTGAAGTTGACCACCTCTCATAATCACGTTCTTTATTAATATTACGGATTTTCTTTAAATATATATAAGGAATATAAAGTTTGATGTTTGTTCTAGTTCTTTACAAAACAACTATATGTTCATTACAATTCAACTATATGTGATGTTCTTTATAAAACATCTAGATGTTCTTTATAAAATAACCATATGTTCTTTACTGAACAACTAATGTTCATTCCGCCTTTTAAAAAAGAAAACGGATGCACGGAGCATTGTGCATCCGCCTCCATGGAAAAAATTTCAATATTAGAGTAGTACTTCCTCCATCCCATAATATAGTTCCTATTTTCCTTTTGGAGATCCAAAATGTTGTTCTTGTTTCTATTTTTGGATAGTATGTAAAGTCTATTATACCCTCACTTTTTTAACTTTATTCATTGTACTTTCTAATTTACCCTTGAATTTTGCACATGTTTTGTACTTTTTTCCCATCATCTCTCTCTAACTTTATTCTATGATTCTACTTCTCACCTTTTTTTAATGTACTTCATTCACTTTTTAAATGTATATTGACAAACTTTATATACGTTGTCCTCACTTGGTAAACATCGTTAATGACCTTAATTGGTATTGTGTAAGGTCTTATTAATGTAATTTCAGCTGGTCTTTTTTTTTTAAATCTAAAAAAGTTACAAAGAATTGATTTAAAATTCAGTGTATGGAAATCTTTTATATGATTGCACAGTCAATTTTACAACACTTCAAAACAATCTCCTGAATCCCCAATACTCAAATTCTATGCATTTCATTTCAAAGACCCGTGCACTCAAGAGACGTTGGAAGCCATATTTTTCTTCTCCTTTTTTTTCCCCTCCTCTTTTCTCCAAACCAAAAAGGGCCAAATAACTACCAAGTACCAACCTTTAACTTTAAATCATGTTTTCTTTCAGGAATAATCTATCCCGTGCATTCAATGTACACTCTAGTATTTAAAAATATTTTAAAATGTTTACTTAAAATCTTTATAAAGCCCACAAGTCTCATAATTAGATGATCATATAAAGACCCGTCCCATTTATTTATGAGGCGGATCTAACCCATATTATAACTATGGCGAGTCATGGCTTTTTAAGGCCTCCAATCCTATTTCCTTATTTCATTGAAGTGTTCTCCGTTGTTGTATCACCCATCGAAGCAGCTTCTAAAGTAGTTGTTTGTTTTTGTTATCATCACATCAATTTCACAATCTAGGATTTATATTTGATCAAATCTAAGGTTGGTATAAAGGTTGGATTTTTATGAGATTAACTGAAAGTTGGATTTTAAGAGAAGACCGAGCAAAGTTTAGATTTTTAATTTCCATTTTTCCATTCACTTATTGCCCCCAATTAGTAAAATTAATACTTCTACTTGAATTACACCAACGTAATTGAGGAACAAGACTAACATCAATCCCTAAATTCTAGGCAATCAATTGGCACAAGTCATTCTTTAAATTGTACTTAGGTATATTATGAAACTCAATTTCTACATTTGTGTTGAATACATGCATTTGGCTATTCTTCTTTTTGTCATAATTTTATGAAATTAGGGTATTCTTTGGAATTATAATGATTCGTTAAAATTGATGTGTTTTTTGGATGAATTTGTATAATTTGTTTCATGAGATTTTGATTTAAGACACTAGAAAATTTTATTTTGCCAAACATAATCCATTTATTGCAATTCATCATGAATTATAAAATATGTTAAAGAAAAGTAATTCGGGAGCACATGCTAGGTATTATAAAGTAACTAAATAATTTAGGGAAAAAAAAGGAGGGTGAGAATTGGTAAAAAAAATATTTATTTTTTTTTAAAAAAAAAAAACTATTTTTGATGTCATTTATGACATTTTCTGCACCAAACTTAATAGTTTGTAATGTAGATTACACCCCATTAAGTAAACTTGAAAACTCCCTCGAAAAAAAGGGTGCGCTCTCTCTAGTCTCCTAAGGTTTTCCTGCCGTTTCGAAGGCTTGCACTATCGTTTTTGGCGGTTTTGGTGGTGATTATGGCGGACGACATTGTTTCCAGATATGCGAATTTGCGACTCACTGAAGATGAAGGGGATTTGGTGGATCTAAGTGTTGTGGAATCCTCTAACTCTTCTAGCAATGAACGATTTAACCTAATGCTAATAGGGAGAATCGTTACCGAACGACCTTATAATGTTGAGGCTTTTAAAAAAACTATGACGAAGGCTTGGTCTTTATCGGATAAACTTGTTATTAGGGTTCTTGGACCGAATCTGTATGCTTTCCAGTTCTTTCATTGGAGGGATAAGGAGAAGGTTCTCAGTGGTAGACCCTGGTGTTTTGATAACATGTTACTAGTGCTCAAAGAGGTTGTAGGAGAGGAGCAACCTGAACAGGTTTCGTTGATGCATTCACCTTTTTGGGTAAGGATTAAAAATCTTCCGTTTAATTGCCGATCCGACAATGATGTGAAAGAAATTGTGGCTAATATGGGTGAAATTGTGGAGATTGAAGAAGATTTGTTGGGGCTTGATAGATTCCGACGTGTGAAGATAATTCTTGATGTATCGAAACCCTTGCGCAGGTGCCAGAGAATTCGTGCTAAGGGGGGAAGGGAAGTAATGATAGAGTATGCTTATGAGAGACTCCCCTACTTTTGCTTTGCTTGTGGGGTTATAGGCCATTCGGAACGTGACTGCAATGTGGTATCGGAGGAGAATAAAAAGAAGAATTTGGGGTGGGGAAGATGGATTAAAGCATCTCCGAGACGTGGAAGGATAAAGGAAGTGGAGGAGCTCGATGGTGTGTTGAAGGCGAGAAAGCAACTATTCATTACAAAAGGGGAGGAAGAAGGAGAGGTGGAGAGGAAATAACAGGATGTGGTGGATGTCCCCGTGTTGAGTATCTAGGAGGGGTATGTGAAAGAGTGTAAGAAGGCTGAAATCAAAGGATTGAAAGGGGGGGAGTCTTTTGCTGTCAATACAGTGGGCTCTGATCAGGTAGAAGGGGAAGTGGGGAAGGCAGGTGGGAGTGGGCAGCCACCTATTGTCTTTACTGCTGGGAATGGGCTCAAGGCTTCGAAGGTGGGTGTCAAAAAATTAATAAAAAGGGGGAGTAAGGAGAAAGGTGTGGTTGATGAGAGTAGGATGGATTATGAAGGGGAAGTGCTGCTAGGGAAAAAAAATAGGGAGGGTGGGGAGGTTGATGTGGAGGGGAGAAGTGTATCAAAAAGAAGTATGGTTGTGACAACTAAAGATGGATTGCGGTTGGCGGAGGTAGCAGATGAGCTACCCCGCCAAGCTCAATGCGTGTTTTAAGTCTCAACTGTAGAGGGTTGGGCAACCCCTTTGCAGTTAGTGGTCTCCGAGACCTTATTCGGAGAGAAGCCCCGTCTGTGATTTTTCTATCAGAGACGAAGTTGAGCTCAGGGAAATTTTATAAGGTGAGTATAAAGATTGGTGATTTTGAAGGGATTGGGGTGGACTCGATGGGGAGGTCGGGGGGTTTGGCTTTGTTATGGAGGAAAGGAGTGAATGTGGTGCTTCGAACTATGTCGGTGCATCATATAGATGTTGAAATTCGAGATGGTTTGGGTGAGGGTGTTTGGAGATTAACGGGTTTTTATGGGTGGCCGGAGGTTCATAATAGGCATCTTTCTTGGAAGCTTCTTATAGAGTTCGTTGTCGGCACAATCCCAACTTCCTTGGGTGTGTTTAGGTGACTTTAATGAAATTTTGTGTTTGTCGGAAAAGGCGGTGTAGGCACCCATTTGTGTCTCCCCAAAACCAAACCCGGTGATGAGTGTCTTTCACGTCGAATCATAATCGAATGAAACGAAAGTGTGGAAAGGTCTAGTGTTGCGGAAAGTTTTATTTCTTTTTCTCTTCTCTCTGTTTTTGAAAACTTTATTTTAAGAAAACAGCCAATCCAGTTGGTTGGTCCATGATATGGGTCCAATAGTGGTGTAGTTGGATGGGGCTTGCAAAGACCCTTCCAACGATATATTATAAGCCCAATTCCGATGAATATTGAGGAATTTATGGCCAATTTACTAAACTGGGCCCGGTTTGAGTTTTGAATACGGCCTAATGATCTAGGGGAAGGCCTAATATAATTTATCATTCCTAATGCAATTAGGAATGGTTTTTAGTCTTCTAGAACATTCTAGAAGGTTCTTATCATTCTTAATTCAATTAGGACTCTTCAGAGTTTTAATTAGATCAAATAGCATTTTCGACTGAAATTATATTATTTTATCTTCCAGTACGGTAAGTTTATCAGATTTTCGAAAACGCGTTGAAAGCCGATTTGGCGTCCAACCCCAGGCCTTGGCGCCTGGAACCAGGATTGGCGCCAGACGCCAGCATTGGCGCCTGGCGCTAGCCACTGGACCTGGCGCCAATGAGCCATGGCTGGCGCCAAAGTGGTTTTGTGGTCTTCAGACTCTGTTTTGATAAATTATCTTTTTTGGATGATTTTCTCTATAAATATCGTATCAAAAACTCCGTTTTCATGGACGGATTATCAATATTCATTCACCAAGAATCTTCAATTCTCTTCTTAAAAAAATTATTCTTTCTTTTCTAAAACTTTGCTTTTTAATACAAAATTCCGCATTCGCAAGATCTTGATACGCCTAGCCATATTCGAAGTTGCCTTCGCCCTAGACGTGAAAGGTTTTAATTTCTGAGGGTTTGGTCTCAAATCTCTCTTTACATTATTTAATTTAATTGTTTGATTATTATTTTCCTTGAAGTTACTAACGCGTGTATTTTGTTATTAGAAAGAGGTACGAGGCATCCAAGTAAGTACTTTAATGGTTTTATTGATATTATGATGTAGAAATCATGCTTAGATTGTTATTATAAATTCCTAGTATCATGTCTAGGGTAATTTTAATATCAAGTATGATTGTTATGATGCTTCCTATATTCTTCCTAATACTTATGATTGTTAGTATCATGTTAGGACTAAAGCTTTGATTTTTATTGTTTAGTGACATGCTAGGGTTTGTTATTAATCTTGTTAGTATCATGCCTAGGATCTTGCTATGCTTTAACATGATTGTTATTATTATTATTATTATTAGTGATGATGATTATTAATTATGTTGCTTGATTTTCATTGTTATTGCTTGATCACACCTTTTATTGAATGTTAAAGGGAATTTGTACTTGTAACCACGCTTAAGAAGATAATTAATAATCTTGTTTAGGGTTAATTGTGATTATAATTCAAGTGATGGCCAATAATAGTTTATTTGTGCATTAATATTCAACCAACATAGATTAAACAGGTTTAGGGTTAATCCTATTGATTGTATGTTAGTCAGAAAGCGCACATGAATACGAGCAGAATAAAGTAGAGGCCTATTATTAGGGCAGGTTCAATCTCTTTTAGGTTGGATTTGTACCATCATCCCCGAACCCTTATTTGGTTCATGACCTTATGGAGTTGACGATCTCTTGGATCGTTAAGGGGTGTAACCTTCACCTCGTGAACGGTTTACAAGTTCCTTAAAAACTTGTTGGCGACTCTTTTGCTCTATCTTCTTCCCTTTTGGACGCCACCGTACTTTAGTGTATGATCACAGTGGGGTTCAAGCTAGTGGGATTTAAAAGCTTGAAACTATTCCCTACAGTTTTTGGCGACTCCACTGGGGAGGATTTCTATTTTAATTCCTGAATTTGTTTCGGCAATGATTTAGAATGAGTGGATGAGACTCGAAAAGTTCTAAGTATTTCATGTGCGTAATTCTAATTAACATTGTGGCATATGCATAAAAAGGTTCTCATTGGAAAGACAATCCGTAATGAGTCAAAAACATAAGGATTTCATACGTAGGAAATTTGAGAAATGTCTTTCACAACTAGGACTGAAATAACACCGCGCGAAACAGGATGATTTTATTGAGCACAGAAAGCTGCTGAGGCATGTGGGAAGTAGCGTCAGGGGCCTGAGCTTGGCGCTAAACTTTTAGCCGTAGCGCCAGACGCCAGTATTGGCGCCAGGCGCTACAGTTAAAAGTTAGCGCCAGTCTCTGTTTGTTGGCGCCAATTTCCCCCAATACCGAGCCAGAAATATGCGTTCTAATTTCGACCGGTTTTTCGTATTGTTTGCTCGATCCTACTTCCTGATTGAATTTTTTCTCACTTTTCTGAAACCCATATGTGTTCTACATATGGACATAACCCTCTGGGAATTCATGCTCTATCTACCCGATTGAACGCTCCTGGCAACAAAGGGTACATCTGAGAGGTTGAATTCACCAAACCATGGAAGTGAGTTTTTTCTAAAAAAACTCGCGGTGTCCTATCCACACGTGTTAACCCTTCACGGTTAGGCTTCTACGCGGTGCATCTGGACAATTAACCATGGACCCTATTTGACTAAACCATATCCCGAACTTTAGAGAACTAGAGCCATGGTTAGGTTGCGAACTCATTGCACCATATTGTGCCTACTTGACTAATTGTGCATTATTTGTTGTGCATATATATCCTATGCTCCTCTTAACCGTTTGTTGATTTGTGTTGAGATTATAATTAATGACTTAAAGAACTTTGCCTAATTAATTAAGTAATTATTTAATTCGAGTCAATAAGGTTTTTTCTTCTTTTAATCGGAATTGACCTAGTACGACTTTAGGCATACCCCAGTTGACTAATAATATCGAAAACAGTCCCAGACCGAGGCTCCAATATTGGTGCCAAAATCTGAGCTGTAGCGCCACTGTATGGTGTGTAGCGCCAGACATTTACTAAAAAGTCTGGCGCCAACCACCATATTGTGACGCCAGTCCAGTCGCTTGGCCGACAGTTCGGATTATTTGTCGAGTCATCACCTAATGTCTAATTAATCAGTTTCCTGTTTAATTCGGTTAATTTTGCTGGCAATAATGCTTAATTGAATTAATATTCGAGTTTAGGCACTAAGTTCCATGGTCTTATACAAGAGTCCAAACATGTCACTTACACTCAATACACACACCAATACACATGTCTTGACCATGATTAAGGGAGTCTTGTGTGCGCGCGTCATTTTTCGTCATTTTTTTTTAGGGGGGTAAGTCGGATATTAATCCTCCAATAAATAATAATACTTAAGTTCCCTAAACACATGTACATTATTGCTCCCTAAAAATATGCATACTTTTTACATACCCTTTTTTTTAAATAAAAACCATAAAGTCAAATTGATTCGAGTCAAGTAATTAAAGCGCAAACTGGCTTAATTTACAGCGCGTGGTCAAGAAAGGAAGGACGATTAATCAAAGATAACCTCTTCGTACGAGTCCAACTTTTCGACAAACCTATAGCTCGCAAGAGGAAAGCAAGAGTCATAATGGCAACTCAGGAAGAAGTTAACGATCTCAAGAACCAACTGGCTACTGTAACTGAGACACTGAAGCTTCTCGCACTTAAGATCGAGGATCCCGCGAAGCAACAACAAATGGACCTCATGCAAGAAAGCCTAAGCAAGTTGTCCAGCGACTACAAGTTTCAAGAACTCACATCCCAAGGGGTCTCGGTGGATAAAGATCTTCTTCTGCAGAAGTTCAGTGCCAACGACATCCCAAAGTTTAGGGCAATCGACAACCCATACTTCCATCTAAGGGCATTTGAAACAATAATGAGTATCAAAGGTATCGATAAGAAAGTCTTCCCTTCTCTGTTCTCGCTATCTCTCGAGACCGTTTGCCAACAATGGTTCTTTTCTCTCGAAAAAGAAAAGACCTCTACCTGGGAATCCATAGCAAACGCTTTCGTCGATAGGTACAAGTGCAACGTTCAAGTCGAAACTGACCATAGAGAACTTGAAATCCTCAAACAGAAGGAAAATGAAGGCTTCACATCTTTCTTTAACAAGTGGAGAGAAACCTCAGCTAAAATGATTGAGGTACTAAGTGAAAAAGAGTCTGTGAGACTGTTCATTAAAAACCTCCAAGAAAAATATTCAAAACATCTTAAATATCAAAATAACCTTCATACCTTTAAGGCTGTTTATGATATTGGGATTAATATCGAAGAAGACTTGGCTAAATCTAAAGCTGCCAACAATAACTCCAACAGTGGCTGGAAAGGAAAGAAGAACGACAATCCTTCTTCTTCCAAAACCGCCCACTCAAATAATGTTAACACCTTTAATCTAGGAGAAGTCCTCGCCATGAATAATCAAGGACAAAAGAAACCGTTTAGGAGAAACTTCACTCCTATTGGCATGAGTTATGACACCGCGTTTGATCGACTAAATGCAAAAGGTCTTATAACTCCCATTGGACCATTTGGAGATCCACCAGTCGAGAAGAGGTCGTCTAATTGGAACCCCAATGCACATTGCAAATATCATCAAGGTAGGGGTCATTCTACTGAAAGCTGTTGGAAGCTTAAGGAAGCTATTCAAGACCTAATTGACAGTAACAAGCTGTCGTTGCCCCCTGCCAGTAAGAAACCGAGTATTGACAATGCACCTCTAGCTCACACATTGGCTATCTCCGATGAAGAAAGCGAAGTTGACCCCTCATCTCTCATTAAGCCTGTCAAAGCAACCAACGTCGAAGAGGAAGAAGAAGAGACCTTTTTCGATGTCGAAGATAATCTTCCAGAACCAGCAAATGAGGTAGAGATACGAATACTCACACTGTATCTGAGGGAGACATCGCAATTGTTACATGAAACTCTCAAAAATTTTGAATGAACTTCACAAGGAATATGATGAAAAATCTAAGAGAGAATTCACACCAGTAAAAAACGACTTATGAGGCAAAATACTTTCCCTTACAAGTCACCGAAAGACCCAAGAAGAGCAATAAAGTTTATACTCCAATTGGGATCCCGTATACACAAATGTTTGAAATGCTCTCCGAGAATGGCAAGGTCAAACCTCTCGAACCGAGACCATTTAAATCATTAAAAAGGACAGATAGATATTACTGTCAATACCATCAGTCAGGAGGACACACCCTAGAAAACTGCTTCAAGTTCAAGGATTTGGTGCAGAAAATGATTGATAGAAAGGAATTAGTCCAAGTTCAGCAAGAAGATGACATAAATGTTAATGGAGTATGGGACAGTGATGAAGAAGATGTCTATCTAAAATACATATTAGGACCTTCACCTTCTGTATCATACACCACGGACGACATTTGGGCTGAAGAAGATTCATTAATAGACGTCCTCACAAGATCCGGGAGAATACAACCTCCCGTTTCAACACAACCTATGCCTACTGTACAACAAGTTCCCATACCTATCATCGAAGACAATCACATCATTAAACAATTCAAGAAGACAAAATTCGAGATGAACGTATGGAAGCTTCTGGAAACATCTCGAGAACACAGGTTAGCTGTGATGAATGCCTTGGATAAAATCGGGATAGATTCTGACACCACTCCTGAGGGACTAGCTAACTTCCTCACGAGTGATCTCCCTAGTCCAATTAATCTAATCACCTTCTCTGATAAAGATTTACCCCCGGAAGGTGACAAGCACTACAAAGCGTTAAACCTTACAGTAGTCTGCAAAAGAATGAATGTTCTCATGACTCTTGTAGACAAAGGATCGGCTATTAATGTCTGCCCACTTAGGACTGCAAGGATGCTCGGCATAAAGGATGAGGATTTAACTCCGTCTACACAAGGAATAAGAGCTTACGATAATACTCGACGTCAAGCTCTCGGCAAAATAACCCTAAATGTGACGGTAGGAGCAATAGAACATGCTACTACTTTTCAAGTGGTAGACATCAAAGCCTCATTTAATCTGTTGTTAGGACGCCCTTGGCTCCATGACCTAAAGGTCGTCCCTTCATCTCTCCACCAACAAGTGAAAGCCATAGTTGGAGGAATCCCCATCACCATTGATGCTTCGCCAATGAGGATCAAATCAATAGAGAATCCAATCATCAACGTGGAGCACGACGAAGAAGATGAAGACCTATGGGGCTTTAACGAAGAAGTCTCCTTAATCCAAGAGGATGAAAGGACATCTATTTGCCACGACCCCCATTCCAACATGATTATCAACACTATGCTAAAGAAACAAGGACACTTCCCTGGGATGACCTTAGGAAAGAAGAAGGGGATAGCAAAATCTATAGAGTCACCTGGCCTCCCTAAACTAGATACTTTCGGACTTGGTTTCGAACCGACTCGGAAAGATCTCAAGCGAGCCCAGGACAAACTGAAAGCACGTAGGGACGCTCGTATTCAAAAGAAAGCAATTCCAATGGATCAGTACCCTCTTACGCTTAAGGGACAGTTTATAAAATAAGGAGAGGACTATCCATGCCATGAATTTCCCGAACCATTTGTTGTAAATGGCATACGACAACCAGGATTCGAGATTTTCTTGGATTGCTACTTCATTGACGAAATCCCAACTCCCGTCCATAAGGAGAAAGCACCCCCATGCTTTGATTTTAACGTCATGGGATTACTGTTTGGGCGAGAAAAGAATGAGTCAGTTTATGAGGAAAACAACTCTTCACTCATTCAAACGGTCCTACAAAGCGAAAACTTCGACCCTTCAAAGCTAATTACTCCAGCTGAAGGTTTATTGCAAGGGTGGCACAAGACTATCAAGGTGATTACTCCGAGTGGAAGGAAGATATCAATCACGACAGGACAAGGGCCGATGTTTGAAGAATCGTTAGAGTCAGAGCCAGAGTCTGAGTCATAGTCTTCCCCCATAGAATCTTCTAAGTCTTTAGCTATAATGCCTCCCCTTCCTATTTCTTCTCCTAGGATAGTTAGTGATCCAGTCCCTGAGGACATATCACTCTTTGATGTAATGATCTCAGAGTACAATAATATCGCTCATTCTTCTTACTTCTCGTGTTCTTCCCTAACCTAAGATGACGAACATTGCTTAGCTAACGATGAAAAAGATAAAGAATTTATTAAAGCAATGGAAACACTTGAAAAGAAAACACCAGTAATTGAAGAGACTGAAACAGTTGACATCTCAAATGATTCAACTCATAAAAGAGAAGTTAAAATCGGACTAACATTGAATAAACAAGAAAGAACCGATTTGATTAACTTGCTTAAAGAATTTATCGATGTATTTGCTTGGTCATATGAAGATATGCCAGGCATTAACAGAGAAATAACTCAACACACTATACCATTAATCCCAGGAATGAAACCTGTAAAACAAAAGTTACGTCGAATGAAACCCGACGTAGCACTTAAAATAAAAGAAGTTCAAAAACAAATAACTGCAGGTTTCATCAAGGTATCCAAATACCCCGAATGGGTCGCCAACGTCGTCCCAGTTCCAAAGAAAGACGGAAGGGTAAGGATGTGTGTCGACTATCGAGATCTAAATAAGGCAAGTCCAAAGGACGACTTCCCTTTGCCACACATCGATATTCTGGTAGACAACACAGCAAATCACGCGCTTTTCTCATTCATGGACGGATACGCAGGGTACAATCAGATTCTCATGGCGGAAGAAGACATGGAGAAGACAACTTTCATCACACCATGGGGCACTTACTGTTACACGGTAATGCCATTTGGGTTGAAAAACGCAGGTGCTACTTACCAACGTGCAGCAACTGCCTTGCTTCATGACATGATGCACCAAGAAGTTGAAGTATATGTCGACGACATGATTGTGAAATCAAAGGACCGTCCAAGCCATCAAGTAGCCTTAAGGAAATTTTTCGAAAGGTTAAGAAAATACAATATGAGGTTGAATCCATCAAAATGTGCTTTTGGAGTCACCTCAGGCAAACTCTTGGGGTACGTCATAAGCTCTAGAGGGATAGAGATAGATCCAACCAAGATTAAAGCAATCATGTCAATGCCACCGCCCAAGACCGAGAAACAGATTCGAGGATTCATTGGCCGGTTGCAATACATAAGTAGGTTCATATCAAAACTAACAACGATATGTGAACCAATCTTCAAAAAGCTCAAGAAGAACGTACCAGTAATATGGGATGATGAGTGTCAAAAAGCCTTTGACCGGATCAAAGCCTATCTCGCAAATCCTCCCGTATTAGCGCCAGCACTTCCCGGAATACCTCTTAGGTTATACTTGACGGTTACCAAGGAGACAATGGGAGCCATGCTAGCACAAGAGGTAGAGAACAAAGAGAATGAAATCTATTACTTAAGTAAAAAGATGCTCGAATACGAAACACGCTATACACCACTCGAGAAATTGTGCCTCGCTTTGGTGTGGGCCACAACTAAGTTGAGACATTACATGTTGGTGCATACCGTTTTCGTGGTATCTCGATTAGATCCACTCAAATACTTGTTCGAAAAATCAACACTCAATGGACGTATTTCAAGATGGATAGTCAACTTAGCCCAGTTCGATGTGCGGTTTATGCCACAAAAAGCTATTAAAGGATCCGTGGTGTCAGACTTTCTGGCAGATTTTCCAATAGAAGACTCGACACCAATACAGAACAATGAATTTCCAGATGAAGATTTGATGGTCACCGAAGATGATACTTGGACCTTGTATTTCGACGGAGCCTCAAACCAAAAGGGATGTGGTGTCGGAGTGCTACTAGTATCACCTAAGGAAGAACATGTCCCAATCTCAATAAAGCTTGATTTCGACGTTACCAACAATGCTGCTGAATATGAAGCATGCGTGGTAGGCCTTGAAACAGCTCTGGCATTGGGAGTAAAGAAGTTAAGGATATTCGGAGATTCCTCTCTAATCATCAATCAAATATCTAAAAGGTGGAAAGTAAGGAGCGAAAGCCTAGCCCCTTATCAAACCTATCTGGAAACTCTTACCGATCAGTTAGAGAAGGTAGAATACACATATCTACCTAGAGAGGAAAACCAATTTGCTGATGCCTTGGCAAGATTAGCCTCAATGGTTAGGATTCCCACGGATATCGAGCAAATGCCTCTAACTATCGAAAAAAGGCACAAACCCACATATATACAGGCTATAGAAGACGACAATCCAGTCCAAGATGAAGATGAAGAACAAGAAGAAGAACCATGGTACACAGACATTCTCAACTACGTCACCAATGGAGAATACCCTCCTCATGCTGACAAAAGAACAAAACGAGCCTTGAGACTTTTGGCTTCTTAATATGTACTCATAGACAACGAGCTACATAAAAGGGTACCTAAAGGTCGAGCTCTCCTATGTGTAGGGAAGGTGGATGCACAAAGAATAATGAGAATGGTCCACGAAGGAATCTGTGGAACTCATATAAATGGCAAAACGTTAGTCCAGAAAATAATGCGAGAAGGGTATTATTGGATTACCATGAATAGGGACTGCCATCAATATGTGAAAAGATGCCCTAAGTGTCAAATTTATGTCAATTTACAGCACGTTCCTCCATCTTTGCTCTACACCTACACATCACCTTGGCCATTCTCTACATGGGGAATTGACATAATTGGCAAGATCACTCCTCCAGGGACAGGAGGCCACGAATTTATTCTAGTAGCAATTGATTACTTTACAAAATGGGTTGAAGCGCAATCATATGCTAAACTCACTGCAAAACATGTAGCACTCTTTATCGAGAGAAATATCATTTGTCAATATGGAGTCCCACATGAAATGATAAGTGACAATGGAACTCACTTTCAAGCCGAATGTGAAGAATTGCTACATAAATATTGTATCCAACATCATCATTCGTCCCCTTATAAACCTCAAGTAAACGGAGCAGTCGAGGCAGCTAATAAGAATTTAAAGACTATCATCGAGAAAATGACAGAAAATTATAAGGATTGGCCTGACAAGCTTCACTTTGCATTGTGGGGTTATCGCACGTCAATCCGTACGTCAACAGGAAATACACCATTTTCTTTGGTATATGGAATGGATGTCGTACAACCTGTCGAACTAGAAATACCATCTCTGCGTATTGCGCTAGAAAGTAAACTCGATGAAGTCGAATGGACTAGGGCACGATATGAAGAATTGATCCTACTCGACGAAAAACGACTAGAAGCTCTACATCACACTCAGTGCTATCAAACTCGTATGGCTAGACATTTTAATAAGAAGGTCAAGACAAGAAATATCAAAGTAGGAGATTTGGTATTAAAAGCGCTAAGAAAAAATGTTTTAGATCCAAGGGGAAAGTTTAGACCTAATTGGTCTGGCCCCTACATTGTCAAAACAATCCTGTCAGGTGGTGCAGCAAAATTAACTGATATGGATGGCAATGAATTCTCAAACATGACCAATCTTGACCAACTTAAAAAATACTACCCATAATTACTTGAGTAGGACACTCAAGAGAGCTACGTTCGGCCTGATTCCTTAGGAAAGGATACGTAGCCAACCCATTACGGGTGCGACCACTTTATTTTTCGATATCTCCGCGTTCCAGAATCAACAAAAGTCAACAAAAAGTCGGAAAATTATTGGCGTCATAGAACAGAGTCTGGCGCCAGCCAAAAGCCATTAGCGTCAGACGATGGAGTTGGCGCCTGGCGCCAGACCTCAATAGCTAGCGCCAATCTGCAGTTACTGACGCCAATTCAGTCATAAAATCTGGGCGAATTTCGGTGTTTTTCGAAAAATTTTCGACTTCCGTACTCGAAGAATTTCTGGAAAATTAATTTCTCTTCGGTTTTTCATTGCTTTAATAAAATAAATTTAAAGTAACAATTTAATTGAAAGCTGAAATTTCATTAATAAAATAAAATTGCATTGTTAATGGAATTTAAATAAGGCTGAAATAAATTAACTTTAAATTAATTAACAATCTAATAAATCTAAAGCTAAGCAATGTTCTAGTCTTTCTTCTCCTTCTTTGCTCTTTTCCAATTCTTTTCTGTTTCCTCCTCTTCATCCATTACTTTAGCTAGTAGGCATCCTTTAGAGGACCTACATTCAATTTTCGAATAGATTGTTTCTCCCTCAGCTAGCACCCCATGCTTCTTTTCCACCCAAACCTTCTTGTCTGTAGCTTTCCTTTTCCCCTTGTCTTTAGTAGTATTCTTCTTCTTAGGCATTGTAGGTGTTTTGAACTCAATTCTTGCACCTAAGCGTTCCTTGGCCGGTGTCACCCTGTCACCTAGACGATTCTTCACATCAGTTCTACCTTGATCAATGGAAGACTTCTTCAACAACCACTTCTTTACATCATTAGGTAAAGAAGGGGGAACCTTTTGGGTAATCACTTCCCATAAAGATCTAGCGCTCCAGTAAGTGTCAAATTTATCTACTTCTTGAGATATGGGATACTCATAGGGAGGACGAAGATCCCCAGAAGGAATATTTTGAAGCAAGCCATATTGTCTTTTTACTCTGCAGGGGTAATAATATGTCATGCAAGACAAGCTTGGAAGACGGCAGAAAGGTTGCTTGTTAACACCAACCATTCTTTTTATTTTCCACCATGGGATGACCCACTTGATAGCAAAATCACGTGATTCAAAGACTTTCTTCCACCCATGGCGCCCAATTTTAGGGATGCACTTCTTTCTTCTCACAAAGCAAGTGGGCGTATAATTTTCGATGTCGTCCAGAGGGCTAATTAATCCTAGCCTCTCCATTAGCCACATCTGTAAAAAAAAAAAAAAAAAATCCAATGCAAATAAATTAATATTACAATACAAAATTTTTTTTTTGATTTCTGTAATTAAAAATATTATTTTTCTACCTGTAATAAAATTGGAGAACCGCGAAGAGGTGCTTTTGGGTCCCTTTTCAATTCATCTAGACTAATCATAGTCTCTCCAACTATCAATGGCATTGGATTTCTCCCTGATTCAATTTGTTCTAGCACAGTGGTTATAATTGATTGTCCCTCATTAATTTTACCACTACTAAGACAAAATTGACTAAGCATGCAGAATAAAAACGCCCTTCTTCTATATATGTGAAAAGATTCAGAAAGCGGTTTATCACAATAATAGCGTGCGAATTCTTTTAAGTTCACTACATTGCCATCTACTATTTTTGATAAATCCCTTTCCTTCAAGTTAAAGAAGCGCTCAAAATCCTTATAGTAATATGCATCTACCCTGGGGATTACTACCAGGTCTATTGCAGGGAAGCCTTAAATAGCACCAAATTCCTCTGGCAAAGGGCTAATTTCATCATACCCTATTCTAAAACAATGTGTATCAATGTTCCAATGTTCTAAAGCGGTATGTATGAAGTCTATGTCTAGATCTACCCCTTTAATGCCATAAATTCCCCCCAAGTGAAATAAATCCAATTCTTTTCTTTCTCTAGCATTAAGAGATCGACACCATTCAGGAGAATATTGGGTGAAAGTTTTAGTGGCTAAAGACATGATGATTATTATTTTTTCTAAAGAGAAGAATTTTTTTCGATGAAATTATGAGAAGAATCGGCTGAGCAGGGGGCTATTTATGCACAAATTGCGAGGAATTTCAATCTGACTGGAATACGGAGTCAGCGTCAATTGGCGTCACTCACCGGATATTGGCGTCACACAACAGCTTATGGTGCCACACGCTATGTGTAGCGCCTGGCGCCACGCGCCACAGGCTGGCGCCAGCTGGCGCCAAGTCAGCAGGACAGCCGCGCGTGCTCAGTTTGCGTTTTGATATTAAATTGGAGTCGGTTAATGGCTTTATGGCCCCGTTTTAATTTCTTCTAAATATCTTTCTATCCTCTTATTAATTAATTAAATATAGCAAATTATTTTTGAATTTTATATTTAATTTTCGAATATCAGCTTTTTTCTCCGTTTTATTTTCTCCTTTTTATTTTCTTTTTGGGGGAGAGAGTCGGATAATACCCTCCATCAATAATGAAAATGACGGAATTTTTGCGCAAAGTTGTTATCACATTTGCACACACTAACATACACTAACATAATAATAGATAAATAACATAACATAAAGTACAAAGTGTCTAAATAATAAGTCAAAGGCAAAGTTCTGTAAAAAGTCAAAATAAAATGCATATACAGAAATGAACTACGGCGCCGGAGGACGTAGGCCCATCATGCCATAAAACTGCGCCGTCCGAGGAGTCACCTCTCCACCAGCTCCGGCCTCAGCACCAGCTCCAGTCTCTGTAGGAGGAGGGAAACTCAAAACAGGACCGCTCCAGCCAAGGTCAACCTGAGGCTGAGAACGCGGAGGTTGCTGCGATGACGAGCCAACCTCGTGCATCCCACCACCTCTGAAAGCCGAGGTAGCCTCTCCTACCGGTGCAGAAGGAGCACCCTCAGAAGAAGATCCTGAGCCCTCAGCAACGTCGGCTCGAGCAGCCTCAGAACGACCACCTCTACCTCCGGACGAAGTGCGACGACGTCTCGAGCTAGACCTCGCCGGCTCTCTCCGCCCCTCAGGCCTCGTACGGGTGTGAGAAGCAATCGGCTAACCCTGCAAAAAGAATTAAATCAGAAACAAGGTAAAAACTGAAGCATAGTGCAGAAAATAATAAGTAAAGAAAAGTCACCTCTCGGACCGCGTCGTCTCGACGACAGGTAGCTGCATTCCTCATCCGAACAAGTTGGCTCCGGAAGGCATCTATGCATCGTGCCATAGCCGAAACCACCTCGCGTGAGAACTGTCAAGGAAAGTTAAGTCAGTAAAATGCATGATAACTGAATACAAGATTCTGAATTAGAACTAGACTTACCCTGGTCTGGTGACGAGGAATCGACCGCTCCACAAAGCGCTCGCCCTCAGGAGCCGGAGAAATCATCTCCTTGATCGGCCCGTACATCCCCTGGTAGTGGATGGACATACGAGGTGGCACAAACTCAGTGGGACCATCCTGATGAAACAGAAAGAAATCAGCAAGGTATTACTTGGAGGCTACTCAGCGAAAAACAAAAAGTTAAGGATCTTACCCTCACATCCTCGGCCGGTACAGGGGCTGGAGCCAACAAAGGAAGTAGCTCCTCAGCATAACTCCGCCCAAGGATCACATGGGACCGCCAGAGGGAACCAGACTCCTCAGCCATGCTCGACAACTCTCTCTCGTCGAACATGTCACGTGGTGGAGGAGCAGGAACGACAAAAGCATCGGAGGAGTGCTGTCTAGCAACTCTCTCTCCTAAGTACACAACCGCTCCGTAGGTCCCCAGAAAGTAGCGGCGCTCAGCAGAGTATTGTGCGGCTAATCCAGGGACTGTCCAACCGCCCCACGGTCGGTATACTACCTCAGGTCCCCATAAAAAATACCAATCGGGTAAGAACATGTCTAAAACATCACAGGAGATCAAGATAAACACTAAAAGTCGTACCGAGATGATCCGACTCCGGACACGTGCAGTAGACAGGTCCACATGGTGGCCGCCCCAAGAGGCGATCACCGGATACCCCCTCGGCGATGGTCTCGCCGGCGCAATGGAAGGAAAATACTCGTAGAACCAGATCTACAAAAAAGCTAAAGCATGAGTAAATGCTAATTAACATATAGGGCTAAACTTTATAAGGAATAATGTTTACCTCTACGACTTTCCAGAAAGCAGACAAAGCAACGTTCATCCTAAAGGACCGATGGCGACACGAGTCCCTCAGTGCGCGAACGAAGTCAGTGTAGGCCAAGCTGGCCCAGTCATAAGTCCCGATCCGCTGGAGATCGCGAATAGCAGGGAGGTAGTAAAGCAATGCCCTACTACCCCTGTCAGGGGAGAGTGTCCCTGACAACAACATCAGTACAAAGATGCGCACCCGCTGCTCTCGGGTGGTCGCATCGTCATTAAGAGACGCTGCCAGCGTCAAGCGGCGAATTCCCCTGGCACTGAACTGAGTCGTCTTGACCTCAGCTTGGGCCCGAACAGCAATCGGCCCCAACAGCTCCTCGACCTCTGGAGAAAATACATCGATACCGCCGTCGAATGGCAGCGGCACAGAAGTAAACTCCAGTCCTGTGATGAGACTGAAGTCTGTAGGAGTGACCATCATCTCGCCCCATGGAAAATGAAAAGTGTTGGTGGTGTCCCAGAAGAACTCCACCAGAGCGCGTACTACGTGGTGACCCCCGCTAGAGGCAACCATAGCCTCGGAGGTCTCGAACAAGGCAACCAGTCCGCAAGACTCCCATAGGAGTCTCGTTTCTCGATCTCTGGCGATGTGCATCCTATACAAATCGCCTAGACCATCACAGCCAGAGCCGTGATGTCGTGTCCTCCCAGGCTCGGTTCCCCGTCTCACCCTCTCAGAAATGTGGTGGACAGGGGCAAAGAACAAGGTCTGCTCATCCCACTCTGGGAACAGACCAAGCGAAGTGGACGGTGTGGTGTCGTCCTCCACGGGCTCATGCTCCCGTCTAGTGTTTCGGGACCGTGAACCTGAGCCTCTTTGTCTATCCATGCTACATTGTGCAGAATCATCATAAATTAAGGTTCTATAGTATCTAAGGTTTTTCTAGCCGCGTGATACTATGTTCGCAAAAACAGAGTACGTAGTACTAAAACAGAGCACAAATTCAAATTGAGCATGACAGCATTCTTTTCAAGCAATCAAACAATTTCTTGCAACACTATAGTGATTATTGCGACAAATTGAACGAGAATTGCCAGCAAAAACATCAAGAACAAACCAAATTGTTCTTCACGGCCTTAAGAGGTCCAACAATGGCGGATTGCTCGTTTCTTCACCAAATTGAGTCAAACAAGTCTCAAATTACTCCCAAAGCAATATACAAACATAAACAAGCAATTTCATGGCATAAAACTTGATAAACAAAGCAAATTGAGCATTGTAAGTTTCGAATTTTCATGAAATTCGTGAATGAACATGCCAAAAATTCATAAAAACCGGTGTGAGTTGGAGGAAAACTTACATAGATCGGGAATATGGATGAGAAGAGCTTTGATTTGAAACCAATTTGAGCAAATTCGGTTGAGAAACGAATGAGCAACGATCAATTGAAGTTTCGACTTCTTTCGAGCAGCGTTCGCAACAAACCAGAGCACGAAATGAACTGAAAACGGGAATTTAAAGTGATTCCCGTGCTGGCGCCAGTCCCTAGGCATTGGCGTCACATTCTGTGCTTGGCGCCAGACGCCAATTTCAGCGCATGGCGCTAATGCCATAAGGCTGGCGCTGATTGTTTTTCAGCGACGCCAAAGCAGCCAGCCACCTGTTGAGGTTGTGCTAGCCTTCTGCAATATATTTTGGGTTCCTTGGTACGCCAGTTAGCCCCTCTAAGCAATTTGACATGATTAGGTAATCGGCTTGATTACGTAAAGTGATCGACCTGATAAAAGATCGTCTCACTAAGCTTAAAGCGCCTAAGCATTGGCTCATTAGCAAAAAGCACCAACATATTGGCTCATTAGCAAAAGGCACCGACATACAGGTTCAAGAGCAAAGAGCGCCGACGTACAGGCATAGCAAAAGCAAAGTTCAAGCGAACTTTTAAAGATCAACAGGCGTGGATCTTCGGTATTTTCCTTTGGAAAATTATCGCATCAAATGAGGATGACTTCAAGAGAAGATGTCTTCGACATCATTCCCTAGCTTGTGAAAAGTTGTCACAAACAACTGAAGGTAATTTCAGGGCGAAATTGTCTTCGATCATAATTCCTGAGGCATGGAAGATGATCATAATGCGGATGAGAATTATTTCAAGAGAAATAATTTTCGATGACATTCCCTTGGACGTGGAATATTATCACAGCGGAGAGGATAGTTTCAGGCGAAGCAATCTTCTAATTTGGAAACAGTTACAAGGCGTAGCAGTTTTCAAGCAGGATGGCATTCTCTAGCTTGCAGGAGGTCGTCAAAACAACAGCAGCAAAGCGGCAACATGTAGGTTACTTTCAGAGACGTGTGCTCGACGGTGCAAGATACGCGTTTCTTAACTCTTTTATCTGTTTAACTAATGCTAGTTTTGCAGGTATCGGCGTTACAAGATTGATTTAGGATCGCAGAACGTTCTGAATCATTCTCCGTCCCTATCGATACTTTGACTTTCGTTTTCGAAACTTGCGTTTCTCCAAACTCAGTCAATCCAGTAGTGTTGCGGAAAGTTTTATTTCTTTTTCTCTTCTCTCTGTTTTTGAAAACTTTATTTTAAGAAAACAGCCAATCCAGTTGGTTGGTCCATGATATGGGTCCAATAGTGGTGTAGTTGGATGGGGCTTGCAAAGACCCTTCCAACGATATATTATAAGCCCAATTCCGATGAATATTGAGGAATTTATGGCCAATTTACTAAACTGGGCCCGGTTTGAGTTTTGAATACGGCCTAATGATCTAGGGGAAGGCCTAATATAATTTATCATTCCTAATGCAATTAGGAATGGTTTTTAGTCTTCTAGAACATTCTAGAAGGTTCTTATCATTCTTAATTCAATTAGGACTCTTCAGAGTTTTAATTAGATCAAATAGCATTTTCGACTGAAATTATATTATTTTATCTTCCAATACGGTAAGTTTATCAAATTTTCGAAAACGCGTTCAAAGCCGATTTGGCGTCCAACCCCAGGCATTGGCGCCTGGAACCAGGATTGGCGCCAGACGCCAGCATTGGCGCCTGGCGCTAGCCACTGGACCTGGCGCCAATGAGCCAGGGCTGGCGCCAAAGTGGTTTTGTGGTCTTCAGACTCTGTTTTGATAAATTATCTTTTTTGGATGATTTTCTCTATAAATATCGTATCAAAAACTCCGTTTTCATGGACGGATTATCAATATTCATTCACCAAGAATCTTCAATTCTCTTCTTAAAAAAATTATTCTTTCTTTTCTAAAACTTTGCTTTTTAATACAAAATTCCGCATTCGCAAGATCTTGATACGCCTAGCCATATTCGAAGTTGCCTTCGCCCTAGACGTGAAAGGTTTTAATTTCTGAGGGTTTGGTCCCAAATCTCTCTTTACATTATTTAATTTAATTGTTTGATTATTATTTTCCTTGAAGTTACTAACGCGTGTATTTTGTTATTAGAAAGAGGTATGAGGCATCCAAGTAAGTACTTTAATGGTTTTATTGATATTATGATGTAGAAATCATGCTTAGATTGTTATTATAAATTCCTAGTATCATGTCTAGGGTAATTTTAATATCAAGTATGATTGCTATGATGCTTCCTATATTCTTCCTAATACTTATGATTGTTAGTATCATGTTAGGACTAAAGCTTTGATTTTTATTGTTTAGTGACATGCTAGGGTTTGTTATTAATCTTGTTAGTATCATGCCTAGGATCTTGCTATGCTTTAACATGATTGTTATTATTATTATTATTATTAGTGATGATGATTATTTATTATGTTGCTTGATTTTCATTGTTATTGCTTGATCACACCTTTTATTGAATGTTAAAGGGAATTTTTTCTTGTAACCACGCTTAATAAGATAATTAATAATCTTGTTTAGGGTTAATTGTGATTATAATTCAAGTGATCGCCAATAATAGTTTATTTGTGCATTAATATTCAACCAACATAGATTAAACAGGTTTAGGGTTAATCCTATTGATTGTATGTTAGTCAGAAAGCGCACATGAATACGAGCAGAATAAAGTAGAGGCCTATTATTAGGGCAGGTTCAATCTCTTTTAGGTTGGATTTGTATCATCATCCCCGAACCCTTATTTGGTTCATGACCTTATGGAGTTGACGATCTCTTGGATCGTTAAGGGGTGTAACCTTCACCTCGTGAACGGTTTACAAGTTCCTTAAAAACTTGTTGGCGACTCTTTTGCTCTATCTTCTTCCCTTTTGGACGCCACCGTACTTTAGTGTATGATCACAGTGGGGTTCAAGCTAGTGGGATTTAAAAGCTTGAAACTATTCCCTACAGGCGGGAGGAAATGATAGAGCAGATTGGCAAATGGAATGGTTTAGAAGGGCGGTTAATTTTTGTGGGCTTGTGAATATTCCATTTTCGGGGTATGAATTCACCTATGATAATGGGAGAGAGGAAGGGGAGAATATCCAATGCCGACTTGATAGGGCCCTTGCTATTGATAGTTGGTTGAGCTGCTTTCCCGATGCCCATTTATTTAATCTTGACAGAGATTGGTCCGACCATGCCCCCATAAAACTTGTCTTGAATAATAAATTGTCGAAGGATGCTAAGGGGAAGCCGTTTAGATTCGAGCAGATGTGGCAGGCAGATGAGTCTTGTGAAAGTGTGATAGAGAACGCTTGGATGGGGGGTTTTAGCCTCGAAACCAAGCTAGCAATGTGTGCTAGTGAGCTGACAGATTGGATTACTAAGAAGTTTGGGGCTACGTTCAAGGAGCTGGCTAAAAAGAGGAAGTTACTTCGCTCCTTGAACAAGGGTCGTCTCACAGCAGCTTAATTGCAACAGAGGAAAAAGCTCATTCGAGACATCTCTAACCTTGTCCAACACGAAGAAGTCTATTGGAAACAAAGGTCAAGGGTACTCTGGTTGGAAGCAGGGGATAAAAACACAAAGTTCTTCCATCAACGCGCTTCGGCATGCAAAGGTAGGAACACTATTAGAGGGCTGATGAATGAGAGGGGCGAACTACGATCAGATGAGGTGTCTAAAAGTGAGATAGCAATGAGCTATTTTCAGAATATGTTTGCTTCTTCCAACCCCGAATTTATTGAACAAGCCTTGCACAATTTTCAAGCTCGGGTTACCAATGACATGAATGCAATGTTGAGTGCCGAGTACAGGGAGGAGGAAGTTAAAATTGCTTTGAGCCAGATGCATCCGATCAAAGCGCCAGGTCCGGATGGAATGTGCCCATTATTTTTCCAATCTTACTGGAGTATTGTCGGCCCATCAGTTAGGAATACTGTCTTAGCCATCTTGAGAGGTATGTCGATCCCTGCATTTTTAAACAAAACGTTTATAGTTCTCATTCCGCAAAAAAAGGATGCAAACTGTGTGTCGGATTTTAGACCAATCTCTCTGTGCAATGTAATTTACAAGCTTGTGTCGAAAGTGTTGGCAAATAGATTGAAGTTGTTCCTTGAAAAAATTATTTCCGTCAATCAAAGTGTCTTTACACCGGGGAGATTGATTACGGATAACATTCTTGTGGCTTTTGAGCTTTTCCATTATATGAAAAATTCATGTTGAGGGAAGTATGGCTATGAAGTTAGACATGTCTAAAGCATATGACAGAATTGAGTGGGATTTTCTTGATGTCGCTCTGGATAAATTTGGTTTTGAGGATAAATGGCGTGATAGGGTCATGAATTGTGTGAGGTCGGTGTCGTTTTCTGTTCTAGTTAATGGTATACCAACGGATGATTTTGTTCCATCTAGGGGCATCCGTCAAGGAGACCCAATCTCACCCTACCTCTTTATTTTATGTGCGGAAGTTTTCTCACACTTCTTGCGAAGAGCCGAAGAAAGTGGCAGCCTTAGAGGGATTCGGATTGCCTCTTCTGCCCCCTCTATTAATCATCTTCTTTTCGCCGATGATTGCATTATATTTACTAGAGCTGCAAAACAAGATGTGGCTGCCATTAAAGGGGTGCTTGAGCTTTATGAGAGGTCGTCCGGGCAAAAGGTCAATTTTGACAAAACTACGGTGTCTTTTAGTAAGGGTGTGACTCAAAACAGGAGGTTTGCTTTAGCGGAAAGTTTGGGTGTGAAGCTTGTGGATGTACATGATCGCTATTTGGGGCTGACAACTGTTGTGGGGAGGTCGAAGAAAGTGATTACTAGAGGAGTAAAGGAGAAGTTGTGGAAGAAGCTCCAAGGTTGGAAGGGGATGGTTCTATCTAAGGCGGGTAGGGAGGTTATGATAAAGGCGGTGGCCCAATCTCTCCCTACTTATGCGATGAGTGTGTTCAAGTTCCCATCCTCGTTTTGTGATGAAATCCGATCTTTGGTTGCTCAGTTTTGGTGGGGTCAAAAGCAAGGGGAGAGAAAGATACATTGGCTCGCTTGGAAAAAATTTTGTCGTCCGAAAAATGAAGGAGGGTTGGGCTTTAGAGATTTTAAACTTTTCAATTGGGCTTTACTTGGGAAACAAGCGTGGAGACTTGCTATGGAACCGGGTAGCTTGATTGAACAAGTTTTGAAAGGCAAGTATTATCCTTCGAAGAGCTTTATGGAGGCAGATTTGGGTACTTCTCCTAGTTATACATGGAGAGGAATTTGGGAAGCTCGTTGGGTCCTTAGAAGGGGCATGAGATGGAGAGTCGAAAATGGTGAAAAGATTAGAGTGTGGGATGATCCTTGGGTTCCTAACACTCAAACTCTTAGAGTTTTATCTCCTAGGGGGAATGTTAGTTCTGATTTGGAGGTCTGTGATCTCATTGATCCTGTGAAGAAGTGCTGGGACCCGACTGTGATTGCTGGCATCTTTTTTCCGTTTGAGCAACAAAGAATTCTGAATATTCCTTTGAGTAATCGCCTTCCAGAAGATAAGTTATGCTGGGACTTAGAGAAGAGTGGAGTATATTCTGTTAAATCAGCGTATAGAGCTCTATTTGATGACGATTGGAAGATGAATGAGGTGGATGCTACCTCGTCTCTGGGAATTTGGAAGAAGATATGGGTTGTCCGAGTGCTTCCTAGGACAAAGGTATTTTTGTGGAGAGCCTGCCACGAAGCTTTGCCTACTAAAAAAGGGTTGAGTGTGCGTTTGAAGGATTTTGATTCGGTGTGTGGTGTGTGTAATAGTGCTGAGGAATCTGTGATACATGCCTTAAAAGATTGCAAAAAGATTGCGCATTAGCTCGGGAAATATGGTATAAGTCCCCTTACAGTGATGTTGCTGATTTGAGATTTCGTTGCGTTATGGACTGGTGGGATTATTGTTTCAAGGAGCTTGAGATAACTGATGTGGAAAATATTCTCACCATTTGTTGGGCTAATTGGAGTGCACGAAATGCTTGGGTGATTGAAGGAGAACATCCAGACCTTGTGACTACTATTAACTATGTGATGAAGATTTGCGGGGAAGTGAGGGAGGGAGGAGGTGGGAGTGGGCAGATTCAGGGGCAGCAAGTTGTGAGCCACCCCGTGAGCTGAACTAGGCCTGAATTGGGATGTATTAAGCTGAATGTTGATGCAGGTTTGTTGGGGGGTGTGGGTTCTGGTTTTGGGGCTGTTGCGAGAGACTGTGAAGGCAATGTGCTTGGGTGTGCAGCGTACCAGTGCAAGGAGACTTGGGAAGCAAAAATTGCAGAAGCTAAGGCAATTGTTTTGGGTATGAGCTGGGCGATTGAGATGGGTTTCAAGAATGTGGTGGTGGAAAGTGACTGTTTGCAGCTGATTCAAGCTTTGCGTAAGGGCTCGAAGGGACAGAGTAATTTCCATTTAATTTTAGATGATGTTTTGAGTTTATGTTCTAGTTTTGATTTTATTTCTTGGTCTTTTGTTAAGTGTAGTGGTAATAAAGTAGCGCATACTTTAGCTCACTACCAACCTTGGGAGTTGGGGCGAAGAGTGTGGGTTAACGATGTTCCGAGTTGTATTTTTCCTTTTGTTTCTAATGATTTATTAATATAGGTTCCCTTTGAGAGAGGTTTCAAAAAAAAAAAAAAAAAAAAAAAAAAAAAAAAAAAAGATTACACCCCATTAAGATTGTGCTATTCATTGCACCCAAATACCTAACCTATAGTTGGTGCTATTAAGGACAATTTTGCCTTTTTTTTTTTTTTTTTTTTTCAAGAACATGAACAACATTACAAAAAACTATTAATAGTGGAAAAAGTACTCAGCATTTACTTGTTATTTGTCGCTCCCATTTTACCGGGTAATGCTCCCTTTTTGTCTTGAAATTCCAATTTTACCCCTAATATATAAATACGGTTTTTTCCTTCCCGACCAACATTTCTCACTTCTTTACTTCTCTCTCTAACTCTCTTACTCTCAAACTCTCTTACTCTCTAACTCTCTAAAACAATTTTTTTTTTTAAAAAAATAAATTCAAAAATTTTTCTTCATTTTTTAAAAAAACAACAATCATCGTAAACACAAAAAAAAATGGGTGATTCGAGGCGGATTAGGCTGAGATTCGGAGGGAGGACCTTCGGCGGCGCTGGTGGCAGCGGCGGAGGCGGCGGCGGCGATGGTGGAGACGAGGTTTTTTTTTTTTTTTTAATTTCGGATCCCAGGAACTTCCGCCCAAAAATTCCGGAAGTTCCATGGAGGATCCGCCTGGAATTTCCGGATCCTCCATGGAACATCCGGAAATTTTGGGCGGAAGTGACATCCGCCCAGAAATTCCGGATGTTCCATGGAGGATCCGGAAATTCCAGGCGGATCCTCCATGGAACTTCCGGAATTTTTGGGCGGAAGTTCCAATTTTTTTTTTTTTTTCTTTGCCCGTTAATAAAATTGTTAATTTAAATTTTTTTTTTCGGATTTTGTTTTTGTTTTGTTATTAGAATTATTATTATTTATTAATTAATGTTATTATTTATGGTGATTATTGTTATTATTATTGTTGATATTATTATTATTGTTGTTGTTATTATTATGGTTAGTATATTTTGTAATGTAATTATTTTTAAAATATGATAATTTTTATTATTTTGTTGATATTAGGTTTTTATTATTAATGTTAAGGTTATTGTTGTTGTTGTTAATTTGTTTTTTTTTTTTTTGATTTTGTTAATTTTGTTGTTATTTTGAAGTGTTATGGTTATTATTATTATTATTATTGTTATTATAATTGTTGATATTATTATTATTATTATTATTATTATTATTATTATTATTATTATTATTATTATTATTATTATTATTATTATTATTATTATTATTATTATTATTATTATTATTATTATTATTATTATTAGTGTTATTATTTTTAAAAATATGATTAGTATTATTATTAAACTAATTTGATATTAGGGTTTTTATGGTTATTGTTGTTGTTTATTTTTTTTTTTTTTTTTTTGTTGTTATAATAATATTATTATTATTGTTATTAGTAGTACTATTATTAATATTTTTAATTATGATTAGTATTATAGTTGTTGATATTAGTGTTATTATTATTGTTATTATGGTTATTGTTGTTGTTGTTAATTTGTATTTGTTGTTGTTGTTGTTGTTAGTTATTGTTGTTGTTAAGTTTATTTGTTGTTGTTAATTTGTATTTGTTGTTGTTGTTGTTGTTGTTGTTATTATTGTTATTATGGTTATTGTTGTTATTGTTAAGTTTATTTGTTGTTATTGTTTTTATTATTATTATTATTATTATTATTATTATTATTATTATTATTATTATTATTATTATTATTATTATTATTATTATTATTATTGTTATTATTATTATTATTGTTATTATTATTATTATTGTTATTATTATTATTATTGTTATTATTATTATTATTACTAAAATCGGATTTTTTTTTTATGTAGATCGAGGGTTCTAGTGCTCGACATGCAATATCACGACGTCTGAATGCGTCTGTTAGGAGACAGACATCTCGATCTTCACCGCTTCAGCCCGAGCAGCAGCAATACGGGTCTACTAGTGGTTGGTCGAGAGACCAACAGTCTGGTAGTAGTCGGCCCTTGTACTCTGCAAGTGGAGCACCCATATCTGCAAGGAAGACGAATGTTCGGCTAGTCATGCTGGTGACCGGGATGAAGAACAGGACCCTCAGGATTTCCATATGGTATATAGGGGTCAGTCTGGGAGATTTGTTGGTAGTGGATCGAGTCAGCCTACTTCCAGCTCTGCAGAGGCATGGTTAGTGCAGGAACCAATGCCGGGTGGGCCTGAGGATGGGTCAGTTATCCCTAGTTTTGGTGGTCACGTGGCACGGTATATCTGGATGGAGCAGGAGCGTAGTGTTTTGCGCTGTTTGAGTAGGACAAAGTTATGTTCTGACTTGTTCACTTGGCGAGGTCGTCAATCTGTGGAGGACCTTGCGGCGATTGATGCTAGTTGGTTGTCTCACTTGCCCGCCCTGATGTTTAAGAGACTTGATTGGCCGTTGATTCCTGCTTTTGTTGAGAGGTGGCAGCCAGATACGAACACCTTTCACATGCCATTTGGGGAGATTACGATCTTGCTGCATGACGTGTACAACATACTTGGGTTACGGGTTGCAGGAAATATGGTGACCACTACTCCTAGCACGGACGTGTTACGGGACGCGTGCTCGGTCACCATGGATATGACTCCAGATGATCTGTCTGAGGTTTGCGGCACAAAGACCATTTGGCAGGGTAGTGGGGTGTTGACTGATAAGATTTTTGAGTCGACATTGGCGGTTGACCGGGATTTTAGTGACCAGCTTGATGCATACTTGTGGTTAGTGCTTGGAGGTACACTGTTTGTAGACAAGAGTGGTAACCGTACGCATCCTTCCTTCCTCCACAAGCTATGTCACACGGATGTCCCTATTAACGAGTATGCTTGGGGAACAGTTGCACTTGCCTACTTGTATCGGCAACTGGGCACGGCATCACGGAAAGGTGCTGATTCGATTGCTGGTTGTCTCACGCTTCTGCAAGCGTGGATTTACGAGTACTTTCCGTGCTTTCAGCCAAAGCAGGGTACCTTGACCCGGGACCTTCAAATGCCTCGTGCGTCTGCTTGGGATGTTGGAGCGGGATGTCCTAGCAAGAACCTAGAGCGCCTGTTAGCTTTTCGTACTAGGATTGATGCGCTTACTGACCGTGAGGTAAACTGGCTACCGTACGGAGCTGATCCTGCATTACGAGTGCCCCCCACTTTATTCATTGGCTGCATCCAGTACCGTAACATCATTGAGTCGTACATGCCTGATAGAGTGGTGCGCCAGCTTGGTTTCGTGCAAGGCATTCCCCGCGAGATCATCAGGCCAGAGAAGGCCAAGAGGCCGACTAACTTGAAGATGTATCGGGTAGACTACCCGACTGAGATGACAGCTGTGATGTGGAACAGGTTTGTCCCTGGGGTATCTCAGAGTGTTGTTTTAGGTGCCCTACCCAGGCTTAGTGCTGCAGCTCCTTCGGTTGTGCCTGGTTACATGCAGTGGCTGTACAGGTTTTCTCACCCGCGGGTATCTCCAGGTGCAGGAGTTACAAGCAACCTGCCTGAGCGGACTAACACTGATTACGTAAGTATTTATGCTTATTATTATATTAACAATGACTTATATGAATTTTTGTGTTTAAAATATGTTATTGTTTGATTTGCAGTGGATGGGTCGGTCCATGGAGATTCACCAAAGAGCACTAGCTGAGTATCCTGAAATGTCGAGTGAGACTCGAACAATGACTGAGCAGCTTGTATTTGATTGGAAGTCAAAAATGGGACTTTAGATTATTTTGATTAGATGTTCTGTTAGTGGTTTTACTTATGTTATGAACTTGTTTTTAATTTTTGTTTTTTAAATGTACTGTATAAACTGGACACTTATTTTATTTTATATTTGATGTTTTGTTGCATATCATGTTAGATTAAAAGCAAATACATTTAAAATTAATTTCATAATTCTAATTTTCTTACAAATGTTCAAAGTTAGTAAATGTACATTACAAACTACCTAACTAATGCATCCCACATGTCCCTTCTCAACTGATATGCTTGATCCCATCCATTGACACTATCCTCGTGGTTTTGCGTCCACCAACCGGCGATCGGCGGGAGTGGTGAATCAGGTACAAGGTCAAGACGGATAAAATGTGATCCACCAACTGTAGCAATCACAAACTCTCGAGTCGGTGACCGAACCCCGTTGCGTGCCCTAAGCGGTAAGACTGTGATGCATGGGTAGTAGCAAGTTGGTACTAGGCCTACTCCAAGACAAATCACCCTTGCGTTGAACCACGTAGCAATAGGAAATAAATCTTGAATTGTAACCATCCAATGCCGCTCCCCGACAACCCCACCATCCCATCGAATACGTTCCACGTTCATCCAAAGTCGCCCAAGCCCGTAAATACGTTCGTACAAATCAGGATGACCAGCGATCTCGTTCGCTATTGTTTCCCGAGCGTCAAACCACTTATTTTGATCGCCAAAGAAGAAGTCGGCGACACAACGAAAGCCACAGTTCCCATCACCGATGACATCCTTCCAAGACGTAATGTACGGCAACATTGGGGCTGGAAGCAAGTTCAAATACCTGCATTGACTAATGTCACTTGGATCTACAACACAAAATTAAAAGATAAATTATTAGTAAAGCTACAAGTATTAAGTTTACATATTTTTATATTAAATATAGAATTTTAGTATTACCTGGTTCTTGGTCACCACCACGTTGAGTGTGTTGACGGTTCACATGCTCGAAATAGCTACGATCACACCTAGTGTTATTTCTCTTCGGTCGACCACGAGTGTTAAGGTTGATATGTGTTTCTTCAAGGTGTGAATGATCTGGATGTAGCTCCTCTTCAATGATTCGCGTTACATTTCGACGTACGGCCGGGTCACTTTCCATGACTTCGTCGATTAGGGACCGAAAATGTGCAGCCTCCTCGGTCGAATCATTTACCACTTCAGGAATGTTAACACCATCACCAATAACCAGTATCTTCCAGAAAGAATGAATTTGGCTGCTATACAATCCTGTCTGTGCAACTATCGAATCATGTATCTGGCAAGAACATGGAAGACCATGGGTCACACGCATAGCACATCCGCACCGTTCATGGACCTGGTAACTCAAATCCCGCATCCTTTTCGTCTCCTTATCCAGAACTTTCAAGCAATGTTGAGACACTTTGCCATTTATACGTGACAGTGGCAACTGTCTGTACATCTGACCAATTTTAGACCTTGATGCCTCCAAGTCATTACGAATTTGTATGATGCGATTACCGATATGACAATGGACTCGGGCCCATACGGTATCCAAAGCACCTGCCAATGATTCTAATTAGTAAATTCAAATACAATTACAATTACGTAACAACGAGAACAACTAATAAAATAATACAACTAACCTGTGGATGATTCAAACCAAGTTTTCACTGCTGAATGTTGGCTCTCAACTCTGCAGTTGGTGGTATTACCAAAATGAAGAATCTGGTTCATCCAAAATTTCACAAATTTCTCCTTATGACAAAGCCATGTTCTCTGAACATACTGAATCACTTCCGGATATTTTCCCCACCTCACTTGCATGGCAGTTAGAGCACGATCATACTCCGCCTGTGTTGTTGCATTCACAATTTTGAACCATCTCCCAGCTCTAAAACTGACACCAACCGTCTTGTTTCCAAACATCTTCGTCACCTTAGCCTCCACATCTCTGTTGATGTTCCATAGACAGAGTAAATGTGACGTCCCTGGAAAGACTTCTCTCAAAGCCGCACATGGCCCAAGATCACGGTCTGAAATAAATACAGATGGCTCTATATCAAATCCAATCAACTCCCTTAATCTCTGCAACACCCACCGATAGCTAGCCGTGCACTCGTCGCGCATGAAAACATATCCAACTAGAAAATTCTGGTTTGTCGGTGTCACGCCTACTATCTCAAAGAAAGGCATGTTATATCGATTGGTCTTGTAAGTAGAATCCATACCAATGACATGTGGGTATGTGCGGAGTATGTTGACCATGATCGGGTGCACCATAAATGCATGTTGCAAAACGTTGTGATCATCGTTCGTGACCCAGTAAATGTATTTACTCTCTCTCGCCAGATGAAGAAATTGCTGAACAACTCCTCTTCCTTCGGACATCTCCATCCTGAAGTCATTTTGGCAATTGTAAATGTGTCGGATGTTTGGATGATCATTAGGAAATTGCTCGGCAATAGTGGACATGATGTTACGAGGAGCAACCTTGGACTTTGTCATGTCCCGCACAACCTGTTTTGCACCCGGACTCAATCCGCTCACTTTCCGGTGACCCTCTGGGTACACAATCATTGGGTGGTTATGTGTCCCGGTGTGATCATTTTTCGCAATGATCTTCCAACTTTCGGTGCTCACATCATAATATATCTTGATGTAGAATGGACAACCATTAGCTTTGGTTTTGGTGTCCTTCCGTATCGCGTTCTCCAAATCTCTCGGCTTGCTCCTTCGTGACCGATCACATCGCAAATACCGATACGGCCGACCATCTCTGGTTTTGTTATAAGATGATTTCACCAATATAAATCCCAATTTTATGGAAACACCATCAGCCCATGTAACTGCATCGTCAAATGTAGGAAAAAACGTATCGGTGACAAAATTCCCACTATAATTCACACCGTCACTGCCTTCCTCAGATTCCATATCCTATACAAATTAAACAAACCATGCTTTATGTCAAAATAATAATAATAAAAACAATAATAATAATAATAATTATTATTATTATTATTATAATTATAATTATAATAATAATAATAATAATACTAATAACAATAATAACAATACTAATAACAATACTAATAATAATAACAACAAATACAAAACAATAACAATATTAATTATAATAAAAAATTATAATAACAACTACAAAACAATTTATAAGACCATAACATTAATTAATAAATAATAATAATAATAATAATAATAAAAATAATAATAATAATAATAATATTAAAATTATATTTCTACTAATTAATAATAACAATATCAACAACAACAACAATAAAAATAACAGCAACAACAACAATAATAATATTAACTACAACAACAACAATAATAATATCAACTACAACAACAACAATTACGATAATAATAATAATAATAATAATAATAATAATAATAATAATAATAATAATAATAATAATAATAATAATAATAATAATAATAATACTAATAATAATAATAACAATAATAATAATAATAATAATATTTTCAATAATAATAATAATAATATAAATAATAATAATAATAATGAAACAAAAAATAAACATATTACTAATAATCATATTAATACAACAAAATTACATTAATTATCAAATACTAAATCACAATAATCACAAGACCACGAAAAAAAAATACATAAAAAAAAAAAAAAAAAAAAAAAACTTAATAAACATAAAAAAAATTAAATAAACGTACTTAAAATTTAAAAAAAAAAAAAAATTTGAATAGGAACATCCGCCTAAAATTTCCGGATGTCCCTTGGTACATCCGCCTAAAATTTCCGGATGTACCATGGAACATCCGGATTTTTTAGGCGGATCCCATCTTCCGCTTGAAATTTCCGGATGTTCCATGGTACATCCGGAAATTTTAGGCGGATGTACCTAGGACATCCGGAAATTTTAGGCGGATGTCCTAATTACCGAAAATAAAAAATTAAAAAAAAAAAAAAAACTTACAGAATGATCCGACGCATTCTCCGGTGTACGTATGTTCCACTCGCCGTCCATGACCCAAGACCCGTCGGAAAATTTCACGATTTTTAAAAATAGAAAATTTAGGTGGTCGTGGGGACCGATTTGGTTGCAAGGCCGTGGGGACCGATTTTGGGAGGCTCGGGACAGCAATGTCGTGAAGTGAGGGGACCGTTTCATGTATTGTGTCCAAATGAGGAACAAGGTCCATTTTATAACACAAATTGCATAAAGGGCATAGTGGTCCATTCAAGTCAAAAAGGGAGCGTTACCTGGTAAATTGGAAGCGACAAATAGCAGTTGAGATAGCATATTGTGCGTAAAACTTGTTAGATGGTAAAGTAGGTATGAATATATACCCCCGCTAATTCTTTTTTGTTCTTTGCTCATAAGATTATTATCATATTTGTAATCGGAATTTTTACTAGTTTTATTATTATTATTATTATTATTATTATTATTATTATTATTATTAGACCTACCACATTGACAATTTGCTATTATAATTTTAAAATACATTATACTCGTACTTTATTATAATGTAACCACAATTAAACATGGGGACTATTGCCACAAAGTAATAGAAACCTTATTGGCATATGCTACAGAAGCAAAATCCATAGTATGATTCCCAAAAAATAAAAAAGGGGCCAAACGCCAAAGAATAAAACAATGTTCCCCTCAAGTTTGAAATTGAAAAGGGTGAATATTGTTTTGTCAAAAACAAAAGGAGTATTAGGGAAAAAACCTTTGGTGGTAGTGAGAAGTGAGAACACATAGAAACGCTAAAACTTAAATACCAACTGTAAAACGGCAGGCAAGAACCTTCCTTCTATCTCATGGAGAAACCTAAAGAATATTCTATTTTTGAAGATTAATTTGTACGTAATTTGGTAAGGTGCAATTCAAAGTAAGACATGCCACATCCAAATCCTCAAGTATATTCCCTTGTATCCCCTTCTATTTCTTTATGGATTTAGGGCCTATTCTTATTAACTGAACTGAGATGAGGTGAGGTGAACTGAACTAAATTAAATTATATATGAGAGAAGAAAATTAGAATTGAATTGAAGCAGAACAGGCCTTTAAATCATATAACTAATATATAAAAATAAACTTTTACCTAGGTCACAGGGCAGTGACACTTGGTGTTCCAACATTTCGCCAAGTAGTGTCACGCCGGGTTGAATAGATTTAAAAAGGCGATTAAAAAAAAAAGGTTAGTTTAGAATTTTATTTGGATAGAGTTTTACGATAAAATTGTTAGTTTAGAATTTTATTTTCGATAAATACCAATATTTCAGACGTACAAATTGAATTATAATTTTATTCAAAAAAATTATTAGATTATAATTCTTCAAAACTTTAGATTAAACTGCTTATTGAATCTAAGGGCTTTTATTTAATTAAACTACTTAAATATTTTAGATTATAATATAATTTATAATATTATAATATTATAATTTTATAAAAATATTATAATTTTATTCAAAAAAAATTATTAGATTATAATTTTATTCAAAAAAAAATTATTAGATTATAATCAAAAAGGTTTTAAAAAAAAAAGGGGGGGGATTATTATAATCCACTAAAAGTCTAAAAGACTAAAACCAACATTTTTTTTTCGAGAGACTACAAGGCCACTTAAAATTAATTAAATAAAAACCCTTAGATTCAATAGGTCCACCTCATCCAACGGCTAAAAAACCCTCAATAAAATTGATCCACGGCATCAAAAAGCTGTACCAGAAAATACTAGATTAACAAAAAAAAACGTGTAATTAATTAATTTTGTAAACCTAGAAAGCTGGAGTCTTTAATGGCTCGCCTTACAAAGACGCACAAAAACGTAATATTCCTTGGTATCAAACTATTCTTGTTCTTCAAACTATAAATACCCACTATACTTCTAGTTTAGTACTCAACCAAATTTAGACCCATTTCACCAAATTAAAAGAAAAAAAAATCCCAACTTTCTTCTTTCAAAATTCTCAAGAATGGAAGGAATAATTGTTGTTTTTGATTTTGATAAAACAATTATTGATTGTGATAGTGACAATTGGGTTGTTGATGAATTGGGTTTTACAAATTCTTTCAATCAACTCCTTAATTCCATGCCTTGGAATTCTATGATGGTTAGTTCCTCTGTTTTTAGTTTTAATCCTCTGTTTTCTGTTTTCCTCTGTTTTTTTTATTTTTTTTTTATTTTTTATATTTAATTAATTCTGAATTTAATATTTTTTGCAGGATACATTGATGAAGGAAATGCATGAAAAAGGAGTAACGATTTATGATATTGTTGAAGTATTGAAAAGAACTCCAATTCATCCTCGAATTGTACCAGCGATTAAAGCTGCTCATGATGCAGGGTATGTAAAAAATTTAATTTGATTTTTTTTTTTTTTTTTCTGGGTATTATTTAAAATTACATTTTAAATTACCCAATAATTTTTGGAATTTAATTTAATAATATCTAATAAATGAAACAGGTGTGAATTGAGGATAGTGAGTGATGCAAATACATTCTTCATTGAAACAATATTGGAACATCTAGGGTTGAGTGATTATTTCTCGGAGATTAATACAAATCCGGGTTATGTTGATGAAGAAGGAAGATTAAGGATTTTACCACACCATGATTTTACCAAGTCTCCTCATGGATGTTGCAACCCCTGCCCTCCTAACATGTGCAAGGTAAATTTTTAATTGTTAATTTATTTACAAGTAATTTTTTTTTCTGTGTAGGTAGGGCCGGTTTGGAAATTTGAAATTTTTAAAGGTAACACAAAAATATTAGGAGACTCTTCTCACGAGAAACTCTAATACGAATTTGGTCTATTGAATTGTTTTTCGTGATTAGTCAATTTTATAGGTTTTTTATTAAAAAAAATATTAAGTTGTTAATTGTTTTTCGTGATTAGTCAATTTTATAGGTTTTTTATTAAAAAAAAACATTAACTTAATTTAAGTTAATTGTTGTTCGTGATTAGTCAATTTTATTGGTTCTTAGTACGAAGTACGTGTACTCTATACGTAGTCCACATTGGAAGAAAATCTAACCACATATCACGTTGGAGGAAAACCTAACCACATATGGTCTAACAAGTCGGGAAAACCTAACCACATACAATCTTTTGTATTTTTGTTACTTCTTTTTTTTTTTTTTTTTTTTTTTTTTTTTTTTTTGCTTAAGGTAGTTTTGGGTTTTTTTTTTTAGTTATCTCCTAGACATAATCATACTCAATATTGTGTTTCCATATGGAGGATTGGAGGGTAATGACTAATGACTTCATGAGTAACATGAATCATCATGACTTAATGAGTAACATGAATCATCATGTGAAAGCAATAATGCCATGATTTCTATAAATCTCTAGATTCATTATATCATTAATATTAGTTCAATATATCATTAGTACATGTTTATAGTTATGTATTTATTTATTTGTACTATTGTAACCAATTGCAGGGCCTAGTGATTAAAAGGCTACTATGTGAGCATGGAAACAAGAAATTCATCTATTTAGGAGATGGAATTGGAGATTATTGCCCTTCTTTAAGACTTAGAGAAAGTGACTATCTTATGCCAAGGAAAGACTTCCCTGTTTGGGATTTAATCTCAAACAATCCAAAGCTTATCAAATCCAAAATCCATGAATGGACCGACGGGGCTGAATTCGAACGAGTTCTATTGTCACTCATCCAAGCTATTATCACCGATGCTGACGCCAACCAGTTCTTCAACCTTGATTGCAAATTCGAGTCATTGCCAATCTCGTCCCATGATGCCATGCCTCAAGCTCTTCGAGTACCTATTTAGAAACTTTTTCTTGTTTACTTCATGTAACACTACTACTAATAGAAAGGGGAGGGTGGGAGTTAAAACCCTTTTTGTCAATGTTAATTTGGTAGAACAAAAAAATTAAAACTAATCAATAATCCCTCTTTTTTTTTTAAAACCTTTTTTCTTTTGGGGATTGAACCTTAGGTTTATGTATCTCAAAAAAAAAAATGTATCTAACCTTTGTTGCTCATACTATGAAGCAACTAAATGAATGAAATATACCCTTTTAATTTTGTGTATGCTTTCTAAACTTTTTTCATAGAAGTCGACTTTGTACTTATTAGGTTACAGGTTTAAATCCCCGTCGCTGTAATTCTTGAATGAACGGATCTCAAGTCTTACGTATCTCATAATCGGTCTTTTGATTAGTAATTGACCTGTTTGTCTCATCATATGCAGGTTGGACCGCAAAATAGTTGTATAATGCATCCATATAATCCAAGATCCGTATCTTTCGGCATCTCAAAGAAGAACAGGATATCAACAAGGGGTTCACGAGTGAAGAAACTATTGGGACAAAATCAAATAAGCGTGCTACCTGTACCAGCAACTTCAGTTTTAAGAGGTTGTTCTTCACTTTTACTTGGAATTTGATGTAATCACGTTTTTTATGTGTGGCAAGGCTTCAAGTTTAAGACGTGTAAACCTCATACTTCATATACACTTTTCTGCTTTTTTTTTTTTTTTTTTTTTTTTTTTGGCTGTCTTTTTGCCTTTGTGTTTCAACTGATTTTTGAATTTGAAATTGATTACTCCGTTTTTAGTCTATGGAGGAACCGAGGAACCTTTTAAAGGCGAGGGAGTAGTTAGTAGTTATGCTTATGAGAATAGAGCCAATAGCACTGTCCGATAATTTAATTGTGTAATTTAAAGTAAGGCTCAAATGTGAAAGGGAGGGATAGTTCAAGTGGTTACAGCTAGGGGTGAGCATGGGACGGGTATCCGTACCGTTTGTACTAACGGTACGGGTATCCGTACCGCTTGTACTTACGGTTCGGGTACCCGATAACCAAAATCCCTAAAAGTGATATCCATAACCCGAACCGATAAGTTCGGGTACTCGAACTTCGGGTATTCGGATTTTCGGATCGGTTATCGTGTACCCAATAAGATATCCAGTAATGATAATTAAACTTAATTATGTAGTTATTATGATATAATTTACCACTAATTAACAACAATATCATATGATTTGACCAAATTATTAATAATACTATTAATCATTGATATTATAAAGTAAGAGTTTAGATTTTAAATAAAATAGATTTAAGTAGGAAAAAAAAGCAAAAAAAAAAAATGCTTATAGGAACGGATCGGCTAACCATTAATTTTAAAATGATACCTAATAATTACCCAATAACAAATTATCGTAACGGGTACTCGAACCGTTATGGTTATCGGATCGGGTACCCTAATTTTCAGAACGGTTACGGAACGGTTTTTTGGGTAGTTTTGCTTAGCCCTAGTTACAGCTACCTCCCGATTTCAGGCAATCTTGAGATCGATTCTCATCTCCGCCCTTGTGGCTCTCTAAACACTAAAAAGTAGGGCTTAGGGTCTGTTCTCTTACGTTGAAATTCAATTCAATTCAGTTCACTTCAGCTCAGCTCAGTTCAGTTCAGTTCAGTTTAGCTCAGCTCCTAATTTCCTTCTCTTATAAAATATTCATTTCAGTTCAGCTCAGCTCAGTTTAGTTCAATTCAGCTCAACTCAATTCAGTTCAGTTCAGTTCAGTTCAGCTGAGTTCAGTCAATGAGAACAGACCCTTAGATGTTATTTATTATATACTACCTTCCTTTTTTATTTTAATTATTACACTGTTTTTCTGTTAAGAAAGTTTCACAAATATTGAACTATGTCTATTTTAGAATACAAAATATTTCTGTTCACGTTGTAGATATCTCATTTATCCTTACTTTAAAAACTTGATTCTTTAGTTAAGGTTTACATCATATAGATAATTTTTGTATTTTTATTCCCCCTTTCTTCCTTTTTCCCACTACCAAAAACCCAAACCTACATGGTGCAATAATAAAGAAGTAGGAAAATTTAGGTCCTATATATTTGGAAAAACTATCTGTAACGGATAGTGTTTAGCAGCCGAGTAGCGGGTAGCTATAAGGGTAGCAAGTAGCTATTAATTAGTACTGGGTAAAGTAACGGTTGATAATATAGGTGTTTTCCAAAAGTAGTTGTTGCAATACTAAAATATATTAAAATTCATACATATTGTTAGTATATAGTAACTAAAATTGGATAAACGCTACATGTTACTTTTAAACACTACTATTTTCAAACGTTTGAAAAAAGCTACCTAAACGCTGCCTCTACCGCTAATCGCTACTCGAACCGCTACCTTGATAAACACATTCACTTTTTCTAAAACACTAATTGCTACCTCAAACACTAACGCCAAATAGGGCCTTAGTTTAATAATCTTAGTTATAGCCGATTTACTTTGAATAATCCCAACTTTTTATCATTATTTAATAATCTGAACTTTGATATGTGTTTCCTCCGGCACGCCCAATCAGTCAATGACCTGATATAATAGGGGTAATTATGACACGTGTCAACATGTGATTAGCCTAAAATAAAAAAAAATAATAATAATAAAATAAAATAAAAAAAACCCTTATCAGCCACCACCTCGCCTTTTCCCACCGTACACCCTAGCCTTACCAAAAACCGGTCGGCAGTTTTCCTAACCCTCGAAAACAGCCGGCCAACCCACCCTCACTCCTAAAACAACCTCCCTTGCCCCCCCCCCCCCCCCCCACCACAAAAAAAAGACCCCCTCCCTTCCTAACCCCAAAAGGCCCCATTGAGCAGTTTTGGGGGTTGGGGAAGGGGTGGGGGTCGTTTTTCAAGTACATGTCAATATGTAATCAATGGGACTGGAGGAGGGGCAGCTGAATGGCGGGAGGATTAGAGTGGATCGGGGCTAAGGGTTTGATTTTCGGTTAATGGACTGTGAATCGAACAAGATTTGAATAGGGGCGAATTTGTGTTGCATGGGCTGTCGGAGGTGTGTGTTGATTACGACGAAGGAGAATTGTTGCGGTTGATGCCTGTATGCCAGTGTGTAAGCTGGTTGTTGTTGATGAGATTTGGAAGCAGGAAGGCGATCGCGTAGGGGCTTGAAGGTGCTGATGTAGCTATGATGGAAGTAGGTGACCGGTTGATGACGGTGGCAGCACAGGCTGATGTAATTGAGTGTTGTTGTGGTGGGTTGTTGTGTGGTGGCGGAATTGGTAGTGAGGCTAGCTGCTGTGTTGTTTCCGTTTGAGGAGAGAGGAGAGAGAAAGATGAGGAGTGGGAAGGGAAATTGAGAGAATTAAAAATAATAAAAATATATATATATATATATCTTTTTATCCTATTTAACATGTTAAAGGTCAAATGAATCTGTTGGTGAAGGTGGGGGATTTTTGTGAGATTAAAAGAAAGTTGGGTTTTTTTAGAGAAGAAAATGCAAATGTTGGATTTTTAATTTCCATTTTTCCTTTTTTTTTTTTAATTTTTTTTTTTTTTTTTTTTTTTTTTTTTTGTTGTTGTTGTTGTTGTTGTTGTTGTTATTTCCTTTGCTTTTATATTTCTTACTTTTCAATAAAATATTAACTCCGCCAACAGTTCTTTCAATATTTTAATAACCCAATTATTCCACATATATTTTATTACAGTATATTGAGCCAATTAAATTGGCTAGAAGGCCACAATCCTTTAAGGCCTAAAACAGTAAAAGTTGGCGGTAAGCTTCTAAGTGTTGCTAGTGGATCCATTTTGTTATATTAAATCCGCAAATATCGGGCCCATTAAACTTAGGAATATAGGATGTGATTTCGACCCATTTCAGTGGCTTCTTTCTCTGTATGGGCTTTATCCCTATTATATATTTCTTTATTTCTACCCCTCTTTTTTGCTTCTACTCTTACCTTTCCAAACTTGGGATTTTCAACAATTGAACTTTTTTTTTTTCTCTTTGACGGGAACAATTGAACTTTTTTTTTTTTTTTTTTTGACCCAAACAATTGAACTTAATTTCATCTTGTTTGTTTGTTTTGTTTTGTAATAAACATGAAATTGTATTTCTTGATGACTATTTCATCAAAGTCAAAGTTTTGCCACTTTCGGATTGGAATGCTAAACTATAATAATTATAATTATTCTTATTTGCAAATGTGTAATAAGGACAATACAAATTACATATAAAGGCGAGGGAATTTGAACCTGTGATATATTCATATATTATGTATAGACTCTCAGTTAAAAACTTATCAGACTTAACCAACTTTGGAGTGACCACCTGATGAAGAGAAACTGATCAGATTGTAGAGTCTAATGTCCTTCAAGAATCAATCTAATGTAGAAACACTAGATATTCAACTAACCTCAAATTAGTCTTTAGTTTTCTATAGTAATGTTAAAAATGTATTGTACAATCATTTTCATGATGTATCATGTCAATTTTAGGTTTAAGACCAAATCCACTACTACCAAATGTAAGTTATATACAACTTAGAAGCAATAATATAACGCCACTAAGTGCATCTCTACATCCATATCCCAACTTTAGCCACATACGTTTAGAATCATAAAACCTTCTTTGGGATAATAATTCAATATCACATAAACAGAAATCCTTAATTATTTACTTAATTAAGGTCCATATATAATTTGGACAGATGGCCTAATTAGTTGAGGCAATCACATCCAAGTAATTTGTCAAAGTGCACCAAACGAACCACAAGTCTACACGTGGCAATAAAAGCATGAAACATCCAAAACCAATTACTAAGATGACGAAGATGCCACACACATGGTCATGCAATATTACGAAGCTTGCACCATTCTACTTCGTGTTATAGATTTAATTTATACAAAGTAATAGACTAGTTAGTAGTCATTACCATGCACTAAAATACTACGTAAGGGACTCTAAACCTTGTATTGTAATATATACTTCTACTTGTTACATTGTTCACATATTTCAATTTGATTGCATTTTAATACAAATAAAATTTTTACATGGTAGTCTCTTATTTTTGTAAATTTTATCCGGAAGACTTTTTTTAACTATATATATAAATTCTCAATTAACCCTCTACTTTTACATAACTACCATATAGAGTACCTTTATAGGTGTGTTAGAGTTAACCTATAGTGCATATATAAAGGTTAATCCTTAGTCTCTTTAAATGAATTTAGGGTCTGTTCTAATAGAATGAAATTGGCTGAACTGAATTGAATTGAACTGAACTGAAATGAGTTGAACTGAACTGAAGTGAAATGAATATTTTATAAGAGAAGGAAATTAGGAGCTGAACTGAACTGAAATGAACTGAACCGAGCTGAACTGAAAATAAACGTATGAGAACAGACCCTTAGTCTCTTTAAGAGCATGCTCTCATTGATTGAACTCAGCTGAACTGAATTGAGTTGAACTGAACTGAGCTGAACTGAACTGGACTGAAATGAATATTTTATAAGAGAAGGAAATTAGGAGCTGAACTGAACTGAAATGAACTGAACTGAACTGAGCTGAACTGAAAATAAACGTATGACAACAGGCCCTTAGTCTCTTTAAGGGCTTGTTCTCATTGATTGAACTCAGCTGAACTGAATTGAGTTGAGCTGAACTGAACTGAACTGAACTGAAATGAATATTTTATAAGAGAAGGAAATTAGGAGTTGAACTGAACTGAACTTAAATGAGCTGAACTGAACTGAACTGAAAATAAACGTATGAGAACAGACCCTAAATGAATTTACATACTAATAACCCCCCTGTCTTGAACTTAACAACAAAACAACCTTCTTTCCACCATCCACCAATACCTTAGGTTCTTGCCACCGCACCACAATCCCACCCCCCGGTACACGCTACCTTCTCACTGCTCTTTTCTCTTCCTTCTCACACACGCACCACAATCCGCCCACGTACATGCTATCTTCTCACTGCTCCTTTCTCCCCCCCCCCCCACCACCCACCCACACCCCTCACACATACATAGCACTTTATGAGCGGTAGGTTTTTTGGTGTGTAATAGGTAACTTTTGAGAATGTGGGTGGTTTAAAGCCGGGCTAGGTAGTTTCAACCTTTTGGAGAGCTAGATGGGCCTGATTGTTTGGGTGTCAATTCGATTTTTGGTTTGGATTAGGCTAAAATTTGGTACAAAATGAAATTCGATATTTTATCAATTGTTTAACCTAACTCGATTGAATTTCTCATAAATCCAATCCAATCCCTTCTAAATTAAAAGAGAAAATTCAAGTTTATCTCCTAGATAAACAAACAATGTTTATCTAGTGGCAATTGGGTAATTAAATTGCTTTGATAGTTGTGCAAAAATAAAAATAATTAGTTCACTGCTACATTTCACGTGAATTCTCAGCTTCTTGCTTCATCATCAATGACGAACAAAAGCTCAAAAGCAATCCCAGAAAAAAAAAAAGCTTAGCTTCAATGGAGGAGGAAAGCTCACCTACCCTCTAAGGGTTAACCATACCCTATATTCCTCCCTTTTTAATTAGGGTTTTCGTTTAATTCAGCGGCGAAGCCGCCGAAAATGGTGATGTCGGTGTCGGAGAAGTCATTGACATAGCTTGACGAAGAAGATGAAGGTGTCGAAGGAAGAAACAGATGCTTGTAATGGAGGTGGGTGAAGGAAGGAGGAAGAAGAGATCCATGGATGTGCGTGAAGTAACATTGAGGAAGAAGATGAATTATAGTGCAATTTACAAAAATGTCCTTCATTTTATATAGAAAATTACAGATATACCCCTTGATAAACATCAAATGTTTATCTAGGAGATAAACTGGGGCAAGCCCAAATTAAAATTCGAGTATTTGGATTCAATCGGGAAATACGAATTAAAATATGTTCCAATCTTTTAAAGCGAAATGTAATTGTAAAAATAAAAAAGCGATTATAAAAACTAAATTGGCCTAAACCCATTTATTAGGGTATAATACCCTTGCCACTTGGTCAAATCAGAGGCGACAAGTATTACAATTAATTATTAACATTATATATTTTTTTTCATATGTCCATAATTATGTTAGACAATGATCTTTATTAGATCTTTTGATAAACTATTGTAAATGTTCATGTTCTTTGATTGTAAGTGTAATGTACTTTTATTTGTGACATAATATTCATTGTTTGTTGTGAAATGTTTTTTAAATTTTGTCTTTAGATCATGGTTATTAAATGATAATTAGTATTTTAAAAAAACATAGAATTAATAAATAATATTCAAAATTAATATTGTTTTATATAAAAATGGCATTAAAAAGTAATAAAAATAACATATTGAATCGCTCATCAATACATCAAAGAACATATATAGTACATATATTAAATTCAAACAATATAAGAGCTAAATTTAAAGACATAAGGGCTAAAACACATACAAGATTAGCAAAAAGAACAAAATTTTAGAAGAACTACATAAAGGATAAAACAAAATAACATACGGGGTATAACAAAAGAACATATATAAAAGATTAAAAAAAAATTACAAATATTTATACAAATCATGTGAATAAAATTGAAATTCAACATTGATTTCAGAATTATTAATAACAATGAACATAACTATATATTATAAAGAACATCATCTTCAACCTTTGTCACATTGATCTCAATTTCAACATATAGATTCATTCAATCACATCATTAACAAAATGGCGATCAAAATCATGACAAAATTCTGAACGCGTGTCACTATCGTCTTTGAGTTCTAGAACTTCTCTCTCTAAAGAATTCAGTAAATTGCGAATGTGGAGAAATATACAAATTTCTAAATTGAAATCCTATTAATATGGAAAATAATTACCAAACTCCTCAATTACGAAAAAAATAATTTAGTTTAAAGAATTAAAAGCTGAATGTTCTAAAAAAAATAGTAGTATGTTCTTTCTGCTGTTTTTTTTTTTTTTTTTTTTTTTTTTTTTTTTTTTTTTTTTTTAATTTATATAAAAAAAAAATCAATCAATAACTATATACTAAAGGCGAAACCTAGAATGAACCTTGTCATTTCCTGGTTAAAAATTTTCTAGCCTTTTTTTTCTTTCTTTATATTTTTTTTGGCGCTATGTAGTAATGACATTTTTTTTTGGTTGTTGATAATCAGTAATGACATTAATTTTATAACCTACAATAATAGTTATTTCCATTTTTACAACATATGTAAACCAATTATACTAAATTTTTAGTTACAAAAATACTAACATAGATTAAAAATAAGGTATTGTATTATATTATTTTCTAAGAGTGTTATAATGGTATCAATATCAATTTTTTTCCTTCAACTTTTATCATTTGACAATAAAATTTATTTTAACTAAAAAAGAAAATCATCTTGGTAGCATACTTTGTATAAATCGTAAAATTACATAACGTTTATAATAACAAAATCATTTCGTATAGTATACATAACATATATTGAAAAATTAAATCTAATTACTTTAATATTTATGTGATTATTTAAAAATAAAAAACCCTTACTACTCACTAACAAAAAAAATATATAAAAAATTGATTATGGAATACTTATTATTCTAAAGTAAAATAAAATCAACTAAAATTTCATATTACACCGGTTATAGTGTGTCAACAATTTTAGGATAAATGTATATGAGTTTGTATATGGGTACTAATAACCTAAGCTAATATTTATTTTCTTATATATACAATAACCTTTACATATTTAGTATTGGTATAAACTAAAATTTATGTTATTTTATTACAAATAATTTTTTTTGAATAAATTATTGGTGAATAAACACCATTATTTATAATTTATTTGTTGTAAAATTTATTATGATGATACATGGCACAGGATTTAACTTAGTGAAAGGCTATGACAATATACCAACCTTGGTACATGTCCCCCCCCCCAAAAAAAAAAAGAAAAAAAAAAAGAAAGAAATTTTGTCCCAATAACCGACTAACGGTTGATGGCGAATGAGTAAACTTACATTTTATTTTTTGTTGGTGATTTTTGTCAAAAAAATATTTTGTTGGTGATCAATAAAGGCGTTTTTTTTTTTTTTTTTTTTTTTTTTTTTTTTTTTTTTACTTTTTTCAAAAAAAAATTAAATTAAATTATTATTATTATTATTCCTTTTCAATAATAAAAAAAATATATATATAAAATACTTTCTTAAAATTATATATATATATAAAAAAGCTAATAGTATTTGGTAACAAGATACCAAGGTATCTTATCAAAAAAAAAAAAAAAAAAAACAAGATACCAAGGTAAATTATTCCAAAATTTAGATGTATCGTGCACAATTATAAATATATTTCAAAATTTTGCCTTACGTAATATATAGTACAGTACTAATTTTGTTCCCGTACAATCGATACATGATTTTAAACAAACACATTGTGAGATTTGTTTTTAATCCGGAGTAAAAAAATTTCTACAGAGTACTGTGTGAATTTTTTTTATACATTGTAAGTAAATTCTACAGTAGTATACTTCGTATTACTTATAAGTATAAGCTTATTAATAAATACAAGTATTAATTAATATTCCCATCAAAGGGGAAAACAAAATAAATGCCAACATCAATGGAAGGTTACGTGTAATGTCACTACTGATTACAACAATAGAAAATTGAGTTGCGTGAGGTGGTGGGGTTGTCAAATATGTGGCTAATTGGTGAAGTTTTGGTGGCAACATCTTCAATTTGGTCATCTCTTGTCAACTACGAGTATAATACGATTGCGAGTTTGCTTAAAACCTTAGCCGCTCTCCCTTCCTTGGCCCCTCTTCACTTTCTATTGTCACCCTCCACCTTATGATAATGTTGTCTTCGTTTTTTTTTTTTTTATACGAGAAATAGCTCAAGGGGTTAAAGCTTTCCTCTTAATCTCAGAAAATTTTGGGATCGATTTTCATCACTCGCTCTTGTTGCTCTCTAAACAACGAACAAAGAAAAAAAAATATTGTTTTTGTTTTCATTTAGTCGATACATTTTAACTAGCAAAAAAAATTAAGTTTGTTTAATTAACTTCTTATTTTATTGTATGATCATCGATCAACTCTGGAGATGAGCACGAGCCAAGTTGTACAATTAAGGCCTACAACCACAAGTTGTGTCTTGCTCAAAGTAAGAAAAAGTCGTGTTGTGTTGAGCTCATGTCAATCATTATTCAAAAACGATACTCATGCACGGCTCAATTCATATCGTGTTGTGTCAATGGGTCCCTTTACTCCTTTAGTACGAAGTAACTTAATATATTTGTAATAGCAATCAATCAATAATCAATAATAATCATATAACTAATTTATAAAGCTAAACTTTTAGCCATGTTAAACTCAAGAACAATTGGAGAAAACGGCTTAACCTTTGTATTGATAATAAACACATATATATACACAATACATTAGGAAATCTAATAAGCCTAAAACTCCTAATAAGACAAACTTAACATAAATACAATATTAACATAAATAAACCAAACCGACTCTAATATCATGAGAAAGCGACACTTGACATTCTGATTGTTCGCCAGTGTCGCACCATGTTTGATAGATTTAGATAGACTATATAAGATAAAAATGTTACATTAATATAAAATTTTATTTTCAATCAAATTTGGATAAAATTTTAGAATAAAATTATTAGTTTAGATTTTTATTTTAGATAAATTCCAATATTCATAGGTACAAATTGAATAATATGTTTATTCAAAAAAGTTTTAAATTATAATCCTTCATAATTATCCTGGCCTATAAAATCTATTTTTTATATCATAATATTTTTTTTGGAACAAATGAAATAGATCAAAACGTAAAAAATCCATTTATAATATATTCTAATCGATTAAAACAATACCTTTCACAATCTAATATAATGATTATAATCTTTACTATGTAGATCTGTCAATTAGGGTCGGACCATGGGTCATTTTTGATCGGGTTATTTCAGGTTATAAGTCAAGAAATGTTCAACCCTTCCCCAAGATTTTGGTTCAGGTCAACCCAACAGGCTTTGAAATTATTTATTTATTTATTTATTTTGATAATTTTAAAATTTTTTATGTATTTAATCAAACATTTTTACCAACATTATTTTTAGTCATTATACCCCTACTAGATAACAATCATCATAAAAGCATAATTTTGTATCAATTATATATTTTAAATTTTTAAATATAGATTAAAAATTTATCTTAAAATTCAATAAATAGCCCGGGCATTGCACGGGCACAAAACTAGTATATACTAATGACATGTGTCTTTTTTGGTGTGTCCCTTAATTTTATAATTTTTTTAAAGTATTTATATAGGAAATAAATCTTATACATATATAAAAGATTTTCCTACAAAAAAAAAAAAAAAAAAAGAGATTAAATGTATCCTTCCAAATATATATTGATAATTTGATACAACTTCTTAACATAATTTATGAAATATGTAGAGTTACGTACTATTTTATTATTAATAAAACAAGGTTTTTTTTTAAGAAAAAAATAAATAATTGTATTTAATCATGTATGAAAAGCTTGTCAAGAAAGATATGAAAAAAATATTTTAAGTCAGTTGATTATTGAGAAAAAATAAATGCAACATACATAAGAGATAATGAATAATAGTGTGCAAAAAAGAAAACTATTTGCAGGTTAAATACATATTGTTAAAATTTTTATTTGGTTAACAAGAAGAAAACGATATAAATTTGTTGGTGATATATATATAAATATACATACATACGTACTTTAAAATATCTAATAAATTCATTTTACAGATTAATAACTTAGCCAGATTTAATTTATTTATAATTTAATTTCATGTTAATTAAATAATAGTTATTGAAAGTTACCTTGCATGGCACGAAACCTAACCTAGTTTGTTAAAACAATTCAAACTAGCTTTTAGTGCTCGCATCAGCAGCATCATGCCTAAATGATATTATTATGATATCATTTAACCTAACCTAGTGGTTTTTTTTTTTTTTTTTTTCCTAAAAATATATTCAATGCTAAATCAATATTTGTAGATTCTTTTAACCTACATGGCATGCAATATTAATTGTCTTAAATCTCATTCATTAATTTTGCATATATGGTTATCGATTAAGTCCGTGCAATGCACAATTTTTATTTATTAAATAATTTAAATTTATTATATTCAAAGATTATTTTTAGTTCATAAAAAAATAATTTTCAATTTTTGAAAATAATTTAAATACTGCTAAATCAACATTCATTGTTTTTACCTACAGAGCAAAATTGTTAAATCTCATTCGTCCTTTTTGCTTAGGTGGCAAGGGAATTTTTTTTTTTTTTTAATTTTAAAATTAATTATACACCCTCCGTTTTATAATTAGAAGCCTATTTTCTATTTTTCACGGGAATCAAAGAAGTTAGTTGGGTATAAAAATATGCATGTGAGGTTAGAGAGAGATAGATATAAAGAAAAAAGTGGTTGAGAATTATTGAAGAGAGAGAAAGTGTTGGGAATTGTTGTCAAAAGTACAAAATGAAAAAGAAAAAGTATGACACATAAAAAAAAAGAGGGTATTATTGTCAAAATTATTATTTATACATAGTAATAGGCTTCTAATTTTGAATACCAAAAAAGGAAAACAGGCTTCCAATTATGAAACAGAGGGAGTAAATTTTATTTTTATTTGGTCAAAATAATACCTTTGCATATGTGGTGTGGCGTGCTGAATGCTCCAATATACTAGATGAAAGTCCGTGCGATGCACGAGTTTTTCATACATAAATTTCTATGAAAGATATTTTTCTTAGTTAGATAGACTCTAATTTTTTTAAATTATTTGATTTATTTTAATATTTAATAATTTCATACAAAACCACACATAATAATTTAATAAAACTGCTATTGTCTATTACCTACAAAAGTATAATTTTTTTAAATGTAATTTATAATACGATTTTATTCATTGTATATTTGAAACCTTATTTGTTGTTGTTAGTTATATGACAATGAATTTGTTAAATATGAATAAGTTTTAAATGTGCTATTTTATTCGTTATATATTTGGATAAAATCTTTAATGTGAAAAGATATTTTTTTAAAAAAATAATTTGAATCGTAAATTATTATTCTTGTCTTTTGTATATTTTTTGTGATTGCTTAATCTCTAACAAAAAAAAAAATCTATCTAAATTTTTTGAAATAAATTTCACATAAATGTTCAAAGGTAAATTTTTTTCTTTAATATATTTTTTGAAAATATCATCTCATTCAATAGATGTTTAGATAAAACCATTAATACCAAAAGATAACTTCTATCTTATAAATATTTTAACTCTTAATATCAAAATATTATTTATACAGTAGATTTTTATAAATAATTTGAATCCAAAGATATGTTTAATTTTTTTTAAAGATAATATTTAGTTTTTTTTATATAATTTAAATATAAATAAATCACTATTCATTTTGTTTTACCTAATTGATAAAACTCTTAAATCGGATTTGTCACTTTTGCTTAGGTGTTGAGTAAATTTTTTAATCAAAAATAAAACACAAATCTAATTTATAATTGGTCAAAATAATACCTTTGTTTATGTGGCGCACTGAATGTTCTCGAAAAATTCCTACATTATTTATACTAGATAAAGCCCGTGCGATTCACGGTTTGTTTGAATTTTTAATTTTTTTTTGTATATGTTAAAATTTGTTACATATTTAGATAAAATTCCTATTATCAAAAGATAATATTTTATATCTAATTAATTAAAACTTAAAGATATTATTGATTATTCGCCAATTTTGCTTGCATGGCATTTGAATTATTTAATTGTAAAAGAAATTAATAATCTCTTATTTAATTGTCTACAACTAATATTTACAATCTTACATGGCGCGCTAAGAAAATTAGATCATACGTGGCTCTCTAAAATCTCGGGAAAAAACTCCCCTTTCTTTATATATATATATATATATATATATATATATATATATATATATATATATATATATATATATATATATATATATATATATATATATATATATATATATTAGATTCTAGCTAAAGTCCCATGCAATGCACGGATTTACTAAATTATACAGTATAGCAAAGTACAACATTAATATAATAATTATATACTAAAAAAAGAATTATAATATCCTTATATAGTACTTATGCTCATTTTTATAATAAAATTACTTAATAAAAAATGTACGGTATACATATAAAAATGATTCATTTGAGGAACAAATATAATTGTCAAAGTCAAAGGTGAATGTTATAGGCTATAAATACAAATAAATACGTTTTCATGAAGGATTGACAAAACAAAAAGAAAGACGAAAGTAGAGGGAACATTTTCAATCAGCGGATGACATGTGTCATCACTGGTTTTGCTTTTAGTATTAAAATTATTGATGACAAGTTTTTGCTCGGGCGATGCCTGGATTGTTGATAAAATATTAGTAACTTTTTTTTTTGAGGGAAATAAAATATTAGTAACTTGAAAGGTTTTTTATGGAACCTAAATTATTTCTACTGAATTGAAAGTATTTTTACCAAAATAAAATTATTTAAACGGATTTTCTATAAATTTTTTTAAAAGTTTAAAATATTATAAATGGATCTTATTTTAAATAACTTTAAAACAAATTTTATGATGGAAATAGAACCGAATTATCGGAAATCTATTAAAAGTTATGATTAATTTTTTTTATATATGAAATATTAGAAGTATATCGATAATAAAACACTATGCAACATTTTTATTTTATAAAACCTATCCAAAATTCACTTACTTAGCATCATATATGTCACAATAATACCTATTTGCCACCTACGTGGCTCAACACTCGACGAAATAATGAAATGTCAAATATCGTTGTTTCGTGGCCTGACTGCTAGATTCGCATTTATTTATTAGCGAATATATTTTTGTTTAACATCATCAAATACTACGTAAAGTATTACTCCGTACATTATTATCCTTTTTATCACTATTAATCAAAATATATATTTAGGTGTGATATATAGCATTTCATTACACGTTAAGAGTGAAGATATTTATTACTCTTGTTTTAGAGGTAATTTTATGATAAAGATGTAGGATGAGATATTTTTTCCCATTTGAAATAGACATTTTAAAAATATATATAGCTCTAATTTTAATTGTGTCCATTGGAGACAATGCAACCATTTATCAATATAAAAAATAACAAATCTTTTAATTTTAATTTTGAATAATAATGGTGAATTCCAAGGCAGTTAGGACTTAGGAGTATATTTAATTTATGAGCTCAAAGAAATGACGCTTATTATTACTACTACAGTATTATTGCATTATTCTCATTGTTATTATTAGGAGGTGACAAGGATAAGAAAGAAATTTAAATAATTTAAAACAATCATAATTCATTTTCAAGACACTAATGGAAATGGCTTTTTTTTTTATTATTATTTTTATTAAGAACCCGAAAATCCATATGCCAAAAAATATATTATTATTGGCTATTTGGCTGTTTGAGATTACAAATTTTCATTAAACAAGGTTGTACTAGTACGTGGAATTAGCTATATTATGTTGGTTTATTGTTTTAGGGCTAGGTTGATTAAGACAGATAAACTCTGTAACTTAAAGATCGTCACTAAGTTTAGCACTTATATAACACAAGCAAAGTACAAGTTGATATCTTCAAAAGCACGTTTCACCGTTACCAAGGGTAGACTTAGGCACTTAGCTTAAATTTGTTGTCCAACACTAGACAAAATATTACTTGGCGTCTTTAATTGCATGTTTCATTGCAATAAAAGGGTGAATTAAGCTCAAATTCATTGTCTTAACACTAGACGAAGTATTACTTGGCGTCTTTAATTGCATGTTCCATTGCAACAAAAGGGTGGATTTGGCTCAAAGTTTCCATCAAAGGGGAAAATGAGAGTATGGGACTAAATTTTGTGGGAAGCAAGAAAATGACTGAAAATGACACACCAATTGCAACGTGGCTAAAGTTTATGCTATGTTAGTATGTTACCAAAAATGTTGGGTCCTCTCTTAATTCTTGAGAAGCGTATTACACCACATAATATATGATATCTAAATTATCTTCCATTTTTCATCGTATATTATAATTTAGCCAACACGAGACAATTATGAAAAATTTCATGACATGACATCTAAATGCACCCAACATGCATTTCTTTCCCCACACACAAAGAAATTTAAGGCCTTTTTTTGTGTGTTTTTGTGGAGGTAATGAAATGTAAAACATCAGTACTTTTTATTCATATGGATGAGCCTTTGATACCATGAAGAGGTAAACAAGAGATTATATCAAAGTCGAGTTGTCGATATTTTTACTCTATGAAATATAGCGGGATAAAAAAAAAAGACACTTATATATCAGTAAATGGTTAATAAAACTCGTACAAGTAGCAACATGTCTATTTTAATTTATACCAATAATAAATGGTAGAAGCTTAATGTCTTTTTGACACAATTAGTTTAAAGTTATTTCAAGATCAAAGTTTATTAAAAGTGTAAGTTAATTAGGGTTTGAGTAAATGGTAGAAGCTCAATACCTTTTTATCAATATTTGTTTTAAGTTATTATAAGATAAAAGTCTATTATACTTCATATTAAACATTATTATTATTTCCTAACAAACTATATGAGAAACAAAGTATATATTAAATTTGCCATAGGGGTTACACTAGAGTTAATAGGGATGTGATTCTGATCCCTTATCTCGCACTATTCTTAAGAGTCTGACCTATAAGTTGCTTATGTTTATCTTAGGTTTTTAATCTGACTGAGCTCAATCAATTTTTTAAAGATCGGATTTTTTTTTCACAAAAGCATAAATGTTACCTTGCATAATCACATGCGAAACTGAGTTACACTGAGGATTCATCGGCAAAAGACGACGCATAAGGATCTGCTGGAACTACTGAACTCTGTTATATAAGTTTTTGCAGAAGTTATTAACTTTGATGTTCAGTATATATTAATATACACATTGCTAACTTACCAGAAAAATGAAGATGAGAGAAAAAAGATGAAACAATTCTAAAGAAAGGTCCAATGGAAAGTGACATCTAAACTGCATGCAGTCATAGGTTGGTAGAAAAAACTAAAATACAATCCACTCCAAGACATGATGCTCCAGAAATCATGTTTACATCAATTTTTGTCCTAAAGTAACGTGAAAAAAACAATTTATGGACCACAAATCCAACGAAAATTCTACCACATATAATTTCTATTAAAATCGTAAGAAGAATAAATATCAGTAATTCTTAACAGTAACTTTAACCTGTATCAATATTTAGGGTCTGTTCTGATTTACTAAACTGAGATGAACTGAATTAAGCTGAAATGAATTGTTTATGAGAGAAGGAAATTAGAAACTTAACTGAACTGAAATTAAGTTGAAGAGAACATGTCCACGTAAAAATAAATTAAAAATTCATGGCCCACGTAACAAATATTCTAAGTTTGAATGGGGAATTGCCTTAACCTACCCTTGGACCTCCCGGCATCAAGCACCACATTGCAACCCCTAACACCTAAACTAGTGAGTGTCTCCCCTAGACCTCGACTCTATAACTGGTCCGCGAGACCCTTAGATTGATTATTTGAAGGAGTCTAATTGATTCAAGACATATTCTAATAACATGGTACATAGAGAAGTACTTTAATTCATCTATTCTTTTTCAATTACGACTTTAAGATTTCATGCTTGTTGACACACATTTTTTATACCATTAATATCTTTAATTATACTTTAGTAAAAAAATATAATTTGTTAGTACGTAATTTGAAATATATATTGAAATGAGTCAGAAAACAAGATTAAACCCTACTTTTGCATGTATTTCTTAAAATATTAATCACGTACAAAAGACAATCAAAAAGTATTTGTAAATAAATCGAGCAATTAGGCCATGTGAAGAGAACAAGACCTTAATGGCCTTGAATAAACACAAAATAAAGGACAAAATTAAAGAAAGAGAGCTTTCTTCTATTGGCATTTTATCTTGCACAACTAATTTAATTGCAACTGAATATATTATCATGTTTTGCCTTTTCTGATTTGGTCATTATATTATTATGGTCATTCATAATTCACCGAATCATCTCACTTTTATAAATTCAAATGGGTAAGCTTTGTGTATGGGTAAATTTGTAAATTTGACATAATACGATTAGGGACAAGATAAAAATTGATGAGCCACAGGCCAACAAATCTTTAAAGGAACTTGTAAACCATTAATGGATTATTTACGTAGGGGTCAAAGGCAACCACGATAAAAATTAATGAGCCATGGGCCGACAAATCTTTAAAGGAACTTATAAACAATTAATGGATTATTTACATAAGGGTCAATGCAACCACGATTTGACGCATTATGTTTACACCCCTCCAATAATGCATTAGATTATTTTTGGCTCTAAAAAGGTCTCGAAACATCTAAAATTTTGGGATGAAGTTATGCAACCGAGACTAAATTAAAGGTCGATTTCATCCACATTTGTCTCTTACTCGATTATTATTATTATTATTATTATTATTATTATTATTAGGACATGTATCATTTGTTATTCGAAGAAACATGCATACAATTGTTCAATTCACTCCAAACTACTTATCCTAAGTGTGTTCAGTTCAGCTTAATTTCAGTTCAGTTTAGTTCACTTCAGCTCCAATCAATTTAATTCAGTTTAGTTCAGCACCTAATTTTCTTCTCTCATAAAATATTCCTTTTATCTCAGTTCACTTTAGTTCAATCAGCTCAATTCAGTTCACTTCAGTAAATGTGAACAACCCTTAGTTGGTTAAATATTAGAGGAATGAGGAGATGGAGGGATAATTATTATTGTGACATGTATCATTTTTAATTTTATGAATCAATTTAAATAGTGCAAAAGTAAAACTGTCACAATTAAATAATAATCGAGGAAGTATATTGTTATTGAATGAAGATAAATCTTTGCTAAATTTAAGATCCTATTTGCTTGAATTTGAATCCTAATTCCATATGGCAAAAACTTCATTCAACTATTAGGTTCTAAATAAAGGCCCAAGCCCAAAGAAAAGGTTATCTTGATATAGGTCAAATGATGTTCTATCATAAAATTAATAGCTCTATATGCACGTGATGTCTGCCTTAATTTAAGGAAATAGAATTGCTAAAATAAGTTGAATAAATATTAAGGATTAATAACTATAAAAAAATTGATATTTATCGTCAAATTATTTTTAGTCCCGTTGTAACGCACAATTGTTATTAAATCTTATAAAGAGTTGATGTATGTATTGATGCATAGTTGTTATTAAATCTTATAAAGAGTTGTTGTATTAATGCACAGTTGTTATTAAATCTTATAAAGAGTTGTTGTATTAATGCACAGTTGTTATTAAATCTTATAAAGATTTACTGTATTGATGCATAGTTGTTATTAAATCTTATAAGGAGTTACTGCATTGAATTTTATAAAAAATTATATTCATAATACTAAATCAAAATAAATATAACTTTAATTTTATAACTAGCTATACCAATGTCAAGATTAGTGACACTTAAACTTGACTTTATTTTATTTATGTAAAAAGGGTCTATGACGTTTTATTTCAAAAAATATAAAGTTCTAAAAATATAAAATTCTAATATGTGTGTGTGTGTTAACGGAATGATTTTGTTTTTAATTGAATTAAACATTATTTCAAAAGTAACTAAATAAAAAAAGTTAATAGTATTATCGGAAACTAAGATAATATAGAGCAGTACCAACTATCAATAATCAATCAATAACTAACTATACACTAAAAGACACACCGGCAATGACACGTGTTATCTCCAGGTGTGTCCTTTAGTGTTTTTTTTTTATTTTTTTTTTATTTTATTTTTTTTTATTTTAAGGAAACAAATTTTACACTCAAAGAATAAAAAAGATTTAATATATTCTCACACAATATTTATTGATGCCATAAACTTAAGTTAAGGGAAAAATAATCAAATTCTTAACATAATTTATGACATACATAGTAGTATAAACTACTCTTCCATATTACAACAAGAATTATTTTTATTAAGATTTTTGTATTTGTGTTTGAAAAGCTTGCTAAGGAAGAAATGAAAATAATATTTTAAGTTAGTTTGAAAAAAGTATATTGCATAAGATATACAAAGTAATGAAACATACTAATGATTTTATGGGTAAAAAAACTATTTACGGGTTAAATACATATTGTTAAGATATTCATTTGGTTAATAGGAAGAATGATATAAGTCTGTTGGTGAAATGTACTGTACATAAATTTACATATATAAGTGTGTATATTAAAATATCTATTTTTGCTAATATAGACTCTTTCATAATAAATTCATGATAAGCTAGACAATTTTTTTATTATTATTTTTTAATTTTTGTAATATAATTTAGTATAGTGTCGATTAAATAATAGTTATTGAAATTACCGTGCATGGCACGGGACCTAACCTAGTTGTTTGATAATATTGACTTAATTAATGTAAGTTCATTTTTTTACAGATAAAACTCCTAATATAAAATACTACGTATATGTAAAAATATATTAGTTGGGTTTATATGGAGAAATATTATTGTTAAGAATTTTAATTGGAGGAAACATATTTAGATTATCATAAAATAGTTTCCTTAAAGAATTTGCATAAAAACAAAAGGTAAAAATGGACGGAAATTTTTTTAACCATGAGATGACATGTGTCAATCTTGGTTTCGCTTTTAATATATAGTTATTAGGGTTTTTCTAAGCTATACCCCTAAGGTATTCGAGTTTCTAAGGTGTACCCATGCTTTTTCAACTTTCTAAGTTGTGCCCCTCAACTCACTACCATTAATGAATGGTACCCTCCTTGGGACTTCCACGTCACCTAAAGTTAACTATAAATTTAATAGAAAGATGATAAAAGGTACGGAAATGGTAGGAGAAAGAAATCTTAGCCACCGCAACCCTAATAATGAAAACTGAAGCCACGAAATCACACTCTCAAATAACTTTTAAACAACTAATAAGGGTACATTTTAGTATTGATAAGGAGTTGAAGGGCACAACTTAGAAACTTGAAAAGGCATGGGTACACCTTAGAAACAAGAATACCTTAGGGGTATAGCTTAGAAAACCCTAGTTATTAATTATTGATGGATTCTTATGATTGATAATATTATGCATGTATACAATAGAATCAATTACATTCTAAAATAAGCAACACATTAAACACTAACCAAAATATTGCGTCAATCCTTTCTCAAAAAAAAAAAAAAAAAAAAAAAAACACGTCAACTATAAGATTTATATATCCATAGTTAATCACGCATATTATGTAATAGAATCTTATGATTAATAATATTATATAATAGAATCACATTTTTTTTTTTGTTAATTAAAGTAAAGTTTATCTATTTATTTTCTATACTTATCACTTGCATTTAAATCTAAACTAGTTTTTGAGCCCATGTGCTACCCCGGGTTATTACATGGAGTTGATCGTTATACGTTGTAATTTATGACTCATTTTTCTTGTAATTAAATTTGTTATTCATATATATTTTCATTTGCTACACATTACTATTTTGTATTCAAAAGATATCATAAAAAATTCACATAACTTGGTGATAAGACACTTAGTTTTAGACTTAGAGGTTGCGTGTTCAAATCTTGTGTTTTTTTTAAAAAAAAAAAAAATTAAGTGTCTGTCATGCAATGAAAAACATATGGAAGGGAGAGCCACGTGGCGTAATGAGTAGTTGAATGGATGACGTGGCATGATGAGGAGAGTATACGTGACACATGGATGTTCTTAAAAATGCTTAAAATATTAGTATAGATTGTTTTTAAAAATGATTTATTACTGGTGTGCAGTGTACAATATTAGTATGGTAATTTATGAAAACTAACTTATTCTTTTAGGAATTAGAATCATATATACTGAACCACCAATTCTCACGGGTTTGTCAGCTTAATAACACAGAGTTGAGGAAATTATCTGCTTGCAAACCTATGTAAATTTAATTCAGTGAATCATAAACTTGTAAAATCAAAATCCACAAAATAAGTTCCTACCAATTCTCTGCTTGCAAACCTATGTAAATTTAAGTCAGTGAATGATAAACTTGTAAAATCAAAATCCACAAAATGAGTTTCCTACTAATTTCACCAAACATGCTTGATTATCGGGAATATGCTTCTTATTGTACGTTCTGTTAGGAAATGATGCTTGCCTAGTTGCAAAATGCGGATGATGTCTTCACTTAGTGGTATTTCTATTACGCAATTTTCTGACGTAGCTAATTAGGGAGCACTACTTCAATTTGTGGATTAGATTGAGATATTATTTCTTCCCTTTTAGCAATTTGTAACGGAAAAAGATTGTTAGTGGGAAATTGTTACATGATTATTGGTCTAAGGAGCATGCTTTACATAAAGTTTATTTTAATAATGAAAAATCTTTATGATTGGTCGTCAAAATGATTAAATGAAACAATTTGCTCAATGCACAAACAAATTTGACCATAAAAATTAATTAAAGTTCTACCACTAAAATTAATAAAGAGACATTATAATACTAGTGAGTGTGTCGTACAACTCATTCAGCTGGCAACATAGATCATCTGTAACTGTATTAGTCTTAATACAAGATTGCCGAGACAACTATCTTTTTAATTACATAATATGAGTCCTTTAAGTGGCCATATGACCATATTCATGCACTCTTTTTACAATTATTGTTGGTCCATTTGCTTTAATTTAGCTTTGTCCAATTATTTCATTTTCTTTACTTGTACGAATCTAGCTCAAATATGGAGGTTTTTATTAAGAAGTGGTGAAATCTAACGCTTTTGATTTGTAGAGATGATATTTTATAATGTCGTAAAAAATGGATGGTTAGTTTTAAATTGGGTGTTTTGAGGGGTGGTTATTTACAATACACTAACTGTTGGGTGCGGACACCCGCACCCAAGTGTTTGTGCGGACAAGCCGATTTCCCCTTCAAACACAATTGAAACTTCACCATATATTTCAATTATCAAAGGAAACTGAGAATTAGGGCACATAATTCTGATAATAAGATCATAGTGCTTGAATCAGCCAACCAAATCGAAGAAAATGAATTATTTTCTTATTGAATCAAAGATGACGATGCTGACGAAGACGGAGACAAAGGTGAAGCGGTTATGCTTATTGTGATTTTTGGCAAGTGATTGGTGGTGATGTGATTTGCAACTGATAGCTAGCTGGTGGTTGATGATTTGTGGTCAACGACTGGTGGCTGGTGGTTGCGATTTGCGATTTGCCGGTTGATGGTGGCTGGTGGTGCTGTGATGTTGGAGGTGGTGGTGTGAGGTTAGGGTCGTGGGTTAGGGCGGTGGGTGGTTAGGCGGTGGCGTGAGATTAGGGTGGTGGCTGGTTGGGTGTGGCATGAGGTATGGGTCGTGAGGTTAGGGTGAATGAGGTTATGGCGTGCTTTGTTGGGTCTTGGGTGGGAGGTTGTGTGAGAAATAAAGAGAAAGGAAAAAAGAGGCGGAGAAAGGAAGAGGGAGAAAGAGGAGAGAGAAAGAAATAAAAATAGTACCCCGTAGTATCATATTAGCCAACAAATATCTCATATCAGCCATCAAAATGTACATATCAACCAATTAATGTATGATATCAGTCAATATTATGGACACATGAGATACTAATAAAAACGTATTAGTCAGCACAAGAAACTAACCTATTTGCCAACAAGAATAATATATCAGCCAACAAGAGTAAAATAAATATCAGCTAACAAAAGGTACTTATCAGTCAAGAGACAGAACATATCATCCTACAAAAGAAGCATATCAACCAACAAAATGATGAAATTAGCAAACAAAAGGTACAAAAAAGTCAACATAAAGAACATATCAGCCAACAGATGTAGCATATCAGCCAACAAAAGGATGAAATCAATAAATAAAACCAGTAGGTAAGCCAACAAAATAAACATATCAGCCAACAAATTAAAATAAAGCATATAAGCCAACAATTAAAATATACATATTAGCCAACAAAATAAATATATCAGCCAACCAAAGAAACATATAAGCTAAATGATGTCTAATATCAGCCAACAAAAGGGGAAAAAAACATTTCAGCTATCAAAAGGAATATATTAGCCAACACATAAACTATATAAGCCAACAAATGAAACATATCAGCCAACACATGAAACATATCAACCAACAAATAAAATATATCAGCCAAGCCTCCCGCACCAAACAGTTCGTACGCCCGCTCCCACCCACTACCTTCTCTTTACCATATGTCCAAATAATAATGACAAATCTATTACTCCATATTTTGGAGGGAATTTTCCCTCTTAAACTCTTTTTTTTTAATAAAAATTCTAATTTAATAAGAAAATTCATTATATCTATATATTACTATAACTTTTTTTTTGTTGTGTTATATTTTGTATTTTTCTAAAAAATTCTATATTTCAATTATTAATAATTTAAAAAACTGAGAATATCTTAGGTATTATCTGGTGATATTTTACATGGAAAACCCTCACAAACTAGTTGAGAAAAAAAATCTATGTTCGTTGTTGTGCGAAATATCTAGACTCATGACCCCTTTATAAAGAGTAGACCTGGCATATCTGACCCAGATCTGATGATCTGACCTGAAACCCAAAATCGACCCAAAAACATCAAGCTGAAATTGACATGAAATCCGAAATCTACCTGACTCGATACATGCCCAACCCGAAAATGGAGTTGACCCGATCTTGACCCAACACCTGAACTCACCCGACCCAAAGTTGACTCGATACCCAAAATGACCCAACCAGAAATTGACTCGAAGTGTTTGATCTAAACATACTTGATACTCGAAATTTTTCGAACTAAATTTACCTTATAATTAAACTAGAAATGTCTAATGTCAAAAATGACCCAAATTGTTCATTCTTAACTGTAGCCAAGTTCATAAACCGAATTGATAGTACTTATTATAACACTAACATAACATAAAATTATCGATTTGAGCTTGATCAACAATTAGATTATGAACAACCCGAAGATGACCCAATCCGATTTTGATCTGATCCGAATATGACCTGAACATGCTCGATCCGAAAATTATCTGACTTGAACATACTCGACCAGAAATTGACCCAATCCAAACTTGACTCGATACCTGACCCGAGTCATACCCGAAACCAGAATTAACCCGACCAGACCCGTACCCGACCCAAATATTAACTGACCCAAAATAACTAGTGTTTTCAAATTTCAAACCGAAACCGTTTAACTGCCCGAAACAAACCGACCCAAATGAGAACCGAACCGATTAAAAACCGTTTTTTTTTAACCGAAAACCGACCCGAACCGTATGTGAATGAACCCGAAACCGAACCGATCTGAATAACGTTACACCGTATAAGAATCGAACCCGTTAATGAACCGAACCAGTTCTAAACCGAACTGAAATCAAACCGAATCGAAAAAGAACCGAATCGAAAAAGAACCGAAACCGCTTTCAACCCGAAACCGTTTGAACCGGGATAAAAACCGTTTACACCGAATTGTTAACAACCCGCGACCCGTTTGCACCGAATTGTATATAAACCGAACCGCTTGCAAACCGAATCGTTTATGAACCGGACCGCTTATAAACGAATCGGATACAAACTGCTTACTATAAAGATAATATTAAAATCAAGTTAAAAGATGTTTTAAATGAAATTTAATTATCATAGTACAAAAAAAATTTCTGCCAAATTAATATTTATTGAAAATTTATTATCATAGTATAAAAATATCTTCCTGCCAAATTATTATCATAGTATAAAATATCTTCCTGCCACTAAAAATCCTCCTATCTGCCATAAACTGAACCAAAAAAGAACCGAACCAGTTATAAACTGAATCGAAAAAGAGACGAACCAATTATAAACTGAATCGAAAAAGAACCGAACTATTTATAAGCTGAACCGAAAAAAAACCGAACTGTTTCTAACCCGAAACCGTTTCCTACCCGAAACTGTTTGAACCGGGATAAAAACCGTTTGCACCGAACCGTTAACAAACTGCAACCCGTCTGCACAGAACCGTTTATTACCCGGACTGTTTACAACCCAAACCGAATTAAAACCACTCAAGAATAAACCGAAACCGAATCGAACCGATAACTATTTAAACCGAACTGAAACCGACCCGCGAGACACTTAAACCGATTTCAAACCGACCCGATTTAATACCGAACCGATTTCAAACTGAACCGAACCCGAACTGTTAAACCGTTTTGATAGTGCTAAAAATAACCCAACCCAAAATTGTCCCAATTCGTACCTGACCTGAATGACCCGTTTGTCGAGTCTAATAAAGAGTACTATAGAGTCTAACTTCTCTTACAAGAGTTAGGTATTCTAAAATAATCCTAAATCGATCTAGAATACAAAAAATAGAAAAGTAATGCTCAATTCAACTTTTTAAGCATTTACTCATTGTGTTTATTTTTAAGCTTTTCATTTTGACTTTTACTTTAGGAAATTTTGACAATTACCACCTTCTACTTGGGTCATTTTAGCAATTATCACCTTGTATTTTTTTTTTGAAAATTACCACCTTCTCTTTTTCAAAACACCAAAACTTACCACCTTCTCCCCTTTTAACTGCCATATGACGTCATGTATGGCCCACCACTTACCTTCCCCTCCCATTTCCCTCCTTATTTTCATTTCTATTTCTATTTCGACACTCTTCTCCCCTGTCTCTCTTCTCTCTCATTCACCATTATTGTTCATCAATTCATCCTCACCCACCTAAAAATTTATGAGATTTTACTCTCTCTTGTCACATCCTCTCTCTCTCCTCATTATTCTTGGTCAAAATACTTGCTAAATTGCCCAGAATAGTACATTGTTCCTGGCGCAGTAAGAGACTAGAATAGGGTTGGAAACGTCATTGTTGAAGGGGGGACCAAGCTAGGAGGCCTTTGCTGTTTGGAAATTGCAAAACGGAGTTAAAAAGCAAGGTAATTTGATAGTGTAAAGTGAAATTGACAAAGCCTAGAACTTCATGAACTTCAATTCCTTCTTCAGTGCTTCATTCTCAAGTGCAAGGCAACCTTTTTCAGCTTTCACATCATCCAATTCCTTCTTCATCATCGTCAACTCAATCTTCTGAGCATTCACATCAGCCATGAGTGAATTAGTCACATCCTTTTGCCATTCAATCATTTCAAGGTCCACTCATTTGAAATAGTCACAACCCCTGCTATCAGTGTCTTGCTCGTAAAATTGGCAAGCTTGAAACCTTCTCCCTGGATTCTGCTTAGTCCATGAAGTCAAATTCGAAGCAAGATACCCACACTTGCAGATGTGAAATTCAGTCTGCACAAAATCACATCTTTAGTTAGCTACAAGTAATTATAAGTTAGAGAATCAGGTCATAGTTCATAAATTGTGGTTAATTAGTTCACCAATTGAACACCCTAACCCCTAATTTAATTCGTAAAACCCTAATTTCAACTACATTACCTTAATCCCCAAAATTGCAACCACAAACCCTAACACGCATTCATATCCCCAAAAAAAAAGAAATTATGATGAAGAAAACGTACCAACCTTTTCGGAATCAAAGTCATGTTGCAGCAACCAAAGCTAATTGTTGATTAATTTTGATTTGGAGGAGTGAGTTGAAGATTTTCGGATTTTTGGGGGGAAAATTAGTGAATGAAAGGTAAGAATCGAGTTAGGGAAAATAAATTGGAGGGAAATGGGAGGGGAAGGTAAGTGGTGGGCCATGCATGACGTCATGTGGCCGTTAAAGGGAGAGAATGTGGTAAGTTTTGGTGTTTTGAAAAAGAGAAGGTGGTAATTTTCAAAAAAAAAAAAAAATACAAGGTGGTAATTGCTAAAATGACCAAAGTAGGAGGTGGTAATTGTCAAAATTTCCTTTACTTTATTCATATACGTAGTACATCACTTTAATCAATAATTATGTTTTATATATAAGATCTAATATATAGTCATATGAATAATTGTTAGAATTGTCTCACTAATAATTTTTTAATAACAATTTTTTATAATATATATTTATTGGTAACTAAAGATCTTGGTAGTCAAAAATCATAATTGGATCACTGGGACACTTTAACAAAGATGGAGTACTAGCTTAATTATTTAGAAATGATCAGGCTAAGTCAAAACAGATAAAATTAGACCATTATTTACTTTATATTTGCATTTACTTATCACTAGATATCTTTACATCTAGAATTTTAAAAAATATGAAAACATTGCTTGAAAATACATACATGTTTATATGAATGTAATGATATCTCATATAATAGTGTTTCTTTCTATGATTGGTATACAATTAAAGTCAAAGGTTATTCAAATCTACAAAGAAGATTAGACCAGATGATATGAGCTCAAAACAAATCAGAGTAGATCCAATGAATTGAACATGGCTTGAACTAGATACAATTAAAAAGGATGTAATCAACCAAGCTAAAGAAATTGAGTATCGAGCAAGAGAGAAAGAAATTGGCATGACTATATATACTTCCTTTGTTTAATTAGTCGATATGGTATCGATTTTGAAATTAATACACTTAACTCACATATAAATAAAATTTGTTTTTGTAAAATCTTTAAGGCAATGTTTAGTTCACCTTAGATTATTTAATACCATATACATTACTTATTTCAGATCATTTTATGGGCTAAATTTTACGCTAAATATCTTAATTTCATAATGAATACTTATGAAAATTACATTTGTAAAAATCACTTTACCAAGCGAGTAAGACACTGTTCACTTCACCTTAAAAAAAATATTCAGTAAAAGTAATTTAGTTCATAAAAAGTAATTTCAATTCAATAAAAATAATTTAAATTTAGAAAAAATCAATAAGTTTCAAGAACAAAATAACAGAGAATCCGTAAAAAGAATTTCAGTTAAAAAAATAATTAAGGTTAAATAAACAGGGCATAATATACAAATTAAATAAGGCCCTAATTTACATTATTGTTGTACAAATAAGGTAATTTTTTTTTTATAGCTAAATCAGAAAATTAGATTATATCATGAAAATGAGGTCTTGTTCTTTTGGACTTATTATCAGTTAGTTCAATTCAGATCATATCAAGTCAGTTCAATATATTATTATTATTATTATTATTATTATTATTATTATTATTATTATTATTATTATTATTATTAGTTTTGCCCTTTTGCTATATATATATATGACGATTAGCTATTCTAGTAGGAATTGGTGGAAATGTTCGATTTAATACATCAAAAAATTAAAAAAAAAAAAATTTAGCAAAAAATAAATAAAATAAAATAAATGTTCAAAGGTCGTTGGGTTGACCCGTCCCGAACCCAAAACTTTGGGCAAGGGTTGAACATTTCGTGACTCGTAACCTGAAATGACTCAAATCGAGATGACTCATGACCCGACCCTAATTGATAGAGCTACATAGCAATAAAATTCTATTAGATTGTGAAGTATATTATTTTAACCGGTATATATTATAAATGGATGTTTTACGCTTTGAACTACTTCTTTCGCTGCAAAAAAAAAATATTATTATATAAAAATAAGCTTATATGATAATTTTTGTGAATTATAATCTAATAATTTTTTTGAATAAAATTATAATTCAATTTGTACATCTGAAATATTGGTATTTTATCGAAAATAAAACTCTAAACTAACAGTTTTATCCTAAAATTCTATCCAAATAGAAATCTAAACTAACATTTTTATCTTATGAAATCTATTTAAATCTATCCAATGTGCCGCGACACTTGGCAAAAAGTTAGAATGTCAAGTGTCGCTGTCTCGTGACCTGACTAAAAGTTTAGCTTTATATATTAGTTATATGATAAGGTAGTTTTTCGAGAGCCACTTAAGATTAAAAGATTTAAACGCGCCATGTAGGATTATAATATTTAATTATAGCCAATCAAATAAGAGATTTGTATTATTTTTTTTTTAGAATTAATTGATTCAAGTGTTACAAAAGAAAAATTGGTAATGAGATTTTAAAGTTTAAATTAATTAAAGGAAAATTTGTCAAAAATAATACAACATTTGGTCCATTCTTTTTTTAATAATACAACCATATTTTTTTAAAGAAGTCCTAAAGGACACTAAATTTCATTAATATAAGTCATACGGCATCTACAATTGACAATGAACGATGATGAAAACGAATTTAACAAAATCAAACAAGAATTAATCGAGGAAGGGCTAAGAATCCAAATACATAAATCTAACAATTTGGTATATTCTCGATTCGTTGTCTCATACAACTTTGGAAAAATTGCCCTAAATAATCCGACCTTTGCCTCATCCGCTCAAAATAATCCCACCTATTGATTATTTTTAAATAATCCGACCTTTATACCTCTTCCGCTTTAAATGGTCCCAACTGATCACCTAACTTGTTATTACAAGTTACTAGACACGTGTCAGTATAGGATTGGTCAAAAAATAAAAAAAAATTAAAAATAATAAAAAAAATCAAAAAAAATTCCAAAACCAGAATCCGGCAGCCCCAGCCACCGGCTTTCTGGCCACCATCTCCTTCCCCTCACCGAATCCGACCACCAAATCCCTTCCCTATTCCGGCCAATCCCTCCGAGTTTTCGGCCGACCCGACTCCAGCAGCAGCCCGCAAACCACCAAGTAGCAGTGCTACTGCTACTCCTTCGCAAACCGCCGGTGAACATCATTAGAGCAACCGCTTCGACGCCCACAAATTAGCCCACAAACTAACCTCCCTCATCCCCCGTCCCCTAATTTCGGCTTCGCCGACCTCCTTCATCCCCTGATTCTGCCCAGCCAACCTCCCCCGTCCCTTGATTTCTGACAGGGTAAAGTCGTATCCCCTAATCAAAAATAATTACCTAAATCACTAACTACAGTAGATAGGGAAGTAGGGTCGAACTCCACAGGGAAACAAGTCTTTTTAATTCTAATTAATTGTTATAATCTAAATTATCTAAGTAACCAATATTTTAAATATGAATTCTATACTACGAAGGATGAGTTTAGGGAGAAAAGAATCAATAATAAGGAAACCTAGGGTCACAGGTTCACCAATAATTAATATTCCGGGATAAAACATAATAATTAATAATTAACATTGCACAAATAACATGATTAACAGGCTCTCGCAATTTATTAATCAACATAGATCTAACAGGCTCTCGCAATTTACTAGACCTAAGTTCCTATTAAAAATAGCCTTTAATATTAAATCAACATCTGCTCGATTCATCAATTCAATATTGCTAAACATTCACAATCAAATTAAATCTGCTCGATTCATAATCTAATTGCAAAGAATTAAAACAATTCAATAGGAAATTATCATGCAATATCAACAATCAATAATAACAAACTATCCCTTCATATTAATTATGGATTCCCATAAACCCTAGAATTAAACTACTCACTAATCATCATAACTAATCCAATTAAATAAACAATTAAAAACATAAACAAGAAAACAATTAAAATAGCTGAAATTAGAAAGGGAAGAAATTGTACCAAAACAAATCTGGAATTAATGAAGGAATTAAGTACAAGAGTTTAGAGAGAATTCTAGAGAGAGAAAAAATACTAAGTAGAGAGAGAAAGTCTAAGAGAAAGAAGTGATTAATTATCCGTACAGAACGAATATATATCTCTCCTAAAACACGAATTAAACAAAGCTTAATCAGGTTCTAACAAAACACGCGCCCGATCGGGCGAAGGGGGCGCCCGATTGGGCCCGCCTTTTTCCTATGCCCATCCTTCAGTGCTGCGCCCGATCGAGCTAGCAGCTCACCCGATCGGGCGCGCCTTTCCTTGATAGCACTCCCATGCGCATCCGCCCGATCGGGCGATTGCTTGCCCGATCGGGCCCGGTCTTTATCTTCAAGGTTTTGGACTTCGATTGGGCTAGATTTCTCGGCCCAATTCATATTTCCTCTCGGGTCTCGAATACATGGTCCAATTGCCTCATGATCCAAATAACCGAGCCCTTAATCACCGGCTCGATGGCTCTAGCCGGTCTTGGGTTTCAAAAATGGTCGTGTTCCTCCAATGCTCGTAGTCGCTTCATAAAAATCCCGGGAAAATGCTCCAAAGGTGCAATCCCCTGCAAAACTTAACCAAAACTACGAAAACACTAGAAAACACATATTAGTAATAAAAGTGGCCCTAAAGGGCCAAAAACACTACTAATTATGACCAAGGGACGGGGGTAAAACACTATATAAAATAGACATATCAATTAATTTCCCGATGTCAAATCCCCCTGCCTGATTCATCCTGTTTTCTGGGATTTATCGATTTAGTTTGGTGGGTTTTTGAATGGTTAAGTTTATTGGTTAATGGGTTGGGTTGGCTGGGAGGGTGGGTGGGTGGGATTCTGGTTAGTGCGATCTCCGTGGCGGTGATTTCGGGTCTAGGGGGGATGGTGGTTGTAGGGTTTGGGTTTGGGTGGTGGCTTAGGTGGTGGTGTTTTTTTTGTTTAAATTTTTTTTTACACTTTTTTGGTTTTTTTTTTACCAATCAAGTAGCTACACGTGTCAATTAAACTTACAAAAATAAAAATTACCTACTTAACCGGTTCCTGGTAAAATGGGACCATTAAAAAAGATAAGGGGGTAAAGGTGGGATTATTTAAAAATAGTCCAAAGGTGGGATTATTTTTAGCGGATGGGCTAAAGGTGGGATTATTCTGGGCAATTTTTCCTACAACTTTTTGAGTGGATCTGTCGTCGCTTCACAATTTTGTGAGAAAGTAAATTCTTGTGCTGATTCCGTAACCCGAATCCAAGCCATAATCAATAGTAGCCCCGCACAACCGGAGACCAAATTAAGTACAAGAAAACCTTGTCTTTCGAAGTAGTATGAAAAACCTTGTCTTTCGAAGGAGATAAACCCTTTATTTCGAGGGAGACATTATTGAAACCTAAAACAAAAGGCTTAAAAGAAAATAAAGATTGGGGCTTTCCACCGGTGAAATCCGATAGAAGCCCCTTTAAAATTGACGATGAATACTGGGTTTAGGAGAGAGAAGAGAGAAAAGGAGGCTAGGGTTTAAAATTAAGAAGATAACGCTTTTTTAATAATACAACCATTTGATTATTTGTAATAATACAACCTTTAAGGGGTGTTCATTTTAAACAAGACAAAATCGAGCTTTCAATGGGTTTTGAGGTGGGAGAAGGGGAGGGGATATATCCCCCCCCCCTTCCCCATCCCACCACCAAAAATTGACCCCCTTCCCTTTCCTAACTTTAAAATCCACTGAAAATTTGATTTTGTATTGTTTAAATGAAAACCCCTAAAGGTTGTATTATTACAAAATAATCCAAAGGTTATATTGTTTATAAATTAAAAAAAAAAAGACCAAAGGTTGTATTATTTTTGGCAATTTTTTCTTAATTAAATAAAAAATAATTGAGATTAGGAATTTTATCTAAATGTATAACGAAAGAGAGGAAATTTACAATTTATTTTTAAAATAAAAATATTAAATAATATACTACCTACAACGAATAAAATAACAAATTTAATCACATACATACAAAAAATATTTGTTTTAAAAGAATACTAACAAACCATGCGTCACATGAATTTCGTCATATATATATAGAACCAAGTTATAATGAGAACCAAGGCTAAAATAAGAACTAGGAAATAATCTAGGCCCTTAGATCATGTTAATCGAACGACTCACATGCCTCTCGTATCATTAATGACATTTTTGTAATATTTTAACTTTATAAAGTAGTTTACAGTTTCATTTCTCAAAAGTAAATGAAAATTTAGTAAAAGTAAATGAAATTGCCTTAAAAGTTAAAAAAAAAAAAACTGGAAAAAAATTTGAAAACAGCGAAATTACGATAATGCCATTAATGAGAGTGGGTGCAATGTGACCCATTAGATGGAGTGCGATCAATGGCTGAGATTAGTTCCTAGTTCCTATAATTCACCTTGGTTCTCACATGATCTCAGTTATATATATATATATATGAGAGTTTTTTCCCGAGGTTTTAGAGAGCCACATAGAATTTAATATTCTTAGCATGTCATGTAAGATAATAAATTATAGTGGTAGTCAATTAAATAAAAAATTATTAAGGCTATTCAAAAAAAAAAAAAATTATTAATTTTTGTAGAATTAATTAATTCAAATGTCATGCAAACAAAATTAACAAAAGATATTTTTAAGTTTAAATTAATTAAATATAAAATATTATCTTTTGTTATTAGGATTTTTATCTAAATATGTAACAAATTGTAGCACATAAATATATATATATATATATATATATATATATATATATATATATATATATATATATATATATATATATATATATTAAAAAAACCGTGGCTTCATCTAGTATAACTTTTTTTTTTTTTTTTGAAAACTTCATCTAGTATAACTTAATTTTAAATAAATAAGCTCACATCAAATAAGTCAAAAATAAGATGGTTAAAACATAACCTTAAGTTCCCGTAAAAAAATAAATAAATAAATAAATAAAAAAAAAAAAAAAACCCTTAAGTTATTATTCCAAACCCTTGTGGGCTCATCCCAACAAAAAACTACATAAAAATGTTCCGTTATGTATGATTTCTTGCTTAAAAATGTTCCGTTCAATTAATTCGAGGCAGTTTCGTTTGTCTAGTTCACTAGTTGTATACTTGTATACAAAGAAAGGGAAAGAAAAGTATTCGACCAACAAACCCTATGGACCATCAGACTATGTTATTTTTAGTGGTGGGCATGGGCCGTGCCGGGCCTGCCGTGGGCCGTGCCTAGGCGGGCCATGAACAGTGTCGTGCCGGGCCGTGCCGGCCCACGGTGGAGGCGGGCCGTGCCGTGCCGTGCCGGCCTTCAAGGTTTCCCTGTCCACGGCACGGCACGGCCCACCGTGCCGGTCGTGCCGTGCCGGGCCGCCCGTCGTGCCGGCCCACGGTGGAGGCGGGCCGTGCCGGCCACCGTGCCGGCCCACGGGCCACGGCTTACCCTTTTTTCTTTTTTTTTTTTAAAAAAAAAAATTAAAAAAAACTTTAAAAAAACTTGAATTTTTTTTATGAAAGAAAAAATTGAATTGAATAATTATACAATTTAATATTTGAATTTAATAATTATTAAATTTTTTATGGAGTTAAGTTATATTAAATATTGTTTAAATTATATTAATATTTATTGTTCATTCATAATTTACTATATATCATATTATTCATATAACTATATAAGTATTAGACAAAAATTAAATAACAATATAACATATTCCATAAAATTAAAAGTTGAAAAAATTCATTCATAAAAATTTATTAAGTAAAAGATAATATGAAGTACAAGGGTACAACTAACAATAATTGATGAATAACTTATTTTGTTATTTTATTATACGGCTAATGTTAATAGAGTACATAGCCAACATAGGAAATACTAACATTTTCACTAATTAATAGAGTACATAGGAAATACTAGAATTTTCGCTAATTAATATTAATTCTCGAGTTGTTGGTAATCTTCAATCAAGGTCTTCATTATCTTCTTCGTCTTCATCTTCGGCTTCATGTTCACTAGCTAATGCGGAGGAGCTAGTTGAACCAGAACGATCGGAACCATCGATGTTGTCGTTGGCCGTAAAAGTACGATCTTGGATGCGTTCTTGGGCATCCATCCAATCCTTCAAGCAAACACACATTTCTAGTGTTTCGGGCTTCAAACTTGTTCTTCTATCGTCTAGAACCCTTCCCGAAGCACTAAAAGCTCGTTCCGAGGCAACGGAGGAGGCTTGGATGCTGAAAATATCACGTGCCATTGCCGCCAAAATTGGATGCTTTGTGCTTTGGGATTTCCACCAATCTAGGATGTCCATCCCCAACCTCGAATCTTCGTCCAAGCCTTTCATGAAGTCGTAGTTTAAGTACATTTGCAACTCCGAAACATCGCTTTGTGTTCGCCTTGATGATGATCCACTACCTGAAAACTTAGATAACATGTTAGCAGCTTGGGCCGCCAAACTTTTGCCCGTTTTACTTACGCTTTTGGATGTTTGAGAAGGGGCAAAATGAGTGACGGTTCCATATTTAGATTCATAAACTCTATATAACTCAAAAAATTTATCTTTCACATGATTTTTATATTGTTCGACACCATCACCGAGTTGCATGCATTCATAGTAAATATCAATTAGCATAAATGTGCCATCATACTTTGATCTAGGATCTAAAATAGAAGCAAACATATAAACCATAGGAAGCTTAGTGTAATATTTACGCCATTTAGCCTCCATTTGTGGAACATAATCATTGTAATCTTGTTGTGATCGATGTTCATAAAGAAGTTGAGCAAATAAACATGCATTTTGAAGGAAAGAATGAATGCAAGGAACATAAACAGAAGAAAAACAGTGAGTCATACTATATAATAATTGTAAAAATTGCATATATTTTTCACAATTATCCCAATCGGAGTCTGCTATCATGAATTGTGGATACTTATTATTGTAAAACAATGAAAATGGAACTCTATACGAAAGTGCCTGACTCAACATGTCATAGGTGGAGTTCCACCTAGTTGGACAATCCGTTTTAATTCTAATAGGCTTTATCTTATTTTGCTTAAGATATCGCCTCCATTCCTGATACCTACTGCTAGAAGACATAATAGACAAAACAGCATTTCGAATTTTGGAATAGTATGGACCAATTGCTTCTTGTCCATCCTTAACACACAAGTTTAAAACATGACAAATGCATCTAATATGTAATGCATCTCCATCCATTATGACATTATGCAAGTTTGGTTTAATTAGATTAGCACTAGCTGTCATGGATGTTGCATTATCAAACGTCATGGACATGATTTTGTCCCTAAGACAATATTCATCAAGAGCACTCATAATACAATTAGAAATATTAAAGGCCGTATGGGGGTATTCAAGCAATTTGAAATAAATAATACGTTTTTGCAATAACCATTCACTATCAACCCAATGACAAGTAACACACAAATAATGTAAACCATAACCACCATCCCATGCATCAGAAGTTATAGAAACTCTTGAAGTAAGAGTTTTAAGTTCTTCAATTAATTTCATTTTGTATTCTAAGTAAGTTTTCATGGCAGCTGTTTTAACGGTTTTTCGGGAGATTTTTTTGTGTTGGGGTTGTAGTGCTCGTTTAATGTAATTGTTAAACGGATCACTTTCAGCAAAAAGAAAAGGTTGTTCGGCTTGGACTATCATTCTCCCAAGTTCATCCCTATCCCTCTCATAATTGTAAGTGAAGCCATAAGGATGGAATTGAGAAATTTTTGGTTGAGTTGGGTCAGTACTAGGGGCACCACATTTTTCACTGTGTCGGTTTAGGTGCCCCGTACCGCCTTTGGCTGGAGCCGAATAAATATTACCACAAGTTTTACACTTGGCTTTTTCACCATCTCTACTTAACAAGAAATATTGCCAACATTTACTCTTTCGGTTTTTCAAAAGGGTCATTTCTTCTTCGGTGTACCATTCAATGAATGGGTTATCAGATGTGGGAATAGTATTTTGGACGGATGGGTCACTAGAGCCGGCAGGTTGTGTGTTGCTTGCTTGAGTTGTTTGATAGTTAAATTCAAAAGGCATATCATGTGCGGAGGCATAATAAGGTGGAGATTGGGTGCTTTGCCATGGTTGGAATGTCCCTTGTTGATCTAATCCGGTGGGAAAACCGGTAGAAAACCCGGGGTGGGTGGGATTGGCCATTGTAGGGATTTGCATAGTAGGGATTTGCATTGTAGGGGGGGGCATAGAAGAGCCTTCCAATGGTCGTTTAGATTTGGCTTTTTTAGAGGAGGATTGGTTCGGGTTTGATGCCATGATTAATTAAGATTATTAACTAATAAATAATAATTAACAACAATATTAACAATTATAACAAATTAACAATTATAAGTTTATAACACTAACAAAGTAACAAATTATAACAAATTATAACAATTAACAAGTATAAGTAAGTTTTTTTTCTTAATTATTACTTAATTAGTAAGTTAATAAATTTTCAAAAATAATTATAATAATAGTAGATTATCTAAATCAATGAGATCCCAGGTAGGTTATGGTTAGGATCGACGTTGTCCAGAGCCCAAATCCCGCCTTAGACAGATTTCAACAATCCAAATAACCCACAATTAAAATAGAAAGTAGTTTTTATGTAATTAAGTAGTTCCAAGTATACAACAATAATAATAATAATAATAATAATAATAATAATAATAATAATAATAATAATAATAATAATAATAATAATAATAATAATAATAACAATAATAATAACAATAACAATAACAATAACAAATTAAAATAAAGTTGAGTTAGATCTTACAATGACGCTTCAATGCTTTCCCAAATTTATAATTTCTCGAATTTATAATTTCCCGAAATTATAATTTCCCGAATGTAAATATAACAATTTTTTTTTTTTTTTTTGGTAGTAGACTAATAATATTAAAAATGTAAAATTTATAATAGAATAAGAGATTAAGAAATATTAAGAGATTATAATTTATAAATTATAATATATGAGAATAAGAGAGTAAGAGAGTAAGAGAATGAGATGAGAAGATGAGTATTGAGTTGTGGAAAGAATTGGAAGTTGAGGGTGGTATTTATAGGTGAAAATAGAGCCGTTTATAGCCGTTTATAGCCGTTTATGGCCGTTGGAGGGAAAAAACAAGAGCAGCGCCAGTTTATAGCCGTTAGCCCGCGGGCCGTGCCTGCGGGCCGTGCCTGCGGGCCGTGCCTGCGGGCCGTGCCTGCGGGCCGTGCCTGCGGGCCGTGCCTGCGGGCCGTGCCACGGGCTATTGGCCGGGCTCGTGCCGTGCCGGGCCACTTTTGGGTTTTTTTTCACCGCAGCCCGCACGAGGCACGAGGGGCGTGCCATCGTGCCGGGCCGGGCCTGCCGTCGGGCCGTGCCGTGCCGGGCCATCCTCGTGCCGTGCCCGGGCCGCCCGCGTGCTGACCCGGCCCATGCCCAGCTCTAGTTATTTTCCTTGGCCATGTACAGTGCTCTGCTTGGAAGTAAGAAGTCGGCAAGTGTCATGCCCACATTCAACAAAGAAAAAGTACCAATACAAGTCGCCACGTCTCATTTGAAAGACAAATTCAATAATTTAAAGCACCAACTATAAGTTGGGTGCAAAGAATAGCACAATCTTGATTTGGTGTATTCTATATCACAAACTATTAAGGTCACTGTAAAAAAATACTCTGTATCATACTCCTTCCGTTCTATAATATAGTTCATGTTTTCCTAATTTCAAGATCCAAAATGTTGTTCATGTTTCTATTTTTGTATAATATGTAGTGCTGTCAAATTTCAAACCAAAACCGTTTAACTGCCCGAAACAAACCGACCCAAATGAGAACCGAACCGATTAAAAACCCTTTTTTTTAGACCGAAAACCGACCCGAACTCTATGTGAATGAACCCGAAACCGAATCGATCCGAATAACGTTACACCGTATAAGACCCGAACCCGTTAATGAACCGAACCAGTTCTAAACCGAACCGAAAAAGAACCAAACTGTTTCTAACCCGAAACCGCTTTCAACCCGGAACCGTTTGAAACGGGATAAAAACCGTTTACACCGAACCGTTAACAACCCGCGACCCGTTTGCATCGAACTGTATATAAACCGAACCGCTTGCAAACTGAATCGTTTATGAACCGGACCACTTATAAACGAATCGGTTACAAACTGCTTACTATAAAGAGAATATTAAAATCAAGTTAAAAGGTATTTTAAATGAAATTTAATTATCATAGTACAAAAATCTTCCTACCAAATTAATATATATTTTGAAAATTTATTATCATAGTATAAAATATCTTCCTGCCAAATACTGAATCGAAAAAGAACCGAACCAGTTATAAACTGAACCGGAAAAGAACCTAACCAATTATAAATTGAACCGAAAAAAAACCAAACTAGTTATAAACTGAACCGAAAAAAGAGCCGAACTGTTTCTAACCCGAAACTGTTTGAACCGGAATAAAAACCGTTTACACCGAACCGTTAACTAATTGCAACCCGTCTGCACCGAACCGTTTACTACCCGGGCGGTTTACAACCCAATTCGGTCAAGAATAAATCGAACCGATAACTATTTAAACCGAACTGGTACTGACCCGCGAGACACTTAAACCGATTTCAAACCGACCTGATTTCAAACCGAACTGAACCCGAACTGTCAAACTGTTTTGACAGTGCTAATAATATGTAATGACTATGGTACTCTCACTCTTTTAACTTAATTTATTATACTTTCTAAATTAACCTTAAATTTTTTTTTTCCACTTTCTCTCTCTAACTTTTGTCTATAATTGTATTTTTCCCTTTTATTAATATAATTCATCCACTTTTTCCTCCTATTTCTTAAATACCATAAAAAAAAAACACAAACAAGAATTATATTATGGGACGGAGGGAGTAAAGGACATCGATGAGATTTTGCCTGAAAAGCATATTATTATTATTTTAATATATTTAACAAATTTTCACTTTTTTTTTTTATTTTATTTTCTTTCACGTATATAATTACTCTACTATATACTAAGGACAAGCCCCATTTTTATTATTCACCCATTACCCCAACCCCCAGTTAGTAAAATACTACTCCTTACAATGTAAACGAGGAAGCTAAGAAGACGAAGACCAACCCTAAACTCCTAGGCAATCAATCAACACAAGACATTCTTTAAACTGTACTTTGCTAAAATTTGAATTTCTATATCTGTGCTGAATACATGTATTTGGTTTTTTTCCCCCCCCATAATTTCATGATATTAGGATGTGTTTTTTTCCCCCTCATAATTTCATGATATTAGATATTACTTGGTGTTATGATGATTTGTTAAAATTGATGTGTTGTTTGGATAAATTTTTAATTTGTGTTGTTAGATTTCAATTTATTTTGCATTGCCAAACATAATCCATTTATTGTAATTTATATATATATCTTCAAAATACCAACTTGTTATAGCTTTTGCTTATTGGTAATTAAAAATATGACACACTCGCCACCACTGTCTGCTTTACAAGTTTATGTAGGTTCCACCTCAAAATCATACAACAATGAGAAATTTTTTACACTCTTTCAATGCAAGTGGGACAACTTTTCAATCACATGTGGGTTTGTTCATGGCCTCAATGGCTCACTACTCTCCCTCATATGTAAGTTGTCTATAATATTGGCCCAGATCACAACGCAACCCCACCCGAATTATGATACTCCCTCCGTGTTTTTTTAAGTGTTACACTTTCCATTTCCGGCGGTGTTTTTTAAAGTGTTATACTTTCCATTTTCGGCCGTGTGTTTTTTAAGTGTTACACTTCCTCTTTTTGGTAAAAAACTACATTAAAATATTATCTCTCTCCTCTTTTGGTCCCCACCTAAACCCACTACTACTCTTTTATTATATTTTTCATTATTTTTTCCTCTCACATTCATTACTTTTTAATAAACTATTAACCCCACTATCTTTCTTTTACAATTTTTTAATACTCTAACTACCCCATTTACCTCTTATTTTATTTAAGTCAATTAAATTGCCTAAATCTATGTGCCGGTCAAATTGTAACACTTAAAAAAACACGGAGGGAGTAATCTAGACTGCATCCACCACGAGTGTCTACTTTACATCCTATAAAATTCTACCTTAATATCATATGACAATGAGGGGAGTAAACCCTTACCCTTATAAAGTGGATACAAATATATATATATATATATATATATATATATATATATATATATATATATATATATATATATATATATATATATATATATATATATATTAATGTTAGATACAACATTTTTTTTTTATTTGGTGGCATCTTAGAAGAAATTGGAAAAAGTAATAAAATATGGAAGTAGTGACCAGGAGAAGGGAGAAGAATAAAAAAACGTAAAAAAAAACAAAAAATAGTTAGTAAATTGGAGAGAGAATATGAAATTAATAAAATATAATTTAATGAATTATAAATATTATAAAAGTTTTTTAAATAAAAAAATGAAATAAGTATTTAAAAACGGCCGGAAAAAAAAAAAAAAAAAAAAAAGTGGTGCAGCAAATATTTAAAAACGGGGAATAACTAAAAAGTTGGTAAAATTTCAGTATTTGATAAATTTAACAGCGTATGCATCGCATCACATGCATGATGCATTTGATTAATATTGACTGAGGGAAAGACGAAATATTCCCATAAGATACTAAAGCGTTTGGTGATCATACATGTGTCATGTTTAAATCACTAGGTGTTAAATTCTCAATTTCGATTATATGCGTCCATATATTCAAGATGAATCACTATCCAAGTATCCCAAAAATGATATGCGGCCAACTATAAGGGTTTACTGTTTGGTTTTTTTTTTTTTTTTTTTTTTTTTTTTTTTTTTTTTTTTAAGGAGAAAATTTTAATATGCTGAAACCTCACACATGTCAACCAAGTCGAGGTAGCAATTAATGCAACTTAATTAGACGGGGAGCGGGAGGTGATACAGGAATTCCCACCCACAATGAATTCCCCAGTAGGATTTGTTCTCATAACCAAATATGAAAAACTCACTAGTAGAAAAATAGCAAAGGGCACCGGTTCAAACTCGGCTTAATGCACCGGTTTGAACCCGTGCCTATGTGGGGGTGCCAATTACACCCCTTTTTGGCACCGGTTCAAAACCGGTGCCATAAACCGGTTTTGGCACCGGTTGGTGCCTTAAATAGTTCCGCGGAATATTTTTTTTAGTGGAAGTTGTTTTAGGCACCGGTTAACCGGTGCCTTTTTGGTATTTTTTTATTTTTTACTTTTTTCTTGCAATAATAATAAAAATAATATACAAACAAACATGAAATACGAACCAAACAAAAATAAATGGTGAAATACGGATTCTTGAAATTGTTATATTCAACATCAAAATAATGGTAAATCACATTATATTCAACAAGTAAATTGTTATTGTACCATACAAAAAAAAATAATAATAATAAAAAATTACAATGAATTATGATGAAATTTAACTCAAAAATTGAAATTGTAAAACAATAAAAAAAAAAAAAATTACAACATCAAAATATTATTCCAAAATCAAAATCTTGAATCCTTGTTGCATGAATTAACACCTGCATCAATTAAAACCCAGAAATTATTAAAACTAAAAAAAAAAAAAAAACGAGAAGCAATAACCCAGAAAACTAATGCATGAACGAGAAAGAGAAAATCAATCCAGAAAACCGCACAAACAATGAATTATAATGACAAAATCAATTAACCCAAAATCAAACCCAACAATCAATTAAACCCAGCAAACCCGGAAAATCAATTAACCCCAAAACTTTCGAAAATCAATTAAACCCAGAAATTTCGAAAAATCAATTAAGTGCAAAAAATGACAAAATCAATTAACCCAAATATTTTCAAGATCAATTACACCAATCAATTTCGAACAATATTACAACAATCAAACCCAAAAAAATTAAGGCACATAGCATAAATAATTAAACCCAGAAACCCTTACCCCGAATAATTAAACCCAGAAACATTGAGTTCGTCGCCTATAACTCGCCAATTCACTTAGAAGATAGAGTAGCAAAAACAGGCTCTTTCTAAGGAGGTGGTTCTAGAAAGAGATCCGAGTAGAGGTAGGTGGATGGGGGAAACATAGCATGCATGTCACAAGAGCGAGGCGAGCAAGAAGCACCTACTGCGAGAGGGGCGCCTCGCGTCTTAAGGCCGGGCTTAGAAGTAGTTTTCATGTCAGAAGAAGAGGACAGAGAAGGGAGAGAGACAGAGAAGAGAGGTCGGAGAGGAGAAAGAGAGGAGAGAGAAGGAGGAGAGGCGCTCAGCTGAGAGGAGAGATAAGGAGGTTAGGGTTTATAAAGGAACAAACCCGGGTTTTTTTTTTGGTGCACCGGTTTAGTGGCACCGGTTCAAACCGGTGGCCTTTTTATTTTTGGCACCGGTTTGATCTGAACCGGTGCCATTGTTCTTGGTATAAATCTCGCCCAATTTTAGGCCGGTTTTTGGCACCAGTTTGGTCTGAACCGGTGCCAATTGGGGGTTTCCTTTTTGTATTTTTCTACTAGTGACTATTACTTCGTATTTCATAGTTAAATAATAAAATATACCCACACCTTCCGCATATTAATATATTGTTATAAGTTCTTGAGTTACAAATTTAAGAAATAGGTACATTCACTAAAAGGGGTTAAAAAAAAAAAAAAAAAAAAAAAAACCCTTTAACGATAAAACTACTGGAGAAAAAGGTGAACTTAAGCTTTTGGTTGAGTTGGTCCTCTGACATGGTATCACAACTTAGGTGAGATCTTGGGATCATATACAAAAATTCTCACCTTGCCAGTGGGTTAGAAAATTAAACCCATCGGCGGAATATACACAAATTTTTCATGCTTCCGCAAACACTCACAGATATAGTTTTTTTTTTTTTCCTTTTCTCAAAAGTTTTTTTTTTTTTTTTTTTTTTTTGTTTTTTTGTTTTTTTGAATCTTTATTTAGCCTGCGCCTCCCACCAATAGTAGCAACTGCGAAAGCCGCCTCCATCATTGGTGGCAATCGCATACACTACCGCCTCCCACTACTGGCAATAACCACATCTGCCAACCTACTCCATGTGCCGCACTCTATTTCCACCTCCTCATGACCAACAATGATTCTTACATTGCCCCATTGGTTTTTCTACACATAATCACATAGATTTTGTTTTGGTGGTGGTATACGAGAATAAGGTCAACTTTTGCACATCTCTTTTGCTATCAAGTTGGCTCCTCTTGTTGCAGCACTTGGAATCTTTGTGGAGTATTGATTCTTGCTACTTAGGTTTCTCTTTTGAGAATAGATTAATTTCAAGCGGTGGAATTTAATCTTTTTCTTGCGCAATTTTTTTTTCTTCAACTGTGATTTCACGTAGCAGTGTAGTGTCTTCTCTCCGATGATGGTTTGATCCCTTAACTTATTCTTCTCTAGATCTGCAACTTGGCCCAAGTATATGCGTGACTCTTCTCCTTCGGTCTAAAAGTGCATGTCTCTACTATACGTAGGTCGTGGTTGTTGCTTCTCATCGTCATCACCAACACACGGCTACTACTTCTCTTTTGATCATAAGTTACTATACTATCCTTACCGTTCGATGAGTGATTCAGATCCAATCTGAGCATCCGATTTTCTCCCGCTCCGACTGCGGGGGTGTGATAGAGAATATCCATAAAATATTCTCATCTTAGGTTTAGGATATATTTTGTATAAGATTATCTTTGATATCTGTACATATCTTATGTTACCTAATATGATTAGGTTTCTCATTGTAACCCTATAAATATTGATCAATGAAAATCACTCTAATCAATGAGTTTTATATTATCCGACAAAATCCATGTAAAAACAGCGTATTAGTAGTTAAATTGACCATCATATACTTGGATCTCCATTAGTATTACAGAAAATTTGATACGTGCTTGGATTAATTATATAATGTAAGGCCTTTAATCTCCACTAGTAAATTAGTGGTGAGACAATACCAACTCACTATAAATGTCATCCATGCATAGACAATTTAGTAGCCATCTTTAGCATATAGACAAAGACAATTCACCAAATGTGACACCACTGTCGTCTGTTTCTGTGATAAGTGAATTGAACGATAATTCCGCATATCCAAAGACTTAATTGGAAATATTATCTTGCATTATCACAATTTTGATGGAATATTATTATGGTAAGTGTTAATAATTGGGATGTTTAGCGTAAATCATACGAACATTGGATTATTGGTAGTCCAACAAGAATAAATTTAGTTAATAATTGTCAAGGTACCAGATCCGTGCGGTGCGCGATGAGGGCGCTAACCAATTAACTTCTAATGGGGCTCGAGAGCACAGAGCAATACAAGCGAAACAATGTTAGGGCTTGTGACAATTGAGCATGTCGATGGGGGCACGCGCGTACAAGCGGGTCTAGCGACAAATTTTATCTATTTAAGGGTCTCCTTAAATTTTATCATATTTGAGTTCTTTTAATATAGTGGCATATTTATAAAGGCTTACAACAACACTCATGTTGGAAATAGTAATGCAAACGGATGACTCGCGCCCGATCGGGCGAAGGTGGTCAAGGAAAATAGGGAACTCTCGCGCCCGATCGGGCGGGCTTCGCCCGACCGGGCGACGGACAAGAGTTTTTCTACGAGATCTCTCGCGCCCGACCGGGCGGCGGACTCAAGTTTTTGACAAGCCCGATCGAGCGGCTTCGCCCGATGGCTCGCCCGGAATGGGGATTTCAAATCGCCCGACCGGGCGGTGTCCGCCCGACCGGGCGCGACACTACGTTTGGAAAAACCTGATCTCGCGCTCGATCGGGCGGCAGCTCACCCGATCGAGCCCGCCTTTTTTCCTAGGTCGGTTTGATTACGTGTTTCCTTTTCTAGGACTCATATAAATACGAGTCTTACCTTTTCGTGACATTATTCACTTTTCTAGCCGAAAACACAAACCTACCTTTTGAGATCCGAACAGTTCTTGAGCAATTCCACTCTTCGAGTTCGGGTGCACGGATTACGGAGAGAGTTGCGTTAAACTTGGGGGGCGTACGTCACTAGAAAACTTGTACCGGTGGTGGCGTATTTCGCTTCTAAGGCAGTGGATTATTGTTCCACGGCGCGACTGTGAGTTTAAGATCTTCAATCCAGGAAAGTTCTAATCTTTTATTGTTTGTTATTGATTTCAATAGTTATTTTACCAACAACTCAAACAATAAAACAACAGTAAAGAGTACATAAGACGTTTGTATTCATTGAACACTATTCACTAGTCCCTTAGATTTTCTTTTGAGATTACAATATTTTCTCGATGAACTTTAATTTGGGTTGATACTAACATAGAAATTCTTGTAAGGCCTTGAAAACTTAACTAAAAGACCTAGAAAGTGTGTAAAACTTACTAAGGGAGTTAGATTCTAACATGTATCCCCCCTCACTTAATTAAGTTGTCAACGACCTTATCGACTTACATGAATACAAGAATGAAGACCCTTAAACTATCTATAATGTCATTGTCGTCTATGGAGCCCTGTTGCTGGAGTCTTCTTGTCTTTGGTGTTGTTAGACATAGCTTGAGCTTAATTTTTCTTGGATGTTGGTCAGCGAGCATGATGATTATTCATTGCTTGTGTTTGTTTCTAGTAGAGATCGAGCTGCTTCTCTAAGATTACAAGGGTGAGCTTTGAACAATGGCTACATCTATTTGGTCTTCAAACTTCCTTCATTTTCTAGGCATCAGATTTGTTGTTGTTCACTTGATCACACTTCCATTTTAGTGGGAGCTTACTTCGGTGAAATAAGTGGCCGTAATTTTTTATTTAAGGCACGCGTCGCATCTAACACCATAATTGGTGGTGTTTGACTACTACACAAAGTTCAGGGTGCTTAGTGCACCTAAGCCATACTTCAGTGTGTTGCAGCCAACTTTGCCAAAAATAAATGATACTAACTGTTATGGGTAAAATTCTGTAAGTAAAAGTCAATGATAGTTAGCCAATGTCAACGACGGGATCAAGTTTTGACGAAAACTAAGACTTGATGAAGAGAGGCTAGTCTCAACGGACGAAAGGTGCTCCAACTGCTTCACTATTTTCCAAGAAGAGATAAACGTGGGAGACTAAGTCCTTGCCTAGCTGTACACTGCCGTTAGTACGTGGATTGAACTAAAATAGAGAAGTTGAGGAGCTAACTCCGAAAATTAAGGAAGCAAAGCTTATCACCTTGCAACGGCTAGGGATTAACCCTAAGCACCATCTATATAAAGGGAAGGCATCATCAAACGAAATACACACTGCAAATTAGCTACTGAAATACTCTAAGCACACATTGTAATCCGATCCCTTAAATATTTTCATAGTGAAAGTTTGGTATATCCTTATTCTACTCGCAGTTTTTACCTTCATTGGGTTTTCCGCATCACCAATTCCTCGTGCCATTCCTTTATTTTCGCTTTACTTTTATCCTTGGTTTTATTTAGTTGATCCGTAGCCTAGAATTTGTTATTCAATCCCACTTGACCAAAAATTTGTATAAACACTAACATGATTCGTATACAGTGGATCAAAATAACATATTCTAATGCTTGCATAAAAATCAATGACCATCCAACATCAACTCCAAACTTTAAATCAACCAAACACGCTACATACTAACCTCGTGCTTGACACATTAATAAATTCCTATCATGATACTACACATAAACAAATTGTTTTACGCGCACACGCTACTCGATATTCCCTTAACTCGGCCACACTCACTAAAAATAACTTAATTTAAAGTTTTCTATAATAAATAATAAATAAACATAATTAATCCTTTATTTACACAAACTTTTATTCACTTTAAACCTCACTAAAAAAAATTGAATTTTAAGTTTAAAAACCTTAAATTATCCTCTGTGGGTAATTATAATCTCCAAGAAAAATCAATTTCAATAACTTTAATAATTTAAATTTCCAACATACTTTTTAATAAATAAACCTAAAAAATTATATTAATAAGGGGGGGGGGGTTCCTTTAGGGGTAATAAAAAAACCCTGACCTCAATTAGTCAAAGTAGTGTGTATAATTGATTTCCAGACTTAATACCTTTAGAAAAATATGTTCGATCTAATCATTAATTTAACTAAGAAAATCATAATTACACACTAGGATTAATAAATTAGGAAAAAAATGATTTTATTAGTCCCAACTTTGACCGATTTTCTTCCAAAAATCTCAACTTTTAATTATTCCTATATAATCTCAATTTATATAGGTATCTTCTTATAATAATGCAAATTTTATTTTTTGTTATACATTATAGTCCCAAATGGGATCAACAAAAGCAACAAAAATAACACCTCAGATTATTATAGAAAGATGCCTATATAAGTTGGGATTATTCCAGAATAAACAAAAGTTCGGATTATTTAAAGAAAATCGATCAAAGTTGGGATTATTAAAAGGAAAATTTGCAAATTGCAGCCATTTAAAGTTAGTATTTTGCAAATTGCAACCATTTAAAAAAATTACAAATTGCAGCCCAAAAGTTCTTATAAATTGTAAATTGCAGCCCGATTCAATTTTTTCATCGGTTTACATGTCAAAAAATCTTCGATTAAGGTTTTAGGGGCTATTTTCACTCTTTAGGGTCCGAATTGAGCTCAAAATTAGTAAAAAAAATAACGTAAAACAAAATTTGAAATTAAGCTAATTAATATCAACAATCTTTATTCATAAACAACAATAACAAACAATTTAAATCATGCTTTCAATCCAAAAATCAAAGCTTTAAATAAATTAAAGAAGAGAGGAGCACGTTCTTTTTTTTACACTATTGAACCACAAAGTGAGAGAGAATGAGGGGTTGGGCGTCGGGCTACTACTTGCGGTGGTTGTCGGTGTACGATGGTGGTCATGAGGGAGAGGGGGAAAATAAAGAAAGAAAAAATAAATTTTGGATTTTATGTGAAAACTTGAGTAAAAAAAACTTGTGTGAGAAATTTCATGGGTTTAGGGGGTTTATATACATACTCCTTTTTAAAACCATTAAAATAATATGTACAACTATGACATTAATGTAGAAATCAAACACCACCACCCCCTTAAATTTCTTTTTGGGGCTTTTAACTCAAATCTTTTAAACACTCTTTAAACTAGTCCAATACATTGATTTGCCCCAATTAACTGTTTTTCATTGATTAATAAATGTATTTAATAACTTTATAATTAATTTATTAAACTATAAATATAAATCTATCTTAATTTATAAAATATAAATACATAAAATATTAATATAAAAATGTGTTAAAAATAATACGGGATATTACACCATGACCATGAGCTTTTAGAGCAAGTATACTTCCATATATTTGACATCTTCTCGGAGTGATACGCAGTCCATTATTTCTGAGTAGTTCATCAATCTCTCGATAATAGTGATGGTGGCAGTCTAGGTATTAACCAGTCTTCCTTAAAAAATATATGTCTCGTTACGCCTATTCTCTCACCCCAGTTGATCTTTCTCGTTGTACATGTCCCAAACGCCCAACATGATTGTTATCTAATTGTAGACACCCAAATGTGTCTTCCCAAAACCAAACCCAGTGATGAATACCTTTCACGTCATTTGTGTTGGGGTTTGGTGAGTCCGACTCACCGCGGAAACAAACCCAAAAACAAGACCGCACTCGCAATAAATAAAAACATAAACATAATTAAATTAATCACAAGATTAAGATAAGCTAATTACCTTTGACGCGTGCTTCGCTCCAAAACGAGCTCTTACTTGAAAGCTTCAAGTCCCGCTCACACGGAGACCTCCAACGAAGTCCACCCGCACCAACAAAACCGACTAGGTCCAATGTCTTGGGGTTAGCAAGACCCGACCAATAAAACCCGAGTAATTATATTGAGTTCAAAGGTTTTCACTAATTGTGATGCCTTTTTCAACTCTTACTCAAGCATCATTCCCAATGCCCATACTTGGGTATTTATAGGAAATGACGGGAGTATCATTTACTCTCCCATCAATGTGGGATAGTATGATTTTTCCATTTTATTTTAAAGCTAAAATAAAATTAATAATCAAGCTAGTAATAAATCAACAAGTGGCAAGCTCATGTGAGTGGTTAGGTGAGGACCACTTGGAGAAAGGGGGGACCAAACTTGCTCCCCACTCCCTCTCCCATAACCGGCCACCTCACTCCACACACACTCAAGGACCAGAAGCCACATGGCACCCACCCTTGGGCACCAAGGCAGCCAAGGTGGCCTGCCATGTGCTGCTGTCCGTGGCAGCCACGCCCAGCAAGCCCAGCAGGCCCAGCACTCGCATGCGGGCTGCCAGGCGCTGCTGGCCAGCAAGCCCAGCATGCTTTTGCGGGCTGCTGCTGGCCTTGTGCCTTGGCCAGCGCTGCTAGGCAGCAAGCAATGGCCTAGCCATGCTGCTGCTAGCTGTAGCGAGCTGGCGCGCCTAGCGTGCTAGCTGCTGCAGCTTGTTGCGGCATGGCTTGCTAGCCATTGCACGCACAAGGCTGTGCCTAGCATGCTAGCACGCACTAGGCAGCGCCTAGCCTTGCGATGCTAGCATGGGTGCGCTAGCACGCACTAGCCAGCCTAGGCTCGGCTTGGTGCGCATGCTAGCCACCATGCTAGGCCATACGCCCTTAGCACTCGGTTTGCTTGGGCATTCCGATGCTAGGGGTATTTTGGTATTTTGTTGATTTATTACTATTTCTCGTCTCGTCTTTCACTATTTTCGACTAGACTTCCGACGCTCGGTTTCGACGCTCTAAGCTCGAATTTCCGACGTCTAAATAAATATTACTCGGTCGACTCATTAATTCCTTTCGAATTAATTCGTCGTTTCGGTTTGTTGAATGCTTGGGTGTGACCCGAAGGGTTCAGTCAAGATTAAGCTGTAATATTAATTATTCATTAATATTACTGATCGGAAGCGGCCTCCACCCAGGCATTCCGATCACTTGACCTCACTGAATATATTAGCTTTCTCATAATTCTGAACCCACTAACGGAATAGTACACTTGTTCGAAGGACACCATTCCTTTCAATCTCCCACTTGTCCTTCCGGACAAGTGCGCATTTTGTGTACAACCTTTTTCCTATGTCGCTTAATGTCTCTTCATAAACTATAAGGTAAGATTTGTTTTGTCATCCTTATTACGTCCAGAAGTGTTTCCCGATTCCGAGTCCGACTATCAATAAACAAATGATTTCTAAAATCCATCCGAGCACGGAGATGCATTTTACAGTCTCGCTCTACGAGAGGCCTTGTATACAACAAAGACATCTTCCCTATTTTAGTAGGGGGACATTCCCAGTCTTGTAATGTAGCTCCTCTTACTGAGAGGACCTAGTCGCCCGAGTGTTGCCGTTATAATCCCCTATTACGGCAGACGTTTGACAACATCAAAGCGAACTAGTACTCAAACAAGAGAACTCAAAATACTCATGGTCGAGGAAATAGGTTCCGATAGCCATAATGAGAAGTATACTTATGACAAATTTTTAATTTCTTAAAGTATTCTCATAGGTCGATCCAGTATGGTTCTAAACCAATACCTGTGCAAATGATTTATGACAATCATGTCCTTGTAGCACATGAAACGGTGCTATAAATCAAACTACACACTAATCTCAATCGGTCATTAATCGTCCATCGTTTAGATGACCTTGATTAGGGATAATTTTCGATTATAATATTCAATGTTCACTTAATAGGTGTTTCCTTACCAAGACTGGTCTTGATACCCTATTTTGAATATTCTCAGAATCGAATGGACTCATTATTTAATCCTAAACCACAATTAAATAGCATAACGGAGTAATAAAATATTGCATGAAATTTTATATTACTCCAAAACTTGAATGGTTTTCCTTAGCGTCTTACATTAATTTTTCTCAAAATTAACTAAAACACTAAACAAGGAAATCAAAGCCAGTCTCCTACATGCTTGATTCCCAATGCCTCAACGTGCTTGTTGTGCTTCACTTGAGGCAAAGGTTTAGTAAGTGGATCGGCTACATTGTCATCCGTTCCAACTTTGCAAATTCTGATTTCACCCTCTGATTTCCATTCTCGAATCATGTGAAATCGCCGCTTGACATGTTTGACCTTCTGATGTTCCCTAGGCTCTCTGGCCTGAGCAATAGTTCCATTGTTGTCACAATAGAGGGCTATTGGACCCTTTATAGAGGGTACAACATCAAGTTCACCAACGAACTTACGAATCCAAACAGCCTCCTTAGCTGCTTCAGCAGCTGCTAAGTATTCGGCTTCAGTTGTAGAATCTGCAGTTGTACTCTGCTTTGCGCTCTTCCAACTAAACTTCCCTCCATTTAGACAGAACACATATCCAGATTGCGATTTGAAATCGTCTCTGTCTGTCTGGAAGCTTGCGTCGGTATAACCTTCCACAACTAAATCCTCTGCACCACCATACACCAGGAATTTATCCTTGTTCCTTTTCAGGTACTTTAGGATATTTTTGGCCGCAGTCCAATGCGCCTCTCCTGGGTCTGATTGGTAACGGCTCGTAGCACTCAAGGCATACGATACATCTGGCCTAGTACATATCATGGTATACATGATCGATCCAATAAGCGAAGCATATGGAATCTGATTCATTCTTACCCGCTCATCAAGTGTCTGTGGACACTGCTTCTTGCTTAGGGTTATTCCATGTGACATTGGCAGGTGACCTCTCTTGGCCTCCTCCATGCCAAATCAAGCAAGTACCTTATCAATATAAGTACTCTGACTCAATCCAATCATCCTTTTCGATCTATCCCTATAGATCTTGATGCCTAGTATGTACTGAGCCTCTCCCAAGTCTTTCATTGAGAAGAACTTTCCAAGCCAGGCCTTTACAGACTCTAACAACGGAATGCTGTTTCCAATGAGCAATATGTCATCGACATATAAGACTAGGAAGGCGATGTCACTCCCACTGACCTTCTTGTAAACACAAGATTCATCTGGATTCTTGATAAAACCAAACTTACTGATGGCTTCATCGAATCGCAGATTCCAACTTCTGCTTGCTTGCTTTAATCCATAAATGGACTTCTTAAGCTTACAAACTTTCCTAGCATTGTTTTGGTCGACAAAACCTTCAGGCTGTGTCATATACACAGTTTCTTCCAAATAACCATTAAGGAAGGCGGTTTTGACGTCCATCTGCCATATTTCATAATTGTAATATGCAGCAATCGCTAGGAGGATCCGAACGGATTTAAGCATTGCGACTGGTGAAAAGGTTTCATCGTAATCAATACCATGAACTTGTCTGTAACCTTTTGCCACCAATCTAGCTTTGTAAATGAATACATTTCCATCTTTGTCGGTTTTCAACTTGAAAATCCACTTACATCCAATAGGTGTATAACCTTCGGGTAAGTCAACCAAGTCCCAGACTTGATTTTCAAACATGGAATCCATTTCAGATCTCATGGCCTCTTGCCATTTAGCAGAGTCAGTGCTTGCCATCGCTTGCTTGTAGGTTGCCGGTTCATCTCCATCCATAATCAGGATGTCCTGATTCTCGGTTAATACTAAACCAAGATATCTATCAGGTTGAGATCTCGGCCTCTGAGACCTACGTAGGGTAATGGATTGAGCATTTGCATTGTCGGTTCGACTTTGCACATTTTGATCATTTTGACTTGCGTCAACAGATGCTGTTTGAGCACTTTGACTGTCATTATGATTTTGTTGCTCATCCTCACGAACTTCGTCGAGTTCGATTTTCCTCCCACTTGTCATTTTGGAAAGGTGCTCCTTCTCCAAAAAGACACCATCGCGAGCAACAAACACTGTTCTCCGATTTGTTGTAGAAGTAATACCCTTTGGTTTCTTTTGGGTAGCCCACAAAGTAAACCTTGTCAGATTTGGGATGAAGTTTGTCAGAAATCAATTTCTTGACATATGCTTCGCATCCCCATATCTTTAGAAAAGATAACCTGGGAGGTTTCTTCGTCCATAATTCATATGGAGTCTTTTCTACGGCTTTTGATGGAGCACGGTTCAGTGTTAGTGCCGCAGTTAGAAGTGCGTGTCCCCAGAAAGAGATAGGAAGATCACTAAGACCCATTGTTGATCGTACCATGTCTAACAAGGTCCGATTTCTCCTTTCGGATACTCTGTTCCATTGAGGAGTTCCTGGAGGTATCAATTCTGAAAGCATACCCTTTTCTTTCAGATGGTCATCGAATTCTTGGCTCAAGTATTCACCACCTCGATCCGATCAAAGGGCTTTGATTTTCTTGCCAAGCTGATTTTCAACTTCACTTTGAAATTCTTTGAACTTTTCAAATGATTCAGATTTATGTGACATGAGGTAAACATAGCCATATCTACTATAGTCGTCTGTGAAAGTGATGAAATATCGATGTCCATTTCTTGTGGTTGAGCTCATTGGTCCACATACATCGGTATGTATAAGACCCAATAAGTCACTTGCCCTTTCTCCCAACTTGGAGAATGGCTGTTTAATCATCTTGCCTAATAGACATCCCTCGCAATTCTCAAACGATTCTAAATCGAAAGAGTCAAGAACACCTTCTTGTAGAAGTTTCTTGATGCGTTTGATGTTGATGTGGCCAAGACGACAATGCCACAAGTAAGTCTGATTTGACTCTATGGTCTTAGCTCTTTTGGTATCATTATAAACAATTTGTCCAAAGACACAAACGTGTCATTCCATAAATATAAACAAGATGATAAACCCCAACGTTTGTTTATATTTCTGAGTAGTTCATCAATCTCTCGATAATAGTGATGGTGGCAGTCTAGGTATTAACCAGTCTTCCTTAAAAAATATATGTCTCGTTACGCCTATTCTCTCACCCCAGTTGATCTTTCTCGTTGTACATGTCCCAAACGCCCAACATGATTGTTATCTAATTGTAGACACCCAAATGTGTCTTCCCAAAACCAAACCCAGTGATGAATACCTTTCACGTCATTTGTGTTGGGGTTTGGTGAGTCCGACTCACCGCGAAAACAAACCCAAAAACAAGACCGCACTCGCAATAAATAAAAACATAAACATAATTAAATTAATCACAAGATTAAGATAAGCTAATTACCTTTGACGCGTGCTTCGCTCCAAAATGAGCTCTTACTTGAAAGCTTCAAGTCCCGCTCACACGGAGACCTCCAACGAAGTCCACCCGCACCAACAAAACCGACTAGGTCCAATGTCTTGGGGTTAGCAAGACCCGACCAATAAAACCCGAGTAATTATATTGAGTTCAAAGGTTTTCGCTAATTGTGATGCCTTTTTCAACTCTTACTCAAGCATCATTCCCAATGCCCATACTTGGGTATTTATAGGAAATGATGGGAGTATAATTTACTCTCCCATCAATGTGGGATAGTATGATTTTTCCATTTTATTTTAAAGCTAAAATAAAATTAATAATCAAGCTAGTAATAAATCAACAAGTGGCAAGCTCATGTGAGTGGTTAGGTGAGGACCACTTGGAGAAAGGGGGGACCAAACTTGCTCCCCACTCCCTCTCCCATAACCGGCCACCTCACTCCACTCACACTCAAGGACCACAAGCCACATGGCACCCACCCTTGGGCACCAAGGCAGCCAAGGTGGCCTGCCATGTGCTGCTGTCCGTGGCAGCCACGCCCAGCAAGCCAAGCAGGCCCAGCACTCGCATGCGGGCTGCCAGGCGCTGCTGGCCAGCAAGCCCAGCATGCTTGTGCGGGCTGCTGCTGGCCTTGTGCCTTGGCCAGCGCTGCTAGGCAGCAAGCAATGGCCTAGTCATGCTGCTGCTAGCTGTGGCGAGCTGGCGCGCCTAGCGTGCTAGCTGCTGCAGCTTGTTGCGGCATGGCTTGCTAGCCATTGCGCGCACAAGGCTGTGCCTAGCATGCTAGCACGCACTAGGCAGCGTCTAGCCTTGCGATGCTAGCATGGGTGCGCTAGCACGCACCAGCCAGCCTAGGCTCGGCTTGGTGCGCATGCTAGCCACCATGCTAGGCCATACGCCCTTAGCACTCGGTTTTCTTGGGCATTCCGATGCTAGGGTATTTTGGTCTTTTGTTGATTTATTACTATTTCTCGTCTCGTCTTTCACTATTTTCGACTCGACTTCCGACGCTCGGTTTCGACGCTCTAAGCTCGAATTTCCGACGTCTAAATAAATATTACTCGGTCGACTCATTAATTCCTTCCGAATTAATTCGTCGTTTCGGTTTGTTGAATGCTTGGGTGTGACCCGAAGGGTTCAGTCAAGATTAAGCTGTAATATTAATTATTCATTAATATTACTGATCGGAAGCGGCCTCCACCCAGGCATTCCGATCACTTGACCTCACTGAATATATTAGCTTTCTAATAATTCTGAACCCATTAACGGAATAGTACACTTGTTCGAAGGACACCATTCCTTTCAATTTGATTATCAAACAAAGCGAAAGTGTGAAAAGTCTAGTGATGAGGATGTTTTTATTAAAATATCTCTTCTTTCTGTTTTTGAAAATATTTCTTTACTTACCTTATTTATGAAAAACGTGCATTCCAGTTTAGTTTGGTCCATAATAAGGGTCCAATAATGGTTTAGTTGGATGGGGCTTGAAAAGACCTTTCCAACGATATATTATAAGCCCAATTCCGATGAATAATGAGGAAGTTATGGCCAAAATACTAAACTGGGCCCGATTTGGTTTTTATATGCGGCCCAATGATCTAGAGGAGGGCCTATTATTAATTGTCATTCCTAAAGCTATTAGGATTGATTATAGTCTTCTAGAATATTCTAAAAAGTTCTCTCAAATCCTTATGGAGTTAGGGATAATTATGTTTTAAAGAGTTTGAGATTGAATAAAACTACTCCTTTTTAGAATCCTTGTTTTGTACGAAATGGAATATATTCAGATTTTATTTTCGTGGCTCATAATCTTTATACAAATTTTATATGGTTGGATAGATATTGAAATTATCTTTCCAATGATATATTATAATATTAAATCTGAGCTATAACGAAAACGATATTAATGAGATATGAAACTCTATCCAAAACTGATACCCTTCCACTATTTCGACCATATCTTTTTATCTACAAAAGATTTAAATCTGATTCTAATTGGGTTGGAAAGTAGACTTCAAGAGCTTTCCAAAGACATATTATATGTCTTATTTGAACTTCTGGATCAAAGGATATGATAAAAACAAAAACGCGTGAAACTGATTATTAGCGCTTGACGACAAGCATTAGCGCCTGGCGCTAAGTCTTGGTGCCTGACGCTAACCTTCAACGTCTGGCGCTAATCGTGTTTTATTCTCGTTGAAACTCTGATTCGTTTTTTTATCCATCCGATTGATTTTCTCTATAAATAGCCTCTTAAAATTCTGTTTTCAATCATCAATTCTCATCAAATATCATCAATTCTCTAATTCTCTCTCTTACCAACTCTCATCAAGAAATTCTTGATTCTCTCTCTTTTTCTAAACTAGCTTTTACAAGCACAATTCCTCATACATTAGCACTAGAAACACCTAGCATTGTTCGAAGTTGCCTTCGCCCTAGACGTGAAAGGTTTTAATTTCTGAGGGTTTGGTCTTAAATCTCTATTTCAATTATTTAATTTAATTTGTTTGTTTTATTATTTTCCTTGAAGTTACTAACGTGTGTATTTTGTTATTAGAAAGAGGTACGAGGCATCCAAGTAAGTTCTTTAATTGTTTAATTGATATTTTGATATAGAAATCATGTTTAGGGTAATTTCTAATATCATGTATGAGTAAAAGAATGTTTCCTAGTATCATGTCTAGGGTAAAGAATAAGTTTCTTAAATCAATTATGATTTCTATGATGCTTTCTATTCTTTTCTAATATTTATGTTTGTTAGTATCATGTTAGGGTTACAGCCTTGATCTTTATTGTTTAGTGACATGCTAGGGTTTGTTATTAATCTTGTTAGTATCATGCCTAGGATCTTGCTATTAATATTATGCTTTATTTTTAACATGATTATTTTCATGATTATTATTATTATTATTATTATTATTATTATTATTATTATTATTAATTTATTATTATTATGTTGCTTGATATATTATTGTTATTGCTTGATCACGCCTTTTATGCATGTTTAAAGGGAATTTGTACTTGTAATCACGCTTATATAAGATATTTAATAATCTTGTTTAGGGTTAATATGATTATAATTCAAGTGATCGCCAATAATAGTTTTGTTTGTGCATTAATATTCAACCAACATAGATCAAACAGGTTTAGGGTAATCCTTTTGATTGCATGTAAGTTAGAAAGCGCACATGAATACGATAAGAATAAAGTAGAGGTATATTATTAGGGCAGGTTCAATCTCTTTTAGGTTGGATTTGTACCTTCATCCTCGAACTACCAGTCACGGTTCCAGACCTATTGGAGTTGACGATCTCCTGGATCGTTAAGGGGTGTAACCTTCACCATGTGAACGGCTTACAAGTTCCTAAAACTTGTTGGCGACTCTTTTGCTCTATCTTCTTTCCCTTTGGACGTCACCGTACTTTTGTGTATAATCACAGTGGGGTTCAAGTTTGGGATAATGCTTGAAATATTCCCTACACTAATCTTTCTGGCAAGTCTCTTACAATTTCATCCGAGCTACAAACTTTGTGTTCGATATCAAGATAGAATTGGTCCTTGATTTCCTTCTTGAACATTTCCTAAGTATCAAATATTGATCTTTCTAGTTTTTATATTAGCGTGTGCGCCACTACAACTTCGCAACGTCTTACATGTGTGTGACTTTAGTATTTACCTTTAAGTCGTCACTCAATAATAATTGACATATTTTAAAGTATTGTTGCATGTTAACTAGTAAGTTATCAACTTCCCTCAGCTCGCATATCTAGCGCCACCGTATAATCGGGATTTAGACAGCTTGATCTTTGTCGTTGCACCAATACATCCTTGATACATCCCCATAGCACGCAACATTGTAAAAACTTTATTTTTATTTATCAATTCATTGATCACATTCTTAGTCGGTAGATTTGTTTGGTCTGCTCATCGATCATAATGAGCATAAGCCCCCAAATCTCCCTCTATGAATATACTATTATAATACGTATAAAATATTGTAGAGATAGACTTAGTCGTATTACCGCAACGTGGTAATGTAAGACTACTTCAAAATCCAATAACTCATCACTAAAAATTTGCAACAGAAACAACCTCTAATTACTATTAATTCAAAAACCAATCATTGCCAATGAGTACTTAACAGTAGTAATGAAAACTCTAATAAAACCTAAAGTAGGTGAATCCCTATGCGGATTTAGACTCCACCTGAAAATCACAACTGCTTATCAAACACGGCAAATAGGGCAAACTAAAATAAAATAGAAAGTACGGGTTAACAAAGTATGCTAAGTACATATAAGGGCTAGATAATAAAATTCGGTCATTTTATTTAATTAAACTTGCTTCCAAAGACTCAAGTCATGAAATTCAAAACAACATTAATTATTTCAAATAAACTTTTTAAACAATACTTACCAATCTAATATTTCAAGAAATTCATCATTAAAAATTCCAATATCGATATAGATTTCATCATAGCATTAAAAATCAAATTCTCTATTCCAATTTCCTTAATTTCCTCTCTTATGTGTGTAGTTATGCACACCCCACACCCCCTCCCCTAAATTTAGTATCTTTAATTTATGTAAATAGACTGTGGTTGAGAGGTCAAGATCCGCCAAAGTTAAAGGCTTTGGGGAAAAGGACCTAAACAAACGTATTCATTACAACCTCTTGTGTCCCACCTCGCAACAAGGTGTGCAAGAGTATTTCCCTACCTCTTGACATGAGAAATTATAAAAGCATTGCAAGACATAGAAAGAGAACAAATATCTTTAAGCAGTAAAAATAAAGGAGCAGCCCCTGACAAGAAATTAACATTTGATGCATCACTTTCAATATGGACATTAGAGAAACCCAATTGTGCAGCCAATTGGATGCCATACCTACACGTTGTTGCTTCAGTAGCTCTGGACTCCACCCAGCAGCTTCTTTCTTCACGGCAATATCAAGTATCTTCCTTTCCTCATCCCTTATTACAACACCCAATTCAGTCCACCGGCCAACATGAGCATCGACATTAACCTTCACATAACCTGCCATAAGACAAGACCACGAAAGCAGAGGTGCAACTCAGTAGACACTAGCAGGGGAGAACACCTTCTTCGCATACTATGAATATTTGTTGACACTTCTCAGCAAGCCAACATCTACGCATACAAGATTAATTACAGAATTATCAAAGACAATCTTATTCCTACTCCACCATCTAGCCCAAGCAAGAGTAGCCATTTCCAAAAGGTCTTTTTAGGAGCATTTGATGCAAGCCATATATATCTCTCCTTAAACCCTGAAGAAGGCGTCTGAGACAAAAACCCTGTAAATCTTCTCACCCTCCATATTTTTACAGCAGCTCCACGCTCAAAAGTGGCGTGTAAAATAGTCTCAGCACCCTGCCCACATATAATGCATAGACTATCAAGAAGCAAGTGACGATATTGTAATCTTTCCCTCGAAGCCAAGAAGCCTTTACAAGCTCTCCAAAGGAAGTGTCTTAGTTTTGGGGGGTCGTTCAAGCTCCATATAATCTTCCAAAGGTCACCACCATCTTGAGATTTATGAGCACTAGAGTAATTTTTTCCTAGCCAATAGCTCGATTTCACCTCGCATCTCCCTGGTTTTGTTGGCCACCAGAACATTACATCCCTTGGGCAGTGGTGTGATAATGAGATCGAGAGGATCCATCAGCAGCATTAAAATTCGCCCGAATAATGTCAGCACGCCATGACTTGATGCCTTGGTCAATTAGATCACTCACTCTCAGCAAACATATCACTATGTGGTAAGGGAGTGGGCACAATTGTTGATGAATTTCTAGGAAGCCAAGCATCACACCACGTCTTAATATAAGTCCCAAAACCCACCCTCCATTTCATACCATCCACCATCAAGCTTTTTTCCCTCCACATGCTCCTCCACGCAAATCTAGGATCATACCCCCGGTTATTAGCCTCCAACACATCGCAATTCTTAAAATATTTGCTTTAAGAATAGAGTGTAGAATGGAATTATTTTTGTGGTGGTGTAGACACCCAAATGTGTCTCCCCAAAACCAAACCCAGTGATGAATACCTTTCATGTCATTTGATTACCGAACAAAGCGAAAGTGTGAAAAGTCTAGTGATGAGGATGTTTTTTATTAAAATATCTCTTCTTTCTGTTTTTGAAAATATTTCTTTTCTTACCCTATTTATGAAAAACATGCATTCTTGTTTAGTTTTGTCCATGATATGGGTCCAATAATAGTGTAGTAAGATGGGGCTTGAAAAGACCTTTCCAACGATTTATTATAAGCCCAATTCCGATGAATAATGAGGAAGTTATGGCCAAAATACTAAACTGGGCTCAAACCGGATCTTACCTACGACCCAATGATCATGTAGAGGGTCCAAAGGTTTAATCATATTCCTAAACTAATTAGGATTAATTAGAAGGTTCTATAAGTTTCTAAAAGATCTTAATTATCCTTTTTGAAAAGATAAAATCAAAGAGTTTCAAATTGAATAAAACTTTTTTAAATCCTAATTCTATTCGAATTTAAAGATGTTCAAAGACAGTCGGATATTATTTTTGTGCCTCATAATCTTTATCCAAATATTATATGGTTGGATAGATATTGAAATTATCTTTCCAATGATATATTATAATATTAATTTTGAGCTATAACGAAAAAGATATGGATGGAATACGAAACTCTATCCAAAACTGACACTCTTTCACTATTTCGGCCATATATTTTTATCTACAAAAGATTTTAATCTGATTTTAATTGGGTTGGAAAGTAGACTTCAAAAGATTTCCAGAGACATATTATATGACTTATTTAGACTTCTGGATCAAAAGATATGATAAAAACAAAATCCGCAAAAACTGTCTTGCACTACCTGACGACAGATTCGTCGCGTGGCGACGAGCCCTGTCGTTGGTGACAGAGGGTAGTTTTATTCTTTTTTGAACTCTGATTTGTTTTTATCAATTCTGGACTATTTTCTTATAAATAGGGTCCCTGGACCTCCGTTTTCAATCATCAACTCTCAACCAAAATTCTCTAATTCTTCTCTCTTTCTCTCTAAGCTAAAGCTTATTCTCTCTCTCCCTCTTTCTAGCCTAGCCTTTTACAAACACAATTCCTCGTACATTAGCACTAGACACACCTAGCCAAGTTCGAAGTTGCCTTTGACCTAGACGTGAAAGGTTTCATATTTCGTAGGGTTAGGTCCCAAATCTCTATTTCAATTATTAGATTTAATTGTTTTGATTTTATTATTTTCCTTGAAGTTACTAACGTGTGTATTTTGTTATTAGAAAGAGATACGGGGCATCGAAGTTAGTGCTTTAATTGTTTTATTGATATTTTGATATAGAAATCATGTTTAGATTATTATTTTGATTTCTCCTATTATGTTAGGATGTTTTTATTGCTTCCTAGTATCATGTTTAGGGTAATGATTAAGGGTGTGTTTGGATTGAAGGAAATGGAGGGAAAGGAAGGGAAGAGAAATGGAGAGATAGAGTATCTTTCATTTGGATAGCAAATGAAGAAGGGAGGGAATTGGAGGGGAGAGAAATGGAATGATTAAATTGTAGGAAATTAATCCCTCCAACAATGGAGAGATTTGGAAGGAAAACTCACCATTCTTCCCTCCCCTTCCCCTCCTCTTCTCCTCCCTCCCCTTCTTTTCCTTACCCTTTCTTTATCCAAACAAACTGTAAGTTTCTTATATCAATTATGATTTCTACGATGCTTCCTATTTCTTTCCTAAATAACATGTTAGTATCATGTTAGGGCTAAAGCTTTAATATTTATTGTTTGGTGACATGTTAGGGTTTGTTATTAATATTGTTAGTATCATGCCTAGGATCTTGCTATTATTATTATGATTTAATTTATTATTAACATGATTATTATTATTATGATGATGATTCTTATGATTGTTATTTCAATTATGATTATTAATTATTATTATTATTGTTATTATTATTATGTTGCTTGGTATATTTATTGATATTGCTTGATCACACCTTTTATGCATGTTTAAAGGAAATTTGTACTTGTAATAACGCTTAATAAGATAATTAATAATCTTGTTTAGGTTTAATTTGATTATAATTCAAGTGATCGCCAATAATAGTTTTATTTGTGCATTAATATTCAACCAACATAGAGTAAGCAGGTTTAGGGTAAACCTGTTGATTGCATGTTAGTCAGAAAGCGCGCATGAATACGAGTAGAATAAAGTAGAGACCTATTTTATAGGGCAGGTTCTTTCTCTTTTAGATTGAATTGGTACCTTCATCCCTGAACTTCCAGTCTTGGTTCCAGATCTATTGGAGTTAACGATCTCCTGGATCGTTAAGGGGTGTAACCTTCACCCTGTGAACGGTTTACAAGTTCCTAAAACTTGTTGGCGACTCTTTTGCTCTAGCTTCCTTCCCTTTGAACGCCACCATGCTTGAGTGTATGATCATAGTAGGGTTCAAGCTTGGGATAATGCTTGAAATATTCTCTACAGGTGGAGACACCAACATTTCTTAGATAGTAGAGCTTGATTGAAAACTCGAACATCACGGAAGCCCATACCACCACATCTTTTCGGTTGTCACAAATATTCTCACTTTTGCCAATGTAATTACTTAACATGCTTGTCATGCTTTAAATAATAATTCAATCATTTCTCTTGATAAATCAACCTTTAATTAAATACTTAAGAATGAAAACTCATATAGACAACTTTTCAAAAATCAATAATAATTTCGTTATTCAAGATCAAAATTCTTTTATTTTAAATTAACATGATATTCAAATTGATCCCTTAAAATATTAAACAAGATATTCAAAGAATTACTTTTAAATATTAAACATGGTATTCAAATATATTCAAAACACATTATTCACATAAACATATTCCAAATCTCAAATCAACACTTCGCACTTTCAAAATTCAATTGCGAAAATACCCTACAATTAATATAAAACATAAGTTATCACAACATATCTAGATGAAAACCCTATTCTATATGTGCATGAACTACGAAACATCTTTAAAATAATACTTTAATATTAAAATTATAACTTTGAAATAATTACACATTTCAAAAACTAACCATGAAAAAAGTAAAGGAGTACAATTAAAGAGAGATGAATTCCAATTTGCATTGGAATGAATAAGCAAAATTTGCAGATCGAAGGATAACTACTTCAATATAACTCCAAATTGGGTGACATGTGTGCGTAATATAACCTCAAGGATTTTTGAGAGGAATAATCTGTTGTAAAATAACAAAATTCTAAAAAAAAAAACGACTAGAACGGCTTGAGAACTGGTTTTTTAAGATATACAGGCTAATATTCAAACAAGAAAGTTAGAAGAAACGTAATAATAGGTTTAAGAAAGAGAAAGATAAGAGAGAAGGAGATAATTCAATTTTAGTGTGAAGACGATTTTTTTTTTTTTTTTTTTTTTTTTGACGAGAAGAAAAAGAATTTCATTAATGAAAGATAGCCAAACGGCACTTACAAACAATTCCTAAGAAATCTAAAATTCCAATACAAATACAAGTCACCTTAGAATTAGTACATCGTAGATTCGTTCAACGATCGCCTTAATAAAAAACTTCATCTGAAGCAATACAATCTGTGAGTTAGCACTAATTCGACTTAATATCCACGGATGAGTAGTTGTTTGGGTGAAGAAACTCATATGACCTTCTAGATACTTTTGCAGAAGATGAAACTCTAAATCTTCAATCTTTAGCACACGAACAACCAAATAAAATAAGCCTGATTGAAAACCCATCATTAAGATGGGATCCATTATTGAAAACAATTAAAAATTGGGGCTTACCTCCGGTAAAACCACCGGTGGAGGCCCCTACAAAAATTTACAATTGAGATAAGAAGAAAAGAGATGGAAGAGAAGAGAAAAAGGAGAAGAATGAAGGAAAACCTTAAAAAAAAAATAAAAAAATAAAAAAAAAAAACAGAAAAGAAAAAATTTAGCAATGGAGGCTAGAAAAACCCTCCCAGGCCAAGGAAAAACCCTCCCAAGGAGATTGTGAAGAAGATGAGGGGTTTGGAAGGGGTATATATAGTTGTAGGAAAAATGAAATATGATAAGCTCGTGAAATAAGAATTATGGAAATATTGGCTTTATAAGGAATGTAATTGGATGGGAAATAAAAATAAGGTAAGTGCTTACTTAAAAGAACAAGTAGAAAATAGGTTATAAAAGTTTTCAAAAAGAAAATAGGTTATGAAAAGTATTAAATAGTAAGATGATCATGAAAATAGTTAAGAAAATAAAAGCTTGCTCAGAAAATAAGTATAGGAGATTTTGTATCAAAATATATGATCCATTATAACTTAATTAAGTAAGATATTATTTTATGAAAATAAGAAATCTTGAAATTTAATTAATTTATGGTATAAATTAAATAAAATCTATTTTAGTTTCCTCATAAAATCCGAAATTATTAAGTTTCCAAAACTCTTTTTTAATTTCCAAATTCGAACCATATAAAAATATTTAATAAATGAAACTTTAATTTCCAAATTTTTGGACCAAATCATTTAATAAAATCATTTATTTATCAAAAATATGAAAATCATATATTAATTTTCAAAATAATTAATTAGGAATTCTTTTAAAAAAAAGTCGGGCCAGGTAATGTACAATATATATTTATAAAATTAGATTTAATTTCTTATAAAATATCCGAAATTATATACTTTAAGTATATAGTTTTTGGTTTTTGCAATTAAGTTAAATGAATAGATAATTTTATCCAAAATATAAAATAATAATTATATTTTTAAGTTTTAAGTTTTGACGAATGACTCGTTTCAATATATCTATTATTTGTTTTACCCGAACTGTATACAACTTGTGACTCGTTTAGCTTAAATCGTTTACAATTGAAAACCATTTAAACTTAGGAAAAACCTGAACAATATGAACCGAAATACTTCAACTTGTAACCCGTTACACACAAATTGTTTACTCGTACAATTCACGACTTGTTTACCTCGAAGCATTAATAATCTACAACTGATAAATAAAACTCAAATAAATCCATTTTTACCAATAACAAATAAATATATAATTTTATATAAATCCACCAAAACAATAATTGATTTGAGTTAAATACAAGCTATTAACGAGTGATAACAAGATATTTGTGAACAATAATAAGTCAAACAAAAAATTATTAATGTGAAGCTTATTTAGTAATTAAACAAGCCCTAAACATTTGTTCGAGTTTGTTAATTGCTTAATGAACAATTTTTTTTAGCTTATTCACATGTTCTTCACAAACATATTTCAACTCATCTCCACCAATAGCATTACCAGATTAACCAAAATCAGTTAAAACCTAATCTAATTATAACACGGCCCAATCAATATGAACGTGAACATGCTTTAACACGTAAAATCATTTCCAACCTAAACTGTTTCAATAGGAGTTGAGTGTGACTTGGTTCGGCTACAATTTGACCAAATCATGACGTGATTTGATATTAAATCAACCCAAACTTATTTTAACTTGACTTAATTTGTTTCCAACCCAATCAAACCTGTATCAATCGAAATCGGATTTAACCCACCCTGATTACAACTAGCCCCGGTTATGACCTAATTCGATTTGAAATTGTATGAGTAATAACAGCTAACTTTTAAAATCAACCGCCAGTAAAATTAATAAATTAACCTATTTAACCAAACTCATGATTGTGCTCCACCCGACCCAAAACCAAACCGTCAAACCATAAAACTCAAGTTGTACAAGCAACGTTCACATTTTTTTGTATGAAAAAACCACACATACTCCATACACTAATAACTACCACTATCATGTTTGTCCTACATACTATACGTTGCTTTTAAAACCCATTTAATTTCTGTTATCCTTTTCCCCTTCAAAGTGTAAAACCACCAAAAAGAGATACACTTTATGACTTTTCCTAACTCCCTAATACACGAATGGGTGTAATATTCCATGGTATCAAAAATTTTACCAATTAATTTTATTTTTTTTAGTTTTGTTTTTTTTCATGTTAAGTTAGGCCATTAATTTCTATAAATACCCCCTTACTCCTCCTCCAAATTTCTCACCTCTAAACATAAACACAAAGAGTTTTTGCTGTTTTTGAAACCAAAAAAACAGTTTTTTTTTAAAACCTTCTGTGCTATTTCCCATGGGTTCCCAAGCTCCAATGGTTGATATCATGGTCGTTTTCGATTTCGATAAAACCATTGTTGATTGTGATACTGATAATTGGGTTATAGACAATCTTGGTTTCACTGAAATGTTCGAAAAGCTTCTTCCTACCATGCCTTGGAACACTCTTATGGTCTCTTTTTTTTCTCTGTTTCCTCTGTTTTTTTTTTCTCTGTTTTTATTATGATATTTATTTATTTATATATTTATTTATAATAATGTAGAAATAATTACTCACTTTTTAACTCAAAATCTCCTTGTTATAATTAATAATAAATAAATGCACTAATAAAAATAAAATATAAGGACTTTCCTATACAACTGATCCAGTACATGTTGCATAATTGGAGATTTATGGACTATAAACTTGTGAAAAAACCCCAGAAAAAAAAAAAAATTGTTACTATTATTTGTCATGAAAGAAGCATTAAAAATGCAGTCACAAAACCCGAAAAAATGGTGTAATTAATTGTTCATTATCTTACACATTTTTTTGTACTAATAAGCTGATCCTAAGCTTACTTCTTCTCAAAATTAAAAAAAAAAATATTACGAGTAATTATGAATTTTAATACTAAAAATTTAGATTTTATTTGTGAATGACAGGATTTGATGATGAAGACGATGCATGAGAAAGGAGTGACAAAGGAAGATATAGTAGAGGTCTTAAACAGAACTCCTATGCATGATCGTATCATTCCCGCCATTAAATCTGCTTATGATGCTGGGTATTTTTCTTGCTTTTTTTTCCTCTATTAATGGATGTATGGTCAGCAATCATTTACAACATGATATTTTCATTTTTACCTAGTACAAACACTACAAAGTAACTTTTTTTAAAAAAAAGATGAGTAAAAAGTTTATTTGCGTTTTTTTGTGTCCTAGTAAAATTTCATATGACTATATAATTATTTACGCTCGAAAAATAGATTAATAATTAACAAGGAAAAATAGGCTAATAATTAACAAGGAAAAATAGTATTAATAATTAACAAGGAATTAATATGAAAGTACCTATTTTATAAACTGTAAATTTTTTATGTTGTGACAAATTAAATTTCATGTTATGTGATCAAATTGTGCCACAAAAAAACCTACTTGGCTAAAATAATTTTTTTCACTAAAACATCTATCAATTAGAAGATAGAGTAATAAAAGTTCGGAGAACTCAAAATATTGGTACAACGAAATTTTACGATTGTAAATTATTTGATCTTATACTTCAAAACCGTTACTACACATTTTTTTACGAGTAATTATATGCTTTAAACAAAATGAGAAGAATAATTTATTGGGTAAAGAACTCTTAATTTCGTGATTTATAGTTAAAAGTACTTTGTATTACATATATGTAAAATAATATTTGATAAATTTCAATACTATTGTTGGAAGTACATACAAAATACTCCATATATAATAATATTAAAGCATACACTGTGTTTTTTGCACCTGTGGTGTCATAAAAATAATTCACTCATTTAATAGCTAAAGTTACTAAATAGAAAGAGTGGTAATTTGAAATTGCTCCCAACATGTGAAAACTGAAAAGAAGAATGGAAATGATAAACCTTGGAATGAAAGTTAGGGTTATAAAATAAAATATAGTGCAAGTTTAATTGTTGAGTTCGTTATTGTAAACATTTTGAGGTTGGGAATTTCTGGGATTAAAAAAAAAAAAAAAAAAAAAAAAAAAAAAAAAAAAAAAAAAAAACCGCAAATTAGAAGTTTCTTCTCAAGGTTATACCAAAAAACCTTGTCCAAGTGTATGTCCTCCCAAATTTGAAAGCGTGCTATGTTAGACTAGTAAATTATTATCTGAAAATGAAAAAAAGAAAAGAAAAAAGAGACTAATAAATTATTAATTATTATTTGAAGAAACAATCAATTTAAAAATTACTACTCACGCCCTTTTATATTCATATTTATTATACGAAAAACATGGAGTGCATATTAAAAAAATATTTTTGTACCGTTACAATTATTATTTCTATTAAAACCTTGTTTTATCCACCTTAATTATGATAAAGGTAATAATTTTTACGATTTTAAAATATATTTAATTTTACCAATTAAAACTGATTTTTACTAATTAAATCTATTTATTTTACCTACTTAAACTTGTTTTAAATGAATTTTTCCGTAAATAGTCATGTAGATCAAACTTTCTAATTATCACGGACAAAAACAATTATATATCGAATCTTTATATTTTTTTTATCAATTAAATATTTTTACTGATTAAAATTGAATTTTTAATGAATACCGTTTTGGTAACAAGATTCAATTTGCAGTATTGAGGTTTCTAGAAGTATAAATGAATTGACCTATGTGGGACTTGTGATATTTCAGGTGTGATTTGAGGATACTAAGTGATGCAAACAGATTCTTTATAGAAACAATATTGGATCATCATGGAATCAAGGATTATTTTACTGAGATCCACACTAATCCTGGTTATGTGGATGAAAATGGAAGAGTTAGAATATTTCCTCACCATGATTTCACTACTGCTCCTCATAACTGTGACAACATTCTTTGTCCTCCTAACATGTGTAAGGTATATATTTTCTTACATAGTAAAATTGTCAATTTTTTTCAATTTTATCCATGTACTGTGCTTTAGGATAAGATTTATTTATTTTGACATGTGTTTCACAGTGAAGAAAGTAAATAAGATTACCCTTATATCTAATTTTGACAATTTTATTCACACATACATACATTTGGTCATCATTTATAGTTTAATTATAGGAAAAATCATAAGCATGGGTGATTTTGTAATATTAATCTCGATCCCTTTTATTTTTTTACAAAAATAATAAAATTAAAAAATCCATCTCAATATCTACTTTTAATACGAATCTTTCTCTAAAAAGTTCTCTTGTTTTGATCTTATGATGGGACGTTTATATATTGGAAAAAAAATTTAAATACAAAAGGAATAACTTTTATATTTTATACATATTAAAAAATTTATTGGACAAATTTATATTTTGACTAACAAATTGATTATTACTCCGTATTTAATTTGATGAGGCACGTGGAAAAAATATTGATAAAAGGAAATAACTTTTATGTATTTATACATATTAAAAAAAAAATTATTGAATAAATTTATATTTTGACTAACGAATTGATTATTATTTGATTTGATGAGGCACAAGGTAAAAAGAATTGATAAATTTGGACCTTGCAAAGAAATAAAATATTTAATACTGTAGTAAAAAGATTAAGTATTTTGAGGAAAGAAAAATACTTTAAAGGAAAATTTTAATTATTTTTCTACACATTTAGTAAATAATAATAATAAAAAAAAAATTAAAAAAAAATTAACCACAAAAATCTGTAGTCTGTACTACATAGAGATAAAATTGTGTAAGAAGTAATCAGATGAATTGGGCCTAAGCCCTATGTAGTCGATTATGAGAGGAAGAGAAGGACGGCCCCATCCACATTCTCCTGACTCCTTTCACATTTTAGACCATCATGTGCTCTAGCATTAGAGGGCCAACCCCCTTTTTAAAGTACTTTTGTTTTGTTCTTGCTAATTTAACTTTTTTAGATTATTAATATGAAAACAAATAAATAACAAATTTAATTATATAATTACAAATCAATTTCCTAGAGAAAATTTTGGCCTCATAAAAATAAAATAAAATAAAAAACACTAGGGGTAATAATTAAAGGTTTGGCCTCGATATCATGATTCTAATACAAGAAATCAGAAAAGGTTGTTTCTACTTTTTTGTTTTCAGTTTACAAAATTATCATGATTCTAATAAATTTGACCATTTTTTGATTAATTATATGACATATGTTATATGATTTTAAAAAACAAAAGACCAAAAAATAGAAAAACTACGGCAATACCAATCGGACCCAAAAGTTTTTGAACTATAACAAATGAAGAATAATTAGTGTTGTTGATTTTGTAGTCTATACCATATATATAATAATAATTGATATTTTTGTATGATTATGTTATTTGTGTCTAAAATTCATCCACGATCACATAAAACAAATGTATTACTTTATAAATATGAGGCATAAATAATATTTATGTCTAAGTAATAAAACTAAAGAATAGTAGAATGAATGAAGGTAGACAAAATATGTCACTATCAAAATAAGCTAGGTTACAAAGGGTATGAAAGATATTTCCAAAAAAAATGGAAAGGTACATTAATCATTTATCATTTAGTGGAAGAAATAATTTATCTTCTTTATAATTTTCTTTTTAAATCCACTAATAATATGATTTCTTCTACTAAACAACAGGGTGTAGTGATGAAACAGCTATTAGCTAATGAAGGGGACAACACATTCATCTATTTAGGTGATGGAAATGGAGATCATTGTCCTAGCTTAAAGCTAAGAGAAGGTGATTGTTGCATGCCTAGGAAAAACTACCCACTTTGGGGTGTAATTTCAAGTAACCCTAACCTCATCAATGCTAAGATCCATGGATGGTCCGACGGGGGCGATCTCGAACGTGTCCTACTCTCCCTCATCCATGACTTGTTATCTAATAAGCAAGAGAAGAAAGGTGGACATCAAAGCTTGGCTAAGGTTGATTTCAAGCTTAAGAATAACGTGCCAAGGCCTTCACGTGAAGTTCTACCACCAGCACTTTCAGTGTCTCAGTAATAACGATATTGACTAATAAAACTACCTCCGTCAAAATTTAATTGTCACATGTTATTTTATATTGTGTTATCATCTGACAATTATTTCTAGACAGAGGAAATATCTAGATATAGTATCGTGGTTACCATTATCCCGTCAAAATTATGTTTGAAAAAAATGGTGATTCGAACCCCCCACATAGCCTGCCTATCATATGTTACGAAACTATGAGTGAGCTTAGGATGTGGTCGTATGAAGTATATATAAGCTTTGAGTTTGAGCTAATTTTTTTTAGCCAAATTAAGCTAAATTAGGCATCATAATAGTGTGTACTTTATTGTAATCTCTATATGAAGTAAAGGCAAAATAGCCATTTCTATTTACATAATGTGACTATGTGAGTGCTTCTTCCTTTTTTTTTTTTTTTTTTTTTTTTTTTTTTTTTTTTTTTTGAGACATCATCCTTTATTATCTAATCATCTAACACGAATGGGTCATTGTACTATTATACCAATTATGATCTAAGATATTGTCACTTTCAATGAGCATTTTAAGTTAAAATAAAATTAATCCGAAGTTGTTTATTTAATTTTATAAATAATCAAGCTAAATTTGAACTACACTTCAAATTTCCTAACTCCATTATTTAAACTTCTTCATCATCACTTTAATAGCTTTAAAAATTCAAAATACCCCAAAAATTTGGCTAGCTAGATACATATCAAATGACAAATACCCTAAAAAACACAATTAAAGATGCTGGAGATAGAATGTTGATGTGGTAAGTGGATGTTGGTTAATACGAAGTATAAAATAAAATAAACAGTTATAGAGAGATTATACTACAATGGTGAGGGTATAGTACAAACAGTGATTAAAAAATAAAATTGTATGAGCAATAAGAATGGTAAAATATTTAAAGAGCTTTGTAAAAATGATATAAAATATTTAAAACCTTCTGAAATAAACAAAAATATAAAATGTTATGATAGAACATACATAAATGTAAGCAGCATATGATATAAGTAACATATTAGTATATCTGTAGACGTACTCACGTACATAACTTTTGGTTACATCATTTTTTTTTTCAAGATAAATAAAGGTTTGGAATTAGTAGATTAATTGCATATATTCTTAAATATTTTATGATTAAATTGAAGGGACTAACTACACAATTTCTTATGTTATTTTAAATAATTTAAATAAAATTAATTTTAAATTTATGGCCTCTTCAATTCAGCTTAATTTCCGTTCAGTTCAGTTCAATTCAGCTCTAAGCAGTTCAGTTCAGCTCAGCTACAATCAGTTCAGTTCAGTTCAGCTCCTAATTTTTTTCTCTCATAAAATATTCATTTCAGCTCTATTCAACTGTACATTTCAGTTCAGCTCCAATCAATTCAGTTCAATTCAGTTCAGCTCCAATCAATTCAGTTCAGTTTAGTTCAATTCAATAAATGTGAACAAGCCCTTAGTTGTTCATTAAAGAATTTTCATTTTCAAAATATTATTTAACAAATATACATAAGAATTAAAATTTAAAAGAACAAAATGATATTATTATTAAATTGTATTCCTTGCTTTCAATATCCATTGTACAATATATTCACTGCCTAGTTAAAAAAAGAAGCTAAGCTCTGCCACAAAAAAAAAAAAAAAAAAAAAAAAAAAAAAAAAAAAAAAAAAAAAAACCAAAAAAAAAAAATCGTACAGCATGCAAGTGCAACAAATATCCGAGGCACAATCATGCAGGATTATACCCCTTTTTCTCTTGATTCTTGTATCACCAATAATATTGTGATCTCCTCAAGTAAGATTGCCAATCATTAACAAAGTCCAATTTGGAAAAATAAAAGAAAAACTAAGGTGCTCCTAAGATGTTTGAGGGGATGTCGGCAAGTAGCAATTGTGTTTAAACACAAGTAGCACAAAATTCAGGAACTAAGTGTTAAAGAACAAATTAAAGTAAAATTTATCTCAATGTGTCAATTATGAGCAAGAAACACAAGTTGGGAGCAATATAAAGACTAAAGAGCCACCTAGATGTGTGAATACGGACCATCGAATCGGATTGATTTCGAGCTGGTCACAATAATGAGTCGATAATTTTCAATTCAGATTAATTTATGTCAAATTGGCCCCTCTAGATTAGGATAGGTAAAATGGATTAATTGCCCTGATCTAAATACGACTTCTCTCTCTAACCAAAAATTCTCTATCCTCTCTCGAAATCCTCTGCAACCCACAAACCCTAAGAACTCGTCAGAGTTCCGGTGCTGCAGCCGAACTCCGGCGAGTCTCCTCATCCCCTCTTCTTCTTCTCTTACTTCCTTTCTCTCCTTCTTCTTTCCCTTCTCTGAGGCGTTTCTTTTTCACCGATTAGAAGTTGTGCCTCCTATCTCCGGCGAGCCTCCTTTTCTCTTCTTCTTGTGTTTATGTGAGCATCTCCCTGTTAAAGAAGTTTCGAGGAGAGTATTCCGAACGTCGGACTCCGTCACCTTCCCCACCTTAGCGTGCGTGCGTGGAAGGATATCGTTTAAAGGGTCTCTCCACCGGCAAAACAAGGCCTAAGGGCTAGGCCTAACGCCGCCGTCATAGGTCATCGATAATTTTGACCGTGACAGAAACGGTAAAGTTAGGTCAGGTTAGGGTTTCGTGGGTCCTTGTGCTGGAGGGCTAGGCCTAATGTCGCCGTCAAGTGAAGTTCGTGACGGAAAAGATGAAGTAAGGGCTAGGGTTTCGAGGTTCCTTGTGTTCGTGGGTCCATGTTCTTGTGTTCGTGGTTTCGGTTTGGACGGTGCTCTCCTCTGGTTTGTTCTCTTCCTAAGTATGTTTTCAGTTGGTAATTATCAGAGTTTACTTGTTTTAGTTTGTTTTATGGCATGTTTTAGCCCCCTTTGGCTGTTTTCCGGGCTATTAAGTTGTTTTGGCTATAGTATTTTGGATGGTTGTGCGCAAAGGGAGTTAGGATCCTTTGTTAAGGATTGTGGTTTTAGTGGTAAGAGAGTTTACAGGTTTGGTTAGTTGTTGGGGGTTTGAACAAGAAGTTGGCCTTGGCTAAGGTGAAGTGTGTATTTTGTTCGAGCGGTATTGGTTTGGTTTCTTTTCCCTCGGTTGTAATGATTCTTGTGATCATTACTCTTGATATTTGTTGTCTGAAGCAAGCGCCAAACTTCGTTTTGGGGTTTCTCGAGCCTCGACGTTGTCAAAGCTTTCTTATCAACAAGGAAAGCTATTGATTGGAAGGTCACTAGTTCAATTCAAGTGACCCGTTTGAAGACCTTACTTGGTGGTGAGTTGATCCCGCCAGGTAAGGAAAAGCTAGCCATGGTCAAACAATTTCGATTCTCTCCGTTGCTCTCTTTATGGTGTGTAGTATTTTTTTGCTCCTTGGTTTCTAAGGAGTCCCTTATCCGCGACAGGTCCGGCCAACTCAAATTTATTTTTATTTTTAATGACAAAAGTTGTTGTAAAAGCTTAAATTAAGTGTTAAAAGCCATGCTTTAAGTTTTAGTTCTTATTCTGTATTTTGTAAACTCTGATTTTATAAATACATTTGCTTTTGTCAAACAAAAAAACACAAAAAAAAAAAAAAAAAAAAAAAAAAAAAAAGAAGAAGAAGAAGAATAGGATAGATCTTAAAAAAAAGGTTAAGAGGTCAGGTCGAATAATCATCGGGTAAGAAATGTTGGTTATTGGTTTGGTCGTAATAAATTGTTATCATACTAGTCATATCATTATTTATTGAACTTTCGGTGTCATGTCCGGTAATTTTCAATAACCATTATTAAACCATCGTTATAAATTGTTGTTTTGGTTAAAAAAAAAAAAACTAAAAATATATTTAACAAATTTCAATCAAATTAATGGATTGCGAACAATATATTTGATATAAAATGATGTAGAAAATGATCAAATTTTTGTTAAAAATTGTTATTTTATTTTATTTTATTTTTATTTATAGCTATATAAATTTTTTGTGTTAAAGATATGTTAAATCTTTGGAAAAACACACTTTAATAATCCCAACTTTGCCTGATTTATTTTAAATAATCCCAACTTTCACCTCAGTTTTCTTCCAACAATCCCAAACCGGTCAACAAAAGTCAACAACCTATTATTGTAGGTTACTTGACACATGTTGATATGTGAGTGGTTCAAAAATAAATTATACAAAAATAAAATAAAATAAAATAAACCCATCCTAATAACCAGTTAACCACCCCTTACCCAGCCTGAGCTCAGCCCCGACAACTACCCCCACTGCCTACCCCACCGCCGAAACCAACTTCGTTCACATCAAGTTGACCGGAACATCCCATTTCACAGACCCGCCTCCAAAACCATCCCAAAGTCGAAACCCCACCCAAACTACCGTAAAATCACTCAAATTCACCCCAAATTGAAACCCCCACCCTGAAACAACCCTAACCCATCTACTGACGGTGAATCTCTGAAGGCGCTGGTGTTTCTGGTAATAATACGTTAATTGGCACCGAAAATTTGTCAATCTGGGCTGAAAACGCCGGAATTCCTCCAAAATGCGGTGAATACAGTGAAACTCCTTCAATCTGTGGCGAGGTAAAGCTGATTGGCGCCGATATTCCGCCAAACTCCAGTGAAAATGACGAGAAATCATAATTTGGCGCCGGAAACTTGCTCAATCGCCGGTGAGGAGGAAGTGTTGGATTCCAGTTGGGAATGGAGAGGAGATGGGAGGGAGTACGACAAGGCTGGTGTTTTTGTTGATTTTTTTTTTTTTTTTTAGTTTTTTTTTTTATTTTTTAGATTTTCATTTTTTGGACCAATAAATGCTCAACACGTGGCATATTGGAAATTTTTTTTAAAAAAATTAACCTTTTAAGTAGGTTACCTGTTTTTGGGACTAAAGAAAGAAAACACAGGTGAAAGTTGGGATCATTGTAGAATAATCGAAAGTTGGGATTGTTTAAAGTAAATTGAGCAAAGTTGGGATTATTAAAGTGTATTTTTCCTAAATCTTTTGTATCTATACCTAAGAAATAGAGGTGATCAAAATTTGGGCCGGGTTAGGCCTTAACACAATTTCTAGTGCCCAAACCCGCAAAAAAGTAGCGGGTTTGTCGGGCATAAGAGGGCTTTTCGGACTTTTTTGGGCCGGATTCGGGCTTTTTAACTAAAAATGCGTTTTAAAGCTTGTCCAAACCCACCCTATTTTCGGGATGAATCGGGTCGGGCCAATGTTGATCACTTCTACTAAGAGACATGTACCCATCTATATCTTCGCTGCAAATAGGGCAGGTGCGAAGCATACATTTAACATATTTATACCTTCTTTCCTTCCCTAGGGGCGCTTGGAATGAGGGTAATAAATTAAGGGGGTAATAAAAGTCAAATGAGATATTATAGTTGATTAGAGGTATTATTGTAGGGAGACAAAGTGTTTATGAATGATTAAGGTTGTAGTGACATAAGGAAAAGAGAGGGGATGAGGAATTATTACCCTTAAAATGAGGGTATTAGGTTACCCACCCTCCCCCTAGTATAACCTATTACCCCCAAAATAAGGGTAGTAGTTCCCTTTCTTCACCTATCACCACACCATCATTATATAAATCTTCTTACAATCACATGATCACTAGCTCTCCCTCTCCTATGTTTACTTTAATTTTGTTTGGTTTGACTTTTATTAACCCCTTAATTTAATACTCCCAATCCAAGCGCCCTTTAAATGGGGATTGAACATATCCCACCCTAAAGTTGGTTTTTGTTTTTTGGGGGGGCATCATTTGGATATTGTCTCATCAACTCCACTTTAACATAAACAATTCAAGAAAATTAATTCACTACATCTTTCTTATAACTTTTGTACCATAATAACGTCTTAGATATTCTGTTAAAAAAACAAAAGTCTTAGATTTCACAGGACGAATGAATTATATAATTAGATAGTGATGGTTAAATTAAATTATATATGTAACCATGTAGTATGTAAATAGTGTCAGCTACTAACAAGAAACTTGTCAAAAAAAACAAATCAACAAGAAACAGTTAAAAAAAAGAAGAAATTTTGACTTATAGCACAAAAAACATAAATGGAATATAACACCACAAAAAATTCCAAAAATTGGTTTCACCATCACTTGACGAATTCTTGGATGAAATCCGTTAGTGGGGCCCACCATGTACACGTGTCACTAATCTATTGATTTTTTAAAATAAAGAAAAATACCTTAAACCTTAACCCAGCAACCACCCACACCACACGCAACCTTACCCCCACCGTTGGCACTCCTCCCCATCCCATCCCCCACCACCATCGGCACCCCTAGGTTTCCACTAGCACTAGTGAAACCCTCCCCAACTAACCACTAACATAGCATCACCACCCTAGCCCACCCCAAAATCTCCCCAACCTCACCATCGAGATTCGCCCGCCTTATCTTGGCCTTCACCTTTAAAACGTGCAAAATTAATCACGACAATCCCAAAATGATTAATTTTGATGGTTAATTCTAGCCGTTTCAAGGGTGGGGGGGGGATAGGGTGGTTTTTGGGGTGGGTCAAAAAGGTTAATAGGTTGCCAGCTTTAGGAAGGGGGAAAAGGAGAGATCACCATTTTTTGGAAGGGGAAAAGGAGAGGTCGTTGGTTTTGAGGGGAGGGGGTGGCTAGGGTGGTTTTTGGTGAAGGGGAAAAGAGGAAGGGACTATGTTGGTGGGGAAAGGGAGAGGTCGTCGGTCTTGAGAGTGGTGGGCTGGTGTCTGGCTGGTTTCGACAATGAGGTGAGATGGAGCAGGGGGTGCTAGCGACAAGGGTTAAGCTTGCTAGAGGTAGAGGGTGGTGGGCTGGGACCACTGGGTTAGTAATTAGTTTTTTTTGTTTTTTAAATAATAGATTAGTGACATGTGTTGTGGTGAGTCCTACAAATGTATTCCAAAGAATTTGTTGAGTGGCACAAATTCTTAACACTAATTTATTGTGGACCATAGAGAAACTGTGGTTGTTTTATTAATAAAAAAAAGGCCACTTTAATAAAAAATAAGGTCACTATGTTGAAATAAAAGTAATTTTGGATATAGGCTATAAGTGGGTTTTTTTTTTTTTTTTTTTTTTTTTTTTTTTTTTTTTTAATGAAATATTTTATATACGGGTTAATATGAATAATAAAGGCCACTATGTTAAATTTAGAGTCATAATGTCGTACGTATTCAAGTTCACAATAATATTAAACGTTAAACAAGTTTTAATAAAGGTTACTCCCTCCATATTTTTTTAAGTGTTACACTTCCCATTTCCGGCCGTGTTTTTTTAAGTGTTACACTTCCTTTTTTTGGCAAAAAGCTACATTAAAATATTATATCTCTCACTTCTCATGGTCCCTACCCAAACCCACTACTACTTTTTTTTTTTTTATTTATTATATCTTTCCTCACACATTCAAAACTTTTCAATAAACTATTAACCCCACTATCTTTCTTTTACAATTTTTTAATACTCCAACTACCCCCACTAACCTCTTATTTTATTTAAGTCAATTAAATTGTCTAAAGCTATGTGCCGGTCAAAGTGTAACACTTAAATAAACACAAAGGGAGTACTATGTTAAAAATAAGGGTCACTATTTTCAATATAATATTCGTTGCGTGTGTATAAATCTCGGGTCCAGAATAATATTATTGTGGACCAAGTCCACGCAAGTCTTTCTAGTTAAGTGGTGATTTTTTTTTTATTTTTTTTTTTTTTTTTTTTTTTTGTGGTGTTATAATCAAAGTTTTGTTTTTTTTGTGGTGTTACAATCTTTTTTTTTATTTTTTTATGTTACGAGTCAAAATTTTCTAAAAATAACACTCTCTGTGTTTTAATAAGAGTTACACTTACCAAATCCGATCGTGTTTTAATAAGTGTGACACTTCCTTTTTTTGGCAAAATGCTACATTTAAATATTATATTTCTCTCCTCTCATGGTCCCCACCAAAACTCACTACTATTTTTTTTTTTTTTTATTATATCTATCCTCTTACATTCATTATTTTTCAACAAACTATTAACCCCAATATTTTTCTTTTATAATTTTTTAATACTCCAACTACTCTACTTACCTTTTATTTGAGCCCTTTCCCCAAATAACATTGGGAAAACACGCAATTCCCAAATGACAACCGATCTTTTCTTAATTCCCACCGTACTGTCCACACCCACTAAGGAAAACAAACCGATTTTTTTTCTCGGTCTAGCAACAAACCGCTACTTCAAGTAGCGGTGTTAAGAGAATAAACCGCTACTTGAAGTGGCGGTTATAATTTTGTTAGATTACTTTACAAGGGAAAAGGGGAAAGTGATTTTGTTAAAAAAAAAATATTTAGAGCTACTCCAATGGTTGCTTTCAAGGACTAGCTTGCAATTTTAATAATTTTCAAGCTAATAGCCCAACCATTGGAGTATATTTAATAATTAGCTTGGTCAAGCCAATGCCAAGCAAATTAGCTTATCTAAGCTAATTAGCTTAGAAATTAATTTCTCTAATAAAATACTAATTATTTAAAAAATAAAGCTGAAAAATCTAAATATTAATTAGCCTAACCATTGTGGTATGAATTAGCTAGCAGGAATAATTGCTTTGCAATCTTAGGTGGCATGGCAATTAGCTTGCCATTGGAGTTGCTCTTAGTAAATACAAACTGCCACTTCAAGTAGCGATTTCTAATAAGTAAACCGCTATTTGAAGTAGCGGTTTTTAGTAGCACACCGCTACTTGAAGTAGCGGTTTTCTAATGAACCCGTTTTAAAAAAAAATTCCACTGAACTGGTGACGTGAACGATACGGTGGAAATTAAAAAAAGATTACCTGTAATTTGGGAATTAGATAATTTCCCAACATTATATAGGGAAAGGGCTCCTTTTATTTTATTGAATTCAATTAAATTGCCTAAACTATATACCGGTCAAAGTATAACACTTATTAAAACACACAGAGAGTAAAGAGTTGTACTACCTCCGTTAATAGTTATGTGCAACTAAATATTTTTTGGGCTCCTTTTATTTTGATGAGATGATGCTGCCCTCAAGATGATGCAATGATGATATGAAGACTAATTTTGTGTATCACTAATTTTAGATTAGGAGTAATTTTTTGGGTTTTATGTGGGCTAAACGTAAGTAATTAGTGCTACTTTTGGTGGATTTGATCTATCTTTTGAACAAACATGGTTGTGTAATTATTGAGAAGCATTGAATTCTTCACGAATGTTGGAGGCTGCTATTTATAAGTCTCATAAATGCTGAAATGAAATCAGAAATTTTGGAAGTTTAGCTTCCTTTTATTTTTTTTTTTTTAAAAAGTTAGAGAGAATTTTAAAATTCTCAAATTCAAAATTTTTGTGAAATTTTTTGGGGGAAAAGAAACCCCTCCAAAAAAATCTGATTTCCCCTCCATATTTGCAAGTGGGGGGGACCAACTTTCTCTCTCCACTTACTTTAATTAACTCCCTTAACCCCTTCTAATATTTACCTTCCATCTTTTGTCTTGGTAACCGTAAACATGAGTAAAGTTGCACATTACTATTAACGGAGTATTTTTTTAAAAAATCATGTTACATTTATATTTGGACCCTCTACTAGCCTAGGATGCCTAGCCTTGGAGGCTTGGACTACTGGCATTTGGCAACATCGCACCGGTATCAAATTTTGTCTACATTATTTTCTACCGTTTTCTTTCCCTCAACCAAAAAAAAAAAAAAAAAAAAAAAAAAAAACTAAAATGTTGTGAGAAAAACCAGCCTAATTACAATGAGCTGCGGAAATGCAGATCATCCCCACCGAAAGCAAGCGGAACAGAGGAGGTCGGCGAGCCCAGAATCCCAGGCTTTAAGCATTCATTCCCACTTTATTTTAATACAATCTTATTTGCCAGATGCCACATGGGTTACGCTCGTCTTGCCGACATCTTCCTCAGGTACCTTCTAATTTTGATTATTCTATTGTTTTCTGATTAGGGTTAATCTAGGATTATTGTAATCTAACATCGTCCTATTATATGTTTTATTTAATTGGAATGATATTATTTTATGTGAATTGAGATTCATGTTGTTCAAATTCTATTGGGTTTTATCCTTAAATATAAAACAACAGATTTAACCCATTTTCCAACATTAGTACTACTGTAGTTTTCAATCTTAGGTCGTGTAAAGTGTAGATTTTTTGAAATGGGGAACAATTAATTTCTGGGTGGTCTCTAGAAACAGTTGATTTGTGCTGATTTATGATCAGAATTCAAAAAAAAAAAAAAAAAAAAAGGAGAATTTTTCTAAAGTTTAATCAAGTGGGTATTTTAACATTGTTCTAAAGTGTGCCTTTGATTGCCGACATATGAATTTTATTAGATTTGAGGATGTTGGGATTTGGGGTTATTTTATCGTATAGTGCAAATTTATTATTTTTAATTTTATTTTAGTTTTTGAGAATGTATGTATATAATTCTTGTGACATTGTCACTTATTACACATTCAATACATTTAACTATATTCAATTGCACATAGCAATATTCCATAGCTGTCTGCTTATTTTGTATCACATGGCTTTGTATACATAATTCTAAGAAGCTTGTAAGGTATTTGATTTTTGATATACATGTACACATGTCTATGTAATTTAGTTATATTTCATTGTTTTACTGTGATAGGCATGTCAGATACGAGTGAGTGAGTAACTCTGTAAGGTCGTGTAATTTCGGGTTTAGTTGTCTTGGTATCAGTTAAATCTATTATGTAGAGTGGAACTTCAAGTTTTTGGGTTAAAAACTTAAAACATTGTGTTCAAGACCCTCATTTTCAATATTGTTGTGGGTTTGGTTGTGGTTTTGGGTTGGATCAACTTTACTCGGTTTTTTGCTCCTAGATTTGATCTTGGGTAAAGTCTCAATGTTGTAGTGCCTCCGGCCTTTCACTGGGAAAAAAGAAACTATATCGTAGTGTCTTCAAATCTAGACAATGCTGTAATTTTTTTTTTTCGGAGTTGTTTTGTAAACCTAAGAAGGGTAAAATGTGAGCAGACTAGCCAGTAGCCCATGCAAAAAACAGAAAACTGGTTAGCTAATAGCATAATAGTTGCAATCAACTGAAAATCCATGGTACATGGCTGGCAACATGAGTGAATTTGATTTCGAACAAAAGTAAGATTATTAGTTTTCTTCTTCAGTTGTTGCTTTCTTGGATAGTTTTGGTCACTTTGGTGTGCCGGTACCTGGGTTAGTTTGTTGTAGCATATCCGTATCATATTTATGGGCTACTAAATTCATGACTACTATGAATTGTGCACCTTACATTGCCTTTTTTCTTGTTGATATTATTTACACCAATACATTCGATATTTTTGAAGTTGCCTTGGACCTAAACTGGTTATATTTCTCGCTTGGTATGCTCTAGCTCGCCTAAAATGTCTATGTAGAAATCAATGTTTATTTGCCTTTTGTTCTTGCCTTGGCGATTTGTATCTGTTTTTCTGTATATGGCATCTTTTTTTTTGTAGGAATCTTGTGTATGGTTTCCTTTATTTCACAGTCTCCATCTTTTCGGATTTACTGCCTCAAATATACTGTTTTTATATAATCTTCTCTGAATTCTCTTGTTTTGGACATTCTTATACAGGACGAATATCTAACTTACATTCTTGTATAATTTGTTAGAGCCGGTGATCAGGCCAGTTCTGCTCCAAGTGATGAAAATTGAGCAGACTTCACTCTTTTGTAATGTGGTAATTCCTCACTACTGCTCTTTTTTATGAGGCTATCATTAAGAATTACATGGTCTACTATATTTGCTACTTTCCTATGGTATACAATAAATTCTAGGTTGCGAGTAACAAAGCTTAAAGGCATTAGTATGGTCTATTATTTTCAATTTATCTGGCCAGTGCCAAACTGCCAATGATAGGATGTATATCATGCAGATTGCGCTTGCTAAAGGATTTTACCGAATAGTTTTGAAACAAGGTTTAGGAAGTTAACCAAGCTTCTTCCAGAATGTTTGTGTATTTATGATGCTTTTTTCATTCTTTTCCAGCATACTACTTTGTTTTTGGACAATTCCTGTAGTGGATTGCATTTACTCTTCTTTAATTTTTTAAAAAAATAAAATTTGGGGTTTGACTATTTGATGAATTTTTTGCTAGTACGTTAATATTTGTTATTTCTCTTGAAAAAATTATTTGGCAGACTTTGTGATAAGCAAATATAAATTCATATTAAGCCAAGATATTTTATATTATATAGCAAAAAAAATTAAAGAATGATGATCAATTGGGCAAAAGTGCCGATGAATTATTAAGTTGAAGCAGTAGATTAAAACTAAATCTTTGTCTTATTTTCTTGTCAATTTATATCATTAAAAATAAAAAGAGTCATTAAACTTGTGTGGTATTTCTTCCTTTGTTTCTTTTTTATTGGCACATTTTGACTTTTGCACGATTACACATCCCTCTTTTATTGTCTTTGTGATTCATACGTGATAATAAAACATAATCATGTGACATGTGGGATCTTGATCGATCGTCTCGATATATATTTCAATATATCAACTTTTTTGCTTATTGTTAAATAAATATATTTATAATCGAAGTTATTTATGGACAAACATGACTAAAGAAACGTGCTAGCTAAAAAGAAACGTGACAAATATGATGTACTCTTATTATGTGGAGTTAGGTGGCAAAAAAGTGATTGTTTGATAAGTGTTTCAATAAATGTCTCAAGGAGGGTATGACATAATATGCTCTTCATTGGATGCCAAAATCCGTAGATTTTTTCCTGTTTATTCATGTAAATGGTTTCCATTTTGTGTGTTTCTCATTTTGTCCTACACTTCTATCTAATCCTAATACTCATGAGAAATGAATTTCTAGTGGGGAAGTCATTGCAAATTCCTCTTTTTTTTTTCTTTCTTTTTTTTTTTTTTTTTTTTTTTTTCCATTGAAATAAGCTGAAGAGAATTTTGATTTCAAAAGAAGGCTGCTTTAAAAATAGTGCTGACAAAATCATCAAAAGGAGATGTTGAGTCACTGGAATGGGTCAATATAGGGAATGGGAATGGGCTGGATATGACAGGGAACAACCATATTCTAATAAAAATTAAATAGCAAGTTGGTTTAAATTACTAATTTCTGCACTAGGCATATGGCTTCCATATTTGGCCAGAATTTGGATGCAGAAATGAAAAATACCTTAAAATTAATGTAGCTAATGTTGAATGATTGTTGATGATGTGATAAATGACAATTCATCCAAATATGACTCTAACTTGTATTGGTTATTAAAGAAGGGTCAATTTAATGGAATCTTATTGGATAGGATTGGATTCTAATGGACTAGGTCAATATAATTGCCCAACAAATTTTTATATGAAAATAGGTATGATAAAAAAAAAAAATTACGTAGGGTTCGTATTCATTAGTGCTTTCTCTTGTCTCTTTCCTTTTTTTGTTTTTCCATTCTTATTTAATAACCTTCCCATCATTGATTTGCATAATCTGCTTTAGCGAAGCCTATTATGATCCGCCTAGCTATTGACCCACACCGATCTGGACTAGATTTACCTGATTACCAGGCCTACTTGAAACCATATCTAATGACTCATCACTTGACTATGATTTGAACTGAATCTGATTGAATGACTTGTTTTCCAAGTTTAGCTATATATCCTTTGAATTTGTCGCGTATGGACTTGGGAAGATCAAATGCATATGCTATATGGTCAAAAGGAAATTCAGCTAATCTTGATCTAATGAATACCGTTAAAGGAAGCGATGATCTAATGAATGATTATTTTTGCAATGTGTTTGTGTAGTTAATATTTCCAGTTGCATGTTATGACCTTTGCCAATAAATTATCTTTTTGTGTGTTCAATGTGCTCATAGGCAGCATTTAAACATACTATTCTATTATAGCCTGCTTGATTTGGTTTTACCCTTTAGCGCTATTATTATCTACATTCTGCTAAGGTAGTACCACAAATTATAAGCACTTTATAATTACATGTGTATGAGTTTCTCTATTAACTTAATTCATTTTGTAATGGGATCATATTGGCTCTTGCTTATGTAGGTTTTTTAAGACCACATCAATTACTTTTGGCCATTTGGAATTTGGCGTCATGACGTTGGATTGAATCAATCGGTGATTACTAAATGCCTATATCACTCTGATGAGATTCCTGATGTAGACGCAACATAAAAGCACATGCCCTTTCTTGATGGATAACTTGGAGGTATGTTTGTGTAGAAGTAGCTATGTAGCCATATTTCTTATTCTGTTTGCCAGTGAATCATCCTGTGTGTGCGCGTGCACATATATTTGATCATGTGATGCTGATAATGTGTATAAGTGCACCTTTTTAGTTTGAGAGTAAGGAGATGTGCTGCCGCTCAATATGCTAAAGAAGTGGCTGATTCATTGTTTTCAATGATCTTTAATAGGTTTATGTTAAATATGTCTTAAAATGTTGGAAATTGATGAAGTTAAGAAGCTTTTCCGAACAAAGAAAATATGTAAATTGGCTAATAAATTGTGTCTTCCTTCTATATTCCCTTTTTCTTTTTACAAAATTTAAGTACTATATGTTCTTATGAACCCAGTTTATTTATATCATCCTAAATTCCCTTCATTCGAGTAATTTTAGCCTCCTTGGTTTCTTCAATAAATCCTATGTTCATAAATCTCCATTTTCCTTACAAGTTACAAGTTTCACCACCTCACAAGCCCATACCAACGTAGTTGTATCTTTCCTATGTCATCCTTAAAATTTGCAAACCTTCTTTCAAATACTTTCATTATTAATTATATTCTTTACATGTTCATACACATCCATCCTAACATTCAAATTTATGTGATACCTAAATATGAACTCTCCAAGTTGATTGAGATGAGGCCTGATTCTATCCTATTGTGCTGCTAATATTATCAACAATGCAATTTACGATTAAGGTAAGAGGGGGTTAAAAATAAAAAAGAAACAAAATCTACTTAAGCTTCCATGGGATTTTGGTCAAAAGTACCTGGTCAATAGCTATAACAAGTTGCCTATGTATTTGATGCCACAGCCAAAAGGTTCAAAATTTAATCTAATGCTAACCTTTATAGAATATCTCTAAATTGCACCTAAATCCAATTCATCAGTTACCTTATCGGGATTCCTTGCATCATGGTTCGAAAATGCAATTTTGGTTGTGATCGCATGAACAATCATGGTTTTAGAGAATGGATATGGTGTGTTGATTGCAGACCGTGTCACAATATGCCTGTGTTACATGGACTCTTCATTTCACCTCAAGTACCCATGTCAGTCCCTCGACATTCGGACATGGAATTTTTTTTTTCTTTTTACAAAATAGCCGAGTCGGACTCTTGGACACATACCAATGTCGGACATGGGTATTCGAGTCCATGTAACATAGCAGTATGCAATTTCAAAGTCCCATTAGGATTTTATTGTAGTTATATGGTATTAGAATAGTTATAGTAGTATAATATATGATTAGAGCCATTAGTGGGAAGACATGGGGAATCTTGCAGTATATCGCTTAATAGGAAGTGATTTTTAAGTGATGATGTAACGTCTAATGTTTGGTGATTTAAGGCTGGAACATTTAATAGATGTGATCATGGATGTTTGAAAGACCGCTTGTTGATATGGAGGATTTAGGTCTGGGCAATTTAAAATCCTTTACAATACGGCCCTACCAGAACATTGCGGCCTTGTTTTTACACCATATTTTGATGGAGTATATTTAGAATTGAACTCAACGATATTCTTCAATCAACAACCCAACAATCCACCTGCATGGATAACAATCTTAGTCTTTCCTGTGCCTAGCTCCCAGTGATCATTTATGTCATACCTTGACTTTTGCAATCTGCCATCAACTAAAGTTGTTCCAAGGGGAATGACTAATCATCACAATTATAATTCATGTATGGCTCTATACCATACGACCAATATATTATCCAACAATTCCTTTATAGGATGTCCCAAAAGGCTACTCCCTATACATTAGTTTAGCTAACACACTTTCTAATGTATTAGTTTGGCCATTGATAATTTGATATCTCTCATTCTCTATTATAAAATTATGAATAGCTGATTATTGAAACTATTACATTAAGATGAATCTAAAAAACATCTTACTAATTATTGTTTTAATATATTAGCAGAAAGCTATGGTCAAAGTAAGACTAAATAGTGCAAAAAGTCAATTAATACACTTATTTTGTAAATTGAGATAGTATCCTACATTATTGCCATAACTGAATAATGAATTCAATGTATATACTACCGCGTTTCTGAAGTTTGTAACATTCCGCATATTTGTTTGTTTTTGAAAGTTGCATTTTGGCAAATCCTTTTTACTACCTTACCCAGCTTAGCCTACAATATTTATACCATTCCACTTACTCTCTTGCTTCATCCACCTTTATTTCATGCGTACACCAACTCCTTTACACAATCTCTCTTTATCCACCCTTTTTCTTACACCCACCCACTTATTTACACAATCTCTCCTATTTTATCCAAATTTATCTTATATTCACTCACTTCATCAACACTCACTTCTCTTTAATTTCCTTGATAATGTAAGAAACAATCGAATTCAGAGGCAGTAATATTCGATTAACAAGGTCTACTCGTGATGAGACACCATGGTGCATGTTGTTTGTAGATGGTACTGTATTGTAAGACGATATTTTATCCTAAATTAGAGCAGTGGAGGCAAAAGTTAGAATCTGGATGCATTTACACCAAGTATGAGGAAAACAAAGTACAAAGAGTGTCAATATTAGAAGGGAGTCAAACAAAGAAATTGTAATGTTAAATGGAATGGTGTTGGTAGAGAGTGAGTAGTTTAAGTACATTGTGTTAGTCCTACAAGGGGAATAAAAATATCGACAAAGGTGTGGACTCACAAGATTAACTTCAAATGGGTCAGATAGAGAGGAGAGCAGCAATAATTGGAGAGGTGTGTGATTGTTGCAAACCTTTATAGTTAAAGGATAAACTCTAAAAGCACATTATGAGTCGAAATGTTGGACATTTAAGATAGATCATGTTGAGGTGTAGATTTTTTAATGTTAAAGTGGATGTGTAGGAACATCTCTAAGGACATAATTAGGAATGAAGGTATCCAAAAGAAAGTTAAAAGTTTGAAGAATTTCAAAATTTTTGTGCTATGCAACTTCTATGTTTGTGTTCAAATTTTTTTTTTTTTAAATGAAAGTTTCCACTCACCTTAAATCATGGATAATAAATCATCTAGGAAGGCTAAGAGAAGTTTGATTTAGTTTGCCTTGATCTTATATAGAATAGAGGGTAATCTCCTTCGTCGGGATCTTTCTAAACGATATTATATTTGTTGAGATGCTTCTACATCTTTAGAGGGCTAAATGAGACACTTGTTTTTCAAAACCTGGAAATACCTTTGATCTCCTTGTTGATAATTCTACTATTCTAGTAAATTTCTTTCTTTCCAAGTCAATGGGAGATTAGGAGCGGTATAAGTATATTGGACAACTACAAGATAATGCAAATTTCCGATAGATATACTTGTATGAAACTTCATGTCCTTCCATGTACCCTTGTTGCCAAAACATTTTCTTCCACATGTATGTAATGGAAAAGCTATGGGAATGGAGTTACATTTGACCTTGCCAATAGGGAGATGGAGAACAATGAAAGATATGATCCTTTTAATTTAATGCATGGTGAATGAAATAGGGAATGGAAATGGAATTACATTTGACCTCGCCAGTTTTGTGGAACAAGTTGTATCGAGTGGGTGTATACCCTTTTTTTGTGTAACGATGAGTAGTTAATTCAAGATCTTAATAACTTTTGTTAAAGGGTAACAATCTCTTTGATGAATGTGCTTTATATCTACTATAAACAAAATAAAATAAGGATGTGAATCATGTGATGAATAGTAGTGTATGTGTGTAAATCTTTTTGACACTTAGGGTGTGCTTTTCAATTTGGATCAAACTTATTAAAACTTATTAGTACTTGTTTTAGCTGAAAATTGAACTCCGATAACCTTTATTCAATTTGAACTTATTAGAACCTATCAAGTAACAACTATATGTTCATTTCTAATAGTTGCATGTTCTCACTATCAAATAAATTTTGCCTAGTAAACTTGATGCGAACAAATATTCCATGACTTATACTTTTTTCAATCTTCTTTGTAGTTAAATATCTCTTTCAAAAGTCTTTATATTGAAAACTCTAAAAGTTGTTTCTTCTTTATATCTTTTAGACAAGGATGTTTATTTTCTTTTTACATGAATTTCTTGATGCTTTTTAAGTTTAAGATCTTATATATTGACATAGTAGCAAGAGCTAATGATTGGATGAGCATTATAACATAATTATCGTGAAATTAATTCTCTTAAGGTGCAAAAAATAGAGCTTACTATTTTAGGACCTGCGCAACAACATAATTCAAATAAATTTATTTATTATTACTGTAAGAAAATTCCACGAACAAATTATTGTCAATTTGAATAAGTAAAAAAAAAAAAAAAAAAATGAAAATTATAATGTGATCATGTGTTCAGTTATGAAAGCCCTTGATCATCCAAGCTGGGTTAAATTATTGATCATGTTTTCCTTGAATCTTTTGCCAAGGGTTAATCATATTATAACTTTAGGAAATAGTATTATATGGTAGATAGTTGAGGTATATTCATATATAATGATATCCTATTTTGCTGAAAAACCTTCCTAGAAGCAGTCAACTGACCTAATGCTGCTAGTTATGAGGAACCTTTTTTTAGCGCAAAGGCTAATTGTGTATGAGAAGCAAGCACATCTCAATCTAGTTTTATATCTGCTAGCTGAGTAATTTAAGGGTTTCGAGATCACTAAGACATCCAGCCTAGACTCTTTGACTTCTTTTTTTTAGAGAACCGTCTTAATTCAAATTGGTTATGTCTATAAAAATAGAGTATTCTGGATCATCAGAGATTTACTTTTCAACCAATCAGCATGCTTAAAACAACTATCTAATACAGTGCGGAAAAATTCAACTTACAAGATGTAACAGCATTCCCACTAACAAGAGAAAAATCTCTGATAGAGTCAAAATCCAGCTTTAGACCTAGCCATTCAACAATTTTGCACTCAACACCCATTGATCTTCTGCTTTCAAGAGGCTGTCATCTCTGATACCTCGGCTAATTTTTGAAGATTTAGTTTTACTACAGTATCAGCAAACATCTTTGTGTCTTCTGCTGTGTTCCCCTCTGGTATATCTACAGTGTAGGATTCCAAGACAATGGTGTAAACCCTCCCCGTGTGGTTTATTTCATTTACTGATGTGACAGAGCAGTAGTTCATAAGTCTGTGTTCACCCCCTAGGACCTTGAAGCTTAGTATACGTCTCTGATCATCAAGCATCTCTAATCTCTCAGTGCTCCTCTCTGCAGGAAGTCCTGAGATTACTGTTATATCCCTCACACTACCTACCCCTCCATCACCCCTCATTGTGCAACTCTTGATCAAATACTTGTAAGCTTGAGGGTTATCAAAGGCTCGGACATACCGCCAAACAACGTTTGCCGGTGCGTTTATGCGTTGGATTATTAAAGATGTGCATTTGTTTGGAGGCAAATTAGCACTGTGGCATGTGCTTATGACATCTTCCAGTTTAGTGTACTCTTCTGCTGTAAGACTTTGGGACGTTAATCGGTTCCGATCCATTTGTGTGTGTGTTGATTTTTAGCTAATAGTTGAGATGAAACAGAATTAGTGTGGCAGAAGATCTTGGTTGAAGTAGTAAGAGTGAGGTGAAATATTGAAAGTGGTGTAGGGAGAAATTTGGAAAGAGAATTTAGCACCTTTCATGTGACAAAAGGGCATATTTATTGGCTTTTCTCTGGGAGTGCTTGGGGGAATGGTTGTTTGACTTTTCTGTCTGTGTACATGATTTGTTTATTTGGAGTAAGAGATTCTATTTTGGTGTTATTGGACAGCTCAATGCTCTCAGGGAAATTACTAAGTCGTAGTTAGTAGCTGGTACACAGGTAATACTCTTAGCTACTTGAGGGTTTACTGTCTTTGAATATGCAGTCAACCGCGAGTATTACCATGCGGACGTATATATTTCTATAAACAACAACAACAAAGCCTTAGTCCTGAAATTATTTGGGATTGGCTAATATGAATCATCATAAGTAACCGTTCGATAAAGAAAAGAGGACATAACAAGATAATTAGTTGAAAAAGTTTGTAAAAAAGGTGTGTAAAGTGAGAAAAAGAAAGAGCATCTAAGTAAATTTTACGAGGGTTTTAAAAGAGAACCAAGATTTAAATTCAAGAAAGTTTTAAAGAAGTGGTAAAAAACACATGAAGGTTTGAGAAAATTTTAGCAAAAGAAATTAGTTAAGTTGTTAAAACACGAATTGAGTAAAAATATTAAAAGTAATTACTTAGGTAAAATAAACAATCTTAAAACTTGGGTTATGTGTACTCATCTTTTTGGTCGATTTTTAATGTAACAAAATTTCAATAGCACTAGGCATCAATATGATACCTTTGAACTTTCAGATTCTATATGTTTGGCTGGGCTTGTGCGAAAAGAGGGTCACCTTACTTTTATAATTTTTTTTTTTATTATTATTTTTTTAAAAACTATTATCTTTCTCATTTATTGCCATTTCTCGAATCATGTAGTGGAGATATTGTTGGTATAATCTTAGCTGATATATTATTTGTTTATTTATTATGGATTTTGTTATCTGGCCATTGTTGGGATAAGAAAATGTTTGGGGTGTATAAATTGTGATTGCAAGAGATTTGTTGCACATTTGTGATGGCTACATTGTTTCAGTATTGCAAGAGTTACAGTTGACGTGATCTGGTCACCATTTAAGTCTGATTAGTTGTGAATCTACCAGTGTTTGTTTTCTATAGACTTTGTTTCAGTCGTATCTGCTGATATGTAATGTTACTTTACGTCTCAGTCATTCAGCCATGAAACTGATAGTTCAATTTTTATCATCCCCAAACTAATGGTTTGAGTTATTGTTTTGATGTTTTTTGAACTTCTGCCTACTTTCTTCCATATTGAAGGCTTCCATGGGGGTTGGATACTTGCTGTCCAATTTTAAACTCCACTAAAACGAGTCTATCGGTTTTGCTAATTATCAGATAAAGAGGAATAAATTGTGACAATTTGTGGGATAATGTGATTGGATTATGTTTTTTTTTTTTTATTTATTTATCTATTTTATTTTGACGGGAGATTGGATTATGATTCAGAAACAATACTTTGTATGTCTTTTAGTTCTCGAGGTTCTCAAGTTTCAATCCAGATGTAATGGATTGTATTTCACCCTCGCGTATAAGTTGAAGGATCTTATGTGGATTTTCACTAGTTTATAGAAATGGTTTTTATGCGGAGACAATGGGTTAGATGAAATATAGTCTGTTTGAGCTTTGCGTTTGTGTTGTGATCATATTAAAATCTTAGAGGCTTCAATATCGAAGGGTTTAGGTACAAATATATCCTGGCAAAATGTTAAGAACTGTTTGTAAAATGCCTTGCTTTTATCCCACTTCAGCATAATATTGAGTGTCATGCACAACCTGCAGCAATGAAACAAAGGATTGTAAAATGTCATAGTATTATGTTCGTTAGAATTATCTGGCTTGTCATATCTTCTTCATTCAGTGATTGGATTGGTTTGTTACTCCATCAGTCTATCCTTCATGATTGTACTATGATTATAGTTCGTTATTGTTTTTCCTAAAAGACCCTTCCTGCCTTGTTAAGAGCTGTTTTTGTTGCACTGGTTTGACTGACAAGGTAAATCAGTTGTATTAGCACTGTGCTGTGTGAGGCCTTAATTAAATTTAGTGTAGTGAGCATATAAAGAGAGTGATCTTTTGAGAGTAACATTCAGTATAGTGGGTATGGTCTTTCTTGTGACAATTAGAGGTTGTAAGATTCGTAACGGGTTCAGATTCCATACTTAGGGAGTATCTTTACGTCTAATCGTGGAAGCTAAATGGTTAATTCTGCCTAAAATTATCATAGGATTTTCTGTGTTCACATGTTGTTGAGATCTGAAAATTAAAGGTGTTAGCATATCTTGCTTGTCTTTGTCTCAGGAGTGTACACTTTACTGTCAAGGACTACGTGTGATAAAGACATTTTCATAAATTTAGCAGCTCTTGCGTTGCTCAAAGAGTCTTTGAAATAATGTTCACTGCTTTAAATGATTTTTTTATATTTTTTGATCATTAGGAGCCGCAATAATGTGCATACCATAACCCCACTTGATTCCCTGTCATATTTAGTAATGAGATAGCTTCACTGTCATGCATTTTGGTATTAAAAGTGTCAAAGTTTACTAAATCAAGAAAGCTAGGTGTTTTGAAACAAATTGACTATCTCTGTCTCTTAGATCTTATAAAAAGGTTCCAGTTATATTCCTTTATACTATACAACCAAATAATATTTCCAGAAACATTGAAAGCGAGTCCTTTTATTGAAAAAAGTCTTTACATTTGGTTTTGATCATTAAAATTAGAATCTAATGTAAGATCTTCTCTTAAATTGCTTTATTCTTAGTACAGTAGGTATTTTATTTTAAGTTTGAAAAGACTCTACATTAGGTATATGAGTAGAGAACCATAACCACTTGCCTATTTTTTCAAATTTGTTTTTTTTTTTTTTTTTCTAACTGATGGGGGTATTTAAGGGTTTGTTTGTTTATTCATCTTATTTTAACTTAGGTTATATTAGTTAGATAAGTTCTGACAAAATAATATCAAAATTCAAAAACAAATTAAGTTCAACTAAATAAAAAGCTCAGATAGGTTCAAGTAAAATAAACTTTCAAGAAAAATTTAGACAACACACTCTAATTTCAAATATAATAATATATGTATAGATGAAATAAAATAATTTCGAACAAAGTCAGATGAAGCAAACAAAACTTAAATAACGTATTGTTATTGTATTTGTGGTTCTTGTCGTTCTTCTATTTGTTCATGCTTTCTACTGGTCTCTACTACTATATTTTTTGCTTTGTACTGAGGAAGTTAGGATAATATTTAGTCTTTATTCTAGTATTATAAAGTTACTGATGGAGAGACTCAATAATCTAGCATTTTCTCTTTCAACTATTGGTGCTATGTTTTTGCACATTACTCTCTCTTGGACCACATAAATGGCATAGCAATTATTTTGTAGACATTCTGTGATCTGAAACCATAATATTGGTGGTAGTAGCATCCAACTTAGTTTATAGGAAAGCATATTTTTATCTCTTTGGCTGCTAGTGCACAAACTACAAAATACTCCAGTATATATGTTATCACTTATATTGGAGGAATTGCTATATGTAAGTACTAGTTTTTCCCTATGCATTCAAATTATTATTATTTTTTTTTTTAAAAGGAAAACTAGGGGTTCGTTTGGCATTGTTGTGGTATTTTGTTTTTTGGTTTTTTGTTGTATAATAATATATAATATATGTCACATAATGAATAAAAAATTATTTAAACTTATTAAAATCATAATAATTTTGAAAACTGACAACAAAAAATTGGAAACACCTTTTTCTTGTTTCCTGTTTTTGGTTTTTAGTTTTCAAAAAAACAGGAAACTAAAAACCAAAAATGATGCCAAACAAGCCCTAGATGATTATAAATCACTTTACTACCTAATTTAATACTTCCTCTGTTTTTTTATTACTTGACCTGTTTCTTTTATCACGCTTACCAATGCAAAACTTCAACGATTAATAACTTTAATTCTCCATAAGTAAAAATTATAAAAGTTGTATATTATGATAGTATTTCTTGAGACGAATTCAAAATATCCAACATGAACATATTTTTCCTTACAAATTATTCACAAAAGACGGTCAAAGGAGGAGTGGTAAATAGTGTAAAAGTCAAAGCGGGTCAAGTAAAAAAGAACGGAGAAAGTAAGTATCTTAAACAAAATTTAATGTTCTATATTTAAAACATCCTAGCTTGTACTCCCTCCGTTTTGTTTTACTCACTTTCCATTTAGTCCGCACTTTATTTTTAATTTTATTATTACCTTTGTTTTATTCTATTTTTGGCATACGCTCTCTTACTTTGTTCACTAGTTTCTTAAAACCCTCATTTTTTTTTTTACATATTCTCTCGTACTTTTTTTATTTTTTATAATTAACATCTATCTAGCCTTTTACATTCTCTTTTTTACTTTATCTTACACTCTATCACCTTTTTCAATATTTTCTTAACGTGAATAGAACATAAAAGAATATAGGAAGTTTTTATTAATTAAACAATTTGCGATATATCTTTCATAAAAATAAAAAAATTAGAGATGGATTAAATGAAGTATTTTTTTTCCTTTCCATTAAAACTTTTTTTAGGCGTTAAGGGAATTTAAATCATTAGAGAAGGATTTTTACCGAACAAAGATTACATGGCCTTAAAAAATTTATATTGATGATTAAACTAATATTATAAAGTATTTTGTTAAATTTTAATATTAGTCTCTATTTTTGCTTTATATTGGAGAGTATGAGTACAAATTTTGAAATTATTTTGGTTTCACTTTCTCTTAAATTTTGTTTGTATTGGAAAAAAAAAAAATTGTTATGTTTTTAAATTTCTATTTTAAGTTGATGAAAATTCCCATCTTTTCTTTTCCCGGGTTCGATTTGATGTTAATTATTTTATTATCTGGATTGAATATTGATTATGCTTTATTGATGTTTCCTTGTATCCAATTTCTTGGTTTCCTATTTGGAGTGTAATTGAATGTAGTTAAAAGATTACAAGGTTTCCCATTTTCCGTTTTGAGTTTATGAAATTTTCAATCTTCCTCCGTTATTGAAGTTTTCATATTTCCAATATCATTATTGCCATTAAAAAGTAGTTTATTTATGAAGTGGGGATTTGGGTTTTGGAAGCATTTCATTCATCCTACAGTTCTTTAATGATAATATAGATATCTTGAGATAAATCTAGTTGTATTATTAGGAAAGTTGGTCATAAGTTACCTTTTGAAAGAACCATGTTTTGAGAAATTATCTTTTAAACTCTTTGTGGAAATTTCCATTCAACTTCCTACGTTGCACCAAAAATTGGCGATTAAAGTCAACAATTCAGCATTGTGTATCTCACTGATAGTGCTTGGATTTAATCTAGGTTTCCTCCTCTCCTTATCTTTCATGCTTGCCGATGCATCACTTTGACGATTAATATCTGTATATACTTAAATTTTTTTAAAAAAATTGATATTTAAAAAGTGGATATCAAGATGAATCTTACTACATCCTACATAACTATGTTTTACTCTCAAATAAATCACAAAATATGGTAAAAAACTATTGTGTGAATAGTGTAAAAGTCCAAATGTCGCAATTTAAAAAACACAAAATATTAGGTGAGGTTTACAATTGGTGAGATGGCCTTTCCCTTCACATATTCGCCCAAATAATCTCTTACGTCCAAACACTCCTGTTGCACTCCCCTATCTCCACTCCAAATCTCCAATCCACTCCACCTAATACATAAATCACTGATAATTTAGGTGAGAGAAACATCAAGCGCAAAATTTTAGGACTATCGTTACGATTGCCTTGCTAATTCTCTATGTTCACGGAAAAAAGTCCCTGTACGGTGAGGGCCATAGGGGATGGTTAAAGGTGTGGGTGGTTTTGATCGAGGAGGTAGTGGTGGCACCGTGGCAGCTAGGTGGTTTTGTGGTGGCTGAAGAGTGGCTGTATGGTAGTGGTGGTACAATGGCGGCCCTTGTCATTTTGAGTATGTACATTTGCACCAAAGTCACTATACTTGAGTTTACAAAACGTGTTACTAAAGTATCCTCAAATTCCAAAACATTTGTGGATAGGGTCTTGATTCTTAATGATGCACTTGTCATTCGACTTGGAGTGAAATTCTTATTGATATCTTTTGAGTGTTTAGGTTGGATGATATGATTAATTGGTTGGATGACATGATTAATTGTCTGATGATATTAGTAGTCGTGGCGGGGTGATATCATTCATTTGTCTGAATGATATTAATCATATTTAGGGCACGCTTGGATCGAGGGTAATATGTTACTAGACTGACTAGAGTAATAAAATTCAAACTAAATAAAATGAATGTAAAAATATAGGGGAGGAAGAGATAGTGATGGAGTGATTGCAAGGAGTCTTATGTAATGGTGATGTGGTGATAGGTGGAAGATTACCCTCATTTTAGGGGGTAATGGTTACACTAGGGAGGAGGGTGGATAATTATAATCCTCACTATGAGGTTTATGATTCCTCCGCTCTCTCTTTCCTCATGTCACAAATACCTTATTTCGTTTATAAACACCTTATCTCCCTACAACACCACCATCACTTATGTTTTTCCTAGCTTGATTTTTATTACCCCTAATCCAAGTATGGCTTTAAAGAAGAAATGTTTTGGCTAGATGATATGATTACTTATCTAGATGATATCTTTAAGTGTTTAGCTGATATGATTAATTCTTAAGATGATATCTTTAGGTGTCTAAGGTTGATGATTGATTAATTGGTTGGATGATATGGTTAATTCTTAAGATGATATCTTTAGGTGTCTAAGGTTGATGATTGGTTAATTAGTTGGATGATATGGTTAATTGTTGGATGATATCGCTAGGATGATATTCTTAAGTGTCTAGATTAGATGGATGATATGATTAATTGGTTAGATGATATGGTTAATTGTTGGATGATATTAATAACTACTAGGATGATATTCTAAAGTGTCTAGATTGGATGGATGATATGATTATTTGGTTGGATGACATGCTCAATTGTCTTATCAGTAATTATTATATAAGTGTATATAGGGTGGATGATATGATTAATTGAATGGGATGATATTATTAATGGATGATATGTCATATGACTATTTACCATTTTTAAAAGTTGGATTCTCCTTATTTTGGGTTTGTCTCACAAAGCCATTGGTGAGCCTAACTTCATAATAACTTCTCTTCAAAAATAAAGAGGATGTATACTTAAATAAAGAGGATGTATACTTTAAATATTTTTTTTTTTTTTTTAAGTGTACACTCTATACATACTGCACATCAATTACATTTTATGATTATATGTAAGGAAAAACATCGTCATATGAGATCTTTTTAGATTCATCTTAATGTGTGCTTTATTAAAATATAACTTTAGTTTTTACAAATGCATAATTGAAGATGATATTGGTTGAAATAATGCCATTGACAAAAGTGAAAAACAAAAAGTTTATAGGATTTTATTAGATTCATCTTAATGTGTAATTTATCAAAATTTATAATATATTTTTATTTTTTTTAATTTTTACAATGCATAATTAAAGATATTATTGGTTAAAATAATGCATTGACAAACGTGAAACAAAAATTTTATAACCAATAAAATAATTGAGGAAATACTTTTAAATCAATTTGGCCTAGAAGCCGTAATACGAGCTAATTCAAGTGAATTTTTTTTCATTATGGCCAAAAAGTTGGCTTTTTAGCTTGGTTGAAAGAGTCACCAAATAAGTTTTTTCGGTTGGTGGGCTAAATAAATAGAAGGAAAAAAAAATAAAAATCCTGAAAGCTAATAAAAAAAGATAATAAAAAAAAAACACCTTGTCTTTTTTCTAAATGCATAAGTAAAGATATTGCTTAATGATCCTAACCAAATCTCACTTTTTTCTTTTTCCTAAATATGTGTGCATTATGCAAATGAAACTTTTATGTAGATGCAGAGGTACTTGAGAAATCTATACTTATATATTAAAAAGCGTTCCTAATACAAGATATATGCCATTTGGCACCTTTCACATGTATTAGAAGTATGTCACTGTAAACCATAAAAATTCAAACCTGCAATATTTAAATAAAGAGGTAGAAAATATACGGGAACAATGATTTTCATTGATAGTTTGTGGATTACAACTCTCGTAGATCTCTTGATTCCTCTCTCCAAAGGGTTAGGGTTTGATATTTGTTTATAGTATGGGGCATTGTCGGCTTAATCCATACTATATACCTACAATGTTTGGTAGTAGGGAGGAGATGGGGTCTTTGTGACTTATTCCATCTAAGCCTAATTAAACCCTAGATTCGACCCTCATTATATAGAGAGTCGTAGAGTAAAAGATAATAATCTATGAGATTAAGAAGATAAATATCTTATAATTTTTGATATTTATCTCCTTATTTACATATATCTGACACCTAATAATTAACAAAATTTCGGTGTCAACAAATGCCCCCTCGAGACCTGTTGTGGAGATTTGATATCGGATGCAACTTGGTCTCGAAATTTTCTTGTAGAATTTGAAAGCAAATTTGGTATGCCCCCATTAAATCTACAAGTTTTGATACTTGAAGAGTGGAGATGAAGAGCGAAAATTGTCCCACCGAGCGTGCCAATTTGTAAACCATAAAAATTCAAACCTGCAATATTTAAATAAAGAGGTAGAAAATATACGGGAACAATGATTTTCATTGATAGTTTGTGGATTACAACTCTCGTAGATCTCTTGATTCCTCTCTCCAAAGGGTTAGGGTTTGATATTTGTTTATAGTACGGGGCCTTGTCGGCTTAATCCATACTATATACCTACAATGTTTGGTAGTAGGGAGGAGATGGGGTCTTTGTGACTTATTCCATCTAAGCCTAATTAAACCCTAGATTCGACCCTCTTTATATAGAGAGTCGTAGAGTAAAAGATAATAATCTATGAGATTCAAAAGATAAATATCTTATAATTTTTGATATTATCTCCTTACTTACATATATCTTGACACCTAATCAATCAATCAATCAATCAAAGCCTTAATCCCAAAAGTGGGGTCGGCTAACATGAACCAAATTTGATTATTCCGTGTAGTCATCAACATAAATCTTTCTCCTCCATCCCTTACGATCCAAAACTTCATCCTCACGTAAATCCATGCACTTCATATCCTTCCTCACTCCTTCCAACCAAGTCATCTTTGGTCTCCCTCTTCCTCGTTTAATCCCTCCATGGTCCCACTCTTCCACTCTTCGCACCGGTGCACCCTCGGGTCTCCGTCTTACATGTCCAAACCAACGCAGACGATTTTCCCTTAATTTATCTACAATGCCCGCCACACCTACTTTCTTGCGAATAACCTCATTTCTGATTCTATCTCTTAAAGTGTTTCCACACATCCACCTTAACATGCGCATTTCCGTAACCTCCATCTTTTTAATATGCTCTTTCTTAGAAGCCCAACATTCTGTACCATAGAGCAACACTGGTCTTATGGCAGTCCTGTAGAATTTTCCCTTCAACTTTAAGGGAATGCTGCGGTCGCATAACACTCCCGTGGCCGCTCTCCATTTAAGCCACCCTGACTTAATCCTGTGGGTCACGTCTTGATCAATGTCACCATTCTTCTGGATGATCGACCCTAGGTACTTAAAACATTCACTCATGGTCAAATCCTTTCCATCCAAACTCACCACTTCATTGCTTGTCCCCCTCTGAGTGCCAAAACGACATACCAAATATTCAGTCTTACTCCGACTTAGCTTAAACCCTCTAGATTCCAACCTTTGCCTCCATTGCTCCAACTTGGCATTAACCCCATCCTTAGTCTCATCCACCAAAACGATATCATCTGCGAACAGCATACACCATGGAACCTCATCTTGAATTGGTCTAGTTAATTCATCTAGAACCGTTGCAAAAAGAAAAGGGCTTAATGCAGACCCTTGATGCAATCCGATTGTAATAGGGAAATCTTTTGTCAACCCTCCGCATGTCCTCACATTTGTTGACACATCCCGATACATATCCTTAACTAGGTCTACATACCTTCGTGGGATACCTTTCTTCAACATTGCCCACCAAAGTATCTCTCTTGGCACCTTGTCATATGCCTTCTCTAAATCAATAAAGACCATATGAAGATCTTTCTTCTTTACCCTATAAAACTCCATCATTTGTCTTATCAAATGGATTGCCTCCATAGTAGATCTCCCAGGCATAAAACCAAATTGGTTATCTGAAATGCTTGTGCATGCCCTCAACCTTTGTTCAATCACCCTTTCCCACAACTTCATAGTATGGCTCATAAGCTTAATTCCTCGATAGTTAGAACAATCTTGAGCGTCTCCTTTGTTTTTATAAACCGGGACCAAGGTGCTCTTCCTCCAATCTTGTGGGATCCTTGTAGCCGTCCATATCTTGTTGAAAAGGTTTGTTAACCAATCAATACCAATCTTACCCAAACACCTCCACACCTCTATCGGTACCCCATCAGGGCCAACCGCCTTCTTAGGTTTCATCTTCCTCAGTGCAATCTCCACCTCTACTCTCCTAATCCTTCGCACATACTCCATGTTGATTTCTTCATCACTCATAGAGGTATCTCCTATCACAACTCCATTACTTCCATTAAATAATTCATCGAAGTACCCCTTCCACCTGTCCTTGATGCCCTCCTCTTGCACTAGGACCATTTGGTTCTTATCTTTGACACACTTCACCATGCCAATATCCTTCCTTGCCTCTTGTCTTCTCTTTGCCATCTTATAAATGATCCTTTCTCCCTCCTTGGAATCAAGCTTTTCATAAACCTCCTGATATGCCTTTTCTTTTGCTTGGCGAACAGCTGCCTTTGCCTTACTCTTAGCCTCCTTATACGCTGCAAAGGTTTCATCACTCCTACATTTTCCTAAGGCTTGATAGCATTCCCTTTTTTGCTTAATTACTGCTTTCACCTCTTCATTCCACCACGAAGTATCTTGACACCTAATAATTAACGAAATTTCGGTGTCAACAGTCACATCACCATAATATGCCACATCATCCTTTTTACTATAAACATGTTTCAATGGCAATAAAAATTTTTGTCACAAGGTTTGAACACAAGCCAATAACAAATTAATTAATGTTCTTACCAACTTTGCTACTATTAATTATGCATCATATTCAATTATAATATGCTAAATGCTTTCATTTGTACAAAATATCAATTTGAAAGCGTTTATTTACTTCCAATAGTTATAGTTGTTCACTTATATTTTGTTATTATACAATTTATGATCTTATAGCTCAAATAATATTAATTGATATTCAACGTAAAACCCGGTGCATCGCCCGGGCCACAAACTAGTTATAGTGTATTATATGAAAACTTTTTCGGTGGTATGGCTGCTGCTGTTGCAAGTTCCTCCGGCAGCTGGGGTCTCTAGTTGGATGTCAGGCCTAACTAAAAGCAAGGTGGGAAGGTAAAAAAAATTAAGAGAATAGAGGGTGGAAGTTGATTAAGGTTGTTATAGGAATTGGCGATCATCCCCTAAAACTAGGTCTAATATAGATGTTCAGCTTAATTCGTCGTCACCTATGTAATACCAGGTAGTGGTTTTGAAAGTTGTAAAGCCAATGAAAACGCTTTCTTCTCCAAGATACAGTTCTCTTAAATTACCTTATCATGCTACCCAGCCATGGTCCATCTTTCATAGTCTATAGCTAATGGTAACTTAAGTACATACTAGTTACTCCAACTACTTTGCATAGTAAAACTTATCGATATTACAAAAAGTGTCATTCTAGAGAAATTCTTGTTGCAAATTAGTAATTGTTTTACAATCTCGGTGTAAGCTTTGACAAATATTCTTATGTAATGACTTTGCTCCTATCTTCTTTTGTTTAAATTATAAAAATTTGCAACTAATTCGTTAGTCTCTTTAATTTCATCAATCTTCTATATTGATCTATGGTCTGCATGTGAGACGTGTGGCAGTTTAAATTGGCAAATTATTGTGTATAAACCAGGGTATTTTAATATTTTGTAGTTTGGACACTCCAACCCTTAAAAAATGACAAAAGACGATGAATAAGATAGATCTGTCCAATCCAGTGTTTTGAGTCTAGGCTTTATCACTTTTGGGTCATATTGGCAATTGGTCATTCTAGTTCAAGTTGGGTTTGGTCCTGGAAGTTTGGGATTAGGTCTCTTCATCAATTTAATTGTTTCTGGTTGACAACAATAGTATTACCCTTTTTTTTTATTTCTCAAGATCATACCATTAGCATGTACAATATCCTAGTAGGTTTATCTTAGAGAATTGGATCCTCCAATTTAACCATATCAGATGATATTAAATACAGAGAATAAGTTTGACCTGTGGCTTCATATTACTCTGATTTTTGTATAGCTTCTACAAGGAATCCACTGAAAAGTATATTTCCTTTTTAATTGTAATTTATATGAGAATGTTTGAAGCAGCAAAAGTGAAGACAGGAGACAGCATAAAAATTAAGACAGAACATTAACAATGTTACCTGCCTAGTGCCTATTAAACTTTTAATATTCGGCACTGTAATATCACAGTTCACTTTGTTTGATTATTGTTTCTGAAAACTGCTGTACTGCTTTTGAATCAGGATTGCACAAGCAGCTTATTTCTGATAGAAAAGTGTTTGCCAGGCATGCCGAATATCAAGTTTGGAATGCTCAATGAACTAGCATAGCGAGGAAAGGAAGGCACCCTATTGGGACATGTCAAAGTGAAATTATGACTGGTAATTTCATCTTAAAAAAATGTAATAGTGTACTTGGGCTTGAGGTTCTCAGAATAAGAGGGGGGCAAGTCAACAATCCTGTAGTCTATTTTACAGAACTGCAGCAAACCTGGCAATGCAGAGCACGTATTGTTTCTTTGAGTCCTTGTCCTGTTCAGTGGGCTGGCCTGTGACAATCCTTCTCTTTTAACTGGCCATCTTATTTCACATTTCTCGTACCATGATATTGATCAATTCGGTCTGTGTCTGGAACTTTAGCTGTTGAAATTAGTCAAAATTATTTTGTATCAGTTGATAACTACTTGTCATAGTATCTGTTTCAAAAGGGAAAAGGGAAAAGGGAAATATCGATGGTCTTATAATCTGTCATGTTTAGTCTAATTTCAGTTATAGCACTATTTGTTGCTTTCAATTGTCACTCTTTAGTGGCAACCTAAATATCAGTATGGCTGTGAAAAGTCATACAGATTTCAGATACAGTTAATTGTTTAAGTTTTTGCCCCTCAGTAACTCATAGTTGCAGTGGAGATCAAGAGGAACAGCATGGTTAATTTCCTAAATTCGACAGATTTTGGTTTCTCCCTTTGCACCTATAAGATTGTATTTTTGCCACCTTAATTATTTGACAAATGGATTAGTACATTTTTGGCATCTTGTTTGTGTTTTATACCTCTTGTTCAGAGATCCAACACTGCACATGTGGGCATGCTACACCGAGGATTAGAAGTGATAGTGATCCCTATATGATTTAGGGGGGTTGTTTCTCGCATTACTCATTGGCTTTGAGATGGAAGCTCACTTGGAGTTGCAAGTTGTTCAAACTCTCCCCCTTGTTCACATGTGTTCCTGTGTAGACTTGATTCCGTCTTCCTAAAATTGTGTCTTTACAAGCTTGTAGTGCATGCCATAGAGATATTTTGAAGGTCTTGGAGAAATAAAATAATGGTAATTTGGTGATCTTGGGGACTTATGAAAGAATGCATAGTGTTTCTTGGGGGATGATGCTGAGTTTCATCCTTAACTCTTTATGCCAAAAGTGATACCTTACCTTAGTAATGCCAAGGTTTGCAGATATTGTGATACAAATTTCAAAAATCTTAATATCGTGGAACTCTGTTCTTCAATCGCAGGGCCATGAAGTTTTTTTTTTTTTTTTTTAGGGGTAAGGGGTGGGCCCCGCCTTAATATCCTATCACAGGAATATCAAGGGGGTAATACCCACAGGGGAGGGGGGATATGAGCCTCGAACCCGGGTCACTACCACGGGAACTGAAGCTTAGCTCCACTGAGCTATAGGCTTCTTGCTCGTCGGTTCAGGTTTTAGGTGCATAAATTGTTTGATTATCTCATATGACATAAAATAGTATTCTAAGTTGCAGTTTTATAACTTTTATTTACTCGTGAAGGTCGTGAATACATGGTTGGTTGAAAGTGCTAATGCAAAAGGGAGGGAGAGACCGACAAGCTTTGAGAACTGGATGCATATAATCATATCCATCGTTTGAGAATTGAACAAGGAAATTCCAGCAGAGAATTACCAGCAGTTCAGCTGACTGAAAAAGGAAGAGAAGAAAACAATTGGAGATGTTGGGTGGAAGTCATACTTCGATTGACATATATTCAAGTCTATTATTTGTCAAGTCTTACATGGAATAAACCTGCAGCTGTATGTGCATCCACCACCAAAAAGATCATCAGCAGTTTCTGTAAGATTACCATGCCTGAAACTATGAATATCTTTGTCTTGGGTTGTTTCTTTGATTGTCAATGCTTCTACAAAAAAAATTACTGTCAAAAAAATGTCCCGGTGTTATTGTGACATTATTTTCTGAATCTCTGATTTATAATTTTGCAAGTACATACGGCCCTGGACCCTACGATCTTGAAGACTCAGTATATCATTCTAGGCTATATCATTTTTTTTGGGTTTGTGGTATGATTTGTACTTGTAAAATTATCGGTGACAATGTGACATAAAAAGAGATTTACTTACTCTCCTTTTCTCCTCCTCTTATCACACTTCCCCTCCCTCTTTCCTTCATGTGGACGCAATTCATTAAAAATTTGGACAACCTAAGTCCAAAAAACACAAAAATACAACAAATAATGAGATCCATATATTATGATACATTGGTACTCTATGAGAAATTATGGCATAAAAAGAGCTTTAAAAAATTGTTTATACTAATTATTATGGAATATAGTTGCAAGCTTGCAACACAGGAAGTTCTATGAGAATATAATCCAATAACAATTACATTGTACAATGCAATTAAACCCCTAATGAAATTTTTATAAATGAGGATAATCGAAACAAAATAGGAGAGAGCCATGGTGCACCATGTTGGACTATCATGCCACCAAATGATCAAGAAGTGTTTTATTCCAAAAAGAAAATAAAAAAAATAAAAAAAATTCCTTCCTTCCTATTATGTTTAGAGTAAGAGGAAGAAATCAATATGTTTAACGGAGTCAAGACTTCAGAGTATGAATATGAAAAGGAAGAATGGAGACAAGAATACCAGAAAATCAATTTTTCATCTCAAAATCAGAAATTACAAAGATTTACCTGGTTATCGTTAAAAAAACATAATGAAAATTAATGTTAATACAAAGTTGACGTGTTTAGAAATAATCAAAAGATTGACATAATAAAAGCGGACGGTCAAAAAGTTGACATAATATTTACAAATTTTCATACTTTTTATTCACACAAAAAGATTTCCCATGAATACTAATGGCTACATTTGGTTATCAAATAAATAGCAAATCCCCACTGGCTCAATTAAGGTTATGTTAATAACATAACCTTAATCGAGCAAAATCAGCAAATCAATTGATTTAAAAGAATGAACCGAGAAAAAAAAAAAACCCCTGATAGATTGATGACCATAGGAAAGATATATATAATTAAATGGGGAAATTGTTCCATATATTCCTAATTAGGTTTTAAAAAATGTACCGTGTACCCTTGAGGTTTGTAAAACAAATGCACCAAATACCCTGATCATCTAGCAAATAGACATATCATTAACTTATCAAACTAAAATCATGCCCACGCACTAATTCTCTTCTAGTGCTTTATATTTATGTAGTCAAACTGTCTAAAAGCATAAGCATAATTACATCAAAATTTGAACTTTATCGATGATTCTAAATCTTAAACTTTTGGGTGCTAGAATTTGATTTTTTTAACTAAGTTTACTTAAAAATTAAATGGTTTAGCATTACACAATAATAAATTAATAGAATTTGATCCTTAGGGGGCTCGGTCTAACAAAATTACCATTTGTAATGAGTTTAGGGGTATTTGGTATTTTATTTTTATTTTTTTTACAATCCTCAAAGGTACACGGTGCAACTGAAAATTTTCAGGGTAAGCAGAGCATTTTATAAAACCTGGGTATACGGAATAATTTTCCTGAAATGTGGATGAAATAAGAAAACAAAAAAATGTAGATGAAAATGGAAAATAAAAGTTACAAAAAAAAAAATAAAAATAAAAAACTAAAAAAGAAAGAAAGAAACAAGACACACATTCACAATTTTGTGCTTTACAGGGATTTGGGCCGACATGCGAGCTCATGGGTCAGGCTTGATGTGCTAGTCCATGGGTAACAACTAGACTTAAGTGGGCTTAAAAATGAATGGTGGGTTAGCCGTCCCATTTCCAAAAAATAAAAGAAAAAAACACCTAGACCTTGGCTCGGCACCAGACCCAACCCTACCAGACAGGGGCAAATTTTAATATACACCATGGTGCATATTAAAATATGTGCACCACCATTAATAAGAGGCCAATGTTTTACCATTTGTCAGCACAATACCAACATTATTTTCTATCCCCGTCATTTTCTCTCTCCTCTCTATCTTCTCCTCCTCTCACACTTTCCTCATTTTTGATTTCTCTCTCCTCTTTCTTCTCTTTGAACTATTTTTCTCTCTCTTAAATTCATTCATAATTTTGTTTTTGATTTAATTTCTTCATCACCATTGTTGTTCACCATAGATTAAGATCCTTCATCTCTTCCTCTTACAATTCCTAATTTCTAATTTCTCTCTCCTCTATTTTTCTTTTTCCTAAATTCATTCATTATTTTGTTTTTGATTTAATTCCTTCATCACCATTGTTAATCACTATACATTAATTAAAAAGTTCGTTTTCTTCAACCTTCAATTTGAAGCTTTGTTAATGGAATTTTTCCAATGAAGTGAAGTTAAAAATGGCGCATTTGACGAGGAAGAGGTGGTTAAGACGACAGAGATGATTATTTTCCAATGAGATTCCTTTATCTAAATCACTATGGCTAGATTTGAGTTTCGAAATATGTAGCTTTCATACTATTTTTATTTTTTAGTGATATTTGTGTATTCTATTATGAACAATTCTGTTTTTGGTTATATTTTGGTATTTTGAACATTTTTAGTTAAAAATATGAACGTAGGACACGTTTCCTATAAATATATATTTTTACAAATATATATTTTTGGATTTATGAACATCTTAATTATAATTTTGAACAAGTGATACATTATTTATGAACTTTTTTTTTTTTTTTGAGATTTATGTATTTTGTAATCATTTTTTTTAAAAAAAATTGGCATTCTGTACTTTATAAGGAAAGTCTAGCGGTGACTTTAGGTGCAGATGTTTTTGAAGGGTGTTCAGTGGTTTGTGGTTGAGGTTCAGAAGTTTTTGTAGGGGGTTCAGAGGTTTTTGTAGGGTGTTTAGTGGTTTGTGATTGGGGTTCAGAAGTTTTTGTAGGAGGTTCAGAGGATTTTGTAGGGTGTTCAGTAGTTTGTGGTTGGGGTTCAGAAGTTTTTGTAGGGGGTTCAGAGATTTTTGTAGGGTGTTCAGTGCTTTGTGGTTGGGGTTAAGAAGTTTTTATATGAGGTTCAGAGGTTTTTGTAGGGTGTTCAGTGATTTGTGGTTGGGGTTCAGAAGTTTTTATAGGGGGGTCAGAGGTTTTTGTAGGGTGTTCAGTAGTTTGTGGTTGGTGTTTAGAAGTTTTTGTAGGGGGTTCAGATGTTTTTGTAGGGAGTTCATTGGTTTGTGATTAGAATTCAGAAGTTTTTGTAGGGGTTAAGAGGTTTTTGTAGGTGTTTAGTGGTTTGTGGTTGGGGCTCAAAAGTTTTGTAGGGGGTTCAAAGGTTTTTGTTGGGGGTTCAATGATTTGTAGTTGGTGTTCAGAAGTTTTTGTATGGGGTACAGAGGTTTTTGTAGGTTCAGAGGTTTTTGTAGGTTCAATGGTTTGTAATTGAGGTTCAAAAGTTTATATAAGGGGTTCAGAGGTTTTTGAGGTTTTTATGTTATTAGAAGTTTTTTGGGGCTTTTTTGTTGCTTCTAGTGTCTTGTAAGAAGTTTTTAGGGGCTTTTCTTTTGCTTCTTGTGTTTGATCTGAAGTTTCAGCCTTTCAGGTAGCTAATTTGAACAATAAATTACTTACACATCTTCATCCTCTTCAGTAGGAGTAGATAATTTAATTTTGATTTTCTACAAAAAAAATAAAAAAAATTTAAGAAAAAATCAAAAAGACAATTATACATTAGAATATTGTTTCAATTTTATAATTTGTTCATTTTTTGAGTGATGTTTTCGTGTGTTCTTTGTCTTTCGCCATGGTGGATTGCAGTTTTTCGAAAGAGAAAATTGGTGAGAGGAGACAGAAAATAATACAAAAAGAAATAATTGAAGAAGATTTTTAATTTATGAGAGGAGAGAGAAATTTTTTTAAATGAAATAAAGATAAATATAGCGGATAGAGAGGAGGAACATTTAGTTTTTAAAAAAAATTGAACTCCATGTGGCCTTTTTTCATCTAGGATTTCTCTATTGGGCGTAGATTGGGCCTGGTGCATCATGGTGCACATAATACTAATTGCCAGACAAGAGCAATTTGATTTTTTACCATGGGTCTGGGCTTCAGTGTTGTTCTGGTTCATTTTTTATGAAAATTTTACCCTAGACCCTAGTATAGGGTAAAATACCTACACCCCCGAGGAAGTATGTACCACTACCTGGTATGGGATATGCCCAACCCATACCATAATAAAAAAATTAATTTTTGCAATTTTTTAAAGCTAAAAAGAAATAAAATAAGTAAAAGTGATAGGAGGGGGTAAAAGGCTGAAACTCGCTAAATTTAATCCAACTCGCGCGAAAGGTATTACAAAGGCCGGAAAACCGCTTAAATTATATCCAAGAAAAATAGAGTAGATCTGGCTCCGCAACCTGTCAACTGTATCAAGAAGAGATCGCCCTTCAAGAGGTGTAGCTCAGTCTCCCTTAATTGTTGTCTTCTCTATCAGGTGAATTGTTCTTCTCAATTTTAGGGTTTTTTTTGTTAATTAAAACATTATGACTGAATTGGTTGGGTTATAATTACTCCTTTTGAGTAGTATAAGTGGATTTTCGTATCAGTGGGTTTTGGTAGTGTTGTTTTCAATTTCTTCGTAGTTTTTTTGAAGTATCTATGTAATTTCTGTTGGAGCTATGTTTAATCTCTTGATTTTTTTTTGCACAATTATTTAATTATTTTGTAAATAATATACTGCAATATGGGGAGTATATGATGGAAGTTGTTGAATCTTAATAGGCCAATTTTATGAGCTGTTGAACTTTCGTTGAACTTGTTAAGCCCATTATAAATTTCCTTGAATTTGGAGGTGGGCTTAATTTCTGAATTGAATTTAGTATAATTCCTTGGTTCTAAATTGACATTAATATATGATTTGGAGTTGGTATATTTGCTTCGTTTGATATGGTGCTTGACTCACAAACTTGTGTTGTATTGACATGGCTGTGTTATGTTTTGTTTGTAGAAATGGAAGATTCTTATGAAGAAATGGGACAAGCATATACAGAAAATGATGTTGTGTCGCAGGAGGAAGAATTTGAGGAGGTATAATTAGTTGTGTGCTCTATGTTTTTGATAGTAGTCTGGTGTATGATGTTTATTGTAGTATGTTGTACATCTTAAAGATGTTTTGTGGGCAGTTTGATTTGTATAATTCCTCAGTAGAGCATTTAAAGTTGAATGTCAATGAGTCGTTTTGGCAGGTGGTGTTGTTATCAACCCCTATTGCTTTAGTTGATGATGATTTCAACCATTCGGAGCATGGTTTGGAGGAGGGCTTTTGTACTCCTCTTCGATGTGTGGTTGAGACTCAAGAAGGACAGATTCAGGAGGTATAATTAGTTTTGTGCCTCTATGTTTTTTATGTTCTAACATGTCAAAGTTGTTTTGTGGGCATTGTTAATACATGTTCATCATTTTAAATCAAGTGAATTGGAGTACAGAAATTATATATGTGAATTGGAGTACAGAAATTATATATATGAACCAAAAATAATGCATGACACAAAACACTAAGCTGATGGGTAATCATCCGAAACTACAAAGGTGTAACGCCAACGCTTTGCCTCAACACTCAACTGCAATAAATTTTTAAAACACATTACTACTTCTATAGCAAAGAACTGACAAAGTTGTTTAGTTCCTAAAAATCAGAAATTTGCTTGATTATAACTTAAATACCTGCTGTTTATTACCATCAGGACTTGATCTTCAGAAATATTGAACTTTGAAAGCTTATATTATTTGTGTTTGTTTCTTTTTTATGTGAAGGAACTTCGTAATAGATTGTTCACATACATTGTTCACATAGAAATCTTTCCTGTTTGGATTTGAGAAACAGAGTTCATACAATAGCACAACAATAAAGAAACCCAATATATCAAAACATGATGTTTTTTAGAAAGCCCTGTAAGTTTGAACTTAAATAGAAGCTTAATACACCACTTGCTCCACAAAGTATTCAATGAAGATTGAAGACACCTGAGACCTGAGCATAGATAATTTTGTCATTTTTCTTCAATTAAATCATCTTCACATAACTGAAGTTTATCCTACTACAATATTTATGCTCCTTACACCTACCAAACTTTATACAATAAATCTGCAATTGGTCTTGAAGAGTAGCAAGAGCAATCCAATGAATCATAGCAATCATAAGTAACCTCTCTCAAAGTAACAATGCCACGAAACAATGTAAAAATAGATAATTTCCTAAACACATGAGGTGAAAGATCCTTATAAGGTCTGTGAGCTTGTAGATAATCAGAAATATTGAACTTCCTTATAAGGTTTGTTATACTTGTCAAAGTTGTTTTGTGGGCAGTTTTAATTGTAGACTTCCTCATTAGAGCATTTAAAGTTTAATGTAATGTGTTTATTTGGCAAGTGGAGTTGTTATCAACCCCTATTGATTCAGTTGTAGATGACTTCAACCATTTGGAGGAGGGCTTTTGTACTCCTTTACGCTGTGTGGTTGAGAATGAAGAAGGACATATTGAAGATAAACTTAACGACCCTGAAGTAGGTATGATTTTCAGTAGTTGGGAGGAGGATGACAAATTCTGGAGGCAGTACGAGAAGCAGCGAGGTTTTGGTGTGTTACGTGTAGCTGGTAATTACAAAACTGAGAATGGTAGAAGTGATAAAACTAAGTTGAGGAGTTACATATGGAGATGTGAATGTGCTGGGCAGCCTGACATAAGACGAAAAGTTAATGGGAAAAGGGTTTATGGTGGTGGTTTAAGTTTGCAATTAAATCATAGGAAGACGAAGAAATGTGGTTGTCTTGTGCAAATGAGGGCAGTTTGTAAGCAGGATGGTTCATGGGAAGTTAGGAAGGCAGTTGTAGTGCATGTGAATCACAATCCTACTCCCCGGAAGTCGAGATATATTTCAATGTTTTGGCAAGATGAAATAAATAGTGTGGTTAAGAGGAAGCTCTTTAATGACTGCAGTGCGGTAAAGTGAGGCAAGTACATCGTAGTTTGGCAAAAGAGAGGGGCGGAGTTGAGAACATGGCCATAACCGAAAGAGACCTAAGGAATGTTCTAGCTGAGGAGAAGAAGTTTAAGATGAGTGGTGGTGATGCAAATGCAATGCTTGCCTATTTTGATAAGATGAGTGCCGATAATAAGAACTTCTTTCACAAATATAGGCTAGATGATGAGGGTAGGTTGACCGATGTGATGTGGGTTGATGCCCGGAGTAGGGTAGCGTATGAGGAGTTTGGGGATGTTGTGTGCTTTGACTCGACATACAATACTAATGAGTATAAGCTGCCTTTTTCTAATTTTGTTGGTGTCAATCATCATGGTCAGACCATATTATTAGGATGTGCCCTTGTATCTCACGAGGACACCGACACATTTGTGTGGTTGTTTAACAATTGGCTAGAGTGCATGGGTGGAAAAGTCCCTGGTGGTTTCTTGACAGATCAGTGTCCGGCAATAAGAAAAGCATTGAGTATTGTAATGCCCGGTGCGAAGCATAGGTGGTGTTTGTGGCATATTCTTAATAAGTTCGGCACCAAATTGGGAAAGTATTCGAAGTATGAAGAATTCCATGACATTCTGCTTAATGTCATATATGACAGTTTGACCGAAGAAGAATTTGAGGTTAATTGGACCCTAGCAATGGAGTCATATGGTCTTGTAAATGACGACTGGCTTACATGTAATACTGAAAATACATCTTATTTTAATGTGCAATAGTTATTGATAGGTATGGACAGCATTATAATCTCTTGAAATATTTCTGGATTGCTAGTTTGATTTGCGTTGATTTTGTATGCTGTAGACTGAGAATTTAAAGCATGAATGTTTTTTTTGGTGTTTATTCTATAGGATGAACTGTTACTATGAATTTATGAATTAGGGATATATAGTGCTTAATCACTTGAAATTGAAATGGGATGTTGGATTACTTGTTAGTTGTAATTACTGACGTGATGTTACTGTTTGGCTTAAATTAAAAGTGAAATCGACTACTCTAGGAATGAAGGGGAGTACTTTCCTTGTTTAGATTGTTAGAATTCCTAGAGATGACTGATAAGTTAATCTTCAGCCATCATAAGATGTCTCAGTCAGTCACTAACAGTCTAAGAATTAGGACCTACTGCTGCGGAATTTTGTTAAGGGTCATTAGTAGTGTTGGCCCCCTGGTCAAGGACAGTACTGTTTCTTGTTTCTGCAATTTTGATGTATGAACTGTTATTGTGCTGATGTATTCTATATTGTCTTGATGTAATATATATTGGCACTTCTGTACTAATACAGACTAGAGGTAAGCAGAAAAATTAATGTGTTTTTTTTTTTTTATTATTTTTTTTTTAAATTTTTTTATAGTGTTGTATGATGAAAGACATATGTGGATACCGGCTTATATGAAGCATTTGTTTTGGACGGGTATGAAGACTACACAGCGCTCAGAGAGCATAAATAGCTTTTTTGATAAATATGTAAAGAGCGACACTCGTTTGTATGAGTTTGCAGAAAGGTATTGCGATGCTATGGAGAATCGGGTGAAATCCGAGAAAGAAGCTGATGCAAAATCTGCAATGAGGGTCAGACATGTCGTTACGAGTTTCCCTTTTGAAAAGGTTTTTCAAAAGTTCTACACAGATGCTAAATTTGAAGAAATCCAGGAGCAGTTGGCAAGGTTGTTGTATGTCAGCGTTGTTTCTAAAACAGAATTGTGTTGTAATGTTGTTGAGCACTATGTGGAAGATAGAGTTTGGATATATCTTAAAGACTAGAGGAAGGAGATTCCTATTAACAAGAAGAGAGTTTACAGGGTGCATTTCCACATTGAAACCAAAGAGGTGACTTGTGAGTGTAAGTTATTTGAGTGTCACGAAATTATGTGCAGGCATCAATTCAAGGTGTATGATGTGAATGACATAACTGAAATTCCCAAGAAGTATATATTAAGGCGTTGGCGTAAAGATGTTCAAAGGCGTCACACTCGAGTGAAGGTGGCTTATCATGATCCTTCAAAAACAGAGGAAGTCAAGAGGTTTGATAGCTTGATGGTCCGTTTTGAGAGACTTTGCTTAAAGCCTCAGCGCAGCTAAAGTATGTTGAAATGGCTCTTGAAGGACTTTCCAATTTTGAGGAATCCATTGATGCTGCCATCATGGAAGCAACTGATGCTGCTAATGTAGCCATGCCATCTGAGGATGCAATGGCATGCGATGATATCATGACCGAGGGTTATAGTAATGTTGTTGGTGTCGAGGATATAGAACTTACACCACAAGTTGCACTAGCAACTAAGTCTACTGACTTACCTACTCATGTTGGGGATCCTGTTTCTCGCAAGAAAAAGGCCCATAGGCCAAGGACTAAAAGATTCCTATCCTGTACGAAAAAAAAGGGAAGAAAGCATCTACTTCGGTGCAGCAACAAACTCAAGCTACTGCATCAGGCATTCCGGTAATATTACTTGCTCTTAACTATTTATATGCTACATATATGTCTTGTATTTTGGTGTCTTATATTTTTTTGTGTCTTTTATGAAGGTTCAGTGTTATGGCTTGAATGTTGATGAACTTGTGACTCCAATTCCAAAGCCAAGGAAAAAAAGAGCTAGGAAGGCCAAGGCCAACACTGATGTACAAGTAGTACAATCTGTTTTTGGTAATGATGGGCGGGTGTTAAGTCCACAAAATCGGTGGGTTGGAGGTATTGGATATGGTCCGGCCTACGGTGAACTTTGCTACTTCACTAGGTCTTATAATAATTGTCCAAACTGGGTAGCACGGGATGTCCTTCCATTTGTTTCCGGTGCTGGACTTTCTACAATGACAACAACACCTTCCAATTACAATTGAAGTTATAGATCTCGAAATTATTTTGAAGATTTGGACATTAGAGGGCCTGTATTTCCCAAACCTTAGAGGGCCTATTTTTGTATAAAACTACATTTAACTTATATTCCTATTATAAGCTTTGGCCTGTTTTGCTAATCTAATCTTATGGAAAATCGAATTATTGCTTCTGATAATATTAGTTTATGTGTTGAAATCACTAATATAAATTTTCTGATAATATTAGTTTATGTTTTGAAATCACTACTATAAATGTTTGAAGCAGGCGAATTTATATAGTTTTCAAAATGTTTTGGCCCGACCTTCTTCATTACTGAAATTATTTTTTACAACAGACCAAAATCAAACCACAACAACCCTTAACACCTACAGGAAATGAGATGATACTCATTAGTTTGAAACATGATTTCTAATCCTTAACAGTCTATTCAATAAACCGAGTTACATGCTTTAATTTCTGCATAATTGCTGGAAATACACCATAATACACTTATGCAAGAAATTTCATCACCATGATACTAATTACGAATGATATCACAACACATAAAACCATTATTGCAAATCCATTATTAGCAGCCATTGCCCGTTCGTTTCTGATTCTTGCTAGTTCAGCGGTGAGAGTTTTTTTTCGTGCTCGCAACAGGCCATTCTTGCCCTCAATATTTTCAACTCTGTTGCGTATTTTTGTTTCTCAGAAATGAGGACATTCGTCACATCTCTCTGCCAATCCACCACTTCCTCCTCGACCTATTCAAAGAAATCACAACCCTTTTGCCCCGTTTCGAAATCGTAATATTTGCAGCATAGAAATTTCCTTCCAGGGTTATCGTGTGTCCATGATGCCCTTTTGGCTACCGGATTGCCACACAAGCACCTTCCGCCGGTACTAAGCTCGTGTCTCCTAGATGACATTGATACTTCAATTTCAAAAACTAAACTACTTCCGATCAGATATCAAATATAATTATAATGAAGACATCTGATGTTAGAGATGGACGAACATTTACTTGTGACTTGGAAGTCAATTCGAATAGGGAGGAAACTTGTTGCGGTAAAACTAAGGTGGAATTCAAAATTCTTCTCTGGAATTGCAAGGGTAATTTTTATGAAATTATGAATCTTAAACAAGGAAACATAAATGAAGGGTAATTGATGTGAAAAAGCTTGTACATAAGGTTGAAAGTTATATATAAGTAATATGACAAAGCTTGAAGGTCTTGTGAAAAAATAAAGTTAAATAAAAATTTTAAAAAACAAAACCTTAAAGTCATATTGTACGTTTTATTTATACCATTTATTATATAACGATATACAGTTGTTCTTTCTTGAAAGGACATACATCTAATCACTTCTTGTAAATTAAAAAAAAAAAAATACCTGATATACAATATATTTTTTTCTAAATATACTGTTATTATTTACATATATACCATTATTCTAGATATAATACATCTATTATTTTTTACATACAGTTTTTTTTAAGGACACAATCTTATCTTATACTTAATAATACAACTTCTTTAAATATGAAATCTATTCAATTGTTACTTCTTGGTACACCACAAAATGAATGTTTTATAAAAAATTGATACATATTGTATAAGTCAGTATTTCTTTAATTTTTCTTTCCCCGCAAAAGGACATACATATATCTTATCTTTACTAATTGAATTTCTTTACTTCTTGTAAATCAATTCCAGTTCTTATGACCGACCCTTTTCTATTTTTTCTTGAAAGGACATAAATCTTATCTTATACTTCGTATATATGAAGAGTTGTTGATAATAATTTACTTTGAGTTAAACCTTTAATTTACTTTGTTACTTTTTGTAATCCCCCGTATTTTTAAATATTTTATAAATGAAAATTTATTTTATTTATAATATTTATTTGTACTTTTCCGGAATTTAATTACAAAAGTTTCAAATTATTAATATTGGTCAAAAATTATTTTAGCACAAACTATTTTATGAACCTATGTTCTACAATTCATGATCATACAAACAAACCCTAGTCCATTTCATTTACCTAATTGGCCCAATAATTTTATGAGGCCCAATCTTCTTACTTACCCTACAACATACTCTCCTATAAATACCCCATTAATCCCCAAAAATTTCCCACACAAAAAGGTTAGTCTTATTTTCTCTCTCCTTTGTTTTATTAATTTGTATAATTATAATTATTGATTTATGGATTTTTATTTTATTGTTTGAAAGTAATTTAATTAGTATCAAGTTGTATTTTGATGACTAAACTTTATAATTTCAGATTTTATAAGTATCATAATTTTCAGATTTTGTAAATTTTATAACCTAGGGTTTTTAATTATTGAAAATCATGATTTTAGGGTTTTTATGAACAATTAATTTAGGGCTTTTGTAGTAATGATGTTTTGAAATTTTGGTGATTATAACTAATGATTAGTTTAACTTAATTCCAGATTATTTTGAACATGTAAATTCGTGTTTTAATTTTTAGATTTTCGTTCGTTAATATTAATCCCGTTTTAATCCCGATCAGATTCTGAACTCATCCAATTTTGATGAAAAAGTAGTGTTTTCCATGTGGAAACAACGTTTTAAGAAATACTCACCACCTTTGGTGTAAGCACCACCCTCTCCTGGCCAAATTCAGCCTCTAAATATGATTTTCGGGCAGTTTTTGATTTTAACGAAGTTTTTTTATACTTAAAATATTATCCTTGAGTTTTATTAATAAAATTAATTATGTTTAAAGTTAATTAAGCATAAATATATGTTTTTATTGAAGTTTTAAGTGTTGGAAATAGTTTCTAAGTACTACTTTTAATGTTTTATAAAGAGGGTTTAATCACCCATTAAAACGGGAGATTTTTAGGGGTTTTTATATAATTTTCAGATTTTTATTAGACTTTGAACTTGCTGTAATTTCATGTATAAGAGTGTATTTTAAGGTTTTTATGAAGAAAATTTAAAGAACTATATATAAGCCTTTAATTTTAATTAAATGGAAGGTTTTAAAGTGTTGTTTGATTTGGATTTTGAAGGTTTTAAAGTAAGTTAGTATTGCTGTAAATTTGATTGATTGGGTATTGATTGAGATGTTATTATTTGGCTTAGGAGAGGAGTTTATTGAAGGTGATTTCTAGTTAGTAAAGTGGCATACCAATTCGTTTATTCAAGGTACGTACAAGTTACGAAACCTTTCTTTTGGGTGCATGTTTAAGGACGACGGATCGAGAACTTAGTATCATGTATAGGGATGACTGAGTTAAATTGTTTTGTTATACATTGTGAATTTCGTATGACGTGCACTATTTTATATTGCAAGTATTATTTGTGCTCTAATTATGCAAGGTGCGCTTAGAGTCAAAGGTATATGATTGGTGTAATGATTAATTTATTACTCATTCATGATTATGCAAGCAGGATGAGTAAAGGAAGAATTTAAGTCTTCTAAGACGAGGTTAAGGTTTTGGGGTGCCTTATGCACTCAAGGTGTTTATACACCGAGGTAGTAAAGGAATAAATAATAAATGTTGCTTGCCACTAATAAATCAAGAATTGAAATTGAAAAGTTGTTTTACTTGATTGAATTGATATTGGATTGATTGTATTGTTATGCATATGAGTCATCACCAAGTCTAAACCTGTAAATCACGTAAAGTGCAAGATGGATGAGCAATAAAACTCTGGATTGGTGCACTTCTGGAGTAATGACAATCAGGGGTTGGGGTACATGGGGTATTAGCCGTGTACTTTTCTCGAGGCCGTCTGATCTACGAGTCTCTTATTTCAAATATTTTTCAAAACTAGGAGTTAGGTGAGATCTCATACTAACTACGGTCACGGAGTCGCGCCCGTGGTCGTTAGATGTTTATTGATGTTTCCGAAAGGAGGCATGGGGTTTTTCTTTTATTGATGTTCTAAATGGAGCATGGGTTGGACAACCTTGTCTATTGCGTAATCCAATGAATAAAAATAATGATTTACCTATTATTAATTAATGGAGTCTTAGTAATATAAATAGTTGAGTCGTGTGTTGAGTCTATAATTTAATGATGCATGATGATTGATTATTAGTAGCATGTTATGGATTTCTTAATTTATTTTGCAGCTTGTATGTACTCAGCTTTGCTGATTGCGTGCTTTGTGTGTCTTTCTTTGGTCATGGCCTTCGCCTTTCAATGACCCTGTGACGATCCAATTTTTACACTTGTAATATTGGGGAGCAGAATTACCACAGGTTCTTACACATGCAACATTCATCAGGGTTGTGGGATCTTGAGTAGAGAGTTGGTTGTTTGCATTTTATTTCTTTTGCAAGTTTGAATTTATTTTAATTCGATTTTATTCGACACTATTTCTTTTGGGTTTGAATTTATTTGAACACTGAATTTAATCACTTACTACTTTTATTGGGTTTTGAATAAGGGCCTTAATGGTTCCAAGTTGTATGACTTAATTTGGTTTCATTCGTTGGTTTTGAAACTTATTATAACTGATTTAGTTTTTCCGCTGCTATTTTCTGATAAAGCCTTAACGTTTGAACACGTGGCAGTAGCACGCCAGTAATTCTCTTGAATATTGTTCAGGGTCCTCATAGGTTTAAAGAGAGAATTGTTGGGGTGTTACACTTTTGCCCAAGTTTTAGGTATGCTTAGAAATTGATTACCATTAATATAAATTAGTATATTGTTATATTGTAGATAGACATTGCTGTTTTGCAGGAAGCTACTGTTATATTTTAAGTACATACTGTTATTGAATTGAAACGGATATTTTTTTTTTCCTTAAAAGGACAAAATCAACTTATCTTATACTTCGTATATACGTAGAGTTATTGATATTAGTTTGATTTGAATGTAAACCAAGTGTTTTTCCCAACAGGTATACTTTGAAATTGATTACCGTTAATATATATAAGTATATTGTACTCCCTCCGTTTTTAAAAAAGTTGCTCCATTTCTCTTGGACACGCAAGACGATGATATCTTTGATCGAGATGATTTCAACAAGTATAAGTTGTAACAACTGAAAATTAATAATGTATTCATCGAGATGATTTCAACAAGTATCTACAAGACTATTTTTAGGACAAAAGAATAGTGCAAAAAATAGAAATAGAGAAAGTATTTAAAAACGAAGGGAGTACTTTGTATATATGAAGAGTTATTGATATTAATTTACTATGAATTTAAACCTTTAGTTTTACCCAACATTTAGGTATACTTTGAAATTGATTAATGTTTATAGTGTTAAGTATACAATTATATTATACATAGATACAGTTATATTCCTAGTAGGTACCGTTATTTAATTGATCCATTCTTATCTTAAACTTCGTATATTAATTAACTTTGAATTAAACCTTTAGTTTTGCCCAAAATTTAGGATGAGTCACTAGTAAAGGCAGAATGTTATTACAAACTTCAAATACGAGTCTAGGACAAACTACGGTAACAAACTACTTTACAAATATTTGTTACTTTAATACTACAAAGTAAGAAATGATAGAATCAACTGCCATCCCAATAACTAAAACTAATTACAAAATATTTAATAGTTAATTTCGATATTTAATTATATTGAATGGACACATATACTTATACGTTGATTTCAAATAGTTATGGCCGAATGAAGTGCTCGAATCTTCGCCATTCAAATCCTTCTCGCTCTATATGGACGTGAAGGTATGACCCATCTTCAATTCCTGCTTCCTCAACCGTCATACGATCATCCAAGTCGACCCCATTTAGCCACAATCGGACTCGCTGTTCATCTACGTTTCGGTCGGTGGCCCATCGTTTATATAAACTAAAAATGGGTGTTGTGTTTGATGCTCTAAATTTGTAAGTGTTGCGACATTAAAATAAATCAGATATGTGAAACAGTTTACGATTGGTGGTATTTACTCCCACTGGTCGAACAGAAATAGGCTTCCCTTCCTATGCGTAACAGTATAGAGGTAGTAAATAACAGTATGTAGAACAAAGTTAATCAAATACAATAACAACATAACAGTATAATATTGTAATATTGAAAAACGTTAAATATCATTCATACTACACTAAACTTTATGTACTTACAATGTTATAGGCTAGATATTTCATTACTGCAGAAATCTCTGTCAAAGGGTGTCTCTGTAGGCGTAAGGAGTTGACCTTTGTGATAAAAGCGCAAGATGCTTGGCCTAATTCCGTCCCTTTGTGCATAATGAATAAAGGTGGAATCGAAAGTTTCCTCCAAATCCAATATGTACACTATACCTTGGTCATCCACACCTCCTCCCTTAAAAGCACGTCACACTTACTAGAGAGTGGTTTTCCGGCAGAAACGACGCTATCATCGGTTTTATTAGTTGCATCCCTAGAAGATAAGGTCGACATTTCCTTCCTATGTTTATATTTTACGTAGGTTGTTCTAGTGGGTTTATTTTGGGGGAGTAAACTGATGATAGTTTACTTGGGTGGGAATATAAAGAGTTACATTATCTAGTTTAAAAGTTTGGTCATAGCATTTAAAGTTTCATTAAATTATGAACTCTCATTTACTTACTAGTGTACTTTTAAGTTTTAAGCATTAAATATTATAATGTAGATGGTTGAGTTACTTTTTTCATAGTCAAATAAGAAATACATAGATATGATAGTTTTCAGAATAAATGATTTTATTCGATTAACTAAACTACCAACATTTAGACATAATCAACATAGCAACAAACCATAAAACATAATCTACCAAAGCTACCACCATAAGTAAAGATAATTAACCATACTAAATTACTCCATTAATTTGATAAAGAAAAACCAAACGTATCACATGATAGTAGTGATTACATTTGTGTACTTTAATGCGACCCCCATATTTTCAATTTGCCATTGCTATTATCCACATAATAGGTGTTCACGTTTAGGGCAATCTTGGTGTACTTGTATGCAATCCCCTTTTTTTTTTTTTTTGGGTTTTTCTTCCTTGAAGATGTCCCTAAAGCAACATCAGCCAAGAGCTTCCGACGTATACACTTCGGCAATGGTTCTTTCCTGACCTTGATGTCAAATGGCTGCAATAATTTAATGTATGATCATTAACAAAAAATTTATGTACATACGAAATTAAATAAGTAATGAAAATATGTATTAGGATTACCTCTTGATTATTGGGTTGGTCTGCCATTTCCTTTAGCCAAGAATTTGAAATGATGTACCATAGCATGACAAACAAGTTTCTTATATAGGCACCATGTACCCCTACGTACTTTAATAGCCTTTGAATTTAATAATACAAGTTTAGGCTATTATAGGCACACATTTTATTGTCTTATTTGATAAAAAATTGACAGTTCAACAATCAGTATGTCATGTCTTCTCATGAAAATAGTTTGATTATAGTTTGACTAAGTGTACTATTCATTTTACTACCGTGTAATTTATTATTTTTACTATAAATTCAATAAAACATGAATTTTATTGTTTTGTTCTTTCTTTTCAGACCCTTTAAAAAAGGAAAAATAAATTTATTAATTAGTACAAGTTTTATGCTATTATATTTTTATATGTCACCTTACTTCTTTATAATTGCTCTTTTTTTTTACTGAAGTAGTGAACTTCACTAAATTTCAACTATGGCAGAAGTTCAAAATTATAACAATGTCAACCAAATCCTCCCTTCTGGGTATTACATCGTACCACCATCCAAAAATACCATTTTCTGGGAGCCACCTAAAACATCTACTCCAGAGCTCAATTTTAATGACTTTAAGTACTTTATCCCCTCCCCTGAAATGGGTATAATGGTTCCCGTCAAAGAAGAGGTGCTTAGGGCCATTGTTTTCAGTCCCGAATCACCTTGGGAGGAAAATCTGAAGGCCATGGTAATGATTAGCGAAGATGGTAAAGCCAGACCAATTCATCTGCCAAACATCGTAGATCTTGTTAGAATAGTTAAATTGCCAAGTACTTTTTGGAAATTAGAAAAGTGGTGCCTTGATTATAGTAGTAGTTGTGCTGCAAAATTAGTACCTTCATTTCTTGAGAAGATAGCCGACCCAACTCCGGACCTGAAATTCGAGGGCCCGGTTTACTCTTTGGGTTTGGAGAAGGTTCAGTCAGTGATGGGCTCCTTCACTGACGGACTTCAAATTTTTTACTCAACTGATCGTATATCCTCTATCGACTATATGATTTTAAATGGTAGGGACAACACTATGTTTAAGTACAAGAGGTTCATGACGGTTCGCCTTCAACCGGAGTACGTGCCAGGGTTGCTAGAGTTTTCCATAGGTTGTTGCATAATACTTCCTTTGTTCTGTTTTTATTGCAACAAGGGGTTTGGGCACAGATTTTAAGAAAGAAGTAAAGTGAAGAGAGAGAAAAAAATCTATGCAAGTTGCACATGTGATTAAGAAGTAATAAGCAAAGTTAAACAGAAGACCCATGTGGGGTCTGCCACTTTTTACTGTGGCTTAGGATTTGGAGGAAAGTTTTCAACTTTTTCACCCCACCAAATTTTCACATCTTAAAATTTTAAACTCCCACCAAATATTTGAAATTTTCAATATCTTTACAACTTTTAATTTAAAGGTGGAGTACTATAAAAGGGACCAAAAAATTTACAGAGATCATTATCTCATAACTCCACTTCTATTAATTCTGATTCAACCTACAATAGTCAAAAGTACATTTCTTCTTCTTCATTTTTCCACTTCACAGCATACACAGGCACTTATCATCATCTAGTTGTCTTCACTTTACTGCACACACTTCACCTGCAATTCCAGATAATACAACCACATCACACACTGCACCTAAGAAGATTATGGATGATTTTTATGAGCTTGAGGAGTTGTACCAGATGGGTTAATCTGAAGCCTTTGAAGAATGGATGCTAGATTGTGAGGTACTATTTTCTTCCGAATCTGATAGTGATGATATTGATATTGAAGTAGATAACGAAACAAATCCATTTGTAGTAGTTATGGAACAAAATGAAGTAATAAGAGAAAAGAATGGAAAACCTTTGAATTGACTAATAAAGATAGACAACACATAGCTCAAAAATTGATTCTAAGTCGAAAAGGTAAGAGAGTTTGGGATGGGAGGAAAACTATCCAAGATGGTGTCATTAAAAAATTAGCAACAGAATATAAGGTACACAGAACAACATTCCATAGAATTTGGTGTAGGGCGAAGAACCATTTAAGTAAAGAACAAGTAATCGATGTGAGCAGTAAAAAGATACAAAGAGGTAGGAAAAGGCTGGGTTTTGATCTTGAAGTTTTAGGTGTTGTCCCTATTGAAAAAAGAACAACTATAAGGTCGTTAGCGGAGGCATTAGGGCTGGGTTTTTCTACAGTTTACAGGTTGTTAAGGGCTGGTTTACTTAGAGCACATTCTAACAGCATTAAACCATTATTGAACCCTCACCACAAGATTACAAGAGTTCAATACATTATGCAAAGTGTCATACCAGGTTGTGTGAATGAACTACCAAATTTTAGTGCAATGTATAACATGGTTCACATAGACGAAAAAAATGGTTTTTTTATGATTGCCAAGACTCAAAGGTTTTACCTTTTTCCTTGGGAGGACGATCCTTACAGGGCAACACAAAGCAAAAAATTTATAGAAAAGTGATGTTTGGATCTGGTGTAGCTAGACCACACATTACACAACAAGGGGAGGAGATTTGGGATGGTAAGATAGGGATTTTTCCTTTTGTTGAAGGTGTGGCAGCACAGAGAAGTTCAAAAAATAGAGCAAAGGGAACAATTGAAACGAAGGCAATACAATCTGTCACTAAAGATATCATCAGATCAATATTGATCAATGAAATGCTTCCTGCTATCAGAGAAAAATGGCCACTAGGAGCATGCAAAGACATTTGGATACAACAAGATAATGCACGTCCTCATATCAGTCCAACTGACAAAGAGTTCATAGAAGCTGCTACAAAAGATGGTTTCAACATTAGACTTGTTAATCAGCCAACTCAAAGCCATGACCTAAATATTTTAGATTTGGGATTTTTCAGAGCTATTCAATCCATACAGTACAAGGAATTTCCTAGAAGTATTGATGATTTGATTAAAGCAGTTACAAATGCATACAATGAGTTTGATGCTAGATCACTCAACTACACATGGCTGCACATGCAATACTGTATGCTTGAAGTTCTAAAAGTGAATGGCGGAAACAAGTACAAAAACCCGCATAAAGGAAAGAAGAGGCTTGAAAGGTTGGGATTGTTGCCAGTGCAATTAGAAGTGCCATGTGATCTATTGGGACATGCATCTACGTTCCTTAATGAGGGACATATTGAGGTTAATGTTGCTGCTCAATAAGGCAACATTGAAGACAATATGCCCTGATCAGCACTTTGGGGTGAAATCAATATTTTGGGAGTTGAAGGAAAGAAATATTTGGAAAACATATTTATTTTTTGGACGCACATATTGGAAAATCTGTTTAGTTAGTAAAACCAATATGCTTACGTAATTAGTTAGCTTTTCAATGTATTACCCTGTTTTAGTTAAGGTGCTATGCAAACTCTTTTTGTAAAGGCATAATAGACCCTACTTTTGTAAACATCATAACAGAAAATACTTTGTATGAATGTATGATATGTGTATTTATACGTTCGAAGTGTTATGAATAGAGCATGCCAATAGCAATATATAGCAACACCATAATACCACAGTTAATCATTACATAAGTATATGAAGTACAAAGTATAGAACAATACCAGGGACGAACTTAGAGAATGATAGAAGGGGTAAACTTCCATTTGAATCAGATTCACTAGGACTTGAAGGGGGAGTTGCAACTTGCGGCAGAGTAATAGTATTGTTATAGAATGATTCCAAGACACAAGTGCCAGGACGTGTATGCAAGATTCTGTTACCATTATTCTGTATCTCCTCCGGAGTTTCTGGAGCAACAACATTGGAGTTTTGAGGAGGAGGTGATCTAGGATGAGGTGTTCTAGGTTCAGCCTTTTCAATTACCTCACCTTCATCACTTGAAGATTGGAGGTAACCTTTCCAATTTTTTTTACAGCCTCCCATTCTTAATCAGACGGACAAGGTATTTCCCAATATGGTATTGGTTGCATACTACTTTCAACACAATCATCATCTTTGTCTGATAAATCAGTATTAGTAGGATACCTTGGACGTTTTCCCTTCCGCATTCTTCTAACATACCTCGAATCGGTTTCATCTGATAATCAGTATCAGTAGGATACCTTGGACGTTTTCCCTTCCGCATTCTTCTAACATACCCCGAATCGGTTTCATCTGATAATCAGTATCAGTAGGATACCTTGGATGTTTTCCCTTCCGCATTCTTCTAACATACCCCGAATCGGTTTCATCTGATAATCCATCGTTCCACCTCATACTAAAACAAATAAACCAAAGAAAAAGCTCTTATACTCCATCATCATCAAGCCTTTTAATTTATTTACTTTTTAAAATTAAAAAAATCAAGTCTTTTTCTTAGTTTATAACCGAAACAACGATTACTAAAAAAAATAAACAAAAGAAAAAGAGCTCTTTATACTCCATTATCATCAAGCCTTTTAATTTATTTACTTCTAAAAAAAAATCAAGTCTTTTTCTTAGTTTATAACCAAAATTTTAACCTTCTTTGCTCCATTTACAAGTAAGGGAAAATGATACTCCATCATCACCAAGATTTTTAATTTCTTTTATTTTAGAAAAATACCAACTTATTTTTATTTAAATAGAAATCAACACAAACACTACTAATTAAGCTAAGATATTCAGTGCAAAGTGGTCCACTGGTCCATAACTTTATTATCAACAACCGTCACTATACAAACAATCAAATTAACATAATCTTGCCTCTAAAAACAAAATTTATTAAACCAAGTTCTAGATTATTTTAAAGATTAAAATAAAACCACATGTTAGATGGTTTTCTACACAAGTTGAAGAACAAAGACTATCAAGTAATTTTATTGAAAAGCACCTTGATTTGAAGCCTCGATTGAATTGTAGTTGAAGAACTCTAGATCTGGTTTTTTCAAAGTGTTGATGAGCTTAAATACGAGATTGATTTGTATACCGATGCATGCAACAAAAAAAAAAAAAGAGTCAACAAAATAGTGGAAAAAAATAAAGGATTTTTTTGATAATTTTGGTGAAGAACAAGAACCCTTGATCTGGGTTTGAAAGAAAATTGGGGATGATTGATGAATACCAGCTTTGGGGAAGAACATGGGTAAATGTAATAAAGAATGAAGATTCTAGAGAAGTGTGGTAACTGTGGTTAATAAATCTAGTGGGAAAAGTTAGTGTGATGTTAGTGTTATTAAGAGTTAATGGGGGTAATATTGAAGGGTATTTAGATGACATGAGTAAGGGTAAAATTGGAATTTTAAAATTAAAAACTTTCTAAAAATAGGATTGTTGCAATATTTGTGAAACTTCCTAATATGGTAATTGTTGCAATATTAACAGAACGGAGGAAGTAGTGTGGAACACTAGAGGTGTCAGTAGACCATCTTTTGAAGAAAACCTTGCAAGATTGATTTGTCTCCATCATCCAACCATGGTCATACTAACCGAAGTTCGAGTTAGCAAAATCCATGCAGTCACTGGGCTAATAGCTTTGGGAATACCATGAATTGGGAGATAGTTGAAAGCATGGGCTTAAGTGGGGGTATTATTGTCATATGGGACACATTTAAGAGTACAGCAAAGGAAGTCCATATCAAAGGCTCTGACAAATTACCGATCCTAATGACGGGAGGAATTGTGGTATTAATTTATATTAATTCATAACAACAATTTTATTTGTGATTTATATGTTATTACATAAGTAAATGAATTAATAACAAATCTAATTTATTGACAGCCTGTAAGGGTCGTAGAGGAAGGTGGCCCGTGTATTGATGACCAAGGTGCGGTGGACGAAGATGGGATGGCTTCGTTCAACTAAGCTGTTATTAAGTTTTAAGTACTGTTAAATTTAAGAAATGAACTGTTGTCGTATTTTCAAGTACTGTTATATGTAACTTAGTACTGTTTTCATAGTGGTTGTTTATCACAATGGTAAATCTTGTGTTGTCATTCGAATATTGTAATTTGTGTTTTATTATTGTCATTTAAGTTTTATTATTAATTTTGAATAGCCCCTCTGTTTTGCTAAATTATTTACATAATTTAATTTGAAAATTGAAGTTTATCACTCATATTAACATTATACTAAACTGTTCCTCCAGTTTAGTATATTAACATTATACTAAACTGATCCTCCAGTGATTTTACAAATTATAAAACTAAAGTGGCACCGACATAGTAAAGTAGCACAAGTAAAACCTAAGTTCTTATGTTAATCATCTATACCGTCATTTACTATTGATAAACAACTATTTTTATGCATAAACAGCTAAAAGTATGTCCAATACTATTATTTTATTCTCTTTCCTAGCAGGATCTGAAAGAGTTGGTATTAAACTTGTATTCAATTTATATAATGTTGAAACAAGTCTTATAAAGGCAAGAGACTTTGTAATAAGGTAATTGAATTGATGAATGATAATGACAGAGGTCCAATTATATTTTTGGTAAATCTATATTGCCCGAAAGTTCTTTTCCGATGAAATGGAAACAATTCAACTTCTATGTCTTAGGTAATTGAGTTAACTTAATTAAAATCAAATAAGAGACAGATCAAATTCAAAGCTTTTGTATCTAATACATACATAATAATCACTCCGCATAGTTTTTGTATCTACTACTTATATGTATAACAATATAATATAACACTTACATATACAATAATATAGGTTTTAATATGAATTCCGTTAACATTCATAAGTATACTATCATATTATAAATCGATATTGTTATATCATAAGTTGAAACTGTTTTACTATCTAAAGATACTGTTATATTCTAATACTTACATATATTTGTTAATTTTGTTATTTTACTTTTATATATTCTAGATAGGCGCTGTTATATTCTAGATAGATACTGTTATATTTAAGTTTTATACTGTTTGATTATAGTTAGATACTGTTAATTTCTTGGTAGATAAAGTTCTTTATTTGCTACAGTGTTGTAATCAATTCTTACAGTAAAACGCAAACATAGTATATCTGACACTCTTTTCTATTGCCAACTAAATTTGTTAAATCCCACCTTAGTATTCAAATATCAATACTCCATTACCATCACCCAACAATGGCTACATACTCAACTTCCACATTATTAACATTATTGGCTATTGTTAAACCTTTTAATCCAACATGGTATGATTTCATTTCACCTCCGTTCCGTCTTCAAGAACAAGAAGATGATATGGTGGCGACGTTGAGGAATTGGGTAGAAACAATCATTCCTTTAGCAACATCACACCTCAACGGAGCACCCCCTATTCAAGCTTTGTTGGGATATCTAACTTTGAAAGCTCGTAACCGTTCCTTGATGTTCTCCCATCAATTGGCTACGATTAGACGTACCCATTTTGTAATGCAAGGTTTGGAGTTTCATCCCTATTTTCCATACTTAAGCCCTTTTAAGATAAATAATCCTTTGAAATTCCTGAAAGAGGCTTATTTCTTAATGTACTACATGGTTGAGTTGTACAAGATATGTTTTTCAATTAATTTAGGAGAGTTGCGTCGTTATATTTGGCGTTGCAACAACAATGACCCTAAGTTTCGCCACCTATGTAATTTCTTGACTTTATTCATGGGACTTGACGAGTGGAGTGCGGTTGTTGACTACCTCATCAGTACTCATGGAGTGTGTTGGGTGTTGTTGGTTGTTGGGAGAGAGTTTGCATCTGCTCATATTACAAAAAATAATTTAGTAACAGTTGAGTGGCTCAAATTTGGTTAGAGTGATTTTGTAGAAGTTTTTGAGAACAATCAAATGGAATACAACTCTTTCCAGGCCGCAATTTGTACGATCAATGGAGTAGACATTACCAATCATCCAGATTTGATGAATCGTCCACCGTATAGCAAAGATGACTTTCCTTACGCTTATGTCGATAACATGTCCAATGCTGTTCTAACCTATGGTGAGAAAGTACACGATGATTGGTGTCGCAAGTCTTCTGCATCCGAGGTTGAAGGAGATTCCAGTGATGATGGTCAGGATTGGTGTCGTAGTTCTTCCACATCCGAGGTTGAGATCAGGGGTGATTGCAGTGATGATGATGATGATGATTTCTGAGATTTGATGAGTCATCCATCTTTTAGCAAAGATGGCTTTCCTTATTCTAGTCTTCGTTTGGTATCCAGTCTACTAAAATTGTTAATTATAACATTTTATGTTAAGATCTGCTAATTATGTCATTATTAATGTAATAGGTGAACTGCTATGTTGTTTTCCAAAGGGCTTGAGGCTAGTTATGTTTATTTTATGTTTTTAGTTAAGGACTTATTAATCTATGTAATTGTTTTTATTCGGTTCCTTATCAATTACTGTTTTATTTAATTTTATTGCATTTAAAGGGGCTTCTCCATATGCAGAATATGTAATTGTGTTGTCAACTCAAACTGAACCTACAATGTAGCCTAAGTACTTTTATTTAGTTGCAATTTAAATTTTGCTTTTATTTTTACAAAACCCAATGAAGCTGACTTTCACCACCTGCACAAGCTACTTCTGGCTGAAAAGCAGCAGACTTGAGACAACACATATAATTGTACGTCTACTGTTCACCACTTATTTTTAGGTATGACCTTGAACTTGGTAATTCTGTTACATATTAATACATACTGTTATATTCACATAAAATACAGTTTACGTTTATTACATATTGTTATATTTTGAAATAATACTGTTTTGGTTGTTACGAAGTACAGGGGTTGTAGAAATAAAGAAGTGGAACAAAATACATGGATGTCATGTTTACAATAAGTTAAATTATCACTACAACCAATGAAATATGAGAATATGAGCTTCTAAATAATTTCCCTCCAAATGTTGGTCTTTTACATATAATGTTTTCCCGCCAACATTACCACTCTTTACCTGAATATATTACCACTCTTCAAAATATTGAAAAACCTTTCATTTCTTATTTTAACATTAACCATGAATGAAATAATTGTTCCATGGGAAATGTTCCGGAATCACGCTTTAAAGCCGGTTCCCTCCACTTTCAAGTCACCAAATAGGAAGTCCAAATCAATTGGTATTCTTTTGTCTCCTACCTCTACCTCTCAAAATAGTCTTAAAGTAAGGTTCCTCCGGAAGAGGGAGTTGTTGAATTTCATTCTCATCCATACAAAATAGAATCATGTTCAAGTAGCCTAGTTGAAGTGCTATCAAATGGTCAAATTCGGCCATTTCATGTTCTAGACATGTCTGATCTTGCATTGTTTCCGAAACAAATTAAGGTGTACTTTGAGTGGTTACTTAGTAATGCCACCATAGAGGACTTGTTTACTCGAATAGATAGTGTATTAGCACTCAACTTCACTCGAATGAACAACTTCGTGACAAAATATGTTACCGGGTGTAGGTATGCCACCTCCTTTAAAAGCTTCTCGGATAGGATTGAGCTACTCTCCATGGGAAGGTTTTGTGGCAAACGCATATTGATGTTAATGAAGTCAGTCAACACAACATCTGATGGTAGAGATGGTCGAACATTTACATGTGACTTGGAAGTCAATTCTAATAGGGAAGAAACTTGTTGTGCTAAAATTAAAGTAGAATTCAAAATTCTTTTCTGGAATTGCAAAGGAATGCCTGATCAATTCTTCCATTCCCGAGCTGCCAAAGTTATACCCACCTTACAACCAGATATCGTAGTCCTCACTGAAACACGTGTGTCAAACTTCATGTTCAAATTGATACTACGAGATATGCAACACTACTCCTCATCAACTGCAGAACCAGAAGGTGTTTGTGGAGGAATTGCAATTATAAACATTAGCAACAAATGCAATATGGTTGAAGTCAAACAAAGCCCAAATCAATGGCAAGGGAATTTAGTGTTGCAAAGTTGTTAATTTATTTTGTAATAGTTATGAATGTATTCATGTGGCGAAAAAAAAAAATAGTTTACTTAATCAATGGCAAAGGGAATTTATTTTGTATTCATGTGGCGAAAAAAAATAGTTTACTTAATCTTCCGGCCTGAAGTTGCAACAATACTACTTAAATTGAAATGAAAATTTTATGAACAATTCATGGCTAGTCAGTGAAGCAATGACTTAAATAATAATTAGGAGTTAAGCTTTAAAAAGCTATACGGGTTAATATGTTAAATATAGTTCATCTTTGTACACAATGGAGAGGATTTTGGGCCAGCCATGGCATTTAATACAAAAAAGCCCATAAACCATCTAAAATAAAGCTAAACAACCATACTCCTACGCCCAATTAAGTCATAATATGTACAACAACAACTTGAGTTGAGTATCCATGTCACAAAAGACCCAAACCCAACCAAAAAAAGGCCTTAGTCCATACAGTTCTGCCCCCCCCCCCCCCCCCCAAAAAAAAAATAGGCCTTAGTCCATACAGTTCTGCCCCCCCCAATAAACAGGACTTAGTCCATACACTTCTGCCCCCCAAACTACTTAGATCGCACCGTGTTTTGTCTGTGGTGAAAGAAGTGTCACAACATCAGATCGAACTTCGTTAAACTCGGACATCAAATCTTCCCACAACAGCCAGGATCTCTGGAGGTTAATGTCATCGTCCTGTAAGAGAGTAAATACAAAAAAAAAATTAAATATTTAATCTAAAACAGGACTTTAATAAGGGCATGTATCAAAGTTAGGTAAAACAAACCAACTTCACATCTGTAAGTAGCCTCTCTGCATTCCGCTTAACCGCGCCTAACATATGGACACCACATCTGTGCCTAAAAATACAATGATAGATAGATTATAAATCGTCAAACAACACTAACTTTCCTCTTTCCCCAAAAAGAATACATTAAACCTTACAGGTCCCCTTGCCGAGCCATTTGTAGGGAAGTTCTCCACCAAGCGGTCACTGTACCGACTTCCCATTTTGGGTCCAAGGATTGAAAAACCAAATCCATTGCATATGCTTGGAATTCAGAAAGAAATACACAATTAACAAAGTGAAATGAGATTAAGCAATAATCTAAACGCATTAATTAAGGGAAGGGAAACAATCCCAAGATTCCCAACAAACTTAATATGGTGACAACTATTCTCATACGGAAGTACGAATACTACTAGATATCACAATATGAGTGGCAGATTTAGTATAATTATTCTACAAATCCAAAAGGAGGCATTAAGCAACCAGAAAAGCAAAACTAGCGTGTAGGGAATAATTTCAAGCCTTAGAATCCCACTAGCTTGAACCCCACTGTGATCATACACTAAAGTACGGTGGCGTCCAAAAGGAAGAAGATAGAGCAAAAGAGTCGTCAATAAGTTTTAGGAACTTGTAAACCGTTCACAGGGTGAAGGTTACACCCCTTAACGATCTAAGAGATCGTCAACTCCATAAGGTCTAGAACCAAATAAGGGTTCGGGGATGAAGGTACAAATCCAACCTAAAAGAGATTGAACCTGGCCTAATAATAGGCCTCTACTTTATTCTGATCGTATTCATGTGCGCTTTCTAATTAACATGCAATCAATAGGTTAACCCTAAACATGTTTAATCTATGTTGGTTGAATATTAATGCATAAATAAATCTATTATTGGCGATCACTTGAAATTATAATCGAAATTAACCCTAACAAGATTATTAATTATCTTATTAAGCATGATTACAAGTACCAAATTCCCTTTAAACATGCAATAAAAGGCGTGATCAAGCAATAACAATAAATAATCAAGCAACATAATAATCATCATAACAATAATTATAATCATCAAAATAATAATAATAATATTCATAATCATCATAAATTATAACAATTATAAACATAATCATATTCATGTTAACATTAAAGCATAATAATAGCAAGATCCTAGGCATGATACTAACAAGATTAATAACAAACCCTAGCATGTCACTAAGCAATAAAAATCAAATCTTTAGACCTAACATGATACTAACAATCATAAATATTAGGAAGAACATAGGAAGCATCGTAACAATCATAATAAATATTAAAAATACCCTAGACATGATACTAGGACTATCATAATAACAATATAAACATGATTTCTACATTATAAAATCAATAAATCAATTAAAGTACTTACTTTGATGCCTCGTACCTCTTTCTAATAACAAAATACACACGTTAGTAACTTCAAGGGAAATAATAAATTAAACAATTAAATTAAATAATTGAAATAGAGATTTGGGACCAAACCCTTAGAAATTAAACCTTTCACGTCTAGGGCGAAGGCAACTTCGAATATGGCTAGGTGTTTCTAGATCTTGTGAATGCGGAATTTTGTATTTGAAAACAAAGTTTAGAAAAGAGAAAGAGAGAGAGATGAAATAATCAAGAAAACTTGATAAGAATTGGTGAATGATTAAGAAAGAATTAGAGAATTAATGATTGCGAATGAAAACTGATTGTAGGTGAATATTCGTGAGAATTGGTGAATGAAAATGGAGTTTTTAATACATTATTTATAGAGAAAATTAGCCAAAAAGATAAAATAAACAAAATAGAGTCTGACGCACAAAAAACAGAGCTGGCGCTAGGCACCAACACTAGCGCCAGGCGCCAAAGCCTGGGGTCAGGCGCCAAGCCTATTTCCAACGCGTTTTCGAAAATCAGATAAGTTTGCCGTACTGGAGGATAAAATCATATAATTTCCTCGAAAATGCTATTTGATTTTGATTAAAACTCTGAAAAGTCAAAAGTCAATTTATCAATGCTAATTGAATTAGGAATGAAAAGAACCTTCTAGAAGATTCTAGAAGACTAAAACCATTCCTAATTACATTAGGAATGATAAATCATATTAGGCCCTCCCCTAGATCATTGGGCCGTATATAAAGCTCAAACCGGGCCCAGTTTAATAAATTGGCCATAAATTCCTCAATATTCATCGAAATTGGGCTTAAAATGTCTCCCCAAAACCAAACCCGATGATGAACAACCTTTCACCGCCATTATTGGTCGGGTTGAGTATTTAATTTTTGGAGTGCTTAAATCCATATTTCCATTTCATAAACCAACCCAATTCTTAGCCCATTTCCCCAAACCATAACTCATTTTCCTCTTTTTGTGCCTTTAAACCCAAAATAATTCATTTCGTGTCCTTTAAAATCAATCATTTCGTGTCCTTTTTATAAAAACGTTTATTCCAGTTTATTTTGGTCCATAATCAGGGTCTAATGATTGAATATTTGGATGGGGCTTTAAAATAGCTTTCCAACGATATATTATAAGCCCAAATCCGAGTTATAACGAATAAGTTATGGCCAAAATATTAAACTAGCCCAAACCGAACCTAAGCCCGCCTTACCTACGACCCAATGATCATGTGGAGGGTCCAAATTATTTAATCTCATTCCTAAACCAATTAGGATTAATTGGAAGATTCTATAAGTTTCTAAAAGATCTTAATTATCCTTTTTGAAAAGATAAGATTAAATAGTTTGAAATTGAATAAAACTCCTTTTTTTGAAAATCCTATTTATATCCGAATTGAAAGACGTTCAAAGATAGACAGATATTATTTTCGTGTATTATAGTTTTTATCCAAATTTTATATGGTTGGATAGCCCTTGAAATTATCTTTCCAATGATATATTATAATATCAATTCCGAGCTATAACGGAAAAGATATGAATAAAATGTCAAACTCTATCCAAAACTGAAACCGTCTCACTATTTCCGCTATATCTTTTGTTCTACAAAATATTTTAATCTGATTTCAATTGGGTTAGAAAGTAGACTTCAAGATCTTTCCAACCATATCTTATTCATCTTATTCCGATTTCTGGTTCAAAAGATATGATAAAAATAAAAACCGCAAAAACTGCTGTCTATCGCAAGCGTTTTATCCGATTCGAATTCTTATCTTTTCTTGATTCGACCCCTCTTTTCCTCTTATAAATAGAGGTCATATCTCCCCTTTTTTATTCATCAACAAGCTTGATCATCAAATCCTTCTCTCTTTCTCTCTTTACACCAAAAATCATTCTCTTCTCTCTCTCACATATTCTAAGCCTTAAACCTATATTTCTAATTCTATCATTTCTTCCTTAAGCACTCCAAGGAGTTCATACAATACCCAAAGTTCTATACTTAAACCAAGGCGTGAAAGGTATAATTGACTGAGGGTTTGGACCAAATCAACTCTACTTTAATTTAATTTCCATTTACTTTATATTTTTATTGAAGTTACTAACAGTTTATTCATGATGTAGCAATTTAAAGGAACGCGCGGAATGTGAGTAATTAATTAATTTAATTACTCTTATTTTATTTTTAATATTGCTAGTATCATGATTAGGGTTGTTATTATTATTATTTGATTTGGCTAACACTATTATTGTTAAATTGCTTCCAATATTAATGTTTATTCTATTGTATTTTTTATGATCACCATATTGCATGTTAATGGGAATATGTAATTGAAAATCACGCCTAATAAGATAATTTGGACAACCGGTTTAGATTACTTTTAATCTTGTTGTTTAATCAAGTGATCACAATATTTTAGAATTATATGTTGCATTAATATTCAACCAATTTAGCTTAATAATAGTTTGGAGCAAATTGAATATTTTGTTTGTATGCCTTTGAGATCGCAGGAATCATTTTTCACTATAAGAATCGAGTAGAGGCCAATACGGGCGAATGTGACTCCATGACTCACTTCGTACCATCATCCCCGATCCTCCTTTCGTGGTTCCGAACCATATGGAGTTAGTAATCTCATGGATTATGAATGGGGTGTAACCTTCACGGGTCAATCGTTGTTGCCTATCGTTGTCCCTTATCGTGGTTGCCTTTTTATGATCCGTGGACGGTTTACAAGTTCCTTAAAAACTTGTTGGCAGCTCCCTACTTTATTTGTCCCTAATCGTTGTCCCTAATCGTAATGTCAATTTCCACTTCCTATGAGTGCCAAGCATATTCACAACATGCTTTTAACGTAGGCGCACTTCGAACGACGCCTACAATTTGGCGACTCCACTGGGGAGGATTCTTGATTATTTATTGATTTGAGTGATCGGTATTTAATTAAGATGAGTGGATGAGACTTGAAAGATTCTTGAAAAATATTCCTGTGATTTAACTGGCATTATCACATATGCATATGCCTTTTAGCTTACCTACTTTTCCACAATAGTACGTGTTCTACGTATGTGGCTAGCCCGGGGGATTTATGCTCTATCAACCCGAAAACGCTCATGGCAATAAGGGTTCATCCGAGTTTTTAAATCCACCCAAACCATGGAGTCGAGTTCGATTTCATCACGAACTCGCGGAGCCGCCCGTTGGCATACACCCTCAGGGAAGCTGCCTTGCTAACGCGTCCAAACTCTTAACCATGGTACCCTTTGACACCCAAAAGCTTGACCATAGTCGAACATAGAACTTGACTTTAGGTTGCGAACTTCATTGCATCATGTGTGACTATATGCTTATGTGTGCATTTTTTTTATTGACCTTTTTTTAATTATTTTTTTTTTCTTATCAAACCCCTTTTTTATTATTATTAGAGTCGAGCCATAGATTTTTTTTAATTTTTGGGTCACCCGGATTTTAATTCCCGTATACTGCACAAGAGTCAACTTGTTTTGGTCATATCCGGAGTTCTAGAAAGAGTTACGTGTCGTGCCACCTATGGATCTGTAGCCCCGAGTTTTATCTTTGATTTAGAGTTGGTTTCATCCAAATCAGAGTCACAGATCAAAATTTATAACCGATATACTACAGCCTGTCCAGTTTAGATTTCTTTTTAGCGTCAACTTTCTTTTGTTTTTTTTTTTTTGTTTTTTTTTTTCAAATTTTCTATATCTTTTCGTGTCAAGCTAGTCTTAGCCAAGTCCTTTAATCCGTGTCAACTCGTATAACATAGGATTATAGATTTTTTTTTTTCATTTTTTTTATACCCATGAGTCATAACTCTTCTAGAGTTCTAGTCCTCTTCCTAGTTTCTTGTGATCAATTTTTATGCTAACCTTAACATGTATTCTTCGTCTTTGATTGTGGTTGATTTTATTTATGAATAACGATTGCCAATGGACCGTTTTCACCTAGTAAATAGCATAAACATTAAAATTTGACAAAATTAATCAAGTTAGTTTGTCTTTTAGTCTTCCGTGCTATTTGGTCATTGGGTCCTTTGTTTTTCACAACGTCCTCATGTCTAGTCATGCGATCATACCATGAGTCTTAATAAACTCACATAATCTCACATGTTGAGTTATTGCACACACTTTGTCTCCGAGTCATGCACTATATTGTTTATGATCGTATACTAGGACCATGCATGCATCGTTTTCTATCGTAGTAAAAATGAGTGGAGATTTTTCTCACTTGTTTTCAAATGTCTATTTTTTCTCTTCCTTTCCAATCCGAGTACTGAGTTAATTTATTAGATGAGTTCGTCCTTACACAGTACTTGAGTTTAAAATCAATAGGCAATAGTTGGAAGAATAAGGGAAACGTCACTCCTTCCTTCTTTCCTTCCAATCAAAGCATCAACAACATGAAACTATTTTCCTCAGCAGGCAGCTAGAAGTAACTCATAAAGAGCCATGAAGACAATGCACAATGCAAGCTTCTCACCAAGATTTCATGTTTTCTTCTTCTTTTGTTTCAAACCCTTCCCCCTAAAAAGTCTAGCATAGGTTCTCCTTATCCATGTGTTTATGTGTCACATTTCTTACCTTTTTCATCAATGAGCATTTCTTTCCTTTTCATTCGATCATGTCATTCGCAAAAAAAAAAAAAAAAAAAAAAAAATCAATTACCGAACTAAACACAAGGTACACCAATGACTTGAGGCACCTTTGCAACCCTGTCATTCCTCTTAAACCATTTTCAATCAAATATATTTCTTCATCAACCACTTTGAGCCTCGTCTAACGCTTGGCCTCATTTATTCAACCCACATTCACCAAACCCTGGGATGGGAAGGTGTGCAAATTGTATAACATTCATAAAGCAAGTAAAAAAAAAGTAGCAAAGCAACAATAAAACAATGTCTAAAGGCAAGTGTTCCAATGTCTTTGATATGAACACGTCTCAAATTGCGTCTCTCATCGAGTGCTTGGTATCGTGCCTGAGAAACATGAATGTCAAGTGAGTGATGGACCGCATGATCTGAGATTGCCTACATTGATTCACAAGAATGGAAAAAAGAAAAAAATATATTTCAAAACAAAAAAAAAAATATATGAAAAAAAAAACTTGCAAAGGCTAATACATAATTGCATATCTTGGGGGCTTCTCTCGGGTCTTGAGCCTTTTACCCCCTTCTTGCTTAAACCTTCAGCTTAACCACATTATAACCCTTGAAAGACCTCTTTGAGGTGTACACACACTTGTGCAAAGTTCGGTTAGAGCTACGTTCGGCCTGATTCCTAACGGATACGTAGGCAACCTCACATCGAGGTGCGGCCACATTCATATTCATATCTATGCATGATCGAGTCAAAGAATATCCAATGCTTACCCCTACCCATTTAGAGCTAGACTTGGGGGGCTTGAACCCACATCATTTAGCCTACTTAGCCTAAAGAGTCATCATCTTTGACTCTTCTCACATCTCTTTCCATCGCCATAACCCTTGCAGCCAGCCTTAGTATCACATTCACACACTTCACTCACACATCCATATCCATATCAATCATCCTTCCCTTTAAGAGCCCTTTATCATGAAATCTTGTTTCAACACCGTGCATGCTTCATCATCTTTCAAGATAACATTAATTAGAAGAAACATTGTATACTTGCCTAGCTTCTAGACCTAAGAAATGTTCATTGTTTCATACATCGCATATTGTGCTTAGCTCCTTGACCTATGTGACATTCATTATGCGATACTCATCGATCACTTCATTTATATACGTGCTTAGCTTCCAAACCTAAGTAACGTTCAAGATCGTTTCTTTACACCATATGTGATGCTTAGCTCCATGACCTAAGTTCATTCATCTATCGTGTCACATGACGTAATTGTCCTTAGCCTACTAGCCTAAGAACATACATCATGCATACATTATACTCAAGACGGGCAGTTCAATACGACAAGAAGAAAATCCATGTGATTCATTTCGTCTTGCTCAAGGAGGAAGTTCAAAACTTCTTTCCTTTTTCATTATTTTATTTTGGGGAAGTTCAAAAACTTTTTCCAAGTTTTCATCGAAGGAAGTTCGAAAATTGTTCAGTTTTCACATCTTTCTTTTTCGGGAGAAAGTCGGTACCCTCCACTCATGACAAAAATTGACGGAAAATTTTTTCTTTTGCATCTTCGTTTGCTTGTGTCTGCACACGCACATATACACACACACACACACACACTCATAAGTCATACACATGTCATGTCACATCAAGTCAAACTTGGTCAAGTTAGTGGTCAAGTCAATCACAAGTATATACGAGTCCATTGGCAAATTTATTTTTGTAGGTCTTATCTACAGCCCACGTCCGGGGACAAACAGACCATTTACAGCCCACGTCCGGGGACAAGCGGACCATCTACAGCCCACGTCCGGGGACAAGCGGACCACCATCATTTTATGACGCAAGGTTCTCGATACACAGAGACTTGCAATCTCATCATCTGTCGACTTTCCTCAAGCATGGAAAGTATTATCCGGTGGATTTCTTCAAGCATAGAAAACGGCCAAGTCGGCTTTCCTCAAGCATGGAAAGCGTTATCGGTGGATTTTTCTTCAAGTATAGAAAACCGCCAAGTCGGCTTTCCTCAAGCATGGAAAGCGTTATCGGTGGATTTTTCTTCAAGTATAGAAAACCGCCAAGTAGTCGACTTTCCTCAAGCATGGAAGGCATTATCGGTGGAATTCTTCAAGCATAGAATGACACCAAATTCATACGTCGACTTTCCTCAAGCATGGAAAGTGTCATCTGGTAGGTTTCTTCAGGCTTAGAAAGCTACCAAACTCATCTGTCGGCTTTCCTCAAGCATGGAAAGCATTTCAACAAACGTCATCCGGTGGATTCCTTCAAGCATAGGAAAATACCAAACTCATTTGTCACCGATACACTGGTGTCAGATAAGCGTTCTATCCCTATACTCTTTTATCTGTGGAATTAACATTTTTTGCAGGTATCGGCGTATACAGAATGATTTAGGATCGCAGAACGTCTTAAATCATTCTCCGTCCCTATCGACTACTTTGACTATCGTTTTCGAAACTAACGTTTCTACAAACTCAGTCAAAGTGGGGGCTTCTGTAGACACCTAAAAATGTCTCCCCAAAACCAAACCCGATGATGAACAACCTTTCACCGCCATTATTGGTCGGGTTGAGTATTTAATTTTTGGAGTGCTTAAATCCATATTTCCATTTCATAAACCAACCCAATTCTTAGCCCATTTCCCCAAACCATAACTCATTTTCCTCTTTTTGTGCCTTTAAACCCAAAATAATTCATTTCGTGTCCTTTAAAATCAATCATTTCGTGTCCTTTTTATAAAAACGTTTATTCCAGTTTATTTTGGTCCATAATCAGGGTCTAATGATTGAATATTTGGATGGGGCTTTAAAATAGCTTTCCAACGATATATTATAAGCCCAAATCCGAGTTATAACGAATAAGTTATGGCCAAAATATTAAACTAGCCCAAACCGAACCTAAGCCCGCCTTACCTACGACCCAATGATCATGTGGAGGGTCCAAATTATTTAATCTCATTCCTAAACCAATTAGGATTAATTGGAAGATTCTATAAGTTTCTAAAAGATCTTAATTATCCTTTTTGAAAAGATAAGATTAAATAGTTTGAAATTGAATAAAACTCCTTTTTTTGAAAATCCTATTTATATCCGAATTGAAAGACGTTCAAAGATAGACAGATATTATTTTCGTGTATTATAGTTTTTATCCAAATTTTATATGGTTGGATAGCCCTTGAAATTATCTTTCCAATGATATATTATAATATCAATTCCGAGCTATAACGGAAAAGATATGAATAAAATGTCAAACTCTATCCAAAACTGAAACCGTCTCACTATTTCCGCTATATCTTTTGTTCTACAAAATATTTTAATCTGATTTCAATTGGGTTAGAAAGTAGACTTCAAGATCTTTCCAACCATATCTTATTCATCTTATTCCGATTTCTGGTTCAAAAGATATGATAAAAATAAAAACCGCAAAAACTGCTGTCTATCGCAAGCGTTTTATCCGATTCGAATTCTTATCTTTTCTTGATTCGACCCCTCTTTTCCTCTTATAAATAGAGGTCATATCTCCCCTTTTTTATTCATCAACAAGCTTGATCATCAAATCCTTCTCTCTTTCTCTCTTTACACCAAAAATCATTCTCTTCTCTCTCTCACATATTCTAAGCCTTAAACCTATATTTCTAATTCTATCATTTCTTCCTTAAGCACTCCAAGGAGTTCATACAATACCCAAAGTTCTATACTTAAACCAAGGCGTGAAAGGTATAATTGACTGAGGGTTTGGACCAAATCAACTCTACTTTAATTTAATTTCCATTTACTTTATATTTTTATTGAAGTTACTAACAGTTTATTCATGATGTAGCAATTTAAAGGAACGCGCGGAATGTGAGTAATTAATTAATTTAATTACTCTTATTTTATTTTTAATATTGCTAGTATCATGATTAGGGTTGTTATTATTATTATTTGATTTGGCTAACACTATTATTGTTAAATTGCTTCCAATATTAATGTTTATTCTATTGTATTTTTTATGATCACCATATTGCATGTTAATGGGAATATGTAATTGAAAATCACGCCTAATAAGATAATTTGGACAACCGGTTTAGATTACTTTTAATCTTGTTGTTTAATCAAGTGATCACAATATTTTAGAATTATATGTTGCATTAATATTCAACCAATTTAGCTTAATAATAGTTTGGAGCAAATTGAATATTTTGTTTGTATGCCTTTGAGATCGCAGGAATCATTTTTCACTATAAGAATCGAGTAGAGGCCAATACGGGCGAATGTGACTCCATGACTCACTTCGTACCATCATCCCCGATCCTCCTTTCGTGGTTCCGAACCATATGGAGTTAGTAATCTCATGGATTATGAATGGGGTGTAACCTTCACGGGTCAATCGTTGTTGCCTATCGTTGTCCCTTATCGTGGTTGCCTTTTTATGATCCGTGGACGGTTTACAAGTTCCTTAAAAACTTGTTGGCAGCTCCCTACTTTATTTGTCCCTAATCGTTGTCCCTAATCGTAATGTCAATTCCCACTTCCTATGAGTGCCAAGCATATTCACAACATGCTTTTAACGTAGGCGCACTTCGAACGACGCCTACAACAATCCTTTCTTCATAAACCACTTTGAGCCTTGTCTAATGATAGACCTTTCTTTTTTTCAACCTACATCTATCTAATCTTGGGATGGGATGGTGTGCAACTTATGCAATTCTAAAGAAAGCTTGAGCAAATTCAAAAGATAAAAATAGCAAAAATAAATAAAAGTGTACAAAAGGGCAAGTGTTCCAATGTCTTTGATATGAAAATATCTTCGATAAGAACACGTCTCAGATTGCGTCTCTTATCGAGTGCTCGGTACCGTGCCTGAGAAACATGAATGCCAAGTGAGTGATAGACCGCATGATCGGGATTGCCCACGCTTATTAAAATAAAATAAATGCTAAAGCAAAGAGAGCTAAAAAAAGAGTAGAAACTCAAGCATAAATACAAAGATTCAAAAGCGAGGTTGCACACCTTGGGGGCTTATCTAGGGTCTTGAGCCTTTATCCCCTTCTTCTTCAGCCTTTAGCCTAACCACGTTACAACCCTTAAAAGACCTTTTTGAGGTATACACACTTGTGCGAGGTTTGGCTAGAGCTACGTTTGGCCTGATTCCTAACGGATACGTAGGCAACCTCACATCAAGGTGCGGCCGTAATAAACATGCATTCATATTCACATTCACACACTTTCACCATGATCATATCAAGGGATCTCCTATGCTCATCCCTTTTCACTTAGAGCTAGACTTGGGGGCTTGATCCCTACATCATTAGCTTACCTAGCCTAAGAGTCACCACCATTTGACTCTTTTCAATAATATATTTTTCCACACACTTAGCTCTTGCGGCCTAGCCTTAGTGTCACTTTCACACACCGCACGGATACATGACCAAATATATTTCCCTTAGGAACCCTTTGTCATGAAATCTTAACATAACGCTTAAGCATGCCTTGTCATATCAAAATCGCTCATCAATCGTAATCATCATTGCATCATGAAGTATGAAGTGCTTAGCCTCCGTGCCTAAGTTACCCAAATACTTTCATCATGGAGTCATTAGTTGAGATAGCCTAGGATGAATTAATCCTTGAACCTTGAGAGATAGTATCAAACAACATTTGACTAAGCTCATTCAACATGCATCTTCAAACTTTTGATTTTCCTTTTCGCGTCTTTCTTTTTCGGGAGAAAGTCGGTACCCTCCACAATTGACGGAAAATTTTTGCTTTTTTGCATTTTCGAGTCGCACGATCACATTACAATGCACACACGAGTCATGTACACATTGAGTCATGTCGTGTCATATAACTTTGATTTGAGTCTAACACATGTCATTTCACTTCAAGTCGAGTCAACCTCGAGTCAGTCAACATATCGAGTCAAGTTTATGCCTTGAGTCGTGTCAAGTCGATGAGTCAAGCAACATTAAACCTTAGGTCAACCCTAAGATAATATTAAGCCTTAGGTCAACCCTAAGAAGGTTAAATAAATTGGCAAAGTTCTATAGTCAAAAATAAATACAGGTGCAGCAGAACAGGGAAGACCCTATCACAGCATTCGGCGACAGAGTCAATTCTTGGCTCCAGAAATATCTCAGCAACGACAGAGCTTGAAGCCTCTCAGAAAGGTGATTTCGACTTCATGCAGCAATTTCGGGTTCCTTGGTACGCCAGTTAGCCCCTATAAGCAATTTGACATGATTAAGTAGTCAGTTGGATTACAATTGCAATAAGTGATCGACCTGATGAAAGATCGTCTCACTTAGCTTAAAGCGCCTAGGCATTGGCTCAAAAGCAGAAAAGGCACCGACATACAGGTTCAAAGCAAAAGAGTGCTGACGTACCGGCATAACAAAAGCAAAGTTCGAGCGAGCTTTAAAGATCGACAAGTGTTGGTCTTCGGTAATTTTCTTTGGAATATTATCGCATCAAATGAGGATGACTTCAAGTAAAGTTATTTTCGACGGCATTCGCTAAGATTGTGGAAGTTGTCACCAAAGATTTGAGAAGATAGCACGAGATGGGCGGTCTTCGACGGCATTCGCTAAGATTGTGGAAGTTGTCACCAAAGATTTGAGAAGATAGCACGAGATGGGCGGTCTTCGACGACATTCGCTAAGATTGTGGAGGTTGTCACCCAAGATTTGAGAAGATGGCACGAGATGGGCGGTCTTCGACGACATTCGCTAAGATTGTGGAGGTTGTCACCTAAGATTTGAGAAGATAGCACGAGATGGGCAGTCTTCGACGACTTTTGCTATGATTGGAAAGGTTGTCACTATGATTCAAGAAAAGGCTCAAGATGTAGAAACATTGATCGACGGCGTTCCCTAGATTGCGGAAGATCGTCAAAACAAACAGCAAGGTGGCGTTCCCTAGATTGTGGAGAGTTGTCACAAACAACTGAGGATTGTTTCAAGTGAAGCAATCTTCGATGGTATTCCCTTGGACGTGGAATATTATCAAAGCGGAGGAGGATAGTTTCAGGCGAAGCAATTTTCCAAATTGGAAGCAGTTACGGGCGTAGCGGTTTTCAAGCGGGATGGCATTCTCTAGCTTGCAGGAGGTCATAAAAAAAAAAGCAACACACAGCGACAATCGGTTACTTTCAGAGACGTGTGCTCGACGGTGCAAGATAAGCGTTTCTTAACTCTCTTATCTATTTAACTAATGCTAGTTTTGCAGGTATCGGCGTTATAAGATTGATTTAGGATCGCAGAACGTTCTGAATCATTCTCCGTCCCTATCGCTACTTTGACTTTCGTTTTCGAAACTTGCGTTTCTCCAAACTCAGTCAAAGTGGGGGCTTCTGTAGACACCCATTTGTGTCTCCCTAAAACCAAACCCGGTGATGAGTGCCTTTCACGTCGAATCATAATCGAATGAAACGAAAGTGTGGAAAGGTCTAGTGTTGCGGAAAGTTTTATTTCTTTTCTTTTCTCTTCTCCTTGTTTTTGAAAACTTTATTTAAAGAAAACAGCCAATCCAGTTTGGTTGGTCCATGATATGGGTCCAATAGTGGTGTAGTTGTATGGGGTTTGCAAATACCTTTCCAACGATATATTATAAGCCCAATTCCGATGAATATTGAGGAAATTATGGCCAATTTACTAAACTGGGCCCGGTTTGAGTTTTAAGTACGGCCCAATGATCTAGGGGAGGGCCTAATATGATTTATCATTCCTAATGTAATTAGGAATGGTTTTGGTCTTCTAGAACATTCTAGAAGGTTCTTATCATTCTTAATTCAATTAGGACTCTTCAGAGTATTAATTAGATCAAATAGCATTTTCGACTGAAATTATATTATTTTATCTTCCAGTACGGTAAGTTTATCAGATTTTCGAAAACGCGTTGAAAGCCGATTTGGCGTCCAACCCCAGGCCTTGGCGCCAGACGCCAGCATTGGCGCCTGGCGCTAGCCACTGGACCTGGCGCCAATGAGTCAGGGCTGGCGCCAAGTTAGTTTTGTGGTCTTCAGACTCTGTTTTGATAAATTATCTTTTTTGGATGATTTTCTCTATAAATATCGTATCAAAAACTCCGTTTTCATGGACGGATTATCAATATTCATTCACCAAGAATCTTCAATTCTCTTCTAAAAATCATTCATTCTTTCTTTTTTAATACTTTGTTTTCACATACAAAATTCTGCATTCGCAAGATCTTGATACACCTAGCCATATTCGAAGTTGCTTTCACCCTAGACGTGAAAGGTTTTAATTTCTGAGGGTTTGGTCCCAAATCTCTCTTTACATTATTTAATTTAATTGCTTTGATTATTATTTTTCCTTGAAGTTACTAACGCGTGTATTTTGTTATTAGAAAGAGGTACGAGGCATCCAAGTAAGTACTTTAAGGGATTTTATTGATTAATTGATATTATGATGTAGATATCATGTTTAGATTGTTATTATGATTCCTAGTATCATGTCTAGGGTAATTTTAATATCAAGTATGATTGCTACGATGCTTCCTATATTCTTCCTAATATTTATGATTGTTAGTATCATGTTAGGGATAAAGCTTTGATTTTTATTGTTTAGTGACATGCTAGGGTTTGTTATTAATCTTGTTAGTATCATGCCTAGGATCTTGCTATTATTATTATGCTTTAATATTAACATGAACATGATTATGATTATAATTGTTATAATGATTATTTTATTTATGATTATTATTGTTTTGATAATGATTATTTTCTTTTATAATTATTAATGATGTTGATTATTTATTATGTTGCTTGATGATTTATTTATTTATTGCTTGATCACCTTTATTGCATGTTAAAGGGAATTGGTATTTGCAATCACGCTTAATAAGATAATTAATAATCTTGTTTAGGGTTAATTGTGATTATAATTTCAAGTGATCGCCAATAATAGATTTATTTGTGCATTAATGTTCAACCAACATAGATTAAACAGGTTTAGGGTTAATCCTATTGATTGTATGTTAATCAGAAAGCGCACATGAATACGAGCAGAATAAAGTAGAGGCTTATTGTAGACACCTAAAAATGTCTCCCCAAAACCAAACCCGTTGATGAACACCTTTCACCGCCATTATTGGTCGAGTTGAGTATTTAATCTTTGGAGTGCTTAAATCCATGTTCTATCCAATATATTTCATGAACCAATCCAATTTCTAGCTCATTTCCCTAAACCATAACCTATTTTCCACTTTTCGTGTCCACATCGCAAAACTGAGAGAAACTGATTTTATGGATATAAAATTTTGATCCAATTAATATATTTTGTTGGATAGGCCTTTAAATAAGCTTTCCAACCATATATCATAAGCCCAATTCCGAGCTATAACGAAAAAGATATGAGCAAAACATTAAACTCGGCCCAAAACCGACACCCTTCTACTAAAACAGCCATATCTTAAAATATAAAAATTATTTTGACATGATTCTAATTGGGTTGAAAAGTATACTTGATAAGATTTCCAATGATATATTATATGCTTTATTCCAAGTTACGGATCAAAAGTTATGATGATTTTAAAAACTGGAATTACCGCGCAGCAGCTAAAATGCCGCGACGCGGTAAGATCTGACGTGGCCCGGGAGAAATTCCCGTGACACGGTAATTTGGAGGGCATTTTCATGTTTTTTAGTGCCCCGTGACTTGGAATAAGTACCGTGACCCGGCGCCATATGCCGTGACACGGTGGACTTTGCCGCGTCACGGCATTTTCTGCCGTGTCACGGTGGGTTGCTGCCGTGTCACGGTGCTTAAAACTTTCCCGCGTCACGGGGAACTGTGCCGCGACACGGGAATTACTGCTGTGTCACGGTAGGAATTCCCATGTCACGGTGCTAGTGCTGTGAAACGGGACAACTCCGTGTTTTTTCCGCGTAATCCCTTCACGCGTTTTTACTCCCGTAGGTCAAATATTTCCCGCGTCACGCTAATTTCCTCCGTGACACGGTAGAGTCTGACCGTGTCACGGTACAGTCTGACCATGTCGCGGTAGCCTTTTTTAGGGTTTTTATCTTTTTAGGGTTCCGTGTGTTCCCTCTGCTCATTTTCCCTATAAATACCCCCCTCCTTTCTGCAGTTCGGGGCAACAATAATCATTCTCTCTCACCTTGCACCAAAAATCATCCTCTTCTCCCTCTTTAACCTAATTTCTAGCCTCCTTATTCTTCCATAATAATTCCCCTAAGCACTCCAAGGAGTCTATACTTAACCCGAGGTTCCGTCCTTAAACCAAGGCGTGAAAGGTACAAATAACTGAGGGTTTGGACCAAATCAATTCTACTTTTTATTTAATATAATTTTCATTTGCTTTATTATTTTTATTAAAGTTACTAACAGTTTATTCATGATGTAGCAATTTAAAGGAACGTGCGAAATGTGAGTAATTATTAATTAATTTAATTACTCTTATTTTATTTTCTTATTGCTAGTATCATGATTAGGTTATTTTATATTTGATTTGACTAACTCTATTATTGTTGAATTGCTTCCAATATTAATGTTTATTTTATTATATTTATGATCACTATATTGCATGTTTAAAGGGAATATGTAATTGAAAATCACGCCTAATAAGATAATTTGGACAACCGGTTTAGGTTCCTTTTTAATCTTGTTATTTAATCAAGTGATCACAAATATTTTAGAATTATATGTTGCATTAATATTCAACCAATTTATCCTAATAATAGTTTGGAGCAAATTGAATATTTTATTGTATGCCTTTGAGATCACAGGAATGCTTTTCAATATAAGAATCGAGTAGAGGCCAATACGGGCGAATGTGACTCCATGACTCACTTCGTACCATCATCCCCGATCCTCCTTTCGTGGTTCCGAACCATATGGAGTTAGTAATCTCATGGATTATGAATGGGGTGTAACCTTCACGGGTCAATCGTTGTTGCCTATCGTTGTCCCTTATCGTGGTTGCCTTTTTATGATCCGTGAACGGTTTACAAGTTCCTTAAAAACTTGTTGGCGGCTCCCTACTTTATTTGTCCCTAATCGTATGTGTCAATTCCCACTTCCTATGAGTGCCAAGCATATTCACCACATGCTTTAACGTAGGCGCACTTCGAGCGACGCCTTCACCTATTATTAGGGCAGGTTCAATCTCTTTTAGGTTGGATTTGTACCATCATCCCCGAACCCTTATTTGGTTCATGACCTTATGGAGTTGACGATCTCTTGGATCGTTAAGGGGTGTAACCTTCACCTCGTGAACGGTTTACAAGTTCCTTAAAAACTTGTTGGCGACTCTTTTGCTCTATCTTCTTCCCTTTTGGACGCCACCGTACTTTAGTGTATGATCACAGTGGGGTTCAAGCTAGTGGGATTTTTTAAGGTTTGAAACTATTCCCTACAGTTTTTGGCGACTCCACTGGGGAGGATTTCTATTTTAATTCCTGAATTTGTTTCGGCAATGATTTAGAATGAGTGGATGAGACTTGAAAAGTTCTAAGTATTTCATGTGCGTAATTTTGATTAACATTGTGTCATATGCATAAAAAGGTTCTCATTGGAAAGACCATCCGTAATGAGTAAAAAATATAGGATTTTACACGTAGGAAATTTGAGAAATGTCTTTTACAACTAGGACTGAAATAACACCACGCGAAACTGGATGATTTTATTGAGCACAGAAAGCTGCTGAGGCATGTGGGAAGTAGCGTCAGGGGCTAGAGCTTGGCGCCACACTTTTAGCCGTAGCGCCAGACGCCAATATTGGCGCCAGGCGCTATAGTTAAAAGTTGGCGCCAGTCTCTGATTGCTGGCGCCAATTTCCCCCAATACCGAGCCAGAAATATGCGTTCTAATTTCGACCGGTTTTTCGTATTGTTTGCTCGATTCTGCTTCATGATTGATTTTTTTCTCACTTTTCTGAAACCCATATGTGTTCTACATATGGACATAACCCTCTGGGAATTCATGCTCTATCTACCTGATTGAACGCTCCTGGCAACAAAGGGTACATCTGAGATGTTGAATTCACCAAACCATGGAAGTGAGTTTTTTCTAAAAACTTGCGGTGTCCTATCCACACGCGTTAACCCTTCACGGTTAGGCTTCTACGCGGTGCATCTGGACAATTAACCATGGACCCTATTTGACTAAACCATATCCCGAACTTTAGAGAACTAGAGCCATGGTTAGGCTGCGAACTCATTGCATCATATTGTGCCTACTTGACTAATTGTGCATTATTTGTTGTGCATATATATTCCATGTTTCTCTTAACCGTTTTTTGATTTGTGTTGAAATTATAATTAATGACTTAAAAAACTTTGCCTAATTAATTAATTAATTAATTCGAGTCAATGAAGTTTTTTCTTCTTTCAATCGGAATTGACCTAGTACGACTTTAGGCATACCCCGGTTGACTAATAATATCGAAAACAGTCCCAGACCGAGGCTCCAATATTGGTGCCAAAATCTGAGCTGTAGCGCCACTGAATGGTGTGTAGCGCCAGACATTTACTAAAAAGTCTGGCGCCAACCACCGTACTGTGACGCCAGTTCTGTCGCTTGGCTGACAGTTCGGATTATTTGTCGAGTCATCACCTAATGTCTAATTAACGAGTTTACTAATTAATTCGGTTAATTTTCGCTGTCAATAACACCTTGTCAAGTCATTAATCGAGTCTTGGTCACATAGTCTAGCCACATGGTCATGACACGAGTTTTAACGCACCATCTACACTCACTAGTCTTAGCACACACTTTGAGTATACATCACCATGGCCATGTCTTAGGTTCATGCATGAGTCTGTCTCTTCCGTCATTTGAGTTGAGGGGGTACATTCTACTCCTAATTCTTCATATCCCTCCGTCTAAATCTTCTTCACATTCTTCCATCTTTCTTCACCTCCTCCATCCATGGCATGTTGAATAAAGTTTGAGTCAAATAATTAACAATAAGTATCCCCAAATTCCTTTCCCACAGTACTTGGTTGAGGAGAGAAGGGCGATTAATCAAGGACAACCTCTTTATTCAAGTCTCGCTTTTTGATAAACCGATTTGTCAAAAGAGGAAGGCTAAGAAGATAATGGCAACTCAAGAAGAAGTCAATGAGCTTAGGAATCAATTGGTTACCATGACTGAAACACTGAAGCTACTCACCCTCAAGGTTGATGATCCCGTGAAGCAACAACAGATAGACCTCATGCAAGAGAGCCTAAGCAAGTTGTCTAGCGATTACAAGTTTCAAGAGCTTACATCACAAGGGGTCTCGGTGGACAAAGATCTTCTTCCGCAGAAGTTCAATGCCAACGACATCCCAAAATTCAAGGCAACAGATAATCCTTACTTCCATCTAAGAGCTTTTGAAACTATAATGACCATTAAGGGTATCGATAAGAAGGTGTTCCCCTCTCTGTTCCCACTATCTCTCGAAACCGTTTGCCAACAATGGTTCTTCTCCCTTGACAAGGAGAAAACCTCTACCTGGGAATCGATAGCAAACGCTTTCGTTGATAGGTACAAGTGCAATATTCAAGTTGAAACCGATCATAGACAACTTGAGATGCTAAGACAAAATGAGAATGAAGGCTTTACTTCTTTCTTTAATAAATGAAGGGAAACTTCCGCTAAGATGATTGAAGTCCCCACCGAAAAGGAATCTGTGAGGATGTTTATCAAGAATCTCCAAGAAAAGTATTCGAAGCACCTAAAATATCAACACAATTTGAATACTTTCAAGGCCGTTTATGACATCGGAATTGAAATCGAAGATGACCTTGCAAAGCAAAAAGCTACTAACAATAGTAACCGCGGTGGCTGGAAAGGAAAGAAGAACGACAGTCCTTCTTCTTCCGAAAACGCCCACTCTAGTAACAATGTTAATACCTTTGATCTCAGTGAAGTTTTAGCCATGGATAACCAAGGATCTAGGAAGCAACTAAGGAAAGACTTCACCCCCATTGGGATGAGCTACGATACTGCCTTCGATCGACTCCATGCCAAAGGACTCATTACTCCCATTGGAGCTATTCAAGATCCCGCACCTGAAAAGAGATTGCCTAGTTGGAATCCAGACGAACACTGCAAGTATCATCAAGGTAGGGGTCATACTACTGAGAGCTGTTGGAAGCTAAAGGAGGCTATCCAACATTTGATTGATAATAACAAGCTTCCCATGCCTCCAGTCAACAAGAAGAACGAGTAATGATAAGGCAAACACAAGACAAGAGGCGAGCTTAAATGAAAAGATTTCATGACTTCTTTTTCTATTTTCATTTTACTCCTTCCCCAATAAGTCTAGCATAGGCACCTTTTATTTTCTTTTAGATTAATTTTGTAGATTTTTCCTTTTTCCTTTTTTTTTTAATAAAATGAGCATTTATTTCCGTGCATATGATCATTTCATTACATTCCATAAAAAAAAATAAAAAAGAAAAAAAGAAAAAAGTCCATGTCGAATTAAGCACAAGGTATACCAATGATTTGAGGCACCCCTTGTGGCCACATCATATCTCCTTTCACCTTTCAAATTTACAATCCTTTCTTCATAAACCACTTTGAGCCTTGTCTAATGATAGACCTTTCTTTTTTTCAACCTACATCTATCTAATCTTGGGATGGGATGGTGTGCAACTTATGCAATTCTAAAGAAAGCTTGAGCAAATTCAAAAGATAAAAATAGCAAAAATAAATAAAAGTGTACAAAAGGGCAAGTGTTCCAATGTCTTTGATATGAAAATATCTTCGATAAGAACACGTCTCAGATTGCGTCTCTTATCGAGTGCTCGGTACCGTGCCTGAGAAACATGAATGCCAAGTGAGTGATAGACCGCATGATCGGGATTGCCCACGCTTATTAAAATAAAATAAATGCTAAAGCAAAGAGAGCTAAAAAAAAGAGTAGAAACTCAAGCATAAATACAAAGATTCAAAAGCGAGGTTGCACACCTTGGGGGCTTATCTAGGGTCTTGAGCCTTTATCCCCTTCTTCTTCAGCCTTTAGCCTAACCACGTTACAACCCTTAAAAGACCTTTTTGAGGTATACACACTTGTGCGAGGTTTGGCTAGAGCTACGTTTGGCCTGATTCCTAACGGATACGTAGGCAACCTCACATCAAGGTGCGGCCGTAATAAACATGCATTCATATTCACATTCACACACTTTCACCATGATCATATCAAGGGATCTCCTATGCTCATCCCTTTTCACTTAGAGCTAGACTTGGGGGCTTGATCCCTACATCATTAGCTTACCTAGCCTAAGAGTCACCACCATTTGACTCTTTTCAATAATATATTTTTCCACACACTTAGCTCTTGCAGCCTAGCCTTAGTGTCACTTTCACACACCGCACGGATACATGACCAAATATATTTCCCTTAGGAACCCTTTGTCATGAAATCTTAACATAACGCTGAAGCATGCCTTGTCATATCAAAATCGCTCATCAATCATAATCATCATTGCATCATGAAGTATGAAGTGCTTAGCCTCCGTGCCTAAGTTACCCAAATACTTTCATCATGGAGTCATCAGTTGAGATAGCCTAGGATGAATTAATCCTTGAACCTTGAGAGATAGTATCAAACAACATTTGACTAAGCTCATTCAACATGCATCTTCAAACTTTTGATTTTTTTTTTCGCGTCTTTCTTTTTCGGGAGAAAGTCGGTACCCTCCACAATTGACGGAAAATTTTTTCTTTTTTGCATTTTCGAGTCGCACGATCACATTACAATGCACACACGAGTCATGTACACATTGAGTCATGTCGTGTCATATAACTTTGATTTGAGTCTAACACATGTCATTTCACTTCGAGTCGAGTCAACCTCGAGTCAGTCAACATATCGAGTCAAGTTTATGCCTTGAGTCGTGTCAAGTCGATGAGTCAAGCAACATTAAACCTTAGGTCAACCCTAAGATAATATTAAGCCTTAGGTCAACCCTAAGATGGTTAAATAAATTGGCAAAGTTCTATAGTCAAAAATAAATACAGGTGCAGCAGAACAGGGAAGACCCTATCAAAGCATTCGGCGACAGAGTCAATTCTTGGCTCCAGAAATATCTCAGCAACGACAGAGCTTGAAGCCTCTCAGAAAGGTGATTTCGACTTCATGCAGCAATTTCGGGTTCCTTGGTACGCCAGTTAGCCCCTATAAGCAATTTGACATGATTAAGTAGTCAGTTGGATTACAATTGCAATAAAGTGACCAACCTGATGAAAGATCGTCTCACTTAGCTTAAAGCGCCTAGGCATTGGCTCAAAAGCAGAAAAGGCACCGACATACAGGTTCAAAGCAAAAGAGCGCTGACGTACAGGCATAGCAAAAGCAAAGTTCGAGCGAGCTTTAAAGATCGACAAGTGTTGGTCTTCAGTAATTTTCTTTGGAATATTATCGCATCAAATGAGGATGACTTCAAGTAAAGTTATTTTCGACGGCATTCGCTAAGATTGTGGAAGTTGTCACCAAAGATTTGAGAAGATAGCACGAGATGGGCGGTCTTCGACGGCATTCGCTAAGATTGTGGAAGTTGTCACCAAAGATTTGAGAAGATAGCACGAGATGGGCGGTCTTCGACGACATTCGCTAAGATTGTGGAGGTTGTCACCCAAGATTTGAGAAGATGGCACGAGATGGGCGGCCTTCGACGGCATTCGCTAAGATTGTGGAGGTTGTCACCTAAGATTTGAGAAGATAGCACGAGATGGGCAGTCTTCGACGACTTTTGCTATGATTGGAAAGGTTGTCACTATGATTCAAGAAAAGGCTCAAGATGTAGAAACATTGATCGACGGCGTTCCCTAGATTGCGGAAGATCGTCAAAACAAACAGCAAGGTGGCGTTCCCTAGATTGTGGAGAGTTGTCACAAACAACTGAGGATTGTTTCAAGTGAAGCAATCTTCGATGGTATTCCCTTGGACGTGGAATATTATCAAAGCGGAGGAGGATAGTTTCAGGCGAAGCAATTTTCCAAATTGGAAGCAGTTACGGGCGTAGCGGTTTTCAAGCGGGATGGCATTCTCTAGCTTGCAGGAGGTCATAAAAAAAAAAGCAACACACAGCGACAATCGGTTACTTTCAAAGACGTGTGCTCGACGGTGCAAGATACGCGTTTCTTAACTCTCTTATCTGTTTAACTAATGCTAGTTTTGCAGGTATCGGCGTTATAAGATTGATTTAGGATCGCAGAACATTCTGAATCATTCTCCGTCCCTATCGCTACTTTGACTTTCGTTTTCGAAACTTGCGTTTCTCCAAACTCAGTCAAAGTGGGGGCTTCTGTAGACACCCATTTGTGTCTCCCTAAAACCAAACCCGGTGATGAGTGCCTTTCACGTCGAATCATAATCGAATGAAACGAAAGTGTGGAAAGGTCTAGTGTTGCGGAAAGTTTTATTTCTTTTCTTTTCTCTTCTCCCTGTTTTTGAAAACTTTATTTTAAGAAAACAGCCAATCTAGTTTGGTTGGTCCATGATATGGGTCCAATAGTGGTGTAGTTGGATGGGCTTTGCAAATACCTTTCCAACGATATATTATAAGCCCAATTCCGATGAATATTGAGGAAATTATGGCCAATTTACTAAACTGGGCCCGGTTTGAGTTTTAAGTACGGCCCAATGATCTAGGGGAGGGCCTAATATGATTTATCATTCCTAATGTAATTAGGAATGGTTTTGGTCTTCTAGAACATTCTAGAAGGTTCTTATCATTCTTAATTCAATTAGGACTCTTCAGAGTATTAATTAGATCAAATAGCATTTTCGACTGAAATTATATTATTTTATCTTCCAGTACGGTAAGTTTATCAGATTTTCGAAAACGCGTTGAAAGCCGATTTGGCGTCCAACCCCAGGCCTTGGCGCCAGACGCCAGCATTGGCGCCTGGCGCTAGCCACTGGACCTGGCGCCAATGAGCCAGGGCTGGCGCCAAGTTAGTTTTGTGGTCTTCAGATTCTGTTTTGATAAATTATCTTTTTTGGATGATTTTCTCTATAAATATCGTATCAAAAACTCCGTTTTCATGGACGGATTATCAATATTCATTCACCTAGAATCTTCAATTCTCTCCTAAAAATCATTCATTCTTTCTTTTTTAATACTTTGTTTTCACATACAAAATTCCGCATTCGCAAGATCTTGATACACCTAGCCATATTCGAAGTTGCTTTCGCCCTAGACGTGAAAGGTTTTAATTTCTGAGGGTTTGGTCCCAAATCTCTCTTTACATTATTTAATTTAATTGCTTTGATTATTATTTTTCCTTGAAGTTACTAACGCGTGTATTTTGTTATTAGAAAGAGGTACGAGGCATCCAAGTAAGTACTTTAAGGGATTTTATTGATTAATTGATATTATGACGTAGATATCATGTTTAGATTGTTATTATGATTCCTAGTATCATGTCTAGGGTAATTTTAATATCAAGTATGATTGCTACGATGCTTCCTATATTCTTCCTAATATTTATGATTGTTAGTATCATGTTAGGGATAAAGCTTTGATTTTTATTGTTTAGTGACATGCTAGGGTTTGTTATTAATCTTGTTAGTATCATGCCTAGGATCTTGCTATTATTATTATGCTTTAATATTAACATGAACATGATTATGATTATAATTGTTATAATGATTATTTTATTTATGATTATTATTGTTTTGATAATGATTATTTTCTTTTATTATTATTAATGATGTTGATTATTTATTATGTTGCTTGATATATTTATTTGTTATTGCTTGATCACACCTTTATTGCATGTTTAAAGGGAATTGGTACTTGCAATCACGCTTAATAAGACATTAATAATCTTGTTAGGTTTAATTTGATTATAATTCAAGTGATCGCCAATAATAGTTTGTTTGTGCATTAATATTCAACCAACATAGATTAAACAGGTTTAGGGTTAATCCTATTGATTGCATGTTAATTAAAAAGCGCGCATGAATACGAGCAGAATAAAGTAGAGGCCTATTATTAGGGCAGGTTCAATCTCTTTTAGGTTGGATTTGTACCATCATCCCCGAACCCTTATTTGGTTCATGACCTTATGGAGTTGACGATCTCTTGGATCGTTAAGGGGTGTAACCTTCACCTCGTGAACGGTTTACAAGTTCCTTAAAAACTTGTTGGCGACTCTTTTGCTTTATCTTCTTCCCTTTTGGACGCCACCGTACTTTAGTGTATGATCACAGTGGGGTTCAAGCTAGTGGGATTAAGGCTTGAAATTATTCCCAACAGCGCCCGATCGGGCTAGAGGCCGCCCGATCGGGCACGCCTTTTTCTCGCACTGCTCTTCTCAACAGCCGCGCCCGATCGAGCTAGCAGCTCACCCGATCGGGCGCGCCTTTGGCCACGCACCAGCACACTCTTGCGCGCCTTGCCCGATCGAGCTAAGCTTGCCCGATCGGGCCCTTGCTTCACCTCGAGGCTCGGAGCTTCGATTGGGCTTATTTCTTCGGCCCAATCCGGATATCCACTTAGGGTCTTGATCACTCGGTCCATATACCTAAGTATCCCGATTACCGAGCCCTTAATCACCGGCTCTCACCGATCCTGGGCTCCAAAAGTGGTCGTGCCCTTCTAGCTTCCGTAGTTGATCCATAAAGCCCGGGAAAATGCTCCAAGAGTGCAATTTCTTGTAAAATACAACTAAAACTACGAAAACACTAGAACACACAAATTAGTAATAAAAGTGGCCCGAAAGAGCCAAAAACACTACTAATAACGACCAAGGGACGGGGGTAAAACACCATATAAAATGGACATATCAAACTCCCCCAAGCCAAACCTTTGCTTGTCCCTAAGCAAAGAGCTCATCAATGAACATATAAAACATACTTAACCCCAATAATCAAATCAAAAACCAACGATTCAAGGCAAATCTAATGAACATGCTTCAACATCAATCAAATTTTATTTATCTAATCACCCTTCCTCCCCAACAATTGTCAAGTAGAGCAAACCACAAGAGAATATAGAATTCAAGACTAGTGCTCACACACTCAACTCTTATTTATGTGGCGAGTAAAAGATGTACTCGATCGCTGTCCAACCAACCCCTTTAATGTGAACAATGCCCTCCCAACTCACACTCTCGTGTGTATAAAAACATTGAACGCTCATCCTACTAGTCGACTCGAAATATGCCAAGTCATAACTTGCATTGACAAACAACACTTTCACGTTTGCATAACTTCTATGCACAATGTCGGAAGGTCTTTAAAGCTTGTAATGTAAGGCTAGGGTAAAGGTAGGATAAATTTGGGATTATGTGAGAGAAAAGCTATGCATTAAGGGAGCCAAATCCTAATAAACCCATGATCAAAATATATGATGATCATACATCTTCAACAACATAACTAACTCCAACAAAAACCACCTAATACAACTCCAATCATCATAAACAATCCCAACACTTACAATAATCACTCATAAAAATACGACAATGTAGAACTTTGAGTGAAAAACAAACTTTGAACTCATTCTTTTTTTTTTCTTACTTGAATTTTTTCTTCTTTTTTTTTCTTTTAAACAACCTTCAAATAGAACATTTGAGCATTAATAAATTTTTTTCTTTTGCTCTTTTTTTTCTTTTTAACTCATATTGGAAATTTCAACTTTGAAACACAATATCAATATTTTCCAATTAAAAATCAAAGAACAACCACTCTTCTTTTATTCCCACATTGTGCAAATAATATGCACACCACAACTCCCTCACCTCATCAACTAATAGCTCCCTTAAGCCAAGCTTGGGACTATAACCAATGGGGCTCATATAGGCTTGTAATGTGGCTAAATAAACAATAAAAGGGAACAAGCAACAACATGGGTAACAAGAAGGGAACAAATGTATCTAATACTCTGAAGGCTACCTAAAAGAATGAACGCCTTCGTCCTCCTCATGTGCATAATAATAAGTCATGAAACACTACTCATAGTTGCAAATCAATACTCAAATTCATTGACATACCAGGAATTATGGAACTATCACACATTTCCTAACCAAATCAACTAGTCAAGCACTATATTCACAAGTAGTTGGGCAAGATTGACTCATGTTTAGGAATCCAAGCAATTAAACTTCAAATCATGACCAACAAATCCACAATGTTCATTATCAATAACCAAGAATCAAAACAAATTTTTTCTCTCAAGTATGGGGCACAGGGAAGTATGATTCATAATTCATTGGAACGTATTTTTGAATTTTTTTATTTTTCAATTTTTTTTTTATTTTTCATATATAAGAAAGCAATAAAAACTATACTAGGAAAGCAATAAAAAGAGAAAAAGAAGAGAATTACCAAGTGAAAGAACACCCCCCCCAAGCCAAATCAAGCAATGCCCTCATTGACTTGGGAGAGTAGCCTACTCCTCATCCTCATCCATCCTCGAATAGCCCCAGCCGTGGCTAGAACCGGCTCCTCCATGGCTAGAGCCACCACCTCCATACCCCGAACCACCTGCAAAGTAGTTAGGGTCCACATTCCCCCCAAGCCCACCAAAAGGTACATCGGTCCCATAACCATGGACCGATAAGTAGTCGACGTAGGTACCAAAGGCGCTTGGGTTCGTATATCCACCCTGCGGATATTGGAACCAATCAGGGACAAGTGAATCGGGGGGAATAGCCCCCCGACGGGCGTAGTCATCATACATGGGGTATAAACCCCTCCCTAGGCTCCTCTCCACATAACCTACCCTTCTATCTAGAGACCCTACTCTAGTATCCAAATCCCTAACCAAACCCTCAAATCTCCCTTGCCCCGTCTCAATCCTATCTAATTGGCTCCTAAAAGCCGAGAAGTCATAAGGGGCGTTAGGGTCTATGTTGTAGTTGGTAGAGGAAGTGGGGATATCGTATGTAAAGGGTAGAGGTGGAGGATAATGTGGTGAATGGTGAGGAGGTGAGTGGTCAATGGGAGAGTGATGGGGTTGAGGTGAAGGGTGAGGTGGTTGCACCTCACCTTGACCGTTAAGCTCAAAAGTGTAAGAAGGCTTCCCCTTCTCAAATTTGGTCAAGGTGGGGTGGGGTAAAGTGAAAGCATTATCCCTCCTATCCGATTCCCGTTGAATCACCCACCAAGTATCCCCTCCCATGACATTAATCCAATTAAGGCTACCTAGATAGGGTAGGTCCATAAGAGTTGGGCCGGCTACCTTACCATCATCGTTAGGGACAAAGCTAAGGTGTTTGACCGCTACATGTGTAACTAGGCCACCAAAGTAAATGGGTACCCTAGACCTACCCGCCTCGACCGCGTTGGCCACTCGTTGGAAGTGGTTGGCAATTTTATGGACTATATTGAGCTTTTCACTCCTAGGGATCATGTATGACCCTAGTAATTCAAGCTCATCCCGCCTAACATTGGCGGGTTAATGCCTTCCAAAAATGGTAAGGCCAACAAACCGTTGCCAAATCTTTGGCACGGGATGTTGTATCCAAGTACGTTTAGCATGTTGGAGGTTCAAGTTAGGATCCCCCGTAAGGGATTGATAGACAACGATAATATTGTCTTGGGGTGGTTCAAGAGGCCTATCCGATTTCAACTCAAAAATTTTACCAAATTCTTTCAATGTCAATCTAATATCATTATTGAATAACCAAAATTGAACATGAGAAATTAAAGCATTTGATTTTATGACATTAAAACTAGAAACGAATTCTAAGGTTAAATAATCATAAGTATCGTAATGCATGTTAAAGAAACCGCTCATGCCAACTCCTTTGAATAATTTTTCTACATGCTTATCAATTCCTAGTCTAATAAGGGTAGGGTGATGAATGAAACGAGTGGGAATTACCTGCCTTGTGATGAGGTTAAGCATCCTCTGTTTTTGCTCTTGGGTGGTGATGACCACCCTCTCCCATCCCGGAATTTGCAAATCCGGGTCAATTCTCGCCTCTTGGTTCCTTGAGCCTTCCCCCCTTACCGTTCTTGACCTCTTGAAAGCCATTGATGGTAGAAAGAATAGGAATTGAGTGGTTTCTCTCTCTTAGGGTTTAGAGAAAATTGAGAGAAAATGGTAGAAATTGGGTCTAGATTGTAGAGAAAGATGAAAGGATTAAAAATATGTAAAAAAATTTGAGTTTTGATGGAAGGATTGGAGAAGATCTTGAAAAATAAGTGAGTTTGAAGGTGTAAAAATGGAGGTTTTAGAGAGAGAAAGTAATGGAGAAAAAGATGAAATAAGAAGAAAGTGAGGAAAGAAAGAAGATGAAAAATATAAGGGGGCGGCCAAAAATAGGCGCGCCCGATCGGGCAAGCCTCGCCCGATCGGGCGGATTATCTGAAATTCCAGAATCGTAGTTTCGCGCCCGATCAGGCGAGCTCCGCCCAATCGGGCGCGAACACGAACGAAAAATTCGCCCTGTGGCTCGCTCGATCGGGCGAGCTTCGCCCGATATATCTTTTCCTTCACTCGATTTGCGCCCGACCGGGCGAAATTCGCTCGAGTTTCTGACTGCACTTGCTCGCCCGATTGATAAATCACATTTATATAAAGTTTATCGGCACATTTATGCTAGTTTTATAGTTGTTTTTTTAGGTCTTTTAGTCGTTTTTTAGGTCGCAAATGCATAAGTTGTTTGTTTTGTGCTCTATTACGCTCCGTTTGTGTTTTTCTTAATGTTTCAGGTGATTTCATAGTCATTTGAACGCTTTCGGAGTAGTTTTGGAAGAAACGGACAATAAAAGAATGAAATGTCGATGAATCGAGGTCGCTCAATGAAGGATATGTGTTGATGGAAGCTAAATATGAGATTAACATGCATGAGGAATGAATATAGCATCCACAAGGGTCGTTATGCACTTTTTCAGAATTGAATTTGAGTTAGAAACGAAGAAAAACGATGTTTTACAAAGTGGCAAAAATGACCTTTGTCCACTCTTTTGATCATAACTCAAGTTCTACAGATTGGATTGATAGGATTCAAATTGCGCTGGAAACTAGACTTAAAGAGCTTTCCAATGATAGGTTACATACCCCAAGAAGCCTTCTAGAACAGAAGTTATGGTTGTTTTAATCCGTACTATCTACCCTACGACCAAACCCCGCGCCCACTCGACTTCCCAGCGCTACTGCCAGGCCGCGGGGCTGACCTGCGCCCGCAGGTTCTGACGAGCAGCCAACGCATCCCACGACCACGAGGCTTCGTCGCTGCACATACATCTTCACTCGTCCCTTGATCTATCGATCTTATTCGTGCCACGTCATCTTTTATCATCCAATAGCATTGCAACTTTTGTATTTATTATTTTCTTATTTCTTTTCTTTATTTATTCTTAGATTAGTTTTAGGATAATATAAATACTCAAGGGATAATTATTTTCCCTTATGCCTTTTATTACTTTTTATTTTACGTTCTTTTTAGTTTTCTCTCTTGAACCCTAGTTTCTCATGGCATCTCCATGGATTCTTCCATGGATGATTGTTGGGTTTACAATTTTAATTCATTGAGGTATTTTATTTCTATTTTCTTGCTTTTAATTATGTTTTATTCCTTAGATCTAGTTTTATTTATTTATTTCATGCTAGAGTAGTTTTATTTCTAGGGTTTGGGAATCCATGTTTATATTATGAATCTTGATTGATATTATTAATATTTTGATTATTGATTTCTCTAATTGATAGTGTTTTATTGTTAATCTTGCAACCTGATCAATTGTATGATTAATTCATGTTAATAAGAGTTTGAATCGAAAGATCTTACTTTTAGAGGCTTACCTACAATTAGCAATTCTGATTATGTTAGCGACCGAACTACATATGTTGAATTGAGAGCGTTAAAACCCGACCGTAGGCTTAGCAATTGCTCTAGACAATTGATTGATTGAATTGTTATTGATTTTTGATAGATTTAGAACTATAAACATGGTGAACCATAACCCTAGGTCTTTTTATTAATTGTTTTATTTCTTTTAATTTAGACTACTTTTCTATCTGAATTTCGTGACATAGGTTAGTTTCTCCAATTTCTTAGAGGTTAGATTAATACCATCTCCCTGTGGATTCGACCCTACTTACCCTACTACATTGTTAGTTGGTTTTGTTAGGAATTTATTTTTGACAGGTGTACGACAACTTTTCACCGATCGGGCGAAATAAGGCTCGATTCCAGCACTCCTCTCGCGCCCGATCGGGCAGCCACGCCCGATCGGGCGAGAGGAGGCATGAATTTTAACCCTCCTTGCGCGCCCGATCGGGCGAGCTTCGCCCGATCGGGCCCGTGCCCAGTCGTTTCCTTTGCTTTTGTTCGTCTTCAAATTCTTCTAAGTCTTTTGACCTCTTAAACCTATACCTGTACAAAAACACTTATAAACGGTAAAATTTCACTCTCCTCGCTCTCTAAAGTAAAAATAAAAATAAAATAAAAAGAAAACTAGTCTAGAAAGCAAGAAATACGGGTTGCCTCCCGCAAAGCGCTGGTTTATCTAGGTCCCGCACGACCTTCTTGCCTAGTACAATATCTAGGACCCTTGGCCTAACGCTTGATCGGGTGGTTTCTCACCCGGTCTAGCGGTGTTCAGGTTGCGATGCGGCTTTCTGACGTACCCTGTGGGACGCCAAATCACCTTATCTGGTGGATCCTCCTTGACTTGAACTGGGGGATCTTCAATGCTACGCACTAAAAATCCTTCTTCGATCGAAGGTTGCTTCAAATTGTCATTGCGTTCAACACTTGCAACTCGATCCGGCGGAACACTTACCGTGGGCTCGATTCGCACAACTTGCTCGATCGGTTCCACCTGTTCATCCTTGAAACCAAGACCAACATTGTAGAGTGCTCTTTATATTGCATCGACTTCCTTCTGCCATTTGTCTATCTCATTTGAAAAGGATGCAACACAAGATACCGCCTCCAAGGGATATTTTTCAAGAGCTTAGGGCTTGTTAGAATAATTTACAACCACATTAACACTGAAACATTTCTCCTCAGTCATGGAGCTTTTAGGGGCATTATTCAGATTAAAAACAACTTTATCATCCCCTACTGATAATGTTAACTTACCACTTCTTACATCTATGACTGCTCCTGCAGTGTTAAGGAATGGTCTACCCAAAATAATTGGGGTTTGCATATCCTCAGCCATATCAAGAACAACAAAATCTACATGTATATAAAATTTACCTACTCTAACGGGGACATCCTCTAAATCACCTAAGGGGTATTTGAAAGAACGGTCGGCCATTTGTAGAGTTATATTGGTAGCTTTTAATTTACCCATATTCAACTTAGAACACATAGATAATGGCATGACGCTAACACTAGCACCCAAATCACATAATGCATTATCAATCAAGAGATTGCCAATATGACAAGGGATAGAAAAACTACCCGGATCTTTTAATTTAGGTGGAGACTTATTTTGAAGTACGGCACTACACTCTGCAGTGAAAGCTACTGTCTCTACCTCACTGATAGACCTTTTCCTCGTCAATATTTATTTCATAAATTTTGCATGCGAGGGGATTTGTGTGATTAATTCAGTAAAGGGAACTGCTACCTTCAAATCTTTTACCACCTCCAGGAACTTACCAAACTGCTTATCCAAGTTTGTCTTCAATTGACGATTGGGAATGGAAGTTTGATAATTGGCTTTGGAGCATTATTACTCTTGTCTGGAGTAGCCACCTTCTCTGGAGTTGTACCCTGCAATGTAGAATTAGATATGTTAGTATTATCCTTTAGCCCTGCAGGGCTATCAACTACATTGTTTGGTTTAACAGAATCAAGATTAGCATTATTTAATAAAACAAGTTCATCAACTCTGGGCATAGAGGGCCCTTCATAGTTTGAACCACTCCTTAGAGTAATTGCAAATGCTTGATCCGCAGGTCGGGTTGGCTGCGCCGGCAGAGCTCCCTGTTAGCGGGCTTGTAGAGTAGCGGAGAGTTGCGCAATTTGATTATCTACAATTTTATTATGCGCTAGAATTTGATCAATTGTCGCGTCTCTACTCTCCATGTGCTTTTGCATATTAACCAACATTGCTCTAATTTCCGCCAGAGAAGGGTCGGAAGATGAGAGGGTTTGTTGTGGTTTGTTCTTCTGGCTAGCATTGGGATGATAATATTTCTGCTGCTGTGGCGCCTGTGGTTCTTGTGGTGGTGGATTTGGAACATTAGTGCTCCGGTAGGAAAGGTACGGATAATTCCGATACCCAGGATTGTAAGTGTTGGAGTATGGGTTATTCTGCCTATAAGCTTGGAAGGCATTAACTTGCTCCATGGAACTCCTGCAATCTTGCTCCAAATGACCTACAATACCACAATTTTCACAGAAAGCCTCATTAGAATTATTATTAATCGCAGAAACATTAGCTACATTAGCAGTGCTCAGATTATCTAATTTTTGGCAAATAGAGGTTAGTTGAGCTTGCAAAAAGGATACAAAGTCAACACTATGTTTCCCCTTGTTAGCAAATCCTCTAGGATTCCCATATTGGGAATTGTGTATTGCCATATCTTCAATAACCTGACCTGCATCATCAACATTTAGATTCATAAATCTCCCACTAGCTGCAGAGTCTAAAATTATTCTAGAGGAATTTCCAATGCCGTTATAAAAGGCTTGGATTAACTGCCATTGCGCTAAATTATGGTGAGGGCATTCTCTTTGTAAGTCCTTGAACCTCTCCCAAGCCTCATATAAAGATTCATCGGCTTCTTGGGCAAAGTTCTGGATCGCACTCCGTAGTACTGTTGTTCTCTCTGCAGGATAATACTTGTTATAAAAATTCAAAACAAGAGTTTCCCAGTCAGTTATACCAAGTGTAGTTCTATTTAATCCATTAAACCACAATTTAGCTTTTCCAGTTAAAGAGAAGGGGAATAGAATCTCCCTTATTTGGTCTTGAGTGACCCCGGCTTGCCTGATGGTGTTGCAATATTGACAATAGTCGGCAATGTGAAGATTTGGGTCTTCACCCTTGGCTCCACTGAATTGCTTCCTCTCTATCATCGTTATAAATTGAGGTTTAATTTCAAATTGAACCCCATCAAGAGCCGGAGTAGGGGTGAGATGTGGAAAATCCGTAAGCTTTGGTTGTGAATAATCACTAAGCTTCTTTGGAGCCGTCATCTTTGATTCTGTGTCTGATGATGTCTTTGAATCGCTAGAACCAGTTGGAGGATTTCGGTGATTATTGTTATTATCACCAGAATCCGCCAGGATTTGCTTGTAGAGATTTTTCTGTCTATGGAAGGAACGTTCGATCTCAGGATCGAATGGGATGTAACCTGATCTGGAACACCTAGGCATAAACAAAAACTAGAAGCAAATATGAGATTTGTCTCAGAGAACTAACGCTCTCTGAGAAAAAAAGGGAAATAATCTAGACTACAAAAACAATCAGAAATAAAAATAAAATCGTTTCCCCGGCAACGGCGCCAAATTTTGACAGGGTAAAGTCGTATCCCCTAATCAAAAGTAATTCCTAAATCCTCTAACTAATGTAGATAGGGAAGTACGGTCGATCTCCACAGGGAAACAAGTCTTTTTACTCCTAATTAATTATTATAATCTAAATTATCTGAGTAACCAATATTTATATTCGAATAAGAAACTAAACTACTAAGATTGAGAATAGAGAGAAAACAATATATGAGAGGATCTAGGGTATAGGTTCACCAATAAATAATACTCCAGGGTAAAACATAGTAATCAATCATTGACGTTGCATAAATAACACGATTAACAGGCTCTCGCAGTTTATTAATCACCATAGATCTAACAGGCTCTCGCAATTTACTAGGTCTAAGTTCTTATTGAAAATAGCCTTTAATATCAAATTAACATCTGCTCGATTCATCAATTCAATATTGCTATACTTTTACAAGCCGCAATTGTAAAACGTTAAAACAATTCAATAAGAAATTATCATGCAATACCAATAATCAATAATAGTCAATCATCAATGCATCAATTAACCAGATTGTAAAGGGCTTTCGCTACGTATTACAATCACACAATTAATTTACCGGTATTAAATCTCATCTCTTGAATCTCGACTTAACCATTTATAAATTAATCTGCCTATTGAAACTAGACCTAAACATCAATTCTCATCTCTCGAATCTTGAATCAATATTGTCAAACTCATGCATAAAAGATAGGCCTAATCTAGTCACAGAGCATTAAATCAATCAACAGGAAATTAATCTAGCATTGATAATTAACAACAAAAATTTACCCCTTCATATTATTTATGGATCCCCATAAACCCTAGAAATAGAACTACTCACACATATTAAAAACTAAACAAATCAAAGCAATAAAATAAATCATGATGAAGGGAAATAAGATTAGGAGAAGAGAAATCGTTACCAAACTAATCTGTATTAATGGAAATAATCAAGAACAAGAGTTGAAAGAAGAGTTAAGAGAGAAAAGATCCTAAGTAGAGAGAGAAAGTCTAAGAAAGAAGATAAGTGAAATTAATCGTCCTAAAACGTATTTAAACAAAACTAAAACAACTTCCTAATTAGAAACTAATTGCTCGACAAAAGAGCCCTTCCAGAAACACGCGCCCGATCGGGCTAGAGGACGCCCGATCGGGCACGCCTTTTTCTCACACTGCTCTTCTCAACAGCCGCGCCCGATCGAGCTAGCAGCTCACCCGATCGGGCGCGCCTTTGGCCACGCACCAGCACACTCTTGCGCGCCTTGCCCGATCGAGCTAAGCTTGCCCGATCGGGCCCTTGCTTCACCTCGAGGCTCGGAGCTTCGATTGGGCTTATTTCTTCGGCCCGATCCGGATATCCACTTAGGTTCTTGATCACTCGGTCCATATACCTCGGTATCCCGATTACCGAGCCCTTAATCACCGGCTCTCACCGATCCTGGGCTCCAAAAGTGGTTGTGCCCTTCTAGCTTCCGTAGTTGATCCATAAAGCCCGGAAAAATGCTTCAAGAGTGCAATTTCCTGTAAAATACAACTAAAACTACGAAAACACTAGAACACACAAATTAGTAATAAAAGTGGCCCGAAAGAGCCAAAAACACTACTAATAACGACCAAGGGACGGGGGTAAAACACCATATAAAATGGACATATCAGGGTGACAACCTCCACAATCTTAGCGAATGCCGTCAAAGAACGCCCATCTCGTGCTATCTTCTCAAATCTTTGGTGACAACTTCCACAATCTTAGCGAACGTTGTCGGAGACCGCCCATCTCGTGCTATCTTCTCAAATCTTTAGTGACAACTTCCACAATCTTAGCGAACGCTGTCGAAGACCGCCCATCTCGTGATATCTTCTCAAATCATTTGTGACAACTTCCACAATATTAGTGAATGCCGTCGAAAATAACTTTACTTGAAGTCATCCTCAGTTGTTGTGATAATATTCCGAAGAAAATTACCGAAGACCAACACTTGTCGATCTTTAAAGCCCGCTCGAACTTTGCTTCCGCTATGCCTGTACGTCGGCGCTTTCGTTGCTTTGAACCTATACATCGGTTCCTTTTCTGCTTTTGAGCGAATGCTTAGGCTCTTTAAGCTAAGTGAGACGATCTTTCATTAGGTCGATCACTTATTTGCTGTCGTAATCAAACCGACTACTTAATCATGTCAAATTGCTTATAGGAGCTAACTGGCGTACTAAGGAACCCGAAATTGCTGTATGAGGTCGAAATCACCTTTCTGAGAGGCTTCGAGCTCTGTCGCTGCTGAGATATCTCTGGCGCCAAGAATTGGAGTAGGGTCCTCCCTATTCTGCTGCACCTGTATTTATTTTGACTATAGAACTTTGCCAATCTTTTTAATTATCTTAGGGTTGACCTAAGGTTTAGCATTTCTTGACTCATCGACTTGACACGACTCAAGGTATAAACTTAACTCTCTGTGATTGACTGACTCGAGGTTGACTCGATTGAAATGACATGTGTGACTCATGACCCGTGTGTGCATTGTAATGTGATCGTGTGACTCGAAAATGCAAAAAAGCAAAATTTTTCCGTCATTTTTGTGGAGGGTACCGGCTTTCTCCCGAAAAAGAAAGACGTGAAAAAGAATCGAAGTTTGGAGATGCATGTTGAATGAGCTTAGTCAAATGTCATTTGATACTATCTCAAGGTGCAAGGATTAATCCATCCTAGGCTATCTCAACTGTTGACTCAATGATGAAAGCATTTAGGTAACTTAGGCACGGAGGCTAAGCACTTCATACTTCGTGATGCAATGTTGATTATGAGTGATGAGTGATGTGACAAGGCATGCTTCAGCGTTATGTTAAGATTTCATGACAAAGGGTTCCTAAGGGAAGTATATTTGGTCATGTATATGTGATGTGTGTGAAAGTGACACTAAAGTTAGGCCGCAAGAGCTAAGTGTGTGGAAATATATTATTTGTTAAAAGAGTCAAATGGTGGTGACTCTTAGGCTAGGTAAGCTAGTGAATGTGAATATAAATGCATGTTTATTACGGCCGCACCTCGATGTGAGGTTGCCTACGTATCCGTTAGGAATCAGGCCGAACGTAGCTCTAGCCAAACCTCGCACAAGTGTGTGTATACCTCAAAAAGGTCTTTTGAGGGTTGTAACGTGGTTAGGCTAAAGGTTTGAAGAAGAAGGGGATAAAGGCTCAAGACCCTAGATAAGCCCCCAAGGTGTGCAACCTTGATTTTGAATATTTGTATTTTTATGCTTGAGTTTCTACTCTTTTTTAGCTCTTTTTTTTTTTTTGCTTTATTTGTTTTATTTTCATAAGTGTGGGCAATCTCAATCATGCGGTCTATCACTCACTTGGCATTCATGTTTCTCAGGCACAGTACCGAGCACTCGATAAGAGACGCAATCTGAGACGTGCTCTTATCGAAGATATTTTCATATCAAAGACATTGGAACACTTGTCCTTTTTGTACACTTTTATTTATTTATTTATTTTTTTTGCTATTTTTTTGCTATCTTTTGAATTACTCAAGCCTTTTTAGAATTTCATAAGTTACACACCATCCCATCCCAAGGTTAGGTAGATGTAGGTTGAATGAGATTTTATGTAGTCATATAATGGAACCCGTAATCTGCGGAATTTCCTCGGCCTCTAAGTGTTCACATAACCTTCAGGAAGCAAAGGTGAGTCTGAATTTTTCCTTTTTCGCCGACTTCGTTGTGGGCTAAAGCCTCTCTCTCTGCCATCCTCTTCTGAACTATATCCAATTTCAAGTTCAATTTTTTCAGGGCTTCGTAAAGGTTTTGGAACACTACATAACTGCAGGTCCAAATCTCCTACCCTCTGCCGCTCATAAGCCACTACCTCTTGCCTCTCCCTCTCAAACTCCATGCCCAACTCAAATTCCAACTCCATTCCATACATCCTATCACTCTCGCACTTCATTAACAATTGTATCTCCAATTCAAACTCATAGGCCAAATCCAACATCAAGACCATTCCCAACTCCATCTCCCTTTCAACTTCTATTACCAAGTCAACAGCGAACTGAAACTCCAACCCCAGCTCCAACTCGACTAGCAAATATAATTCCCTTTCTCTCTCCCTTTTGTACCTATCGTTGTCATTTTGCCTTTCTGTATCTCTGTCCAAGTCCAAGTCAAAGTCTAACTCAAATGCTGTAGGAGACTGCAAGTTCCTATGAGTTTCCAACTCATTATCATTTATCACATCACCCGACATTAATGGAGAATCTATAGCATAGTCATGAACATTTAAGTCGGGTTGCACATGTGCATCACCAGCACCTGAACCTGATGCCAAATCCTTTTTCTTAAAGTATCCGTACCGACGCTTTTTCACACACCTAATGTTAATCAGTTCATCTACTACATCTACACACTCCTTTTGACTATGCACAGCATTGAACATCGATTGATACACCTGCATTAAGAATACCTTAAGTTAAGATGTAAGATGTAGGTTTAGATTCATTGCTCAAAACATAAATAAAAGTACGAATACCTCCTCCATGACCACAACTGGTCTTTTCAAGGGCCTCACATCTTCCGTATTCATTTCATGGGCACGGCCATACGCTGCTTTTACAGTCTGGAAAACAAAGCGTATGAATTTGTGTCAGCAATATTATGACCAGGTATAAATATAAAGACTATCATCAGAAATAGGGCTTGTGTATCTTCTGGTTTTTTTGCCTTAAAATATAATCACTTACACCAAGTTTTCAAAAATCACCATTCACATGTCGATCCCCCTTCTTTGCCTTTGATATCGATTGTGTGGTCCACACTGCCATCCTAGGGAAGACACCCATTGAATAGGTGTTCTTTTCAATCGATCTAGGTAAAAGATCTACAACATAAAATTCATTTAAAATAAAAGACAACCCAAATGTTTAAAAAAAATAAAAAAGAACAATAAAATGATTGATTAGTAAGGAAATATACCGTAAGAAATATTGTACACCCTCCACAACTTTTGGAATAACCCATTGGGTAGAACCTCCTGGCAAAGCTTCCTATAGCATGCATAAGCTGGTCGATTACTAAGGAGCACCAGTCATAGGACTTTGTATCTTCAGCTGCAAACGCTGCAGGTAAAAATTGGGGGCATAACCTATGGCTTGTTGTAGGACACAGTATATCAACTATAGCAAGGAGCAAAAAGGCAATCTTGAAATCTAAAGGATCCTCCAATGGACCTTCAACTGCTTCAACAAGGCTTTGCCAAGGAATTCCTTCCACCAAACTGGGTGTAGTTCTGCTGTACCTACTACGTACACAGTCCAACATAAAACTCATTTCTTCGGTGGCTTTCTTGGGTACCGGCTTCTTTCCCATCGGAATACCAAGCACCCAATGAACTTGAATGGGGCTAAACCCAAACTCTTTGCCATCTATGGTAACCATAGACCTAGAGTTCACATCCACCCGTGTCGCAAGCCAATAACATAATTCCCGTGGAAGCTGCCTGTCAACAAGGGCATACAGTCCAGCAAAACCCATTTTCTTCACTAACTTTCGCTTATCTTCATCAAATTTGCTTATTGTTGCACCCAAACTCTCTACACGGCAATTAACATTTTTCAGGCTGCACACACAAGTTAAACTGTAACAAAACCTAATAACAATAATTTACTAATTCCAAATAATTAAACTTAAGACAAACAAGTCAATAGCAATAATTTAGTGAGTCCAACTACCCTTTTCAATTCCATAGAGCATCTTTCAATTACTTTGCCGAGTTCCTTCATCTTCCCACCCTCGCTAAGAGAATTGTCCTACAAAAACAAAACGGTTTATATTGAGTAACCTGAAAATAGGGCTCAAATTACAATACAAACCACAGAGGGAGATAACAACATATACATCTACAGCAACTGCCAATGAAAAACTCACCCTAAACACATCCGCACTCACTTTACGAGGGCGACACCCGTCACTTGCATCATTACCCGCTGATGAATCAATCACAACCTTGTACAACATATTATAAAGAAGTTTAGTCATTTGAATTGAACATAACATATCAAAAATGGATAGATAATTTGTAAAACCAACACACAAAGGAACCACAGAGACAGAGACATGAGAAGAATTACTCAAACAGATAAGAAATTGTCAGAGGTAAGCAATGGATAAGAAACCAAAACCCAAATAATTGGATAAGCACTTGTTAAATCAAAGGTTTCATTCTTAATGTTTATTATTACAGCGTTCCCCAAAGCAACATAGAGATGTTTCTAAAGACCCCTAATGGCAGAACACCCGAAATTAATATGAATGACTACTTTTTAAAGGTGCATATAATTGTCATCCATTAATTATTGGGATATCATGGGGAAGTTAAATGTTGATGTAGGATCAAGTAAATAAAGAATTAAGACTCGTAATCACCACCAACACTGTAGAATTGAATAAAATTATTCATTAGATGCCATGCAACTATCTTCCACTTGAATAAGAGCTAAGCAAATATACAAGAGCTAAACAGTTACTACAGTACCCAATTTCTGTTGCATCAATATGCACCTACTCTAAATAACCAGAAAATCATATTGAATGATCATGTTCCTAAAACAGTGGCCAGGTGTCTATTTATGAACATAGTGAACCATAACTGCAACTAATAATCTATTTATAAACAATATTAAAAGCCAAGACTAAGTATTAGAAATTTGGAAGTTGGACAAATTCTTAATTGTAATATATTGAGTTATAGGATATCTTTTAACTCGGAGAAGAAATGGATAGAGTGCAGTTAACTATAGTGACTATTCGGGTTATAAACTAGAGTGCATTTAACTATACCGACTATCCGGATTATCTAAAGCCGCAAAATACTCTCCATCTTCAATTGTAAGCTTTCTAAAACAAAATAATAATCTAAGCTATTATATAAGATTACAAGGGCACCTGAAAACAAGTTAATATAAAAGATTCATCAAAGTCATCTAAGTTACAAGCATATGACTACCGACTATGTAAGATTCATAATCACCTAAGTAATTATATAAGATTCATCAAAAATATCAAAGTTACAAGCATATGACTAAGTACTTATCTAACTTCATAGTTCTAACTATACCCCAAAATTCCTATAATCAAATCAAAGCTTATTATCTATGATCCAAGACAATTCAAAAGTAATTCACACTTGTAATTGCACAAAAAGTACACACTTGTAATTGAATAAAAAAACTATACCCTGTGATGGATCCGTATTTGGGCCAGCCTATTAAGGTCTATCAACGAAGGGCCAAGAAGAGTAATGTGGGTCAGGCTCATAGGCAAGTCAACACCAACGGTAACCAAAGAAAAAAGACAGAAGCTGAGATACAATTGGAGGAACAAGAGGAGCATTAGCTTTTGTCAAGGAAGCTAATTCAGGAAAGAAGACAAGTTCGAAAAGGAGGATTCACTACTTTAGTAACAATGGCAAAAAGATTGTGTTCCCTAAGCTGTGGAGGTCAACTATTATTAGTTTTAGGTTATGTTAGTGCTTCAGTATAAATGGTAATGTTAAATGTAGTAGCCACTTATCCAGAAAATTGTTGAGAGTAACCTCATGAGAGTTGTAGCCTTGAGATTAATAGCCTAAAGCTATTTCTATCTTATAACCCCTTAGTTCATTTATTAATCAAAGTACTCAAGCTTACCTCCAAGATTATTGTTAATTAATTACAATTATAATGCGTAAAAATCGGTCTTTGACATACCCCCACGTTTAAGCTACCCATAACTACCCCCTAACTACAAATTAAATCAAAGATACACACCCAAATTTCCAAAATCAAGAGTAAGTACCTCTTCTACATCGCCACTGCGAGCACCTCCTCTACGACCACCTCCTCTTCGAGGACCTGTTCGACCACCGCCTACAACCCCATTTCGCAATTAATCAAACAAACCAGAACACAAAACCCCTAATCGTAACTAATTTTTCAGTTTATTTTTTACGATTTTGATAATCGTTGTTGATCATCAATGTCTAATTCTTCCTCTGCCCGATTTCGATCGTGATTGCGAAAGTGTGTTTTCATCTGGAGTTCGATTGATTGATTCGTTTGTTTAACAATGTATGATCATAATTTTGTACTTTTTTATTATCAATACTGTGTTATGTGGATGTTTTGTTTATTTCTACATAATTTTGTACTCGATTTTGTTGCTTCAATTTATGTGTTATATGTTTTCATTGCTTCAATTTTGATATTTTGATTATGATGATGATGAACATTTTTGGATTGTTAATACTCTGTTGTGATGACGATGAACATTTTATGTTCATTTTCGATGTCATATTGATCATTTGTTTTTACAATTTTTTTCATGATAATATTATGTGTTAAAAATTTTCAAATTGAACATGTGCAGTTTCGTTATTAAACATTTTATGTATTAACTATTGATCATTTTTGAAACCCTTTATGTTCACTTATAATTGTATATTAATAATGTGTGCAATAGAAAAAAAAAGGGTGATATTGTTGATGAAGAAGCAGTTAAGTCTGAATTAACAATTTAAATCTGAAGAAGAACCTTTTGAAATGTATAACGAATATGCTTTTAGGAACGGTTTTGGAATTCGAATTGGGAAGAGTAAGAGGAGAAAAGACAATTCATTTTTTATTAAAAGATTTGTTTGTTGTAATGAGAGTTATAAAGATGATAGGTGTAGGAATAATAGTGTTATGATAAGTGTAGGCTTATAGTGAAAGCACTCTTCAATCCAGCATACCTGATGATTTAAATATTTCATCTCTTGCTAAGGTTTTGTTTTCTAATCTATTTATAGAAGTATTTGTAATTGAACATTTATTGATTTAATATTGATCATCAATTAACTTTTTTTTGCAGGCGAAAGATTTAAATGTTGTTGAAGGTGTTTTTGTTGTTCAAGCTTGTTCTAACGTTTTTACAAATAAAGGTGTTGTTGGTGTTAAAACTAATGCTCAACTTTCCAAGAGTTCCAATTCATACTAGTGCGTCTACAAAATCTCAAACTGGTTATTTTGTTCCACCCATAGTTCTTGGCATTGTTCAAACTTCAATCGAGAAATGCTCAAACCCCATTCCAGAAATGTTCAATCAACAAATGTTTAAGTTATTCCTCCAACGGTTCCAATAAATGATCAAGGTGCTCTTGTTCAAAGTTCTTCAAGTGTTAAAGACATAAGAATTTGTTTCTATATAGTACATTTTTTAGTATATTGTTTTTTTTTAAAAAAATTCAACATATATAAATGATTATTTATCAATTTGAAAATGAACAAAAGTAAAGAACCAACAACCAATTTATAAAACCTAAAAAATATATTTTTTTTTTCATACAAATAAAGATTAAAATGAAATATCAATTACAATAATTCTTTTAACAAATAAAATCTATAACTCTATTTTCCTCTAAAAAAAAAACATCTATTAAACTATTTATAAGATATAATCATATACACAATCATAAATGAACATATACACATTCATAAATGAACATATAACATGTACTATTCCTTTGCAAACTTTTTTGTTTATCTTCTATTTAACCTAGATTTACGCTTTGTTTGGATAGCAAAGAAGGAAGGAAAAGAAGGGGAGGGAAAATGGAGGAAGGGAAGGGAAAAGAAAGGGAGTGGGAGGTGAGCTCCATTCTCCCTCCAAATCTCTCCAATTTTGGAGAGATTATGGTTAATATAGAGAGAGGGAAAATGGATCCCTGGCCTCTCTCTCCTCCCCCTTCCTTCCCCCAATCTTTTACCCAAACAAGAGATTTTGTCCCCCTCCATTTCTCTTCTCTTCTTTTCCTTCCATTTCTTCCTATCCAAACAAAGTGTTAGTGTTTTTCTTCAAATAGCATCAGTTCCGCATCCTTGCTTCCTAATTTGGTCCACCTGTTGAACAAAATGAATTAACAAATGTTAACTATTATATACACTGCTTTATAAATGAACAATATATCTTACATTATTGAACATTTATCACTTTTACAGTGTTTGGTTTCAAATCACAAATCTAACTCTCATTAAGTTTAGTAGCGAAGGTTTCTATATGCTTCATAATGTATACTCCGCAGTTTGTATAATCAGCGCTGTTAAGCCATTTTCTCTTCTCCAAAACAACTACATATTCTTTAATTCCATGTGCAAATTTATATCAAATGTGTAACTTTGGACATCACTACAATATAGCTAGATTGGTTGTAAGATATTAGTTTTAATGCATACAAATGACTATTATCGATATTATACATGTGCATAATGTATAAAAGAAATGAACATTCGTTTAGGCATTTAAATATATATGTAAACTGAAATGAACCAATATTAACATATATTTTAAAATGAACATTACTTTATATGTAAATGAACATTATGAATTTCATAAATGATCAAAAGATTTCATAGAATGAATAAGTCAGTTTCTCAACTCAAATGAATGAATATTTATGCATTTCATAAATGTGCATAACGTATCATAAAAATGAACATTTTTTATTTAGTCATATAAAGTCAAATATAAACTCAAACAAATTCAAATATACAAATGAACATTTATAATTCAGTATATGTTCATATATTACCTCGGAATCGTAGAAATGTTAACATCTATACCATAAGACTTTTTAATATCTTTTAAAAGTTCTAGATCTACAACTTGAGACTTTTGTTCGTTGTTTTTTTTTTTTTTTTGTTTAAATAGGTTTTTGAAATAATACTTACGTTTCTTCAGAATCTGCCTTGTTGTGTTCAACGAACAAGATTCTTCTCTGAATCTGTAGACACCCATTTGTGTCTCCCCAAAACCAAACCCAGTGATGAGTGCCTTTCACGTCGAATCATAATCGAATGAAACGAAAGTGTGGAAAGGTCTAGTAGTGCGGGAAGTTTTATTTCTTTTCTCTTCTCCCTGATTTTGAAAACTTTATTTTAAGAAAACAGCTAATCCAGTTTGGTTGGTCCATGATATGGGTCCATTAGTAGTGTAGTTGGATGGGGCTTGCAAAGACCTTTCCAACGATATATTATAAGCCCAATTCCGATGAATATTGAGGAAGTTATGGGCAATTTACTAAACTGGGTCCGGTTTGAGCTTTATGTACGGCCCAATGATCTAGGGGAGGGCCTAATATAATTTATCATTCCTAATGCAATTAGGAATGGTTTTAGTCTTCTAGAACATTCTAGAAGGTTCTTTTCATTTCTAATTCAATTAGGACTCTTCAGAGTTTTAATCAAGATCAAATAGCATTTTCGATGGAATTATATTATTTTATCTTCCAGTACGGGAAATTTATCAGATTTTCGAAAACGCGTTGAAAAACAGTTTGGCGTCCAACCCCAGGCCTTGGCTCCTGGAACCAGGATTGGCGCCAGGCGCTAGCCATTGACGCCAGGCGCTAGCCACTGGTGCTGGCGCCAACTAGCCAGGGCTGGCGCCAATGTGGTTTTACGATCTGCAGACTCTGTTTTGTTAAATTATCTTTTTTGGTTGATTTTCTCTATAAATATCGTATCAAAAACTCCGTTTTCATTCACCAACATTCACTAATTACCAACTTTTAACTACAATTCATTCATCTACGATCTTCATCTTCCATTCACCAATTCTCCATAATCAAGTATTCTTTAGCATTCTTTCTTTCTTGCTTTTTCACCCAAAATTCCGCATTCACAAGATTTAGAAACACCTAGCCATATTCGAAGTTGCCTTCGCCCTAGACGTGAAAGGTTTTAATTTCTGAGGGTTTGGTCCCAAATCTCTCTTACAATTATTTAATTTAATTGCTTTGATTATTATTTTTCCTTGAAGTTACTAACGCGTGTATTTTGTTATTAGAAAGAGGTACGAGGCATCCAAGTAAGTACTTTAATTGATTTATTGATTTTATGATGTAGACATCATGTTTATATTGTTATTATGATTCCTAGTATCATGTCTAGGTTACTTTTAATATTAAATATGATTGTTACGATGCCTTTTATTCTCTTCCTAATATAAATTCATGTTAGTATCATGTTAGGGTTAAAGATTTGATTTTTATTCCTTAGTGACATACTAGGGGTTGTTATTAATCTTATTAGTATCATGCCTAGGATCTTGCTATGTTTTAACATGATTATGATGATTATGATTGATATTATTATTATTAATGATGTTGATTATTTATTATGTTGCTTGATACATATTATTTTATATTGTTATTGCTTGATCATCTTTTATTGCATGCTTAAAGGGAATTGGTACTTGTAACCATGCTTAATAAGATAATTAATAATCTTGTTTAGGGTTAATTGTGATTATAATTCAAGTGATCGCCAATAATAGTTTGTTTGTGCATTAATATTCAACCAACATAGATTAAACAGGTTTAGGGTAATCTTATTGATTGCATGTTAATCAGAAAGCGCACATGAATACGAGCAGAATAAAGTAGAGGCCTATTATTAGGGCAGGTTCAATCTCTTTTAGGTTGGATTTTTACCTTCATCCCCGAACCCTTATTTGGTTCATGACCTTATGGAGTTGACGATCTCTTGGATCGTTAAGGGGTGTAACCTTCACCTCGTGAACGGTTTACAAGTTCCTTAAAAACTTGTTGGCGACTCTTTTGCTCTATCTTCTTCCCTTTTGGACGCCACCGTACTTTAGTGTATGATCACAGTGGGGTTCAAGCTAGTGGGATTTTAAAGGCTTGAAATTATTCCCCATAGTTTTTGGCGACTCCACTGGGGAGGATTTCTATTTTAATTCCTGAATTTGTTTCGGCAATGATTTAGAATGAGTGGATGAGACTCGAAAAGTTCTAAGTATTTCATGTGCGTAATTTTGATTAACATTATTGTCATATGCATAAAAAGGCCAGGTTCTCATTGGAAAGACCATCCGTAATGAGTCAAAAACATAGGATTTTACACGTAGGAAATTTGAGAAATGTCTTTCACAACTAGGACTGAAATAACACCGCGCGAAACTGGATGATTTTATTGAGCACAGAAAGCTGCTGACGCATGTGGGAAGTAGCGTCAGGGGCCAGAGCTTGGCGCCAACATTTTAGTCGTAGCGCCAGACGCCAGTATTGGCGCCAGGGGCTACAGCTAAAAGTTGGCGCCAGTCTCTGTTTGCTGGCGCCAATTTCCCCCAATACCGAGCCAGAAATATGCGTTCTAATTTCGACCGGTTTTTCGTATTGTTTGCTCGATCCTACTTTCTGATTGAACTTTTTTTTTCTCACTTTTCTGAAACCCATATGTGTTCTACATATGGACATAACCTTCTGGGAATTCATGCTCTATCTACCCGATTGAACGCTCCTGGCAACAAAGGGTACATCTGAGATGTTGAATTCACCAAACCATGGAAGTGAGTTTTTTCTAAAAACTCGCGGTGTCCCATCCACACGCGCTAACCCTTCACGGTTAGGCTTCTGCGTGGTGCATCCGGACAATTAACCATGGACCCTCTATTGACTAAACCATATCCCGAACTTTAGAGAACTAGAGCCATGGTTATGTTGCGAACTCATTGCATCATATTGTGCCTACTTGACTAATTGTGCATCATTTGTTGTGCATATATATTCTATGTTTCTCTTAACCGTTTGTTGATTTGTGTTGAGACTAAAATTAATGACTTAAAGAACTTTTGCCTAATTAATTAATTAATTAATTAATTTGAGTCAATAAAGTTTTTTTTAATCGAAATTGACCTAGTACGACTTTAGGCATACCCTAGTTGACTAATAATGCCGAAAACAGTCCCAGGCCGAAGCTCCAATATTGGCGCCAAAGTCTGAGTTGTAGCGCCACTGTATAGTGTGTAGCGCTAGACATTAACTAAATTGTCTGGCGCCAATCACCATATTGTGACGCCAGTCCTGTCGCTTGGCCGACAGTTCGGATTATTTGTCGAGTCATCACCTAATGTCTAATTAATCAGTTTTCTGTTTAATTCGGTTATTTTTGCTGACTATGATGCTTAATTAAATTAATGTTCGAGTCTAGGCACTAAGTCCCATGGTCTTACACAAGAGTCCAAACATGTCACTTACACTCAATACACACACAAATACACATGTTTTGACCATGATTAAGAGAGTCTTGTGTGCGCGCCCTTTTTTCCGTCATTTGTTTAGGGGGGTTAGTCGGATATTAATCCTCCAATAAATAGTAATACTTAGTTCAATAAAAATATGTACATTATTGTTGCCAAAAATATGCATATACTTTTTTTAAAAAAATAAAAAAACATAAAGTCAAGTTGATTCGAGTCAAACAATTAAAACGCAAATTGGCTTAATTTACAACGCGTGGTCAAGAAAGGAAGGACGATTAATCAAAGATAACCTCTTCGTACAAGTCCAACTTTTCGACAAACCTATAGCCCGCAAAAGAAAAGCAAGAGTCATAATGGCAACTCAAGAAGAAGTCAATGATCTCAAGAACCAACTGGCTACTGTAACTGAGACACTGAAGCTTCTCGCACTTAAGATCGATGTATGATCCCGTGAAGCAACAACAAATGGACCTGATATGTCTATTTTATATAGTGTTTTACCCCCGTCCCGTGGTCATTATTAGTAGTGTTTTTGGCTCTTTCGGGCCACTTTTATTACTAATTTGTGTGTTCTAGTGTTTTCGTAGTTTTAGTTATATTTTACAGGAAATTGCACTGTTGGAGCATTTTCCCGGGCGTTATTGGATCGACTACGGAAGCTAGAAGGACACGACCACTTTTGGAGCCCAAGATCGGTGACAGCCGGTGATTAAGGGCTCGGTTATTTGGATCAAGAGGTAATTGGACCATGTATTCGAGACCCGAGAGGAAATATGGATTGGGCCGAGAAATCTAGCCCAATCGAAGTCCAAGCCTTGAAGAGGAAGGCCGGGCCCGATCGGGCAAGCATACGCCCGATCGGGCGGATGCGCGCATGACTGCTATCAAGGAAAGGCGCGCCCGATCGGGTGAGCGTAGGCTCGATCGGGCACGGCGCATTAGACTGGGCGTTGTAAAAAAGGCGGGCCCGATCGGGCGCCCCTTCGCCCGATCGGGCGCGTGTTTTTCTAGAGTCTGATTAGGCTTAGTTTAATTCGTGTTTTAGGAGAAGTATATATACGTTTTGTACGGATTATTTACTGACCTTCTTTCTCTTAGACTTTCTCTCTCTACTTAGTATTTTTCTCTCTCTTAAATGCTCTCTAACTCTTGTTCTTAATTCCTTCATTAATTCCAGATTTAGTTTGGTACAATTTCTTCCCTTTTTAATTTCAGCTATTCTAATTGTTTTCTTGATTATGTTCTTATTTATTTTTTTGATTGGTTTAGTTATGATGATTAGTGAGTAGTTTAATTCTAGGGTTTATGGGGATCCATAATTAATATGAAGGGATAGTTTGTTATTATTGATTGTTGATATTGCATGATAATTTCCTATTGAATTGTTTTAATTCTTTGCAATTAGATTATGAATCGAGCAGATGTAATTTGATTGTGAATGTTTAGCAATATTGAATTGATGAATCGAGCAGATGTTGATTTAATACTAAAGGCTATTTTTTTTATAGGAACTTAGGTCTAATAAATTGTGAGAGCCTGTTAGATCTATGTTGGTTAATAAATTGCGAGAGCCTGTTAATCATGTTATCTATGCATAGTTAATTATTAATTACTTCGTTCTATCCCGGAATATTAATTATTGGTGAACCTGTGACCCTAGGCCTTCTTATTATTGTTTCTTTTCTCCTTAAACTCATTCTTCGTAGTATAGAATTCACACTAGAAACATTGGTTACTTGGATAATTTAGAATATAATAATTAATTAGAACTAAAAAGACTTGTTTCCCTGTGGAGTTCGACCCTACTTCCCTATCTACCTTAGTTAGTGATTTAGGTAATTATTTTTGATTAGGGGATACGACTTTACCCTGTCAGGACCTCATGCAAGAGAGCCTAAGCAAGTTGTCCAGCGACTACAAGTTTCAAGAACTTACATCCCAAGGGCTCTATGGAAAACATAATGTCGATTCCGTATCCTTTTTGCAAGCTCAATTAACATCTATTTGCCAAAAATTAGATAATCTTACTGCTGCTCCTAACTCTGTAGCTAATGTTTCTGCTGTTGCTAACCATGAAGCTTTTTGTGAAAATTGTGGAATTGTAGGTCATTGGGAGCAAGATTGTAGGAGCTCTATGGAACAAGTTAATGCCTTCCAAACTTATAGGCAAAATAACCCCTATTCCAATTCCTACAATGCCGGTTATAAAAACCATCCTTATCTTTCATACCGGAGTACCAATGTACAAAACCCTCCACCTCCACAACAACCATAACAGCAACCCCCACCACAGCAAAAATATTACCATCCTAATGCCGGCCAGAAAAGCCAAGCATCACCCTCATCATCTTCCGACCCTGCCATGACAGAAATTAGAGCGATGCTAGCTAATATGCAAAAGCATATGGAGAGTAGGGATGCGCAAATTGATTCTATTCTAGCCCATAATAAAATCATGGACAATCAAATTGCACAACTTTCATCTACCCTACAATCCCGTCAGCAGGGAGCTCTACCATCACAACCTATCCATCCTACAGATCATGCTAATGCAATCACTCTAAGGAGTGGTTCACATTATGATGGACCTCCTATGCCAAAGGAAGATGGACCAGTTCCTGATCTAGATTCCTCTATACCAAACGGTAATCCTGCTAGCCCTGCAGGGCTACAAAAAGATACTAACCCTACTAATGTTTCTGTGCAGGGTAAATTGCAGGATAAGGGAGGAGATGTGCAGAGCCCAGTTATCAAGCTTCCATTCCCTAATAGACAACTGAAGAGTAAGCTTGATAAACAATTCGGTAAGTTTTTAGAGGTTGTGAAAAACCTGCAGGTAACAGTTCCTTTCACTGATTTAATCACTCAAGTACCTGCTTATGCCAAATTCATGAAAGACATTCTGACTAGGAAAAATGAAGTAGAAACTGTAGCTTTCACAGAGGAGTGTAGCGCTTATTTGCAAAATAAATCACCTCCTAAATTAAAGGATCCCGGTAGTTTTTTTATCCCTTGTCACATTGGGAATGTTTTTATTGATAAAGCTTTATGTGATTTGGGTGCTAGTGTCAGTGTCATGCCATCATCTATCTGCGCTAAATTAAATATGGGAGAATTAAAAATTACTAATATAACTTTGCAAATGGCAGATCGTTCGGTAAAATATCCCTTAGGTATTTTAGAGGACGTACCTGTCAGAGTTGGTAAATTTTTTATTCCGGTTGATTTTGTTGTTTTAGATATGGCCGAGGACACACAAATACCCATTATATTAGGTAGGCCTTTCCTCCACACTGCAGGAGCTATTATTGATGTGAAAAATGGTAAACTAACCCTTTCTGTAGGTGACGATAATGTTACCTTTAATTTAGGGAAGGTTTTGAAAGGGCCTATGTTAGAGGAAAATTGTTGTTATATTGATACAATTGATATAATGGACGATATTTGTGTTGATAGCTTGCCACAGGTTCTCGCGAAGGATCCCTTGGAGGAAGTTCTCTGCGGGGATTTATCTAGCGACAATGCAAGCATTTGGGGTAATGAGGTACAAAGTATTGAAAAGGCTCTTTCCTTAGAAGAGTTAAGCCCCAAGGAGACAATCAAGGTAGTAAATTTAGTTCAGGAATCAAAACCTGCAGAGGTCAAGTAACCTGAGCTAAAACCTATCCCTTCTCATTTAAAATATTTTTTTCTAGATGAGCAGGAACTACACCCCGTGATCATCAGTACTGCACTCACTGACCTACAATCTTCCCAACTTCTAGGGGTCCTCAAAACCCATAAGAAGGCTATAGGGTACAGTATTGATGATCTCAAGGGTATTAGCCCTGATTTTTGCATGCACAGGATTCATCTAGAGGACAATTACAAGCCCTGCATTCAACCCCAACGAAGATTAAATCCCAACATGCAGGAAGTAGTCAAGAAAGAGGTGATGAAATTACTTGATGCAGGTATCATCTATCCTATTTCTGACTCCAAGTGGGTAAGTCCTGTGCAGGTAGTACCGAAGAAGGGTGGGATGACTATGATAACCAATGATAAAAATGAATTAATTCCCACTAGAACTGTAACAGGGTGGCGTATGTGCATAGATTATCGTCGATTAAATATCGCCACAAATCTCCCCTTTATTGATCAAATGCTTGAGAGGTTAGCTAATCACAAATTCTTTTGCTATTTGGACGGGTATTCAGGATTTTTCCAAATTCCGATTCACCCTGAAGATCAGGAAAAGACCACCTTTACATGCCCTTATGGCACTTTTGCATATCGTAGAATGCCCTTTGGTTTATGTAATGCACCTGCTACCTTTCAATGTTGCATGATGAGCATTTTTTCTGATTTCATAGAGTCTATTATGGAGGTCTTTATGGATGATTTTAGCGTATATGGTTCTTCATTTGATTCATGCTTAATTAATCTCGCTAAAATATTGAAAAGATGTGAAAAGTGCAACTTAGTACTTAATTGGGAGAAATGTCACTTTATGGTGACGGAGGGAGTAGTCCTTGACCATATTATATCTGATAAGGGCATACAAGTAGATAAAGCTAAAATATCAGTGATTGAGCAATTACCTCCCCCAGTCAATGTTAAGGGAGTTAGGAGCTTCTTGGGTCATGCGGGGTTTTATCGCCGCTTTATCAAAGATTTTTCTAAAATTGCTAAACCACTGACACAGCTTTTGCTCAAGGATGCCCCATTTATTTTTACTGACGAGTGTCTTGAGGCTTTTAAAAGGATTAAGCAGGCTTTGATATCGGCACCCATCATATGTGCTCCCGATTGGAACCTTCCTTTCGAGATCATGTGTGATGCAAGTGACTATGCACTAGGAGCCGTGCTCGGTCAGAGGAAGGACAAGGTTTTGCATGCTATTTATTATGCTAGCAAAACCTTAGATGAAGCCCAAGTCAACTATGCCACCACAGAAAAGGAGTTTCTTGCTGTTATTTATGCTTTAGAAAAATTTAGATCATATCTAGTTGGTTCTAAAGTTATTGTTTTTACTGATCATGCAGCATTGAAATACTTGATAGCCAAGGTGGAATCAAAGCCAAGGCTACTCCGTTGGGTTCTCTTGCTCCAAGATTTCAACATTGAAATAAAAGATAAAAAGGGAGCAGAGAACGTAGTGGCAGACCACTTGTCACGTATCAGGTATGATGAGGGTAAGGATTCTTTACCTATAGATGATTCTTTCCCTGATGATAACCTGTATGCAGTTGTAGAGCATCACCCTTGGTACGCCAATTTTGCTAACTATATAGTGGGTGGTACTCTACCTCCTGACTTGTCCTACCAACAGAAAAAGAAATTCCTTTATGATGTTAAACATTATTTTTGGGATGACCCTTTTTTGTTTCGTGAGTGTGCAGATGGATTATTTCGCAGGTGTGTTCCCAAATGGGAGGTTCACGGCGTCCTTACCAGTTGTCATACTTCACCCTATGGTGGACATCATGGCCCCACTAAAACGGTGGCTAAGATTAATGAGTCAGGCTTCTTTTGGCCTACTATGTTTAAAGATGCTAACACTTTTGTGCAGGCTTGTGACTCTTGCCAGAGGACTTGCAACATTTCGCGGAGGCATGAGATGCCCCAAACTGGAATTCTCGAAGTTGAAATATTTGATGTTTGGGGTATCGATTATATGGGACCGTTCCCATCTTCCAATGGGAATTGTTACATACTTGTAGCCGTAGATTATGTGTCCAAATGGGTAGAAGCCATAGCTTCACCGACAAATGATTCCAAGGTAGTCATTAAGCTCTTCAAGAAGATCATATTTCCCAGGTTTGGTGTTCCACGAGCTATTATTAGTGATGGGGGTACCCACTTCCATGAAAGACAATTGGATAACCTCCTCAAGAAGTATGGCGTATATCACAGAACAGGGCTTAGTTACCACCCTCAAACTAGTGGTCAAGTTGAGGTCTCTAATAGGGAAATTAAGGCGATCCTAGAAAAGGTAGTAGCCAAGTCAAGGAAAGATTGGAGCATGAAGCTTGATGACACACTTTGGGCATACCGAACATCATTTAAGACACCGATCGGTACTTCACCTTATAGATTGGTTTATGGTAAGGCATGTCATCTTCCCGTAGAATTGGAGTACAAAGCTTTTTGGGCGATCAAAGAGCTTAATATGGATTCTAAGGCCGCGGGTAAGAAGAGACTCCTCCAACTCAATGAGTTGGATGAGTTTAGATTGTCGGCATATGATAGTGCGCGGATCTACAAGGAGAAGACCAAGAAGTGGCATGACAAGAGGATCTTACCAAGAGAGTTTGCACCGGGCGATAAGGTTCTTCTCTTTAATTCTAGATTGAAAATTTTCCCAGGAAAGTTGAAGTCTAGATGGTCCGGTCCCTTCACTATCACAAAGGTGAACAAATTTGGTTCGGTAGAGTTGGTGAATGACAAAGGTTAAGAATTCAAGGTGAATGGCCAAAGGTTGAAGTTGTATCATGAAGGTGCTACCATTAGAGATGTGGAGGAGACTCTCCTAACTCCACTTCCAACATGAGCTTCAAGGTGGTGAGAAGGTCGTGCGCGACCTAGATAAACCAGCGCTTTGCGGGAGGCAACCCGTATTTCATGCTTTCTAGGCTAGTTTTCCTTTTCCTTAATTTTTCTTATTTTATTTTATATTTTATTTTTTTTAGAGAGGCGAGGAGAGTGATATTTCACCAATTGTAAGTGTTGTTGTACAGGTATGAATTTGACAGGTATAAAGACTTAGAAAAATTTTGAAGAAGAAACGAAATCGGGGAATAAGGCTCTCTCGGGCCCGATCGGGCGAGGCTCGCCCGATCGGGCGCGCAAGCTACCCAGAATTCAGCAGTAATTTCGCCCGATCGGGCGACATTGCCCGATCGGGCGCGAAAGCGAACTAAAAATCGGAACTAAATTCGCCCGATCGGGCAAAACAGCCCAATCGGGCGCGCAAGCACAGTTGGATTCAGGGGCAATCTTCGCCCGATCGGGCGAAGCTTGCCCGATCGGGCAATTTTTTCCGAAAATCGAGTAAAAGAAAAAGATATTTCGGGCGAGCAAAGGGCGAAAATTACGTTCGCATTCGCGCCCGATCGGGCGCGCAACTTGAGAATTGAAATTCCGCACTTTCGCCCGATCGGGCGAGGCTCGCCCGATCGGGCGCGCCTTCAGGCCGTCCCCCCTTTATTTTCTTTTCTCCTCTTTCTTTCCTCATTTTCTCCTTATTTCATCTTCTTCATTCACTTTCTCTCTCTAAAACCTCCATTTTCAAACCTTAAACTTACACTTCAATCCAAGATCTTCCCTAATTCTTCCATCCAAAATAAAAAATTCTTACATATTCCATCTCCCCTCACCTTCCTTTACAATCTATACTAATTTTCCCCAATTTTCTCTCAACTTTTCTCAAACCCTAAGAGAGAGAATCCTCAATTTTTCCACCATTTTCAAAGACTATGGCCTCCAAGCGTTCAAGGAATCAAAGGGGTGAGAGCTCAAGTGCACCACAACCAACAATCAACTCGGACCTTCAAATTCCGGGATGGGAGGAGGTTGTAATCACCTTGGAGGAGCAACGGGTTCGGATGATCAACCTCATCGATCGTCAGGTAATTTCTACCCGTTTCATTCATCATCCTACATTAGCTAGGCTAGGTCTTGATAAATACTTAGAAAAAATTTTTAAGGGCATAGGCATGAGTGGTTTTTTTCAAATGTGCCACGATACTTATGATTATTTAACATTGGAATTTATCTCAAGTTTTAATGTTATTAAAATGAATGTACTTATCACTCATGTACGATTTCGATTGTTAAACAACAATGTGAGACTAACTTTAAAGGAATTTGGAAAGTTGTTTGACTTAAAATCGGACAAGCCTATTGAACCCTCTCAAGACCACACCGCCGTGGTCTATAAGAGGTTAACAGGGGAGGATTTGGTGAACCTCCAACATGCCAAAGGGACGTGGATTCAACATCCCGTCCCCAAACTTTGGCAAAGATTTTTCGGCCTTACCATTTTTGGGAGGCATGAACCGGCAAATGTTCGGAGGGATGAATTGGAACTTTTGGCATCCTACATCATTCCCACTGGTGAAAAATTAAACATACCCCATAGGATAGCCAACCATTTCCAAAGGGCGGCCAATGCGGCCGAGGCTAGTAGGTCTAGAGCGCCTATTTACTTTGGGGGGTTAGTGACCCATATAGCTAGGAAACACTTAGGTTGGAACCCCGATGGCCAAGGAAAGTTGTGGGATCGAACCTAATGGACCTACCCTATTTAGGGAGCTTGAATTGGGTACAACCGGTGGGGAGTGATACTTGGTGGATTGTCCACCGACAATCGGGTAGGAGGGACCAAGCCTTTACCTTACCCAACCCCGCCTTGACCAAATTTGAGAGGGGGAAGCCCTCTTATACTTTCGAGTTAGATGGTCAAGGTGAGGTTCAACCACCTCACCCCTCACCACAACCTCACCAATCCCCCATTCACCACTCACCCCACTACCAACCACCCCCACCTTTCACCTACGGCATGCCCACTTCCTCGGTCGATTACAATGTCGACCCAAATGCCCCATATGACTTTTTGGCTTTTAGGAGCCAACTAGACCGTATTGAGACGGGGAAAGGGAGGGTTGAGGGCATGATGCAAAACCTAGACTCTAGGTTAAGCACCCTAGATGGGCGGGTTGGTATTATAGAGAGGAACCTAGGGAGGGGCCTTTACCCCATGTATGTTGATTATGCCCGTCGGGGGGCTATTCCTCCCGATTCCCTTACTCCCGATTGGTTCCAATACCCCCAAGGAGGGTATTCTCACCCCGGTGCTTATGGTACTTATGTGGACTACTCTTCGGTCCACGGATATGGGGGTATGGGTGGGAATGTAGACCCTAACTACTATGCCGGTGGTTCGGGGTATGGTGGTGGTGGCTCTAGCCATGGAGGAGCCGGCTCTAGCCACGGTGGGGGGTACTCTAGGATGGATGAGGATGAGGAGTAGGCTACTATCCCAAGTCAATGAGGGCATTGCTTGATTTGGCTTGGGGGGGTGTTCTTTCACCTTGGAAATTCTCTTCCTTTTCTCTCTTTATTTGCTTTCCTAGTGTAGTTTTTATTGCTTTCTTATATTTGAAAAATACAAAAAAATTGAAAAAATAAAAAAATTAAAAAATACGTTCCAATGAATTGTAAATCATACTTCCCTGTGCCCCATACTTCAGAAAATTGTTTTGATTCTTGGTATTTGATGATGAATTTTGTGGATTTGTTGGTCATGATTTGAAGTCTAATTGTTTGGATTCCTAAACATGCGTCAATTTTGTCCAACTACTTGTGAATATAGTGCTTGACTAGTTGATTTGGTTAGGAAATGTGTGATAGTTCCATAATTCCTGGTATGTCAATGAATTTGAGTATTGATTTGCAACTATGAGTAGTGTTTCATGACTTTTTATTATGCACATGAGGAGGACGAAGGCATTCATTCTTTTGGGTAGCCTTCAGAGTATTTAGATACATTTGTTCCCTTCTTGTCACCCATGTTGTTGCGTGTGCCCTTTTATTGTTTATAGCCACATTACAAGCCTTAATTGCCCCATTGGTTACTAGTCCCAAGCTTGGCTTGGGGGAGCTATTAGTGAGTGAGGTGAGGGAGTTTGTAGTGTGCACTTTATTTGCACAATTTGGGTGGGTTTTGAGAAGAATTTGTTCTTGATCATATTTTTGTTTTTATGAGTTTGAAAGTTGTATATATTTGAGAAAAATAAAAGTGTGATGGAAAAAAAGAAGTTCAAAGAAAAAAAGTGAGAAATTTGAAAAAAGAAAGTGAACTTCTAAGAAAAAAAAAAAAAAAAAAAAAAAAAAAAAAAGAAGAAAAAAAAATAAATGTTTGATGTTCGAATGTTCTAAGTGAAGGTTAATCAAGAGAAAAGAAAAAAAAAGTTGAGTTTCAATGTAAATATTTCAAGTTATGAGTTAAAGGGTTTGTTTTTCACTCAAGTTCTACATTATCATATTTTTATGAGTGAAATTGTGAGTGTTGGGATTGTTTTTATTGTTTGGAGTATATATTTGGTGGTTTGTTGTTGGAGTTGGTTATGTTGGAGATGTGTATGATCATAATTTTTTATCATGGATTTATTAGGATTTGGCTCCCTTAATGCATAGCTTTTCTCTCACATAATCCCAAATTTATCCTACCTTTACCCTAGCCTTACATTACAAGCTTAAAAGACCTTCCGACCTTGTGCATAGAAGTTATGTAAATGTGAAAGTGTTGCTTTTCAATGCAAGTTATGACTTGGCATATTTCGAGTCGACTAGTAGGATGAGCGTTCAACGTTTTTATACACACGAGAGTGTGAGTTGGGTGGGCATTGTTCACATTAAAGGGGTTGGGCGGAGAGCGGTCGAGTACATTCTTTACTCGCCACATAAATGAGAGTCGAGTGTGTGAGCACTAGTCTTGAATTCTATATGCTCTTGTGGTTTGCTCTACTTGACAATTGTTGGAGAGGAAGGGTGATTAGATGAATAAGATTGATTGATGTTGAAGCATGTTCATTTAATTTTACCTTGAATCGTTGGTTTTTGATTTGTTTATTGGGGTGAAGTATGTTTTATATGTTCATTGATGAGCTCTTTGCTTAGGGACAAGCAAAGGTTTGGCTTGGGGGAGTTTGATATGTCTATTTTATATAGTGTTTTACCCCCGTCCCATGGTCATTATTAGTAGTGTTTTTGGCTCTTTCGGACCACTTTTATTACTAATTTGTGTGTTCTAGTGTTTTCGTAGTTTTAGTTATATTTTACAGGAAATTGCACTGTTGGAGCATTTTCCCGGGCGTTATTGGATCGACTACGGAAGCTAGAAGGACACGACCACTTTTGGAGCCCAAGATCGGTGAGAGCCGGTGATTAAGGGCTCGGTTATTTGGATCAAGAGGCAATTGGACCATGTATTCGATACCCGAGAGGAAATATGGATTGGGCTGAGAAATCTAGCCCAATCGAAGTCCAAGCCTTGAAGAGGAAGGCCGGGCCCGATCGGGCAAGCACACGCCCGATCGGGCGGATGCGCGCATGACTGCTATCAAGGAAAGGCGCGCCCGATCGGGTGAGCGTAGGCTCGATTGGGCGCGGCGCATTAGACTGGGCGTTGTAAAAAAGGCGGGCCCGATCGGGCGCCCCTTCGCCCGATCGGGCGCGTGTTTTTCTAGAGTCTGATTAGGCTTAGTTTAATTCGTGTTTTAGGAGAAGTATATATACGTTTTGTACGGATTATTTACTGACCTTCTTTCTCTTAGACTTTCTCTCTCTACTTAGTATTTTTCTCTCTCTTAAATTCTCTCTAACTCTTGTTCTTAATTCCTTCATTAATTCCAGATTTAGTTTGGTACAATTTCTTCCCTTTTTAATTTCAGCTATTCTAATTGTTTTCTTGATTATGTTCTTATTTATTTTTTTGATTGGTTTAGTTATGATGATTAGTGAGTAGTTTAATTCTAGGGTTTATGGGGATCCATAATTAATATGAAGGGATAGTTTGTTATTATTGATTGTTGATATTGCATGATAATTTCCTATTGAATTGTTTTAATTCTTTGCAATTAGGTTATGAATCAAGCAGATGTAATTTGATTGTGAATTTTTAGCAATATTGAACTAATGAATCGAGCAGATGTTGATTTAATACTAAAGGCTATTTTTTTTATAGGAACTTAGGTCTAATAAATTGCGAGAGCCTGTTAGATCTATGTTGGTTAATAAATTGCGAGAGCCTGTTAATCATGTTATCTATGCATAGTTAATTATTAATTACTTCGTTCTATCCCGGAATATTAATTATTGGTGAACCTGTGACCCTAGGCCTTCTTATTATTGTTTTTTTTCTCCTTAAACTCATTCTTCGTAGTATAGAATTCACACTAAAAACATTGGTTACTTGGATAATTTAGAATATAATAATTAATTAGAACTAAAAAGACTTGTTTCCCTGTGGAGTTCGACCCTACTTCCCTATCTACCTTAGTTAGTGATTTAGGTAATTATTTTTGATTAGGGGATACGACTTTACCCTGTCAGGACCTCATGCAAGAGAGCCTAAGCAAGTTGTCCAGCGACTACAAGTTTCAAGAACTTACATCCCAAGGGGTCTCGGTGGATAAAGATCTTCTTCCGCAGAAGTTCAGTGCTAACGACATCCCAAAATTTAGGGCAATTGACAACCCTTACTTCCACTTAAGAGCATTTGAAACAATAATGAGTATCAAGGGTATCGACAAGAAAGTCTTCCCTTCTCTGTTCTCACTATCTCTCGAGACTGTTTGCCAACAATGGTTCTTTTCTCTTGAAAAAGAAAAGACCTCTACCTGGGAATCCATAGCAAACGCTTTCGTTGATAGGTACAAGTGCAACATTCAAGTCGAAACCGACCATAGAGAACTTGAAATCCTCAAACAGAAGGAGAATGAAGGCTTCACTGCTTTCTTTAACAAGTGGAGAGAAACCTCAGCTAAAATGATCGAGGTACCAAGTGAAAAAGAGTCCGTGAGACTGTTCATTAAAAACCTCCAAGAAAAATATTCAAAACATCTTAAATATCAAAATAACCTTCATACCTTTAAGGCTGTTTATGATATTGGGATTAATATTGAAGATGACTTGGCTAAATCTAAAGCTGCCAACAATAGCTCCAACAGTGGCTGGAAAGGAAAGAAGAACGGCAATCCTTCTTCTTCCAAAACCGCCCACTCAAATAATGTTAGCACCTTTAATCTAGGAGAAGTCGTCGCCATGAACAACCAAGGACAAAAGAAACCATTTAGGAGAAACTTCACTCCTATTGGCATGAGTTATGACACCGCATTTGATCGATTAAATGCAAAAGGTCTTATAACTCCCATTGGACCATTTGGAGATCCACCAGCTGAGAAGAGGTCGCCTCACTGGAACCCCAACGCACATTGCAAATATCACCAAGGTAGGGGCCATTCTACTGAAAGCTGTTGGAAGCTTAAGGAAGTTATCCAAGACCTAATTGACAGTAATAAGCTGTCGTTGCCCCCTTCCAGTAAAAAGCCAAGTATTGACAATGCACCTCTAGCTCATACTTTGGCTATCTCCGATGAAGAAAGCGAAGTTGACCCCTCATCTCTCATTAAGCCTGTCAAAGCAACCAATGTCGAAGAAGGAGAAGAAGAGATCTTTTTCGATGTCAAAGATAACCTTCCAGAACCAGCAAACAAGGAAGACATACAATTGCTCACGCTGTTTATGAGGGAGACATCGCAACTATTACGTGAAACTCTTAAAATTGTGAACGAACTTCACAAGAAATATGATGAACTTCCATGTCCAAAGGAAGAACCTAAAAGAGAATTCACACCAATGAAAACGACTTATGAGGCAAAGTATTTTCCCTTACAAGTTAATGAAAAACCCAAGAAGAGCAATAGAGTTTACACTCCAATTGGGATCCCATATGCACAAATGTTCGAAATGCTCTCCGAGAGTGGCAAGGTCAAACCTCTCGAACCGAGACCATTTGAATCATTAAAAGGGACAGATAGATATTACTGTTAGTACCATCAGTCAGAGGGGCACACCCTAGAAAACTGCTTCAAATTCAAGGATTTAATGCAGAAAATGATTGATAAAAAGGAATTAATCCAAGTTCAACAAGAAGAGGACATAACCGTTAATGGAGTATGGGACAGCGATGAAGAAGATGTCTACCTAAAGGACATAGTAGGGCCTTCACCTTTTGTATCATACACCACGGACGACATTTAGGCTGAAGAAGATTCATCAATAGACGTCCTCACAAGATCCGGGAGAATGCAACCTCCCGTTTCAACACAACCTATGCCTACTGTACAACAAGTTCCCATACCTATCATCGAAGACAATGACATCGTTAAACAATTTAAGAAGACAAAAGTTGAGATGAATGTATGGAAGCTTCTGGCAACATCTCGAGAACATAGGTTGGCTATGATGAATGCCTTGGATAAAATCGGGATAGATTCTGACACCACTCCTGAGGGACTAGCTAACTTCCTCACGAGTGACCTCCCTAGTCCGATTAATCTAATCACCTTCTCCGATAAAGATTTACCCCCAGAAGGTGACAAACACTACAAGGCGTTAAACCACACGGTAGTCTGCAAAAGGATGAATGTTCCCATGACTCTTGTAGACAATGGATCGGCTATTAATGTCTGTCCACTTAGGACTGCGAGGATGCTCGGCATAAAGGATGAGGATTTAACTCCGTCCACACAAGGAATAAGAGCTTACGATAATACTCGACGTCAAGCTCTTGGCAAAATAACCCTAAACGTGACGGCAGGAGCAATAGAACATGCTACTACTTTTCAAGTGGTAGACATCAAAGCCTCATTCAATCTATTGTTAGGACGCCCTTGGCTCCATGATCTGAAGGCCGTCCCTTCATCTCTCCACCAACAAGTGAAAGCCATAGTTGGAGGAATTCCAATCACTATTGACGCTTCGCCGATGAGGATCAAATCAATAGAAAATCCAATCATCAACGTGGAGCACGACGAAGATGATGAAGACCTATGGGGCTTTAATGAAGAAGTCTCCTTAATCCAGGAGGATGAAAGGACATCTCTTTGCCACGACCCCCATTCTAACATGATTATCAATACCATGCTGAAGAAACAAGGACACTTCCCTAGGATGACCTTAGGAAAGAAGAAGGGGATAGCAAAATCAATGGAGTCACCTGGCCTCCCTAAACTAGATACTTTCGGACTTTGTTTTGAACCGACTCGGAAAGATCTCAAGCGAGCCCAGGACAAGTTGAAAGCACGTAGGGACGCTCGCATTCAAAAGAAAGCAATTCCAATGGATCAGTACCCAATTACGCTTAATGGTCAGTTTATAAAAGAAGGGGAGGACTATCCATGCCATGAATTTCCCGAACCATTTGTTGTAAATGGCATACGACAACCAGGAATCGAGATTTTCTTGGATTGCTACTTCACTGACGAAATCCCAACTCCCGTCCATAAGGAGAAAGTACCCCCATGCTTTGACTTTAATGTCATGGGATTACTGTTTGGGCAAGAAAAGAATGAGCCAGCTTATGAGGAAGATAACTCCTCACTCATTCAAACGGTCCTACAAAGCAAAAACTTTGACCCCTCGAAGCTAATTACTCAAGCTGAAGGATCACTGCAAGGGTGGCGCAAGACTATCAAGGTGACTACTCCGAGTGGAAGGAAGATATCGATCACGATAGGGCAAGGGCCGATGTTTGAAGAATCGTCAGAGTCAGAGTCAGAGTCAGAGTCTTTCCCTTTAGAATCCTCTAAGTCTCTAGCTATAATGCCTCCCCTTCCTGTTTCTTCTCCTAGGATAGTTAGTGATCCAGTCCCTGAGGACATATCACTCTTTGATGTAATGATCTCAGAGTATAATAATATTTCTCATTCTCCTTATTTCTCGTGTTCTTCCCTAACCCAAGATGACGAACATTGCTTAGCTAACGATGAAAAAGATAAAGAAATTATTAAAGCAATGGAAACACTTGAAAAGAAAACACCAGTAATTGAAGAGACTGAAACAGTTGACATCTCGAATGATTCAACTCATAAAAGAGAAGTTAAAATTGGACTAACATTGAATAAACAAGAAAGAACCGATTTAATTAACTTGCTTAAAGAATTTATCGATGTATTTGCTTGGTCATATGAAAATATGCCAGGCATTAACAGAGAAATAACTCAACACACTATACCATTAATCCCAGGAATGAAACCTGTAAAACAAAAGTTGCGTCGAATGAAACCCGACGTAGCACTTAAAATAAAAGAAGAAGTTCAAAAACAAATAACTGCAGGTTTCATCAAGGTATCCAAATACCCCGAATGGGTCGCCAACGTCGTCCCAGTTCCAAAGAAAGATGGAAGGGTAAGGATGTGTTTCGACTATCGAGATCTAAATAAGGCAAGTCCAAAGGACGACTTCCCTTTGCCACACATCGATATTTTGGTAGACAACACGGCAAATCACGCGCTTCTCTCATTCATGGACGGATATGCAAGGTACAATCAGATTCTTATGGAAGAAGAAGACATGAAGAAAACGACCTTTATCACACCGTGGGGCACTTACTGTTACACGGTAATGCCATTTGGGTTGAAAAACGCAGGTGCTACTTACCAACGTGCAGCAACTGCCTTACTCCATGACATGATGCACAAAGAAGTTGAAGTATATGTCGACGACATGATTGTGAAATCAAAGGACTGTCCAGGTCATCAAGTAGTCTTAAGGAAATTTTTCAAAAGGCTAAGAAAGTACAATATGAGGTTGAATCCATCAAAGTGTGCTTTTGGAGTCACCTCGGGCAAGCTCTTGGGATACGTCATAAGCTCTAGAGGAATAGAGATAGATCCAACCAAGATTAAAGCAATCATGTCGATGCCACCGCCCAAGACCGAGAAACAGATTCGAGGATTCATTGGCCGGTTGCAATACATAAGTAGGTTCATATCAAAACTGACAACGATATGTGAACCAATCTTCAAAAAGCTCAAGAAGAATGTACCAGTAATATGGGATGATGAGTGTCAAAAAGCCTTTCACAGGATCAAAGCCTATCTCGCAAATCCTCCCGTATTAGCGCCAGCACTTCCCGAAATACCTCTTAGGTTATATTTGACGGTTACCAAAGAGACAATGGGAGCCATGCTAGCACAAGAGGTAGAAAACAAAGAGAATGCAATCTATTACTTAAGTAAGAAGATGCTCGAATACGAAACACGCTATACACCACTCGAGAAATTGTGCCTCGCTTTAGTGTGGTCCACAACGAAGTTGAGACATTACATGTTGGTGCATACCGTTTTCGTAGTATCCCGATTGGATCCACTCAAATATCTGTTCGAGAAATCAACACTCAATGGACGAATTTCAAGATGGATAGTCAACTTAGCCCAGTTCGATGTGCGATTTATGCCACAAAAAGCTATTAAAGGATCTGTGGTGTCAGATTTTCTGGCAGACTTTCCAATAGAAGACTCGACACCGATACAGGACAATGAATTTCCAGATGAAGATTTGATGGTCACCGAAGATGATACTTGCACCTTGTATTTCGACGGAGCCTCAAACCAAAAGGGATGTGGCGTCGGAGTGCTATTAGTATCACCTAAAGAAGAACAAGTCCCAATCTCAATAAACTTGATTTCGACGTTACCAACAACGCTGCTGAATATGAAGCATGTGTGGTAGGCCTTGAAACAGCCCTGGAATTGGGAGTAAAGAAGTTAAGGATATTCGGAGATTCCTCTCTGATTATCAATCAAATATCTAAAAGGTGGAAAGTAAGGAGCGAAAGCCTAGCCCCTTACCAAACTTATCTGGAAACTCTTACCGACCAATTAGAGAAGGTAGAATACACATATCTACCTAGAGAAGAAAACCAATTTGCATATGCCTTGGCAAGATTAGCCTCAATGGTTAGGATTCCCACGGATATCGAGCAAATGCCTCTGACTATCGAAAAAAGGCACAAACCAGCATATATACAGGCTATAGAAGACGACGACCCAGTCCAAGACGAAGAAGAAGAACAAGAAGAAGAACCATGGTACACAGACATTCTTAACTATGTCACCAATGGAGAATACCCTCCTCATGCTGACAAAAGAGCAAAACGAGCCTTGAGACTTTTGGCTTCTCAATATGTACTCATAGACAACGAGCTACATAAAAGGGTACCTAAAGGTCGAGCTCTCCTATGCGTAGGAAAGGTGGATGCACAAAGAATAATGAGAATGGTCCACGAAGGAATCTGTGGAACTCATGTAAATGGCAAAATGTTAGTCCAGAAAATAATGCGAGAAGGGTATTATTGGACTACCATGAATAGGGACTGCCATCAATATGTGAAAAGATGCCCTAAGTGTCAAATTTATGCCAATTTACAACACGTTCCTCCATCTTTGCTCTACACCTACACATCACCATGGCCATTCTCTACATGGGGAATTAACATAATCGGCAAGATCACTCCCCCAGGAACAGGAGGCCACGAATTTATTCTAGTAGCAATTGATTACTTTACGAAGTGGGTTGAAGCGCAATCATACGCTAAACTCACTGCAAAACATGTAGCACTCTTTATCGAGAGAAATATCATTTGTCGATATGGAGTCCCACATGAAATGATAAGTGACAATGGAACTCACTTTCAAGCCGAATGTGAAGAATTGCTACATAAATATGGTATCCAACATCATCATTCGTCCCCTTATAGACCTCAAGCAAATGGAGCAGTTGAGGCAGCCAATAAGAATTTAAAGACTATCATCGAGAAAATGACAGAAAATTATAAGGATTGGCCTGACAAGCTCCACTTTGCACTGTGGGGTTATCGCACGTCAATCCGTACGTCAACAGGAAATACACCATTTTCTTTGGTATATGGAATGGATGCCGTACAACCTGTCGAACTAGAAATACCATCTCTACGCATTGCGCTAGAGAGTAAACTTGATGAAGTCGAATGGACTAGGGCACGATATGAAGAATTGATCCTACTCGACGAAAAACGACTAGAAGCTCTACATCACACTCAGTGCTATCAAACTCGTATGGCTAGACATTTTAATAAGAAGGTCAAGACAAGAAATATCAAAGTAGGAGATTTGGTATTAAAAGCACTAAGGAAAAATGTTTTAGATCCAAGGGGAAAGTTTAAACCTAATTGGTCTGGCCCCTACATTGTCAAAACAATCCTGTCAGGTGGTGCAGCAAAATTAACTGATATGGATGGCAATGAATTCTCAAACATGACCAATCTTGACCAACTTAAAAAATACTACCCATAATTACTTGAGTAGGACACTCAAGAGAGCTACGTTCGGCCTGATTCCTTAGGAAAGGATACGTAGGCAACCCTTTACGGGTGCGGCCACTTTATTTTTCGACATCTCCGCGTTCCAGAATCAACTAGAAGTCAACAAAAAGTCAGGAAACTATTGGCGTCGCAGAATAGAGTCTGGCGCCAGCCACAAGCTATTAGCGCCAGACGATGGTATTGGCGCCTAGCGCCAGACCTCAATAGCTGGCGCCAAACTGTAATTACTGACGCCAATTCAGTAATAAAATCTGGGCGAATTTCGGTGTTTTTCGGAAAATTTTCGACTTCCGTACTCGAAAAATTTCTGGAAAATTAATTTTTTTTTTTTCTTTCGATTTTTCATTGCTTTAATAATATAAATTTAAAGTAACAATTTAATTGAAAGCTGAAATTTCATTAATAAAATAAAACTACATTGTTAATGGAATTTAAATAAGGCTGAAATAAATTAACTTTAAATAAAAATTAACAATCTAATAAATCTAAAGCTAAGCAATGTTTTTAATCTTTCTTTTCCTTCTTTGATCTTTTCCAATTCTTTTCTGTTTCCTCCTCTTCATCCATTACTTTAGCTAGTAGGCATCCTTTAGAGGACCTACATTCAACTAGCACCCCATGCTTCTTTTCCACCCCAAACCCTTTTGTCTGTGGTGGTAGCTTTCCTTTTCCCTTTGTCTTTAGTAGTATTCTTCTTCCTAGGCATTGTAGGTGTTTTGAATTCAATTCTTGCACCTAAGCGTTCTTTGGCTGGTGTTACCCTGTCACCTAGACGATTCTTCACATCGGTTCTACCTTAATCAATTGAAGACTTCTTCAACAACCACTTCTTTACATCATTAGGTAAAGAAGGGAGAACCTTTTGGGTAATCACTTCCCATAAAGGTCTAGCGCTCCAGTAAGTGTCAAATCTATCTACTTCTTGAGATACGGGGTACTCATAGGGAGGACGAAGATCCCCGGAAGGAATATTTTGAAGCAAGCCATGTTGTCTTTTTTACCCTGCAGGGATAATAATATGTTACACGAGACAAGCTGGGGAGACGGCAGAAAGGTTGCTTGTTAACACCAACCATCCTTTTTATTTTCCACCATGGGATGATCCACTTGATAGTAAAATCACGTGATTCAAAGACTTTTCTCCACCCATGGCGCCCAATTTTAGGGATGCGCTTCTTCCTTCTCACGAAGCAAGTGGGAGTATAATTTTCAATGTCGTCCGGAGGGCTAATTAATCCTAGCCTCTCCATTAGCCACATCTGTAAAAAATTGCAATGAAAATAAATTATTATTACAATACAAAAATATATTTTTTGATTTCTGTAATTAAAAATATTATTTTTCTACCTGTAATAAAATTGGAGAACCGCGAAGAGGTGCTTTTGGGTCCCTTTTCAATTCATCTAGGCTAATCATGGTCTCTCCAACTATCAATGGCATTGGATTTCTCCCTGATTCAATTTGTTCTAGTACAGTGGTTATAATTGATTGACCCTCGTTATTTTTACCACTACTAAGACAATATTGATTGAGCATGCAAAATAAGAATGCCCTTCTTCTATATATATGAAAAGATTCAGAAAGCGGTTTATCAAAATAATAGCGTGCGAATTCTTTCAAGTTAACTACATTGCCATCTACTATTTTTGATAAATCCCTTTCCTTCAAATTAAAGAAGCGCTCAAAATCCTTATAGTAATATGCATCTACTCTAGGGATTACTACCAGGTCAATTGCAGGGAAGCCTAAGATAGCACCAAATTCCTCTGGCAAAGGGCTAATTTCATCATACCCTATTCTGAAACAATGCGTATCGATATTCCAAAATTCTAAAGTGGTATGTATGAAGTCTATGTCTAAATCTACCCCTTTGATGCCATAAATTCCCTCCAAGTGAAATAAATCCAATTCTTTTCTTTCTCTAGCATTAAGAGATCGACACCATTCATGAGAGTATTGGGTGAAGGTTTTAGTGACTAAAGACATGGTTATTATTTTTCTCTAAGGAGGAGAATAATTTTTTCGCTGGAATTATGAGAAGAACCGGCTGAACAGGGGGCTATTTATGTACAAATTGCGAAAAATTTCAATCTGAATGAAATACGGAGTCAGCGTCAATTGGCTTCACATCCCCGACATTGGCGCCAATCATCAGTGCTTGGCGCCACACGCTAAGTGTAGCGCCTGGCGCCACGCGCCATAAGGTGGCGCCAGCTGGCGCCAAGTCAGCAGGGAAGCCGCGCGTGCTTAGTTTGTGTTTTGATATTAAACTTGAGTCGGTAAATGACTTTATGGCCCCGTTTTAATTTTTTTCTAAACATCTTTTCTATCCTTTTCCATTAATTAATTAAATATAGCCACTATTTTTAATTAATTTTATTTCTTTTTTTTGGATTTTATATTAACTTTAAAAAAACCAGCATTTTTTCCTTTTTATTTTTCTTTTTGGGGGAGAGAGTCGGATAATACCCTCCATCAATAATAAAAATGACGGAATTTTTGCGCAAATTTGTTATCACACTTCTTCTGCACACACTAACATACACTAACATAATAATAAATAATTAATAAAAGTTACAATAACATAAAAATACAAAAGTGTCTAAATAATGAGTCAAAGGCAAAGGTTCTATAAAAAAGTCAAAATAAAATACATATACAGGAACAGACTACGGCGCCGGAGGACGTAGGCCCATCATGCCATAAAACTGCGCCGTACGAGGAGTCACCTCTCCACCAGCTCCGGCATCAGCACCAGCTCCAGTCTCCGTATGAGGAGAAAAACTCAAGACAGGACCGCTCCAGCCAAAATCAACCTAAGGCTGAGACCGCGGAGGCTGCTGCGATGACGTGCCAACCTCGTACATCCCACCACCTCTGAAAGCTGAGGTAGCCTCTCCTACCGGTGCAGCAGGAGCACCCTCAGAAGAAGATCCTGAGCCCTCAGCAACGTCCGCTCGAGCAGCCTCGAAACGGCCACCTCTACCTCCTGATGAAGTACGACGACGTCTCGAGCTAGACCTCGCCGGATCTCTCCGCCCCTCAGGCCTCGTACGGGTGTGAGAAGCAATCGGCTGACCCTGCAAAAAGAATTAAATCAGAAACAAGAAAAACTGAAGCCATAATGCAGAAATAATAGGTGAATAAAAGTTACCTCTCGGACAACGTCGTCCCGACAACAGGTAGCCGCGTTCCTCATCCGGACGAGCTGGCTCCGAAAGGCATCTATGCATCGTGCCATAGCCGAAACCACCTCGCGTGAGAACTGTCAGAAAAATAAGTCAGTGGAAATACATGATAACTGAATATAAAATTCTGAATTGAAACTAGGCTTACCCTAGTCTGGTGGCGAGGAATCGACCGCTCCACAAAGCGCTCGCCCTCAGGAGCCGGAGAAATCATCTCCTCGATCGGCCCATAGATCCCCTGGTAGTGAATGGACATATGGGGCGGCACAAACTCAATGGGACCATCCTGATAAAACAGAAAGAAATCAGTAAGGTATCACTTGGGGGCTACTTAACGAAAATAAAAAAGTTAAGAGCCTTACCCTCACATCCTCAGCCGGTACAGGGGGCTGGAGCTAACAAAGAAGTAGCTCCTCAGCGTAACACCGCCCAAGGATCACATGGGACCGCCAGAGGGAACCAAATCCCTCAGCCATGCTCGACAGCTGTCCCTCGTCGAACATGTGACGTGGTGGAGGAGCAGGAACGACGAAAACGTCGGAAGAGTGCTGTCTAGCAACTCTCTCCCCTAAATACACAACCGCTCCGTAGGTCCCCAGAAAATAGCGACGCTCAGCAGAATACTGTGCGGCTAATCCAGGGACTGTCCAACCGCCCCACGGTCGGTATACTACCTCAGGTCCCTATAAAAAGCACCAATCAGGTAAAAACATGTCTAAAACATGGCAGAAGAGCAAGATAAACACTAAAAGTCGTACCGAGATGATCCGACTCCGGACACGTGCAGTAGACATGTCCACATGGTGGCCGCCCCAAGAGGCGCTCACCGGATATCCCCTCGGCGATGGTCTCGCCGGCGCAACGGAAGGAAAATACTCGTAAAACCAGATCTACAAAAAAAGTTAAACGCGTGTATAGGGAATAATTTCAAGCCTTTAAAATCCCACTAGCTTGAACCCCACTGTGATCATACACTAAAGTACGGTGGCGTCCAAAAGGGAAGAAGATAGAGCAAAAGAGTCGCCAACAAGTTTTTTTAGGAACTTGTAAACCATTCACGAGGTGAAGGTTACACCCCTTAACGATCCAAGAGATCGTCAACTCCATAAGGTCATGAACCAAATAAGGGTTCGGGGATGAAGGTACAAATCCAACCTAAAAGAGATTGAACCTGCCCTAATAATAGGCCTCTACTTTATTCTGCTTGTATTCATGTGCGCTTTTCGATTAACATGCAATCAATAGGTTAACCCTAAACCTGTTTAATCTATGTTGGTTGAATTTAATGCACAAATAAACTATTATTGGCGATCACTTGAAATTATAATCACAATTAACCCTAAAAAATATTATTCGCTCCCACACCTGTAGCGTTCGTGATCGGCCTCCTCAACTTTGTATCGATCGAAAGGCAGGGGGGCACAGCGCGTGATTACAAGTACCAATTCCCTTTAACATGCAATAAAGGTGATCAAGCAATAAATAAATAAATCATCAAGCAACATAATAAATAATCATCATCATAAAAATAAATTATAATTGAAATAATCATGATAATAATCATAAAAGAAAATAATCATCATATTAATATTAATTGAAATAATTATCATAAATAAAATAATCATCAAAATAATAATATTCATAATTATTATAACAATTATAATCATAATCATATTCATGTTAATAAAAAATAGCAAGATCCTAGGCATGATACTAACAAGATTAATAACAAACCCTAGCATGTCACTAAGCAATAAAAATCAAATCTTTAGCCCTAACATGATACTAACAATCATAAGTATTAGGAAGAGAATAAAAGGCATCATAGCAATCATATTTAATATTAAAGTTACCCTAGACATGATACTAGGAATATCATAATAACAATATAAACATGATTTCTACATCATAATCAATAAATCAATTAAAGTACTTACTTGGATGCCTCGTACCTCTTTCTAATAACAAAATACACACGTTAGTAACTTCAAGGAAAACAATGAACAAAGCAATTAAATTAAATAATTGAAAGAGAGATTTGGGACCAAACCCTCAGAAATTAAAACCTTTCACGTCTAGGGCGAAGGCAACTTCGAATATGGCTAGGCGTATCAAGATCTTGTGAATGCGGAATTTTGTATTAAAAAGCAAAGAAGAAATAATGCATGAATGAATGAATGTTAATTGTAGATGAATGAATATGGACAATCCGTGAATGAAAACGGAGTTTTTGATACGATATTTATAGAGAAAATCATCCAAAAAAGATAATTTATCAAAACAGAGTCTGAAGACCACAAAAACACCTTGGCGCCAGCCCTGGCTCATTGGCGCCAGGACCAGTGGCTAGCGCCAAGCGCCAATGCTGGCGTCTGGCGCCAATCCTGATTCCAGGCACCAAGGCCTGGGGTTGGACGCCAAACCGGCTTTCAACGCGTTTTCGAAATTCTGATAATTTTCCCATACTGGAAGATAAAATAATATAATTTGAGTCGAAAATGCTATTTGATCTAATTAAAACTCTGAAGAATCCTAATTGAATTAAGAATGATAAGACCTTCTAGAATGTTCTAGAAGACCAAAACCATTCCTAATTACATTAGGAATGATAAATCATACTAGGCCCTCCCCTAGATCATTGGGTCGTACTTAAAACTCAAACCAGGCCCAGTTTAGTAAATTGGCCATAAATTCCTCTATATTCATCGGAATTGGGCTTATAATATATCGTTAGAAAGGTCTTTGCAAACCCCATCCAACTACACCACTATTAGACCCATATTATGGACCAACCAAACTGGATTGGCTGTTTTCTTAAAAATAAAGTTTTCAAAAACAGGGAGAAGAGAAAAGAAAAGAAATAAAACTTTCCGCAACACTAGACCTTTCCACACTTTCATTTCATTCAATTATGATTCGACGTGAAAGGCACTCATCACTGGGTTTGGTTTTGGGGAGACACATTTGGGTGTCTACAGCGTGAGTAAATGCTAACTAACATGTAGGGCTAAACTTTATAGGGAATAATGTTTACCTCTACGACCTTCCAGAAAGCAGACAAAGCGACGTTCGTCCTAAAGGACCGGTGGCGACACGAGTCCCTCAGCGCGCGAACGAAATCAGTGTAGGCCAAGCTAGCCCAGTCATAAGTCCCGATCTGCTGGAGATCACGGACAGCAGGGAGGTAGTAAAGCAATGCCCTACTACCCCTGTCAGAGGAGAATGTCCCTGAAAACAACATCAGCACAAAGATACGCACCCGCTGCTCTCGGGTGGTCGCATCATCATCGAGAGCCGCTGCCAGCTCCCTCTAGCACTGAACTGAGTCGTCTCGACCTCAGCTCGGGCCCGAACAGCAATCGTCCCCAACAGCTCCTCGACCTCGAACGGCAGCGGCACAGAAGTGAACTCCAGTCATGTGATGAGACTGAAGTCTGTAGGGGTGACCATCATCTCGCCCCAGGGAAAATGAAAGGTGTTGGTGGTGTCCCAGAAGAACTCCACCAAAGCGCGTACTACATGGTGACCCCCGCTGGAGGCGACCATAGCCTCGGAGGTCTCGAACAGAGCAACTAGTCCGCAGGACTCCCATAGGAGTCTCTTCTCACGGTCTCTGGCGATGTGCATCCTGTACAAATCGCCTAGACCATCGCAGCCAGAGCCGTGATGTCGTGTCCTCCCGGGCTCGGTTCCCCGTCTCACTCTCCTAGAAATGTGGTGTACAGGGGCAAAGAACAAAGTCTGCTCGTCCCACTCTGGGAGCCGACCAAGCGAAGTGGACGGTGTGGTGTCGTCCTCCACGGGCTCATGCTCCCGTCTAGTGTTTCGGGACCGTGAACCTGAGCCTCGTTGTCTATCCATGCTACATTGTGCAGAATCATCATAAATTAAGGTTCCATAGTATCTAAGGTTCGCCTAGCCGCATGATACTATGTTCGTAAAAACAGAGCACGTAGTACTAAAACAGAGCACAAATTCAAATTGAGCATGATAGTATTTTTTCAAGCAATCAAACAATTTCTTGCAACACTATAGTGATTATTGTGACAAATTGAACAAGAATTGCTAGCAAAAATATCAAGAACAAGCCACATTGTTCTTCACGACCTTAAGAGGTCCAACAATGGCAGATTGCTCATTTCTTCATCAAATTGAGCCAAACAAGTCTCAAATTACTCCCAAGGCAATATACAAACATAAACAAGCAATTTCATGGCATAAAACTTGATAAACAAAGCAAATTGAGCATTATAAATTTCGAATTTTCATGAAATTCGTGAATATACATGCCAAGAATTCATAAAAACCGGTGTGAGTTTGAGGAAAACTTACATAGATCGGGAATATAGATGAAAAGAGCTTTGATTTGCAACAATTTTGAGCGAATTCGGTTGAAAAATGAGCAAGCAATAAGCAATTGAAGTTTTCGGACTTCTCTCGAACAGTTTCGCGACGAACAGAGCAAGAAATGAACGAAAACGGGAATTTAAAGAGATTCCCGTGCTGGCTCCAGTCCCTAGGCATTGGCGTCACTTTCTGTGCTTGGCGCCTGACGCCAACACCAGCGCCTGGCGCTAATGCCATTAGGCTGGCGCTGATGGATTTTCAGCGACGCTAAAGCAGCCAGCCACCTGTTGGGGTTGTGCTAGCCTTCTGCAATATATTTTGGGTTCCTTGGTACGCCATTTAGCCCCTCTAAGCGATTTGACATGATTAAGTAATCGGCTTGATTACGTAAAATGATCGACCTGATGAAAAGATTGTCTCACTTAGCTTAAAGCGCCTAAGCATTGGCTCATTAGCAAAAGGCACCGACATATAGACTCATTAGCAAAAGGCACCGACATATAAGTTCAAGAGCAAAGGGCACCGACATATAGGTTCAAAGCAAAAGAGCGTCGACGTACAGGCATAGCAAAGGCAAGTTCAGGCGAACTTTTAAAGATCGACAGGCGTGGATCTTCGGTAATTTCCCTTGGAAGATTATCGCATCAAATGAGGATGACTTCAAGAGAAGATGTCTTCGGCATCATTCCCTAGCTTGCGGAAAGTTGTCATGAACAACTGAAGGTAATTTCGGGCGAAGTTGTCTTCGATCATAGTCCCTTAGGCATGGAAGATGATCATAATGCGGATGGAGATTGTTTCGAGAGAAATAATCTTCGATAATGTTCCCTTGGACGTGGAATGTTATCACAGCGGGGAGGATAGTTTCGGGCGAAGCAATCTTCTAATTTGGAAGCAGTTACGGGCGTAGCGGTTTTCAAGCAGGATGGCATTCTCTAGCTTGCAGGAGGTCATAAAAAAAACAGTACAGCAGCAAATCGGTTACTTTCAGAGACGTGTGCTCAACGGTGCAAGATACGCGTTTCTTAACTCTTTTATCTGTTTAACTAACGCTAGTTTTGCAGGTATCGGCGTTACAAGATTGATTTAAGATCGCAGAACGTTCTGAATCATTCTCCGTCCCTATCGTTACTTTGACTTTCGTTTTCGAAACTTATGTTTCTCCAAACTCAGTCAAAGTGGGGGCTTCTGTAGACACCCGTTTGTGTCTCCCCAAAACCAAACCCAGTGATGAGTGCCTTTCACGTCGAATCATAATCGAATGAAACGAAAGTGTGGAAAGGTCTAGTGTTGCGGGAAGTTTTATTTCTTTTCTCTTCTCCCTGATTTTGAAAACTTTATTTTAAGAAAACAGCTAATACAGTTTGGTTGGTCCATGATATGGGTCCATTAGTAGTGTAGTTGGATGGGGCTTGCAAAGACCTTTCCAACGATATATTATAAGCCTAATTCCGATGAATATTGAGGAAGTTATGGCCAATTTACTAAACTGGGTCCGGTTTGAGCTTTATGTACGGCCCAATGATCTAGGGGAGGGCCTAATATAATTTATCATTCCTAATGACATTAGGAATGGTTTTACTCTTCTAGAACATTCTAGAAGGTTCTTTTCATTTCTAATTCAATTAGGACTCTTCAGAGTTTTAATCAAGATCAAATAGCATTTTCGATGGAATTATATTATTTTATCTTCCAGTACGGGAAATTTATCAGATTTTCGAAAACGCGTTGAAAAACAGTTTGGCGTCCAACCCCTGGCCTTGGCGCCTGGAACCAGGATTGGCGCCAGGCGCTAGCCATTGGCACCAGGCGCTAGCCATTGGCGCCTGGCGCTAGCCACTGGTGCTGGCGCCAACTAGCCAGGGCTGGCGCCAATGTGGTTTTAAGATCTTCAGACTCTGTTTTGTTAAATTATCTTTTTTGGCTGATTTTCTCTATAAATATCGTACCAAAAACTCCGTTTTCATTCACCAACATTCACTAATTACCAACTTTTATCTACAATTCATTCATCTACGATCTTCATCTTCCATTCACCAATTCTCCATAATCAAGTATTCTTTAGCATTCTTTCTTTCTTGCTTTTTCACACAAAATTCCGCATTCACAAGATCTAGAAACACCTAGCCATATTCGAAGTTGCCTTCGCCCTAGACGTGAAAGGTTTTAATTTCTGAGGGTTTGGTCCCAAATCTCTCTTTCAATTATTTAATTTAATTGCTTTGATTATTATTTTTCCTTGAAGTTACTAACGCGTGTATTTTGTTATTAGAAAGAGGTACGAGGCATCCAAGTAAGTACTTTAATTGATTTATTGATATTATGATGTAGACATCATGTTTATATTGTTATTATGATTCCTAGTATCATGTCTAGGTTATTTTTAATATTAAATATGATTGTTACGATGCCTTTTATTCTCTTCCTAATATAAATTCATGTTAGTATCATGTTAGGGTTAAAGATTTGATTTTTATTCCTTAGTGACATGCTAGGGGTTGTTATTAATCTTGTTAGTATCATGCCTAGGATCTTGCTATGCTTTAACATGATTATGATTAATATTATTATTATTAATGATGTTGATTATTTATTATGTTGCTTGATACATATTATTTTATATTGTTATTGCTTGATCACCTTTTATTGCATGCTTAAAGGGAATTGGTACTTGTAACCATGCTTAATAAGATAATTAATAATCTTGTTTAGGGTTAATTGTGATTATAATTCAAGTGATCGCCAATAATAGTTTGTTTGTGCATTAATATTCAACCAACATAGATTAAACAGGTTTAGGGTAATCCTATTGATTGCATGTTAATCAGAAAGCGCACATGAATACGAGCAGAATAAAGTAGAGGCCTATTATTAGGGCAGGTTCAATCTCTTTTAGGTTGGATTTGTACCTTCATCCCCGAACGCTTATTTGGTTCATGACCTTATGGAGTTGACGATCTCTTGGATCGTTAAGGGGTGTAACCTTCACCTCGTGAACGGTTTACAAGTTCCTTAAAAACTTGTTGGCGACTCTTTTGCTCTATCTTCTTCCCTTTTTGACGCCACCGTACTTTAGTGTATGATCACAGTGGGGTTCAAGCTAGTGGGATTTTAAAGGCTTGAAATTATTCCCTACAGAATCATCATTCTCTTTATCTCTCTACTTTGAAACATATTTTTCGGTTCTACAAAAACAACACAAAACACAGTAGATTTTAATGATTTTTGCATAAAATAGTTCTAATCAAGTTAGATTATGTTTCCGAACATGTAATTTCAAAATAAAATAGAAAAACTAGGGTTCGTACAAAAAATTGTAGTAAAATTACTTACTCTTTCTGTGAATGTTGTTGCGATTGTTGAATTTCTTCGCAAATGTATACATTTGAAGCAATTTCGTAGTATTTTGAAGAAATTTTGGTTCAGATTTTTTTGGTTTTGATGAGAGAGAAATAAAGAAGAAGGTTTTAGAGAGAAAATGATTTGTTGGGTAGTTACTGCAGTTAATGGGTTATGGGACATGTGGGTAACATGATAAACGCATCGTTTGGAGGGGGGTGTAGGTACTAGGGATGGTAATTTAATCCGAGTTCGATTCGAATCCGATCTGATCCGAAGGAAAAAATCCAATCCGAATCCGATAAAATAGATCCGAATCCGAATAGGAGGTGGATCGAACTTGGACCCTACGCAAAGTACGACGGAGTCCGATCCGAGTCCGAATCCGGATCCGAGAGTATAAGCATATGCTCTATAACTTGAGACAATTATTTGCTTGTTTTGTAGCAAAATTTTGTTATGTAACTTAGTTTATAATTTAAATATGTTATGTTTATACTTTAATTGGTATGACAAAACAAGCAATTATAGGTATATGACATTATATAAAAATAAAAATAAAAATAAATATTCGAACTATTTCGGAGGTCCGAATAAACGGACCGGATTCCGATTCGAAAATTACGAGTCGGATCGGATTCGGACTCGGATTTTACGGATTCGGACTCGGATTCGGATCCGATTCCAGGGTCCGTTTACTAAACGGATCAGATTCGGATTTAGCCACATCTGACCCGAATCCGATCTGTTGCCATTCCTAGTAGGTACCCCTACCTACACTAGGGTCTAGTGTATACCAATTACATTTTTTACCAGGGATAGGACTAGAATCATTTGGTTTGCTTCAGTGTGGTTCAAGTTCAAAATCAGATCTAGATTGGACTCTACACATTGTTTGTGGTTCTTGTCAAATAAAAGAGTGTTGTAATTATAAACAAAAATAAATGAAAAAGAAAACTAAATTTTTTAATTAATCAAAAACTAAGAAACAAAAATGGATGAAAAATAAAAAAAATGGTTGTAAATTTGTAATTAATCAAAAGCTAAGGGAGTATAACTATAAAGTACTTCCTCCATTCTATTAATAATTTAATATTGCAACAATGGACTTTTTGCATTATTCATCACTCTTGTTTGACCATATAATATGATTAGTACGTTAAGCAAAATATAGTCATGTGAGATCTTGTTTGATTCGTCTCATAAAATACCTTCACAAAATCAACTTTTTATAATTTTTACACTTACACAATTATATATGTTTAACATATAAAATGTGCTTTGGGATGCATAATTTCATCCTTGTTGCAATATGAATAGAACGGAGGAAGTATTTACCTACAAATGGAATTGTTATAGTACACGTCGAACAATTTATATATATATACAAAAGCATTGCATCAAAAAAAATAATAATTTAAAAAAAAAACCTTAATTAATCTTAAAGATTAACATTTCAGTTTATCTTTACTCATATACATTGATTTCTGTGTTACTATATTTTCATTTTATCATTTAAAAAATAAAATAAAATAAAATAATTAGATTGTGAGAGGAGATCAAAATTACACTCAAATGGGTCAGTCTTTTAAGGTTTGGTAGTATCCCCTGTTATGGCATTGACTTTTTTGGGTCATTGGCTTCAGAAAGCAACACAAGACTTACGTAGCTTGCGGATGGAGTCTTGCAGAGAGTCATGCAGCAGCATAAAAAATAGTACTCGTTCACCGAAAATATGTTACACGAAATATCAAATATATTTGTCCTTAGTTTATGTACATTACTAGAAATTTCGCAAACTCTGAAATCAAGTCGCCTCACACGTGGGCTGTCCGATCTAGCGCCCAACCCTCTCTATTCTTGCTGGCATCACCATTCGCCTCTACCAGTCTACCTTTCCACTGTTCACATTGTACGAGTCGTCGACTTAGGTTAAGGGTTCAATCTCCAATAATAACAATTTGAAGGCGGGGATTCCTGTCCCTTTCATTTTAAAGTGTGCCTTTCATTTTAAAGTGTTGTTTGATTTGTAAACTCTTGATCACAAAATTTGTGACAGTTGAAGTCTGATTAGGGTTTTTTTTCTTACAATTTTTTTTTTTAAATAAAAATTATTGTCATGCTTAATTTAAACAACTAAAAAAGTACTTTGTATGGGTATAGTGATTAATTTCTCCTTTTTTTTTATTTATTTACTTTTTTAATGTCGGTATCAAATACTCCCTCCATTATTAAATACTTGCTCTATTTTTATTTTTTGTATTATTTATTTGTTTAACTTTGACTATTGTTTGTAATTTATACATAAGAAAAAATATACTCTTATAGTTGATTGTTGGAATCATCTCAGTGAATAGATTATTAATTTTCAATTGTTAGAATTTATACTTATTGATAATTAAAGATATTATTGATAAAAAAATTAGTATCGACATACGTGCTCAAAAGAAATAAAGCAATTATTTAAAAACGGCGGGAGGATCCCATAATTAGTCGTCTAGTCAAAGTTAGCAAATGAATTAGTAGGGGTAGAAATGAGTTGAAATATATAGCTAAGTAAAAACTTGTTCAAGAAGCAAATTATTGAACAAACTTGACCTAATGTTAAAGGCTTGTTTGATTACTCTCTGTATCCCTTTATGTTTTTACAGTTGTACCATATGAGTATATGACTCATAATGCTCTCATATTTAATGGGTCATGGCGCAAATAAAAGGGGGACACAAGGAGTATTAAATTAGCTTTACATGAACAATTTCGTGTTCGAAATATTAATACTCGTAAACATCTTGTTTATTTTATATTTTGAAATTATAAAATGAAAAATTATGTTTTAAAAATATACCTCACTGCCAAATTATAATATATCTTGTTTATTTATTTACGTTAGAGTCAAATTTACATATTTGTAAAGACACAACTGTGACCATCAATATTTTTAATGAAAGATAAGTAAAAAATTATGAAAAATTAATTTATAAAAGTGGACATTATGACAAATCCAACAACATATTATATGGTCATATTTATATATTGTACATTGATTAAAAAAAATAATAATAATAAAAAAAAACTATGTCAATAATGATATATAAATAGTAGAAAATCTTTACTCTAGCTTTAAAAAAAAAAATAAATAAATAAAAAAAAAAGTACAATATAGCTTAACTATGCACTAGTTGTGGATGCATTCTAGTTTCAACTTTCAAGTGCCTTTCGGTTTTGGGTATGTCAAGTCTGTCAAATCTTTACAGCAATATCATTTTAATAAATTCAAAGGACAATCTATTTTTATTCCCCACACGAATGTATAATTTAAATGTACAAAATCACAACAATTATTAATATTCTCAAATCCACAAAAAATGAATTTTGAAATCCAAAAAGATACGAGTAGTACTCTCTATTGTCGGGAAAAGGGTATGTCAGCCACTAAAAAGAAAAATGCCATCTTCATCATACAATCCCTACAAAAAAAAAAAAAAAAAAAAAAAAAAAAAAAAAAAAAAAAGCCCTAAATAAAGTATTTATTTCCCTTCAAAATAAATAAAGTTTTTATTTTTTAAAAAACATTTTTATGACAAAAAATGGTAAAATCACCCTTAATAACAGGCCTCAAAAAAAAAAACAAAGGTCGTCCTATGAAGCCATGAGATGACTATCCAGTGTGTTTCATTGATCCCTTAAAAAATGCCCCATAACACGCCTTAAAAAATTAATTCAAATCTATTGTTGCTTCGAGTATGAATGAGGGAAAGAATATAAAGCTTGTAATAATCCTTTATCCAATTTGTATATATTTACAGTCAAGATAAGTCAAACTATCCAAGCTTTGGGGTAGTTCGAGGAAATATTCTTCAACAATGAACTTCATACGAAGTAATACGTACCTCTGTTATATATTAGCTGTAACTTTATGTAATAGAGGTAGTACTCATGTTGTTCAATAGGACTATTAAAGTGTCAAGTGAGACTTAAACAATTACTAGTCATATAATAATTAATAAATAAAGACTTTTATTTCTCCTACGGAGTAATTAAGACTGTTGTTCACATTACGTTATTTTGGGGACTGCTTGTGGAGGATCATAGAGTGGATGGATGGTTTGTCCCTCCATCTATCCCAAGAATGACCTAGGTTCGATCCACACCTCATTCCTCCTGTCATAGGAGGGGCACCTTCCAAAACTTACCATGTAAAAAATTAAAAATAAAGAAAATCTGAGGACTGCTGGTAAGGAATTAGAGCCGGTATGACATCCGTACCCCCATTATAACCATGTAATCATGTATCCATGAATACTTGTATTCCAGAGAACGTTGAAGAGACGCATAAATACAAGTCTACAAAAACTTTTTTTTAAAAAAAGAACAATAAACTCTACAAAATACTATGCGAGTATTAGGATGATGATATTGTATTTTTGATTGAAATAGTAAGAACAAATAATAATACTATTTCATTATATGACTCTCAATTATGACTTGATTAATTCAAGAAAGGATGACAAAGGGCTCACTTCAATAGCAAATACTACGTACTAACTCCGTTTTTTTAGTTGAGACCTTTCCATCATCACGCTAGTCAACACATGTTTTTAACACTTAATATCTCTAAATATCAATATTGTAAAATTCAAACAACATCTCACATGACTATATATTATTGTATTTATAAATCACAAAAGGAAGTCAAAGTTAGTGTAAAAGTCAAACGGCGTCAACTAAAAATAACGGAGGTAGTATTCAGTGGCGGAACCAGAAATCTTATATTAGGGGGGCCAATCAAGATCAAATATGAAATGGTTGTTTTGTAGGGTTTTAGGTACTCTAAGCGGAATTTCATGAATCTCATTCATACGCACCTAAACAGGATCTCATGCATACAAATAAAGGATCACATAATAGTTTAGAATTAACCTTTGAAGCGTGAATCCTCTTAGCAATCTTCTTCTCTACCGGAGATAAAGAGCCTCAAATGCAACTCCTCTATTTGGTCCACCAGGTTGAATCAACACTCCACCAATGCTAGTTGGACGGGAAAAACCTTTCACCTTTCTTGGAGTAGAGAACCAATTTTAGAGAGAAAACTTACATTGTTTTTAGAAAATTGAATACTATATATTTATTTTCCCAAATCACTAATTAATATATAATCATATTATTATTAATTAGGTTAGGGTTTTCTCTCCCCTTTCCCTCCTTGGCCGGTCACCCTAAGGCCCACTTTGGGCTTCGGGTTTCTTTATTGATCCAAACCTAATGTGTGACCTTGTAGGATCCGTTTAGGCGAGCTTCGGGTTTGTTACTTACTAACCCAAAGTTCTATAGCATTCTCTAGCAAGACGAACAGACGACGACCCAAATAAACGAATTACTATCTCCATAATACGATCCATAATTATATTAAGTAATTGCACTAAAGTCGAGGACACATTTCCTTCAATCTCCCACTTGTTCGAGACAAGTATGCAATATTCAAATTCCTTAAGTCTCTTAGTGTCTAATTTGATAGTATGATCACATCTCTATGCTATCCATACTAGCGTTCAAATTATTTCTTGAAATCCGAGTTTGAATTGCTAAGCAAATGATCATCTTATGATCCATTTGAGCACGGCCATGCATTTTCAATTCTTACTCTTCAAGAGGCCAAGATACCCATCCTATCTAACATAGGAGGACCTATTCAATCTTGTGGCAACCAAAACTCCCACTCAACTTTTAGCACAACTCGAGTGTTGCCTTTATAGTCCCCTTTTACGGCATGACGTTTGACAACATCAAAGTTACACTAATCATTGAATTGATGAGTAGTGTTCCACTCATGTCTAAGGAATCCACTAATATAATTTGCGAAGTTTTAGAACTTCTAAGTAGGTCTGTTCAATCATGTATCGACTATACATATCCATATGATTGACTAAACATCTCCATGTTTCCATAGCCCATGAAACGACACTATCAATCAATCTTATATGCTAATCCTTTTATTGAGTCATTTATGTCCAAATTAATAACTCATATTAGGAACTTAAATATTTTATGAATTCAGTTCACTTATGGAGTTTCATTCATCAAATCACGTATTTGACAAGCCCATTAAATTCAATAAAACATATTGGACATTTTATTTAATACTAAACCAAAATTAAATAAGATAAAAATTTCATACCATATAAACATAAAACATCAAAATCATGTCTTTAAATTGTAACAAGTTTCTCTAAACAAAAACAATCTAAAGCCATTCTAACACTTGCTTCAACCCTACAGCCCTAGCGTGACGTTCATGCTTGGGTTGAGGGAGAGGTTTAGTGAGTGGATCAGCAACATTCTTATCCGTGTGAACTTTGCAGATCTTGACATCATTCCTGTCTACAATCTCGCGAGTGAGGTAATATTTCCTCATTACATGCTTGGATTTGTCATTTGATCTTGGTTCTTTTGCTTGTGCAATAGCTCCATTATTATCACAAAACAACTCAATTCCTTCTAGAACACTAGGTACGATGCCTAGCTCTGTTAGGAACCATCCAAACAGCTTCCTTAGCTGCTTCTACCGTCGCTAAATATTCTGATTCTGTCGTAGAGTCTGCTACAGTGCCTTGCTTTGAACTCTTCCAACTCACTACTCCTCCATTCAGACAAAAGATGTACCCTGATTGCGAGCGGTAATCATCTCTGTCGGTCTGGAAACTTGCATCAGTATAACCTTTAACAACCAACTCATGTACTCCTCCATAGACCAAAAACATTCCTTTAGTCCTTCTCAAGTACTTTAGGATGATCTTAGCCGCAGTCCAGTGTGCTTCACCTGGATTTGCTTGGAATCTGCTACATAAGCTTAGAGCAAATTCAACATCTGGTCGAGTGCATATCATGGCATACATGATAGAACCTATAGCCGAGGCGTAAGGTATGCTACTCATGCATCCGCTTCAACTCATCAGGCTCCGATGGGCACTGACTCTTGCTAAGCGAAATGCCATGTGACATGGGAATGAATCCTCTCTTAGAGTTTTCCATGTTGAACCTTGCCAGAACCTTATCAATATAAGTCTCTTGGCTCAGTCCAAGCATCCTTCGAGATCTATCTCTATGGATTTTGATTCCCAAAATGTACTCAGCTTCTCCAAGGTCTTTCATGGAAAAACAACTTCTCAACCATTCCTTGACTGACTCAAGCATTGGTATGTCATTTCCTATGAGTAGTATGTCATCTACATACAAAACCAAGAAAACTAAGCTACTCCCACTAAATTTCTTGTAGACACAAGATTCTTCTTCACTCTTGAGAAAACCAAACTGTTTGATTGCCTCATCAAATCGAAGGTTCCAGCTCCGAGACGCTTGCTTCAATCCATAAATGGATCTTTGAAGCTTGCAAACTCTTTTGGGATTTTCTGGATCCTCAAAACCCTCAGGTTGTGTCATGTACACATCCTCCATCAAGAACCCATTCAAGAAGGCGGTTTTGACATCCATCTGCCAAATTTCATAATTGTAATGTGCAGCAATCGCCAAAAGTATCCGAATTGACTTAATCTTTGCCACTGGAGAAAAGGTTTCATCATAGTCTATACCATGTATTTGTTTGAATCCTTTTGCAACCAATCTTGCTTTATAGATATAGACATTTCCATTTTTGTCTGTTTTTATTTTGAACACCCACTTGCATCCAATAGGTTTGACCCCATCAGGCAAGTCGACTAGGGTCCAAACTTTGTTCTCAGACATGGAGTCCATTTCGGATTTCATGGCCTCAAGCCATTTCTCAGAGTCTGGGCTCGTCAAAGCTTGTTTGTAGGTAGTAGGTTCAGAATTTTTCAAAATCAATATTTCAAAGTCTTCCGTTAACAGGAAATCAACCAACTGCTTGTTTTAGATCCTTGTTCTACTCGACCTACGCGGGGCTTGAGCATCAATAGAAATATTCTCTTCAACATCTTGAAGATTTTCGCATGAATTAGATTCAAGTGGGACTATAGGAGTTTCGCTTAATGAATTAGCTTGCTCAGACACCTGACCTGTCATAGCAGAGTCATGCGCCCTCGCCTCTGACGTGGTTTGATCCACATCCATTTGTTGCTCATCTCGAATTTCTTCGAGAACTATTTTACTCCCACTTGTCTTTCTGGAAATAAACTCCTTTTCAAGAAAGACACCATCACGAGCAACAAACACTTTGTTCTGTTGACGGTTATAGAAGTAGTAACCCCTTGTCTCCTTTGGGTATCCCACAAAGAGACATTTATCTGATTTGGGTGCAATTTTGTCTGACAGTAAACGTTTTACATAGACCTCACAACCCCAGATTTTAAGAAAAGATAAGTTTGGAACTTTTCCATTCCACATCTCATATGGAGTCTTTTCTACAGCCTTTGACAGGCTTCTATTTAGTGTGTGTGCAACTGTTTCTAGAGCATATCCCCAAAAAGAAATTGGAAGATCAGCAAGACTCATCATTGATCGAACCATATCCAGTAAAGTTCGATTCCTCCTTTCAGACACACCGTTTAACTGTGGCGTCCTTGGCGGAGTCAACTGTGAAACTATTCCACAATCTTTTAGATGATTATCAAATTCTTGGGTCAAATATTCGCCACCACGATCGGATCGTAATTCTTTTATTGTTTTACCAAGTTGATTTTTTACTTCATTTTGGAATTCTTTGAACTTTTCAAATGATTCCGACTTATGCTTCATTAAGTAGATAAACCCATATCGACTTAAATCATCAGTAAAAGTAATGAAGTAACTAAACCCACCTCTTGCCTTTGAACTCATAGGCCCACAAACATCTGTATGTATGAGTACGTGCCAAGTGGTCATTGGCTCTTTCACCCTTTCCAGTAAAAGGTGACTTTGTCATTTTCCCCAACAAGCATGATTCACATACATCAAATGATTCATAATCGAATGATGTAAGGATTCCATCCTTTTGTAACTTTTGGATGCGCGTTTGGTTTATATGACCCATCCGGCAATGCCATAGATATGTTGGGTTTTAAATCATTCGACTTTTGTTTCTTGCTATTTATGTTATAGACTTGTACTGTCCTATCAAATACATATAAACCATTAATCAATTTTGCACTAGCATAGAACATGTTATTGTAAGAAATGGAACAACATTTGTTCTTAATCTCAAAACAAAAACCTTCATTATCCAAAACGGAAATAGAAATAATGTTCTTAGTAATTGACGGAACGAAATAACAATTATTAAGTTCTAAAATTAATCCAGACGATAAATGTAGACTATAACTTCTGACGGCAAGTGCATCAACTCTTGCTCCATTTCCGACGCGAAGCTCCACCTCGCCTTTTGCTAGTTTTCTACTTCCTTTTAGTCCCTGCACATCATTAACTATGTGATAACCACAGCCGGTATCAAATACCCATAAAGAAGTAGAAGTCAAATTAACTTCTATAACATAAATACCTGGTAACTCCTTACCGCTCTCTATGTTAGCCATAATATCTTTCTTGATATAATCTCCATTTTGTTCAACCTGTTCAAGTAACTCAAACAGCTTACTCAAGGAATCATTACTGTCCAGCACAAGTTTGTCCTTATCGAAACCATCGTGGAGAGAGTGTAACATGACGTCATGGGAGATAGCCTCACCAAGTGGTGCTCCCAACAAGTCCAAGCGTTCAAATAATCGCATCATCGTTCGCAAATGGGCTTTTAGTGATCCACCTGGGGCGAGTTTGGCATTAAGTAGCTGAGCGCGAGTATTATAAGAATCAACTCTGAAGCCTATTCTCCATGGGTTGTTGATCCTCGCAATCGAATTAACGATATCAACAACATTTTCATCTTAGCTACCATTTCACAAAGGTGCTTAAGCAACATGTAGGGTTCATAACTTACAAATATCGCACCCCAACTACTTGGAATCGAGTTTAGCATGAGCTTAAGAACGATCACATATTTCGAAAACAACTCAGTAGTCATGTCTTTGTCCTGTTCACTAGTGTAAGGACGACCCAAAGGATATTCCATATTGCGATACCTTAGAACAGTTCTTAGGTTCCTTTCCCAATCAAGAAAATTTGCCAAATTCAATATTATGTCCAACTTTCTTGGAATAGAGGAGTTGTTGTTGTTGTTAGACATGATATCTACAGACTGAAAAAGGCAAAGTTCAATTTTATGTTTATAAAAGTATGTACCTAAAACATGCAATAGTTTCTAGGTTACTTAGCACTCTATTCAATTTTAATGTCCCTATTTGAATAAGTGATTCCAAGATCCTATCAACATGCAACGTTAAGCAGACGGAGGCCTTTTCTTAAAATTACATTTTCAAGGTAAGTAAACTCTTTAATAATTACAACATTTTTAATTCTTGGTTAGACACAAAAACATCTCATGCTTAACTGTCCCTTTGCTTCAAAATCCAAAACGCTTTTGATGATTTTGTTGAGGTTAACCAAATTAAGTGTGCAAAATTCGCAATTTCACCTCACCTCCCAAAATTAATAACAATACCCTGCGGAGGCATGACCTATTACTATTAATTAAGGGTTAATAAGTACTTTATATTTGGAAAAGCAAACCTCAATATTAGCGGGACCTAAGTTTATTATGTCGTTATTAATTAGTGAACTCTAGCGCATTGATAACATACATACAATAAACTTATAAGCATTTTAAGAATAATAATAAAATGCAAAATTAAATATGAGCTAGTATGGCCCCTAATCCTAAGAACTAAGCTTGAATGGGCACCTCCTTGGACTCTTCATGGATCTCCATCCACCTTCGTCATGGGCCTTCTCGCCTGGGCTCTTCTTTGGATTAATTAAGAATTTAAATAATTAAACTAATTCCTAATTAAATAAAATTACAAAAATACTTAATGATACGCAGATCGTATTTAAATTACAAATATACATAACGATACGCAGATCGTATTTATAATTAAAATCTAGGGCCATACTAGTCATTTATAGCAATAATATATCATATATATAAAAATGCCACATAATAATATCACATATTATACTTGCCAATAATCAAAATATCAAATATTCTTAATTGTGTCAAAAGGATAAATCAATTAACTAGGAAATCCTAGAATATAAATCATATTTGATAAACTGAAATCCTAACCACCTAAAAAGATTTTATCCTAAAAATAAGCTAACCAACTAATTTTAATTAGATTAAAAATCAAATTATGTAATTATCTTATAATCAAGTCAAAACAACCTTAATTGGAATTGCTCAAAATCCTCCTAAAATCAGTTTTTCAATATTATCCAAAAATATTTTATTTTTATCAATTTTTTTTTTAATTTTTAAAACGGAAAAACAAGGACTGTCATGACTGAGCACGCTGCCCAGCCACGTCACAGTCGCCGCAGCAGCCAGGCCGGAGCCCAGCCACCGCAGCAGCTGGCCGCCGCAGTCAGGTAGTCGCCCAGCCACAGCAGCGCTGGCTAGCGCACCCGGCAGCAGCCCAGCACACCAACCAGCCCGAGCAGAGCTGAAACCGTGCAACAGTTGCACGTTCAACCTCTGCCCTTGCCCACACCGACTCCCCTACTGCCCCTCCGCCATTTCTGACCACCGGAGCAGTCACCGTGGCCCACCATTAGGTGGTCTGCCACCCAGCCGTGGCTGCTCCCCTTCTATCACAATTTTTTTTTTTTTTGAGTTAAATTAAGTTTTACAACTTTTGCAAAATTAATTTGGTGATCTAATTTCAATTAAACACAAACTCCTTTATGCATAATTTCAGAAAAATTAATCAAAATCTTCATTTTAATTAATTTAGGGCTTTTCATATAAAATAATTCCCAATTCATATAAACTAATTTTACATGAATTAATTAATCATATCTAAACAAATTTGAAATATGAAAAATAGATTATATTATATAAATTAACAATTAAAATCGAAAATTAGGGTTCATAACCATCAAAATTCGAAATTAGGGCTTTAGGGTTCTTAAAAAAAATTAGGGTTAGAGGCTATTTGAGCAATTAAATTCACAATTTAATCAATTCCAATCAATTAAAATCATATTTTAATAAGGTTATTTTAATCCATAATTCAATTCCTCCCCTTAATCGAATTAAAATTAGCCTAATTCACACATCAAAATAATCATATTATTGGGACCAGTAAATTATATGCAAGGGGCTAACTGATACCACTGAAGGGTTTTAGGTACTCTAAGCGGAATTTCATGAATCTCATTCATACGCACCTAACAGGATCTCATGCATATACAAATAAAGGATCACATAATAGTTTAGAATTAACCTTTGAAGCGTGAATCCTCTTAGCAATCTTCTTCTCTACCGGAGATAAAGAGCCTTAAATGCAACTCCTCTATTTGGTCCACCAGGTTGAATCAACACTCCACCAATGCTAGTTGGACGGGAAAAACCTTTCACCTTTCTTGGAGTAGAGAACCAATTTTAGAGAGAAAATATTGAGAGAAAATTTACGTTGTTTTTAGAAAATTGAATACTATATATTTATTTTCCCAAATCACTAATTAATATATAATCATATTATTATTAATTAGGTTAGGGTTTTCTCTCCCCTTTCCCTCCTTGGCCGGTCACCCTAAGGCCCACTTTGGGCTTCGGGTTTCTTTATTGATCCAAACCTAATGTGTGACCTTGTAGGATCCGTTTAGGCGGGCTTCGGGTTTGTTACTTACTAACCCAAAGTTCTATAGCATTCTCTAGCAAGACGAATAGAAGACCAAAATAAACGAATTACTATCTCCATAATACGATCCATAATTATATTAAGTAATTGCACTAAAGTCGAGGACACATTTCCTTCATGTTTATGATCCAACGAGAAATGGAAAATTGTATAACTTCTTCATACTACTATTCTACCATGTAGTCATATAGCTTACGAATTAAATAATATAAAATGATATGTTAAAAAAAAAAAAAAAAAAACTAGTATTTGTATTGAATATTACTACTATACTGTATGTACAATGGGATCTTTTTTAATGCAGCACCAAGAATTGGACTCTAGATGTGCGGATTGCTTAACTCATTTACTTAACCAATTGAGCTGTGAAGCAAAGACATAAATTGAATGTAAAAAATTATTGTTATACTGAATCAAGGGGGTGGCCATGGCCTACCCCAGCCCCCCTTGATTCCGCATTTCCGCCCCTGGTAGTATTTATCAATAATTTAATTAAAATTGTAGTTGTACATTCACGTACAAATGTACAATCTCTAGCTAATTAGTAAATCTTTAATAAAAATGTGTTTTATTCACCTGATTTAACTTATTTAGACTTATTAAACCTTATTAATACTCTTTTTAGTTGTAATTTATACTTAGATAACTCTCATCTGAACTTATTTTTCTTTAACTAAATTTAACTGAGCGTATTACTGCTGAAATAAGTAAAAATAAAGTGAATAAAACACATCTTTAAATCGATTTATTTTAATTTCAACAGCTTTTTATAAGCAACCCCAAACCACGTGCAAAAAAATACTAAGACTTTAAGTGTTGGGACACTTCATTGTATTGTTAGGTTAACACAATTGCGTTGGTCTCAAATTCGACAAAAAAAAAAAAAAAAAAAAAAAAAAAAAACAATCATATGTACCATATTCTAATATTTTGTGTCTATTTCAGAGCTGCATGTATTTGTTGGAAAGTTGTTGCCAGCCAAAAATGAGCTTAAATGGGTCATGGGCTAAAGGGTCAATTGGGTCAATAGCCATGTTACAAGGACAGTTCATGATTTTTTTTTTTAATAATTTTTTTAAAAAATTATATATATATATATATATATATATATATTTTATTTTTGTATAAATACAAACTAACTAGGTTAGTTGTTATATTACCAAAAATATTTCTTGGTGCGTTATATTTTAGAGCTTGAGTTAGTAGTGTGAAGGTAAATTAATCATGGCCGAGTTCAAACATTTGGTGGTGGCAAAGTTTAAGGAAGGAGTTGTCGTGGAAGACGTTATCAAAGGCATGAAAGATCTTGTCTCGGATATTGACGCAGTTAAGTCCTTTGAATGGTAAGTCTTTTTAACTATAACTTGCTATTTTTAACATACATTACTTACATGAATCACTCCTTAAATAATAAGGAGGATAGTACTTTATCGATCCCTAATTTCATTGGGTGGTTTTTACCATATAGTCTTATTAACAAGATAAATGCTAACAAGCATCTCAATCTAGATCGATTGTCAAAGAGATTCATTAAAAAAATAATAAGTATCTTATTAATGACCTTAATGACGTTTTTTATGAGTCTACTTTCTAGTTTCTTTTAAAATTAATCATAGTATACCATTAAGAGCAACTAAAGCCGGGTTGATGAGTTACAAAGATTAAATTTTATGGGACTCATGTAAGAGATTTCTCTTATCTTCCCCAATATAGAATAATATATTCAAGTATATTTTTTGAATCTATGTGATCTTCTTAATAAAACTTTTTTTAAGTCTAATCTTATTAATATCAATAAGTGGTAATAATTTTTTAGACGGGTCTAAAATAAATAGATATTAATGTGATTAAATACACATAAAATTTATTTTCCTTTACTCAAAAACCCGAAATGAATATATGGTATAGTATGATGAGATGGACATACTACTCCCTCTGTCTTTGAAAATCAATCATATTTAGATAGTGATTATCTTACAAAAAAGTCACTACAGATGATCAACTTTCTGAGATGGATCCGAGGTTGTAGTTTTCTAAATATTATGAAATTCTCTAATTAATTACATTGGGTGGTAAATTTAATTTGGTAAATCATACCTAATGTGTAGGGGACAAGATTTGGAGAGCCATGAAATGCTTAGGCAAGGGTTTACACACTCATTCTTGATGGCATTCAACAACAAAGAAGATTACACTACATTCTTGGCTCATCCTAAGCATGTTGAGTTTTCAGCCACATTTTCTGTAGCAATTGACAAGGTCATCTTGCTAGATTTTCCTATTGTCCTTGCCAAGCCCATCAAGCCATCGGACACCGCCGCGGCCGAGCCATCGGCTTAATTAGGCAACACCCACTACCGTCACCACCACCGGAAGCTGAAGCTTAATTAGACATAAAGATGTCATTCAGATCACTCCAAGTAATTAATGTGGTGTGGGATTAATTAGATGTTTTTTTTGTTTGTTATGTTTTAATCTTACATCATTAGATGTGAGATTTAATTTGCATGGTATTATTACATGCATTCCCTTTCATGTTTATCATTATAATGCAGGCATATGATAAATTATCATGTTTTTCGTACGACTTTTTACTTTTGTTTTGCCTTTTAGCTTTAACGCCTTTATTGTTATGATAATCATGGCTCCTTCTATGGTTTTATATCTTTTAGAGTCTATTCTCTTCAGCTTATTTTCAGTTTAGTTTAGCTCTAATTGGGGTCTTTTCTCTTCGGCTTATTTTTAATTCAGTTCAGCTTCAATAAATTCAATTCAGTTCAGTTCAATATCCTTCTCCTATAAAATATTCAGTTCAGTTCAATTTTCTTTTCTCATAAAATATTCAATTCAGCTCCAATAAATTCAGTTTAGTCAATCAAAACAGGCCCTTAATCTGTCTTATGGTATAACAGTTAGATACGTGACTACTCTTGTCCCTTAAAGTTAATTGGTTTATAATTTATCAAAAGTTAATATTAGTAGTTAGCCTTAAAAAAACAAAAATTAATATTCCCTTCGTGCTTTAATAAGTATTACACTTACTAAATGCGGTCGATCGCGTATTTTAATAATTGTTGTACTTTTTTAACAAAAAGCTACTATTTATAAATAATTATATATTTCTCCTCTCATGATCCCTAACTTAGCTAAACTTAACATTATTTTTATTATTATTTATTTCCTCTTACATTCATTACTTTTCAATAAACTATATTAGCTCCACTATCTTTAATTTAATTTTTTTATATTCTAATTATCCCACCTACCTCTTATTTTACACAAATTTTTATTTGTGGTCGGAGTTACTCGAGTTTCTCGATCAGAGGTTACTTAAATGGGTTAGGTTAGGACTTAGGAGTAACTCAATCAGGGGTTACTTGAGGGGTTACTCAAGGGGTTACATACTTAAGGGGTTCGGTCAGGAGTTAATTGAGGTGTTACTCGATCTTAAGGGATTATTGGGTTAGGAATTATTGATCAAGTGTTAGCTAGCCATACAGACTAAGCTAAACTTATTTTTCTAAATCAATTAAATTACCTAAAAGTATGTATCGGTCAAAGTGTAACACTTATTAAAACACTAGGCCCCGTTCTTTAGAGCTGCTTTGCTCTGCTCTGCTCTGCTAAAATCTGTTCTGCTCTGCTTCAATCTGCTCTGCCCTGCTCTGCTTAAAAATAGAACTTAAAAATAATTGCTTCAATCTGCTCTGTTCTGCCCTACTCTGCTCTGCTCTGCCCGGAAGCTCAAAAGAACAGGGCCTAAAAGAGTACTTGTAGTTTCTTTCAATAATTAAAAAAATAAAAAAGTTATATTGAGTAAATTGATACATTTAAGGGAAGTAAAGAAAGTATTATCTCCTTTAAATATAAGTTGCAACTTTGAAATATTTTATAGCTCACAGTTAATATCCCAAAGTTACAACTAATATTTAATATAGATAGTAATAAGAAGTGATGACCTTGGTATCAAATTGACAATATCTAAATTAAAGGACGGAAGAAATAACAAGGAAATTGTTAGCAGTAATGAAGCTTGTAGTTTCTGTCCAACTTTTAATAACCCTAATAGAGCTGGAAAATGCTCAATAGTAACATTTAAATTAACACTTTACTTCGTGTTAATTACCTAATCAGGTCAATAAGTACAACATGTATGTAAATACAGTACAGATTATCTATGAAATTTGCAGGTGTAAAATCATAGATTTCATGTGTGGCTGCTGTAAGGTGTGTGCCTTCCTGAACATGTCATGATAGATTAACTCACTTTCTTGACATTGTCTTAATAAAGCGTACTCATATGAACTGATTTGACAAATTCTTGTCTGCCACTTAACCAAGATTATTGCAAATGTTGTCTATTCTTCATATAAGCTAGCCTTCCACGGGTGCTAATTGAACGAGGATACGAATTCAATTAGGGGTGTCAATTTAGTAACTAGATGAAATTTGGATTGAGATAGACCCACGATGGGTCGGATTTGATTGGATTGGGTATGTTCGGGTCAAGATTAATATTTTTAATCCGCGTTAGTTTGGGTCGAGTTAATAATTTTGGGTCAAAATCTGTCGAGTCTGTTGGTTGAAAAATTGATTGGAACAACAAAAACAAATAATGGATCTAGGCGTGTACGAAGAACACTTTCCTAAAAACGTTATTCGCCCCACCGTACTAACAAGGCTATGATGAACACGTTTTTGGGATACAAAGATATGCACTCAAGAGCGTTTAGTACAAACGATCATGAGACCCTAGAGTTTTTGGGGAAAACAGAGAAAAGGGGAGAAGAACAGGATAAACGTCAATTCATCCATAATTGATCTTAAATAGATCAAATATTGGCAATTATCCGAAAAGATAAGAATGAGCAGTTATGATAATTGTAACTGTTCAATTTACATTTTAATTAAATATTAAATAATATATAATTAAATAGTCAGAGTTAAAAATAAACCGACAAAAAATAATTATCGTATTAGGCTTTAATTTCCGTGTCCGTGTCAAGTGGCTAAGTGCTAAGTCTTTGATTATAAATATATATAAGCCACTTAGCCCACTTGTCCAAAAACACCACTTAGCCCATTTCATAACTCATATCTAATTGTTTACAATATAAACAATACATTCCCTTTTTACTTTTTCCATGTGGGATAACCTCTCACACATAACATTATTATTGGAAATATTCCAACAGAGTCAAGGATTAGGTCAACTTTAAATCGCTTCATATTCTATTGAGCTACATTGATATTGGGTTTAAAACGGAGTAATTAGGTTAATTTTTAATCTGATGACTTTGGATTGGGTTGATTCTGGTTTAGCTGATTTCATTTTAGTTCAGTTTGATTAGAATAAGATTGATTCAGTATTGGATCAACAATTCCAATTCGATTCCAATTTAGATCCTTTCCAGGCCTGATTGAATTTGGGTTGAATTGACCAAATTCAATTTTCAAACAAGGTCATTTTTTAATAACCTAAACAGTATTTGAATTATTACCTTATTATTTGGTCAATATCAGGTTGTTTATGTGTTATTTTCATATCATTTCACCGATGCTTATTAGTTTTTAATTAATTAGATTAGACCTTGTATTAGTTTTATCTTTAAGCTAAATTAAAATCAAATTATTGATGACTTTAGTGAGACGATAACTAATGACTTAATGACAAATTGTTAGATGATAGCTATGTATAGTCGGGTTATGTTTAAATACTATAAGAAATTAAAGAAAGAAAGTTTTTAACGATTAATGAAACAAACATTTACACGGATCAAAGTATTTATGTTAAAGTAAAAAAAAATATATTAATTGGTTTGAAATCATGTCAGATTAACATCGGGTCAAGTTAATATTAGATCTGCTTAAGACATATCAGATTAAATAGGCATTTTTCAGGTCAATTTAAAGTCGGATTGAGTTCCAATCGGGTCAAATTTGTGTCAGGTTTTGAGTTTAGGTAGAGTTGGGCATGGACCGGGCAGGCCTGCGGGCAGCACGGGCCCGACACGATAATGGAACGCCAGAAGCACGATAACCGAGTAGTGGGCCGTGGGTCGTATCGTGAACAGGATTTCGAAAATTCTGCACGAGCACGGCACGAACCCCTGGGCGGCACAGTATTTTGGCCCACAGCTCGGCCAACCAGCACGGCATGTGGCATGGCCAGGCACGGCCCAACACGACACGTGACACGCCAAGCACAACACAACTCGTGTAAAACGGCTACTCATTCTCTGCTTTAAATAAATTAATAATAAAAATAACATAAATAATAAAGAACTTTATAATAATAAAAATAAGAATGTTAAAAATAACAATAATAATATAATAATAATATAACATAAACATAAATTAATAAAATTATTGAGAGTGAGGGATAGCTTAAGTAGTTAGAGTTTCCTTCCTGATTTCAAGAGATATTGGGATCGATTCTCACCACGTCTTTGTAACTCTCTAAACACAAACTGATAAAATTATTTAAATAGTATGCCCATTTATATATATATATATGGCGGCACGGTGACCGGCCTGACATTGAACGCCAAACATGGGGGTCGTGTGTCGTGGGCTGGGGTGTGTCAACTGGTGGCCCGACAACCGGCACGGCACGACCCGTTAAAATGTAGGCACGGCCCGCGAAAGCCCGGCACTGCACGATGCCCACCTCTAAGTTCAGGTTTGGTCAAATCAGTGTTGAGTTGAGTTCAAGTCGGTTACAAATTGGATTTGGATACTAAATTTCTTGGGTCAAATAAGATCTATAACATCTCGAAACGAATGACCTTTTTTATGGGTCAGGTCAGTATGACATCTCAAAATACAATCCACAGAAAAAAAAAAAAAAGAAAAAAAAATGTGTCGTTAAACGGTCTTAAATTGAGGGAATGAAAATGGATATGTATGTGATTTTGCAAGAATATCAGTGTCCTAGTTTGTGTTATTAATGAAAATAATTTTTTTAATGTATTAAATGACATAGTCATATGCACTATTGTAGGGAATATATCAAGCATCCCACATTTGAGCCCCACGCACTGTGATCATACACTTAAGCATGGTGGCGTCCAAAGGAAAGGAAACTAGAGTAAAAGAGTCGCCAACAAGTTTTAAGAACTCGTAAACCGTTCATAGGATGAAGGTTACATCCCTTCACGATCCATGAGATCGCTAACTCCATAGTGGTCTAGAACCACTGGATATTCGGGGATGAAGGTACAAATCCAACCTAAAAGAGAACTTGCCCTAATAATAGGCCTCTACTTTATTCTTCTCGTATTCATGTGTGCTTTCTGACTAACATGCAATCATTAAATTAATCCTAAACATGTTTAATCTATGTTGGTTGAATATTAATGCACAAACAAATCACGCCTAATAAGATAATTTGAACAACCGGTTTAGGTTCCTTTTAATCTTGTTGTTTAATCAAGTGATCACAATATTTTAGAATTATATGTTGCATTAATATTCAACCAATTTAGTTAAATAATAGTTTGGAGCAAATTGAATTATTGTTTGTATGCCTTTGAGATCACAGGAATGCTTTTCACTATAAGAATCGAGTAGAGGCCAATACGGGCGAATGTGACTCCATGACTCACTTCGTACCATCATCCCCGATCCTCCTTTCGTGGTTCCGAACCATATGGAGTTAGTAATCTCATGGATTATGAATGGGGTGTAACCTTCACGGGTCAATCGTTGTTGCCTATCGTTGTCCCTTATCGTGGTTGCCTTTTTATGATCCGTGAACGGTTTACAAGTTCCTTAAAAACTTGTTGGCGGCTCCCTACTTTATTTGTCCCTAATCGTATGTGTCAATTCCCACTTCCTATGAGTGCCAAGCATATTTACAACATGCTTTTAACGTAGGCGCACTTCGAACGACGCCTACAATTTGGCGACTCCACTGGGGAGGATTCTTAATTATTTATCGATTTGAGTGATCGGTATTTAATTAAGATGAGTGGATGAGACTTGAAAGATTCTTGAAAAAATATTCCTGTGATTAATTTGGCATTTTTGCATCTGCATAGACGTTTTAACGTCGCATTCAGGTCTGTACCGTAGGAAAAATTGGATAACTTGGTTGCGCGCAAAAGCAAACAGGGCACCAGTCAGATTTTCTAACTGCCGTGTCACGGCAGAGTCTGCCGTGTCACGGTACAGTGTACCGTCTGACGGCACATTGTACCGTGACACGGGAATTTCTGTCGTGTCACGGCAGTCCTAAAATCAGTCCGGTGACCTATTTTCTTTTCCCACAGTCGACTTCCTTCGATTTTTCTGAAAAAAAACGTATGTGTTCTACATGCGTCTTAGCCCCGGGGAATTTAAGCTCTATCAACCCAAAAACGCTCATGGCAATAAGGGTTCATCCGAGTCATTAAATTCACCCAAACCATGGAGTCGAGTTCGATTTCATCACGAACTCGCGGAGCCGCCCGTTGGCATACACCCTCAAGGGAGGCTGCCTTGCTAACGCGTCCAAACTCTTAACCATGGTACCCTTTTGACATCCAAAGCTTGACCAATAGTTGAACATAGATCTTGACTTTAGGTTGCGAACTTTTTTTGCATCATCGTGCCTAAATGCTATGTGTTTGTTCGGTGCTAACCCTAATGTGTTTGCTCTTTTTGTTTGACCCATGACCGAGGGTTTTTATTCAAACATAGTAATTAGTACGGACTTAAAATCGATTAAAATCTGAAAAAAATCACAAAACTGACCTGGAACTGCGCACCGTGTCACGGCATTTTCTGCCGTGTCACGGTGAACAGTGCCGTGACACGGTAAAGGCTACCGTCTGACGGTAAGCCTTAACCGTGTCACGCCAGTCTGTACCGTGACACGGTGCCCAGGAAAGTGTCCCGTCAGTCTTTTTTCTCGATTTTTGTGTCCAGTATTGAGTCGTGTCTAGTTATACGGTCAAAACACGTGTCTATAACCTCACCTAATCACTCACATATTATGTCCGCACTTTTTTTAGTCATGCACCACTTTTGACCGTATTTTAGGGAAGTTTCGTTTGTGTCGTTTTTTTTTTTTTTTTTTTTCGGAGTAAGTCGGATGGTATCCTCCCATGTTTTCTTTTTTTTTTTTAATAAGTAGAGCTTCGATAAAAAAAAAAATTCTCTTTAATCCGGATAGGTTAAGGTCAAGTTTGGTCATTAAAGGTGTGTTTGTTTCGGTGTCACAACACTTGGGCAAGAAGCAAGGGTAGATTGTTACGGTTCGAGTCCATACCTCAACAACCTCTTGTACCAAAGAGGCGTACAAGGAAACCACCTCAGTCATCTCCACGAGATCCGTCTCCAGTCTACTTTCAACCAATGGCCACTAAGGAAGACATCGAGAACCTCAACAGGACAATCGAAAGATTGTCTGACATGATGCAGATACTCACTACTAGAGTCAGCACTGTAGAGCAAGACAAGCAAAACAGTGTCACTACTGCTGCGATGGACAAGATCAAGGAACAAATGAGCAAGATTTCCGAAGAGTTCACTTATGTGGAACAGCCTATCACCTCCTCGTCTATAAGAGAGAAGCTCCCTGAGAAGTTTTCCACTGCTGATATCCCCAAGTTCAAGCCTACTGATAATCCACTTTTCCATTTGAAGGCTTTTTCTGCAACTATGGCTCTTAAGGGAGTAGATGTGACACTCTTCCCTACGGTGTTTCCTCTTTCCTTAGAACATGCCTGTCAACAGTGGTTCTATTCTCTGGAATCCAAGCATGTCGCGACCTGGGAGGATGTTACTGAAAGCTTTATGAATCGGTACAAGTGTAACATCCAGGCCAAGACTTCTGAACGTGAACTCTCCATTCTCAAACAGAAAGAGAATGAAGGCTTCACCACTTACCTAAGCAGGTGGAGAGAAACAGCTGCGCTCTTGGTGGATCCTCCCAAGGAGAAGGAGATGGTTCGCTTGTTCATTGCAAATCTGACGCATAAATACAAGCAACACCTGAAGTTTCTGCCTCTAAGTACCTTTGATGCTGTATACGATATTGGAATCAATATCGAAGATGAACTGATGAAGTCTGTTGGTAGCAACAATAACAACAGCACTTGGAAAAACAAGAAGAACGACACTCCTTCTTCTTCGTCTTCTAAGCCCAATAGAATCGTTTGAGGGTTTGGCCCCAAAATCAACCTTACTTTATTTAATTTAATTTAGTTATTGTTTTGTTATTTCCTTGAAGTTACTAACTCGTTTATTATTTTGTAGTTGCAAACAAACAGATTCAAAGTAAGGATCATGCTCTTTTTGTCATTGTTATTTTTTCTAACGATTTTTATGTTGTTGGAATTATGATTAAATTGGTTTTATATTAATATTGATTCTATTATATTTATGATCACTATATTGCATGTTTAAAGGGAATATGTAATTGAAAATCACGCCTAATAAGATAATTTGAACAACCGGTTTAGGTTCCTTTTAATCTTGTTGTTTAATCAAGTGATCACAATATTTTAGATTTATATGTTGCATTAATATTCAACCAATTTAGTTAAATAATAGTTTGGAGCAAATTGAATTATTGTTTGTATGCCTTTGAGATCACAGGAATGCTTTTCACTATAAGAATCGAGTAGAGGCCAATACGGGCGAATGTGTCCATGACTCACTTCGTACCATCATCCCCGATCCTCCTTTCGTGGTTCCGAACCATATGGAGTTAGTAACCTCATGGATTATGAATGGGGTGTAACCTTCACGGGTCAATCGTTGTTGCCTATCGTTGTCCCTTATCGTGGTTGCCTTTTTATGATCCGTGAACGGTTTACAAGTTCCTTAAAAACTTGTTGGCGGCTCCCTACTTTATTTGTCCCTAATCGTATGTGTCAATTCCCACTTCCTATGAGTGCCAAGCATATTTACAACATGCTTTTAACGTAGGCGCACTTCGAACGACGCCTACAGGTACCCATTTTTTTTGCCTAATTAAAATTAGAAGTCAAATCCCACGTAAGTCGATAATTTGACTAAAAAAAAAATTAGAATCGCCACTCTATTTTTGCCCGAATAGAGACGGTATTTTTGTTTATGATCGTTTTCAAATAGAAAACGACATTGACTCCATTAGATGAGGCACTATATAAGTATGGTCTTAGGAAAATCAGAGACCTAGGTACGGGGTATAAGTTAGGAAGATCGAACGTTTGGAACTCGTCTCTTCCTCTGTTCTAACGAACAGACTCTTACTAACACGTTGTTAATTGGTTATGATTATTCACATACTTTTCCTTAAACTAATGCATAAAAACATGAAAATTTCCACATTGTCAATCACACTCAAATGTAAAATAAAAGTGAATTAAACCTTACGATATATGGTGGGTTTGAGCATTAAAGTTGCAATACGTACCGTTCATTGTGGGATTTGAATCCACTCCCGGATCAAAACCCTACGTAGTTCTTACGAACGTCCATTTATACATGGTCGAAATTTCATACGAGGTTTCAAGAAAGTTTATATATATATATATATATATATATATATATATATATATATAGGAGAGGTGGTCGATCCATATAGGGTCATTTGAATGAGGCTGAGCAATCTTGCTTTCAAGGTGGAGGTCAATTTATCAAGGTTGAGGAAGTCACTAGAATCAGCGACACCATAGGAGTTTCTTTGAGGAGAATGATTTTGTTTGTAAAATGCGTTTCAATTAACGACTTTATTTAGGGTTGACCAACTTCCAAAAAGAGATTGTGTGGGCTTATTTGAGTGTGCTAAAAAAGGAATTTTATTTGGTATGAATTGAGAAGAATATGAAGGAAATGTGTTTAGATTGTATGAAATTGACTTATGCAGAATGGACATTCTATATGGCTTAAATCTAAATAATAGGTAGTATATGTTGAAAGCCTTAATCATGTTAGATTAAGTAAGCGATCTATCAGAGATAATAAAACTTTAAAAGTATAATTCTCTGCGGCAAATAGATCATCTTATAACCTATCATGATTGAATATTCAACTTAACCCTCTTTTTTAAAAATAAGCCATAAACCATAACTCGAAAGATTTATTTTATTAATGAAATGATATAAGCATGCAAGGCCATATTTTGCTTAATTAAAAGTTAGTTGTCTCTTTATTAAGAAATGCATAAGGAAATTTTGCTCTTCCGAACGATGATGGAATTAAAACTTAAACAAGATTTATTTAAAAATTATAAGACATTCTATTCCAAACTAATGAATTATTTATAATGCTCCTTTCATATAGCCATAGGATGAAGAAGACTTTTTTTTTTTTAAATAAAAAAAAGTGTTAGTCTTAAAGTGATACAATTTTTTTTGGATTAATATCAACTTGAGGCATGAGTAATTTATCACTTCCTCAAAAGACTTAAAAAAAAACCAGAGGTATACATAATAGGGTGACACAAATTATATAATAATGTTCATTCTATTTTTCCTTAAAAAGCTTAAGGGTTTAAAGTGTCTCTAATATTTCGGACACCATAACTCATGTTCTAAAAGTCGGATTTGAGCATATGATAGGTCTTTGGAAATGTCTACAAGTCTTATATAACATATCAAAAATTGGGATTCATCTAACTGTTGAAATGAAAGATAATGAATTTTCTTTAAAAAAACTCCAGTTTGGGACGTTCATGGGCAATTGGGTGATAATGGTCAAAGTACTTCGAAATTGGCATGATCCTTTTAATGGTATGTTAAGGACAAGCATATAAATGCTCTGTAGAAAATTCTCCCTTTTTAGAAGTCATTTGATATGCCAAATAAAAAGAGTATGCTTGGTTGGGGAAAACAGCCTCAAATCAGTTTATCATTTTGATATCTTGTTTTGTAAAAATCATAAAAAAAAAAAAAAAATAGAGTATTTATCCTATGGGAACGTGTGACCCCAAATTACAAAGCTTAAGGAATCTTCTTTCTAGATAGTCAATTCAAATTTTATTATTAAAAAAGGATATTGGTCGAAAATTGGCAAATAGACAAACCTGTAGTAAGAAATTTGTAGTGTTACTATGTCTTCATGTCTGATTTTTTGTGGATTGGTTAAAATTTATTTTTATAAAATTCCAAGTCTCATACACTCCTAAATACATAAGCTTACTGTAAAAATTTTATTTCTTAATTTTATAATAAATAACAATTTTTTTTACATAATAAAATAAAGTGGTCGAAAATGCTATCTTGCTAGAATTCCATCATTCATTCTTTGGAGCTTCCTTATGCATTTTGTACAATTATCATTGCTTCCATTTCATACTCTACATAATGATGATACATACAAGAAAAGAAAAATCAAACAAACCATGTATACTCACTCTTAAACTCTCTCGCGGTCGGTCAAATTCTACTTGGTTTCCAAATTAGGAAACCGGCACGTATAGTGCCCTAGGAGGTTGTGGAACACACAAAAGTAGAAAAGTTAGTAAATGTATGTAAAAATAATATGAAATCACAAATAAAAAGAAATAAAAATATTACCTTTGACTTTGAGTAGCTATCTTGAGGAGTTAGTAAGAGTAGCGTGATAGTGTCAAAACGATCGAATTAAAAATAGGCCAAGTCTTTCTACAATTTTTTTTTTTTTTTTTTTTTTTTTTTTTTTTTTACGGAAAATAAAAAAATTTTGATTGATTTTTTTTTTTTCTAGTCTAATAATAATGCTGAAATAATTTATACTTCTTTTATGGTTTTTTTTTCTTTAACTATTCTCTTCGATCTTTTTTCTGTCCCTTTCGTGAAGAGTGGGGTGGTATATATATGGGAGCAAATGGGAGCTAAAATACAAAATACAAAGAATATACTGTTATACGAAATAAATACGTACGAATACAAGAGTTAGGTAGAAATTATAACCAAAAATAGTCTTAATGAGGTAGAGGACAAATAGAATAGCCTACTACTTTATGTAAAACTTAATTACTATTGACTGAACAAAATACAATATTATTAATGACTAAAAATAATTAAAAATACTAATATAATATGAATACAATGGTTAATTGGTACTACTTTCCTTTGAAGAGTGTACTTACTCTTCGTATATTAAACTTACCATAGCAAAATACGACTATTTTACACAACCCATTTATTAGAAAATAACAAGAAAAAAAAAGTTGTTTGCCATTGATTGTGGATAGTCATATCACCTTATCGTTTGGGAAGAAATACGGCTCAGTGATACAACGTATTGTCGTATCACACCATTTTCTGATTCTCGTTGCTAAATTACAACCATGGCTTACCATTTTCTTTTTCTGTAGAGATTTGATATATCAAATGAGTGGTAATGGCAGAGGTATCTTTGCTTAGAGCCACTCTTTCACTGTCAAATATTGTCGTCATTGTAATAACCCGGAAGAGAAATAACATGCATACTTACACTCGTTATTTCTGAGTGTATGAAACAGAGAAAAGATGACTCATGAAGGTATAGTGGTAATGGTGTTTTGGTGGGAAGTTGAAAGGAAAGAAAGAGATCAAATAAATGAAGTAGTAGTACGGTCTTAACAAAAAATGGTGGAAATTAACAAGTTGAATTAAGGGGTTAAACAAAGATAAAAAAAAAAAAAAAAAATGCAAGTATGGGGGAGTAGCCGTATTACAATGCATGCAATGCATTGGAATTGGTTTGTATGCATGCATGAATGCATGTTTTTCCACTTACCAAAATATGCTAAATCAGTAAATCGTCTTTTGTGCTTTGTATTTCCTTTTTTTTTTTTTTTAAAATGATTGAAAATATTAGAATAATAATAATAGCAATAGGATACATCAAATCAGTTAGTACTAAACTTTTATCCGGGGTTAGAAAGTGATACTTTAGAAACGATCACGGTTTTAAAAATGTACATATTAAAGGGTCAAAATTTGATACTATTGACCAGGATATGTCAAACGACATGATTATTACATATGTCACTGGTAACAACATTGTTTTTATTTTATGTTATTTATAAAAGATAAATTTACTACTATTATTAGACTAAACGGTTACACAATTGGGATATGACAAAAATACGGATAAGATTTATCCCTTATAAAAGGGAGATTTTCCTTATCCGAAATCACCCTTTACTCAAAAAACACACCCCTTGCCTTTTCCCCTTCGGTTTCCATGGCTCCCGGCAACAAAAACCATCAAGCTCCGTCTCCGTTCGACGAGCATTTTCGAGTGCTAAATTTATATTTAGCTTTGATTATGGCGTTAGTGGTGCTACTAATGGCGTTAATGATTTTCATAATCATGAATAAATGACGATTTGAAGTTTCTGGCACGGAGTGTACAAGGTTCGAGTCATGCTACAAATTAGCCTCGTGTTTTGTTCGTAAATTAGGAGTACAAATTGTAAGGGTTTTGTATACTCCAAAATTATAAGTAAACACTACTTGAACTTGTCTCTTATGTCTAATTATTGCGGTTGTCGTTAGCAAAATTAAATTTTGTTATTATAATTATGAAATTACAAAATTTATTAGTTAATTGAATGTAAAAAAAATTATGGAAAATAGGGATCAAAATTTGGTGTCTACAGATACTAGAAATCATAAAGACATCCTAACATAATACTAGGAATTAAAATAATTAAAGCATGATTTCTATAGAATAACAATTAAATTACTTACTGAATGCCTCATATCTCTTTCGAATAACAAAATACACGCATTAGTAACTTCAAGGAAAATAATAAATCAAACAATTAAATTAAATAATTGAAATAGAGATTTAGGACCAAACCCTCAGAAATTATAAACCTTTCACGTGTAGAGTGAAGACAACTTCGAACTTGGCTAGGTGTGTCTAAAACTAATGTATGTGAAATTTTGTGAGGGGAATGATTTAGAAAAAGAATAGAAAGAGAGTAGAGAGAGAAGATGGTTATGAATGATGATTGTGAATGAATGAAACGGGGAGATACGACCTCTATTTATAGAAAAATAGTCTAAAAACGATAGAAAATACTTTAAGTTCTATACGGAATAAAACTAGCATTTGTCGCTAGGCGACAGACATCAGCACCAGGCGACAGACTCTGTCGTCTGGCGACAAACTCTATCTGTCGTTTGGCCCTAATTAAAAAATAAGGCGTGCTTTGTACGCGAAATCCTCATTTTAATATGATTAAGCAGGTAATTCCGTGTTGATCAGATTAAATCAGGTTTGTGACAAAATCACATATTTTATTCCAAATAAAACTCTTAAAATATAATTATCAATCCTAATCTCATTAGAATTAAAAAAAAAAAACCTTCTAGATTATTCTAGAAAATTAAAATCAATCCTAATAACTTTAGGAATAATAATTAATAGGTCCTCCTCTAGATCATTGGGCCACATATAAAATTCATTTCGAGCTAAATTTAATTTAGGCCATAACTTCCTCATTATTTATCAGAATTGGGATTATAATATATCGTTGGAAAGCTCTTTTCGAGCCCAATCCAACTATGCTGTTATTGGACCTTTTGAAGGAGTTATGTCTTCGATAAGTGCAATTACTGGATATATCAAGGATCACGGTTATGGAGATAATTAGTTCATTCTATAGGGTCGTCAATGTTTGTTGCTAGATATAACAATTATTGATCGTTGGGCTAATTAAATGGCCCAAAGACTTATAGAATAGATCCTACCTACAAGGTCACACATAAGATTATTAGGTTAAACAAGTTAGAGGCCCCATTATTGGGCCTCATGAGTTTATGACATACCATATTGATACTTGGGCTAGGATAGTTAGAAGAGTTTAGTAGGTTTTGGGCTTGACATGGATTTATTTCTAGATATGATCTATAAATATAATCCATGCCTAGGGTTGCATGACACATCAATTTACACACAGTGAATTGTCAATCAAGCAACCATAATTCCCAAAACCCTAATTCTCTCTCTTTCCCACACGCCTCTCTCTCTCCTCCCTTGACCGTACGGCCACCCCTCAAGGTGGTGCGTGTGGTGGTTGTTCGGGTGGTACGTGGTGTGTTCGTGATTCATATCTCCGTTGAAGGTTGATTGAAGTGTTCGGTCACGACTAACTAGCATTAGTGGAGGTTCGTTTAATCCGTGCTCGTGGACTTAGTAGAGGAATCACACGTGGGGTTCTTGTTCTCCTTGTTGTTCTTGCTCGATCACTTGTGGAATCACGCTTCAAAGGTATAATTCTTACTTCTTTATGTGTTATGCATGAGATCCTTGGTTTAAGTGCTTTATGAATATGATTCATGTCTATTCCGCAAGTTAGTACCTATAAATTCCTACACCTTTATCATGGACCAAATTAAATTGGGGTGGCTATTTTCATAAATAGAGTGTAAGAAGAAATATTTTCAAAAACAGAAAGAGAAATATTTTAATAAAAACAACCACATCACTAGACTTTTCACACTTTCACTTCGTTCGATAATCAAATGACGTGAAAGATATTCATCACTAGGTTTGGTTTTGGGGAGACACATTTGGGTGTCTACAACTATTAATAAATTACAAATAAAAAAATATCATTAAAAAAAAAAACAATGTGATAATCCTTCTATAGACATAAATATAGATATATTTTCACAAAATAAATTTGTAGATATTTTTTTTAATATGCCCTATTGTGAATTTGTATAAATTAAAAAAAAATTGAATTTAATAATATATTCATTGAAAGTGTTGAGACGATTTCAACAAGGTCAACTGCATTTTTTCTTATATAAGTACAAATTTCATAAACACTAGTCAAAGTAGATCAAATTAAAATGCAAAAAGTCTCAATAAGAACTTAAAAAAAATGGAGGGAGTATATGATAAGTTCAATCTTGTCTAACAAAATCTTTTTATTTATTTGAGTTTTTAGTAGTAGTAGAATTTTGGAGTACCATACGGGTTTTAGGACAATGTTGTTGGGTCCCAATGAACCAACTTTGTTGGGTCGCACAGTTTGCAGATCTTAACTCTACATCAATATTATATATTATCTTCGTTTCTTATTATGTGCAACAAAAGAATGTTTTATATCTCATAAATAATATCCCTTTGCTGCACATAATAAGAAACGGAGATAGTAATTCACTTTGGACTTATTCTGCATGGATTTGTTTTTTACCACCCTTTCAATAGGCCTCATATAAATGGAGTAAATAGACACTTATAAGCAAGTCAACACTTCCATTATTCTTTCAATTCCATATGAGACTTGAGTTGCATACCCCAACAATCCTCCATTCAAACCAAGGACTACATAACATTTTATGTGGGAGTTTAAACCTGACATACCTATACTTAATCAGAAGGCTAGGTTAGGTTTCATCTTTAGGTTTTTTTTTTTTTTTTTTTTTTTGGGGGGGGGGGGGGGGGGGGAGAGGGAGGAAGGGTCAGTTCTTGATAGTTAAGTTCTAATCCTCTCCCAATTTTTACTTTGGGGGATCAAACACGCGGTTTTTCACTACACCACCAACCAATACTCAAAAGGTTAGGTTTCATATTTGTATTAATGTATAGGTACAACAATTACCTTTCAAATGCCAAAAGGGATTCAGACTTTATGAGGGAGCATTTAGGTTACAATTAGGCCCTAAGATGGAACAACCTTTATATTATACGGAGTACTTTGTAATAAAGACATGATCCTTTTTATGAGACAACATTCAAGCTACATTTTGGGCTGGGAACTAGCCCATTTGAGATAATAAGGCCCAATTCAATTTTCTTTTCGTTTGTAATATCCAATAATGACTTGACAACAGTTGGTCCAGGTGAAAATGAAGCTGTCTTTTTTTTTTTTTTTTTTTTTTTTTTTTTTTTTTTTTTTTTTTTTTTTTTTTTATATATATATATATATAGTTATCAGCATTTACCTAGCTCAACAAAGGTTACAATCTTACAAAGCTTAGTACGTAGCATTAGCTTCTATAAATGGTCAAGAAATTTCAAGCTTGTGAGAAGATGTTTCTAAGTTTTCCTGTATTTTACTTTATGAAAAATACAAAACAAAATTGGTCATGAGATTTTTCATAATAGACTATGATATCATAACAAATAGACATTAATCAGTTGATAACTATTTAAGGCCTGTTCACATTTACTGAATTGAGCTGAACTGAGCTGAACTGAACTGAATATTTCATGAGAGATGGAAATTAAGAGCTTAACTGAAGTGAACTGAAATTAAGTAAATGTGAATAGACCCTTAGTAGGTTTTCAGAAAGACAATGCATTGTAACAAACTCTAGCAATTTTTATTTTTTATTTTTTATTTTATTTTATTTTATTTTTTTTTGTGTGTGTGTGTATACAGAATAAATATTGGTGTAATTATGGCAGAAGATTTGTAATAAGAGTTTTTCTCTTTATTTCTCAAAGATGAAGTGAGTTTACTTCTCAAACAATAATATTGATGCTAGATTGCTTGCTAGAATGTATTCTACGTAATTCTTTTAGGCTTTTAGTAGCTAGTTCCGAGTTTTTGGCTTGATCTAATGGAGATCCTCCTTGAAAGTAATTTTCAACGTAATTATATTGAACGTTTCAATCACTTTAATAGTTTTATGTAATGATTACCACTAACGGTATGATAATATATCTTTTATAAAGATTGTTCCATCTTATATATTTTACGTTAGATTGTATATAAATATTTAACCTATTGGTGAATAATAAATAAGGGCATGTTCTCATTGACTGAACTCAGCTGAACTGAACTGAATTGAATTGAGCTTAACTTAACTGAACTGAACTGAACTGAGCTGAACTGAACTGAACTGAACTGAATATTTTATAAGAGAAGGAAATTAGGAGCTGAGCTGAACTGAATTGAACTGAACTGAATTTCAACGTAAGAGAACATGCCCTAAGTCAGATTGACGACTATTAACTCTTTCCTCCAAACTTATCAATGATTGACGCTTTCTCTAATTGCAACAATAATAATTGTATGTTTATCTACTACCTTATCATCTTTCTTTCTTTTTTCTTTTTTCTTTTTTTTTTTTTTATTCTTTTTTGGTTAGTCCACAATTAGCTAGCTAGCCTCAAAATTTTTCTTCCACTACAATTTAATGACACCGCATTAAATCATTACTATAAGTAACAACTTTATTTATTAAAAAAGAATTGAATCCAAAGCATACATATACATCACATTATTGGATTAAAAGTAACAAATCATGGTACGTACGTAGAGTCGAAAGCAAAGCAGCAATTCTGATATCACATGACATTAAATTTGAATATGATGCTGCTAGCTAGCTTGTCAGTTAGGGCATCCATCCATGGTGGACCTTAGTAACAACACCATTAAATTCAAAGAAAACTAGATCATATACCACTATATATGCTTATAGTCAATCATCAAATTTCATCAAATCATTCAAATGGTTGAAGTTATTTCTTCTAATACAATCATTGCTTAAGAAAGATATAAAAGATCATATTAAAATAAATTTGACAAAGCTGGAAGTTTTTATACGCAATCGGTTGTACCTAGCTAGCTAGAGGTAGGTGCATCAAAAGGTATTTGTTTGCTCGATTTTTAATCTTCAAATGATTAAAAACAAAAGTACTTTTTTTACGCCCAGATACATGTAAGAATATGAACCCTTGAAAAAATTAATACAGAGTATTTGTAGCATGCAAGAGAAATACATAAAGATTGAATATATCATAAATGTTGGCTATGTAGCATGCATGCAGATAATTCGAACAATATTTAATTAGTCTAAAAACCAACTATTTTTACTACCCTAGTTTCTTATTATTTGTAATAAATTATATGTCGCAAATAATACATTTTTATTGCATACAATTAGAAATGAAGGTAGTATATATGTGACTATGATCCCATCTCTTATGAATATGATGATTGACTCTTCAACTCAAACATAATCTTCCTTTAAATGTACAGGTCTTAAGGCGTTCTCCTAAAATCAATAATTGATATTAACGTTTGATTTAACATTATATATACTCTACATATGATATATGGTATCTTTAAGGGCCTGTTCTCATTGACTGAACTCAGCTGAACTGAACTGAACTGAACTTAATTGAACTGAACTGAATTGAAATGAATATTTTATAAGAAAAGGAAATTAGGAGCTGAACTGAACTGAACTGAACCGAGCTGAATTGAACTGAACAGAATTGAACTGAACTGAATTGAATTTCAACGTATTAGAACAAGCCCTAACTCGATACTATTATTATTACAAATTGGATCTATATATGGTTTTCCAACCAAAATATATACTCCTCTCAATTAATTAATAATATCATAAGATTGTTGATTTGTTGATGAGCAAAGTTAAGAAATCATGCAAAATTTTGTTTTTTTTTCTTCTTTTCTTCTTTTTTACAGAGTAATCTTTAGAATCTTTTCTAATGAACCGCTCGCTACAAATTATTAAGTCACTGTGAACTGCAAGAAGTTCAAGCAATCAGTTTGATGATTTAATCATATCCACATACATATACACAAAGTTTTCATACGTGTTGACCCTTATGAAGTTTTGATGATGATGTTAAGAATTGAGCAAACTTCCTTTTAATAAGGATTTTCTAGTGTTGTGATGTTTGCAGGTTCAGTAGGCGCTGAGGGCTGAAGTAGGAACTGGGACAAAGGAACTTTAGAAGATTCATGAGGACAAGTAAAAGACAGAAGAAGAGTTCCAGCAATGGAACTTCCCGAAGTTTCTCAACAGGAACTTCAAAACGGGTTGTAACAACCTGGTTCCGGTGTAATACTGGGGCAAGCCTCAATAATCAAGGGTCAGTGCAAAGATCGAGATATCAACCGAAAAAGATGGACTTCATAACTTATAGTTGTATAAAAGATAAGTTTGTTTTTTGTAGGTTGATGTAAGCATATTAATGGTTGTTATGCATGGAGGCAAGCTGATTAATTCGTAAAAGATAACTTTAGTTTTATGAAAAAGTACTTAATTGATTTTATCTTATAAAATCTGATTTAACTTGGTCTTATCTTTTTCATAAAATCCTATCTTTTAATTAAAACGAATTTGATAAGATTTGGTTTTTAAATAAAACAAAATTAAATCTGTTTGGTTTCGGTTTTTAAAGAGATAAGATTATATTTCAGTTTAACTTATCTTGTTTACTAAAACCTTACTTTGTGAGCTGAAGGACCTCTATAAATATAGAAGAAATTCAGTGAAGTAAAGTGAGAGTTTTTTAGCGTGAAAACCACTTAGTGTTTAAGAGTAAGTTTACCAAAGGTTTAAGCTTTATCATTTTGATTTCGGGTTTCATGTGTAGCTTTCCATTTATGTGTTAGAGTGTGTCTTTGTGTTGTAATTGGTTTTGGGGTGAGATTGTGAATTCTCTTAAATTCACGTTTGAGTGTATGAGTTTGAATTCTCTAAAATTCGAGTGGTAGTCAGTCACTCCGAGTGTGTCTTGGGTTGCACAGTGGGAAAAAGGAACATGAGTGTGTCTTAGGTCGAGAAAGGAACCAAAGTGTGTCTTGGGTCGAAAAAGGTGTCTGAGTTTGTCTTAGGTCTGATAGGATAGGTTCTTATCAATTAGCAAGTGTCTTAGGAGGAACTTGCGAAGCAAAGGTCTGTGTAATAAGTTATACTAGGAGAGTTAGGCACTGGATGGTTTCCTCGTAAAACTTGCTGTGTGCTTTAAGTTTCTTTATGTTTTTATTGTTTATTTCCGTATAAGTTCCGCGATTGGAACCTACTACCATTCCCCCCCCCCCTCTCGTAGTAGTTCATCTAAACTAACAATACGTAATTGGACACACCGTGTGATCAAAATTACTTAATCAAGGGGTTATTTGGTCAAGGATTACTTGATCGATAAGGGATTATTCGGTCAGTCAAAGATTACTCGATTAGTGTTTTAGTACGTATCAGAATACTATCATCAGTCAATCACACGATGTAACCAGCAATACAAAAAATATACTGCCACATGCGCCATACGGAGTACTCCGTATTTATTATTCCGACTGCACAAATATTTCATTAAATTTGGATTCATAAAGTTTTATTTGCAGATTATATAAATTCCCGAACGTTCAAGGTACGTAATCAACTGCACGTACATACGTTATAAATAAACAATATCATTCGATGAAATTCTGCCTAATTGACTCCAACTTTTCTTCTGTTTTTCTCCGATCCATCAATTCTGTGAGTAGTAAGAGCTTTGCTAGTTTCCAATATTTCATTCAATACAACTAGTTTTGGCCCTATTTAATATCTTCGTAGGTTTTAATGGTAAGACGTAGAATCCTATTTAGACTACTCATCTTCATATATAATTCCAACATTGCATGTATTGTGTGGTTGGCTACACCATGTGACCACTTGTTAAATAACAAAGTAACCCCTATAATACTGACCCGGTAACCCCTTGTAATACTGACAAAGTAACCTCTAAGTAACCCCTATAAAATTGACGAAGTAACCCCAATAAAACTGAACGAGTAACCCCTATAACACTAACGAAATAACCCTCATAATAGATAGTCACGCCATGTGGCCAGCCACATATAAGATTTTGTGTAATTCCAATAATAATATAGCCTTTTATAAGTTATCGAATCGCCAGCCTATGTAATGATAATATAGATCACTGTCTTACATAATACTCCCTCCGCCCCTTATTGATACTTTGATAGTCTCTTATGGCCAATTTTAAGTCCCAAAATGATAGTCTTATTTGTGTTTTTCAAGTACCATTAGTATTAGGTATTGTGTCAGTCCTCAATTGGCGAGTTTTTGATATCCTCAATTGGCAAGATGATATCCTCTATTGGTTGGATGATATCCTCTAATGGGTGGATGATATCCTCTACTAAATGGATGATATTCTTTATTGGTTATATGATATCCTTTATTGGCTTGATGATATTCTCTATTGGCTGGATGATATCCTCTACTAAGTGGATGATATCCTTTATTGGCTAGATGATATTTCTACTAGTTAAATAATATCCTCTATTGGCGGAATGATATCCTTTATTGACTATCTATATGGTATCCTTTATTGGATGACATCTCTACTAGTTAGATGATATCCTCTGTTGGAAGGGTGATATCCTCTATTGGTTATATTATATCATGGCTTGATGATATCATATAGCCAATAGAGGAAATCATCCAGCCATGATATCATATAGCCAATAGAGGATATCATAGACACAATCATAAACGATATTATATAGCTAATAGAGGATATCATCTAACCATGATACTATATAGTTAATAGAGGATATCATCCTGGCCAATGAAGAATATGTATAACTTGTTTAAATATATGTATAATTTGTTTGATAATATGTATAACAATGGTGGAACCTCCATTGAAATACTCGTACTAAGGTCTTGAGCATAACATACCTTGCTTATTTCTCAACCAAAATACATGCATATGTTATCAAAATGCTCACAATTCAACATATATACAATCTTATGGGACAATCAATTTCAACAATTATACATCACATAAGAAAGCCTCAATTCGATTTTTGGGCATTTTTCAAAAAATTCAAGAATCTCAAGCTTTAATTTCTCTCTCTTCCGCCATGGATGATCTGTTGCTCTCCTTCACCAACCACCACCAACTTGTCATTGGGTGGAAACTTGTTCTTCATCGCAAGAAGATGACAATGATCTGATACTTTCTTGAGTATCGACTGACGAAACATTGGGTGAGCCGCACCCAATACTTTGTGTTAATTTTTTTTATCAATATTCTCCACAATTTGAAACAATATTAGTGCAAATTTAACTTTTTCATATAAATTTTGCTTTTCTATGTACTTTTATTACTTCTCTATACTTTTTTACATATGCAGTGTAAATTTACCTTTCAAATATATTATACTACGTACTTCTTATAAGTTTATTTATTCCCGTGAAAATGTCCATAAGGACTATCAATAAAGGACGGAGGGAATAAATTACAAAAAGAAATATAACAAAAATTAATGTGTATAACCAATTAAACCACATACTTTCTATAATATTATTAAACTATATTACGCTTTCTAGTACACTTAATTAAACCTGGTTTTATCCACCATATTCAAATAATACTTCCTCCGTTTCTTATTAGTTGAAATGTTTCTTTAATCACGTTTAATTTGCCAAAGCGCAAATCTTAACGTTAATATCTTTGGTTACCGATAAGCAAAAATTATATAAAGTTGATATTTAGAAAATATATACCGTGGCGAATTGAATCTAACAAGACCTCACATGACTATATTTTATATTACGTATAAAACACAAAATACGGTCAAAGGGGAGTGTGTGAATAATGCTAAAGTCAAAACGTGTCAACTAATAAAAACAGAGGTAGTATTATTCATGTAAAATTAATTTCAGTAAATAAGTATTTATTTACAAACATGAGTAACTTCAAAGAGAAAATATAGTAGAAAATCAATAAATAAAAAAAAATATTATTTGATTAAAATAATTTGATTCACAAAAAAAAAAAAAGGGATTAGGATTATGATTATGATTAAAACTCTTAACTAGAAAGAAAGAAAGAAAAAATTATGATCATTTAAAGTTGACCCTTGTGCCACCTTATCTTTTTTCTACTTCTCTCTATGACTTCTCCTCTCCTTGTTAATTCTTGTTCCTTCATCTTGGAATGATAGAAAAAATGAGATAATATGTGAGAAATGAAAGAGTTTGATGAGATGATAGCAAGATGATAATAAGCTTCATTAATTAGTTTGCACCTTTGATCCCCTTTCTCTTTGCATTGATATGGAGGAGAAATATTCTTCATTTCACACAATAAGACAGAATGATCCAACTCCTAAAATGCATTTACTATCTCTTAAATTACAAGATTATCTATCCTAAATGAGACTAATTTAATAAGTACATAACTCACTTAATTATTGACCTCTAATCTAGCATGGTCTCATTATTTGGGACTCCTTTCTTTAGTTGCGGGCCTCTAGTCCACCTTTTTATTCATTTGAGACCATTAACTATACAATCTTGATCCAATCTTTATGAGTTGGTTATATTGTCATTACCAAACTTCAAGATAAAGAGCAAGCCAAAAGTAGTCATCTACACTTTTGGGGAAACATCAACATTTTTGTTGATGTGATTCTCTTAATTAGATTTTTAGGGTTGTTGTTCTCTTAATTATTTTCATATTAGTGTCATTTTCTCAATTTTGTCGGCCTTTATTTTGTAGCTGAGAAAATGGGTATTCGAATTCAATATGAGCTAATTTATTTTACAAACTTTTCAATCTTAACGAAGTTAATTTATGGATTTAAAATTGTGCTCGAGAATATGATTAAAGGTTTTTTTTTTTTTTTAAATTTATTTTTTTTAGAGCCACAAAGGCGGTGGTGAGAATTGATCTTAAAGCTCTAACCACTTGAGTGTTCCTCACTCTCAGAATATTTTTTTTTTTGGTGTTTAGAGAACCACGAGGGCGGGGGTGAGAATCAATCCCTGGACCTCCTAGAATCGGGAGGGAAGCTCTAACCACTTGAGCTATCCCTTACTCTCCTCCTCACTTTCAGAATATGATTAAAGTTGATTGTTAAAATTTCAAAATGTTGAACGACTTATTGTAATTGATTTATTACTGCCAAAATAAAATTTTAAATAAAAATTCAAAAAGTGGACAAAATCAGTAAATACCATGGTTGAATTCTCAAATTACCCCCACTTCCCTCCCCAAAAAAAAAGGAAAAAAAAAAAGAAAAAAGAAAGACAGTAAAAGGACAAAGCTATTTGCAAAAAACTGCATAAAGCAATTTCAGCTGTTACTCTTGTATGAGATCTTTTTGGACCTCCCCTGCTGCCCATTTTGGCATCTAATTCCTACAATCCTTCTCACTTTTTACTTTAAATACTGCTTTTTCATCATTGCTTTCCTAATTGTTAATAATAGAATACTACTAAATGATTAGTTAAAACTAATCCTTCTAAAAGCTTGTCATTAAATTACTTTAACCTGATAATATAATGTTATTCATTTGCTCACATAAAGACTGGATCAATTTTCAAGAAACATTCATAAAAGACTCAAATCAATGCATTTCATAACACTTTGGAGATTGGGATCAAAATCCGTTTGCATCATAGTTCGTCTTGCCTCCCTATACAGCACAAAAATTAAACTGGAGGCATTCTAAAATAATCATTTTTTGTTTATGTATTTACTTCCTCTTTATCAGCAGCAATTACATTCAACCAAACAAAAACTAAAGTTGAATTAAGATGAATAAAAATAAGAACAAATTTAAACTAAGATTTATTTTCTAAGAACTCTTACTAGCATATATCAGCAAAGAAAATTCAACTCTTTCTTGATCTTTTTGTACCAATTTTTCTTCCAACCAAAGCCTACTTTCACCCCCACTTCTAGTCTTGAACATAAATACTGCAGACCCTGAAACTGGATTGAAAAACCAGTCATGAACATCCCACATCAGATCAACAAGCAACCCGTCAACGAACACGGTCTGATTGCCTCTGAAGTTCCACTGCAACCTCCTAACTTTGATCACTGTCCGCTTGTCAATACTTACATACAGAACAGGCTGCTTAAGCCTCTCGTGATCTTCGCTACATCGGATCATTATCTCATGACTTATACCTGAATCACAGAACTGAGCTTTGGTAGAGTAGAGAGCGTTTCCTGAGTAATGTTCTCTGCGAGAAACTAGCTGTACTGATTTTGACAGCAACGAACTGTCAGTTTTTAGTCTCTTGGTGACGGCTTCATGAGCGAGGTCACCAAGAGCTAAGGTCAGTTCGGAGTTAACTACTACGACTACGTAGTAGCCGTCTACTGGTTCAGGCCCGGAATGGTATGTTGCAGACGAGAGATCCCAGTATACATCCACCTTTAAAGAGTCTACCTCGAGCGATTTCTGGCCTTTCTTCTTACGAAAAAGGCGAGAGAATGTGTTGAGCTTGAAAGAGGCTGAAGAAGGGTCATCACCAAAGTTTATGCTAAGACCGCCCTGGCCGAGCGGGTTCCTACACCAAGTTACTGTAATCATGAACTGCTTTTGCTCAGAAAGAAGGACGGCTTTATAGAGAAAAATCACAGCATTTGGAACAGAAGGGGTGGGATTCAGATTCGATAGGAGGCCCGGTTGGTGATCTTGGTTTATGTAACTCGAACACGTCGTTTCGGATATCCGGACCGCGTGTTCGCTAAAACATGTTACCATGTCTCTCATCTTTGCACAATTTGATGAAATGAGAGTAAAAAAAAGATGGATTTCAAGAATTTATTTATGAAATTTAGGAGTAATTTTAGGTGGAGGAGTTAGAGTTTTGATGAGCAAAAAAAGGGAGTGATATTAATTTGATTACAAGAAAGAAGGAAAGGAGATCCAAGGAATTCTGACAAACACCATGTAAATGTATTTATTATGATATGTATTGCACCTTAAAATCTGTAAATTTGTAGTATTATGGAAGGAAAGGGAATAGAAGGTTGAAGGGGATCCTTGAGTCTGCCAGTTCAGCTTATCTATATTTTTAAAAAGAAATGGAGGGGACCAATAACAGAATATTTTTTGAGTTTTAAAAGTTTAAATTATTTGTGTTAATTTATACTCTATAGTAAAAAATGAATTTGTAGTTGTTTGGTTTAGTTCAACTAATTGAATTTTCTAGGAGAGCTTTTTAGCCTATTTACCCGTGTTGTACAAATTATTTCATGCACTTATACTCGTGCTTTATATCTAAAATGATGCTTACGACATGTGCTTATACTATGTACTACCTCGTTACATATTAGTTACATATGTACTATCCCAAAGTTGCAACTATATAACGGAGGTAGTACGTCATCTTAATTACTTGTGTTAGTTGTATGTGCCAGATTGAGAGCATTGTTTTGACCATTTTTAGTACCCTTAAGTACATTTGTAGACCCATTGAACCTTTTTATACGTGTTAATGAAGTACTCTTTTTCGTTCCTTTTTACTTGAATTATTTGTGGTTTCAAACCCGTATTTACTATTGCATAAATTTAACAGTAAATACATTTAATTACATCGAGACAAATCTATATATAAAGGTTTTCTTGTTTTCTTGTGATATGATTCATAACTATTAACAGAACTAATGTTTTCTCAGACATGTCCTACTATCAAAAGCATATGTTTAATAATAATCTTATTCATTATTTGGATTGTATTTACCCTAAGATACATAATCTACTACATAGGTAAGTAGCATTAATAAACCTTCTACGACTACAAGTATCAACACAACGAACTTTATCTTCAATGAATCTATTTTCATCTCATTTTCAGTAGAGATTATTAGGTTGATTGTAAAGGAAAGCTAGTAGAGAAGGTACTCAAAGTAAATAATTGATCCCAACTTTTTCAAACAGATGGGTGAAAAGTTACTTTAAAAGGTCAAATTGGAGCAATTAAAATTTGACATATTAATAATAAGAGGAAGCAACAATCATGTTCATAGTCATTTTAGGCACATTAATAATTTCATTTGACATATTTTTCAATTGTAACCGTAAAAGTTGACCCCACAAGATTAAACCAAAACCATCTTTGTCACTCTTAATCATAAGTGAAAATGAGGTACTAACCTTTTATTTGCCTACCTTTTTTGAAGAGGAAGAAGGTGATGCTAATGATGATTATATCATGATAACAATGTTTACATGATAAAGGAGTACTACTTGAAATAATAGCTTTTTTTGCTTAATTGGCAGTTACTATTTTATCAATACAATGTACCCAAAAATATATGGTTGTAAGTTAGAAATCAAATCATTTAATATTATGCATAAATAAATAAGCATGTAAATAAATAAAAAGGTTGAGTCAAATAATGGTCCCTATCTTTTACTTCTTAGCTCTTGTTCTTTTCTCCTCTTTCAAATTCCATATCAACTTGGTTAAGGAAAAATAAATAAATAAAAATTAAAAGAAAGGTGTACCTTACTACTTGCATGACAGGATAGCAAGATGAACAAATTAAAAGTGGGGTTATACTAGTACATAAACATTCTCATTATCAAAGGTATCAATTTATCACTTTATATTTCGTATAATCTTTATCTGAATTTATTGGTACAAATTTTTAAAAATTTAGATATATATTAATGCTTTCAAGGTGATAAGATTCATAAAAACAATCCCAAAATTTAGGGAATCAAACATTTACACACATGTCTATAACTAATTAACTATCAATATTCTTCCTTATAAAAAAATCTTAGTATTTTTTTTTTTTTTTTTTGTAGAAAAAGAAAGAACTTTAATTATTGCATCTCATAGTATAACAAAGAGATGGAATAATCTAATATCATACCATATCATATCACTACTAAATAAAGCCGGTCTCGCTCCCAACCAAGGTACGAGCACTTGGTATTCCAATTTTTGCCCAACTGTCGTAGGCAACAAATAGGTATTAATGTATTATTGTCACACATATGATGCTAAATAAGTGATTTTTAGATAGATTTTTTACGATAAAAATATTGTAGGATTTTATTATTAGAATAATTATAATATTTCATAGATACAAAATTAATCATAACGTTAAATAAATATCTTATAACCCGGTTTTATTTCCATCCTAAAATTGGAAATGCCATGTAGGATCCTTTTATAATATATTGATTTAATTAAAAATAATAGAGAATCAGTAAAAATAAGTTTCAATCACTAAAAATAATTTTGGTTTGGTAAAAATACTTTCATTTTAGCAATAAAAATCTAAATTCAATAACAATAATTTCAAGTCAATAATAATAAATATCTATTTACAAAAAAAACTACAAAAAGTACACTATTAAATAGTTATAATCGATAAGAATTACATGACCATATTAATGAACATTCAAACAAAAAATTATTTTAAAATTTTATCACCCATCTAGACATCGCCCGAGCACAAAACTAGTATATATATAAAGAAGAGTTTTTTTTCCCAAGATTTTAGAGAGCCACGTAGGATTTTAATTATTTTTTTGTAAAATTATTAGAGCGCCATGTAGAATTAGTATTTTTTTTAGCATAACGTACAGGATTATGTCACGTAGAATTATTATTTTAACTTTTAAAATTCCATGTTCGATTAAAATTAAAGGTTTACATTTATTATAAAAATAAAATAGTATCTTTAAAAATTGAAAATTTTGTCTAACATAAAAGAAACAATTTATTATATTTTGTATATATACATATACTATTAAACTTAAAAAATGGAATTCAAGAAAAAAAAATTGAATTAGATAAAAACAATAATGAAATATAAAAAGTGATTATAATAAAATATTTTTAAAAAAAATACTAATAAAAAATAATATGAAATCACATTTAATTATATATATAAAAAAAATATCAATTTTGGATTATATAAAAAATAAGAAAAAATCATTGAAACTAAAAATAGATCCTTCTCTTTTAAAAAAAAAAAAAAAAAAAAAAAAAAAAAAAAAAAAAAAAAAAGTCATCATTTATTTGACTAACATTGTGTTTGGATAAATAAAGGGGAAGGAAAAGAAGGGGAGGGAGGAGAGGAGAAGGGAAGGTAAAGGGAGGGGAAGGAAAAATGGTGAGTTTTCCTTCCAAATCTCTCCTTGGTTGGAGGGATAAATTTCTTGCAATCTAATCCCTCCAATTCATTCCCTTCTTTCCTCATTTGTTATCCAAATGAGAGATATCTCATCTCTCTATTTCCCTTCCCTTCATTTCCCTCCATTTCCTTCAATCCAAACACACCGTAAAAGATTAAGTTTTATGTTAACAAAATTTATCATATCTAATAAGTTTTATCACCATTTTAAATCCGGTAAAATAAATAAAATACTAATCAAAACGGCTTTCTCTCTCCTCCAAATTCTCCGTTCTCTCTCCTCCTCCAAAACAAAGCCACTGTTGGAAACCTAGGGTCTCGTCAGAGTTCCGGTGCCGCGACCAGCTCTTCGGCGAGCACCCCCATAATTTTCCTTTATTTTGTGGGTGAATCTTCCCTGATTCAAATTCTCGTCCCTTGTCGTGGTCGAGCTTCCCACCTCTTTAATGCTATGTTTGGATAACAAATTAGAAGGGAAATGGAAGGGAGGGAAATAGGAGGAAGGGGAAGGAAGGGAAATTGGAGGAAATGATGAGCTCCATTTTCCCTCCAAATCTCTCCAATTTTGAAGGAATGATCTTCATTATCATTAAAGGAGGAGGGAAAATGGATCCTTCCCTCCCCCTCCCCCTCCCCTTCCCTCCCCAAACATATTATCCAAACAAGGAACTTTGTCTCCCTCCCTTTCCCTTCCCTTCCTTTCATTCTATTTTTTGTTATCCAAACATAGCCTAAGTCTCTTGCGGTTCCACCGGCGGTGAAGAGGAAGCGGAGCCAAGTCAACCTTATACCGACGACCTCCACCTCCATTAAGCTTCAACCTCATTTCGCCGGCAAGTATCTTCTTTTTTTGGTCAATTATAGAAGGTTCTTTGGCTTGTTAACCTTGTGGGAAGTGTTTAGTGTTGTTAATTTCTTCAGTTAAAGGTTTATGGGCTTGTGTTCCCTTTTTTTGTTCAATGTATGGAAGCATATTATTTGCTCTTTATGGCATTAAATTTCTAGTTGCTAGTGTTGTTCCTTGTTTTTCTATTCTTATTTCAAGTACTATATGGATGTGTTTGAAGAACTTAGGGGAGATTTGTGTTTTGCTCAGTTTAAAGAGGAGTATTTCTCTTCTCATAACTTAGAGAATATAGTTGGGGAATTGGAGAATCCTTTTGGTATTTTGAAATTTGTTAAGAGTTTAAAAGATGAGGATAACTAGTTGTACAAGCAGAGTAATATGGTTTTAGCCATTGCAAAATACTCTTTTGCACTTAGGATCTTGTCCTTTGTCCTGGTTTGTAATGATGATGATAATAAATCATTTTTTTCGAGCCTTGTTGTGTCTCCTAATATGAACTTGGGGGCATGTTATGTCAAAGAGAGGAACTTTGACAAAGTTGGCCTGGTCAATTGTGCTCGGCGGTGTTGTATTATGAAAACTCAAAAGTGAAAGCTTACTTTAGAAGAGCAGAAGCAGCTTTAGAGCTAAACAAACCCGACTTAGCTTTCATGGATCTTTTGCAAGCAATTAGGATTGATCCCAACAACATAGAGTTTCAACAAAAATTCAAGGAGGTGACCTCTAAATCGGGTTGGTCTCAAAAATTTGTTGATGATGCACTTGTGGTTACAATAGAGGATGAGAGGTTTAGAGACTTTGTTCGGTCACAGAAGGAAGGAGAAAAAAGAAAGTTGGGAAATTAAAGAAGGAGATGGTCATGAAAATGGGTGTGTTCGTAGATGTATTGGTGTAAAATATGACACCAAAGTGAAAATGAATGTTGTTGGCAATTTTTGAATTTGGAAGGTAAGGTAAACCCCTCCGATCAAGGTGAAAGGCCCACGATATAGATAATATTTCTAATCTGAAGTCAACTTGAGAAGAAAAAATACTCCCACTGTTTTTAAATACTTGCTTTATTTCTATTTTTTGCACTATTCATTTGTCCTACTTTGACTAATGTTTATGATTTATACATAAGAAAAAATATAGTCTTGTGGGTACTTGTTGGAATCATCTCAATGAATAGATTATTAATTTTCAATTGTTAGAATTTATACTTATTGATAATTAAAGATATTAGTGATTAAAGTTTAGCATCGGCATGCGTGTCCAAGAGAAATGAAGCAAGTATTTAAAACGGAGGGAGTAAAAAAAAAAAACAAATCTTACAGGGTCAAGTTATCGGTTTTCAAACCGAAAAACTAATTGATTCCTATATGCATCTCACCCCGACAATGTATGGGGCGGCATCCAAGGGACGGACACTACTCTACTATTGTTTTTCACAGAACAACATTTGAGTACTTGATCCTCCAAAGAAGGATAGCGTTGAAACTCAAGAAGTTTCTACATCAATGGAGATTAATCACCCCCCCTTTAGAAGGGCATGTGTGAAAAAACTCAAATCTTAACGCAAGAAGACCCGACTATAGGTATAGTCACTCATGCGTCATCACGTGAAAGTATGTTGATGCGATGCACCAAGCATGTCCTAGTTGAAGTCTACTACGAACCCCAAACCATGCTCGTCTCAGACGTTTAAGATCTTTGCCTCTTCCCATCGCTCCACAGTTAGAAGGAAAATTGTTTCTCAAAGAAGTAAAACCCCCTCCATTATTACTAAGGGCATGTTCTAATAGAATGAAATTAGCTGAGTTGAGCTGACTATTTTCTGAATTTGAATTGAGCTGAGCTGAACTGAATTGAACTGAACTAAAATGAATATTTTATAAGAGAAGGAAATTAGGAGATGAACTGAACTGAGCTGAACTGAAAATAAACGTATGAGCAGACACTAACTCCTTATTTTGCAGGATGAATGGCTCTAAGACAAGAGCATCTTGTTCCTCCAGAAGCATTTGGTTCCCCAATAGAAAAAGATTGTATGGTCCTACCCCTAATGTTTTAGTGTGTAATTTGTTTTATGATTAATATAATGTTTTTTCCGATGTAAAAAATTCCAGTAAAATAAACGTAAAACTTTTGCACGCAAAGAAGCATATTTTAGAATTTGAACACCATGAAATTGTTGAATGCGATGAACAGTTATTGCAATTCAGGGGGGTCTAAACTGGCACATTCAGCAATCAACAATTGATTTACAAATAATGATAGATTTAAAATTTGTATGTATATGTTTGAACCTTAATTGTATAAGATTAAAAAATAAGTTTATTAATATTATGTTATTTCGATTAAATATTAAATATAATGTTTAATTATGAATAAAATCTGTGCATCACACGGGTTTAAATCTAGTGTGTACTACTATAGTATCGATGTACGAAGTATATGTTAATAAAATAATGTATTACACCTAAACTTATAGTAAGACATTAAAAGAAATGTACTCATATCCCTACCTTATAAAAAGTATGAGAATGCTCTTATGAATAGTGTGAACTGTGAAGACAACTATATCTCTCAAAATGTTTGCTTACCAATTTGCCCCAATTAAAAAGAAGGTAAGAAGATATTAGTATCTAACTAGATTAGTATATGTGGAATAGTAATAGTATGTTTTCTTCCAATATTTATTTGTACTAAAAGACAAATATATCCCTCAAAATGTTTGTTTACCAATTTGCCTCCAATTAAAAAAAAACCTTAAGAAGATATTAATACCTAACTAGATTAGTATATGTGGAATGGTAATAGTTTGTTTTCTTCCAATATTAATTTGTACTAATAAATACTTAGATGTTATGATTACTTGTAGTTTTGTAGTAGCTTAGTTAGAGTATATTTCCTACCGTGGAATGATAATAATTTTTTTTTTCTTCCAATATTAATTTGTACTAATAAATAATATTTACATTGAATTATTTAAATGTTACAGAATACTTGCACTTTGTAGTAGCTTAGTTAGAGTATTTTCCCTAGCTTTTAAAAATTAGAGATTTTTTCAAAATTGTTATATACGTTAGAAATATGTAAACCTTAATCATGGACAAAAAGTCATTTTTGCAAATAATTATAACAAAATACCATATACATAGTCATAAAGCATCAGCAATAAGCATACAACTGCAATTACTCTTCTCAAAAGACTAACCATATTACGCACATCGCGCGCGTTAGACCTCCTGTATTAATAAAACTCCGATCTTACAATTAGTTTTAGGAGACTTTCATACACAACTTTATCAAATCAACTTTTTTCCAACAGATAAAGAAGTATAATAGTAATATTTTGACTTTTATAATTTCTAGTTCATAAAGAATTAGGAGAGAACCAAATCAATAATCATGCTTAGTATTATTTGAACAAAATCAACCTCCAAATATTCATTTATAATTTAGAAAAAATGGTTGTAAAGCCAAAAAAGCCCTGGCCATAAAAGGATAAATATAAAAGTGAAGAATATTATTGTGTAAAAGTAAATTAAATAGATATAAACTTTTATAAAATAAATAAATAAATAAATTAGCAAAGCAAAGAGAAAAAGAGGGAGAAAGTAGGAGAAAAGGGCCAAAAAATGATGATGAAAACGCAGGTGTTATGTTGTCAAAAAACGACAACCACCCATGTAAAACTACTCATCCAAAGATTGATTCTATTATGAATGGATTGTGAGAGCATGGGGAGAAAGATTTGCTAGGGAAAACAGAGCAAAGACCCATTTTTAGTGTATTTCAATTATTTGCTAAAAAATTTGTTTTTCTCTTTCTATGTAAACTTAATTTCTTGACCAAGTTTTAGGATGACACTCTCATACCAATGATCTAAGATTCAAATCATTCAATCTTGTCTATATCATAAAACAAAAATCCTCAATATACCTTCATATGTATTCCGTAGATCGTAACATACGAGTAGTTGCTTTAGCATATTTTGATTTTTTTTTTTTTTTTTTTTTTTTTTTTTTTTTTTTTTTATTACGACAGTTTGACTTTCACTTATGCATACACAATTTTGATTATTAATACTTTACAAAGATGTCGAATTATTATGTACGAGTATATATCTTAAGTATAAATCACCAATAAAAAAGTATCATGCATACATGTACACAGATATAGCAAAATCAAAATATAAATAAAAAGGAAAAATATACGGAGTATTATTTTCTAAAGAGTGTGGGCCACAAAAAATAAGAGGCAACTCGACTGGTATGGACCCCCAAATTAAAGCTCTACAATGGGAGGTTGTCCCTCAATTATCATGTTGGAAGTACAGTGGAAATTTATAACAAGGTCTATATTATCTGATTTTGGTCATAATTTATAATTGGAAAATTTTGTGTTTAATTAAGTGCACAAGAATTTATTTATTGAAATAGAAAATTAAGAGTGCCTGGTATTTTTGGTGCTCATTAAGACAAAAGATCCAAACATTCCAGGAAACTAATGCCATGGTTGTTGAGTGTTTGATCCCTTGAATCTTTTTAAAGCTTTATGATTCTACTCGTAATAATTATATTTTTGTGTAACTTGAATGATTGTAAAGGACTACTTGATTCTTCGGTTTGGTCGATCTATATCAGTTGAGTTAAATTTAAGTTTTCCCGAATTATTTAACTTGATTGATCCTAATGAAAATTGATCTAGCCTAAACCAACTCAACATCTAAAAAAAATGTGACAAACTGACAAATATCGGTTCATGATCACAATAAACTACGAAGTATTTGATAATCGACAATTTTTCATATCTAAATATGCTTATAATTGGATTGAGCCAAACTGGCCCTAATCAAAATTACCTCTCTACAGCCTTTAGCTCTCAATAATGGTATAACTGTATAAGAGGATGAATTTCCTTCAATATAAGGAAGCTTCTCAATTAATATAAACTTCAATCACTAAAATTTTTCACAGATGGCGAAACTTCCATCAATATAAGGAAACTTCTCAATCAAAGCACTAGGCCTTTATTTAAATTGGTTCAAATTATTTGAACATTTCTGATAAAAAATGACTCATATAAAAATGATAATTATAACATATTAAGCATATTGGTAATATAACATGATATGATCCCATCAGAATCAAATTGAATCTAATCGATCTAAACAATCCACTAAACAATGTAAACATGACTCAACCTGAATTCAATACAACCGACCTGATTGCCGTCTTTATATTTGCAGCAAAGCACAAAAACCAATTTCTTGTAAACTGCCTAAATCCCAACTGTATAGCAAAGGTAAGCACAGAGTTTTAGCTATAGTAGACATTTTAACTTCTAATGCGGCCTATACGCCTATACCTTAAGTTATGTACCAAAATCATTGGCTGAGGCAATTTCCTAGAGAAGTAAATCCCAATTTTAAGAAATAGGTCGAGCTAGGAACACATTAACTACTCCACTACGGATGAGTCTTAGGGTTGGAATTGTTTTGGTAAAGCATTGCTGTCAAAATAGAAGTGCACTCAAAGATCTCTTTTGATAAACTTCAAAAATCTCAGCGCAACTTTGAAAGATTTACACAAGTAGCAGTAATTTATAGATTATAGCAATAGTAGTACTATCCCGATTGAGGTGTAGTGGTATCGCTCCCCACCTCATATTTATAAAGTAGGTACTAAACTTCATGGGATTCATCACTTGAAGGGTTCCTTTACCTTCCTCCTCAAGTTCGTACCATAAAAATAAATAAATAGTTAAAAAAAATAGTAGTATTATCCCCAATATGCCATTAAATAAACACGTGTTAATAATATACTCCCTTCGTCCACGTATAGTTATCACATTGTGCTAAATCCTAGCTAGTGGACTTACATTCGTTTCTCCTAGCCCTTAACCTGATAAGACGATAACTACGTATTAGCCTGTTAAACGCAACAGCGTGAGAAACGTAGATGAGGCACAAAGAGGACTCCTCGACAACTAAGAGAGAAACTAACGCTAACCTTTCCACTATAGTACAAGTGACAAAAAACCAAAAACCAAGAACGAAAGAGATGGAACAGAAATAGCATTTGATGTTCTTTGCATAAGCAACACTTGCAAGAGATCAAATAAATTTAACCCAAGTACACAAAAGGATCCACCAAAATAAGAGAACAGGAAGCTTGACAGTTGACAAGCACTCCCTCTCGCATTTTACAACTCATGTTGACAGCCATTTATACGCCCACCATAATTTGTGAATAGTTTTAAAATCTTCACACTATAGCAAAAACAAAATATATCCACATAAAAAGTGCCGAATAACATCTTTCAATTCATACTTGTAGTTTCCCTTTTGATAATCACCATTTTTTTCCAAAAGTTGCAAATTAGTTGTAACGTTACCTATATGGACAATGATTCTCTCTCATTCTCTAGAGGTGTCAAACACTGACTCGACAAAACTAGACTTGACTTAATCCGAATCGGACTTTGATCCACATAAACACAATCATCTAGCATGACTCAAACCGACTAAACCTAGCCTGACTAGACCTAACCTGAACCCCAACTGTTGACCCCAAGGCACCTCTTCTAATCACATGAGACCCCTTTTTTTCTCTCTCGTCTTAAAATACCGTGTATTCCCTAAGTAGTAATTAAAAAGGAACGGAGAAAGTAAATAAAAGAAGCCAAAGGGGTAGAAAGAATTTTGATGCATTCAAGTAAAATAATGTGAAAACATATCATGGGACAATAAATAAATTAATGAAACACATGTTGCTAGTGGGCAGGCCGGAGAAATAGAAGAATCTTCAAACTGTCAGTGGCCAACTGTTATAATCGAATTTAATGCCAAGCTGCTAGCTTCCTTCCTCCTATACTAACATTACTAAGGAGAGATATTTGAAGGGAAACAAATTGTAATTATTAAACAATAAAAAAAAAAAAAAAAATTAAAAGAGGTTACAAATTAAGGCTTAGAAACAAAAATTAATAATTAATCTGTAAAATTAAGTTCATTATCCCACAGGTGCTATTCTGTCAATCCCACGCTCTTCATTTAGTCATCATTCAACCATTGGTGTAAAATGTACTCAAATTTTATGGTTTAAAATTCCTGGTTGTATTATACAGTAGTATTCTTTCTATTTGAAATTAATTATCAGAAATTCCAACTTTTCAACCAAGATTACAACGTAATTCACAAAGAGTCACATTAATTACTTAAGAAGTCACATATTGGGTACCTTAATCGTGACGGGAACCTAAAATAGTACCCTAGACGGAGTAACTATGTGACCGTGATTACAGACGAGGGTAAGTAAAAAGATAGATGTCCCAGTGCAGTTTATACCAGTGCAAACTGCACTTGACATTATTGAACTAGACCCAGTACATATGACTATAAACTTTGGTGTAATATAGAAATTTCTGGTCTTGCTTCAAATAAGACAAATAATCAGATACCAAAGCTCACAAAGGGCAGGAAATCAGCAAGTGCTTTCAGTGTTTGGTGGTTAGGAATGTCAAACCATCTAGCATTAAATTTCTAATACTTTATTTAAGAGTCATATACTGGGACACATTTTATAATTAAGGTACAGGATTTATTAAATAATGATATTAAATATAATCTTATGACTTAATTAGTTGAACTGGTTTTAATTTGTAAATAAATATATAGATTTAAAAAGTTGCAGTCAATCTGGCATGTTAGCCCTGTAGTTAACACTCTAGACACAAATAGCATCCTTTAATTAATCAATTTGCTAATTCTAATTTGTCGTTGCATAACTTAACCAAATTAAACTAAACAAATACTTTGTATATTTTATTGTACAAACATGTGAGTTTTCTTAATTTTAAATTTTGAGAATGTCAAACTAAAATTCAAGTGTCATTATTAGCAGAGATTTATGCAGTAGCAAGCTATAAAATCATTTCCTAACGCCCACCTAAAGTCTTATGAATCAACTAACAAATAAAATAAATTATTCTCCTTTAGAAAATAAAATACTGACATACACTATTTTGGATTTATTCGTAAAATTTAACATACGGCCTAAAATAAAATGATCTTAACTAAAATGAGAGGAGGATAGGAAGGATACAACTATCATAAAAGGATATTCATTTAAAAATTAAAATCATACACTAGTAAATTAATTTCGGACGGAACAATTTAATTTCATAATAATGGTTAATAGGCTTGTAATACAGATGCTAGAATGAAAAAAAAGATTGGGTTTTATTAATTGTTATTCAACAACCGAAGCATGTGCAGTCTTTGGTCCCCAAGGCTAAAAAACCTTGATTAGAGAACGTGAGTAAACTAATCTAGTCCCTACCCTTTAATACACCATAAATGATCAACCAAGTCAAATTTCTTATTAAAAATCTGATTGTTACTTACACTATTTCATTGAATCTTGAATGTACTAGATAGCTAAGTTGACGAGACCCTGAATTTTACATCTATGATTGTCTCTAGTGTACATAATTATTTTTTAATTACTCTGAATTACTAATTACTTCATAAACATGACTAATCGCTCATGAATAAAGCATTATATAATACATCAACAAATAATTACATTTTTTTAACCCTAGCTGGACTGCCGAACACACATTTAACATGACAGCCATAAAACAACAACCGTTTACCCTAACCCTCCCAGAATCCCTAAATAGAGTGATAAAATGATTTTATGACCTCAATCATTCATGACTGTTAAAAGACAATCATATACATTATATCCTATACACAAACCATTTAACAAGAACAACTTACATATTACTCCCTAGTCCCTATTCTATTACCCAAGAAGATAGTAACAATTTCGAAAACTAAGATAAGTGTACTACAGACTTGCTTATAACTACTTTCATTTGCATAATTCCAATATAAATGTAGTCACATAACGATAAACTTTTACGGAGTATTATATTCTAAGACGACCAACTTTAAAAATCTATATCAACTTTACGAAATAAATGGTCTTTAAGGGAAATTATGATATATCTTTAATTGCAAAAGTTAACTTTACAGCATTATTTTTTAGACACTTGAACAATGCTTCTAATGAACATGTACTTAATTGCATTAATTAAAGCTTTCAATCGTTCACTACACTCCAAAGCACTGTTGCACAAAGCTAGAGGCAGATCCAAGTACAAAAAAATTAATACTGGTAATATATAACTATTCATAAACAAAAATATACTTAATAATACATAAACAGCCATATAGATGTTTGGTAAAAAAAAAAAAAAAAAAAGTAGCTGCAATTTCAAAAATTAAAAAACAATCCTTGTTTGAAATCATAAATACCTCTAATGAAATTAATGGAGCAGATGAGAAACAAAAATCAGTAATTATATATATTCTTGTCTTTTAATGATTAGAAATAATATGAAAATTATTTTTGGACAGGAAAAACCGATAACATTATGATTTTGCAGATGCTCAGAATCTAATACTTAAGCAAATGTGTATAATATAGTCAATCCAAAAAGTACTTGCTTATTTGCTATAATATGATAGCAGTCCTTCCTGACAGTGATAGTAGCTTAGTTATGGCAAATTTAAATCAGCTAAGATTTATTAAAATATTGTACTATGAAAATATGTAAATACTAAACATGTTGGGTATTAAACACATTGTAAACAGACAAAAATACCCTTGAAGCAAAAAAGACAGTAATGAAGCAATAATAGGTTTTTTAAAAAATAATAATAAAATAAACTTACGAGTGCTAGATGAAATTTTGCCTAGTTCTAAATTTCTAATAATAAAATCAGCAGAAATCAAAATTAAAAATATAAATACTGGTATATAATTTATATAAGAAAGAATATAAAAGATGTCTACACTTTGTAAATTAACCTGTGCCAATTTCTACATTGCCATATAGAATCTATAATCAGATTTTGACGTTATTATCAATTCTCTCATTTTCTTGCATTGTTTGATTGGGTTCTACATACTGACTTCACAATTACTACAAGCTAAACCAAGATTTCCTTATCAGGCCTCAAATGTCATTATCAGCTCTAGTGAATCCACTGGGCTGAGCAGGTACGTAAGCATGAATTTGGCACGGCCAAGCATGAGGCGCAAAGATGTTAGCCACGGGGCTTGGGCTGAGTCTAGACCAAGGATTTGGAGAAGTGACAGCATGGCCCACTGTCATTCATACTCTTAAGTCTCAAGCAACCTAATGGTAATCAGCTCTGATGCAATCTCCTTGAGCAACCCAATAATTAGGATAACATTATTGAGCTTCATCGCCTAAATACTAGAACTATTCAGCGGAGCCTACTTTCAATAGTCTAGACAACATTAGTAAATTTCAAGATGGGCTCCAAGACACAACATATCAAACAACTTATATCAAATACAATGTGAAAGCAGAGATTTGCTGCCAGGCAAAAGCATCTATCCCCATCTGATTCACGAATCCTAAGTCACATTGTAAGTACAACTCAATGCAACAATTCTTTCAAACTTCTCACAGCTGAAAATGCCACGTCCACTAAGCTGATTATTAACTAGGGGCAGGTGGTTTACAACTTTACATCACTGCTTTTAGGAGTATATTTTGTTCACGTTTGTTATAATCCTAACCTTGGGATCACAACATTTGATATTGATAGACGTGGGTATATGTCCAGGTGCAGGGCTAGGCTATACTATAAAAACCATCTATGTTTATGGTCCTAAATGAAGTGTCAAAGTTCCAAACCCATGTCAGAACCAGTACTCTAACTTGCTTGCAAAGAAACAACTCAGAAAAAAGCTACTCAAATTGATCCATCAAAACAAGGTAAATAGTTAAATGGAAAGAAAATTACTGACTTCTTCATTAAACATTATTCGCAAGAGGTTTAATCCATAAAGAAAAGCAGTGGAAGCTCAAAAATATAATTTGGCTTGACATTTGGAAAAGTATCTATCTTCAAATGACATTTCTTGTGCCAAATTGGGCTGTATACATAAATGCTCACTACCTAATAGCTTGTCAGAATATATTTCTAAGCTAGAATTTAATTTTCATAGTAAACAATAACATCAAAAGGCCATATAAAAGATACCTTAGTACAACTAGAAGAGAAGAAAAGAAAGAGCTCCTTTACTTGCAGAAGGGAGCACCCAGTTGACTAGTCTGCTTCTAGATGGGACTGACATAGTTGGCAAATCTACCTGTCAGGAATAGAATACAGCCATTATAATTAAAGTTGGCAACTCAATATAATTTATTGGTGATAGTACATTTAAGTGATTTAACATTTCCAGTAATCCAAAACTCAAAAAAAAAAAAGAAATAATGTGCATGCAAACGAAGCTGAAGTAGCCATGCTACAATAAACTGGTGTTTGAACAGTTAAAGGGGTATAGCAATGTCAAATTGCACACTAAAGCACTTACTAAGAGTAAATATTAGAGTAAATATTAAATGGATTTCAACTAGCTTAATTACTTAAAGTCTTAGGGGGTGATAATACCGCCTACATTAATTGCTTGTGGTTCTCTCCACACCACAAAAAATAAAAATAAAAATCCAAGACGTATAGTAATTTCAACACCTAATTCCCAATATTATCCTGGATAGTATGGCACTGATATAACAAAGCATTTACTTCCTCATAAAACATCTTAGGCAGAAGCTGTGATTAAACACAAGGCTAGAAAATAAGCAATATCACTGCCAAAGTAAAACACTTTAATTCTTGCCATTCGTAATGTTGAATGGTCATGAGCTTGCTGGTGTTAAAAGAAAGATGGTACAGTTTCAAACATTGCGTAGCGAGGTTGTAATACCAGGCAAAAAGATGGACCCAACTTGAGATTATATCAAAGACTACTAAGTATTCTGTAGTCCTGTAAACTTATATGTTCTTCCACTGACAGCCGCAGATGATAAATCTTGTAAAACCAACAGCTTCAGAAGTGTCAATCTCAATTTCAGAGAAAGTGTTGGGGCTTTTTTTCCATTCCAGACTAGAGTTCAATATATGGACAAGTAGCAGAACACAAATTCATGTGAGCTACTGATAATACATTTGTCATCTTATGTTATTCAAAACTAACAAACCTGTTTCACACACACACGGCATTTGTCATCTTATACCACAAACACACACACACACCCACACACACACACAAGCAAGCAAGCCAATGTGGTAGAGGAAGACAGGCAGGGTGGTAATCTGAGAGGCTGGTAATTCTAAGCATCAATATGCAAGGTAGGCATACTTCTTAAATCTTATTAAGTTGATAATAGCCTGAAAGAAAAAGGTTGTTAGTTAGTTAGGGAAAGACAGAGAAGTTAAGTTGAATATTGATGAGAATGTGTTTAGCAACTAGCTTGTTATTTGAGGGAGAATCAAGCCTCTTGAAAGCTTGAATACTCCGTATCTTTCTGCAATTACGGTTTATTAAACAAAATCATCTTCCTCTTTCCTTGAATTCTTTCATTAATGATGTCCAAGCTAAGATAAATTTTAGCAACAGGATGAAGTAACCAGACCAATTCAAGATGAGGTTCCGTGGTGTATGTTGTTTGCGGATGATATCATTTTGGTGGATTGGAGCAATGGAGGCAAAGGTTGGAATTTAGAAGGTTAAAGCTAAGTTTGAGTAAGATTGAATATTTGGTTTGCTGCTTTGGTAATCAGAGGAGACAAGTGATGATGTGGTGAGTTTGGATGGAAAGGACTTGACCATGAGTGAATGTTTTAAATATCTTGAGTCGATCATCCAGAAAAATGATGACATTGATCAAGACGTGGCCCACATGATTAAGTTGGAGTAGATTAAATGGAGACCATTCCCTTACAGTTGAAGGGAAAATTCTACAGGATTGCCATAAGACCAGTGTTACTCTATGGTAATGAGTGTTGGGCTTTTAAGAAGGAGCACATTAAAAAGATGAAGGTTACAGAAATGCACATGTTAAGGTGGATGTGCGAGAACACTCTAAGAGATAGGATCAAAAATGAGGTTATTCGCAAAAAAGAAGTTGTGGTAGGCATTGCAGACAAACTAAGGAAAAATCTTCTATGTTGGTTTGGGCATGTAAGGCGGAGACCCGATGGTGCATTCGGTACAAAGAGTGGAAGAGTGGGACCATGAAGAGGTTAAACGAGGGAGAAGGAGACCGAAAATGACTTGGTAGTTAAGAAGTTAATGAAGTATATGGATTTGCATGAGGATGAGGCATTGGATCGTAAGGAATAGAGGAGGAAGACTTTTGTTGAGTAGCCGACCCCACTTATGGGATTAAAGCTTTGTTTGATTGATTGACCTCAACATAAATGAGAAAAATTAAGGACAAACCGGTGATCCCAATTTTCAATCAAATAGATAGTTAGATGAGACCTAAATGCAATAGCATCTTTCCATAAAGGACATGTATGACACATAAAGGATAATATGTTAGCCAAACAACAGGTATTATGGCTTCGCATCATAATTAGATAAATAAAGCATGGAAGCTTTTACTCATTAAATAACAGAGTACAACTCTTAATGTATACATAACAGGATTATCAAACTGATTGAGACTGAGGTATGACTGTGTGACTGTATGTCTACATGATGGAAAGTCACAATTACAAATATACAAAATCTTTCAGAACCTACACTATGTTTGGACAAAAAGATGTGTACATTTCTTCCCTTATTTGGACAAGGAAGGGAAAGGAAATAAAGGGATCCATACCCTTTTTAATAAACCAAATCCGTTCATAGTTGGAGAGATTTGAAAAGAAAATGGAAAGTTACTATTTCCCTTCCCTAGTTTCCTAACCCCACTCCACAATTTCTTTTTCCTCTTTTTCTTTCCCTTCACTTTCTCTTCATTATTGTTTTCCAAATATAGTGTTAAGCAAACCCAAAAAAATTGCAACCAATGGATGCATGTAGCCATGACCAGCTGCTCCTACTAAGATTAGGTAACTCTCCCTTCACTAATCCCGCCACAGCATTAAAAAAAAATGGAACTTAGAGTGTTATAGGGCTTAGTATTAAGCTCTAAACTTGGGAAAGATCCCCAACAGCCACAGTAGGATTCCTTTACACAGCCAAACAGAAAAGGAAAAAAAAAAAAAAGATAATCACCCAAGATCCAAAGCTGTGAATTACAACTCCATGAAAAACTTATGAATGGAGTCGGCAATAAAAAGGGAAAATAAAAAAGGTATTGCTATGATTTTTTTATGAATCATTAAATAGCATATATGATGAAAGTGTTTGGGAAAGAAAAAAAAATAGTCACTTTGCACAACAGATTAAGGCTCTGTTTGGTCGGGGTCTTTGATTAAGAGAAAAGGAACTGCTCTTTAACCTCTTGCTGTTAGCTCACGTCTTTCATATTTGTTTCCATTCTCCAGTTTCCATGAACAGAGTTGCTTGTTACCCCAAATACCTTATTCTTGATTTTCCCACCATTCCCTGGGACATGGATTGCCCCAAATTTAATGTTTGCTTACACACTATACTGTCACATATTACCACAATGCCAAAGCCACTGCCATACCAAGTGCACAGTCATCCGGAGGAACTGCCATCCAAGTTCCCACCATGACACCTTTTGTTAGCAATCCCAACCTAAAAAACCCTCTTCCCAATCCCAGAACACCAAGGACCAAGCAACATCACTACATTCCCTCCACACGAAACCCCCCACTCTAACCACTTGCATGTCTTCTAGGAATACACTTAGACAGCAATTCACACCTCACGTCCTCAACACCATTGCATCCAACCAAGACCTGGAACAGAATAGAGGGCAACAACCAACGAACCTTTTATATTGTGTCAATGATGGCTTAGATTTAGCCACTTGATAGTCAGACTTGGCCGCCAAATATTGGAACTTTTGTCCATCTCCAACCACCAAAGATCGGAATTTAGACCAATTCATCATATCAGTGGCTTGTATAGTTAAAATCTGATAGGTTATTGTCCAAGCTACGAGATGGAGAGTGATTAAACATGAGATGGAGCTGGGGCAGGAGAGAAGAAAGTGGTAAAAGAGAGAAGGAGCAATTGAGCTTAAGCATGATGATACAAGATTGGGATGGAGAAGCAATGGCAACTAAAGGAACTAGAGGTGATGAGATTGTTGACGCTAAAGGGTAGCTGGTGATGAGAGGATAGGTATATTTATTTTTACCAATATTTGACAACTAAACAAACACAAATGAAGATTAAATCCAATCCTTCTGCCTACCAACAAAAAAGAAAACAGAATTGTTTTCTAGTTCTTTTCCTTGATTTCTATCATGAATTAAACAGAACATCAACATTTCCCTCTACAGCTTTAATGGGACATATTGGAGGATATACATTCGCCTGAAGTTTTGTGCATTGGAGAAAATAATTGAGTAGTGCTTATAGCAATTAGCAAAAAAAATAAAAATGGTTTGATAACATCCTGCCTATAAAGAAGGCACCTTCCATTCTTCCATACACAAGAAACAGATGATCACCATCAAAGAGTTGCAATCTTGACACTATGTGAAACTAAGACACCGTCTATGTCTGACAAAGGGTATTCCTAATTGTACACAAATGGACCTTTTTTCTCATGTCAGAGATGCCTTACATATAGCCACCTGGTGGTCAGACTTATTCTGAAACTTTTGGCCATCTCCAACCACCAAAAATTGGAATATAGACCAATTCATCACATCAATGGCCTGTATAGTTGAAATTTGAGCAGTTATTGTCCAAGGTAGAGGTGGCGAATGGTGACAATATGAGATGGGCGTGTTGATGCAATAATGGAGAGGAGGTGGAAGAGAATAAAGAGGTGGAACTGTGGAAGAGAGGAAAGGAGAAATTGAGCTTCAGCATGGTGATATAAGATTGAGAACAAGAGATGGAGAAGTAATGGCAATGAGAGAAATTGATGGTGGGAGGTGACCACAAATGGTGATTAAATCCAATCCTTTTGCGACCAATAAAAAAGATAACAGAAGTTCTAGTTCTTTCCTTCTGTTTCTTTAAATTGAACTAAAAGGAAGATCAACATTTTCACTCTATGCACCAATAGCGCATAATGAAGAATATACATTTGTGTGAAATTATATACATTGGGAGTAGTAGGAGTAGTAGTGATTCGAACAATCTACAATATAGTTAAGATGGTTTGATGACTTCCCGCAATCCCGCCTACACAGAAAAAAGCACCTTCCATACACATTTTAAATAGATAAGGCGCATCATCAAAGACTTGGCAATTTTGGCACTATGCGCAACTAAGTCACTGCCTTCTAACTACAATAAAAGGCATTCCTATATGTACGCAAATGTCACTGAAGACATGATAATTACTCCCTCCAATTTTAATTCAAGATTTCATTTAAACATAATTAAGGGTGCAGAAAGTGAAAGAACAATTAACTAACTAACTCCCTCAAAAACTGCTTAATAAGTTGCTTAATGCTACTCATAGGCTCATAGCTATATGAATTCAATGTAACATTCCATATTAGATACTCATTTTTCCATATTTTCCTTCCCAAAATCAATACAATTACAACCCGAGTGTTACCGGTCATAAACCTAGTCAATACAATACACCCGAAAACCTACCGAAACTTCATTCAGCCAAATTCACTACAATCACCAATGTACATAACCAATAATCACTGATTCATAATCAAAACAATCAATTAACCAGAATGCTAGATCCAATCACTGAAAAACGACATCAACGAAATCGAATACCGATACAAACGACTTACATTCAGCAGAAGAATCAAGTCCATCAGGAAGCCTGGAAACAAGGCAAGCCGAAGCAATGGCGCTATAAGCCGGAATAAGCGAGCATAATTCACGGCGAACTCTAACAAAGAAAATATCATACAATGTCAGAATTCAATGAAATTGGAGAGAGAAAGTTAGAGAGAGATTGAGAGGAGTACCTGAATGAAGAAGGAAAGGGGGAAGGGGAGATTGGAGTACGACGAAGGAAGATTGGAGGAGATGAATTAATGGAGAATCGAGGAGAAGAAGAAGATGGAATTGAAAATGGAGTGTTCTTCTTGCAAATTGTGCATATGAATGTGGATCTTCCGCCGATTGAAGCTGCTGCCATTGTTCTTTGCTTAGCAGATGATATGCTTGACCGCAAAACCCTCTACTAAACCCCTCTTCTTTTTTGTGATTTTTAATCTTTTACCCTTTTCTTTTTTTTTTTTTTTTTTTTTTTTTGGAATGGTACAAACAAGAGAAACACAAGAACTAGGTTCTATTTTAACTCTTTTTTTTTAACGCGAAGTAATAATATTATTAAATAATAGTCATACGGCATCTACAATAATAAGGATTTGTACCCGTAAAAAAAAAAAAAAAAAAAAAAAAAATTGTAAACCACAGATTTAGAGAAAATATCATAACTTTTAGGAAAATTTGATGATTATCACCAACTATTGTTGCAAAAATTGAAAATACCACCTCAAGTTTTTTTAAAAAAAAATTTACCACCTAGATTTTTCCAAAAGTAAATTAATCAATTCATAAACCCTAATTTTTTGAATTGAGTAAAAAAAAACCCCAAATTGATTACCCAAACCCTAATTAAACTACTCAATTTGTTTCGTTGTAGGTTAGATTGTAGCAATTATAACCTAATTTGCGAAATTTTTGTATTTGAAATCAAATTTAAAGATGAAATTGGAAGGAAATCGTGGGAAGAAAGAGGGAAAACAAGGGAAGAAAGAGGGAAAACGGAAGTGTGGGCCCATGATGACGTCATGTCACACAAAAAGTGGGAATTTGAAAACTTTTGGAAAAAACTAGGTGGTAAAATTATATAAAAAAAAATAAAAAAAAAAAAAAAAAAAAAACTTGAGGTAGTATTTTTAATTTGGGCAACAATAGTTAGTGGTAATTATCAAATTTTCCTAACTTTTATAATCAAAATCATAACTAATTTGCATATTTGGCATAGCTCATACTCCACCGCTTCAAGCTTGATGCGAGCAATGATTTTTGATACCTTTGCATTTTTCCAAGTTGAGACCTCCGCAATCTGCGCTGATATTTTGATCGACGAGTTGATGACAAATGTCATACCCATATGAATCCAAATCATCACCTTCCCAATTATTATAAGAACCCTAAAATTAAAATTCTCATCCATAGATGAAAATCAAAATCCCAGAAAATTGGGACAGACTCACGCAGATGGAGAGAACAGAACAAAACAAAACAAAATGTAAAGCAAAACAAAAATCTAAATCGAATTAAAGAAAAAGGGTCGGAAATAATCTAATTTTCGAATATTGTGAGCAAATTTGAAGTGGAAATGGTACACATAGACATAGTCTATGCATAACTGCATACCCTACATAGACATTTACTTTGGTGATTTTCTATTGGTTAAAATTTAGCCCCACCTTGGCCCACTCCAAAAATTCTAAAATTTTCACTTTCAAATGTTTCAAAATTGAAAATTTAAATTTCAAATTTGAAAATTGAATATCAATGTATATATGGCGGTGAGAATCAGAGCAAGGAGTAATTTAAGGAGAGGGGGGTGATCCAAGAAGGGTAAGCGACGACGGAGGACGAAATTAGGAAAGTGAAGTAGTTCATAGACGGTAAGCAACGCGGTGGGCAGAATTAGAGCCAAATTATGACGAGGTTGAGCGGAAAACACGACAGAGTTCAGGCGATTGAATATAGTGGGGGGTGTTGAGCCCATGAGAAGACCCACATGTGAGTGTTGTGTTGTCCCACATTGAAAGGTGTAGAAAGTGTATCCCACATTGAAGATATAAGAAAGTTGTGTCCACTTTATAAGGCTAAGGGGCTACTCCCCTCATTGCCATATGGTTTTGAGGTGGAACCTCCTTAGTCGTATAAAGTGGACTGTTGTGACGAATGTGGCTCAGACTTGTTTAGCATGGTATCAGAGCCAAGTTGAGTTGTGTGATCTGGGCTAGTATTATGGACAAATCACATGTGAGTGTTGTGTTGTCCCACATTGAAGAGTGTAGAAAGTGTTGGGAAGTGTATCTCACATTGAAGAAATAAGAAAGTTGTGTCCACTTTATAAGGCTAAAAGGCTACTCCCCTCATTGCCATATGGTTTTGAGGTGGAACCTCCTTAGTCGTATAAAGTGGACAGTTATAATGGGTGTAGCCCATACCCGTTTATTAGTGGGTCAAACGATCATTTCACCAGAAGAAACCTTGGTTAACTATTCAATGTATTATTTTAGTACAAAAAATGGAGTTGAATTTATTTATTTATTCTTCACTTTTATTATTTGGTATCATGAATTTGTAAATGAAGTTTCAATAATAATATTAGTATCAAATAAGTAGGTGTGGTATCAAATTAATGCATAGTATAATTTATTTGGACATCATTATTTTTGGTAAAAATAAATAAAATTGAGAAGGTTGGCGACACTTAGCAATGGTTTTTCGAAGTGAGTGGTGAAGATGAGTTTATTAGACGTTAGGGTTTAGGGGTTTGGGTTTTGAGGTGGGTTGTTGAGGTGGGTTTGGGTGGGTCTCGGGTGGCACTTATGGAGGGGTTTGGTGGGCAAAAAGATGGTCGGCCGCCAACAAGGGGGAATATAAAAAGGTCAAGGGGTGAGAGAGGTGGTTCATTTGGTGGTCGAAGATGGATGGGGGTAGGCCGGTAAAGGCTTCCATGTAGTGGGGGACTAAGGGTGGGTGGTTATTTAAAGTTTGTAATAGTATTTAATAAATACAATTAATTAATAATAAGTATAATTAAGTGTATTGTAAGTCATCTGATTTATTTAAAGAAAAGTATCCTTAAAAGTCAAAAGGTTTGGTTATTGAAGCTAGTCGTGCAAAAGTTAGCTTATTGTTGAAAATAATTCCAAAATTAATTATTAAGAAGATTACACTTTCACATTATAAAATATCTCAATTTTTTCGTGACTCTATTATCTAGCAGGGAAAATTATATAAAAGTTAAGTTTTTCAGGGGTTGTCTTAAACTTTAATAGAGAATCTAAGTTAAACATTTATAAAAATTGAAAAAAAAAATACCATGATTAACGTCTAAATTTAATTTGTGTGTCAATAATATTGCTCAATTAAGATGTTGGTGAACAATTTGGCCCTTAATGATCCCAATTTGAAGTGAAATTTGTAAAGTTATATATCTTAAACCCCTCATTTGTGTGATAAAATATGTCTCGATACAAGCATGTTTATTTACTATTTAGCAAATCTAAGTGTATTTGAAAGAATTGTTTTCCAATATATTCGTGACCTCAAATTAAACTAAATATGACCTTAATTTTTACCTTTATCTAATCGGATTTGAACTTAAGTAAAAATAAAGTGAACTAAACATGACCTTAATACAAAATGTTCGCTCCATTTCGTAGTACTATCACAACACTTTCCTTTTACATCTGCTTCCAATAATAAAACACTTCCTATTTAGTAAAGACTTGGATCACTGTTGTTTTATTATTTCTCTCTCTCACTAACCTCACTTACACAAATACTTTGTAGTTTTTGCCTCTTACTATCTTCACTTATACTACAAATTATTAAAAGCATCTGGTTCACAATAATGTATTATGGATTACTAACATTAGAGACACTCTAATTATTTTATTAATAATGGTAGGGCACTATGCATGTTATAATAAAAGTTATTTTATTAAAATAAATAAATTTCGTTGTGTTATTATAAAGGTCATAGGTTAGGCTTTTTTTCAATGAAAGTTTTAATATATTAGTCATTATGAATAATAAAGGTCACCATGTTGATATAGGGACACTATGTCCAATATAATGTTGGCTGACAAGTTCGTATTTCAGGTTCACAATAATATTAAAGTCACATAAGTTTTAATTGTAATACCCCGTATTTTCATACGTATTTTTCTAATTAATTATTATTTTCTAAAAAGGGTATTTTAATAATTCAATTTACTATTTAAATCTTGGAGCCAAAATTATATTTGAATTTTGGCGCCAAAAGTATTTTGAAAACTAATCATTATTTTGGATAAGATTTATTATCCATTTATCCTATTTTAAAAACCGGATTATTTATATATTTCGGATATTTTAATTAAGGCAAAAGCTATATTTTTTTTATTATTTTAATAGGTCAGAAAATCCCAATTAATTAGCTAATAATTTCGGATTTTCCTATGTGAAAATCTGATTTTTATTTAGTTAAATTATTTGGTGAATATTTGGTATTTTATTATTTAATTATTTATTACAATAAATATTATTTACACAATTATTTTTAATTCCTTAAAACTAGCAAAATATATTCCTAAATACTAAATAGGAAGGCCGAAAATATGATCTTAGGAAAGCTCAATAATTTCGGCCATCCCATAAAGATTTTGGGAAAATATTTTGGTAATTTGTATTTTTAATTATCTCCCTTAAATCTCCTATTTTTCATAATTCTAATTCTCCATCTTTTTGATATCCAATTATTATATTTTCTTGCCATTCATTCTTCTTAATTATTCCCCAAGAAATTCCAATTTCCTTAACATTTTTCATGACATACATACCTTCCATATTCAATTATATACAATCCCTTAAAATATCAAAACTTTCCTTAAATCTTTGCTCACTTCTCCAAGTAATCTCTTAAACCCTAATTACCATAATTCTTCCTACATTTTCCTACCATAATTCATGCTCATACTAGCCTATAAATACCCCTTCATACCTCTCACATTCTTCACACCAATTCTCTTCTTTTCTTCTCCTCAATTTTACACAAATCATCCCGTTCATCTTTGAAGCCAATTTTCGAGAACTTCTGGTCAGTTTTAAGGGTAGTGACGTTTCACAGAAAGTTGTTCCTCTTGAAAAATCATTGAGGTCAGGCTCAAGAATCACCCAATTAGGAGCTATATCGAAGGAGTTATAGCCTCTGAAAGTTCTGCCTTTTATTTCCTACGCAAATCCAATTTTTTTCTTCTCCTTTTCTTTTATTCAATTATTATTATTATGGGAGATTAATATAAAATTATTATGAGTAGTTTTAAAATCAGATTTTAATAATGTTCATGTTTAATTAATTTAAGAGGTTCATGTACATTTAGTTGGGAGGGTTTAATTTAATTATTTGTGATTATTTGTTAACCTTATTTTGATTAAGGTTATATTTACTTGTAGGGTGTTTTTGATCAAGCTACTTGAGAATTCTTTTGAAGTGTTGTTGGCTAAGTGAAGATCAAGGTACGTTAGGTGGCTAAATACCTTAAAAGTGATCGATTTGAATAACATGTTTGAATGATTTTATGATGAATTGAATTAAATTGAATTGAATTATGGTTTATGAATTAAAAGTATGTTTAAAGGATTGGTTTTAATAATTGAATTGGAGTATTGATTTTTATAACATGTTTTGATTAATTAATTTATTATTCATGTTTAAAAAGGATTGATTTTGAAAGCAAGTTGGGTTTATGGAAAAGGAGTTTGGATTGTTTTTATTAAAGGTTGAATTATTGGATTTAAAAGAGGATTTATTGAATCATGGATTTATTATTATTTATGCTTTATAAGCATGTTGGTAATCCCACTATGCGGATTTGGTTTATTGATAAGGGCTTGGACTTTGCATGACTGGGTCTTTCCTCAAGAATAGCCTTGTAACATAAGGAGACTAGCTTGGGGGGTGTGCACACTTGGGAGAGGAATTGGTTTTAATATGAGGAATTGGTTTTAAAATAATTGGATTTAGTTTTATTGATTATTGATATTGGAATTATTGAGAATTGGTTTTAAACCATGAGTTTGGAATTATTAGATTATTTATTGGAAATTGATTTTAAAGCATGTTTGCGAATAAATTGAGTTTAATTATCTTGCACTTATCGTACTTAGCATATTTTGCTAACCCGTACTTCTTATTTGTTTTGGTTCGCCCTGTTTACCGTAATGGTAAGCAGTGTTGCTTATTTTCAGGTTGGAATCAATAAATGATGCATTGGAGTCCCGGAATTGGTTTTCACTAAATTAGGAATTTGGTCTTGTATCTATTTTGAGTACTCATAAAATTGGTTACTATTATGGTTATTATTAATAAAGAAGAGTAGTGAAGTTTCCGCTGCAAAGTATTGTTATTTTTAGTAAGTTGAGTAGCCTTGCGTAATTTGCGTAATCACGCGGCAGTAATACGCCTAAGTCTATCTCTACGGTATAATTACATGTATTATACTAGTATTTCCGTAGAGGGAGATTTGGGGGTGTTACAAAGAGGTATAAGATTTTCACAAAGTGGTATCAGATTTTCACAAAGTGGTATCAGATTTCAAGGTCCTAAAAATATTAAAATGGGAATTGTAATTAAAAATTGTGGGTAGACTTAAGGGGCATATAGGATAGATAGAGTTTCGCATTTGTGCGTGAGTCAAAAGCTTTATTTTACTTAAAAACTATTTTCCTATTTGTGGAAAGATGAGGGAGAAAAGGATTCTCGAGTTCTCTACAAAGGCCTATAATGGGTACGACTCTCTGTCTAGGAAAGGCTCGCCTCAACGTCGTAGGTAACTTTCCTGGGAGATGCGGGCTCGACCGTCCTTTAATCTCGATTCAAGTACATATTTATTATTTTTGAAAATAAAAAGAATTGAAATTGTTTGAAACTTGAGTATGCGATTATGTGTGCATTAAAGTTGGTGTTAAAACACCTTAGAGTGTGGTCTAGAGGTCCGAATTTTTGAGTTATTACCCATGGTTGGGTAATCTTGAGTTATGTTTGGTTGAGTTATGAATTGCTTATTGCAAATGAATTTTGAATTGGATTGTTTGTGTGATTTGACACTTAATTAATTGTTTTGCATGTATGTGTGAAACAGATGAAAATGATTGATGCAATGAGACACCAATATTTTGACATTCATTACTTGAAAGATAGTGGAGTCACAGTTAGTGATTTCATAACTGGAATTTGTACTTTGGCCTTGACCCTTTATGAGAAGGATGGTGAGGAAGTCTTGACCCAACAACCTTAGATGGTTCTTCTAGCCTTGGCCCATTTGCCTAGAATTAAGAAATACCAACCTCTCTTTGACAAATATGGGGGGGGGGGGGGGGATGTGATTTAGGAAGACGGAATGTAGAATGAGAAGCACCATCATGAAGGGAAGTGGTTAGCAACTATGTCTAGCCTTAAGAGGGACTTGCACTATGTGGAGCGCAAGTATGAACCTAAGAGGAAAGTTGTGAAAATTCCCACGATCCCAAAAGATCGAACCTTTGGACCTAATGACCAAATGTACTTCTTAAATGCCCAAGTACCTTTTTCATACCCAAAGAAGCGACATGAGTATGTGGAATCTAGTGATGAGTTCGTACCACCTCTCGGTAGGAGCAAGCATTACCGTTCTCTTAGCCAATCTTTGAGCTCTAAATCTTCAAAACATTCTAGCCCAAAAGCCCAATTCCACATTGCAAAAAGGCCCAGAACTCGTTCTCAAACTGCAAAAGAAAGAGCCCAAAACCCCAAAGATTCTTCAAGCCAACCTTGTGGGGATGTAAGTCCAACAAAAAGCCCAAGTTATACTCCTGCCCCAGACAAAAATATAAGTAAATCTGGGTCAAGCTCATCAGGCCTTATTCCAAGCTATAGTGGTTATAACCCAACTCTCATGGCCGAACCAAGCAATAGAAATGATGATCCGGATTATGATCCTATTGAAGATGGTTATGCCCGTAGTGTTATTTGATTGTTTTTTAACTATGTTTTTGTTTCATGTTTCAATAATTGTCCTAAGTGACAAGGTTGTATTTTCATTAATTATTAATGAAATAAAATGAATTATTTGAAATTTCTCTATGTTATTAAGTGAATTAAATGCTTGTATAAGAGGGAATTAAATCCTGAGCTTGATGCCTATAGTGAAGTCTTTAAGAGGGTAGCTGCAGCTAAACCACCTATTTACTTGGGAAAAGAGGACCCAGCCAGCCTTGAAAACTGGATTAGGGAGTTTGACAAGCTATTTGATGCTATTGTAGACACCTAAAAATGTCTCCCCAAAACCAAACCCGATGATAAATAACCTTTCACTGCCACTATTGGTCGGGTTTAGTATTTAATCCCGAGAGTGCTTAAAAAATCGTATTTTATTAAATTCATACTTTTGAAAGGTCCATGGATTAGTCTTGATGTTTGGTAAAAGCATAGTTTTAATTTCAGCCCAAACTTATTAATTAATTTTAAGCCCAAACCTTTTTGTTTTATTTTATTATTTATTTTTGGCCCAAACATTTTATTTATTTTTATTTAATTATTTTCTTATTTTAGCCCGAATAATAAAAGTCAGAAAAAAGCCCGAAATTATCAATCGGCACTTAAAAAGCCGAAAGAAATTAGGGTTAAAAATGAATTTAGAGGGAAAAATGGACTGGAAGTTCCCGCGTCACGGCAGACTGCCACCGTGTCACGGGAACCCTTCCCGTCTGACGGTGGGACTTCCCATGACACGGGAGGTCTGCCGTGACACGGGACGTTCCGTGTCCTTTCCGCGTAAACCCTTAACGCGTTTTTAATCCCGTTTTCTGAAAATTTCCCGCGTCACTCCAAAACTGTACCGTGTCACGGGAAAGTGTACCGTCTGACGGTACAGTCTGACCGTGTCACGGTACAGTCTGACCGTGTCACGGGATACTTTTTTAGGGTTTTTATCATTTTAGGGTTCCGTGTGCTCCCTCAGCACATTTTCCCTATAAATCCCCCCTCATTTCTGATGTACGGGGCAACCAGAATTTTTATGATTTTTATTTTCTCTCTTCTATGCTATTAACCTAAACACTAGCCTACCCTTCTCACTTCAAAATTCCTTCTTCAAGCACTCAAAGGAGTCCATATTTTACTCGAGGTTCTGTCCTTAAGCCAAGGCGTGAAAGGTAGAATCGTTTGAGGGTTTGGCCCCAAAATCAACCTTGTTTTATTTAATTTAATTTAGTTATTGTTTTATTATTTCCTTGAAGTTACTAAATCGTTTATTATTTTGTAGTTGCAAACAAACAGATTCAAAGTAAGGATCATGCTCTTTTTATTATTATTATTATTATTATTTTTCTAACAATTTTATGTTGTTGGAATTGTGATTAAATTGGTTTTAATATTAATGCTGATTTTATTATATTTATGATCACCATATTTCATGTTTAAAGGGAATATGTAATTGAAAATCACGACTAATAAGATAATTTGGACAACCGGTTTAGGTTCCTTTTAATCTTGTTGTTTAATCAAGTGATCACAATATTTTAGAATTATATGTTGCATTAATATTAAACCAATCTAGCCTAATAATAGTTTGGAGCAAATTGAATATTTTGTTTGTATGCCTTTGAGATCATAGGAATGCTTTTCAATATAAGAATCGAGTAGAGGCCAATACGGGCGAATGTGACTCCATGACTCACTTCGTACCATCATCCCCGATCCTCCTTTCGTGGTTCCGAACCATATGGAGTTAGTAATCTCATGGATTATGAATGGGGTGTAACCTTCACAGGTCAATCGTTGTTGCCTATCGTTGTCCCTTATTCGTGGTTGCCTTTTATGATCCGTGAAAGGTTTACAAGTTCCTTAAAAACTTATTGGCGGCTCCCTACTTTATTTGTCCCTAATCGTAATGTCAATTCCCACTTCCTATGAGTGCCAAGCATATTCACAACATGCTTTTAACGTAGGCGCACCTCGAGCAACGCCTACAATTTGGCGACTCCACTGGGGAGGATTCTTAATTATTTATCGATTTGAGTGATCGGTATTTAATTAAGATGAGTGGATGAGACTTAAAAGATTCTTGAAAAAATATTCCTGTGATTAATTTGGCATTTTTGCATCTGCATAGACGTTTTAACGTCGCATTCAGGTCTGTCCCGTAGGAAAAATTGGATAACTTGGTTGCGCGTAAAAGCAAACAGGGCACCAGTCAGATTTTCTGACTGCCGTGTCACGGCAGAGTCTGCCGTGTCACGGTACAGTGTACCGTCTGACGGTGCACTGTACCGTGACACGGAAATTTCTGTCGTGTCACGGCAGTCCTAAAATCAATCCGGTGGCTTATTTTCTTTTCTCACAGTCGACTTCCTTCGATTTTTCTGAAAAAACGTATGTGTTCTACATGCGTCTTAGCCCCGGGGGATTTAAGCTCTATCGACCCAAAAACGCTCATGGCAATAAGGGTTCATCCGAGTCATTAAATCCACCCAAACCATGGAGTCGAGTTCGATTTCATCACGAACTCGCGGAGCCGCCCGTTGGCATACACCCTCAAGGGAGGCTGCCTTGATAACGCGTCCAAACTCTTAACCATGGTACCCTTTGACACCCAAAAGCTTGACCAATAGTTGAACATAGATCTCGACTCTAGGTTGCGAACTTTTTTTACATCATCGTGTCTAAATGCTATGTGGATGTTTGGTGCTAACCCTCATGCGTTTGCTCTTTTTATTTAACCCATGACCGAGGGTTTTTATTCTCACATAGTAATTAGTACGGACTTAAAATCGATTAAAATCTGAAAAAATCACAAAACTGACCTGGAACTGCGCACCGTGTCACGTCATGTTCTGCCGTGTCACGGTGAACAGTGTCGTGACACGGGGAAGTCTACCGTCTGACGGTAGACTGCACCGTGTCACGACGGTCTGCACCGTGACACGGTGCCCAGGAAAGTGTCCTGTCAGTCTTTTTTCTCGATTTTTGTGCGAATGCTGTGTCCAGTTTTGAGTCGTGTCTAGCTATACGGTCAAAACACGCGTCTATAACCTCACCTAATCACTCACATGTTGTGTCCACACACTTTTTTTAGTCGTGCACCACTTTTGACCGTATTTTAGGGGAGTCTCGTTTTTGTGTCGTTTTTTTTTTCGGAGTAAGTCGGATGGTATCCTCCCATGTTTTTTTTTTAAATTATAGATTTTTAATAAATTTTTTTTTCAAAATTATAGATTTTCAATAAAATATTTTTCCGGATAGGTTAAGGTTAGGTTTGGTCATTAAAGGTGTGTTTGTTTCGGTGTCACAGCGCTTGGGCAAGAAGCAAGGGTAGATTGTTACGGTTCGAGTCCATACCTCAACAACCTCTTATACCAAAGAGGCGTACAAGGAAACCACCTCAATCATCTCCACAAGATCCGTCTCCAGTCTACTTTCAACCAATGGCCACTAAGGAAGACATTGAGAACCTCAACAGGACAATCGAAAGATTGTCTGACATGATGCAGACACTCACCACTAGAGTCAGCACTGTAGAGCAAGACAATCAAAACAGTGTCACTACTGCTGCGATGGACAAGATCAAGGAACAGATGAGCAAGATTTCAGAAGAGTTCACTTATGTGGAACAGCCTGTCACCTCCTCGTCCATAAGAGAGAAGCTTCCTGAGAAGTTTTCCACTGCTGATATTCCCAAATTCAAGCCTACTGATAATCCGCTCTTCCATTTGAAGGCTTTTTCTGCAACTATGGCTCTTAAGGGAGTAGATGTGACACTCTTCCCTACAGTGTTTCCTCTTTCCTTAGAGCATGCCTGTCAACAGTGGTTCTATTCTTTGGAATCCAAGCATGTCGCGACCTGGGAGGATGTTGCTGAAAGCTTTATGAACCGGTACAAGTGTAACATCCAGGCCAAGACTTCTGAACGTGAACTCTCCATTCTCAAACAGAAAGAGAATGAAGGCTTCACCACTTACTTAAGCAGGTGGAGAGAAACAGCTGCGCTCTTGGTGGATCCTCCCAAGGAGAAGGAAATGGTTCGCTTGTTCATTGCCAATCTGACTCATAAGTACAAGCAACACCTGAAGTTTCTGCCTCTAAGTACCTTTGAAGCTGTATACGATATTGGAATCAATATCGAAGATGAACTGATGAAGTCTGTTGGTAGCAACAATAACAACAATACTTGGAAAAACAAAAAGAACGACACTCCTTCTTCTTCGTCTTCTAAGCCCAATAATGCTACCAACAATATCAACATCAATGATGTGCTGGCTCTTAATGCTCCTCCTCAAAGATTCCAAAGGCAAAGGAGGGTTTATATGCCTTTGGGAATGACTTATGATGCTGCTTATGACCGTCTTCATGGTCAGGGACTGATTATGCCAATCGGACCATTTCCAGAACCTCGACCTGAGAATAGGACCGCTAGCTATGACCCCAATGCTTATTGCAAGTATCATCAAGGCAAGGGTCATAACACTGAGAAGTGTTGGAGGCTGAAAGATGCAATCCAAGACCTAATTGATGCTAACCAACTTCCTGTCCCTCCAGGGGGCAAGAAGCCTAACATTCAAACAGGTCCTCTTTCTGATGCTTTGGCTATCATGGGAGATGAAGTCTCCTTTGATCCGTCAATACTCATTCAACCTGTGAATGAACCTCTGCCGGAAGTTGTATTTATCTCAAGCACTAAAGAAGTGAATGGGATCTGGGATAGTGATGATGAAGACGTCTATTTCAAAGACATAGCCTGTTCATCTCTCGGCACCAGTGAAGATGTTTGGGGGGACCTTGAGGTCAAGGTTCTCACCAGAAGTGGACGGTTGCAACAACCTAACCCACCTCCACCTCCACCACAATCACATTCGATAGTTGATCCCATCGACCCTGTGAATAACGATGTGGTCAAACAACTGCAAAAGACCAAGGTGGAGATGAATGTATGGAAGCTTTTGGCCACTTCCCACGAGCATCGAAAGGCTGTGATGAATGATCTGGTGAAAATAGGAGTCGACGATGACATGACTCCTCAAGGATTAGTCAACTTTCTTACTACTGAGCTGCCGAGTACTAGCAATCTGATTTCCTTTTCTGATAAGGATCTACCCCCGGAAGGGGATCAACATAATAAGGCCTTACACCTCACTGTAGTGTGTAGGCAGATGAATGTTCCTATGAGCCTGGTTGATAATGGCTCTGCAATCAATGTGTGCCCACTCCGTACTGCAAAGAAGTTGGGTATAAAGAATGAAGAATTGACTCCCTCCACTCAAGGGATTCGAGCTTACGATAATACTCGCCGTCAAGCCGTGGGTACTATCATATTGAATATAACTACTGGGGCCATTGAACGTCGCACCAAGTTTCAGGTGGTGGACATTAAGGCCTCTTTCAATCTGTTATTAGGACGCCCTTGGCTTCATGAGCTAAAGGCGATTCCGTCATTGCTCCACCAGAAAGTGAAAGCCATAGTTGGAGGGGTTCCGATTACTATCGATGCTTCTCCTATGCGCATTCAAGTTATTGATACTCCTATCGTCCATGTTGAACATGACGAAGAAGATGAAGATCTTTGGGGGTTTTCACTAGATGATGTTCTTGTGATCGAAGAAGAGGAAAAGTGCCATCTCGACTTTGATCCCTACTCAAATACTAGTATCAACGCCATTATGAAGAAGCAAGGTCACTTCCCTGGAATGACCCTTGGGCTCAAGAAGAAAATGGCTAAATCTTGGGGCCATCCTGGTGCGCTCAAGAAGGATACTTTCGGCTTAGGATTCGAGCCAACAAAGGAAGATCTGAAACAAGCTGCATTGAAAATGAAGGCTCGCAACAACGCTCGAATCACGAAGACGGAAATGGCCATGGATCCATATCCGTTCACCCTCAAGGGCCAGTACATCAAAGAAGGGGAAGACTTCCCATGCTATGAATTCCCTGAACCATTTGTCCATAATGGGATCCGTGAACCGGGATTCGAGGTGTTCCTCGATTGTGACTTCATCGATGAAGAGCTCTCCACAGCCGAGAAGTCAGCTGGCCTGAACTCTGATGATCTAGGAATCAACCTTCTTTTTGGAATGGAGAAGAATGAATCCAAGCCGGTCTGCAATGATAACTCCGAACTCGTTCAAGCCGTCATAGCGAATAAGGATTTCGACCCCTCCGAGTTAATCGTCCAAGCTGGCAACATTTCAAGGGGATGGCGCAAGACATTGAGGATCACTACGCCAAGTGGAGAGAAGTTGGAAATAACCGCTGGCGAGGGTCCTATGTTTGATGAGTCTGAATCGTCTGGGTCCGAGTCCGAGTCTGAGTCTAAGTTTGTAGATGAGTCCTTAGAGTTTGAGGCCGACCCTCTTTCTGCTATAGAGTTCAACCCTGAGTCTCTTGTTGAGTCCTTTCTTCCTAGTCCTAATAATTCTGGTGAGGTCGCAGCCGATCTTGCCTCTCTTGATGTATTAGCCAATGAATTCAATGAAATGAATACCTTTGCTTACGATGTGTGCCATTCCCCTAGCCCTGATCAATATTGCTTTGCTAATGATAAAAATGACAAAGAAATAATAAAAGCAATGGAAGAACACGAAAATAAAACAGCAGTTATTGAAGATACAGAAACAGTTAACATTTCCAATGATACTACTGTTAAAGAAGTAAAAATTGGATTAACACTAAGTCAAGATGAACGCAAAGAGCTAATTAACTTGCTTAGTGAATTTGTTGATGTATTTGCTTGGTCATACCAAGATATGCCAGGAATTGACAGGGATATAGCTCAGCATACGATACCACTCATTCCAGGTATGAAGCCTGTCAAACAAAAGCTGCTCCGAATGAAACCAGATGTGGCTCTCAAAATCAAGGAAGAAATCAGGAAGCAATTGGCCGCAGGTTTCATCAGAGTATCCAAGTATCCGGAATGGATAGCAAATGTGGTTCCAGTTCCAAAGAAGGATGGAAGGGTCAGAATGTGTGTTGATTACAGGGATCTCAATAAAGCAAGCCCAAAAGATGGGTTCCCTCTACCTCACATTGACATTCTGGTCGATAATACAGCAAACCATGCACTCATGTCATTCATGGATGGTTACGCCGGATATAATCAGGTATTGATGGCCGAAGAAGACATGGAGAAAACCACATTCATCACACAATGGGGTACATATTGCTATACGGTAATGCCATTCGGGTTAAAAAACGCGGGTGCCACCTACCAAAGAGCAGCTACAGCATTGTTACATGACATGATGCACAAAGAGGTGGAGGTCTATGTCGATGATATGATTGTCAAGTCTAAAGATCGCCCAGGCCATATCGTCGCACTTCGCAAGTTTTTTTAAAGACTCCGTAAGTACAACATGAGATTAAATACAGCAAAATGTGCATTCGGAGTCACGTCAGGCAAATTACTTGGATATGTGATCAGTTCCTGAGGGATTGAAATAGATCCTTCAAAAGTAAAAGCGATCATGGCTATGCCACCACCCAAAAATGAGAAGGAGATTCGAGGCTTCATTGGAAGATTGCAGTATATAAGTAGGTTCATATCAAAGCTCACAGCAATATGTGAACCTATATTTAAGAAGCTTAAGAAGAATGTCCCAGTCACATGGGATGATGATTGCCAAAAGGCTTTCGACAAAATCAAAGAGTATTTGGCAAACCCACCCGTGCTAGCGCCAACAATACCTGACTTTCCTCTTCGACTCTACCTTACGGTCACAAGAGAAACGATGGGGGCAATGCTAGCACAAGAGATCGAAAGCAAGGAGAATGCAATCTATTACTTGAGCAAGAAACTCCAAGGATATGAGACGCGATACACGCCACTCGACAAGTTGTGTCTCGCACTTGTATGGGCCGCACAGAAACTAAGACATTACATGCTCACTCATACAGTGCATGTCGTGTCTAAGATGGATCCTCTCAAATACTTGTTCGAGAAAGCAACACTCAACGGCAGATTATCAAGGTGGATAGTCAATCTAGCTCAATTTGACTTGAGATTCATGCCACAAAAAGCCATCAAAGGTTCTGCAGTTTCTGACTTCTTAGCAGACTTTCCGCTAGACAAAGCTGAAAAAGAAGAAGATGAGTACGATTTCCCTGACGAAGATTTACTCATGACCGAAGACGATAGTTGGACGCTCTATTTCGATGGAGCTTCAAACCAAAAAGGATGTGGTGTAGGAGTCTTGCTCGTATCACCCAATGAAGAACACATCCCAATTTCCATGAAGCTCGACTTTGATGTCACCAACAATGCCGCAGAATATGAAGCATGCATTTTGGGGTTAGAAACAGCTGTCGCTTTGGGAATTAAGAAACTCAGAATCTATGGTGATTCTTCACTAATCATTAACCAAATCTCTAAGAGATGGAAAGTGAGAAGTGAAAGTCTCGCTACGTATCAAGCTCATTTAGAAACTCTCACGGAGCAACTAGATGAAGTGGAATATACGTACTTGCCAAGAGAAGAAAACCAGTTCGCCGACGCACTAGCTAAATTAGCGTCAATGGTGCGAATTCCAGCTGACACAATCAGAATGCCACTGACCATAGAGAGAAGATATGAGCCAGCTTATGTTCATGCACTTGACGATGAACAAGAACCACAGGAAGAAGATGAAGAGCCATGGTATACAGACATCCTTAATTATATGACAAGAGGAGAATACCCTCCTAATACTGATAAAAGGGAACGCCGTGCTTTGAGGCTCCTAGCCTCACAGTATGTGCTCATCAGGGGAGAACTCCACAAGAGAACTGCAACGGGAAGGAATCTCTTATGTATAGCCAAGAAAGAAGCACATAAAACCATGGAAAACCTTCATGCTGGTATATGTGGAACTCACATGAATGCGAAGATGCTAGTCCAAAAGATTCAACGACAAGGTTACTATTGGACTACTATGGAAAGAGATTGTCACGAATACGTCAAGAAATGTATGAAGTGTCAAATCTACGCAAACTTACAGCATGTTCCACCTTCGCTTCTCTACACGTATACTTCTCCATGGCCTTTCTCCACTTGGGGCATTGACATCATTTGAAAAATAACACCACCAGGACAAGGGGGGCATGAATTCATTCTCGTAGCAATCGACTACTTCACCAAATGGGTCGAGGCTACCTCATATGCCAAGCTGACGGCAAAACACGTAGCTCAATTCATTGAGAAAAATATCATATGCCGCTATGGGGTACCACATGAGATGATCAGTGACAATGGAACACATTTCCAAGCCGAATGCGCGGAATTATTGCAAAAATATCATATCAAACATCACCGATCATCACCTTACAGACCACAAACAAACGGAGCAGTCGAATCGGCCAAAAAAAATGTGAAGACCATCATCGAAAAGATGACGGAAAATTATAAGGATTGGCCAAGTAAGCTACATTTCGCCCTTTGGGGTTATAGAACCTCTGTTCGTACATCGACAGGGGCTACCCCTTTCTCTTTGGTCTATGGAGTTGAAGCTGTACAACCCATTGAGCTCGAAATACCTTATCTTCGAATCGCATTGGAAAGCCAACTAGATGAAGTCGACTGGATTAGAGCAAGATACGACGAACTGGTCTTGCTTGATGAAAAACGCTTGACAGCTTTGCATCATGTCCAAACCTACCAACAGCGTATGGCACGACATTTTAATAAAAAAGTCAAGACCAGAAATATCAAAGAGGGTGACCTAGTGCTTAAGGCACTTCGTAAAAATGTGTTAGATCCAAGAGGCAAATTCAGACCGGACTGGTCAGGCCCGTACATTGTTAAAGCCATCCTGTCTGGCGGAGCGGCACAATTGGTAGACATGGACGGTAACGGCTTCCATAATTTAACCAACTTGGATCAACTCAAGAAATTCTACGCCTAATCGCATGGGTTCATGACCCAATAGAGCTACGTCTGGCCTGATTCCTTTTTAGGATACGTAGGCAACCCCTCAAGGGGGCCCGGCCACTTTAAAATAAAAAATCCTCCCTCTTTGATCAAATATGCGCGTCAGTTCAGCATTGCGTCACGGCAAAAAAAAAAAAAAAAGGGGAAAATGCCGCGACACGGGAATTTATCCCGTATGACGGGAGAAGTTCCCGTGCCACGTCACCCTCTGAACGAAAAAAAGGGAAAGGGGACTTCCCGTGACACGGGAATTTATCCCGTCTGACGGGAACAGTGTCCCGTGCCACGTCACCCCCTATCAGCCAAAATAAAAAAAAAAAATAAATAAAAAATTGCCGTGACGCGGGAATTTGTACCGTGTCACGGGACCCTTTCACCGTGACACGGTGGACTTTCAGTTTTCCCATTTTATTGTTAGAATATATTGGCTCATTCGTTGCGAATTCATTGTTCAAGTTTTTATTTTCGTTCTTCCATTGCGTCCGACTCCTTGACTCGGATAAATAAATAATGAATAAAAGTCATTGTAATTTTTATTTTTAAGGCTGAAATAAATGTGCTATTATTAAAATAAATGCGACTACAAGTATTGGCATCATATGCCTTATTTTGAATAAAAATTATAACTAAGCAAAGCACTATTGATCTAATCTCTCTTCTCTTTAGGAACATCCTTCTCTTGCTCAATTAGGTCGGCCTTCACCATTAATGTGTCTTTTGTAGCCCAAACCGTCACACCCCTAGTCGAACTTTCACCCCTTTCACTTTTCTTGAACCTTTTCGGTTGTTTCTCCCTATACACCATCTTTTCTTTACCCTTTCCTTTCACATAGGTCTTCTTTCTTGGCATCTTAGGAGTCTTAAACTCAATTCCTTGTGTTCTCGGACCTAGACGATCTTTAAGAGGAGCTTTCTTATCTCCAAGACGACTCTTTACATCAGACTTGCGTGATCCAAATCGTTCCTTCCTACTTCTAGGATTCAACCATGCCTTGTATGCACTAGATAAAGGAGGAGGAGCTTGGTCACTTGCAGAAACGGTCCACAAAGGTCTTCCAATCCAATAAGCCTCGTACTTGTGAACGTTACTTTCATGCAACGGTACTTCACGAGGACTATCGTTATAGCGTGGAATTACTTGTTCAAGTCCATACTGCCGCATCAGTCGAGAGGGACAGTAAAAGGTCAGTTTGGAGATGCTAGGAACACGGCAATATGGAGTTTCATTCGTGCCAACCATCCTAGTAAGCCTCCACCAAGGCACCACCCAACGAATGGAAAATTCCCTCTTTGCAAAGAAATTTTTCCAATCTTCATACGACATGTTCGCAGAGTAATTCTTTTTCCTACGGACTAAGTCGTTAGGGCCATATTTTTCAATATCGTCGGGGGCTTCAAATAATTCCAAACGCTCCATCAACCAAATCTGCAAAAAAGAAAATTAATCAAAATCGAAAAAAAAAAAAAACTGCAGATTCCCGTGACACGGCAGTTTTAACCGTGTCACGGCAGACACCCGCCGTGACACGGTGCATGTTTTGTGTCATGGGGGCTATTCGGAGCGTGTTTTTACCTGTAGTAGTACCAGAGAGCCCTTCCTGATGGCTTTCCGGTCAGCTTTTGCCTCGTCAAGACCACGAAATGTTTCTCCAAGGCACGTCGGCATAGGAGATATTCCGGATTCAACATGCTCAAGCACAGACGCTAGACAAGCATGTCCTACCCTACCGTTTGCAAATAGTAGCTTGCTAAAAATGCAAAAAATATATGCCCTTCTATGATACACATGATAAGACTCAGAGATAGGGCGATTAAAATATAAGTTAACAAGTTTTTCTAAGTCTACTTCATTACCACAAACAATTCTATTTAAATCTGGATCTGTTAGATTCAGATGGCGTTCAAAATCTTGGTAATAGTATTCACGTATGGTAGGCATGGCAATAAGATTTCTAGCAGGAAATCCAAAGATTGCACCAAATTCCTCCGGCAGAGGACAGATTTCATCATAATCAAATTTGAAACAGTGCGTTTCTGGACTCCAATAATCTAATGCTGCCCTAAGAAAATCATGTTCAATAGCTACGTGTCGAAGGGCTAGCAAACCCCTGACGTGGAATAATTCTAACTCTCTTTTTTCAGCATTAGTCAAAGAATAAGACCAGTCGCGCAATGTATTATCAAAATTCTGAGACATGATTATTGAAATATGAAATTCTAAATTATTTTGTGTTTCGTAATTATGCATATCGTGAATAATCTGGTCTTATTTTATAGCAAAAGCGCTCGAAAATGCCCAGAATTTATCTTTTCATACGCGTAAAACAAACCGCTGACTAATACGCGTCCCGTGACACGGGAAATTCCACCGTGTCACGGGAACTTTTGCCGTGACACGGCAGGTTTTGCCGTGACACGGTGAACAGTGCCGTGTCACGGAACTTTACGCGCTTTCTTTTTTCATCTTTTCCCGTATCTATCCGGATTTTTTATAATTTTTTATGTTCACCGTTTATTTTTCAGTTTTTTCTGAGAGTTTTATTTCGAATAAAATTCTCACCTTTTTTATTTTTATCTTTATTTTATTTTAAGATTTTATTTCTTTATATTTGTTTTGTTTTTCTATTTTATTTTTCTTTCGGGGAAGATAATTTTTTTATTTATTTTATTTCTTTATCATTTTATTTTTATTTCTTTTCTTTTCTTTTAGGGAAAATAATTTTATTTTGCTTGTCTTTTTATTTCTTTTTCTTTCGGGGAAGGTCGGTACCCTCCATTACTCCACTTATGTTTTTTTTTTTTTTTGTCGCGTCGTTAATAAATACACAATCACACACAAGGAGTCTCAAACACACACTAACACACAATAATAAATACATAAGCCGTAAATAATGTACAAAGAGTCGTAATACATAAATATGTCAAGTGTCATCATAGTATGTACAAAAACCCTCGGTCAAAAGTCCTTAGAGCCAGAATCAGTCTCATCTCCACCCTGTGCATGTGGTCCACCCTGTGTATATGGGAACGGCGAACCGAAGAGTCCCTCGACCATCCGAGTACGGGGAGTAGCGTCCCTACTAGTCCCCGTAGGCCCAGCAGTAGCCAAGCTCAAGGCAGGAGCCGTCCAGCCGGAAAACGGAGTAGAGTGGCCCAAAAGATACTGGAATCGTCGGCGAAGGCATCGTCCCATACATCGGAACCGAGAACAAGCCCGACAGCGGTGGAGGAATCCCGGATAATGGAGCTGAAAATGAACCAGGATCCAAAGGAGACCCAAACTCGGGAACTGGAGGCTGTGAAAAGGACTGACGCTGCCCCTGACTCTGGCCCGGGAAACGCTGAGAAGACTGACCCTGCTGCCACTGAGCCTCTTAAAATGGCTGAGTAGTCTGAGGCTCTCGCTGAGAACGTCGATGAGCCTCAGGAGATCGTCTACCACGACCAAGCTCCTCCTCGTCCGAGCCTCTAGGCCTCGAGCGCGAGCGGGACCTCCGTCGCTCCTGAAAGACACAAAATCAAAAGGTGTCAACAATGCAAAATAAAACAAATGGTAGAAATGAAAAATATAATAAGTGATACCTCAAGAACGTCGCTAGAGCTCCGACAACTCGCACCACGCCGAAGCTTGATGATGCAATACTTCAGCGCGTCCACCAGCTTCATGAATCCCATCATCTTCGGGCGGTTAGGCTGAGGATAAAACAAAGAAAAATCAGTAATAAGCAGCATTAAAAGGGTGGATAATGCGTCGAAGAAGACTCACCGGCTCGAAGACCTCGGGCAGAGACTCCTGCGCCTGTCTATAACCCTCCGGCGCGTCAGCAATATGGTCCTCCGTGATACCGATCGGCCCGGGGTAGCGGACAGACTGAGGAGGAATCTGAATCCTCCCCACAGGGTGGATGGTCGTCTGAAAATATGATCGAATAATCAAGTTATTCGACTATTTAAAACAGAGACTAGCAAAGAAGATTCTCAAAAGAAGTCATACCTCGGGAAGACGGGGTGGAGGAGCCAGAGAGGGAAGCAAATCCCGCGCATAGTCGCTCTCCATGTGAACGAGCTCCTGCCATGGAAGAGTGTAGCGCTCTCCCCTGTTGATCAACTCTCTGATCAAGCGGGAGTCCAGCATCGACTCTGGCGGGGATGAAGGCACCACAAAGCGATCGCCGCTATGCTGACGGACGACTCGCTCCCCCAAATACCAGACGAAGCGCCCGGTACCAACCAAAATGGTACGGTACGCTGAAAGATGCAGGGCCTCGGGTAGATCACTCATCCCGGCCCAAGGACGGTACTGGACATCGATGGGAACCTGAAAACCATAAAAAGTTAGGCGTGAAACAACGGAAACAACATCAGAAGGAAAGAACGCAACAAAACTAATCCTTACGCCAAAGGAAGAGGTGCCTCGGCGTAGTAGCCCACGAAGTGCCGGAACAGACTCCACCCGCGACTCTCCTCGGTCGCGCCAACTGGCCCCGACGGGGAAGTCATGGACCGCTCCCCGACGCCGGCGAGGAGCCAAGCCTGGGAAGTACTCGTAGAACCATAGCTGCAATAAAAGTGATATTTAGCACACGAGTCGAACAAGCTAAAATGAAACAAGAAGGGAAAAGATCATCACCTCTACGAATCTCCACAGGCCATAAACGGTGATAGGGGACTCGTCATTCAGCTGTCGGCAGCCATGACGAAGAGACAAAAGAAGATCCGCGTACCCAAGACTGGCCCAGCTATAGGATCCTATCTCGGGGATCCTGGCCAAAGAAGGGAGGTAGCAAAGGAGCACGCGTGAACTCCTGTCGGGAGAGTGGGTCATAGAGATCAGGATCAAGATGAAGATCCGCACCCGCTGCTCGGCCGTCGTATCCTCCATCTCGAAGCCGCGAGCTAGAACTGAAGCCAGCTCCGATCGTCCACTCCTAGGACCGCCTCGAGACACTGGTCAGGTCCTGATATGCTGAACAATCGGACCCAACAAATCAGCTACCTCAGCCGATCCCCAAGATAGATCGGACATCTGGCGTACAGCCCGGTCAGTGAAGCGCAGTCCGCTGATCATGCTGAAGTCTAGGGGGGTCACCGTCATCTCCCCCCAAGCAAAGTGAAAAGTGTTGGTAGTATCCCAGAAATACTCCAACAATGCGCGAACGACCGTCGCGCCGCAACCCCGGGGGCTGCGAAACCCTACAACCGCTGCGTAGAAATCGACCAAGCCAGCCGACTCCCATAGGGCGCTCGTAGCAGGATCCCTCGTAATGACCTGGTGAAGTCGAGGGATCAAATCGCCGGCCCCGGAACCATGCTGGCGAAGTGTGCCATCGACTCTGCCGGAGAGTGCGCGGTGAGAGACGTGGTTTTCACGGCAGAAAACCAACTGGTCTGGGGTCCACGAAGGTGGAACCCACCTACCCCTACTCGTAGAAGTCCGAGGCTCGGACTCCAAGACGTCGTCGTCCATGCCCTCAGGGACAGTGGGAGTGTCCTCCCGAAAAGCCCGACGCCGGTCGTGGGTAGAAAGGTCGCAATCTCGTCGTCTAGGCATGCTATTATCAAAATCTAAATGTTTAGCATCATTTCCTAAACATTTTTAAGTTGCATATTTATAAAAAAATAAAAAATCTAAATACTTAGCATCATTTCCTAAGTTATTTAGTTGTTTATTGAATTATATGCTAAATTTTTACCTCAAGGCTAAAAATTGGCAAAATTATGGTATTTAGTTTCTCCATGACAAACTAATACTACAGTTCTCCTAGCCGCATGATACTATGTTCTCCATGACAATATAGTACATATGCAAAATATGAATCAACACATCATTTCACAAGATTCACCACCATTTTTTCACCATTTCAAGAGCAAAACATGAACATTATTTCACAAAGTAGCACCCAAAAATGGTGATTTGCTCAATTCTCCATCAAATCATGCAATTTTTGTCTCAAGTCTCTCACAAACACACATATATACATATACAAGTAAAATCATGGCAACAATTTCAACATAAAACCTCAAAATCAAAAAACCCCAAATTGATTTTTTAGGGTTTGTCATGAAATTATTTATGTGAATCAAATTCAAAGCAATAATCAAAGGAAACTTACATGGATGTTTGTAGAGGGTCGAAAATGAGGAAAAAAGCAAGAAATTACAGCAAATTGGTGAAAATTCGAGCTCCAAAGTTCGAAAAAACTTCCGGCCACCAGCAGGACCACCGCGACACGGTCAACAAAATCCGTGACACGGCAAAGCTGTCCCGTGTCACGGTGAGCTTCCAAGTCGATGGAGCTCTGGTGATCTTGACGGTAGCTCCGGCAAAGATAGCAGCAGCAGCGAAGAACAGCAGCAAACCGCAGCAAAAATAAAAAAAAAATAAAAAAAAGGAAAAAATCAGATCTGCAGAATAACCGTGTCACGGTCGCCGTCACCGTGTCACGATGAGCTTCGACGGCCGGCGGTTAACCTTAAACGTGGTGCGGCGATGTTTGGTAAGCAAGAAGTGAAAATGGAGAAATGAAGAGGAGATGTGAAATGGTGAAGTGGAAATGCGATTTTAAAGACAAAAAAATAACCGTTATTCGTGCTTTGACCGATTCAAACAGCGAAAAAGAAAAAGAAAAAAAAAAGGGGAGTCCCGTGACACGGGATCTTGTCCCGTCTGACGGGGAGTTATTCCCGTGTCACGGGAAGTGTTTGACGTGGCGCGGCAATTCTGCACTTGGTCAGGGAATATTCCTGGCCTTTTTGACTAGTTTGACTGATTTTTCGAGCGGTTATTTTTCGCTAGAATTACGCGGAAAATTCTAACTGATATTTAAGGGGGACTAAAATTACCATTTTACCCCTAGCAAGTGTCAAAGTCTATTTTTCGGCATTTTAAACATTTAATATGGTCGGATAATCGGCTTAAAATTGTGAATCATCTGCGGCCCACGTTCGGGGATAATCGAACCACCATACACTTATCAATTTCAGCAATTGTCGGCTTTCCTCAGGCTTGGAAAGCGTTATCGGTGGATTTTTCTTCAAGTATAGAAAACCGCCAAGTCGGCTTTCCTCAGGCTTGGGAAGCGCTATCGGTGGATTTTTCTTCAAGTATAGAAAACCGCCAAGTCGGCTTTCCTCAGGCATGGAAAGCATCATCAGTGGATTTTTCTTCAAGTATAGAAAACCACAAAATTCCTTTGTCGGCTTTCCTGAAGCATGGAAGGCATTATCGGTGGAATTCTTCAAGCATAGAATGACACCAAATTCGTTCGTCGACTTTCCTCAGGCATGGAAAGCGTCATCCGGTAGCTTTCTTCAGGCTTAGAAAACTGCCAAACTCTTCAGTCGGCTTTCCTCAAGCATGGAAAGCGTTTCAACAAATGTCACTCGGTAGATTCCTTCAAGCTTAGGAAGCTGCCAAATTCGTTTGTCACCGACTCACTGGTGCCAGATACGTATTCTATCCCGTTACTCTTTTATCTGTGGAATTAACATTTTTCTGCAGGTATCGGCGTATACAGAATGATTTAGGATCGCAGAACGTCTTTAATCATTCTCCGTCCCTATCGGCTACTTTGACTATCGTTTTCGAAACTGACGTTTCTACAAACTCAGTCAAAGTGGGGGCTTCTGTAGACACCTAAAAATGTCTCCCCAAAACCAAACCCAATGATAAATAACCTTTCACCGCCACTATTGGTCGGGTTTAGTATTTAATCCCGAGAGTGCTTAAAAAATCGTATTTTATTAAATTCATACTTTTGAAAGGTCCATGGATTAGTCTTGATGTTTGGTAAAAGCATAGTTTTAATTTCAGCCCAAACTTATTAATTAATTTTAAGCCCAAACCTTTTTATTTTATTATTTATTTTTGGCCCAAACATTTTATTTATTTTTATTTAATTATTTTCTTATTTTAGCCCGAATAATAAAAGTCAGAAAAAAGCCCGAAATTATCAATCGGCACTTAAAAAGCCGAAAGAAATTAGGGTTAAAAATGAATTTAGAGGGAAAAATGGACTGGAAGTTCCCGCGTCACGGCAGACTGCCACCGTGTCACGGGAACCCTTCCCGTCTGACGATGGGACTTCCCGTGACACGGGAGGTCTGCCGTGACACGGGACGTTCCGTGTCCTTTCCGCGTAAACCCTTAACGCGTTTTTAATCCCGTTTTCTGAAAATTTCCCGCGTCACTCCAAAACTGTACCGTGTCACGGGAAAGTGTACCGTCTGACGGTACAGTCTGACCGTGTCACGGGATACTTTTTTAGGGTTTTTATCATTTTAGGGTTCCGTGTGCTCCCTCAGCACATTTTCCCTATAAATCCCCCCTCATTTCTGATGTACGGGGCAACCAAAATTTTTATGATTTTTATTTTCTCTCTTCTATGCTATTAACCTAAACACTAGCCTACCCTTCTCACTTCAAAATTCCTTCTTCAAGCACTCAAAGGAGTCCATATTTTACTCGAGGTTCTGTCCTTAAGCCAAGGCGTGAAAGGTAGAATCGTTTGAGGGTTTGGCCCCAAAATCAACCTTGTTTTATTTAATTTAATTTAGTTATTGTTTTATTATTTCCTTGAAGTTACTAACTCGTTTATTATTTTGTAGTTGCAAACAAACAGATTCAAAGTAAGGATCATGCTCTTTTTATTATTATTATTATTTTTCTAACAATTTTATGTTGTTGGAATTGTGATTAAATTGGTTTTAATATTAATGCTGATTTTATTATATTTATGATCACCATATTTCATGTTTAAAGGGAATATGTAATTGAAAATCACGACTAATAAGATAATTTGGACAACCGGTTTAGGTTCCTTTTAATCTTGTTGTTTAATCAAGTGATCACAATATTTTAGAATTATATGTTGCATTAATATTAAACCAATCTAGCCTAATAATAGTTTGGAGCTAATTGAATATTTTGTTTGTATGCCTTTGAGATCACAGGAATGCTTTTCAATATAAGAATCGAGTAGAGGCCAATACGGGCGAATGTGACTCCATGACTCACTTCGTACCATCATCCCCGATCCTCCTTTCGTGGTTCCGAACCATATGGAGTTAGTAATCTCATGGATTATGAATGGGGTGTAACCTTCACAGGTCAATCGTTGTTGCCTATCGTTGTCCCTTATTCGTGGTTGCCTTTTATGATCCGTGAAAGGTTTACAAGTTCCTTAAAAAATTGTTGGCGGCTCCCTACTTTATTTGTCCCTAATCGTAATGTCAATTCCCACTTCCTATGAGTGCCAAGCATATTCACAACATGCTTTTAACGTAGGCGCACCTCGAGCGACGCCTACAGCTATCAATTGCCCAAGCGAGCTGAGGGTGAACAATGGAGTTTACTACTTGAGGGAGGAAGCTGACTTATGGTGGGCCCAAAGAAAGGATGAGTTGCTGAAAAGACCAAACTTTGGGTGGGATGAGTTCAAGGAAGCCTTGAGAGAGAAGTTTTACCCTTCCTACCTTAGAAAGCAGAAGTGTATGGAGTTTACCAACCTAAGAATGGGAAACATGTCAATCAGTGAATACTACAACAAGTTCATTGAGTTGATGAGGTTTGCCCCGTAAGTAGTCCCTACTGAAACCATTAAGGCTCAAAGATTTGAGCAAGGCCTAACCTTGACCCTCTAAGGGAAGCTAGGGGGAGTGACTTTTGAGACCCTAGATGAAGTCTATGGCCGTGCAGCCCATCTGTACGGAATTATGGGGAGGGAGATGGAGCAGGTGGGAAAGAAAAGGAAGAACCCAGACTCTTTTCACGGGGGTGAAAAGAGGCTCAAGCCTAATGGAAATTACCAAGGGAATTCTGGAGATAGGAGGGACAACAAGGGGAACTTTGGGAAGGGGAATGGGGGACAGTCATCCAACCATAAAGGGAATGGGAACCAAATGGGTGAGAAGCCCAAGAGGAAGTATTTCTGCAAGAGGTGTGAGAAAGACCACCCAGGGAAGGACTGTGAGGGAAACCCGGTAACTTGTCGTTACTGTCAGAAGTTAAGTGAGTATGAGTGTTTCAAGAAGGAAGCTGATGTTAAGTCTGGGAAGGTGAAATAGTCTAGTGCACCTAGTAAACTACCTCAGTCTAGTGGACCTACAACCAAGGCTGGAACCAGTAGCGGTGCGGGAGGTGCCCCAAAGGGTCGTGTGTTCGTGATGAATAGTCGGCAGGCTGAGTCTGCTAATGATGTGGTAATTGGTGTTTTCTTTATAAGTTCTTTTCCTGTGAAAGTCTTGTTTGATTCAGGGGCGTCGCATTCCTTTATTTCTAAGGAAGTAGTTGGGAGTCTCGGGTTAGAGAGTCCTGAGTTAGTTTCTCTAGATGTGTCTATTCCGTCCGGGGAAGTGAGGAGTTGTTCGAGATTGTTTTTTAGTGTGCCTATTTCCATCTCTAGGGTAGAGTTTCTGGCTGATTTGATCAAGTTTGACTTGAATGACTTTGATGTGATTCTGGGTGTGGATTGGTTGGGAAAGTATGAAGCAAAAATTGATTGTGCGACTGAAAAGGTCACCTTGACTAGCCCAAGTAAGACCAAAGTGGTGTATAAAAAGGAAGGGAAAAGTTCAGGGTTGAGAATTGTGTCTACAATGCAACTACAGAAGCTGCTTAAGAAGGGTTGTCCTTTGTTTTTGTGTAGTGTTCAAGAGGTTGAAAGTGAGGAAAAGAAAGGTGAAGAGGGTATTCCTGTTGTAGAAGAGTTTCCAGATGTGTTTCTGGATGAGATTCCTGGTATGCCACCAGTGAGGGATGTTGAGTTCACTATCGATCTAGTGCCTGGAACTGGACCTATTTCTAAGGCTCCATATAGGATGGCTCCAGCTGAGTTGAGGGAGTTGAAGACCCAGTTGGATGATTTGTTGGAGAAAGGTTATAATAGGCCTAGTTCATCACCCTGGGGAGCCCCAGTATTGTTTGTAAAGAAGAAGGATGGGAGTATGAGGTTGTGTATTAATTACCGAGAGTTGAACAAGGTGACGGTGAAGAATAAGTATCCATTACCAAGGATCGATGATTTGTTTGACTAGTTGAAAGGAGCAGGGGTATTCTCAAAAATAGATTTGAGATTGGGTTATCACCAGTTGAGAATTGCGGAGCAAGATATTGCAAAGAGTGCTTTTAGGACCCGTTATGGTCATTATGAGTTCACAGTTATGCCATTTGGTTTGACCAATGCACCTGCAGTGTTCATGGACTTGATGCATAGGATTCTCAGGCCATACTTGGATAAGTCTGTAGTGGTGTTTATTGATGATATTTTGATATATTCAAAGAATGAAGAAGAACATAAGGAGCATTTGAGACAAGTGTTGTCATGTTTAAGAGAGCATCAGTTGTATGCCAAGTTGTCTAAGTGTGAGTTTTGGTTGGAGAAAGTAGCATTTTTGGGCCATGTGATTTCCAAGGACGGAGTTTCGGTGGACCCAAGCAAGATTCGAGCTGTGAGTGATTGGCCAACCCCAAAGAATGTGTCGGATGTAAGGAGTTTCTTGGGTTTAGCACGCTATTACAGAAGGTTTGTGAAGGATTTTTCAAGGATCGCGAAGCCTATGACAAGTTTGATGAAAAAGGAGCATAAGTTCTCATGGACCCAAGAGTGTGAGGAGGCATTTAAGATCTTGAAAGAAAGGTTAACCACAGCACCTGTGCTGGCTTTGCCGGATGGGAGTGATCTATATGACGTGTATAGTGATGCATCGAGGTTGGGATTGGGATGTGTGTTGATGCAGAATCGAAGGGTGATTGCATATGCCTTGAGGTAGTTGAAGGTTCACGAAGGGAATTACCCAACCCATGATTTGGAGTTAGCTGCAATAGTGTTTGCCTTGAATATTTGGAGACATTACTTGTATAGGGTGACTTGTAGGATTTTCACGGATCATAAGAGTTTGAAGTACATTTTCACCCAGACGCACTTGAATGGGAGACAGAGACGATGGTTGGAGTATATGAGTGATTATACATTGGATATTCAGTATCATGAGGGAAAGGCTAATGTGGTGGCAGATGCTCTGAGCAAAAAGTCAGAACATACGGTGAATGTGATGGTAGTCCCAGATCAGTTGTGTGTGGAATTTCAGAAGTTGAACTTGGAGGTGATGGAACATGGTGAAGTGGCTAGGATGTTGAATGCCTTGGTGGTTCAACCATCCATTTATGATGAGATAAGGGATAGTCAATTGGAAGATGAGAAGTTAAAAGCAATTAAGAAGAAGATTGATGAAGGGAAAGTGTTGGATTTCACCATTATTGATGAGGGAAGCATTCGTTTTAAGGGAAGATGGTGTGTGCCGCAGAATCGTAGTGATTTGAAGCAAAGATTGATGGAAGAAGCCCATAATTCTCCTTATTCAATGCATCCTGGAGGGGATAAGTTGTATAAGGGCATGAAGAAGACTTTTGGTGGCCCAATATGAAGAAAGAAGTGGCTGAATTTATTGCTAAGTGTTTGACATGTCAGAAGGTGAAGATTGAGCATCGTAGGCCTCAAGGAAAGGTCCAATCCTTGGAGGTGCCCAAGTGGAAATGGGATTCGATTTCTATGGATTTTGTGGGAGCTTTGCCAAAGACCAAGGCAGGAAATGACACTATTTGGGTGATAGTGGACAGGTTGACCAAGTCAGCAGCGTTCATACCCATGAGAAGTACTTGGACCATGGATCAGTTAGGAAGAGCTTATGTGAAGTTTGTGGTGAAGTACCACTAGTGGAAAAAAGTCTATTTGTAACGGGTTAATCGTAACGGGCATGTTGTTGCCCGTTACAATAACATCATTCGTAACGGGAAAAATTAATGTCCGTTACAAAAAAATTTCAATCCGCGAAAAAAATTAGTATTTGTAACGGGCGTTAAGGTGTCCGTTACAAATAAATACTTATTCGTAACAGGCACCTTACTGCCCGTTACGAATAAATTTTTATTTGTAACGGACAATTACTGACAGTTACAAATACTAAGTTATTCGTAACGGACGTTTTCTGTCCGTTACAAAAAGTAAAGTCAACACGAGATTGACCAACTTATTTGTAACTGACTTAAATTGTCCGTTACGATTAAATGTTCAAAATTACCCTAAAAACTTTTCAAACCCTAAAAACTTTTCAATCCCCTTTTTTCATTTTCCCTCCCTCAAACTCGATCTGTTGTTCCCCATTGAAGCGCAATCTCAACTTGTTGAAGCTCCTTCGCCGGTCTTTTGTTTCTCCGTCGCCGGTCCTCTGTTTCTCCGTCGTCGGGCCTCGTCTCTTCTCCTCCCTTTCTCCTTGCAAGCTCCGGTGGTCGACTCTTTTTCTTCGTCCCTTCTCCATCCCTTTCTCCCTTGCGAGCTCCGGTCTCTTGCTCCTCGCCATTTCCGCCGTTTGCCACAGCAAATCTAGACAGAATTATAGGAAGCCCCAATGTCACCGGTTCGGACTCATCAGAATCTTCTTTAATCTAAAAAAGCACAGTCCGATGATTCTAGGGTTAGGGTTTCTGGAGATGATCCAAACGTCGTCGCTTGGGATACCAAAAGGGTGTTGATTGGAGCTGGTGCTCGTGCCTTGTTTTACCCTACTTTGGTTTACAACGTTGTTAGGAACAAAGTTCAATCTGAGTTTCGTTGGTGGGATCGGATTGATAAGGTATCTTATTTACCACTTAATTATTTACATTTTTTTTATCGATTAGACTTTGATTTTGTGCAATTTGCTTGTTTATTATTTAAATTTCTTGAAAAACAAGGATGATTTGATCATTTTCCGATCGTTTTTATTGCTCTGATTGATGGTCAGTTTTTTTATTTTGATTTGTTCATTTTAATTTTTGTGTAATTTGACCCTGTTGCAGATTTTACCCAGTCGTGGATGTCATTTTTGTGGAAATTGAGATTGAATAATTGAAATTTGACTTTATCTTCTAGTTTGAGAGGTTGTGATCGTTTGAGACATGGGTCAAATGTTTTGAATCTTGTTAAGTTTTGGTTTGTTTGAGCTCCAAAAAAGCTGATGAGCACCATTTTGACTTTGTATATTTTGGATTCAATTTGATGAATTGATTTTTCTGTTAATTTCTGGGCTTTTAAATTTTGTTGGTGGTATGTTATTGCCAATTAACAATCGGTAAAAATTGAATACTTTTTTTGTCGTGAAATTCATGACCAAACACCATTTACAATCTTGTTCTAATTTGTTGCTCCCACTTCTCGAAACTTGTTGTTTAACGAGTCAGACATCAATAGGAGCAAAAACACCCAAAAACAAAGCAAGGTACTTCACCTCTGCACAACAACTAGTGCCACAAACCACAAGTTTTTTAAATTGTTCAAACTGCTGATCTTGTTTACGAGTATCAATAATCTTATCAATAAAGGTGAACTGACTACTGGTGGTTTTCTCCGTCGTTTTCTCAGGTGGTTTTCTCCGGTCTCCTTTGCAAGCTCTCTTCTCGAAACTCAAGAATCCAGGTATTTTTTTTTCTTTTTTCTTTTTTGAATTTGAATTTGAATTTGAGCTTGAGTTTTTGATTTTGTTTGTTATGAATTTGAGTGGATTTTTGGATAATTGATGTTGATTTTAGAAGTGGGGAGCCGAGTTGATACTGTGAAGTGGGAAAGTTGGAATTCTTAATTTTATATATTTGTTTGTGAATTATTATATAATAATGAATAAAGAAAGGGTTAATTTGTTTAAGGTTGTTGATTATTGAAATTATCAAGTTGATGAAATTTTCTGTTTATTATATAATATAGCTGGTGATGATTGTTGTGAGCTGTATTTGAGGATCACCTGGGTTTTATTGTGACGTTCCAATGATTTACTTTATATAGATACTTTTAGTTAATCCAATCAAACTTGTATAATTAAAATTGATGTCCATACAATGTACCAACCGGGGGATATCATTAGACCAAATTATTGAGAAATACTTGGTTGAATGAGGCAACATTATATAGCAATTTTCCAATCAAACTTGTAATTAAAACAATCAACCAATAATCTGTAACTAAAACAATTCTATTTAAATCAAACAAAATAGATTCATTAAGGTTTTTTTTTTTGGTGTGCAGATCAATGGCTTAATGATGTAGTTGGAAGTGCTTTTTATGTTGCACCTGAAGTGCTGCATGGATCATATAACACTGAAGCAGATATGTGGAGCATTGGTGTCATAACGTACATCTTGTTATGTGGAAGCAGACCTTTTTACGCAAAAACTGAATCAGCAACATTCCGTTTTGTGTTAAGGGCTAATCCTAATTTTGAAGATATACCTTGGCCCAATATATCTGCAGAGGGCAAAAATTTTGTCAAAAGGCTACTGAACAAGGATCCTAGAAAAAGGATGACGGCAGCACAAGCACTAGGCGAGTACTTTCTTTTGCTTGGGTTATGTTAATAATTTATGGCTTCCTTATATCTCATAAACCTAGTTACTTTCCTGACTTAACCACTGATGACATTACTTGCAGCTCATCCATGGTTAAGAGATGAAAATAGATCACCTCTTCCTTTAGATATACTCCCGATCAAGCTAGTTAGGTCATATGTGCGGGCCACCCCTCTCAAACGAGCAGCTCTAAAGGTGAGAATCTTTGTCTCTGATGTGCACACTTTTGTAGGTTTGCATGTCATAAGCTAAACTAAACTTTGTTCCACATCGGAAGAGAATCCTTAGATATATAATGACTAGCATTTGCTCTCATAAATCAAGAGTTTTCAGCAATGTGTCTATTAAATACTTCGAATCATTTGAGTGCTGAATTGCTACTACAGTATATCTCAACAAGATCAAGGATGTTGGTAGGTTGTAATAGACAATAATAGTAATGAATCTGCATGTATATGTGGAATGTTTTTTCTATGACATGCCTAATAATTACAGAGATTGATCCTTCCCTTAACACGTACTTCGTATTACTCTACCTAATAATTGCAGGCTCTTTCAAAAGCTCTGACAGATAATGAGCTCTTTTACCTCAAAGCACAGTTTAGGCTCCTAGAGCCAAAAGATGGGTGTGTCTCTCTTGAGAATTTTAAAGCGGTAAGTGCAACCCCCACCCTCAAATTTCCTACTGGTCTACTCATATAGATAAACATTCTAATTGAAAACCAAACAAGCTGATTAGTTGTTGCTTGCTTAATTGTTGTTAACCATGCATACAGAAAATTTTGCTTTTCATCAGAAGTTCTGTGCTGAACTACTGATTATATTAAATAATTCTTGTTCCAACCATTGTCATGTAAACATCTTTGAATACTTGGATCACCTTATGGCGTTTGATTTGTCTTTTTACTGGGGAGAGTTGAAGTACTTAGAAGAGCAAAGTAGCAAACTTTAGATTGACAAGTAAATCGACATCTGATTCAGAGCGAAAGCTGAAGCATGGCTAAAACAGGCTAAGAATGTACTTAGGCAGACTGTCTAGATTACTGGTTTAAGATAATCTCCAATCTAGTTGTTAGTCCTTTACTTATACAAAGGACCTACAGTTTGGTCCAGAAAAGTAGAATAGCTTCATTGGTCTGAAGAGATATCTTGTAGGAAGGATAATATCTCATTGGACACATCCTGTGGTTTTTCCAGTTGTATGTAATGGTGGCCATTGAGAATGGAAACTTGTAAATTAGGAATGAGGCTCTTGAAGATGGGACCTTCAATGTATTCCCTTATACCAAGATTTACAAAACCAATGTCTTTATTATGATGATTAATTTGTGTATTTTGGATTATAATGGATAGATGAATGAATGCTTTTGAATTGATATTAGTTATAAGGGATTAAGGGGTTTGGATTGAGTGATGATTGATTGTGTGTTGTTGGAAAATGTAGAAACATTGGAGTTCAAGTTTTTATTGAGGCCGAAAGATAGTAATAATCCGTGTATAATCGAGGAAGGTCCGAACAGGATACTATCTGGAGGTAGGTTGGAGGGAGATGCAAGGGCTGCATTGTTTAGGCTGAATGCTGATGCTGTTTTAGAGTATCGGGTTTGTATTAATGCTGATAGAGTTTTGCCTTTTGATCTTGCATCGAGTTGGAGAGCTTACCAGAAGAACATTCACTCTTCTGCTGTTCGTGGAATTCCTGATGTTAGCATTAATGCAAAGACAGGCATTGAGGTACAATGTAATTCAAGGTCTTTTGTGGTTAAGATTGTTGGGGCATGTAAAACTTGCCTGTGAATGTAATGATTTTTATTGCTTAATGTATGGAGCATATCAACTTAGGTTTGATTTTGTTAGATATATATAGTTGTTGGTTATTCTCTGTTGTAATGAAGACACTATATATCAAAATAAGTCACAACAGGTGGCATAAGTTTCCTAAATAACAGGTTACCTCCCAACCCAATATGTTTTGAGTCATTTTGGGAAGATATCCTATGTTCCCCTCTATCCCTAATCTGAATGTGGCTCACCATGTCGTAGTAGTGGTAAGTATCTGTCTTTGTGCAAATAATCAAGTCCAGCAATCATGTCATAAGCTCTTCTGAAATTTCAGTTCCGATCAGTTCTGAAATTTCAGTTCCGATCAGTTCTGAAATTTCAGTTCCAATCAGTTCTGAAATTCAGTTCCGATCAATTCCGATCAGTTCTGAAATTTCAGTTCCGATCAGTTCTGAAATTTCAAATCTGATCAGTTCTGAAATTTCAGTGATGATCACTTCTGAAATTTCAGTTTAGTATTATATTGTGTTAATTTGAACAAATACTTGAAAGATGGGAAAGGTAGAAGTCCCTTAGACAATTTTGAAGCGTTTTTGGCTCTATAAGCTCCCAAGAGTGAGATAATGGTCAATTTTCATTGATTTCAATTCATAAAAACCAAAATATAAGGTAATTAAGGATGTTTAGTATTAAATTGTGTTAATTTGAACCAATACATGAAAGATGGGAAAGGTAGAAGTCCCTTAGGCAATTTTGAAGCCTTTTTGGTTGTATACGCTCCTAGAAGTGAGTAAATGGTTACTTTTCATTGATTTCAATTCATAGAAACCAAAATATAAGGTAATTAAGGATGTTTGGTATTATATTGTGTTAATTTGAACAAATACTTGAAAGATGGGAAAGGTAGAAGGCCCTTAGGCAATTTTGAAGCGTTTTTGGCTGTATACGCTCCCAAGAGTGAGATTGTGGTCAATTTTCATTGATTTCAATTCATAGAAACCAAAAAATAAGATAATTAAGGATGTTATGTGTTACATTGTGTTAATTTGAACCAATACTTGAAAGATGGGAAAGATAGAAGTCCTTTAGCACAATTTTGAAGCCTTTTTGGCTTTATATGCTCCCAAAAGTGAGTAAATGTTAACTTTTTATTGATTTCAACTCATAGAAATCAAAATATAAGTCAATTAAGGATGTTATGTGTTTTGTTTCTATATTATGAGTTTTATTTCTATAATTTGGTTCATCACATTTATTCTAATGATTGTTTTTATTATGGATTGTTTTTATTTTGTAACCTCTTTCATATGTTTTTTTTTTCAATAGGATTTTTGTCCAAGGACCGCCCCATATGATGTTGACGAGTTGAATGTGGTTCGAGAACAATGGGCGCAATACTTTAGAAGTAAATATTTATTGAATGCATAACTATTAGCTTAGGTAGAACAACGTAATATTTTTAGTGTTGTTGTATATGTTGGATAAATTTATACAAGTTTTTATTTGTAATGTGTTACTACTTCAGTTTTTATATTACATCGTATTAATTTTTACGAAAGATTGTTCGGTATAATTGCTTATTTACAGGAACAGGTATATTATAACAGGTTTTAATTAATATATATTAATTATATATAAATACATGCTATCGAAATTAAATAAAATGAAAATTTAATTTAATAATTATTTGTAACGGGCAGCAAAAATGTCAGTTACAATTAACCCGTTATTCGTAACGGGCACTTTTGTTGCCCGTTACAAATAAGTGTTAAATTATATACAATAAAACTCTATTCGTAACGGACATTTAAGATGTCAGTTACGAATAATCACTTATTCGTAACGGGCGTTTTAGGTGCCCGTTACGAATAAGGACTTATTTTAATACAAAAAAAAATTTATTCGTAACTGACATTTGAGATGTCCGTTACGAATAACCCCTTATTCGTAACTAACATTTAAAATGTCCGTTACAAATAATTGGTTATTCGTAACGGACATCTGAAATGTCAGTTACGAATAATGGGTTATTTGTAACGGACATCTGAAATGTCAGTTACGAATAATGGGTTATTCGTAACGGACATCTGAAATGTTAGTTACGAATAATGAGTTATTCGTAACGGACATTTAAAATGTCCGTTACGAATAACTCATTATTCGTAACGGACAGTGCCCGTTACGAATAACAATGGCCATCCGTAACGGACGCTGCCTGTTACGGATGGCCCCTTTTTGCCCGTTACGGATGAGGATTTTTCCACTAGTGTACCATGGGGTACCCACGAATATCATTACGGATAGAGATTCAAGATTTTTGTCTAACTTTTGGCAAAGTTTGCAAAAGGCGATGGGAACTAAGTTGTTAATGAGCACAGCATTTCATCCTGCGACAGATGGTCAGACAAAAAGAACAATTCAGACATTGGAGGACATGTTAAGAGCTTGTGTGATGGAGTATCAAGGGTCTTGGGAAGACCACTTGGATTTGATAGAGTTCTCTTACAACAACAGTTACCATGCAAGCATTGGGATGGCACTGTTTGAAGCTTTGTATGGTCGAAAGTGTAGAAGCCCAGTATGTTGGAATGATATAAGTTAAACTATGATACTTGGACCAGAAATGATTGAGGATATGGTGAAGCAGGTCAAGTTGATCCAAGAAAAGATTAAAGCAGCCCAAGATCGACAGAAAAGTTATGCTGATTTGAAAAGGAGGGAAGAGGAATATGAAGTAGGAGAGAAGGTTTTGTTAAAGATTTCACCCATGAAAGGTGTGATGAGGTTCGGGAAGAAAGGAAAATTAAGCCCAAAGTACATAGGGCCTTATGAAATCATTCAGAAAGTGGGAAAAGTGGCTTATAAGTTGGATTTGCCTAACAAGCTTGAAAGGGTTCACAATGTCTTCCATGTGAGCCAAATTCGAAAGTATATTCCCGATGTGACACATGTGTTACAACCAGAAACCATTGAGATGGATGAGAATTTGACTTATGAGGAAAGACCAGTAAATATTCTTGACTCTAAGATCAGGAGCACAAGGAACAAGGATGTGAGCATTGTGAAAGTATTGTGGTCAAATCAGAAAACTGAAGAGGCCACATGGGAACCTGAGGCTGATATGAGGAAACGTTACCCAGAACTGTTTGCCTAAGGTTAGTGGTCAAGTTACGGGGGCGTAACTCCTTTAAGGGGGGTAGAGGGCGATAGAGTTTCACGCGTCTACTTTTCGAGTCATTTTTGAGTGATTTAGAATCTTATTTAAGTTTAGTTGGAGTCTTGAGTCAAGTTAGGATGTGCATGAACCAATAATTTCAAAATGATTTTCGTTTCTTTTGGCTAAGTTTCGGGTCGAAACTTATTTAAAGGGGGGTAGAATGTAATACCCCGTATTTTCATACGTATTTTCCTAATTAATTATTATTTTCTAAAAAGGGTATTTTAGTAATTCAATTTACTATTTAAATCTTGGAGCCAAAATGATATTTGAATTTTGGCGCCAAAAGTATTTTGAAAACTAATCATTATTTTGGATAAGATTTATTATCCATTTATCCTATTTTAAAAATCGGATTATATATATATATATTGGATATTTTAATTAAGGCAAAAGCTATATTTTATTATTATTTTAATAGGTCCGAAAATCCCAATTAATTAGCTAATAATTTCGGATTTTCCTATGTCTGATTTTTATTTAGTTAAATTATTTGGTGAATATTTGGTATTTCATTATTTAATTATTTATTACAATAAATATTATTTACACAATTATTTTTAATTCCTTAAAACTAGCAAAATATATTCCTAAATACTAAATAGGAAGGCCGAAAATATGATCTTAGGAAAGCTCAATAATTTCGGCCATCCCATAAAGATTTTGGGAAAATATTTTGGTAATTTGTATTTTTAATTATCTCCCTTAAATCTCCTATTTTCCATAATTCTAATTCTCCATCTTTTTGATATCCAATTATTATATTTTCTTGCCATTCATTCTTCTTAATTATTCCCCAAGCAATTCCAATTTCCTTAACATTTTTCATGACATACATACCTTCCATATTCAATTATATACAATCCCTTCAAATATCAAAACTTTCCTTAAATCTTTGCTCACTTCTCCAAGTAATCTCTTAAACCCTAATTACCATAATTCTTCCTAAATTTTCCTACCATAATTCATGCTCATACTAGCCTATAAATACCCCTTCATACCTCTCACATTCTTCACACCAATTCTCTTCTTTTCTTCTCCTTAATTTTACACAAATCATCCCGTTCATCTTTGAAGCCAATTTTCGGGAACTTCTGGTCAGTTTTTGGGGTAGTAACGTTTCACAGAAAGTTGTTCCTCTCGAAAAATCCTTGAGGTTAGGCTCAAGAATCACCCAATTAGGAGCTATATCGAAGGAATTATATCCTCTGAAAGTTCTGCCTTTTATTTCCTACGCAAATCCAATTCTTTTCTTCTCCTTTTCTTTTATTCAATTATTATTATTATGGGAGATTAATATAAAATTATTATGAGTAGTTTTAAAATCAGATTTTAATAATGTTCATGTTGAATTAATTTAAGAGGTTCATGTACATTTAGTTGGGAGGGTTTAATTTAATTATTTGTGATTATTTGTTAACCTTATTTTGATTAAGGTTATATTTACTTGTAGGGTGTTTTTGATCAAGCTACTTGAGAATTCTTTTGAAGTGTTGTTGGCTAAGTGAAGATCAAGGTACGTTAGGTGGCTAGATACCTTGAAAGTGATCGATTTGAATAACATGTTTGAATGATTTTATGATGAATTGAATTAAATTGAATTGAATTATGGTTTATGAATTAAAAGTATGTTTAAAGGATTGGTTTTAATAATTGAATTGGAGTATTGATTTTTATAACATGTTATGATTAATTAATTTATTATTCATGTTTAAAAAGGATTGATTTTGAAAACAAGTTGGGTTTATGGAAAAGGAGTTTGGATTGTTTTTATTAAAGGTTGAATAATTGGATTTAAAAGAGGATTTATTGAATCATGGATTTATTATTATTTATGCTTTATAAGCATGTTGGTAATCCCACTATGCGGATTTGGTTTATTGATAAGGGCTTGGACTTTGCATGACCGGGTCTTTCCTCAAGAATAGCCTTGTAACATAAGGAGACTAGCTTGGGGGGTGTGCACACTTGGGAGAGGAATTGGTTTTAATATGAGGAATTGGTTTTAAAATAATTGGATTTGGTTTTATTGATTATTGATATTGGAATTATTGAGAATTGGTTTTAAACCATGAGTTTGGAATTATTAGATTATTTATTGGAAATTGGTTTCAAAGCATGTTTGCGAATAAATTGAGTTTAATTATCTTGCACTTATCGTACTTAGCATATTTTGCTAACCCGTACTTCTTATTTGTTTTGGTTCGCCCTGTTTACCGTAATGGTAAGCAGTGTTGCTTATTTTCAGGTTGGAGTCAATAAATGATGCATTGTAGTCCCGGGATTGGTTTTCACTAAATTAGGAATTTGGTCTTGTATCTATTTTGAGTACTCATAACAGTGGTTACTATTATGGTTATTATTAATAAAGAAGAGTAGTGAATTTTCCGCTGCAAAGTATTGTTATTTTTAGTAAGTTGAGTAGCCTTGCGTAATTTGCGTAATCACGCGGCGGTAATACGCCTAAGTCTATCTCTACGGTATAATTACATGTATTATACTAGTATTTCCGTAGAGGGAGATTTGGGGGTGTTACATTAATAAAGGAAACTATGTTAAAATTAGGGTCACTATGTCAACAATACGTCAGTTGATGAGCATGTATGGACTTTGGTCCACAATTATATTATTGTGAATCAGATCCCACACAAGTATATTCTCACTTATACTACTTTAATTTTATTATTATTATTTCTCTCTCCTCCAAATAATTAAATATATCTATACTAACTATACTTTATAAAATTCATCCTATGATATTTATCATATAAATTTTGCATATCTTTATTCAAAGCTTACTATTGAAATTATTACGAAATACTATTTAATAATATTTCTTCCATTTCTGTATAATTGCAACACTTCTCTAAAATGGAAATGTCAAAATAGTTGCAACGCATTAGCTCAAGCCCCACTTGATTATAATCATACTAAAAACCTCTTAACCCCATTATAAGTGTATTATATCATGTGAGATCCACTTTTCTTAAATACCGTGATAAAGTGTTGCATATATAAAGAAATTAAACAGAGGAAAGGTCACATGATCTTAATTGTTATCTTATCTAATCTATTTTTTCTTATCAGCTTGAAATAAGTAAAAATAAGATGAATTATATTAAACATGACCTTACTACGACCTTACTAAGAAACCAGGTGTATAAAACATGACAATACTATTAAAGGTCACAAGTTTTAATAATAAAGGTTACTATGTTAAAGTTAAAATTAGGGTCATTATGTTTAACAATATGTTAATTGTGCAGGTATAGACTTTGGTCCACAATAATTACAATTATATATCATTCCAAAAATTTCATATCGATCTTTTATGTTAAAAAAATAATATTAATGTAAAGATATCTTTTCCTCCCAAAATCAATATAATATTTTACAACTACAAATAGAAAACAACGTGTGTTTTGTGCGGTTGGCTAATACACACCAAAACACCGATCAAATAACCCCTGATCGAGCAACCCATGACTGAGTAACCCCTGACCGACCAAGTAGTCCCTAATCAAGTAATTCCGACTACATGGTGTGGCCAGCTACATATAAAACTTTGTGTTATTAATCTGAGCAATTTTTGCACACAAATAAAGAAGATTTTGAACACAATAACCGAGACAATAATTACAATGTAAAGTAAAATCCATTGGACAACTCTGAGTTATTATAGAATTTATGGTGTGTTTGGCTCACCTTTATTAATTAAATAAGTTTTAGGTCTATTTAGTTTAAATAAATTCCGATAGGATTTTATCAAATTTAATAAGTTTAATAACTTTTAATAAATGATAGTCGAGTCAAAGAAGGTTTAATAAAGTTCCATTAAAGTTTCAGTCATGTCTAAAAAGTTCCATTCAAGTCTAATATGATTATATATAAATGATATTTGTATCATTAATTAGTAGTTTATTTTATGATTACAATATTGTTTTTTATTATTAGAAAATTTTATTAAAAAAACCTATTATTGCAACTTTTTTGTCAGAAAAACCTTAAAAATATATTTTTTGAGTTAAAACCTAATTGTAAATTTTTTTAGACGAAGACAACCAAGAAGTGCTAATTCACTCAATTACCCTCTAATTTCCCATATATTTTCTACCTTTAACTTAATTAAATATTTAACAATTAAATTAATTTATAAATATAAAAAACCACCATCACCTCCACTAGCCAATTACCCCCTCTCCACGAGCATCCCCTCTCCACGAGCATCTCTTCTCCCCGAGTCACCGCTCCAAACCCCCCACCCATAACCCATCTCCACCATCGACTGACCCCCTCCCTCTCCTGGCCTCCTCACACCCCATTACAACTTGTGGGGCGTGTGCTATTTGGAGATCTGCAAATCTACTTTTCCTCCTCACTCTCCTTTAGAAACTTCATAAAGATCAATTTAATAATAACATTTTATCCTTTTCAATACAAATTGCCTTAAATTATCCATTTAGATAAAAATTCTATACAATTATCACAAAACATTTAATAGCTTATGCACCTCATATAAATATATTTCTTAATAATACCAAATATCATACAATTATACCAACATTAATCAAATTGATTCTACAAAAATTCATGTGACACTAACATAATTGCAACATGTTTTATAAAAAACATTTTGCTAAGCCAAAATACATTAATCTAGATTTGACCAACCATTATAAATCAATACTCTAATAATCCTTATCTTCAACTACGGTGTATTTAATCACTAATTTACAATTATCACCACCAAACTTTAAGTATAATCAATTACAATTTATTGGAAAATCTAGTTCTTCAACTGCATCAAACTTTATCATATTTGACTTACAACCATTTAAACTAAGGTAGTTATGGTTTAATTAGCAATTTTCAAGTTAGTAATTTGTATTTTGTTTTTAAATTACCTCAAATTTAGATTACTTATGACAACAAGAAGATGAATGTTGCTTGGCTCCTATTCTAACAGCTTTGAGAATATCTTCAACTTCAATAGCCATTAATGGTTGCTTAAAATTTAACAAACTAAATTGAAAATTGAAGTTGAGATTAAACTTTTGTCAAATTTCAACACCAAAAAATTTCACCAAATTTGAGCGCTAAATTTCCCTCTTTTTTCTACAATAATTGCGGATTTCATTAAAATTTTACCGCTCTTAACTCCCGCTCTTATATTTTTTATGAAGGAAGAGTTGTCAAAAAGATAGTGGATGTCTATGTAGGCTTAGTCTATGTGTATCATCTCCCAATATGAAGGATATCTAGAACCAAATTACCACCGTTATACAATGAGGATAATTATTGGACCATAATCAACAAGCATATCATATCAATGTACTTGTATAATGAGATAAAATCCTTGACAACACATTTCTAACATAACAAGTGAGTTGTATATATGTACTTCCTCCAAAATTTAAAATGTAACGAGTATTAATCCTTTATAATGGTTTGACAACACACTTATGAAAAGTAATGATTTTTTACTAAAAAATAAAAGTTTGTGACCAATCTATTCTAAAAATGGAAATTAGTGTTGGTATCTTTATATGTCTCCCTTTCGTCATTCTCTTTGGGTGGTAGACTGGTTTCTAATGGACTAAAAAGTTCAAATTGGTTTACTTTTTTACTCAAGTATCTTATTTACAACAACTTTTTTTTTTAACACAAAAGGGAACCCCATATATTATATTATATCTTAGAGTTACTGAAGGCAAAAGCCCTCAGAGCAAAAGAGAACCACTCAGAGTACTTATGCAAGTACATAAAGTGATTAAGTTTTGAGTTACAAGCATATAAGCCATAGTATAAAATTAGGCTAAGAGAATTAGAGCTAATACACTGCAGCAGCTGACTAGTAGTAAGTAAGATCTTCAGAAGACTAAGGTTAGCAAAAGGAACTACTGACTTGAAGACAAAAGACAGGAAGCTAGGGAACCATATCAAGTATTTCAGTAGCATAGAGGTCGAAGCAGTCAGCTTGAGGGTATGTAAAGGGAACACATTCTCCAGCCTTGAACTTAGTCCTTCCCATATAAGCAAGCTTATCAGCAACCAAATTAACAGATCTACTAGTATGGAAAATCTGAACAGTGCAATCCCTTTCCAAAAGGGAAGCAACATCTCGAATTAAATTGCCTAAATCACCATCCTCAAAAGACTTTGGATCCTTGAGCATCTTAGTTAGTGCATCAGCATCTGTCTCAAGTTCAAGAAATTTGATGTTTTTGCTCCAAGCTCTCAAAAGCCCCTCCCTGATAGTCATGAGTTCAGCTGAGGCAGCAGTCATTGCATTAAATTTCATTGCATAGCTAGAGACCCAAATCCCCTTCTCACACATGATAACACCCCCACCTCCAGCATTGTCAACATTGATCCATGAACCATCAGTGTTCAATTTGTGGTATCCCTTCTGAGGTGGAGCCCACATTCTTGAAGAATTGTTGGAAGAACAGGAAGGCCTATCTATGGTGCCCTGAGTTAAAGTCAAAGAGAAGTGATAATAAAAAAGGAACTTGTTAAATGTAGATTGGATAAGAAGCATTTTCTTCTCAAAAACTGCCATATTTCTAGCAGACCAAATATGCCAAATACCAGCTGTAAAAATAATCCTCCAAGTGGAAACATTTGCAAGGTTAAAAGATAACTAATCTGAGAGGTTGCTATTGTAGAGCTTCTGTAGATCAATTTTTAAATAAGCAAATTATTTGAAAATAAGAGACCAAAAGGCACAAGAGTTGGGACAGTCTCTGAAGACATGAATAGTGTCTTCTAAGTGATATTCACACCTCATACACATGGGATCAAAAAAAGGGATTTTCTTTCTGAGAATAGAACCCACAGGCAGAATTTCTCTAACAAGATTCCAGAGGAGCATCTTGTATTTATAAGGAACTCTGATTTTCCACATATTTTTCCAAGAAAAGGAAGAAAGGAAAGTAGAATTTAGATTGTTAGGAGGGAGAGTAGAATTTATAGGCTGATTTAATGGAAAAGGATCCTAATTTATCTAAAGTCCATTTTAATCTATCATTAACCTGAACAAGTTTGGGCAGAGGATAAGCAAGGATTAAAGAGCATTAATATGAAGGTAATATGTGTAAGACACCATTTAAATACCAGTCATTATTTCTAATAATATTAGAGACCCGCCAGTGCCCTTTTGAATCAGGAATAGAAACATTAGGAATTAGGTAAATAGGACAGTCACCTATCCAATGGTGATACCAAAGGGAGGTATCTTCCCCATCACCTATGTTGATAATTAACCTTTTCTTTAAAATATCTCTTCTAGCCATAATGTCTTTCCAGGTTATAGAGTCAGAAGGTTTAACAATATAATCTAGCAAGTTAGAATATTTTAAGTATTTATTAACAAGAATTTTTACCCATAATTTATGACCCTGAGTTAAAATCTTCCATCCTAATTTAGCCATAAACAAAAGGTTCCATCTACTAAGGTCTCTAATTCCTAAACCTCCCTTGGCCATCGGATCACAGACTACCTTCCAATTGGTTCTAGGAATGAATCTAGTCCTATTAACCCTGTTCCAAAGGAATTGTTTACAATGTTTTTGAAGATCAGAAAGGACAGCCTTAGGGAGAACATTGGTTTGCATACAATAAACAGGATAAGAATTCAAAACCGATTTAATAAGAGTTGATCTTCCAGCCATATTTAAAATTTTAGCTTGCCAACCTTTAATCTTAGAACAAGTCTTATCTAAAAGGGGTAAATAATAAAGAAGATTCAATCTTTTATTGGATATCATAATTGTAATACCCCGTATTTTTATGTATTTTTATAAAGTATTTAAGTATTAATAAAATGTATTGTTAAGGGCTCAAGTATTTTAATTAAATATTTTAAAGGGTTAAAATATTTTAAATATAAGGTTTTATAAAAGTAAAATATATTTTGGGCCAAACTTTTATTAATTATTGGGCAATGTAAATTATTCCTACATACTCTTATTGGAATGGAATAACCCATTCCAAAACTCATAACTTAAGCCCTATCCCATAACTCAAGCCCACATTTTTATAAGCTCAAATTTAACCCTACACTCTCTACTCTATAAATACCCCATGAATCCCCAAAAAAATTTCCCACACAAAAAGGTTAGTCTTATTTTCTTTCTCCTTTGTTTTATTAATTTGTGTAATTATAATTATTGATTTATGGGTTTTGATTTTATTGTTTGAAATTAATTTAATTAGCATCAAATTGTATTTTGATGATTAAACTTTATAATTTCAGATTTTATAAATGTCATAATTTTGAGATTTTGTAAATTTTATAACCTAGGGTTTTTAATTATTGAAAATCATGATTTTAGGGTTTTTACGAACAATTGATTGAGGGCTTTTATAGTAATGATGTTTTGAAATTTTGGTGATTATAACTACTGATTAGTTTAACTTAATTCCAGATTATTTTGAACACGTAAATTCGTGTTTTAATTATTAGATTTCCATTCGTTAATATTAATCTCGTTTTAATCCCGATCAGGTTCTAAACTCCTCCAATTTTGATAAAAAAAAATAGTGTTTTTCATGTGGAAACAACGTTCTAAGAAAGACTTACCACCTTTGGTAGTGAGTACTACCCTCTCGTGGCCAAATTCAGCCTTTAAATATGATTTTCGGGCAGTTTTTGATTTTTAACGAAGTTTTTTTTTTATACTTTAAATTTTATCCTTGAGTTTAAAAGGGGTAAGAGATAATTTAATGTTCCTATGGATAATTTAAGTATAAAGATGTATTTTGATGAAGTTTTAAAGGGTTTTTGATGAGTTTAAAATGCTGGAATTTTATTTAAACTAGTATAATTGTGATTTTAATAAAAGGGTGTGATTACCCATTAAAAATGAGTTTAATTAGGGGTTTTTAAATAATTTTCAGATTATTTTAAGTTATTTAAAGTGAGTTTAAGTTGCTGGAAATTGTGTATATAATATAGTATTATTGTCCCTTTATGTAGGAGACTTGGTTCGAGAATTGTTGTAGATTACTTGGTTATTTTAATAGCTTATTTGAGGTACGTTCGCGTACTTAGCATATTTTGATGATGTAGAATCATGCTAGGCTTGATTTCAATCAATTACAAGTAGTATCATGCTAAGGCTTATCTATGAAATTGTGAAGTATTGGTGTTGGTGATTGGATTGTGAAGCATGAATTATTCGTGATGGTTTATGGATTGGAAAATTATATTTTTGGCATGATTATATGGACTATACTTTTATTTATGGCATGATAGAATGCATGGTTAATTAAACTATATGTTTAATTTGGCTTGGAATATTAAAAAGGAATTTTATTATGGTTTATATAACTTTTATTGATGCTTTAAGCATGAGGAAGGAGCTATATAAGTGTCCATGTACACGAGGAATAAATTGTATGTTGGTGTCTTTGTGCACTTAAGGTGTTTTTAACACCGAGGGATAGGATTTTTGGCGCTTTATGCGTTTAAGGTGTCTTTGACACTGAGGTAGAATTAAAAGGGGTTCAACATTAAATAATATGTGGTCACAAATTATTCAAGAATTAAATTGGTATGTTTGATTGATTGAATAATTATTGTTGATTGATTTATTATGCTTTGAGAGTCATCACCAAGTCCAATAACATGTAAATAACGTAAAGTGAAAGAGATTACGCACCAAAACTCTTGGAACATATATAGCTTGAGTATGAACAATGCGGGGGAGTTATGGGGTTTTATATTTAACCATAACTTCTAATGGAGTACAGGACGATGTACATTCCTTTTTATTTATTATTATGCGCAGGAATTCCGCCACCTTTGAGTGGTTTTGTCGCTGGCACAGTTAGCTCCCGTGTCAGTTAACCTCAATTTATTTGGGGGAGGTATAGTTGGAAAGCCGTTCGATGCGTAATCAACGCTAAATGAATTATTTAGTGTCTAATTAATGTGTCTTGTTGAATGTTGTGTGTGCTTGTGAACAAGTGCATTGAGGTAAGTGTGTGTTGATAGGTGAAAGCATGTTAGTGTGTTTATTTACGCTTATGTACTCAGCTTTGCTGATTGTGTGTGTTTGTGTGTTTTGGCCATGTTTTTATCTTGGCCCTATGATGACCCATTTTTAATGGAGAGTAGTAGAAGCAAGTAGAGATAAGCTTTTCAGATATTGAAGCATATTCATGACGGGGCATGAGTGAAGAGCGAATCATGCTAGTTTATATTAGTTTACGATGTGTGTAGGGAATAATTTCAAGTCGTTAATCCCACTAGCTTGAACCCCACTGTGATCATACACTAAAATACAGTGGCGTCCAAAAGGGAAGAAGATAAAGCAAAAGAATCGCCAACGAGTTTTTAAGGAACTTGTAAACCGTTCACGAGGTGAAGGTTACACCCCTTAACGATCCAAGAGATCGTCAACTCCATAAGGTCTAGAACCAAATAAGGGTTCGGGGATGAAGGTACAAATCCAACCTAAAAGAGATTGAACCTGCCCTAATAATAGGCCTCTACTTTATTCTGATCGTATTCATGTGCGCTTTTTAATTAACATGCAATCAATAGGATTAACCCTAAACCTATTTAATCTATGTTGGTTGAATATTAATGCACAAACAAACTATTATTGGCGATCACTTGAATTATAATCAAATTAAACCTAACAAGATTATTAATGTCTTATTAAGCGTGATTGCAAGTACCAATTCCCTTTAAACATGCAATAAAGGTGTGATCAAGCAATAACAAATAAATATATCAAGCAACATAATAAATTATCAATATCATGAATAATAATTATAATAAATAATCATCATCAAAATAATAATAATAATAATATTCATAATCATCATAAATTATAACAATTATAATCATAATCATGTTCATGTTAATATTAAAGCATAATAAAAATAGCAAGATCCTAGGCATGATACTAACAAGATTAATAACAAACCCTAGCATGTCACTAAGCAATAAAAATCAAATCTTTAACCATAACATGATACTAACAATCATAAATATTAGGAAGAATATAGGAAGCATCATAGGAATCATAATAAGCATATTTAATATTAAAATTACCCTAAACATGATACTAGGAATATCATAATAACAATATAAACATGATTTCTACATCATAACATCAATAAAAATCAATAAAGTACTTACTTTGATGCCTCGTACCTCTTTCTAATAACAAAATACACACGTTAGTAACTTCAAGGAAAATAATAATCAAACAATCAAATTAAATAATTGAAAGAGAGATTTGGGACCAAACCCTCAGAAATTAAACCTTTCACATCTAGAGCGAAGGCAACTTCGAATATGGCTAGGTGTTTCTAGATCTTGCGAATGCGGAATTTTGTATTTGAGAAAAGGCTAGTTTAGAAAAAGAGAAAGAGATGAAAGATGAAAGAGAGATGAATGATTTAGAGAATGCTAAAGAATTAATGATTGTTGATGATAACTTGCGAATGAGGAGAATTGGTGAATCTTGATGAAAATTGGTGAATAAAAACGGAGTTTTTAATACGATATTTATAGAGAAAATCAGCCAAAAAAGATAAATTAACAAAAAAGAGTCTGACGCTCAGGAAACAGAGATGGCGCCAACCCTGGCTAGCTGGCGCCAGGCACCAGCACTAGCGCCAGGCCTGGTTTCAGGCGCCAAGGCCTAGGGTTGGACGCCAAGCTTTATTTTAACGCGTTTTCGAAAATCCGATAATTTTACCGTACTGGAGGATAAAATAATATAATTTCTTCGAAAATGCTATTTGATTTTGATTAAAACTCTAAAAAGTCAACAAAGTCAACTTATCAATGCTAATTGAATTAGGAATGAAAAGAACCTTCTAGAAGAATCTAGAAGACTAAAACCATTCCTAATTGCATTAGGAATGATAAATCATATTAGGCCCTCCCCAAGATCATTGGGCCGTATATAAAGCTCAAATCGGGCCCAGTTTGGTAAATTAGCCATAACTTCCTCAATATTCATCGAAATTGGGCTTATAATATATCTTTGGAAAGCTCTTGTCAAGCCCCATCCAACTACCCCACTATTGGACCCATATCATGGACCAACCAAACTGGATTGGCTGTTTTCTTAAAATAAAGTTTTCAAAAACAGAGAGAAGAGAAAGGAAATAAAAACTTTCCGCAACACTAGACTTTCCACACTTTCGTTTCATTCGATTATGATTCGACGTGAAAGGTACTCATCACTGGGTTTGGTTTTGGGGAGACACAAATGGGTGTCTACAATGTGTTTTATGCATTGAATATTTATGGTGTTATTTTATATGTGGACTAATGCAAGGATTTGGATTTGGTTTGGTTTGAATAAGGGCCTTTAATGGTTCCAAGTTGTAGTTTGATTTTAATTGACTTCGTTTGTTTTGGTTTTAAACTTTACTTTCGTTTGTTGACTTTTAAGTTGACTTATTTTGAATGGTTTTGATTTTAAGTCTTCCGCTCTGTATCTTTGTTGTTTGCCTTAACCGTTTCCACGGTGGCGGTAATGTCTTAGATATTCCTATTTCGTATTTTTAAAAGGGTAAAAGAGGTATTTTAAGGAAAGAAATTTCTAGGGTGTTACAATAATGCCAAGGTACTTACCAAAATTAGTGGTATTGGTGATATTACATATTTCACAAATGGACTTTCTAACATTATAATTCATTTTCTTAGGGAAAATAGCTGAAGATTTAAGGACATTTATGGAAAGACCTGAAATATTTTTAAATTGATCCAGGACTTCCATCATTACTTCTATGTTGTCAGGAGATGCCTTTCCAAAAAGGAAAATATCATCAGCATATAATAAATGAGAAATATTGACATCCTTAGCAATTTTCATTGGTTTCCAATTACCATTATTGACTCTATCTTGAATCATGCAAGAGAGACGGTCAAAACAAAGGACAAAAATATAAGGAGATAAAGGATCACCTTGTCTAATTCCTCTAGATGGCGAAAAAGACTCAGTAATTTCACCATTCCAAAGAAGAGAAGAGAAATCTTAGGAGAACAAATACAACTTAAAATAAGATTAACTAAATTACTAGGGAGATTAATGCTTAAAAGGGTGTCCTTCATGAAATCCCATTCAAGACTATCGAAGGCCTTAGTTAGGTCTATTTTTAAAGCCATCAAGTTAGCTTTTTTAGAAGCCTTATTAAAATGGTGAGCTACTTCTTTTATAATTATAATATTTTCCTCTATAGATCTATTTGGAATAAAACTTGACTGAAAGGGACTTATGAGGTCATTCATGATAGGTTTAAGCCTATTAGAAATACATTTACTGAAAGGGACTTATGAGGTCATTCATTTAGGGACTTATGAGGTCATTCATGATAGGTCTAAAATCTTTCATAGAAACAGGAGAATCACATTTGGGAATAAGAGAAATGTAAGAATTATTAATATAAAGGGGAATAGAACCTTTGTCAAAACAATCAGAAATAAAATCAGTGATAGATGGTCCCAGGGCATTCCAATTTCTTTGCAGGAAAATTGGTTGGATGCCATCAGGGCCAGGAGATTTAATGGGGTCCATTTGGAAAAGGAGGAGTTTGATTTCATCAGAAGAAGGAGGAGAAGCAAATAAAGGGGCAGAACAAATATCTATATTTTTAGGGTAATGGAAAGACTTTAGGGAATGTAAAGCAATTGAGTTATTTTTTAAGACATTAATAAAATAATCCCTAGTCATATTCTTCAAAGAGCTCATATCAGTAATCCAAAGACCATCATTATCTTGCAAAGTCAAAACTTTTCCCCTAGTTTTTTTAATATTAGCCATTAGGTGAAATATTTAGTATTCCAATCAGCATTTTTCCTCCAATCAAGACCAAATTTATGAGCATAAATGATCCTTTCCAATTTATAGATGTGATGCAATTCAAAAAGAAGGTCTTTTTCAAGAGAAACAAGAAAAGTAGAGTATCTTTTTGCTAAATAAATCTAAATTCCATTAATTCTAGCAATTAACCTTTTTTTTTATCTAGTTATGTTACCAAAAACATTATGGTTCCAGGTTTTAATATTAGACAAAAATTCATCTTTACCCTTTAAGAAATCTAAATTGTGATTTGTGAACATTCCAATTGTGCAAAAAGAAATCTTTGAACTCAGGATGTTCCAACCAAGCAGCTTTACACCTAAAGGGATAAGGACCTCCAACACAATTATCAAAGACAGTAATTAAAATAGGGCAATGATCTGAATATGTTCTAGCAAGATGAGATACCTTAGAGTTTGGATAGGTGTTCAACCAGCTCGGGTTCTCCATTGCTCTGTCCAAACGTTCCTGAATAATGTCAAGACCCTCTCTAGCATTATGCCAAGTGAAAGGGTTGCCCGAAAACCCCAAATCAACCATGCAAGCAGCATCCGCAAGTTTGTTTAAGTCATAGCACTAAGTAGCTCTAAACTTGAGACCTCCCAGTTTTTCAGATGGTTTTGTGACCTCATTAAGGTCACCTAAAAATAACCATGGAGTGTCATAGAAGATGGAGCATGCACAGCAGTAGCTAGAACCTCTTTACTCTCAGGTGAGAATTTAAATAGAGCATGAAAATAATTCCTAGTATGACCCTCTATATAGTCTACCAGTTCAATTTCATTCTTATAAAGTAACCAAATACCACCCCTAAGGCCATTCGGCTTTACAAATTCATATTTGACAAATCCCAAAAGTTTGGAGACTTGGTCAGCCCTAGTACCATCACTCTTAGTTTCTAATAGAATGAAAATACTAGGTTTATGTGTAGAAATTACCTCCCAAGCATAGGTCTAATACAGGGTGATCCTGTCTCCCCTCTGTGAGGAATAAATTCATTCCGTGTAGCACCTCGAACATTCCACATAACGATCTTCATATCAAGGTCTGGAAAAGGAGGGATTGGCTTTCCATTGCAGAAAGGGGATCAAATTTATCCTAAGCTTTCCATGTTTCTACACGATCCAGCATCACTACATCGTGCATTTTGAGTTGGATGACCATCGAGTTCAGTTCCCTTATGGTATTCGTTGTCTCCCAGAAGTTGACATCGATTTGGAGTCCCACCACTCCTTTTCGAATCTGGAACACTTTCATATGGTGATCTGAACTTTCTAAGTCTTGTTCGTTGTTTGCCGAAGAGAGATTGATTATTGGGGGATTGTTTGGAAGAGGAACAAGGTTGTGGATAGGGTAATTCGGCCAAGTGACTTGCTGCTGGTACCAAGGGAGAAGAGGCTGGGAGGTTGGAGGAGGTGAGGGTGGGGGAGATGGTGATTGAGGGCGGAGGCTGGTCACGTTTGTTAAAAGGGAGTTGATTTGAAGAAGAGTGTTGTACATTAGCTGAATTTTGTCCGGAGATGGAGGTGATTCGATCGACGACCATAGCAGAGGTGTCGAAATTGGGGGATCGGAGGTATGGTCGATGACCATTGCATTGGAGAAGGAGTTTGAGGAAGGGATTGAACTAGTTCCTGAATTTGGGACGGGGTCATATGATTGTTGAACGGAAAGATGGATTGAGGAGGTGGAGGATGCTGGAAGGGGGATGATGGCATCCTCATTGCCAGAGGAGACACTGAAATAATTGGCTCCCCTTAAAGAAGATGAGAGCGGGGTAGAGATAAGTGGAATTGAGCGCTAATCTCTGACTAGTCGATTGAGTTTCCCTCTGAAAAACCCTCACCGGCCGCCGTGGTGGGCAGACCGGCGTTAGCTTCGCCTTGCTTTTTTCCATAATTCTCAATTTCCTTGTTGTTTGATTCTATGTTTTGGTTTGTATGTGAAGAAATGAACTCTGAATTGGGGTTTAAAATAGGGGAATTTGAAGGGTTTGCATGGGTTGCCATTGTTGTACCCGAGTGAGGAAGTGCCAAATGGCGAAGAAGATCTTTGGGAGGGAGAAAAGAAGGGGAAGGAGAAGCGTGTGGGAATAGAAGATTAGAAGAGGGATCTGTGGGATTGCTTTTGCAATTTTCAAAGTTTAACTCATCATTGCCTTCTATAGGGAATAAATTTCAAGCGTTAACCCCTAGCTTGAACCCCACTGTGATCATACACTAAAGTATTGTGGCGTCCAAAAGGGAAGAAGATAAAGAAAAAGAGTCACCAACGAGTTTTAGGAACTTGTAAACCGTTCACGAGGTGAAGGTTACACCCCTTAACGATCCAAGAGATCGTCAACTCCATAAGGTCTAGAACCAAATAAGGGTTCGGGGATGAAGGTACAAATCCAACCTAAAAGAGATTGAACCTGCCCTAATAATAGGCCTCTACTTTATTCTGATCGTATTCATGTGCGCTTTTTAATTAACATGCAATCAATAGGATTAACCCTAAACCTGTTTATCTATGTTGGTTGAATATTAATACGCAAATAAATCTATTATTGGCGATCACTTGAATTATAATCATATTAACCCTAACAAGATTATTAATTATCTTATTAAGCGTGATTACAAGTACCAATTCCCTTTAAACATGCATAAAGGTGTGATCAAGCAATAACAATAAATAAGCATCAAGCAACATAATAATAATAAATTAATTATAATCATCATCAAAATAAAATTATAATCATAATCAAAACAATAATAATCATAAATAAAATAATCATCATCAAAATAATAATAATAATAATAATAATATTCATAATCATCATAAATTATAACAATTATAATCATAATCATGTTCATGTTAATATTAAAGCATAATAATAATAGCAAGATCCTAGGCATGATACTAACAAGATTAATAACAAACCCTAGCATGTCACTAAGCAATAAAGATCAAATCTTTAACCCTAAAATGATACTAACAATCATAAATATTAGGAAGAACGTAGGAAGCATCGCAGGAATCATAATAAGCATATTTGATATTATAACCTTTTCCCTAAACATGATACTAGGAATATCACAATAACAATACAAACATGATTTCTACATCATAATATCAATAAATCAATTAAAGTACTTACTTCGACGCCTCGTACCTCTTTCTAATAACAAAATACACACGTTAGTAACTTCAAGGAAAATAATAAAACAAACAATTAAATTAAATAATTGAAATAGATATTTGGGACCAAACCCTCAGAAATTAAACCTTTCATGTCTAGGGCGAAGGCAACTTCGAATATGGCTAGGTGTTTCTAGATCTTGCGAATGCGGAATTTTTTATGTGAAAACAAAGTTTAGAGAAAGAGAGAATGATTGGATAAAGATTGCGAATGAAAACTGATTGTTGATGAGAATTCGTGAGAATTGATGAGAATTGGTAAGAATTGGTAAGAATAAGAATTGATGAATGAAAAACGAAGTTTTTAATACGTTATTTATAGTGAAATCAGCCAAAAGATAAAATATCAAAACATAGCACTTGGCGCACGCAAAACGAGATTGGCGCACGCAAAACAGAGCTGGCGCCAGGCCTGGTTCCAGGCGCCAATGCCTGGAGTCAGGCGCCAGGCCTGTTTTTTACGCGTTTTCGAAAATCAGATAAGTTTTGCCGTACGGGAGGATAAAATCGTATATTTTCCTCAAAAATGCTATTTGATTTTAATTAAAACTCTGAAAAGTCAACAAAAGTCAATTTATCAATGCTAATTGAATTAGGAATGAAAAGAACCTTCTAGAAGAATCTAGAAGACTAAAACCATTCCTAATTGCATTAGGAATGATAAATCATATTAGGCCCTCCCCTAGATCATTGGGCCGCACATAAGGCTCAAACCGGGCCCAGTTTAGTAAATTGGCCATAACTTCCTCAATATTCATCGGAATTGGGCTTATAATATATCGTTGGAAAGCTCTTGTCAAGCCCCATCCAACTACACTACTATTGGACCCATATCATGGACCAACCAAACTGGATTGACTGTTTTCTTAAAATAAGTTTTCAAAAACAGAGAGAAGAGAAAAGAAATTAAAACTATCCGCAACACTAGACTTTCCACACTTTCGCTTCATTTGATTATGATTCGACGTGAAAGGTACTCATCACCGGGTTTGGTTTTGGGGAGACACAAATGGGTGTCTATAGAAGCCCCCACTTTGACTGAGTTTGGAGAAACGCGAGTTTCGAAAACAAAAGTCAAAGTATCGATAGGGACGGAGAATGATTCAGAACAATCTGCGATCCTAAACCACTCTTGTAACGCCGATACCTGCAAACTAGCGTTAGTTAAACAGATAAGAGAGTTAAGAAACGCGTATCTTGCACCGTCAAGCACACGTCTCTGAAAGTAATTGATTGCTGTTGTATCCTTGTTGTTTTGATGACCTTCTGCAAGCTAGAGAATTTCATCCCGCTTGAAAACCGCTACGCCTGTAACTGCTTCCAAATTTGGAAGATTGCTTCGCCTGAAACAATCCTCCTCCGCTTTGATAATATTCCACATCCAAGGGAATACTATCGAAGATTATTTTTCTTGAAACAATCCTCAGTTGTTTGTGACAACTCTCCACAATCTAGTGAACGCCACCTTGTTGTTTCGATGTTCACTCGTCTCTGAACAAAGAGCTTCTTTTTTATATGTTCACGCGCCTCTGAACAAAGAGCTTCCTTTTGATATGATCTTCTGAATGATGTGTCCACAAGTCTCTGAACAAAGAGCTTGATAATAGGATGCCCACGCGTCTCTAAGCAAAAGAGCTTGTAGGAAATGTCCACGCGTCTCTGAACAAAAGAGCTTGAAAAGGATTGTCCACGCGTCTCTGAACAAAAGAGCTTGATTGATATGCCTACGCGTCTCTGGACAATAGAGCTTGAATGAAAATGTTCACGCGTCTCTGAACAAAAGAGCTTGAATAATATGCCCGCGCGTCTCTGGAGCAAAGAGCTTTGATGGAGATGTTCACGCGTCTCTGAACTAAAGAGCTTGAATAATATGCCCACACGTCTCTGGAGCAAAGAGCTTTGATAATATGTCCACGCGTCTCTGAACAATAGAGCTTTGATAGAGATGTTCACGCGTCTCTAAACAAAAGAGCTTGAATAATATGCCCACGCGTCTCTGGAGCAAAGAGCTTTGATGGAGATGTTCACGCGTCTCTAAACAAAAGAGCTTTGATGATGTGCCCACGCGTCTCTGGACAATAGAGCTTTGAAAGAAATGTCCACGCATCTCTGAACAAAAGAGCTTTGATACTTGAACGTTTGTCGCGATAATATTCTGAAGAAGAATTTCCGAAGATCAACGTTTGTCGATCTCTAAAGCTCGCCTGAAATTTGTTTCCGCTAAAACCAGTATGTCGGTGTCTCCGTGATTAGGCGCTTTAAGCTAAGTGAGACGATCTTTCATCAGGTCGACCACTTATTGTGATTGTAATCAAACTAACTACTTAATCATGTCAAGTTGCTTATAGGGGCTAACTGGCATACCAAGGAACCCGAAATTGTTGTATGAGGTCGAAATCACCTTTTTGAGAGGCTTCGAGCTCTATCGCTGCTGAAATATCTCTGGCGTCAAGAATTGGAGTAGGGTCTTCCCTATTCTACTGCACCTGTATTTATTTTGACTATAGAACTTTTCCAATTTCTTTTTAATTATCTTAGGGTTGACCTAAGGTTTAAAGTTGCTTGACTCAACTCATTGACTTAACATGACTCAAGGTATAAACTTGAGTCGCTGTAATTGACTCGAGGTTGACTCGACTCAAAGTGTTTGACACATGTGTTAGACTCCAATCAAGGTGATATGACACGACATGACTCAATGTGTACATGACTCGTGTGTGCATTGTGATGTGATCGTGCGACTCGAAAAATGCAAAAAAGCAAAAAATTTCCGTCATTTTTGTGGAGGGTACCGACTTTCTCCCGAAAAAGAAAGACTCGAAAAAAGAATCAAAGTTTGAAGGTGCATGTTGAATGAGCTTAATCAAATGTTGTTTGATACTATCTCTCAAGGTGCAAGGATTAATCCATCCTAGGCTATCTCAATGGTTGACTCCATGATGAAAGTATTTGGGTAACTTAGGCACGGAGGCTAAGCACTTCATACTTCGTGATGCAAATGACAGTTATGATTGATGAGCGATTTTGATATGACAAGGCATGCTTCGGCGTTATGTTAAGATTTCATGACAAAGGGTTCCTAAGGGAAAGTATATTTGGTCATGTATCTGTGCAGTGTGTGAAAGTGACACTAAAGTTAGGCCGCAAAGGCTAAGTGTGTGGAAAAATATTATTATTAGAAGAGTCAAATAATGGTGACTCTTAGGCTAGGTACGCTAATGATATAGGGATCAAGCCCCCAAGTCTAGCTCTAAGTGAATAGGGATGAGCACAGGGGATCCCTTGATATGATCAATTGTGAATGTAAATATGAATGCATTTTTATTACGGGCGCACCCCTTTGTGAGGTTGCCTACGTATCCGTTAGGAATCAGGCCCCGAACGTAACTCTAGTCGAACCTCGCACAAGTGTGTATACCTCAAAAAGGTCTTTTTAAGGGTTGTAACGTGGTTAGGCTAAAGGTTGAAGAAGAAGGGGATAAAAGGCTCAAGACCCTAGATAAGCCCCCAAGGTGTGCAACTTTGCTTTTGGAATATTTATATTTTTATCTTTGAGGATTTTAACTCTTTTTTTAGCTCTTTTTTGCTTTAGCATTTATTTCATTTTTATAAGTGTGGGCAATCCCGATCATGCGGTCTATCACTCACTTGGCATTCATGTTTCTCAGGCACGGTACCGAGCACTCGATAAGAAACGCAATCCGAGACGTGTTCTTATCAAAGATATTTTCATATCAAAGACATTGGAACACTTGCCCTTTTGTACACTTTTATTATTTATTTTTGCTTTTATTATTTTTGCTATTGCTTTCTTTTGAATTTGCTCAAGCTTTCTTTAGAATTGCATAAGTTGCACACTGTCTCATCCCAAGGTTAGATAGATGTAGGTTGAAAAAAGGAAGGTTTATCGTTAGACGAGGCTCAAAGTGGTTTATGAAGAAAGGATTGTATATTTGAAAGGTGAAAGGAGATATGATGTGGCTACAAGGGGTGCCTTAAGTCATTGGTATACCTTGTGCTTAATTCGACATAGATTTTTATTTTTTTTTATTTTTTTTTTTGATGCAATGTAATGTGATGATCATATACAAGAAAATAAATGCTCATTTTATTAAAGGAAAAGAAAGAATCTACAAAAAAAATTAATCTAAGGGAAAAGAAAAGGTGTCTATGTTAGACTTATTGGGGAAAGAGTAAATAAAAAAGAAATAGAAAAAAAGAGGTCACGAAATATTGTCGTTGAAGCTCGCATCTTGTCTTGTATTGTTTGCTTTATTATCGCTCGCTCTTCTTGTTAACTGGAGGCATGGGAAGCTTGTTATTATCAATCAAATGTTGGATAGCCTCTTTTAGCTTCCAACAGCTCTCAGTAGTATGACCCCTACCTTGATGGTACTTGCAGTGTTCGTCTGGATTCCAAATAGGCGATCTCTTCTTAAGTGGGGGATCTTGAATAGGTCCAATGGGAGTAATGATTCCCTTGGCATGGAGTCGATCGAAAGCCTCATCGTAGCTAATTCCAATAGGGGTGAAATCCTTTCGCAGTTGCTTTCGATTGCCCATGGCTAGGATCTCACTAAGGTCGAAAGTACCAACACTGTTGCTAGAGTAGGTGTTTTCGGAAGAAGAAGGATAGTCGTTCTTTTTCCCTTTACAGCCACTGTTACTATTGTCACTAATCTTGGCCTTCTTGTCGCGCGGAGGAACATGAAGGAGATTTGAATCAATGAAGTCCTGAACACGATCCTTGAGGGCGAGGCACTTTTCAGTAGTGTGACCGCGACCTCTATGGTATCGACAATAGGAATTTGGATCCCAATTGGGAAAACGATTTTCAGATGAAGGGTCTTGACTGGGACCAATGGAGTGAATATGACCTTGATCATGTAGACAGTCAAAAGCTTCATTGTAAGTCGTTCCTATTGGTGTGTATTCTTCAATGGTCCATTTTGCCCGTGGCTTAGGAGCATTGAATTCTTCATTAAGCTCTTGGCGAGAATTTTGTTCAATGGCCATCACCCGATTTGCTAGTCCTTCTACCACATTCAAGAGCATAGCAATGACATCTTGCAGTTTTCGAACGTCCTCTTTTAGACTTGACGAGTCTTCCCTGGTATTATCTAAGAAAAGACTTTCATCCTCCCCAATCATGGCCACTTCATCGAGAGAGGTCATATAAGCTGTCTCGATCATGGGCTCTCCTACAGGTGTGATAAGAAGTGATGGATCGAAGGATGTTTGGTCATCTTCGATGGCTAGAATCTCGGAAGTTTCATTGCTATCGATCAGATCTTGAATAGCTTCTTTGAGTTTCCAACACTCCTCAGTGTCGTGACCCTTTCCTTAGTGATATTTGCAGTGCTTATTAGGGTCCCACTTGGGTGGCCTGGCTTCTGGAACTGGATCTTTGATGGGCCCTATGGGCATGACTAGTCCTTTGTGATGTAGCTTCTCGAAAGCTGTTTCATAACTCATGCCAAGTGGAGTGAATACCCTTTTTGACCTTTGGATTCGTGATTTAGAGGCGTTCGTGGCGTGTACCTCATTAATGGGAGAGGAAGAAGAAGGATGGTCGTTCTTCTTTCCTCTCGCACTATTATCGTTCAGAAGGTCATCTTCAATGTCAATGCCTATATTATAGACAGCCTTGAAAGTATTCAAATTGTGTTGGTATTTTAAGTGCTTCGAATACTTCTCTTGGAGATTCTTGATAAACTTCCTCACAGATTCTTTTTCAGTGGGAGCCTTGACCATATTAGCGGAAGTTTCCCTCCATTTATTGAAGAAAGAAGTGAACCCTTCGTTTTCTTTTTGTTTTAACATCTCGAGTTGTCTACAGTCTGTTTCGTCTTGGATGTTGCACTTATATCTATCTATGAAAGCGTTTGTTATCGACTCCCAAGAAGAGGTTTTTTCCTTCTCGAGAGAAAAGAACCATTGTTGACAAATGGTTTCGAGAGATCGTGGGAACAGAGAGGGGAAAACCTTCTTATCGATACCCTTAATGCTCATTATAGTTTCAAAAGCTCTTAGATGAAAATAAGGGTTATCTGTTGCCTTGAATTTAGGGATGTCAGTGGCGTTGAACTTATGTGGAAGAAGTTCCTTGTCCAGCGAGACCCCTTGTGAACTCATGCCCTGAAATTTATAGTCACTAGATAACTTGTTTAAACTTTCTTGCATGAGGTCCATCTGTTGTTGCTTCACGGGATCATCGATCTTGAGTGTGAGTAGCTTCAGTGTCTCAGTCACGGTAACCAATTGGTTCCTAATCTCATTGACTTCTTCTTGACTTGCCATTATCTTTTTAGCCTTCCTCTTTTGACGAATCGGTTTATCAAAAAGTAAGACTTGAACAAAGAGATTATCCTTGATTAATCGCCCTTCTCTCCTCGACCGAGTACTGTGGAAAAGGAATTTGGGGATATTCATTGTTAATTATTTGACTCAAACTTTATTCGACATGCAATGGATGGAGGAAGTGAAGAAAAAATGGAATAGAATATGGAGGAAAAATGATGTAGATGGAGGGATATGAAGAATTAGGAATAGAATGTACCCCCAACTCAAATGACGGAAAAGACCGACTCATGCATGAACCTAAGACATGGTCCTGGTGTGAAAAGAGTATGTACGAAGTGTGTGCTAAGACTAGTGAGTGTAGATGACATGTTAAGACTCGTGTCATGACCATGTGGCTAGACTATGTGACTAGACTCAAGCAAAGACTAAGTTAAGACTTCACGTATATGCATTAAACTTGACAGACTGTGGTATTTTAGTCATAACTTTTTATCTGTGACTCTGATTTGGATGAAACCAATTCCAAATTAAAGATAAAACTCGGGGCTACAGATCCATAGGCTTTAAGACTCGTAGTTCTTCCTATAACTCTGGCTATGACCAAAACAAGTTGACGTTTGTACAGCATACGGGAATAAAAATCCGGGTTGACTTAAAAGAACTATGACTCGATTTTATATTTATTTATTAGCTCTAATTAATTAGTTAATTAATTAAAAAAAAAGTCCTTTATTCATTAATTAGTTTATTTAGTATTAACACAAATCAAACAAACGGTTAGGAAAAATCACATAGAGTATGCACAACAAATAATGCACAATTAGTCAAGTAGGCACAATATGATGCAATGAGTTTGCAACCTAACCATGGCTCTAGTTCTCTAAAGTTCGGGATATGGTTTAGTCAATAAAGGGTTCATGGTTAATTGTCCGGATGCACCGCGCGGAAGCCTAACCGTGAAGGGTTGGCGCGAGTGGATGGGACACCGCGAGTTTTAGAAAAAACTCGCTTCCATGGTTTGGTGAATTCAACAATCTCGGATGTACCCTTTGTTGCACGGAGCTTTCAATTGGGTAGATGGAGCATGAATTCCCAGAGGGTTATGTCCATATGTAGAAAACATATGGGTTTCAGAAAAGTGAGAAAAAATTCAATCAGGAAGTAGGATCGAGCAAACAATACGAAAAATCGGTCGAAATTAGAACGCATATTTCTGGCTCGGTATTGGGGGAAATTGGCGCCAGCAATCAGAGACTGGCGCCAGCTTTTAACTGTAGCGCTTGGCGCCAATACTGGCGTCTGGCGCTACGACTAAAATGCTGGCGCCAAGCTCTGGCCCCTGACGCTACTTCCCACATGCCTCAACAGCTTTCTGTGCTCGATAAAATTTTCCAGTTTCGCGCGGTGTTATTTCGGTCCTAGTTGTGAAAGATATTTCTCAAATTTCCTACGTGTAAAATCCTATGTTTTTAACTCATTACGTATGGTCTTTCCAATGAGATCTTTTTTATGCATATGACAATAATGTTAATCAAAATTACGCACATGAAATACTTAGAACGTTTCGAGTCTCATCCACTCATTCTAAATCATTGCCGAAACAAATTCAGGAATTAAAATAGAAATCCTCCAGAGTGGAGTCGCCAAAAACTGTAGGGAATAAATTTCAAGCGTTAACCCCTAGCTTGAACCCCACTGTGATCATACACTAAAGTATGGTGGCGTCCAAAAGGGAAGAAGATAAAGCAAAAGAGTCGCCAACGAGTTTTAAGAACTTGTAAACCGTTCACGAGGTGAAGGTTACACCCCTTAACAATCCAAGAGATCGTCAACTCCATAAGGTCTAGAACCAAATAAGGGTTCGGGGATGAAGGTATAAATCCAACCTAAAAGAGATTGAACCTGCCCTAATAATAGGCCTCTACTTTATTCTGATCGTATTCATGTGTGCTTTTTAATTAACATGCAATCAATAGGATTAACCCTAAACCTGTTTATCTATGTTGGTTGAATATTAATGCGCAAATAAATCTATTATTGGCGATCACTTGAATTATAATCATATTAACCCTAACAAGATTATTAATTATCTTATTAAGCGTGATTACAAGTACCAATTCCCTTTAAACATGCATAAAGGTGTGATCAAGCAATAACAATAAATAAGCATCAAGCAACATAATAATAATAAATTAATTATAATCATCATCAAAATAAAATTATAATCATAATCAAAACAATAATAATCATAAATAAAATAATCATCATCAAAATAATAATAATAATAATATTCATAATCATCATAAATTATAACAATTATAATCATAATCATGTTCATGTTAATATTAAAGCATAATAATAATAGCAAGATCCTAGGCATGATACTAACAAGATTAATAACAAACCCTAGCATGTCACTAAGCAATAAAGATCAAATCTTTAACCCTAACATGATACTAACAATCATAAATATTAGGAAGAACGTAGGAAGCATCGCAGGAATCATAATAAGCATATTTGATATTATAACCTTTTCCCTAAACATGATACTAGGAATATCACAATAACAATACAAACATGATTTCTACATCATAATATCAATAAATCAATTAAAGTACTTACTTCGACGCCTCATACCTCTTTCTAATAACAAAATACACACGTTAGTAACTTCAAGGAAAATAATAAAACAAACAATTAAATTAAATAATTGAAATAGAGATTTGGGACCAAACCCTCAGAAATTAAACCTTTCACGTCTAGGGCGAAGGCAACTTCGAATATGGCTAGGTGTTTCTAGATCTTGCGAATGCGGAATTTTGTATGTGAAAACAAAGTTTAGAGAAAGAGAGAATTGATGAAAGATTAAGAGAGAATGATTGGATTAAAGATTGCGAATGAAAACTGATTGTTGATGAGAATTCGTGAGAATTGATGAGAATTCGTGAGAATTGATGAGAATTGGTAAGAATTGGTAAGAATAAGAATTGATGAATGAAAACGAAGTTTTTAATACGTTATTTATAGAGAAATCAGCCAAAAGATAAAATATCAAAACATAGCACTTGGCGCACGCAAAACGAGATTGGCGCACGCAAAACAGAGCTGGCGCCAGGCGCCAGGCCTGGTTCCAGGCGCCAATGCCTGGAGTCAGGCGCCAGGCCTGTTTTTGACGCGTTTTCGAAAATCAGATAAGTTTTGCCGTACGGGAGGATAAAATCGTATATTTTCCTCAAAAATGCTATTTGATTTTAATTAAAACTCTGAAAAGTCAACAAAAGTCAATTTATCAATGCTAATTGAATTAGGAATGAAAAGAACCTTCTAGAAGAATCTAGAAGACTAAAACCATTCCTGATTGCATTAGGAATGATAAATCATATTAGGCCCTCCCCTAGATCATTGGGCCGCACATAAGACTCAAACCGGGCGCAGTTTAGTAAATTGGTCATAACTTCCTCAATATTCATCGGAATTGGGCTTATAATATATCGTTGGAAAGCTCTTGTCAAGCCCCATCCAACTACACTACTATTGGACCCATATCATGGACCAACCAAACTGGATTGGCTGTTTTCTTAAAATAAGTTTTCAAAAACAGAGAGAAGAGAAAATAAATTAAAACTATCCGCAACACTAGACTTTCCACACTTTCGCTTCATTCAATTATGATTCGACGTGAAAGGTACTCATCACCGGGTTTGGTTTTGGGGAGACACAAATGGGTGTCTACACCTTCTAATAAAATAAGATCTAAATTTTGATTTGGGGAGGAAATGGTGGCCATATCCAACAGAGCAAAAGAGTTTGAAGAAGCTCTATTTTTGGTAGAGTTATTAGACTCATTATTGGGGTGATTATTTTTTGTCGTTGGGTTGGGCTTAGAAATGGTAATGGGCTGAGAGATTTGTCTGGGCTTAAATAGGACTGGTCTGAGAGTTTTGTCTGGGCTTGGAGTTAACATGAGCTATAAATGGGGTTTTAGAAGAAGAGTCATTAGTTTGAGATTTGGATTGGCTAGGCCTTTTTTTCTTTGACACTATAGTCCAAGGACCATATTCAGCATTTGAGTTGGAAACATTGACCCTAGGATTTTGGGTGGAAACAGAATTGGAATTATCTTCTAAAGTCTTCCCATTTGGTTGAATCAAGAAAGTTGGCATAATGCTTTTTCCTTTGTCAATAGAAGCATTAGTTTCAATGCTAGTTTGCTTTTGGTTGCATTTTTCTTTAGTATGACCAATCTTTCCACAAAGAAAGCATAAAGTATGAATATTTTCATATTCGATACATTGCCAACTATTTCCAACCCAAACATTTGTAACCAAAGGAAGGGTAAGATAAATATCAATACAAACCCTTGCGTACCTTGGTCTTGTTAAATGATCTGTAGCGTAATCAACCCTTAGGGGATTCCCGGCTGATTTTGCAATATCAAAAAGAGCCTCCTTATCATAGCATTCAACTGGTAATTCCGGAAAACGGATCCATACAGTCATAGAACCAAACAGGTTCATGGAAGGACGGAAGTTAGGTTTCCATTTAGTGATCATTAAATAATGATCTAAGATGAACCAAGGGTCTCCAAGAAGGGCTCTTTCATAGTCGTCTTGGATTGAAAAGCGAAAAAGATAAACATCTTTTCCTAGGTCAATAACCTCAAGGGATCATTTGGGTCTCCACATAGCTCTAACACGTTGTGTTATATACGATGGCCGAACTGAAATTCCCAAACATTTACCCATAAGGGTAAGTGTCCAAGGTTTCCTAAGCTTGTTTAAAGTTTCCTTCTCAAAGGAGACTGCCCTTGATGGATCAGGAGGTGAGAAAACATCATCCTCCCATTCCGTAGAGGTAATTACAATTTTTCGGGCTTAAGAGAACCATTGAGATGAAGATTGAACTGCCTCCATAAAGGATTGCTTAGGAAGAACATTCAATGGAACGACCTTATCCATATCAGAAGATTCCGTAGGTTCCATAACTATATCCGAATTTTTTTTACTTGCATCATCTAGATCAATAGGAATATTAATCAGATTGATTGCACTTTCCTTTCCTTCAGAGCTGCTAACACCATCCGTCTCTTGATTTGAGTCCATTACAAACACAAAGCAAAACTTAAAGAAAACAAAACTAAATAAAGAGGAAAAAAGACAGGAACGGGACATAACAAAAACGAGGAACACGAAGATTGAACACCTGTAAAGAAAAAACAATTTGAGGAAGAAAGCCTACTAATCCCCAAACTAAGGCTCTCAAGGCCTCCTTTCCTAAGCAAGGAGGGAAACCCTTGATGACCTTTGAGAGAGGAAAAGGAAGCTAAAGAGAGAAACCATTAGTTGTTCGATTGAATGTATCTACTTCATTCAAGTTCTATTCATTTACAACAACTAACACTGACGCAACTTGGTTATTAGTTTATTACCTCACTAGCTATATGACAACTAACATTAAATCTAATTCGAGTAAATCCAAAATACAGTCCCTAAACTTTGCCAAAAGTTTGGATTTGGTACCAAAAGTTTTAAGTGGCTAAATTTGGTCCCTCAACCACCAATGGGTCTTCATTTGTGGTGGCTAGTACAATGACTCACCATAGTTTAGGGACCTATTCATATTTAATTGCTAAAGTTTAAGAACTTCAATTGATGATTAGACCAAAATTGTGGGATCTGACTAGGGATGGTAATGGGTCGGGTCTTGGTCGAGTCCACTGGGACCCGGACCCGAAATTTTAGAGGTGGATCTAGATCCGACCCAGACCCACCGGGTCTAAAAAAATGAGACCCAGATCCATCGGTTCTAGTGGGTCTCAGGTCTAAAACGGGTTCAACTATAATTTTTTTTAGACCCACCGGGTCTAAAAAAATGAAAAAAATGAGACCCAGATCCATCGGGTCTAGTGGGTCTCAGGTCTAAAACGGGTTCAACTATAATTTTTTTTTTTTTTTAATTTTCAATATATATATATATATATATATATATATATATATATATATATATATATATATATATATATATATATATATATATATATAATAAAAGATGCATATTAAAAAATTGTTCATATTTTTTATACACAAATGATTTGTTCATTAAAAAGTAAAGACAATGCATGAAAAAAAAACTTAAAAACTAAAGATTCTTGGTTGCTCGACGTACTTTCTCTAAAATCTATCTTCTCAACCTCTAATTACGTACTATAATACTAATCTAATATATCTAATTAAGTGGTTTATTTTAATAATAGTATGTCTAATATACATTTTTTTTTTAAATAAAAAAAAAAATTAAAACGGGTCCATGGGTCGCATCTGGGTCAAAAAAGTGTAAGCCCAGACCCAAATCCGGCCCATTAAACTTAGACTTAGACCCAACCCAGATCCATCGGGTCTAAAATTTAAGGACCCAGACCCTAAAATATGGGTCGGGTCCAACCGGGTCTGAGTCGGGTCTAGGACCCATTGCCATCCCTAGATCTGATCATATTTTAATGAATTCCATGATGATTGGACCCAAGTTGAGGGAATTTTTTTGCATTCCAAGACATATACAAAGTACATGACACAATTTGTGACAACTAAAACTTTAAGGGTCTGTTCTCATATGTTTATTTTCAGTTCAGTTCAGCTCCTAATTTCCTTTTATAAAATATTTAGTTCAATTCAGCTCAGTTCAGTTCAGTCAATGAGAACAGACCCTTAGAGTTAATAAAATACTAAACTCGAAAACTAGAACCAATGAATAGTGATTACCAAATTAAATATTTTTCTTGTTCACGTTTTTATGATAATTAAAATAATTGCATTAAGACAATTAATTTGACAATATATAAAAATTTAATTCACCGGCTTGGGTGAGAATGGTGGTCGGAAAACTTATTAAAGGCACACCCAATTCATTAGTTTGTGGTGTTTTTGCTACTACTCAAAATGCAGGGTGCACTTAAGTCATGGTTCAGAGTGTTGAGACTAGTTTTTCTTAATTTTATTGCTAATCTTTCATTATTTATCATTAGTTTAACACTATACTCAATATTTAAGTCATCAAAGTTAAGAGTGTTTGAAACTTTTACATAGAAATTTACTGCGTTACAGACCCGACCCATTTACTGTTCTTAAGAGTGCTTGTATTTACTGTGTTACAGACCCGCCCCATTTACTTAATAGACGGATCAACCCATTTATAACTGTGGCGGGTCATGTCTTTCTAATAGGGCTACAAGGCCTCCAAACCTACCTCTCTCTCAGTTCTCCAATTAAAGCGCTCTCAACGTTCTTCGTTGAATCCCATTGAAGAAGCTTCTGAGGTAAGTTGTTTGTTTTTGTTATCAATCATCCTATCAATTTCATAATCTAGGGTTTATCTTTCATCTAATCTAATTTAATTAAGTCTAGGGTTAGAAATTCTCAGCTATTGCTTCTAATTTCTAAGATACTAAAAAAAAAAAGAAAATTATGAGACTAATTTGATTATTGAATCAAATAATCCTAAAATTATGTGATTTTTCGTATCAAATTTGGTTGCTAATATATCGCACAACCTTTTTTTTTTTTTTTTTTTTTTTTTTTTGTATTTTTTCAAAAAGACGGTCCAAAACCCTATACTACGTATATGAATTGTTACAAAACCCTAATATTTTTACAGAGTCGTCCCAGCCTCCATTTCTCTTCATTTGGTCTCACTTTCATTGGAGTATGATATTTAGGGTTTTGAGATGTTAAACATAATTATAATTCTGAATTTGTGTTATTTGTGATAAAGAAATAATCTTTTCTTTTGGTTGCTTTTCTGTAGGTGGGGTGTTTTGATTGTTCTTCGCAATGAGAATTGAAAAGTGCTGGTTCTGTTCTTCCCAGATATACCCCGGCCATGGAATTCAGTTTGTTCGTAATGATGCTAAGGTATTACCACTTTTTTAATTATTATTACTACCTCCGTTACAGGTTATTTGCAACGATTAGATATTTTCACTCTCAGCTTTATGTCAAATCGTTGCACATGACTTGTAACGGTGGTAGTATTATTATGACGATCCATGTTAGCCGACCATAAATCATTTTGGAACTAAGGTTTTGTTGTTGTTGTTGTTGTTATGTTATACGATTTGTTAGTATTCACAAAGGAATTTTAATGATATTGTGAATGAATAGAATTAAAGGAGTATTTGTTGACCTTACAACTAGGGGTGAGCAAAAATTCAGGGTACCCTGATATGGAACCGGAACCTGAACCTGTTCGGAACCGCAGGTTCTAAACCCGGAACCTGTTGATCAGGTTCCGGTTCCAGGTAATAAAATTAGGAACCTGTTGCAACAGGTTCCGGTTCCGGGTAATAAAATTTTGGATCTAGAACCTGTAGGGTATCCTGTTAGTACAAGTTCCCTGTAGGGTACATGAAACCGGAACCTATATGGTATTAAAAATTCTAGACAATTAGTGTTTGTTTGTTATATTTGAAGTACTATACTAAAGTTGTAAGCTTTTATTGTGATCATCTATTTTTAAAAAAAAAAATTTGTCCAATTTATCAAGTAACTATTAAACTTACTTTGACAAACAGGGTACCCTATTTAGGAACCGGAACCTGCAGGTTCCGGTTCTCAATTCTTAGGAACCTGTTGCAACAGGTTCCGGTTCCGGTTCCGGTTCCTATTTTTAGGAACCTGTTGCAACAGGTTCCGGTTCCGGGTCCTGATATTTTTACAGGGTACCCTGCGAAGCTCACCCCTACTTACAACAACTGATTATAACAGAACAAAGGCCAATTGAAGTATTAAAATTCAGTTACATCAATGTCCCTTAGCTTATGTTATAGCCGAGTGAAGAACTGGTATATGAAACCAATGAATAATAGCTGCCACAGGAAAACACGAAGGAGGCGGCATTGGTGGGTTCCTGACTCTTCTGATGAATGTAAATTCAAACTTCTTAACATAAATTTCTCTTTCAACAATTATTCGCTGAATTTCATGTGTCACCATTCTTGTATCCGAACAGCTTTCATGTATACATCTTCATCACTTTCTGGATCTATTGCTTCCAACATCAGATCATTAGGTTGCCTGTAATTTCAATGATGCTGACTTTTTTTTTGTTACATTTGCCTTATTCTCAATGTAATTTCATTTATTTTAAAGGCACCGTCATAATTCTGCTCCATGGTTGTTATGGGTCTGTAAGTATTGACCCTGTCACCAATTGCCGTGTCTTTTAAAGAAGATGCTGAAGGGCTGTTCTTTGAACCAGAGCTGTCGTAATAACTGTCTGAAACAACTTGAATAGTTCCACAAACTTGTCTATATTCTCCAGAATTTGTCATCCATTTTCTTCAAAATTTCAGAATTCTATTGCTCCTGAGTTTTCATTCTGCTCTCCAATGCTTTGATTTGCTGTTCCATGCTTGGTTTCTTCTTAAGAACAGCACCAATCTTTATGAATGTATGCAAATTACCCAGAAAGATTTCTGAAAAATTGTTTTACCTTGACAATTGATCAAACAGTTTGGGGGTATATTCCTTATTGCCCAGAATCTTAAAAGAACTTGCTGTGGTTCTGATTCAATCTAAGAATAAATAGAATTTTGATTCAACTGGAACTGTAATGGAGTGTGGCTCTGATACCAGTGATGCAGGATCAAAGATCACTGCTAAACTTTGATCAGAAATTGATCAAAGAAAACTTGGCTACTATTGCATCGTGTAGCTGAACAATATTGCTGTTATGTGTTAATCACTTTGAATTAATTTATTACCAAGTAGTAGACTACTAGCCTGTGTTAGTCAATGCTTCTCGCTTTCTCTTGGCTCTAAATTTCATAATGTAAATGAATAGTTGAAATAACACAAAGGTGTGAAGCCGCTGAGTTTGCTCTTTAGTTCATCATTGACGGTTTAAAGATTTGACTCTATTGGCCGCATACTTTCTAAAATTCAATTGGTGTTTTGTGTAGCTCTATAAAGATGTTGTACTCTTCGGGGGATTCTTGAGTTCTTGTCCTCACTAGGCTAACACGTAAACTATGCATAAGAAACTTTAATTTTAAACAGTTATTACTGAATGGAAAATTAGTTCTCAAGCTTAGTTTTTATCACTGCAAAGTGATACTATTAAATGCATTTTATATTAAAACTGCCCCACTGACTACCTATTTCATTTATAATCCCTAAGGACTACATTTTTACTTAAAAATGCTATCTTATTGCTACTTGGTTCATTTTCTTATTTCTTTTTCAAATTGTTTCCTTCCCAGATTTTTAGATTTTGTAGATCCAAATGTCACAAAAACTTTAAAATGAAGAGGAATCCTCGCAAGGTTCAGTGGACCAAAGCTTACCGAAGATTGCATGGAAAGGATATGACACAGGTATGATAGTTGTTGCAATTGGTATTTACTGACTATTACAGTAAATTTCCAATATTCTTTGTATGGTTTATTAATGCTGTTGCTATATCTTGCCTGTGTTTATTTGGTTCCCTAGGACTCTACTTTTGAATTTGAGAGGAAGCGTAATAGGCCAGAAAGATACGACAGGTCTCTTGCTGAGAATACTTTGAAGGCAATTAAAACTATTGACAAAGTCAGAACATCGCGATCTGAGAGTCATATCAAGAAGAGGTCAGTTCTCATTCTTCTATATCAGTGTCTACTTGAGCAGACAAGTTGGAATTTTTACATTCTTTTTTATAGAAATTGTTTTTATTTAATTGTTTTTTATTTTTATTTTCATATATATATAAATATATATATTTTTTATTGCAGGATGAAGGGAAACCCACTCAGAGAGAGGGAGAGAGCAAAGAACGAACTAATACATGGCATCGACTTGGTCTCCAATCCTATGACTCGAAAAGAAGACCCTTCTTTTGTTTTACCAAAGATCAAAGTCCCCAAGACTTCAAATCAACAAGAAAATCTTGCAATGGAAGAGTAATTTGTCAGTGGCTGGGTATAGAAGTAATTTACAACTTGTGGTTTAATTTTGTAGTAGCCTTTAACCGAACCTGTAATGCTCTGAATACTATGAATTTGTTGATCTTCAGCTTTCGTTGATACACTGGTCGTACTTCAAAGAGTGATTGTTTTCTTTTTGTTTCATTTTTATATTAATATTGTATTTAACCTTTGTTGATTGATGTTTTGATGAATTTTACTCTAAACTCGTAAATATCGATGCCGGACTGAGCTTTAATAGTTCTATCAACGTGTATGAGATAGGTTGCCTGCATTTTTTGCTGGTTTTCGTGATATGTTGGGTTGCAGTTTATGATTTTGAATGTCTAGTGCATGTGGTAAGAGAAAGTTGAAGACCCAGTGGCCAATGATGCGCATTGAGATGCTTGTCTTTGGGATTAATGTGAGCTTTTTATCGCCCAGGCTAGCTCCTGAGCTCATATTTCAGGAGTTTTTGGTTGTATGTTTGGCCCTTAGTGGATACATTTTTAACTGTGCTCATTTCAATTACTTGTAGTTATATACTATTTCCGGTTCTTATTACTTACAACAAAGGAAATATTTTATATCTCACAAATAATACTCCATTGTTGCAACTTTGCAAGTAATAAAATCGGAGGTAGTATTTGCTTTTTGTCAGAATTGCTCATCAAACATTAAATACTTGCTCACATTCAGTCTCATGTTAGTATAGGTGATACTAGGTTATCCAATGTCATCAAAAATTTTATTTTAGCTTCCAACAATTAACAGTTTGTATAGTAGTTTGTAGAAGCATCTATTTGATTTTTAGTCAAAATACACAAACAATTTTCAAATAAATAAAAATAGAGTAGTTTTGAGAACATTTAGATAGTAGAGCTACACAAAACACCAATTGAATTTAACATAGCTTTGAAAATATATTTCATTTGAATTTTTAAATATTAAATTTTGGGTTTTCTACATATATTATATACTCTATTTAGTTATTTACGAGTTGTTTACAATAGTTAATAATATAATTTAATTAAAATTTCTTAATTAAACATGAAAATTATGCAATTTTGGGAATTGTATATTCATATTTAATTAGAAATTAGTTAGGAAAAATAAGGAAGTTATTTTCTTTCCATGTTTAAAGTTTATAATTTAACTAGCATAGTGTCCGTGCGATGCACGGTTTATAAATCAAACTATTAAACCCGTAGGAATAATAAAAATAAAAACAAAGGTAATTCATTTACTATTAAAGGACTTGGTTACTAATGGTCAATAAAAAAAAATTAAAGGAACGTTATTTGAATAGTATTTTATATTATTTGAATTTCTTTTAATTTTTTATAATGTTATTTTATTAATTGAAAAATAATTGAATAATACTCCACATAGCTATATAAGAAGTAGACTAATTTATTTATATTTCCCGTTGAGAAAAAACTAAAATTTTCTTATCATACCATCCGCATCAGTAGCTACAATCAATCTAATATATACATGTTTTATTTACCCGTCGCACTCATTAAATCTATAAACACAATAATAACCTTATATTTGACCTACCAGAACATATAAGTTAAGCATTGTGCCAAAAACTATATATTATATAATAGTCATATATATAACCAACAACTGATTAAATATAGTATACAACACAAATACTTCGTATATAATGGATACTGATAATTTTATATAAATAAAATATACGGAGTATATATTACTAAGATTTATCCCTATATTAATTATAAGATGGTTAACAAAACTCTTATAATAGTGCATGGACATTTATATATCTAAAAATGTTCTTTTTACATATATTTTCCCCCATTTAATTTTAAAAGCCTTAAAATAGTCTCTTGAATTCGCTAAATTGATTTAAAAGGTTATATTTATTTCAATATTTAAAGCCATTTACTATTTTCATTTCCTTTTGTTTTAATTTTTCTATTTAGAATTTATTAGACTATAAGGTTTCAAGATCGAAGTCAATATCTTTTTACCGTACAATCACTAAATTAAAATCGCTCAACTAAAGTTTTGGACATTGCATAGCTACACAACATCCAACACATTTAATGATTACATGCAAATAATTTTAATAAAACTACGCATTCGATATAAGTTATTAAACAATTTAACTATATACATTTTGATAGGTTTATATCTTTCATATTAACAAAAATTTACAAATGTTATTATTATATTTTGAAAAAAAAATTTAGACTTTGGAGTTTTGTATAAGATAAAGGATAAGTTAATTCCCGTCATATATGCATTGAGTTTTGGGTGTTCTATCCGGTTCACCCTTTAAGATAAAGGATAAGTTAATTCCCGTCATATATGCATTGAGTTTTGGGTGTTCTATCCGGTTCACCCTTTGGGCTAATCCAGATTTGAGGATCTGTTCTAGGCTATTAGGTTCCACTCCCCTTCCGATTGTTGTTGCAGGGGAGCGAACACAGGTCCTCCCTCTCAAGTGTAGTCTCAATCACCACTACACCAACAACACAACACTTTGTATGGAGGACACGTGTTATAAAATATTATATTATATACATATACTTTTTTATATTATAAAAAATATTATATTATATACACATACTATTATAGTTAAAAGTATTATTATGTATAAAACAACATAAATTATTGCACATGATTGTTGTATATCTAGTATAGTACATGAGCAATGCACGATTTTTAAATCAAAATATTAGTTTTTCTAAAAAAAATTCATAAGTAATAGCATTGTTAATACGAATATTACAATTTAAAACACGAGTAATAGTTATAATACATTTTATATCTATCCCTTTTCCGTCAAATGTCTAATTCAATTTAACTTTTATTCTTCTTGTTTTGATTGGTTATTGGTTCAGTTTTTTTTATTTTTTTATTTTATGCAAGAAAAACAAAAGGTCATTGTAAAAGACATTGTATAGAAAATGAAAGGCCGATTAAAATTAAATTTATGTTCAAGATTATGTATTTTTTTTCCAAGACAACATTTCGGCTCAGCATTCAGTATTTGTCAAGGAGTACAACAAACGATAAAAGTAATTTTTACACTATTTTGTATCTTTATCAAAAACTTTTGTATTCATCCGATTACTTGAATTGAATTTAGGATAACTTGTAGACTATTTTGGGTAACTTTTATCAATAAAGCATAAATAACTTTCATTCATTACAGGGTAGCTTTTATAATAGGTGCACAATATTTTATTGTACATCTGATTTTTTTTAAATGTTTGTATTGATTTCATAATTGACGTCAAACTAAATTCTTATCGATTTTATTTAATTTTCATAAAAAAAAATATTAGCCTTTCAAAATACGAAATATTAGTTTCCTTAATTATGCCACTTTAATCATATTGCTTCAAATTAGTTATTATTCTTTAACTTGACTATAAATAAAGATTGGAAAGACTTTATGGATTATTTGTAGTATTGGAAAGTATATATTTATTATAAAAAAATTAAATCAATATTTATGTTAGGAAATCACAAAAATAACTATGCTTGAATATGTAAACAGTAATCATATAGATATATTTAATACTTAAGATAAGCCAATGAGAGAGTGACATTTGTCATCCTCACATTGAGGCGCTTGTCTTTTAGTATAATATATAGATAGATTCTTATTTTTAAAGCGTGCATCGCACGGAGTTAATCTAGTAAAAAACTAAAGATAATGTCATTAAAGCATTTAGGCGGGAAATGTTATTATGAGAAAACAACATGTATACAAATTTAGATAAAGATGATGTCAACAAGTTTTGTTTTAGTACGGTCTACGGAGTATTAGTTACGGATTATTAGATATTGATCAAAGCTAGTTTGAAAATTATGCACGGTTGGTCTAATGAAGCTCAGCTCGAAAAGACCATCAACAGGCTCAATTTTTTCCCTAATTAAACCTTTTCATGAATTAGAATCAATCAATCAATTAACCTATACTAAAAGCAAACCTAAAATGACACTTGTCATGATGTCATTAATAATTTTCCCGCCTTGTTTTTTCTTTTTTTTTTTTTGCCAAACGTTAATGACTTCCATTTCATAACCAACCATAATACTTATTCTATTTTGATAACATAATTAATCTAATCATATATTATATATACTAGGTGTCTTTTAGTTACAAATATACTAACATAGATATTAAAAAAAAAAGTATTAAAATATATCATTATCCAAGATTATTATAATATTATCAAAATATAGAAAAATTATTTTTGTAGCAAACTTTGTATAAATCTTATAATTATACATAACATTTAGGAAAAATTGAAAAGAATGATCCCACCTTTCGCCCATCTGCTCCCACCTTGTAACCCCATCTTCTCAAAATGAACCTTTTTACCTTTAGTTTTTTTTTTTTTTTTTTTTTTGTTCCTCTAATCTCTCTTCTCACCTTACCCCTTCCATAGTTGCATCCATGTCAACCACCATAACCACCTCCACACCACCACCTGACCTCCTCTCAAAATCCCAATTCCAACCTATTCCCATCCCCACGCCTTTTCACCACCACTTGACCTCCACCCAAACAACTTCACTGCACGTAGCCACCATCCCTAACCTCGCAACAACCAACCAGCGGCGTCGCGCCACCAATCAGCCAACAGCTCGCCACTAACTCCCACCAGCTCGCAATCAACCCACAAACCCTATGCCTCTCCGCCGTATAACACCCATTACCTCAGACGCCAACAATCACGAAAGCCGACAGCGCACCAGCGACGTCACGCCACCAATCAGCCAAATAGCCTCCAATTTGAACAAAAATAGCGCCAGAAATTGCAACTCAACCCATAAATTAGCCTAAATTGGGGGTGGAGGTGGTTTTCGTAGGTTGGGTGGGGAGGAGGCTATTTCGCTGTCGATCTAGACGCCGGCCGACTTCCATTTCTTCCAATTCAAGTGGGGATTTTGGGTTGTGAATTGTGATGGTTTTGATGGTAATAAATTGGGGGTGGAGGTGGTTTTCGTGGGTTGGGTTCAGGGTTAGGTTGGGGTTTCGGGTTGTGATGGTGGTGATGGTGGTAAGGGGCGACAGAAGGGTTGTGATGGTAGTGATAAAGGGGTGGCTGCTGCAGGGGTTGTGATGGAGGTGATGGTGGTGATAAAGGAGTGGCGGCAGGGGGTTGTGATGGTGGTGGTGGCCGTGGGGCAGGGAGGTTTTTTTTTTTTTTTTTTTAAAAAAAATTATTTTGATTTTTTTTTAATTATTTAAAATTAGGACCAATTAGAAGGTGACAAGTGATAAGTCACCTTCTAAAACTGGTTACTAATTTCATAAACCGGTAAAAGGTTCATTTTGAAAAGATGGGGTTACAAGGTGGGATTATTTCTGGAATTCGAAACGGTAGGATTATTTTGAGCAGATGGGCGAAAGGTGGGATTATTCTTTTCAATTTTTCCTAACATTTAAACAAAATCATTTTATTATATTATACTCCCTCCGTTTTTTTATAAGCTAGAGTTGAATTTGCACATTTGTCGAGTCACAACTTTGACCATTAATATCTTTAATTAGAAATTATTAAAATTATGAATTTATTTTTTATAAAAGCAGACATTATGACAAATCTAATTATATGATCATATTTATATATTGTATATTGGTTAAAAAAAAAAAAAAAAAAAAAAAAAAAAAAAAGTCAACGATAACATATGAATATATAGAGTAAAGTTCCAACTCTTGATTAAATTATTGAAAAAAAGGGGAGAAGAAAAGTGAGTACATAGCATACACTGAAAAATTCAATCTAATTACTCTACGCATTTATGCAATGTGATCTGATTATTAAAATTAAAAAAAAAACCCCCCTAATACTCATTAAATATATATTTTTAAAAAGTTGATTACGGAATACTAATTATTCTAAAGTAATATAAAATCAACTAAAATTTTATATTATGCCAGTCAAAATGTGTCAACAAAATAAAAACAAATGTATATGAATTCGTATACGAGTACTAACCTAAGCTAATAATATTTTCATTTTCTTATATAAAACCTTATAGTTTCTAAATTTCTATTTCTACTCCTTCCGTTACAAATTACTCGCAACAAAGGGGTATTATTTGTCTCACAAATAATACCTTTGTTGCGAGTAATATGTAACGGAGGGGGTATATTATTTTTATGAAATTTAATTCAATAACCTTTACGCACGCATTTGGTATTTGTATAAATTAAAATTCAAGTTATTTTGTTACAAATATGTTTTTTGGATAAATTATTATTGAATTATTAACAACATTCTTTATAATTTTTGTTGTAAAGTTTAATTATGATCGTGCATGGCACGAGACTTAACCTAGTTATAACAATTTCCAAGGATACAAGCTCCTTTTCCGGGTTTGATTTTGGAACCTCGGTATACCCTAGTATCTTCTTGCCACAAAGTATTGTGTAGAACGAACTCAAGTGAATCCAGTCATATAACTGGGAAAAAAATTTAAAGAAAAAAAATCTTAATTATCAGAAATTAGATAATAATAGTCAGATATTAGATTATAAATATCATAAATTAGATTATAAGTGTCAGAAATTAGATAATAATGGTCAGATATTAGATTTTACTTATCAGATATTAGATTATAAAAATCAGATATTATATTACAAGTGGCTACTTAGATTTTAATTAAATGGCTACTTTTGAAATTAGATAATAATGGTTAGGTATTAGATTTTACACATTTAAATTGCTACTTTTGAGAACAACTACCATTTAAAAATTTCTTTTTAAAAAACTACTACATAGTCACAAAAACTTTGAGTAGCACTACCACATTTAATTTTTCAGTTAAAAATTCTGGTTGAGAACCTAGTTTATAAAATTTCAATCAATTGTGGTATAAAAAACAAGAAATTTCGATAATCAAACACAATTATAAGTCAATTATCATTAATTTTGCATTATAGTTGATTAAATTTACCAATTAAAAATTTGAAATTAGGGTTTATGGTCAAAAAATTGAATTGAGGGCTCTACAAAATTGAGAGATTTGGGACAATTGAATGTATTATCCAATTTAAGGTTAATTTAGAGCAATAATGTCATTTAATTTGGGTTTTTTAGAGGAAAATTTTATAAAATATGCTCCAAAGCAGAGATTTTTGCTGGAAACAATGAATGTGGTAGTGATACTCAAACTTTTTGTGTTTTTTCAAAAAAAAAAAAAAAAAAAAAGTGGTAGTTGTTCTCAAAAGTAGTTATTTAAATGGTAGTTGTTGGAAAAATTTCCATTTAATGAGTATGCTTTCTATTGAATGGTGGTTTATTTTTTTTAAGATGTACACCTTGAACAATAATATACTTTGTAGTACATTTTATGGATTCTTGTTAATTTCTCTCAATATACCCTTAAAAAACATGTAAAACTTTCTTAAATGACAAATGCTGCAATATTTAAAAAATAAACGAATTACTACCTCTGGTCCAAATTACTCGCAATTTTAAAATATTTTATGTCTCACAAATAATACCCCTAAGTTGTGAGTTCTTTGGAGAGGCAGTATTACAAATTACAATTAACTTCTATCAAGTAAGAAGTAAAACATCAAGAATTTTATTGTGAGGCTAGAGTTTAATACAAGTACGTAGTACTAGATCAGTACTCGTACGGTGTGCAGTGTACGAAAAAGAAAAATTAAAACATATTTTAAAATCGTGCAACAAAGTCGATATGTGACTAATCATATGAAAGAGTGTTTTTGTAAAGAGAAAAATTATTAATGCGTTAATGAAAAATAAAAAATAATGAAAAAAAAAAGTGTCACCACCTGTAGACACCCATTTGTGTCTCCCCAAAACCAAACCCAGTGATGAGTACCTTTCACGTCGAATCATAATCGAATGAAACGAAAGTGTGGAAAGGTCTAGTGTTGCGGAAAGTTTTATTTCTTTTCTCTTCTCCCTGATTTTGAAAACTTTATTTTAAGAAAACAGCCAATCCAGTTTGGTTGGTCCATGATATGGGTCCAATAGTGGTGTAGTTGGATGGGGCTTACAAAGACCTTTCCAACGATATATTATAAGCCCAATTCCGATGAATATTGAGGAAGTTATGGCCAATTTACTAAACTGGGTCCGGTTTGAGCTTTATGTACGACCCAATGATCTAGGGGAGGGCCTAATATGATTTATCATTCCTAATGCAATTAGGAATGATTTTAGTCTTCTAGAACATTCTAGAAGGTTCTTTTCATTTTTAATTCAATTAGGACTCTTCAGAGTTTTAATCAAGATCAAATAGCATTTTCGATGGAATTATATTATTTTATCTTCCAGTACGAGAAATTTATCAGATTTTCAAAAACGTGTTGAAAAACAGTTTGGCGTCCAACCCCAGGCCTTGGCGCCTGGAACCAGGATTGGCGCCAGGCGCTAGCCACTGGTGCTAGCGCCAACTAGCCAGGGCTGGCGCCAATGTGGTTTTACGATCTTCAGACTCTGTTTTGTTAAATTATCTTTTTTGGCTGATTTTCTCTATAAATATCGTATCAAAAACTCCGTTTTCATTCACCAACATTCACGAATTACCAATTATCAATTACCATTCATCAATTCTCCATAATCAAGTATTCTTTATAATTCTTTTCTTTCTTCAATTCTTTCTTGCTTTTTAATACAAAATTCCGCATTCACAAGATCTAGAAACACCTAGCCATATTCGAAGTTGCCTTCTCCCTAGACGTAAAAGGTTTTAATTTCTGAGGGTTAAGTCCCAAATCTCTATTTAAATTATTTAATTTAATTGTTTTGATTATTGTTTTCCTTGAAGTTACTAACGTGTGTATTTTGTTATTAGAAAGAGGTACGAGGCATCCAAGTAAGTACTTTAATTGATTAATTGATATTATGATGTAGAAATCATGTTTATATTGTTGTTATGATATTCCTAGTATCATGTCTAGGGTAATTTTAATATTAAATATGATTGCTATGATGCCTTTTATTCTCTTCCTAATATTTATTCATGTTAGTATCATGTTAGGGCTAAAGATTTGATTTTTATTGCTTAGTGACATGCTAGGGTTTGTTATTAATCTTGTTAGTATCATGCCTAGGATCTTGCTATTATTATGCTTTAATATTAACATGAACATGATTATGATTATAATTGTTATAATTTATTATTATTTTGATGATTATTTTATTTATGATGATTATGATTATTATTATGATATGATTATTATTATGATTATTATTGATTATGTTGCTTGATACATTATTTATTATTTATTGCTTGATCACACCTTTGATGCACGTTTAAAGGGAATTGGTACTTGTAACCACGCTTAATAAGATATTAATAATCTTGTTAGGTTAATTGTGATTATAATTCAAGTGATCGCCAATAATAGTTTATTTGTGCATTAATATTCAACCAACATAGATAAACAGGGTTTAAGGTTAACCTATTGATTGCATGTTAGTCAGAAAGCGCACATGAATACGAGCAGAATAAAGTAGAGGCCTATTATTAGGGCAGGTTCAATCTCTTTTAGGTTGGATTTGTACCTTCATCCCCGAACCCTTATTTGGTTCATGACCTTATGGAGTTGACGATCTCTTGGATCGTTAAGGGGTGTAACCTTCACCTCGTGAACGGTTTACAAGTTCCTTAAAAACTTGTTGGCGACTCTTTTGCTCTATCTTCTTCCCTTTTGGACGCCACCGTACTTTAGTGTATGATCACAGTGGGGTTCAAGCTAGTGGGATTTTAAAGGCTTGAAATTATTCCCCACACCACCACTTTTTATTTTAGCAATAGTTATTTACTACCCCCTCCGTGCTTTTTTAAGTGTTACAATTACCAAATCCGGCCGTATTTTAATAAGTGTTACACTTCTATTTATGGCAAAAAACTATATTAAAATATTATATCTCTCTCTACTCATGGTCCCCACCCAAACCCACTACTACTTTTTATTATTATATCTCTCGCTCACGTTTATTACTTTTCGATAAACTATTAACTCCACTATATTTCTTTTACAATTTTTTAATACTCCAACTACATCACTTTATGGGTAAGCATGGGACGGGTACCAGTACCGTTAGTACTAACGTTTCGGGTCACGATAACCAAAATCCGATCCCTAAAAGTGATATTTATAACCCCATCCGATAAGTTCGGGTACCCGGATTTTCGGATCGGTTATCGGGTACCCAATAAGATATCCAGTAATGATAATTAAAGTATTAAAATGAATTATTATGTAGTTATTATGATATAATTTACCACTATTTAACAACACTATCATATGATTTTGACCAAATTATTAATATATTACTAATCATGGATATTATTAAGTAATTATAAAGTAAAGTAAGAGTTTAGATTTTACAAAAATAAATTTAAGTAGGGAAAAAAGAAAAAAATAATGCTTATCGGAATAGATCGGGTAACCGTTAATTTTAAAATGATACCCAATAACTATACCCGATAACAAATTATCGGAACGGGTACCCGAACCGTTATGGTTATCGGATTGGGTACCCTAATTTTCAGGACGGTTACGGATCGGTTTTTCGGGTAATTTTTCTCGGCCCTACATCACTTACCTCTTATTTTATTCAAGTCAATTAAATTGCGTAAAACTATGTGTCGGTCAAACTGTAACACTTAAAAAGACACGGAGGGAGTAATTTTTTTTTTTCAAACGATTTCCGTAGAAATTGTTTAATTATAAACTAATTCCCTAACTGCGTTGGTTTTAAAACTTATTCCCACGGTACTGTCCACGTAGGATCGGTACAAGGTTCATTTTTATTTATTATTTAGTTTAGCAAAGAACCGCTGACACCACTAGCGGTTCTTAAATATGAACCGCTAAGACCATTAGCGGTTGATATGTCTATTTTATATAATATTTTACTCTCGTCCCTTGGTCAAAATTGGTAGTGTTTTTGGCTCTTTAGAGCCACTTGTATTACTAATTGGTGTTTTCTAGTGTTTTCGTAGTTTTGGTTGAGTTTTGTAGGGAATTGCACTTTTGGAGCATTTTCCCGGTATTTTATGGAGCGACTACGAGCATTGGAGGAGCACGACCACTTCTCATAGCCCAGGGCCGGTTAGAGTCATCGAGCCGGTGATTAAGGGCCCAACATGTGAAATACCGAGCATTGGACACCGAGTAATCAAGCCCCAAAGTGGAAATTCGGAATGAGATAAGAAGTGAAGCCCAATCCAAGTCCAAGCACAGCCGGGCCCGATCGGGCAATCTTTGGCTCGATCGAGCGGCTGCCCAAAACAAGGAGATGAAGAAAAAGGCGGGCTCGATCGGGCGGCCCTTCGCCCGATTGGGCGCGTGTTTCTACGATTTACTTAGTTTTAACTAGGATTAGTTAAGAGTTTTGTATAAGTACGATTTAGTATTATTAGTATTAGTACCTCTTCTCTTAGACTTTCTCTCTCTACTTAGTCTAATTTTCTCTCTCTACAACTCTATACTTTGTTCTTGATTCAACTCATTATTTCCGTTAACTTTGGTAACGATTTCTTCTCTATTAATTTCAGTAATTTTATTTCTTTATTTCATCATGACTTATTTAATTGCTTTGATTAGTTTAGATTTAATTATGTGTGAGTAGCTTCCTTTCTAGGGTTTGTGGGGATCCATAAATAATATGAAGGGGTAAATTATTAATGTTAATTGTGAATGCTTGATCAATTTCCTATTGATTGGTTTAATGCTGTGCAATTAGATTAGGCCTAGTTTAATTGTATGAGTTATGCAATATTGATTCGAGATTGGAGAGATGAGAATTGATGTTTAAGCTTAGTTTCAACAGGCGGACTAATTTATAAATGGTTAAGTCGAGATTCGAGAGATGAGATTTAATACCGGTAAATTAACTCTGTGATTGTAATACGTAGCGAAAGCCCTTTATAATCTGATTAATTGATGCATTAATGATTGATTGTTATGTTTTACCTTGAAATATTATTTATTGGTGAACCTATGCCCTAGGTCTTTTATTCATTGATTTTCCTCCTACTTTATATCTCCCTACCTTTATTCCTAGTAGTTTAGTTCTCTTTTATAACAACAAATTGGTTACTTGATAATTTAGATTACTCTTGATTAATTAGAAATAAATTGACTCGTTTCCCTGTGGTTCGACCCTTCTTCCCTATCTACATAGTTAGTGGACTTAGGAATTATTTTGATTAGGTGATTACGACTTTAGCCTGTCAGCGGTTCTTACCTAATTAAATAATATCTCACTTATAATATTATCTCACACTCACTTATAATATTGTTTGTAATTTCTTCTAATATATTATATTATATTACCTCCGTTTTTTTAGTTGACACATATTCCTTTTTAGGAAGTTTTTTTTAGTTACATGTTTTCTTTTGGGGTAAGTTTTTTACCTTGCATTTTCAAGCTACCCCACTTGCTTTATGATTCTCTCTTACTCTCTCTGCTCTCCTTAACATATGTGCCTAAATCAAACGCGTCAACTAAATAGAAACGGAGAAAGTACGAAGAACAAAAACAAAAAAGATGAGCTGATCGCCCAAACTCCACAACCACCAGACACGACCACCACGACAGCAGTTCACGGCGATGTCCGTACGACCTCTACAACAGCGGTTCGGCGCCCATATTTTGTCCCAATTGTATATTTCTACCATCAATTGTGAGAGGTTAGCCCTAATTTTCCTTTTTATCTATTTTTTTCATTCATCATGTATATTATAGTTTAATTCCTAAATTAATTTAATACTAGGTGTATGTATGAGCATAAATTTCTAAAATTTCATGGTGATAATGTAATATTTTTATGAGTAAAATTTGATACTTTACTGGAATGGTGAAATTTGTTCATGTGCGACCTCTATGCTAGTAATTTGGCTTCTTCAGACAATATCATTGCATGCAATAATTCTTTACTTTATGTATTCTTAAATTGGTTATCAAGTTATAATTTTAAATTGTTGTTTTGTGTAATTTGCATGCTGGATTCTTTATTTAGAATATGGAGATGTCAAATTTCCCTCTACTCTGTTTTATGTGCGGGGAACTTGTAGAAATAGGAGGTGACGTGTTATATATTGGTGGGGAGAATAGATTTTTGCTTGTTAGTAATTCTATGGGTTTCTTGGAGGTTGTGAGTAAGATATATGAAGTTGCAGGGTGTGATTCTCGATATTTTGAGTTTAAGATTAGAATGAGGTATCCTATACACAACTCATATGTAGCCATTCGATTGAATGATGATAGCTCGCTTATTAAAGAACATGTGGGCTATTGTAAGACAATATTCAATGTCTAATATTTAGTTGTATATAGAATTGGTTCCCAAGCAAGCAAGTGTGGCGGATAACACGGGTTCTTTTCCTGCTGTTCAATCTTTATCAGGAATGGTCTCAAACTCATCGGGAAGAATTCCTAATGAAGGGAGGGTATCATTTACAAGAATGCTTACTGATGATCATTATGTTGATCATTTATCGGATGTGACTTCTCCAACTCCCTGACCTCATACAGCTTTGCTTCCTTTAGTGATTATAATTCATTACACCGCGAGCTAGATATGCTAAGTGATGATGTTATGCTGGATAGTGATGAGGGTGAAGATGATGATGTGAGAGAAGCTAGTGAGATTCTTATTAAGGAAAGTGCACCAACACAGGATTTTAACAATGTTCCAGATGTAGACCCAAAAGTGCTTGATTCTGGGAGAACTTGGTCGGGGAACAACAAATTTTCTCTTCAGGGTGAGTTTAAAGTTGTTCAAGAGTTTGATACTTTGTAGCAGTTAAAAGACGTCCTTAAACAATACTCTATAACCAAAAATCAAACTTTTCGAGTGAAGGAAGTGCAACCTGAAAAATATGTTGTTGAGTGCATAAGAAAGGAAAAGTGCAAATGTCCTTGGAGATTGCGTGCAATCAAGTTACCAGCACTTCCCACGTTTAGAATTGTGAAGTACGAAGACCTCATGCAAGCACAAGTGTAGGTGAAATTATTAATAATATTGACCATCCCCTTTTGTCTTTAGATTTTGAGTGTGGTGTTATATTTGATCTCATACGAGCTGAAAATTTGTGCTATAGTGCAAGTTATAAAAGATCGATTTCTATATACCATAACATACAAGAGGGCTTGGCTAGCCGAGTAGAAGGAAATAACTACTATTTTTGGGCATTGGGATAAATCATATGAAGAGTTTCCCAAATTTATACAAGCTTTAAAAGAGTCAAATAAGGTTACAACGGTTCATTGGTGTACGACACCAACATTAGACCCTTCCACTCATGTGTTCCAGAGAGTCTTTTGGGCTTTTAAGCCATCTATGATGGTTTTAACCATTGTCGGCCACTCATTACCATTGATGGCACCCATCTTTATGGAAAATACAAGGGGACACTTCTCATTACCATGTCCACATATGCTAATTTTCAGTTGTTTCATCGATCTTGCTTTTGCCATTGTTGAAGGTGAGATGGGTGATGCATGGGAATAATGGTTCATGTTATGCATACGACAATTTATTACTCAAAGAGAGGGTCTTTGTGTCATTTCAAATAGATATGCCTTGATTTTGAAAATAATGACCGCGGTGGGCAGTGGATGGGAAGAACCACATGCTCATCATAGATTTTGTATTCGTCATCTAGCCTCAAATTTCAACTCCAAATTTAAGAATCCTCACTTGAAAAACCTGCTTGGTCGTGTCGCGGATGCACGTCAAAAGAATAAGTTCATATACAACTTTAACAGGATTGGTGCATTGAACTTGGAAGCACGTGAATGGTTGGTTGAGAAGCCATTGTATAAGTGGTTAATCCATCATGATGGTGGTTTTAGATACGGTATTCGAACCACAAATATGCCTGAGTGCTTCAATGGTGTGATGAAAGGAGATCGTTTTTCCTGATTACAAAGCTTTGGAGTTGGCATTATTGCACACCTTACAAAGTTTGGCAAGTTCCTGCACCGAGACCTTGCATACACTTGGCAAAGCATACATGCTCCATGATGTAGGTGGCGCTCCTATTCCTACTAAAATTGCTACTTCTACTGCTGCCACTCCTATTGTTAATGCCATTGCCACTCCTATTGTTAATGCCATTGCCACTCCTACTGCTTCTGTTGCTATTGCTACTCCTTGTTCTACTACTGCCACTCCTTCTTCTGCTTCTGCCCCTCCTGCTACTACTACTACTTCTCTTCTTCGTCCTCCAACCTCACCTACTTCTCTCATATCACCACATACTACGCTTACCCCATCTCCATTTTCTTTGAATTATGAGTCTCCTCCTCCTCAATCTTGTACTCCTTAACTGCCATTAACCTACATGAGACGATCACACACCTCGAGTTCTACTATTTTAATGCTATCACCCATTACATAGGTTAATGAATTTGCATTTGGATCATCAGAACATACTTCAAAGAAGCAGCGTGGATCATAGGTGTTAGTTATCTAGAAGCAATTTTTTGGTCTTAACTTATATGTAAATAACATTTTGTTCAGATTTTGATTAAATTATGTTTAGTTTGTGTTGGAGAAATGCATATTGACTTTTTTTTTTATGTATATATTGAACCGGACTATGATCTTTGTCTTTTTATATGTCTTGGATGAATGTATTTTTTGTTGGTTTTGTAGGAGTTTATAGGTATTATAATGCGGAAAACATGAATAATATTCATAAAGTACCTAATCCCAAGATCACATGCATAACACACAAGACACATAATTATACCTTTGAAGCGTGAATTCCACGAAGCTATTTAACAGGCAAATCAGAGAGAGAATAGAGCCCCAAGCGTTGCTCCTCTACTTAGTCCATGAGCTTCGAATGAGCCGTACTCCAATACTAGATTGGTCGAGTGAAGGGGAAGAACCGCGAACACCACCTTTAACGGACTACAGACCACCGCACGAACCACCACCACCACCACGAACCACCGGAAACCGATGCCGAGGAGGAGAGAGAGAGAGAGCCGTGAGAGAGAGAGAGAGGAGTTTGAGAGGGTTATGTTTCGTGTTTGCTAATTAGGGTTTGATCAAATTGATCATAAAATGTTATGTTCAAACCCTAGGCACCTAGTCTATTTAGAATACTATTATAATTAGACTAGGTCACGAAACCCAAAACTTTCCTTATTTCTCCCTATGGTCGGCCACCTAGAGTGATGAGGCCCATCATGGGCCTCGTCCTCTAATGCTCAATCTAGGCCCTTTGTGTGACCTTATAGAATCCGTCCAATTGGACTTTGGTCTATTTTACTAGCCCAAAGATTGTTGGTACCTCTAGTTATGATATTACGACGAATAAAATGTACGAACTTAATTATCTCCATAATTTGATCTATTTATATATCTAGTATTTGCACATGATGAAGACATAAATCCTTCAGATTTATCACGGATTTATATTAGTGCCTTGTGGATTTTTACAGCTTCATATTTCTATTGGAGATAACTATTGTGTACTTTGACAAACTCACAAGTTAAAACTGCTAATGCTATTTGCGGTTTTAGATTTTGCGGTTTACAGATATAAATCGCTACTGACATTAGCGTTTTATAGGTTATTTTTTTTTTTTAAAAATTAAATTGCTAGTGGTAACAACTATTTACTTATTATAACCACTAAAGGTGTTAGCGGTTTATACCGTTAGCGGTTCTTTACTAAACTAAAAATAAAAAAGAAATTAAGTACCAATCCTGCATGGACAATAAACAATTTCTAGGGAAATCCTTTTTTTTTTTTCCTGAAATGTTAATATCCATATGATACAAAAATTAAGGATAACGTTGAGCGACATTGGTAACCAACTAACCATACGATTTAAAAAAAAAACCGCAACAACACTTCCCAAAAAAAAAAAAAAAAAAAAAAAAAAAAACCAACAAAAAAACCCCAATTTAGCGCCAAAAGTAATCAAAAACAAATCCCTAATTTTCTATTCCACACAATCAAATGCTCGCCATTTTACCTTCTTCCTTTTTTATCATACCAAAATCTTCCCAACGTAGAATTTCTTCAGCATTAAACCCTAAATTCTCGACAATTCGATCGTCTTCCTCCGTAAATGATGCAGTTTTGGAAGAGATAGAACCAGAATCTTGGTCGGATTTTCCGGCGATAAAGGCGGCGAAGAGGGTGGTGTTGGTGAGACATGGACAGAGTACGTGGAATGCTGAGGGAAGAATTCAAGGTAGCTCGAATTTCTCTGTTCTTACTACTAAGGGTGAAGCTCAAGCTGAAACTTCTCGCCAGATGCTTCTCGATGATTCCTTTGATGTCTGCTTTACTAGGTATTTTTTCCATTTTCTTGGTTAATTTTTCGATTTTATGGTTTTTGTTGATTTTATGTTATAATGTTTGAAGATTAGAATTTCAGGGTTTAGAATTATACGGGAAATATATATATTCTTCAAGTAATGCTTTGACTGTAGTGTAGGCTAAGTTGAGTGAGTTCATGTGTAGAACTCCCTCCGTCCTAAACTACTCGCAACATTTTGACTTTTACATTATTCACACTTTTCACTTTGACCATCTTTTTAGCTATTATATGAAAGCCTATTCAGTTATGTAAGATATTGTTGAGTCTATTTTAATGTATAGTCTCTTAATATAAACTTTTTATAACTTTTATAATTATATAATAAAAGATATTGACGGTCAAACTTGTGCATCGGCAAGCATATCCAGTTAAAATGTTGCAAGTAATTGGGGTAGAGGGAGTAGCAAACTAGTAATTGATTTTAAAATCACGTTCCAGATAGTAGAATGGTATGATTTTACTGCAGTCCGAATACAGATGACTAAGTGACTTGAATAACAACCACGAATTGAGTAATCGTGTCGGGTTGGAAAATGGAAATTATTGTAGCATTGTTACTATCCCTGATGATCTAGATTGCTTAATGGTTATTTAATAAGAGTTATTGTCTTGAGTGTGTATTTTGTATACTCTTTTTACAACTCTATCAAATTTGGGTTATTTTGGGAAATTTAATCATGAACCATTGTATTACTAACTACGAAGTTGTTTTGATCTGATCTCCCAAGAGTATGAGCCCGAGATCCTGATACTCCTATCGGCAAGCTGAGAACCTACACAGTGAAGAGAAGTTAGCTAACCCCGGGGTAATCCGGGGATAACCACTCCGATGGTAAAGTCAGAAACTGTTTAAGAAGAAAGGAAGATAAGTATGAGAGAGAAAGTAGAGAGAGAGAGAGAGAGAGAGAGTAATTAATGACCTCATTAATGAGGTCTTACCTACTATTTATAATGATCTTCCTTGACAGGTGGCTCTCAACCATGTAAGGTTTCTTGAGCCAAGTGTCAAGTTTCTGTTGCCATGTGTCAAGTACTGACAGGCCGATATGTCTGTGGAACATATCAGCTTATTTACCAGCTGAACTAGATTAAGGCCCATATTATAAAAGATGTCACCCCGTTTCACATATCTTCCCATACAACTAGTCCCCCAAGTGAGGACGTTCGTTTACTTAGACGACGTTCTCACTTTTAACTATTTAAATTATGATATGTTCAGGCTTTCATTTCTTGCACTTTGTCGAGCACTTTAAAGAGATTATGAACTGGAATATCTAGGATGTTATCTCCAAAATTTTAATTAAGGATATTATTATGTTCTTCTTGTACGTATAGAAGCAAAAAGTGTCCGTTTTTTCTCCCCAAGTGACCTTGTATGCTTACAGCAGACAAGGTCGACTTTATTAAATATTAGGGGCGGAAAAAACTCCGTTTTCCCCCCCAAGTGACCTTGTATGCTTACAACAGACAAGCTCTATTTTAGTAAATATTAGGGGCGGAAAAAACTCCGTTTTCCCCCCAAGTGACCTTGTATGCTTACAGCAGACAAGGTCTATTTTATTAAATATTAGGGGCGGAAAAAACTCCGTTTTCCCCCAGGTGACCTTGTATGCTTACAGCAGACAAGGTCTACTTTATTAATTATTAGGGGCGGAAAAAACTCCGTTTTCCCCCTAAGTGACCTTGTATGCTTACAGCAGACAAGGTCTACTTTATTAAATATTAGGGGCGGAAAAAACTCCGTTTTCCCCCAGGTGACCCTGTATGCTTACAGCACACAAGGTCTACTTTATTAAATATTAGGGGCGGAAAAAACTCCGTTTTCCCCCAGGTGACCTTGTATGCTTACAGCAGACAAGGTCTTCCTTAATAAATATTTGGGAGAGACTTTATGCTGGCTTGTTGAGCTGTTAAGTTTTATAAAATACCGCCGGAATGTATTAAGTGGAAGTTCAGGGGTTACATTTTAATCGGGCGGGAAAATGTAGGTTATGCAGGTTATGAGACACGTGTTGTTTATCCTACCGTTGCTTTTTGAACTGTTACTCTCATTTCGTCCGTTGGATCTCTGAACCGCCTTTCACTTCAACCGTCTCCTCAACTTCCCCTTTTTTTGAATCTAAAATACACTCTCCCTTTTTTTTTTTTAGGTTTATCTTTTCTTCTTCTCTAAATACGAGCGATCATCCTTTGGTTTTTATCAGTCACTCGCTAACAAATTTTCAGCGTCTTTTAGCATTCTGCTTCTTTGCGCCAGTTACACAGAACATCCTTTTCGTCATTTTTCGCTTTTTTCGTCTCTCCCGCATTCACTATTCTCCAAAGGTATTCTCAAACTCTAATTTTTATTTTGCATGTTATTTTTGCTTGCTCGATTTTTGGGCTATTACTAGTATTAGGTTATTAAAAATGTCTGAAAATAGCAAAGAGGAAGATTTGCCTAACCTTAGCAATGCTAGGCGTCGTTTAATTAGACAGTCTTTAGGCAAAGATGTCGGTAGGGATCAGGGTAATTCATCATCTTTATCCGACAACATTGACTACCCTTTCGACCCCCTAACCTCTGAGGAGCAAAGGCGTGCTTACATTCGCCATAAGGTTATTGTTTTTTGTGAACAGTACATAAATCCAAACAACCCTAATATCCCTGCCGATACCGAAATTCTGGACGTTGAGCCTGTTAGTGTCCGTTATCATTTACGCAGCTTTGCTGAGGATCAGCATTTTGACCAGTACGGCTCTAACGTTGGCAATATAGGTGTAAGCACTATGCCGAGAGTAAAGCGTGATGTTGTTGCTGCTGAGGAAGCTGAGTCCAGTAGAAAACCCGGTCAGACTCAAGTTGTAAGCTCTTCTGAATCGGGTGATAAGGAAGTTCCTTCAAGCCCACAAGCAGATCAATCGTCACCTGCGCATGAATCCGCCGTTAACCCTGTTGAAGGTGATGATGAGACTGAGGCTGACAGTGACAACACCGATAGTAGGGACAATGTTATTGACTTAACCGCTGAGGTTATCCAGGAGGAGAGCCTGGACGAAGGGTACAATTCCGAAGCAGATGACGCGGAATTCCGACAACCTCTTGTCCTGGCTGATGACGACAAAGTTGCTAAGGCAAAGGTAAATGAATCCTTTAGGAAGACGACACTTGGAAAAGATTATTGCCGTAAAGCCAAAATTTTTTACAACCTTCGAGATGAGTATGAATTGGCTATCCCTTCGTCTGGACTGTCCGGCAGGTTGCGTTGCCGTTTACGCAAAGCATTTTGATTTCGGACTTCGTCTTCCTCTCCATCCTTTCATTGCTAAAATCTTAAAGGCTTGGAACGTTTGTTTAGTGCAGTTAACTCCTCCCACTATCCGTGCCGTTATTGCAACGGTGTGGGTTATGTTATATAGAAATTATCCATTGACTCTTAATGCATTTAGACGATTGATCACTTTAAAAAGAGATGGTCAATCGGAAAGGTGGTGGTCCTTGTATACCCAACCTCGTAAATACACCGTCCACCCTAAGTTATCAAGCTGTAAAGGCTGGCAAGGCAAGTTTTTCTTCATGTCCGTTCCCGATGATTTTCCACTCAGGAGAACATTTTTCCGACCTCACCCACGGTTTGATACTATTCCCGAGAGAGATCTCGGTAAACATGAACGCAGGGCGGTTAACCATTTTGATATTTTGGAATTTGATAACGGTGACGGTAAAGTCCGTCTAACCCCTAAGGTGTGGGTGCCGAATGTGAGTTATATTCTCGGCAACGCACCTCTATCACGCGTCGGTCTCTGCTGGACTGACCTCCATGGTATTAACTTATTTATGTCTAATACCTTTGCATTTTCACTCTCTTTTTATTTCGGAATTATTGTCGTATTCTTCTTTTATCTAGTTTAACATTTTTATTTATCAATATTTTAGGTATCGACAAGTTATCAGACGCTGCCCTAAAGCCTCCAAACCTTCTTACGACACCCTTGCTACTTATTGTAGCCGCACTCCTACCGTCAGTGCAAAAAGAAGTGCTAAAAGAAGGGCTGAAGAGATGGCTGATGATAGCGCAAAGAGAAGAAAGTTATCCTCTCTTGCAAATCGGCGTGGTGGCGGTGTTAGAGTTAACAGCCCTACGCGATCTGATGGTGCTATCGCCAAGGCAAACCAGGCCAAGGACAAGGAATTGCCCCCTTCCCCAAAGATTCAGGACAAAACGGTGGTTCAAAGTACTGTACCCTCCGTCAAGAGGGTGACGGATGGGGTGGAGATTGAGGATCTTACTAACACACCCGAAACTCCTCCTGCTCAACCCCCCACTTCCGGTCAACTTATAACTCAAACTATTCCTACTGCTGCTGATGGTTCTGATACCAGCGTTCCGGGTCTCGTTTATCGAGACAGGCAATGGATTGAACGCCCTAACGGGAAATTTCCTGAAGAGGTTCTTAAAGGGTTTACTGCCCCTTCTAGTCATTCTGAAGACCGATGGCAGCCCACCATTGACGCATGCCGGAATGAATCAATGATCACAGATGACCCAATGCAGGGTGGGACTCTTGGATATCGGCTGCTGAGTAACCTTACCCTTCCAATGGATAGGCCTGCTGGTGCTATCGGTCCTCTTGCCGCTCTCCATATGCATAATATGATGAAGGTATGTACCGAAATCATTGCGTTTGTTACTTTTGTTTGTATATACTCATCATTTTCATTTGTGCCTTTCGTATAATTTTATTTCTTATTACACGTTTATTAATATAATCCTAACTTGCACCTATCTTGCCCTTATTTAGGCTGTTATGTCTGGTACTGAGCTCGTAGAGATGTACCGGTATTATCAAGAAAAACATCATCAATCCTCTACCAGTCAGAATGCACTGAAAACAGCCTTAGATAATGCTGACAAGGCCTTAAAGAAGCTGAAGGAAATTAAGGCAAAAGATGACCTTGAGATGACTGCTCTTAGGACAAAAGCTAATAAAGTCGAAAGTCTTGAGCTAGAGATTCAACAGCTTAAGACTGAAATTGCTGAGAAAAATCAGGCCATTGAACGCCTCCCTACCCTTGAGAAGGATCTCAATGATGCTAAGGCTTGCATTAGCAACCTTGAAAACAAAGTTCGAGGGTTGGAGGCCGACAAACCTGCAGTCCGACAGAGAGCAGTTAGCCGTTACCTGGCTTCTCGGGAATTCTGCAGTCGGCTTCAAGATCGTTTTGACGGTGGATGGACTGCAGCGCAAAGGTGTATTGTTCATGCCGCTGGCCGGAAGAAAGAAGATTGGGCTAAAGTTGAAAAGGCTTTTAACGAGGAAGCTTTCAAGATCCCTTCAGGTTTTGAAGAGCAACAGTTTTCGGACGAAGACCTTTTCAATCTGGAGCCCAGCGGTGACGACGGCATCAAGGATCCTAGCATACTAAACTCCCCAACTCTCGAAGATACACAAGCTTGAAGGGGCGGGCAGTCATCACCGACATCTTCCTGTGGTTCTAGCATAATTGGGCCTTATCAGCTATAGCCTGACATATGTAAATTTCTACTTTTGTTCAGAACTGTTTTTGACAATGCTGTTTTATCGGCATATACCCTTTTTGTGGTGATGCCTGTCGATTGTCATCTTTAACTATTATAAATACTCATTTGCACCTTTAATTATTATGCTATATTAATTATTCACGTCTTACTATCTTTTTTTTTAAAAAAGTAAATTTTTACAGTTTTCTATTTATCATGCTTTTATCCTATCTCATTTCTTACTATCTCACGCTGTTTTTGCAAAATTCTACTTATCATGCTTTTATCCTATCTCATTTCTTACTATCTCGCGCCTGCCCCCTTGTGCGTATAACAACCATTTAACAACTTTCAACAACATCCATCATAGTAATATCAGCATTATAGTAGTACCAACAATTACCATTTAAAGACTATTAGTATACGATATCTAACTCTTTACTCCCCCTAGTATGCATATTTCCTTTAGGAATTATGTATACTAGGAAATGATACGCGTTGCTGGTTCAGAGTACAACATCGGTCACCTACTGCTATGATTTTTCAGCTAGTTAGGTACCCTCTCGGCGATCACTTTCTGAGCTACGCCTTACATTGGCGTATACCCGAATTGATTTTGCCGGTATTATATTTTGAACCAGCAACCTCGTGAGTTAATGTATACAACTGATCAGGCTATAGGTTCATTAACTTCACGGAAGCGGTTTTGAGCTGTCCGTCCCATTTAACGATGTACTGTTAAATGGAGGATGCCTATTTCCAACACATGTCATCTGAATTTTTTTTTTCATTCATCACTGACATAGATGTCAGCTTCATATCATTAAAAAGGTTTATACATTTCTATACATAGTACTTCTTTAGCACCGCTGAGTTCCACACATTTTTTAGCGGTGCTCCATCCATAGTCTCGAGATAAAATGATCCCTGGATGACTACATCTCTAATCCGATAAGGTCCTTCCCAACTTGCTGTCATCTTTCCATCTTCGTTTCCCTTTCCTGTTGCCGCTGTTCTCCGTAGAACCAGATCACCTTTATTCAACGGCCGATAAGATACCCTTTTATTATATGCCCTTGACATTCTTTCCTTGAATGCAGCCGATTTAACTGCCGCTTTCTCTCTTACTTCTGGTAAAAAATCCAACTGTTGACGCAACAACAAATCATTCTGATCTTCACAATAGTTTTGGACTCTAAATGTCGGCAATCCTACTTCTGCCGGTATCACTGCCTTTGTTCCAAATACTAAAGTGTAGGGCGATTCACCTGTTGCTTCTCTTATCGTGGTCCTGTTTGCCCACAGTATTTCCGTTATTAAATCTGCCCATAAACCCTTTGCATCTTCAATCTTCTTTTTAATTGCCATTACGATTTGCTTATTTGCTGCCTCTGCCTGGCCGTTAGACTGCGGATGGCATACTGCTGCATAAGCAAACTTTACTTTGTACATCGTCAAAAGATCTTTGACTGGCTTACAATCAAACTGGGTTCCATGATCAAAAACCATTGCCATTGGCAGCCCAAATCTCGTGAAAATATTTTTCCATATGAACTTCTTCACCTCCGATGCCGTTATCTTTGCTACTGGTTCTGCCTCAATCCATTTCGTAAAGTAATCTATCCCCACTAACAGAAATTTCCTTCCACCCGTGGCTGATGGAAACGGTCCAACTATATCCATCCCCCACTGTGCAAAAGGGATCGGATTTAATATCGGCGTCAGATCATTTGGAGGCAGGTTGATAGCCGGGGCGAATTTTTGGCACTTTTCACACTTTTTCACATAAGCTATAGCTTCTGCATTCATTGTCGGCCAGTAATACCCCCTTCTCATTGCTTCCCTAGACAGAGCTCTTGCACCGAGATGGTTACCACAACTGCCCTCATGTAATTCCTCGATCAACCTTGCAGATTCAAAGTCCGTTATGCATCTCTGTAACGGCAATGAAAACCCCCTTTTGTACAACTGACCCTGGTGCATGACAAACCAAACAATGTCCTTTCGCAGCTTTTTTTATTCTCCCTTATCTATCGGCAGCGCCCCATGAAGAAGGTATGCCAATATTTTATCATACCATTGAGAGCCGTTATCAATACACAACACCTCTTATGTCACTTCGTCTATGCTCTTTTGCTTTAAGACTTCTACCATGACTGTTCTCTCCAGGTCATTAAAGCTCGAGCTTGCCAACCTTGCCAAGGCATCTGCCTGAGCATTTTTCACTCTTGGTACCAACTTAATTTCAAAATATTACAACTGCGCCGCTAACTGCCTCACCTTCTCCAGGTATCTCACCATGGCTGGCTCTCTTGTCTCATATTCCCCACTATACTGGCTTGATACTAACTGGGAATCAGTTGTTAAAACTAACCGTTTTGCCTCTACTGCTATTGACAACTGAATCCCAGCTATTGCAGCTTCATACTCGACCTCATTGTTTGTAGCTTTGAATTTAAATTTCATGGCATATTCAAATATCTTCCCATCTGGCGCTGTTATCACAATTCCGGCCCCTGACCCCGTTGCTGTGGCCGAACCATCAACTGATACCTGCCATGTTCCCAACTCCTCTTCTTCATCAATGTATGTCGTCTCAACAATAAAATCTGACAATGCCTGGGCTTTGATTGACGTTCTAGGCCTGTAATTTATTTCATACTCCGATAACTCTACTGCCCACGCTAGCAATCTGCCTAAAGTATCCATTTTATGCAACGACTTTTCCAACGGATGATTTGTTAATACATCTATCGGATGGGCATCAAAATAAGGCCTTAACTTTCTGGCTGCTATCACCACCGCTAGTGCCATTTTTTCTATTACTGGATATCTACGTTCAGCCGCATTCAACACATGGCTAACAAAGTATATTGGCATCTGTTGCTTCTTCCTCTCCACCAGTAGAACGGCTGCCACTGTTTTTGGTGATGCCGAGATGTATAGCTGCAGCAATTCTCCCTTCTCAGGCCTGGCTACTGTTGGAAGAGATCTAAGATGATTTCTTACCACTTCTAGTGCATCACCCTGTTCTTTTCCCCACTAAAATGTCTTATTTTTCCGTAACACCATGAAGAACGGAAGTGCTTTATCAGCCGATTTACTGATGAATCTAGTTAACCCCGCCATTCTGCCAGTCAACCTTTGTATATCACGAATGGTTTTTGGCTGTTTCATCTGAAGTACTGCATTCACCTTATCTGGATTTGCATCTATTCCTCGTTCACTAACCATAAAGCCCAAAAACTTTCCCGATCTGACCCCAAACACACACTTCTCTGGGTTCAACTTCATCTGATACTTTCGCAGCGTCTCAAATGTTTCCGTCAAATCTGCTATATGATCTTTTTTCTCCTTACTTTTCACTATTGTATCGTCCACGTACACCTCAACATTTCGGCCCTTCTGCTTCTCAAATATCTTATCTACCAACTTCTGATACGTCGCCCCTGCATTCTTCAGCCCAAACGGCATTGCCTTGTAACAATATACACCAGCATCTGTTATAAAAGCTGTTTTGGCCCTGACGGCTTTGTGCAGGCTGACCTGATGATAACCCGAGAACGCATCTAAGAAACTCAGCATAGCATGACCAGAGGTTGAGTCTACTAGCCTATGTATCCGAGGCAATGGGTAGCAATCCTTAGGGCAGGCCTTATTCAAATCTGTAAAATCTACACACATTCGCCACTTCCCTGTTGGCTTTCTCACCATCACTACATTCGCCATCCATTCCGGATACGTGTAAGGCTCAATAAACCCTGCCGCTAAGAGCTTGTTTACCTCGGCTTGAATTGCCTCTATCTTTTATGTTGAAAAGTTGCGCTTCTTTTGCCTTATCGGCCTGAATTTTCTATCCACATTCAACTTGTGCTCCATCACTTCCGGATGTATTCCCGGCATTTCACTTGCCGAAAATGCGAAAACATCTGCATTCTCACGCAACAAGCTTATCAGGTGGCATCTTGTATCTACATCCATATCGGCCCCAACTCTCACTGTTCTACTCGGATCACCTGGTTGTAGCTCAACCTGAACAGTCTCTCCTCCTGGTAACGGCCTTGGGGTCTCCTCCGGCCTCGTATCAAAATTCCTCATTGTTAAATCTTGAACTGTTGGCTCACCTTCCCTTACCGGATTGCATGGCACCGAACCACTGCCAACTGGATTTTTTAAAGCAGTCACATAGCAAGACTTTGACATCACCTGACCTCCGTATACCTTTTCTACAGCTCCCAAATTCGATACATAAGCTATCGCCAGATGGTAGGTTGACACGACGGCCTGCATATCGTGTATTATCGGTCTGCCGATAATTGCGTTGTAGGCTGATTTAACATCCACCACCAGAAATTCTGCCATCACATCCCTTGCTTGTGGCCCATTTCCCGGCCTAACTGGTAGCACTATGCTTCCTTCTGGTCTTACTGTAGACCCATTAAACCCAATGACCGGGTATGATACCGGCTTCAGGTATTGTCTCCCGATATTCATCTCATTAAAAGCTTGCACAAATAACACATTTGCTGAACTACCACCATCCACCAGCACTCTTTTAACGTCAGCCCCATTTATCTTAGTTATCAAGACTAATGGATCATCATGAGGGAACACTACTCCCCTTGCATCTTCTTCGGTGAACACTATTTTAGGTATTGTAGCTGGCCGAGGACGATTGTCCACATCTAAGGCGCACACCAGATGACGGTGCTCAGCCAAGTGCTTCTTTGCTCCACTAACTGTTCCTCCATGTATCGGCCCCCCCGTTATCACATCTACTCCTCTTCCAGTAGATAACGGCGGCAACCCTACATCTCCTTGTCGGACTACTCCTCCTTGCACCCTTTCTGGCCTTGCCTCTATTTGCTGTCTCTCAATCGGCTGAGCCGATTGCTGATTTCTGCCTGTATTCAGCCGGTATTGTGACAAATGCCCCTTCCTTATCAGCTCTTCAATGTTATCTTTCAGCTGCGTACATTCCTCTGTGTAATGACCCACATCTCTATGAAACATGCAATATTTCTTCACATCCCTTGGCCTTGCCTTCATTGGAATCGGTCTTGACCACCCTTCTCTATTCTGATTCACCGAATAAATTGCTGCTCTCGGTGTATTAAAAGGAGTATAGGAACTGTATCTCATTGGTGGCCTTGACACCCTTGAATCCTGCCGGTTTCCCCCCCTTCCTGGGGCAGAGGCTCTCGGCCTTCCACTTCCCGGCGATGTTCCTTCGTGCTGACTTTGCCCTCTTCCGACAACCACATTTCTGCTACTTGTCTTCATCAACTCTTCACTTTTAATGTAGTCACGGGCTTTGTTAAATGCTGCTGCCAATGTCGGCAAATTTTTTCTTGTGAGGTAACGCTTGAAATCAGAATCAACCAAGCCATTCATCAAAGCCATTACAGCTATCTCTTTGCAGTTTTGGGATTGTATTTGCCTCATTATTAAACCGTCTAATAAAATCCCTCAAAGATTCATCAGGCCTCTGTCTATTGCCATCAATTCTCCAGAGGTTCTCTGCCGCACACTATTGCTGACATATTGACCCACAAACATCTCGGTCAGTCTCTTAAAACTATCCACTGTTCCAACTCCAAGGTTATTAAACCAATCGGCCGCAGCCCCAATCAAGGTAGTCGGAAAGACCTTACACCATACTGCATCTGAGTTGGTATACAACATCATGTGGCCCTCATAGGATGTTATGAATCTGCTCGGGTCTCCCCTCCCGTCATACCTACAAGTCGGCATTTTTATCTTCTCCATCGGCTGGTTTAGAATATGCTGTGCAAACGGAGATGCCCTTAACTGAACTACAGTTCGCATTGTTTGCCCATCTACCTGTAAACTTCTCTGCTGTTGGGTCCTTGTACTAACAGTGCGACTTGAGGATTGTTCAACTCGCCGCGACACAGTGTGCGTTCTTATCGGCGACTCACTTCGGGATCTCCCGGGTGAGTTTGTTAATCGGTCATGTTGTTCTTCCTGATTAATGTGTGGCGTTTCCCTTTCGGCCCGAGCGGTCCCCCTTCCAGCCTGCGCCGTCTCGGCCTCCTTCCTTTTCTTACTCATAGCATTCATCACCCTTGCTGCCAATTCTAGCTCATCCGGCGTGAATTCTGCCATAGGATCCTCTGCCTCTCCTCCACCCCTAGGGGGTGTTAACGGCATATGAAACTGGTTATCCCCCAAAGTATGAGTTTCATCTTCTATCTCTATCTGAGGTTGTTCTATCGGCTGATTTACTACTTTCCTTGTCACCGGTGTTTCACTATTTCCGACCATAGTTGATACTATCCTATGTGTGAGGTTCTTAGGCGATAGAAGTGATCAATGACCCCTCCTTCTAGCGCCAAATTGTTTCTGTCTGGATCTGATCTCCCAAGAGTACGAGCCCGAGATCCTGATACTCCTATCGGCAAGCTGAGAACCTACACAGTGAAGAGAAGTTAGCTAACCCCGGGGTGATCCGGGGATAACCACTCCGATGGTAAAGTCAGAAAGTGTTTAAGAAGAAAGGAAGATAAGTATGAGAGAGAAAGTAGAGAGAGAGAGAGAGAGAGAGAGAGAGAGAGTAATTAATGCCCTCATTAATGAGGTCTTACCTACTATTTATAATGATCTTCCTTGACAGGTGGCTCTCAACCATGTAAGGCTTCTTGAGCCAAGTGTCAAGTTTCTGTTGCCATGTGTCAAGTACTGACAGGCCGATATGTCTGCCCTGTGGAACATATCAGCTTATTTACCAGCTGAACTAGATTAAGGCCCATATTATAAAAGATGTCACCCCGTTTCACATATCTTCCCATACAGAAGTACTATTTTTTTTTTAAGATGACAATTGTTTTCTTACATTCTAAAACTATACATGTGACTATTATATGGGGACATAATTTGAAATGCTGAGTGGTTGTTTTGATACGTCATCCTCGAAAGTAAATTCAACTAATTTCAATACTTTATGAGACAATAGATAAACTTGGTGGACAATGATTAGTGGAAGTTTGTTGCAAGTGCAAAGGGTTCACTGGGGGTGTAATTGTAGTCAGAATTTGAAGCGATTTTGAATTTTGTGGTTTTACAGATGGTCAAAGAATATTTTTCATATTTGACGAGGGACTAAGGTCCTGTTGTTTTAGTAGCCTTCTCAAACTGTATAGTGTGTTATACCACTGCGCTTGAACACCTTGCAAACTTCTACCCCTTTTGTAAACTTTTCTTCATTCTTTAGTATCTATCATGTAACCTTATATACAGCTGTAAGTATCTATAAGAAAGGAAGCCTAATTTAGTCAATTATGCATGAACTGTCTAATATTGCAAATTTGATTCTATTTATCTAGGGCATGAAAAGACTTAAATTTGAAAGTCAGTGAGGCTAACTTCGGGGAGGAGTAACCTAAGTGTGCTAACCTATCCATTCTAAGCAATTCTGATTGAGTCAACATAATGCTGGTTTGGAACTGCATCTTGACTATCTCAGCTCATATGAATCATAACTAGGTCAGCTCTATTTGATCTACAAAGCATAGATCCAATCCAAAGAGAGTGTGTCAGGCCCTTAGTTGATCCCTTTGCTTTTAAAAACACATGTTTGCCTAATCATACTCCCTTTTTCCATAATGCTAAAACACTGTTGGTTAAGTTCTGCTCATCAATAACGCACCTTAACAATTTTTAAACTCCGCTAGGATAAGTACTGTGGGGTGCAAGGGTATGCATTAGCTGTAGCTTGATAGTCTGCCACTGTCGGAACGTATATCGTCCCAGATCCAGACTAGTCAAGTACTGAACAGCAACAGATCATAGCAACAAAAAAACGCCTCCATTGATGAAGTACCCCAAATCCAGAAGTAGACTTACGGCACACATATTAGCCATTTCACTCATATTGATGCATCCAAAAATACCAAACAGGCTCACAACACTATCATAAGAATGAAGCCGCAATGTCTCAGTGAAGTTGCACTTAGACCAGTCATTGACAGGAAAACTATTGCTCCTACTTTACGCGATAATGAATTTTGTGATTTTGGTTTTGATCTAGAAATGGCTTTGGATATGTAGATAGGGTAATTTTGTTCTTGTTACTCTTCAAATCAATGATTGGTTGGGTAGCTAGTATTGCTGATGAACGGATCTTAGGAGCATTTGGGTACAAGGTGTGTTGTGTGTATTATGGTATGAGGGTTAAATCTGGATTTTACAGAAGTTCCACGAGCTTAATCTCTGATAAGAAGTGTTTGAATTTATGAGAATTTTGATGAAGGTATTTTAGACTTTGAATGAACTGTTTGAGACTTTGAGTAATGTGGTGGCAATAAGCATAGGTTGTTTAGGTGGTGATTGGTTAATTCTGAGGTCAAAGCTATAGTGAGTGCCACAAAGACAGTAAATGATGGGATATGGCCAGCGATAAAGTCAAAATTTTGAGGACATAGGCTTCCCGTCTTTTGCCTTTTTATCAATAGAAATCATTTTGGTTATGAGGCTTGAGGTGTAATATCAGAAGCAACATGGAATTTGTTAAATGATATTGTCCCAAAATCTGAACAACCACAATTTTTTTGCCATTTTTCTGCTCAGTTTGAGGTTATTTCCTGACTGCTATTTATTTTGTTGCTGCAGTCCTCTGACTAGATCAAAGCGAACAGCTGAAATTATTTGGGGTAACCGTAAGGAGCCTATGGTCCCAGATGTTGACCTGAGGGAAATAGACCTGTATTCTTTTCAAGTTGAGTTTGACTTTCCAGTTTAAGTAGATGGAACCTTCAATAAAATTTGGATTCTCATGATCCTGTAACTCCAGTTATTGATGCATTTGATTGTCTGTAGGGGCTCTTAAAACATGAGGGGGAGGAGAAATTCGGTACTGCATTTCGTCAATGGAAGCTAGATGCTCCAAACTTTGTCATAGATGGTCATTATCCAGTCAGGGAGTTGTGGACACGTGCCAGAAGCTGTTGGGACAGAATTTTAGCTCATGAAAGCAAGTCAGTACTCGTTGTTGCTCACAATGCAGTGAATCAAGCTCTTGTTGCAACAGCAATAGGTAAATTTTTATTTTCTTGTGTGATGTTCAGATATACATACGCATGTTATCTAAATTCTTGTCATGTCTTTTTCTCTTATTAGGATTAGGAACTGAGTATTTCAGAGTTTTACTTCAGAGCAACTGTGGTGTGAGTGTGTTAGATTTCATTCCTCAGGCAGAGGACAAGTCTCCATATATCTGCCTTAATCGTTTAAATCAGGTACAGAAGCCTTACATTTGACTGCTTTGGCTCTTTATTCTAGTTTAAATACCTTTGGTCAGTGAGCCTTTTGTTTGTAGTTCAGTAAGTAATTGACGTTTTACTTGACATATTGTCTAGAACATGCTTTATTTTCTCTTATTGCTAACTGTTTGGCTTGTTAAAAACAACAAGGAAGTATTTAGTAAATTGCTATATGAAATCATCACATTTCTCCAGTCTTTCATCCTTTGCCTCCAGCAAGCTTTGAACGCCTTGGGCTTTGTGATGGACATTTGGGCAAAAAAATGCCAAGGAAAGCAGTAAATCCCCTTGAATCTCATTAGGTCTAGTAGTATTGTGGCAAATGTCAAATTTAAGAAATACTGTATTGTTTTGAACTGAAGTAAATTGTACTTGACTTTTCTAAACTGGAATGTAATTGAATGTAAGCATAAGATGCATTGAACTGAATCGAACTAAAGTGAACTGACCTGATCTGACCTCACTTTTTGCCCTTTAATTTAATTTTTTTTTTAAACCCCCTTTAATTTAATTTAGTTGAACTGATATAATTAATATTTTTGAATTGAACTGAATCCAAATTAGTAAAAGTAATCCAAAATACATCTCAAAGCTCATCAGAATTGCTGGAGAAACATGTTAATGTGGGTTTTGTTTTAAGCAATGACTTTCCTGCAATCCTTTCTCCTTTGCACTGTCTGAAACATGAGTGCATTATTATTCGTATGCGGTATTATAAAATTTAGTATCTAGAATGCTACCAGTGAAGTTCCACCATGCAAGCATTGTTTAATTGTCATTTCCTTGATGAAGCTCTTCTTCATCATTGATGATTATTAAGTGGATCTATTTTATTTTATGACATGTAATGGTTGTACTGCAGACTCCTAATTCACCTATTGCTGCTGGAAGTTCTGCAGGTCGGAAAGCCAATAAGCGCATCATCCTAGTTTCTCATGGATCATTAGTGAACAATGAGGAGGTGCGCAAGTAACTTACTATGTCTATCTGTGCATCTGTTTCTCATCATTATAAATAAGGATATAACTAAGTTCGTATGGATTCCATGCAGTTGAACTTAAAGCTATTCATAAATTTATTGTGATTCAAGTAAATGCTTGTAATATGGTTTCCCAGATATGATGTTTGGAAAAAGGCTACAAGATAGTATATAATATATCAGCTGACCTGGCGATTAAGAAGCAAATACTAATTGCGTGTTCATATGCATATTTTCTTGGGAGGTGTAGAGAAGGGTTCTAAATCTTTAAATCACCAAATTTTGTTCTGTTTCACCCTGAAATTTCATCATAGTTGATTAAATTTAAAGATGTCTAGTCTCTTACAACTTTTGTAGGTCTTTTCTGAAAATTTAGTTCTGAACTTCAGGTAATTTTTTCGACAGGCTAATCTCTCTCTTTTAGGGAATCAACCTTTGAGTGCGCTTGGCCGTAGTCAGGTGACTCAAACTTGATTGCCTTATGTCAGGTATTTATCTATGCTTGTTACATAAACTGATTCTTGAATGATAACAGTTACAGAAAACTGCAGAGCTACTTCTTGATTTGAAAGTGGATACAGTAGTTAGCAGCCCTGGAAAGGCCTCAATGGAGGCAGCACAAATCATATCCAAGGTAAGCTGATCGAAGTTTTCGAGGCCATTATCTCAATTTCATCTTTCTTGACGTCATTACATGTATTAGTTTTTATTCTGCATTTAAGAGATGCAACTACTTACCTCGATCTGATTCTTTTAATTAGATTCAAGAAGCTGCAGAGAGCTTAGGAGTTGATAGTGTACCCCGACAAGTGGATGTTAAAGAGATGAAGGACCTTGCTGTGGAAACCATACTTGGCCAGTTAAAACAAGTAAGCATCCATAAAAGAAAATGAAGGCAAAAAAAAAAAAAAAAAATAAAAAAAATGAGGGCTGCAATGCAAGTGATGCAACAGAAAATTTTCAGTTTCTAATTTCCTATCTCTTCCTCCACCGTTAATTACAGGGAGCAGTTGTCGATTCAAAACTCGTACCAGATTTTAGCCCTGTATGGGATCAGACAAGAAAAGTATGGCAAACTCTATTAGATGAATTATCCGATTCTTCAGAAGTGGTGGTTGTTGTCGGACATCCGGCTCTTCACATTGCACTGATGACGCATTGTCTAAATTTACCGAAACAGTGGCTAGGGTCGTTCCATCTTGATGAAGGTAGTATTAGCGTCATTGACTTCCCGGATGGACCAAGTGGAAAAAGCATTATTCGATGCATGAATTATACTGCCCATTTAGGAAGATGGTCAATCCCCATCACTAAGCCAACATTGGATGAGGAAGATATGAATTAATTGTATCTTTGTATAATGTGATTATTGAATAGACGCGAATAAATATACAGATATACTGTTATCAACCAATGTTATGTAAAATTGTGTCATTGCATACCAAAATTAAATTGTGATATAGTTTTCCTTTTCTCACTATCCAAATGTAGCTAACATGTACCACTTTCATGTATAATCGATTGTTTTGGTTGAGCAGAGATTAGTGAATTATGTAAGGTTCAAGGGGGAGTTAGCTAATTAAGTAACTATGCTCAGAGTTAATGAACGTTATAAATGGTGGCATAACCCCTACATGTGATTTCCCTTCATTTCTTCTCTATCTAGTTTTCTTTACTCTTTGCACTATTTCTTCTTTATGAACAAAATGCCTTACTGAGATAGCTTGTACTCGTATTATTTTAGAGTTTCCCTTCTTTCAATCCTACACGAAGTCACAAACGGAGAGATGCATCCTTAAGTCAGACAATGACCACAGAACGCCCATCACCTTAATTTCGTTAGCAGAAGAGAAGAGGATCTGTCCTTACTAGATGTGAGCTTGGTTGCTCCCGGAATCATGACACGACAACTTCTACCGGCATAGAATTTCAAAGGCAAAGACATGGCAATTCCATAGTTGGAGAACTTGTTCTGTACAACTGGGTAATTTATCCATTGGTATATATAGCAAATTCTACCATAGTTGACTATATAACATAAGTCTAAAATACTCGCAAAGTCCAGCCTTAGAACAAGCCAATTTAAATTAGCAAGAAAACAGTCCATTTCTTTTGTAATTTGTACAATAATACAGCAGTGATAGTTGAAATATGATTCCATAAAAAGATACTGCATTGCTCTTGACGATCCAAATCATGCAACGATCAAAATCAGTTAGGTTAGCTTTCAAGTTAGCTCTTAAAAGCAACTATAATCCTAATCACTCTAATCACATCGCTAATCTATACTCTACATAACATTACTACTCTACATTACATTAAAGGCGCTCTTTTCGAAACTCCTTTTCTGCCTCTCTTCCTCATATTAGCATAAACAGAATCACCCTTCTGTGTATGCTTTTGTAAACTACAGCCTTCCAGATTGCTTGAAGAAGGAAGCGTCTCAATGATCTCATCAGTCATTATAGGTGTTCCTGCAAGGATCCGACAACCCGGTTCCAATGTCCAAAGCTCGAGTATACAACCCGTTAAGCTCCTATCGGCTAGAAGAGAACCTACGCAAAGAGAAAGGATTAGCTAACCCCGGGGTGATCCGGGGATAACCACTCCGATGACAAAGTCAGAAAGTGTTTTTAAGAAAGAGAAATAAGAGAGAGAAAGAGATTAAGAGAGAGAGAGTAATAAATGTTTACCATTAATGAAGTTTAACTTACTATTTATAATAAATCTCATGACAGGTGGCTACAAAGCATGCAAAACTTTTCTTGCCAAGTGTCAAGCTATTGTTGCCACGTGCTGTCTGCTTTATGGAACATATCAGCCTATTTAACAGTGACGCTGGGTTCATATCCATATTTATGAAGATGTCGGCCCGTTTCACTTATCATCCCATACAACTAGCCCCCCAAGTGAGGACGTTTGATTATAGATCGACGTTCTCACTTTAGGATATTGAACAAACTTTGGGTTCTACTTCTCATTTAGGAATCTAGGTTTGAATATTTCCATCCCTAAATATGATGATATGTTCAGGCTTTCTTTTTCCAGAACTGAAGTGTAATACTAACAGATTTGGTATAATTATAATGTTTCTTGTACTCTGTCGAGCGTTTTTTCGAAATTATGTATTGTAATATTTAGGATGACTTCTTGAAAGTTGTAATTTAACATTATATTGAAATTTCTTGGTTTATATATTCTTACCGTTGTATTTAACTCCCTGAGATAAAACTCCGTTTGAGAGCGAAAAAACTTCCCCCCCCCCCAAGTGACCTTGTTTGCCGATAGCAGACAAGGTCTGTTTGACAAAAAGGTGGGAGCGAAAATCTCCGTTTCCCCCCCCCCCCCCCAAGTGACCTTGTTTGTCGATAACAGACAAGGTCTACTTGACAAAAATTTTGGGGCGAAAAAACTCCGTTTTTCCCCCCAAGTGACCTTGTGTGTCGTAAGCAGACAAGGCCTACTTTAAAAAAAAGTTGGGAGCGAAAAAACTCCATTTTTCCCCCCAAGTGACCTTGTTTGCCGATAGCAGACAAGGTCTACTTGACAAAAAGGTGGAAGCGAAAAAACTGTGTTCCCCCCCCCCCAAGTGACCTTGTTTGCCGATAGCAGACAAGGTCTGCTTGACAAAAAGGTGGGAGCGAAAAAAAACTCTATTTTTCCCCCCAAGTGACCTTGTTTGCCGATAGCAGACAAGGTCTACTTGACAAAAATTTTGGGGCGAAAAAACTCCGTTTTTCCCCCAAGTGACCTTGTTTGCCGATAACAGACAAGGTTCAAAAATTTTGGTTATCCCCGGATCACCCCGGGGCTAGCTAATCCTTTCTCTTTGTGTAGGTTCTCTTCTGGCCGATAGGAGCTTAACGGGTTGTATACTCGAGCATTGGACTTTAGAACCGGGTTGTCGGATCCTTGCAGGAACAATAGGTCTCCTGCATAATCTAGATTGAATACAATGTCAATTGTCAAAGATAACAAATAAATGCCAATAAATACATAGGAATAGGAAAACATACTACATTATTATCAAATAAGCAACCCAATGTTACAGTCCCGAGCAAAGTATAAGGAAATGAGGGAATATTAATAACACAAATTACCTATGAGAGGGCATGGAGACAGGGGTGTGACCCTGTGAAAGCCACTTTGGAGGTGACTCAGAAGGAAAACGAGGGTAACATGAAAGGCACTAATTACGGCACACTAGCTTGAAATTTCCCTTATCTTTAGGATTTTCAGGGAGCTTGGCAAAGATTTCTCGAGAAAGTGGTCGTAGAAGATCAGACCAATTTGACATTGTTTAGCAAGAAAGAAAACAAGGGAAGGTGGTGTGAATGAATTTGTAAGAAAACAAGGGAAGCTCATGTTTTAGAGTCTATTTATAGTGTTTTTTTACTGGGAAATTAGGGTTATGGCCGAGCTTCCGAGCTCGGAAAGAGGAGAGCATAGAAGCTCACCCAAGATGCCGACCTCGCTGCTGCTTAGAGTCTACATTTATGGTTTTTTTTTTTTTTTTTTTTTTTTTTTTTTTTTTTTTTTTTTTTTTTTTCGGTTTATGAGCTTTATAATCACATTTTCCAATTTTTTTTTTGTTCTTTTTTGTTTTTTATTTCTTGTTTTTTGGTAAAAGAAGAATTGTATTGAAACATTTACATATTCTGAAAAGAACATATTTGCCCAAAAAAGAGTGAAAAAACCATATGTCCATGTTATTTGATTGTCAGTTCTATACACTTTTATTTATGTCATAATGTTAATTGCTTATTGTGAAATGTTCTTTGAATTTTATCTTCAAATTAAGGTGGTTAGTATAAATAATGCTCATTACATAATATTATCATGTTTATCAATATTACATATGTTCTTTAGATATTTAAACAAAAAAAAATACAGAGGTTTTTCAGTGTGGCAAGTCACATGGTGCGGCACAAATTACTTGGATTTTAGGGTTACTTGTATTTTGGGGTTACTTGTATTATGGGGTTACTTGTATAGGTTACTTGTAGGGTATTACTTTTATTATGAGGTTACTTATATGGGTTAATTGTATCGTGGGGTTACTTGTATTCTGAGTAACTCCTACAAGTAACTCTAAACCAAAATCCCATACCAAACCAGTAATGCCCTACAAGTAACCCCTGATCAAAATCAGTAACACTCATACAAATAATTCCTATAAGTAACCCCTGATAAAACCAGTAACACCCTACAAGTAACCCCGACCAAAACCAGTAACCCATACAAGTAACCCCAGAATACAAGTAACACCTACAAGTAACCCCTGATAAAACCAGTAACACCCTACAAAGTAACCCCGACCAAAACCAGTAACACCCATGCAAGTAACCCCAGAATACAAGTAACACCTACAAGTAACCCCTGACAAAACCAGTAACACTCTATAAGTAACCCTTGCCGCACCATGTGGCCAGCCACATACAAAAATTTGTAAAAAAAACATATATATTAAACTTGATGTTCTTTACAAAACAATTGTATGTACTTTACAAAACATTTACACGTTCTTTCAGCATTTATTGTCTGTACCAAGTATAGTACAGCTGTCTATACCTGTATAACGTAAAAAAATGAAAATAACAGGATTATTATATAGAAAATCCTTTTTTTTTTTTTTTAATTCAGCTCGAACTTGTTTGTCTTAAGGGAAGCTCGGCTCAGCGTTAAAAGAAAAAAAAAACGCTCGGCTCGAGCTCGTTTGTCTCAAAGGACGCTCGGCGAGCTTCCAAAACATAGGCTCGGCTCAGCCCCCTTCTCTCTCCATTATTGAAGCTCGGTTCTCCATTTCTCTCTCCATACGCCTACACTAACTGATTTTCTTTAATTTATTATTTTAATTACTGATTTTAGTTTCTTCAACAGGTGATATTTTTTACTCATCTATTTCTTCTAATTGCCTAATATAGAACAAATTAAGAGCATATTAGCTAATCAAACTGGGGTCAAATTAAGAACCCCTTTTCATATTTGTATAAATTAATGGGAAAAATTGCTTGAATTCAATAATTTTCCAGTTTTTATGATATGGGTATCTTAAATTTTCAGGTGGTATGCAGAGAAATAGGAATGCCTTTCTGTATGTACATTTCATCTCACAGTATACTAATTATTATATGGTTGAGTTTATGACGAGGAAGCCCCACTTATTCTCTGGGATAAACAAAAATTTGTTTATCACATGGCATTTTGGTAAATTAATGAACAACTTTATCCAGTCATCATCAATGTAGGACCCACTTTTATGGAAAAAATTGTTGATTTATTTACAAAATTGTCATGTGATAAACAAATTTTGTGAATCTCAGAGATTAACTTGTATTTACCCGTTTATGATACTGCTTTTGGAGTGTTTGATGTGTGTATTGTTAATTGGCAACAACATTTGGAAGATAAGAAAGGCCACATTGTTTTGAACTGAAGTAAATTGTACTTGACTTTGAAGTGAACTACTTAATAGTTTTAAATTGAACTGAATTCAAATTAGTAAATGTAATCTAAATTACATCCCAAAGCTCCTCGGATTTGCTGGGAAAACATGTTAATTTGGATTTTGTTTTAATCAATGACTTTCATGCACCTCCTTACTCTTTTGCACTGTCCCAAACATGAGTGCATTATTATGGTATTATACAAATTTAGTATCTAGCATGCTATAAGTGAAGTTCCACCACGCGATCCTTGTTTGATTTTCATTTCCTTTACATTAATTTTTAAATTATCACCCAAAAATGTATCCATTTTTAAAATAATTATCCGTTAAATTTTTATTTTTATTTTACCACCCCTTAAATTCAAAAACTACTCAGATTACCATCAAGTTCAAAATTCCGATGGATTTCTCTTATGTGGACCCCACCTAATGACTCTTAATGGTAACAGGAAGAAGATGATCAGTAGTAGTGGCAATTCAGATAACAAGCTCTTGGTTTTTTACTTGTTTTATTTTAATTTTAGGTTGTCTTGTACTTAATATAATAGGTTTTTTCTATATAGTAACCCTGTTTTTTTTTTTTTGTTTTGTTTTTTTTTTTTTTTTTTTTTCCACTTTTCTACGTTGTACCCCAACATATATCACTTTCTACACTGTAATCCTAATATATTTTTTGTTTTCATACGGTAACCTTGCCGTCAAAAAATTCCGTTAGTGGGGCCCACTCTCCATTATTAATAAATTTTTTTATCGATTTGTGCGTTGAAAAATATTCCGTCTAAGGTTTCGGAGGCTATTTTGGTGCTTAAGGGTCCAAATTGAGCTCAGATTTAGCAAAACAACAACGTAAATAACTCGTTTTGCTTATTAAAAAATATCTCGATTTACGTGTTCACATTTTAACACACAAAATAAGGCATTTACGCTATTTTTTTTGTGAAATCTGAGTTCAATTTGGTTCCCTAAGGCCCAAAATAGCTCCCTAAACTTAAGACGGAATATTTTTCAATGCACAAATCTATAAAAAAATATTAATAATGGAGAGTGGGCCCCACTAACGAAATTTTTTAACGGCAAGGTTACCGTATGGAAACAAAAAATATATTGGGGTTATAGTGTAGAAAGTGATATATGTTGGGGCACAACGTAGAAAAGTGAAAAAACAGGGTTATTAGGTAGAAAAACCCTAATAAACTGGTTTAAAGGGGAGGTAGAATTAAGACATGGTTGATTGTAATGCTTAGATATAGCCGTTATTAGCCATTGGGTAGGTCCACATGCAAGAAATCCACCAGAATTTTGCAACGGGCGGTAATCTGAGTAGTTTTTTAATTTAAGAGGTGATAAAATAAAATAAAAAGTTAAACGGGTGGTTATTTTAAAAATGGATACATTTTTTAGTGGTAATTTAAAAATTTTCCTTTCATTTATGACGTTCTTTTTTATTATTGATGATTATTAAGTGGATCGATTTTATTTTAGGAAATTTTGCAAAAAAATCACCTTTTAAATCTTGTTTTTTTTGTATATAGCCACCTTTTAAAAAAAATGTTGCAAAAGACCACCAATTTTAAAATTTTTGTTGCAAAATACCACCTTTTAAGCCAAATTTATCAATTGTTTTACATTGAAATGGTGGTAATTTGCAACAAAAATTTTAAAATTTGTGATCTTTTGTACCATTTTTTTTAAAAGTATGCAAAAAAAATAAGATTTAAAAGGTGGTTTTTTTGCAAAATTTCCTTTATTTTATTTCATGTAATGGTTGTACTGCAGACTCCTAATTCACCTTTTGCTGCTAGAAGTTCTGCAGGTCGGAAAGCCAGTAAGCGCATCATCCTAGTTTCTCATGGATCATTGGTGAACAATGAGAAGGTGTGTAAGTAACTTACTACTCCTGTATATCTATGTGCATATGTTTCTCTTCATTGTTTAATAAGATTATAACTTAGATATTACGAAGTATGAAATTATGAATTCCATGCAATTGAAGCTGTACTTATATCAGCTGACCTGGAGATTAAGAAACTAATAGTAATTGGGTGGCAATATGCATATTTTCTCGGAAGGTGTCGAGGAGGGTTCTAAAACTTTATAAATCATCAAATTCTGTTCTGTTCACTCTGAAATTTCATCATAGTTGATTTAATTTATATCTAGTCTCTTACAACTTTGTAGGTCTTTTCCGAAAATTTAGTTCTGAACTTGAGGTAATTTTTTCAACAGGCTAATCCCTCTCTTCTACGGAATCATCCTTTGAGCATGCTTGGCAGCATTCAGGTGACTCAAACTTGATTGCCTTATGTCAATTATCTATTGATGCTTGTTACATAAACTCATTTTTGTATGATAACAGTCACAGAAAACTGCAGAGCTACTTCTTGATTTGAAAGTGGATACAGTAGTTAGCAGCCCTGGAAAGGCCTCAATGGAGACAGCACAAATCATATCCAAGGTAAGCTGATCGAACTTTTCGAGGCCATTATCTCTATTTCATCTTTCTTTATGCTGATACAACTCCAGCCAAGTTTGTTGTATGAACTCGGAAATAGAATGCTTAGTCCTGTATGGGATCAGACAGGAAAGTATTGCAAAATTTATTAGATCATTTAGATGATTATCGGGTTCTTCAGAAGTGGTGGTTGTTGGACATCCAATTCTTCACATCACACTGATGGCACATTGCCTGAGTTTATCAGAACAGTGGCTAGGGTCGTTCCATGACTTCCATCTCGATGAAGTTATTAGCATCATTGACTTCCCGGATGGACCAAGTGGAAAAGGCATTATTATTCGATGCATAAATTATACTGCTCGTTTAGGAAGATGGTCAATTCCCATCACTAAGCCAACATTAGATGAGGAAGATATGAACTAATTGTATTCTCTGTATGACTGTGTATAGTGTGATTGTTGAATAGATGTGAATACAGAATACATATTCCGTTCTCAAACCAATTTAATGTAAAATTGTGTCATTGCATATCAAAATTTGATTACCTATTTATCAGTATGTAAATCGAAATATATACAAACATACAAGTACTGTGTACTCTGAAATCATGTTGAGGTAATCAGATGATTCAGATCATTACTAGAATTAACAAATGAACTGAGAGTATTAAAACACATTCTAGTAGAGTACTTAACTAAATAAGTAGTCATATAAACCCTAATATTCACTAAAACTCCATGTTAATTAACCGAGAAAATAAGTTAAATTAGTACTAATATATTCAACCAAATCAACCCAAGAATCAAAATCGCTCAACCAAATTAACCCAAGAAACAGAATTGTTAATGTGATTCATCAGAACAAAGGCGCTCTTTTCGGAACTCCTTTTCTGCTTCTCTTCCTCTTATTAGCATAAACAAAATCACCCCCAACCTTGATTTCCGAAAAGCCCCTCTTCTTGGTGTTATTCATCATCTTCTTCTTCTTCAAAGAATCACCCACATTTTGTTGCTCCATGATAACCCACATCGTATCGAGTTCTTCCCAATCTTTACTGCACTCGACTTTGCACATAATTGAACAGAACAATGAACAAGTGCCAATGCCATATCCACAAGTAATACAACTCCCAGGAATTCCAATCAAATTATGATCTTGCTTCTTAGATGATCTTGATTTAATATAATATACATCAGTACTATTAACGATGTAACATTGAATCTTAGAAGCATCCAAAATATCAGACCCTAAACTCAGTATATCTTGTTTTGTGTAGCAATACTTATAAGTATTCTTCTTTGTTCTAAAAACTCTGTGATCTTTATGCTCTGCTTCCACTTCTATTTCTGAAATTGTATTTCCGCCACATTTACACAAAAATACGCCTTTTGTTGGGTTTTGCCTTGCATTCCAGTGTCGAATTCAGCATTAATTAAAGAAGATAACAATTGTGATTTCTCCATTTTCTTTATGTTTTCCTCTGTTTTTTGGAGTATTTTTTCTGTTATGTCGTTATTCTTATAGCTAATGGAGAAAAGAAGGCTTGGCATTCAAGGTTCCTATTGTACAAAATAAGGAAAATAAATACAAGCATAATTTCTCTTTTTTTAAAAAAAAAAAAAAAAAAAATTACTTAGTGAAATGTAATTTTATCTTTTATTCTATAATAAAGTGTAATTTTATCTTTTGTTAAACAACTGTAATTTCATCTTTTTGTAGTGTGTATATAGATGATTATACGTCATTTACATTGTAATTAATTAGAATTTTTTTGTTTTTTTTTTTTTTTAATTGAATCTTGATGACTTATGAATTTTTATCCAATAATTAAATAATTAAAAAAAAGAGAGAGAAACCGAAATGTGGTTTTTTTTTTTTTTTTTTTTTTTGACAAGAAGAGCTAACAACGAAAAGACAGAAAAACAAAACAAACAACAAACTAAAAGGACCAAAAAGGAAATCACGACGACGAGCTTTCATCGCTAACCAGTGAGCCGGAGCAACCCACTGTCGCGGAACCTTCCGAAGTTCGCATGCAGAAAAATTCGGGAATTTTCTGGTTTTTTTTAATTGTACGGAGTTAACTGTAACTATTTCTGATGAAATTTACGTATAAATCTATATTTTTGTCTTATTACTTATTAGTGTGATTTTGGGAGATTTTTTTTTTTTTAAAATTAGAAACTTAGAATTGAACCGGCCGCATTTAGGCCCTGTTCACTTTTTATTAAAAAAAAAATAATAAGTAAAAATAATTTCAGTTCAGTAGAATTCAATTTTCTCAAAGGAGAATTATAATAGAAAATCAGTAAAAATAATTTAAGTACAACAAATATAATATTGTTTCAGTAAAAATAATTTCAATTCAGAAAAAAAAAGGTGAAGTGAACGGGGCCTAAATACATACTACTCCCTCCGTCTTTAAATAGTTGCTCCACTTTCCTTTTTCGGCCGTTTTTAAATACTTGCTTTATTTCCTTATTTGGAAAGCTTTTACAATATTTAATTAATTTCTCTCACCTAGTGGACCCACTATAAATCATATTTAATAAATTCCATATTCTCTCTCCTCCAATTCTCTTCATCACTTTTGCTTTTTACAATTTTTTATTCTTCAACCTACCCCATTATCTCCATATTTTATTAGCTTCTTTAATTTCTCCTAAAACTCCGTACATGAAGAAATGGAGTAAGTATTTAAAAATGGAAGAGTATGTGGTTATATGTGTTGACTGAGAGATTTGAGACTTCTAGGAATTAGGAAATATTTTGTACATTGATATTAGGAAATATTGTCAAAAATAATACTCGTACAACCTTTGAACAGTCCGCCAAAAACAAGTCAACCATTAAATTATTTCTAAATAATACAATTTTTATGGGGTATCCGCTTTAAATAAGATATTTCACTTAACCTACCCCTTACCCCCAACCATCAGACACCCTTACCCCCCCAGTGACTGGGCCACGCTAGCACCTAGCCTCCACCACCAGCGTCCGACGACCCTGTCTACACACTCCTTCCCTTTCTTTCCCCACACCCTCACCAAGCTGCCACCGTATAATCACCTCCACCTTCACCCCAAACCGATTGACCACCATTGCACCCACCCAAAGCCCGACCCGCAATTCACCACCTCCACCTTCACCCTCATTCTCTCTCCTTCGCACATACCCAAACCAGCGACCCACCCAAATCACGACCCGCAATTCACTTTCCCAACCCGCCTTATTGAACCAGGCCCACCCCCTTCACCAATCTCCAAAACCCCTATCAATTTAATGGGCCGGCTTCAGCGAATAAGGCCACTGGCCGAGTGGCAGGGAGGGTGAAGAACGTTGGTAGGGAAAGGGATGTTTTGCTTTAAGGGGAAGTCTTGTATATGGCTAGCCACACGGTGTGGCCACATTGATTTATAAGAGTAATTTTCATTTATATGTATGAGTAACCTCATTTTTTCATAAGAGTAACCTCATGTAATCCATAAAAGTTACTCAAATTCATTATACGAGTGAAATCAAGTAATTTAGAAATAAATAACTCCATTTGTTCATTTGAGTAACCACTATTTTTTCGTTTTAAAAAACGAAAAAAATAATTCCACTTATTTAATAAAGTAACCCTCTTTTCTCATTTAAATAACCTACATATGTTACGGTAACCCCATTTGATCTTCACCGTAACCCCCTATTACTTGATTAATTGCTTTATATATGCTTATGTGAAATGGCCACACCATTTGGCTAGCCACATATAAGACTTTGTGATACTTTAAATAATAATTAAGGTTATTATTTGCACCAAAAAAAAAAAAATTAAGATTATTATTTTATTTATTTAAAATTAAAAACATTAAAAAAAATCAAATTAAATTGACAAACTAATAAAATTTTGACACTTTTCCTTCTAACTTGCTAATCAGGTTACTAATCGGTTTCAACATGTTTAATGTGAATACTACCTAAAGATTGTATTAATTAGAAATAATTTAAAGGTTGACTTATTTTTAGCAAATCGCTGAAAGTTTGTATTATTTTTGACAATATTTTTCTAGATATTATTATAATGGAAATTTTGCAAAAAACCACCTTTATAAGCAATTTTTTGCAAGAAACCACCTTATAAATATTTTGTTTGCAATGACACACCTTAATCAAATTTTTTTTGCAAATCAATACCTTTATGTCGGAAAATGAGGTTTGACCCAATTTTCCGGCGTTGACTACCCCAATCTACCCACGAAACCTCTTCTCTCCCCAGCCCCACCCACGAAACCACCTCCCTCCTAAGCCCCGCCCACAAAACCACCCTTTCATGGCGTTGACCACCATAAACACACCCCCTTTTACGCAGCGTTGATGACCACCCTAAACACACCCCTTTAACGACGTTGACCACCCTAAACCCTCCTCTATAGCCCTAGCCACCCTTCTCCCCTCCACTATCTGTTTCGTGGGTGCAAATGGAGTAGTCAACGCCGGAAAATAGAGTTATAAAGGTATGGTTTTGCAAAAAAAAAAAAAAAATTGATTAAGGTTTGTCTTTGCAAAAAAAATTTATATGGTGGTTTCTTACAAAAAAATGTTTATAAAAGGTGGTTTTTTGTAAAATTTCCTATTATAAAAGTACATAGAGGAATGAAAGAATAGGGGGAAGGGGGAGAGAATGTACAGAAAACTGTAGAATATCATTGAACTGTCGTATCATTAATCATGCAATGAAGTAACATATATATACACAAATAACTACCAAGTGATAATGAACATACACTATTTTACAACAGATTTTAGGATATAATTTTGTGAATAATATTTTCACAAAGTTTCATATGTGGCTGGCCGCACCGTACAACCAACCATAATTTAATTTTTTAAATTTTTTTTAATCCTTCTTCTCTCTCTTCTCTATCTCCTCTTTCTCTCTCCTCTTTTAATTTCTTCTTCTTTAGTTAGTCACCCACATCACCCCCTTCACTAAGCTATCTCCTCTTTCTCTCTCCACTTTCTCTCTCCTCCTTTCTCCAAAAAGGCATCATACTTGCAAAACAAACCACCTGCAATTACAAAGGAAGAATGCATGTCCTCCACCAACCCGTCGTCGTACTCCGTCGTCGAAAAACAATTTAAAGGTTTTTAAGGCCAAATTCGGTCACAAAAACTCTAGATCTAGAGTTTTAATGGTCAAATTTGGTCTTTTTACCCATATTTAAAGTGAAATTCGAAGCCATTGTTAATTTTAAAGGTATTTGTTTGATTTAATTTTTTTTTTTAATAATTTGGTTGTGGGTTCGGTTGGATCTATGTTTGTTTGTGGATTTGGTGTATGGTGGTGGTGGTGGCATGGAGTATTGGGGGTGGGGCTAGTGGCGGTGGTGGTGGGTCAAGGGCTACGGGGGTTACTAGATGGGTAGGTCGGGGGTTACTTAAGGGGTTACTAGATAGGTTACTTAAGTGGGGTTACTAGATAGGTTACTTAAGTGGGGTTACTTGAAGGGTTTACTTGAGGGGTTACTTAAGAGGGGTTACTTGGTTCGGTCAGGGGTTACTAAGTCGGAGGGATTACTTAAGGGGTTACTTGGTTCGGTCATGGGTTATTAAGTCGGAGGGGTTACTTAAGGGGTTACTAGAGGGATTACTGGGTCCGGCCAGAGGTTACTTGATTAGGGGTTACTAGGCTGGTGGGGTTACTAGATAGGTTAGTGGGGTTACTTTATCATTTGCTGATTTGGCAACCTGCCGCATGGTGCGGCCGCACCAGAAACGCACTCTAATATTTTTAGGATATTGGTATTATCATATGTAAAGTTGTCAAACGTTAGATTTGTTTCCTAATTTTATGGCCTTACAAAATTTAAGTAAATCATGGAGTGATATTTTGTCAAAATAAATCTTTTCAAGTCTACGTACAAAGTACTACGTATTCAATTTTTTAATTGCTTTTTTTTTTCTCATCTTATTCAAATTTACATGAAATTAGTTTTAGCGTTCTTTTTTCTTTTTTCTTTTTTATTTTATAATAATTTCAACTTTTTTTTTTTTTTTTTTTTTTTTTTTTTTTTTTGTACTTTCAAAATTTATTTAGCTATTATTGCCTTGGCAAAACTTGTTTTGGCTTAATGATGTTGATCACGTTTGTATTAAAAAAAAAAAACAAAAAAATTCGATTATCCCAACTTTAAAGTGTGTTTTCTTCGAAAAGGTAACAACCTACTATACCAGGTTGGGCGGGATCGATCCGCTATTAAGTCACTGGTCAAGTGGTAATCTAGTCTATTAAAAGTAAACACACCCTAAATTGAGATTATTCTAGAGGATTGGAAAGTTGAGATTATTAATTGAAAATCATCCAAAGTTAGAATTAATAAAATACCCTCTGCTTTGAGGATGTAAAGAGGAAAGGTTGTTGCCATGTATCCGATACCACCGGCCACAACTTAGTATACAAAGATATAACTTGGGCTAAAGTCGAAAAAAGAAGGAAAAATTATCCGAAATAATCCCACCTTTGGGGCATCCACCCAAAATAATCCCACCTTTGGGTTATTTTTAAATAATCCAACTTTTATAAGCAATTCGCTTAAAATGGTCTCAAGTGACCTACAATCGGTTGAGTAGATATTTTTTTTTATTAAGTTTAATTCACACATGTCACCACGTGATTGGTTAAAAAAAATAAGTTTTAATTTTGATGTTGTTTTGAGAAATCATAATTAGTAATTAACTATTTTTAATTTTTTTTTTTTTTTTTTTGAAAAAAAAACTAAAATTCAAACCAAGACCTAGCCCCACTGCAACCTAACCATCTCCCCACCCCTACCACCGCTCAGATGAGGCCTAGAGCAGCCATCCCCACCGTGACCTCGACTCCCTGGCGCCGTTCGTAGTTGATCTCTTCGGCGACTCCATCTCCTCGGAAAAGGTCCAAGATGTTGGTGAGATTGTAAAATCCTCTATCCCTGGTCAGAATATCCATTTCCCCTGGTCATAAATGGAAGTGTCGGTCTCCACCCTAATGCGAGCAATCGCCGCCAAGTCCCGCGCCAAGGTTATGGATATTACCATTTACGAATATAAGATTAAACAAGCAGATGGAGCCGAAATTGAGGCGTGGGGAAGGGGAGGTAGCCGGTAAAGGGACCAGGGAGGGGGAGGGGGCTGGGATCGAGACAGAAAAGGGCGCGTGGGATGGTTTTGTGGCTCGCCGGAGCTTCGTCTGGTTTTCTAAAAGTTGCCTAGGTTTTCGTGATGGGGGGGTTGCTAGTTATGAGGAGGGGGAAGGAGGTCCGACATTGTTGTCGGCGCTGTGGTTAGGGCAGGAGATTGGCCTCTGACAGGGTAAAGTCGTATCCCCTAATCAAAAGTAATTACCTAAGTCCTCTAACTAAAGTAGATAGGGAAGTAGGGTCGAACTCCATAGGGAAACAAGTCTTTCTACTCCTAATTAATTATTATAATCTAACTTATCAAAGTAACCAATATTTTTGTAAATAAAGTCTATACTACGAAGAATAAGATCGAAATAAATAAAGTAGGGAGAAATTAATATTAAAAGACCTAGGTCATAGGTTCACTAATAAACAATATTCCAGGGCAAATCATAATAATCAATCATCAAGCATTGATTAATCAGATTACAAAGGGCTTTCGCTACGTATTATAATCACAGAGTTAATTTACCGGTATTAAATCTCATCTGTCGAATCTCGACTTAACCATTTATAAATTAGTCCGCCTATTGAAACTAAGCCTAAACATCAATTCTCATCTGTCGAATCTCGAATTAATATTGCTAAACTCATACAATTAAATCTGGCCAAACCTAATTGCATAGCATTAAATCAATCAATAGGAAATTAACCAAGCATTGATAATTAACAATCACAAATTTACCCCTTCATATTATTTATTAGATCCCCATAAACCCTAGAAATAAAACTACTCAAACATCATCATAACTAAACTAATCAAATGAATAAAGCAAAACATAATCAAAGAAGTAAATAAAATAAATGAAATTAAAAGAGAAGAAATTGTTACCAAAAGAAATCTGGATTAATGAAAGTAATTAAGAACAAAGTTGAGAGAGAAATTAAGAGAGAGAAAATATCCTAAGTAGAGAGAGAAAGTCTAAGAAAGAAGGTAATCAGAATTTACGTACATAATTCGTACTTAAACATTCCTCAAAACAAAAATTAAAACAAAACTAATCAGCTCTAAAAAAAACACGTGCCCGATCGGGCGAGGGGCTGCCCGATCGGGCCCGCCTTTTTTGCTCTGCCCACTGCTGGTGTGCCGCGCCCGATCGAGCTTACGCTCACCCGATCGGGCGCGCTTCTTCCTTGAAGGTGCTTATGCACGCATCCGCCCGATCGAGCGTATGCTTGCCCGATCGGGCCTGACTTCTTCTTCGAGGCTTGGATTTTTTATTGGGCTCGAATCCTCGGCCCAATCCGGATTTCCTCATCGGGTCTTGATTAATTGATCCAATAGCCCCGGTATCACATACCGAGCCCTTAATCACCGGCTCTCACCGATCCTGGGCTTCAAAAGTGGTCATGTCCTTCTAGCTTCCGTAGTTGATCCATAAAAACCCGGGAAAATGCTCCAAAAGTGCAATTTCCTGTAAAACTCAACTAAAAATACGAAAACACTAGAAAACACAAATTAGTAATAAAAGTGGCCCTAAAGAGCCAAAAACACTACTAATTATGACCGTGGGACGGGGGTAAAACACTATATAAATTGGATATATCAAACTTCCCCAAGCCAAACCTTTGCTTGTCCCTAAGCAAAGAGCTCATCAATGAACATATAAAACATGCCTCATCCCAATAAACAAAATCAAGCACAAACGATTCAAGATAAATCTAATGAACATGCTTCAATGTCAATCAATCTCATTCATCTAATTATCCTTCATCCCCAACAATTGTCAAGTAAAGCAAACCACATGAGCATATAGAATTCAATACTAGTGCTCACGCACTCAACTCTCATTTATGTGGCGAGTAAAAGATGTACTCGATCGCTCTCCAACCAACCCCTTTATTTGTGAACAATGCCCTCCCATCTCACACTCTCGTGTGTTTAAAACAATGAACGCTCAACCTACTAGTCGACTCGAAATATATCAAGTCATAACTTGCATTGATAAACAACACTTTCACATTCATACAACTCTATGCACAAAGGTCGGAAGGTCTTTAAAGCTTGTAATGTAAGGCTAGGGTAAAGGGTAGGATAAATTTAGGAAAATGTGAGAGTAAAGCCATGCTTAAGGGAGCCATATCCTAATAAAACCTAAGGTCTCAACAAGTGATGACCAAAACATCTCCAATCACAACTCAACTCCACAAAAGTTCACCAAATAATCATATATACAACACAATCCCAACACTTACATATTCACTCACAAAATATGATAATATGGAATAGAATAAATTAAAACAAACTTTGAACCACTTATTCTTTTTCTTTTCTTCTTCTTTTTTTTTTTTTTAAACTTGAACTCTTTTTTTTCTTTTGAATTTTTTTCTCTTTTTTTTTTTTTAACAACCTTCAAATAGAACATTTGAACATATGAAACAAACTTTTTTTCTTTGCTCTTTTTTTCTTTTTTACCTCATATTGGAAATTTTCAACTTTGTAACACAAGACATCAATATTTTCCAATCATAATATCAAAGAACAATCACTCTTCTTTTATTCCCACATTGTGCAAATGATGTGCACACCACAACTCCCTCACCTCACCAACTAATAGCTCCCCCAAGCCAAGCTTGGGACTAGTAACCAATGGGGCTCATATAGGCTTGTAATGTGGCTAAATAAACAATAAAAGGGCACAAGCAACAACATGGGTAGCAAGAAAGGAACAAATGTATCTAGTATCGTCTGAAGGCTACCTAAGAGAACAAATGCCTTCGTCCTCCTCAATGTGCATAATATTGAGCTATATAAACATTACTAATAGTTGCAAACCAATACTCAAATTCATTGACATACCAGGAGCTAACACACATTCCTAACCAAATCAACTAGTCAAGCACTATATTCACAAATAGTTGGCGAAAATTGACGCTTGTTTAGGAATCCGAACAATTAAACTTCAAATCATGATCAACAAATTCACAAAGCTCATTATCATATACCAAGAATCAAAACAATATTTCTAAGTATGGGACACAGGGAAGCATGATTTACAATTCATTGGAACGTATTTTTGAATTTATTTGTTTTTCAATTTTTTTTGTATTTTTTTCATAAAGGAAAGCAATAAAAACTACACTAGGAGAGCAATAAATAGAGAAGAGAGAAAGAGAGTTACCATATATACAAGAAATCTCCCCCCAAGCCAAATCAAGCAATGCCCTCATTGACTTGGGAAGGTAGCTAGGAGAACCTACTCCTTATCGTCATCCATCCTCTCGTACCCTCCTCCATAGCTCGAGCCGGCACCACCCTGGCTCGTTCCAGCACCACCATAACCCGAACCACCTGCAAAGTAGTTAGGGTTCACATTTCCCCCCATACCCCCAAAAGGAGCATCACCCCCCATATCCATGGACTGAAGAGTAGTCCACATAAGTACCAAATGCTCCGGGGGTGGAATACCCTCCTTGGGGGTATTGGAACCAGTCGGGAACTAATTCCTCGGGGGGGATAGCCCCTCAGCGTGCATAGTCATCATACATGGGGTATAGACCCTCCCAAGGTTCCTTTCTATGTGACCTACCCGACCATCCAAGGTGCTTAACCTAGAATCTAGGTTTTGCATCATGCCCTCAACTCTCCCTTGCCCCATCTCGATACAGTCCAGTTGGCTCCTAAAAGCCGAAAAGTCATAAGGGGCATTGGGGTCGACGTTATAATCGACCGAGGAAGTGGGTATGCCATAGGTGAAGGGTGGAGGTGGTGGGTAGTGTGGTGAATGGTGTGGGGGGGATTGGTCTTGGGGTGATTGGTGGGGTTGTGGTGAAGGGTGAGGTGCTTGAACCTCGCCTTGACCGTTAATCTCGATTGTGTAAGAAGGCTTCCCCTTCTCAAATTTGGTCAAGGCGGGGTTGGGTAAGGTGAAGGCTTGGTCTCTCCTACCCGATTGTCGGTGGACTATCCACCAAGTGTCACCTCCCACGGGTTGCACCCAGTTTAGACTCCCTAAATAGGCTAGGTCCATGAGGTTTGAGCCCGCTACTTTCCTATGCCCATCTGGGTTCCAACCTAGGTGTTTGATGGCAATATGGGTCACTAACCCCCCAAAATAAATAGGTGCCCTAGACCTACCCGCTTCGGCCGCCCTATGGAAGTGATTGGCTATCATATGGGGTATGTTCAATTTTTCAGCATTAAGGATTACATAGGATGCCAATAATTCTAATGCATCCCTCCTCACATTTTCCGGTTCATGCCTCCCAAAAATAGTGAGGCCGGCAAATATTTGCCAAAACTTTGGGACGGGATGTTGAATCCACGTCCCTTTGGCGTGTTGGAGGTTAGCCAAACCCTCTCCAGTGAGTCTCTTGTAGACCACGACAATGTGGTCTTGGGAGGGTTCGATTGGTTTATCCGATTTTAATTCAAACAACTTTCCAAATTCTTTAAGAGTTAAACGCACACCGTTGTTTAATAATCGGAATTGCACATGAGTGATTATAGCATTCATTTTAATAACATTAAAACTAGAGATAAATTCTAATGTTAAATAATCATATGTATCATGGCACATTTGAAAGAAACCACTCATGCTTATACCCTTAAACAATTTTTCCACATATTTATCAAGACCTAGTCTAGATAATGTAGGATGATGAACAAAGCGGGTTGAGATTACCTGTCTATCGATGAGATTTAGCATCCTAGACCGTTGTTCCTCCGAGGTGATAACAACCTCCTCCCATCCCGGTACTTGAAGCTTCGGGTTGACTATTGGTTTTGTTACCTCGAACTTTCGCCCCTTTGATGCCTAGAACGCTTTGAAGCCATGTGTATGTGGAAAATTGGGTATTTGGGGCTTTCTCTCTCTAAGGGTTAGAAGGAATTATGAGAGAAAGTGGGTGGAAAATGTAGAGGAAGGTGTGAGGATTAAGAATATGTAAAAAATTTGAGGTTTTGATGGGTGAATTTGAGGAGATCTTGGATTGAAAGTGAAGTTGAAGGTTTGAAAATGGAGGTTTTAGAGAGAGAAAGTGTGAAATAGAAAGAAGAAGTAAGAAAGAAAAAGAAAAGAGAAAGGGAGAAGGAGGGTTTAAACCCCCGGATAAAATAGGCGCGCCCGATTGGGCGAAGGTAGTTCAGGATGATTTGTAAAGTGTGCGCCCGATCGGGCGCGAACACGAACTTGGAAATCGCCATTTCGCCCGCCCGATCGGGCAAGCTTCGCCTGATATTTCTTTTTTGGCACTCGATTTCTTCGAAATTCCGCCCGATCGGGCGAAGTTTTTCTTGATTTCTCTCCTCACTTGCGCGCCCGATCGGGCGAAATAAACTTCAATTTGGACCCTTAGGTGCGCGCCCGATCGGGACTCCTCGCCCGATCGGGCAAAATTAAGCTCCGATAAATTTGATATTTCGCGCCCGATCGGGACTCCTTGCCCGATCGGGCGAAATAAAGTTCAATTCCGACCCTTAGGTGCGCGCCCGATCGGGCCCGTACCCGATCCTGGAGCTTCTCATTCTTCGCCTTTTTCTCTTGAAACCTCTGTACCGTGTGATCTAAAACCTGTACAAAACACTCATGAAAGGTCAAATTTCACTCTCCTCACCTCTCTAAGAAAAAGTAAAAATAAAATAAAGAAAAATATTAGTCTAGAAATCAAGAAATACGGGTTGCCTCCGGCAAAGCGCTGATTTATCTAGGTCCCGCACGACCCTCTTACCACGTTGAAACTCAAAGTGAACCGGAACCGCTTAGGTGAAGTAATTCAACTGCACCAATCGTAGCCCTCTCATGATATAGCTTGAGTCTTTGGCCATTAACCTTGAACTCGTTACCATGTTCGTCGAAAACCTCCACAGATTCGAATTTATTGACCCTTTTTACAATAAAAGGCCCCGACCACCTTGACCGTAACTTTCCTGGGAAAAGTTTAAGTCGAGAGTTGAATAGTAACATTTTATCACCCTCCTTGAATTCTCTCGGAAGGATAATCTTGTCGTGCCACCTCTTTGTCTTCTCCTTGTAGACTCGAGCACTATCATAGGCCGTCAACCTGAACTCATCGAGTTGGTTAAGTTGAAGTAACCTTTTTTCTCCCGCTAGTTTGACATCCAAATTGAGCTCCTTAAAAGCCCAATATGCCTTATGTTCCAATTCGACCGGGAGATGACATGCTTTACCGTACACGAGTCTATAAGGAGTAGTACCTATAGGGGTCTTGAATGCAGTTCTGTACGCCCAAAGGGTGTCATCCAACTTGTCGCTCCAATCTTTCCTTGACTTCGCCACCACCTTCTCTAGAATGGCCTTGATCTCTGATAAGTGACTTTTATGTCACTTTTAGGGTGTTTATTGAGTCGTTTTCCGGCTTATTTTCCAATAATTTAACCCTATTTATCCTTTATTTCTATTATTCGCTTATTCTCGCCTTTTATCTTTATTTTGAGTATTTTTGCATTTTTATTAGTTTTTAGTTTATTTTTGTAGTTTTAGTTAATAATTTCCCGCTTCTCTCATTTTATTTATTTTCTTTTAGTTTTTAGTTTGTTTTATTTTATTTTATTTCATTTCATTTTATTTTATTATTTATTTAGTTTTAGCTTTTTATTTTACTTTATTTGTCTTATCTTATTTTATTTTATTTATCTTATTTTATTTTTATTTTATTTTATCTTTATTTTATTTTATTTCGTGGTAATCCCCTCGTGTTGTTTTTGGTTGTAGGTGTTTTCGGGTCCGTGGTCGATCAGGTTCAAGGTCTGAGGTTCGAGGCAATTCGCACCAGCAGCCCCTGCTCCTCCTTCTCACACCCACCTCCAATCAACAACAACCACCCAAATCACCAACCTCCACCTTCAGCCACCTTTAACAGCAGCCACTACCACCAGCCACTACCACCACCACGCAAACCACCAGTCCACCACTGCTTTCCTCCACCTTCACCAACTACCACAACAACCAACCAACACCACCTTCAGCCACCCTTAACATCAGCCCTGCTGCCAGCCGCAACTCCAATCAGCCCAACAACACCAAAACCGCCAGCAATCACCACCACCTTCACCGCACATCAACAACAACCACCTGCTCCACCGCTCCTACACCAAAAATCACCCTACTTCCCCTGCTCCCATAAACCGCACCTTCCAACCACAGCCACCGTCACAATCAACCACCCAAACCACCGTCCACCAACAGCTACAACAACAAACACAACACCACCAGCAACCCAATCAATTACCCACAACAACCAATTAATCACCATTTCACACCCCCTGTTCCACCGTCACCTCCCATTTCGCCACCAAACTGCCAGCAATTACCACCTCAATTTGACCCCCGCAACACCAATTAAACCACCAGCCCTTCACCCATAATCAACCACCCAAATCACCACCAAATTACTCACCTAATAGTCGCGCAACTCACAACACCCAAACTCACCATCTCAAGCCTCCATCGCGGCCGCGCAGCCCTGTCAGAAAGCGTGCAATTGGAATCCAAAATCAGAGTCGAGGCAGAATCTTTGCGCGACTTGTTGTGCGTCTTCTGTGCGAGCGCGCAATTGTGGGTCAATCACGAGCTTTTCATGTGATTTTAATGAAAATCGGACGGCTGCAAAGTGATGATTGCTGATGATGATGGAGTATGAACGGTGAGGATGATGCGTGAATGGGTGTTTGAATTGGAGCAGCAAATTCGAAAGTGAAGTGTTAAGGTAGTTTGGTGGGGATTTCGTGGTTTGGGTGGGAATTTTGGGATTTTTCTTTTCCTTTTTATTTTATTTTATTTTATTTTATTTTTAGTTTAGTTTTTTTTTAGTTTTTAGTTTAGTATTTTAATTGTTTTAGTTTAGTTTTATTTCTTTTTTTAATTTCTTTTTCCGGTAACCTTGAGTAACCATGAGGAGCTAGCTAGGGGATGAATTGAAGTTAGTGGAGAGAACGCGGACCGTCTTGGTTGGGGCTAGGGCGGAGAATGAAATCATTAGTTCTCTACGCTTAGCTTAGGTTTATCTTTTTCCACCTTGAGCATCTTGGAACGTGCTTTCCCTCCTTGAATTGAGAAAGATAAGTATTCTTTGGTGCATTTATTTGCAAATGAGTCCAAATTGAGCATTCCATTACCTTGAGGTTTGATTGGTTTTGCGAAAACCTTGTCATGTTATGTTTGTTGTGTTTGTCTTTTCGTTCCGGTTTTCCTTGCTTGAGGACAAGCAAGAGGCAAGTGTGGGGGATTTTGATGAGTGGCATTTATGTCACTCTTTTATCCTTTTTCTCTAAGGATTTTCCCCTCATTTGCGCTTGTTTGGCCCTTTTTCTAAGCATTTTTACTTACTTTTGCTTCCTCTTTCCTTTTCTCCCTTATCTTCCCTTCTCTTAGTCTTCTCGCTTTGTTTTTATTTTGATTTCCATGCTTTATTTTTGTAGGTATTATGTGCCGAAAGAAAGAGGATATCAAGAAGCCAAGCTATCTGTTGTGCGCGGGGTACTGCGCGGCTTCTGTGCGGGCGCACATGTGAGGCTGTGCGGACGCGCAGCCCTATCAGAACCCGCACAGCTAGACTGAAGAAACAGAGCCAAACCAGAGAGTTTGCGCGACTTGTGTGTGGCCGCACACACCGATGCGCGGGCGCGCAGGACTAATGTGCGGGCGCGCTCATTTTCCTCGTACCCTCAAAGTTGCGGTCGCGCACTACGCTGAGAGGGCGCACAAACATTGTGTGCGGGCGCGCACGGCTGGGTTTATGATTTATTTGCGCCTTGTTGTCCAAGTCTCTTTCTTTTGGGTGGAGCCACATATATATAGACGGAACTATTTGTAATAGAAAGACACTTAGTACTAATTCCATAGAACATTAGCCTAATCTAGAGAGAGAAAATAGATTGTTATTCAAGCTTCCTTTATTATATTCAACTTTGCTCAAGCTTTAATCTTCCATCAATCAAGCAAGTATCCAAGTTTTCATCTTTCTTCAATCCTTTCTTTAGTAATCTCTTCTCCTTTCCTTTAATATTATTTATTTGTTTTATTGTTACTTATTTTTGTCTATCTTATTAGTTTATCTAGTTGTTATTGATTTCATATATTTCAATCATGTTTTGTTTTGAGTTTCTTGTGTTTATTTCTAGTTTTGATATTATGTTTAATCTCCCTTCTCTAGGCTAAACTCTTAGCTAGGAGAAGGGGGTGGAAGATATGTATTGAATGATAAATGAATGATGATAGTTGGATTGATTACATGCCTTAAATTGATGAAAGACATGATTTTTAATGGCTTGAGATTATTGTTGCACTTTATTTGATTGCCTCCTAGTTTAAATGCATGAAAATGATTTGAACTAGATTAAGATCACCTCTATTTTATTGATTGCATGAGAATGAGTTGTTAAAATGGAGTTTCATGTATTGTGCTTCTTTATTCTCTTAATTTGCTTGTGTCTAATAGGATGCATGAGAATGATCCTAATTAGCATTGACTTCTTTTATTGATTTGCCTAGACTATTGCATGAGAATGAATTGTTTAGGTAGAATCTTGTGTTCTTTGGCATGTTCATCATGATAACTATCATTGTTCCCCTCTTTCTAATGCATGTTTGAAACCCCCGAACCCCTAGCGTCATTTTCTATTGATTTTAATCATCATTTTCTTGCTTACTTGTAGTTTTAGTGTTCTACTCAACAAAACCAACAAAACAATCCCCTTTTCACTCTTGCATTAGTGATATTTGATGTTGAATTAGCGTGCTTCCCTAGTGGATCGACCCTTTACTTGCCACTAACTAGTTTAGTGTAGGTTTAGGTATTATAAATTGTTAATTTGATTAGGGTGGTAGCTTAACGACCTATCTTATCCCGATCAATCTCACGGTTAGAAACCTCAACTTGGCCACTAGCTTGGGGGTGGTAGGCTAAACCTGTCCTATGGTAGACACCATACTTTTTGAGGAGGGTGTCTAACTTCCGTTCATGAAAGTGAGAACCTCCATCACTTATTATTGCTCTAGGCACGCCAAATCTTGGAAATATGATCTTCTTGAAAAGTCTGTGGACCGCCTTGGCATCATTGGTAGGAGTGGCGATGGCCTCAACCCACTTGGATACATAGTCAACGGCGACAAGAATATATCGGTTCCCTTTTGAAGAAGGGAACGGTCCCATGTAATCAACACCCCAAACGTCGAAAATTTCAACTTCTAAAATTCCGGTCTGAGGCATCTCATGCCGCCGCGAGATGTTGCCAGTCCTCTGGCAAAAGTCACAAGCCTGCACAAAAATGTTAGCATCCTTAAACATTGTAGGCCAATAGAAACCTGACTCATTAATCTTGGCCACCGTTTTAGTGGGGCCATGATGTCCTCCATATGGTGAAGTGTGGCAACTAGTAAGCACACCGTGGACTTCCCATTCGGGAACACACCTGCGAAACAATCCATCTGCACACTCACGAAACAAAAAAGGATCATCCCAAAAATAATTTTGACAGGGTAAAGTCGTATCCCCTAATCAAAAGTAATTACCTAAGTCCTTTAACTAAAGTAGATAGGGAAGTAGGCTCGAACTCCACAGGGAAACAAGTCTTTCTACTCCTAATTAATTATTATAATCTAAATTATCAAAGTAACCAATATTTTTGTAAATAAAGTCTATACTACGAAGAATAAGATCGAAAGAAAATAAAGTAGGGAGAAATTAATATTAAAAGACCTAGGGCATAGGTTCACTAATAAACAATATTCCAGGGCAAATCATAATAAGAAATCATCAAGCATTGATTAATCAGATTACAAAGGGCTTTCGCTACGTATTATAATCACAGAGTTAATTTACTAGTATTAAATCTCATCTGTCGAATCTCGACTTAACCATTTATAAATTAGTCCGCCTATTGAAACTAAGCCTAAACATCAATTCTCATCTATCGAATCTCGAATTAATATTGCAAAACTCATAAAATTAAATCTGGCCAAACCTAAGTGCATAGCATTAAATCAATCAATAGGAAATTAACCAAGCATTGATAATCAACAATCACAAATTTACCCCTTCATATTATTTTTTAGATCCCCATAAACCCTAGAAATAAAACTACTCACGCATCATCATAACTAAACTAATCAAATAAATAAAGCAAGACATAATCAAAGAAGTAAACAAAATAACTGAAATTAAAAGGGAAGAAACTTTTACCAAAAGAAATCTGGATTAATGAAAGTAATTAAGAACAAAGTTGAGAGAGAAATTAAGAGAGAGAAAATATCCTAAGTAGACAGAGAAAGTCTAAGAAAGAAGGTAATCAGAATTTACGTACATAATTCGTACTTAAACATTCCTCAAAACAAAAATTAAAACAAAACTAATCAGCTCTAAGAAAAACACGGGCCCGATCGGGCGAGGGGCCGCCCGATCAGGCCCGCCTTTTTTGCTCTGCCCACTTCTGGTGTGCCGCGCCCAATCGGGCGCACTTCTTCCTTGAAGGTGCTTATGCGCGCATCCGCCCGATCGGGCGTATGCTTGCCCGATCGGGCCTGGCTTCTTCTTCGAGGCTTGGATTTTTTATTAGGCTCGATTCCTCGGCCCAATCCGGATTTCCTCATCGGGTCTTGATTAATTGATCCAATAGCCCCAGTATCACATATCGAGCCCTTAATCACCGGCTCTCACCGATCCTGGGTTTCAAGAGTGGTCGTGTCCTTCTAGCTTCCGTAGTTGATCCATGAAAACCCGGGAAAATGCTCCAAAAGAGCAATTTCCTGTAAAACTCAACTAAAAATATGAAAACACTATAAAACACAAATTAGTAATAAAAGTGGCCCTAAAGAGCCAAAAACACTACTAATTATAACTGTGGAACGGGGGTAAAACACTATATAAATTGTATATATCATCTTCAGGCGGCAGCTGTTGGGTGGTGGGTGGTTTTTTAATTTTTCCTTTACAAAAATCTAACTTTTTAAAAAATATATTTTTTGTTTTATTTTTTAAAACCAATCACAGGCCGCCACTTGTCATATAACCTGTTATAATAGGCTTTGTGACCGATTAGGATCTTTTTGAGCAAATTGGGTATAAAGGTGTTATGAGCAATTTTTTTAAAAAAATATATTATCTTGTTTGCATAATTAGTGTGTTTTGAAGCTGACAAATTGATTTCTTATTATAGTTTTTATTAAAAAAAAATTAATAAGTTTTATCCTTTTCAAATAGATTCATAAAAAATTAACTGCCCTTTTGAAGTATAAAGACTTATAACATAAAGACAAGCAAATAAAAAAAATAAAAAACAAACAATTTATGCAAGTTAAAAAAAATTACGCAAGTATGGTTTGTTTAATATTTTTTACCATTGTACTCTGTTTTAAAATTTATTTACAAATATGTTGTCCACATGAGATAGGAGTGATTTTATTTTATGTAAACTTCACTGTTCTTGAGTTTTATTGATCGAAGAAAAAAAAAACTTAAGAAACTAAGAGAAAAGAATTTAGAGAGAGAAAGTTTAAGGGAAAAGAATTTCTCATTATTGAAAAATTAATTGTGTAATACAGGAGACAGCTATATTTATAACAAATTGTGGCCCACCTAACTAACTACTTAAGCCAGCTGTAATATCAAAACTAATAACAAACAATTGCTGACGTGGTTAACTAACCACTATTCTTCACACCCCCCCCCCCCCCTTAAGCTGGAATCTGGTGACAGCATTCCCAGCTTGGAAAGTAACTCATTGAACTAAGCAGAATGAAGAACTTTGGTAAACAAATCAGCAAGCTGTTCTTTTGTAGGAAGATAACACAAAGAAATTAAGCCTTCCATCACTTTATCTCTGGTAAAGTGACAATCAATTTCTATATGCTTAGTTCTGTCATGAAAGACAGGATTCTTAGCAATATAGATAGCTGATTGGTTGTCACACTTGAGAGCAACAGGTTTGAGACCTTGAACTCCAATTTCTTCTAGAAGTCTCACCAACCAGGTTATCTCAGAAGCTGCACTTGACATTGCTCTATACTCAGCTTCTGAAGAACTCTTAGAGACAATTGCTTGCTTCTTTGATTTCCAGGAAATTGGGGAATTCCCAAACATCATCAACCAACCTGTTATTGATCTCCTGGAGTCTGCACATGCACCCCAGTCAGAGTCTGAGAAAGCTTGTAGCTTTAATTCATTAGCAGCCCTTAGAATAATACCCTGTCCTACTGTCCCAGCCACATACCTCAAAGTATGATGCAAAGCTACCATATGGGATGTCCTGGGATCATGTAAAAACTGACTCAAAGCTTGTACTGTAAAGGACAAGTCTGGCCTGGTGTTTGTGAGGAAATTTAATTTCCCTACTAGACACCTATAGAAAGAAGGATTTGGAACCGGATCACCATCTTCTACAGTAAGCTTTAGATTGATTGGTAAAGGATTAACAGCATGCTTTGTCAGATCAAAACCAGAACTCTGTAGCAATTCTTTTGTGAATTTTTTCTATGTCATAACAAATCCCTCAGGTGATCTTGAAACCTCAAGTCCCAAAAAATAACTGACCTCACCCAGATCTTTAATGTTGAACACTCTATGCAAGTGTTCCTTCCAAGCCTGTATACTAGCTTCATCAGAACCAGTCACCAAAATGTCATCCACATACACAATCACTATTGTCAATTTTTCCTCTGAATTTTTGATGAAGAGAGAATAATCATTTTTTTATTGTGCAAAACCTTGAACCTTCAACTCTTGCACTAACCTTGCAAACCACTGCCTTGAAGCCTGTTTCAAACCATATAATGATTTCTTGAGTCTGCATACAGCATTCTTTGGAGCACTGAAAACTTCTGGAACTTTTATGTACACCTCTTCATGAAGGTCTCCATGTAGAAAAGCATTGTTTACATCTAATTGGAAGACTTTCCAATTTTTACATGCTGCCAAAGAAAGCAAACATCTGACTGTTGCCATTTTAACAACAGGAGAAAAAGTCTCAAAGAAGTCTATCCCATACTTCTGTGTATAACCTTTTGCCACTAATCTTGCCTTGAACCTTTCTATGCTTCCATCTGCTCTTCTCTTCAGCTTGAATACCCATTTACAGCCTATGGCCTTTTTTCCAACTGGTAATTGAACAACATCCCAAGTGTTATTATCACTAAGTGCTGTCAACTCCTTGTTCATGGCTTCCACCCACTGTGGTGACTTAGCAGCTTCTTTATAAGAATCTGGTTCCCTAACAAACTCAAATTCAGCAACAAAAGCCTTGTGATGTTCACTTACCTTCTCATAAGTAACAAAATTACACCAATGTTCTGTAGGTTCAGTAACAGTCAAACTACAAACATATTTAATCATCCAAGATGGTGGTTTGGATGGTCTGGAAGACTTCCTAACTTCAAGAACAGGGACAGTATTGGGAACATGAATATTAGAAATAGAATTTTGTTAATTTTGAAGATCTTGGGAAGTTTGTGAACTAGAAGAATTCTGAGGAGATTGAGAAATGTGTGAGGTTTGAAAGGTTTGTGTGTTTTGAGAAGTTTGAGGATCAGAAATATTGAAAACATCAGGTATATTATCAGTTATAACATGATCAGGTAAGGTTTCAAAAGGCAGAAAAATAGGAAAAGAAGAAGATTTAGATGAAGTGGGAGAAGGGTTAATATGGTATGGAAAATGTTTCTCATAGAATACTACATCTCTAGAGACCTGTGCAACCTTAGTGAAGATGTTCATGACCTTATACCCTTTTTGAGTTGTAGAGTATCCCAAAAAAATGTGTGGTTCTTCCCTGGTATCTGTAGGGAATATTTCAAGCATTACCCCAAACTTGAACCCCACTGTGATTATACACTCAAGCATGGTGGCGTCCAAAGGGAAGGAAGCTAGAGCAAAAGAGTCGCCAACAAGTTTTAGGAACTTGTAAACCGTTCACGAGGTGAAGGTTACACCCCTTAACGATCCAGGAGATCGTCAACTCCAATAGGTCTTGAACCATGACTGGTAGTTCGGGGATGAAGGTACAAATCCAATCTAAAAGAGATTGAACCTGCCGTAATAATAGGCCTCTACTTTATTCTGACCGTATTCATGTGCGCTTTCTGACTAACATGCAATCAATAGGATTAACCCTAAACCTGTTTATCTATGTTAGTTGAATATAATGCACAAATAAAACTATTATTGGCGATCACTTGAATTATAATCAAATTAACCCTAAACAAGATTATTAATTATCTCATTAAGCGTGATTACAAGTACAAATTCCCTTTAAACATGCATAAAAGGTGTGATCAAGCAATAAAAATAAATATAATCAACAATAATAATAATAATAAATAATTATTATAATAATTATAATAAAGCATAATAATAGTAAGATCCTAGGCATGATACTAACAAGATTAATAACAAACCCTAGCATGTCACTAAGCAATAAAAATCAAAACTTTAGCCCTAACATGATACTAACAATCATAAATATTAGGAAGAACATAAAAGGCATCATACCTTTAATCATACTTGATATTAAAGTTACCCTAGACATGATACTAGGAAGATCAAAACGCCCTAACATAACATTAGGAATCATAATAATAACCTAAGCATGATTTCTACATAATAACATCAATAAAAAAAACCATCAAAGTACTTACTTAGATGCCTCGTACCTCTTTCTAATAACAAAATACACACGTTAGTAACTTCAAGGAAAATAATAATGAAACACAGTTAAATAAAATTGAAAAAGAGATTTGGGACCAAACCCTCAGAAATTAAAACCTTTCACGTCTAGGGCGAAGGCAACTTCGAATTTGGCTAGGTGTATCTAGGTCTTGTGAGTGCGGAATTTTGTATTTAAGAAAAGGCTAGTTTAGAAAAGAGAGAGAGAATATCAAGAATTTCTTGATGAGAGTTGGTGAGAATTGATGAATGAAAACGAAGTTTTTAGAAGGCTATTTATAGAGAAAATCAGCCAAAAAGATAGAAAATTGAAACAGAGTTCTGACGCGCAAAAACGAGGTTAGCGCCAGACGCTGACATTAGCGCCAGACGCTGACATTAGCGCCAGGCGCTAACACTAGCGCTAGGCGCTAAGCTTAGCGTCAGGCGCTAATGCTGGCGTTTGGCGCTAATTAAATTATTGACGCGTTTTCAAAAATCAGATAGAAATTAACCGTACAGGAGGATAAAATCGTATTTTCCTCAAAAACATTCTTTTATTCTGATTAAAACTCTAAAAAGTCAACAAAAGTCAATTTATCAATGCTAATTGAATTAGGAATGAAAAGAACCTTCTAGAAGAATCTAGAAGACTAAAACCATTCCTAATTGCATTAGGAATGATAAATCCATATTAGGCCCTCCTCTAGATCATTCGGCCGCATATAAGGCTCAAACCAGGCCCAGTTTAGTAATTTGGCCATAACTTCCTCAATATTCATCGGAATTGGGCTTATAATATATCATTGGAAAGCTCTTTTCAAGCCCTATCCAACTACACTACTATTGGACCCATATCATGGACCAACCAAACTAGATTGGCTGTTTTCTTAAAATAGGTTTTCAAAAACAGAGAGAAGAGAAAAGAAATTAAAACTATCCGCAACACTAAACTTTCCACACTTTCACTTCATTCGATTATGATTCGACGTGAAAGATACTCATCAGCGGGTTTGGTTTTGGGGAGACACAAATGGGTGTCTACAGTATCAAATTTACTTCTACCTTGTTTTTGTGTAGAAACAAAACAAAGGCAACCAAAAACCCTTAGGTGTGAAATATCAGGCTTTGTATTGTGTATTTTTTCATAAGGTGAAATGTTTCCTAAGCATTGCAGGGGCATTCTATTTATGACATAGGCAGCACATAAGGCACATTCTCCCCAAAACTGTGTTGGAACATTATATTGAAAAAATAGGGATCTAGCTGTTTCAAGTAAGTGTTTATGTTTTCTCTCAACTACCCCATTTTGTTGAGGTGTATCAACACAACTAGTTTGATGCAAAATACCCTTCCTTAGATAAATTTTCTTAGCTTCTCCTTCACACAACTCAAGGGCATTATCAGTTCTTATGCATTGCACATGAGTACAATACTGATTTTCAATAAAGGAAAGGAAGGAATTTAGAACTGAAACAGCATCTGATTTATGTTTTAACAAATGAATCCAAGTACACCTAGAGAAATCATCAACAATATTTAAGAAAATTGAACAATTATTATAAGTAGAAATTCTATGGGGCCCCTATATAGATATATGCAAAAGCTGAAAAGACTTAGATGTTTTAATAGCACTAGTAGGAAAAGACAATCTATGCTGTTTAGCCATAGGACATATTTGACAAAAAGATTGAGAAGAATCTGAGATATTAAAGCTAGAATCAACAAGTTTAAGCTGGAAAAAGGTAAATGACCCATTCTAAGGTGAAGAAGCTTAGCTTTTTCAGCTGAATTATTGGAAGAATGTGAGGAAGATGAAGAAGCAACATTTGCAACCATAGCTCCTTCAAGTCTGGAGAGAAAACTGTCCTGTTCTGAAGCCCTAGCTGGTGTACAGTATAATCCATTCTTCAAATCACCAAGATGCATTCTCATTGAATGATCCTGAACAAAACATCCATTAGTTTTAAAAACCACATCACAACCTATATCACTGCATAATTTTGGAATAGAAACCAGGTTAAACTTAAACTCTGGCACATATAAAAACATCATTCAGCTTAACACCATTCAAATCTACAGAACCCATATGTGTCATAGAAACTTTGCTCCCATCTGGAATAGTAATATAATGATCCCCAGGTGAAACTTCTTCATAAGTTGTAAAGTAATTCAGATCACAAGTCATGTGATCTGTAGCTCCACTATCAATTATCCAATCACAACAAAATGCTGAGAATAAACATATTTTACCTGCTATGAAAGCAGAACCATTGATGTTGTTGTTCACTGTATCCTTTGTGTAACCAGAAAACTGAGAATCGGGCTGTACACTAGCTTGTCCTGATACCCTATCAGAAAACTCCATGAACTGATTGTACTGATCTCTAGGAACTGAAACCATATCTGAAACTGAACCTTCTTCTTCCATCTGAGCAAAATTAGCAAATCTTTTATTGCCTGTAAGAGTACCCTTATTATTGTTCTTGAAATCTTGAGGATAACCCTGGACTTTGAAACACCTCTTAATTGTGTGTCCTGGTATCTTGCAGTGTTCACAAAAAAACTGAGATCTTATGTTATCATAAGTCATACTAGACCTACCTCTGCCTCTTTCACTGTAACTCATCCTTGTGTTCTGATTATAATTCTGATACTGTCCTTTATAACCCTTATTGTCATATAAACTCCTTCAATCTGCAGCAAAAGCATGAGATTCATTTGTAGTCTGCATATCACCAATTACTGACTTGTGCCTTTCTTCTTGCACCAAAAGTCTATAAGCATGTGTAACTGCTACCAAAGGCTGCATCATCAAGATATTTCCTCTAACCATACCAAAATTCTCATTCAACTTCATCAAGAACTGAATTAACCTTTGGTTATCCCTTTGTGTAGACAACTTCTGATTAAGATTGCATGTACAACCTCCACAAGAACATACAGAAAATGGGTTTACAGCATCTAATTCATCCCATAACATCTTCATTTTAGTAAAAAAAAACTCAGCAACACTTGTTGTTCCTTGCTGTAAATCTGCTAGTTGCTGTTGTAAAGCAAATAACTGGGGCCCTGAAGACTGTGCATATCTTTCTTCCAAATTTTGCCAAATCTCCCTTGCTGTTGTAAAATATAGAACACTTCTTGCCAACACAGGCTCAAGAGCACTTAAAATCCAACTTATAACAAGATCATTACACCTTTTCCATGCACTAAAAGATGCATGAACAGAACTAGCCATAGGAATAGATCCATCTACAAACCCTAGTTTATTTTTAGCAGATAAACCTATCATCATTGATCTTTTCCAATCACTAAAACCTGTTCCATCAAATTTGATTGGAACCGAAGCCATTTTCAGATTATCACCCGGATGTATATAATAAGGAGATCTAGGATCCTAAGTAGGATCTTGATTCTGACTTTGCTCAATCCCAGCCATATTCAATCAAATATCAATCCAAAAAACTTCAACAAATTTCGACAGATTTAAATTAATTTCTACACAACTAATCAATTTCGCACAATCAATTCAGCAAAATAATCATCCAAGACTTCAAGAATTCAATTATTTTTAACAAATTCAATCCAGAAATTTATCAATCAACCAAAAAATCAAGCGGAATTTTCAACTAATTTCCAGAATCTATCAACCAAAAAATCTTCAGAAAAAAAAATGTAATTCGATAATTTCTCCAGAAAAACTTACAAACTGATGAAAAATTTTGCGCCCAAATCGAGTAGATTCGCAGCTCTGATACCATGTAAACTTCACTATTCTTGAGTTTTAGTAGTCGAAGAAAAAAAAAACTTAAGAAACTAAGAGAGAAGAATTTAGAGAGAGAAAGTTTAAGGGAAAAGAATTTCTCATTATTGAAAAATTAATTGTGTAATACAGGAGACAACTATATTTATAACAAATTGTGGCCCACCTAACTAACTACTTAAGCCAGCTGTAATATCAAAACTAATAACAAACAATCGCTGACGTGGCTAACTAACCACTATTCTTCACATTTTATTTTATATTTTTTTAGCAAAACCCCTATCTCAAGTAGCATTTTTTTAAAGGTACAGAGAAAGACCCTAACCGTATCTCAACCCTCACGGGTTTTTTTTATCCGATATTTGCGGGTCAAACACTTTGAGAGTAAGAGGGAAGGGTAAGGGAGTTCACCCACAAAGTGTTTCTCGTAGGAATTGAACCCCCAACTTCAAGGTTGGAAGGTAAGTGACAATCTTACCACTAGACCAAGCTTAGCTTGGTAGGTAGCAATTTCACTTATACGGAGTACTTATTTAGTAAGTTATTAGATAAAGGTAAAACCGCTATTTCAAGTAACGATTTTGCTAAGAAAACCGCAATACTAAGAAACGGTTTTGCGCTGTAATTATTTCCAATCCTATCTGAACAATAATCTTTGGTAATTAAGTTTTGTTCTGATGTAAAAGTGTAAAAAAAAATAACCTTAGTTTTGTAAATCACCCGATTTGAACACCAATATTTTACCTCTCCTTCCAAACCCAACAAGTCCTTTGAAGTGACGGTATTTGTCAGAAATCGATTTTGGATAGTAAACATCTTTTGAATTAATGTTGTCACACGAACCCCGGTTTGAAAACTCTCTGGCTCTCTGCTCATTTCCATGTTTTTTTTTTCTCTCTTTTGCAATAACTCCCTCTACTATTAACACAATAAATCACTTTCTCAATGTTACTGTTTTATTGAGCACAAGGGATTTTTTTTTTTTTGAAACTGAGCACAAGGGATATTGTGACAGCATTTCGCCGTCACAGATTTGGCAAGCTTGTAGTTAACCAGCGGATGGAAGTTATATCTAATGTACTAATGGTCAAACAACCAGAAAATTAGTGGCATGCACTAAATCACAAGAAGTCTTGCTAATTGTTACTCTTGTAATTAAGCAAGTCATGTCAGATTATAATCAGTAATTCAGTATAGTTTCAACTTTATAATTGTTTCCCCACAAATAGTTAAGAAAAATAATACACATACTGCAAAAGCTATTGCAATTTTTGTAATACAACCTATAGACACTACTAAGTTATGTGAGATCTTCCTGTATTAACCTGCAAATTCTTCCCAGCATATCTAACAAAATTCGGCACAAACCAAAGCGCTGATGTCTCAACTGCAGCGTATTTGTTGAGTCCTACAAACACCATGACCTCACTTGTGAAAACATTTGTGTCTTCTTTGATCTGCCAGTAAAAGAAATGAAAGAACAATTAATAGGTTAAGAGATCCATTAGAGTATAAAATTCCAAACTAAAATGGCATAGCTCATGCACAATAACGCGCATATGTTATTTCTACCATTTTAACCAGGTCCCCCTACTATAATATAGAAAGACAAGGAGTAGAATTATGCTTTTGACCAAAAAAAATATCGTATCAAATTCATTCAGCTGGACAGCAGATATAGCCTACTAAGATACCAGAATATACATCCATAACCAGAACAGAAGTATTCACCCTTCTCTCAGTTTACTTCTGCTGTTCTGCAAGTACTTCTACTAGTAAATTTAATCCTAGCACATAAGCTAGCTCATTGTGCGTATTTGGTACTGCTTGCTCCCATATCTCCTTTACAATTGAGCACTATAAGTTTTATGAAGGCGACAACAAAAAATAATAAACGAGAAAATCTGCAATCTTTAAGCTTCAGCACTCCTGTTCAAGGATGCCCCAGTTTCAGAAATAAGTTCTCCCCAGAAAGATTATAGAAATTACTTCATCCATCCCCTTTTACAGAAAGTGGGTTTAAAAACTGTTTTACAGAAAGTGGAAAAACGGACAGATAAATGAGAGTGGGTGGGTGTGGGCCAAATTTTAAAGAAGTAAAGGAAACAATATTACCACATAAGCAAGTTTAGTATTTAGTAAATGAAAGGACATAGAGCACTTGCCTGAATGTGAACATAAGACTAGCAAGTTTAGTATTTAGTAAATTGGCCTAGTTGAATACATAGTGCAAGAATACCTCTTATACAGTAAGAAATAGGTCTCTTACTACATATGTAATTCCTTTCAACTTTTGAAATATTCATCATAAACGGTAAACACTCACAAGCCCAAACATAACTTTACTATTGAGCTTGTGTATTTGTCTTAGAGACTTGCAAACTGGAAAGCAAACCAACATGGGAAAAAAAGAAATTGTCCTAAAACTTGAGAGTAAGAGAGAGAGAAAGAGGATGCAAAGTTCATCAGACACTCTAGCTCAGATTCTCAAATCCTTCTTCTATTCCTTGAACGGGTCCTTCCAAAGTTCCAACCCCCTCGAAGATTCAGTCAATCATGCTGGACTCAATCCTATCAAATTTCTTCACCCATTTCCTTTTAGGTGTCCCCATGTTGGAAACTTGGAAATGTTTCTGTTTACAAACTTAAGCAACCAAAAAAAAACAAAACCTGTTTCATTGACTTTCTTATCCAATTAACCTAAACATGACATTTTTGGGTGAAAAGGGAGGGGGTTACTGAGGTCATCAGGCACAACAATCCAACAAAACGTTTTCTCCTCGCTCCAGGCCCTAAAAAAACATTCTTCCTCACTGGGCGTCAAAACTGTATATATAACCCATGGGAAATGGAGCAGCTCCCACTGTGCTCTTCATTGGACCTCATCATCAAATTCGATAATAACAACCAAGATCTACATCCTTTCTCAAAATAGTCAGAAATAATTAATGCAGAAACCTATGACACAATAAGCATGCATAAAAGTAGTAGTATCAAGACTCTCAACTATATACAGAAACAGCTCATCATTTGTATACAGCAAAATATATTATTCATGGAGTCATGGGAGATTTTATCTTCCACAAAGTCCTCATGAGAAGATTTCCTTTTTTATAAGATCTATGAAAGTATTAATCATCATTTATGAACTCAAATGTGAGATGAAAATCTTATAACTGATACATGAAGCATCAACTTATGTAGGATAAGTGGATAACAGGTTTAGGCTTTTGTTCCCTTGTAATAACCTATCAGAGGCCTATTTGTACACAAGGTCATAAAGAAGAACTATTAACTAATTTGAGCTTCCCAAAGTCAATAATTACCATTTATAAATACATTTAATTAGTATCCTGATGAAAGTGCATCCATGAATGCTGCATAAAACCACTGTTTAGGATCCCAAGTTCTCATAGCACTATGCATTAGGTGTCTATGCTTCAAACAAAAAGACATTAAATTTCCAATCACACATACTTATTGAGCAGTATCCTCTGTGAACCTAGCATCAAAAGGAGCAGAAGAGTTGGGGTGGGACGACCCACCACTGCTTCCAGAACCCTGCTGCAATTCAATCACAAGCCATCTCACTGCTTTACTCATTTGTTCTAACCTTACAGCACTTATGGGTGGAAGACCAGCAATAGCCTGGCCAGGCTTCCCAGCCACTGAGCCAGTGGCCTCATCCACCAAACACTCTGATCCTATTCTCAGCTTAACAGACTCTACAAACTCCTCAGCTTGATCACAAGCCACCCTAAATAGTTCCCACCGCTGTTTAAAGCTCTCCAGGGCAGTATCTGTAATTGGTGTTTTGTAACTTTCAGATGCTTCTTGTGCCTCTAAGACCCCAGCAGCAGCAGAAAGAAATTCTTGATATGCAGAATTTAGGGCATCTACAATATTGTCCATTGGCACAATCTTGACCTGCACACATGCACAATACCCCAATGTTATTTAATTCACTAGTCTGAGATTGGGTACAGGTATGCAATTCAATAAAATCAGACAAAAAATGTACCACTTTCATGTATAATTTGATTGTTTTGGTTCAGCAGAGATTAGTGAATTATGTAAGGTTCAAAGGGGAATTAGCTAATAAAGTGACTATGCTCAGAGTTAATGAGCTTTATAAATGGTGACAAAGCACATCTAACATAACCCCTCCACATGTGATTTCCCTTCATTTCCTCTCTATCTAGCTTTCTTTACTCTTTCCACTATTTCTTCTTTCATATCAGAGGATAGAACGAACAACACCTAAATTTCATGACATGGCAACTTCTACCGGCATAGAATTTCTAAGGCAAAGACATGGTAATTCCATAGTTGAGTATATATAACATAAGTCTCAAATACTCGCAAAAGTCCAGCCTTAACTCAAGTTTTTACCAAAGTCCAGCCTTAAATAGCCATTGCCTTTTAGAATAAGCTACTAGTTGTAAACAGCTCATGTGGAAACATCAGAGTTCTTACACAATCTGCAAACCAGAAAACTGAGAAAAGCTCATTTCTCACTTTAATCTTGAACCTCCTCAGCAATCTTCTCCACCAACTACTCTTATAAAGCCAAGATATCTGCCAGACTGTTAAGAGTAATGGGATGGGTCTGGGCCTTACAAAAGCTGAAATTAGCAACATACCCATATTCCAGAAATAGATATCTAGCCAGGTTTCTCCCAAGAAAAATAAAAACGTATCAATATTGGGAAGCCAATTGGCAAATTAATAGGCCTTAAATTAGCAAGAAAACACTCCATTTCTCTTCTATTTTTTTCAACAGTACAGCAGTGATGAGTTAAAATACGATCCATAAAAGATACTTCATTGCTCTTGACGGGCAGCATGGGCGCAAATCATGCAGCGATCAAAATCAGTTTGGTTAGCTTTCAAGTTAGCTCATAAAAGCAACTATGATCCTAGTCATTCTTAGCCTCCCCACATGTCCTGATATAGTAGTCACATTGCTAATCTATATTCTATATTACATTACCACACTACGAACGTGACAACTACTTTCGGATGAACGGAGTATATTGCATATACGGTGACCGCTGGAGCCAACAAAATACTCCATTGCTCCACATTGTCACCTAAAAACCACCTTTCTTACAGAAAAAACCAACTTGGCATCAAAACATTCACCAGTCACTTTTCCAGTACAAATTATCATAAATCATAAACAATTTCATGGAAAAATCTTGTAATAAGCTCCCTGGAAAACATTATTTACCAATTTTTAATCCTAAAAATTCCCTTTTTCATAGTAATGTCTTAATATTAAAGGGTTCTGCAACAAAATAGTAACCAAATTTTATTCAATCATCAAATGTAATTCTTCCAGATTAAGAAAACGAATAGAAACATTATAGCATCGAAATTTCTAGTCAGCTCTTATTAAAACTATTAGTTCAATAACCCACTTCAGAAGAACCCTAAATTGATTTAACTGACAATAAAATTAACGATTAAAAGTAGATTGTGAAATTGATATTTAAAGGGTAGAAACGAAAAAAGAGCTTACCTCGGAATACGCTTCAATGGAGGAGAGAAAGCTCAGAAGACTCTTCAATGGAGGAAAGAGAGGGAACTAGGGAAGGGTGTAGCGATCCAGTGCAAATGAACATGAAAAATGCTTTGGTTGATAAAAAATTTGATTAGACTATTTTACCCTCTTTAAGTTACCATTTTTTTTTTCTTTTTTAATGTTGAAGAAGAAAAAAATTACCCAAAAGTTTTATGTGTAGCTAGCCAATCCACATTGTATAACTATGACCATTAGGGTTGATCATCGGTTCAAGACCCAGACCAAACCGAATATCGAAAATGAAAATTTTATGAACTGAAGACCAGACCGATTAAGCTAGGACCAAACTCGAACCAGATCGAAAGAATCGGTCCAAAACTCGGACTGGACCATTTTGGATTGTTTTAATAATTTTTTTAAAAAAAAGAATTCTAATTTTTTTTTAATATTTTTATGGAAAACAAGAAAAAAGTACAGGAAAATATACACTTTACGTCTTTTTTTTGTATATTTAGTACTCCCTCCGTTTTTTTTATATGCATCACTTTCCTTTTATGGGTGTTTTTTTTTAAATGCATGACTTCCTTATTTGGAAACTTTATACTATATTTTATCATTTCTCTCCCTTACTTTAACCCCACTTAAATTATTTTATTATTTCTCTCTCCTCTATGGTCCCCACTTATATAATAAAAATATCTACTCTCCCTCACATTCTTTCTCTTTCATGGTCCTCATCTTACTTATACTATAATAAATTATTCATCCACACACAATATTATATTACCCTTCTAAAACTTCGCGCATCACCAAGTGATGCATATAAAAAAAACGGAGGGAGTACTAAAAAGCTCATAAATTTAAAACTTTATGAGCTTATTAAAAATAATAATCTTAATCATTATTTAAGGTTTCATGCATATTTTAAAGGTAAATTTGATAATTATCACCATGTATTGTTGTCAAATTTGAAATTACCACCTCAAGGTTTTTTTTTTTTTTTTTTTTTTTAATCTTACCACCTAGTTTTTCCCAAAACTTTTAAAATCGTAAAAGTTTTGTGTAGAACGGACTCACGTGAGTTCGGTCATACAAACAGGAAAAAAATGTGGAAAAAACAAATCTTAATGATCAGAAATTAGATAATAATAGTCAGATATTAGATTATACTGGTCAGAAAATAGATTGTAATGGTCAGATATTAAATTATAAATATCATATACTATATTATAAATTTATATACTTCCTCCGTTATACATTATGTGCAACATTTTCCAAAAACAGAAGTTACACATTATGTGCAACAAACTGAAACTTTCCTATTTTAGTAAAAAAAAAATTGAATAAAATTACCAACATACCCTTACTAAAATTCAATTAACACATTAAAACATATATTATTAGGTTATTGATAATTCTAATTAATCTAATAATTTACACCTAATTCAACCCCAAACTAATCAGATTCATTCTTCCAAGTTCCAACCCCAATCAACCCTTGTACTTTCATTTCTCACCATCTCCTTCAACCATCTTCTTCATTCAACCATCACCTTCAATGGCAAACACCGTACCACCACCAAACCATCACCACCACCACTACCACCGTACCGATCTCCGATCCACTCTATCTTCATCTACCCATAAATTCCCCCTCTCTTTGTTCATCTCCCCTCATGCCCTCAAATTCAACAACCAGCTTCGTCGAAAGTCGCTGCCATTGTCATGCTTGCATTGTCGCCATCACCGCTTTCTCTCTCTTCCTTCTCCTTTTGTTTCATTTTTGTCACTAAAACTCAAATGTGAAGGTTTTATGGTCAAATTTAACCATAAAAATTCTAGATCTAGAATTTTAGTGGTTAAATTTGACCAAATAAAGCTTAAATTGATGATAGAGTCGGGTTTCATGGTGTTCAATTGATGTGTGAAGGTAATGGTTTTTCATTTGTATTATTAGGGTTGTTATTTTTGTAGGGTCGGGATGCATGGTGTTCGATTTTTCTGGTTGGAGGTGGTGGTTTTGGGGGTGGGTACGACTAATTAGGGAGGTAAGGTGGGTACAGCGATTTCGAGATGGTGGGTGAGGTTTTTTGGAAGGGTTTATTTGGTTATGGGTGGTTTTTTGGTGGTTTACGAGGTTGGCAAAAGTCGAGATCTTGGTGGTGGTGTGGTGGGTCTGTGGCTAAGGTGGTTTTCTTCGGTGGGGTGGGCTCTGAGCGGCCTGGTGTGCTGGGGGTGCGTGGGTGGATCGATGGGACGATTTGGTGGTGGTGTTGTGGGCGATCTAGTGGCTTGGTGGGTGGAGGTGTGGCGGGTTAATTAGTGGCCTGGTTGGTGGTGGTGTGGCGGGCAAGTGGCCTGGTGGATGGTGGTGTGGGTTGAATTAATTAATCATCCACTTTACTCTAATCACATGCCCCTACTTTGTTAATTAGGCTTTTCTATATTTTTTTTCTTGGGAAATGTGCACACCTCTTTGTTGCACATAATGTGTAACAGAGGAAGTATATCAGAAAATAGGTTAAATATATCAGAAATTAGAGTATAATGGTCAGGTATTAAAACCCCTCCTTCCTTCTTCTCTTTCTTTCTCCACAACAATTACTATCTTTCTCATCTTTCTCTGCAACTCACATTATTAGCTGCTGAAATCATGTAATTTGAATCGATTAGTATTTTGTTGATTAGAGAAAGCGAAGAAGGAAGTGAAGAAAAGCAAGTGGTTGACGTTGTTAATGGCAGAGTTCAAGAATCATTTCTCTATCAAAAGCAAATCGAGCTCGAAATTTAAGCTTTTACTCAATGGTTTTACTCATCAATGGCAAAGTTCAATGGCGGAGTTCGAAATTCGAGCTGTTAATGGCGGAGTTCAATGTTTTACTCATCAATGGTTTTACTCGAAATTTGAGCTTTTACTCCATTAACAGAAGGATAATGGCGGAGTTCAATGTTTTACTCATCAATGGCTTGCTGCTTAGCTTCTCGATCTCTTAATACCGCAATTAAAATTAAGGTCTGGGTTTGGGCTCTTTGGTCGGTGGTGGTGGAGTTATGGTGGTGGTGGTGGACTCACGTGAAACAGACTCACACAAAACCTTCTGTTTAAAATTTCCACCACTTTTACACATGACGTCATCATGGGACCTATATTTGTGTTTTCTCTCTCTTTCCTCGATTTCTCCTGTTCTTCTACTCCCTTCTTTCTATTTCATCTCTTAAATTTGATTTCAATTACACAAATTTCGCAAATTAGGTTATAATTTCTACAAATCTAACCTTCAATGAATTGAATTGATTATTTTAATTAGGGTTTGGGTAATCAATTTGGGGGTTTTGCTAAAATCGAAAAAATAGGATTTGTGAAATGAAAATTAGAGTTTATATTAGGTATGAATTGCATGATTTGTAGCTTACATTGTTCCAGCAACAACAAAATAACCCCAATTGCATGATTTAATTGTGTTTTTGTCCCAATTACTTGTTTAATTGTCCAATTTTCATTTCATAAACCTGAATTTTTCAATTTTAGCAAAACCCCCAAATTGATCAAAATTTTAGCAAAAACCTTGAGGTGGTAATTTCAATTTTGCCTACTATACATGGTGGTAATTATCAAAATTTCCTATTTTAAATCAAAGTATCGGTTCGGTCCAAGACCGGTTTTTATAGGGTTTTGAACCGGATTGGACCGAAGACTGGGAAAATAAATTTCTAGACCCAAAGACCATTTGGTCCGGTCCGGTCCGGACCGATTTGTGAACACCCCTAATGACCATGTTTGTTTATAGAGTAAGACATTGTTCTCTTCACCTAATTTACAATACATATTACGCAGTACATGATATCGAATAAAAATTTCAGCTCAATATAAATAAGTTAAATTCAACAAAATAAGTTTTAATTAGGTTAAATACTTAAGTTTAACATAATTATTTCAATCCAATAAAAATAATTTCATTTCAACAAAAATATAAGGTGAGGAGAACATGGTTTCTTGTTCATACATATCCATAACCTCATTTATTTAAAAATTAAACTTTATTTTGTGCATAAAAAATTCCTAATTCATTATACAAATAATATCGATCAATTTATAAAAAATTGATCTCATTTGTCTATTTAAGTAACTTCTTTTATTTTGTTTTAACTATTTATAACTAATACTAAAATAGCAACCGCTGACATTACCCTATCTTAACATCACCCTATCTTAAAAATAGACACATGTCATGCTATTATTAAAAATCTATAACTAATACTAAAAAAAGCAACCGCTGACATCATTATATCCTAAAAATAGACACATGTCATGCTGTTATTAAAATTTTTCTCTCCAAAGCTATAAATAAATGATTTCATCATTTTATGATTTTTATCTTTTTAATTGAAATTCTAATCAGCTAGATTATTATTAATATCGATTTTCAGAAAAAAAATCTATTTCCTCTAACAATAATATATTAAAATATTCTTCCACATGGACCTCAGGTACCCCTTTTAGGCTTTCATTATTCAATTTTTCTACGAGCTTAATTTTTTTTTTTAAAATTTTGATGTATTATTTGTTTTGGGATTTTTATTTTTATTTTTATTTTTTTTGAATTTTGGTATAAAAAAATAAACAAATTTAGAAAATTTTATATGTTCAAATCAATCTAGTTATTTATAAGAGAATAACTTTACCTTTTTTTTTTTTACAAGACTGCCCTAGTAATAGTTTTTATTTTTTATTTTTTTATTGAAGTAACCCCCATATATTTACAATTAAGGTACCCTCATTTGATCATCCACCGTAGTTTCCATTACTTGATTACTTGCTTAATATATGTGAAGTGGTTAGGCTATCATTATTCTAGCTTCTAATTCTAAATCTATAAATTTTGTTGACTCTTTAAAATTAAATAAAAAAAATGAAGAAGAACAACAATAACTATTCCAAGTAGCTTCAAATAACTTTCATCATCAATATTTTTGCTTTGGGAATTTGATATATCTCGTGTAATACTCATGGTTCATAATTGAGCTGGCCTAGGTGTAGGGAATAATTTCAAGCTTTAATCTCACTAGCTTGAACCCCACTGTGATCATACACTAAAGTACGGTGGCGTCCAAAAGGGAAGAAGATAGAGCAAAAGAGTCGTTAACAAGTTTTAGGAACTTGCAAACCGTTCACAGGGTGAAGGTTACACCCCTTAACGATCCAAGAGATCGTCAACTCCATAAGGTCTAGAACCAAATAAGGGTTCGGGGATGAAGGTACAAATCCAACCTAAAAGAGATTGAACCTGCCCTAATAATAGGCCTCTACTTTATTCTGATCGTATTCATGTGCGCTTTCTGACTAACATGCAATCATTAAGATTAAGCCTAAACCTGTTTAATCTATGTTGGTTGAATATAAATGCACAAACAAATCTATTATTGGCGATCACTTGAAATTATAATCACATTAACCCTAAATAAGATTATTAATTATCTTATTAAGCGTGATTACAAGTATTAATTCCCTTTAAACATGCAATAAAGGTGTGATCAAGCAATAAATAAAATATCAAACAACATAATAATAAATAATCATAACAATAATTATAATAACAATAATAATCCTCATAATCATAAATTATAACAATTATAATCATAATCATGTTCACGTTAATATTAAAGCATAATAATAGCAAGATCCTAGGCATGATACTAACAAGATTAATAACAAACCCTAGCATGTCACTAAGCATTAAAAATCAAAGCTTTAACCCTAACATGATACTAACAATCATAAATATTAGGAAGAATATAGGAAGCATCGTAACAATCATATTTAATATTAAAATTACCCTAGACATGATACTAGGAATATCATAATAACAATATAAACATGATTTCTACATCATAACATCAATTAATCAATTAAAGTACTTACTTTGATGCCTCGTACCTCTTTCTAATAACAAAATACACACGTTAGTAACTTCAAGGAAAATAATAATCAAACAATTAAATTAAATAATTGAAAGAGAGATTTGGGACCAAACCCTCAGAAATTAAACCTTTCACGTCTAGGGCGAAGGCAACTTCGAATATGGCTAGGTGTTTCTAGATCTTGTGAATCAGGAATTTTGTATGAAAAAGCAAAGTAAGAAGAAAGAGAAAGAAACAATTGAATGATTAAGAGAATGCTAATTAAAACTGATTGTAGATGAGAACTCGTGAATGATGAGAATTGGTGAATCAAAACGGAGTTTTTAATACGTTATTTATAGAGAAAATCAGCCAAAAAGATAAAATAAACAAAACAGAGTCTGACGCACAAAAACAGATCTGGCGCAAACCCTGGCTAACTGGCGCCAGGCACCAACACTAGCGCCAGGCGCCAGGCCTGGTTCCAGACGCCAAGCCTAATTTTAACGCGTTTTCGAAAATCAGATAAGTTTGCCGTACTAGAGGATAAAATCATATAATTTCCTTGAAAATGCTATTTGATTTTGATTAAAACTCTGAAAAGTCAACAAAAGTCAATTTATCAATGCTAATTGAATTAGGAATGAAAAGAACCTTCTAGAAGAATCTAGAAGACTAAAACCATTCCTAATTACATTAGGAATGATAAACCATATTAGGCTCTCCCCTAGATCATTGGGCCGTACATAAAGCTCAAACCGGGCCCAGTTTAGCAAATTGGCCATAACTTCCTCAATATTCATCGGAATTGGGCTTATAATATATCGTTGGAAAGGTATTTGCAAGCCTCATCCAACTACACTACTATTGGACCCATATCATGGACCAACCAAACTGGATTGGCTGTTTTCTTAAAATAAGTTTTCAAAAACAGAGAGAAGATAAAAGAAATTAAAACTATCCGCAACACTGGACTTTCCACACTTTCACTTCATTCGATTATGATTCGACGCGAAAGGTACTCATCACTGGGTTTGGTTTTGGGGAGACACAAATGGGTGTCTACACTAGGTTACTGGTTCAAGTTGTTACTCAAATGGCAATATGGTAAATATTTGTCTTGAAAGTTGTGAATAATAATATTCTAAAATGTTAACGTTTTTTTTTACGGAATAATAATATTTGTCTCATGCGGCACAATAAATCAAGAGTTGTGTTGCACTATTACTAATTGAATTTGAATTGTAGCTCACAATAAATCAATAGTTGCAATTGCAATTGCTTACCAACACACTTATTCGCCGGTTTGCAAGAGCAAGACCAATCATTGACTGAATATCCCCGCTTCTTTAATGGACACGCTAGTTCACAATTTGAAGAGTATCGCTTCTCAATAGTGGACTTGAATTCATCGTCGTTAATTGAATAAAAATGCTCTGCTGAAATCAACATCGAAGTCATTTGCCATCATGCTCAGCCGAAATCAACATCGGAGCCGAAATTAACATCGGAGTTCGCCAAGGAAACTAACTTCGCACGCTAATTAACGGTCTTTTCCAAGACGTTTCACACTGTATAAGTTGAGAAAAACATGACATCCAAATTTTGCCCTTACTTTTCAGCGAAAATGGACAAGCGTACCCTTTAAGTTACAAGTATTAGTTACTCAAATTGAGTAACTTGAATTTACTCGTTTATAATTCTTGTTGGCAACCACTTCATTGATGAGATATGCAAATCCATCAAAACATCTATGATGAACTTTATATCAAGCTTTTTATCCTTGAAGCCATCTATAAGACCATCTCCAATGGTGAGAGTCAAGTTTGAGTATTGAAATACAAAATGAGTTGTTTTTTTAGCTCCTATGGTGATATACCATACTCACTTTTCAATTTAGCAACTCATGTAAATAAGCTAAAATACGGTCCCTGAACTATGGCATTAGTTGCATATTTGGTCCTTCGTCTTTCAAATGAGGCAAATTGGTCCCTCTACCACTCTTACCTCACCATTTCTGGTGGAGGAACTTTTGAGTCAACAAAGTTTGGGGATGTGTGCTGCCAACTAAGCAAAAGTTAAGGGACTTATCCTAGTTAGCATTTGTTTAGGGATAATAAATCATATATTTTTTTTTGTCAGCTACTAATATTTATTATTTATTGTGACATACCCAATTTTTTTTTATTTTTTAAAAAATTAAATGACTTTTTTTAAAAATATGTCTTAAAGAATTAAAGAAGAAAATTAAATATGACTTAAAAAATTAAATACTTCGACTTTCTTTCAAAAAAAAAATTAAATACTTTGAATTAAAGAAATAAAAAAAAGGAAAAATAAAGAAAGAAGGGAATAGGAAAAAAAATTAAAAAAATAAAAAAAAAGGGTCAGCCCTCTTTTCTTCTCTTTTGGTTTAGCTGCTCTAATGGGGGAAACAATCCCCTACTTTGCACCTCATTAACGATCATCTGCAATCACCATCTTTTAATTCCAGCCTTTGATTTATTTTGTGATTTAATCTTGGCCTCCTAATTTTATTAATTCTATACAAGCTCATGACGCAATATAGTTCGGTCGAACTGGAGGTTTGGGTTGCATGGTTGATTAATGACGATGGTGACTGGCGGAGATGGGGTTGTGATGTGTTTGTGGCAGGTTGTTGGTGATGTGGGGTTAGAAAAGGTGAAAAATCCTATAGTTTCTTTTTCGAAAATTCTATAGTTTTATTAATGCAAATCATAACCAAAATATTAATGTTGATGAAAAAAAATTAATGTCAGTTAAAAGATTCTTTTTTAAATAAAAACTGACAAAAAAAAAAAAAAAAATTAATGAATCATGGTTCCTAAATTTTTGCTAACTAGGATAGGTCCCTAAACTTTTTTTTATACATAAAATATTATTTTATTTTTTGTCACATGGGCACTTTGGTCCTTAAATTTTGGTGACTCATCTTTTTTCCACCGGAAAAGTAAGTTATGGGTGATTGAGGGACCAATTTGCTTCGGTTGAAAGATGAGGGACCAAAATGCTACAAATACTAAAGTTGAGGGATCGTATTTTAGCTTAACTCGCAACTCATGTGAAGTCTAATTTTTCAATGGTGAAACTCTCTAATATATACAAATGTTACTTTCAATTTATGGTCCACCAAATCCATTTATTTTTTAATATCAAATATTGCAAGATTAAAAAATAATAAAAAAAAGTAAAAACTTAAATAAATTACAGAATATATTAGAATATTGACAAGGGACCCACACTTTTTGTCAAATGAGACTCAAAGTTGAGTATCTAAACTTAACAACTTTCTTTTGGAGTTGCTAAGTTTAGATACCAACTTATTGATATATATTGCAAAAAAATACTCTCTCTCTCCTAAAAATACTCACTTGAGTCTCACTATTGGAGAAGGTTTAAAATAGAGAGTCAACCTCCTTCACACAACAGTATGTACTTTCTTAAGGATAAAGAAAATAAAATTTAAAAGTCCTTTATACTTTGTTTGGATAGAAGGAAAATTAAATAAGAGAAGAGAAAAGGAGGAGGAAAAATTTTCTTGTTTGGGTAAAGGTTATGGGGGGTAAGGAACGGAAGGAAAGGGAACGAGGGATCGCTGAGGAGGTTCGAGGTTAAAGTGGAGCTCACTTTTCCCTTTCCCCTTCCTGTTTCTCTTCTCTACTCGTCCTCGTCTTTTCCTTCCCTGTATTTCCTTCCTTCTTTGTTCGTTATCCAAAAAAAAAAAACATTTTTAAGATAAACTAATATGTTAAAGAAAGAAAAATACTATCTCGATACTTTTATAATGTCATTCTACTCACTTATTATACATACGTGACTTAAAAAGAGTGAATAAATGAATATGAGTGGTGTAGAATAGAGTAGGAGAGATAAGTGTAAGAAAAAAGTGAATAAAATGAAAACAGTATGATAAGTGATATTATGTGGAGTTGAAATGGTAAGATGGTAAATGGGGTATGCCAAATAGAATAATAAAGCAAAGAGAGCAAAACATAATAGATCAACCAAAAATTTAAAAAAAAAAAAATTGAATGGAACCAAAAAGAACATAGGGAGTGCATGAAAGAAAAGGAAAGGAAAAAAAAAAGAAGATAGAACTAGCTAGATTAAACAAAATAAAAGAAGTATTAATAAAGCTTCTCAAATAACATATCATATTGTTTTCAAAAAAAAAATAAAATAACATATCATATTAATGCTTAAATTTACTGTCTTGCAAAGTATGATAATACATTAATATGTAGGACAATGGCCCTTTATTTATTGTAGCACTAGATCTAAATGCAGAGTGCATGCTAAAACCTTTAGAAAATAAAGCATAGGTGATAATCATCTCTAAAAAAAAACGCATATTCAGCTTTCAGGTAGACATCAATCTGCTCAAATTTGATTCCAAGACATCCCATAGTTAGAATTCTTCAAGGCTCAAACTTTCCCACGAGAAATCCTTCGTCACAGCCAATAACAATCCTAACACATTGAACCCAAAATTATGATTAGTAATTTGATATATATATATAATTATAGAAATTGAAGTTTTTCAAATAAAGGATAAGCTTGATGGTCTTACTGGCTGGAAATGTTGTCATATTTTAGTATCCACACTCGTCCAAGACTCTGATCAAGGGTCTTCTCCAGCCTAAATTTACAGGAATTTGATTATATCATTAAGAGCAATATACAAAAATGAAATTGTGTGAAAATGAAAATATATATATGTTGCTTTAAGAAATAAAAACCACAACAAAATAAATTAATAAATAAAAAATGTTTGAAAGGAGTAAGAATCTTACTTGTAAGTGATTGCATTCCAAATTTTAACTGTTTTGTCCTCAGATCCACTAAAAATGAGCGGAAGGTCAGGATGAACTAGAACGGTAGACACATTGTGTGTGTGCCCTTTTAACACGTCAACACAATTCATATTTTCATAGTTCCATACCTAATTTTTACATGCTATCATAAATTAGATTTTCTTTGAATTGAAATCATAATGTATGAAAACTATAACATATATCAATATATCATAATATTAGTGTAATAAGCATAAGAGTATGACTAACCTTCATGGTAAAATCATCTGAACCAGTGAGTATATAGAGTTTATTATCACTTGTTAAGTAATATTCAACGCAATTAATTCCAGTGTTATGGGCAGCTACTGATTGGATTGGGTTCGAGTTGTCAAGATTCCATATCTATATTAAGAAAAGAGATAATAAGGTCAAAATAAATACAAGTATAATTAATAACAAAAATAGACTCAATTATAACTCGCTCTATTGCACAATTCTGAATATATGTTAATTCTCTACATCAATGTTTCACAACTCTGATCATGATAATCATTACATATGTCATATGGTCATAACTCCTAAGGGCCTTTTCGGCCAAAACCTCTCACAGGTCCAACCTGATCCGGGTTAACGGGTTAGACAATTTGGGAGGGGGGGGGGGGGGAGGGAAGGGTAAGGGAATCCCCACCCCAAATTTGCCTCTAGTGGGGTTTGATCCCACAACCTTTTGGTTACAAGGTGACAAACTACTACTAGACCAAGCTTAGCTTTGTAAAGAGAGAGTCCACTTCTCATTTCCAAATGAGGTTTCATTCCAAAATCATATGGCATAAAATTAAGTGTTATACTACGTATATTTACGTATGATCATAACTCGTATGTAGTCAGGGGCGGATACAACATGTATCAAGGGTATGCCTTTGCATACCCTGCAACTACATTAAATTAAAATTTGGTGTAACTTTTTAGCAATAAGTGTAGTGTTTTTTAGTCTTTTCTATAAGTATATAATTGTGCACACCCTTTATATGAATCCTAAATACGCCACTATATGTAGTACGTACCTTAATGGAGCCATCAAGAGATACACTAACAAATTGTTATGGTCAATCGGGTTGATAGCAACCTGCATCACATAATGTTTGCTTCCTATGAAGGTTCGAGTACAAACCCAATCGTTTTCCCAATCCCAGAGCTTGATTTGTTTGTCGTCGGACGCGGTTAAGACATATGGAAGACTGGGATGAACAACAATGTCCCTCACATAATCTTCATGTGCTGTAAACTCCTTGACCTTCTCTTCAGTTTTGTAGTCATACACTCGGATCATTTTGTCATCGCTCCCTGTTATTATCCAATCCTTTTGTGCTACAAATATTGCTGACCTCACTGTCAAAATCAACACATCGCTACTTCATTAACGAGACATAAAATATATGGCGTACCAAGTAAAAGTTTGATACACCCGGGTATATATAATAGGCTCTCAGGGAAAATCGAAGACATGCCTGGTACATTGGTAGTAACCTCGAACGATTTCTCCATGCTCTGAGAGAAAAAGATGAGAAATTAAATAAGTAGTAAACTTCAAACAGAAAGTAAAATAGCAAATGAAAAATCAATTTGTAGTATGATACTTCTCGATTATTACCTTTGATTGATAGTTCCAGATTTGGACTGTTCCTGAGTAAAGACCAACCAAGACCCTGCATATTTTAGGGGATTATGAATTATTTTTACTAGGAAGATATATTTTAGTTTCATTTATCTATTGATTAAAGTATGTCAATACCTTTTTAACATGCTACGTATATATAACGATTTTTTAATGTACAATTCTAAATGTATAAATTTCACTTGCTTTTTATATGCGTTATTATAAAGACTAAATAAATAGTTTGTTTTGTTGATTCTATGCAAAAATATGATAAATCTTACAGGGCACACGAGTTAAATAGAATGGTTGAAAAATCGTTCGTTAAATTACCATGGCTGCACTGGATGAAGGTCCAATGACTTTACTCTAGCGGATTTTTGAGTGAACTCGGTCTGAAAATAGCAAACTTGCATTAAGACTTACAAATTGCATAAAATAGAGATTACGAAAATTTAGATTATTTTTAGTGAAAAAGATGTAAAGACGTATCACCTGGAATTCATTAGTGCTTATGAGAGACTGCAAAAAAAACAAAGAAAGATACTTATGTAGTTAGATTAAAGGCACCAAAAAAAAACACACACACAAGAAGAAATAAGATGCATTATAAATTACCATTTTTATTTCTTAAATGTGGAAATACACTTGAAATAAAATAAAATCCTTATTTGAAGTTTACAATTTTGTAGAAGAAATGAGAAATAATAGACAGAATGTATTGCATGAAGTTGCAACAAAGTAAGGTGGCTATTTATACTATTTATCACGACAACTAGAATAACGAGTTTTAAAAAAATAAGGTAACTTATTATTGTCATCATCAAATATATTATAAACCGTTGGATTAGTTATTTGTAAAAATGAAGGGTGGATATTCAAGTGTGTGATGTTGCGTAATTAATGTGCTACTGCTATTAAAAGAAAAGTCTTTTTAGGCTCCTTTGATACATCCTCTACTGTTCCACACCTAATAATCCAGCTATATGATTAAACTTGTTAATATTTTCTTAAAAAATATTTTTCATGTTTATGGGATTAAAATTGTTATTAAATTAGTTTTAAACTATTAGATAAAATTCCTAATCTCAAAAGATAATATTTTGTATTTAATTAATTTAAACTTTAAAATCTCATTCGTCAATTTTGCTTACGTGGCATTTGAATTATTTAATTGTAACAGAAATTAATAATATCTTATTTAATTGGCTACAACTTACATTTATAATCCTATATGGCGCGCTAAGAAAATTAAATCCTACGTGGCACTCTAAAAACTCGGGGAAAAACTCCCCTTTATATATATACTAGTTTTGTGCCCCGTGCGATGCCCGGGTTGTTTATTGAATTATAAAATAAATTTTTAATCTTTATACGATTTGCTAGATTGTGAAGTATATTATTTTAACCGATTAGTATATATTATAAATGCATGTTTTACGCTTTGAATTTTTAAGAATTATAATCTAATAATTTTTTTAATAAAATTATAATTGAATTTGTACATTTGAAATATTGGTAATTTATCGAAAATAAAACTAATTTTATCCTAAAATTTTATTCAAATAGAATTCTAAATTAACTTTTTTTATTTATCTTATGAGGTCTATTTAAATCTATCCAACGTGGCGCGACACTTGGCAAAAAGTTAGAATACCAAGTGTCGCAGCCTCGTGACCTGGCTAAAAGTTTAGCTTCATATATTAAACTAATTTTATCTTAAAAGTCTATCCAAATAAAATTCTAAATTAACTTTTTTTATTTATCTTATGAGGTCTATTTAAATCTATCAAACGTGCCGCGACACTTGGCGTTCGACACTTGGCAAAAAGTTAGAACGCCAAGTGTCGCAGCCTCGTGACTGGCTAAAAGTTTAGCTTCATATATTAGTTATATGATATTAGATTTAATGGATTTCTTTAGATAAACACTTATATTACACTTTTTTTTTTTTTTTTTAATTTTTTTAACACCATTTACATAAGAGATGCATTTTTATCATTTTTTTGGTCAATACATACTCGAAGCCAAACAAAAAAAAAAAAAAAAAAAAAAAAAAAAAAAAAACACTCTAATTTTTATTTAAAACGATACTACTTCAGTTATAAATAACTCAGTAAAAATTGATATCAATGCCACCCTAAATATAAATAATTAAATACTGGTACTCCGCATTGAAAAAAATTACTACGTATAAAATGCCAATAATTGATATTATAAAATTTTATAATTACGAGAAGGTATTGTGTGAATTTGGTTCAGTGATACATTATTACTGCGCATTATATTCATGCACTTCGTATTTTTCAACCTTTCCATACTTTGTTAACGTAGCAAGTCTTCAATGACAAAGACAATCCACCATTTCTACTACAAAGTAGACCTCTCTCCTCTTGCAGGTAATGAAACTATCAATAGTGATTCTCGCAAACAGACCGTTGGCAAGTTATAATCCGAGTGCTCTCAATCTGCTACTCATTTGATTACTACCTCCGTTTTATATTACTTGAAACACAGGAATATTGTATGTCTCACAAATAATAATACTCCTTTGTTGCGAGTATTATTGTATGTCTTCTATATTAGATAATGCTAAATTAAAGATTAAAAATTAAAGGAAAAAAAAGGAAATATTTTTTAGAAAAAACCTTTTAAAACAACTTATCAGTTATTTGTGAAATAAAGACTTTTACATTTTTTAGCAAGTTAAAACCTGATTTCTATTTTTTTTTTTTCAAAGACAACCAAACTTCACTTTCTGACGTTGACTTGACTATTCCCAATGTTTACCCCCATGTACAACAGGTCAACAGTACAAGTCACATTTTTTTTTTTTTTATTACTATACACACTCCCTTTATTCTAATTTCCCTCTTTTTCTCTCTCACTCAATCAAAAAGATAAAAATTAGTAAAAAACTTATGTAGGAGACTAGGAGAGTCTAAAGTATGAGTGGTTTTGAGGTATAAACTTACCCTAAATTCATATTACTCCCTCCCTTTTTTACTCTATAATTTTTAATTTACATCACTTTGATCAGTACATTTGTCCAAAGATAACTTTGATCATTAATATCTTTACTTGTTTATTAATAAAATTAGATGAAGCCCGTGCGATGCACGGTTTATAAGTATTTTTTTTTAAAAAAAAGAAAAAAATATTTTTCATATTTATGTGATTAAAATTGTTATTATATTAGTTTAAAAATATTAGATAAAATTCCTATTTCAAAAGATAATAATTTGTATGTAATTAGTTTAAACTTAAAAATCTCATTCACCAATTTTGCTTACGTGGCATTTGAATTATTTAATTGTAAAAGAAAATAATATTCTCTTATTTAATTGGCTACAACTAAAATTTATAATCCTACATAGCGCGCTAAGAAAATTAAATCCTACGTGGCTCTCTAAAAACTTGGGAAAAACTCCCCTTTAAATATATACTAGATGAAGCCTGTGCGATGCACGGTTTGTTTGATTTTTTTTAAATAATTTTTTTTTTTTGTATGTATGAGCCTAAAATTTGTTATATATTTAGATAAAATTCCTAGTATTAAAATATAATATATAATATTTAATTAATAACTTAAAAATCTCATTCGCCAATTTTGCTTACACGGCATTTAAATTATTTAATTCTAAAAATAACTTAAAAATTTCATTCGCCAATTTTGCTTACTTGGCATTTAAATTATTTAATTCTAAAAAAAATTAATAATCTCTTATTTAATTGGCTACTACTAAGATTTATAATCCTACATGGCGCGCTGAGAAAATTAGATCCTACGTGGCTCTCTAAAAACTCGGGAAAAAACTCCCCTTTATATATATACTAGTTTTGTACCCCGTGCAATGCCCGAATTGTTTATTGAATTGTAAGATAAATTTTTAATCTGTATATCAAATTTTAAAATATATTATTGATACAAATTTTAATTATAATTTGTACATCTGAAATATTGGTATTTTATCGAAAATAAAACTATAAACTAACAATTTTATCTTTTCTATCCAAATAGAATTCTAAACTAACTTTTTTTTATCTTGTAAAGTCTATTTAAGTCTATCCTACGTGGCGCGACACTTGGCGTTCTAACTTTTCGCCAAGTGTCGCTGGTTCGTGTCCTGGCTAAAAGTTTAGCTTTATATATTAGTTATATGATATTAGATTAGATTAGATTATCAATAAATAAATAAATTATGAAAATAGACGTTGTAATTATCTAAAGATATATTACACATTACAAAGTAATATTTAATCATTTTATAAAATTAAAAATTTAAATCAAACAGAGCATGTAAATAGTGAATAAGTAAATAAATGATGCAAATATTAAAAAACGGAGGGAAATATTTCGTAATACTTTGGTGTTATAGGCCTTGTTTGATAATTATCTAGTAACATTGATACAGTAGTTTATATTAATTAGTCTAACTAGCTTATTGTATTAATTGGTTTGATTAGGTAGATGTGTAAAAGTATTTGGTAAATAACTACTGTACTTCGTATGAAGTATTAATTATTATTGTAGCTGTTTTAGTGAACGTATGTAATACAAAGTAGTAATTTAAAAAAGTAAATGTTCAATAATCTAATTATCAATCTAAAATAGCTCTAGTTTTTTAGTATTGTATTTTCATAAAGTGTTTTATGAGACCAATAACTCAAAATACCCTTTTCTTGGCCAAATCTCTAAAAAGCCTCAATAAATTTAAAGATTTACAATGCTTGAGCCAAAATTTTCTTTTCTCAAAATATCTCCATTAATCTAGAAGTAAGGGAAAAATGATTTACGTAGAAAATAAAATTGATGTTCCATTTATGAAGCAAAAGTTGTGAACCTTTTTATTTATTTATTTTTTAAAAAAGATTATACTTATTATGTTTTTTTAAATGCAACATTTCTCATTATAACCAATGAGCCTATTATGTACATCCGGGGTAATTTGCCCATTCAACTAACAAATGAGTAAAAATATTATTTATTCATTTGTTAATTAAATAAGAAAATGACTCAGGATGTACGATACACCGGCCCCGAGTGTATATAACAATTTCTATTACTAGTATAACCCTATGAAATTGACTTTTCCAAGTTGTGCCGCCTCCTTTTAAATGCAACATTTCTCATTACAAGTTTACAACTATAAATTAACAAGTGTTATATATATATATATATATATATATATATATATATATATATATATATATATATATATATATATATATATATATATATATATATATATATATATATATATATATATATATATATATATATATATATATATATATATATATATAAATGTAAAAGTCAAAGTATTGCATTTAAGATAGAACTAGAATTTGTTATATAAACCTGGATTATTTGCTCACAATAAATGAGAAAATAACCCCGGCTATTCGGTACACTCGGTTTACATAATACTATAACACAAAGTATTGGGTGCGGCTGTCAGTCGAAAGAGACGGCGATGACGATGATGACAACAATGGTGGATCTCCTTCTCCCTCTGTAGGCGACGATGACGATGACAATGACAACATCAATAGCAAAGGAGAGAAGCGAGGTCATTCATGGCGGAAGAGAGAGATTGTTTAATTCTCGATTTTTTTTTTCGAAAAATGCCAAAAATCGAATTGGGGCTTTCTTATGTGATGTATAATTATTGAAATTTATTGTCCCATATGATTGTGTGTTAAATTGTGAGCATTTTGATAACATATGCATGTATTTTAGTTGAAAAATGAGCAAGTTATGTTATACCCATGACCTGGAGTACGAGATCTTCAATGGAAGTTCTGCCATTGTTATACATATCATCAAACAAATTATACATATTCTCAAACAAGTTATATATAATTACATATCCTCCTATAATTTATACATATTCTCTACTGGCTAGATGATATCATCCAGTTAGTAGAGAATATATCTAGCCAATAGAGGATGTCAAAAAGCCGCATTTTGTCTATTCAAACTGACACAATACCATCTAATAGTATAATAGGCTCTTAGAGAGAAGAAGTATGCATCTAAACGTTTTATTTTGGAAAAATTGCTCCCATTAATCTAAACTTTGTCTCGTCCGCCCAAATTAATATCAACTTTGGATTATTATCTATCATTCCCAAATTTAGGGGGTATTAATTTTTGTTGCACCCAACAGGTCATCCAACCTGATGCAGGAGGTTACCTAGACACGTGTCAGTGTATGATTGGCTTATATTATTTTTTTTTAAAAAATAAAAAACAAAAAAAAAACTTTTACAAACCACCCATACCAAGCGGCTGCCACCACACCCCCACCCCCAACCCTGCTGCTGGAAACCGCCGCCCAACCTTCCCCCTCCCTCGAAACCCACCCCTTCCCTTCCCCCACCCCCGAAAACCCCTCCTCCACCCTAAAAAACCCCTCCCTCGTTCCCGGAAACCACCGCCCAACACTTCCCCTTCCCTCGAAACTCACCCCTTCCCTTCCCCCACCCCAAAACCCCTCCCCCGTTGCCGGAAAATGGCGCCCATCCCTCTCCCACCCTTAAAACCCATCACTTTGCCTTCCCTCACCCTCAATTTCACCCCCTCCCCAACAATTAGCAACGAAAACGGCACCCCCTTCCCTGTCAATTAGCCACGAAAATGGCTGTGCTGGGTTGTTCCCATGGTCTGGGATGGGTGGTGGTTTTTAGTGGAAGTCGGTGGTTGGCCGGTGAAATTGAGGGATGGGGTTAGGGTTCCGGCGCGATTGAGGGTGGTGGTGGTGATGGAAGTTGCTGTGCGTTGAAATGTTTTTTTTTTTTTTATAATTTTTTATTTGACCATTCATGTAGTGACACGTGTTCAAAAAAATTTAAAACACAAATGTTGACCGGATTAACCGGTTGCAGGTAAGTTGGGTGCAACAAAAATTAATACCCCTAAAGTTGGGAGTGATAGATAATAATCCAAAGTTGGGATTAATTTGGACGGACGAGGCAAAGTTCAGATTAATGGGAGCAATTTTTTCTTTTATTTTTATTTTTTAAGAATATTTGTTTATAGCTTTTTGTTAAATAAAAAAATTTACTCAATTAATTTGAACTTTAATCCAATACTTCCCCCTAAAATCTTAGAAAGCAAGACAAAAACAATAAACAGTATGGATTAATTGCAGACCACTGCATGCATCATATCCATATCTTCTTCTTCCTTATGACATCATCACCTTCATTGTATCAATAAAAAATCAAAATTATTTACTCTATAATTTCGAAATTAAAGAAAAATAAAAACAATTTGAATGATACTACTAGAGTACTAGTGTAGTACTTGCTTACAGTACTTTCTTCTACTAGAAGGGTGAGAAAAGAGGAGAGAGAAAATTTAAAAACCGCGTTTCTTTCCATTTTTTGTCACTTCTGCTGCTACTGCTCTTCTTGCATTTCTTGGATCTCATAGAAATTTCAGATCTATCCATTTTTTTTATTTTATTTTTGATTTTATTACTTGGGTTTTTTGTAATGGATTCATAGCTTTCGATTTGACCCTGTAATATACAAAAATGGCGAGTTCTGACCCGAATAAGAAGCCCAAACCCGGCCCATGGCCGCCGGTGCCGGAATCCAAGCCAATGCCGCCGACTTCATGGGCTAAGAAAACTGGGTTTCGGCCCAAGTTTTCCGGTGAGACTAATGCTAGTGATTCTGGCCCAATTGGGTCTGCCCCCAAATCACGGGCCTCAGATTCTGCTGTTGATCTTGAGTTGGGCCGGGCCAGACCCTTACCGACGGCAAATGGGCCGCCGGCTGTTCCTGCAGCAGCTTCTCCGGCGGTTGTTCCGGCAGCTGCTCCGGCGGCAGGTGGGGAGAAGGAGGTGGCCGTGAAGAGGAGGAGGGATTCTGACGGTGGGAGTGGTGGGGGTGCGGCAAAGGGACCGACACCGGTGGCGAATGGGAACGGGAATGGGCCGGGACCGGGACCGGGGCAGGCGGTCGAAGGCGGTTTCCGAAGGGGGCAGGGGAGGAGTGAGGAGGGTGTAGAGGCAGTGGCTCACATTGTGGAGGATGATGGGTTTGTTGGGAGGCAATCTCATATGAAGTATGAACTTAGGGATGCTCCTGGTCTTGGTGAGTTTATTATATCAATGCTGTTTTTCTTAGAATTTTGTTTATGTTTTGTTTAATTGAAATATTATGTAAGCAATGTGGTATGTTTGAATTTAATTATACACAATGTGACAATATAATTGGTTTATGGAAAGTTGTGATCTTTATGCAGTAATCATGATGAGGTTGAATTTGTTAGTGGATATGTATTGAAAAGTTTTGATCTTTGTTTATGTGTTGATAGGAAGTTACTTTTTGGTTGGTTGAATTTTGCAGTTCCCATTGGTTTTTATGGTCTTCAACATTATATTTCGATTTTGGGCTCAATAATTCTGATACCTCTCGTGATAGTACCGGCAATGGGCGGATCTTATGTAAGCATAACACTGAAGCTGTAATAACCTGTTGCTTATGTTGTGTAAGTACAAATTCAGACATAAGTTTTGATGTTTACTGTGTTGTTCTAATGTGATTTAGTGAATGTAGGAGGATACAGCCAACGTAGTGTCTACGGTTCTCTTCATGACGGGGGTTACAACGCTATTGCATTCGTTCTTTGGAACTAGGTTGCCTTTGATTCAAGGGCCTTCATTTGTTTATCTGGCTCCAACACTGGCAATAATTAATTCCACGGAGTTTCAAAAGCTGCATGGAAATGTATGTAACCTTGGCATATTCTAAATGTTTTCTCTGAGAATCATCTTTTTCTTGTGCTACTTTTGTTTTTCCCACTATTGCTTTATGGAGTTGGTCCGACTATCTTTGGAGATTTTAAACATTACTTCGAAAGTGGTTTGAGAATGATCTAGATGCTTCCTGGTACAGAGTAATTATAATACTGGTTTAGCTGTTCATGCAACCTTATTCCTACCCCAGAATTATTTGGGCCATCAAAATCCTGTCAACAGTTTGTATATCTATCTAACTCTTAAGTTCCAACAATTGGAGAGAAAACCATGAAAGGTTTTTTTTAAAAAATTTCGTCTTTGTGATCTCCATAAAATATGTGCTAGCCCCTAAGTCCTGCCTGCAGTAGCCTGAATCCTTTGAGGGTTTGTATCCTGGAACAAACAAGTTTTTTGGTGGGGAAAGCTCTTGAGAGAGAAGAAAGGGGGGGGGGGGGATCTTCTGGGGGAAAAGTATTAATAATTTTATACTCCATAGTACATTTTTGTCTACTTTAGACTGTATTAAGCAAAGTGATCTAACAATAGTCGTAGCATAATGTAACCAAAGACACTCCTAGACATTCTTTCCTTGCAAAATTTAAAGGTCTCGAGGTGGGATCTTCTGGAAAAAAACTTAATTAAAATCTTGTAGTACATTGGTATCTACTTCAGTGCATATTAAGCAAAGTGATCTAAATATAGTAGTAGCATACATGCAACAAAAGACACTCCTAGACAGTTCTTTACTTGCACAATTTAAAGTTATGCACTAGTTTCTAGAACAGTTTAATCTGGATTCTCTATGTGGCTTTGAACTGAGGGAGGATCTAGATGCATGTGGTCTGTCCCTGCAAACTATTGGTTTTTTTTTTTTTTTTGTGTGTGTGTGTGTGTGTGTGTGTTTCCCCCTTCCCTGACCTTACATGGAGAGGCAATCGGGTTGGCTCATTCATCCACATAAATGAAGGGGCAGAAAATCAAAGCTGTTCACTTTTAGAATTGCTGTACAATCTTGTATACTGATACTTTTAAGTTTTTTATGATGTTTCATTGAGACATCTTGAGCATCTACCTTAGGAAGGTTCCTTACCATCTTGGTCTTAGAAAATTCTGATGCATCCATTGACATTGCTTAAAGCTTTAAACCTGTGTCTCCACACATCTTTGAGTTGGGCTCTTGCATGGCCCCGAATTGTCCAACTTGTTTCCTAAAGATAGTTGAATACCTAACTTCTCTGGATGTGTATCACCCCTTTGAACTACTGTACATCTTTGTCTGTCTTATTCCTGTTCTTCATTACTAGTCTAGACTCTAGTTTATAAGCAGGAGGTTATTTGTTATATGGTTGATTTGAGGTTTGGTTTGGTTTGCTTTGCTTGTAAATTTATTTTTATGGGGTATATGTTACTGATAGTCTTCTATGAATAACTTCATATATAGACTGATACAGTGATACTAGACAAGCAACCCTAGCTTATGTCCATTATATCTTAAGTGTCTTTCAAGTTTGTTCATATATTTGTAACCACTGCAGAACTTCAAGCATATAATGAAGGAGATTCAAGGGGCCATCATTATAGCCTCAGCATTTCAGACATTCTTAGGCTACAGTGGATTGATGTCTTTGTTAGTCAGGTATGATATCTGTGACTATGCATATTTTTTGCAGGTTGAATCCTTTGATGCGTGAAGTAGTTTTGTGGAGCACTAGTGGATAATGATTGTTTGAAAGATATAATAGATTTTGTTTCCTTGTGCCACTTCAATGTTAAAGAGTTTAGGATTTCTTACCAATAAGTTCTTGGTCTAGTTATTTAGACAATTAGAATCAGGTATTGGAATATTAGGCTCCAACTGTATACTCTCTTTGTTTCTAAATAATGGACACACTTCCCTCTTTTGGGTATTTATTATTCCTTATTTAGACATGATCCGCCATTATCAAAATGTTTTAATCTCACCTACCATGGCTCGCGTACTTTTCCCACTCTCACATGTCCCGTCTTCTTCATATAGAATGATTCCACTTACTTAACACCTCACTTTATGGTCCCCACTCAACATTTTTTTAAACTTTGTGCTCAACTGAGCGTGTGAATTATTCTGAAACAAAGTAGTACATAAATTGCATTGGACTTGTGCTTCTCGTGAACATAAAAGGTGCAGTTGTCTTGCGTAGCCCTCTTCATCTAATACTTTTTCTGGCCATTGTGACATTTATTTTGAGTGCATGATATATATATATATATATATATGGTGGTGGTGGGGGGGGGGGGGGGGGGGCGGGCGTGGTATAAGGGTCAGGTTGTGGGGAGGGTGGCTTAGGCGTGGAGATTGGGAAATGTAATGTTGAGACCCCAGTACCCCACTATACTTTGTTTAGCTAGTTGCTCATGATGGTTTATTTGGTGTCCACTTGGCTTGCTGAGACTTAGAGGTGGGGGTGCAAGACTGCAAGGTGCAACTCTGGTGTGTGTGTGTGTGTGTGTGTTTTTTTTTTTTTTGGGGGGGGGGGGGGGGGGGGGGGGGCATAGGTGTGGAGATTGGGGAATGTAATTTTGAGAACCCAGCACCCCACTTACTTTGTTAAGCTAGTTGCTCATGATGGTTTCTTTAGTGGGTGCAACTCTTCAATTATAATACTATTTTCCTATCCAATATTGAGTCTCTTTAGATCATCCCTTTCATTTAATGGACCGGTGGTGTATTTATAGTTTTGGCTTTGCATATGTTGCCCCATTTGCTGAACCAAGCTTACAAGAGCAGAAGTTTCTTAGATTTTTGACCTGTGTCCAATCATCATGCGTAAATTGTGTTGGGGATGGAGCAACATATAAACACAATATCTGGAAGAATAGTAAAATACGGAATGATGAAACAACACATAAGATTTTTACGTGGAAAACCCCTCCTCAACAAGGAGACTAACTACGATCCTGTTCTCCAAGGAAGAAAATAACTTCACTAGCAATAATTTTGGGTGTACAATGACCACCGCCACTATTTTAATATTGGATAAAATGTATTTTTAGGATAGCCTACGCTAACCCTCAACAATAGTACTTGTACTAATCCTTAAAGATTTGAGAATATACTCTAGATTGTAGCTTATTTACAAGAGGCCTATTTGAAATCAGGAGGATTGTTGCATTATATAGCTGTTGGGATTAAGAAGCCACCTTGCAACAATGAATTCAGGGTTTTCCTTTTTGTTTCTTCCTCTTCCCCATTTTGTTTTTTAAGGATGAAATTGCGACTTCGTATTTTTAGTAAAATGGCTCAATATACTGTTTTTGCTCCATGTTATGGTGAAATAGCTGGTTATTGTGTATGCGATAAGGGACAAGAAGAAACAATCCTACTTTTATTGCAAGGGTGAAGCTGTTTATATTATACCTTCTTTTACTTCACTCAAGGCTGGAGTCATTTAGAGGCATTAGGGATTTTGGTGTAATGCTGATGTCCTTAACAATTTGTTGGTTTGTGAAGAAGACTACTTGCAAATATTTAGAATTTGGTATTGGCACTCTTTGATGAGCTAATAGTCTACATTAAGGTAGGTCTACTCTTATTTAATCCTTTCTTCTAAACAACTATTGCTACTTTGTGTGTGTGTGTGTGTGTGTTGGGGGGGGGGGGGGATCTTGTCTAACTGGCTTAGGGGAAGTGGGTGGCATAAAACATAAATGCTAATATCATAGCAATAGTTGCGCTGTTGCGGGTGTTATGATGTGCTTTGTGGCTGGTCAAAGTATTTTGATATTGGATCTGTGCGATGTGCTCTCGTCTATGGGCGACGAAGGTGCAAGCCAAGGGTTTGAATGGCTTGTGGCACTGAGCAACACAAGTAAGATAGGCGTATGAGGGACACTCTTGTCTATTAGAAACAAGAGTAGCGACAAAGGTCGATTGAGGCTTGTGATGGCTGAGGGAGTTGATGTGGGCACAAGCGGATCCGATTACAAGTTGTATTTGTTCGGAGGGTTGGGGGTGGTGCTGCTTTGATATTTGTGAAGCACTAGCATGAAGAGTATAAAACAACACGCAAGATTAAGTGTAATTGGTAGGAGCCTTGAATTTCATTAATCACTTGCTACTTGAGGAGCTTTAATTTGCATTTACAATATTCCCTCAGTGAACGTTGGGCTGATATTAACACAATAATTCTATCTAGAGCCTAGATTACTTATAGAAAAGTCCTAGAAATCATTACATAAGCTAAATACAAGCAAAATGAAGGAGAATACATAAAGAAGAGAGGTGGATTCTAACACCATGGCAAAGTGGTTGAACTAATTTTACAAGATGTGTAAATATTCTCCAGATTGTAGCTTATTTACATTTTTATAACCTAATCTTGTTATAATGTCTTGCAAATTAGAAGATTCTTAACATTTATAATAAGATTTTGATACTGTAGTATGATTCAATGTACAAAAATTAATAGTCAAATTTTGATTTCAGAAAACATTGGTGCCATTTTTGAGATGAAGGTTGTATATTTTTCATCTAAGTTTAAGTAATTTAAAGAAACACATTTAGTTATTTTCAGCTAGTTTGATTTTATTTTTGATTCGTTATATTTTTGCATCAATTTAGGGTCTTAGCCTTTGGGTTTGCCAAAATTGCCATTATTTGTATGATTTGAGAGATTTCTTAATTGTAACATGAACGGATGGTTGTCTGCTCCGTATGAAGAATTTTTGGGAAGTTACTTTACCTGAGCCTGGGGTTAGACAATTTTGCCATGATGGGAATGGAATTGCTATAAGTTCTCGAGTCTTTTATGACTAGACCTCCCTAATGCTGTTGAGTTCTTCAATTTCTTCTGAAAGGATAATTCATGTTAGAGCATCTTTAACAAATTCCACCTAGTTTCTTTCCTAACCAATAAATGTTGGAGCGTTGATGAAGCATGTCTTTCATAGAACAATAAGCATAGTTTTCTTTTTCTGCCCTTATTATACCTAGGTCCAGTAAATGACGTCCCTTTTTTTCCCTCTATATAACCTATTGAAAGCGGTTATAATTACTCTACCGCTTCTCCTTGATCCTCTCTTCTGAATTTCTTGCAACACCCCTTTTTGTGCTGCAGTGTATAACTTTCTTATTGTCTAAGCCTCCTCTTACGCATCTAAATCTGTGGGTCAATCTCTACTATCTCTGACCACCTCCAAATTCTTTTTGTTAGTCCTACATCCACCTAAGTTTTATCATCGCTCCATCTCCAAACTTGATCCTCTTTCATTAGCTTATTCATTGGTCCAGGACAATATATTCGTCTGTGACCCCTCTAATATACCAGATACTGAAAGGAAGCATATAATCACAAAGTGTGCTACTCTGAGTCAGTGAGTCACCTCCCTTTAACGTGTGCTATATATCTGGATGTGTTTCCATTTACTTGATCTGTAGCAAGTGACTTCCATACTACGCTGCTTGTGCTATACTCTTGTGCTTACGTACGTATGTGCATTGGTTTTTTCATATGAGGACTAACTTTTGTCATCTTCGGGGGTTTGTCAAAGCCAAGTAGGAGGCTGCTTGAAATTGAACGTAGCCTCTGTTGTCAAGATTTGTAAATTTCTTCTTCTATGATTCTGGGAACTATTTATGGTTCTTTGTGTGTCTATATGTCTAAACAGAGTTATCTTAATGAGTTGATAGTCTCGTTGGATGTAGGGCTGTAGGCTACATAGGATATTATCACGTTAATATCCACTGCAGATTTATTCGCTCACTATTCACTATCTGGTTTGACTTGTTTTTGCTTTGCCATTTTTCTATATGTTTGTTGCAACGTCATATCCTATTGACAATCTTGTCTATTTTCATTTCCACTCCTAGGGTTATCAATCCAGTGGTTGTTGCTCCAACTATTGCTGCTGTAGGACTTTCTTTTTATAGTTATGGTTTCCCACAAGTTGGTACCTGCCTAGAGATTGGTGCTGTGCAGATATTGCTTGTGATTATCTTCTCTCTTGTAAGAATTGCTCACTAGCTGCTCAGCTTGTGATATTTTATGCTTAGTTTTGTTAAAGCTGTTTCTTTTACATTATGGCTTACTGTAACACTGATATCGTTCACCATTTTTCCTTGCAGTACCTAAGAAAAATATCTATTCTTGGTCATCGTGTATTTCTTATATATGCGGTATGTCTTGCTTCTTTGCTATACTATCACTACAGTATCTTTTCTGTTTGTACCATAATTTTTTTTACTGCACTTTTGGTTCTTCCTTTAAATATTGGTTGTAGACTTGTATATCTGTAAAGGATGGTTAAGATCATTCTGCTAAGTGCTAACTGTTAGATTGGAAGTTTTAGAAAATTATAAGACAATGCCACGTAACAAATGAAATTGGTTTGTCATGCCAAAAGCCAAAAACAGTTAATTGTGTGTGTGTGTTGGGGGGGGGGGGGGGGGTATTGTACTTGGTGTGTAGTTTGCATTTCTGTGTTACTGCAAGTTTGATCTCATACCAAGTTGTTGCCTGCCAGGTACCCTTGGCTCTGGCAATCACATGGGCTGCCGCATTTCTTCTAACTGCAGCAGGGGCATACAGCTACAAAGGCTGTGATCCAAATGTACCTACATCTAATATTATATCTGAGCACTGTAAAAAGCATGTTATGAGAATGAAACAATGCCGAGTAGATACTTCTCATGCACTAAGAATGGCGCCGTGGTTTAGATTTCCCTATCCTTTGCAATGGGGTACTCCTGTATTCAGCTGGAAAATGGCCCTAGTTATGTGCTTTGTCTCCATAATTGCGTCAGTGGATTCTGTAAGTTCTCTCTGTTGATTAACTTGATTTATGGTTTAAGATTCTTATAATGCTATTATAACTTCAATGTTCTGTAGCTTGGTGTTCATACTTCCTAGTATCACAAACTTTCTGTTTATGGAGCCTCTCATTCTTTTTTTGTTCGTGTTCTCCCTTCTGCAATCAAACATCAGTTTCAGTTGTATATATATTGTCATTCTGTCAGCTAACACATATTGTCTGCCAGTGTTGATTTTGACGTCATAGCAGTAGGTTCTGTACAATCTTGTACTCAGGTTGAAATTCATCATTATCTTCTTGGCTAACATGTATTAGATAAGTAATTGTAATTGTCACTCCTTGTGAAGACTCCTAACATATTTGTCATACAATTACTGATAATTAGCCCTCTATGGCTCTATGCAATTCTATGTTTTTTAATAAGCTAAAGCATTTTACATGTACCCAAATTTTCTGTAAAGGTTCTGGATTTGCTCTTATCCTTGAAATTTAACATCGCATAACTAAGCAAGGACATTAAGTTTGGTAATTCTAATTTTTATTCACTTTTCTTTTAATTTCATAGGTTGGTTCGTACCATGCGTCATCCTTATTGGTAGCCTCCAGACCTCCAACACGAGGTGTTCTTAGTCGAGGGATTGGTCTGGAAGGCTTTTGCAGTGTTTTAGCTGGTCTTTGGGGTACAGGGACTGGATCCACAACACTGACTGAAAATGTGCACACTATTGCCGTGACTAAAATGGGAAGCCGGAGAGCAGTTGAGTTAGGTGCATGTATTTTGATCGTCTTATCTCTTATAGGTGAGTCCTGTTCTTAGCTACAAGCTGTTTGGAAAACTGTGCATGATTATTAACTATGAAAGAGTCTAAAGAACCTTGTTTAACGACATTGCATAGATGTTGTACTTGCATTATGCTCATCATGAGATCACTCTGGAGCATAGCATAATGTTCATTGAGAAGAATAATTGAAAATGATGTGACTTGAAAAATTATTGTTGCTCATGCATTTCATCATGCTGTCACATTTCTTAACCCTTAATTAACCTAATAAGTCTGGATCACTAACAGTCGTGCATTACCTACCATATTGAATTTCTGTTGCCATGCCCGCAGGTAAAGTTGGAGGGTTTATAGCATCAATACCTCAAGTCATGGTTGCTGCTCTCCTATGCTTCATGTGGGGGATGCTTACTGCACTAGGTTTATCAAATCTGCGGTACAGTGAGGCTGGAAGTTCCAGAAACATTATCATTGTTGGACTCTCCCTGTTTTTCTCACTCTCCATACCAGCTTACTTCCAGCAATATGGCATCTCTCCAAAGTCTAATGTGTCCGTGCATAGTTATTTTCTTCCTTACACTGTTGCCTCTCATGGACCTGTCAATACCAAATTTGGAGGGGTAAGCATCTCCTTTGCATCGAAGTTGTGCTGTATGCTCCTTTGCTTGCCTGTGAATTCTGTGCATTCCAATGTATGGCCTGTTGGTAATAGGTTTGATAAGGATCATCAAACAAAAATCTCTTTTATTTAACTGAGTTTTCAATCACAAATCACTTAATGTGAAAGTTAATTAAAACCACTCCTAAGTCTCATTTGCATCCAAATAACAACTGCTCACCAATTTCTTTGATTTGAATTTAGTGGTTAGTATTTGACTGCAAAATGGGTTTGATTTAATGTTGGTTATTTAAAATGGTAATTACACAAGGGTAGTCATTTTCTACTGTTCTGAATGTGTAGCATCAGCATCGAGTGGTGGTTGTTTGAATTCTAATTTTTGTATAGATTTGTGCAGTTTAACTGTTTAAGGTCATGATTTTATAATTAGGGGAATGGAGTTTTTTTTTTTTGTAATTTTTTTTGTAATTTTGCATTTTGATGTGTATGTATACGTCTTAGATGGGGCATCTGTGCTGTCAATTATTAGTTCGTATCTTTCCTTTGCTCACAACTTTTGTAGATGTTAACTGGTGGATAGTTTTAAAATGTAAGGAAAACAAATTTTTGCTAATGCAAAAACATTATCTTTAGCTTTCTTATAGGAAATGGCGATATTACTCTATCTAGATACAAAATTGTCTGGTCGGTAAGGGCCCTTTGTTTTTGAGATGCCCTGCTTCCCTATATATTTTCTGGTTTTCCTCCTCCCCCACTTCCATGATCCTAGCTCGCTAAGGCTGGATTGGAAGATTAGTGAAGGGTCAGGTCCTGAAGTTCATTCATCTTACCTAACCCTAAATAACACTTCGTAAAACATACACAAACTAGATTACTATTTCCTCTTGCAGAATAAATTATTAGCAAAAGAGACGGCTCTAGTGAGTGGTTTCATATTATGTGTCCCTTCAGAGGTGATTATTGTTTTACTAATGTTACTTATAATCTTACTATACGCTTGGAATTCATTAGACTTGGCATTAGAGACTTATGGTCAATTTTTGACGTGGCATCTTTGTGCAGCTTAACTATGTTCTGGATACATTGCTATCATTCCACATGGTGATTGCATTCCTTGTGGCTGTAATCTTGGACAATACCGTACCAGGCAGTCGACAAGAACGTGGTGTATACGTCTGGTCAGAAGCTGAGGCTGCCAGGAGGGAACCTGCAGTCACCAAAGACTATGGTTTGCCATTTAGAGTTGGTCGGCTTTTCAAGTGGGTCAAATGGGTTGGTCTTTAAAGAGGTTGTACTTGGATCATTTCCAAATTTACTTGTCAAAAGCCATTGAATAGAATCGATTGGAGATAACTGGTCAAAAGACAGAAAAAGGGATAGCTTGCTGCTCGAGATTCAAATTAATGCCCCATTTTGGTCTATACAATGAAGCAGCATTCCTGGAAAACTGACTTTTCTGGCTTAGAGTCACGAAAAAGGTGAGTTATGTACATCGTAGGAGGCTATCTGCTTACCATGTAATAGTAAATTATAAGTACAAGGATTTTGTATGTATGTAGTTTTTTTTACTTTCTTATGAGCAATTATTCAAATGATGCACACTTCATGGTTGGGTGTTCCCATTGGTTTTCTTGGCCATTCCTTTGTTGTAACCCGGGTTTTGCATCTGCTATTATGGTGTTGTACTCTGTTTTCTGTTCATTTTTCAAATATAAGTAAATATGTATCAGATCCTGAGTATTATTATTGTTTTTGCCAATGATTCAGTTCAAGGGTTGGCTTCTTGTTTAGATAAAAGTTCAAGTTTGATGATAACTAATTTTCGAGTTGTTTTCAGGTTAAGCTATTTAAGGATTTTCTATGACTTCAGCTAACTCATGTAATAATGCAATCTATTACCTTATACTCAACACTCTCAAGTTGGAGCGTGAAGATTTACAACTTTAAACTTGTTTAGCAAAAACTCGAATTGCTTCCCTAAAGCCTTGGTAAATGTGTCAGCAACTAGAAGGTACAACAACATGGCCGTTTGTGAATTGTGACATCTTTCTCTAATAAAATTACAGTTCGTGTAATACCCGAGATTTTAAAACCCGATTTATTATACTCTAATATTTATTCCATTAGCATAATTAAGGTTTTGTCTCTACTTTAACAAGAACGAATGTTTTAGTTTTGAATTTTATTATTTCAGAAGCTAATTTTACGAAGGAAAACAATTTATTATTTAAAGTTTATTTCTAATACGTAAAATGTTTAAAGATTTACACCAAAATCTGTATTTTAATCCGAGAAAGCAAAATTGACCAAAATACCCTTATTCATACAAAAGGACGAAACCCACCTCTTCCCGTCACCCCTCTTTCTTTACGATTAAGTATTGAAGGCCTTATACTTGTTGCTTAATTTTATATGCCCAAATCAATCAAAGTTGATTTATTAATTTTAGTCCAATTAAGAGCTTATCCCCATGGAACAAAAGACAAAAGGCACCTCTTAACTCCCTTCTTCCTTTACGCCTAAGTATTGAAGAGGTGAAGTCAAAATTTTGCTTCTCAATGATTTGTTGCTCAATCTTTGTGATAATCACATACTACGTAAATCCTATCCTATTATTTCACTTCTTCTCTTTTAAGTTTTAACAACAAACAAGCTATATATATATATACTCCATAACCTCCCTTTTTGCCCAAGGCAATGTCATCACCACTACCACAATCACCTTCACCGTACCCTGCCCCAGGTGACCAAGTTATTGGCTGCCGCCAACCTTCTCCTCCCTCCTTTTATAGCTTCGTGCTTGATTGCCATCTTGCCGAGCTCCTTGTTTTTGTTTAAGCCCATGTAAGTCTACTGTTTTGTAGGATTAATAATCCTTAACTTTCCTTATTGATTATAAAATATAGTAGTATTTGTTTTTCTAAATGATCATAGTATCATATATGTACTTACGTACTAATATATATATACCCATTTCTAATAAAAATGAGTATTTGACTATTTATGTTGTTTTCATACTAAAATAATTAAAGAGTTTATAGTTTTAATCAATTTTTCCCTACTAATATGATAATTTAAATTCTCGTTTCATAAAAGAGGAATCGGACCTCGGAGCTCAGTGAGAACGATAAGATAAAAGCTAACAGGAAGGTTATCGGACTGTAAATCGAGGTAACGACTATTGCTAGTACCCGCAATTCCCTTCGAAATGCGTTTATGAAAGGATGATGTTACGATTGAATTAAAAGTGATTTATATTGTTGATATATTTTATGATTTGCAGGATTATTACTGTGATTTGTCTAAAACCATTCTTTGAAATATATGATTTTCTGAGAAATCACAAGGATGCTGTAATGATGAGTTTTATGATACACTATAAATATTTTATAAAGATGTTATACTATTTTATAAAAGTATTCTGAATGACTGGAATTTCTTGACTTCTATTAATTTATAAGAAAATGTAAGTATAATATGATATGATTGAGCAATAGCTCCCCTGATGGCACTGGCCCATTCCTGTTATGGAGCACTGGCTCCCCCTGATATGTATGGAGCACTGGCTCCCCCTGTTAGTAGGAGACGTCCTACCCCTGTTATATGTATATTGATTATAATGATTTTAATTAAAAATGTTATGAACGAACGTTTATTGAAATGATGTTTTATTACCTGTTTTAATATGTTCTACTCTTCCTGTTTTATTAACTAAAATGAATTGAAATGATGTTACGTTGCTAGAGTAGTACGTTACTGAGTCTTCGGCTCACCGTTTTGATGTTTTTCTGTTTTAGGTACTGCTGGAACAAAGGGAACACGTAGTGGCGAGGATTTTAATTATCTTAAGAAGCTCACTAGATATTTATAGTTTTAAGAGGATGATTTATTAATTTAATTAGCAAGTAAGACTTTAGTAAGTTTTTATTAAAATAAGATCTTTTATTATTGATGTAGGATTAATGTCTGTACTTAATAGATTTCAATATTTAATGAATTAAGGTTGTTAGGTATGAATGTTGCCTTGTAACTCTCGTGAGGGAGTTACGGCAGTGACGTCTCGACCGAATTAGGTTTATTCCGCTGCTAAGGTTACCTTAATATCCGAGTTAGAGGTCGGGGCGTTACAACTTCAATGTGTTTAGTTCTCTCATACAAATAAAACTGGATTTCGATCTATGCATAGTGCAGATTGACTGCTGCAATGAACTCCCATTCTCTTCTCATGCTTCACACCTAAGTCACCAAGCAATTGTTTCAACCATTTTATTTTAAAGGTGATAGTTTTATGGAAAAAATCATAAAGAAATGATAGTACCCTAGTTTGCTTAGCTTAATCAAACAGGAAATCTATATTTGAGGATCAATCGTAAAACTAGATCAGAGTTGTGAGCTTTGCCAACTAATAATTTTATCCTAAGATTCTATCCAAATTTGATTATAAGTAGAATTCTAAACTAATTTTTTATCCTAAAAAGTTTATCTAAAATTAATCCTACGTGGCGCGACACTTTGGCGAAAAGTTGGAACGCCAAGTATCGCTGTCTCGTGGCCTGTCTAAAAGTTTAGCTTTATATATTAGTTACTAGTTTTGTGCTCGTGCGATGCCCGGGTTGTTTATTGAATTTTAAGATAAATTTATAATCTATATATCAAATTTTAAATATATCATTGATACAAAACAATTTGTTATCTAGTAGGCATGTAATGACTAATAATAATGTTGATGTAAATGTTCGATTTAATACATTAAAAAAATAAAAAAAATTAGCAAAAAAATACATAAAATAAAATAAATGTTCAAAACCCGTTGGGTTGATCCAAATCCAAAACTTTGGGCAAGGGTTGAACATTTCTTGACTCGTAACCTAAAGTGATCCAACCGAGATGACTCATGACCAGACCCTAATTGACAGGTCTACACAGTGATAAAATTCTATTAGATTGTGAAGTATATTATTTTAATTGATTAGTATGTATTATAAAGGTATGTTTTACACTTTTTTTTTGAATAGGTATGTTTTACACTTTAAACTACTTCCTTCGCTCCAAAAAATATTATGATATAAAAAATAAATTTATTTGATAATTTTCTAATAATTTTTGTAAATAAAATTATAATTCAATTTGTACATCTGAAACATTGGTATTTTTTCGAAAAAAACTCTAAACTAACAATTTTATCTTAAAATTCTATCCAAATAGAATTTTAAACTAATTTTTTTTATATAATAATGTCTATTTAAATATATCCAATGTGGCATGACACTTGGCGAAAAGTTGGAACGCCAAGTGTTGCCGCCTCGTGACCTGACTAAAAGTTTAGCTTTATATATTAGTTATATGATTAGTTATATGATATGATATGATTAGATTAGATTATACATAATTTTATCAATGTCTCCAAAGATAAAATTTTATCTTAGAAGACATCTGATAAAATTCTGTATAATATTTATGTGCATCACACAAACGATCACTTAATAATTAATGTTTTAGGATTAAAATGTTTAATCTTACATACGATAACCATTATTATATTTTGTCGATAATCTACATTCTACAAGTAAAACCTAAGTAACACATTTGTTAGGGGAAAATACAAGTTAATCTGCCTGATAAACAAATTTTTGTTAATCTGATGGCATTTTTGTAAATATATTGAAAAAACAGGGTCATTTATTCAGTACTTTTGGAGAGTTGTGTTTGCCTTTTGCTTTTACTGTTTGGTGAGGAAATTACACATGTATCCCTCAAGTAGTACATGAAAAGACGCATAAACGCCTTCACTGATACTTAAAAAGACAATTATACCCCAGATAAATTAACTGGGTATCCCTCATTTGTTAGAGGGAACATCATTATTAATAAGGAGAGTGTAATGCTCAATTTGAACACAGGCTGGGCTATACAAACATGATTAAAAAAAAGTTGAACCAAGTCAAGCAAAGAAAGGGAGCATCTAAAAAAAAAAAAAAAAAAAAAAAAACTGAAAGATGTTATGAAATATTTGTGGATATCCATTATCCTCCTTTGTATCATCCGGAACAATCTAGATCTAAGGTTTATATTCTTATCCAATCAAACCCTAATATATTGTATGTATATATACGCCTTATCATATGGAATAATATTCACAGATTAATTCTCTTTCAATCTCTCATCTTTCCCCTTATTTTACAACACGTTATCAGCACCAACCCTAGCCGACTGAGCAATACCATTTCCTATCAATCCGTATGAATATCCCGTTAGATTATGATGTGGAAGCTAGTACACAGAGGAACTACCATTGACATTCTAACATCAATCTTGATACATTTTAAAAAAACATGTGCGTATCAATCTTGATCAAACAAGCATAAAAGCATGCATCAAGAGGTATATTTACGCTTATTATTATTAAAATTCATTTTTAAAAACATGTGTGTGACAATAATGTTTGGTTTTTCCGCAAACTATTGAATTTGTCAAAACTATGTGTCCTTGTACCAAGAGTCTTTTACCTCTGATCTCAACTTTTTCCAGGCTAATCATTTTATTGACTATGGTATTTGGATGAATTAAATTACTATTACTGGGTATTAATTTATTTTAGATAAGCAGATTGTTTGTTATGGGATCCCTTACATTTCCAAGCCTATAAAAAAAATAAAAAAAAAGATCTATTTCATGTTTAATTTCATTAAAATGAGTTTAGTTATTTTTTGTTTTGGGGGCTTGTTTACTTTATTCACCCAATATTATGTCGGCATGATGCTTTGCACATCTTCTTGTTTTCATTTTAACTTAATGATAATTTTTACGATAATTTTGCCGATTTCATTTGAACGTGATAGATATTATATTTACGATAATATTTGTCGCAAATTAGGATAATTTTGTATATATTTTGTTATACCCCGTATCCTTATCATAGTAGGATTACGACTCTTGTAAACCCCTATATATATTAATCAATGGTACACACTCTAGGTTGAGGAGTTTTCCCGAATTCTAACATGCTATCACAGCTTAGGTTTTAGATCCAAAAATAATTTTTTTTTTCCTTTTCTTCATTAATCAATCACGATTTCTTTTGTTTCTGTTCTTGAAATCAAGAATTGTTTTTGTTCCATTAATTTTGGACTACGATTCCTTTGGCACTTGTGTGTGTGGTCCCTTTTTCCTTCCGCAATTTCACACGCACTCTTCATAGTCAAAATAGTCCTTGCCTCATGACGAAGGACAGCGAAACGCCACCACCTCCGCCACCACCATCTCAGGAATTTCATCCTGCCCTATCGGTGACTAACATCAAGAATGCTATCCCCTTAATTCTTGATAGGGAGACAGTTCAATACTCAAATTGGGTCGAACTTTTCGAAGTTCGTTGCCACGCCTATAACGTGCTTGATCACATCGACTCAACCGTCCCTCGTCCATCCACCATCTCCGATTCTTTGTGGTTGCGACTTGATTCTATTGTAAAACAATGGATACATGGGACTATTACCACTGATCTCCTTCAATCCATCATGTGTAGGGGTGACTCGGCTCAGAAACTTTGGAACAAGTTGAAGGACCTCTTTCAAGACAATAAAAATACACGAGCAGTATACCTTGAAAACCAGTTCAACAGCCTTCACCTATCCAATTTCTCTGACATTAATGCTTATTGTTGGCAATTAAAATTATTGAGGATCAATTAGCGGCGGTGGACCAACCTGTGACGGAGCAAAAGCTGGTTATCCGTCTTGTTTCCGGCCTAGTTAATACGGACTATGACACCGTAGCCACCATCATCCAGCAGACTGACCCCCTCCCATCATTCGAAACAGCCCGGTCTCGCCTACTTCTTGAAGAAACCCGACGTTCGAACGATCAAGGTTCTCAACCTGCTTCGTTTGTAGCTCAGATGACCACCAACAACACCACAAACGCCGCCCCAGCACCGGCGTCTTCACAGCCACAACAACAGCGTTCTGGCGCGCCACCAGCAGGCAGAGGTGGTGGTCGCGGGCGCGGGCGTGGTGGTCCTGGCAAAGGCAAGGGGAGAGGCCGTGGGAGAGATAATGGACAGCAGCAGCAAGCTTCCAATCAACCAATTCAGTGGGCAAATCCCCCACCTTGGGCCCAACAACAACCACAACAATGGGCAGAAGCTCCTTATCCATACCCTCAGCAGGCCCAGGTTCAGCAAAGGCCCACGAATCAAGCTCTTAGAGCAGCTTTAGTGGCTCAACATCCTCAACAATACTATTCTGCTCAATATCCAGTCACTCAACCTCCGGTTTACGGGCCTCCTATGACACCTACTGAGTTAGGAAACTCGTTTGCTACTATGTCACTTCCACAAGACAACTCGTGGTACGTGGATTCTGGAGCGACATCTCATATGACCAACAATTCAGGTGAGCACTAATAATCATATTTTAGTTGGTAATGGTCATCGCATTCCAGTTATGGGTTATGGTCATACCACTTTGCCCTACCCCAAACCCCCTCTCGCCCTTCGTGATGTCCTATTCGCACCTCAAATTATTAAGAATCTTATTTATGTCAGAAAATTCACTTCCGATAACTCTGTCTCAATTGAATTTGATCCTTTTGGGTTTTCTGTGAAGGATCTTCATACGGGGAAAATAATAACGAGATGCAATAGTTCGGGGGACCTATACCCAGTCACTTCCACCACCACTCCATCTACTTGTCTTGCCACCACTCTCACGGCTGCATCCCCAACCACTTGGCATGATCGTCTTGGGCACCCGGGAAATCAATCTTTAAACTTTCTTAGGTCTAGAAATCTTATTTCGTGTAATAAGGAGCATAACTCCAAGCTTTGTGTTTCTTGTCAAATAGGAAAACATGTTCGTTTGCCGTTCTTTAATTCAAATAGTACTACCTCTACTGCTTTTGAGATTATTCATGCAGATTTATGGACTTCTCCAATTCGTAGTATTGATGGTCATAAATATTATTTGGTACTATTGGATGATTTTACTCATTTCGTGTGGACTATACCCCTAAAATTCAAATCTCAAACTTTCCAATCCTTCTTGAATTTTAGACAATATGTCGCAACTCAATTTGAACGCCCTATTAAATCTTTTCAAAGTGATCATGGTAGAGAATTTGACAATGACCCCTTTAAATTGTTTTGCGCCACTAATGGGCTTGTTTTTCGCTTTTCTTGTCCACACACATCTTCTCAAAATGGGAAGGCCGAACGCATGATTCGAACGTTAAATAACGTTTCTCGCACTCTCCTATTTCATGCGTCGATCCCACCTTCCTATTGGGCTCATTCATTAGAAACGACAACATATCTTTTAAATATCACACCCACCAAAGCTCTTACCAATATCACTCCGGCACAAGCTTTGTTTCAAGTTACACCCTCATATGATCACATTCGGGTGTTTGGGTGTCTTTGTTTTCCTAATCTTTCGGCTATTGCCACTCACAAACTAGCTCCGAGGTCCACCCCGTGTGTTTTTTTTGGGCTACCCCGCGAACCATAGGGGTTACAAGTGTCTAGACCTATCCACAAACAAAATTATTATTTCCCGTCATGTTACCTTTGATGAATCCACTTTTCCCTTTAGCAATATTGCTTCCTTTAAAAAGTTGGATTATCAATTCCTTAAGGATACTGACCCAAGCCCACTTTTATCACCTCCTTGGCAGCAAACCTCAACTCAAGGCCCACAACAACATAAGCCCACCCAATCCCCTCTTTTCACGCAAAACACTCCAAACCTCACCCAACATCATGCGAGTCAGACTACTCCGCAGCACGGGTGCGGCACAGCCCAGCCCTCCGCGGCCCACCTACGGACCGGGCTGCCTCACGGTGGGCCCTCATCTCCTACCCCAATTCAGCCCACTTCTCCTCCCTCACCTACCCAAATGACTTACTCACCCCCACCCTTACGTGGAGTGCCACCTATTCAACCCACTCGTCCACCTCCTCCTTCCCCACCCATCACTCGTAGTCAACGAGGTATTTTTAAACCAAACCCCAAGTATCACAATGCTAACATGTCCATTGCTTCTCACAAATCACCGCTTCCTAAATCATATAAAAATGCCCTTAATGATCCTAATTGGAATGCGGCGATGCATGATGAATATAATGCTCTTATTAAAACAGGGACTTGGGATTTGGTGCCTAGGCCTACGGGGGTGAATATTGTTAATTGTATGTGGTTGTTTAAACAAAAATTCAAGTCTAATGGTGACCTTGAAAGGCACAAAGCTCGTCTTGTCTGTGATGGCAGGTCGCAAGAAATTGGTGTAGATTGTGATGAGACGTTTAGTCCGGTAGTTAAACCGGCCACTATTCGTACTGTTCTCAGTTTAGCTTTGGCTAAAAAGTGGTCGATTCATCAGTTAGATGTCAAAAATGCCTTTCTACATGGTGATTTGCAGGAAATTGTATACATGCATCAACCTCCGGGATTTGTTGATCAGAGAGCACCCTCCTATGTTTGTCGACTTCGTAAGGCTCTCTATGGGTTGAAGCAAGCTCCTCGAGCTTGGTACCAGCGCTTTGCGAATTTCTTAGTTAAATTGGGCTTTGTCATTGCTAAAAGTGACAACTCTCTTTTTACTCTCCGGCAGGGTGATGATATGGCATATTTGCTCCTATATGTTGATGATATTATATTAGCTACCTATTCTGACAGGTTACGTACAGGGATTATATCTCAATTACAAACTGAGTTCCCTATGTCTGATTTGGGGCCTCTAAGTTATTTTTTGGGCATTGTAGTGACCCGAAAACCTTCTTATTTGTTACTTTCACAGGAAAAGTATGCACAGGAGATTTTAGAGCGTGCAGGTATGGCCTCTTGTAAACCTGCAACCATTCCAGTTGACACTAAGTCCAAACTTAGTGCACATGCAGGACCACCTTTTCGGGATCCTACTTTGTATCGCAGTTTAGCAGGTGCTCTTCAGTATCTCACTTTCACCAGGCCAGATATCTCTTATGCGGTACAACAGGTGTGTCTTTTTATGCATGATCCCCGGGAACCTCATTATGAGGCATTGAAACGCATTCTGCGTTATGTTCAAGGTACCATTGATCACGGTTTACATTTATATCCTACTGCTTCTCATCGCTTGATTACTTGCACTGACGCTGACTGGGGAGGCTGTCCCGATACCCGACATTCCACTTCGGGCTATTGTTGTTTTCTTGGGGACAACCTCGTGTCTTGGTCATCTAAGCGTCAACATACATTATCTAAGTCGAGTGCAGAAGCAGAATATCGAGGCGTCGCAAATGTTGTCTCTGAGGCGTGTTGGCTTCGTAATCTTTTACTTGAGTTACATTGTCCTCTACGGTAGGCTACTATTTTTTATTGTGATAATGTCAGTGCTATCTACCTTTCTGGGAACCCGGTACAGCACCAACGCACCAAACATGTGGAGATGGATATTCATTTTGTTCGAGAAAAGGTTTCTTTGGGGCAAGTTCGGGTACTCCATGTTCCTTTTAGATATCAGTTTGCAGACATTTTCACTAAAGGCCTACCGCGAGAATTATTTCTGGAATTCAGGTCCAGTCTTAGCATACGACCTCCTCCCGCTACGACTGCGGGGGTGTGATAGATATTATATTTATGATAATATTTGTCGCAGATTAGGATAATTTTGTATATATTTTGTTATACCCCGTATCCTTATCATAATAGGATTACGACTCTTGTAAACCCCTATATATATTAATCAATGGTACACACTCCAGGTTGAGGAGTTTTCCCGAATTCTAACAGAACGATTAAAGCACTATGTATTACGGGATTATTTCCTCAACTCGCTCCATCTAGGTGGATACATTGTTTCCTTGGTTTGATTGACTTTAAAAATAATCCTAATTTTATCTTGGTTGAGTTTACTTGCTTTTTAGTGTTTACTCCTTATTTTGTTTTATATAAGGTATACTAATGAATTATGCCATTTGTTAAGATATATTTTGTAAATAAGATATCCCTTGTATTAAGTGTATAATTGGTTACTGAAATTGTAGCCTAGAATAGCTTGGTCTAGTTGTATATATAGTTACTTTATTTGTAGCTAAATATTAGGGGCTTTTGATAAGTCTTGTATACAACCGTATATATTGCTAAGTTATTGAAAGCCATGATAATCCTCTCGAATAATATTTCTATTATGGTATCACACATGATTAGACCTGTTCAATGGGTTAGGGGCCCATTTAAAGCCCTAGTCCAGCCCTTTTATAAAAGGGTTTTACCCATTCAACGTTTAAATGGGGTTGGCTTTTAAAGGGCTATTAAATAATGGGGTTTTAAAGGTTTGGGTCTAAGTTAAAAAGGGTTGAAATTGGGTAACACTTAAGAGGCTTTTTGTATCCTAATTTTTCTGTTTGTTTCTAAAACTTCCTAATGTCAATTTTAAAATTCCCTATTTCCCCCAAATTATGAACCCTAAAAAAATTCCCAGATTATAATCTTCAAAAATTCCCAGATTATAGCTAATAAATTCCTTCTTCTTCCTCGCCGCTCTTAATCTTCAACTACCAAGGTATGTTTTCGTGTATTTATTTCTAAATTCGTTTGTTTTTATGTCAATTTATGTATTCTTGCTCGCCGCTCTCAATAATGTACGAATCTATTGATTTCGTGCTTGGATTATAAATTATATAATATTTTTTGAAGTTTGAATGCTAATTGATCATCATCTACTCGATTTTAAAAAACTAAAAAGGAGAAATTTTGAAAATTGATTGGGATTTATGGAGTGTATGAAAGGTGTTTGATAAAATGACGCAATGAAGTTATTTATAGAAAAGGAAAGAAGGAGGTTTCCAAACGCTGGAAGGATTATGATCTAGTGAATAAGAACGCAACCCACGAATCTGCATTTTTGCAAGGAATTATGCCTTTGGTTAGTGTTATGTTCCTTCTCAATGTGATCCTTGAGGTAAGACAAGTTACATGACTAAATACGAAGTTCTAGTCATGTAGAACTCATAGTTACCTCATCTAAGTGCAGTAAATAAATCAAGTTTTCGACTTTTTTAAAAATTAAACTAGCTAGGAACAAATTCAGTATTTCATAGAAATCAAACTAACAAGTGGTAGCTTGTTCTTGTAATTTGCTGTCAATTATCAATCCTAAACTAGTAGGCTTGCTTAGGCTCAATTTCGGTGTATATAGTTATGAAAGTTGTGTGTGTTTTCGGAACAGGACAGAAAAAGAGAATAGAAAGAAATTATTTAAGAAGTGATAAACATTTTGAATTCAAAGACATGTTGAGACTGAAATCATTTACATAGATAGAAAATAAGATCATCCCTTTAAAATGTTATGAAAAGTGTTATGAAGTAGCTAGTACTACTAACTCTAGTATAAGATCATCCCTTCAAATTAACTCTTATTTGTAGTAGTTTAGCATAAAAATACACTATTCGATGATACTCTTTTATGTTAGTGTACTAAATGTGACTTAGAAACACTTCGAGTTTTAGTTAAGTATGTATGTTTTCTTGAGTTTAGGTTGTCTGCCTAGATTTTATTCTCGTTATGTCAATTAATTATTAGTAGTAAGTGTTTTTTTTATAAGGCCCCTTAAAGGCCCTTTATAATTGTGTCTACTCTATGGTTGTTTTGGATTGTTTATACATTTTAAATGGGCCGGGCCGGGCCGGGCTTAATGGCCCATGGACAATATTGGCCCATTTTGGATTAGGCTTGGCCCGACCCATTTTAGATAAAGCCCTGTCCGGCCCGACCCGGCCCGTTGAACAGGTTTACACATGATTAGACTTATGGCATGATTTCGTTATGTGTATGTGTTAGGTTTACTATTAATAATTTGTGATTATAGATTAATCATGATAGTATTTGTTAAACAAATTTTTTTTTTTTTTTTTTTTGAGAAAAATCATTTATTTTTGTTAATTAGATCTGAAAGAAATTTATTTTAATATGTATGTATGGTTTCCTATTAACAAGGGAAGACAAATAGTGTACTACTAGTAATTTGCAAGACTATACTCTATAATTGCATATTCTTCTCCACTTCTGAGCTAGTTTCTGATTATATATATCATGTACACACCGTCTAATTGACCTAAACTTGTTACCATGATCATATTATTAGTTAAATTTATATTATTATGAAGCATACTATCTTGATTTTTATATTAAAATTAGATTGTGTGATTTCATTCAATTATATGTGACCTTATACATACTCCTACATGAAGATATATTATTAATGATGTGTAAATTGAATAATAGAAGTTTCGTAAATATAGACATGAAGTTTCTTAAATTTATAATGGGCTGAAAACCTTCCAGAATAATTTAGAAGCGTCTAATAGTTTTGAAAGTATGTGTTCCTATATATGTCATGCGAGACTTATTAGCTCATTCTCATAGATGAATGAGAAATCTCATGGTTATTGAAGAATTATGAAGTATATTTGCATGTTGTTCTCTTGATTATATATAATTTATGGAAAATTCATAAGAGTATCTATTTGAGAAAATAATAGTGTTATGAGTTCAAGATATTAAACATGCTATTTTGAGCAAATTAGTTGAAGAATGTATTATGCCCATAGTTTACAGAATTTTCAACATAAAGATTAATATAATTGTGCAAGAGGAACAAGTAAGAGTTTTATAAGAATATTTTTCTTTGCTTGATACATGACATTACCAAAAGAATTTATGGTTTAAGTGCAAGGGATTTCAAACTTGTTGGATAACTTAATTTATTTCATATCCCCACATGCAAGGATTAGGGGGTGATATTGTTATTATATGTAATCCTTGCACATGAATTGTATGATATATTGATGGTCAGTAGTGCATACATTAGCATTAATATCAATGTCAATAATTTATTTAATAAAAGCAACCACATAATTTACATATTTACAAATGACACCATCCTGAAGATGGATGTAAATAAATGAATGTCATTGATCATTACTAGTTGTAAATGCTCCAATTAAAATTATTGTCCCAGAAGGACAACATCGGTTACTAATGAAACCTAAAGCACAGCTGAAGCGTTGTAGTCCAATAGATTAAAAATAAAAATAAAAATAAAAACCTTCGGAAAAAGGAATGGAGCAACTATTGACAATGACAAATTTGAGGAAATGATAAATCCCATTACATTTCTAGAATAAAATCATTTTTAGTAAAATCAATATGTGAGTCTCATGATTATCTAAAAGACTCTACAAGAGTATGAAATATCCAACAAGATTAACATGTATCAAGATTATAGTCAAAACTCCAGCAGAGTATATATAAGTAATTATTGGATAAAATATTAGTTGATTGTCTTGCCAATTGTATAAAGAAACACATGTTGGTGTTCTAATATCACATCACATTCATGGCCATGCATGAAGTAAGTTTAATAAAGTGATCACTAGTGTTGGAAAACTGACCAGAGTTCAAATTTAGAGAAGTGATTGGATGTGATAATTAAATTAGGTCATCCTGTTATGGAAACCTGAAGTTTCGTTTGATAATGTGATGACGCACTCTCAATGTTAAATATATTAAATAAATTGAATGACAGGACATAACATTGAGATTGAGCTATATTTGGATTGTGATTCATATTAATTTGTATATATGAAAATTTCAAGGGTTAATAAGTTTTGATTTCTTATATAAAAGAGTAATGGGTGACCAGAAAATTACCAAAATAACTTATATATTATTGTCAACTATCAGGTGATTAGAAGCTAACCAAATACACTATTTAAATTTTTAAAGATCTAGAAGATCACCAATTAGTAAAATTAAAAGCAAGTGATTTATGCTTGTGTAACAATTCTTTTGATTGGGGCTATAATATGTCAGCACATAAGAAATAGAAAAAGAAGGAAATTCAACTGCACAACATATGTCTCCTCATTAATGTTGAGTTATTGATCTCCCGAAGAGAACACATTATGAAAAATAGATTTAATAATAAATACATATGCGTTATGCAATGTATAGTTAATGAAGAAATGATTTAAAATTGCTCTCTAGAAGAGATAAAAGCTTTTTTGATATAATTATATTGAGAGATAAATTTTGTTGATTATGATCCTCCCATGAAATGAATTTTATTGCAAAGTACTAAGTTGGTGAAGAACTGTGATGCCCCTATATATGAGATATTTTACCAACTTAGGGGGAGAATTGGAGTAAGTTGGCAAAAATTAATTAAACTGATGATCCCTATATAAATAATGGTGATTTGAAATGTTTTCTAGCCAACTTTCGTCCATATGCTATCAAGATATGTTGCAAATTGAGATAAAGCTTGCCAATTGTATATACTTGAATCATTACACTTGAAGTGTAGATTGTATAATCGGTTCCAAAATAAAGATGTGATATATGGCAAGATAGTGCAGTTGACACTTTTAATAGTGTAATAGTATATTAATACTAGGTGTATGAAATACCTTTGAAGTTATGTAGATATCTGAATTATTACAATAGATGGCCTATGATGTAAGAAAAATTATGTTGGTACCAATGAAAAATGTATTCAGATATCATTGTCAAAATAGCATGCAAATTAAAATTGTTCCTTGAGGAATTATATGATGATACCGGTATATGATGGATCCGATAAATAATGCATATGCATGATATAATGGACTAGTGAATAAGGGATCTAGAATATATGTCCATTTTAATGTCGACATAATGATAATAATTAAAGTTTATCATGGACCAGAAGTCCAATGAAATATGGATTTTAAAATCCACACTGTACAGTGTCTTGCATTATTTAGAGTCTTATGTATGTTCATATACATGTGTGATTCATAGGTTAATGGATTATTCATTGCATACATTGAAAGTTGTTAGATGCATTACTCATTTTATATTTTGTTTTCTATATCTCATATTGATGCATTAGTTCTATACAATAATTGTGGTATATGTGAATGTCTGTTCAAAATATATATAGTATGGCATATTTGTAACTTTGAAGGAAAATTACAAAGAAATATTTATATTCCAATGGGCTTATAGTTTTGATGAAATTATTGAAAACGTCGATTTAATAACATGTTATGAATTATGCAAGAAGAGTTCCTGAAGAACTTATATACGACGTATTTAAATAACCAGCCCTACAAATTTTTGAATATTAGAATTATCAAACTCTTGAAAATTTTATGTGACTATATCATTGACATCTCAACCTGAAGTTTGAGTATATAAAAGTTAGTGAGATTTACTATTTGTATTCAATTCGTAGAAAAATTATCGTGTAATTAATTATGAAACTTCTAAAGAAACGGGATACTTATGCGTGAGAATGTTTCTTATGGTCCAGAAGAACCATGATTAATGTATATAATTTTATATGTTATATTATAATTCATATGAGATTGAAGAACGACATTAATAATGTCAATTTTTGTCATCAAATGATTATTAATGAATGTTTGATCAAAAAATGATTATCAATTTCTATTATTAACGACTTCCAGAAGAAGTTATAACCGCATAAGTTTAATTTTTAAATCAACTATTAAACAGAGATTTGATATAATGATATTAGAGATAAACACATGTATGGTGAAATGAAGACACTTCACATGTTCACGTGAAGACTTGAAGAATTGAAGATGCAACTTCAGCTTAGGAGAGTCGTAGATCAACGAATGATACTTTACTTACTACATATGAGAAGATATCCAAACATATTGGATTCATCGTTGCGGCACTAGAAGATCTCAAGTTATGTATTCATCAGGGGGAGAAAATACGCGCTGCACTCTTTTTCCCTTGACCATGGTTTTGTCCCAAATTGGGTTTTCCTGGTAAGGTTTTTAATGAGGCAGCATCTCGAGCGTATTACGAAGAATGATGTACTCTTTTTTCTTCACTATGTTTTTATCCCACAGGGTTTTTCGTAGTAAGTTTTTAATGAGGCACAATCTTCGATAATGGACATCCAAGGGGGAGTGTTATGAAATATTTGTGGATATCCATTATCCTCCTTTGTATCATCCCGGAACAATCTAGATCTAGGGTTTATATTCTTATCCAATCAAACCCTAATATATTGTATGTATATATACGCCTTATCATATGGAATAATATTCACAAATTAATTCTCTTTCAATCTCTCATCTTTCCCCTTATTTTACAACAAAAGAAAGCATATTTTAAAACTTATTTTATTTTTTGCTTGGTTTTTAAATTCACATCTAAACAAATTTAATTGATCCCAGCATATGTGATGATTTAATGTGTATTTGTATTTTTAAAATAAAAAGCGTGTCTGTAAAAATATGGTTAATACAATTTTTGACATTAAAAGAGTGGAACAACTAGATCAAAGTCCATATCAAGTACGGAGTACAAATCATTATATTAACTCTATTTTTTTTTATTTGTTATTGTACTTATTTTTTGACATTATTCTCAAAATCTAGTTTAATTATCATTTGTAATTTATATACAAGAAAAAAATATAATTACAAGAGGTCTTGTTAAATTTGTTTTTGTTCATTGATAGTATTTTATTTTTTTTACAAAGGCAAAAAAGAAATAAAAGACAAGATTAAACTAAAACAGAAAAAATAGTGGATGACGATGAAGACGATGATGGGGGTTTAACCTAGATTTGATTTGGAGGTGCGATTTGGTGGAGGTTATAGACGGCCTTACTAGCGAATTTCAGCTCTGTAGTGTCCTCAAGGTAGATCGGGAAGCACACCTGATTGCTAATGATTGTCGTACAAATCTAGTTACTTTTCTGGTTTAGTTTAATCCTGTTCATTAATAATTAGAGAAAGCAAAGGTTTGAACCAAACACCTTGTCCCTAAAAGTTCTTTCCATTTGGATAGTAATTATATCACAAAATAGTCAAAATAGATAATATGATTAAAGAAGCGTGATTACTAATATATATATTTTTTTAAATCGTAAACTACTGGGTGTGGGGCTCCCGCACCCAAGTGTTTGTGCGTCCGATCTTCAAAGACGACGATGACGATAAAGATGACGATCACGATGATGGCAATAGTGGATAACGATGAAGACGATGATGGGGGTTTAACCTAGATTTGATTTGGAGGTGCGATTTGGTGGAGGTTACAGACGGTCTTACCAGTGAATTTATGGGGCGTTTTCAGGCGGTGGATGTGCAGGTTTTTGGCAAAATTTAAGGGGGTAATTTAATTTAGGCGGTTTTAGATGCATGGTAGTGAGGGGGTTCGGTGGTGGGTGAGTTAGTTCGGTGGTGGGTGAAGGGGTTTGGTGGTGAGGGGGAGATGAGAAGGAGATGGTAGGGGAATTGGCATTGGACTATTGGAGAAGGAGACAACATTAAAGGAAGCAGGAAGGTTTGGAGGAGAGAAAAAGAGAGGAAAATGATAATGAGAAGCAAGAGGAAAATCTTTAATATTTTTTGCCATTTTGTGATACAGAGTAGTTGTTGGCTAATGTCTTTAAAATCTTGACTGATATGAATGTGCCCATGATTTTAATTATATTGTATATTTTGATTATATTAACCAACAAAGGACGCATATCAGCCATTAAAATGAGCATATTTGCCAATTGATGTATGATATCAGTCGACATTAATAAAAACGTATCAACCAACAAAAAGAATATATTAGCCAACAAAAAATACATATTAGCCAACAAGACGAATATGTCAACTAGCAAGAGAAACTTATCAGGCAACAGAAGGAACATATCAGCCAACAAAGGAAGCATACCATCCAACAAAAGGATGAAAATAACAAACAAAAGCAACAGGTAAGCCAACAAAATAAACATATCAGCCAAAAAAAATGAAACATATAAGCCACACAATTAAAATAAACATATCAGCCAACAAAATAAATATATCAGCCAACTAAAGAAACATTTAAACCAAATGATGCCTGATATTAGCCAACAAAAAGAAAAAAAATATATCAGCTAGCAAAAGGAATATATTAGCCAACCCCCAAAAACATATCAGCCAACAAAAATTAAATGAAACATGTAACACCCCGTATTTTCTAACCACTAACTTATGTAAATTTAAATCTATTAAACCTAATTTCTTATTTAAATCCCAATTTTGAAAGTGAAATCTTTATTTAATTATTAAAATCGTTATTTTGATTTAAGGTCATTATAAACTTTTGGAACCTTAATTATAATATTTTGATAAAGCAATTGAAATTATTATTTAAAAAGGTTTATACTTGAGTTTTAATCATTTCAACTATATTTAACATGTCTGAATTGATATTAGCTTTAAAGGGTGAATCCTTAAGCTTAAGCGTCAATTCAGTAAGTGTTTCTAAATTATATGTAATTTCAATATTTAACTTATCACAATTGATACGGGTCATCATGGGTGATTCCTTGACTGAAGTTCCAATTTGATAGGTATAAAATAATTCTATGAATTTAAAGACGTTTTACGTTCAATAGTATCAATATTGATGTATAAAGTGGTATTGGGTGATTCCGTCAACTTGATTATCGAATTGATATTGTTTACAAACTATTATTTAATTTATATTTATAAAACTCATTATACTGTCCTTTTATTAATTAGGTCATTATAAATGAATAATATTATTGGTTTCGCATATCACCTCTTTATATTGTTTTTCAGTAAAATATGAACTTTATATATATTTTGTTTCGTGATTTAAATTATTCTTTTCATTATTATTATTGTAATTACTATTTGAATTATTTTTTAGGTATCAATAATATAATCTATATTTTTAAAAAAAACATACTTTCAAAATCGCCTCTCGTTACATCTCTTTCCTAGTCTAGTTCGGGCCAACTATACTTTGTTTATTAGTCGGGTTTCGCCTTAACACTTTCGTGACTAAGTAGATTAAGATAGGCTTGTTTATTAGCTTTATTAAACCCATTCTTAAGCCTAAAGTACTCACTCAATCAAGCCCAAAAGAAGAGCCTTGAACCGAAGTAATATGAGGCTTGTTTGTGAGCTTCATTTGAACCAATTATAGGCTGATTTACACAACAACTTTGAGGGATTAGTGGCTGATCATTTTACCCTAAGTAACCTCCTCTAATCAATGGTAATAACACCTAATTATGGCTGCCCAAATTATCCTCCTTGCTTTTTTACGTGTACATTATATGCTAGCTTCATCAGTTTTTCTTCACCAAAAAAACGCTTCATATACTCTCCTCTCTCTTCATCTTTTTAGTGAGGTTAAAGTCAAATCAAGGGGGAAATATAAGCCTAATTTGCTGCTTAATCAAACTCCAATTCGTGGCCAAATTTCCTCCTCTTTCAAAGTGTCAAAACTGAAGAACTTTGAGGGCTCCAAGAGGGCTGCTTGGGTGGGTGTTTGTGCGTGTTATTGCTGTTGTTTGTGCTTCGTAGTGTTGTCCTTTTCTTCTTGTTTTGGTGTCTTATACATCAAGGTAACTAGCCTTTCTTCTCTTAGATTAGAAATGCTAGGTTTTAGGGTTGAATTGATAGGTAGAAATCATGTTAGGGTTAGATTGATTTGTTGATTTTCGTTCTTGATATGTATGTCAGAATTTCATGTACAATTAAGGAGATTTTGGGTGATTGAATCATATTTTTCATGCTTGAATTATCTTACAATCAATCCTTAATAGGTGTATGATTTTTTTTATTTTTTTTTTTTATGATTATATTATGTTTTGTGATGATTTTTGGGGTACTTAAAACTGATTATGTGCGTATAAGTCTGCAGTTTTTGTGGTGGTTATTGTTTAGGGTAAAATAATCCCAAATGTGTGGTCCAATCCCGTAGTGACACGTGGACCAGTCAAAGGGTAACACGTGTCCCTACAGGAAGATGACACGTGTCGGATGCCCTAAAAAGCACCTGAAATCAGCAAGAGAAAGGGCCCTTATTACATCAGGGTCCAAATCCCGAGGAAAGTCATTGAAAGCTGCAAAGCGGCGCCCCCATACGACACGTGGCATTCTCTGATTGCGCAGCCAATCATGTCACAGAATTTTAGGGTACAAACCCTAAAGGGGCACACACTCCCACCCCTATGATGGGAGGGGTGGATGCTGACATAACCTAAAAAAGAGCATTAAAGAGCTCCAACTTCTCTCTAATTTCTCTCTCTAAACTTTCCATTTCCCGATCTCTAACTTGATCGTCGGAGGCGAATATTCCGTTAAAATATTCGTTGCTTTGCAGGTGTCCGTGTCTCATTGCCTGAAGAGCGTGACCAGTATCCGAGGAGATCACAAAAATACCCGAAACATTTGGCGCCGTCTGTGGGGATACTCGTCCGTTATGGCAATAGATGGTCAGACACCTAATCCCGGCCCTAGTCTAGGCAAGGACGACCATGTAGAGGATATAATCCCTACAATCCTTACCAACGACTCCGGAAGGAGTTTGAGAGCAACAGAGCCTCTACCTCTACGTAGCCGCCCAGGAGGGAGGGGGAGAGGGCTCCAAAGAAAGCGCTAAACAAAGCGACTAATGCAACGGACGCTGGGAACACCCCATTTCGTAGGCCGACTGGAAGGTCCCCAAGGGTACCACAAACAAATTTCTCTGACCTGTTGGCGAAAACCCAGTCGGCTGGGGGGAGGAGTAGGTAGCCTCGAAGAGAAGAGCCTGAGCCGTCTAGATGGTGGAAGGACACAAGGGATTACCTTCGGCATAAGCAGCAGGAACGTGCCACTTACTCGGACACGGCCTCAACCCTAACAATGCCGGATGATTTCTCAAATAGCAACCTCTAGCAGAAGTTAAGTTGTCCGCACTCCAACTCCTATTCCAGTTCAATCACTTCAATATCAACCTCCCCAGGGTTTCAATGGCTTGATGCAGCCGAGTCCCCAAGTCTTCGGACAATATGGGCCATACGGATAGACGTACGGTCAGACTCCCTACCTGGCCGGACCGTCCGCACAGCCACAGCCAATTGACTGGCAGATGCGACTGCTGACCCTTGGGGATAAGCCGCCTCTGTTTTCGCAAGATATATTAACATCACCTCAACCAACAAAAGTCAAGAGCGTACTCGTGGGTGCTTATGATGGTACGGGAAACCCCGAGGAGCATATCACTTCGTACAGGAATTTGATGTACTTGCAAAGTGTAAATGATGCTACATGGTGCAAATGCTTCCCGACCACCTTAAAAGGAGTGGCGCAGGATGGGTTCAATAGCCTTCCGGCCGGGTGCATTAATTGTTTTACCACCCTCAGTTTGTTGTTTGTAGGGAATTTCTCTTACAACATTCCACCAAGAAAAACAAGTCTCAACTTGGCAACAATTGTGCAAGGAAAAAATGAAGGACTACGCTTGTACGTCCAAAGATTTAACCAAGAAAAGGCCCAAATTCATAATCTTCCGGACGAAATGGCATACTCTTAATTTCTCCGGGGATTAAGGCATAATGGTTTTAAGTTTGATTTGGTAAGAAAAAAGATTCGGTCATACACAGGTGTTTTGCGGGAAGCCGAAGCTTACATTGAGGCGGCGGACTTTTGTTCGCTCACAAAATCAGAAGCGTCGGCCAAGGGGGCTGAGAAGCAACCCTCTCAACAAGACTCGGCCGGCCAAAAGAATGAAGGAAACAAAAGAAAAGAAGTCTGGATGGCCGACGGCCAGCAGCAGAAATCCAAGAAGGCCAAGATGTACGAGCCCCAGTATGAGTTCAACAAGGACTGTTACTCCATCCTGATGGAAATCAAAGACAAGTTTGTGTTTGAAAAGCCCCATCCGCTGAGAGGCCCGGATCAGTACAGGAACAAGAACAAGTATTGTCATTACTATAAGGATGTGGGACATGACACAAACGATTGCATCAATTTGAAGAGATTGTTGGACAAGCTAGCCGAGAAGGGCATGCTGAACTCTTATGTGATGAATTCCAAGTTCACCTACACACGGACAGACAACACGTCCGAGAAGAAACAGAAAAATGATAAGAACAAAGACAAGGAAGATGATGGGAATAACACTGATTAAGGATTTGTGGCCGTGATATCAGGAGGTTTCGCCTCAGGCGGCCCAACCATGAAAGGGATCAAGTAGGATGCCTGGAACTTGGGAAAGGTAATGCAAACGGATGCCGTAAAGGCCGAACCCTTTCATGAAGTAACCATCAGTGAGGTTGACCGGGGGGAGGTCAAAGCCCTGCACAATGATCCTACGGAATTCATTATGAAAATAGCCAACTTGAAGGTCGGAGGAATATTGATTGATACGGGTAGATCGGCCGACATCATCAGCTTGGCCGCCCTAAAGAATCTAAGCTTCCCAGAGGATGCTCTTCAAGACATCACTCACCCGTTGGTAGGATTTGGGGGGAATGTTATCCACCCAGTTGGGCGGATAGACCTACCCGTCCGCTTTGGGCAAAAAGGGGAAGGAAGAGATATGGTTGTCCGCTTCCTGGTGGTAAAAGAGCTGACTGGATATAACGTCATACTCGGCCGTCCCACGCTGAATGCAGCCAAGGCAGTTATTGTACCTCATCTAATGCTGCTAAAGTTCGAGAGGACGGACGACAAAATTGGAACGATCCAAGGAAGTCAGAAAATGGCTAAGGAATGTAATCAGTTGGCCGTTAAGCCTACCGCACGCGGACCAAAATCGTCCGAGCCAAAAGAAAAAGGAACCTCACTCCCAGCATACCAGGATGGCCGAAAGCGCAAGGCGGCCAAGATAGAGCAAGCATAACAGCTAATGACTGTCGGCCGGCCAGAAGAGTTAAGGTCCCAGCCGGCCGGCAGTCACCAAGATATAGTGCTTGACCCCGATTAACCAGGTTGGACGGTTAGTGTAGGCACTATAGCTTTGGGTATGCTTGGGGATGAGTTAGTTCAGCTGCTGAGAGAATTCAAAGATGTATTTGCATTCAAAGTTGGTGAGATGCCAAGAATAAGTTCTAACTTGGCCGTGCATAAGCTGGCCGTGAATCCATTGGTAAAACTTGTCCGACAGAAGAAGAGAAATCATGGAGAGGAAAGGAATCAAGCGGCCGCGGGTGAGGTGAAGAAGCTGCTGGACGCCGGTTTCATTCGGCAATGTTATTACCCAGACTGGGTAGCTAATGTAGTTCTCGTGAAAAAGCCGAATGGAACTTGGAGAATGTGTGTGGATTACACAGATCTGAACAAGGCATGCCTTAAGTATAGCTTTCCATTGCCCAAAATTGACCGCCTGGTTGATTCGACGGCCGGGCATACCCTGATGAGTTTCATGGACGCTGTAGGGAATAATTTCAAGCCTTAATCCCACTAGCTCAAACTCCACTGTGATCATACACTTAAGTACGGTGGCGTCCAAAAGGGAAGAAGATAGAGCAAAAGAGTCGCCAACAAGTTTTTTTTAGGAACTTGTAAACCGTTCACGAGGTGAAGGTTACACCCCTTAACGATCCAAGAGATCGTCAACTCCATAAGGTCTAGAACCAAATAAGGGTTCGGGGATGAAGGTACAAATCCAACCTAAAAGAGATTGAACCTGCCCTAATAATAGGCCTCTACTTTATTCTGCTCGTATTCATGTGCGCTTTCTAATTAACATGCAATCAATAGAATTAACCTTAAACCTGTTTATCTATGTTGGTTGAATATAATGCACACATAAACTATTATTGGCGATCACTTGAATTATAATCACAATTAACCCTAACAAGATTATTAATTATCTTATAAAGCGTGATTACAAGTAAAAATTCCCTTTAAACATGCAATAAAAGGGTGATCAAGCAATAAATAATATCAAGCAACAATCATAAATAATAATCATGAACAATTATGAATATCAAATTATAATTAATAATAACCATGAACAATAACGAATATCATAATCATAGCAATCATAATTAATAATAATCATAATAATCATAACTATAATAATATTCATGTTAAAGCATAAAAGCAAGATCCTAGGCATGATACTAACAAGATTAATAAAAACCCTAGCATGTCACTAAGCAATAAAAAATCAAATCTTTAGCCCTAACATGATACTAACAATCATAAATATTAGGAAGAACATAGGAAGCATCTTAGGAATCATAATAAGCATATTTAATATTAAAAATACTCTAGACATGATACTAGAAATATCATAATAATAATATAAACATGATATCTACATCATAATATCAATTAATCGATTAAAGTACTTACTTTGATGCCTCGTACCTCTTTCTAATAACAAAATACACACGTTAGTAACTTCAAGGAAAATAATAATCAAAACAATTAAATTAAATAATTGAAAGAGAGATTTGGGACTAAACCCTCATAAACTAAACCTTTCACGTCTAGGGCGAAGGCAACTTCGAATATGGCTAGGTGTTTCTAGATCTTGCGAATGCGGAATTTTGTATGAAAACAAAGTAAGAAAGAATTGAAAGAAAGAATGCTAAAGAATTAATGATTGATGATGAAAGCTTGAGAATGAAGAGAATTGGTCCATGAAAACGGAGTTTTTGATACGATATTTATAGAGAAAATTAGCCAAAAAAGATAATTTAACAAAACAGAGTCTGACGCTCAGGAAACAAGGTTGGCGCCAACCCTGGCTAGCTGGCGCCAGGCACCAATGGCTAGCGCCAGGCGCCAATGGCTAGCGTTTGGCGCCAAGCCTGGTTCCAGGCGCCAAGGCCTGGGGTTGGACGCCAGTCTTGATTTTAACGCGTTTTCGAAAATCCGATAAGTTTACCGTACTGGAGGATAAAATAATATAATTTCTTCGAAAATGCTATTTGATTTTGATTAAAACTCTGAAAAGTCAACAAAGTCAACTTATCAATGTTAATTGAATTAGGAATGAAAAGAACCTTCTAGAAGATTCTAGAAGACTAAAACCATTCCTAATTGCATTAGGAATGATAAATCATATTAGGCCCTCCCCTAGATCATTGGGCCGCACATAAAGCTCAAACCGGGCCCAGTTTAGTAAATTGGCCATAACTTCCTCAATATTCATCGGAATTGAGCTTATAATATATCATTGGAAAGGTCTTTGCAAGACCCATCCAACTACAACACTATTTGACCCATATCATGGACCAACCAAACTGGATTGGCTGTTTTCTTAAAATAAAGTTTTCAAAAACAGAGAGAAGAGAAAAGAAAATAAAAACTTTCCGCAACACTAGACTTTTCCACACTTTCGTTTCATTCGATTCTGATTCGGCGTGAAAGGTACTCATCACTGGGTTTGGTTTTGGGGAGACACAAATGGGTGTCTACAGAAGCCCCCACTTTGACTGAGTTTGGAGAAACGCAAGTTTCGAAAACAAAAGTCAAAGTATCGATAGGGACGGAGAATGATTCAGAACGTTCTGCGATCCTAAATCACTCTTGTAACGCCGATACCTGCAAAACTAGCATTAGTTAAACAGATAAAAGAGTTAAGAAACGCGTATCTTGCACCGTCGAGCACACGTCTCTGAAAGTAACCGATTTGCTGCCGCTTTACTGTTGTTTTGATGACCTTCTACAAGCTAGAAATGCCATCCTGCTTGAAAACCGCTACGCCCGTAACTGCTTCCAATTTGGAAAATTGCTTCGCCTGAAACGACCTTCCTCTGCTATGATAATATTCCACATCCAAGGGAATACTATCGAAGATTATTTCTCTCGAAACAATCCTCATCCGCATTGATAACATTCCACGTCCAAGGGAATACTATCGAAGATTGCTTCTCTTGAAACAATCCTCAGTTGTTTGTGACAACTCTCCATAATCCAGGGAACGCCACCTTGCTGTTTCGATGTTCACTCGTCTCTGAACAAAGAGCTTCTTTTTGATATATTCACGCGTCTCTGAACGAAGAACTTGATAATAGGATGCCCACGCGTCTCTGAGCAAAAGAGCTTGTAGGAAATGTTCACGCGTCTCTGAACAAAAGAGGTTGAAAAGGATTGTCCACGCGTCTCTGAACAAAAGAGCTTGATTGATATGCCCACGCGTCTCTGGACAATAGAGCTTGAATGAAATGTCCACGCGTCTCTGAACAAAAGAGCTTTGATGATATGGTGATATGCCCACGCGTCTTTGGAGCAAAAGAGCTTGATGGAAATGTTCACGCGTCTCTGAACAATAGAGCTTCAGTACTTGAACGTTTGCTGCGATAATGTCTTGAAGAAAAAAATTTCCGAAGACCAACGTTTGTCGATCTCTAAAGCTTGCCTGAACTTTATTCCGCTAAAACCAGTATGTCGGTGTCTCCGTGATTAGGCGCTTTAAGCTAAGTGACACGATCTTTCATCAGGTCGATCACTTATTGCAATTGTAATCAAACTGACTACTTAATCATGTCAAATTGCTTATAGGGGATAACTAGCGTACCAAGGAACCCAAAATTGTTGTATGAGGTCAAAATCACCTTTCTGAGAGGCTTCGAGCTCTGCCGCTGCTGAAATATCTCTGGCGCAAAGAATTGGAGTAGGGTCCTCCCTATTCTGCTGCACCTGTATTTATTTTTGACTATAGAACTTTGCCAATTTCTTTAATTATCTTAGGGTTGACCTAAGGCTTAGTGTTTCTTGACTCATCGACTTGACACGACTCAAGGTATAAACTTGACTCGCTGATTGACTGACTCGAGGTTGACTCGACTCAAAGTGAAATGACACATGTGTTAGACTCAAATCAAAGTGATATGACACGACATGACTCAATGTATACATGACTCGTGTGTTGATAGTGTTGATTATGCGACTCGAAAATGCAAAAAAGCAAAAAAATTCTGTCATTTTTGTGGAGGGTACCGACTTTCTCCCGAAAAAGAAAGACGCGAAAAAAGAATCGAAGTGTTTGAAGGTGCATGTTGAATGAGCTTAGTCAAATGTTGTTTGATAATATCTCACAAGGTGCAAGGATTAATCCATCCTAGGCTATCTCAACTGTTGACTCAATGATGAAAGCATTTAGGTAACTTAGGCACGGAGGCTAAGCACTTCGTACTTTGTGATGCAATGATGATTATGATTGATGAGTGATGTTGATATGATAAGGCATGCTTCAGCGTTGTGTTAAGATTTCATGACAAAGGGTTCCTAAGGGAAGTATATTTGGTCATGTATATGTGCAGTGTGTGAAAGTGACACTAAGGCTAAGCCACAAGAGCTAAGTGTGTGGAAAGATATTATTTGTTAAATGAGTCAAATGGTGGTGACTCTTAGGATAGGTAAGCTAATGATATAGGGATCAAGCCCCCAAGTCTAGCTCTAAATGAAAAGGGATGAGCATAGGGAATTCCTTGATATGATCATGGTGTAAGTGTGTGAATGTGAATATGAATGCATGTTTATTACGGCCGCACCTCGATGTGAGGTTGCCTACGTATCCGTTAGGAATCAGGCCGAACGTAGCTCTAGCCAAACCTCGCACAAGTGTGTGTATACCTCTAAAAGGTCTTTTAAGGGTTGTAACATGGTTAGGCTAAAGGTTATAGAAGAAGAAGGGGATAAAGGCTCAAGACCCTAGATAAGCCCCCAGGGTGTGCAACTTCGCTTTTAAATCTTTGTATTTTCATGCTTGAATTTCTATTCTTTTTTAGCTCTTTTTGCTTGAATTTCATGCTTGAATCTTTGTATTTTCATGCTTGAATTGGGGTAACCAAAGTTGAAGTTTGCTCGGACTCTCTACTAATAGTCAGCCAAGTCAATGGTGGCTTTGAAGCAAGGGAGCTGGCCATGATGAAATACATGCAGATGGTTAAGGAAGAGGTCGAGGGCCTAGAATTTTTTCTTTACGACAAGTTCCTTGTTCAGAAAATCATCAAGCGGATGCGCTTTCCAAGTTAACTTCCTCGGCATCATGTGACACCCCTAGATCAAAATTTTGGGAAGTAAACGAGAGGCGGAGTATTGATGCCGGGCCTATTCAGATCATAGATAGAAGTTCAACCTGGATGGACGGAATTATTTCCTATTTAAGGGATGGAGTTCTTCCGGACGATCCTAAAGAGAGTTGGCTGATGAAGAGGAGAGCGGCCTGGTTTAAGATGAAGAATGGGGAGTTATTCAAGAAGGCTTTTGTGAAGCCCTATCTTAAGCGTATCACCCCAGAGAGGGGGTATGATGTGTTGGATGACCTCTATCAGGGGCATTGTGGTTCCCATATTGGAGGACGAGCCTTGGATGAAAAAGCCACCCATTTGGGGTACTACTGGCCGAGCCTGAAGTCGGACGCCATGAAAATGGTGAAAAAATGTGACAAGTGCCAGAAGTTTGCAACCTTAATCCATCGGCCGACTAATAGCTTATCGGCCATAAGCAGCCCCCTCCCCTTTGCAAAATGGGGTATGGACATTCTAGGGCCGTATACTCCAGCGTCCGGCCAAAGACGTTATGTGCTAGTGGCCGTGGATTATTTCACCAAATAGGTCGAAACCGAGGCCGTCCGGGGCATTAAGTGGACGGATGTGTCAGCCTTCATATGGAAGAGTATAATCACTCGTTACGGAGTACCTCAGTCAATGGTGTTCGACAATGGACCTTAGTTCAAAACGCGCCAGCTCAAGGAATGGTTAGGAGACCAGGGCATAACTCATTGTTTTGCTTCAGTCGGCCAACCACAAGCTAACGGCCAAGTTGAGGCGTACAACAACTTGATCTCAAATGGAATCAAGCGCAAGCTTGAAAAAGCGGGCGTCCTATGGGCCGATGAGTTGGTTAATGTATTATGGTCCATATGGACAACAGCAAAAAGCTCCACGGGAGATACTCCATTCTTTTTGATCTATGGGGCTGAAGTAGTTCTCCCGATTGAGATGTACAAGCCTACTCTGCGGGTAATGTTGTATGATGAGTCGGCCAATTGGGAGGCTATGAAGACCGCCCTGGACTTTCTTCCTGAGGCTAGGGGCAATGCGGCGCTTAGACACGAAATTTATCGTTTAAGGATGACAAGGGCATATAATCGCCGAGTGTCTAAGCGTCCGCTGAAGATAGGGGATCTTGTGCTCAGAAAAATGGAAGTTGTTGGCCGAGCCAATGAGGATGGCAAATTGACCCCAAACTGGGAAGGGTCGTACCGAATCAGGGAACAAGTTAGATATGGCACGTACCGTCTTGAAGCCATAGATGGCCGCCAGACTCCACGAACGTGGAACACTGACAATCTGAAAAAATATTATGTTTAAGTCTTTTCTTAGTACTAAGCCAAAAAGCTGTATATACAGCTAGGTCTATTGACCGAGCAATGTAATTAGAGTCATACTGCCACAACAATGTAATTTTGACAAATTAATGAAAAGTCAAACATTGTTATCCTATTTCGCTATTTTACTTATGCTTATTTGCACTTTCATTGTTTGAGCTAAAACGTCGAGTGAAACCTGTAACTAAGTTGCTTGCAACAGAGCAACCCGGCTTATAAAGGCTATACAAGATTGCTGAAGTGAGAAAGGTTACGAGATTGCCTGCAACACAGTAACCCGGTCGCTAGGGAAATAAAAAAAAATGACTTGACTTTAAGTCACGGGTATACGTCCGTCCCTCATTTAGACGGACGGTAAAGGTAAGGTATCCCAAGTTACCTCAATTGGGGCAAGGGCATACCTAGGCATTCTAGCCCAGCCAAACTTAGAAATTTTAAGTTGAGATAATACTTGAAATTTCTTGAGTATGTCCGAGCGATAGTTTCAACGGACGACTCACATAAAGCCAATTAAACGGCCAAATAATCTGTTGATTCGGCGTATCGCCTAGCCCAAGGGAAATCATCACTATGATTTGATTAACTTGCTAAGTAGTCATACCCTTTAAGGCATAAATACTACCAAGTCAATCAAACCAATCAGAATATGGACTAGGCGAACGCCGAATAAAGGGGCATACCCCTAGGCTCGTATGAAAGAAATAAAATATGAAAAATTGCAAGAATTTTCTAAGTATGAAACAGATACAAACACCGCTCAAAAGGCGGCAATCAGCATTAATTAAAAAACCGCTCAAAGGGCGGCAAAATGTCTTACAAAATCCGCTCAAAAAAGGCGGCATTTAAATCAAATCAAAAATTGTTTAACAAGGGCAGAAAAATGAAAAGCTGATATCATGGGGCGTCCGGGGCTCTAAGTAGCTGGGTCTTGGCCTTAGACGGGCTCTTCGGAGGCAGGAAGGAACGCATCATCGGTAGGCGCTTCTTTGATCTTCTCCTCGCCTTTAGCGCCGTCCGCCACTTTTTCATTCTCCTCATCTTCTGAGGTAGTTGGCGTGACGTCCAGCTCAGGAGAAGGCTGTTCGGCCTTCTTAGCCTCTTTCTTGAGGCAGACGAAGTTGAGGCGTTTTGTGAAGCATTCAAGGCTTCCTCGCCCTCGTCCACCATAAGCTCGAACGCCTCGAAGAAATGGCTCTTCAACCCGTCCTCAGCATTCTGCTCTATGCGGATGACTTCGTTTGTGCTAGGGGGCCAAGGTGCTTCCAGTCGTTGGGTTAAGTCCTCAACGAACTTCTTTGAAGTTTCCACCTCGGCCCGAAGAGCGTCTGCTTCATCCAAGGCCTCCTTCAAGTGCTTTTGGGCTAAGGCCACCTTGCTCTTAAGCTTTTCGGAGGCCTCGAACCCTTCCTTCCAGCATTGGCTGTCCAGGACAGCCTGATCCCTTTCTTGTCTCATGGCGTCCCTGGCCACGGACTCTCGTTCAAGGGCCTGGCCCAGTTTCACCAGATCTTCAGCTTGTCGCCCTGCCTTGTTGGACAACGCGTTGATCTGGGTCTCAAAGTACCGGCGCTGGACGACCTTTTCCCCAATAATGGCATCATGGGTCTTTTGAATATTATCCCAGGCATGCTTCAGCTTCTCGTTTTCCTTATCCTTCCATTCAAGGAAGGCGGTCAGGCGTAGGAAGAGCTGCGTACAAGAAAAAACAAGTTAGCAAAATGAGAATGAAAAATTAACTAAGTGTGAAAGTAAAAAAAAAAACAAAAAAAAAACTACCTCAGCACTGCAGTTGATCATTGGGCCGAGGAAGCCCTCATGAATTCCTCGCAGCTTGTCTCGCTGCTCAGCGGGGACGGCCCTGGCCATGGCATCCTTCATAGCCTTCCTGTCCGCGCCAGTAAGAGACTGGCCGGACAGCTTCATATTCAGCTCCTCTGTAATATCTACACGCGAGCGCAAAGAGTTTAGTTTTAGCTTAAGCAGAATCAAAAGGAAAGAGTGCAAAGTTGTTTAAACTGACCGTCTAAGAAGCTCGGAGCAGTAAGAGGATTGAAGGTGAATGAAGGAGGCGGTGCAGGCTCGTCACCTTCCTCACCCGTGCGGCCAGGCTGGTCACCGGCCGACTGAGAGGCCTCAAGCCAACCAGATTTTTGGACTCTTTGAACGAGCGGAGTCGCTTTTGGCCCGGTCGGTATTGCCGGGGTCGACTTACCCTTGTCATCCGATTTCTCGTATTTACCATGGACAGGCGTGGCGGCCGGATCCACGGACTTGGAGGCCCCTCTATCACCTAGCCAGGGTTGTTCTCCTTTGAACTGCTTGGAAATAGTCCGCGACGTAGTCTTTGCCGCAGTGGTGGCAGTGGTCTTAGATGCGGCCGTCTTCCTTTGTTTGGACGCCTTCCCGTCCTTGTCAGTTTTTGCAGCAGGGGACGACTGATTTCGTTTGGCCCTAGGGGTTGGAGTTGATAGCTGAAAAGAGCATGTAAAATTTAGTAAAATATAAGCAGAGTAAAACATCAGCGTCCGTGTGGAGCTGGGAAGTAGGTCCCTTCTATCATGCCAACACGGACGTAAAATTACATCCATGGCAATTTAGAAAGGAGGGATTTCTCAACATTCCAACATGGACGAAAAGATACATCCGCGTGATGTCAGGAAGTATGTTCCTCCCAACACTCTAACACGGACGAAAAGGAGATATGAAGGAGGAAATAGATGCTTTTACCTCCTTAGTTTGCTCGTACAACTTTAGACGAGCTTTATAGCGAGCTAAGTCGATGTCTGACATGTTCACCTCCCCCTTTTGTTCTGAATCTAACATCTTGAACGCCTCAGCTGTAAAAGAAAAAGAAGAGAAGTGTTAGAAAATTTTTCAACTCCAAAAAACTATGTACGTACGAAAACTATATATGTCCAAGCGTCCACCTTGGAGCAAGTTCTTGTACAGGCCGTAGGCCGACATGAATGTAGGGTCTCGAAGCCAACTGGATAGAAGGACCCAGTTACTCGGAACGCGCTCAGTTTTGCCGTCCTTCTTCACCCTCTTGACTTTAAAGTATTCAAGTTGATGCTCTTGGCCGGGGTGAACGGGTGGCTTATCAGGCTTGAGATCCCCGCGTCCAAGTTGAATCGGCTCGGCGTTAAACCGATTCATCCGCAAGTTGAACTCAACATCCTTAGTTTTGATGCGGTAGAATCGGTGCTTCCAATCACGCCATTTGGAGACGCGGTCAACTACCACCATGTAGTCTCCGTTGGAGCTTAGAATGAGCAAGCCGTCCGTGTCTGCGGCCAGCTTGGTTAACAAGTGCATCTCACAAAAGATCGCAAAGTCCGGCTTGAAGCCTTTGCAGATGCACATCACCAAATACCCAAATATGTTCAACCAGCTGTTCGGCATCAGCTGGAAGAGAGCGATGTCATACTCGTCCAAAATAGTGCGGACGAAAGGGTGGAGAGGTAAGCGCAAACCAACGTCCAAGGTTGCCCTATAGACGCTGAAGGCCCTTTGGCGCGGCCTCTCTTCCTCCCAAGCGGCCACAGCATGTGACTTCCTTGGAGGCTGGATCTCAAATCCCTCCCCAAGGTGGAGGAATGCCTTGTATGTTTCGAACTTGTCATTTAGGTAGCCCAAGGTCGTGCTACCCACCGTACAGGCATACGGATCTTTGAAGTTATCAATATTGGCGACGACCTCCTCGGCCGCTGCCTCACCCTCGGTCGTCTCACCCTCGGCCGCCTTCTCAACTTCTTCCTCTCCCTCTTGGTTAGGAGCACTCCCAAACTCAAAGGACAGCACTTTGTCCAGATCTGCTGCCTCGGCCGAGCTGCGGCTCCTAGAGCTTTAGCCGCCTCTGGTTGAGGGAAAGACCTCAGGGATTAAGGGGCTCTTGCCCTTGTCTTTAGAAGTGGCCGCCTAATTTCCAGGAGGAGGGGCACCACGAGGAGGCAGGTCGGACGGTTCATTAATCGCAATCCCAGTCCTTTGTCTGTCTGACTTTCTATATTGGAGATAGAGTTGAGAAGGAGTTGGGACGGACGGATCAGCGTCCGCCTGAGAAGAGGAAGAAGGTCCTTCACGAGGTAGCAACTTGGCCTCATCCATGACCGAGTTGGCATATTGGGGGAACATTAGTTCCGGAGTTCACCGGGACGTTCCCACCACAGTAGAAACGCCTTGAGTTCTTTAGCGCTCCTCGAAGGAAGAAGTAACCTCCACGTCCGAAGGAAGTAGACCCGGTCTCGATATTGATATTATTTGGGTCATAAGGGACCCTAGGATTCACTAGACAGCCGTCTGGATTTCTGGCCGCGTGACGATCATGCGTTTGCATGGTTCTTGCCATGTTCGACTGCAGGGACAGAGAAGAATAGGTGGAGGTGAGTTGGTACGCACTAGAAATGGACCCACTCCATGAAGGAGACAACTCGTCTCCGTCCACTCTAAACTCCTCAGTCCCAGGCGAACGACCGGCCTCATGAGGAGAAACGGACGAAGCCGAGTGTTGAGCCAGATTTTTTTTTTTTTTTAAAAAAAAAAAAGTGATGAAAAGAAAAATAAAATACAAGGAAAAGAAAGTAGGCGGCCTACCTCTGTACGTGTTGAAAACTTGATAAATTCTTGAAGGTCTTGAAAGATTGATTGAAAAACTCAAAAAATGTCCGAAAAACTCAAACTACGCGGTGGAGTTCTTGAAGATTCAAGGGAAATCACTTTCTCTCTCTAGAAATTCTCTGACTTCTCTCTAGAATTCTCAACAATGTAAAGTGCCAAAATGAAGTCAAACCCCTCATATTTATAGGCAAAATTTATGGGGTAAAATGGTAAATCCATCTTTCCCGCCCAGGAATTTAAACGAATACTTTTTGAAAAAATTAACCTAGAATTCAAAAGGTTGTTACAGGGGATCCATCAATTTGGATGAAAAAAGAGACGGACGACTAACGGCGCGTCCAAATAGACGGCTGAGTTAACGGGATTAAAGTTTCCATCTCAAAAGGCATATCGTCCGCACCTTTCCCCAAAAGCCTAGGTGGCAAGATCCGGCCGCCTAATTTTTGGACCTTATCAATCTTGAAAAATTCTATGCGGACAAGACACGACTTTCGGTCTAAAAAGCGTCTGCCCCTTCAATTGGCGGACATGATCTGTCCGCCCCTACACACAAGCTCAAAATCTCTCCATACTCGGACGCATTAAGACGAGTAGAGGATCAGAGGAGGCAGCCTGTAAGCGTACGATCCACCCCCTCCGAGGGGCAAATGTTTAGGGTAAAATAACCCCAAATGCGTGGTCCAATCCCGTAGTGACACGTGGCCCAGTCAAAGGGCGACACGTGTCCGTATAGAAAGATGACACGTGTCGGATGCCGTAAAAAGCACCTGAAATCAGCAAGAGAAAGGGCCCTTATTACATCAGGGCCCAAATCCCGAGGAAAGTCATTGAAAGCTGCAAACGGCGCCCCCATACGACACGTGGCATTCTCTGATTGCGTAACCAATCATGTCACAAAATTTTAGGGTACAAACCCTAAAGGGGCACACATTCCCACTCCTATAAATACCCCAATCATTTATGATGGGAGGGGTGGATGCTAACATAACCTAAAAAAGAGCATTAAAGAGCTCCAACTTCTCTCTACTTTCTCTCTCTAAACTTTTCGTTTCCCAATCTCTAACTTGATCGTCGGAGGCGAATATTCCGGTAAAGGAATATTCTTTGTTTTGCAGGTGTCCGTGTCTCATTGCCTGAAGAGCGTGACCAGTATCCGAGGAGATCACAAAAATACCCGAAACAGTTATTGGTCATGAATGAGTCATGAATTCAATGATTTTATTTCATATTATTCTAGAGGATTGTTTTACGGTCGATTTGATAAATTATGGGTAAAATTCGGAGGTGTTTAAGGCCACCAAACAATTGAAATTGTGAGCCAATGTAGTGCTGCCAGTGCTGTTTTGGACGTGTGACTAGCAGTATTTTAGGGCATGATAAACTCTTGTTATTGAGGTTAATTGAATATATATCTTCTAGATTATCATGTTAGGATTATTATAATTTTATACCTTAGTGAAATTCCATGTTTTTAGGCAATTCTACCTTTTATACGAGCATGTGTTTTGACTCATTAATCTGTCATGACAGCTTGTGTATCTTGTGTCCTTAAGCCTTAGATTAATTATCTTGATTGATTTTTCTTGCCTAATTTAATTTAGTATCATGTTAGGATATTCCCCAATTAATTTGGCATGATTCTAAGAAAGAGTGATTTGTTTTAATGGCGTATAACAAAGTACATGACCTGCTGCGATCTACTGTGAAAGGAGTGTGATTAGAGAGTTTTCAAGATATGTTTTTCCAAATTTCTAAGCCTAAATGCATGATTAACATGACCTATTGTGTTTTTAGAGTGTGCACTAAAGTGGGCTAAGCATAGATTCATGTTTAAGGTGGGTTTTTAGGTGATTTGGTATGATTGGTACTGCTGTATATTAGTGTAGGGGCTGCTGTAAATATGATTTTATTTTGGCATGTTCTCTCTTGAATTTTAAGTCCAAAATTGTGTTATATGATTCCTAATGAGTATATGTATATGCCCTAATTTTTATTTCGTATTTGAAGCATGTTTGGTTGGGTTTTTATGATGATTATTGGACTTGTATGTTGCCGTCATGTTATGGTTGTTTTATGAAATGATAGTTTGGATTTTTGGTTTAATTAAATGATTTTATGTAATTTTTATTGCAAGTATTCTATATTTATTTGAAATTATATTTTAAATAGGTGATGAGTGAATTTTTGGGTATTATAAACCCCTAAAGTGAACTATTTCGATGCGTGTTTGAATATGTGGGGGTTGTAATTGTATTATCGACGTCGTAATACTTTAGAGAAGGATAACATTGTCTTTAGCATCACTTTTCTAAGAGTTGTGAATGCACTTAATTGTTGAATTTCGATAATTAATTATATTCCCAAACTCAGACGATACCTTTTGTGATTTATTATGTTGAAGTGTGTTTTGAATTGAAGTTTCAATTGAATTTAAGAAATATTATTTTCTCATGCTGTTTGAATTGAGTGTAAGACCATGTTTGGCTTCTCTGCAGATTTCTGAGTTAAATATATGATATTATCTATTTTAAGTGATTTTTGAATTGTGTGTGGGGCCATAGTCGGGTGTGAGGCCGAGTTGCTTCCCGATGGTTAATGAACATGCTAACTACCTGGATTGCGAGTCTTAGGTAGCTCAACCTGGGTTAATTGTTGTCAACCGGGGGTGTGTAAGACCTTATAGGCATCTACCCATAACCGGGAGTTGGCCAATCTTAGACACAGTCTCTACGAGATGACCAGGGGTTCGTCCTGACAAACCTTAGGAAGTGGATTGCGAGGCCACTAGCGTTCCCTCCATGCCAGTTCTACTGTTTTGAAGGTTTTGAGTTTGAAATATTTATACTATTAAATTATTACTTATTTGAAATTTATATATTATGATTGAAATTGAGTGATTTAATGTCGATATTCCTGTTTTAAGTTTATTTGAAATATCTTATTGTTTTTATGGTTTGATGATTTTAAGTCATTTCATTTGAGTTTTCAAGTTGTTTGTGGTTGTGGTTTCTTTCTGTTTATTTAAGTCTAAAATCTTCTATTTCTGATGTGAAGGAAAACTGCTAGTTGCTCCCCACTTATTGTGGAACGTTGTTATAATTTGCAGGTTTTATTTATTTATTTGATCTCTGTGACGATGGGTTGGGGATTGAGAGTTTAGAACCTAACTTTTAGGCTTTTATGTCTTTTGTTGTTAGCTAATTGTTTAAGTACTTTGAATTTGGTTTGGTTTGATATTTGTTTGGCCGATAAGGGTTGTTCTGCCCTTGGCTTTTGAATGTAATTGATTAGTGTATGTTTAAGTTCGTTTGTTATTTTCTTTTGCTCACTTAGTTTTCGCTTAGCTTAAACAACTTAATTTGGATGTGTGAATGGGTTAAATTTGACCTTTAGACCTAGGTGAAGTTTGACTTTTCTAATCGAAGTTAAGTAGTGTAGGGAATATTTCAAGCATTACCCCTAACTTGAACCCCACTATGATCATACACTTAAGTACGGTGGCGTCCAAAGGGAAAGAAGATAGAGCAAAAGAGTCGCCAACAAGTTTTAGGAACTTGTAAACCGTTCACGAGGTGAAGGTTACACCCCTTAAGTACGGTGGCGTCCAAAGGGAAAGAAGATAGATCCAAGAGATCGTCAACTCCAATAGGTCTTGAACCATGACTGGTGTTCGGGGATGAAGGTACAAATCCAACCTAAAAGAGATTGAACCTGCTCTAATAATAGGCCTCTACTTTATTCTGATCGTATTCATGTGTGCTTTCTGACTAACATGCAAGCAATAAGATTAACCCTAAAGTTTATCTATGTTGGTTGAATATTAATGCACAAATAAATCTATTATTGGCGATCACTTGAATTATAATCAAAATTAACCCTAAACAAGGTTATTAATTATCTTATTAAGCGTGATTACAAGTACAAATTCCCTTTAAACATGCATAAAAGGTGTGATCAAGTAATAAAAAGTAATAAGTATCAAGCAACATAATAATAATCATAAAAATCATAACTATAACAATTATAATCATAAAAATAATCATGTTAATAATAAAGCATAATAATAATAGCAAGATCTTAGACATGATACTAACAAGATTAATAACAAACCCTAGCATGTCACAAAACAATAAAAATCAAATATGTAGCCCTAACATGATACTAACATGCTATTAGGAAAGAAAATAGAAAGCATCATACTTTTAATCATACTTGATATTAGAAATTTATTCTTTACCCTAAACATGATACTAGGAACTTATTGTTGTCACCCTAAACATCAAATTAAGAAAAACATCCTAACATGATACTAGGAATCATAATAACAACCTAGACATGATTTCTACATCATAATATCAATAAATCAATTAAAGCACTTACTTGGATGCCTCGTACCTCTTTCTAATAACAAAATACACGCGTTAGTAACTTCAAGGAAAATAATAATTAAAACAATTAAATCAAATAATTGAAATAGAGATTTGGGACCAAACCCTCAGAAATTAAAACCTTTCATGTCTAGGGCGAAGGCAACTTCGAACAATGCTAGGTATGTCTAGTGCTAATGTATGAGGAATTGTGTTTGTAAAAAGCTAGGCTAGAAAGAGAGAGAGAGAGAATCAAGAAATTCTTGATGAGAGTTGATGAGAATTGGTGATTGAAAAAGGGGAGATATGACCTCTATTTATAGAGAAAAAAGAGAGTCGAAGAATAAGAAAAGAATCCGAATTCGAATCGAAATAAAACTCGATGGACATCAGTTTTTGGCCGAAATAGTGGAAGGGTGTTAGTTTTGGATAGAGTTTCATATTCCATTCATATCTTTTTCGTTATAACTCGGATTTAATATTATAATATATCATTGGAAAGATAATTTCAAAATCTATCCAACCATATAAAATTTGGATAAAGATTATGAGGCAAGAAAATAAAATCTGACTGTCTTTGAACATCTTTAAATTCGAATAGAATTAGGATTTAATAAAAAGGAAAGTTTTTAAAAAAGGAAAGTTTTTATTTAACTCAAATTCTTTGATTTTATCTTTTCAAAAAGGATAATTAAGATCTTTTAGAAACTTATAGAAGCTTCTAATTAATCCTAATTATTTTAGGAATAGGATTAAATCTTTGGACCCTCCACATGATCATTGGATCGTAGGTAAGATCCGGTTCGAGCCCAGTTTAGTATTTTGGCCATAACTTCCTCATTATTCATTGGAATTGGGCTTATAATATATCGTTGGAAAGGTCTTTTCAAACTCCATCCAACTACACCATTATTAGACCCATATCATGGACCAAACTAAACTGGAATTCACGTTTTTCAGAAATAGGGTAAGAAAAAAAATATTTTCAAAAACAGAAAGAAGAGATATTTTAATAAAAACATCCTCATCACTAGAATTTTCACACTATCGCTTTGTTCGATAATCAAATGACGTGAAGGTATTCATCACTGGGTTTGGTTTTGGGGAGACACATTTGGGTGTCTACAAGTAGCCTTCCGTTCAGGCATAATTTCGCTAACGCTTCCAGTTCTAAAAGAACGGGGTGTTACAAAACATATCAGCCAACACATGAAACATATCAGCCAACTTAAAAAACATAAAAGCCAAATGGTGTCTGATATCAGCCAACAAAAGGAAAAAAAAAAAGCATATCAGCTAACAAAAGGAATATAATAGCCAACCCCAAAAACCATATCGGCCAATAAATGAAACATATCAGCCAACAAGTAAAATATATCAGCCAACACATGAAACATATCAACCAACATGTAAAATATATCAGGCAAGCCTCCCTGCATCCGTACGTCTGCACGCAATACCTTCTCAATATAAATAGTGAATTGAACCCCTTATAAATTTAAAGTCTTGTTTGGTAAATGTGAATGAGACTATCTATACCAACGTATAATTCCGTGTAAATTACATAATACAAAAAATAACCATTGAAATCTAAAGCTTAATTGTTGGTAAGATTAGCAATATTTGGAGAAAAAGAAGTGAAAGTATATAAAAATATCTAGAGGTTGTTAGGCTTCTCTATTCATGAAAAGGACAATAAAAAATTTATGTCTATAATTCTATTTAATTATTAAAAAAATTTAAAATAATAGAGGTGGAAAATGAGTACTTTTTTCTTAAGTTGGAGAGTAGTTGGAATGTGAATGGTACCAATGATCATTCTTAATGAATAGGGTAATTGTACATGTTATTTCATTGATGTTGATTGTTGATGGTTTAGGTTCTAGTATTAGTCTTTTCAAAGATTTTTCTCATATAGTTCTAGGAAATGTTAGTATATATAATCAATAACTGGGAAGGAAAATATTAGCCATTTTTCCAAATGTTGGTCATTTTCCTATCATGTTAAAATGAAAGGAGAAATTGTTTGGTTGCTTAGCAGGTAATGCGTTTGAAGTTTACCTGAAATTATGCTTTTTCTATGAAATTTCCAGATTTGGTACTTATGAGGGCGAGTGTACTGTGAACTTAATAATGACTAAGAGTCCATGGCTTGTTTGCTATGCGGTAATTAACAACAATTTCAATAAGTGGTAACGTTTTGACTTTTACGGTTGCTAATATAATATATAGTTTTAACCTTTGTACGTAACTCGTTTTAACTTTTGTACGTAACTCTAAAAGCCTGATCTGTTTACTTTATTTTCACTTATTTTAGGTCTAATAAATTCAATTAAGTTCAGGAAAAGTAAGTTATGATAAGGATTGTCCAAATTCAAATAACAACTTAAATATTTTTTAATAAGGTCTAATAAGTTTAGTTAAGTTCAGATATAAGAGTGTGTTTTATTCACCTAATTTTCACTTATCTGAACTTATTAAAACTTATTTTAGTTGTAATTTAAACTTGATAGCCCTTATCAAAACTTGTTTTTGCTAAACTGAACTTATTTTTTCTAAACTAAACTTATCTTAACTTATTAAACCCGAAATAAGTGAAAATATGGTGAATAGAATAGGCCCTAAGTTCAAATAAGTAAAAATTAGGTGAATAGAACTGATAAGTGTTTTACTTGTCCACTTATCATGGCATTTTTAACCCGATTTTGTAGTCCATTTCCCCCACTTTAATCTTTTTCTAACTCCTTTTGTACATATATTGTAGCTTTTATTTTGGGATTCCCGTCCCCTTTTATGCGCGTGTTAGTGTTTTTAGATGCAACGAGAAATGCAAGGACATACGTGCACCAAGCAAGGAGTAGGCGTGCACCAAGAAAGGAGCGGGCACTCCTAATTCTGGAATCACAATCTACTCCCTTGCATATCAAGGAGCATGCGTGCACTACAGAAGAAGGGGGCGCTCCTCCATGAGCTCCAACAAACTGCCTCAGAATGTAGCACCAAGAGCGGGCGTGCATGAAAAGCAGGATTGGGCGTTCCAGTCTTAGGAGTGAGCGCTCCTACTACTCTGAGATCTAATTTTTGACGAATTTTACAATGTAATTCTAAGGGGTATAAAGACCACCCTTGGCTTCATTTGTAGAAATCTTCTACCCCTAAGTTTTCTTAAGCCCTTACCTCTTAGTTGCACTCTAAACTCTCTTTAATAAGCTTAGTTTCTCTAAAACTCAATCATTGTAGTTAATCAATTGAATTTGGTGTTCTTAATTTCAACAATTCCTCTCAACTTTGAAGCATCTTAAGTAATATCTTTCCTCTATGTCCCTTATTTTTTGTTTTCGTTTACTTTGAAGTGCTAATTTCTCTCTTAGCCTTGCTTAATTGTTGTTGTGTGTTCAATACACCTTGTTCTTACCACTTCTCTCAACTTGTTAGATTAATGTTGAATTTAATTATTGTTGTTAGGATGTTGAATATCATGATTAGTGAGTAATTTCTTAGCTAGAGGTTGGGTAAAGACCCAACCAAGTCTTGGATTGATTAATATTTGTGCTTGCATGTTCATTTTGGGTTGATGATTGATTGTTAAATGATTGGTTAATTACATATGTAATTGGATGGCCACTTATTGCTCATGTGTTCACTTCTATGCTTACATTGAAAGATGAGGTCTAGTTGTGACCCTTTTCTTGTATGATTATGCTAATTTCCTCTTGATTATAGTTCCTTGTTTGGATGATGTAGTAGTCTTAGTCACGATAATTAGTTGAGAAATCCCCAAGTACTTGTCCTTAATGCTTTCTCGAACTGATCGAAAGACCACTACTAGAAAAAAGCCGATTTTCGACGAAAAAATTCTGTCGAAAAACCCGTTTCCGACGGAGTTTCCGTTGGAACCAGTTGTCGGAAAATTGTTTGTAGGAAAAATAACCTTTTCCGACGGAAATTCCTTTTTGACGGAATTATGCGTCCGTCGGAAATTCCAACGGAATTATGCATTCGTCGGAATTCAAATAATTTGTCTGGAATTTATCGGAATATATGTATTTTTTGACGGAATATTCCGTCATAACTTAAATTTCTGACGAAATTTAAATCCGTCAGAATATATATTTTTAAAATTTCTCATGCTCCTCCAAAACATCACGCCACTCATTCCTCTGTTTAAAAAAACAAAATTAAACCCTCTTTTCTATGATTATGCTAATTTCCTCTTGATTATAGTTCCTTGTTTGGATGATGTAGTAGTCTTTGTCGTGATAATGAGGTGAGAAATCTCCAAGTACTTGTCCTTAATGCTTTCTCGAGCTGATTGAATGACGAAAAACCCGAGTTAATAGTCTACTTTCTTTCTTTGAGACTTGGTTGACCTATCTTATTAGTTGAGTTTGGTTTATGAATGCTTAGTGTTGTGGCTTCGAAAGAAGACAATGTTGTGTGTCCTTTCTATCACCCAATTTATGTTCATGTTTACCTATTGTATTGATATATTGATTTGGTTGGTGTCGATTCCCATTCCCCCTAGTGTTTGTTTCCATAGTAGATAATTAATCAAAACCCTTACAATAGTTTCGTATTCTTGGTGTACTAATACTCATTTCCCGTGGATACAATTCTTTACTTACCCTAGACTTGTCTTAGGTTAGTTAAGGTAGAAATAGTGTTTGATTGTAGGGTGTTCGTCCAACTACCGATTTACTCTTTATCAGGAACACACCCTAAAGATATAAACTCGTATAAACTTTTGACGATGATTGCGAAAAATATAAATTGAGACTCATTCAATAAGATCCCACAACTAAATTTGTAGATCAACAAAGGTCATCAGATATGAGAATATAATAATAATAATTTTTTTTTTTTTTACAAAAGAGAATACTAGTATAAATTAAACCGTGCACAATTTCAAATGTTGCAAATTCATTTATTTATTTGTTTTTTTTTTTTCATTTCATTAATATTCTAAATTCTTTCCTTTATTCATTCATGAATCATGTTGCTTTAATTATCTAACCCCTCAAATGAAATGAAAAAGATCTAATTTAAAATTCGTCCAAAACAAAGTTCGTTGCGAGTCCCCATCCCATACACTGTTGGAACATTTATATGATGAATGTATTTATGGGTTTCACTATTTTATATTTCGAGTTGTTAATAAATTAAACGATACATTATTTGTACAATTAAATTTACAAATAAATCAAGAAAAAAAGGGGGACAAAAAGGCCGAGACATGCACTGGTCTACGTGATCATGTTCAACTGCTTAAACTATTGCAAATTGGCAAGGCATATTCTTCTGAATGTTCATGCTAAGAATGCATTGTTGTTTAATGTTGTACCTTAGGTAGTTTACTCTTTAATAAGAAGTATATTACGAGCAGAAAATATTTACTGAGTATAAAAGTACTTGCACGAAATTAAGGACCTTGGACCTTGGTATATATCTTTTGAACTGAAATCTGAAAAACATGCATATTGGAAATGCGTCACTTTATTAACTCTATTTTCTATGAATAATGACACGTTCATTTGTGAAATACGACTAAATAGGCAGAAATACATAATGTTGTTAGAGAGTTGCTATAGTAATCACAAAAACAAAAATTGTACGTGTTAAATTGGCCTTGTTTGAACAACAAACAGCAACAAGAAAAAAAAAAAGTTGATCTTATGTGTTTATCAATAGCCTTACCATGTAACCTTATCGTTCTAGTCATGTGTCAAAAAGAACATATGCGGACACTGTACCCCTAGCAGACTGTTTCTAACAATCACCCACCTCTTAATTTGAGCATTATTGTACTCTCTTCGTCGTATTTGATGATTTTATACGGTTAATAAGAATATTAAAATATAGTGGAAAACAATGATTATAGGGGTGTTAATCGGGCGAGTTGATCACGAGTTAAGGGGTGCTCGACTCGACTCGGTAATCTTTTTAATGTGCTCAACTCGTGCTCATTAAAGTTTTGGCCCTTCTAAAATTCTAGACCTTTAGTGTTTTTGTTCACTTTATATAGTTTTCTTTTATTTCTTTTATTTATTATTAAAGATTTACTTTATTTATATATATATATATATATAAATGAACTCTTTTTTTAAGTGTATGTCAAATTTGTTCATGGTTTGTTTGTAAATTCTATATTAATAAAATACATTGTCGAGTTGCTTACGAGTTTATCGAGTCGAGTTGGAGCTTGCTCAAATCGGGCTCGTTAACATTTAGAGTCGAGTTGAGCTAACTCGAGCTGAGTTTTGGATGAGTCGAGTTTGAGTTGCTCACGAGCTGCTCAACTCAATTAGCACCCCTAAATGATTAGATGTCACATATATTAAGTATTAAAACATTAACTAAAAAAATATTTGTATTAGGAATATATAAAAATCTTTGGAAATAAGAATAGTTGTATTGGGAGTATGTAAATAATTTGAAAAATGGGGATAGTTGCATGGACATATGTATGTATGTATGTATGTATGTATGTATGTATGAGGAAATTAAATTGTGTAAGAAAAAAATTATTTTCATCTAGGAAAAATTGAAATGTACTCCCTCCTTTTTTAAATACTTGCTCCACTTCCCTTTTGCGGCCGTTTTTAAATACTTGCTCCATTTCCTTATTTGGAAAGTTTTTATAATATATAATTCATTTTTCTCAACTAGTGGACCCAATTTTATTACTTTTAGATTTTCTCTCCTCCAATTTACCTTCCACCAACCCCATTATCTCCATATATTAATACTTTCTCCAATTAATTTCTCCCAAAACTCCGCGCAAGGAGAAATGGAGTAAGTATTTAAAAACGGAGAAAGTAATAACCATTAACAGCGTAAACACATAAAATGACAAACATAACCCTCTTGTAGGACGTATGTATGCCATGGAAGAAGTAGCAATCAATTAATTATTAGACAGGCCAAGTATCACAAACTCACAAAGAACTAATTAGGGCACTCAACCCATGCACATATTATGTGGGTGTAACAAGTTTAGCTAGACACATGCTATTCAAATGTGGACCATACAAAAAATACAAATAATGCTCAATATTTTTGGGGTAATATTTACTAATATAGAGAGTATTAAAAATAAAAACCTTTACCATCATAGAGCACAAAACACTCTCAAAATGGCTTATCAAAGTCTTCTCTGTTCTCTCAATCTTGCAAGATACATTATTATGATTTATATATCACCATCCCCATCATTGAACCTAACTCTCCTTAGATAACAAGAGTATGTAACCAATGAAATAAAGAGTATGCCACAACAAAACTAATATTTCAATTTGAAATACCATCGGAATAATCAATGAATTTTCATGATCTTTAATTCATCCAATTGGAACAAGATAAGACCATTGTTATAACTTCTCCAATACATTAATCAAATTAGATATTAATAAAAATAGAAAGTACGTGGTTTTATAATTTCCATGTATATGGATACTTATACAATAACATATTAAATGAGATTAGATCTCATATTCGATGAAATCCACATCACTCTTGTCATATTGTGGTTCTCTTTTCCTTTCTTCCATATATACTTCTCCCATTTCTTTATAATAGCAACACTTCTCTAAATTGAAAATGTCACCAGATATAGTTGTAACACACTATATATAAAAGAAATGTTTTTATGTTGAAAATTATATTATTACCTTTATTTAAAACTTATGTCCCGTTTGATTATACTTCTAATAACCTTTTAACTCCATTTTAAGTGCATTATATCATGTGAGATCGGTCACTTTTCTTAAATAACGTGATAAAGTGTGTTGAAGTATTAGCTAGGAGAGGCAAGGGTTCTGCCGTCATATGTTTGTATGTTATAGTTAGACCATTGTTTCATAATCATCACTACCAAAACAATTGTTTATCATTCTAATTAACCCATCAATTACCAACATCAATATCACATCATCATGCATATACTATCACCATCCCCACTATTTGGACATTTCTTTATGTTTAAACCTAACGAAGGTTGTGTTTGGTAGGGTAAGAAAAATTGTTAATTTGATGTAATATTAATGGTAGGCCCTTCAATAATTAGCTAGACAGCAATTCAGCAAATAAGAGACTAAGAGAGCTACTTTGATATCAACTTTTTAATGACTATATTTGGTAGCAATATATATAGGAATGATTCACATTTGAATAATCATGCTAAAGGAAATCATAATAAAACACTAAATTAGCTTCTTGCATTTCTTTGTTGTGATGTAATCAATTTTAGGGTGGTAGTATATAATTGTATAAATTCAACCATTATTATTTTGACTTGTCATGGGATGTGACAAAGTTTTACACTTACTGGTCTATCATAATCCTCCTCCTTTATTCAGGATTGGGGCTGACAACGAAAAACTCACTGCAGAGTTAATTTCAAACATTAATATTTAATATTTTACTTTAATTATCAATAATTAAAAATCATAGAAATTCGAAATTTTGAACAAATACATTAAGAAAAAGGTATCTTTATCACATACAAGTATATGACTCTTTGTTCTTGCTTAAAAAAAAAAGTATATGACTCTTTGTTTCTGTATATAATAAATCTTTAAAAGTGATAATTATAAACAATATTTAAACTATGGAAAATTAAATAGAAGAATTACCACCAAGTAATAATAATGGAAAATCATTCATGAATTAATCGAGGACACAAATATACTCCATTACTCACTTCATCCAATGTCAACTTACAGCTTGGTCATTGCTGATTGGCTCTTACCTAATCAAGGCACTAAACCACAATTATGGTTACCATTTTTTCTATAATTTGTTATAAGAGTATTTTCCTTTTTTTTTTTTCTTCCAAAAAATAACTGAACAGTAAACATATATTTGTAATAAGTACTCAGTCCAACATTTTCGCCATCTGATCTTATTTAAACTTCAACTCACAGAAATGTAAAAGAAAAAGTTCGTTCATGTTCCGAGTGAGCTCCGGTACCATAAATCCTTGAGGGTTGGTAAAGATTTACCGTCTACTTAAGCTCCTGCACAGTCAACACAAATCAGCTAACCTGGGGGTTATCCGGAAATAACCACTCCGATGCTAAAGTTAGCAATCTGATGAGAAGAATAAATGAGAAGGTAAGAAAATATTTCTAGGAGAGAGAGAGAGAGAGAGAGAGAGAGAGATTGTACCTTATAATGAAAATATGCTTGGGTATTTATAGAAAGATAACCAAGCTGGTGCCACCTATCACTCTATCAGTATAGGTGGCAGACCGACCTTGTAGGCAGCAGGTGCCTACGTGGTCTGAAGCAGCTTTCCACGTGGTCGAGAAAAAGACCGACATGGGTGTTAAGCCGACATGCTAATTAATTAACAAATGATTAGTTGCATACTGTAACCTAGCGATTGATCCTTAACGGTGTTGGCACTATCCCGTACAGTTTAGTTGTTCTATATGACTCTAATTGTCTTTGGAATTCAGGAAAAGTTCAAATAAAAAGGTCCATTAAGTTATACAGTATATGTAAATATGTAATTATTAATATGAAAATCATACAAATAAATTATGATTTTTCTTGCCTTTTTTTCTTTTGACAAAATATATAATCATACAATTACTCCATCCGTATAATCATATAAACTAGATGAAAACTGTGCGATGTACGGTTTGTTTGATTTTTTTAAAATATTTTTTTTTTTGTCTTTATGTACTAAAATTTGTTACATATTTAGATAAAATTTTATATTTAATTAATTTAAACTTAAAAATATAATTCGGCAATTTTGCTTGCGTGGCATTTGATTTAATTAATTCAAAAAGAAATTAATAATCTCTTATTTAATTGGCTACAACTTAAATTGATAATCCTACATGGCGCGCTAAGAAAATTAAATCCTACGTGGCTCTTTAAAACCTCAGGAAAAAACTCTCCTTTATATAAATATATATATATTAGATTTATTACCTCGCAAATTTCTTATGTAAAATAATAATTGCCAATTTCTTAACTGAAGTGTGTCAATTAATTTATTTATCTATGAATTATTATGATCTATTACATCTATATGAATGTAAATTACCCACATGCGTGACATGCTATTTATCTTATTAACAACGCAACCTAAATTTACTTGACGTAACCCTTTTTCCCTTATTTTTTTCAATTCTAAAAGCCCTTATTTTTGTCAATTCTAAAAGAACTATAAAATTTATATTTTATCCTCCTCTTTCAACTAAGTAAAAAAATCTTACTAAATTTTACCTTTTTGTCACAAGAGTATAAAATCGATTTAAAATACTAATTGGGATTGCAATGGAAGATAATTTTGACAAAAAAAGAACTCATAATTGATGCAAGTATTTTGTTGTTTATTTTTTTTTCAAGTACACTTTGTGTAATACGAGTGAAACGTGCTGCTCTTTTTTATTTCAATCACATTGAACAAAATCAATATCTATATTTCGCACATATTAAAATAATATACTCTATTTCGTAAATATCGAACAAAATAGTATACTAAATTTCATACATATTGAACTAACAAAGCAATAGACAATTTTTCGTACAAATTTAACAATATATAATACTATATTTTACACAAGTTGAACAAAGTTACGTTGGATGTACGAGGATGAACATCGATGGCCAACCATGAAACATGAACAACTAGTTATTAAAATTGAAAATAGAATTATAGATATGCCTTGTACTTCGATGTATTAGGAGACCACTCATGACACTTTGTAAATCAATCTTAACCAAAGAATGCAAGCTAACTATCTATTATATTCCAGCTATATGCAATAGCTTCATTTATTTTAGCCCAACTATACAAAACATGCAATCTATGGAGTAATTCACAGCAGTTATCTGAAATAGATATGATCGTATTACCCATGTTATACGAAATCCTACTCTTTTTTGTAACCAAATATTATCCCAATTCAATTCATTCAATGTAATAAAATCAATCTATGGAGTATTATTTCTCATAAATTTATATGCTTCACTATCTTATATGAAAAATGCAGTCCTAGCAAAATATCAAAAATTCTGAAAAACAGAATGAAAACACACAAATTTAAAATATCTTTTACAATTGTTCATTAAAGAGAGAAATCAAGAGAATATAATGTCAAAAGTTTTTTTTTTTTTTTGTAAAGAAAATGAAACTAACACTATTTAATAACTGTGCAATTGAATACTTAAACCCCCAAAATTCTCAAACTCGAGCGCAAAAAATCCAGAAAAAACCCTTGAGAAAAATTAGAGCAGCAAAAATGAGGGAGATTGTAAAGTTTAGCTTTACCACAACAATGAAAAACTAGTACCCAAAATCGAGCGAAAATGATGTCACAATTTATGATAATTAACTTTTAACAGAATTTCTCAAATTGAATTGGGGCAACGGATTATGAACTGATGATTATAAAATTGATGATTTTGGGGTATTAGGTTTGATAGAGAGGAAAGCAACGAAAGAATGAAAATATGCGATGGTAAGGGTATATTTGGGTTTTTGGGAGGGTGTGTTAAGTAAGTAAGGGTTGTATTTAGCAAAGGGTATATTTGGGTTTTTGGGAGGGTGTGTTAAGTAAGTAAGGGTTGTATTTAGCAACCATGAAAAAAAATTACCTATATACAAAAGAATCATATTATAAGTGGAGTGTACATATACCAACATAATCCCACTTATGTCTCGCCTCCAAAATGTCATGTGCCTTATATAGTTAGTTAGTTACATAACTTATACGAATTATATACTTGTATAGTCGTACTTGTCAAATTATGAATATAGCTAAAGGACAATGACAAGTAATTTCTCCATTTCAGGCCCTATTCTTTTTTATTTCAATTTTTAATCTTAGTTTCACTTAATTAAATCGTGTAGTTTTAGAAGTATTACGCACAAATAATTCTCTTGTTGGGTTTTGGAGTGTTTTTTAGAGAGATTTCATAAAATTGCTCCGCTACTATATTTTTTTAACATAAAAAGTAGCATGGATTACTTCGGCAAGACCCTTAACTTTACATCCTAGTGTCCAATGATTTTATCAAATCCAAAATACAAATCCTAGACCAAGTTTGACATACTAATACAGTAATACCACAGAAATATAGAAATTGTTTTAACATATTATAAGTACTAGGGAATAAAAAGTAACTCCATAAAAAGCTAAGGCTGAGTAGGTAAAGCAGCACGATCCATTTCATATGCAGCAAGGACACTTGTTGGGACAGTGTAATGCGGAACATGACCTCTGTGCACCCTAGGAATATGACTAAGGATAACAGTCATATCCTTGTTCCTTAGGGAACTGCGTATGTCAATTATGACAGTTGCCAGTTCATGATGCATATTCTTAGGAGGAAATACAAGACGATCAGCCTGATCGACTTGTTTTGCACATCAGGTGGCAATTTATGTAAATACTACACATGGGTTGGGGGATATGTGTAAATCTACGTGGATGGTTAACTTACCCAAGGGAGTGACGTCAATTGCTGACTAACGGTGAACTTAGTCAAACACATAACGTGAATTGCTGTCGTTAATGTGTTTCACTTTCCCAATCTCAAATTCCCCCAATTGCATTATGACCTATCTTCATCTTCTCCGATGATATCAAAACTAAAAATCGAAATGGAAGTGAGCTAAGCTGTCGTTTCATGTGTTTGGGTTCTTCTGAAGGAAGTAATTTCATTTCGGTTCTTCTGAAGAGGAAGTAAATTGAATTTCGCATTCAAATTGCTAGTGGGATCCTCTTACAAAGGGGATGACGATGGAGGAAATAGCTAAATCAAAGAAACACATATTTGGGATTAAAAGATAAAATTTGCCGTTTGCTTTGGTTTTAACGCCGTTTCTTGAGACTTTTATGGGCCCACATTAACGGCATTAATCCGTCAGTTAGCAAGAGAATTACAATTGAATATAAAAGCAATATCTGGTACAGCGTGGGCCCACAAGGACGACTGATTGACAAAATTTTGCCAATCAGCCTGATTGACTGGGTTTGGCTATATTCTTAGACTCCTTGTTGAATAATGATCCAATGGCTTCAGCATCTGTTTCCACTCAAGGTACTGCATTGGGAAAGATCGAGCAAAGTTAAGACCTTCTCTTAAAGCATACAGTTTAGCCTGTAGAGCATATTTGGCAATGTATTTGCTTGAATAGCTTGAATAGCCAAAATACCAATCTCCTTTCTCAGTCCTAAAACACCACCACCTCTTGCTCCTTCTTCTTTTGCATGCTTCTAAGCCCCATCTGTGTTGATTTTGAGAAATCCTGCTTTCGGTGGTCTTCATGCATGGAATTGACCTGTCAAAAAGGGGACCTACTGCACAAAACAATTTCTCCTTCCCTTTACCCTGTAACACAAAGGTATTAATATGATAATCAATTATGAACCTGTTAAACACAGAGTTACAGTTGTAATTCTCATTGTTAAAGATGACACCATTCCTTAACTTCCAAATTTGCCACATTGCCATCAAGAAAATACTTCTCCATTTAGGAGTATGAGTGAAGTTGAATTTCAAACTAGTATTCCAAGAATTGTTCATGAAAATATTGTAGTTAAAAGATGGAGGTGGCTTTAATCTCTGGAAAATCATTTTCCATTGGATGATGGAGAATAGCAATCTCTGAAAAGATGGATAAAAGATTCTGAACACTAGTAGAAAATAAGTAATGGCAAGCGGTTCAAACCCCCTAATGGGAAGTGGTTCTGAACCGCATGCCTTTAGGGGGCTTGCCAATTGGTCTTTAAAATGGCAAGCGGTTCAGAACCGCTTGCCAATTGTAGTGAAAGGGCAGCGGCTTTGGCGCCAAACCGCTGCCCATTTGGGGTATTAAAAATAAAAAATAAAAAAATAAATTTTTTTGGTTTTTTTCACTTAAATTGATACATAATCAAAATATATATATAAACATTAATATTTTTATTAATTAATTGTTGTAATATTACAATTTCTGATTTTAAACAGCAAAACAAAAAATTAACAAAAAAAAATTACAATTTCTGATTTTCAACAATAAATTAACCACTCCACACCACCAGCCGCCAGCCACCACACCACTAGCCACCACCCTACACCACCAGCCACCACCACCAGCACCACGACCCCCACCAACTCCAGAAAAGCGGCCAGCACCACAACCCACCATCACCCGTCCACCCACAACAACCCCCACCAACACGAGAACACTTGCCAACACCACCATCCACCACGACCCCCACCAACACCAGAAAAGCGGCCAGCACCACAACCCACCATCACCCGTCCACCCACAACAACCCCCACCAACACGAGAACACTTGCCAACACCACCATCCACCACGACCCCCACCAACACCAGAAAAGCGGCCAGCACCACAACCCACCATCACCCGTCCACCCACAACAACCCCCACCAACACGAGAACACCTGCCAACACCACCGTCCACCGTCCACCACGACCCCCACCAACAACAAATCGACCTAAACAAACCAATTCAACCACCCATCACAATAAAATTAAAAAAAAAAGATAAAAAAAGGAAATACCTTGAATACCAACAAAAAAATCGAAATTGGCTTTAAATTTGGGTTTAATGGGTCAAATTCGACCATAAAAACTCTAGATCTAGAGTTTTTATTGACGAATTCGACCATAAAAACCCACACGCACCACCACCGGACTACCACCGTTTAACCCACACGAATGGTTCGAAAATCCAAGCTCGAATTGGGTCGAAAATCCATGCTCAAATTGGGTCGAAAACCCACCGGACTACCACCGGATTTCACTGAGAAAGGAAAGAAAGAGATGAGAGAGAAAGAGAAGGAGATGGAGAAAGGAGAGATGAGAAGATGGCGTGACAATGGAGGTGTGAGAGGAGAGAGAAGTGAGGGAGTGAATGAGAGGAAAGAGAGCGAACTGAGAAGTGAGGGATTAGGGTTTGGAGTGAATGAGAGGAGAGAGAGCAAACTGAGAAGTGAGGGTTTGTGAATTGTAATCCCGGTTTTTTTTTTTATAATGGCAAGCGGTTCGGCCTTGAACCGCTTGCCAATTTAACTAATGGTAAGCGGTTCAAGGCCAAACCGCTGGCCATTAGTTAAAAGGCAAGCGGTTCGCGCCAAAACCGCTTGCCATTTCACTTCCCTTTTTTTTTTTTTATTAATTAAATGGGAAGCGGATTTTGTAAATCGCTTGCCTATTATGGCTTCCCATCACATTTATTCTACTAGTGGAAGAATCTTGGCATCTCATAGAGGTGTGGTGGTGACGTGGTGTGGGTATGGAGAGGGGTTCGATGCGCATCCCGTTTGCAGTGGTGTGGTGGTGACGTGGTGTGTTTATGGCAGAGGCAATAGGGTTGTGGTGCTTTTATGGAGGGGCTGGTGGTGTGTGGTCGTGGTATGTAGCGGTGAACAAAATCTAGAAGCTAAAATCCAAAATCATATAATGTACTAATAAAAATATATTAAAATTTTGATTATTGGAATTAGAATCAATCATCATTAAACATGTATCTGATTAACCTATCATACAAGTTACCATCCATAGCTAACAAGTTACATACTAATTTGAGCGGATTTAGTGCAAGTTGGGATTATATCTAGTTAATCCAAAGTATGGATTATTTTGAGCGGAACAAAGATGGGATTATTTCCATCAATTTTTCCAAACCAATTATACAAAATAACCTTAGTTAAGAAATTTATCCCACTTATAGCCTTATTTCATTAAATTGTTGATTAAAACTAACTATCGTTGATTTATTATTATTTTTTTAAAAAAAAAAAAACATTTTAAAAAAATTAACCACCACCAACCATTTACCCACAACACCACCTCTACCACCACCTTCACCGAAACCCTAAATCTACCACCTCACCTCATCCGAAACACCGGCACCACGACAAAGGGCTAGGTCGTTAGAGTAGAGAGAAGGAGTGAGGTGTTCAGTGTTCGAGTTTGGGTCTGAGCGGAGCTGAAGGGAGAGAGAGAGAGAGAGAGAAAGAGAGAGAGAGAAAGGCAGGGTCATGGGTTAAAATTAGAGGAGGATCGGAGCAATTTTCGGGTTGAGTTTAGATCTAGGCGTAGGAGAGGTCAGAGGAGAGACGGAAGGAGGTTCGTGGGTTGTGGTGAAAGGAGGAGTAGTGGTATGGGTCGGTCAAGGTCTTGGTCTGGTGGCGGTGTGGTTCTTGGTCTGGTGGGGGATCTGGCTATTGGGCGGTGGTCGAGGTGGAGTAGCGTCACTGGAAAGGGAGATGGTGGTTGGGTTGGTGGAGGTGAGGGTGGCTTGTTTTTTTTTTTTTTTTTTTTTTTTTTTTTTTTTTTTTTTTTTTTTTTTTTTTTTTGAAAAAGGATAAAAACACATTACATGTCAGTAGAAAAGCAAATTTAAAGTGTCGCTGCTTCAGCCGCTATTTGGTGAGCTCGGTGAACCCGCCTTCTATCCGCCTTATGAAGGTTGCAGTGTCTGAAAGATTTTCCTAGTAGTTTGATTTTGCGTATGATCCAAAGTAAGTGAATGTCACCCTAACCATCCCCTCTAAGGAGAGTAACAAGATTATAAGAATCTGTAAAAATGGTAACTGACTGTATATCTACTCTCCTAGCCCAACGAAGACCATACAAACAAGCTACAGCCTCCGAGTGTAACGCTGTAGTACAAAACCCAAAATTACTACCGCCTCTAATCCTCTGATCCGTCACGTCTCGATTATCCATGCACCAACCCATCCTTGCTATATTTGAATCTGCAAACCACGAACCATCTATTTGAATTGTACTCATGTCCGATGTAGCAGCAAATTCCCCAAGCTGTGCTGCATAAAAACCCGGCGATATTGTGCAGGTAGACGTTAAGCAAGGAGCGCGGAAAGGTTTAATAGTAGGATCACCCTGTATAAAGCGAGTATATGATCGAAGTACTTCCAGAACTTGCAAAAGGATTGGCTGAGGAGATGAGGTTTCTGAACAGAAAACCCTGTTATTCCGAAATAACCAAAGACTCCAAAGAGTACCAATAAAGGTAGTAATGCGGGGACTTGAAGTCCCATCCCGACTAATGAAAAGTCGGATATAATATTGGATCCAATCTATAAGAGAAAGGTCTCCATTGTGTTGTGAGTGGATGCCAAGGCTTCCACCCCTTCATGCTATTCTTGCGATAATGCAATTTCTAAATAGGTGAAAGAAATCCTCCGGCTCTGTTATGCATAAATCGCAGTGAATATCAGCTACGGGGACTCCTCTACGGTGAAGCTCCGTCTTCACTGCAAGAGCATTCTGAAGAAGTTTCCATAAAAACAATTTCCATTTTGGTTGTATATGAAGGGACCACAGAATTTTCCAGAAGTTATCAAAGTGCTGAGCAGTCGTCATGGATGAAAGTTGTTGCTGTAACATTGCATATCCAGTTTTAACCGAATAAGTCCCTGAAGGAGTACGAGACCAGTATTGGAAATCTTGTTCTGTTACCGCCGGAGGTTCCATAGCAAGTATTGTAGTCGCAGAATCTGGTTGGAAGCAGGACCTGACCTTAACAGCATCCCAAGATTCAGTTTGAGGATTAGAGAAATAATTAACCGTCCAATCCTTTGACACATGAAGCGGAATTCCTGGTTTGAAATCTAGAATGGTACCGTTAGCCTATTTGGAAGAACCAGCGAGAATAGCATATCCGTTGCCTACTTTCCAGGAACAACCCGTAGAGAGTAAGGTATCTGCTCTAATAAGACCACGAAGGCCGTAAGAATTGCGGCCTATGAATCTGTGCGAAGATAGGGGTCGGTTTGTAAGGAATTTAGTACGAGCACCAAAGACCCTTGAAACCAGAAGTTGCGGGTGCTTCACAAATCTCCATACTTGCTTCATAAGAAAAGCTTTATTCAATGTTGAGATACATCGAATTCCTAGACCACCCAGGCCTCGAGGCAAATGTAACCTTCCCCTGTTGACCCAGTGCATTCCTTTATCTGCCGAGTGGGACCAAAAAAACCGTTCTAGTAACGAATCGATTCTATTCGAAACTGACATCGGAAGCTCAAAGCAAGAAAGAACATGAGAATTAAGCCATAGCTACCAGAATAGAGTTAATAAAAATTAACTTTTGGGATTGAGTAAGCCTGAACGTATTTAGATCATTTATTCGACCCATAATCTTATCTATAAGACATTGGAAATGATCTCTCTTCTTCCCTATAAAATCAATAGGTGTGCCTAGATGGTGGTGAAACTGAGGCACTTGAGTCATTCTGAAGATAAGATTCTCAGGGTGGCTTGTTTGGTGGTAGGTTTAATTTTTTTAGTTTTTTTTTAAAAAAAAAAAAATTAATTAATCTAACCATAGTTAGTTTTAATTAACTATTTAATTTTTATTTTGGTGAACCTTAATTAACTGCTATTTAATGAAAAATAAGGTTATAAATGGGATACAATTCTTAAATAAGGTCATTTTGTATAATTGATTTTTAAGAGGGTCGCCATGTGTGCGTAGCAAAAGTTAGGGTTCATCCTTGAGAATTTTCCTTTTTTTTATAATTAAATTAACAAGTATACGTTATATTTTCTAAATTTACTACTACTATTTTTCCCATAAAAAATGAAGAAATTGATTTTTTTTTTTCCAAGTGGTATATAATTTATATTAATGTATAGTAACTTTTGTATAAATCTGGTATACAGTAATTTACTGTATATCGGGAATCACTTTTATCAAATAATTTAGGGTTACTTTGTACAATTTTTTGGGTAACGTTTATCAATAAAGCATAAATACTTTCTAATTTATGTCAGTGTAACTTTTATTCATATTAGGGTAACTTTTACTTATTTAAGGTAACTTTATAACGGACGTACAATATATTATTGTACATTCGATTTATTTAAAGTTTGTATTATGTTTTTATGTTTGCTTGATTTTTTAAGAGAATTTGTTGCAACAATAATACTTCACATTTAAAATTTTAAATTACTACTCCGTAGTAGTTTTACGTCCTTTAATAAAAACTAGGTTTTTTTAAAGCCCATGTCTAAATTTTTTTTAAAAAAAATCTCATGTCAAAAAAAAAAATTCATACAATTAAATATTAATGATTTGAAATATTTACAGTAATTACACATATAAGTACAAAATTAGAACTATTAAAAAAAAAAGTACAAAATTAGAATATTTTTTGACATGTGACAAAAAACTTCATGTTATTAATTATTGAGAAGGAATTGCATGGTTGTACAAAATTTATTTATTTATTTTTCTGATAAGAAATTTTAAAAAATTAAATAAGAATTTATATGGAACCCATGACTCTTAATCAGCGCAATTCAATGTCGGTTTCATGCATGGCATTCAATAAAGTCAAGTCAAGTTCTTTTCACATATTTTTTGCTTGCACTACCTTCAAATAATTCCACTAATCAATACGGAGTATTCAACACCAATTTCAATTGAATCCAATTTTTCCTACATCAAAACCAATTCACCCTGTTTTTTGTTTAATCATACTATTTTGTATAAAGTATTACCCCAAATAGAATAAATTCTATCAATTAAACTTATATAACTAATCATGTACAAAGTATTTAAAGAGAGAACTTCATGATTCGGACATATATACATCACTTTGACTCCCATCTTCAAGTATAACTTGTATCAGCAACAAAAGTTTATAATAATAATCGCCTAGACCTAGAGTGTTTCAGTTGCCTAATACAAATTCTTGCTAGTGATTATTTATATTTATACATCGCCTTATTAAACTCATGCGGCGAAAATAATTCTATTTTGGCATGAGTTTAATATGGTGATATTGGTCAACAATTACTAGTAATTATTGTTGACTAATTCTTGAGTGATAAGCAGAAGTTCAATTGAAAAAAACTAAGCAAGTTCGCAGTACTTAACTAAAGCCACAATCGGCCAACATATATAATATTGGCGGGCGACCTAAAGTACATGACTCTCAAGAGTCAAATTAATGTAGCTCTTGAGTCTTGACCCTAAATATTTATACTTTACACTATTATACCAATTAAATATATATAACTTTCCATATACTTTCAAATTTGTAGGGCCATTTTGTTTACGCAGGCGCTACTCACCCACTCGAATATCAATATAATAATTTTAATTTCATGCATCATAACATTAACTCCACTAGATGCTAGGTCCACAACACCACGTTTATATTCATAATGAAATTAAATAATAATAATAATAATAATAATAATAATAATAATAATAATAATAATAATAATAATAACAATAATACTTCTTAAAAAAAATGTGAGTAATAATAATAATAATAATAATAATACAATTAACTACTCTGTACCACTTTCCTTAAATTATTACTACTTTGCTAAAATATATATGATCTTTAATCTCTACAACTTAGCATTCTCTATTGTTCTATAATACTCCAAATTGTTTAATTTGATATTAAAATTATTGGACTTTTTATGGTTTGGTTATTGGGTATGAAACATTTTACATTTCTATGGTAAGAATAGTAAAAAAGACATTAGGAGATGGAGGATAATTGTACTTTTTATGTCTTTGAAATAACATATAATAGAATTATTATACAATTATTGTAATTTATGTAGCACGTACATATGACAATAGTAATCCAGTCTACTATTTGGTTTTGCTCTACAATACGTAAATGTGTCGAATTTCTCAGTAGATCAGTTGAAGAGAGAATGAACATATATCGATAATGATGCAATTGATCTACCATGTGGTTGACCACCACACCATGCACCGTTTACGTTGATGACTAATAATTACTTTATTTTTTTTATGCAAATGAACAATAATTTGTCACCTTAAATGAGTTGTTTTTTTATGCCTTTGTTATTCTAATACTACCTCCAATTTTTTTTTTTAATTACAACTTTGGAGTATTATTTGTGATATATAAAATATTCCAAAGCTGCAACCTAAAAAAGTGGGAGGTAGTATTAGATTTTGTCATGGTGAAAAACAATAACTTATGGAATAAAAAATGTTGTGGGCCTATCACAAGCCCTGCTAATAAGTAAATGACCATGTAAATGGTGAGCATAAAACAAGTTGTTGATGAAATGTGACATATTGATTATTGAACCATTAAAGAAGCTGAACTGTGATGAATTGAACCATAAAACTTGAGTATATTATCTCTGTTTTATATTATTTGCAACGATTTGACATAAATTACAGAGAAAAAATGTCTAATCGTTACAAATAATATGAAACGGATGTAGTATATAATTTGGGAGTAGTTTTATGTGCTACAATGTTGTAGTTGGGAGGTGGGAATAGAGAAAGGGTGGTGCATACGATTAAAAAGAAAAGCCAATGAAAGGAGAGGATAAACCTACGTTTAATAATGCCACTCATGCATACTCATTGAATGTACAATAATTTTGCGTGCCTTGTGGACTTTTTGCTCCAAAATTTAGGAACATACGTAAATTTCTTAATAGAAGCATTAATAATATTAAAAGCTTGTAATAATCTATTGAAAACTAGATAGTTATATCAAGCCATGATTCAATTAGAGCTTAGTTCCAAATTTTTCTAGCTAGTCTGTTAAATGATATCTACAGAAAAATATCTCTAACATAGTCGTTTAGCAATTAAGGAATAAGTGGTCCGTCGTCTTTATTAGGTACACACAATTGACAAAAAAAAAACGCATTTGTTAGGAGGATTGATATTTCTTTTATTTAAGAAGGTATCACAAATTAATTAAACTCCTGCTAGGCTATTATTTGAAGGATTATCAGAGAAAAATTTATAGCTTTTGGAGAAGTTGTTGCTTTGGAGGGATATTAATTATCTAAATCCAACAATTATATTTTGGGTAATAATATATGTAGCCCTGAGGGCTATGTAATTAACTAATTAATGTTAATCTTTCTTCAATCTTTCCATTTTAAGCTTCTTATACATAGCCATTTCAAGCTTCTTATACATTGTTTATCATTTTCCTTATATTTTTAAGGCGATGCTAGGCCATGAGCTAGTCGGGTAGCATATTTGTGTGTATGTGATAAAGTATATAATATAGTCTTGGGCTTCAACCATCATCTTAATGTATCACCAATTGTGGTTACATGAACGGATTTGAAAATTGTTATATACACTCGGGTACAGAATGTAAAAGACACCAAGGTTTTTTTTTTTTTGCTCATCAATACACACTGCACCTCTCTCTCTCTCTCATATATATATATATATATATATATATATATATATATATATATATATATATATATATATATATATATATATATATATAAATCATTAAAGAAGCAATGTGGTGTATAAAAAATAATAGGGAGATCACTACTTTTATCCTAGTATTGTCTACGGAAAAAAAATTTAATGTTTCCTGTCAAAAAAAAATAAATAAATAAATAAAATAAAAAAAATTCAATGCTTCAAATCAATCTTTGAAGTGATGCTAGAGGGAAGAAGCAAGGATCGATGGACATATCTAGGACAATAAGGCTTCCAAGTTACTTTGAATTAGTATGTGTCATTCGGATTAATATAATAAGAAATCATATTTTCATTGTGTAATACTCTTCATTCAATTGTTTTGTGTAGCTAGATTGAACAATATTTTTGTAGTCTTCTTAATTATTATTATTATTATTATTATTATTATTATTATTATTTTTTTTTTTTTTTTTTTTTTTTTGAGGATGGAATAACATGTATCTCAAGGTAACAACCTAAACAAGGCTAAGCTACTCTCATGTTGAAGCGACTAGCAAGATTAATACATCTAATGTTTGTAATTTTCTTCAAAAAAAAAAAAAAAAAAAAAAAAAAAAGAAAGAAGATTTTGAAAATTAAGTAGTTGTCTAGATATTTTGTAAAATTCCTAAGGTAAGACTTTTAATTTGTTAATTACATGAAGAATACAAACTATTTTGAACACATACATAAGACAAGGATCACGGGCAAAAATTTGAAACCTACTTCAAATTGAAACCTAATTTTTGCGACTTTAATAGAGAATTTTTTTTTTTATCAAAATACCCATGCAAAGAATAATGAACGATATTTATATTAGTATTAATTAATAGAATTTAGTAGTCCTTAACCCTTATTAGAGCTTATGCTTCTTGAATTAATTGATATGATATGAAATTATCTAAACTTAGTTTTCTTGAAATAAAGGGGAAATTAAGGTGAACCATAATTCTATAAAGGCCTTTACTTTACATAACAACACTGAATTTTGTTCATTTGCGACCTATATTCAAACTTGTTTAATTAAATTCGAGTTAGACAAGTTTTACATAGTTACATGAGAGAAAATTCTCCTAAAACGTGACATAACATTCTCAATACCCGAACTTAAGATATCTATAAATTAGTTGAAATAATATCTTACCGTTGGTTCCAATCAAATTTTAGTTATGCCCTCTATCCCACATAGTTGTGCCCGTATTTCTTTTTAATAGTTATCCCAAAAAATTGTGCTCATTTGTAAATGTTTCGCTTTTGTCATATAATTTTGGACAATTACACCCTTATCTGTAAATTATAATGTCATGCATGTCCTCTCTTTTTCCATAAAGACCCAGGTCATAATTATTAGAGGCGATGTGTTATTTTTGGCTAAACTCTTTTCATATTGGTAAAAAAAAGTACTCGCATTTCCTTATTCATCAATGATGAAAAAATACTTTTTTCGCCCACTTTTATTGTAATATATATACTTTGCCTTTTACACTTGTCAATGTATAATTTTATACATCTCAAGTTATATAAGTAAAGAATTATAAAAGTACACAATTACGAATGTATAAATTGAGACGAATTTGACAAGATTTCACATGGCTATATTTTGATCAACATATATATTTAACAAAGAACAGAACCTCCCATTCATAAATCAACTAGATCATTATTAGCAAACAAGACACCTTGAGTGAGGGGGAGAAGGTAAGGAAATCCCCACCCTCCCAGTCGACATTATTCATGTTATTGGAGAATGATCCCGGTTTTTTTTTTTAGGAAGAAGATCCCGGTCTTATAAATTCCTACTAATATATAAACTCTGTAATACTCCGTATATTTGTAAAATTTACTTTTTCTAGTACAAGTCCTTGTATTTACTTTTGTTCAATTACCAAATTTACCACATTGCCACACAGATATTTTTTGTTCATAATCTAGGTAGATGCACAAATGTACCATACTTTTTGTTTATTTTACTTTGGGAAAAAAGTTGGTCCTACTTAAGGAAAATTTCCTACAAGGCAGAAATAATACAAGTATTTTTTTTATTTAAAAAAAAAAAAAATAGAGGGTGGTAGGTGTGAGATTGACCGAACCACCACATTACACGCACACATTCACCAATCCACCCTCTTTTTTCTCTCTCCTCTTTTATATATAAACCCCTTCCCTTCTTCCTTTACCCTCAGCTTGCAGTTCCTTTTTTACAGAACTTCAAGCTTTTTTTTATAAACCTTATAAATATTTATAAAAAAAAATATTCATTATACGAAATATAAACTGCACATTACATTATCTTTACATTTTTAGTATTTTTAGCACTGTTATTATACTCATTTTCATTACAACAAAATCGAAATCAAACAAAATCGGCGAAAATGCAGGCGCTATCTCCGTCACCAACCACCACCGGTACACCAAACCCACTCCGAACTCGTCAACCCACCACTACAACAACCCGACTCAGTTTCCACCCGAGTCAACTCACTATCCGATGCTCGGCCTTCGGTCGAAACGGCGCCGTTTCCGGCACACGTGCCGACTGGCAAAGCTCATGTGCAATACTCGCTTCTAAAGTCCTCTCCTCCCAACAAAATCCGGCCGCCGGAGACGGCGGCGCCGGCGAAAAACCCGACGAAATCACCACCGTAAACGGCCACAAAACCCTAAATCTCCTCCCAATTGTCTCAACCGCCGCCGCAACAACCACCAACAACCTCCCGAAACCACTTTCTCTCTCCACCGACTTCTCCCCTGCTCCAATGCACGGCTCCACTCTTCGCGTCGCTTACCAAGGCGTTCCCGGCGCGTACTCTGAAGCCGCCGCCGGAAAAGCCTACCCTGGTTGCGAAGCCATCCCTTGCGATCAATTCGAGGTCGCGTTTCAAGCGGTCGAGCTTTGGATCGCCGATCGTGCTGTTCTTCCGGTGGAGAACTCTCTCGGTGGTTCGATTCATCGGAATTACGATCTTTTGCTCCGGCATCGGTTGCATATTGTTGGCGAGGTTCAGCTTCCGGTGCACCATTGCTTGTTGGCGTTGCCTGGGGTTCGGAAGGAGTATCTCACGCGCGTTATTTCGCACCCTCAAGCGCTTGCTCAGTGTGAACATACGTTGACTAAGTTAGGGTTGAATGTTACTAGAGAAGCTGTTGATGATACTGCTGGTGCTGCTGAGTATGTTGCTACTCAGAGTTTGAGGGATACCGCCGCTATCGCCTCCGCACGCGCTGCCGATCTTTACGGCTTGCAGGTATTGTCGAGTTACCCCTATCTTTCCGTTATTTTATTAGTTGACACGCTTTGACTTTAAACATTGTTTATTCAATTATATTTTAATGAAAATGGAGTAAGTTGTTGAATAATTGAGTGCCTAAGGTTGAATAATTGAAATTATGAATGTAAATGTTAGCTTGTTAGCGTAGTGAAAGGACTATCATTATCAAATAATAAGAATTTAGGTAGGAGTATGATGTTTTAAACAAGATTATTATTGATTAATTGTCAAAGGTTAATAGCATGTTGTTATGATTAATTTACTTAGGGAATTAAAATGAAATTAGTCATGTGTGGTAAGGGAGCCAACTACCATAGAATTTTGTACTTGTGGGTGAAGGTGAACCATGTGTTTTGCTTTTGTTCTATTATTGCCTTAATTGTAACACATCAACTTGTTCTTTTCACTTACTCCGTACGTAAAAGGAAAAAGTTTATAATGGTTGAAGTTAATAAACTTATTATGATCATTAAGTTTAGATTAGTTCAAATAAGAATCAATAAAAACTTACTCCGTACTTAAAAATTGACAAGCAATTCTAGATGTTTTTGTTTAATAAACACAGAATGATTTAATAAAGAATTACGTGTGATTTTGTCATCAATTCCAAACTTTACGACATTTTGGAAAATTTACGAAGTTTTGGGTAATTTCGTTAATGCTCGTGCATCACTCTAGCACGTTTACTAGTTAAAATAGACTTTATTTTGATTAGAGGTAAAAAGAATTTTAGGGAATACCTTTCGTCATCTACGTTGTATCATAATTGACCAACCATACTGTTAGACTATGTCTCCAACTACTTAGTCTATTATGTACAAGTTTTATTTATTCATATTTATGCAAATTGGCAATCATTTTCCTAAAAGAAAAAAAATTAGTTGTTGAAAATTTGACACTAATTTTTCTATATTTAACAAGTAGACTTGCCCCCACGTATTTTGGCATCTAATTGATAAAATTCAAAAAAGAAATAAAAATTAAAAGAATTCCTCAATGAATAAATAGATCGACTAATAGTAGTGGATGCATTTTAGCCATGACAGATAGACAGATACCGATTGCGCATGTTACCTTTCTTACCAAACGCTCGAAAAAAAATACAAATTAAATTTGGTTGATCAGAATTGACCTACTAAAATTATTTATTAATCATGTTATTTATTTAATTTTGTCACATGATACAGATATTGGCTGATGGTATACAAGATGACTCTGGAAATGTGACCCGGTTTGTTATGTTAGCCCGGGAGCCGATTATTCCCCGAACCGACCGGCCTTTTAAAACAAGTATTGTGTTTGCAACCCATGACAACGGGGAGGGTAAGGGAACCTCATCCTTATTCAAGGTTCTTTCGGCGTTTGCCTTTAGGAACATTAGCCTAACAAAGATTGAGAGCCGGCCCCACCGCCACCGGCCTATTAGGCTCGTGGACGATGCCAATGTGGGGACGGCTAAGCATTTTGAGTACATGTTCTACGTTGACTTTGAGGCGTCTATGGCCGAGCCAAGAGCTCAAAATGCCCTAGCTGAGGTTCAGGAATTCACCTCATTCTTAAGGGTTTTGGGGAGTTATCCTATGGATATGTCACCGTGGTCGCCGTCGCGTTCCGATGATCAATAATGATTATGGTAATATAAACAATAATTAGTGCTTTTGTGTTCATAATCTTTCTTCATCCGCCACAAGATGGGAGAGGATGAAAGAATTATGTAAGAAGAGAGAAACGAAAACTGTTTATTTTGTTTAATTTTGTCCTTGAAAACAGGATTATTTTATTTATTTAGATATAAATAGATTATTTAGAATTGTTTATATTTTTAATTTCTTGGAATTATTTTAATTCCTTGATGAAAAGGATGGAGTAGTGGTGGACCAGTTGATGATGGTGGAAATGGTTGGTGAGACTAAGAAATGTACATTTAGAAGATGGTGATTGTGATCACGATGTACCACGTTCTTTTTTAAATATTTTTTTTTTTTTTTTTTTTTTTTTGCACTTTTCTTTTTTGAAATTATATAAGTATGTAAATATATTTTTGATTTATGACCCACAAAATCTCATATTCTCCTTTCAATTTCAATGCATCTATAACTTGCTTTTTCTAAGAAAAAATGATCAAGTAATTTTACGCATGTATGTTTGCCTTTTCTACAATATTGTCCCTCAATTTATGTGAATTACTTCAATTTATGTGAAATGTTTCATTAGAAATGGTATCATTATAAGTTTATAACTTATTGATGAGATTCGACTGGTGTTTCTTCTCTAACTAAAATGTGATCCGGGTTTGGGATCTTGATTGACGGTCTCACTCCAACTAAACCAATTAGAAGTAGATCCACAGCTAGTAAGACAAACTTTTAAATAAATGGAATGTACAATAAAATATTGTACATTCGTTTTAAGTTATCCTAATATGAAGAAAAGTTACCCTGACATAAATAAAAATTACAAAGTACTCCCTCCGTTTTTTTTATATGCATCACTTGCATTTACTCGGATTTTTAAGAAAGTTATTTGCTTCAATATTATATTGTGCAAGTGGGGTAAGTGGATGATTAATTTATTTTGATAAAAGTACAATGTGGGTCATGAAATAGATAGTATGAGAGAATGATTTATTTAATAATATAAGTGGGGACCATGAAAGAGAGTGAAATGATAAAATATTTTGAGTGGGGTATTTGAGAAGAGAGAAAGATAATAAAATATAGTATAAAGTTACAAAATATAAAAGTGATGCATATATAAAAAAACACCCCTAAATAGAAAGTGATGCATATAAAAAAAAGGAGGGAGTATTTATGCTTTATTGATAAATATTACCCAAAAAATTATAAAAGTAACCCTAAATTTGATAGAAGTGACTCCCGATACACATTAAATTACTGTACATCAGATGTATACAAAAGTTGCTCCAATTAGTAAAATATCACCTGATTATAAATTATGAATCACACATAAGATACACACAATACTTATCAAGTTAATGTAAGAAAATCTTGCCTAATAACTATGTTAGTTAAAGCGGATTCCTTACTGTATTTGTCTGAAAAAGTATAGATGACTATATTAATAACTTGCTATTGTGGTTTAGAGTCAACTATAATAAGGTCATGTCTAGTTCATCTAATTAGAAATGAATTTTTCTAATTTAATGTATGATTTTTTTTTGTTCTAATAATCATTTAGTTTTGTGATTGGATATTTTGATTTACTTTGAATCTTTGATCATATATGTACATTAACAAACTATTAAAATAAGATTTTCACTGTAATTGTATTTTGTATTAATGTGTACTTTCTACTGTGAAATTTTTTTCATAATTTTTCCAATCACAGAATTACAGGCATTACAGCTGATCATTTATTGTCAAGACTCAAGAGGAAAATATCAGCACAATGCTTGCGGATATACGCTAGCATATACCGTATAGCGGTATAGGTACGTGCCAAAATTTTAACAAATTAATAAATTATCTTGGTATTGGGATTTACTTGAGTGAACACCATAATCTATGGGTCTATTTGGCACTTTCATAAGTATAATAACAATGGTCAAAGAATATTAAAGATTAGATGAATATATATTCTTTGTTTTAGATGTTTTGTTAGCCTTAAAAAACGCTTTCAGCTTAAAGAACTGAAATTTTCTCTATGGAGGCGGATGCACGATGCTCCGTGAATCCGTTTTCTCTTAAAAAAGGCGGAATGAACATTTCGTTGTTCAGTAAAGAACATACATTTGTTTTGTAAAGAACATATAGCTATTTCATAAAGAACATCACATATAACACTGTATTGTAATGAACATATAGTTGTTTTATAAAGAACATATAACTATTTTGTAAAAAAAAAACATCCAACTTTATGTTCTTTATATACATCTAAAGAACATCCGTAATATTAATTAAAAACATAATAATTAGAGGTGATCAACTTCGGCCCGACCCGAAAATAAGGCGGGTTAGACAAGCCTAAAAATGCATTTTTAGTTAAAAATCCAAACTCAGCCTGATAAAAACCCGAAAAGCCCACTACATTTTCCGGGTTTTTTGGACATGAGATATTATGTTAAGGCCCAGTCCGACCCGAATTTTTTATCACCTCTAATGATAATATAATGTAATGAATATTATTTTTATTCAATCATCATAATCTAAAGACAAAATTCAAAGAACATTCAAAATAAACAATTAACATATGTCACAAATAAAAGTACATTATTCTGACAATCAAAGAACATGAAGATAAAGAACATTATTTAACTAGACGTTATGTTCTTTACAATTTTATAACATGTTATTTGCACTTTAACTGAATGTTTTTTACATTTCTATACGATGTTCTTTACAATTCTATAATATGTTCTTTTCACTTAAACTAAATGTTCTTTATATTTCTATGCAATGTTCTTTCCGCTTTTTTTTTTTTGGAAGAGATGCGCCATATAAATCGTGCATCCGCCTGCACGAACCATGCATTCTTAAAGAACTAAAAGCAAGATTAATCAAGATTCAAGACTTGTCATGACATCATCAGCGTTTAGCAATGTAGTAATGAAGTTTCTTTCAAAAAAAAAAATGTAGTAATGAAGTTAGCTTTTAGAATGAAAATGCTAAAATTATTAGATTTTGCCAGAATTTAAATGTTACTTCAACAACTTATGTGTTTTGACGAACAAGGCTTATGACCCGTTTTTTTTAACAACGCTAATTTGATCGTTGATTTTATATTAGACTCCTAATATAAGGGAGATACTTATAGAATACTGAAGTGTGGATTAATTTACAATATTCAAATGAATATGGTTTAGTTATATTGTTAGAAATAACCTACATTTGAGATGGGATGTTGTCTAACATTGAAAACTTAGGAGACCTTAGGGGGCCTTTAGTTTGCAGAGTGGTATGAGTTTGGAATCGGGAATGGGGTTAAGGTGATATCGGATTGAAACTTGATACTCCGTATCTAATATCATGTGTTTGGTTCAATTTTGGAATGGTATCTCATCCCCTTAATACCATGTGTTTGATATCGAAGGAAATGAAATGAGCCAAACTCACCTCCCCCAAAGGTTTCTAAACCCCATACCTCATGGATTTAGGCCTTGTTTGACAAATGGCTGTTGGCTGGTTCACTTGGCTTGTTTGACCAACTGGAATGTTTGGTTGTTTATAATGGTTTTTGAAATTGGTTGTTTAAGCTGACTGTTTATAAAAGTGTTTGGTAAATTAATTGTTGGTTGTTTATTATGAGTAGATAATTTGTGGGTCAACAAGCAAAAAGCCAACAAAAAAAACTACTCAAAATAGTTTTTTCATTTTGGCTTAAAAGCCAACTTTTTCGCTGACTAGAAAGCCAATTATCAAATACATTTTTTGGCTGCTTGACCATATAAAAAAGCCAAAAGCTAACCAAAAAGCCATTTACCAACATGGCCTTAAGGTATGGGTTTAAAATTCAGACTTTTGACAACCAAACATATAGTATGGGTTTTAGTCAACCTAAACCCATACCTCATACCTATACTCCGCAAATCAAACGCCCCTTAGGTAACATACAATGATACAAGGTTACATTAATTTTAGATATAAGCCCGACTTACCGAGCTTGAACATGTTTATTAACTCACTTAACTTAATCTTCTATTAACTTATACTAAAAGCAAATAAGCAATGATACCTGTCATTAACTTGAGAAAAAAAATTCCCGTCGTTTTTTTTTTTTTTTTTTTTTTTTTTTTTTTTTTTTTTTGTGCAAAATCTTTAAGTAAATTATTTATACCTTATGTTAGAGATATGAGATATCGGAAAATATATGTATGATATATTTTCCGTAGATATCATTCAGAGAATAATATATTTAGGATATTTATGTTAAGATATTATTTTGAGAATATATCTTTAGGGTTTATGGTTATGTTAGTATATCTTTAGAAATATTGTTTCCTATCTTATGAGCGTAGGTTTTGTATAAATACTCTACCTATCGATGAATAATAATGAAGTCATTCTATTCTCTTCTTCTCTAATTTGTCATGGTATCAGAGCAGGTTAAATCTTGGGACCGCTTACAAAAATTCCCCCCTGCCGGTGGGTTAGAAAGTTAAACCCACCGGTGGGATTCAAAATTTTGCTTCCGCTATGCAATATTAATACTCTTTAATTTTTTTTTTTGGGTTGGTACACGTATCATATATGTGTATGGGATTCAAAATTTTGCTTCCGCTATGCAAGTAGGATAGAAAATATTCTAACTTATCACATAACAAATATTATCAAATATATTCTTCCCTTATTATCCTAATACCCCCCCTCAAGTTGGAGCATGTAAGTCACAAATGCCCAACTTGCCAAGTAAATACTCAAATTGTTTAATACCCAAAGCCTTTGTAAAAACATCGGCCAATTGTTCTGTCGTCGAAACATATGAGGGAGCAATCAAACCCTCTTGAATCGCATCCCGTACAAAGTGACAATCGACCTCAATATACTTTGTACGTTCATGGAAAACCGGATTCCTGGCAATATGCAACGCAGACTGACTATCACAATAGAGGGGTATTGCCTTCGGATGATGTACACCCATACTCAATAATAGAGCCTTGAGCTACTTCAATTCAAAAGTGATCGCAGCCATAGAGCGATACTCGGCCTCTGAAGATGATGTGGAAACTGTGCCTTGCTTCTTAGTCTTCCAGGAAATAGGAGAGTTCCCCAAAAATACCAACCAACCTGTGAGAGAGCGCCGAGTCATAGGGCAAGCTGCCCAATCAGAATCACACCAACCAATCAAAGAAAGCTCACTATCTGAACGAAGTAGTATTCCCTGTCCCGGGGTACCCTTCAAGTACCTTATTACCCGCAATGCAGCTTCCCAGTGCTCTTGTCGTGGCTCATTCATAAATTGTGATAAAATATGCACAACATAAGCTAAATCGAGACGAGTAACTGCCAAGTATATAAGACGTCCCACTAATCGACGATACTGCTCAGGGTCATCTAAGACTGCTCCATTTGCACGCCCAAGGTGATGATTTTGAATCATCGGAGTTGGAGCAGGCTTACTACCCAATAAACCTGTATCATTAATAATGTCCAGAGCATATTTTCGTTGGGAAAGAAATAACCCTTCAGAACTACAGGCAACCTCAATACCAAGAAAATATTTCAGAGCTCCAAGGTCTTTCATATGAAAACATGAACCAAGATAATCTTTAAAGGCCTTAATTGCAGCAGAATCATTCCCAGAAATTATCAAATCATCAACATAAATCAAGATATTCAACTGTATGGCACCCTTAGTATATGTAAAGAGTGAATAGTCGGAGTATGACTGCAAAAATCCATACCTCTTCAAGGCAACAACCAATTTGGCAAACCAACATCGAGGTGCTTGCTTTAGGCCGTATAAAGATTTCTTCAGACGACAAACCTTACCAGGGGAATCAGACTTGAATCCTGGAGGGAGCTTCATATATACCTCTTCGTTTAAGTCACCATGCAAGTTGTGGACGTCCATTTGACGCAGCTCCCAATTCTTAGATGATGCAATTGCCAGAAAAGAATGAACAGTCACCATTTTTGCTACAGGGGCAAAGGTCTCATCATAATCTATCCCTTCAACCTGATGATTGCCGAAGATAACCAAGCGAGCCTTCAGTCTTTCAATACTACCATCGGACTTGTGCTTGATTTTATATACCCACCTACACCCCAAAGCTTTCTTATCTGGGGGAAGGTCTTCCATCACCCATGTACCATTGTCTTCCAAGGCACGTATTTCCTCTTGCATAGCCTTACACCATCCTTCATCTGTCATTGCTTCTTTGAAAGAGGTAGGCTCCTTCCTTGCTGTGACAGCTGCAATAAAATTTCGGTGTTTCACAGAAAATTTGTCACAACTAACATAATGTGTTATAGGATACGACATACCTGAGGGAGGTGTAGATGTAGACTTAGGTGAGACGGGGGAAGGACTTTGCGTGATCACGGTATGAGTGACAAAATCTTTGTGCATGACGTTTGGAAATTTCTGCCGGAAACCACGACCCAAATTATCACCGTCTACCCCTATGTCATGAACTGCGGAACTAGGGTCTGCCCCCTCTGAATTCGGCACCACAACAGGCATAGCACCCTGCTGCTGCCCCTATGGCTGCGGCTGCACAGCAGGCACAGCAACCTGCTGCTGCGGCTGGGCAGTAGGGACTGCAACCTGTTGCTGCTGGTCTACTACATGCGGCTGGGCAGTAGGATGCAAGTCCTCTTCGCTGTCAAATATCAGTTCTGAAAAATCGGTATTTGTACCCAACTCCTGTTGAATACTCTCAGGTACAAAATTGGTAGCCACCGTATCCAAGTATGGGAAAATATTCTAAAAAAATTTGACATCCCTTGACACGAAAAATTCCTTAGTGTCTAAGTCAAAAAGACTCCAACCCTTCTTGCCAAACGGATATCCAACAAAAATGCATTTCCTACTCCTACTAGCAAATTTATCTCCCTTGGCACGTTGATTATGAGCAAAACACAAAGAACCAAACACACGTAATTCCTTAAAAGATGGTGGATGACCAAATAGCACCTCATAAGGGGTACGCTTATTCAAAATGCTAGATGGAGTTCTATTAATAACATGTGCAGCGGCTAAAACACACTCTACCCAAAAGTCAATCGGCAAACCACCTTGAAATCTAAGAGCCCGAGCAACATTTAGGATGTGTTTATGTTTTCGTTCTACCCTCCCATTTTGTTGAGGAGTGCCAACACAAGATTTTTGAAACAATATCCCATTTGCCAAAAAATAATCATGCATACAATTAAATTCAGTGCCGTTATCACTACGAACGATTTTAATTTTCTGTGAGAATTGTCGGTCAATCATAGCAATAAAAGACATAAACATCCGAAAAACTTCCTTTTTATCAATTAATAAATAAATCCAAACGGCTCTAGAAAAATCATCCACTAGAGTCTAAAAATATCGAGCTCCACAAGAAGATGTTTGGTCATAAGGACCCCATAAATCACAATGAACTAACTCGAAAATTCGAGTTGATTTATTTTCACTTAAAGGAAAACTACTCCTATAATGCTTAGCACGATAACACACTTCACAATCCTTATTCAAACTACAAGTAGTATTACTAAAAAAAGGAAGCCACTTCACTACTTTCTCGGAAGGATGTCCCAACCTACTATGCCAAAGTTCCATAGAAGACAAGTTGTCCACCGAGTGTGCCGAAACCCCTTGCATTGTTGTCTCTGCACGCAAGTAGTAAAGTCCATCCCGTCTTTCACCCGTGCCAATCACCTCCCTCGTCTGTAGGTCCTGTATAGCACATGTAGATGAGTTAGTCAAGACACAACAATTTAAATCGTCACTTAATTGTGACACCGAAATTAAATTACAATTCAACTTTGGAACAAAAAGAACATTGGTGAGGGTGATTGATTTTGTAAGTTTGACATCACCCTCCTTCACTGCCAACACTTGTTGTCCATCCGGGAGACCAACGGGAAGAGGTGTTACTTCCTTAACATTGGTCAAGTATGAGATACATCATGTGACATGATGCGAGCAACCCGTATCGATAATCCACTCACCATTTAACCGATTCGAAGGAAGTGGAGGAGTACCAAAAGCAGCAGCCAACGACTGCCATTGCTCAGTAGAGAAACCCGATAATTGTGGAGTACTTGCGCCAACAGGTGGTGTAGAGGTTGCATTAGCCGTGATAGCACCCCTACCCCGACCAGCAGAAGAAGGCACATTCCTTCCCTTTGCCGCACCTTTAGAGTCTTGAGTAGAGGAGCCATACTTCTCCGAGTACCAAGACGGAACACCATGAAGCTCAAAACAAGAGGTGGTGTCGTGCCCTGTTTTATGGCAGTGTGTGCAGGTCAGGGCTGCCTTCTCCGCACGACTAAGACGCGACTTCTGCCTTGACTCCATACGAACAGCAAAGCCCGCAACTTCCGGCCTCTCTTCTCGCACCTGTGAGATGCCACACACCCTCTCATCTTGCGAAACTTGTTGATAAGCTTTATTTAAAGAAGGCAGGGGATCCTGCGAAAGAATGTTAGAACGCAGAGAGCCATAATATTCTGAGTATAACCCTAATAGAAATTGCTGCAATCGATCATTCTCGCGCCGCATCTCATGTTGTCGCCCTACACCACAAGAACACTTCCCACACTTACAGCTAATAAGGGGTTCGTATTTTGCAAGATCATCCCACAAAACTTTCAATTTACCAAAGTATATTGCGATAGACATGGTCTTTGTTTGCTCACACCGATTAATTTCAGCCTTCAATTGTTGTATTCGTGGACCATTCACGACACAAAATCTCTCATTCAAGTCATCCCATAAACGCTTAGCATTGTCATAATTCGAGAGCAGGGATTTCACCTCGGGATCAATCGTATTCATGAGCCACGAAACAAGCATACAATGGATCGTGACCCAATCGTCTTTTGTTGCAGGAGGCACGACATCATTGATCGTACCATCAAGGAAACCAAACTTTCGGCGAGACGAAAGAGCCACATAAATTGCGTGAGCCCAATCATCGAAATTGTCAAGCTTTAGACGCACAGGGGTGATGAATTCACTAGGTTTGTCTTGTGCGCCGAGATAGAAAGGGGAGTTAGGTTCGATTTTTGCTGTTGGTGTTGGTGGTGGTGGCGGGGTGTCGTCGCCAGGCATAATTCTAGGTTAAAAAAAACCGCTCCGATACCATGTAAAGCTAAATTGAAGCTTCTGATCTCATTAATTGGCAGAGGACAATATTTATACATAGGAGGTTTCCTAATCCTACGGCAAGTAGGATAGGAAATATTCTAACTTATCACATAACAAATATTATCAAATATATTCTTCCCTTATTATCCTAATACCTTATGATATTTTATTTCTAGTTTGACAATCATATTCCATATATACTCTAATAAAATATTTCTGTATATCATTTATATATACTTTATATTTTGTACCATTTTTGTCAAAATTATTTAACAACAGTGCATTCCACCGGATTTTAACCTTGTATATAAATAAAAGTTTAATGTTACCTAAGTTTGCCCCATATATAGATTAAGTAAGGGGTTCCTAAAGTGATCTAACTTGTTTTCCGAGGATCGGATGAAGTAAACGTGGCTAGTTTAAATCATTACTACAAGTCTCTAACATAAAAAAATATTTAGTGCCAAAAACTTTCATTTAAAATATCTGGTCACATACATCATTCTCAACACTTTCACACTCACCCAAAGATACTAAGTTAGGGATACACAAAATTTCTCTGATAGCAACACACAGAGGAAATCTTTTGTAGGAAATGTTATTAGCTGTGGTTTTAGAATTAAAAGAAAAAAAAAAAACCAATTAAGGGTGTAAATGAGTCGAGCCAAGGCTACTCCAACAAAAATATCTTGTGACGACTCTATTGTCAATTATTCCCACATCGTATGTAACTTGATTTGCCTTTAAATTCTTCACTTTGACGAAATGACCTGCCAATACTTACCACTAATTAATTCCCAACCAATTTTGTAAACTAATACACATGTTCAAAATTTTCAACATCAATGTATTCTTTTGGACTGGTTAATTATATTTTTATTATATAGCTTAGTATGGTTGGCAAGAAGCTTAAGCAAGTCTCCTTGCATTGTTACATAATTAATGTTTTATTCATAACTCATTTTTGAATGTATTAAAATATTGGCCAATTTGTTAACCTTTCTTCCACATATATTATTTTTTTTGTTATTTTTTAAAGGTTTTTAATATATGAATGGTATATTGGTATGATTCAATTTCAATGTGAATGACATGTCAAACAAGTCGTGTGGAGAAATACCATATTAACCATACATCCAACTACTTGGCTTTTGGATTGTAGTATGTAATCTCCTCTGATATGACTTATAAATGCAATATAAATAATATGATGCATGATTAGTTTCTTGATACATATGACTACTCCATCTGGTTTTAAATACTAGTTCTATTTCTTCATGCGCAGGGTTTTAGGAGAAATTGGAGAAAGTAATTAAATACGGAGGTAATGAGATAGGTGGAAGAATAAAAAATTGTAAAAAGCAAAAGTAGTGAAGAGAATTGGAGGAGAGAAAATATGAAAAATGGAGCAAATATTTAAAAACAGATGGAGTATATGTTATACGAGTATGGCTTAAAGTGAGTTGACATAATCCTTCATAAAAATAAAAGATAAATGTTGAGAGTGGGATTTGAACCCACGCCCTTTCGGACCAGAACCTTAATCTGGCGCCTTAGACCAACTCGGCCATCTCAACAAGCTGATACCATTTGCAAAATTAAATTTTAAAACCTCTATATCTATCACCAATAAACAATGTCCATTGCAAAATTGCAATTAATATTAGACTTGAAACGTATTACAGTACTACGTATTACTCTAATGAAAAGTTAAGATTGAAGACTAAAGAGGAGATTAATTAGTGTAGATACATTTAATTGTAGATTTGAATCATGTGATACTGGTATTACCTTCTATAACCGGTTACTAAATTAAAAAAGTTTGTCAACCAATTTCCACTTCTCTTAAAAAAAAAAAAAAAAGGGATTTTCATTTAATAAATGGAGAGAGGTTTATTTTGCAAAGCAAAGTTTATCAACTAGTTTTGTGTCCCATGTTCGGGTTATTTATTATTGAATTTTAAGATAAATTTTCATCTAACTATCATATTTTAAATTGTATCGTTGATACAAAATTATTAATTAGGAATTGATGTGTTTTTGTGACGATTTAAACTATGTAGTAAGCATGTAATGACTAATAATAATATTGATTAAAATGTTCGATTAAATACATAAAAAAAAAATAGCAAATTAAGAATGAAATATTAAAATTTCTAAAATTAGCAAAAAATAAATAAAAAAATTATTCTCAGCCTGTTGGGTTAGCCCGAACCCACAACTTTGGGCTAAGATTGAATATTTTTTTACCCATAACCTGAAATGACTATATTCAAAATGACTCATTACCCGACTCAGTTGATATGTCCACACTCAATATTAAAATTATATCATATTGCGAAGTATATTAGTTTAATTGATTAGAATATATTATAAATGGATATTGTACATCATTTTGAACTATTTTCTTTGCTCCAAAAAATATTATGATATAAAAAATAAATTTAAATGATATAATTATTAAGAGTATTAATTTTATACTTTTTTGAATAAAATTATAATTTAATATTTATGAAATATTCGTATTTTATTGAAAATAAATCTCTAAACTAACAACTTTATCCTAAATTTCTATCCAAATTTGTTTGAATGTAGAATTCTAAACTGATTTTTTTTATCCTTCGAAGCCTATATAAACCTATCCAACGAGGAGCGACACTTGGTGAAAAACTAAAATGTCAAGTGTCGTTGTCTCGTGACCTGGCTAAAAGTTTTGTTTTATATATTAGTTACTAGTACGTGTTGGAAATAAAGAAAGGAAATTCAAAGGGTCGGATATGGGCACCCGATCGGGCGCGAGAAGAGTCGTAAAATTCTGGAGCTCCGTTGCCAGATCGGGCTAGCTCCGCCCGATCGGGCGCGAGAAGAGTCGTAAAATTCTGGAGTTCCGCCGCCCGATCGGGCGCCTGACTGGGAGCCCGACCGGGCGCGAGAAGACGTCTGGAAAAAAAGAGTGTCCGCCCGATCGGGCGAGCTCCGCCCGATCGGGCGCGTGTTTGTCCGTTGAACTCCAACGGATCCCTTGGATTCCTCTTCTAGTTTGATTTCTTGTAACCCCCCATTTAAAAGGTTTATTATGGTGTTTTAACCACCATAAAAATTCTGATTTCATTCTTCTTGTTCAAGAATATTCTCTCTATGATCTTTTCATCTACCTCAATCTCTATTGTAAATCAGAGAATAATTTTCTAATTTCATACACTTGAAAATACATTCAAACACAATAGCTTAAACACATCTCTCTTTGGGCATAAGATACTTGACTCCAACCTTCCACCCAAAAGTGTCTTTGTGTGGAAGAGGTGTGTTAACCTTAGGGAACGTGCCGACGAATATAATTGAGCACCGTGGTTGCGCCGGAATTTCGTTTTCAAGTCAGTGATTTGCATCACGACACACCATTTGTTCCTTTGTTTTGTGAGATTAATTTTTCGGTCTTACTTGTTATTTCTTTATACTATTACTATAGATTTCTTCTATATTTACAACAATTTGAAAACGAAATTATGTCTATTGGTAATAGTATTATTATGAAGTCTCTTCCCGACCTCTCGAAGTTGGAACCTCTCGATGGTAACAACTACAAGAGGTGGTCACAAAAGCTACTAATTTTTTTTGAACAAGTGGAAATAGATTATGTTTTGAATGAAGATGTCATTGAAGTTTTGGAGAAGGCGGAGGAAGCGTCCAAGATTGCAACGGATCCCATTCCGGCGGCCATCACCGATGCCTTGAAGAAAAAGGAGAAGGACAACAAGCTTGTTCGTGGACATCTCCTCAACCATATGAACAATACTTTGTTTGATTTGTTTGTCAATTTCAGGTCAAGCAAGGTTATTTGGGACGCTTTGGAGAAAAAATATGGAGCGGATGATGCCAGGAAAAAGAAGTACGTGGTGGGCAAGTGGCTCAATTTCAAGATGGATGATGAGAAGCCTATCATGTCTCAAGTCCATGAATATGAGAACATGGTGACTGAAATTCTTGGTGAAGGCATGAATATGTGTGAGACCATTCAAGCTAATGTTCTCTTGGAGAAATTCCCTCCCTCTTGGAATGACTACCGTAACTCTTTGAAGCACAAGAAGAAGGACATGACCCTCCAAGAGCTCATTAGTCACATGAGAACCGAAGAGGCTAATCGCCTTAAGGATAAGTTTGAGAATTTGTCTCTTAATTCTTCTAAAGCTAATCTTGTTGAGTCTTCCTTGAATGTGTCTAAAAATAGGAACAATTCTAAGAAGAAGGGAAACAACAAGTCCAAAAACAATCTCACTCCAAACAACAAAATCCAAAAGCCAAATAGTGCTTGCTATGTGTGCGGGATCGTTGGACACAAAGCATACCAATGCAACCGGAGGCATGGTGCAAAGAAAGATGGCAATACCTCCCAAGCCAATGTGGTGGAAAAAGAAGAAATCATTGCGGCGGTGGTGGTAGAAGCCAACTTGGTGGAGAACAAAGTGGAGTGGATTTTGGACACCGGAGCATCTAGGCACTTTTGTGCAAATAAGGCCTTGATGACCGAGTTTGAAGATGTTACCGATGGTGATCATGTCTACATGGGCAATAGTAGCACTGCGGGAGTCCTTGGCAAAGGAAAGGTCCATCTCAAACTCACCTCCGGAAAAACTTTATTTTTAAATAATGTGTTGTATGTTCCTTCTCTTAGGAGAAATCTTGTTTCGGGAGCCCTTCTTAACAAAGCCGGCCTAAAACTTGTCTTTGAGGCCGACAAGATTGTAATGACTAAGAATGGAGACTTTGTTGGGAAAGGTTACCTCAATAATGGTTTGTTTGTTTTGAATGTTATGAATGAGAATGGAAGTACTTCTTTTGCTTATATTGTTGAGTCTTTGGATGTTTGGCACAACCGTTTAGGACACTTGAATTCCTCTTATTTGAAAAGGTTAAAGGACATGAATTTAATTAATTTTTCAATGGATGATAAACTTGACAAATGCCATATTTGTGTTGAGGCCAAACATACTAAGAAACCATTTAAGCAAGTGGTCTCAAGAAGTACCAAATTACTTGAATTGATTCACTCGGATTTAGAGGACTTTAAAAAATGCACTATTAGGGGTGGTAAAAATTATTATATTACTTTTGTTGATGACTTTTCTCGTTATACCAAATTTTATTTGCTTAAAACTAAAGATGAAGCCGAAAGTGCATTTTTAAAGTACAAAGCCGAAGTTGAAAATCAATTAGACCTTAAAATCAAAAGAGTTAGAACCGATAGAGGTGGTGAATATGGAAAAGATTCTTTAAAAGATTTTTGTGAAGCCAATGGAATCATACATGAAACTAGTCCACCTTACACACCCCAAACAAATGGCATTGCCAAAAGGAAAAACAAATCTTTAAAAGAAACTATGAATGCCATGCTTCTTAGTTCCGGTTTATCTGATAACTTGTGGGGAGAAGCGGTTCTTTTCGCTTGTTATGTACTCAATAGAGTGCCCCATAAGAAATTGGATAAAACCCCCTATGAACTTTGGAAGGGATACAATCCAAATTTTAGTATTTTAAAAGTATGGGGGTGTTTGGCTAAGGTGGCTTTACCGGACTTTAAAAAATCCACTATCGGGTCTAAAACTTTTGATTGTGTGTTCATTGGATATGCTCATAATAGTGCAGCGTATAGGTTCATGTTATTAAGTGATAGAACAATTTGTGAAGCTAGAGATGCGGTATTTTTTGAGCATATTTTTCCTATGAACAAATCTTTATCTTCTAATGTAGATATGCATGCTAGTAAGTCAAGTATGGATGTGCCTTAGTTGATTCTATGCCTAGTTCTAATCTCCCTTCTTCCTCTACCAAAGTGGTAGTAGTTAAACCTAGGAGAAGTAAGAGACCTAGAGTAGAGTCTTCCTTTGGACCGGATTTCTTGACTTCCTTTCTTGTAGAAGACTTTGACGTGGATTCTTTAAGTGAGCATGTTGTGTGTTTGTTTCTTTTAGAAGAAGACCCTAAGACTTATGATGAGGCAATGAGGTCCATAGATGCTAGTTTTTGGAAAGAGGCCATTAAGAGTGAACTAGATTCTATCATGTCCAATCACACTTGGGATCTTTGTGACTTGCCTAAGGGTTCTAAGCCTATAAGTTGTAAGTGGATTTTCAAAAAGAAACTTAGACCGGATGGGACCATAGATAAGTTCAAGGCTAGACTCGTCATTAGAGGTTTCACCCAAAAAGAAGGTATAGATTTCTTTGACACCTATTCCCCCGTGACTAAGATAGCCACCATTAGAACCTTGGTAGCCCTTGCGGCAATTCATGACTTAGTGGTTCACCAAATGGATGTCAAAACGGCTTTTCTTAATGGAGACTTTGATGAAGAAATCTATATGACCCAACCGGAAGGTTTTGTGGTGAAGGGACAAGAACATAAAGTGTGTAGGCTTAGAAAGTCTCTCTATGGTCTTAAGCAAGCTCCTAAGCAATGGTTTGAAAAGTTTGATAATACCCTTAGGAGTTGTGGTTATGTGTCTAATTCCTCGGATTCTTGTTTGTATTCTAAGGACTTTGGATCATCATGTGTTATAATCTGTTTATACGTTGATGATATGCTTATTGTTGGTACTAATCTTGATGTTGTGAATGATGCTAAGGCTTTACTTTCCACTAAGTTTGAAATGAAGGATATGGGAGAAGCCGATGTTATTCTTGGAATTCGTTTAAGGAAGACTAAGAATGGTTTTTCCATGAGTCAATCTCACTATGTGGAAAAAATACTCAAGAAGTTTGATTCTTTTGATGTTGCTCCTAGCACTACTCCATATGATCCCAACTTAAAGCTTGAAAAAAACAAGGGTACAAGTGTATCTCAAGAGCTCTATGCAAAGGTAATTGGTAGTGTGATGTTTCTAATGAATTGCACACGACCCGATATTGCTTATGCGGTAAGTAGACTTAGTAGATATACTCACAATCCAAGTCAATATCATTGGATTGCACTTCGTCGGTTATTAAGGTATCTCAAAGGTACTATGGATGTATGTTTACATTTTAATCGCTTTCCAAATGTTTTGGAAGGCTATTGTGATGCTAATTGGGTAACCGATAATGATGAAATTTCTTCTACTAGTGGTTATGTTTTTGTTTTAGGTGGAGGTGCTATTTCATGGAAGTCTTCAAAACAACCATGTCTAGCTCGCTCCACCATGGAATATGAACTTATTGCTCTTGAGTTGGCAGGTCATGAAGCGGAATGGCTTAGGAACCTCCTAGCCGACATTCCATTTTGGGGGAAGAGTTCATCACCGGTGTCTATACATTGTGATTCTCAAGCGACAATTGGAGTGGCAAACAATAGCAACTACAATGGTAAAAAGAGACATATTCGTATGAGACACAAAGTGTTGAGGCAATTTCTCAAAAATGGAGTGATTGCTTTGGACTATGTGAGGTCCGAAAAGAACTTGGCGGATCCTTTGACGAAAGGATTGGCAAGAAATCAAGTTGATGAATCATCGAGGGTAATTGGACTTAAGCCATATGACACATTACATTTGTCCTAATTCCTATGGTGATGTTGTTGGTAATGTTTGGTTGTGTTTGTGAGGTTGGGTTATTTAACTCTTAATGAGTCCTTGTGCTATTGAGACGCACACTAAAGGACTCACCTATGTGGTTGTGAAGACTAGCCATCTTCTATGAAAACTTTGGCCGGTTTTCTAGAGCCTCCACTAGACCTAAGGTGAATGTGCTTGGCTATAAATAAGTACATCTCTTCGCGGAGCTCAAAGATATTTTGGAGTGACGTATGTGATGTGGGGGTCTTGGATTAAATCTTAGAGTTTCAAGGTCCGTCCACTCTTTAATCAAGGGTGTAAGGGTTTCAAGGTTTTTCCACCCTTATACTTGTAATTCATTGCCTCATCTCACTAAACACTAGATTTCAAATTACTTATGTAAATATCTAAGTGTTATGTATTGATCTCCTCTTATGCCCAATATGTTGCTTATCCACATATTTTGTTGGCTTTTCTTCCCTTCCTTTAGTGGGGGATTGTTGGAAATAAAGAAAGGAAATTCAAAGGGTCAGATATGGGCGCCCGATCGGGCGGGCATTGCCCGATCGGGCGCGAGAAGAGTCGTAAAATTCTGGAGCTCCGTTGCCAGATCGGGCTAGCTCCGCCCGATCGAGCGCCCGACCGGGCGACTCCACCCGATCGGGAGCGAGAAGAGTCGTAAAATTCTGGAGTTCCGCCGCCCGACCGGGCGAGCCCCGCCCGATTGGGCGCGAGAAGACGTCTGGAAAAAAAGAGTGTCCGCCCGATCGGGCGAGCTCCGCCCGATTGGGCGCGTGTTTGTCCGTTGAACTCCAACGGATCCCTTGGATTCCTCTTCTAGTTTGATTTCTTGTAACCCCCCATTTAAGAGGTTTATTATGGTGTTTTAACCACCATAAAAATTCTGATTTCATTCTTCTTGTTCAAGAATATTCTCTCTATGATCTTTTCATCTACCTCAATCTCTATTATAAATTAGAGAATAATTTTCTGATTTCATACACTTGAAAATACATTCAAACATAATAGCTTAAACACATCTCTCTTTGGGCATAAGATACTTGACTCCAACCTTCCACCCAAAAGTGCCTTTGTGTGGAAGAGGTGTGTTAACCTTAGGGAACGTGCCGGCAAATACAATTGAGCACCGTGGTTGCGCCGGAATTTCGTTTTCAAGTCAGTGATTTGCACCACGACACACCATTTGTTCCTTTGTTTTGTGAGATCAATTTTTCGGTCTTACTTGTTATTTCTTTATACTATTACTATAGATTTCTTCTATATTTACAACAGTACGTGCATCGGGCGTTGCCCTGGATACTCATTATAAATAGTGTACTTTTTTGTGGGCATGTTTTGTATTATTATTGTTATATGTATATATATATTCAAATGTTAGATAAAAAAAAATATTAATGATACATGACCATATTTATAATTATATTTACGTGGTTATTCAAATAGTAGTAACATTCTATTGTTAATTGGATATTCAAATTAATTATAATATGTTGTGTGTTGATATAAGTAAAATTCTATTGTCAATAAAAGATAGTTTTTTTTTACAAAAGAATTATAGATTATTCTATGTATACTTTTTTTTTCTTACACAAATTTACCCAATCTAATCTAATGTGGCATCTAATATAATTACAACAATATCTATTTGTCGCCTACGTAGCGTGTCACTTGGAAAAAAACTGGAATGCCAAGTGTTGTTGTCTTGTGGCCTAGCTGCGAGACTGGTTTTATTTATTACTGATATGATACTCCCTCCTTTTTTTTTCATCACTTTCCTTTTATGAGTGTTTTTTTTATAAATGCATCACTTCTACATTTGGTGACTTTATACTATATTTTTTCATTTCTCTCTCTTACTTTAAACCCCAATCAACTTATTTTATCATTTCTCTCTCTTTCACGGTCTCCACTAAAATAATAAAAGTGTATATCCTTTATCACATTCTTTCTCTTTCACGGTCCCCATCTTACTCTTACAATAATAATTTATTCACCAACTCACAATATTATATTACTACCCTAAAACTTTGAGCAATCCAAAGTGATGCAAATAAAAAAAAAAAAAAAAAAAAAACAGAGGGAGTATGATATAGTTTTGTGTCCGGATGATGCCCGGATTGTCCTAAACATTTTAGCTTGAATGTTATATACGATTATATAATCAATTTTGATAATATAAAGTATTTTTACCAAAATAAAATTAATTTTACTAATTCTCTAATAATTTTTTAAAAATAAATTAAATAACAATACTGTGGGGAATAGATTTCAAGCGTTAATCCCACTAGCTTGAACCCCACTGTGATCATACACTAAAGTACGGTGGCGTCCAAAAGGGAAGAAGATAGAGCAAAAGAGTCGCCAACAAGTTTTAGGAACTTGTAAACCGTTCATAGGATGAAGGTTACACCCCTTAACGATCCAAGAGATCGTCAACTCCATAAGGTCTAGAACCAAATAAGGGTTCGGGGATGAAGGTATCAATCCAACCTAAAAGAGATTGAACCTGCCCTAATAATAGGCCTCTGCTTTATTCTGATCGTATTCATGTGCGCTTTCTGATTAACATGCAATCAATAGATTAACCCTAAACCTGTTTAATCTATGTTGGTTGAATATTAATGCACAAATAAATCTATTATTGGCGATCACTTGAATTATAATCACGTTAACCCTAAATAAGATTATTAAATATCTTATTAAGCGTGATTACAAGTACAAATTCCCTTTAAACATGCATAAAAGGTGTGATCAAGCAATAACAATAAATAAGCATCAAGCAACAATAATAAACAATATCATGAATAATAAAATTATAATCATAACAATAATAATTATAAATAAAATAATCATCATCAAAATAATAATAATAATATTCATAATCATCATAAATTATAATAATTATAATTATAATCATAATCATGTTCATGTTAATATTAAAGCATAATAAAAATAACAAGATCCTAGGCATGATACTAACAAGATTAATAAAAAACCCTAGCATATCACTAAGCAATAGAAATCAAATCTTTAACCCTAACATGATACTAACAATCATAAATATTAGGAAGAACATAGGAAGCATCGTAACAGTCATATTTAATATTAAAGTTACCCTAGACATGATACTAGGAATATCATAATAACAATATAAACATGATCTCTACATCATAACATCAATTAAAACCATTAAAGCACTTACTTTGATGCCTCGTACCTCTTTCTAATAACAAAATACACACGTTAGTAACTTCAAGGAAAATAATAAACAAACAATTAAATTAAATAATTGAAATAGAGATTTGGGACCAAACCCTCAGAAATTAAACCCTTTCACGTCTAGGGCGAAGGCAACTTCGAATATGGCTAGGTGTATCTAAGTCTTGTGAATGCGGAATTTTGTATTTGAGAAAAGGCTAGTTTAGAAAAAGAGAGAGAGAGAGAATAATCAAGAAAATCTTGATGAGAGTTGGTGAATGATTAAGAGAGAATTATAGAATTAATTATTTCGAATGAAAACTGATTGTAGGTGAGAATTCGTGAGAATTGGTTAATGAAAACGGAGTTTTTAATACGTTATTTATAGAGAAATCAGCCAAAAAGATAAAATATCAAAACAGAGCACTTGGCGCACGTAAAACGAGATTGGTGCACCTAAAAAAGAGCTGGCGCCAACACCAGCTTATTGGCGCCAGGAGCCAATGGCTAGCACCAGGCGCCAGGCGCCAGGCCTGGTTCCAGGCGCTGATTTCAGAAATTCACGCGTTTTTGTTTTTATCATATCTTTTGATCCGGAAGTCCAAATAAGGCATATAATATGTCGTTGGAAAGATCTTAAAGTATACTTTCTAACACAATTAGAATCAGATTAAAATATTTTGTAGATAAAAAGATATGGCCAAAATAGTGGAAGGGTGTCAGTTTTGGATAAAGTTTCATGTCTCATTCATATCTTTTTCGTTATAACTCGGATTTAATATTATAATATATCATTGGAAATATAATATCAAGATCTATCCAACCATATAAAATTTGTATAAATATTATGAGGCACGAAAATAAAATCTGAATATATTCCACTTCGTACAAAACAAGGATTCTTAAAAGGAGTAGTTTTATTCAATTTCAAACTCTTTAAAACATAATTATCAATCCTAACTCCATTAGGATTTAAAAGAACCTCCTAGAGTATTCTAAAAGACTATAATCAATCCTAATAGCTTTAGGAATGATAATTAATAATAGACCCTCCTCTAGATCATTCGGCCGCATATAAAAACCAAATCGAGCCCAATTTAGTATTTTGGCCATAACTTCCTCGATATTCATCGGAATTGGGCTTATAATGTATCGTTGGAAAGGTCTTTTCAAACCCCATCCAACTACACTATTATTGGATCCTTATCATGGACCAACCAAACTGGATTGGCTATTTTCTTAAAATAAGTTTTCAAAAACAGAGAGAAGAGAAAAGAAATTAAAACTATCCGCAATACTAGACTTTCCACACTTTCGCTTCATTCGATTATGATTCGACATGAAAGGTACTCATCACTGGGTTTGGTTTTGGAGAGACACAAATTGGTGTCTACAGAAGCCCCCACTTTGACTGAGTTTGGAGAAACACAGGTTTCGAAAACAAAAGTCAAAGTATCGATAGGGACAGAGAATGATTCAGAACGTTCTGCGATCCTAAACCACTCTTGTAACGCCGATACCTGCAAAAAAGTTATGATTAATTTTTATATATATGAAATATTAGAATTCTATCTATAATAAAACTCTATACAACAATTTTATCTTTAAAAGTCTATCTAAAAATCACTTACTTAGCATCATATGTGTCGCAATAATACATATTTATCTCCTACGTGGCGCGACACTTGACGAAAAACTGGAATGTCAAGTGTCGATGTCTTGTGTCCTCACTGCGAGACCGATTTTATATGTTAGTAATGATATGATGTGATATGATATTATAAGTAGAGATTAATTTTTTTTAAAAAATAATTTTTCTAATCATCCTTAATCATACACGTGCTACTTTCTTACCAAGATTAAATTGAAATCATGGTTTAGTAGGTAAAACTAATAAACTATATATAAATCTATGAATCATTATTTTACTAATAAAAATAGGGTTGGTAAGTAAAGCAATTAGAAAGTATGTACAAGTACTATACCCCCATTTTAGCTAACATCCAACTTGCATTACAACATGAGTGTGCGATGCATTTATGCATCTAATTGCAATAAAAGAATATATGGCCTACAATTTTGATTTTGAATAATTGTGTTGGAATTATATTACGCCCTTACCTAACTCTTAGATGCTTCTAGTAATTAATTCGACTACGTATACCTCAATTTTTGTTTTCTGCTTAATTAATTTGTTTGTGTCTCTTTCGACATTAGGTGGCATAGTTTCTATACAATTTCTTAAGCCATGAATTGCTAAGTAGATCATTATTTAGGTGGTGCTTAGTGCACCTTGAAGATCTTCTTATTACAACCTCTGATTTTTGAAGATACGAAGACGAATCTAGGTTTTGTTTTGGATTTAGGTTGTTAGAAAAAGCTATCGGGTAGGTTGTGTCTTTAGGGTGGAGCCTTTAGTGTTAAGGAGGTAAAAAGATGTAATTATTTGTAAGGCAGGAAATATGGAAAAGATATCGGAAATTAGGAATATTAATGGTGTTTGTTTGCGGGTTTCACCTACCTTTTCAAGGTTTAATTTCTTCCCCACTCGGCCACTCCTAGGGAACTTGTAACCATTTGATCTATTCATACCGTAATAGTTAGCCCCTTGATGGCTCAATTCAAGTTTTAATAGCTAGGGAATAAACTTGAATTCAAACAATTTGATAAATTGAGGATCATGCATTTCTTTCTAATTAAATTAAAGGCATGTTCTAATTTACTGAATTGAGTTAAACTGAACTGAACTGAATATTTTATAAGAGAAAGAAATTAGAAACTGAATTAAAAATAAGCTGAAGAGAACAGACCCTAAGTAAGGTTTTTAGGTTCTTGCAAAAACCTTTAGTTTGGCCCCGCTCTTGGTTTTCTTTTGATCTTTAAAATACATTTTCTGGTAAGTGAATTCTCTATATGCTCACTTTGTCAAACTGTTCAGAATATAGCCTTTAGATAAAGCAACTCTGAGTAGGAAATTACCCGGGATTTGTTGATGTTTAGTCTATTGTGTTACTAATCTTATTTCACTTACACCCGCATCAGGAACATTTCATATGTAGTTGAATCACCGCATTCTACTCTATTTAGATTAAGGTCTTGTTTGACAAATGGTTGTTGGCGGTTGGCTGTTGGCTAGTTCACTTGGCTTGTTTGACTAGGTGAAATGTTTGGCTGTTTATAATGGCTTTTGAAATTGGCTGTTTATAAAAGTGTTTGGTAAATTAATTGTTGGTTGTTTATTAGATAATTTGTGGGCCAACAAGCCAAAAGCCAACAAACAAACTACTCAAAGCAGCTTTTTCATTTTGGCTTAAAAGCCAGCTTTTTCGCTAACTAAAAAGCCAATTACCAAACACATTTTTTGGCTGTTTGACCACCTAAAAAAGCCAAAAGCTAACCAAAAAGCCAATTTCCAAACATGACCTAAGTGATTAACTAAAGTAGGAGATGAACTTTACAAAAATTGTAAGTGAAGAACAATAAAACTCCAACATTTTAATTTAGACATTTAATCAAGATAGATACTGTTTAGGGTAATTTTACCCCGCCACGTGGTCCAATCAGAGGATGACACGTGTCAGCCTCAGGATGGCCCAAAATGGACCAATCCCTGCTCGACACGTGTCACTCCAGAAAAGAAGGGAAAAGGGCGGCCTTCAGGCCCAAATCCCGAGAATGCCGCAAAACGGCGCAGCCCACCAATGATTAGGGTTCAGTGACCTAATCAGGGGCACAACTCCCAAAGACCCTATAAATAGGGAGATACCCCTCATTTTGAGAAAAAGAACGTTTTATCATTTAATACACCTGCATTCTCTTACATCAGAGAAACACCTGAGCTTGGAATCCGAGCAGATACCCACCTAAATTTCCGTACTCTTTATTCCTTTTCAAGTTACTAACTTGATCGTCGGAGGCGGAGCACCACCCAACAGGTGTCTCCGTTTGTTTTGCAGGTACAGCTCATCCCGGATCAGTCTTCGTGTTGTAACTCTCCCGAGGGACAAAAACACCCAAAACATTTGGCGCCGTCTGTGGGGAGAGTACCTCGAAGATGGTTCAAGAGTTTTTACTTCCTAACCGTCTGGGCGAAGACCCAGAAGTCTTTTTCGACCATGAGGAGGATGGGGATCCTCAGGTCAAAACTTCTACAGCCGAGGATGGCTCTCTCAGAGTCAAGCGCATCCGACCCAGAGAGACTCTGGAGCGGGGCGCCTCCCAGGCGGGTCCGAGCAGACCCACTGGGCAGCCGGAAGGGGCAACCCAAACGGCAGCTGGATCAGCCCCTGTCACCCGAGACGAACTCATGAGGTTCATGACTAGTTTCAAGGGTGAAATTACAGAGCTGATCACCAAAAGCCGGGCTGGCCCAAGTAAAGGTCAGTCGGCTAAGAAGACTCCACCAGAGAAGGGGAAGTCAGTCAGAAACCGGCAGCCCACTCCTCATCCAAAGGAGAAGGCAACCGGGACCATTGATTGGTCGAAGATTCTCCTTCCTGGGAGGAACACAAATAACACTCGCCGGCCCCAACAGCCGGTGAGAAGTAAAAAATCAACTCTTGATGCCCGGGAAATTATTAACCGGAAGAGAAATCAATCGCTATCTGAGTCGGCTTCAACGTCGAACTTTCCAGACAGCTTCAACAACATTTCTGCAGGGAGTGCACCCTCCTTGCATGAGAGTCAGACAGGCGGTAATACCGTCCATTCTGGCCCTCATATGATTGGAGCTGTCCCGTATGTGCCTACTCAGGCTTACGGGCAGTATTCTCCTCACTTCATGCAGCCGGCCTTCTTTGGGGGTCAGGCGGCATATCCAAATGTCCAACCATTGGACTGGCAGCTTCGTCTGCTGCGCCTGGGTGAAAAACCTTCTGCGTTCACTCGGGAGATAACCAAGGCGGCACAGCCGTCCAAGGTTAAGAATGTGTTGGTTGGTACCTATGATGGCACCACCAATCCGGAAGACCACCTCATGGCTTACACCAACCTCATGTATCTGCAGGGGTTGGATGATTCCGCTTGGTGTCGATGCTTCCCGGCTACATTGAAGGGCATTGCCCAACAATGGTTTGGCAACCTGCCAGCCGGGTCCATAGACAGCTTCAGGAAGCTTGCCTTCCTGTTTGCTTCCAACTTCTCAATGAACATCCCTGTTAAGAAAACAAGCCTTGATTTGAGCACTGTTAAGCAGGGAGAGAAAGAAGGGATGCGCTCATATGTCAGGCGGTTCAATCTGATAAGAATTCAGATTCAAGGACTGTCTGACGAGGTAGCTTTTACAGACTTTTTTAAGGGTCTGAGAGACGGGTCGACTTTTAAGTTCGACCTCGTCAGAAAAGGGGCTTTCACCCTACAGGCGGCCCTCAGGGAGGCGGAAAGCTACATTCAAGCTACCGACCTCTGCTCGCCTGGTAGCCAGTCGGACTCTAAGAAGTCCGACAAACAGAAAGTCAGCCGGTCAGCTCAGCCGGCCAAAAACAAAGAAGAGAGCAAGAAAAGAAAAGAAGTCTGGGCGGTTACTGAGTCTGACCAACCGTCCCAGAAGAAAAAGAAAGAGTTTAAACCGTACGTCCCCAAGTACGAGTTTAACAAAGATTGCAACTCCATCCTCATGGTGGTAAAGGACCGGCTGTTCATTGAGAAGCCTAATCCTATGAAGAGTTCTGTCCAGTCACGGAACAAAAATAAATTTTGTCAGTTCCATGAGGAAGTTGGCCATGACACCAACGACTGCTTTAGTCTTCAGCGGGCGTTAAACCGTCTAGCTGACAAAGGGCTGCTAAAGTCCTACATTTCTAAGTCCCCAGCCGGGGCAAAAAAGAAAAACAAGGGTCAGTCCTCCAAGACTACCCCCCACCTTGCTAGTAGTTCGGATACCGACAAGGAGCCGGTCTACACCATAGCAGGCGGGTTCTCATGTGGTGGCCCTACCATCCGGGGCACCAAGAGCCATCTTCGAAAGATGGACAAAGATGATGATGAACAGGCGGAAGCCAGCTCCTCCTTCCTAGACGTGTTGATCACTGAGAAGGACATGGGCAGCGTCCGCCGCCCGCATGATGTCCCGGTGGTCATCGAATGTAAGGTTGCCAACCAGCTGGTTGGACGGATCCTTATAGACACCGGCAGCTCATCAGACATCATCAGCCTCCGGTGCCTGCAAAAGCTGAAATACAACGTCGGCCACATGCATCCGGTCACCCACCCCTTGGTTGGTTTTGGGGGTGGGATGGTCTACCCAGCCGGGAAAATTGACTTACCTATCCGGCTGGGAGAGAAAGGCCAGGGACGACATATGGTCGTCAGATTCTTGGTCGTTGAGGAGTTGACCGCCTATAACATCATCCTTGGCAGGCCAACCCTCAACGTAGCCAAGGCCGTAATCATCCCGTCTCTCATGCTCATCAAGTATGAGAGGGATGACGGCTCTGTTGGTTCCTTGAATGGGGATCAGAAGACGGCCCGAGAGTGCTATCTCTCAGCCGTCCGAGATACTGTGGCCCCAGGCGGCCAGGAACCAATAGACCTTGACAATGTCAAGGATGCCGACCCAGCTCCCGCCCCACCAGCAGCCGGGAAGAAAAGAAAGGCACCCCTGCTGGTGGAGGTGAAGAAAGAGAAAAAATAGCAATCACTGACCGGTGAACGGTCAGATGAGCTCCGTCCCCAACCGGCTGGCGAAAGCATTGATCTCGTTCTGGACGACAGCCGTCCAGAACGTACTGTTAAGGTTGGGACGGTAGCTCATGCTACCTTGGGTGCAAGCTTGCCCCTTCTGCTGAAAGAATTCAAAGACATTTTTGCCTTTGAAGTGGAGGAGATGCCAGGCGTCAGCCCGGATCTTGTTGTCCACAAACTCGCCGTGGACCCCAAAAAGAAGCCCATCCGTCAAAAGAAAAGAAATCACGGCGAGGAAAGAAGTCAGGCGGCAGCTGCCGAAGTTAAAAAGCTGCTAGACGCCAGGTTTATCTGGCCCTGTAATTTTCCCGACTGGGTGGCCAATGTGGTCCTTGTCAAGAAACCGAATGGGACCTGGCGCATGTGTGTTGATTACACAGACCTCAACAAGGCGTGTCCAAAGGACAGTTATCCGCTTCCAAAGATCGACAGTCTGGTCGATTCTACAGCCGGTCACGCCTTGATGAGCTTTATGGATGCCTACTCCGGCTTCCATCAGATACCCCTAAGGAAGAAAGATCAAGAGAAGACGGCCTTCGTCACTGATCAGGGGCTATTCAGTTATACTGTGATGCCGTTTAGCTTGAAAAATGCGCCTGCCACTTTCCAACGGATGATTAATACGGTCTTCATTAATTAGATTGGGAAGAATGTGGAGGCTTACATTGATGACATGATAGTCAAATCCAAACAGCAGACGGATCACCTTGCTGATCTCCGAGAAACATTCACCACCCTCAGGCGGCATAAGGTTATGTTAAATCCTAAGAAATGCGTCTTTGGTGTTGAGTCTGGGAAGTATCTCGGATTCCTGATTGATCAAAGGGGGATAGAGGCTAACCCTGAAAAGATACAGGCGGTGATAGACATGAAGTCACCCCGTTCTGTCAAGGAAGTCCAGAGACTCACCGGTTGCCTGGCCGCCTTGGGGAGGTTCCTCAGCCGGTCAGGCGACAAATGTCTCTACTTCTTCCAAGCAATCAGGAAGAAGACCAGATTTGAATGGGGGGATGATGCTGAGGCGGCGTTCCAGAGGTTGAAAGAGCATTTGCACTCTCTGCCTAGGTTGGTCAGTCCTTTGCCTAGGGAGACGTTGTACATGTACTTAGCCGTCTCAGACCATGCCCTCAGTGCCGTTCTCCTTACTGAGCGAGACGGCGTGTAGCTTCCGGTTTACTTCATTAGCCATGTTCTTAAAAATGCTGAACTCCGGTACCCCATAGTTGAAAGATTTAGCCTTGCTTTGTATATGGCATTCAAAAAATTGAAGCCTTACTTTTTGGCACATTCGGTGGTGATCTACACGGACCAGCCACTCAAGCGGCCGATGTCTACCTTGGACTCATCCGGGAGAATGTTGAAATGGGCTATTGAAATGCAAAGCCTTGAAATCACTTACGAACCAAGAAAGGCAGTGAAAGGTCAGGCGTTTGCCGACTTCATTGTAGAAATGACTCGTCCGGTGGCTCCGGATAACCTTGATCAGGTTTGGAAAGTATATGTAGACGGGAGCTCTACAAAGACTGGCTGTGGTGCAGGCGTAATTTATGAGTCTCCTGAAGGAGACAGATTTGAATATGCACTACGCTTCAAGTTTCAGGCCTCTAACAATGAGGCGGAATATGAAGCCCTGCTAGCCGGCATACGCATGTGTAAGGCGGCAGGGGCCATGAAAATTGACGCCTACTCTGATTCTCAATTGGTTGTTAGCCAGTATGAGGGAAGTTATGAGGCTACCCATCCGGCTATGATTAAATATCTTCAGGCAGTCAAAGAAGAGACCAAGGCACTTGAGGAATTCCGGCTGAATCAGGTGCCTAGGTCGGAAAACAACCAGGCGGATGCATTGTCAAAGCTGGCATCTTCCGCCTGCCATGATACGCCTCGGTCAGTCTTCTGGGAAGTTCTTGAAAAAAGAAGCATCTATGAGGATCCCGTTGGAATTCTGGATCGAAGCTCTACCTGAATGGATGGCATCCGGGCCTATCTCTCAGACGGCACACTTCCTGATTCGCCACAGGAAGCAGCCGTCCTGAAAAAGCAAGCTGCAAGATTTGAGTTGAAAAATGGAGAACTCTTCAAGGCGGGGTTTCTGAAGCCTTGGTTGAAGTGTGTCACCCCAGAAAAGGGGAAAGAAGTTCTCGAAGACTTGCACTCGGGATTCTGCGCCTCTCACATAGGCGGCAGGTCCCTAGCCGTCAGAGCCAGACGACATTACTTTTGGCCCACTCTTGAGGCAGACGCCAAGGAATTGGTGAAAAAATGTGACAAGTGCCAAAAGTTTGGAAAACTTATTCATCGTCCGGCTACTGATCTGACGGCCATCCACAGCCCAATCCCGTTTGCAAAGTGGGGGATGGACATTCTAGGTCCTTACACGCCTGCCCCAGGCGGAAAACGCTATATCTTAGTGGCGGTGGATTATTTCACCAAGTGGGTTGAGGCTGAGGCGGTTAAAAACATCAAGACCTCAGACGTCATTTCCTTCATCTGGAAGAATGTTATCACCCGGTACGGGGTACCCATGTCTATGGTATTTGATAATGGTCCTCAGTTTGAGACGCCTCAGCTAAAAACTTGGTTGGGAGATCAGGGGATCTCAAGTTATTTTGCATCTGTTGGCCGGCCCCAAGCAAACGGCCAAGTTGAAGCTTTCAACAAACTCATTTCAGACGGCATTAAAAAGAAAATTGAAAGAGCCGGTGGCTTATGGGCAGAAGAATTAATCCATAACCTATGGGCCATCCGGACAACAGCGAAAGGGGCAACCGGTGAAACCCCATTTCTCATGGTTTACGGTGCTGAAGCCGTCTTGCCCATCGAACATTACGAGCCGACTCTCATAGTCATGCTGTATGATGAAGAGGCAAACTGGGAAGCAATGCGCCTGGCATTGGATTCACTTCCAGAACGCCGGGGCAATGCCGCCTTGCGTCATGAGATTTACCGTCTGAGAATGACTAGAGCCTACAACAAAAAAGTACACAAGCGTCCTTTGAAAGTTGACGACTTAGTGTTACGAAAAATGGAGGCAACCGGTAGGGCCAATGAGTTGGGAAAGCTAACACCAAATTGGGAAGGTCCCTACCGGATCTATGAAGAAGTAAGGGACGGCACCTACCGCCTGGAAACCCCAGACGGCAGGCGCCTGCCTAGAACTTGGAATGTAGACAATCTAAAAAAGTACTACTTCTGAGAATGTAACTTTTTGTAAACAATGAGTCAATTATTGAAGATTCAGTCTTTGTTTGCAAAATTGAGTTATTGTTTGATTATCCATCCGGGTAATATCCAGGCGCATTCCCCATCTACCTAACTAAGTTCGATACTTAGTGAAGGTTACATTTGTTTATCCGCCTGGGTAATGCTCGGATTCCTTGTTTATTTAAGTTGGATACTTTGTTTATTCAACTGCTTGACTCTCCGCCTGGGTAATACTCAGACGGATTCTCCAATTTAAGTTGGATACTTTGTTTATTCAACTGCTTGACTATCCGCCTGGGTAATACTCAGACGGATTCTCCATTTATCTAACTAAGTTTGATACTTAGCATGATCAAATATTTGCCTGTCCGTCTGGGTAATACCCAGACAGACTCGTTTGCTTAAAAAACTAAGTTCGATACTTAGTGTAAATTCAACACTGATTAAGAAACTAAGCACAAAAACGTTTAGTGGCTACGCAACCGGTCTCAAACAAGACCAGAGGCTAAAATGGTCGGATGGTTGCTCCTTTTATAAAATCGCCTGTCCCAACATGGACAAAGGCGTCCGGCGACACCCCTCCGGGTGCAATCGTCGCAGAGAACAGATTATCTGTCGGTTCTACGTATCCATGCAGACGGCAAAAATTGAACGACCAAATTAGTCAACTCATAGCCGTCTGACCGAAATAACCTACGAAGAACGAATAAGTTCCTAAATACCGGATGCCCATAGGCATCAGTCGGTCACCGGCTGAAGTTCTCACTTAGGTTATTTATTTCGAAAATTGCACCTCACCCCAATTGGGGCAAGAGTTCAATGGCTATGAAATCTCTACCAAGACGGACAAAAGCCGTCTGGGTAGTGACCGAAACGCCTGTTGGTGTACGGCTGTGCACTTGGTTTGGGGCAATCACTACTGTGATTGATTGACTTACAAACATATCATGCTCTTTGCAGCATCAGACGTTTTCAAGTCAATCAACCAGCTCCAATTGAAACCAATCACACAGCCGTCCAGGGGCAAGGACAGCCAGACTATTGACTAGTTAGGCAAAAAATCGCCGCATGCTTTTCATAAGATAGGCAAAAATTAAAAATTCAAATGCAAAATAATCAAAACCGACTTAGTCGGTGCAATTCATAAAAGTTCATCCAACCAAACGGTTGTAATGGATCAAATGTTAACCAGACCCCGTCCGGGAGAAAGAAATTGTTAATTAACACGGCTCCACAGCCGGTAAATACAAGAATACTCGGCACGCAGGCCGGAAAAAGCAAGTTTTGGCATACAGCCGCTGATTAAAAAGGAATTAAAAAAGCAAAGACTGGCATACTGTCGCTGAGGGGTCACTTCTGGCCTGCAGACGGAGCCTCCTGGTTCTCCCCCTTCTCCTCATCATCTGAGAGAATTTGGTGCGCTTCGCCGGGACCAGGAAGCTCAGGCGCGGTCGGCTCATTGTTGCTGAGCCAGGCTTCAAAGGAGGCAGGCTCTGGCTCGCCTTGCTCTCTCAAGTACACCACGTACTTGGCATAGCTGTGTGCCATTGTCCAGATGCTATAATCAGCGTCTGGATACAAGGCAGCCCAAGCAATCTTCATACGGGCGTCATTGTCAGCATCACTCTCAGCAACAAGGCGGTTTTGCTCCGCCTCCAGGGTTGCTGCAAAGTTTTTATGAGCTTGAGCAGCATCCTTCTCCAGCCTCTCAACCTTGGATTTCAGTTTGCCAAGGTCCGCCTGGGCCTTCTTGAGCGCCTCATCAGCCTGTTTGGCGCTCTCGTCTGCTTTCTTCTGGGCCTCCTCCGCCCCCTTCTTGGTCGTCTCAGCATCCGTTACCCGCTGGTCGGCCGCCTTCAGATCTAGCTGCAGCTGCTGGATTTTAGACGCCTGTGTCATAATTATTGCTTTAGTTTCAAGTTCATTTACGATAGATGAGTGGAAAGCAATATTATCAGCGTCTATGGCGGACTTCTTGGCCCTTTTTACCTCTTCCCGTTTGCGGGAATAAGGACGTTTGAGCCCGTCCACCCGCAGCATGGCCTGCAAAAAAGCAGGCGGTATAAGAATTGCAGGCGGGGTAAAACACTTGGAAAAAATAACATTGAATTGACAAGTTTCTTACCTCAGCCAGAAGGGATAGAATGCGTTCAAGATTGAACGTCTCTATCCCAGGGATATTGTCCTTATCCCTCTTCCGGACGGCATCCAGCATGGCCTTGGCGTGCTTCTGGACGTCTGGCCATCGGGGAGATTGATCTGCACCACAATCAATACGTGATGAGTGCGAAACTAAGGCAGCACCTATCTGTTGCCGACCGTCTGAGGATGACGTCTGTTGGGAGTGGGATTTCACTCGTAAAGGCCACCCCAGCTCAAGCGGGGATTCAAAAGGGTTCTTACCTTCAGAGCCGGCCAAGCGGGAACCGCTTGCAGGGGTGGTGAACCCCGCGGCTGCTGAGGGGTTGACAAGATCAAGGCACAGGCTGCCGCCTACCTTCTCGAGTCGCCCCGCTATCCGCATCGTCTTAGCCCCGGTTGAGGCGCCAGGAGTTGACGTAGAGGCGGACTTTTTTATCTTGTTAAGAACGGCTGGGGCCTACTCTCTAGCCCGTTTGAGGTTCTTCTCAAACGATTTCCCAACTTCTCCCCCCTGTGAAAATAAACAAGTCAAGGTTAGTATCCGGGCAAGACAGTTTATAAAATAAACTTAAGAAAGGGTCAGGCGCTCATTACCTTGGCCCTGAGCTCGGCCGCAGCTTTCTCCGCAAGATCTTTGCGGATGGTCGCAGAAGACCGCTTGGGGGTTTTCTCCGACTGCAACATGTTTAGCGCTTCTTCTGCAAAAAGAAAGAAATTGGTTAGAATCATAAATCAATTCCGATAGAAAAATACTACAGACGGTGTGAACCCAGGCGCATACGTTTATTAAACATGTGCCCTAGCCCGCAGGCGGCTAGGAAACATTCATCCCTGAACCAGGCGCTCTTGGGAATCCAATTCTTAGGGATTTTTATTGTTTCCCCGGTTGACAGAGTTGCGTCCGTGAGGCCGAAAAAGTCTGCCTCAATTATTTTGTCAAAGTCTTCCTTTGGGATCCGGGGAAGAGCGCATTTCATGCCCAACAAGTCAGGCTTCTTATTGTACAGACGGAATTCATAATTTTCCCGTCTGGTTGGGGCTGACATCAGGTAGAACCTGTGCTTCCAGCCATCGAATTTTGAGACCTTGTCCAAGGTCATCATGTATTGCGGTTGTGTGGTTAGAGTATACCACGCTCTCCAGCCACCTGGGCTTCTGCTGAGGTAATGCATGCTTGCAAAAGCCTCCCAGCCGGGGTAAGCCCTTGGAACTCACAGGTGGCAACATACCCCAGAATGTTGGTCCAGGAGTTGGGGGTAAGTTGCCAGAGCCCAAGGCCGTAGCCTCTCAAAATTGCCTTCACCGCCTGGTGAAGGGGGAAGCGAAGGCCGACTTTGAACGCCGCCTCATAACAGCCAAAATAGTTGTTGGCGTTCTCTTGATCATCCCCCCAAGCGATGGTGCCCAGCTCAGGCGGCACCCGGATCTTATACCCGTCTCCAAGCGGGTGCATTTTCTTAAAGTTCTCTAAGTTCTCCCCCATCTGGATTCGGTCCTTGGAGGAGACGTGGATGCTGAAGGGATCGTCTTTCTCACTCCACTTTTTCCTTTCTTCCTCCTCGCTATCCGGAAGAGGGGGCAAGTCATCGCTGCTCTCGGAGGTAGAGGCGGAGCTTTCGCTCTCTGTCTCCCCCTCGCTTTGGTCTATGGGGGCAGAGGCGGCCTCGTCGCCGCCTTGGTCGCACTCTTCCAAAAAAGAGTCTGCAGGGGTTGAAGGGGCGCGCGGAGGGGATCTCTCCAGAGCCGTCTGGTTTCCCTGACCAGACGTTTCTCCCTCAGGCGTTTGGCCGCCTGAGCCTTCGCTCTTGTAATTCGGGTCCGTGGCCGTCTGCATTGTCCGATCCATGGTGTCCTGCACAGACACATAACTGGTCGGAATCCATGGCAAAGGGTGGTCCCAACACCCCGAGCCGGCACTCCCAGTCCTAGACTCAGCCGACCCTGGTGACCGGCTGGACTCTAACCTAGGTCGTGCCGTGTGTGTTGGTGATGCATCCATTTATTGCAAGGAATATGTACAAGCGGTGAAAAAAGAAAAGAGCTGAGAGAGACAGAGACGGTACCTTTCGATTTGGTATCTGAATGTAGGCAGGACCGACTGTATTGCTGAAGAACAAGCTTTCTTGCTCACGTCTGACTCAAACAAGTAACTTCTGCTCTCTCAAAGTTTCTCTCTTGGAAATTTTTGTAAACGTACAAAATTATGAGGGTAAAACGGCTATATATTGAGGGTAAATTTGGGGGCATTTCCGTAATTTACCCAGAAGGTGAACAATTACTTTCTAACGGTAAAATTACCGCCAACCGGAGCGTGACATGTGTCACAGATGCCACGTGGCGTGCCACGTCACATCTGTGAGGGGCAAATGTTTAGGGTAATTTTACCCCGCCACGTGGTCCAATCAGAGGATGACACGTGTCAGCCTCAGGATGGCCCAAAATGGACCAATCCCTGCTCGACACGTGTCACTCCAGAAAAGAAGGGAAAAGGGCGGCCTTCAGGCCCAAATCCCGAGAATGCCGCAAAACGGCGCAGCCCACCAATGATTAGGGTTCAGTGACCTAATCAGGGGCACAACTCCCAAAGACCCTATAAATAGGGAGATACCCCTCATTTTGAGAAAAAGAACGTTTTATCATTTAATACACCTGCATTCTCTTACATCAGAGAAACACCTGAGCTTGGAATCCGAGCAGATACCCACCTAAATTTCCGTACTCTTTATTCCTTTTCAAGTTACTAACTTGATCGTCGGAGGCGGAGCACCACCCAACAGGTGTCTCCGTTTGTTTTGCAGGTACAACTCACCCCAGATCAGTCTTCGTGTTGTAACTCTCCCGAGGGACAAAAACACCCAAAACAGATACAAATGTTTTTTTATCAAGAAATGACTCAAAGGTGATCAGTGGGCTATATATTGGGTTCAGTCCAGAACTGGCCCAAACTAAGCTACAAACTGGCCAGCCCAGAACTGCAGGTCCATGTTTATTACACATTTGTACCATTTGGTGTGCTCCAACTAACTATGCTATTAGTATTTAGTATTACACTAGTTTAAACCCGTGCAACGCACGATTTTTACTTAATCAAATTATGAATTAGTGAATTATAATGTTAATACAACAATAATTTATTTTTTTTTTAAAAAAAAACAATATTTTTAATTGAAACAAATACTTGAATTTCTTTTCAAAAAAAAAAAAAAAATCAAAAAACTTGAATTAATTTTATATTGTTATCAAAAGTTATTGATTATTAAACATTAAAAAAAAAAATTTAATGATTATAGTGTTTCATATGAGAATGAAATTTATAATTATAACCCTTGCAATGTAATTATATACCCATATGTCCCTATTTTGTTGGCATGTTTTGACCGGCATAATATTTTATAGCATACTATAACTGGCACAATGTTTTACAAATTTATTTGACTATTTTTTATGAAAATTAATAATCATGATTTTTTAATTTTGTTTTATATTTATGTTTATAGTTATTGAATTGTAATGTTATTACTCCGTATTAAAAAAAAATCAATAAATATATAATAATAGGTAAAGTATCAAATCCTGGTTAGAGCAAAAAAACTTTCAAAGAAAAAATACGTTGTAGAATGATACGAAGTACGGGAATAGTACATTTTATTATTCTAATATATTACCTTATTATGTGTTTGTTTATTATTGAAAAATACCTATTATAAAAAATATGAAAGATATGCATATAGAATATATTTCGTATATAGTTGTCAAATTAAAAGTTAAATATCATAGGATATATATATTTAAAATAATATTAATGAAGATTTTGTACAAAAAAGAAAAAAATGGAAAGAAAAAAGTGGCGGGAAAATTTTTAATCGAAACATGACAAGTGTCATGTCAGATTCGCTTTTAGTATTATGTAATTGATTTGCTATTGCCTAATGCCTATTTCATAACAAGGCCAAGGTTGTAAATGTATGGAAGTGACCAAAGTGGACGAGAGATTGTTATTTACACCCGGTTGTACAGTACAACCATGAGTGTTTTGTTCTCATTTTGATAATTGTTTTTTCATTTAATCATCAAATGAAGAGCAAACACTAACCATGAGTAATTTGGGTGTACGGGACACGCGAGTGTGTATAACAAATTTTAATAGTGGACATGTATTATTGATATCCAGTCTAAAACACACATAAGTTGATGCTCTATATTACTAGTGTTAGATTTCTGTGCATGTTTTGACCTGCACAATGCTTTTTTTTTTTTTGGTTGAAACTTGTCATGGAATATTTTACACTTCAAGTCTTCAACCATTTAAATATGGAGACATGGAGTATTATACTATTATTGATGATCATGATTTTCAAACTTTTCAGTAGTATTAATTCAATTTTCTCTCCAAATTGTAGGAGCTGTAGCATTTGTATTCGATTAAAAATAATGGTATTGGTCAACAAATGAACCAGATCCATGTAGTTTATTTTTGCGAAACAAATGAACTACATAAAACTTTGTAACGTAGGAAACGATATACAAACAAATGAACCAGATCCATGTAGTGTGTATATATATATATATATATATATATATATATATATAGAGCACTTATCTTACTCTTTACCTTAATTAATATTCACCCAAACAATGTAGAACTAATCTCCAACAACAGCTTAATACTATTAGGAGCAAATTTGCGAGCAAAAAGATAACACATGTTAGTAAATTCGCCACCAATAGTACAATTATCCCTGAACCTCATTTCTTGAATCATTTTTGCTGAAATATTAGACCTTGATCCGAACATGGTAGGATGGCGGTTGCCTTTCCATTCAGTCCAAGTCAAGCTCCAATTCGAGTTGCGTTCTGGATGATTAAGCATAACCAAAATCTGAACATAATGTTCATCTTGATTCTGACAAGGCGAACTACAATGATCTCGAAAAACCGGGTAATATTTGGTGTCCGAAAGGATGTCTATGGATAAAACTCGGTCCATGACCACCCATTGAGCACCCTTCTGCCACTGCCATCTCTTGAGGGGTGGATCCATTTTGCCTCTCCATCTGTAAGGGCTCGACTTTTTGAAGTCAGGTTCGATTCCTACGAAGCTGAGGTTAGTGTTCTTAATCAGTAGGTAGTCGTAGACTGTTGTGAAGTTGTACAAGGGGATGCAGGCTTCTGAGAGGAGGATGAATTTTTCATTTGAGTAGTCTAGGAGTGCTGATGCTAGTAATCGTCTTTCAGCATCGATCATTGATATGCTTGCCCACTCTACACTCTGTGCGCATTTATAATATTAGGATCAAGATAAAAGTATGTAATAATATTAATCAATAAACCAAGCATAATGTATATAAAGCACCATTTTAGAATATATTTGATGATAGATGCTAGGGCTGAGCAAAACTACACAAAACCCCGAAAAATCGATCCGTAACCGTTCTGAAAATTAGGGTACCCAATCCGATAACCACAACGGTTTAAGTATCCGTTTCGATAATTTGTTATCGGGTATGATTATTGGGTATCATTTTAAAATTAACGGTTATCCGATTCGTTAATCTATTCATTTTAAATCTAAAATCTTACTTTACTTTATTATATAAATGATTAGTAATATTATTAATAATTTGGTCAAAATCATATGACATTGTTGTTAATTAGTGGTAAATTATATCATAATAACTACATAATTAAGTTTAATTATCATTATTGGATATCTTATAGAATACCCGATAACCGATCCAAAAATTCGGGTACCCAAAGTCCGGGTACCCGAACTTATCGGTTCGGGTTATGGATATCACTTTTAGGGATTTTGGTTATCGGGTACCCGAACCGCTAGTACTTACGATACGGGTACCCATCCCATGCTCACCCCTTAGATGCATTGCATGCATCAAATTAAATTAGTGTAACATTTGTATCGATTGATCATTGATATAAAAGAATTAACATACCTTGCTAGGAATCCTTCTACCATGGAAGACGGAATCCTTAGGCAGGATCAGTGTAATTAGGATGAGTATGAATGTAAATAGAAAATTTATCTTCATGTCCTTTGAAGAACATCTCCCATAGAGGAGCTAAAGGCAGGGGACCTCTTGTCAAGAACAAGAACGCAAGCTTTGGAACACGTTGAAATGGGTACTCCGGTATCTGAGACACCAATGACCCCCTCCATAACAACTCTGCATCATCCTCTATATAATGCAGCAGTTTCTCCCCTGACTCCTCCTCCTCCTCTTCGCGTGGTGGAGGCGGGGATGGAGGGGGAGGGGGAGGCGGTGATGGTGGTGGTGGAGACGGCGATGGTGTAGATGCTAATGCCTGAGTTACATGTTGTGAGGATGTTGATGTTGTGCATGCTATTGCTAATAACTGACTCTGATTTGTAACATAATAAAAACTGAGGATGTAAAAACAGGATGTAATTCCAACAGACAAACCAACTACAAAAAAGACAAATTTAGACGCTGAACTTGCTGTTGTTTTTTGATGTTGTTGTTGTTGATGATTTCCCATTTTTATTAATTCCCAAGTTGCATAATACAAGTAATTAAACAACCATAATATAAGTGAATAAATCGAAATGGAAGTTATTACATATATGTATAAATTATAGAGAAATGATAGATATTGTTGTGATGAGATATGAACATTTATGTAATATGTTAATAAAGTCATGGATAGATTGCTCCGTAAAAGAAGTCGAATAAGAATTGTGATGCAATAAATCGTGAATAAGGGCTAAATTAATTAAAGAGTCGTAAGTATACCAGATCTTAAGCAACCTACACTTTATGTAAAAACAAGCTTTCCCACTAACATTATTTCAGTTAGAAGGCACATAATCAAAACAAGTCAACATATCATTAAAAAAAATAAATTATTATATTTTAGGGTAAGACTCATTAGTCGTTAGTAGAAAGCTTAATGAAAATTTCTAGACCGACTATCTTGAATGGGGTTTGATCCTTGTAGGGTATTAAATTTCAAGTTTTCAACCAATTTTTATTAATTTATTACGAGTTCGTAATAAAATTTAAGTTTTTTTTTTTTTTTTAAATAATTTTGATGGGAGTAATTAAACTTAGGAATTAAAGTCGATAACAATGACAATTGTATGTGTGTTAGGTACATGGGCACCTTCAGCCAATTTTTTGTTGACTTTTTCCAAGTAAAATGCATGTTATATGAAAGTTGAGCAGAATGGAATTCAATGGAGGATCAAATGAAGTCTCATGCAGCATCAATAGTCCAACGGACTCTCTTGTGAGGAGATATGATAGATTATATTAATCAATACTTAACTTTAACCAAAAATTTAACCAAATGATTAGACTCAAAAATATATTTTATACTCTAACAATTATATTATAATCTTTGGTACATACATCCTTTTAGCTAAACATTTAAATTTCAAATATTGTCACTTCTATATATGAGTAATAACCTTTTCACAAAAAGTTGACAATTGAGGAATACTTGTAATAGTTTTTGGAACACTTTACAATTATCAATACTACAACAAAGTAGTGCCTTAAGTCACTTTCCAATGACTAATTCCAAATATGCCTCCTTTCACCATGAGGGATTTTAAGTTATTGACTTGTCAATGCATTACTTTAATTATTAATATACTTAATTATACTTATATATATATTGATGTTTGAAAAATAGATTTGGAAACGAATCTAACTATATCCCACATAACTATATTTTTAATCACAAATGATGGTCAAAGAAAATTAAATATATAATGTAAAAAATCCTTATGGTACAATAAAAGAAAAACGAAGGACGTATAGTTTCTCGTATTATTATGATTGTGAGCAACAAAATTGACAACCAAACCTAAGTAAATTACCACCTCAAAAAGACAAATTTAATAGTGCATTAAGCTTTATAAGATTATTAGAATTTGTTATATATACCCGGGTACTGTACAAACCCACATTCCCACATTGAAGTTTTGGAAAAGAAGATGGGTGAAAAATGTTATAAAGTAACACAATATTATACTAGACATAGAGTATAGGCCTAATATTGGGACATGCTACTAAGTTCAAGTTGAACTCTAAACGAGCTTGAGACGAGCTCAAATTGACCACGAGTCGAGCTTTAATCGAGCTTCTTGCGAGTTCGAGTTTGAGCTTGACTATTGAACTAACGAGTCGAGTTCACGCTTGAGTTTTCGAGCTCACGAGTTGTCGAGCTTGAGTTTTCAAGCTCGCGAGTTGTCGAGCTTGATTTTTCGAGCTCGTGAGTTGTTGAGCTTGAGTCAAGCCTAACGAGATCGAGTTGAGCTTAGTGATACTTAAGTTTGACTCGCATCATAATCAACCCTATTTGCATGTAAAAAATTAACTCGATTTAGGTGAAACTTTTAAATTGAGGTACTCTTGGTACTTTTTTGGGTGTTACCTCAAATTAGAAGGTCAAAGTGACCCCAAAACCTTAATAGATCAATATTGGGTACGAAAATTGATAACTTTTAGCTATGAGGTGGTAATTTTTAATTTTTTTTTTTTAACTTTAAGGGGTGGTTATTTAAAGTAAATAAAAAAAAGGGTGATTAAATCAATTTTAAGTGATTTAAAGGGTGATTATATATATATTTTTCGAAAAACATTACGAATTCTTATCACTAGCTTTGGAGAAGAAACTTAAAGCAAAAAGGACTAGTTTATAGTGTTATACTACGTAGAATTTTTTATTACTTCCTCCGTTTTTTTTTAGTTGACACCATTGGGTTTGACACACAATTTAAGACAAGGAGAGAGAGTGTAAAAAGAGAGGGGTATTGCATGTCTTTTTAAGCTAATTGAAAAAGTGAGTGGGGTTCCTTTTTAAGCTAATTGAAAAAGTGAGTGGGAATCCTTTAGTAATAAATCTACCGTGACACTATTTTTTGATGAAGGAGCTAAATTCTTTTTGTAGTTTCCCTCCAAACTTTTTAATGAAAATTTAAATTTTCACATTTACTTTACAACTTTACAATTCAAAATTGAGGGGATATTTTTACCTACTATAAAAGCAGTACAATAACATTAAATTTCCTCCCCCAAAAACTACTCCAAAAAAACTTCACAGCACACACATGCACACATTCAGGTCCAATATTCGTGAAGATGTTGATACTACAAATGTCATGGGGGAGGAATTTTCAGTTGAAGAACTGCAAGAACTTGAAGCTGCTACACAGTGGCCGGAAGGGGATGCTGATGCACATGATTCCCAGAGTGATGATGATGAGGTATGATTTTGTAGCGAAGCTGAAACTGATAGTGATGATGATAATAATCTGAATACAAATGAAACAGAGTTGCATGTTAATGAAGGTAATCCCAACTTAGCTAATAAAAAACCAGAAATGACCAACAAAAAAAGAACTCATTTAGCACAGAGACTTATGGCATTATCTACTGATTGGGATATAAAAAGAGGTGGACTTAAGCAATGTCAGGATGAGTTCAATCTAAGTAGATCAACTATATGTAGAATGTGGAGAGTTGTAAGAGAACAAGGGAAAAATGGTATTGACCTGATTAATGTTCAACATAAAAAAACTGGTAGAGTAGGTAGAAAACAAAGAGAATTTGATACTGAAATTTTACTTGCAATCAGCCAAAAACAAAGAACCACCCTTAGAAGCTTTGCAGTAGCATTACAATGTTGTGTTTCCACTGTCTATAAGCTGCTCAAAAAGGGGATAATCAGGTCACATACCAACTCTATTAGGCCTACAGTTTCAGCTGCACACAAAATACAGAGATTGAAATGGATATTGGGTCTCACTCTTCCTAGATCAGTCACTCAACAATCAACATTTGTGAATTTATCCAATTTTGTGCACATCGACGAGAAGTGGTTTTTTATGAGCAAGAACACACAAAGGTATTACCTACTTGCAGGAGAAGAGGGAGAACAAGAGCCATATAGACATGTGCAGTCCAAAAACTTCACTGAGAAGGTCATGTTTTTAGTAGGGGTTGGATCACCGCTTTTTCAACACAATGGGGAAGTCACTTTTGATGGAAAATTAGGGATTTGGGAATTCACAGAGGAAGTAGCAGCCATCAGATCAAGCAAGAACAGGGAGAAAGGGACTATTGAAACCAAACCAACACAATCTATCACCAAGGTTGTCATTAGAAGGAAGATGATTGATGAATTATTACCAGCAATTAGAGCCAAGTGGCCAAGTAATGCATGTAAGACAATTTGGATACAACAAGATAATGCGAGGCCACATATATCCCCTAATGATGTTGAGTTTTTAGAAGAAGCAAACAAAGATGGGTTTAGTATGCACTTAATCTGTCAGCCCCCTCAATCCCCGGATTTGAATATTTTGGATTTGGGATTTTTTAGGGCTATACAGTCAATACAACATCAAAAATTCCCAACTAATGTGACTGAACTAGTGAAATCAGTGAAAGAAGCTTATGCAGAGTATGAGCCTAAGAGTCTCAGTTACACTTGGTTACAACTACAGTATGTAATGGTTGAAATACTCAAGGATATGGGCGGGAACAAGTACAAGAACCCACATCATGGTAAGAAAAGACTTGATCGACTTGGCTTGCTTCCTACAATTGTTGACATTTCTAATGAAATTATAGAATCAGCTGTGGATTTTTTGAATGAAGGGTTTGTGGCAGCTCCAGCTATAAATGGTCAAGACTATGAAATGGAAGATGCAATTTAAGTCTCAATTCCGTGTAGTACAAAGACAATCTACACATCTTTTGTAGTACAAGGCTTGATAATTTTTTGCAAGTGGGGATGATTAATTATAGTAGTTGTAGTAGTATTATTACTAGACAATTAACTTGAGAATGACCTTAGAAAAGATAGGTAAGATCCCACTTTAATTTTGTATATGCAGTACAGATTAACTGGTTTCCTTAAACACATGCTGTACTTTTTTTGTAAAAAAATGGATATATGAATGATTTATGGTACTTTGTTTTTAATTTTTGTATGAGCATAAACGAAACTATACTATCAAAGAGTTATACTCACCAACAAGGACTAAAACTAATTACCAACATGTAATTTCATTTAACCAAACAATTACCAACATGCAAGTTCATTCAATCATCAGATATCCCCATAAATCATACACATAATTATCATTTAAAAGCATAAGTTTTTAAGAGGTAAGCTTTTGAAGAAATTAAATTTAAAACAGAAAATTGGAGCAGATACCAATAATGTCACCTACTTTTGGGTGTTTATTTCTTCCTTCTTTTTGAGATATTTTTTTTCATCTATGTCACCCAATCTTGAAGGCGATTGAAACAATTTCCTCCTTCTACTTTAAGTGGAAATTGGGTATAAATTATCATCCATATTCAACACCATATCATCTGGTGTTTCAGGAACAACCATTGTGCCTTTGGTATGCCTATCACGAACATACAAACAGGGAACATTACCTGAATCATTCCACGCACGCGGATCAGTGGGAGGAGAAGTAGTATGCTCATCATTGTCCCCTTTAATTGGGGTTTTAGGTGACTCAGAACTCATTAGATTGTTGATATACTCTGAATCAAGGTTCGAAATAGAAAAAGGTTGGATCGAAATATTTTGGTACCAAGTTTCATTCTCCCAAGGATAAGTCTCAGGCAGAAATTCTGCTAGTGAAGAAGCCGCAATTATCTTCTTCTGCTCCTTTGTAAGAGTATACTCCTTTCCCTTCTTTGAAAGAACAATCGGCTTCCCCTTTTCCATTACAGGAAAAAATTGTTTTTTTTTTTTTTTAATTTTGGAAGGAGAAAAAAATTTGAGTTAGATTACCTCAAATTAAGGAAAGATAATTAAAGAGAGTAAGAATTGCATATAGATTTGTGGATTTTACAAGATATTTGAGGAGAGAGAAAGTGGTAGAATTTTCTAGATGAACTTCAAGAACACAATTAAGAGCTCTGGTAGGAGTTCCCTCAAACAAAAAAAAAAAAAAAAAAAAAAGATGTCTGGGAGGAAGGCGTGGGTAAGTGGGTTTATTGCCAACAATCAAAGTAGAGTAGTTAGGTAGGTGGGATGTCATAAAAGAGTAGGGAGTGATTAGTTATAATCAACAATTATATGTTTAAACAAAGGATGTTTAGGATATAATCTGTTTTTTTATTAAGGGTAAAATAGGAAATTCACCCTAAAAAACTTTCCAAAAAAGAAAGTGTGTCAACTAAATATAAACTTCCCAATAAGGAATAGGTGTCAACTAAAAAAAACGGAGGAAGTATTTTAATACTCAATTTATAGCCTCAACAAAGTGCCCCAAAACTTTTTTTCGGAAAAAAAAAAAAAGGAAAGTGCCCCACAACTTGAATAACTCACCCATATAAATTTGGATCCCAATTCAATTATATCCACCAAAATAACCAAATACGACGTACTATATGTATCTCATATTCTCATTTAAGTGGAATTTGAATTTTCCAAACTCAACTTTATATCTTTCACAAGAGAGGCAAATTCCGGCGAGAACTCCTTCACGGCGGCGGCGAAGAGGCGGCGCAAGTTACCGGCGAGAGAGGACTCCCATGTCTCGCCTATACGTCCATGCCCACAGCCAACGGCGACGAAGGTGCAATTCTAGATCTAAATTTTAATTTTTGCAGTTTACTGAATAATTTTTTGATTGGTGTAAATTATTTTCTAAATATATGTTTGATTGAGTATGTTTTATATTTGATTAAGTAAGGTATTCAAGTGAATTATGATTATGTTTAAGCAAGTATGCCTGATTATTTTTGGTTGTCAAATTAAATGATGGAATTATTTTCAATTTTATGTATTCGAGTTATGGTTACATTGTAACTGTTAGGTATGTTCCTTTGTAAATAATGTTGTATGTTAAAATATCTTTATTTGATGTTGAATTGAGTTAAATTAACCAAAATTTGAATGTTAATAATTCAAAATGAAATTAAATATTTGTACTCCTTAATTAAGAACATTTTAATGTACTTTGTTTCAATTTATCTATTAGGCATGACATGAATATTATTAGGTAGGAAATTGAATAAAGTTCGAAAATGAATTAGATTGAGTATATATTTGAATAAGAAGTTAATTAAGGGACTTTTCGGTTAAACTTCTTGGAATGGGTTGGAATGGATTCCGGTTTTATTTGTTTGGTTGGGCTATTTTAGTATGGAATCTCATACGTGGGGATTCTAACTCCACCATATTCTTTTGGAATCTCATACTCACCTTCTCCCAAATATTCATAATCCATACTACCAGTCTACCACTCAAGGATGAGGATCTATTCCATGATTAAACCAAACAACTTTAGATTGGTATGAGATATAGAATCCATAGTACCTAAGTATTAGAATCCATACCATTTCATTCCAACTTAGTGAATTAAACGACCCCTTAAATGTTTTATTTTATATTGTTATCAATAACCACCGCCATTGAAACGCTATTATATTGACTATGGTGATGATGATGACACTGCGTTATAGAGGGTTGACTGCATCCATTAGGAGGGTGAGAGAGGCAGAGAGACTCCGAGCTGCCTCAGATGTGGCTCAATTTGACTTAGGTAGTGGTACTCATAATGTATAAAAAGGCTCAATGCGCGCTGAAGCAACAAGGGCTATGTAGCGCCTAGGAGCACGTAAGGTGCGCCTCAATGTCCCTCTTTGAAGTGAGGAGCACTATATAAATAGTTAAAAAATTTGGCAGAAAATTGCTTCATGTGCGCCTCTGGTGCGCCTTATTAAAAATGCCTTACCTAGGCCTAAAAAAGTGCTTACCCCCTATTGCCTTGTGCTTCATTTTCTCTGTTGAGTCCGGTGAGGATGCTGATGAGACTGAGGGTTTCCATGGGGAGTACGAGTTGAGTGAGCTTTTGTTTTATGGTTCTCAATGTTTTAATTGGAAAGGGGCTGCCTGAATCTCTAAATGACACCTTTCTTGTTCTTATTTTGAAAGTTGATGCTCCTTAAACTGCTAGGGAATTTAAGCCCATCTCCTTATGCAATGTTTCACGCAAGATGATTACCAAAGTTAGAGTGCAAAGAAAGATTGTTCTCCCTAGATTAATCTCTCAAGCTTAGACCCAGACCCATACCAGACCTTGTTCTCCTGATGATTAGGATTTGCTCCGTGTTGGCATCAACTTTTACACTACTACCCCTGGAAAGACCTTGTTGGGATACGAACTAAACAAGGCACACCTCGTAGTGATGCATATGGCCACGCAACAAAAGAATACTTCCCCTAGTCCTTGTTACACTTTCCTCTTAGCAATTGTGGCAACTTGAGAATACGAGAACGAGATGGTAAGTGGTGGTGGAGATTGGTGCATAAGGTTCGCCTTTTAGACTTGCCTTTTGCAGTACCATTATGTAGATCCTCTCAACTTGTTGGCATTCCACCTATACGACGGAGATGTGCTTTTCTTGCAAACACACAAATTTTACAGTGACTTCTTTTTGGAAAGACCGCTTCTAGTCTACTGCACCGGGAGGTAGCGCGAAATCGTCTTTTAGGTAAGTGGTTCTCCACGACATGGCTACTGTCAGTTTGGTTCACGCATCAAGAGATAAGTAATTTCTGTTTTATTAGTATAACAATTGTTGGAAATTCTTGATGAAAAAACAAGAAAAGAGAGGTAACGAACCTAGACACTTAGTTGAGCGAACCTAGACACCTTTGTGTTTGTAACGTATCCAGTCACCTGGTTTGAACGAACCTAGACACCTTTGTGCTTGTGACGTATCTAGTCATTTGGCTAAATGAACCTAGACACATTCATATGGCTACCATGAGTTGTTTTTCCCTAAAATACCATTACTCTAATCAGTCATCACTACAACAACAATTCCAATCTTCTCTCTTCTAAAAAATGCTAAACACTATTCTTCAGTTTCTGGGCAAGTATTTTGAATTCCAGTCGGGTTTGTGAGTGCACATAAACTCCGGCGCTGTGCTTATCGTGGAGGGCAACCGCTTCTAGTCTACTGCACCGGGAGGTAGTGCGGAATCGTTTTTTAGGTCAGTGGTTCTCCACGACACGGCTACTGTCAGTTTGGTTCACACATTAAGAGATAAGTAATTTCTGTTTTATTAGTATAACAATCTAAAAGACAATTCCGCGCGCCACTGACCTAAAAAACGATTCCGCGCTACCTCCCGATGCAGTAGACTAGAAGCAGTCGCCCTCCAGGATAAGCACGACGCTGAATTTTATGTGCACTCACAAACCCGACTGGAATTCAGAATACTTGCTCAAAAACTCAAGAATATTGTTTAGCATTTTTGAGAAGAGAGAATATTGGAATTGTTGTTGGAGTGATGACTGATGAGAGCAATGGTATTTATAGGGAAAAACAACTTATGGTAACCATATGAATGTGTCTAGGTTCATTCAGCCAAATGACTAGATATGTCACAAATACCAAGGTGTCCAGGTTCGTTCAACCAAGTGACTGGATACGTTACAAACGCAAAGGTGTCTAGGTTTGTTTAACCAAGTGACTAGGTTCGTTCAACCAAGTGTCTTGGTTCGTTGCCTTTTTTTTTTTTTTTTTTTTTTTTTTTTTTTTCAACAAGAATTTCCAACAATTGTTATACTAATAAAACATAAATTACTTATCTCTTGATGTGTGAACCGAACTGACATTAGCCGTGTCGTGGAGAACCACTTACCTAAAAGACGATTCCTCGTTACCTCCTGTTGCACTAGACTAGAAGCGGTCTTTCCAAATTACTTATCTCTTGATGCGTGAACCAAACTGACAGTAACCTTACGTGTCGTGGAGAACCACTGACCTAAAAGACGATTTTGCGCTACCTCGCGATGCAGTAGACTAGAAGCGGTCGCCCTCCGGGATAAGCACGGCGCCGGAGTTTATGTGCACTCTCTAACCCGACTGGAATTTAGAATATTTGCCCTATAACTCAAGAATAGTGTTTAGCATTTTTTAGAAGAGAGAAGATTGGAATTGTTGTTGTAGTGATGACTGATGAGAACAATGGTATTTATAAGGAAAAACAACTCATGGTAACCATACGAATGTGTCTAGGTTCATTTAGCCAAATGACTAGATACGTCACAAACACAAAGGTGTCTAGGTTCGTTCAACCAAGTGACTGGATACGTTACAAAAACAAAGGTGTCTAGGTTCGTTTAACCAAGTGACTGGATACGTTATAAACACAAAGGTGTTTAGGTTCATTCAACCAAGTGTCTAGGTTCGTTACCTCTCTTTTCTTGTTTTTTCATCAAGAATTTCTAACAATTGTTATACTAATAAAACAGAAATTACTTATCTCTTAATGCGTGAGCCAAACTGACAGTAGCCGTGTCGTGGAGAACCACATACCTAAAAGAGGATTCCGCGCTACCTCTCGGTGGTGCAGTAGACTAGAAGCGGTCTTTTCAACAATCCCCCACATATTCGAAGATGAGGAAAAAGAAAAGAATGGATAATGATTTCTGGGCAAAACAAAACAATTGCATAAGTGTCAATGTCTCGCGACTTGAATTAACACATAGTGGACATCAAGCTATGATCCCTCACCTACCAAGTGACTTTCGTCTTGAACTTAATAGGGAGTTAGGAACCCGTCACTTTGAGCCACACAATTAAACATGTATAATATTCTGAAATTCCACGAATAAAGATGACGCCTTATGCTGCCATACGTCTAGCCTAGATTCTCATACCTCTAGAGTATAAGCCCGCGAAATACTCATAGGAAGCGACCACACTTCCACACCTAAGTAGGCGAATCCCATCAAGTGTGAGTTATAACACACCTCCAAATACATGGATATGGGTTCATTAAGAGTCGTATGCTCAACCTCCTTCTCATTTGTAGCTAGGCACAAAACAAACATCTAGAGATGGACAAATCAAATAAAAACTGTGCTTTCGAATTATTACATAATGTTCCCCTTTGAACTCATAGTGAGTAGGAGCTCATTACTTCACAATTCATACAACGGGCTTTAGTCTCATCTCTTCCAATGTTTCCAAAACTAGTTTTCTTATAGGCCTTTAGTTAACGGATCCGCAATGTTCTTTTCGGATTTAACATAGTCCAGTGATATCACCCCTTCAGACAACAAATTTCTAATGACTTTATGCCTCAGACGGATGTGCCTCTTCTTCCTATTATAGGCATGGTTGTGTGCAACAACAATCGCAGCTTGCGAATCAAATTGAAGTGCAACTGAAGGAGCTGGCTTCCCCCGTGGAATATCTGCAAGCATGTTCCTCAACCATTCTGCCTCATGACATGCCAATTCAAGAGCAATAAACTCAGATTCCATAGTAGACCTAACAGTACAAGATTGCTTATAAGATTTCCAGGATACGACTCCACCCCCAAGGGTGACGACATAGCCACTAGTGGAGTTAACGTCATCATTATCGGATACCCAATTGGCATCACAAAAACCCTCCAAAACTCCAGGATATTTAGAGTAGTGCAATCCACAAACCATAGTACCCTTAAGGTACTTAAGCAACCTCCTTAGAGCAATCCAATGATCACTGCTTGGGTTTTGAGTGTACCTGCTCAACCTAGTAACAGAATAAGCAATGTCAGGTCTAGTGTAGTTCATAAGAAACATAACACTACCAATAATTCTAGTATACTCAGACTGATTAACTGGATCACCATTATTTTTCTTTAGGTGGAAACTTGGATCATATGGAGTCGTGACTGGATCGACATTAAATGAGTCAAACTTTTTAAGAAGTTTTGCAACATAGTGTGACTGATAAAGACAGATGCCATTTGGAGTCCTTTTGATTTTGACTCCCAAAATCACATCTGCCTCACCCATGTCTTTCATTTCAAAATTCAAACTCAAAAACTGTTTTGTCTCATTTATTCGATCCAAGTCAGTCCCAAAAATCAACATATCATCCACATAAAGACAAATAATTACACAACCATGATTATCATGCTTAAAATAAACACAAGAGTCACCTTCATTAACATGAAAACCATTACCAGACATAGTCTTATCAAACTTGTCATGGCATTGCTTTGGAGCTTGCTTAAGCCCATACAATGACTTGACTAACTTACAAACCTTGTTCTCTTGGCCCGGAACAACGAACCCTTCAGGCTGGACCATGTAAATCTCCTCATCCAAGTCACCATTCAGAAATGCAGTTTTGACATCCATTTGGTGAACAATAAGATAAAAAAATGCAAGCAAGAGCAATTAAAGTCCTAATAGTTGCAATTTTAGTGATAGGGGAGTAAGTATCAAAATAATCAATGCCAAACTTTTGAGTAAAACTCCTTACATAAGTAATAAAATCAGGACCAAAACTGTTTTCCTTTCGTGCCCTTTTGCTTCTCCTTGGCTCCAAAACAAAGTCATCATTAGTAATAGGAGCATTAGCAATAGGTAAATCAATAGAACTACAAGTATGTAATTCACTATCATTAGAAGGAGACATTTTCCAAGGAAAAATATTCTCAAAGAACTCAACATCTCTTGCCTCAATGATATGGCCACCTACATAAGAGTTGTTAGCACCTTTAACAAAGAAACGATAAGCTGCACTTTGATAAGCATAGCCAATAAAAATAGTATCAACAATTTTAGGACCAATTTTATCCCTCTTAAAACTAGGTATGCCTACGTTTGCTAGGCACCCCCACACTTTTAAGTATTTCTGGTTTGGCGCTCGACCCTTCCATATTTCGTATGGAGTCTTGTCTAAGCTTCTTGTAAGGTACCCTGTTCAAAACATGACAAGCAAAAAGAATAGCCTCCCCCCACATGTTATTAGGAAGCCCAGAACTAACAAGCATAGAATTTATCATATTGTTTAAAGTTCTATTTTTTCTTTCAGCTATACTATTTTGTTCGGATGAATATGGAGCCGTCGTCTCATGTACAATGCCAAGTTGCTCACAAAATGCCTTAAGAGCGTCAGGGTTGTACTCACCACCCTTGTCACTCCTAACCCTCTTAATCTTTTTATCCAGTTGGTTTTCTACCTCAGCTTTATATATGAGGAACATTTCCTCAGCTTCGTCCTTAGACCCGAGAAGATAAACCATGCAAAAACGTGAACAATCATCAACAAAAGTAATGTAATACTTTTTACCCCCTCTACTTTCATGATTGTTAAAATCACCCAAGTCACTATGAACAAGTTCTAGTACTTCAGTATGTCTATCTACTGATTTAAATGGCTTCTTTGTAAATTTGATTTTAACACAAATTTGACATTTCGAAAAATCAGAGTTAGAAAAACTTGGAATCAAATTTAAGTGTTTAAGCCTTTTAATAGAATCAATATTAACGTGACCTAATCTAGCATGTCACAAAAGCATTCTTATTCATAGCGTCAACTTTAACATCAAGAGTAAAAAACCCCCTATTACGAAAGCCTTTCCCCAGAAATTCCCCATTGTGAGTAAGAACTAGTCTATCTGAATCAAAGAAGAGCTTCAGTCTAGCTTTCATGAGCAAACTGCCAGAAATTAAATTCGTGCGCATTTCTGGAACATGTAAAACATTAGTGAGAGTAAGCAATTTTCCAGAAGTGAGAGTGAGAACGATCTTCCCTTTGCCTTGGATTGAAGCAGAAGTTGAGTTGCCCATAAAGACATTTTCACCTTCAACCTTGTCATAGGTAGTGAACATGTCCTTGTTGGCGCAGATGTACCTGGTGACTCCAGTATCAACAATCCACTCAGCAGCTTTACCTATAAAGTTAGCTTCTAAAACAACAACAACAATAACGTCAGAATCCTCAATAAGATTTGCTTGAGTTTCTGGGCAAGTATTCTGAATTCCAGTCGGGTTTGTGAGTGCACATAAACTCCGGCACCGTGATTATCCTGGAGGACGACCGCTTCTAGTCTACTGCACCGGGAGGTAGCGCAAAATTGTCTTTTAGATCAGTGGTTCTCCACGATACGGCTACTGTCAGTTTGTTCACGCATCAAGAGATAAGTAATTTTTGTTTTATTAGTATAACAATTGTTGGAAATTCTTGATGAAAAACAAAAAAAGAGAGGTAACGAAGCTAGACACTTGGTTGTACGACTATGGCTTCCAAATTCCTTATTCCTGATATGTCTAAACTAGAACCTCTTGATGGCAAGAATTATAAACGTTGGGCTATTAGGATGCGTTTTTTTGGAGCAGATTGATGTTGCATATGTTCTTGATGATATTGTTGAACCTGTTGATAAGAATGATTTGCATGAAACTGATATTAAGTTTTCTAAAGATTATAGAATCTGTAAGGGCATGTTGTTGCATTATATGTCGAATAATTTGTTGGATATATATATGAGTTTTTATCATGCTAAGGATATTTGGGATGTTTTAGAGAAAAAATATGGGACTGATGATGCTGGTATTAATCGTTATTATGTTAGTAATTAAGTGGTTGAGTTTTCAAGTTGTTGATGATAAGCCTATTATTGATCAGATTCATGCTTATGAGAGTGTGTGCATTAATATGGCTGCCGAAGGTCTGTCTATTTGTGATACTACCCTTGTTATTGTTCTGATTGTGAAACTCCCTCCCTTTTGGAAGGATTTTCGTAACCAATTGATGCACAAAAAGAAAGACCTATGAGGAGCTTGTAGGACACCTCAAAATTGAGGAGGAAAACCGTATCAAAGACAAAGGCCCTTCTGTTTTTCCTTCCTCTTCTTCTGCCAAAGCCAACCTTGTTGAACCCAAGTCAATCAACCAGTCCAAAGCCAAAAACAGTTACCTTAAGCCTAATGGGAAGGTTCATAAGTACAAGTTTAAGGGTACCTGTTATGAGTGTGGTCTGCCTGGTCACAGGGCTAAGGATTGTAGGGTCAAGAAGAAGAATGGGCAAAGTCGAACACTTCTATGATTATCAAACGTATGCCTGCTGCTTATGAGGAACCTGGCCAGCTTATTAAAGCTCTTATGCCTCTGCTACACCCTACTCACCTCACCTCCTCCACTTCAACTAGCACCACTAGTTCACATACAGTCTCACACAACGTATGTGTGTGTGTGTGTGTGAGAGAGAGAGAGAGAGAGAGTCTCTGCTCTCTCTATTATTTTCTTGTGATCTCAGTATTAACACTTTTGAATATTTTCTGATTCCATTGGTTATTAATTACATGTGCAACTTAATTGCTATTTGTATTACATAACCTAGCCTATTTCATAAAAGGTCAAGGTTGTAAATTTATCAAAGTGATCAAAGTGGACAGGTATTATATTTGAATTTATCTTGTAAATATTAAATATTACTTTTAACATCTCTGTGCATGTAAAACTTGTACATTGACCATTTTTTGGTTGAAACTTTTTTTTTTTTTTTGCGAAACAAATGAACTACAACTTTGCAATGTAGGAAGCAATATTAAAGATAGATCACTTGCTCTATCTTTATCTTGATTAATATTCACCCAAACAATGTAGAACTAATCTCCAACAATTGCTTAATACTATTAGGAGCAAATTTGCGAGCAAAAATATAACACATGTTGGTAAATTGGCCACCAATAGTACAATTATCCCTGAACCTCATATGTTGAATCAAATCTGCTGAAATATTAGACCTTGGTCCGAACATGGTAGGATGGCGGTTACCCTTCCATTCAGTCCAAGTCAAGCTCCAATTCGAGTTGCGCTCTGGATGATAACGCATAACCAAAATCTGAACATAATGTTCATCTTGGAAACTACCATGATCTCGAAACACCGAGTAATATTCATTGTCCGAAAGGATGTCTATGGATAAAACTCGGTCCATGACAACCCATTGAGGACCCTTGTACCACTGCCATCTCTTGAGGGGTGGGTCCATCTTGCCACGCCATCTGTAAATGCTGGACTTTTCGAAGACAGGTACGATTCCTACGAAGCTCAGATTGTTCTTGATCAGTAGGTAGTCGTAGATTGTTTGGAAGTTGTACAAGGGGATGCAGGCTTCCGAGAGTAGGATGAATTTTTCGTTTGAGTGGTCTAGCATTGCTGAGGCTAGTAATCGTCTTTCAGCATCGATCATTGATATGGTTCCCCATACCACAATCTGCACTTAAAATTATTAGGATTGCATTTAAAAAGCTAAAGTAGTAAGTAATATTAATCAATAACCCAATCATTAAGTCATAATTTCCTAATGTACCATTTTAGAATGGCAAATGCTGACGAACGCCTCTGGGGCGTTGGATAAGCTAGCTAAAAGTAGAAAGATTAAAATCAAAACTAACATTAATTAAATCGATTGACGCGTGATTTTATCATGCTTTTCCAAATTAATACCACTTTAGGTGATATTTTAAATGCTTATCTAACACCCGAGTCGTTCGTTAACAAGATCCTTTGAGAATATATATTTGATGATGCATTGTAAACATCAAATATGATAAATGATCAAATTAAATCAGTGTGCATATCGATTGGTGTAAAGGAACTGTGTAAAGGAACTTACGTACCTTGCTAGGAATCCTTCTACCATGGAAGACAGAATCCTTAGGCATAGGATCAGTGTAATTAGGATGAGTATGGATGTAAATAGAAAATTTATCTTCATGTCCTTTAAAGAACAGTTCCCATAGAGGAGCTAAAGGCAGGGGACCTCTTGTCAAGAACATGAAGGCAAGCTTTGGAACACGTCGAAATGGGTACTCCGGTATCTGAGGCACCATTGATGCCCTCCATAACAACTCTGCATCATCCTCTATATAGTGCAACAGTTTCTCCCCTGACTCCTCTTCGTGTAGTGGAGGCAGGGATGGAGGTGGAGGTGGAGGCGGTGATGGTGGTGTTGGAGGCGGTGATGAGGGTGTCAATGGTGTAGATGCTAACACCGCCTGAGTTGCATGTGAGGATATTGATGTTGTGCATGCTGTTGCTAACAGCTGATTCTGATTTGTAACGTAATAAAAACTGAGGATGTAAAAACAGGATGTAATTCCAACAGACAAACCAACTACAAAGAAGATAAATTTGGACACTGAACTTGATGTTGTTTTTTGATGTTGTTGATGATTTCCCATTTTTATTACATCCCAAGTTGCAAAACACAAGTAATTAAACAATCTTATGAATGAATGAATGAATCGAAACGCAAGTTATTACTTGATCTAAGGAACAAAAGGGGAAAAAAAGTTGAGAAATTCTTCAACAAACACTAAAAAGCATGAGTAGAAATGTGAAGAGATAAGAACATGTAACATGTTTATATAGTCATGGATTGCTCCGTAAAAGAAGTGAAAAAAGACTTGTAATGCAATAAATCGTGAATAAGGCCAAATTTGTTGAAGAGTTTCAAGGATACCGGCCAGATCTTAAGCAACCTACACTTTATGTGAAATAAGTAAGCTAGTCAACTCCAATTCTCCTAACATATATTATTTCAGTTAGTAGGCAACTAGGCACATAATCACAAGAAGTCAATATGTTATTAAACTTAATATAATATGTATTAAGAGTATGACTCGTTAGTCGTTATGATTAGTGGAAAGCTTAATGAGAAGCTCTATCCCAACTATCTTCAATGGGGTTTGATTTTTGTAAATGAATGATGTTAGTATGGGTAGTATTAAATAACGTTCACTTACCATTTCAATCAATGTTAGTATGGGTAGTATTAAATAACGTTCACTTACCATTTCAATCAGAGAGCGGGGATAGCTCAAGTAGTTAGAGCTTTCCTCTTGATTCCAAGAAATCTTGAGATTAATTCTATTCACTGGTTTTTGTGGCTCTCTAAATACCATAAAACTTATCATTTTAATCAATTATTATTATGATGTTAATACAGGTCGTAATAAAACTTAAGATTTTTTTATTTTTATTATTATTTTTTATAAATGGAGTAATAAAAATTAAGAATTAAAGTACACACCACCAAAATTTGTATGTACATCAAGGTGGTGTTTGTAATTAAAAACTTGGCTTTAGCCATTTAATAATACTATCTTTCTCTTTGTGTTAAAAAAAAATAAAAAATAACAATGACAATTGTATGTGTTTGGTCCATGGGCACCTTGAGCCAATTTTTTGTTGACTTTTTCCTAGCAATGCGTTGTGAAATTTTATATGATATGATAGTTGAGCGGAATTGAGGATCAAATGAAGTCAAAGTCTTCAACTTGGAGAGGAAGCCATTTATTGACTTTATGAATGATGGCTTACACAATATTCTAGTCTTTGGTACTCCCTTTGTGTTTATATAATACAAGTGTTGGTTTCAAAAAAAATAAAATAAAATAATAATAGTAGTGGTGGTTTAAAAAAATAAATACTACCTCCGGTCCAAATTACTCGCAACTTTGGGGTATTATTTGTGAGATATAAAATATTCCAAAGTTGCGAGTAATTTGGATCGGAGGTAGTAATACAAGTGGTACACTTTGATTGGGACGTAGATTTAGGCAATTTAATTGACTTAAATAAATTAGATTTAGGTAATTTAATTGACTTAAATAAATTAAGAGGTAAAGGCAGTTAGAGTTTTATAATATTGCGAAAGAAAGATTGTGGGGTTATTAGTTTATTGAAAAGTAATGAACATGAGGGGGGAAAAACAGTAGTGGATTTAGGTGAAGATCATGAGAGGAGAAAGATATACTCCGTGATATTAAAATGTAATTTTTTTATGCCAAAAAAAAGAAAAAAGAAAAAGTGTACGTACTTATTAAAACACAACTGTAATAATTAATGTGTAATACTTATTAAGATAGAGAGGGGGTATGTCCTTTTAGCTAATGTATGTTTAAATTTCAAATATTGTCACTTCTAAAATGAGTAATAAATCTTTTCACAAAAAGTTCACAATTAGGTATACTTGTACTAGTTTTTGGAACACTTTACGATTATTATTCCGAATAGTTCCTTTTGTAGGGCCCACATTTTTTTAAACACCTTTTATTATTATTATTATTATTATTATTATTATTATTACTATTACTATTATTATTATTATTATTATTATTATTATTATTTTTCACAAAAAAAAAAAAAAAAAAAAAAAAAAAAAAAAAAAAAACTGGTAATAAATTTATGTACTGTAAACTTGTAGAGTTGTAGTTTTAATCACAAGTTTCCAACATATTTATATTCCATAGTGTCTTTAAGCGAATGGCGAGTGAGAGCGAGCGAGAGAAGAGCCTATCGAGCGAAGCAAATGACCTCCTTCAGAGGTCGAATAAAACATTCAAAAGAGATCAATCGAAGAGAGAGGAGATTTAGGAAACAAATAGAATGGAAAATTCGGAAGAAATTACTAGGAAAGACTTATCGATGGTGCCTGATACTATGGTGGGGGCCGTCGTCGAGCCTACCAAAGATAAAAGTCCTATCTTGGTCTCACTAGCTAGTAGCAAGAGTAAGAAAGGGTCGGACCCAAGGAGGCGTTGAATCAACCACCGAGATACTACCGTTTAAATAAGCTAAATGAAGTCAATATTGGGTTGATTTTGTGTAACATGAACTAATTCAAATCAACTAAGACTAAAGGGTGATTAACAATATTTAGAGGATTCTAGGGCTCAGGATATACCACTCAACTTCATCACAAATCACAAATAGCATGTAGCAAACAATGGTGAATTAAGGGGATAAAATAGGGGAATTCATCTAAAGCACCCAACTACTCTCTCAAGCTAGAGGGATTACTTGAATCATGAATACAACTTACTCTCGTGGTTACAAAGCATAAATTAAGTATTAAAGCATAATCAGGATGACAAAAACATTCCCTTGACTGAAAATTCCTATTCTCATGGCATTTCAAGTCAATTAAGCATAAGAGAGCTAACTTAAGTTCATCTTTCGATCCTTCGTTGAGAAAGCTTGGATAATAGTTCTAGCAATGGCCATATACAAGAACTAAGCAATTAACCACTTAAGCTCAACTAATTAACACCCAACAATTACCAAATTAACACATGCAACAAGCAATTAGTGACTACATTGAAGGTTTTACCCAAACCCTAGAAAATTAGATTACTCACAATCCATAGAGATTAAAGCAATTAAGGTTTTCAAGCTACTCATGAACAACATTCAAACTAAAGATTAAGCTACTTAACAATCTAAGAAAACAAGAATTAAGCAAGATAATTATCAATCAAAGCAATTAAAATGGAAGAGAAGAGTAAGAAAAGTTACTAGAAGCTTCAACTTTGAATAACAATGGTGGAACTTGTTTTCTACAATGATTGAGATTGAAATTTCAAAGCTAATAATTAAAATCTAACTAATGATTTAAGAATATTGAGATTGAAATTTCAAAGCTAATAATTAAAATCTAACTAATGATTTAAGAATATTTGTGTTTCTAAGATTACAAACTAAGAGAAAGCTCTAAAAACTAGGATAACGTACAAAAGAGCTAAGGGGAATGTTTATATGACCCCCAAATAAAAAGGACGGAAAAAACAAGAGTCGGGCTCGTCTGCAGGTTAGCACGGACGTGCCAGGCTCGGCACGGACGTGCAGCTTAAGCAGCACGGACGTGCCACCTACTGCACGGCCGTGCATAGCAAGTTAGAAGCTCAGATTTGGCCTGGGAAAGACGCACAGACGTGCAGCCTTAAGCACGACCGTGCTTGGGGTCATGCACGGACGTGATGCACTCTTGCACGTCCGTGCGGGCTTTGGCAGAAAGTTTGAGCTTGCTGGAACACCCCTTCACGGACGTGCAGGATGTGGCACGACCGTGCAGGGTCTCTTAGGCCCTATTCTTCACCTTTTCTTTGGTTTTTCTCCTTTGTCTCGGCTTCTAACCTCGGTCTATCATCCACATATGCTCCAAAATGGTCGTCTTTGGACCTAAGAACTCAACAAAAACACTAACAACCCGTGAAGCAAAGGACACACACAAAAATGCACGATAATAGAGTAAAAGTGAACCAAAACATCAATTTGTCAAGTAAGCAAGGTTCAAAATCGCCCTAAAATCATATTGAATAACAAGTTATCAAATCGCCCCAAGCTAAGCTTTTGCTAGTCCTCGAGCAAAACAAACATGTCAAAACAAGAAGAAAGATTACTTGCTAATGATCAAACCAAGGAGATGAATTAAAGAGGAAACACAAAAACACAAATCCACATGGTAATAACCATGGTCACTTTTAGCACAAGTAAAAAGCAATTTAAACCCCTAAGTCGCCTAAGAGGACGAGTTTTTATCTCATGAGGGTTTCTATTGAGCTTAACCCACAACTCACAAAAATCACATCATCACAATCAAAGTAATCAACACACCAAAACCAATGTTTTTATTGCCCAAGTCAACTCATCGGGATATAAATCACAAGCAAGACAAGTGAGCGACTTTCAAGAATTACTAATCATACAAATGTGCACATGAGTTGGGGGTAGAGAGGAGAACTAAGCAAGTTTGCAATAGGATACTTCTTTAGACCTTTTACTAGTTCATTAGAGCACGTCTAGATATTCCAAAGTTGTAACAAGCCCTCTTTCGGTTATAAAATCTCAAAATGCAAGCCCACCTCCCAAAATGCACTCCTAAGCCCCTTTAACTACACTCTAAGTCAATAATTACAAAAAAAAAAAAAAAAAAAAAATCAAAATAGACAATGTGTGGGAGGCATCCACAAGTTGACCTCAAGATTAGAAAAAGTGAAAAATTTGAGAATTTTGGAGGAGTTTTTGTTCCCCTTTTCTTTTTTCTATATTTGTTTTTTTTTTAATTTTTTTTAATTTTTAATTTTTAACATACATTACCCCCGCCTCTTTTAACTACGAGCGTCTCTTTCTTTTATTCGAAACATGTGGCTTATTATGCCACTTATTACATAAGATACAAATAGAACCAATTCCCAAATAGAGTTTCATTTCGGGAAGGAAAGGGGCACACCAAGGGCACAAGGGACCGCAAATTGATACAAACATATCCTACTTTGGGCATATTTGAAAATATCCTATGGTAGACGTGCAATTGAGCATTCATCGGTTTTCATTTCATATACTCTAATGCAATCAAGATTAATGGACCTCTAAATGACCCCAACTCTTGCACACACCCTTCTAAAAGAACTTTTACTCATCACTCAAGAGTCAAGCAAGCAAAACATATAAGCATCGTCATTTGAGTCTCATCCTTTGGCTTTTTTTTTTACTAGTTACTAGAAAGCAAGAATAATTACAAAGTTAAGCTAAACAAAGCTAAGCATAAAAATAAAGCATAACTATACATCAAAATAAAGAGAGAGGAGAAGTATTCACAAGTTAAGAGATTTGAATTTAGGGTGTTGGATTTCAAAGGGAGCAATTTTGGATTTAAGGAATTTGGATTTTAGGGGAAAGGAACAAACAACATGCAAAATCAACACTATCAACACAAGAACATACATAAACCAACACATGAGCCAATGACTCCCCCCAAGCTATCATGAACATTGTCCTCAATGTTAAAACAATAAAAGCAGAAGAGGAGGGAAAAAGGAATACTAACTCATTGGCTCGAGCCGCCTTGGTAGCTTGAGCCCCCGGGGTACCAATGTCGATACATGTTTCGGATTTCACCCAATTCCGACCGAAGATCGTCGAATCTTGTCCTCATATTGTTGTAGGAGGATCTCATGTCTTCGTTAGACTTTCTCATAATCTCAAATTCGGTTGACATGCGGGTGAAAGCCGCATTCATTAGCTGAATATGCTGCTCGAATGAAAAGGGTGGGTTGTCTTCACCCACACCTTGACCTTGGTACCCTTGCTGGTACCCTTGTTTTTGCTCATGTTGCTGTTAAAGGAATTGCTGTTGTTGCCTTGTTGGAATTGTTGTTGTTGTTGTTGTTATTGTTGTTGGAATTGTTGTTGTTGTTGTTCTTCTTCTTCTTATTCTTGCTGTTGTGGCTGTTGTTGCCCTTCTTCCTCTTCACCGGGAAGCCATGGGAGGTCCCTCTCAAAGACCCAGTTGCTCTCGTCGGTAATGAAAGTCTTCTCTAGGTCGGGAAGGTAGGCATAAGGTCACCCACTCACATACCACAAGTATGGGTGTGCCCCTTCTGCGTCCACGACCCATCTCATGGTCCTCAACGATTGCATATCAAGTTGTGTCGGCCCTGGACAAACCTCCTCATCTGCAAAATCAAGGTTAAGAGCAGTAGTAATAATAGTGATCATGCCACCTGTGGTGATGTTGCCGGACCTTGTGGCAACATCCTTTAGGTGGTCAACTAGCCAAAACCCTACATCTAAGGTTGTGCTGCCCTCACTCAAGTGCCAAAGTAAGTAAAGCTCCCTTGTGGACACTACCCTAGAGCTATCCCCCTTAGCAAACGTCGTGTTTACTGTAGTCCGCTGAGAAAGCCTAAAGCTAGGGTGGATAATAGCCGTGGCCTTATCGGTCCTAGGGTTGTACTCGAAAAGGCCCGTGATTTTTTTCCAAAATTCACCCGCATTGTAATTACGGGGGTACCTATCCCTTGGACCTATGGTTCTGGTCGTGGGCCACCTAAAGGCTTGATTTATCCTCCTTATTGTCAAGTTATGTAGGGAATTCATGAGTTGGAAGGTAATGCAGCGGGGGGTTTTGTTGGTGTCTCGTTGCTCTTGGAGGGTAGAAAGGAACTCGAGGGTTAGTCTCTTGTAGGTCGGTGCATGCAATCCTAACTAAGACCCTAGGCCGGAGCCCTTAAACAACATCCTCACATCGTCCCCTACCCCTAATTCGTTGGCCACATCATCATTGTAAAATTTAGTCGACCTAATTCTCCTCCTACTATTTCTAATAAAATTGTTCAAAAAGGTCGGGTAATTAAAGATTATTCCCATTGTATCCACTTGTGGTGGATCAACGGGGGGAGGAGGAGAAGGGTTACGGTACCTGCATCGGTGTTTCTAGGTCGGTTTCTTCTGGACATACTCAGTCTTTATGCAATGCAATCAAACAAACCAAGACAAGATAATCGCCACACAACCACACAAAGAAACTAGGGCCACTAAGTCGACAAATCAAAGCTCAAACAAGGCCAACAAACACAACTCAATCAAGCCAAGCTAGTGCACCAATGCAATTCACAACAATTTCAAGCTCTAAGTCCACCACCTAAACAAGGCAAGCAAATCACCAAACAACCAAGACAACCTCAATAATGCAATTCATAATAATTTCAACACTATTTTTATGCACTATTATCAAGCAAATCAACACAACAATTCACTTAAGCAAGCATGTTCTTCATTCACAAAAATCAATCCCTCAATTCCAAACTTACTTATAAAATTTCAATTCTCACAACATTTACCAAACCCCTTTAAATTCACAAATTCTTGACAATTATCAACTATCATTCACTCACAACCAATTCAAACAAACTTTACCAAGCAATTACATGCAAAAATTCAAGAATTTAAGCATAAAATTAGTGAAATGAAGGAACGAATATACCGAACGTGTCGTGGGTGTAAAACCCGCAAATGAACCTCCCTAAGCTTCCTTGTGCTTGCTTGAGCTTACTCCTTCAACCAATTTCTTGAATTTCAACCCACAAAGAAAACCCCAATTTGATTTTTTATGTTAGGGTTTGAGAAATTGGGTTTTTTTTTGGGTTTAAATGTGGAAAAGGAGTAGTAGTTTGTAATTTAGAGTGAAAAGGAGTGAAGATTTTTGAGAAATTTGTTGAATTTTGGTGTGATTTTGGGTGTTTGAAGGGAATTGAGTGAGTAAGAAGGAGGAGGAAAGGATTTTAGAGAGAGAAAGAGGAGGAGTGTCGTGGAGTGAGAAAGGGATTTGTGAATTTTTTTTAGCTTTAAGCCGTGCTGCATACACGGATTTCTGAGGCTGCATGCACGGACGTGCAGTCTCAGACAGCAGCAAAAATGTTTCTGACCCAAGTGGCACGTCCGTGCCAAACCTCAAAATTCGAAAACCAACATTCTGCTGCACGGACTGCACGTCCGTGCAGACCTGATACTGTACGGACTTCACTTTTTTATTTTAATTTATATATATAAATATAACAATAAGGCATAAAAATAATAATTAAATTATTATTATCACCATTATTATTATGATTATTATTATACCTACTACTTCATTTCCAAGGATATTTTTCTTACTTCCTCTTCATCAATACCTACAAAAGATATTAAGAGAAAGGTTAGTAATAATAAAAAAGATGGAAAGGAGATAATAGTTTGTGAGAGAGGGGGGTTGAGAAACTCAGGTTGCCACCCGGAAGCACTCTTTTAACATCACTAGCTTGACGACATTGCGGGATCAATGAGAGTAAAGAACATAAAACTCATCAAGGTGAACAACCTTGGCTTCTTCATGCATAAAACCGTCAAAGTATGCCTTAAGCCTTTGGCCATTCACTTTGAACGGTTCACCATTGTCATTTGAGATTTCAATTGCACCATATGGAAACATCTTCTTAACTGTAAAAGGTCCACTCCATCTTGACTTAAGCTTACCCGGAAACAACTTCAACCGGGAATTGAATAGTAGGACCTTGTCACCTTCTTTAAATTCCCTTTTGCTAATATACTTGTCATGCCAAGCCTTGGTCTTTTCTTTGTAGATCCGTGCACTCTCATATGCATCCAACCTTAATTCTTCCAAGGCATGGAGGTCAAGCAACCTCTTTTCACTGGCACTTTGAAGGTCGAAATTCAATGTTTTGATAGCCCAATGAGCACGATGCTCATGTTCTACCGACAAATGGCATGACTTCCCATAAACAAGATTGTATGGTGTGGTGCTAATGGGTATTTTGAATGCGGTGCGGTAGACCCATAGAGCATCATCAAGTTTTGTAGATCAATCTTTCCTAGACCTATCCACCATTTTCTTAAGAATCATTTTTACCTCCCGATTTGAAATTTCGGCTTGGCCACTTGTTTGTGGGTGGTAAGCCAATGACACCTTGTGCCTTACACCATATTTCTCAAGGAGAGCTTGAAAGGACCACTTTGCAAAATGTGAACCTCCATCACTAATAACGGCACGTGGCACCCCGAAACTTGGGAAAATTACTCTTTTGAAGAGCTTGACCACCACTTTAGCATCATTAGTAGGAGATGCAACTGCTTCTACCCACTTTAGCACGTAATCAACGGCCACAAGAATGAACTTATTCCCAAAAGAGTTCGGGAAAGGCCCCATAAAATCAATGCCCCATACATCGAAAATCTCTAGCTCAAGAATGTTTTTCAAAGGCATCTCACTTCTTCTTGAAATATTACCGGTTCTTTGACACCAGTCACAAGCTTTCACTACACCCCACACATCTTTGAACATTGTAGGCCAATAAAAACCACATTGCAAGATTTTCGCCAAATTTTTGTTAGCACTAATATGCCCTCCACATGGTGAGGAATGACACATTGTGATAACATCTTCAATTTCATCATTCGGGACACATTTTCTAAATAGGCCATCAACACCTTGTTTGAAGAGCAAGGGGTCATCCCAAAATTATTGACAAGTGAACATCATGTAAAAACTTCCTTTTTTGTTGATAGGAGAGGTCGGGAGGAAGAATATAGCAAGATAGATAGTTTGCAATGTCCGCAAACCGTGGTGTCGGTGCTTGAAGAATAGCAAATAGTTGATCATCCGGAAATGAATCATCAATTGGCAAGTTATTAAGATCACCTACAAAAATAGGCAACCGTGAAAGATGATCGGCCACAACATTGTCGGCACCTTTCTTGTCTTTAATCTCAATGTCATAGTCTTTAATCTCACACAAAACATCCATAGCTTCCACACAAAACATTATCGGCACCTTTCTTGTCTTTAATCTCACACAAAACATCCATAGCTTCCAAATCTCCAATATTCACCAATATTACATAACTACCGGGGTCACCAAGCTTTTGAGGAAGCTTGTTTTGAATGATAGCACTCACCTCCTTAGGAAGGGAGATGGTTGCACTCTCCTTAAGCCTATTCTTGTTGGATAGAAGATCCTTCAAAAATTTTCATAGGTAGGCATTTGTGACTTAGCATGAAGAAACCTTATGCAATACTGGTTTCTTCATGCTATGTCACAAATACCAACCTATGCAAAATTTTGGAAGGATCTTCTATCCAATAAGAGTAGGCTTGAGGAGAGTGCAACCATCTCCCTTCCTAAGGAGGTGAGTGCTATCATTCAAAATAAGTTTCCTCAAAAGCTTGGTGACCCCGGTAGTTATGCAATATCGGTGAAGATTGGAGATTTGGAAGCTATGGATGCTTTGTGTGAGCTTGATGCCCTATTCTATTGAAAAGAGTTTGAAAGTTGGAGACTTGAAGCCAACAAGAATGTCCTTACAATTGGCCGACCGCACGGTTAGGTTACCTTTGAGAATTCTTGAAGATGTACTGATTCAAGTTGGGAGAGTATTTGTGCCTTGTGATTTAGTGGTGATGAAAATGGAAGAAGACATAAGAGTACCCCTCATTTTGGGGAGACCATTTTTTAACACTGTGGATTTTGTAATTGATATGAAAGACAGAAGGTTAACATTGAATGTGGGAGATGAGAAAATTTCATTTTCATTCTCACAAACGTTGAAAAAGTCATTGTTTGATGAAGTTTATAGAGTCGACACATTGGAAAAGGACTTAGAGGAGTTCCAAGAGAATTTTATTGAAGTAGATCCTTTACAAGCTATCCTAATGGGAGGCTTAGTTGAGGAAGGTGAAGAAACAAGGGGGTATAATCTTTTGCTCAACCAACCATTAGTCCACAATGAAATGAAAGTGGAAGTGCTTAATGTGGAGGTAAAAGAGGAGAGGACTACGCCTCCTTATAAGGTTGAACTTAAACCCCTTCCCCTTCTACTTAAATATGCTTTTCTTGATGATAGTGAGAGTTATCCCGTTATTGTCAATGACAAGCTCGATGATATCTCTCTTGAGAAACTCCTACTTGTTCTAAGGGAGTATAGAGATGTCATTGGGTACAAAATTTATGACATTAAGGGGATAAGTTCCACCATTTGCATGCATAAGATTTTACTTGATGATGATCATGCTTCTTCGATTGAGCACTAAAGAAGGCTCAATCCAAACATGAAGGAAGTTGTGAAAAAAGAAGTTTTGAAATTTATTGAAGCGGACATAATCTACCCTATCTCCGATAGTAAGTAGGTTAGCCCGGTTCAAGTTGTGCGTAAAAAAGGAGACATGACCATCATCAAGAATGATAAGGGTGAGACCATTTCTACAAGGTCGGTCACCGGGTGGAGGATGTGCATTGATTATAGTAAATTGAATAAATCCACCCGGAAATATCACTTTCCACTCCCCTTTATTTATCAAATATTGGAAAGACTAGCATCACATAGTCATTATTGCTTCTTGGATGGATATTCGGGATTCTTCCAAATCCCAATCCAACCCGAGGACCAAGAAAAGACTACATTCACATGTCCTTTTGGCACCTTTGCTTATCGAAGGATGCCATTTGGACTTTGTAATGCACCTTCCACATTTCAAAGGTGTATGATGTCTGTTTTTTCGACATGCTTGAATCATCAATTGAAGTATTCATGGATGACTTTTCTGTTTTTGGTTCATCTTTTAACATTTGCCTTTCGAATTTGATTAAAGTGTTGAAAATATGTCAAGAGGTGAACTTAGTCTTGAATTGGGAAAAATGTCATTTCATGGTGGAAGAGGGCATTGTTCTTGGTCACGTGATTTCTAGTAGGGGCATTGAAGTAGATTGTGCCAAAATTGAGGTAATTGATGAGTGCCTCCAACCACCTACAAATATGAAGAGGATAAGGAGCTTTCTTGGACACGCGGGTTTTTACATCCGGTTCATAAAGGATTTTTTAAAAATCGCAAAGCCGCTCACTCAATTGTTGGTAAAGGATGCCCCTTTTGTGTTTACTAATGATTTTTTTCTAGCATTTGATAGGTTGAAGGAGGTATTGATTTCGACTCCCATCATTCAACCCCCTAATTGGAAGCTTCCTTTTAAGCTCATGTGTGATGCTTCGGATTTTTCCATTGGGTCCGTTCTTGGACAAAGGAAGGATAAGAATCTCTATGCCATCTACTAAACTAGCAAAACATTGGATGAAGCACAAAGGAATTACTCAACCACGGAAAAAGAGTTTCTAGCCATTGTTCATGCAATTGAGAAGTTTAGGTCCTACTTGTTGCGGTCTTAAGTCATAGTCTTCACCGACCATTAGGCCTTGAAGTACCTCTTGTCCAAGAAGGAACCAACACCAAGATTGATACGGTGGATCTTGATCTTACGAGACTATGACATTGAGATTAAAGACAAGAAAGGTGTCGACAATGTTGTGGCCGATCATCTTTCACGGTTGCCTATCTTTGTAGGTGATCTTAATAACTTGCCAATCGATGATTCATTTCCGGATGATCAACTATTTGCTATTCTTCAAGCACCGGCACCATGGTTTGCGGACATTGCAAACTATCTGTCTTGCTCTATTCTTCCTCCCGACCTCTCCTATCAACAAAAAAGGAAGTTTCTACATGATATTCGCTCGTCAATAATTTTGGGACAACCCCTTGCTCTTCAAACAAGGTGTTGATGGCCTATTTAGAAGATGTGTCCCGGATGATGAAATTGAAGATGTTATCACAATGTGCCATTCTTCACCTTGTGGAGGGCATATTAGTGCTTACAAAACTTTGGCGAAAATCTTGCAATGTGGTTTTTATTGGCCTACAATGTTCAAAGATGTGTGGGGTGTAGTGAAAGCTTGTGGCTTGTGTCAAAGAACCGGTAATATTTCAAGAAGAATTGGATGCCTTTGAACAACATTCTTGAGTTAGAGATTTTCGATGTATGGGGCATTGATTTTATGGGGCCTTTCCCGAACTCTTTTGGGAATAAGTTCATTCTTGTGGCCGTTGATTACGTGCCAAAGTGGGTAAAAGCAGTTGCATCTCCTACTAATGATGCTAAAATGGTGGTCCAGCTCTTCAAAAGAGTAATTTTCCCAATGTTCGAGGTGCCGCGTGTCGTTATTAGTGATGGAGGTTCACATTTTGCAAAGTGGTCCTTTCAAGCTCTCCTTGAGAAATATGGTGTGAGGCAAAAGGTGTCATTGGCTTAACACCCACAAGCAAGTGGCCAAGCCGAAATTTCAAATCGGGAGGTAAAAATGATTCTTGAGAAAACGGTGGATAGGTCTAGGAAAGATTGATCTACAAAACTTGATGATGCTCTATGGGCCTACCGCACCTCATTCAAAACACCCATTGGCACCACACCATACAATCTTGTACGTTTATGGGAAGTCAAGCCATTTGCCAGTAGAAACTGAGTTTCTCAACCCCTCTTTCATAAACTATTATCTCATTTCCATCATTTTTATTAAAACTAACCTTTCTCTTAATATCTTTTGTAGGTATTGATGGAGAGGAAGTAAGAAAAATATCCTTGGAAGTGAAGTAGTAGGTATAATAATAATCATAATAATAATGGTGATAATAATAATTTAATTATTATTTTTATGCCTTATTGTTATATTTATATATATATAAATAAAATAAAAAAAGTGAAGTTCGTACAACATCAGGTCTGCACGGAAGTGCAGAATATCGCACATCCGTGCAAGGGCAGGCATAAAGTTGGTTTTCGAATTTTGAGGTTTAGCACGGACGTGCCAAACCAAGCACGTCCGTGTAGGAAGTGCTGCACGTCCATGCCACCTGATTCATAAACATTTTTGCTGCTGTATGAGGCTGCACGTCCGTGCAGCCTTAGAAATCCGTGTATGCAGCACGGCTTAAAGCTAAAAAAATTTCACAAATCCCTTTCTCACTCCACAACCCTCCTACTCTTTCTCTCTCTAAACTCCTTTCCTCCTCCTTCTTACTCACTCAATTCCCCTCTAACACCTAAAATACACCAAAATTCAACAAATTTCTCAAAAATCTTCACTCCTTTTCACTCTAAATCACAAACTACTACTCCTTTTCCACTTTTAAACCCAAAAAAATACCCAATTTATCAAACCTTAACATAAAAAAAATCAAATTGGGGGTTTTCTTCGTGGGTTGAAATTTAAGTAATTGGTTGAAGGAGTAAGTTCAAGCAAGCACAAGGAAGCTTAGGGAGGTTCATTTGCTGGTTTTACACCCACAACACGTTCGGTATATTCGTTCCTTCCTTTTACTAATTTTATGCTTAAATTCTTGAATTTTTTCATGTAATTGCTTGGAAAAGTTTGTTTGAATTGGTTGTGAGTGAATGATAGTTGATAATTGTCAAGAATTTGTGAATTTAAAGGTGTCTGGTGAATGTTGTGAGAATTGAAATTTTGTAAGTAAGTTTGGAATTGAGGGATTAATTTTTGTGAATGAAGAACATACTTGCTTAAGTGAATTGTTGTGTTGATTTTCTTGATAATAGTGCATGAAAATAGTGTTGAAATTGTTATTAATCGCATTATTGAGGTTGTATTGGTTGTATTGGTTGTTTGGTGATTTGGTTGCCTTGTTTAGGTGGTGGACTTAGAGCTTGAAATTATGGTAAATTGCATTGGTGCACTAGCTTGGCTTGATTGAGTTGTGTTTGTTGGCCTTGTTTGAGCTTTGATTTGTCGACTTAGTGGACCTAGTTTCTTTGTGTGGTTGTGTGGCGATTATCTTGTCTTGGTTTGTTTGATTGCATTGCATAAAGACCGAGTATGTCTAGAAGAAACCGACCTAGAAACACCGATGCTAGGTACCGCAACCCTTCTCTTCCTCCCCCTGTTGATCCACCACAAGTGGATACAATGGGAATAATCTTTAATGATCCGACCTTTTTGAACATTTTTATTAGAAATAGTAGAAGGAGAATTAGGCCGATTAAATTTTACAATGATGATGTGGCCAACGAATTAGGTGTAGGGGACGATGTGAGGATGTTGTTTGAGGGCTCCAGCCTAGGGTTTTGGTTAGGATTGCATGCAACGACTTACAAGAGACTAACCTTCGAGTTCCTTTCTACCCTCCAAGTGCAACGAGACACCAACAAAACCCCCCGCCGCATTACCTTCTAACTCATGAATTCCCTACATAACTTGACAATAAGGAGGGTAAATCAAGCCTTTGGGTGGCCCACGACTAGAACCATATGTCCAAGGGATATGTACCCCCGTAATTACAATGCAGGTGAATTTTGGAGAAAAATCACGGGCCTTTTCGAGTACAACCTTAGGACCGATAAGGCCACGGCTATTATCCACCCCGGCTTTAGGCTTTCTTAGCAGACTACAGCAAACACAACGTTTGCTAGGGGAGATAGCTCTAGGCTAGTGTCCACAAGGGAGCTTTACTTCCTTTAGCACTTGAGTGAGGGCAGCATAGCCTTATATGTATGGTCTTGGCTAGTTAACCACCTAGAGGATGTTGCCACAGGGTCCGGCAACATCACCATAGGTGGCATGATCACTATTATTGTTGCTGCTCTTAACCTTGATTTTGCAGATGAGGAGGTTTGTCCAGGGCCGACACAGCTTGATATGAAATCGTTGAGGACCATGAGATGGGTTGTGGACGCAGAAGGGGCACACCCATACTTGTTGTATGTGAGTGGGCGACCTTATGCCTACCTTCCTGACCCAGAGAAGACATTCATTACCGACGAGAGCAACTGGGTTTTTTAGAGGGACCTCCCATGGCTTCCCGGTGAAGAGGAATAAGGGCAAGAGCAGCCACAACAACAAGAATAAGAAGAAGAAGAACAACAACAATAATTCCAACAACAATTCTATCAACATCAACATGAGAAAAAACAAAGGTATCAACAAGGGTACCAAGGTCAAGGTGTGGGTGAGGACAACCCACCCCTTTCATTCGAGCAGCAGATTCAGCTAATGAATGTGGGTTTCACCCGCATGTCAACCAAATTTGAGACTATGAGAAAGTCTCACGAAGACATGAGGTCCTCCTACGACAATATGAGGACAAGCTTTGACGGTCTTCAGTCAGAATTGGGTGAATTCCAAAACATGTATTGACATTGGTACCCCGGGGGCTCAAGCTCCCAAGGCGGCCCGAGCCAATGAGTTAGTATTTCTTTTTCCCTCCTCTTGTACCTATATTGTTTTAACATTGAGGACAATGTTCATGATAACTTGGGGGGGGGGGAGTCATTGGCTCATGTGTTGGTTCATGTATGTTCCTAAAATCCAAATCCCTTAAATCCAAAATTACTCCCTTTGAAATCTAACACCCTAAACTCAAATCTCTTAACTTGTGAATACTTCTCCTCTCTCTTTATTTAGATGTATAGTTATGCTTTATTTTTAGGAAATTTTCACATTTGCTACCACCGAAAGCACCCTGCTTCACATTTACTACCGCTTTAATTTTTTATTTTATTTTACTACCACCCAAATCCTAAAATTTTAGATATCACTACCATTTGCCTGATGTCGTTACTATTTTCGTTAGTGGAGCCCAACCACCGTCCAACCCCCTCACCGCCACCACTCCATTCTCAACCACCCTCATTGCCACCATCCAACCTCCATTTCCCATCAACACCGGCGCCCAAAGAAGCCCACGGCAGCTGCAAACTCCACCAGCAGCCCACGGTAGCCACGAACTCCACTAGCAGCCCCTTTCCCCCGCGAACTCCACCAACAGCTCCTTTCCGCCGCAAACTCCAACAGCAGCCCCTTTCGAGCCCCAATCCCATGCCCCCACCTCTCCCTCACCAAAAAAACCGACCCTGAACCTAAACACCACCCTTAAAACCGCCCTAAATGGGTTTTAGGGTTTCGTTTTTAGGGTGGTGTTGTTTACGATTGACCGCAATTGCCACCTTAAACCGCCGTAGACGACACCACACTCTTTCTTTCCTCTGATTTCCCACCGTTTTAGGGTGGTTGTTGCGATTGGTCATAATTGCCGTTGCTGCTGCCACAAATTGCTGCCTCGATTTGCTGCTGCCGCAATTGCATTGTTGCTGCCTCGATTTGCTATTGCCGCAAATTACTTCTGCCGCGGTGGTGTTGTGCGTGGTGGTGAGACAAGGGAGGTGTGGTTTGTGGGTGGTGGTGTTCTGGGTATAGGGCTTTTGGTGGTGGTTTGGGTTTGGGAGTTAAGGTGGTGTCGTGGTGGTGGTATGGGGAGTTTCCGGGTTTGGGGGTTATGGTGGTGGTAGATGTGGTGGTCTATAGTTCGCCGGCGTCAAGGGAACGTTTGGGTGTCGGAAAAGGGAGGGGGGAAGGTGGTTGTTTGGTGGTTTTGGTGGCTAGGGGTTTTGGTTTTTTAAGTTTTTTTTTTAAAAAAATAAATTAAATTATTATTTAATAAAATATTGGGGTCCATTTAACAGAACCTTAAAGGATTTCGTTAAATGGTAGTGATTTTTAACAAAGTCTAATTTATGTGGTAGTAAAATAAAATAAAAAAATTAAAGTGGTTGTAAGTGTGAAGCAGGGTGCTTTCGGTGGTAGCAAATGTGAAAATTTCCTTATTTTTATGCTTAGCTTTGTTTAGCTCAACTTTGTAATTATTCTTGCTTTCTAGTAACTAGAAAAAAAAAAAAAAAAAAACCCAAGGATGAGACTCAAATGACGATGCTTATATGTTTTGCTTGCTTGACTCTTGAGTGATGAGTAAAAGTTTTTTTAGAAGGGTGTGTGCAAGAGTTGGGGTCATTTAGAGGTCCATTAATCTTGATTGCATTAGATTATATGAAATGAAAACCGATGAATGCTCAATTGCACGTCTACCATAGGATATTGTCAAATTTGCCCAAAGTAGGATATGTTTGTATCAATTTGCGGTCCCTTGTGCCCTTGGTGTGCCCCCTTTCCTTCCCGAAATGAAACTCTATTAGGGAATTGGTTCTATTTGTATCTTATGTAATAAGTGGCATAATAAGCCACATGCTTCGAACAAAAGAAAGAGACGCTCGCAGTTAAAAGAGGCGAGGGTAATGTATATTAAAAAAAAAAAAAAAACAAATATAGAAAAAAGAAAAGGGGAACAAAAACTCCTCCAAAATTCTCAAAATTTTCACTTTTTCTAATCTTGAGGTCAACTTGTGGATGCCTCCCACACATTGTCTATTTTGATTTTTTTTTTGTTGACTTAGAGTGTAGTTAAAGGGGCTTGGGAGTGCAATTTGGAAGGTGGACTTGCATTTTGAGATTTTATAACCGAAAGAGGGCTTGTTACAACTTTGGAGTATCTAGACGTGCTCTAATGAACTAGTAAAAGGTCTAAAGAAGTATCCTATTGCAAACTTTCTTAGTTCTCCTCTCTACCCCCAACTCATGTGCACATTTGTATGATCAGTAATTCTTGAAAGTCGTTCACTTGTCTTGCTTGTGATTTATATCCCGATGAGTCGACTTGGGCAATAAAAACATTGCTTTTGGTGTGTTGATTACTTTGATAGTGATGATGTGATTTTTGTGAGTTGTGGGTTAAGCTCAATGGAAACCCTCACGAGATAAAAAATTCGTCCTCTTAGGCGACTTAGGGGTTTAAATTGCTTTTCACTTGTGCTAAAAGTGACTATGGTTATTACCATGTGGATTTGTGTTTTTGTGTTTCCTCTTTAATTCATCTCCTTGGTTTGATCATTAGCAAGTAATCTTCCTTCTTGTTTTGACATGTTTGTTTTGCTCGAGGACTAGCAAAAGCTTAGCTTGGGGCGATTTGATAACTTGTTATTCAATATGATTTTAGGGCAATTTTGAACCTTCTTTACTTGACAAATTTATGTTTTGGTTCACTTTTATTCTATTATCGTGCATTTTTGTGTGTATCCTTTTCTTCACGGGTTGTTAGTGTTTTTGTTGAGTTCTTAGGTCCAAAGACGATCATTTTGGAGCATATGTGGATTATAGACCGAGGTTTGAAGATGAGACAAAGGAGCAAAACCAAAGAAAAGTGAAGAATAGAGCCTAAGATACCCTGCACGGTCGTGCCACATCCTGCACGTCCGTGCTGGGGTGTTCTAGCATGCTCTAACTTTATGCCAAAGCCCGCACGGATGTGCAAGAGTGCATCACGTCCGTGCATGACCCTAAGCACGGTTGTTCTTAAGGCTGCACGTCCGTGCGTCTTTCCCAGGCCAAACTTGAGCTTTTGACTTGCTATGCACGGTCGTGCAGTAGGTGGCACATCCGTGCTTCTTAAGCTGCACGTCCGTGCAGATCCTAGCACGTCCGTGCTGACCTGCTGACGAGCCCGACTCTTGTTTTCTCCGTCCTGTTTATTTGGGGGTCATAAAAATACTCCCCTTAGCTCTATTGTACGGTATCCTAGTTTTTAGAGCTTTCTCTTAGTTTGTAATCTTAGAAACACAAATATTCTCAAATCATTAGTTAGATTTTAATTATTAGCTTTGAAATTTCAATCTCAATCATTGTAGAAGACAAGTTCCACCATTGTTATTTAAAGTTGAAGCTTCTAGTAACTTTTCTTACTCTTCTCTTCCATTTTAATTGCTTTGTTTGTTAATTATCTTGCTTAATTCTTGTTTGCTTAGATAGTTAATTAGCTTATTCTTTAGTTTGAATGTTGTTCATGAGTAGCTTGATAACCTTAATTGCTTTAAACTTTATGGATTGTGAGTAGTCTAATTTTTTAGGGTTTGGGTAAAACCTTCAATGGAGTCACTAATTGCTTGCTACATGTGTTAATTTGGTAATTGTTGGGTGTTAATTAGTTGAGCTTTAGTGGTTTAATTGCTTAGTTCTTGTATATGGCCATTTCTAGAACTATTATCCAAGCTTTCTCAACGAAGGATCGAGAGATGAACTTGAGTTAGCTCTCTTATGCTTAATTGACTTGAAATGCCATGAGAATAGGAATAGAGCCTGCTAGCATATGTATTCAACTGGGAAGAAGGAAAGTGTATTACAGAAAATGCATAGTAGAGACTTGTCTCATCAGCCTAAACCGTCCAAAGGATAAAAACAAGCTTTTCCCTCTTAGTGAAGCATAGATTGGAGCAACGTACAATGGGCATGCATTACCTATTTAGATGAAAGTATTGATTTTTTTACTTAGTTTTTGATATCTAGACTAACTAAGTTAAAAGGGTTTTGTAAAGCTGAATTGTTGCTAGTCTAACTTGGTGATTCTTAAATGTAAAAAAGACTTAATATTATTGTAGGGAATAATTTCAAGCCTTTAAAATCCCACTAGCTTGAACCCCACTATGATCATACACTAAAGTACGGTGGCGTCCAAAAGGGAAGAAGATAGAGCAAAAGAGTCGCCAACAAGTTTTTAAGGAACTTGTAAACCGTTCACGAGGTGAAGGTTACACCCCTTAACGATCCAAGAGATCGTCAACTCCATAAGGTCATGAACCAAATAAGGGTTCGGGGATGATGGTACAAATCCAACCTAAAAGAGATTGAACCTGCCCTAATAATAGGCCTCTACTTTATTCTGCTCGTATTCATGTGCGCTTTCTGATTAACATGCAATCAATAGGATTAACCCTAAACTTGTTTATCTATGTTGGTTGAATACTAATGCACAAACAAATCTATTATTGGCGATCACTTGAATTATAATCACAATTAACCCTAAACAAGATTATTAAATATCTTATTAAGCATGATTGCAAGTACCAAATTCCCTTTAAACATGCAATAAAAGGTGTGATCAAGCAATAAATAATAAGCATCAAGCAACATAATAATGAATATCATCATCATAAAAATAAATTATAATTGAAATAATCATGATAATAATCATAAAAGAAAATAATCATCATATTAATAATAATTGAAATAATTATCATAAATAAAATAATCATCAAAATAATAGTATTCATAATCATTATAACAATTATAATTATAATCATATTCATGTTAATATTAAAGCATAATAATAATAGCAAGATCCTAGGCATGATACTAACAAGATTAATAACAAACCCTAGCATGTCACTAAGCAATAAAAATCAAATCTTTAGCCCTAACATGATACTAACAATCATAAATATTAGGAAGAAAATAAAAGGCATCATAGCAATCATATTTAATATTAAAAATACCCTAGACATGATACTAGGAATATCATAATAAAAATATAAACATGATTTCTACATCATAATATCAATTAATCAATTAAAGTACTTACTTTGATGCCTCGTACCTCTTTCTAATAACAAAATACACATGTTAGTAACTTTAAGAAAAATAATAATCAAAGCAATTAAATTAAATAATTGAAATAGAGATTTGGGACCAAACCCTCAGAAATTAAAACCTTTCACGTCTAGGGCGAAGGCAACTTCGAATATGGCTAGGTGTTTCTAGATCTAATGAATGCGGAATTTTGTATGTGAAAACAAAGTTTTTAAGAAAAGAATGAATGAAAGAGATGAATGAAAGAAATTGAATGAAAAGAATTGATGATCAATTCGATTGTAGATGAATATTTGTGAATGAATGAAGAAGAGAATTGATGATTCTTGGTGAATGAAAACGGAGTTTTTGATACGATATTTATAGAGAAAATCATCCAAAAAAGATAATTTATCAAAACAGAGTCTGAAGACCGCAAAACCATCTTGGCGCCAGGACCAGTGGCTAGCGCCAGACGCCAATGGCTGGCGTCTGGCGCCAAGGCCTGGGGTTGGACGCCAAATTGGATTTCAACGCGTTTTCGAAAATCTGATCAGTTTACCGTACTGGAAGAGAAAATAATATAATTTCAATCGAAAATGCTTTTTGATCTTGATTAAAACTCTGAAGAGTCCTAATTGAATTAGGAATGATAAGACCTTCTAGAATGTTCTAGAAGACTAAAACCATTCCTAATTGCATTAGGAATGATGAATCATATTAGGCCCTCCCCTAGATCATGGGGCCGTACTTAAAGCTCAAACCGGGCCCAGTTTAGTAAATTGGCCATAAATTCCTCAATATTCATCGGAATCGGGCTTATAATATATCGTTGGAAAGGTCTTTGCAAGCCCCATCCAACTACACCACTATTGGACCCATATCATGGACCAACCAAACTGGATTGGCTGTTTTCTTAAAATAAAGTTTTCCAAAACAGGGAGAAAAGAAAAGAAATAAAAAACTTTCCGCAACACTAGACCTTTCCACACTTTCGTTTCATTCGATTATGATTCGACGTGAAAGGTACTCATCACTGGGTTTAGTTTTGGGGAGACACAAATGGGTGTCTACAGAAGCCCCCACTTTGACTGAGTTTGGAGAAACGCAAGTTTCGAAAACAAAAGTCAAAGTATCGATAGGGACGGAGAATGATTCAGAACGTTCTGCGATCCTAAATCACTCTTGTAACGCCGATACCTGCAAAACTAGCATTAGTTAAACAGATAAAAGAGTTAAGAAACGCGTATCTTGCACCGTCGAGCACACGTCTCTGAAAGTAACCGATTTGTTTTGATGACCTCCTACAAGCTAGAGAACGACATCCCGCTTGAAAACTGCTACGCCTGTAACTGCTTCCAAATTAGAAGATTGCTTCTCCTGAAACTATCCCCTCCGCCATGATAATATTCCACATCCAAGGGAATACTATCGAAGATTGCTTCTCTTGAAACAATCTCCGTCCGCATTGATAATATTCCACGTCCAAGGGAATACTATCGAAGATTGCTTCTCTTGAAACAATCCTCAGATGTTTGTGACAACTCTCCATAATCTAGGGAACGCCACCTTGCTGTTTCGATGTTCACTCGTCTCTGAACAAAGAGCTTCTTTTTGATATGACTCTAATTTCCGCTGTGATAGTCTTCGAAAAGATCACTGCTTTTTAATATTTGCTATGCTAGTACGTCGGCGCTTTGCTGCTTGTGAACCAGTATGTCGATGCTTTTGCTGTGATGACAATCCTCTTTTCTTTGGGAATAGTTGCCAACACAACTCTTGTATGATGTATGACAATCCGATTTAGGGAAAGTTGTCAATGCCACGTAACAATCCATCCTTGGAAATGTTGTCACGATGAAGCGACAATCCGTACCTCGGAAAAGTTGCCAAAATCCAATTTTTGGAAAAGTTGCCAATGCTTCGTAACAATCTTTCATAAGAACTTTGCTACGATCGACAATCCACATATTGGAATATAACTCTTGAAAGCAATCCACCTTGGAAATTTGCCAACGCTATGCGACAATCCTTTTGGGAAATTATTGCCACTATTGACAATCCGCGTCTTGGAACATTTGCAAAAAAGAGTCGACCGACAATCCACTTCGGGAAAATTTTCCACTTATTGAAATGAATGACAATCCACGTTGAGGAACTTTGCCGATATTTATGATGAATAGAAACCTACAACAATCCTTTGGGAAATTTTGCTATAGGGAACTGGGTGTATGACAATCCAATCTCGGAAAACTTGCCAACGAGCCGATGAATGTATGACAATCCGAACTTGGAAAAACTTGCCAATAAAAGAAGGAGCACGACAATCCACGCTTGGAAACTTTGCCAGAGATGACAATCCAATCTTGGAAAAATTGTTGTTGAAGAAGATGCACGACAATCCATTCTTGGAAATATTGTCAGTTGGGGATGACAATCCAATTTTCGGAAAACCTTGTCGTTTAATAAGAATGCGCGACAATCCATATTTGGAAATATTGTCGTTTAAGTGCTTGCTTTTGAACCAATTGTAATGAGCCAGTGTTTTAGGCGCTTAAGCTAAGTGAGACGATTTTTTGTCAGGTCAATCACTTACTACGATTGCAATCGAGCCGACTACTAATCATGTCAAATTGCTTATAGGGGCTAACTGGCGTACCAAGGAACCCGAAATTGTTGTATGAGGTCGAAATCACCTTTCTAAGAGGCTTCGAGCTCTGTCGTTGCTGAAATATTTCTGGCGCCAGGCGCTGGAGTAGGGTCTTCCCTGTTCTGCTGCACCTGTATTTATTTTTGACTATAGAACTTTGCCAATCTCTTTAATTATCTTAGGGTTGACCTAAGGTTTAGCATTGCTTGACTCATCGACTTGACACGACTCAAGGCATAAACTTGACTCGCTGTGATTGACTCGAGGTTGACTCGACTCAAAGTGTTTGACACATGTATTAGACTCAAATCAAAGTGATATGACACGACATGACTCAATGTGTACATGACTCGTGTGTGCATTGTAATGTAATCGTGCGACTCGAAAATGCTGAAAAGCAAAAATTTTCCGTCAATTTTGTGGAGGGTACCGACTTTCTCCCAAAAAAGAAAGACGTGAAAAAGAAAATCAAAAGTTTGAAGATGCATGTTGAATGAGCTTAGTCAAATGTTGTTTGATACTATCTCTCAAGGTTCAAGGATTAATCCATCCTAGGCTATCTCAATGGTTGACTCCATGATGAAAGTATTTGGGTAACTTAGGCACGGAGGCTAAGCACTTCATACTTCGTGATGCAATGACAATTATGAGTGATTTTGACGAAGCATGCTTCAGCGTTAAGATTTCATGACAAAGGGTTCCTAAGGGAAGTATATTTGGTCATGTATCTGTGCAGTGTGTGATAGTGACACTAAAGCTAGGCCGCAAGAGCTAAGTGTGTGGAAAAATATTATTTATTAAAAGAGTCAAATGGTGGTGACTCTTAGGTTAGGTAAGCTAATGATGTAGGGATCAAGCCCCCAAGTCTAGCTCTAAGTGAATAGGGATGAGCATAGGAGATCCCTTGATATGATCATGGTGCAAGTGTGTGAATGTGAATATGAATGCATGTTTATTACGGCCGCACCTCGATGTGAGGTTGCCTACGTATCCGTTAGGAATCAGGCCGAACGTAGCTCTAGCCGAACCTCGCACAAGTGTGTATACCTCAAAAAAGGTCTTTTTAAGGGTTGTAACGTGGTTAGGCTAAAGGTTTGAAGAAGAAGGGGATAAAGGCTCAAGACCCTAGATAAGCCTCCAAGGTGTGCAACCTTGCTTTTGAATATTTGTATTTTTATGCTTGAGGTTTTCTACTCTTTTTTTTTAGCTCTTTCTTTTGCTTTAGCATTTATTTTATTTTTATAAGTGTGGGCAATCCCGATCATGCGGTCTATCACTCACTTGGCATTCATGTTTCTCAGGCACGGTACCGAGCACTCGATAAGAGACACAATCTGAGACGTGTTCTTATCGAAGATATTTTTATATCAAAGACATTGGAACACTTATCCTTTTTGTACACTTTTATTTATTTTTTGCGTTTGCTATCTTTTGAATTTGCACAAGCGTTCTTTAGAATTGCATAAGTTGCACGCCATCCCATCCCAAGGTTAGGTAGATGTAGGTTGAAAAAAGAAAGGTCTATCGTTAGACGAGGCTCAAAGTGGTTTATGAAGAAAGGATTTGTAAATTAGAAAGGCGAAAGGAGATATGATGTGGCTACAAGGGGTGCCTCAAATCATTGGTATAACTTCTGCTTAATTCGACATGGATTTTTTTTTTTTTTTTTTTTATATTTGATGCAATATAATGAAATGATCATATATAAGGAAATAAATGCTCATTTTATTAAAAAGGGAAAAAGGAAAACTCTACGAAATTAATCTAAAGGAAAAGAAAAGGTGCCTATGCCAAACTTATTGGGGAAAGAAAAGATGAAAAAGAAATAGAAAAAGAGGCCATGAAATCTTGTCGTTGCAGCTCGCCTCTTGTCTTGTGTCATTCGCTTCATCACCACCCAGTCTTCTCGCTAGCTAGAGGCAATGGGACCTTGTTTGCTTCTATGAGGTCTTGAATGAGATTTTGAAACCTGTAGCATTCATCAGTGGTATGACCGTTTCCTCGATGGTACTTGCAATAGGAATTTGGATTCCATCTCGAAGATCGATTTTCTGGTGTTGGATCCTCGGTAGGGCCAATAGGTTTGATTAATCCTCGATCATAAAGACGATCGAAAGCAGCATCGTAGGTCATTCCAATGGGTGTGAACTCTCGCCTGGGTTTCCTTTTAGATCCTTGATTGTCCATGGCTAAGACATCATTATGGTCAAAGGTACTAACATTATTACTAGAGTGGGTGTTTTCGGAAGAAGAAGGATTGTCGCTCTTCTTTCCTTTCCAGCCACCGTGGTTGCTATTATTAGTAGCTTTTTGCTTTGCGAGGTCATCTTCGATCTCGATACCTACGTCATAGACGGCCTTGAAAGTATTCAGGTTGTGTTGATATTTTAAGTGCTTTGAATACTTTTCTTGGAGATTCTTGATAAACATCCTTACGGATTCTTTTTCAGTGGGGACCTCAATCATCTTGGCGGAAGTTTCCCTCCACTTATTAAAGAAAGAAGTAAAGCCTTCATTCTCTTTTTGTCTTAGCATCTCAAGTTGTCTATGGTCGGTTTCAACTTGGATATTGCACTTGTACCTATCAACGAAAGCATTCACTATTGATTCCCAGGTAGAGGTTTTTTCCTTGTCAAGGGAGAAAAACCATTGTTAGCAAACAGTTTCAAGAGATAGTGGGAACAAAGAAGAGAAAGCCTTCTTATCGATACCCTTAATGTTCATTATTGTTTCAAAAGCTCTTAGATGGAAGTAAGGGTTATCTGTTGCCTTGAATTTGGGGATGTCAGTGGCGTTGAACTTATGCGGAAGAAGTTCCTTGTCCAGCGAGACCCCTTGCGAACTCATGCCCTGAAATTTATAGTCACTAGATAGCTTGCTTAGACTCTCTTGCATGAGATCCATCCGTTGTTGCTTCACGGGATCATCGACTTAAAGTGTGAGGAGCTTCAGTGTTTCAGTCATGGTAACCAATTGGTTCCTAAGCTCATTGACTTCTTCTTGAGTTGCCATTATATTTTTAGCCTTCCTCTTTTGACGAATCGGTTTATCAAAAAGCGAGACTTGAATAAAGCGGTTGTCCTTGATTAATCGCCCTTCCCTCCTCGACCAAGTACTGTGGAAAAGGAATTTGGGGATACTTATTGTAATTATTTGACTCAAACTTTATTCAACATGCAATGGATGGAGGAGGTGAAGAAAGATGGAAGAATGTGAAGAAAGATTTAGATGCAGGGATATGAAGAATTAGGAATAGAATGTACCCCCCAACTCAAATGACGGAAAGACCGACTCATGCATGGACCTACGACATGGTCATGATGATGTGTACTCAAAGTGTGTGCTAAGACTAGTGAGTGTAGGTGACATGTTAAGACTCGTGTCATGACCATGTGGCTAGACTATGTGACTAAGACTCGATTAATGACTTGACAAGGTGTTATTAACAGCGAAAATTAACCGAATTAATTAGTAAACTGGTTAATTAGACCCTAGGTGATGACTCGACAAATAATCCGAACTGTCGGCCAAGCGACAGGACTGGCGTCACATTATGGTGGTTGGCGCCTGACGATTTAGTTAATGTCTGGCGCTACACACCATAATGTGGCGCTACAGCTCAGACTTTGGCGCCAATATTGGAGCTTCGGTCTGGGACTGTTTTCGGTATTATTAGTCAACTGGGGTATGCCTAAAGTCGTACTAGGTCAATTCCGATTGAAAAATTAGACTTTATTGACTCAAATTAAATAATCAATTAATTAATTAGGCAAAGTTCTTGAAGTCATTAATTATAATCTCAACACGAATCAACAAACGGTTAAGAGGAGCATAGAATATATATGCACAACAAATAATGCACAATTAGTCAAGTAGGCACAATATGATGCAATGAGTTCGCAACCTAACCATGGCTCTAGTTCTCTAAAGTTCGGGATATGGTTTAGTCAAATAGGGTCCATGGTTAATTGTCCAGATGCACCGCGTAGAAGCCTAACCGTGAAGGGTTAACGCGTGTGGATAGGACACCGCGAGTTTTTAGAAAAAACTCACTTCCATGGTTTGGTGAATTCAACCTCTCAGATGTACCCTTTCTTTCCAGGAGCGTTCAATCGGGTAGATAGAGCATGAATTCCCAGAGGGTTATGTCCATATGTAGAACACATATGGGTTTCAGAAAAGTGAGAAAAAATTCAATCAGGAAGCAGGATCGAGCAAACAATACGAAAAACCGGTCGAAATTAGAACGCATATTTCTGGCTCGGTATTGGGGGAAATTGGCGCCAGCAAACAGAGACTGGCGCCAACTTTTAACTGTAGCGCCTGGCGCCAATACTGGCGTCTGGCGCTACGACTAAAAGTTTGGCGCCAAGCTCTGACCCCTGACGCTACTTCCCACATGCCTCAGCAGCTTTCTGTGCTCAATAAAATCATCCAGTTTCGCGCAGTGTTATTTCAGTCCTAGTTGTGAAAGACATTTCTCAAATTTCCTACGTGTAAAATCCTATGTTTTTTACTCATTACGGATGGTCTTTCCAATGAGAATCTTTTTATGCATATGACAATAATGTTAATCAAAATTACGCACATGAAATACTTAGAACTTTTCGAGTCTCATCCACTCATTCTAAATCATTGCCGAAACAAATTCAGGAATTAAAATAGAAATCCACCCCAGCGGAGTCGCCAAAACTGTAGGGAATAATTTCAAGCCTTTAAAATCCCACTAGCTTGAACTCCACTGTGATCATACACTAAAGTACGGTGGCGTCCAAAAGGGAAGAAGATAGAGCAAAAGAGTCGCCAACAAGTTTTTAAGGAACTTGTAAACCGTTCACGAGGTGAAGGTTACACCCCTTAACGATCCAAGAGATCGTCAACTCCATAAGGTCATGAACCAAATAAGGGTTCGGGGATGATGGTACAAATCCAACCTAAAAGAGATTGAACCTGCCCTAATAATAGGCCTCTACTTTATTCTGCTCGTATTCATGTGCGCTTTCTGATTAACATGCAATCAATAGGATTAACCCTAAACTTGTTTATCTATGTTGGTTGAATACTAATGCACAAACAAATCTATTATTGGCGATCACTTGAATTATAATCACAATTAACCCTAAACAAGATTATTAAATATCTTATTAAGCATGATTGCAAGTACCAAATTCCCTTTAAACATGCAATAAAAGGTGTGATCAAGCAATAAATAATAAGCATCAAGAAACATAATAATGAATATCATCATCATAAAAATAAATTATAATTGAAATAATCATGATAATAATCATAAAAGAAAATAATCATCATATTAATAATAATTGAAATAATTATCATAAATAAAATAATCATCAAAATAATAGTATTCATAATCATTATAACAATTATAATTATAATCATATTCATGTTAATATTAAAGCATAATAATAATAGCAAGATCCTAGGCATGATACTAACAAGATTAATAACAAACCCTAGCATGTCACTAAGCAATAAAAATCAAATCTTTAGCCCTAACATGATACTAACAATCATAAATATTAGGAAGAAAATAAAAGGCATCATAGCAATCATATTTAATATTAAAAATACCCTAGACATGATACTAGGAATATCATAATAAAAATATAAACATGATTTCTACATCATAATATCAATTAATCAATTAAAGTACTTACTTTGATGCCTCGTACCTCTTTCTAATAACAAAATACACATGTTAGTAACTTTAAGAAAAATAATAATCAAAGCAATTAAATTAAATAATTGAAATAGAGATTTGGGACCAAACCCTCAGAAATTAAAACCTTTCACGTCTAGGGCGAAGGCAACTTCGAATATGGCTAGGTGTTTCTAGATCTAATGAATGCGGAATTTTGTATGTGAAAACAAAGTTTTTAAGAAAAGAATGAATGAAAGAGATGAATGAAAGAAATTGAATGAAAAGAATTGATGATCAATTCGATTGTAGATGAATATTTGTGAATGAATGAAGAAGAGAATTGATGATTCTTGGTGAATGAAAACGGAGTTTTTGATACGATATTTATAGAGAAAATCATCCAAAAAAGATAATTTATCAAAACAGAGTCTGAAGACCGCAAAACCATCTTGGCGCCAGGACCAGTGGCTAGCGCCAGACGCCAATGGCTGGCGTCTGGCGCCAAGGCCTGGGGTTGGACGCCAAATTGGATTTCAACGCGTTTTCGAAAATCTGATCAGTTTACCGTACTGGAAGAGAAAATAATATAATTTCAATCGAAAATGCTTTTTGATCTTGATTAAAACTCTGAAGAGTCCTAATTGAATTAGGAATGATAAGACCTTCTAGAATGTTCTAGAAGACTAAAACCATTCCTAATTGCATTAGGAATGATGAATCATATTAGGCCCTCCCCTAGATCATGGGGCCGTACTTAAAGCTCAAACCGGGCCCAGTTTAGTAAATTGGCCATAAATTCCTCAATATTCATCGGAATCGGGCTTATAATATATCGTTGGAAAGGTCTTTGCAAGCCCCATCCAACTACACCACTATTGGACCCATATCATGGACCAACCAAACTGGATTGGCTGTTTTCTTAAAATAAAGTTTTCCAAAACAGGGAGAAAAGAAAAGAAATAAAAAACTTTCCGCAAGACTAGACCTTTCCACACTTTCGTTTCATTCGATTATGATTCGACGTGAAAGGTACTCATCACTGGGTTTAGTTTTGGGGAGACACAAATGGGTGTCTACAATTATATTCACAAAGGGTTGTTCAACTTTTACAATTTTCACCGCAAATAGCGAGATACATTTGATCTCGATTATCATATATATATATATATATATATATATATATATATATATATATATATATATCCCTGTTAATTATAACGCTGTGAGTATAATGACCGTGTGGGTGTTAAGTGAACAATATGTTATGGGTACTTAATTCAAAATAAGTTAATATTATTTCCTAATATCCCTCATCATCATATACCAACTTAAATAATAACAATTATGCACACATTTATCCTAGACTACCCTTATGTAACTAGGTGTTAATAATCTCAGCTTTTTGTATACAAATTTTATTAATTTATTGATTAGAATGGATATTCAATTAGGGTAAATAGTTGGTCCAATTATAGCCAAAACATGTTACACTATTATTCACTTAAACTCAAGTATAAGTTCAATAGATCTTGATTAGGTTATTCTATATGTATGGAAATGAGAACACTATTAGAGCACACTGAATGTTTATTCCTGCCAATACTTTGTATAACGTGGCAGTTTTGTATTGGGTGAATAGCATTATAAATAGTAGGGGTGCGAAACCGTTTATTTTCCCACCAAACCAACAATATCCTTTCTATAAACCCTAACCTTGTGTGCTAGCATCCATGGCTCCAAACACTTCCTCCATCACTTTGCTCTCGCCACTTGGCTTTACCAAACCTTCTTCATTCCCAACTCGTTATCCTTCCTACCATAAAGCCAAATGTACTATTAAGCCACGATGTAATAGGCGTTTCACAAGAAAGAAATTAAAGGAAGCCTGCTGGTAAGAGTCATCACTCGTAACGCCTTAAGAAGGCTGCGAGCTGCTGTTCCTTACAAAGGCATGGCAGGTGGTGCTCCTCCGGACAGGGCTAAGGAACATAAGGGAGCTGGCAAAATTGTAGCCGCGCTACGCCAGGCGCTCAACTTCCCACCACCATCGTCATCTGCGACAGACTTATCTAGCAGCTCTGGTCATATTTTAGAACAGGATGTACGTGTTCCTCTTGCAGATCGAGAGCCTTCTCCATACACCCACACTGACACACTGTCCTTGTGAAGAGTAGGCAACGTAATGACTGGGGGTTGTCTATGAGATGAGGGATGACGAAACCTTTGAGGAGATGTATGCTGATTACGCATCACGTGTTGATCTTAACCCGACTCAAATTGTGCTTAAAAAAATGATGTTGTCATTTCACCAACCAATGTGGCTGCAAGCTTGAGGATAAGATCTGGTGATGTCCTCGACGCTATTGGGGTGGTATGTAATCCCAAGTGATGCAGTTTCGCAGTGTTGTTTTTATACTAAGTACTTTGAACGATTTGTTGTTTGAACTAATCTTTGGTTAATTTGGCCAATTTTTGTTGGCAGAATCCTGGAAGCAACATGAACACTAAAATGAAATATTTTACCATGAGAAATACTTGTACTCCATACCACGAGGTGAAAGTGCATGCAAGGCTTACTACAAAGCTGACTAGGGTATGACGAAATGGGGTCAACAAAGATCCCAAGAGTATTGTTTTAATGCATCAGGACAAGAGATTGAACAGGCGTATCGACGTTGGAGAAGTAGGAATCAAGAACGAGGATTTTGTAATTGCGTTTCCAGAGGATTAAGTTGTGGGTGGACGTGGTCTGATGTGCCTTTTGAATCTAATTTGATGTAGGAAGTTTCATATTTAGTCACCCTTTTGTTGTAAAATATTATATTGGTGACCGTTAATCTCATGAATTTAAGTATTTAGTTATGTAGTTTGGCTAATGTTGTGTTGATGTAATGGAGTTCTCAAAATCTTGATGTACGAATTTTGCAGCCAATGCAAAAGAATGAAGTAATTATTGAAGTAGTTAATTACAACTATGTTTGTGGAATTTGCAACTTACTTTTACATTCCATTGAAGTTGTTATGTAGGTTGGCTAATGCCATGGGTTGGTAAACCTTAATCGGTTGGATTCAGTCCAATCCTAAACTAAACCCTTTGACATCATAATATTGTTGGATCTTAAAGTAGGTTGTACTAGTAATTAGAGCCCTTGTGCACAATGTTTCTATTTGTTGTAAATTGGGCCTTATGGTTTGTTCAACAATTTTGGTCTAGGAACTAAATTGGCCTGACGTATTGGCCCATATCATTTTTTTTTATAAAAAAATAATTGTCAAATGCAGAAACAAGCTCCAAAAGTATCAAGTGAAACCACTCAATACTTCGATTACAAATCAAATAACAAAAGGAGTTGTCTAAGAGTTTCAAGTGAAAAAAATCAATACTCAATTACAATTCAAATAACAAAAGGAGTTGTCCAAAAGTAATCTAGTGAACCCAATTAGTACTTCTAGAACCAAATTAGTCCATCACAAACAACACATGGTGGTCTTTGCATGCCCTTGAGGACAAATACTCTTGTTCAAAATGTTTCATATACACCGGATCATCACTGGAGATTCAAGTAATGAAAAAATATGTAAGTCATTAGACATATTTTGGTTTTCAATAAACGAAGTAGTAGTGATACTACAAGGATAGACAACAACGATCCCACGACAAATTACTGGTGATCAATCATCAGAATCCTCGTACCAGTGTTCTATGAGCCCATGCACTGTGGCAACCCATGGGTCGAAATCATCACGTTCAGCTTCAGGTGTAACAGTGTTGAATTCGGCATACGGGTTCTGTCTTGTTCTACGCTTACTCTGTTGTGAGAAAGTATTGTGAGTTCACTTTATTAAATTAATAGTACGCAATCTGAAATTGTTACAAAAGTAAATTACTGGCAACTTTGAAGCTTGTCCTATGACATCTCCAGATTTGGATGCCTAATTTGAAATGGACACGGAGCAGAACAAATAATTAAGATACTAGTAACTACAAATCACTACAACAATTCACCACTTGTGCCACGAATTATGCCACGGGAATTCTAAATTCGTGGCATAATTTGATCTTGCCACTGGAAAAATTAAATTCAATAATAAACTTGATATGACAACAAATATTATGCCACGGGAAAAATGATGTTCGTGGCTAACTGAAACTAGTGCCACGACTATATGTTTTTCCCGTGGCAAATAAACACTTATGCCACACGTATTTATATTCTTGTGGCAAATAGACAGTGATGCCACGACAATATTATTCTCGTGGCAAACAAACACTTGTGTCACGGGTATTTTATTCAATGTGACAATCATTATAACACTTGTGCCACATCAAAATTTATTTATGTTGCAAACATATGTTAATATAAACCGACCATATTTCTTTTAAAGAAAATAAACTTAGTGTAATGATAGGAATCTTACGACAAAATTTCTTTTATTATGGTTAAATTTACAATTAGTTTCAAACATGAAATACAAATTAATATGTAAAACAAAAAAATTACAAATTCTTTCAAATAAAATTGTTGGTTATGCACTATTATAAATTTTTAACCATATGACATTTACCCAAATAATATTCAAATAAATTTGTTTAAAAAATGTTGTATCTTATAATTATTGATTATTTAAAAAAAAAAAAAAAAAAACAATGTAGTGTAAAATTGCCAAAAAATATTTTGTTTTGCATTTTATTATTATTAATTTTTGTTTTTTTTTTAATTTGCATTTTTTAGAAGATTAGCTTAGTCTTGTCAAATTGATGAATATATTTGATATTAAAAGTCATATGTTACAATAATTCTGAACAAGTAGAGCAGTACCAACGCAAAATACACTAGTACACTTGCTACGGTTTTATTCAAGCCTTTTGCTCTGGTTTTGAACCGCAAAACTAGGAGTAACACATAGGAACATGTATTTGCTACAATTCAAAATCATAGCATTTTTTACCTAATTGCTACGGTTTTATAAAAAAAACATAGCCTTTTCTTATTATATGATGCGATTTTAATGTGCAAATAGTAAACCAAAAGAATTATTATTTTTTTGTTAGCATTTTTAAAGCTTAATTAATGTTGAGATTATATCTTCCTTGAGTCCTATTTTCTTCAATGTATTCTCAATCCAGAACCTCTTACATGTACATGAAGAAATAAAGTAATGAGAATCCAGGTCAGATTTATATCAAATCAATAAAACATGGTCCATTCTTTTTTCTTTTTTCTTTTTCTTTTTTTCTTTTTTTTTATAAAACCCATAAAGGGGAGCTAATTAGATATGTCAAGAAGAGCTACATCAAGAATACGAGAGGGAATTACATCAAACCACATTCATTGACCCACTTCCCTATGATGAAACCGGGTCAATTCATGAGCAACCCTATTCCCACCTCGTTTCACAAAAGACCAATAAACAATAACAAAGTTAGTGCAAAATAACAAAACATCCTCTAAAATTAAAGAAAATTCACTATAGCCAATCTCTTCGCTCTTCAAAGCTTGGAAGATCTGCAAACAATCACCCTCAACTAAATTTTGGGCACCCATATTCGCAGCCAGCTGCAGCCCCCATCACACGGCTTTTGCTTCAGCCACCTTCACGTCCCACTTCTCACTGCCCTGCTAGACCCCTGTAGCCATAACTTCACCAAACCATCCCTGATCACTACCCCAAACCACACCCAAAGTCACCTATAAAGGCAGCATCAACATTAACCTTTAAGAGTCCAGCATATGTTGTCCAATCGACACACAACATCAGCCTTCCCTGAACTAACAGCAATAGCACAGCAAAAACCAGGCTTGGAATTTCCAGTCTTTATAGCATAGCTCAGCACTTCCCCATAGTCCCTACACTCCCCCTCCATGATCTAAGAGTTCCTAGCACCATAAATAGCCCAGCAAATGGCTATAAAGTTTGCTACATCACACTCATCCATATTCAAAAAACAGGATTCCTTAATCCGTCTTCCCTTCTCACCTAATACAATAAATCAAAATAACAAAATCAGAAACAAAGAATTGAAAAAATCGAATCCAAAACACAAAAGGGGTAAATTACGAAGAAGATTCTGGATACAAGTAGCCCTAATTCAACACAATTTCCAATTACCACATCGTGGTTCAATCAATGTATAGGTCTCTTATATGATAAGCTGTTGCACAACTCTCACTAGAACTTTTATTGATGGTTAAAATGTTGATTTGAAACCCATTGAATTCGAGTTACATTATGAAATCAGCTAATTGACGGATGATGATAGATTGAAAACAAATTTCACAACCCATTGAAACCCGAAATGATATTTGATATCACACATATATGTATATTAAAATTTTTTTTTTTAAGAAAAAAAAAACCCCAATAAATAACGTTAATTAATTTACATAAACATAATTTCAGAGAGAAATTAAATTTCAGATATAGGAGAGAAGGAACTTACCTGAGAATTTGAGATTTCCCACTTGAGTCTAGAAGAGAGTAGTTGGGTTAAAAGCTTGAAATTGGTAGAGAATAGAGGATGGAGTAAAGAACTGGCTTTCCCAAAAAAAAAAAATTTAAAAAAAAAATGGAGTGAAGGATGAAGAACGCAGGTGGAGGAATTGAAGCTGTTAGTGTTTAAGTGTTTTACACCCTTTTTCTTAATGTTTTTTGTTTTTAATTTTGTTTTTGATTTTTTTAAATTTTTTTTATTATAGATTAGATATATTGAGTATTGATTTGGAGGGAGTTTTACCGCCTAATGTAGATGAGTTTTACTTTAGGGGTAGAATTCCACACAAAATTTTCAACCTCTTTACTGATTATGGAGGTAAATTTCCCTCCTACATTTTACTTGTAGCTTTGTAAAATTAATTTTATTTTTTATATTTTATTTTTTGATTTTTTATTGATTAGAACTTTATTTAAAAAATTATAATTTTATATTCGAATTGCTCACTGAATAGATATAAGATAGTATGATATGAGACAACGATCATAACATGGAGAATTTGCTTACGAATGATTCGATTTGATTCAATTATTACGTATTTAGTAGATCTAAATCTTTTTTTAGATGTCGTATAACTTTTATTTATGAATGATTTTATATAATCCCTCCGTGTTTTTTTAAGTGACCCACTTTCCTTAAACAATTGTTTTTTTTTAAAGTGACACACTTCCTCTTTTAGAAATTCCTTACATTTTAATAATATTTTTTCACCCCACTATCTCTTACTTTATCATTTCTCATTCCTTTCATGGTCCGCATTTCCTCTCACATTCTTTTACTTTATCATTTTTCACTCCTCCAACCTACCCCACTAACATCTTATTTTATTAAAGTCAATAAAATCTCCTAAAACTACGTGTCGGTCAAACTGTGTCACTTAAAAAAAACACGAAGGGAGTATATAAAAAAAAAAAAAGATAGTGTACAACAAACATAGCATTCAATACACATGAATATATATAAATGTTTTATTTTATAAATATAAGTATAATCTGAAATAATTTAGTGCTCCGTAATAGATATGAGCATAGTTTCAAAATTACATTACAATGATTATACAAGTACCTATATATATAAATTAATCTAGATAGGAGACTATACTATTATATGAAATAATTAGAATGGGGTTGTTAAAACATGGATTAACAATAACCTAATATTACTCTAACAATATTGTTAATCAATTTTATAGGATTATTAAAATAGTATTGGATGGAGGAACTCTATTAGTATTAAAGTTAAATTACTCTTTAACTCTTTCTTAGACTAAGGGCTTGTTCACATTTACTGAACTAAAGCGAGCTTAACTTAACTGAACTAAACTGAACTGATTGGAGTTGAATTGAACTGATTGGAGCTGAACTTAACTAAACTAAACTAAGCTGAAATGAATATTTTTTTAAGAATGAAGGAAATTTGGAGCTGAACTGAACTAAATTGATTAGAGCTGAACTGAATTGAACTAAACTGATTGGAGCTGAAATGAATTAAATTAAAATTAAGCTGAAATGATATTCACACAATATTTTTTTTTTTTTTGTAACTAGATTATTAAATGTAAGAAAACATAATTAATTATGTACTTATTAGATTATTAAATGTAAGAAAACATAATTAATTGTGTACTTATTGTCGGAAATTAACACAATTAATATTTTATCAATAATTCAATTTCAGTTATTACTTTTATATTTCGAGGACACTTATTATGGGGTTATTTATTCAAGGGTTATCAGTTAGGGGTTAGTTATTCATGAGTTACTCGGTTGGTTATAAGTTACTTAATAGTAGTAACCCTTAACCGACCAAGTAACCCCTTAAATAAGTAACTCTTGAATAAGTAATATCGTTTTTTTTTTTATTATTATTATTAATAAGCACCTTTATAATATATGCATTTCTTACTTTTTTCTAGAGGAACAATATATACTACATTCTATAATATATATACACAACCTTTGATTTTTAATTAGTTGTAACTTTGAGGCATTATTAGTGAGATATAAATTATTCCGAAGTTGCAACTAATAAAAATCGAAGATAGTATAATTAATGTAATAACAAGTTATTACATTATGAATAATCATACATGTGTAATAAAAAAAATAGAATTAACCACTTCAAATTAAATAAAAAAAAACTAAGACAAATCAACAAAACACAAAAAAGATTAAAAAAGGATATAAGGTCATTATGTTATATTGATACTTATATAAAGTACCACTTAATCTTAATTAACAAATAATGTTAGTTCACCCTATTCAAAAAAAAAAAAAAAAAAAAAAAAAAAAAAAAAAAAAAAAAAAAAAAAGAAAGAAGTTAGTTCACCGATTAGGTAGCTAATTACCCCAAACAAAAAAATCTCACAAACACTAATCCCCTCACAAATCCCAAATTTTTTTTTTTTGAATAAAGCCTCTAAAGGGGACTAAATCTCATTAATAGGAAAATCAGAAACCAAGAGTGGGACAATACAATCAGGGAAATCCGAAACAAAAGTACGACTACCTACTATCCTAAAATCGATTAGATTAGGCGCTTAATTTTTTTTTCATTAGCCGCCACTTATTAACAAATTTAGAAAAACCACAAAATTCTCCTCAAAAATCAAAAACCTTCCTATTAAAAAAAATTCAGAAACCTTGTTTGCTGATAAACGAGAACCGTTCGTTCTAAGGACCCTAATTTGAAGATTCGACTAACGCTCAGAAGATCAATTCTTGGACAAAATTTCAAGGTTAGATCTATTTACTGCTCTCTTTTCTCATATGTTGTGTTTTAATGCGTGAATCAATGGAAATTTTAATTTATTTTTTCTAATACATATGTGGTAGCAATTGAATTATGTTGGATTGTAGTTGCTATGCTTGAACAGATTTGTTCTCGAATTTTGATTTTATTTTTCGATATTTGCTTCAATTTGGCGAGGCTCAAGATTTTTTCTCTTTAATTTTCATAATTTCTGATTTTTGTTCTCGAATTTTGATTTTATTTTTCGATTTTTGCTTCAATTTGGTGTGACTCAATCCTCCGATATACTTCAGACTTACAATCTATAACTGAGTTGTAGTGGTATCAATCTCTCAATGTAAAGCATATAAATAAATATATGATGTGATTCATGCATGCAAATTATTTAGAAGACTATTACTCTGTACTTCTTAGATGAAGTAGCTTTTAATTAATAAGCTAATAGGGTTGTTGAAGACTTTGATTAATGATTTCCCATAATTAATAATTATATACATGATGGTGGTTAAGATCTAAAAATGAGATTTAGTCCTGGTGGTTCTTCGACTGCCACACAAAAACAAGTTTATCATAATAATTTATTAAATTATTATCATATGCATTTTGATTTGAATTTTAGCACAAAAAAAAAAATGAACTTTGAATCTTACAAAACTAAGCATACATATTTGATGATTGTTAAAAATCTTCTGCCACCATTGCAATTTCACTGAAAATGTCCATAAAGTTCAATGGTTAAATGCTGAGTTTGTGCAAGTAGTATAAAAAAATAAATATTCTTAATAACTAACAAGTTTGAAGTTTATAATACTTCGGCCCTATTTTTGTTGAGTTTTTGGGTAGAGTAGAATAGAGCAAAACAACTCAAAAGAACGGAACCAAAGGAGATAGAGAGAATTTATTAAGAATAAGGCATATTTCCTCCTTTTTTTTGTTAATAAACTCAATCCTCCGATATATTGATGTATACAGAAACCTGACAAATTCTGTTGGAAATGTGCCATTCTAGTCATTGTGAATTGTGAATTATGTATGACTATTGATAATTATTAGTCATATGACTCAGAGGGAGTCATCCCACATTACAGAACCCCCAAATGATGGAGCGGTGTAGAGTTGCTCCCTTGCATCTAGCCCCCTAAGTCTTAGAGGTGCTACAGCGGTTCTAAGACTTAAAGGAGACTGATGATTCACGACTGAAAAATCTGCTGAGATTTTGATTTTTCTACTGAAAAATATAACTGCTTTGATAATAATCTTACTTTCTTGCTACAGCATCGGAATATTCCGCTCGCTGAAAAAATTCTGACTTTTGCTGAAAATTTCGATTTCCCTGCTGAAGTTTTTAATTTTTCTACTGAAAAAATCTGGTTGACTTGCTGAAAAATCAGATTCTTCTTGCTGAGGAACTTTATTTCCTTGCAAAAATTTTATTTCTTCTTCTGAGAAGCCTACAACCTCGCTGAAATTCTCATTTTTCTGCTGGAAATGCTGACTCCTGCTGAAATTTTGCAAGGATATAGCTTTTTCTTCTTGAAAATCTTGTTGTTTTTTGAAACATTTGATTATCCTGCTTGCTAAAAAGTTCTGATTTTCGCTGGAAACTTCGATTTTCTTGCTTAAACTCTGACTGACTTGGTGAAAAATCTGGTTTCTCTTGCTGAGAAATATTACTGCTTTGCCAAAATCTTGAATTATCTTCTGAGAAGCTTTCTTCCTTGCTGAAATTCATATTTTCCATCGAAAAAACTGAAACTACTGCTTAGATTTTGTGAGAATATCGATTTTTCTTCTGAAAAATCTTACTGTCTTGCTGAAAATTCTGATTTCTTTTGCTGACAAACCTTGCTAATTTGCAAGAGTCATCAATGTTATAATAACCTGAGCTAGCTGCTGCAGTTCTTAGCTGATCTGAAATCTTATCAAACTGAAGAATTTGACTTTGAATTTATTGTCCTTTACCCACTTATTGAATTGTGGGAGTTCTTCTACTCTTACATCCTCTACACAAGCTATAAAATTTTGCATCAAACTCGGCGGCAGCTTACTGCTGCGAAGCTAGACTTTGTGCTCCGCAATATTATGCTGACGGGTAGGAAAACGCTTTGATCAGACTAATTTTGTCGATCAGAGTACAGTAGGAGCCTTTACTTCCTTTGTACGTATGATCATGACATCCTAGAGGGGTCAGGTATCACTTTGACGTTATACCTAAACAATCATACTTTTTCTTCAATAGTAAAATCAAGGAGCAGTAGCTTGTAGGCTTCAGGGTCTGTAGGCCTTATTATCCAACAAAACTTTTACACCAGCTGAATTTGTTTTTTTTATTTTTTTTATTTTTTTATTAGCTGAATTCTTGACACATGGAAATTTAAATTATGTTGGACATAACTAAATGTCATTAGCTTCTAAACCACTAAAAATTTTACGAAGTAATTCTCGTACTTATTCAAAATATGCAAACGTACAATAATTGGGAGTGTAATTTGATTCTAAAAACTCTGTAATGTTTGTAGAAGAAGAAGAATGGCGGGAAGTGTTCTCGAGTTGATGTATTGGTTGCAACTCGTACAAGAAAATCTGAGAAGGCTGTGAATGCAATCAATTTGGCAAATAACACTCATGCAGTAGTAAGTTTATAAGTTTTATGTTTGTTATTTTCTATTTAACATTTACCATCTTATCTTCTAACTTAATATTGTTTATTCATAGGATGAGATAAACAAATTAAAGGAACAAAGAGAGCAAGGTCTTAATGAGAAAACAGATGAGCAAATTATTCAGATGTGCTTGGCAAAGATACACATGGGTATTTGAAAGCTCATGGACCTGGTAGAAGTATAACGCAACATTTTAAAGTAAAGCCCTCTCGAATTGATCTTACTCAAGAGGTGAATGAAGTTATAAAGAAAGCAGATCAAGCAATTGAAGATGCAAGAAAAGAAGCTGAAACTGCTAGAACAGAAGCAGAACAGGCTAAAATAGAAGCTGAACAAGCCAAAAAAGAGGCGGAAGCTGTTAAGAATGACGTGGACAGAAAAATTGCTGATAATAATGCAGTTTAGGAGAAGAAGTTTAGTCAACTTCTGGATTTTCTTGGAGCAGGAAGTTCATCAGATTCTGATGATTTAGGAAGTCAAGGTTCAAAGGAATGAAGTAAGTAATGCTATCTTCACCTGTTATACATTATTCATTGGTGCATGATTCATCTTAGATATAAGTTTATGAGCTTAAAGTAGTTATACATTATTCACCTGTTATACATTATTCACCTGTTATAGCAGCAGTAGTTAGACATTAAAGAATTTTGCCATGTGCCAGTTGTTATAATTTATGAGCTTAAAGTTAATTGTTCTATATTTTGTGTCAATTTGACTTTTTCATTTTGAAAACATATCCTTTTTTTGGTGCTCTTTTTGAAAAAATATTAACTTGATCATTTATCTATTTATTTATTGTAGGTAACAAGGAGCGGAGCACAGACATATTGTCACATTGTACATATATATAGAGTATATATTGTTCTTCAGCAAAACGATTTGAGTGTTTTATTTTTTATTTATTTTAGTAAGAGTGAGCTAGTGATGAGACAATGAGACAATTGATTTCTAGTATGTTTGTATGTATGGATATCGAATTCAAGTATGTTTGAATGAATGGGATTCCAAGACATAATATCACCTTTTTAATGTTATATATCGATTTCAAGAATGACAAATATGACTTATTTGAGAAAAACTCCATCTTTAATATTCAGTTATGCGTATACCATAAATGCTGCAACAAATTAAAGCTTATGCCCATTGAAATTATTAGCCACGATAGTCATTAGTGTAAAATGATATTATTTGTCACGAAAGTAATGTGGCAATGGATTTATTTGCCACGGTATTATTTGTGGCAAATAAATAATTAGCTACAGTATATTGCGGCGACAAAGTTTATTAGCCACGGTAATATTTGTGGCAAAGAAGATTACTGGTCACGGTAATGTTTGTGGCAACTAAGTTTATTAGCCACGGTAGAATTTGTGGCAAAGAACTTGTTAGCCACATTAATATTCGTGGCAAGTGAATTTGTTTGCCACGTTACATACCCGTGGCATAAAATTCGAAATTTGCCACGACATCCATTTTCCCGTGGCAAATTTCCTAGCCACGGCCTCTTGTGTCACAGGAGTAAATTTAAAAATTCCCGTGGCTACACTACATTGCCACGAGAATTTTAAACTTGTGCCACGATTTTACTCGTGGCACAAAGGTGAATTTGTGGTAGTGAATTAAGACGCAATAGGACCATGAGAAAGGTAATTGGGGTTGTTACCTTTGCAGCTTTTGACTTACTATGATTGTAGCCTAATTTAGCCAGGGTCTTATTTCTAGATCCCTTTGGACGCCCCCCAGGCGTTTTTACAGTTACAGGATCATGAATTACAAATGCAGAATTGTCAGTTCCTTCACAGTGGGTATGGTTTTGCACTAGTAGAAAAAGGCAAAAATGCAACGCTCAATTGCCACCGGTTTTAAAGAACCGGTGGCAAAAACAGGGGAAAAATAGGCGGGGATATTATTGCCACCGGTTCAAACCGAACCGGTGGGGAAAATATTATTCCCACCGGTTTAAAACCGGTGGCTTTCTAATAAAAAAAAAACCCGGCCCTTTATGTACCCAAACCCTACCATTTCACGCACCCATCACCACCCGTTTCATCACCCACCTTCTCTTTCCAGTTCATAACCCACCTCTCCTCCTTCTCTTTCTCTCTCCTCGATCAGCTCCGATCCCCTCTCCCCTCTTCTCCTTCATCCTCTCCTCCTTCTCTTTCTCTCTCCTCTCTTCCCTCTCCTCGTTCTCTTTCTCATCTCCTTCGATCTCCACCACCACCACCAATTTTTCCACCGCAACAATAACACCACCACCGCTGCAATAACACCACGAACACATGCATGAGCAACACCGACTTCAATCGAGGTTAGGGTTTGATTTTAATTGACTTTTATTTGATTTTAATTCGATTTTAATTTGATTTTAATCGATTTTAATTTGATCTTTATTTGATTTTAATCGATTTTATTCGATTCTTGTTGGTTTTTTTGGGTTTTTAAATTGAATTTATCTGCGTTTTTAAATTAAATTTTTCTGGGTTTTTAAAATCGAATTTTCTGAGTTTTAAAATCGAATTTAATTCGATTTTAATTTGATTTTAATCGATTTAATTCTAGTTCTTCTGGGTTTTTCTTGGTTTTTAAATCGAATATTTCTAGTTTTTCAATCGAATATTTCTGGGTTTTTTAAATCAAAATTTCTGAGTTTTAAAATCGATTTTAATTTGATTTTAATCGATTTTATTCGAGTTCTTCTTGGTTTTTAAATTGAATTTTTCTGGTTTTTCAATCGAATTTTTCTGGGTTTTTAAAATCGAATTTTCTGAGTTTTAAAATTGATTTTAATTCGATTTTTATTTGATTTTAATTCGATCTTTTGGGTTTAATTCGATTTTAATTATGGCTAAATTCTTTTTTTCTGGGTTTTTTCTGGGTATAACTCGATCTTCTGGGTTCAAGTGTTCTGAGGATTTTTTTTTTCCCGCAGCTTATATATTTTAATCAATTTTTTTTTAATTGATGCAGGTATATTGATGAAATCGAAGAATCAAGATTTAGGAATATTGGTTTAGATGTTCTATGGGTTTTTTTTTTTTATTTTGATGTTGTAATTTTTTTTTTTGGTTTATATTTTTTTTTTATTTATTTATATGTTGTAATTGTTCAATACTTCAATTATATTGATTTATATTGGAATTTTTTTTTTGATTATATGTTGTAAGTTTGCGATTTATATATATTGAATGATAATATGAAATTCAATTTATATTTTGATGTTGAAATTTTTTTTTGGTTTAATTGTTCGATATTTCAAGTGAATAAAAAAAAAATTATATGGGAGAATTGCCACCGGTTAACCGCTGGCTTAAATTTAATATATAAAAAAAAAAAAAAAGCGGGAATATATAATGCCACCGGTTAATCGGTGGCAATAATAGTTTTTTCCACCGGTTTTGAACCGATGGCTTTTAAATAAGCTTTTGCCACCCCTCACATGCCCACTGGTTCAAAACCGGTGGCATAAGGGGGTTTTAAACCGGTGGCCTTTAGTGTTTTTCTACTAGTGTTGTTGAGTTACGTTTCCTGGCCTTGGTACTTGTTGTGACTCAGTCAGGGGCATAGCCATCGGTGTGCTGCCAAATTCATCCAGGCTCTTATTTTTAGAGCCCTTCGAACGAACACGTCACCTTTTTTGAGTTACGGGTTCATGAATTACAAATGCAGAGTTGTTAGTTACTTCACCATGGGTATGGTTTTGATGTGTTCCGCTTTTTGGCCTTGGTACTTTCTGTGACTCGGTCACATGCATCGGTGTGCTGCCTAATTTAGCCACACTCTTATTTTTAGATCCCTTCGGACTCCCACGACGCCCTTTTTGAGATAAAGGATCATGAATCACAAATACAGAGTTGTTATGCCCTCCTTCGCAGCCAAAAGGTTTTTCTGGTATCGGTACTTTATGTGCCTTGGACACTGAAATTGGTTTACTACCTGGCCTTTTCTGGGGATTAGATGATCCAATTTCGGAACAAAGGAAACTTGAACACTCAGTTGGAGCATTAGCTGCCAAGTGTTTAGCATGGCATACTTTTATTTTCGCTCGAATCTTTGACACTGCTTTGTGAACAGCCTCAACTGTATCATTGTCCACTGCAGATGCTTCGTCGCACAAAGCCTCGAGATCATGAATCAAGTTGTTCCAGCGTTTAAATTCTTTGGTTTCACTGGGATCGTGATAAGCCACCTTGACTCATGTGTGCCTCCTCGGAATATCCTTCCGCCAACGATCAAGTATATACTTTGATGGAATATCTTTGACCTTGTTATCATCCCAAACTCTAATGATGTGCTTACAAAGAATACCATCCTTCTCAAACTTGCGACAGTCACATATAGTGTCATTGGTAATAAGGTTGAAAACAAGTGAGTAAAACCTCCGGTGTTCGGTGATGATTTCTTCACTTGCTCCTTCAGCAACGAGCCAAACTCTGTCTTCTTGAATATAGTGGATTTCTGTTTCACTAATAACTCTCTCACCCTTAGGAACAACATAAAGCATCCTTGAACATTCCTTTTGCACTTCTTGAAACTTGTAATCTGTGTAGATTATTTGGAAAAGCTTCTCTGCTCTGAATCCACTGACAAGGCGCCTTATGTATTTTGAATCCCTTGCGTGAGCATCTATCTTATCGGTGGTCCTCTTCTTTATTGCTTTGCAATATTTTTCAAGGAACTCACAAAGCTTAGTTTTTCGCGTAACAAATCCATCAAAAACTTGTTAATACTCTCCACTCTCTGTGTTGTCTTCATACCAGCCCAAAAGTACTCTTTCATGTAAGCCGGTATCCACATGTGCCTCTCAATGAACAACTCTTGTAGCCATTCATTATCCTCAAGCTTGTACAACTTCATTACATCACACAAACGACTCACAAATTCTTCAACAGTGAAACTTTCATACATTATTTCCTTTAAAGGGTTTTTTTAAACTGCTTATACCTATGATACAAAAACACAATCAAGATGTATCAACAGCAGGTCAGGTTTTAAAAGAGTATAAAACGAAGCTTACAATGAACTACTTACAAGGCATAGCTTCCAAGTCTCTCGGGGAGTTTCCTAAGTATATGCCATATGCACCAACGATGGCGTGTATTAGGCATAATTTCTGCTACAGGCTTCCTCATTGCAGCTGCTTGGTCAGTGAGAATAGCAGCGGGCGCTTTGTTCCCCATGCAAGCTAACCATTGTTGGAATATCAAACGAAAAGTGTCACAGTCTTCTTGTGAAACAAGAGCACAACCTAATAAAATGGACTGGCCATGGTGATTTACTCCCACGAAATTGGCAAATGGTAGCTCGTACTTATTTGTTAGATATGTGGAATCAAAACACAACACGTCTCCAAATTCCTCATAAGCCACCCAACTTCTTGCATCAACCCACAACACATCCTTTAGACGACCCTTCTGATCCAACCTATGGACATGGTAAAAGTTTTGATTATCAGCCTGCATATAATCAAAGTAATCTAGCATTGCATGTGCATCTCCCCCAACCATCTTCAGGCACCTATGCTTGTAAACCTCGTGCTGCATATCCTTCATATTCGGCAAATTCTTATTCTCTGTGCCTAAACACCCACGAATTTACGTCACAGGTACACCCTCCTCGTAATAATTAACTAACCTCTTTCGTACAGTTGAGGTCATATTCTTCATATGATACTCTTTCACCAAATTAGCCATGCTTGGTGAAAGAATATGAGTATGTTCTAAGTGGGCGATTTTCAGAACCCATAGGCCATCACTTGAAAGACTAGCATATATCCTAGCTAAGCAGATTCATTTTTTGGATTTCTTTTTACCACGTGCAAGCTCATCCTCACCAATGTCACCATTCACATTACCTACACAGCCATCAACATCCATTAACTTGGCCCTTTTCCTTGCCTCCCGCCTGGCCCTCATGTCTGGCGGACCCCAACATTCACACCTCCATGTGATCCTGCTTATCCTTTTGGAACTGTTAGAAGCAGCTTGCACCTTGCTAACCCCAAATCCACACTACTCTTCATATGTTTTGTAATACTGCTCAATGTCCTCCCAGGATTTAAGAGGGTCAATAGTGGTTATCACACTGAACTCATTCGTGGACACAGTAGTCTCAATTGTTTGAATTTTCTCATTTAGGGAGCAGTTCTGCACTGGACTATTAGCTTTACCATTTCTAGTGGGCAATGATAAAGTGTTTTTCAATGGTCTGTGTAACGGTGATGTTCTCCAAGGACTGTGTATTCACGTCATCCTGTTCAATGGCATTAAGACCAGTTTCAAGTTGCCCACTTCATCACACCCACCTCCTAGTGAACTTAAGTAGTTGCACTCAAAACTTCACACCCCTCATGTTCACTTCCATCTACACCAATTTCAATCAACTTACCCACCTCAACATGACCACCTCCAGTGAACTTACGTTCTCTGAATTCAAAACACAACCTTCATGTTGACTATATTCTACACCAATTTCCATCAAATTACCCACCTCATCACACCCACCTAACAAACTAACATCCATATCCACCTACAAATACGATCTAATATCAAATACTAAACAGAAATTAACAGAATACATAGCCAAGTATAATAAAATAATAGCAGTAGCAGATTCATAGCAAAAGCACAAATATAAGTACACTAAATTGCGTAATTTAACGAAAATACAGCTTTTATTGTCAAAGTAAAAGAAATCAGAACAATCAACCGCAAAGGTAATTCACATAACAAAATTTTACCAATGCCCTAATTCAACAACGTCTCACACAAATTAACAAAAATTAAACATTAAACCACAAAAATTCATGATATAACTCCCTGAAAAGTTCCGAAAGAAACAACAACACGAAACAATGGGAAAACAAATTACCTTAATATGAACTTGCAACCTACGACCACCGACACCACCAAGCGAGACGACCAAAGCAAAAACTACGATAATGCTCACCAAAGCAACAATTGCAGGTGAACAATTACAGCTGTACAATTGAAGGTGTGAAGATGAAGCTGGATAATGAAGAAGGGACTTCTTCATATGAAACTCAGGTGATTATTGTTGCAAGACTAACGGCGTGACTTAACGAAATAATGGGCAGCCTATATGACGTGTAGTTTTTTTTTACTAAAGTTGTCAATTGGACATGCCACGTGTTCGTGAGAAACAATCTAGTTTCTCACCGTGAGAAACCTGGGCCAGCTCATTTGTAAATTATTTATTTTGTTTTTCATTTAATTTTTTTTATAAAGGGTTGCATTAGTTTTTTATTTTTTAAATAAAAAACCCCATACATTTTAGTTAACTATTCACATCATAATGTGTTCTTTTTTTTTTAATCATGTGTTTTACTTTCATTTTATAATACATCAATTTTCTTTGAAATAGGAAAGATATAATTTATTCTTTCAAAAAAAAGGAAAAAAAAAATTATTAGTTTAACTTAATTATAATTTGAAAAGGAGTATCTTAAATTAGCACGAACATGAATTATATTCTATTTGTCTTCTTCCTAGAAGGTGACCGATAGGTATAAAATCATTCTAATGGTCATATTTTAAAATTCCTTGGCCGTGTAGTATATATAATAAGTATCTTGGCATATATATATATATATATATATATATATATATATATATATATATATATATATATATATATATATATTTTGATAAAAAATGAAATCCGTGCATTGAACGGGATAAATACTTGTTTTTTTATAAATGCTTGAGAATTTATACAAATTTTTTTTTTTTTTTTTTTTTTTTTTTTGGAAGAGAAGAATTTATAGAAATCTAAAATAACCATAGATGATACAAAAAAATCTTCCCAAATTATAAACCCAACATAAAATTTAAATATATAATACGCATGGCCGACTATGGGCCTGTGCAAAGAGACCCATTTCACAGGGCCCCAAAATGGAGACGGCCCCCAATTGAAAAAGAAAATTATTTTATTTTTTTTTTGACAAAGGATACAAACATATTACATATTAATATAAAAGCAAATAAAATTAACAGAAGCTTCCCCAGCTATTTGATGAGCTCGATGCACGCGCTGACGATCTGCCTTGTGAATGCAGTAAAATTGAAAGGTAGAGCCAATAAGTTTAATCTTGCGAATGAGCCAAAGGTAAGCAATGTTACCATGACCCTCCCCCCTAAGAAGGGAGACAAGATTATAGGAATCCGTAAAAACTGTTAGCGAGCGAAACCCGCAATCAAAAGCCCATTGTAACCCATACATGCATGCAAAGGCCTCCGCGTGTAAAGCTGAGTTGCAAATCCCGAAGTTACTGCCACCAATGATCCGATCATCCAACGGGTCTGCATTATCCACGCACCATCCCATTCCAGCTTGTTGAGAATCTTTGAACCAGGATCCGTCAATTTGGAGAGAAAGTAGAGGCAGTCCTTGGATGCCTAGTCCAAGCTGAGCTGTGTAGAACCCAGGCGGAGGAGAGGCATCCGCAGCATATCCTGCAACGGAGGAGGTGCTCGTAGAAGCATCCGTATTGACAAACAGTATGTGCGCCTCCATAACCTGCGCTAACTGAGAATCAAACGTCTGGGAAGTAGTAGAAACCTTAAAGATTCTGGAATTTTGACATAACCATAGCGTCCAAAGGGTACTGACGAAGCTACCCAAGCGCGTACCCGAAGGACCATCCTAACTAGTAAAAAGTCGGATATAATCTTGGATCCAATCTGAGAGAGAAAGGGTTCCATTAAATTCTGAGCGGATGCCGAGGCAACCACCCCTCCAAGCTATTCGTGCATTATAGCACATTCTGAAGAGATGTTGTAAATCCTCCGGTTCTGATGTGCAAAGATCGCAATACACATCTTGAATCGGAACACCTCTACGATCAAGTTCCACCTTAACTGCAAGCGCACAATGAAGCAGTTTCCATAAAAACAACTTCCATTTTGGTTGTAATCGGAGCGACCAAAGAACTTTCCAAAAGGACCCAATACCATCAGATGTAGAAGTCGGAGAGTGTAGTTGTTGTATCATTGCGTAACCTGTTTTCACCGAGTACCTCCCCGACGGGGTTCTGGACCAATAACGAAAATCTTCCTGAGTCGTATCAGGCCTCTCCATAGCTAAGATTGTGGAAGCATCCGAAGGGGCAAACCAATCAGTAACTTTAGCATTATCCCAGCCCAAGGTATGAGGGTGAATGAAAAAACTGACCGTAAGATCTGTAGTATTTTGTAAAGGAATCCCGGGTTTAAACTCCGGGATACTACCATTGACCCAACTAGCCGAACCAGAAAGAGTCGATCGACCGTTACCAATTTTCCAATGCCAACCTTGTCGTAAAAGAGAGTCTGCTTTAAGTAACCCCCGAAGGCCATAAGAATGACGGCCAGAGAACCGCGGGCGACTCAAAGAGTTGTTGGAAAGAAAGGTTGTGCGGGCCCCAAAAACTTTAGACACTAGAAACTGGGGATTAGTGAAGAGCCGCCAAACCTGTTTCATAAGCATCGCTTTATTTAAAGATGACAAGCAGCGAATGCCCAACCCTCCCAGGCCACGGGGAAGGTGCATGGTATCCTGATTAACCCAGTGCATTCCTTTAGAATCAGAATGCGCCCAAAACAAGCGCGCTAGTATCGAATCAATTTTCCCCGTAACTGAGACCGGCAACTCATAGCAAGCAAGAAGATGGGAAGCCATAGCTACAAGAATTGAGTTAATAAAAATTAACTTATGTGGTTGAGAAATCCGAATAATATTTAAACAATTTATTCTTCCGATTATTTTGTCGACAATGAATTGGAAGTGGTCCTTCTTTTTTTCAGACGAAATCAATAGGGGCCCCTAGATGATGATTGAACGCCTGAACATGCTTCATTTGGAACAATGATTTGAAACTAGCCTGATTAGCGGTACTAATATTGGGGCTAAACTTGATTAAGGACTTTGACAAATTTAGCTCTTCACCTGAAACCTTAGTAAACCGCTGAATAATTTTCATTATATTAGTGCAGGACTCAGAAGATGCCCTGAAAAAGATAATTGCGTCATCCGCAAAGAATAAATGTGATATATAAGGGCTCGTCCTGGATAATTTAATTCCCTGAAATAACTTCAAATCCTGACCAAGATGCAGCATCCTTGAAAAAATATCCATGCAAAAAAGGAAGAGGTACGGTGAGAGAGGGTCACCTTGGCGGAGACCACACTTCGGTTTGAAGGGTTTCGAAGTCGTTCCATTGATTAGGGACTTGTAAGAGACCGTGGATAAACATTGTTGGATCATCTGCTACCAACGAGCTAGGAAACCATAGGCCTTTAGGACCTGTAAAAGAAAGCTCCAATGCACTCGATCATAAGCTTTGCTCATATCGATTTTGATTGCGGCGAGCCAATTAGAACCAGATTTAGAAATGTTAATTTTCTCCATTAACTCGTGACTCAACATAATGTTATCCGTCATAACTCTGCCTTGAACAAAGGCATGTTGAGAATCTGAGATAAGAAGAGGAAGATACTGCCGTCTAGCAACCAGGCACTTCGAAGCACATTTGTAAACTGTATTACAAAGGCTGATAGGACGCAAATGAGTAGTCTCCGTTGGAGTGCCAATTTTTGGTATCATTACCAGGAGACATTGATTCCATTCCTTTAAAAGGAACCCTGTTTGAAAGAAACTCTGGATGGCAGTGATTACCGAATCTCCAACTACATCCCAGTGCATTTTGAAGAACTCCGCCGTGATCCCATCCGGGCCAGGAGATTTACAGTTACCTAATGCAAACATGCTATCCCTAATTTCCTTTGCCGAGAAAACTCTGTTCAAGTTATTAATTTGAGATGAAGTGAACTGCGGTAGATCCAGTTCCTGCAGAACAATGACAATTTCCGGATCATAGGAAGGCATGGCATCACTCTTAAAGGTCTGCTTAAGTGAGGCGACTACAATACATTGGACGTCCGCCTGACCATGTTGAAGCACCCCTTGATCATCAAGTAAGGACATAATTTCATTCTTCTTCTGTCGGCTTTTAACTTTGGAGAACAAAATTTTTGAGGGGCAATCCCCTTGTAGTATCCAATTTTTATTACAGCGCTGTCTCCAGAATTGAAGCTGTAGTAAAATACTGTCCTTAGTAGAGACCATTTTAGACATATACTGAACCGCATCAAGAATTGAGTGAATTGACTGTCCTTGAGTGGAAAGGTCCTCTGAGAAATTTTTCCAATCCACGCCCCAAAATTTTTTGTTATTAAGACACCACTTTCGAATTAGGGTCTTAACCAGTTCCAAATTTTTTGAGAGGGTAAACATTGGGGAGCCAATGGAATGTCTTTTCCATGTTTGAAGAACGAAGTCTTGTACCTGCGTATAGTTAAGGCACCAATTGTCCAGTTGATAAGGACGAGTTGACCTGTGTTGTAAAGACGAGTCGTCAAACACTACATCAGCGTGATTTGAAACTAGGATCGGTTGATTGAGTAAACGACTATCTGGATAGATCTGGAACCAATCAGAGGTCATGTAGGAGTGATCGAGCCGTTGTAGAATAAGTTCATGCGCTTCCCGATTGTTTGTCCAAGTGTAAGGGGGGCCTTTGAAGGGAGTTGAAAGCAAAGATGATTTCAATCTAAAGTCTAAAAAAGAATCCCACCCCTTAATTACAGAAGAACCCCCCAACTTATCATAACTATGCTCTATTTGATTAATATCACCAATAATCAAATAATTAGGAGCAAAAACAAGTAAATCTAAAATCAAACCCCAGACTTGAGGTCTATCTTCTACAACCGGAGCACCATAAACAAACATCACACATCTACTTATATCATTAGGAATTTTTACATTACAAAGTACAACATTTGAACAACAAAAAACGCAAGACACCTCCTCCGAGACAAACCCAAAAACCGCTAAACCCCCACTACTACCTTCGGAGTCAACCCCAAAAACCGAGGTAGGATTAGAACTACTAAGAAAGCTAGTCACAACTGAGACAGAAACTTTAGTTTCACAAAGAAACAAAAAATTAGGAACAAAAGTGTGTAGTAACCAAAACACATAAGGAAGCTTCGGAGAACTTTGGTCATTTAGTCCTCGGCAATTCCATGATGTGATCTTCATAACACCTTGGGGAGCTGTGACTGGCCAGCTGCCTTACCAAGGTTGTTTGAGATATCAGAAGCCAAGTGAGCAGAAGAAACCCTTGTGCCATTGCAAGAATCCATAGAAGCAAGTCCATCATGAGAAAGTTTAAGAACCTTTCTGGAAGAAGCGGTACTAGCCTCTTCCATCTTCCTTTTATAACCTGAAACACCAATAAATCCCAAGTGTGCTGCAGTAGAGACATCGGAGATGCACTTAGGTGTAGCAATTGTGGAGCTAGTAGCCGGTCTGGTGAACCCCCCTTTACTTAGCAAATTTAGAGCCTTAACCTTGCGCCGTTTCTGAGACCAAGAGGAACCGAAGTATCCAAAAAAGGGAGCCTGACCATAGGAGCGAGATCGATGAACGGGGGTGGCATTAATCCTTTTTCTCGGCCTTGAGAATTGAGACGAGCTTAATTGATGTTCAGGAAGCGTGGGTTGCATATTTGTAGGAGAATGAGGTGCCAAGTTATCATTTAAGGATAAATTTTCGAGCAAAGGATCAACCTCAGTGCCGGCTGCACAAACAACAGCAGGCATGACCACATCCTCCAACTCCGAATCAGAGCTATTAGTCAAATAGCTTTCTTCCAATGTAGCTGAAATGCGAAATCCCCCAGCATAGGAAACATGATGGCGTGGCAAATTAAATGGTGCATATGGATCACCTTGCGGAATTGCAGCCCGATTCTCCTCCAAGAACCGAGTTGAATTAGGATTATAGTATGATTCCGGCGTTGTTGGGTCCGTTTCAGACGACCCCGAGCTGCTACTCCCCTGCTGTACCGCTGAATCATATGCTAAACTCTCCGAATTCACAGAGGAACCCGCAAGAATCGGGTTAGACAAGTACCTGTTCTGATAAATTCCATTAATAGGAATGAAGTCAGGTTCAATGTTGTCATTTTCATCCCCACTTGCTGCGTGACCATGACCATTCAACCCACCATTCGGCAGACCACCATCCCCTGCTCCCGAGGAGTCGAAATCCGAGGAGTTATTAGGTTCATTACTGTCATCAGAATCATGATTATCATCATCATTTTGATCAGGAGGTTCTTCTTCATCGTCACCAGCGTCCTCATTAGCATCACTATTTTCTGGATTATTATCTTCAGAATGATTATCTGCATCATCATTATCAGAATTATCATGAACATTATCCACATTATCAGAATTAGTAGCCGCACTTGTCGTACCACTACTTGAGCTAGTATCCTCATACTCAAAGTCTTGTGCTAAAACAAGAAGATTGACCCTAATATTACGAGTTGTGAAGACCTCTTGAGTGCCCTCAATCATGTTAGTGTACAAAGGTCTAGTGTTTGGGTTGAATAGCACCGTATGTCCTTGAACCTCAAAGTCCTCCAAACGATCATGAATTCTCCTAGCCGCCACATAATCCGAACAACGACAGAAATCCTTTTCATGACCCACCACACCACATTTTTTACATAACAAAAAAACACCTTCATACCGAAAATACACCCAAATTGGATCAACTTCTCCGGGAACAAAACAACCTGGGATTAAGGGCTTAGAAAGATCAACTAACATTTGTCCTCGAAATTCCGGCTCCTCCGGAAGCCCATCCCCATCATAATCAAGTGTTTCAACTACCCCGACCAATTTTAGCATTTCAACTGCCCATTCCGGGTCTAGGTAGCCTAAGGGAAGCCCATATACACGAACCCATAGTCTAGTAATGTCAAAATTCACATTAGCAGGAACCATAAACCTATTACACCTACGGACGTTGCATATACGACCATCCAAAATGAAAGAGTGTTGCTCAAGTAAAGCTTCTACGTCCGCTACATGTGAGCATGCAAAAACATAATAACAACCAGTACGATGAACTATAATGTTACCTCGTGTGAGCCATTGAGTATCGACCATCTGTTGCACGATCGCTCGACATGGAGGAGTGGGCCCAAAAAACCGCCCAAGAACCGCTTTGTTCCAATCGATATTAGTTAAATAATTCTGTAATGGTTGATTTAAAAACACCCCTGATTGGTAGACCGTCCAGTAGTTATTAAGAGCCATAATGAAGTAAACAACAAAGCCAGAGTAAGAAAGAGTAAATTTAATTTAGCAAGGAACAGAGGAGGAGGTAATAAAAGCTAAAAGGAGGAGAATAAACTGAGAAAGGTAATGAAAAGGAATTCAATCCTTATTAAACCCTTCTGTAAATACGAGTGACACTAATCACTCTCAAGGCTTGGGAGTAACACGTGTAAACCAAGGGAGCAAGATTAGTGCATGAAGTTATGAAGTGGGCCTTCAAGAACACAACCGTTTGCCCCAAGCAAGATCCCACCAAGTAAAAAGTGTATAAAAAACACAAAAAAACCTGATTGGCTAAATCAATGAGGTTCCTAGAGAGGAATGAATAAAAAACCGTAGATTAGTGACTCTTAGAGGGAAAGAAAGAAGGAATTTAGTGGATGAAAAACTCAAGAACAGACTTGAACCCTAGAAAACCTAGGAACCACCTTAGAAAATTAGAGAGAATATAAAAGTTGTTTGCTTGAGAAATTCGGTTGCGAAAAAGAAAACTATTATTGATATAAGAAATATTAATGTCCAATGTGATGTGTAAATGAAATTTGCTGAGTTGGTAGCAGTTAAATTCTTAAAACATTTAGTCTTGGATTGTTGTACAGGGGTTCGAACCCCCATGTCTCTCTTTTTTTTAAAAAAATTTCTGTCATTCTCTTTTCTTTTTTTTTTTTTTTTCCAGCCTTTATTTTACTTGTTTTTTTCTTTTTCTTATTTTTGGTTTGTTTAGTCATTAGTCTAGGGAATTAAGAGGTAAGGCCAGTTTTGCTAATTTTTTTAATGTAATAAACAGGCTTATCAAACTTTACACTTTAGGTTAATTAATTGATAAACATATTTATTCAAAAAAATTAATAAATATATATATAGTTTTTCTAAAAAAAAAGGAAATATATGGGTTAAACTTGTGAATGAAATGCTATCATCAAATTCATAAACTTAATTATACAAACATAAGTTTTATGTGTTTTATCATGTAAAAAAAGAAGACTAAAAGCAATGAGTTAAAAGTAGCACAGGGCCCCTAAATTGGTTGGGACGGCCCTGATAATACGTAGTATACAAAATCATATTAATACGGGAAAATGTATCATACTTTTTCCTTTAAATATTTACATTCTATCCTTAACAGTACGTGTATAGTATTTCCTCAAAAAAAAAAAAAAAAAAAAAAAAAAAAAAAAAAAAACAGTACGTGTATACTAGTGGACTGTGAACTATTGATGTAATATTAGCAGGGATGGGATTATAAACTATGATCATCTTTTTTTTTTAGGGAAACCATACGGTGTAATCATTATATTAATCAATGGACAAAGTGTCCAAGAGTACATAAGGAGCAACTTTAGGGGGACAATGATTCACCCATACTTACTCTACACCGAAGGGCCACAATTTAGCTAAATGATGCGCAACATTGTTGCCATCTCTCTTAACATGAGACCAAGCAAAAGAAGAAAAAGTATTACATAAAAATAAGATATCCTCTAGAATTCCATCAAGATCAGAGAAGTACATCGCTCCCTTGGAAAGTCGGTTCACAACAACTTGGCAATCGGTTTCCAAAATAACGTCCTTATACCCATATTTCCCGGCAATACCAATTGCAAAACACAATGCCTTTGCTTCAGCCACTTCAGGAGGCCACCAAGCTCTTACTCTACGGGAAGCAGCCAACAACACTTTCCCTTCATCATCACGAACCACGGCACCCATTCCACCCCAACCCTCCTCAGCTAAAGACGCATCCGCATTCACCTTGACGCTGCCCCTAGGAGGAGCTATCCACCTATTACTGCTACGGTTACGCTTTACAGGAGCAGGGGTGTAGATTTTCTTATTGTAAGCATCAAAATCATCCACATACCTGTGCATACGAGCCAAGAGAATGGCACCACATAAGGAAAGCCACACGCTGCCTGAGCTTCACATTCACTTTTTCCCAACTCACCACCATTTCACACAAATCAACAGCTCTGCTATGGATCAGTTCAACACAACTATTGTCCTCCCAGAGCTCCTGAACACGCTGACATTCAAACAAAGCATGAGAGCTTGATTCCACCGCAGCCCCACACCAAGGACAAGCAGTTTCCTCAATCATGTGACGTTCAGCAACATGAAATGATGAAAGTCAACGCAACCACCTTTTTTTTGGGAAAAAAAACCCCACTTCATTTCCATTCAAATTATTACGTAGTCTTTTTTTCCCCTTCATTGGGTTTCACTTTCGGGCTACTTTGGTGTTAAGCTTGCCCAGTTATTCTTTGGGTGATACATACCCATGAACTGGCCCAATTCTAGCCGATTTCTTTTTTTTTTTTTTTTAAATGAGAGGAATGACCCTATTGAATTAGTACCTGGCTTAAGTTAACCCAGCCCGCTACAATTTGGGAGTGAGGAGGCAATGATAAGGGTAATCCTCACCTCCAAAGACCCTTCCAATCACACGGTGGGAGCCTACCACTAGAGTACTAGACCAAACTACCTTGGTTGCCGATTTCTCCTTATATGCAAGAAATTTTAACCTAGAAATATAAGTACTCATTACGTACAATAATTTACATATTACAATCTATAATAATCGTAACTGTTTAACCAAAAGATACATTCTACATTTTGGTAAAAAGCATATTAAATTATTTTTTTCCCTTATACTCCCTCCGTCACAAAAAAAAATTCTACCATTCATGTGAAGGAAGCGATTTAAGAGTTTAAAAGAACAAATTAATCACAATAATTTTAAGGTTTGTAACCTATCACCCCAATATTGATTGTCTTAAAGCCATTTTGATTAATTTGTTCGCTTACACCCTTAAGCCCTGTTTTTTTGAGCTTTTGGACAGAGCAGAGCAAGGGTGAGTGGAGCAAACTATAGCAGATTTCAGCAGAGCAGAGTAGTACTTTAGACACCCAAATGTGTCTCCCCAAAACCAACTCTCATCAAAATTCTTGATACTCTCTTCTCTCTCTTTTCTAGACTAGCCCTTTTTACAAATACAAAATTCCGCAATCACAAGATCTAGACACACCTAGCATAATTCGAAGTTGCTTTCTCCCTAGACGTGAAATGTTTGATTTCTGAGGGTTTGGTCCCATATCTAGTCTAAACTTTCTTAATCTCTATTTCAATTATTTAATTTAATTCTTTAATTTTATTATTTTCCTTGAAGTTACTAATAACACGTGTATTTTGTTATTAGAAAGGGATACGAGGCATCCAAGTAAGTAGTTTAATTGTTTAATTGATATTATGATATAGAAATCATGTTTAGATTGTTATTTTGATTCCTAGTATCATGCTAGGATGCTTTTCCTAGTATCGTATTTAGGGTGATTTGCTTATATCAATTATGATTTCTATGATACTTCCTATTTTCTTTCCTAATAGCATGTTAGTATCATGTTAGGGCTAAAGCTTTGATTTTTAATGCTTAGTGACATGCTAGGGTTTGTTATTAATCTTGTTAGTATCATGCCTAGGATCTTGCTATTAATATTATGCTTTAACATGATTATGATAATTATGATTATGATTATTTTGATTATGATTATTATTATGTTGCTTGATTATATTTATTGTTATTGCTTGATCACGCCTTTTATGCATGTTTAAAGGGAATTTGTACTTGTAATCACGCTTAATAAGATAATTAATAATCTTGTACAGGGTTAATTTGATTATAATTCAAGTGATCGCCAATAATAGTTTTATTTGTGCATTAATATTCAACCAACTTAGATAAACAGGTTTAGGGTAAACCTATTGATTGCATGTTAGTTAAAAAGCGCACATGAATACGAGAAGAATAAAGTAGAGGCCTATTATTAGGGCAGGTTCTTTCTCTTTTAGATTGGATTTGTACCTTCATCCCCGAACTTCTAGTCTTGGTTCCAGACCTATTGGAATTAACAATCTCTTAGATCGTTAAGGGGTGTAACCTTCACCCTGTGAACAGTTTACAAGTTCCTAAAACTTATTGGCGACTCTTTTACTCTAGCTTCCTTCCCTTTGGACACCACCGTACTTAAGTGTATGATCAAAGTGGGGTTCAAGTTTGGGGTAATGCTTGAAATATTCCCTACAAGTACAGATTTCAACATAGCATAGCAGAGCAGAGCAGATTTCAGCATACCAGGGCAAATTTTAACAAGGTAGAGTAGGGATGACAACGGGTCGGATCAGGATCAAGTACTGATGGCCAAACTCGGATCCAGATCCGTTTTTGTATCTAGAATCCTGTTCCGACCTGGATCCGTCGGGTCTGTCGACGGGTCCAACGGATATAGGTCCGGATCCGGGTCCAAAACGGGTCTAATATATTTTGTCTAATTTTTTGCAACAAATTTAATTTTTGGGTCAAAAAATGCATTTCTAACTTCCGTTGGGGTTATTAAGTTCAACCTAAATTAAAGTGATACAACTAATCTAAAAACACAAAGTAACTAACTTATATTTTGAAATAAAAATTATAAACAACGAAAAAAGTACGATGTTACAAATGAATTAGTGAAAAAACAACGATGATGTATCCGATATGAGCATCTAAAATTCATCTCTTGAAAGGGCTAATCTTTATCATTACTAACATCATCAACATTTTTAATAAAGAAACAAACAATTTAAGTTTTTTTTTAATAAGAAAATTAAAAAAAAAAGGATCTGGGTCCGGGTCCGGATCTGGCATCCATATCCGTTTTTTCAGTAGGACTCGGATCAGACGGGTCCAAAATTTGAAGACACAGATCCGTGAAAAACGGATCTAGATCTACGGATCCAGGTCAAGTCTAGATCCTCTGCCATCCCTAGGGTAGATTAGGACTTCCAACAAATTACTAGAGCAAAGTAGAACTGTAGGGAATATTTCAAGTCATCACACACTTGAGCCCCACTGTGATCACACACTTAAGCATGGTGCCGTCCTGAGGGAAGGAATCTAGAGTAAAAGAGTCGCCGACAAGTTTTAGGAACTTGTAAACCGTTCACATGGTGAAGGTTACACCCCTTAACGATACAACAGATCATTAACTCCAATAGGTTTGGAACCATGACTGGAAGTTCGGGGATGAAGGTACAAATCCAACCTAAAAGAGACTGAACCTGCCCTAATAATAGGCCTCTACTTTATTTTTCTCGTATTCATGTGCGCTTTTTGACTAACATGCAATCATTAGGTTTACCCTAAACATGTTTATCTATGTTGGTTGAATATTAATGCACAAATAAAACTATCATTGGCGATCACTTGAATTATAATCATATTAACCCTAAACAAGATTATTAATTATCTTATTAAGTGTGATTACAAGTACCAATTCTCTTTAAACATGCATAAAAGGCGTGATCAAGCAATAACAATAAATGGATATCAAGCAACATAATAATCATCAAAATAACAATCATAATTAAAATAATCATGTTAAAGCATAATATTATTAACATGATCTTAGGCATGATACTAACAAGATTAATAACAAACCCTAACATGTCACTAAACATTAAAGATCAAAGCTTTAGCCCTAACATGATACTAACATGATATTAAGAAAGACATAGGAAGCATCAAATAATCATAATTGATATTAGAAACTTAATTAATCCTAAACATGATACTAGGAAGCAGTAAACATCCTAATATGATACTAGGAATTAAAATAATCTAAGCATGATTTCTATATCAAAAGAGAAATAAAACAATTAAAATACTTATTTCGATGCCTCGTATCTATTTCTAATAACAGAATACACACGTCAGTAACTTCAAGGAAAAATATAAAATCAAACAATTAAATTAAATAATTAAAATAGAGATTTGAGACCAAACCCTCAGAAATATCAAACCTTTCACGTCTAGGGCGAAGGAAACTTCGAACTTGGATAAGTGTGTCTAGAACTAATGTATGATGAATTTTGAGAGAGAGAAGGTTTAGAAAAAGAAAAGAGAGAAAGAAAGCTTCTAGATTTATAGAAAAATAACACGAAAATCAAAAGAAAAGAGTTCGAGTCCTATTCAGAATAAAAGACCTCCTGTCGCCAACGACAGGAGCAGCGCCAGACGACAAGCTCGTCGTCAGGCGACAGATATCATCGCCGGGCGACAGGCATGTCGTTTGGCGCTGGGACAGCTTTTTTGCGGATTTAATTTTATTTTTACCATATCTTTTGATTCAGAAGTCTAAATAAGTCATATAATATGTCTTTGAAAATCTCTTTAAATCTACTTTCCAACTGAATTAGAATCAGATTAAAATATTTTGTAAATAAAAAGATATGGCCGAAATAGTGGAAGGGTGTCAGTTTTGGATAGAGTTTCGTATTCCATTCATATTTTTTTTCGTTATAGCGATCGGAATTAATATAATAATATATCATTGGAAAGATAATTTCAAGATCTATCCAACCATATAAGATTTGGATAAATATTATGAGGCATAAAAATAATATCAGACCGTCTTTGAATATCTTTTAATTCGAATAGAATTAGGATTTAAAAAAAAAGAAAGTTTTACTCAATTTCAAACTCTTTGATTTTATCTTTTCAAAAAGGATAATTAAGATCTTTTAGAAACTTATGAAAGTTTCTAATTAATCCTAATTATTTTAGGAATAGGATTAAATCTTTGGACCCTCCACATGATCATTGGGTCGTAGGTAAAATCCGGTTTGGGCCCATTTTAGTATTTTGGCCATAACTTCCTCATTATCCATCGAAATTGGGCTTATAATATATCGTTGGAAAGGTCTTTTCAAGCCCCATCCAACTACACTATTATTGGACCCATATAATGGACCAAACTAATATTTATTACACGTTTTTTATAAATAGGGTAAGAAAATAAATATTTTCAAAAACAGAAAGAAGAGATATTTTAATAAAAACATCCTCATCACTAGACTTTTCACACTTTTGCTTTGTTCAATAAAAAATGACATGAAAGGTGTTCATCACTAGGTTTGGTTTTGGGGAGACACATTTGGGTGTCTACAGAAGCCCCCACTTTGACTGATTTTGGAGAAACGCAAGTTTCGAAAACAAAAGCCAAAGTAATGATAGGGACGGAGAATGATTCAGAACGTTCTGCAATCCTAAATCATTCTTGTAACGCCGATACCTGCAAACTAGCATTAGTTAAAACAGATAAGAGAGTTAAGAAACGCGTATCTTGCACCGTCAAGCACACGTCTCTGAGGGTAATCGATTTGATGCTGCATTTGTTGTTGTGACGACCATCCACAAGCTAGGGAATGCCATCTTGCTGCTTTCCCGTTGCTAATGTTCACTCATCTCTGAACAATGGAGCTTTTTTGTTATGTCCACGCGCCTCTGAACAAAGATCTTCTTTTTTGTTTGACGATCTTCCACAAGCTAGGGGATATCGCTTGAAGACTGCTACGCCAGTAACTGCCTCCAATTTCCGTTGTGATAGTCGTTTGTAAGCCAGAGAAAACTATCGAAGATTGCTTCGCTCGAAACGATCTTCTACCGCCTTGTGACTTTCTTCCGCAAGCCAGGGAACATGATCAAAGATTGCTTCGCCTGAAGCCATCCTCAGTTATTGTGATAATATTCCGAAGAAAATTACCGAAGATCAACGCCCGTCGATCCTCCATGCTCGTTTGAATTTCGCTGTTGATGCTTTTAGTGATGACAATCCTCTTTTCTTTAGGAACAATTGTCAACACAACTCTTGAATAATGTATATGACAATCCGATTTAGGGAAAGTTGTCAATACCACGTAACAATCCGTCCTTGGAAATGTTACCACAATGAGGCCACAATCCGTATCTCAAAAATTTTGCCAAAATCCATTTTTGGGAAAAGTTGTCAATGCTTCGTAACAATCTATCATAGAACCTTGCTACTATCGACAATCCACATCTTGGAACATAACTCTTGAAAGCAATCCACCTTGGAAATTTTCCAATGTTATGCGACAATCCTTTTAGGAAAATGTTGCCACAATTGACAATCCGCGTCTTAGAACTTTTGCAAAAAAGAGTCGATCGATAATCCACTTCGGGAAAATTTGCCACTTACTGAAATGAATGACCATCCACATTGAGGAACCTTTGCTGAAATATTAAGATGAATAGAGACCTGCGAAAATCCTTTGGGAAATTTTGCCATAGGGAACTATGTATATGACAATCCAGTTTCGGAAAACTTGCCAGCGATGACAATCCGAACTTGGAAAAAAATTGCCAAATAGAGCAGGAGCACGACAATCCACGCTTGGAAACTTTGCCAGAGATGACAATCCAATCTTGGAAAAATTGTCGTTTAAGAAGAATGCGTGACAATCCATATTTGGAAATATTGTCGGTTGGGGATGGAATTCCAATCTTGGAAAAATTGTCGTATAAGTGCTTGTTGTTGAACCGATGCCTTGGTGCTTGTAATGAGCCAATGCTTAGGCGCTTAAGCTAAGTGAGACGATCGTCGTCAGGTCAATCACTTACTGCGATTGTAATCGAGCCAACTACTAATCATGTAAATTAGCTTATAGGGGCTAAGTGGCGTACCAAGGAACCCGAAATTGTTGTATAAGGTCCACATAATCCAATATGGGGCCACGTATCTAATTGCTACTCCAGCGCACTCTAGAAACCGTTGTCGTCGCGTCGACAGATTTTGTCGTCTAATGCTGTGAGGAGGGTGATCCCATCGTAAAGGGGTCCTTCCTCAGATGCCCATTTTCCATTTAAAAGCCTAGGACTTTACACTTGTTAGGGTGTATTAGGATTTGAATACCTGAGTGTTTGGGAGACCTTGAATTAGAAATGATACTCTCATCACGCCTTTTTGTAAGAAATAAGTAGGAGTCGCCAATGAGTTTTAGGAAAACTCATAAACCTCATTCATTCCTTTCTTCCATGTGGAGTTCATGGAATAATTAGCACGAATCAGAAGTTTACCCATGCCCAAATCAGTCTACATAAACCAGAAATGAGTTTGGGAGTGAGGGTACTAAAATAACATTCCTTTTAGGGAGGAATCGCTACTCTAGCCCTAGTACGGCCTCTACTAGCTCTTCCTTTTTCACAATTTCATTACCAAACAATATATGCAACGTTATACCTAAAGACTAAGTTATTTGATTTTATTTACAAGCATTAATCACGTAGGATTTACATTGAAAAAGTCGTTAATCTTATTTAATCAATATTCGTGAAAGAACAATAAATAAACAATATTTGCCTTGTCTTAAGTGGTAAAACAACAATTAATTATTCAAATTCTAGTCTTGATTAACGAAAGAGTACTATGTGAATTAATAAATTAAAATTTTGTTTAAAGTGATCAAATAACACTAATTAATCAATTAAAGTTATTTAAACAATAAAAGAAAAGTGATTTATCTAAGTGCTCAGGAAACTAACCGTTCTTTAATGTTAAATCTCCGTTTAATGTGTTTATGGACTTTCTTTCTTCTTCGTACCTCCAAGGACTTCAATGGATTCAATTAGGGTTGGAAATTATTTGAGAAGAGAGAAGAAAAAAGTAGTATGATAGTAAGAGAAGTTGAGATATTAGGGTTTTGAGAATACAAAGGTTTTAATTCTGATTTTTCCGGTCCTCGTAATGCTGAACGAAGACCCCTATTTATAGGCGTAGGGATCTAGGTTTAGGGTTTTAGAGCCACTCCGTCAGGTGGCGCGCGCAACTCTCTCAGTCGAGCTGGGTGCCGCGCGCATCTCAATGAGTCGCGCGCGCAAGGCGCGCAACTGATTGAGTTGCGCTGGTTTGCGGTTTGCCTTATACGAAAACGCGTTTTTAAAACTTCCATAACTTTTGATTGCGGAGTTGGATTAAGGCGCGTGAGATATCATTGGAAATATCTAAATGTCTACTTTCCAATGCTGTTAGAATTAGGTTAAAATATGTTATGGATCAAAAATTATGGCCGTTGGAGTGCAAGGGTGTCGGCTTTAGGGCCCGGTTTAGTGTTTTGATCATAACTTCTTCGTTTTGGCTCGGAATTGGGCTTATAATGTACCGTTGGAAAGCTCTTTGAAAAAGCTATCCATCTGTATAGTCCTTACACGGGAATTTGATAGTTGGTTTATCTTTTTGGCTCGGTTTTCAACAATGTAGGTTCCATTGGATCCAATCATTGCATTTGACGCATTTGGGTCCGTTATTAATCAAGTTTAAACATGTATGAACACGTTTTAGGCCTAATTAGTAATCTAACAAGGATCTAAGATAACTTGGTCTCAAATATGGGTTTTAACTTACTTCATAATGCTTTTCGTAGTCCATACACACTTTAACTTTGATCTAACATGAAGAACGGATTTTTGAAACATCATCGCACTTTCTTTTGGTACAAGAGGCCAAAAGTAGGAGTCTACAGATGCTGGAGTCAGGTTTTTATTCGCGGTTTTTTCAAAAAAAAATCCGAGAATGTTCTTGCTCGCTGGAATGTACCTGCATTTATATTTTGGACTATAGGAATTTGCTTATCTTTCTTTAGGGTTGACTTAAGACTTAGTGTTGCTTGACTCATTGACTTGACATGACTCAAGGTATAAACTTGACTTAATGATGACTCACTTTGTGTGACTCATGTGTGCATAATGTTGACTCATGAAGCTCGATATGTACATGACTCGAAATACAGAAAAACAAAAATTCCAGTCATTTTTGTGGAGGGTACCGACTTTCTCCCAAAAAAGAAAAACGCGAAAAAAGAATCGAAGTGTTTAAAGTTTCATGTTGAATGGGCTTAATCCATTAATGTTGTCTCTCATAGTATAAGGATTGTAACATCTTAGACTATCCTAGTAGACTCGATAATAAAAGTATTTAGGTAACTTAGGCGCAGAGGCTAAGTACTTCATACTTTGTGATGCAATTATGATTGATGTTGATATGACAAGGCATGCTTCGGCGTTGTGTTAAGATTTCATGACAAAGGGTTCCTAAGGGAAGTATATATTGAATGGTGGTGACTCTTAGGCTGGGTAGGCTAATAATGTAAGGATCAAGCCCCCAAGTCTAGCTCTAAATGGATAGGGATGAGCATTGGAGATCCTTTGATATGACCAATTGTGAACGTAAATATGAATGCATTTTTATTACGGCCGCTCCTCTTTGTGAGGTTGCCTACGTATCCGTTAGGAATCAGGCCGAACGTAGCTCTACCCGAACCACGCACAAGTGTGCGTATACCTCAAAGAGGTCTTTTAAGGTTTGTAACGTGGTTAGGCTAAGGGTTATAGAAGAAAAGGATAAAGGCTCAAGCCCCTAGATAAGCCCCCCCAGGTGTGCAACCTTGCTTTTAAATCTTTGTATTATTATGCTTGAGGTTTCTCACTTTTAAACTCTCTTTACATTTTACTCTTTTTTTTGCTTTTTCATTTTTCATATTTGAATATTTTTATATAAGTGTGGCCAATCCCGATCATACGGTCTATCACTCACTTGGCATTCATGTTTCTCAGGCACAGTACCGAGCATTGATAAGAGACGTAATCTGAGACGTGTTCATATCAAAGACATGTTCATGTCAAAGACATTGGAACACTTGCCCTTTTGTACACTTTTATTGTTTTTGCTGTTTTATTCTTTTGATTCACTCAAGCTTTTGTTCTTTGAAAATTGCATAAGTTACACACCATCCCATCCCAAGGTTAGGTAGATGTGGGTTAAAGAAATAAAGGTCTATCGTTAGACGAGGCTCAAAGTGGTTTATCAAGAAAAGATTGTATATTTGCAAGGTGAAAGGTATAACATGGCTACAAGAGGTGCCTCAAATCATTAGTATACCTTGTGCTTAGTTAGACATGGATTTTATTTTTTTTTGTTTGGGCAATGCAATGCAATGATCATATGCAAGAAAACAAATGCTCTTTTTATTAATAGGGAAAATGGAAAAACCTTCGAAATAATCTAAGGAAAAATAAAAGGTGCCTATGCTAGACTTATTGGGGATATGAATAATGAAAAAAAATAGAAAAAGAGGTTGTGAAATCTTGTCGTGGAAGCCCGTCTTGTGTCTTGTGCTTATCATCACCCAGTTTTCTTGCTAGCTAGAGGCAATAGGATCTTGTTTGCTTTTATGAGATCTTGAATGAGATTTTGAAATCTGTAATATTCATCAGTGGTATGACCATTTTTTTATGGTACTTGCAATAATAATTGGGATTCCATCTTGAAGATCGTTTTTCTGGCGTTGGATCTTCAGTAGGGCTAATAGGTTTGATTAATCCTCGATCATAGAGACGATCAAAAGCAACATTTTAGGTCATTCCAATGGGTGTGAACTCTCTTTTGGGTTTCTTTTAAGATCCTTGATTATCCATAGCTAAGACATCGTTATGGTTAAAGGTACTAACATTGTTATTGGAGTAGGTGTTTTCGGAAGAAGAAGGATTGTCATTCTTCTTTCCTTTCCAGCAATTGTGGTTACTATTGTTAGTACCTTTTTTCTTTGCGAGGTCATCTTCGATTTCAATACCTATGTCATAGACGGCCTTGAAAGTATTCAAATTATGTTGATATTTTAAATGCTTTGAATACCTCTTTTGGAGATTCTTGATAAACATCCTTACAGATTCTTTTTCGGTGGGCACCTCAATCATCTTAGCGGAAGTTTCCCTCCACTTATTAAAGAAAGAAGTAAAGCCTTTATTCTCTTTTTGTCTTACCATCTTAAGTTGTCTATAGTCGGTTTTAACTTGAATATTACACTTATATTCATCAATGAAAGCGTTTTTTATTCCATCCCAAGTAGAGGTTTTCTCTTTATCAAGAGAAAAGAACCAATGTTGACAAACAGTTTCTAAAGATATTGAGAATAAAGAGTGAAAAATATTCTTATCAATCCCCTTAATGTTCATCTAGTTTCAAAGGCCCTTAAGTGAAAGTAAGTATTGTTCGTTGGCTGAAACTTAGGGATGTCATTGGCATTGAACTTCTGCGGAAGAAGCTCCTTGTCCACTGAGATCCCTTGTGAGCTAATGCCCTGGAATCTATAGTCATTGGATACTTTGCTTAAGATTTCTTGCATGAGCTCCATTTGTTGTTGCCTCACAGGGTCATTGACTTGAAGAACTATACTCTTCATTAATTCAGTTAAGTTGGCCACATCCTTCTTGAGTTCATTAACTTGTTCTTGAGACGCCATTATCTTCTTATTAGATTTTCTTTTCCGACTAATTGGTTTGTCAAAAAGTAGCACTTGAACGAAGGTGTTGTCCTTAATCAATCGCCCTTCACTCCTTGACCAAATGTAGTGGAAAGGGGATTTAGGGGTAAATTTTTTTATTAATTATTTCGACTCAAGCTCTATTCAACATGCAATGGATGGGAAGAGAACATGGAAGGAAATAGAAATGGGATGGACCCTCAACTCAAATGACGGGAAAACGACTCATGCATGAACCTAAAACATGGTCATGGTGTGAAAAGAGTATGTACAAAGTGTGTGCTAAGACTAGTGAGTGTAGGTGACATGTTAAAACGTGTGTCATGACCATGTGACTAGACTATGTGACTAGACTCGAACAAAGACTAAGTTAAGACCTCATGTATGTGCACTAAACTGGACAGGTAGTAGTATTTTAGTCATAACTTTTTATCTGTGACTTCGATTGAGACAAAACTAACGCCAAATTAAAGATAAAACTCAGGGCTACAAATCCATAGGTTGTAAGACTATTAAATTTTTCTAGAACTCCGGATATGACCAAAACAAATTGACGTTTGTGCAATATCAGGGAATAAAAATCCGGGTTGACTTAAAGGAACTATGACTCGATTTTAGACATATTTATTAGCTCAAATTAATTAATCAATTAATTAAGAAAAGTCATTTAGTTCTTGTTTAGTTTATTCAAGCATATTCATAATTACAAGTCAAACCAAACGGTCAGTTTAATCACATGTAAGTATGCACAAGCAAATAATGCACAAGTAGTCAAATAGTCACAACATGATGTAATGAGTTTGCAACCTAACCATGACTCTAGTTCTCTAAAGTTCAGGATATGGGTTAGTCAAAGAGGGTCCATGGTTATGAGTCCAAATGCACCGCGCGGAAGCCTTACCTTTGGAAGGGTTGGCGCGTGTGGATGGGACCCCGCGAGTTAAACTCGCTTCCATGGTTTGGTGAATTCAACAATCTCGGATGTACCCTTCGTTTCCAGGAGCGTTCGATTGGGTAAATGGAGCATAAATTCCCATAGGGTTATGTCCATATGTAGAACACATATGAGTTTCAGAAAATAGGAAAAAACTCAATCAGGAAGTAAAACCGAGCAAACAGTACTAGAAAACTAGTCGAAACAAGAAGGTAGATTTCTGGCTCAATAGTGGAAGAAATTGGCGCGAGAAAATAGTTTCGTCGCCAGACGCTGGCCCCGTCGGCGACGACGCCAACGTTAGGCGCCGACGCTGTTTTCTCAGCGCTAATTCCTACATGCCTCAGCAGCTTTCTGTTCTTGAATTTTTCAGTTTTTTCGTAGTATTATTTCGATTCTAGTTGTGAAAGATATTTACCTAAATTCCTACGTGTAAAAATCCTATGTTTTTGACTCATTACGGATGGTCTTTCCAATGAGAACCTTTTTTATGCTTATGCCAATAATGTCAACCAAAATTACGCACATGAAATACTTAGAACTTTTCGAGTCTCCTCCACTCATTCTAAATCATTCCCAAAATAAATTTTAGGAATTAAAATAGAAATCCTCCCCAGTGGAGTCGCCAAAAACCTTTGGGCCCAGTTTAGTATTAGTAGGTAAAATCCGGTTTGGGCCCAGTTTAGTATTTTGGCCATAACTTCCTCATTATTTATCGGAATTGGGCTTATAATATATCGTTGGAAAGGTCTTTTCAAGCCCCATCCAACTACACTATTATTGGACCCATATCATGCACCAAACTAAACTTGAATGCACGTTTTCAAAAATAGGGTAAGAAAAGAAATATTTTCAAAAACAGATTTAAGAGATATTTTAATAAAAACATCCTCATCACTAGAATTTTCACACTTTTGCTTTGTTTGATAACAAATGACATGAAAGGTATTCATCACTGGGTTTGGTTTTGGGGAGACACATTTGGGTGCTACAAGAACAAATTTAAGCAGAGCATACATCTCATCAAAAGAACAGAGCCTTAAATTACTATCTTAAAATACATGCAAAATGAATTGTAGAAATCTTTTGGTGATGCAGGGAGTATCTGTTTTGAGAAAATCTAAACTAAGACTACTTTACAATTTGACTGATTGTCTTTCATAAGTTTAGCGTTACAAACTTATAACATAGAAGTGAATACCATCTTTCTTCAAATTAAAGTCGAAACCCGGCCTATTCTATATATTGGCAAGGTATGGTATATAAACCATGTATGGTTTTTGGACCTCGGTAGTAGAGACTTGAGAGAGTAGCTATTGCTAATCTCCATGTATAACACTATGACAGTATAGAGCATGAGTGCATGATCTTTTTTTTTAACTGCATTTTCTAAAAGTCATGTGATATAAAGGCTATGAGTTTACATCTCATCCACCTCACTTTCAAATGGAATATTTCACGCAAGGTATGTGGACAGCCCGTGCTGCATCCCACATTTCAAGACCAACGGGCTCTCGTATGAAGGAAAATAATAAAACGCAAACTTTTTGCTAGTCTCGCGACCAGCTAACTTTGGTTGGTTCCTCATTTTAATAAACGAACATTAAATGTAAACAAAATGATCATTTTGTGATGGAACATGTTTTGAAAGCAACATTGAAATTGGAAATCAAAATCCGAATCTTAAGCGAACATTATATAACAACAATGAAGAACATGGAAAAAAAAGAGAAATAATTATTACGTAAATTGGTATTAACATTGCAATAAATAAAAATGATTTATTTAGAAGCTTTGTTTTTGCTCTACATCATTTTGTTTAGCAGCTTCCAATGTTGCTTCTTCTTCTTTACCTTATTTTTTTAGCTTCATGAGGTGCCCACTCTTGGACTGTTTTTTCTTGAATGGAATTCTTTTCTCTTTTGATGCTACCTTTTGAACTTGATATTCTAGGTCTTTTCATTATACCTATTAAAATTATCACAAATTTTTGTATGTGGCTGGTCACACGGCGTGGCCAGCCACAATTTTTATTTTTATTTTTATTTTTTTAAAATACCACATCTCTTCTATCTCCTCTTTTCTTAGCTTCTTCTTCAAGCCAAACCACACATCACTAATAACCGTATCTCTACTTCACCCATTTTTTCTCTCCTCTTTTCTTAGCTTCTTCTTCGAGTCAAACCACACATCACCAACAACCATATCTCTACTCCACCCATTTTCTCTCTCCTCTTTGCCAAATTGCTGCAATTAAAGCCCAAAATTGTAGAAATTGGGTGTCAAATTGCTGTGAAAATTTGTGATTATTATCCTTAAGATCATCAACAACATTTGAAGTAGTGAAATCGATGAGAACCAAAGAAATGTGAGCTCGTTTTCTTCATGAAATCTTAGATCGAACATTCTTCGTCAAAAATTGCAGGATGTTACTAGTTTGGTCAGGGGTTACTAGTAGGGTGAGACTAGTTTGGTCAGGGATTACATGTAGGGTGTTACTGGTTTGGTCAGGGGTTACATGTAGGGTGTTACTGGTTTGGTGAAGGTGTTACTTGTAGGGTGTTACTGGTTTGGTTAGGGGTTACTTGTAGGGTATTACTGGTTTTGGTCAAGGGTTACTTGTAGGGTGTTAATGGTTTGGTATGGGGCCTACAAGCAACCCTTGAATAAGTAACAAGTAATCCTTGAATAAGTAATTCATACAAGTAACCTTTGAAGTAACTCATATAAATAACCTCTGAATAAGTAACTCATACAAATAACCCTTGAATAAAGAACTCATACAAGTAACCCTTGAATTAACCCATACAAGTAACCTTTGAAAAAAAAAAATACAAGTACCCCTAAAATAAATTTAAGTAACTCCTGAAAACAATACAAGTAACCCCTGAAAATACAAGTAACTCCTGAATAAGTAATCCGTACAAGTAACCCCTGAAAAAAATACAAGTAACTCCTGAAAAATACGAGTAACTCTGACAAAACCAGTAACCCCTGAATAATACAAGTAACCTTGACAAAACCAGTAACCCCCGAAAAATACAAGTAATCCTGACAAAACCAGTAACCCCGTTATCAGCGTGAATAGTAACCCCGTTATGCGAGCGTCTGTATCCGTTATTTATACTGACTTGGCAGCAGGCCACACGGTGTGGCCTACTGCACCAAAAAAGCTCTGTAAAATTATATATTATTAATGAACATTACACATAATAAGTATGAACTATATGTATGTATATATATATATATATATATATATATATATATATATATATATATATATATATATATATATTGTAATTATTAAGGTAAAGATCATATTCTGTAAAATAAAAAAAAAAATTAAAAAAAAAAAAGATCATATTAACATAATCTGATATTCCTTTATGTTTCCTGAACTTTTTCTAACTGTGTTTTTCCAATATTTATTTTCAGCGTCAAACTGTCAATGTTATTACAGAATTTTAACTGAACATCAATTAACACAAAAATGAACATTCATGACAAATTAACAAACACAAAAGTCAATATTAATTGAAAATGAAAATGAACCTTTAATTTTATAAGAACTAACATCCTATAACATTAAGATGAACAATTAAATACTGAGAATAACATCCTGTAACATGAATATGAAGAAAAAAAATTAAACCTATTACTTTGGTGAGGTAAATGAAAACTAAGTGAACATTTGATTTTTTGAGAATGAACATCTTATCGAATAAAAGTGAGCATTCAATGTCATGATGAATTATGAACACTTGATTATTTATTTATTTCCCATTTTAAAAGCATTGGTGGACCTACACGTGTACACACTGAGTCACGTGACTCAGCAGTGCCAAAAAAAGAAGAAGAAGAAGAGGAAAAACGCGTGAAAGAAGCGAACAACCAAACCACAACTCACAACCCTAACTCCCTCTCTCACATCAACCAGCCGACCAAACACCCCTAAATAAATTTTCCCACTCTCACTCCTATTCTCCTCTTGCAAATTCCATCAATTTCTTCTCTTTCTAATTTACCCCATGTTACCAAATCAAAAAATAATGTCTTCAATCAATTAAATCTTCTCAATTTTAAAATTTCAACCATTTTTTTATCCAGAAAATGGGATTATTGTACGAAATGGTAGCCCGGGGAGTAGTGGTACTAGCGGAGTAAACGGCGGCCTTCATTGTGATTGGTTGAATTTTAGAAGTTTTTGTTGAATTTATGTTTTAATTGATAGTGTAATTAATGAATTAATCTGAAGTTAGGGTTTATTTTTGCTTTAATGTATACTGTTAATGAATTTTAAAGGGATTTTGGTGGGTTTAATATTGGGTATTCATGATTATGTTTAATTGAATTGAACTTTTGTTGATGCAATTTGGTTGTTCATCGTTGTGTTTCATTGATTTTATTGTAGTATTGGTACTTTGGTAGTGTTGGCTATTTGGTTATTGTTTGGTACTTTGATTTGTTTCATAATTAATTGCTATATGATTGTGTTAATGTGATAATGTCTCCAATTGAATTGCAGAATTTCTATGAACGTGTTCAATGCTAAATTTTTTATTAATTCTTGTAAAAAATTTGTTAATTTTAAGTTTAATCTTTTCAATTTTTCCTGCTAATATTTCCAGTAATTCTAAAATTATTATTCTTGTTATGGTAAAAAAGATAGATGTAGTCCATTGAATGCTAATGGACTTATATTAACATCTCATATTTTACTTCTCTTCCAAATGAGGTTTCTGATCATTGGAGATGATACATTTTTTTTTGTTTCTTCTTCAAATTAAAATTATTTGTTGGAAAATGATGATAAACCATCGTATTTAATCTTTTCCATCTTAGATTACTGGAAATTTTTTGTACTTAGCTTTCACATGGACATGGTGACTCATAGGTATGGAAATCCTGGATCCGCCACTGTTTAAAACTGCTTACACTTATTAGAGTGTGTGGTTCCTACGGGCTTTTATACCTTGCAACGTACAGACGTTTTACGAAAAGAACATAATATACTACAAATGTAAAGAATATACAGTTGTAGTAAAAATAACATACTATTAAAAAATAATAAACATATACCTAAAGTAAAAAGAACATGATTGCACCAAAAACGAGTGAAAAAACCATATGTCCATGTTCTTTTATTGTGAGTGTAATGTACTTTTATTTGTGATATAATGTTCATTGTTTATTGTGTAATATTCTTTTTGTCTTTAAATTATGGTGGGTGCATATAAATAATGTACATTACATAATATAATCATGTTATTTATTAATATTACAAATGTTTTTTAGATATAAAAAAAAACATAAAATTAGATGTTCTTTACAAAATATCTATACGTTTTTTACAAAACAACTATATGTTCTTTCAACATTTTTTTATCTGTACCAAGCAAGGTGTAGGCGGTTGTACCTTAAAATATTCACACATATTATGGAGGAGGACTACAGGAGTATTCTAAATGAACATCACTGATTAACTTCTCTACCCTTTTAAAAACCAGAAGTTGTGGGCACTATTTGAAATCTACAGTCCATTTCCGTTTTTACCCTTCTTGCCTTTTTTTTCTTTTTTTTTTCTTGCCTTTTTTTTTTCCTTTTTCCTAATGTATGTATCTAATGTCTTCACTGATTTCTAATGTATCTAGCTGATGTGGGTCCCACGTAACAAAAGTTTTCCTTTTCCCTTTTTGGGGTTCCCCTTTATTCATTGTTAGAATTTTTTTAAAATCTATCTTTGTTTTTTTTTAAAAAGGAAAAATGGTATTTCAAAAACGATTTGTTATTTTTTTTTCCTCAATTCTGTTTTTTTCTTAGCAAATGAAAAAATATTTTTAAGAAAAAAAGGAAAGACTGATTTCTTAGGATTTGATTTTTGGGTTTTTTTTTCTACCTTGTTTTGTTTTCCTTTTTATTTACTAAACACATAGAAAATGGCTTTTACATAGCAGTGTTGATAATTAGTCATGAAAAAATGGGTGATTTAGTGTAATGTATTAGTTTGCCACATGTGATTTTGATTTAGTCATTAACTATTTCGTACCTGGTTTATTGTTGATCATTAATGTTGAAAATTAATATTAAAGCATTTTGTTGTGTTGCTTAGTGCACGTGTTTTGTTTGTCTGAATTTCTGAAAAAATTGCCTTGCTTTTTAAAAAGGTTTTCGGTTACAAATTAATTAGTAATTTGTTGCTAATTAAATGTTAGTGATTATTAGATTGAAAAGAAGTGGTGTGAGGTGGAGATGTTTTTTCAGTCAATCAGAATTGTTACTTGTAAGGATTTGGTCTTCCATATTTTAGGGGTTATTAGAGTGTAGCCTTGTGTATGCTTCTTTGACTAACAATAGACTTTGAAATTAGGTGTACTTGTATTTATTTTTTAAAAAAAGGGATATTGGGTTGTACTTATAGTGAATTTATATAAATGAGTTTCCTTGTTTGTGGTTAAATAAGTCTAGCACTTGAGCTCTCTCTTTCATTTGATTTGTTCTGCTGTTGGTGCTATATAAAAAAGTCATAGCAAAGTGATTTAGTTTTAAGCAAAGAAAATCAGGTAACTTAAATCTTGTTAGCTTCTTGGGATAAATGTATATTGCATATATGTATCTTATTGATTATTTCATTGTTATGATCTATGGAACAATTGCCAATAATCTTATGGACCTAGACTTTGATTATCCATGACACAAGACAATTCCATATATTACAGGACGGTGACAAGGACATAAAAGATTTTCTATTGTAATTTGTATACACATGGGTGTGTCATTATGTTGCTGTTTGATGAATGGAACTTGATGCGTTCAGTGAAATGATTTGTTATTGGTTTGTTGTGATTTAGTCATGGAATGTAGGATTAGGTTTTCATAATGTATGGTTTTGGTTGTTATGAAATATAGTGCTTGGTTTAGATGCTATACTGTTGCTTTTATGTTAGTTATTGTTGGGAGAGCGGTCTGTTTAGTGTGATGTTATCTGCTGAATTATGTTATGTGTTGTTAGGAGGTGTGGTTGTGTTGTTTGGAGTATGTCACATAGTCTATGATCAGTTCTTGACTTCTTATTTGTAAATTTGACTACACTTTTAGCCTTATTTGTACATTGTCAATTGAGACGTCATTAAATTCGTATTAACATATACTTTCCAATTATGAAATTTTCATTATTTTTCTTGATTGCAAAATCAAAGATAATTAGCTATCAGTGCATGCTAAGTAGTATGACATTTGAATAGATTAGATTTTTTCATTTATGAATAAGCAAATTTTTGCATCTATTCAATATAAATCGGTTGCTTTAGGCAGCATCTGAGTGGATTGCTTTTATAGAACCCAAAAAAGGTGAGCGTAGATTTTTGGGGTTCGATTTTGTTGGCTCTTTGAGGTTGATCTGCTGAGTTAGTCGTGTGTTGTAGCTAATTTTGGAATGTGTTGTTTAGGTTCAGTAATTTGGGGATTTATGGAGTAGTTTGTGTGTTTGTTAGATAATGGTGGTAGATTGATACTTGTTCTGTTTTCTGGGGGTTTGGGTGCTGCTTTGCAGAGTTTAGCCATGTAATGCAGTAGGTCTGGAGATTTGGTATTTAGGTTGAGTAGCTTTGGAATTTATGGGCTAAGCTAAATGTTTGTTGCATTATGGTCAGTCTTTCTTTGGGTTTTGCATGTATTTTTTGTCATTTGTTAATTGTGCTTTGGTGGTGAAAAGTGATGAAAGCATGGTTCTAAGTAGTCATGAATGATAGGAAATGTTGACTTGCTTTGTGTGTTGTTAGATTATACTATATGGTCATAGGAGAATCCTTTGTTTCATGTCATCTCTTCTATAGTTTTTTTGGGAGTAGCTTTTTTTCTAGGAAGTATCCTGTTTTATGCATTAGTTATACTTGTCCATGTATGCAACTATATATTTGCCCTTTAATAATGTTTTTTTTGTTGTCATATATGCTGCTGCTATGAGCTGCTTTTCTAGGTTTGTGTATGAGAATATGTGGTCCTATCATAGGCTGCTTTGTTGCTGTAAAAAGTCAACCAATATTGTCTAGGTATCTAAATTTGGGTTGCATATAATGATTAGTGCTTTGGGTCTTTTAAAAATTTTGATGCCTGTTTTTACAGGTCATGGACTTGCCACCCACACAAGTAGTGATGCCAGTTCGTGCCCTTCTAAAGCAAATTACCAAGTACTTGAACTTTCCTGATCCGGATTACCAATTTGTTGATGAGCCAGGAAGCATTGCTTATGTGGTGATCCAGACAGATTGCGGTCCCATTGCATCTGTTTACATTGGTGGCTATACTAGCAGTGTAGAAGAGTCCTGTGAAGTGGCTACTAGAAAGGTTGTTTATGACCTAATGAAAAAATATGAATTAATTGTTGAGGATGTGACTTATTTAAGGAAATAAATGTATGATCGCCGTGGTCAGTTGTTTTGGTTGAAGAAGGAAGAGCTAAATCGCATTGAAAAGGAGGAATGTAAGGTGTGTATGTATGAAGACCTTCATTTTGGAACTGAGGATAACTATAGGAAGATTGTTGTGGATTTTGTTGTCATTTTAAGGACCATCTTTAGAACTGTTGAGATAAGGTGCACTCCAATTGAAACGATTGAACATTCTCCTGACGAGTATACTTCCTGGTTTACTGTCATGCCTCATAAAGAAGGAATAGGCTTTCGGTGTTTATTTAGTGATCGTTGCCAAACTGCAGCTGCAGCTAAGCAAATCCTAGCTAGAAAGGCTATCGATTATCTTAGTGATGTCTTTAACCTTGTCATAGTTGATGCCAATTATAAGGTCACAACAGCTAGGTTTGATGCCATCTTATGTACCTTAGAGAAGGAGAGCTATGTAGGTGTCAAAGAACGTGTGCTGGGAATTAAAGAGGAGCTGGAACCTTCTACTGTTCTTATTGAGCAGGATTATCTTACTCCACTTGGACAGGAATTTTAGGTGCCCGTGTCTATTCCACCTGCTTTGCCTCCTAAGAAGCGGCTTTTAAGACACATATATGCTGAAACATCTCCTTCTGCAGATTCTGGCTATAAGATGGTTTCTGTCTTTCCAGTTCCAAAAGATTTGGCTAAGTGTTTTAAGCGAGCAAAGCTTGGTGCTAAGAAAAATTAGGTCCTGTTAGTGTATTGCAGATTAGTGGTGCTGCTGTAGTTGTATTACCTAGCTCTTTTGTTTATTTGTGTAGCTGGGTTAGTTCCTTAGTACTAGAATTATCATAGGACTATCTGTTATTTTCCAGTCTGACATCAGGACTGTATTAAGTGACATTGTGTAAGGCATCTTTTGTGACAAGCATTTTTGATCTTATGTATTTTGTATAGTATATATTTGATGCAATAATAGAATGGACTTGGCTAAATGTTTTTATGTATGATTGTTGTTGAGCCTGTTCTCTTGATTTATGAGATATGCAAAATTTATGTATGTGCTGTTCTATGCTGTTTGTTTATTAAAGTGATTGCAATGCTATTGGCTAACTATATATATATATATATATTATATATTATATTCTATATTTGGTAATAACCAGGATCTATGTAGTACAGTTGCTCATACTATGGAATTATAGTACGATAGTTGTCTGAAGTCGTTGTCTGTTCAGCTATGAGTATGTCCTGCAACATGTGATTTATCTTTATTATAAATAGATATGACATCTAAGGTTCTTATTCTGAGCTGTGTGTTTTCAAAATCATGGTGTAGATCGGTTATTACGAGAAACATCATCTTCAAAAGGATATAATACTAAACGACTTAAAAGTTTAGAATCTGGGTCTTAGGATGAAATGCAGAGGTATATTTACATGTTGAAATGCGTTTCAGTGAATTTTCACATCCATGAAGTTGTTCCGTATTAGAAATATCATTTAATTCCTGCAATAGAGGCTATGCATGCCTAGAAAAGTACCTAATGGAATAGCTACGTGTTTTGCTGCTTCTGTTTTGCTAGGATGCAGAGTCTGCCAGCTACAAAGCGTGCCAAAATACCTAAACCCAAGCATCCTGTTACAAGTAATTCAGACTATGCCATATCTTATATGACACTGAATATTTATGGCAATCATTTGAATAGAAATATAAATACATTCAGTATTTGTATCTCCCATTTTAATTAAGATATATATGTTTCAATGTTTTACAAATATGTTTTGCTAAGCAGGGATCCCTGATGCAGCAATTGGCAATAACTTACCTGCAGTACCCTATGAACTTCCTTCTCCTACTGAGTGTCCCAAGTGTGGGGCACGTAAATTTGCTTTTGAAACACCTCACTTCTGTTGTGCTGATGGTGAGGTTGAGATTGCAGCAAACGAATGCCCTGCACAGCTTGTGAGATTGCTTACTTCTATGGACGAAGATACAAAACATTTTAGGCAGTATATACGCTTATATAACAACATGTTTGCATTTACATCATTGGGTGGAAAATTCGATGCTAAGACTAAAAAGGGGATATATGTCTTTAAGCTACATGGTCAGCTATATCATTATATTCCCTATTTACTCCCTGGAAAGGAAAGACCTAAGTACATGCAGCTCTATTTCTATGATGGAGAACTTGAGGCCAAAAAAAGGCTTGGCTGCTTTCTAGAACTCAGGGAAGATGTGCTAGCTATTTTGATGGAGATTACTAAACTAAATCCTTATGCTAGATTCTTTCGTTCACTAAGAGAGATCCAGGTGACTGAATCTACACAAATATTAATAAACAAGACAACTGTGCCAGATCAGCGTGTTTACAATAATACTCCCTCAACTGATGAATTTGTTGTCATATGGCCAGAAAGTACATCATCTAGTGAATCAGAAAGTCCCCATATTCTGGTGACGGCAAAAAAAGATACATCTCAGCATGATAGACCTCAAGATGATTTAGCTGAAAATGATTTATCAGAAGATGAGTCAAGTTATAATGATCTACCTAAAAAGAGTTTGTGTCATAGAATCATGCATTATTATGGTTGCTATGATCCTTTTAAATATCCGCTGCTTTTTCCATATGGTGATTGCGGGTGGACACAAGGTTTAAAAAAGATGTCTCGAGGTGGAAGACAACAACTACAATCACAGACTGATCTTGTTTCTTCGTGCAGTGTTCATACTACTGAAGAGCTGCTAGAGGAGGAAGCAAGGCGTATGTACATTCTATATCTTTTAACACTTAGATAATCCATGTATATAGGAGATGTATAGTAAGAATAAAAGCAGACAGATTATTACTGAAAAAGGGTAGAGTGATATGCTTGGTTATATTCTAGCATGGGATTTTCAATGTTGTACTGTGAACTGTTTTTACAATTCTTTAAACTTGGGAAAAAATTGTGCATTTTCAGGTGCAAGTGGAGGCTCATCAAAGACAGATAGGAACATTTCAGCTAGGGAATACTATGCATACAAGCTTCAGTGCAGACCTAATAACATGTTGATAAGAGGAGGTAGATGCTTTCAACAGTACATAGTGGATATGTATGTCAAAGTTGAGAATACACGGTTATATTTTTTCCGTAGAAATTAGCAGACTATAAGAGCAGATCTCTATCAAGGAATCCTTGATACTATTGATTGTGGTGAGAATTGTGCATCAAATGTGGGGCTACAGGTCATACTGCCTCCAACATTCATTGGTGGTCCTCGAGATCTTAAAAAGAGATACTTAAATGCAATAGCTTTGGTTCAGCGGTTTGGCAAACCCGACTTATTCATTACAATAACCTGCAATGCTAATTGACCTGAAATTAAACAAGAGCTTGCTATTGGAGAAAAGGCACAAGACAGGCCAGATATTGTTGCAAGGATCTTTAGAGCAAAAGTTCTTGCTTTAAAACACTTGATTAAAAAGAAAAAGGTGTTTGGTGAGGTAGCAGCAATGATCTATGTAATTGATTTTCAGAAAAGAGGCCTACCTCATGCTCATTTCCTGATAATTCTAAAGCAGGACTATAAAATCAAATGCCCTGCTGACTTTGACAAATTTGTCTGTGCTGAAATACCATCTGCTGACAACAATCATCTTAGGAAAATTATTCTGAAGTACATGATGCATGGTCCATGTGGTCATTTGGATCCAGAGTGTCCTTGCATGAAACATAAGGGAAGTCATGGTCGTTGTAAATATGGGTATCCAAAGCAGTTTTGTGATGAAACAAGAAATAGCAATGATGGATATCCAATGTATCGGAGAAGAGATACAGGAGAGACTGTTACAATTCGAAAGACAGTCATGGATAATCAATGGGTCATTCCATATAATCCATATTTATCATCATTTTTTTACTGCCACTTAAATGTTGAAGTCTGTTCTACTATAGAGGCGGTGAAGTATCTATACAAATATGTTTATAAGGGTCATGACAAGATATCTTTCAATGTTGTGAAATCTAAAGATGTTATGCCCATTCATGATGAAATACAGCAATATCAATCAGGTCGTTGGGTTTCTCCATGTGAAGCTGCTTGGCGCCTTTTTGGTTTTGATTTTATACGAAATGCATCCACCAGTTTTGCCTTTTCCTGTACACTTACCCAATTCACAGCTTATACAGTTAAGACCCCATGAACATCTTACATCGGTGGTTTCAGATGACAAGCGTTCAAGAACTTGCCTTACAGAATTTTTCCGCATGAATTGTAAGCTACCATCTGGAACAGGCTGGTTATACAATGAGTTTTCTAAGCACTATCGTTGGGATGCAAGTAGCAAACATTGGTATAAAAGGAAAAATAAAAAGATAGTCATTGGTAGACTGGCTTTGTTGGACCTTCAGAAGGAGAAAGATACTATCTTAGATTGTTGCTGCACAATGTCAGAAGTCCCAGGTCATTTGAAGATCTGCGAACAGTGAATGGTCATTTATGTGCTACATTTCAGCAAGCTGCACTCAAACTCAGGCTATTAGAAGAAGATGATTCAGTTTATTTATGTTTGAAAGAAGGTTGTGCAATTCAGATGCCAATTGCAGTTCGCAAACTCTTTGCTATTGTACTTATCTTTTGCCAACCTAGCAATCCTGTCTCTCTCTGGATGAAATACTATAGCTTTTTGTCCGAGGATTTTAGACACATATATGCTTCTGATCCACAAAAAGTAAGACAACTCAATGTCAGATCAGTTGAGTGGTTTCTGGAATCGATGGGCAGCTCTCTTGCTGCATATGGCTTAGACCATTTAGTTCAACCTGATGATGATGAAATACGAAGAACAAAGGATATAGAAGATGCATTGAATGCTCCAATACCAGACCATTGTTTACAATGCAAGAGTCAGTTGAATCAGGCTCAACAAGAGGCCTTTAATATTATAATGGATCACGTTAGAAAGAAAAAACATGGAGCATATTTTATAGAAGGTCCTGGTGGAACAGGAAAGACCTTTTTATATAATGCTTTATATGCTGAAATAAGGCTCATGAATAAGATTGTTTTGCCAACTGCAACATCTGGTATAGCTGCAGCCAATATTCCCTTTGGAATGACTGCTCATTCCCGGTTTAAAATTCCACTGGATCCTCTTGAGTCACTTGCTTGTAATGTGCCTAAACAAGGCAATCTAGCTGCACTACTAAGAGAAACAACCCTCATCATTTGGGATGAGGCTTCAATGGAAAAAAAAAAAAAAATGTTGAATCACTTGATGTGTTACTCAGGGATATTTGTAACCCTGAACTCTTATTTGGAGGGAAAATTATCGTCTTTGGAGGAGATTTCGGGCAAGTTCTTCCGGTTGTCCCAAAAAGAACACAACGCGAAGCAGTTGCTGCTAGCCTGGTCTGTTATGTTCTGTGGCCGCTGTTAATTAAGTTTAGATTAACAGAGAATATTCGAGCTAGACAAGATCCAACCTATGTAGCCTTTTGCTGGCATTAGGAAATGGACAGTTGCAGAACAGTGATAATGCTCTTGTTCAGCTTCCACCAGCAATTATACAGCCTTAAGATGTTGTTGTAGCTCAAGATATGCAGCTGACTTCAGTTGCTTTTCCAGAAATGAATATGCCTCCATTTGATGCTAATATATTCACCACCATAGCTATACTCACACCAATCAATGACGATGTAGATATTATTAATGAAATCTTAATAGCAAAATTTCCAGGTGAACCTGTGGCCTACAAAAGTTATGATTCCATGATTGACGATAATTGCCCCATATATCCTACAGAATTTTTAAATAAGCTCTGTCCTGGCGGCATGAGTCCCCATGAAATTTTATTGAAAGTCAACAGTCCAGTTATATTATTGCGTAACATCTTACCATCATCAGGTCTTTGCAATGGAACAAGGCTGATATGCAAAAATTTCTTCCCAAATCTCATTGAATGTGTTATTGCTGTTGGCCATCATAAAGGAGAGCATGTATTGATACCAAGAATTAAGTTAATACCATCAGAGTCTTCAGCTTATCCTTTTCAATTTCAGCGTAAACAGTTTCCTTTAAAGATAAGCTTTGCAATGACCATCAACAAAGCTCAAGGGCAAACACTTAATAAATTTGTTGTCTATCTTCCACGATCATGTTTTTCTCATGGTCAATTGTATGTTGTTTCCCTGTCTTGAGCTCGAGAAGCAGCAAATGTAAGTGTTATAACTGATATGGATGCTGATCAGGCAGATCTGGGTTATGTTAGAAATGTAGTATCCTATGATATTCTTTGTATGGCTAGCATCATCTAGCTACATCAATGAGTGATTTCTTTTTATTTCTTATTATAATAGTGCATTAAAGATTTGTGATTTATTTTTAGATTAGATTACCCAACTAGATACTTTTCTTTAATTGATTAATTGTTGAATTGATTTTTTTCTGCAGGTTAGCCTTTTCAATCAACTGACATCCTTTTTCAGTACGGCATAGTTCACTAAACAACAATATAAGTTTTATTTAAGGTATGCTATGCTACTAAACAATTTATGAACATTTTTCTTTAGATTCTGGTATAATATCAGCTTCAATGAACTACTGACATCTTGTAAATGCCTTTTGGGTTATGTGTATAGTGCTGGAAGCCTTTTTTGCTGATCACATAGCCATACAGTAACAGCTTAGTTTTTGGGCTCTCCCTCATGTCTATGCCTAAGACAGTCAACCAGGCAGTATCTTTAATTACCAAGCTGCTTATATGTACTAAATAAACAACAACCTATTATGATCAGTCTACATTTTATGTATATGTATATAATAAGTAAGCAAACAGACTGCTGTGATTGGTTTTAATTTTATGCAAATATATAAACCGAACATATATGTAGTTTGTAATGCCTTAAATACATTATTTGTGTTTTCTTAACACTGAAAACAAAAGCATTGTCATTATAGACTAAGAATTTAACAAATACACAAACTAGCAACAAATGTACTAAGAAAACAAGAAAATAAATTGTATACTTTTTCTTAAAAAAAAAAAGGGAAATTCTCTTTGGTAGACCTCTAATAATAAACATTCTCAGTGGTCAAATGCAAAAAAAAGTTATTATCTTTGGTGAACCATGTTTTAAAAAGTTTTATCAATGGAAACATTAAGCAAGGTAATTAGGCATTTTAAGCGTAACTATGGTTAACTAATGATGTAATGACTAATTTGACCCTATGGTTAACCCCTTCTTAGATTTTTTTTAAAGGAAAAAAAAAAACCCAAACCCCTCACCTAGCCACCAGCACCAGTGCCGGCGGCTAACCCCCAGCCAGCTTGCCTTCCCACCTCCGGTCGGCGACGCCTGTCCTCTACCACCTCCGGCCGGCGACGCCCCACCTCGGCCCCGTTCCTCCCTTTCCCATTTCCCCCATCGATCACCACCCGCCCCACCTCCTCTCTTTCCCAGTTCCCCCACCACCGTTCGTCGGGCCCTTATCGCACCCAAAACCACTACGAAAACCAACACCCCTCCCGACGAACCCATTCCCCGACAAAACCACCACAAACCCTTGAAATCTACCCAAAACCACCAGAAAACCGAAACCCATTTCCTAGGTTTGGTTTCAAAACCCTAAACGGGTTTGGGTATTTTTTGGTGTTTTGGGGTTTTTTAGGATTTTTGGCCGGCAAACAGGGGGGTCGTCGGGGAAGGGCACCGGTTTTGTGGTGGTTAGAGTACGTGATCGGCGGTGGGCATTGAGTGGGGAAAATAGGAAGGGTCGAAAAGGGGAAAGAGAGAGGAGGTGGGGGCGGGGGAGGCGGGGCGTCACCAGGGGAGGCCGGCGCACCAGCAAAGGTAGAGCTGGGCGCCGGTGTCGGCGTCGATTTTGGTGTAGGAAGGGGAGGGGGAGGGGGAGAGGGAATGGTGGGGAAGGTGGTGGCAGGGTGGTGGTTTTTATTTTTATTTTTATTTTTTTAATTAATTTTAAAATGGGGATATTTTAGGCATCACAACTTTTTTTACTTAGAATGGTTAACCATGGTTAAGAAATGCCTAATTACCTTGCTTAATGTTACCATTGATAAAACTTTTTAAAACATGGTTCACCAAGGATAATAACTTTTTTTGCATTTGACCACTGAGAATGTTTATTATTAAAGGTCTACCAAAGAGAATTTCCCAAAAAAAAAAAAAGGTACTTTGGTTTATCCACCACTACCTGCAGACAAAAGACTAATGGAAGAGAAGAATTTGAGGGGAAAAGATGTTCCTAGAAAATGGCAAAGAAAATAGAAACCACATGCACAAGATATGGTATATTGTTATACATGCAGTGCATGTGACATGAACAGTTACTTCAGTATCATTTTAGGCCATAGCACAAAGAAATTTACAAATTATAACATTTGACTTGCTTTTATTTAGATAGAACATTAATACAATAAGAGATATATAGAAAAATATATGCAAGCTAAAAGATATGAAGATGCATTTGGAAATCTATACTTAGATATTATGAAAGTACATCCTATATATCTCTAATATATACAGTTCCCTATTTTACAAGTAAGGTTACTGATTTTATGCAAAGAAATACAACAGAATACTGTTACAGAAACAGTAAGTTTGAATTCTTGCTTCTTCCTTTTATTTTCTTTTATGCTCACTCATATTATAGTATAAATAAAAACACTAAGTCTTACTGCTTTCTCATATGACTCATTATCTAGGCAATATATATATCACCACCAGAAAACAAAAAAAAAAAGGCCAAAACAAAAAACGTAAAAGTAAAAGAAGCTCATATTCTCAAACATCAGCATTAAATCCTCTGCTCTTGGATAGGTATGATCAGCCTATACACTACTTCAGATTGTTGACTCTTATTCAGTTTCTAAGTTCATTTTATTAGCAGTTATTGCTCACTGAAAATGCATGCTAGATTTCATATGTGCTAGCATTTATTATATTAAAAGTTCTAGGTATCATGTAGCAAAAAAAGTCATTATTTGTCTGTGTGTAAGTTACTTATATCATGCATAGATTCCTGTTGATGCTCAGAATTGCATGTCTGTTCACCATGTTAATTAATATGAAATATGGCTGGTATTCTACTTGATTCTATCCCTCTGTATTTACCTAATCAGACCCTTTTCATTAAGTGCTAGATCAATTTATTTACATCACACTAGAAAACTACTAAGTATTATAGTCCTATAGGCTTAATTAATTAAGCATCAAGATTCTAAATGGTTTACTTTCTGCTCTTATGTGCTCTATGAATTTATAATATGCTTTTATAAACATGAATGGGTGAGCTACCTGTTTTCAGAGGTTAATGGTTATTTAATTATATTTACACTAGTCAGTTAATGTACAGATGCTATATACATTGAATTTGATATTTGAATGAAATTGGTATTAACTAGAATCAATTCATTTGTTTGGTGCAGTTAGCATCTAAAAATACCTTTGATTTGGTAGCTTTAATAAATTGCTACACTCATTAAGCTTTAACAAATCAGAGAACAACATTTCAGACTAGAATATACTACATACATCATAGTATAAAATATCATTGTTTAGATTCTTGTAAGATTTACTTTTTAAGAGATGTACAGAATTATATCAGATAACACAAAATAGGTCATAAATCCCTAAAGCTGAGATAATGAGTTGTTTTGGCCTTTTTGGTTATAATAAGTTGTTTTACAAGTGAGTTCCCTATAATAAGCCATACATCTAAAAGTTGGATTTTGAGTTCAAAAAGTGAGTTGAGCTGCAAGAATAAACTACTTAATACCAAAGATACAAAATCAATATGCACCCTACTTATTTTGAAGCATAAGAGTAAATACAGTATGAGTCTTAAATGAAATCAGTATAACAACAACATAGTGTTTAATTAATTACTTACTCTTAAAAATAAGCATCTATATGTACACATATATACAAAATTTATCAGGTCATAGCACCTAATAAGTTATCATAATTTGTTTCTAAAACCCAAACTTATTCGATCTTTTCTTTCTGATTTCCAGAAGATCGTGTTATGGCACCATAACGAAAATTTCTCGATGAACTTGATACATCAAGAAAGTCTTACAAGGTTAAGGTACATATTGCAAAAAAAAGGTAGAAAGCAAGAGTCTGAGAAGAAGATACTCTACCAGTATCTCATCTTACAAGATGATAAGGTATGATTTATGCATGCCATTTATAAGGTTACAACATATCACAATAGATAACCAAACATTAACCTATTCTTTTGTTCTTTTGAAGAAAAATTGCATGAAAATGACATTATTTGGTGATCAAATTGATGCATATAAGGATGTGATTCTATTTAGAGGCAACTATGACATTGCTAATGCTTTAATAAGACCACTAGATGCGCAGTACAAAGCTAAAGAATAAGATCTGCCATTTCAGATGACAATATGAAGCAGAACCCTTATCCAGTCTTTAGATCCTGAAGGAGAACAAGTGTTTCCTAGATATCAATCTCTTGCTTCTGTACCCAGAGTTTCTACTGATGATGTTCGACATGGTAAAGAAGATTTACACAGAAATTAGTATATGTTTCTAAGTGAACATATCCAGTTCATATGCTGCAATTTACTCATAAATGCTTTTCTTTTGTAGATATCCTTGTTATTGTGTTGTATGTTGCGGATGAACCAAGGAAGATTGTTACAACCCTGAACAAAGAATCATCTGTACGCGACTTGATGGTTATAGATCATAGGTACATGCATATATGCCTTACATAAATTCATTGTGAGTGCAGTATTACCATAGCTACAATCATTCCATTCTCACCCTATGTACCTACTCTCAGCACTGATTCACCAGTAAAAGTCTGTACCTGGAATGACCTATCTGGAAAGCAATGCGAGACTCTTGTTTCTGACAATGACAATTTCAAAGTGATTGGCATCACAGCTCTTCGCCCTATTACTCGCAAAGGTAGCCCACAAAACAGGCTAATAAATAAATGTCTAACCTCACCTTTTCTATTCATTATCAACCATTCAATAATACTTTTTACCTTTCTCAAATCCTAGGCTTTCAGCTTGAATCGTCCATGTCAACTGTGATAATTGAATCACCTGAAGGCGAGAAAGCAGCTGCCTTGACTGAATGGTATCTTAATTATCTAACATTTCTTTGATTAATTAATAGCATGTAAGTTAGATTCTTTCACACTAATGCACATTATATTCATTGGTAACAGGGCAAGAAAACATCAAAGTGTTTTAATTTAACATCATAATAGAGTTACTGCTGCTTGGAATCCACCTGCAGAAAGAATCTTAACAACAATAGCCAACATCAAGACCAAAAAGGTAGATGCTACTATATAATAGTTGTGTGCTGCTGTTCCACAACCTTCCTCGTCTTCTCTTGATAGCAATAACATGTTTCGTGTTCATTTTTCTAATATCTATATTGACAATGCAGGCAGCAAAGACACTTCCACAGGAAGTTTATTGGCTTAGAGTTGCAGCATCTGATATTCAGTATGACAGGCTCATGACATACATAAGATGTTCTTACTGTGGAAAGCGAACACAATTGCCTTTAGGAGTAGTCTATGGTTGCATAGCTTCTGAGAGAAATGAAGTATCTGCTACTTATAGGTACCAAACACACTTAAGGATTAGATTAAATGTCTACAAAGATGTATTGCTAACAGGAATTGAATACTCACACTAATTCTTCATGTTTACAGAGCAACTATCACTTTTACTGCTTCGGATGGAACTGGAGCACTTCAGCTTACTCCATTTACTAAAAATTATGTGCCACTACTTGGCATGTCAGCTGCAAATATCTATCACATGAAGGCACTGGTAAATAGTCCACAACTTACATTTAATGTTTAGTAACACAGATCATAATTCCTTTATTTCTTTCAGCTCTTACATCGAAAACTAACTATCAATCTATGTATACTATAGGATGACACGACAAAGTTTGGTCAGATAGCCAATAAGCTGATAAATACATACTTTTTACTTAAGATCGGCCCAACAACTGCTCTAGAACAGAACAAAGTGCTGCAATGGGGTATAAAAGGTGTAGAGATGGAAGACACCATCACAGCTAATGCTGCAGGAAGCAGCTTTGAAAAATCTAATTGCAAACATGCAGAAGAAATAGCTTATACAGAACATGGTACAGCTAAAGAGGGCAATCCAGATGCAGCCAAAGATAGACAGCTCCTAAGCTAGACCATAAAAAAAGAAACAGTTCATGCTTATGACTTATCAATCTTTAGCCAGGAAGAGGAAGATGCTTGCTTATTAGCAGAATCAATGGCTGCAGCACAAAAAGCAGCTCAGTCAAGCACAGGAGAGTCTGGATCAAAAAGAAAAAGACTCAGTGCTGCTGATGAATCTGAAATTGCAACACCAGTGAAAGATGCCATTGAATCTAAAATAGAGTCAACAATACAAGTCAGCAAGATCATGACAGAAAAGGAAAAAGATCCAGCTAATCGTGCAACACTTAAAGGAAATAGTGTGGCTTTTGACACAGAAACTGTTGCTGCTGAAACAAAGCTGCCTGTTAAACAAGAGAAAGAAAGCAAACGCAGAGCACTCAAGTTTCAAGATGATGATTCTGATGACCTTTGAATGAAAAAGAAGAAGAAAGTCTGTGACACATCAGTTGGGTAACAGCTTCAATTATTAATCTTTTGGTATGTACATACTTATTAAGGCTATGCCTTACAACTAAATATTTTGTATTATGCGGGTGTTATAAAAGACAAGTATCTTCAGATTACTTGTCCCACAATAACATCACATATATAAGCCATATCGATTATGCTTAGGGCTTTTATAGGTTGTGGTCTTGGAAAGGAACAGAACTTATAGAAATTTTTGTTCCTAGACAACACCATTAGTAATGTAATCAGCCTACCTTTTGTTGTCTGATTCCCTAGAGTTAAATAGAAACCCAATCAGACATTTTGGTTTTATATAGGAACAGGTAGCTTATATTACTTGTTCCTATGTAACACTACTTTAGCAAAAATAGTCTTTTTCTGTCTAAGTGCTTGATTATAGTCTATCAGCCACTATTGTAATTTAAAAAACAAAAGAATAGCTTTATGTTCCTATGGCTGTAATCAGTAGCTTGTACTTATGATATCGAGCTAATATAAGTGATTATTATGGTTAAGTAGTGCAAATGCTTACATACACTACACCAAAAACTAGATTAGAGATCGCAAAGTATAGAACGCTTACCAAAGGTAAGCGTTCTCTAGAAGAACATAGACCGTGTTTATATAAGAGACGTTCTGTATATTAATACATATGGAATGGTTAACTATGTTAACCGTTTTCTATTTCTTTTTACTCAAATAATAAAAAAAAATTATTATAGATGTTATAGAACGGTCATCTTGACAACCGTTTTTGTATTGTATTAAATAATTGTTTTTTTTTTTTAAATTAGGATGAAAAAATATAAGGAGTAATAATTTACCCAAATTAATCAAAGGCCCGCTCATCAATTTCATTTTCACTTTGCACGTTCATTTTCACTTTCACATTCTGTATTGTTAACCCTAGCACGACTGTCGCTCCATCCTCTTTCTATACTATTAACTTTTCAGTCGCCACTCTATTCTTTCACTCTCATCCCTCCCATTAAAGGAAATCTCACTCTTTTCTTTCTCCTTAGATCTAGTTAAGAGTTCCTTCCTCCATTAATTTGACCCTAACTGATTGGTCATTAATAAGGAAAGAGAAGCTTCAACCTTAGAGATTCTTGACAATGGCAAGCCACAATTTATAATTATAAGCTTTTCCTATATTTTGAACAATTTCAAAGCTATATCAACAAAATGAAGTCAATAAGATCCAACTTCAAGGTAAATCATTCCTCTTTTATTTCGTTTAATTTAGTTTCAATTTAGTTTGCAGGTCTTGTTATTGTATCCAATTTCTTATGATTTCGATTCTTATTGTTTGATTTTTCTTGATTTTTATTTAGATCCTAATTTTGATGTTATTTTGAAAATATATTCCTCACAATCTTAGAGTTATAAATTTTGCTTTGTTTTTTTTTCATTGTATGTTGTTTGATTACGAAGAATTTTTTAACACTCTAGGAGATTTGTTTAATTGCAAGACATGCATGTCTTGTGAATTCGAAATTTACATGTTATTTTCATATTAACGCAGATTATTCATAAAAGAAGATCAAGTACTGCATACAAGTATATGATTTATTGTCGGTCGATCAGCATCATTGAAAGAAAAAGAGATCTTTGTAGCAAATTTATTTTTATTTGATATCTTGGTATTCCTTTTTCATTTGCAATTTAGTTGTATGAAAATATTATCAGTTTTAATAATAAGTTTTGAGTACTTTGGTAGTTGGTATTTTCATTTGACTTCTATGTATTTTTTTTTACGGAGACTTCTATGTATTTACTTTGAGTAAGTTTTCAATTTGCAATTAGCTGCCTAATATATATCGCAAATGATTTTTTTTTTTTAATTTTTTTTTATAAAAAAAGGAGGAATAGAGAACTGTTGGCATACCAAACCGTTCTCTTTGGTATTAGCAAAACAAAACGGTTAAGTATTATCAGTGTTACAGGTTCTGAAATTTTCGGCTGCTCCATAGTTTCAGCTATTTGCTGTTACAGGTTCTGAAATTTACATGACACTCAACGTCCCCTATTTGCTGTTACAGGTTCTGAAATTTTCGGCTGCTCCATAGTTTCAGCTACAGATTTCAATTTATCAGTGACCCCTCCAATAGTACCACGCCAGGAGCTGCGAACTACTTCCTCACCGTCTTTGTCTAAAAACCAGGCAGTCTCAAAACGAAATTCCCTCTTTTTTTTCTTCTTTTTCTTCCTTATGTGTTCACCAAATCTCAGAAATATTGGTGCATGGTCCGACTTGAAGCGAATTAAATTCTCAACAACAGGCTGCAATTGAAGGTTGAACCAAAGAGAGTTCGCTATGAATCTATCAAGTCTCTCACGGATGATGGTATGAACAGACACACCCCTTTCTCATGTGTACCATAGACCCTCAAAACCCAGATCCTTTAGATCACAATCCTGAAGAGCCTCACGAAATTCTGACATGGCACGTCGTTCATTGTCTACACCCCCCTCCTTCTCATCATATCTCAATATCTCGTTAAAATCACCTCCAAATAAGATCGGTCCGTCAAACTCAGAGCATAATTGTCTAATAAGAGTCCAGGTCTTGTGTTTGTTTCCTGTTTCGGGCCATCCGTATAAACCAACAAAACGCCATTGTAAGCCTGAATTAAGCTTAACGTCGCCGCAAATGTGGTTTTGGGAAAAGGATACCAAAGTGAAATCAATGTTGTCTTTCCAGTAAAAACATAGACCTCCTGCTCTACCAATACTACTGACTCCAAAAGCATACGGGAAACCAAACCTACTTTTATTATTCTCAGCAATGCTTTTATTTATTTTAGTTTCAGACAAAAATAAAATATCCGGGGCTAAGGAATTGCACCACTTACGTAGTGCTCGAACCGCACGAGGGCTAGCCAAACCTCGGCAGTTCCAACATAATGTACTCATTGGACTTGGTGGGGTTGATCCATGTCAACCTCCGCCGGACTAGCAGAAGAAAGAGACACCTCAGGGACTGTTTTGAGACGTTTCTTAGCCAGCATCTCGTTGTCTTCCACTATCACCACATCCTTCGAACTGTGTTGTTTACGATTCCCAGTCAGAACAGGTTGTCCTACCAGCGTCAGGGAAATCTTAGCTTTCGTATCCTCATCGTCTACAGGCGCTACATCATCACCAATTACCTTATTCTCCTCCTCTGTCAGGTTCAGTTTCTCCAATTCTTCCAGAAGTTTTGATTCCATAGGTACAATGATAATAGCAGTGTTCAATTTCGTCAGCAAAAGGGAAGAAATCGCACAAAAAACCACCAGAAAATACGAACGAAAACCACTGCCCTAGTCGAGGGACGAGAGCGTTTTAACCCTAGGCGAGGGACTTTTTTTTACTAATTAATTTAATTATTTACTCCCTTTGTTATTAATACTTGCTCAATTTCTTCATGCACAGAGTTTTAAGAATATACCCAATGGATGACCCAAAATTTGTTGTCCTAGATTATTATATACGGAGTAATTTTTTTCTCTTTCCACTCATCCATAAGACCATGACCAAATCACATAACCAATCATGACTAAAGACTCCCAATGGTTGCCCAAAATAATTTTAGTCATGATTTTCTCTCTCCTACTTTTTTCATACAAATACCCATTTCCTTCTTCCAATAGCATATAGCCATTTCTCAATTAATATATTCATGACCAAACTTTTATGTACTTCTCTCATCCCTTTTTTTTCTTTCTTCCATTTTTTTAATATAAGAAGTTCTTTCTCTCTCCTCATGACGAGGTCATTAGTCATCTAATGGCCACCCTCTAAGAGAAATTGGATAAAGTAATAAAATATGGAGGTAGTGGGGTGGGTAGAGGAATAAAAAATTGTATAAAGTTAAAGTAGTGGAGAGAATTGGAGGTGAGAGAATATGAAATTAATAAAATTTGATTTATGTTGGGTCTAATAGGTGAGAGAAATTAATTAAATATTGTAAAAGCTTTTCAAATAAGGAAATGAATCAAATATTTAAAAACGGCCGAAAAAGAAAAGTGGTGCAAGTATTTAAAAATGGAGGGAGTATTATTTCAGAATTGTTTGTGATATGTAATAAAAACAAAAGTTGTCAGTGGTTATTACTAAAACGTTATACTCCATAGGTGATAGTTTTCAGAATTAAAAAAAGGAAAATTTGTTAGAAACAACCTTTTAAAGTGTTCACTTTATTTAAAACAACCTTTTAAATATTTTTTTACAAATTCAGACCACATTATAATTTTTTTTTATCAAAGACAACCTAATGCTAGTTTTCGGCGTTGACTCTATTTTTCCGATGTTGACAACGAGTGTATGAGACATGTGACCTCATATATTGCTAATTACACCCCTTTCCCTCCAATTCACTCGTACTAAATCCCCTCCTCTCTCAAAGTAATTTGTCACTTTGAAGGGTTTTAATAGGAGTTAATTGGAGGGGAAAGGGGTATAATTAGCAATATATGAAGTCACGTGCCTCACACACTCGTGGTCAACATCGGAAAAATAGAGTCAACGCCGAAAACTAGCATTAGGTTGTCTTTGGTAAAAAAATTTTATAATGTGGTCTGAAGTTGCAAAAAAAAATTTAAAAGGTTGTTTTTAATAAAATAGACACTTTAAAAGGTTGTTTTTGACAAATTTTCCTTAAAAAAAAATGGTTGTCAAAAAAGTTACAATGCATCATACTTTGTATGTAACTACTACGTAAGTACGTAGTAGCAAGCATGACCAATGACAATTCTACGCACATGCATGACAGCTTCATTATAATGATCATAGGCAACAATTTATAATACTCCATTGTTTTGTCAAATGAAATAAGGTAAGTTTTCATACTTGTATTATTTTAGAGCATAATGCTACCAAATTGAAAAATTAAATCGTAATACTTGGGATTATGAGATCAAATAAGGACAACACTGGGTGAATAATTTTAGGCGTATAGGCCCTACTCCTGTAAGGGGCCGTTTGGTTGGGGTTAATTATTAAAGGGAATGGGAATCAACTGCTCTCATTTCCTTTGTTATTGTTTGTTAGACCATTTTTCCCATTCCCTTTACCTCCTCATTCCCCCAAATCCTTCTAAGTTCATTCCCCACCCCCCTAGGTATTTCCATTCCCATTCCCTACCCACCTTCACACCACCACATCACCACCTTCACACCTACCAACACCACCGGAAAACCAGCCCACCTCCATACCAGACCACCGCCGCCCCTACCCTGGCCACCGCCGCCGCTCCCCCGACCACCGCTGCCCCTCCCCCGACCCTCGTCGCCCTCCCCTCCCCCGTGAAAACATCCACAGCTATCGAAAAACCCTAAAAACCCCTCCTTATCCCCGTAAAAACGCCGCCCAGCCCTCCCACCACCCTCAAAACCCTCGCGGCTAGGGTTTCAAGGGTGGTGGCCGGGAGGGCTGGGTGGCAATTTTACGGGGATAAGGAGGGGTTTTTAGGGTTTTCGGTGGCTGTGGATGTTTTTGCGGGGGAGGGGAGATGTGTGAGGGTGCGGCGGTGGTCGTCGAGTAGTGGAGAAGGCGCAACGGTGGTCGGTGAGTGGTGGAGGAGGCGCGGAGAGTGATGGTGGTGGCCGGAAATTGTGGGTAGTGATGCAATGTGGTGGTGTTTGTGTTTCCTTTGTTATTCAAAACAAACAACACCCTAAATTTGGGGGATTTTCATTCCATTTCCATTCTTTCCCTTTGTTCATTCCATTTCGATTACCCTCTTCGAACCAAACGGCCCTTAAGTATTTTGGAAACACATAGGAGGCCACAATGATTATTTAATGTTTATAGAAGTATATTTTAGAATATAATGACATTTATTTTGCATATAAAATTATTAAAGTAGGTCCCAATTTCCAAACAAAATATGTAAGTGTCCTATATTAAGAGTAGAAAAGAAGTTAACCACTTTATAAGTCTAAGGGGCTATGTGTGTCTCCTGAAACCTCCTTGGATTCATATTTGTAAAGTGGATTCTCTCTCTTAGGGTCTGTTCACATTTACTGAACTGAGCTGAACTGAATTGATTGGAACTGAATTGAACTAAATTGAACTGATTGAAGCTGAACTAAACTAAACTGGGCTGAAATGAATATTTTATAAGAGAAGGAAATTAGGAGCTGAACTGAACTGAATGATTGGAAATGAACTGATTGGAGCTGAACTAAACTGATTGGGGCTGAACTAAACTGAGCTGAAATTAATTTGAAGGCCCTTAGTTTATGAGTGTGGTCAGCTATCATGGGGATAATTACTGTGTCATTATTATAAGGGTTATTACTTGGTCAGTGTTGTAGACTTGTAGTGGTTACTTGTTGATCTACAATGGTCACTAAAAACTGTCTCCATGATCTACAATGGTCTCCATGGTATATATAATCGTAAACAACTGGACACACAATTCAAGATCATCCAATACACTAAGAAGTTACGTCTTCTACTGCATAAAACTAAATCATACCAAACTCTTGTACACCAAAGAGATGAGAACCGTTCAAATTTTATCTAATTTTAGGCACATTTAAGGACTAAAGTAGTAACATACCACCAATATTTGGCACTTTTCCTAAATGGTTAAGGTTGCTTTATGATTCAATGCATATGTTTATGGATCAATAACACAAATTAAGTAAAGGCTACTTCTAAATATAACCACGAAATAATGGTACCACCACGAGTCTCTTAAAAACCACAACTATTAACTAACAAATGTTATGGCCTTTTTGGGTCATTAATTGGCTTCTTTTCACCAAATTGAAAAAGTTGGCTTCTTAGTATTTACTTTTGCACATAAGTTGTGAGCTCATGTATTGCTCAAACGATCCTTCTAACAAGCATTCTTGGAACTTATTAAACTACCTAATAGGCTAATAACCTAATGCTCAACCTTTATTCTATTGGCAACATTTGTAATTTTGTGATACATAACTTGAATTATTAATATTCTTAATTGTCAACAAGTAAAGTTATGAAATATCAAGCAATGGTCTTGTAGAAAGGTTTAAATCTCATAACTATAAGGTGTTGGGATCAAATCCACTAGTGTCACTTTGGTGTAGGATTCTCTTACCCTTTTTCCCACTTCCAAATGGTTTATTCTGCTAACTCAAGCAGGTTAAAATGTGAGAGATTTTTCATCAACTTACTACCAAAAAAAAAAAAGAGTAAAGTTATAAATCACTAAAATTAACTTAGTGAAAGTAGACTATGTGCGTATATTATGTAAAAGTCAAAACTTTATGATAAATTAAGTTTAACTAACAATAATCTTTACTTTATATCCTCTTTATGGATTTTTACTTTTTGTGTCTTCAATTTTTGTTCATTATGTCCCCCCCCCCTACTTTCTTTGTTTTATTTCTTTAGTTTGTTCCATTTTTGTGGATGATTTAATTTGTTATGACGATTCAATAAGATGACCCTTTATCATGTTGAAGCTACTAAAGGCTTTGCTATGTTATGTGTGAATAGTTAATTACTAGAAAAAGTCAAAGAAGTTATGGTGAAAAGTGTAAATTAAAAGTCAAATTGATTTTACAATTAAAAGATAGAGTATGCAATAATACCTTCATTCCATAATAATTGAAACTGTTAAAATTGACACACTTGTCAATGCACGAATAATGTCCCAAATATAAATATTTAAACACAACTAAAGATTATGAAAAATCTAATATATATAAATAAAGTAGGCATTTTTGGAGAGCATTGGGAGCGCCACATAAGAAAAGGTATATTTTCGACCAATTAAAAATTAGATTTCTATTTTATTTTAGAATTAAAAAAATCACTCGCCGCCTAAACAAAAGTGACAAATGAAATTTTAAATTTTTGCCACGTAGGTAAAAACGACGAATAGTAATTTATTAGGATTTTAATTATTTAAGAACACTAAATTTTATCATTTTTATTTGTTACAAAACTAAAAATTATCTGCTATTCAAAAGAAAAAAAAAAAACTAAAAATTATCTTTAGATATTAGGATTTATATTATTTAAAACACTAAAAATTATATTTTGATATTAAAAAATATAAATTATCATTTGATGTTAATGGTTTTATGTAAATATTTGATGATATGATACTTTCATTAAAAAAATTTAAAACTTATAATGCAAGAAAAAAATTAAGAGATCACCAAAAAAAATATTTATATACAAAATGTATATAAAAATTCGTGCATCACACGCCACATAAGCAAAAGTAATATTTCGACCAATGAAAAATTAGATTTATATATTAATTTAGAATTTTAATTTTCAGTCGCCATTTAAGAAAAAAATTAACAAATGAAATTTGAGAATTGAAAACAAAAAATAGTAATTTAAGATTTAAATTATGAAAAAAAAAATTATCTTTTATATTATCTTTTACATTAGGATTTATATTATTTTAACAAATAATTAGAAATTAAAAAATATATTTTGATTTAATGATTTTATCTTACCTATCCGATGAATGAGATAATATTTATTTCAATTTATAAATTTAAGTTCTATATACGTAAAATTTGAATAAGAATAATTTAAAACTTAACAAAATATTTTACCTTAAATTAATGTTAAAATAATAGAATAGAAAATAAAAACAAAAAATTAAGAAATTACCAAAAAAAAAAAATATACAAAATGAAATATTTAAAAACCGTGCATCGCACGGGCTTACATAATAACATTTTACATATATACATAATAATATTTTTTATAACACACAGCCAAAAAAAAAATTCAAAATTAATATATAACCTTTAATAGTAATAATAAAATAAAATAAAATGTGTCAATTATTGTGAATTGGAGGGATGATATATAACATTACTCCTTACCATTCATATATGATAAATAAGAGTTAATTATGCACTTTTGTGTCCAACGGTGATGAAACTGTGAAAGTAATTAATCTTCAAGTAGAGAGGAGCAAATTAATTTGCGTTTCATACTGACCTAGAATGTTATATTTTCACATGAAATACGCATATTCTAGAAAATAAATTGATAAAGTTAATTACATGCCTGCATTCCCATGCATGGAGACATAACCTTGACCAATTTCTTAAATCTAGGTTTATTTATCAAACTTATGAGTTGTGGACCTCTAAGGCTCTAACAATTTATATTGTATGAACAAAAGAATTTCTAGGACCAAAATATGTCTTTGGACAAAAAAATTAATAACAAGTTTATAACCTATAATAATTATAAATGATTATAACATAAATCTACACATTTGTGAAAGACCAAGTTTTTGTGTCAATGAGAATGATTTATAGTTAATTAACTAGATTATTTTCAGTTCAATTTAGTTCATTTCTTAATTTCCTTTTCTCATAAAATATTCAGTTAAGTTCAATTTAGTCAATCAGAATAGGCCCTATGTAATGATGGATCTTGAACGAAAATTTTAGGATGGGGACAAGTTTAAGGTATGTTCACATTTACTGAACTGTGTTGAACTGAACTGATTGAAGCTTTACAGAACTAAACTGAACTGGTTGGAGCCGAGTTGAACTGAACTGAACTGGGCTAAAATGAATATTTTATGAGAGAAGGAACGAAATTAGGAACTGAGTTGAGCTGAACTGAATTAAACTGATTGGAGCTTAACTGAACTGAACTGATTGGAGCTGAACTGAAGTGAAATTAAGCTGAAGTGAATAGGCCCTAAATTTCAATCTCTCGATCCCTTGTTTAAGATTGAGTTTACTATTATGCCCCAAAAAAATTTGTATACATGCATCAAACAACATGTTTATTTAATAACTCGACAGATTGATCAAATAATTATTTTAAATACCCAATATTTTAGCAATATATTGGTCATATACCCCGTACTTTGTATAAAATTGTGTTCTTTTAAGCCAATCCGACAGTCGGACGACACCAGCCACTAGGTCATCTTTGGCATAAGGCAGCTGCAGTACAATAAAACAATAATAACGTAATTGTTATTTACTTGGTTCATCGTTCATGTATAGTTGTCTATACATCTTTAATAAGTGTGCCGATATGATAAGACCTTGATCCAATACATAAATGTAATGCAATCACATTTACAGCACCAAGACAGCATATGGTAATGCAACACTCCGTAAAAAAATTAAGCATCAACTTTTTCCAAAGCCATATATGTTATTATAATAATACTAGTTAAAGTCCCGTGCCATGCACGGATTTTTAATAACTTATATAGCGAATTACAACATTAATTTAACAATTATATGCTTAAAAAAAAGAATTACAGTAAAATATATACATTCAAAAATATTTCGTTTGTGTGCGTATGGCAAAAATATAATCGTTAAACTGGAAAGTAAATATTACTCGTATAGGTTATAAATATTTTTCATAAGGAAAGATAAAGAGTGGAGGGAAAATTTATAACCATTGAATGACATGTGTCATCATTGGTTTCGCTTTTAGTATTAAGTTATTGATGGCTCATCTAATGAAATATACTTGACAATCTTTTTGTGATTTACACTGGGAAATTGGAAATATATATGTGATTTTATTAGATTCGCCTTTAATATAAAAAATTTAAATGTTATCTTTTTATAATTTTGACCTCTATGGATTATTAATGCTAGTAATATCTGAAATCATGTATTAGTAAAATAAATGTGTCTAAAGAATCGTGTCAGTTACAGAGTAAAATGAAATGGAGAAAAAGTATTATATGGTGTGGTTAGTCATTATAGGGTTGTTACGTCGTTAGTGTAATAGGGATTATTTAAAGGGGTTACTTCGTCGGTGTTATAGGGTTACCCGGTCAGTGTTACAAGGATTACTCGATCAGCTAGTATTATAGGGATTTTTTTATCAGTGTTATAGAGGTTACTTTGTTGTTTTACAAGTGGTCACACGATATAGCTGGACACCCACAACATAGTAATCTCCTTAAAAATGGAAATTTTTAACATGTTTTTACTTTGTTATGTCTACTGTTAGCAGACAGAGTCTTTCTTAATAGTCCAATTCCATTTCTCAAAAGTTTGCAAGAATAAGCATCTTTCTTCCCAAGAAAAACTTTACTAAATAATTACACGCCATTCAATTAAAAGAATATCACTTTTAATCCCACTAAAAAAAAGATTTTATTCTTCAAAATCAGGAGGAAATTGCGTTACATATAGGCATTTTATGTTTCCATGTCGACCACATGAAATTCGCATTGTTCTAAGAAATTTTGGATTTGAAGACATAATGTAGACCAACATCTCTTGTTTAGGCTTGTTTATGTAGGGGTGTCTACAAATAGAGCCTCTTGTAAACAATTAACAATTTGATTGGCTAATTGTTTTGCTCGATTCATGAATGGGAAGGGTTAGAACTCAATTAGTTCGAGCACTATGAGAGTATGAGAGCTAGCTTAACTTAAATATTCTAGAGATTTGGGTGGTAGCAAAATAAAATAAAAAATTTAACAGGTGGCAAATGTAACACACAATTCTTTTGCTGGTAGCAAATGTCAAATAATTAAATTGTCAAATAATTAAACAAAGTTATATTGAATTTGACTTATGATCTTGTGAGCCAAAGGAAATTAATGCATGTATTTTACATTTTCAAAATCATAAAGCTAAAGTTATTCTTAATTAATAGGGGGGTGTTGTTCAAAAAAAAAAGGGCGGTAAGGTACACTAAAGTGAGCGACGTCACGTAGCCTAACTCTAAATGCTAAATATTGTTAGGCTTTTTTTTTTTTTTTTTTTTTTTGAACGGATGTTGTTAGGCATTTTGGTTAACGGTTAACAAGCTAGTACGAAGTAACTACTACGAGTATTGAAATCAAAGAGCGCAGCTCAAGCTAGCTCAAAGCATGTTGGATATAACTTGACTCATTTTCAATCAAGGCTTACACTTCAAAGTTCATAATAACTTGCATATAACTAGTGATGTGGGAGAAATTTAGTTAACAAAAGTCTTGTTCGATCTCTACAACTTTTTGAGTTTTATATAATCAAGTCGATTTGGTCAATAAAGAAAACTTGATCAACATCTTTACGAGTAATATTTACAATATAAAACATTTTTAATCGATCCCTTATTATTGACCACGACCAAAAAAAAAAAAAAAAAAAAAAAAAAAAAAAAAAAAAAAAAAACTACGGAATAAAAAATTAACTCATCAAAACGCCTAATTAATAAGGATATTAAAGTTTTACAGTAACAATTAATTTTTATTCAATGAAATAAACTAAAACAGTGAAGCATCTAGACTTAATTTTCAAGATATTCATGAATGCATTAGGAAAGGTCCATATGTAATACTAGTACAAAAACAACCTAATTTGGAAAGAGCTACAAAATGATGTTTTGGTAAGTGGTTTGGCGGTGCGGCCGGTGCCTTGTAATTAAAGACAATAACAGGATTATTATTTGAATTAATCACATTTATGATTTGATAACAGATAACTTGATCAATTGCAAGATCACAAATCATTCATGCATGCATCTAACATTCTTAGATAATAATATCGTGTCTCAAAAAAAAAAAAAGGGGGCAAATAAAGTAATACAAATCATATAAGTTGAAAGTTGGATTAATATATATATTATCTCTGTTAATAATTATGTGCAATAAATGAATATTTTATATCTCAAAAATAAATAAATAATACGATTTTGTTGCACATAATAATTAACGGAGGTAGTATATATTCTAGATCAAATTTTAACGTGAAATTTGGTAAGTTGTCACTTAAAAGTAGCTACAAGGAACGAACTATTTCACTCATGACAAATAAATGTGACAAAGGTTTTAATAGAGAAATAGTTGTGAGGTATAATTAATCAATTACATTATATTAAAGGCGAAACTTAGAGAACACTTGGCAAAATATTATAAAAAGTTTTCCCTCCAAAACCACTTACTAAAAAAAAATTATTGTAATTAAATTATGACTTTTAGTTTGTATAAAATCTAAAATAAATGTCCTTAAATATCAAATTGCCCATTATAACTATTATATGTTTAATTAATTTCTTTCACAATATTTCATACTACGTACTTTTTACTACTAAGTCTATTTATAATATGGGTAATGTTATACATAGCCCTTAGGGCTATATATAAGCATTGAATTTACTCTTGGAAAATGTATAAAGTTAGGAATTCACGACAAAAACACGCGCAAATCGGTGTAATTAGTGTGTTTTTGTCATGATTTTCTAAATTTAAACAATTTTCAAGAGTAAATTAAATGCTTATGTGTAGCCCTTAGGGCTATGTATAGCATTTTCCTTATAATAATTATATCCATTATTTTTGATAAAATTTATTGTCATTAGAATTATTTAACAATCGTGCATTGCACGGGGTTTAATCTAGTTATTAATATTTGTTTATACTTATTCAAATATAATCAAACGTTAAAGATTCTAGCCATACTGGAATAGAAATTCTTCATTTCATTTACTTATTACTCATCGTCTTACATTAACACCTCATTTCTTCTTGGCACACGTTGTTATCAAAGCGAAATTGTTTACACGTATAATTGATGTATAAGTTGAATGATTAGTAGAATGTTAAACACGGGCCTAGGCTGCACTCACATACAAGAGAGAAAGTCCACTTTATAAGTATATAAGAGGTTCCATTTCAAAATCATATGACAATCTTATAAGTGCTTAAATCTCTCCTATTCAACTAATATGAAACATTTACATGTCGTGATACTTAGGAGGTCTATTCTTCAACATAGTAGGAATAATTTATTCCGATCCTTTTAGGGGAGTTGAGAGAAAATAAAACATGGTTAGAAGGGTTTTAATTAAATGAAAGATTATAAAAGAAGTCGATTCTCAAGCTATAACGTTGGACATGTCGAAAATCTAGATTGATAGAGTATATAAATCAATCCTATCGTAGATGTTATTTGAAATATTGGATATCCAAAAATGGAGAGAAATTGTTGAGAGCAGATAAACGAAAGAGGAATTATTCCATTGTTTGAATAAGGAATTGAGGGAGACAAGCTAAGGTAAGGGATGAAAGGGATCTATACTCTCCCTCTTTAATGAGATAACTACTTAGGTGTTGTTCTGTTCAGCTTATAATATGATACCGTAAAAATCGGGAGCATTTAGAATTTGTTTTTCTCTCATAAAACACCCACTTTTTAATAATAATACTTTGTATATAATCAAACTTTTTTTCTTTTTGATTGAAAAGGAGAAGGATCTTATAGGTTCGGAATCTCTCACAGGTCCTCAACTGATTAGACACATTGAAAGTGGGATCCAAAATTTCTCTAGTGAAGTTTGATTAATGATCACACAACCTTATTATTATTATGAAATGTAAAGTTCTATGCTTGGTGTATATGATGAAACTTTAGTTATAAGCTCATCATAAGTCTCATGATATGACACAATACCATATAACTATAGCAAAACACCCTCTGTATTTCATATTAAAAGAATAGGTTTTAAGTCGAAAATAATTTTGGCACACTCATAGCAAAACACCCTCTGTATTTCATATTAAAAGAATAGGTTTTAAGTCGAAAATAATTTTAGCACACTCTTAATTGATTTCGACACATCCCTTATAAGAACACAATTTTCTATGCTATTGTTTGCCAAAATCAATTTCTGTTTTAAGTGCATGAGTAGCTTACATGTGGGCCGCAACATCAAAAACGAAAAGGCAAAGCATAAAAGCATGAATATATAAGGTGATGTGATTTGTGAAGTCACCTCTGCTTTTAGAATTTCAATCAAGTTCCTCCTCATGGTTTACACGTTCGGCATGCACGAATCTGACACGTGTCAGAACATGTATGGCAAAACACGTGAACATTGGAGAACAGCTGTCAGCAATGTCTAAAATTAAAGGTTGACTTTTTATACACTGTCAGTAGTAAGACTATTTATACTCACTTTAACCTTTTGTTTATATAAATTAGGACTTTACTTGGACCACCTATAGGAAGATGACACATCCCAAGCTTCTTTTATCGTTTTCCTTTTTCCACAATACAGCACACTTTAGCATGTTATAACATACTTCCACCGTTACAAATTACTTGCAATAAAAGGGTATTATTTGTGAGACATAAAATATTTTTTTTATTGCGAGTAATATGTAACGGAGGGAGTAAAAGCTATAGTAAACTATTTTTCCTCGTCTCTTAATGTTTGTCTCATCATCTCTATTACTTTTATTACTATTTCCATTTCATATTATTTATAATGATTTGACATAAAGTAAAGAGAAAAAAATGTGTAATTGTAGCAAATAATATGAAATAGAGGTAGTAGTTGTATTCTCATTGTTTTTCTAAGTATCTAATCTGATTGACGGATTAATAATTTAGGGATCACTTAGTTTGATCATTTAGACTGGGTTGGAATAAGGTTGATCTAATTTTTTGTTTGATTGAGGTTTTGTAATGGAATCTCATACCCAAGGAGTTCTAACTCCCTTCTATACCAATGGAATCCCATACCCACCTGACCCCTCCCTCTAAAATTCACAATCCATTCTATTAATAAAGGATAAAATTCATTCCAACGACAAAACCAACTACATTGGACTAGTATAGGTTTTAGAATCCATAACTTTCTAGTATGAGATTTTATGCCCATTTATTCCAACTTGATGAACCAAACACGCACTTAATATACATTTGTACTGTTAATGCAACATTTTAACTAATAATATTTATAATTATTTACATGTAATCATAACAAGACGATAATTAAAAATAAACATGTAGACAAATTTAATAAGTAACTACAAGTCTAAGTGTAATATTATGAATAAAATATTGACATAGATCTGTGAATAGCACAAAAATCAATTGAGGTACTAAAGAAAAGAGAGCTAGTATTGAATATTTTTAGCAAGTACATACTACTAGAGTCTAGAGCTGATTATTGAATAAGATAGCCCAATGATAATAGAGTTAGAGTCAAGCTTAAAGGACTTTTAATGGACATGACTCTTACTAGGTTGGGTCAATATATAGCCAAAATGTTTTTCCAATTTGATAGACAAATAAAATAGCTAATGTAAAAGTAATTACATAGATAAATTTGTATTCATATATACTTAATAGTGACTTTGTTTAATATTTATTTTAATTGATATTTTGTTGTCTGTCCATTATCAACCCGTTATTGACCCACGACACACATTGGCCCGACTCGCTATCGACCTTATAAAATGTGACCCGTTTTTACCCGACCTACAATCGACTCACACCGACCTTGACTCGACCCACCAAATAACCAGGTCTACATACTGCGTAATGTTGGTTGGGAACTCGCCTTGTGAATTTAAGGTCACAAGTTTGAACCCCACTAACTACATTTGATTGGGAAAGTAGGGGAATTCCCTTACCTTCCCCTTCTTCTCTCAAGCATTGACCAAAAAAACTAGTTGAATTAACTTATACAAGGCTTCAATTCAGTAGGGTCTTTCATCTTACCTAAAAAGGGAATAATAATAATAATAATAATAATAATAATAATAATAATAATAATAATAATAATAATAATAATAATAATAATAATAATAATAATAATAATAATAATAATAATACCTAATTGTTATTCTACTATGTGAGATAAGAGAATTTGATAAGCCAAGAAAGTAAAGACTTGGAAAGGAACTTGAAACAATCTTAAATTATTTGACATGGCAACTTGGCAAGTACGAATTAACATTAATTCTTACCTTCCCTTAGGTAAGTGAAATTTCATTTCAAAATTTTCAATTTATATTTTTGTTGTCAGCTAACACTTTATTTATATTTATAAGAAATAACTTTAAAAATAGTTTTTACGTCCAACCAAGTATCTTGAATATTCAATTTGAGCAAAGTGGTCTCATTTTACTTGGATACAAGAACTTATATCAATTGCGAGTATATGTTCATGTGTTGGACACGACTATCTTTAATGAAGATAAATCATATTATCAACATATTGTATATGTAAAAAATCAAGTTAAAAATTTTTCAAGCATTTTGAGGACCAAACACGGTTATATGAGGTAATGACAAAACCAATTATATATGCAACATCGAAATAATTTAGGTTTGACATTAATAAGTTAAAATTATTAAACGAGTCAGGTTTGTGAGGTCGTGTGTAATTTAAATTTGAGACATGTTATATAATATTTATGCCCATGCAAGTCAAATTTGAATCATGTCACTTTCTATTTAGATTGGATATAGTTTAGTTTTTGACACCGCTTAGGCCCCATTCTTTAGAGCTGCTCTGCTCTGCACTGCTCTGCTGAAATCTGCTCTGCTCTACTCTGTTCTGTTCTGCTCTGTCCTGCTTAAAAATAATACTTAATATTGAAGTATTATAATATACTGCTCTGCTGAAATCTGCTCCGCTCTACTCTGTTCTGCTCTGCCCTGCTTAAAAATAATACTTAATATTGAAGTATTATAATATACTTAATATTTAAATAAATAAATATTATTAAATAATAATAATTAAATAATAATAAAAATTAATATTTAATAATAATAATATTATTAAATATTAATATTGAATAATAAAAATAAATAATAATAATAATAATAATAATAACAATATTATTAATAATAACAATAATAATGAAATCTGCTCTGCTCGGCTCTTCTTTGCTGAAATTTGCTCTGTTGTGCTCTACCCAGAAGCTCAAAAGAACAGGGCCTTACTTAAATAAGTCTTTATCAATTTTGCTCCCATTAGGTACATAATTATTAGGTAATTAGGCACTCCAATGATAATAATGCATGCATGGGGTCCAAGTTTTGCGGTTCTGTACCTTCTTTATTTAAGGGTGGCTACATGTGACTAACATAGATTGTAGCATGTATTTAAATGCTTCATGTCCCCTTTCATCTGCCACCCTCATTTTCCAACTTCCTTCATTTTGCTCAACTCAAAGAGAACTCAAATTTCTTCTTTATTTCTTCCCCAAAAAACAATTAAGGAACTCTATCTTTTTGTCTTTTTTTCCTCTCTTTCTCTCTCTAGAACACACATACACAAGATTATCATCATAAACTAAATAGTCAACTACATGATGCACAAATTTATCTCCTATTCTATTTTACTTCTCCTCCTTGGCCTATCTCTTCCAAGAACATCCGCTCGTCTACTGGAACTCAAGCACAAAGATGAGCAAAATCATCCAATCTCGACTGAAGTTTCATTTCCGAAGTTAGAAGACAAAGATTCCATAGATGTAAGCTTTAACTAAAAGTTACCTTGTTTTTTCTTTTTTTACAAGTTTTACAAATTTGAATCTTATTTGTTAGAAGTTAAAAAAACTAATGCATGATAATTATTGTTTTATAACCATTTTCAGGAGTTGATGGGATTAGAGATTTGTGGGAATGGAGATGAAGAGTGCTTGAAGAGAAGAATGGTTTCAGAAGTTCACTTGGACTACATTTACACTCAGCATCATAAGCCATAAAAGTGTAATTTATGAAGTGTATTAGCTAATTTTATGACTTAAACATGAATATTTTAATTAGAATATAGATTAGTTTGTGAAAATATTTAACCTCTGTTATAAAAAGATGGTTAATTCAGGTAAAAAGCTAAGGGTTTCAATGGTTTCATGGATTTTTCCTCTTGTGAAAAACTAGAGGATTTTTTTTTTTTTTTTTTTCCCAGGAAACTGATGTATAATTAATAGCCCTTATTTTATTAATTAATCTATTTAGTACATCCACGGGCCAACCTATGTAGTCCCATGGTAGGCATTGAACAGCCGCATCCCTATTTTCTTAGGAAAAATATTTTAAAATTTGACTTTATAGATAATTATATTTATATGGGTAATGCTATATGTAGCCCTAAGGGCTATATATAAGCATTAAATTTACTCTTGAAAATTGTATAAAATTAAGAATTCATGACAAAAACACGCGTAAATCAGTGTAATTAGTGTTTATATATTTTATGATTTTTGAACTTTTTACGATTTTCAAGCATAAATTTAATGCTTATATGTAGCCCTATATTCTCTTTAAATATATGATCCCAAAATTGAACAAAAACATCAAAAGGTAACGATGAATTATATCAAGGGGGCAAGAACTGTCAACTTGATGTTAATTGAATCCTTTCTTGAACAAAATTTTACACTAATCACACAATCAAAGAACGAAATAATTAACCATAGTGTCAATCCTCATAAAGACAAGGTAGTCCCTCGAGGAAAGGTATCCTTGAGAAAAAGTAAAACCTTAGGAACCGCAGCCCTTTTTCGTGGGAATCCTGCTTACACTAAAACCAGATGCCATAAGAAGTGAAAGAGAGGTTGTAATAGCTAAAGCTATGCTTTTGGAGGAGCTGGATGACATTCTTTTAAAAGGAATCATTATTGGAGACTCGCTATCAATTCCTTAAAGAATCTTGCATAAACAGGATGAAATCTACCTCAATATTTGGGTTAGTTCTAGTAATCTAGTTTGTGTACCTTTCTCCTCGAATATTTCACTGAGGATCATCAAATAATTCACATTTTGATATAATTGTTAGTGTTTGCTAACATATTTATAAGTTTAACCCCAAGTGTCCTTGTGGGCTATTGGAGTAAGTAACAAGGGTTTTTGTTTATTAACACCCCCCCCCCCAAATAAAATAAATAAATAAATAAATAAATAACTCCACCAAAAGGCCTTTGTTAAGAACCTAGCCCTAGGCCCTTAATGCATTGGATATGCATATGAGAAGGTTAGAGTGAAGTAGTCACATAACCAAATGCTATGGCACTTGAACTAAGCTGAACTGCAATAAATTTAATAAATCAATCGATCAAAGCTTTTATCCCATAATTGGGGTCAGCTACATGAATCAAAAGTGTTTATTTCTTATAGTCATTCACAAAAATCTTCCTCATCCATCCCTTGCAATCAAATACCTTTATCCAATAGATTTAAAAATGCGGCTAAGTAATTCCAAAGAATAGGACCTAAATGAAAACCCTTTTACGAAGGTTATATCATATTGTAGATCCAAAATAAAGTATGAAGAATCGAGTATCTACTAAAGGCCGTAAAGGCGAGTATTCAATAAAGGTACGTGTTTTGATATAAAAGGTTTGAGTAATACGGAGAAACACATACCAAGAGTAGAGATGGGCGGGGCGGTATGAGATAAGGAATTTAAGAAGGAATTAAAGAAGGGAAGTACGAGAAAATTAATAAGTGGTCTAAACAAGAAGGGAAAATTTAGTGATGAAAGCCATGCAGAGAAACTTACATCCAGGTAGTTGAAATATTTTTAAAAAGGAGGTTATTAATGAAGTCAACTATATATAAGAACAGTTGGGAAGTTATGTCAAGTCAATTTAATGATAGGGAGTAGTAGATAGGTACAAACAAACTGTGGATTGTACAACGGCTATTTACTTACTGCAGTAGTTCAAACTCTGGCATAAAAGGTTACATTCCCAAGCTGATGAGATGATTTAATTCCTGTCTTTCTTAGAAAATAACAATATACTCCCTCTGTTTTTAAATACTTGCTCCATTTTTCCATGCGCGGAGTTTTAGAAGAAATTAGGAAAAGCAATAAAATATGAAGGTAGTGGGGTTGGTGGAAAAATAAAAAAAATATAAAAGGCAAAAGTAGTGGAGAAAATTGGAGAAGAGAGAGAATATATATTGGGTCCACTAGGTGAGAGAAATTAATTAATTATTGTAAAATCTTTCCAAATAAGAAAATGAAGCAAGTATTTAAAAACGGCTGCAAATGAAAAGTGAAACAAGTATTTAAAAACGGAGGGAGTAACAAATTAACAACCATACCCTAGTACTTGGTCATGTGGACGACAACTAGCTTAGGGTTGCATACCAAATACTTCGTCAAATTAGAGTACTTAAAAAAAAATCTTGTTAATGAACGCTCCCGGGACGTTGAATAATCCTTTAAAATATTGTTTAAAGTGGTATTAATTTGGAAAAGCATGACAAAATCACACATCGATCGATGTAATTAATGTTCATTTTAATTTAATCATTCAACTTTTAGCTAGCTTATCCAACGCCCCGAGGGCGTTCGTTAGCTTTTGCCTAAAAAAAAGCATTTGTTTTCATCAACTCTAACTTGGCGAAGTATTTGGTAACAGAACAAGTTGGGTACTACACCTTTGTTCATTTGTTTTGGTGTAGAAAAACCAACAAGAGTTGGTTCAAGTGGTAAGCAGCTTAATGTTGCTTAAGCCGAAAACTCTTATTGGGAGATTCACCCACCATAAGCCAAGATGTGTAACCCGAGTTGGATCTGAATGCAGTCAGAGCTAAGCTCTAATGAATCGGATGGGGCAAACTCCAAAAAAAAAAATATGGTGTAGAAAGTGCTACATACAAGGATAATGAGATGGACGAATTTATTGATCACGAGTCTTGGATACCACCTTTTGATAATTTAACCAATTAAGTAAATTAATCATCCACAATTGATCTCTCTTTATAAAACCATTAAACCTTTATTTCAAAAAAAAAAAAAAAAAAAAAAAAAAAAAAAAAAAAAAAAAAAAAAAAAAACATTAAACCTCTCTCAACAACACTTCTATCAAAGTTTTGAACTTATCAAACCTCTCTTTTTGCCTATCTCTCAGTCAAACACCCCCTTTTTCTCTTCTCCTTATCTTGACAATATGGCCTAAGAATTTGTCTTAAAACTGAAGCCAAATTTTTAAGGCAATTGAATTTCCCAAAGTCTCTTTTTTTCATTTTAAGACAATGGAGTACTTAAAACTGAAGCCAAATTTATTACAATAACTCTAACTAACTCTCATCAGTCATCAACCTCCTCACATTTAAATCTCCAAACTACCATTCCTTGACCTTCCTACTCTTCCCTAACTAATTATTATATTACTCATTAACTTAGTAATGAAAATAACCAGCATAAAAATGACAAGGACTAAACTATTAATACTACTCTTCCCTAACTAATTCTTATATTAATATTTTACCAACTAAAATTTATGTATTCTTATTCATTGTTTACAATTTAAATCATGAGTTTCTCAATAAACCTTTTTTTTTCCTTTTCTTTTTCTTAAATACTATGGTAAGGTTAACTTGGCCCCGGCTGAGGCCTCTATCACAGGAGCCCTAGCTAGCAATGCCTAAGTGGTAGGGGGAAGAGATTTGTTCAGGGGCGAGGCTTGAACCTCGCACCCTGAATGCAAGACGACCCCTCGGCTGCACCAGGAGGTCTTCCTCATTAGTTTTTCAATACATGCGACAAATTCACCTTTGCATAATTTATTTGATAACCTCAGTATACTTTTAACTTTTTTTTTTTTTTTAGGAATTACTTTAACTAATAGATCAAAAATTAATCCTTCAAAAAAAAAAAAATCAAAAATTAATAGTAATTTAAATTATAGTTGGATTATTACTAAAAATATTACTCCGTATGTTGATGATATTAATCGCTAGAATTGTGCAGTTGACATTTTGACAGACATGAAAGTTAAACTGATTACATGTACCACAGAAGTATAAAGGAAGGAAGTACGGAATATATCACTATGGCTAGTTTTGACAAGTACTTCTATAACTTTCGGTGGCCAATAAATGCATCTATTACTTGACCTATCTTTCAATCCAGTATTATAAAATGACACATTCATCAATTCAATTAAAGTTAAATCATACTCAGCCACTTCATCAATGTGCAGTACAAAAGTACAAAACACTTCTTATAGTTAAACAAGAATCATGAATGTCTCTAAAATGATGAATTACAAACTTTAACAAAAACATTATGAGCCAGAGTTACCAAACAAATTAAGTTGGATTATACGTATATCATCAAAGTTAAACATATAAGTAAAACAAATTGAATTTAATTTGTTTATTAAGAAGGTCAAAAACAGATAAGTGTGTCATTAAGTCACTCCACTCTCACAGCAATTGTGATACCGTCCAATACAAGACTTAGTCAGAGTATTAAACAAATTATTACTTGTATTAAACATACTTATTTCAAAACTCGCAAGACTCAATAACGATTTCTGAACGTGCAGCCTTAGTTTTAAGAGCCATGAGGTGCACCAAGGTACAAGGTGAAGGTGCGCGTCTTTAGGAGGCAAGGTGCTAGCTCTTGTACATGACTACAGATCAATAAATATTTCTTTTCGCATGTAGAACTCACTCAGGTACCTTTGGATAAAAACACCCATTTAGAGGCTAAACAGAGTATTGAATTTTCCAGAATAATAAATCTCAGACAATACTACCAAATCTAAGGTGACTAGCTACAAACCTACAATGTCTTAATAGGCATTTAGACAGTATAATCACATGACACATCCCAAGTTAAGGAATTTCGATAGCTCAATAGTCAAAACATAATTAGCAGGCCCAGAATCATCTCATTAAAAAAGATTATTACGACGCAAAATGCCATTACAGATCAGCTGGTGTATACAATATAATATATCAAGATTGCATGAATAGGAAGAGACAACAAATTAAAGCATTCTATCTAATTAGATACGTAAACATCCACTCACCAGAAAATATGATCACTGGTGTTCTTCTAGAAACAATTGCCAACACCCCAAAACTGTAGTTAAGTGTGCATGCTTATCACAAAGTCGCATTCCTGAAATAATAAAATCAAGTCAAGGGAAGAATTAAGTTATACGAAGTACCTACGCTAAGCATACTAAGGGCCTGTTCTCATTGACTGAACTCAGCTGAACTGAACTGAACTGAACTAAATTGAATATTTTATAAGAGAAGGAAATTAGGAGCTGAGCTGAACTGAACTGAACTGAATTGAGCTGAACTGAACTGAACTTAACTGAATTTCAACGTAAGAGAACAGGCCCTAAGACTACTTAATTTCGCAAAAATATAAGCCTATTTGATCTTATTCAAACTTATTTTAGTTGCAATTGGTATCTGAATTTATTTTATACAATAACTCAAATTTATCTAAGAAATTATCTTTCCCGAAAGTCCCTCTTTTGAAGGTTAAAAGCAACATGTAGCACAGGGAAAAAAAACATCATGAAATACACAAGTTAGGATGCAAAAAAGTTTTTATCCAAAAAATTTCCCAGCAGTAGTCAACCAGTTAAATTTTTTTTTTTTTAAATCAACAATTAATTGTTCATATTTTGTGCTTTTCCATATCACTATAAAATAAATCCTATGCAGAACTATATTGGTGCAACAAAATTGTAATTTTTTATCTAATGAAGAACATTTATGATGTTTTAGCTCAATTTCTTTATTATAAGTCGTAATTCTCAATCAAATGCTACCCATTATTAAGGAATAAAGAGTACTGTATACAAGTATACAACACAGTACAGAAGGTTTTTGACAGCGGTAAAATAGCAGGAGAGTATTTAGTTTCAGCGTTCAAGAATTTAGGACCTTTTGCTAACATTTCAGCAAGAAAAACTCAAGAGTTGGTCCTTCCATTCAAGAAGATATAAGCATCAAATGGAGGGTGTTGCTCCATATAGTAATCTGAGATATTATTTTTGGACTAAGATAGTGAGAACACTCTCAGTGCAAACAAATGGCTTGTTTATTCCATGATGACTGATGACTGTTTTTATTCATCTGATGCAAAAAATTAAAGTGGGTCCAGCCTTTTAATTCCTAATATAATGATGATAAGATGTCTTTTTTGAAGGTACACAAATTAGACAAGGCATTGAAAAAGGAACACCATATAATGAGTCTTGATAACGGAAAAAAAATATATTATTGAGTCATTGATGCATCAGATATGGATGAGAAGTTGACCCGCAGCTTCTAATTATAGTATAGTTAAAAGTCAATGGAGAATAAGGCTTACTAAAAGCATTCTTCCTCTCCAGGCGGAGTTCCTCAGGTATCATACTCAGTTAGAGTCCACTCTCAGGAAAGCAACACCTTCAATTAAACTTTCCCAGCTCGCTTACGCAACCAACAGATGTTCCCTTTACAGTGGTGAACCGATCCCTGGGCTGGGCATATTCCCATAATTAAACATCCATAACGCAATGCATGTCTCTTTATGTTTGAGAAGCAATATAATAATATGCTCCAAGCATCACCAAATTAAGTCCTACAAATACAACATCATTAGTTTTCCGTGTAATTGAGCATAACCTACAAGGCTACAAACAACTACATAAGCACGAACTATCAAATGTAAGATCATTTTGACAAAGAAAAACACCATTGCTTAAGATTTAGCCAAATAAATAAATAAATACATTAATTAGAATAACAATTCAGGACTTCTGGAGTCTAATTGAGGGCAAAGTTTTGCAGCAATTAGTGTTTGAGAACTACATTAATATGAGTGACCTTTGTATATCATTTTTGTCACTGACCGAGCCATAAAACTATCCAGTCATGCAAATTACAGAAGAGATTTTTGACTAGATTGAAGTTCACACAACTTATATAATTATGTGGCGCCTGTAAATGACAAACATATATGTAGTTATAACTGGATATATCAGAAAATGTAATTCACAGTGCAGCACATTATCTTAGTAAAATGGGAACTCTATTAGTCTAAAGTATTTCTGTTACTGAGTACATGCTGAGTAAGTAGCCACAGCAAACAGTAAAAGAAGAAACAAAGTTCCAACTTTTAAATAGAAACTCATCAATCATCCCATCTATAAAATAGAAAAACAAAAATAAAATATCGAACAGCAAGTACAATTGTCCACTATGTCAAGCCCTTGAGTCCAGACAGAGTCAAATTCTTCACTCCAACCTTAAGCCCAAACTGTAGGAAGTTTATAAATCCTGGACACATACCCCTTTCCTGGTTTCTTGCCATAGGTCAGAAATGTAGGCAGTCTAGGCACCTAATTGACACTCATAACATGATTTTTTACTCCACAAGAAAATCTCTTCTTCATCTCTTCATTTCAATTACAAATGAACTGCCAAAATTGGATCATGTAAGCTGCTGTTGGCAGCAAAACTATGATTGACTGCTTGGGTAAGTCGATATGGTGGACTGGTGGTATTGGTTATTGGCTAAGTACAAATAATTGGTGCACGTAAAGATTCTAAACAATAAATAGATCAAGGGATGAATTTCTAGATAGAAGTTGTATCGGCCTGGAAAGATTTTTGAAATACTTTTTTCTTGGTTATCTAGTACAAAGCAATGTGAGCAATTAGTGTCTGCACCTAAATCATAATCTTTAGGTTTCTCCCATAACGAGTATATAAAGAGCAATATGCCAAAAACTTCCATCTCTTTGTTTGGAATTAATAGCAGCATACACTGTGGTAGAATGTCCAAAAATATATACTTTGTAGTAATTACTTTTCTTGAAATATAGTTTTGAGTAATTAGTGAATACACATGTTTACTATTGAAAAAAGCACTCATATGTTTACTAATGAACGTAAAAGGCACTGCCAAAATGCTTTCAAATACATCAATACTCTGCATTAGTTTAACTGTCAGAGTGTCAGGCACCATCGATCAACAAGGATGTTTCTGCAGCAGGACGCGTTCGAACTGAGCCTCACCCCATAAGGAATTCGGACCACAGTCTTCTATACTCCTAGGATATTGTAAAAGGAAAGTTCTAACTATAAATAGAGAATAGGAAAATGATGGATAGCTTGAGATTATGAATAGGTTCAAAGACTTTAAACCATGTGTCAGGATATATAAAAAAGATTACAAAGGATACTCCCTTACAGCATTACCTACTTTTATTTCTATTAAAACTAATGCTTCAACTACTTTAGCAAGTATCCTAACCAATACCTTCAGTGAGCTACAGATTACTATCCATCTGTTTTGAGAATTTTAGAAGTGCCAACATCTTTACTACCTAACATGGTAATGATATACCCTAGCATGCACATACAGTGTATTATTCAAAGGATGAAATATGTGCAGGTTAGATTGTTAATAGTCATCTATGTTATTATGATTCAATATTTTGCTATTATCCTTGACATTGATAAATGATAACTTCAATCCGGTATGTAATAATGATGTACATTGCAGCTTAGCAAAGATAGTTTCTTTAATAATATAGACCTTTGGCAACCATCATATTCTAAAACTATGACCAGAGAGAACTGGCAAGTCAAGACCCAACAGACAAGGAAAGCTTAAGAAACTGTGTTGGCAATTTGGCACCAGACTCTACAAGCCTACACTAACAATAGAACCCAGTGTCAGGGATAAGTAAACATAAACACATTAGGCACAGGATGACAAAAGAGTATTTTATTAAACGTTAAATTCTTCATTCCTTATCAGTTTTTTTTTAATTCGAAAAAACGATCAGACACAGGATTTGCATACAGCAGCTATGTCCCTTAAAGAACGGAAGTAAAATGTTTTCCCCAAACAGAACAATACACTTCTTCTACGGGGGAGGTGGGAGAAAGAGAACCAAGATAGTGAATGCGTAACATGAATGAGATTATACATCCTAAACATAATAATAGGCTTTTCACTATTTCAAAAGGTTAAAGATTAAAATATGTAAGATTAAGATCCCCTGTTTATGGGATAAACCTTCATTCTCCAAGCTTTAATCTATAACACCTAAATAAGAGAATTAGACAAATATACCTTTTAGCTAATTCATAACAATTGGCATGCCATAAATTATAATATGGTTGACTACTTGACTGCATACTCTAAAATCAAATACAGATACAGATAGGCAGTATATCATGAGGTATGGGCAGGCAATATAACATGCATCATGATGCCAAACCAACTAGACATGCAAAACTACCATGAGTCATGGCTCAACCTGTAAAAAATGTCAAGACATGCAAATAAAAATGGCAGAGGGGTGGATAGAAAAAACTTGGCACAACAGTAAATTTCATGGTGAACAATATGAAACATTTTCATGTTGGGAAAATAACCTCTACATCACTGTGTATATCAAGGAAAGGGTGGGGGATATGAATCATACAATGGATTCTTCCTTCGTAGCCTTACGCTAGCAAATCCATACAATTAAAACATCATATAATTAACCAGAATATATCAGCATTTCCTCAATTTCTATAATAATTTAACATAGTCAACAAACCATTCCTCTCAGAATAAAAAGGAAACCAAAGAAAAGCAACTTAGAAAAGTCCATCTTCAGGTTTCAACTAAAAATTAGAGTGGACAGCAACGCATTTCAAAACAGAAATGCGAATAAAAAGCTCAATCCAAGATCATAAATGTCCTTAAAGTTTACCATGCCTTCCCCAAATTTCTGGGCAACAAGTTTGAAAATACTCACATATTCAATTATTCACTTTATCATACAGAAGCATCCAATTCCAACAATTTTCATATGTTCAGCAACTCAGATTCATATTTCGAACATATAAATCCATGCAAAACATTGTTAGTAGGCAATGCTTTTGGAGTTTTTTTTGGTGGGGATGTTAATGAAGAGAGGGAGAGAGAAAAAAGATCACCTTGTGGTCTCAGAATTCGGAATCTTCAAGATAAGTTAATCGATAATATCAACCTTCAGATTTCCAATCAGCATCCATCATTCAAAGGACATGATGAAATAATAGGATTTTTGTTAAGTTTAAGATGCTTAAATCAAGCGCACACACAAACTTCTTCATAATTTTCATCTACTGTTACTGACAGCAGGCTTGAAGGCTGTCCTTGTCCTTCATAACAGCATTCTGCAGTCCTTGAAGCACATACTTGCAAGTTAAACCATTGGGTGCAAAGCCCAATTTCAACATTTTATCCTGTAATTCCATCAATTCAGCAGCGCTGCTTTCCTCACTCCTAGTCTTAAGAAGCGAATTATAACTATCTGTATCGTAAAGCTGATACTTCATAGCAAGTGAAAGAAGCAAGGATTCAGCTTTATCAGAATTATTTTCTGTACAATATGCATATACCAAAGCCCTGCAGATATCATTGTCAGGTTTAAGATCATATAAATCCATTTCTTGCAATAGAACTTCTGCCTCCAAGCATCTTCTCAATCTGCACAAGCAGCTTATTAGATTTTTATATATGGCTAAACATGGATTGACCTTCCTTTCCAGCATCTTATTTTTATGCACCAATGCTTCTTCTAAGAGATCACTATCACAGAACGATTTAATCAATTTATCATATATCTCCCCATCTGACTCATGACCGTCTTCCAACATTCTATCCAAAAGTTTAACAGCTGCAAATGGATGATTCTTCTGACACAAAGAGATGACCAAGTACTTGTAGATATCACAAGAAATTGCTACTCCAAACCTTTTAAGCTCAACAACCATATTTAAACACGAATGCAAGCTACCCGCTTTCACAAATCCTTCAACAAGAATCTGACAGGTGAAAGCATCTGGTAGAATCCCCTTTCCAATCATATCATGAAGCAAGAGCCTTGAATTTTTCATCCTTCCTTCTTTGCAGTAACCATGGATAAGGGAATTATACGACATAATATCCGGAGTCAATCCTCTATCAACCATTCTATGGAAGACCTCATGAGCTTCCTTCAACTTTCCAATCTTACAGAGTCCATTCATCAACGAAGTGTAGGTAACTATATCAGGAGCCACACCCCTCCTATACATTATCTTATACAGATAAAACGCGTCATCCAACCTCCGACCTTTGCAATAACCACCAATAAGTGTATTATAAGTCACAAGGTCAGGCACAAATCCTTCTTCCTCCATCTTCTCCAAGAACTCATTTACCTTGTCCACATTTCGGTCCTTGCACATCACATGAGTAAAAATATTAAACGTACACGTATTCGGGTTAATACCAATCCTCCACATCTCTTTGTAAAGTTTCCAACATTCATCAACACAATCCGCCTTCGAAAGTCCACTTAACAAGCAATTAAAAGCCAAAACATGAGGCACATAACCTAACTTAACCATCTTCCTAAACACCCTATAACCTTCCTTAATCAAACCATCTTTCAAATAAGCCTTAATAAGCATATCAAACACAACAGGGTCCCAATTACAATCCTCAGAACATGAAACCAAACACTTAAAAATTTCAATCATTTCACCATCATCGGACTTGAATCGAATCAATTCAGACAGTAACTTCATTCCATGTACAAATTTCCGAGACCAAACCAAAATATGAACAATAATACAATAATTATGACAATTTGGCTTAATACCCAGATCATTTTTTACCCAATTAAAGAAAATAAGAGCAGATTGAGACTCACATTGACATCTAAGCAAAACCCTTGAAATTTCTTGGGTACCCAAATGAGGAATGAGGTCCTGCAATTGATTTGTGAGAAGGGTAGTTTGGAAATTGGGTTGTTTGACAGCAGAGCAAATGAGATTGACTAAATTACTAGGGTTTTGAGTTTCTGGTAGGAATTTGTAAAGGGGGTTTAAGCTGGGTTTTGAGTGAGGAACAGTTGGAGGATTGAATGGAGTTGAAGATGAAGGAATTAGTGCAGATTTAGTGCAGTAATTTGAAAAAAGAATTCTTGGGGTTGTAAAAGATGAACGAATTCGATTCATTAGGAGTTTATTTAATGAGTTAACAATCAAATTGCATGAATTTAAATGCCGTAAGAGTTTAGACTTTAGAGTGGGAGAATTTTTTTTTTTTTTTTTTTTTTTTTTTTGAAAGATAGAGTGGGAGAATTTAAGAACAACCAATTTTTTTTTATTTTTTTTTTTTACGACAACAACCAAAGTTAACTCAAAGCCAAAAGAAACTTTGAAATTTGTATGGTATGTGATGCGTTAATCAATTTTATTATTATTTTTTTATTTTTTTACTCATTCCGTCCCAAAATAAATGACCCATTTGGCAAAACTTTGTCCCAAAAAGAATGACCCATTTGCATTAAAACACCACCAATTTGCAACAATATTTGTGCAAAATTAGCTTCTCCATATAAAAATTTGAGTCCTCCATATAAGTTGTTACAATTTTAGCTCGATCAGATAGTCAAACGGTGCTCGATCGACTCCAAATTTTGAGACAACATTCATGCCATCCCATGCTACGTATTACGTATCAACAATCGGATTTATCGTTTATCCACTTGTTAGTGGTGTATATGGAGAATGAGTTGTTCCAAACTTGTTCTTTGATGTTGTAGAGCCTCTAGCATTATTATTATTGATTAGTGATACGGCTTGGTGCCGATTTATGGTACCTGTGGTTTTTCTGGTGTGCTTTATTTTTATTGCATCTGGGCTATTTATATTTACTTGTTGTCCATATTATGTTTGCTCAAGATTGGTAGTAATTTCTCATTCTACAACATATTCGAGAAAATGAGATCGTCGTGCTTTCGCTTGTGATTGTTAATTATGTTTATGTGTGCATCTTTCCTGACATAGCATACCAAATACCTTAATTTAAGGATAAGGAGTAAAGGAGTGAATTGCTAGATTAATTAGTGGCTAAATATATGATATTTTTTTTTCCTTTCTAATTCTAAATTTCTAATGAATTAAAACTTTAAAAGCATTTATACTATACAATATGCTATTTACAAATAATTGATAAATAAATGTTTACAACATAAGATGATAAGAAAAGACACATGCAACTTGAGTTATCATACAAATGTACTCAGCTCCATATTATATATAATCTTCTTCATCTTCTTGTTGCAATTTCCCCTTAACTTGTGAGCGATTATGAAATTTGGGTGATAATGGCTTTGGTGCTCGAGTTTGCCGATTAAACCCCCTTGTACAAATATAACCTAACATCACATAAACAAATTATCTTTGTTAATTTAAATATTGTAACAACCCCAACTAATAATACAATTATCTCATAATTACATACCTTCCCAACAGCATCGTTGGATCTCCTTCACTAATAAACCTAGTTTAACAGAATTTCACAATCATCAAGCATAATTAGTAATTACAACAACACGCACAAAAAAAAAAAAAAAAAAAAAAAAAAAAAAAAAAAAAAAAGGTGCAAAATGCAATTTAAGCTTTTTTTTTTTTACTTACCTTTAAATATTGCTGATGTACTAGATCCACAATATAGAGTTCGTTTCTCTAACATCCATATTAAACTTGTAGGAACTTTAATCGGACATTGAGTAGTTTCATCATCAGCAAAAACCTATAATAATTCAATGTTAAATTAATAATATATACGAGCAATATATTCGGTTTTATATATGAAACATAAAATAATTGCTTTATTCCAAATAATAAAAAACCAAATTAGTTACCTCATTAATTTGAAAATAGGTACCATTGAGTGGAAAAGATTCCCTCATTGCTGTTCGAACAGGAATCTGTGATACAATTCAAATTATAAAGGACAGACTTTATAAATATACAAAATAATTAAAATTATTTTCTTTAAAACTTGTTATATAATAATGCTTACCAATATTGTTCCTAACACTGTCGAAGATTCATCAAAAACTTTGTCAGTTGAACACTCATTTTCCACATGATCAGATGATCCTTCTAAATTACCGCTCATCTTTATATTTTGACCTATTAAATTATAAATTATGAATATAGAGTATATAATACTTTATTCATGCAATTAGAAAATAACATTATATTATATTATATGACAAGAAAATTTATGCAAATAATGGTTGAAATAATTTTATAAAAAAATTATTACCTTGTGTCCATACAGCGAGAAGATAAGGAATGTTCCCTATTTGTCTCTCAAACTGTAACAATATAACAAAACACATACAAAAATTAGTTATATATTCATAAAATTAAATGTAGTATGAAATATTTTTTTTATTGTATTCGTTAATTAGAATAGTTTATTACGAGTAATAATTTTGTTATTGTGAGCACCTAAAGGCATGATATTATAGATAAAAGGGATTTAATTTCAAAAATTAGCATATCAAAAAATTCTATATTTTAATTTTCAATAAATCTAAAACCATTCTAATAAAAAACCAAATTTTGAATAAAAATGTTTACTAGAATGGTTTTTTAGAATGGTTCTAGATACATAATACACTATTATAAAATATGAATACATAAGCAAATTTGCACCAAGTGTCAACACTTGATCCTCAAATGCTAATAATACGTAATTCATGTGTGTATATATATAACACTTTGCACAATTGATAACACTTGAAATCAAGCTTCTTGCTAGTTTCCAAGCAATAATGTTCCTTACATAGAGTGTTAATTTGATAATACATGACACATTAATATAATAAATGTTATATTTTCATTTATTTTTCTATTTTTAATACATTTTTCATTTTTTTATTTATTAGCATTTTAAATTATATAAAATAATTAGTTCAAGAAAGAAATACATACATTTTGTAACAAGGGATGATTATATGGCAATTCATATCTGCATATATAAACAAAAGGTTAGATTATCATTTAATAAATAATAACCGTAATAAATTTGAATAATTGAAACATTAACACTTACACTTGATGCTCCGTTCTCAATCGAACTTGAACAACTTGCTTTGGTAAAGGAATATAATCATCTTGAAATACGCTAATTAAGGCTCTTGACAATAAATCAGGTGACATTATTGTAGCCTTTACTAGTTGGTTTGATGATGTATGCTTAGACGTACCAATATCAACGACTATAAATTCATCTTCCACCTCTTCAGCATTCTTAAATAAATCTTCGATGTCAGGTAATTCCGATTCTTCAATGTTCTTTGGAGAGGACGGAAACTCAACAATAGGGGATTGAGTCGTTCTCTGAACATCGGAATCTAAATTACGATGTAACATCGGAAAATGCAAAGGCTTATATAAAGATGAATCATAAGTCGATAACATTATGAACTGAGATTTAGAACATTCTCTTTTGATATCAAAAGGATTTGAAATGTTTTTAATCATCTTTTTTGAACTCTTCTTCGACTTTACCCAAGGCAAACGAAAAGTATTCTTTTTTTCACTGCAATAATCAACAAATTATAAATAGGTTAAATATAAATAAATATATCTGTTAACATATATTCCATACAATAAATTATATGACCACTGCCAAATTACAAAACATCGACAAAAATGTAACTACAATATATAGAATATCGTATACTATAATTGAATTAATTATAAAATCTAATTTCAATGTTTTATTATTGAAATTTAAATAAAAATATAATTCCTCCGTTTTTTTAGATGCAACACACCTTTAGCGCAAACTTTAAAATAGGATGAGTGGTTGTTAGGAGTGTAATTTAGTGGGTCATGTGCTTTAAATAAGGGAAATAGTATAGTTTTTCCCCAAAGTAACTTTCCTTTTATAATGTATTGCAAGTATTGTGACATTTCTTTTTTTAGGGAAGTGTTGCAAGTAAAAGAAAATGGAGGAAGTAATAATTATGTGTGATGCTACAAACCTTTCTACAAGACTTTGGTAATACTTGCATTCATTTTTGAATGGACATGCTCTACAATTGGGATTGTTCTTCATGCAAAAAACCTACAACATAACATTTTGTAACATAAGCACATTATCCATAAAATTATGTAATGTACATGGAGATCAAATGAAAAAAATGTACCTTCCCGAATGTAATCGCTTGATAATGAATTTTATACCTGTAATCCAACAAAAATATATATGAATAAAAATACATTCAAAGATACCTGACTACCTGTATCCAAATAAGAAGAAATGGAGGGAGTAGAAAGAAATCGTACAATTTTTGTTTGTCCATATGGTCTATTCTGGGCCAAAGATATCTTTGAATGTCATCAAAATTTGGGTACCTACACGAAATTAATATCAAGGTTAGAAATTCTCAAATACTCCTTTTATCCAAGTTCTAAGACATGCATGATATCAGAGTACTTCGTATATATTACTTGTCAATAAGATGAAAGGGAATTTCATCAGGCAGTTTACTGAGAGGAACCCAGCCTAAACGCACTGCAATTCGAGCAATATTCACATCAACCTGGCATACAAAAGTTAGAAGGATTAGCACAAATACTTTGAGTAGCTTTAAATAGCTTAACAAAGAGTAAGAAATAACCTCAAATTGAATTGTAATTCCAATGATTCATGCTTAACTCATACGAGTAGTACACTAGTAGTTTTGCACAAGGGAATTTTCAAGATAAGAATGATGCAAGAAATTGAAACAATTACGTATATTAATTACAAACTCGGTCAGAAGTAGACCTAGCAATTGACTCAGACTCGAATGACCCAAAACATCGACCCAATCCGACCCATACCGACCCAAATGTTAGCCAACCCTAAGAGATCCAACCCATACCTGACCCAAATGACCCGTTTGCCAAGTCTAGTAAGAGGTTACTCGATCGGTCAGGGGATTAATCAAGAGTCACTTGGTCATGGGTTACTTGGTCGTTCTAGGGTTACTCAGTCGGTCAAAGGTTATTTAATCGGTCAACGGTTACTTATTCATGAGTTACCTAATCGGTCAGGAGTTACCCCTAAATAATCTCGAGGAAAAATAAAAAAAATAGTATATATATATGTAAGAAAAATAATTAATAAAGAATAGTTAATTCTCATGTAAGAATCATATTTATTAAGGTTAAAATATATAAGCACGACAATATACTTAATTGTATATATATATGGTATTCCCTCTGTCCCTTTTTTACAAGGTTGTATTCTATTTTTGGGTTACCAAAATTTCAGTCAATTTTTATTCAAAGGTTGTATATAGCTTTTTTTTTATACAATATTACCTTTTTTTTTATGATTTGTCATTTTTTGTTAATACTTTTGACATCAATTTCCAACATTTTCTCTCCCCCTCCCTTTTAAAATGAAAGATTACTTTTTTTTTTTTCCTCTCTCTCTTTGACCCCCACATGCATATTTATACTCTCAATCATTAGGTTTTAACGAATTTCCTACTTCCTTAATTTCCATAAAATAATAATAATAATAATAATAATAAATAAAAAATAATAAAAAAAAAAAAAACTCAAATAAACTTGTAAATAAGGGGACAGAGTAAGTATTAATTATGTAAGCATGACAATATACTCGTTGATTGATGTTACTAATACTTGACTATGTATCTCTATTTTATCTCCTTATTTAATCCAAGAGTATTTATAATAAGAAATTAAAAACCATTTACTATAGAAAAAATAAAAAATGCAACTCTTACAGGAAAGGCATCGTGACCAAGCGTCAAAAGTCGCAAGCATTCAACACTTTTCAACCCAAGTCCATAGAAACTTGACAAATATGCCCTGAAAATCAAACAAAGGAAATCAAATTTTAATCTTCTTATACAAACATTAAGAAAATGAATGTAATGAAGTTTTTTTCTAACTTACTTTGCTATTGCAAATGGAGCTTCACGCAACCATTCAAGATCCATAGTACCATGCTTTTCAACAAGTCGATTGAGCATCCTCTAAAGTTACAAATAAGCATTAATAATATATTCAAAAATTTTCATCACTTCATACAACTAATACTACCTCCGTTAATTTGCAACTTTAGAATATTTTATATCTCTTAAATAATACCCCAAAGTTGCAAGTAAATGTTAACGGAGGTAGTATAACAGAATTCCTTGATTCGTACCTGAATCTTTTTTCCAATAATGGTATGTTGGCCTCTCTTTTCAATTGCTTTAGCAAGGTCCTCTATCGGCGCCTTCCTTACTGCTTCCCAATCAACAGAATCTTGTGTCTCAGGGCTTCTTTCAGTACTCTTTCCTAAGAATTGCAATCGTATCGAATCCCAATCAAAGCTTTCAGCACCTTCACCTTTCTTTTCTTTGCCTTTAAAACTAGGCAAAGATGCTAGCATTTCCTTCATAGCACTGTCATATTCCTTCTTCCATGACTCTTCTTGTTCTGTTTCAGTTGGATTTGCTTCTTCTTCGTCATCAGGATACTCGATTATCGGGCCCTTTACATTGCTACTATCCGTAGACTCTTGGTTGCCTGAGGTAGATACATCTCCACCACTATCCTCATCTTCATTGGTTCGTTGTTTTATTGGATATCGCGAAGCCAATTCCATGTATGCACTCCTACACCAATCATAAATTTAGTATACATATTATACAATGGAACTAAAACAATACTTTGTCTAAATATGAAACTGAATTTAAAGAGTTGAAGTAAAAATGTACCCTGAGAGAACATCGGATACATTTTGTGTAAGAAAAACACCAACAACCGAGTCTAAAACAGAACCATTCCATTTTACATAATCCTTAGGCCCTGCAATTTTTGCAAATTAGAGTTTACATACTTTAGAGTTAATATAAACTCAAAAAAAGTAAGTGACAGCGAATATAAACTGATCATGGGCTTTAACCATAAGCTTAAACAGTAACAGTAAGTTTGTAGAACAAAAAATAAACTAAGTGAAGTACGAGTATGAAATACCTTGTAGTTGAGTCATTAGATAATAGAATCTATCCATCTTTGCTTCTATAAATGCTTTTTCTTGACGGAATTCGTCGTCTTCTTCATCAGGTTTTTGAGTACCAGCACCTTCAGGATTTCCTTCCCTTACCATAATACTCAACTCGATCGACTTAGGGTCATCATAGATATTCATAGATTCATAGTATTCAACTAAGGAATCCATTATTTGCTCCACTGACCTTCCATTCCATTCTACATTAAAACAAAAAAAGAGGTTGAATATCATTAAATATGTAAACATAAAACATAATAGCGATTATAAAACTAATTACTTTGAAGCTCAACGAAACAAGCTTTATGCTTGTCCTTGCGTTTATAAGGACCTCTTGTTCCCTTCTCCTTTGCTTCCTTTGTTTCACTCTCCGGAGCTTTAGGCTTTTCCTTGCGTTTATAAGGAGCTCTTGTTTTCTTCTCCTTTGCTGCCTTTGTTTTACTCTCCGGAGTTGAGCAAAGAGCAGATTGTAAGATTCTTTCATGTATTTGTCCTGTACATCGATCAAATAATTGAACTTTTATTATTATTTTTTACTTGAGAGTATGTCAATTAAAACTTAACTGACATAATAAGCTTTTAATTACCTTGTGAAACACTCTGTTCATCAATTACAATGCTCGTTTGTTTCGAAACCCCTTGCCCATCATTGCCAATGCTCCTTTGTTTTGAAACAATCTCTTTTGAAACATTGCGAGATAAAGGCAATTTTTTTATTGATCTCTTCCCCTGTTTGAACTTCATTTGCGAAGAAAGCAAACTTAAAACACACCCAAAAGACTCATCATCAACAATCTTCAACTTTGCTGGCAACAACAAACTTTTGTTATCCTCAATGATGAAGCTATGATCAAGTTTAATTCTTTCAATTGACTTCTTTTTCCTCCCTTTTCTCTTCTTCTTAAGAGTGTACATAACATTAGGCCCTATCTTTCGACTTTCACTCAAACATTTACAAGAATGCCTCCTTCCATAAACTCTCAATCCTTCTTGCTTCTTTTTACCATCACAAGAATGATCCTTCTTACTCGAACTTTCCTTTTCCAAACATTCCACCTTTTCCACTTCATTGGAAACTTGCTCAGTAACACCGGGAATTTGGCTTTCAATTACTTTACCAGCCTCGTCCTCTAAATTGACAATGTTGATGTCAAAATCCAATGCTCGTTTACAGTTTAAAACTGTTTCTGTTTCAGTTTCAGTTTCAGGTCGAGTATGTTCAAGCACGACTTTACCTCCTTCCTTGTTGTTCTTCACATCTTTCTTTGTTATTGGCTTAGGAGTTCTTGGAGTCTTAGGCTTAGGAGTAACTGGTTTAGGAGTTTTTGGCTTAGGAGTTTGCACCTTTTTATTGTCGATTTTTGCCCAAAAATATTTATTTTTCCGCTTCTCCCCGGGCTTCCTGTTTAAGTCTTTGCCATTGCCAAGTTTTCTCCTTTTGTTTTTCGAATTTTGCTCCACATCTATAAACAAAGTATACCAAAATGTTATAAATTTAAATACTACCTACCTCCGGTCCAATTTACTCACAACAAAGGGGTACTATTTGTGAGACATAAAATATTCCTTTGTTGCGAGTAAATTGGACCGGAGGTAGTAATAAATTCAATGCACACATACAGGAGTAGGAAATATAGTAATCCATATTGATGTAACAATTAATAACTTACATGCAAAACATACTTTAAGAAACTACATGCCATTCTCAAGAACCTCAAATTGATGTAATAATTTTCACCTCAAATGAAATTGAGCAAGTTGTTTCACATAGTACAGAACTTCTTTGGAAAAGTCAGTGTTCAATTTCGAGCATCTCCAATGGTATGGAGAAGGGACCTGCTTGCAAATTAATTAAAATTACAAACATGTAACTGCTTGTTTTTCTAAAGTTAAGCATCTTCCACTTAGATCAAGACACATAGATAATATAATATATTCTTTTTTTATTTATTTTTCTAGCAAGCTACAAGGAATTGTAACTAACCATTGTAGTACATTGTAGCTTGAAAATATAGGAGCTTAAATTATTGATGTCATAAGGTGAGCTACAACCAATTGTACCTTTCCATTGGAGATGCTCTAAGAAACCACATATTATTATTATTATTATTATTATTATTATTATTATTATTATTATTTATTTTTTTTTTTATTATTTATTTTTTTTTTTTGTGAATTGAAACTTGTATGGTAAGATTAAAAAAAAAAAGTAATTGTAATTTGTATCGAAGGTTTTCCGTGCAAAAACCTGCCAAATTATCACTTTAACTTTTTTTTTTTTTTTTTTTTAAGCCTCTGATACTTTCTGTGAATTCTAATACTATGAAATTTAGGATTTTTTTTAAAAAAAATCTTGATCATAGTTCTTTTTTCTAATACGAGTATAACTTTAAAAAAAAAAAATTTCAAAGTCAATGTAATAATGAGGAGTATTTAATAAAATTTGGAAAGTCAACCCAATAAATGGACAACAATTGTTTTTGGGCCCAGGCCCTGCATTAATTTCATGATTTAAATCCAAATCAAAATTTAATTTTAGATAAATGCTGTAACGCATGAATAAGAAGTTAAAAAAATGTGTTTTTTTTTTAAAAAAAAAGAGCTAAAAAAAAAGGAAAATATTACTCTCCGTCCCCAAAACTTCGACCCTTTTGGGTTGATTTCGTGGTTATTTAAGAAACTTAAATAAATAGAAATAAAAACATATTGGAAAGATAAATTTACATATAGTTTGTACAAAAGTAGAAAGATAAAGTATTAAAAATACATGAAAAAACAAAAGCTTATACACAAATATTGTTGTAAATTGGTGGGTATTTTAATGCTAATGGTCGATCATTTTGGAACTAAAATTAAGCCAAAAGGGTCGAAGTTTTGGGACGGAGGGAGTAGTGAAATATATTCATTTAATTACACTTATTTGCGTGTGATTTTATCATGCATTCTTAAGCTAATAATCCCTCCGTCCCTAAATTACATTTCTGTTTGTAAAATTACGCGGGATGTATTTGAGTAAAACAAAGATAGATTAATGATTAATGATGTCATGTCATCCATCCTTTGCGGAAAAAAGGACCAATAACATGCTTCTAATTGAAAATTAAGAACCTATCATATTCATTTAAATTAGGCACAAGGATCTTGAGTGAGATTAGGACAGAAAAGAAATCATTAAATATACAGCAACAAAAAAAAAAAAAAAAAAAAAAAAAAAAAAAAAAAGAAAAGAATTGATTTGGGATATTTGGAAGAAAAAAAATACTAAAAATGAGAAGGAGGAATGTAATTTTAGAATACCCAAAATAGAAACCAGGAATGTAATTTAGGAAATGAGGGAGTACTAAATAATGAATACTATTTAATGCTTATTTATAGCCTAGGTTACATATAGATGTGAAATGTGGAGTACAAGAAATAAATTAGGAAAGTGTCACGTGATATGTGAGTGAATTTTAATAAGTAATGTTAGGTTTATAAATTAGGGAAGTACTCCCTTTGTCCTTATTTACATTTCCATTTTTAAAATTACACGAAAATTAAGTAACTTTGAATAACCTTAAAACCAATGATTAGAAAGTAAGTAATGTCATGTCATCAATCCTTTATATTTCAATATAATTTTGCACATGGATTCAGGGCCTGTTCATATTTACTTATTTTCAGTTCAGTTCAGCTCAGCTCCAATCAGTTCAGTTCAGTTCCAATCAGTTCAGTTCAGCTCAGCTCTTTAGTTCAGTTCAGCTCTTTAGTTCAGTTCAGTTCCAATCAGTTCAGTTCAGTTCAATTCAGCTCCAATCAGTTCAGTTCAGTAAATATGAACAGACCCTCAAAATGTTTATAAGGGTAAATAAGGGATGGAGGAGTATAAATTATACATTAGTTTTTTTTCTTTTGAAATAGAATTATAGATTAGTTTTATAAACTTATGGAGTACTCCATAGGACTTTTACGTTGAAGTCAAAAACTCAAATGAAAGGCGGTTGGTAGCAATTGGAGAAAAAAAAAAACAAAAGGATAAATTCAAAATTAATTTTATTCATTAAATTTAAAAAATCTATACGTTGAATTTAAAAACTCAAACCACTATATATAAGAAGATAACAATTGAGAAAAAAAGATAAACTCAAAAATTATTTTATGACTTGTATTTAAAAAATCTATACGTTGAATTTAAAAACTCAAACCTTTAATAAGACGGTAACTATTGAGAAAAAACAAAAATTATTTTATACGTTATATTTAAAAAATTTATACGTTGTATTTAAAAACTCAAACCATACTCAAACCATGACGTCTTTATAGATTTTTTAAAAAGGTTTGCAGCTGATTAAAAAAATTACTCCCTCCGTCCCTAAATTACATTCCTCTTTCTAGCATTTATTCCTCACATAATAGAGAGAAAGAGGAATGTAATTTAGGGACGGAGGGAGTAAATAAATAAAAATCTGTTTTCTGTTTTTGCTCTACAACAGCTTGTGAGTCAGTTTCACGAAAATTATGAACAAAAAGAATCCAATGGAGCAAATTTTTTTTTTAGGGAATCCAAAGCATTTGTTATACTGGTGAGAAATGTTTGGGGAAATTTTTTTAAAAAAAAAAATAATGTTCGAATTTCTGGGTCAAAATTAATTGTACTGTATAATCAATAGGCTTTGGAATTAACGTATATTCTACGATGAAAATTTAACCGGGCTCAAAACCCTACCAAAACCCGAAACCTGACAGCCTAAATTAATCCAAAAAAAACCCTAATTTGACATAAGACCCCAAAAGAATTAGAATTAATTTTTTTTAAATCAGAATTAAAAAATCTCAATAAAATAATCAAGGCTTTATTCCTGTTCTTTTTACCTGAATTTTACTTATTACAATTAATATATCATCATATTCAAAACTTATTAAATTTGATTATCGTTGAATAATAACCAAAGACTTACAGCAATGCACATAAATTGATACTTGAAAATTGACTCAATCAATTTAATTTTAATCAAGAAAAAACAGTAAATTTCTAATACAACAGTAGAGTGTACATACCAGGATCAATGCTCGCAGTAGCATTGTGTTGAAATCTTAATTGATTTGCTTCAACAGTTGCACCATTAACTGAGCCAAGAGCCTCTGGATATGGTGTCACATTGCTAGTAGAATCGTTTTTGAGGGTCGATTGTGGCTTTTCTGGGGTTATTGGTATCCAATAACCATTGTTTTGTTGTTGCAGTTTTTCGGAATTCATATCTCTATTTGAGAAAATTTTGGTTTTTGTTTTTTTTAAGGAAACTATGATGGCAGCATATATGAACGAACAAAAGAGAAAACTAAGAATAAGGGGATATATTAGGTATATATGTAAAACACAGCTATTTCACTATCACTCAACTTTTTTGTTATTTTTTTTTTTCTTTGAAAGATAATATGGGATATTGGTTTTTCTCAATATTCGACTAGGAAGGAAAAAAATGATGAATTTATAAGAATATCTTTTATATTAAAAGATTATCTTGGATCAAATGATAGATGAGACCAAGGAACCTTCATCCTCTGTAAGATTTTAACTATCTTATTTTTTAGTACAACGAAGAGTTTTCATTTTATCACTGCAATCATTAACAAATTATATAAACAAGCTACACACGCAATGCGTGCGTGAATAATATAAAATAGAAAAATTACTTAGAATAATCCGATATTTACTTAATCCGCCCAAAATAATCCTACCTTTCGATTATTTTTTAATAATCTGACCTTTAATACTAATCCGCTTGAAATGGTCCCAAGTGACCTGAAACCTGTTGAGTAGGTGAATTTTTGTAAAATTAATTTTAATTTACACATGACACAACATGATACAAAAAAATAACTTTTGATTAAAATTTTTTTTTTTTATAGAAATGAATAATTACTAATTAACATTAATTATACTCCCTCCGCCCACGATTATCTGCACCAAACGTCCTTTTTGCGGACTCCAAGGCAAAACTTTTAGTGTAGTTAAATTAAGTTTAGGTGGGCTTAATTAAGTTGTAAAAATGAGGGAGAAGAGAGAGAGAGTGGTCTCATATGTTTAAGTTTGTTAGTGGATTAAAGTAAGTGGGAAATAGGAGAGAGAAAGTGGTCTCATATGTTTAAGTTTGGTAAGATGGTTTTTTTACACTTTAAAATTTACTAAAAGAGGAAAGATAAAAAATTGTTTAAGGGGGAGGGGGGATTGTGGTCGGTGCGACTCTTCGGCGCCGGGGGGGGGGGGGGGGCAGGGGTCGGACTGGTGGATGGTGGTGGTAATGGGTGATCGGGCGGCCGTGGAAGGTGGTTGGGCTGGTGGGGGTGATTTGTTAATTTTTATTTTATTTAATTAAGTATAATGTTTTTTATTTTATCTTTTAAAAAAATAAATTTTATTTTATTTTTATTTTTTTAAACCAATTAGTTGTCGACACATGTCATGTAACTTGGTATAACAAGTTAAATGACCGGTTTGGACCATTTAAAGCGGATTGGTATTAAAGGTCGTATTATTAAAAAATAACCAAAAGGTGGGATTATTTGGGCGGATGAGGCAAAGGTCGGATTATTTTGGGCAATTTTTCCATATAAAATCTATCATGCATGATTCTTTTTTTCCCTTAAATATTATCTTCCTTATTCTAATAAAATAAAATGAAATATTGCTAAAAATTGTTGATAAAAAAAATATATATATATATTAGTTAGTATATGTTGTTAATAAATTTATGTTGATGAAGTCATGGAGGCCAAATAATAGAATATGACTTCTTTTAAAAAAAGATGGAAATTTAAAAATAAAATAATAAAAAAAATTTCTTTAAAAGATGGTAGTTATTTTTTTAATTAAAAAAAAAGAAGAAATGAGAGGGGTAATTTGGGGATAATGAAATTTATCACCCAAAAGGCCCTTTTACTTTATATATAGTATAATTTAGATATAGATAACCTATACAACATTGTCACATTGAGTTTCCTTTATAATGTTGACAAATTAAAGTAACTGTTGTAACAGTAACGAATAAAAAAGGTGAAGTGAAGGGGACCTAAAATTGTGAATGTGGAAGGAATTAAGGTGGTTATAAATAGACAAATAGGTGGGGTTATATAACGTGTAACGTTAAGTTTTTGAATAAAAATTGTAAAAGGTAATCCTACCAAAACTTTTGGAAGAAACTTGGTATTATTGTTATTATTATTATTATTATTATTATTATTTATTTATTTATTTATTTATTTATTTAAAAAAAAAAATAGGTCGTTATTTTTAAAATTTACTATAAGCTTGTTAGTTATTAACAAATTTTTCTCATTTTCTTTAGAAAGAAAGATAAACAATTACAATTAGGCTCGGCTTCACTCAAAATTATAACCTAATCTATTTGAAGTATTTCATGCATTAATAAACACAAACTTTACATCCATCTAATGTTGTTAGTCTTTAATGACATTTCATATATTAACACCATACCTCAAAAGGTAACTCCTGAATTTTGAAGACCACAATGATGCCATTTTAATATTTCAATACTTTAAATTTTCAAATGCACATGGTGAAATAGCTGATTGAAATAAATTGAATGGAATTGAAATTAACTGAATTGATGGGGGTCTTTGGTCTCTTTAAAGTGTTTGGTCTGGATCTGTTAGAAAGACTTTTGTGGGTTCAAAAAGCTTGTATGAAGAGTTAGAGCTCTATTTTTTTTAAACTCTAAAACAGCTAATAACTAATCATTATTTATCAAATAATTTTACACAATCAACTAATGACAATCATCCAGTTAATCTAGTTTATGCAAACCGCTAACAATCTATAGATAAAAGCTAATTGTCAAACAACGCCAAAACTTCGAATTTTTTATTTTTTATTTATTTTTTTTTAAAAAAAAAACAAGGCCAAAGGGATATAGCTTATGGGCCACACTAGCTATCATTGGGTTTATACTCTTGAATCCTTACTCATACCAAGCCCAAAACCAAAAACAAAAACAAAAATAGCAAAAACACACCTAAATTTCATCTCCCTCCTCACTCACTCACTCACTCACTCACTCCTTCTCCACACTCCACCTTATCTTTCTTTATCCCCATTTCTCAACAACAATGTCAGACAACAACCAAACTCCCCCAATTGACCAACCCCCTCAACAACAAGATTACAAAGAACAAGAAGATGACCCAGATGATTCCGCAAACGAAGACGACTCAGACTCAGATTCAGACTCAGACTCAGACTCCGACTTCGAACCCGACGAAAACGACACCGATGGACCCACCCAAAAACAAAAGAAGCGACAAGCATACTACCGCCGCGCCGGCGAGTTCGACGACATAGCCGAAGGCGACTACTCTGCCGAAGCTAATATTAAGCGGTTCGCCCGCGCATACCAGTCCCGCCGATTCAAACAAGCGCTACAAAAGGAAGAAGATGCAATCGAATATGAAGATGACTTGTTCAATTTTCCAAATGATGGGGAGAATTGGAGGGAAGAAGACCTTAAAGAGTTATGGGCTGATGCACCTCTTGAGATGACTAAACCTGGGTGGGACCCAGCTTGGGCTGATGATGATGATTGGGAAGTTGTTAAGAAGGAAGTTCGAGAAGGTCGTGACCCTCCAATTGCTCCCTTTTATGTTCCTTATAGAAAGAGTTATCCTGCTATTCCTGATAATCATCATGATATTTCTACTCCTAAGTCTGTTATTGAAGAATTGGATCGGATTGAGGAGTTTTTGAGATGGGTTAGCTATGTTTTTCCTGATGGAAGCTCGTAAGTTTTGATTTTTCGGGTTTTTTGATTGATGGGTTTTTTAGTTTTTTTGGTTTTGTTGTTTGAATGGATGAAAATGGTGGGATTTGAGGGGTTTTATTGGGCTTTAGTGTAGGTTTTGGGTGTTTGAATTATGCAATTGACTGAATTGAATGTTTGAAGCTGTTATTGAATTTTGCTTTAATTTTCTGTTGCTGGGGTTTAAGTGGGGTTTTGGATTTATTTTCTTGTTAATGAATTTTTTGGCTAATTTTATTAATTTTCCCATTTTGAATGATAATGTGGGTTTGGGTGTATTTAAGCTGTGTATAATGATTTGTAATGCTTAATGTATGTGTTTGACTATGTTTTAGGTGATTGTTTGATCAGCTTCCCTATCAAGGGATGGACATAAGAAACTTTTTGCCCAATAGCCGATACCAGTTTCGAGTTTGCTTTGGTTTATGTTATCATATCATGATGAAAGATTAGTATGTCTTGTGCATTTGCTTACTAATTTTATGAAAATTTCCTTTTTGAATAAGTATATGAGTTTGGCTGTAATTAAGCTGTGCATTATACTTTTGTAAAGCATTTTGGACTTGTGTTTGACTGTGTTTTATGTGAATATTTGATTGAAGCTGTTTTTATTATATATCTCTGCCTGGGCCGATAAGGCTTTTGGGGTGGTTTAGGTTTTGTTATGGTATCATGAGGACTTCTTTGAGTTTTGTATGTTATTTTTTAGTTTAGGGAAGTATTTGCAATGATGTATGAAGTATAGGTTTTGATGAAGATTAGGGTGTACAAGACATCCCTTCACCCCTTTATGTAATCGGTATAATATTGCTCAACACTGATTCCTTCATTGTTGTTGGAATCTAGTTGTGAGCCTTGTGGCTTTAATTTTGCTCAGAAAATCTGTTCTTAGTGATTGAACTTTTGCTGTTATTGAGGTCCAAGACAATTATTAATGCATATGGCTTTAAGGAATAATTGGTGCTAAGGAAAGTTTCCTTGTTTTACTTTGTTCGTTGTGATCCAGAATTCCTATCCTACTTGCTTATGCTTATGTTGTTTCTTGTATGTCATTTCCAAAAGGTATGAAGGCACTGTGTGGGATGACTTGGCTCATGGAAAAGGTGTTTATGTTGCTGAGCAAGGTCTAGTCAGGTCTGTTTATAGTGCATTTTTGCGATTTTCTAAAATATTACTCAAATATTCAGTTAATTTGGACGTTCATATGAATTAACTTCCAGTGACAAACTAAATTATCATGCTGTAGGTACGAGGGAGAATGGCTTCAAAACCAGGAGGAGGGACATGGGGTTGTTGAAGTCGATATACCTGATATAGAACCTATCCCTGGTTCCAAGTATGTCTACTAACTATGGAAAGTATTACTTAAATATGATAGTTGTCCAGGTAGAACATCTGGATCTTGAGCTTCAGACTGACTCATTTGATGGTTCTCAGACTTGAAGCACAAATGCGAGCTGAAGGGAAAATCATAAAGAGAGATTTTATGAGCCCAGAAGATAGAGAATGGCTGGAGATGGATATTGAAGACAGTGTTCGTCTCACTGATGGGAATTATGAAATCCCATTCTACGAGAATGATGAGTGGATAAGACAATATGGAAAGAAGCCGTAAGTTATTGCTGTGACTTTCCTCTTTCTCTCTCTTTTTTAGCTTTCATTTTTACTCTTTCTTTATATCATGCTGTTGACGGCTATAAACAATGTACATGTATTGTAATTTATCTTTTTCCTATTGTATGATTACATGTTAAGTATCTTAGTCACTGATTTCCGCTATGTTTTTTTTCATGTTGATGCTTAGTTCCCTACCATCACCATGTTTTGCAGAGTCCTGTATCGACAACATCTGAAAGTCATTCTGCATTCATGTTATGGTATTTTACATCAGCTTTAGGCATGGTCTGCTACTCAGCTAGATTTATGGTCAGCAATTGAACGTCTTAGTCATTCTGCATTCATGTTATGGTCAGCAATTGAACGTCTGACCTTTTATGGTAGTCATTACTACATTTATCTTGGGCAGAGTAGTGAACTTAGATTTACTTACTTTATATGGGTCGTTTTTTTTAGGAGAAGATTATATGGGGCATGTCCATACTTTTAAAGTTATAATAATCTTGGTTGGTGATGAAAGCTTACCTGCTTGTGTACTTTTAGCCAAAAGAGAATTATTTTCCAGTTTCTCCTCAAAAGTTTTCTTCTATAGTAGAAGGCATCAGCTGACATCATTATTTTCTTCTTCTACTCATTGTATGTTAATTGTGTCAGGGAAAAAGGTCGGTATCGTTATGCTGGTCAGTGGAAGCATGGCAGAATGCATGGATGTGGTGTGTATGAAATGAATGAACAACCCATCTATGTAGGTCCATATTAATTCCCAAAGTTTGATTTACGTGATACTTTTATACTATATATAAATTTCTCTTTATGTTTTTTCACGATAAGCATTGAGATATTAGACCATCTACAATGGTGAGACTTGGGGGAGTTTTTTTAGGAGAGAGTATTTTTTGCTAAGGATACTAATAAATTGGTGTTTAAACTTAGCAATTTCAAAAGAAAGTTGCTAAGTTTAGATACTCAACTTTGAGTCTCATTTGACAAAAGGTGTGGGCCCTTTATCAATAATATAATATAATGTGTAATTTATTCAATTTTTTTTTTTTTTTGAAAAACTAAAAACTTACAATATGGATTTGGTGAGCCATAAATTGAAAGTAACATAAGTATACTTTAGAGAGTTTCACCATTAGGAAATTAGACTTCACATGAGTTGCTAAATTGAGAAATGGGTTGGGTATCAATGTATCACCATTGGAGGTAAAAAACTACTCATTTTGTATTTCAATACTCAAAGTTGGTCTCACCAATGGAGATGGTCTTAGCTTCTATGGGAAATGATTTTAACACTTTCTTGGACAACATCAAATCAAACCACTGTTTTCTATAGAGTTTTCTTGCCTTCTTTTAGTATATACTTCTATATGAAATAAAATCAAATAAGAGTGATTGGATTGAAATAAATTATTTATTTTTTCTATAATTTCACATGACCTGCAAATCCATTGATATCAGCTTTTACTATGTTTATTGTTGCATAAGATGCAGCAGTATTATCAGGGAATGAATTCTTAGATTGCTTACCCTCTAGCTGATGCTTATCGTTAATCTTGATTCTCTATGGTCAATTTGTGTTTAAATTCATTTATACTTGGTCTTCATAGTTTTTACAGCAGTATTATCAGGGAATGAATTCTTAGATTGCATACCCTCTAGCTGATGCTTATCGTTAATCTTGATTCTCTATGCTTAGTCTTCATAGTTTTTATGGTTTTTATTTGAAGGGACGGTTCTACTTTGGTGAGAAATTGGAGGATCCTGCTGGTTGTACTGAAGAAATTTCCACAGTATGACACTTATTCTTTTACTTTTTGTTTAAGCAACAGGTTTGGTGGTGTCAGGAGTTGCTTTTGCTTCTATTTAGAAATTTGTTCTTACGTAATGGCTATTCAGATGCATGCAGGCATAGCTGAAGTTGCTGCAGCCAAGGCTCGAATGTTCATTAATAAGCCTGATGGAAGTAAGTAATTTCACATTCCAATAAAACATTATAAGGATATCACAAATAAGAAAAGAGAAGGGTGTAGTTTCCCATTCCAATCAGATATTATTGTAAGGATGTCACAGAAATGAAAGGAGAAGTGTTTTGAAAAATAGAAAAAAGAAAAGGAAAAAAAAAAAAAAGAAAGAAATGAAAAGTGAAGTGAAGTGGAGGGAACGGTAGGGGGAGGGTGGAACAGGGGAATGTAGCAGGTTATATGTCTTCAGTTAGTAAAAATGGCAAACCGTTGGCTAAGTTTGTAATATTATACTTCGTAATCTATAATGTTTATTGATCTATAAGGCAAACCTCAATGAAACATTGACAACTGATCTTGTCATTTGGATGCAGTGGTTAGGGAAGAAAGGGGTCCATATGGTGATCCTCAACATCCCTATTTTTATGAGGAAGAGGATGTGTGGCAGGCTCCAGGTTTCATCAACCAGTTTTACGAAGTATGATTCTTACCTACTCTTGAGAATTAACTAATGGTTACCTCTGCATGCTATATAGTATGAAATCTCTTGTTTCAATGATCCAGGTTCCTGATTACTGGAAAACTTACGTGCAAGAAGTGGATCAAGAAAGAGAAATGTGGTTAAACTCTTTTCATAAAGCACCATTAAGACTCCCAATGCCTGCAGAATTAGAATACTGGTGGGAAAATGGTGTGTAGTTCTCCCACTTTATATTTCCTATAAGTTAACTGCTTTTCTTAAGGAACTAGACTGATTTTTTATGTGAAAAGACCTTGAACTAGACCAAAGAATAATACTGAAGCCTTTATTGAGCTAACTTTTACTCAATTGCCTACTCTTTGTTAGTTTAATAATTGACAAGTGATGACAACGCTGCTCTTTCTGATGATATTTTTTGTGTGTGTGTGTTTTTTTCCTGGCGATTTCCCTGAATAGATACTTGATGTAACTGCAGCTTTTTATGAATGTTTCAGCACCTAAGGTTCGATGAGAGTTAAGCTTATATATGTAGTATATGTTTACTATGGTTTCTACTTTTGTGATTCTCTATTTTGTATTTAAGCTGTCTACAATTTCTTATGTGATTACAATTTCTCATTGCTTCCATTTGAATCACTACTCAAACAGATCAACCTCCAGAATTTGTTCTTCTAAACAAGGAGCCTGAGCCTGACCCTAATGATCCATCTAAGCTTGTTTATACTGAGGACCCCGTCATAATGCATACACCAACTGGACAAATAATCAATTACATTGAGGATGAAGAACATGGTATCCGCTTGTTTTGGCAACCACCTCCGGGAGAGGCTGAAGATGTTGACCCAAAAAAGGCCAAATTCTTACCTCTTGGGTTTGATGACTTTTATGGACGTGAGACAGAGGAAGAAAGAGAGGGCTTATGGAACCGGTTGATAGGTTCAATAGAGAAATCGTGTAAACCCATGTTTGAGAAGCTAGAAAAATGGACTGATGAGCAAAAGAAAGCCAGTGAAATAAGAAAGCAGCTCTTAGAGCAGGAGCTTGAATTGGTAGAGGCTGAACTGACCTTGGAGGAGGCCCTTGAAGACATGGAAGAGGCGTTGAAACAACAAGAAAAGGAGGCAGAGGAGAAAGTTGACATGGATGTTGAGGAAGAGGGTGAGTCGATTTCTCCTTCTGTTGAGCAGGAAAAAATTTCACCAAAGAAGGAGACCGAAGTTGAAGTTGAAGATGAAGAGGAAGAGGAAGAAGAAGAGGATGAAGATGATGATTTAGCTCCATCAAGTTTTGGGTCTGTTGCAGACCCAAAGGACAAGAAAAATGGATCTGAGAGGTCTCCATTCTCCACACTTTCGTTTGCGTCATCTGGTTTGCTTTCAACGGTAAGTTATTCTTTCAAAGCTATTTGTTCCGTCATTGAGTGAATAATTAGTGTGATCATTTTGGTATACAATTATTTAGATCAAAATATACCTGGGAGAGTTTTTTGTCATGTGCTTATGTAGGAAAATACAAGCACAGGTATTATTGGCAATTTTGGCATTTTGTCAGCACATCTTGAGTCAATCAACAGACTTTGAAACTGAATATTAATGTGATAACTTTCTGTGAATAGCATAGATCTTGTGAAACTCCTGGTTTATCTTGTTGAAAAATTATATTCAGCTTGGAGTCTATTAACTCTAAACTTAAGAACTACACGTGGTATCTGGGGTTTAAATGAACCAGATATGCTGGTTCAAGGTTATGATGCTTAAATTAGTCGTCTATTGCTTTATTTCTTTTGCAGGTTCCATCAATGGTTGAGAAATCATTTTCAGTGTGGAAGAAGGAAAGACCTTCGCTGAAAATTTCACAGGCATCATGTAGCAGTACCAGTGGGTGTATGGATCATTCTCCTATAGTCACTTTTTCCCAAGCATTCCCAGAAAATATGACCTTGAGAGCAAAAGCTCAGGCTGATCAAAAGTTCCGGGTGAAACGAGTTAAAAAATTGTTTGCTGCATCACGGACATCCTCTTCTCAGGCAACATGCTCCAATAATCGCCTCAAAGGGTGTAGATCTTGGGAGCTTCACTGGTTGAGTGCATCACCAAAGAGAAAAGCAGACGAAATATTGTCATTACACATACCACTTCAATGCTTGGATAATGCATTGGATATTGCTCTGCATTAATGAAGTGATACCATTTTGAAGTAAAATTTTTTGAAGGCTGTAATTTGTTATCTGAGATGAGTTGAGTTCGATCATGTATGGCTCGGCCTCGGGAAGTAATTGCTGTATTTTAGGAATTACTCTTGTTTATTGCAGAATTGTGGTGTATCAAAGATATAATGCAAAATTGATCAATTATATGTAATTTTATTTGTTATTTTTGAGAGGTAAAAGACTAAAAGGCAATGTTTCACACGTTACTTAAATTTGACTCCTACACTCTTAATCGTAAGGGGAATTATTACCTTAGATCTTAGAAAAGTAGTAATTCGGTGGAAACCAAATCAATACTTCAAAGTGATGGTAATTGTTATCTTTAATTTCTAACCACACTCGATAACAATAATGATTTAATGTGTGCGGCTCGAGTGTTGTAGTGAATTTTACTCCTCTTTTTTTTTTCAATAAATATTTTTTTTTAGAACTTCAATAAATATTATTTGAGCTATAAAATATAAATTATATAATAATAAAAAAAAAAGTGAACAATAATAACTAATGGTAAGAATATTAATTTATTTCTTATAAATTTTTAGGCGTGGTTTACTTCACCCTATTTATGTTGAATTTTAATTATTTTTTCTAAATTTAAATTATTTTAGTGAACTGAAATTATTTTTTCAAAATTGAATTATTTTTTATTTATCAAAATTATATTTACTAAAGTGAAATTGTTTTTACTCAATATTTATTTTTGACTTCAATATATGTGAAGGTTGTTACACTTCCACGTGAGTATATTTTGCATTAGGATGCTATAAAAAATTTAAAGAGTGTCCAGTGACACATGCTCTATACTTTTTAGGAACCTATTCAATAGGTTCTGGTTCTAGTTCTGGTTCTTATCTTAAGTAACCTGTCGCAACAGGTTACGATTCTCAGAATTTTAATAGGATACTCTGTTATGCACACCCACCGTTTTTTCTCGGGCCCATTGACATCCGTTCAAATAGTCGTTATGAGTCGTGTCCTCTAATGTGTTTGGCGAACTAATTTGAATGGTTTCCTTGACAACAGCTCTTCGCTGTTCAAGCTCCAATTCCTTGCTTCATTCCCTCCATTTTCACGGAAAATCCACCATTTACACTTTCCAGGTAATACATTCACTGCAAATTTTCCCTTTCTGCCTAATATTCTACTGACCCAATTCGTTTTTCCTACAATTTATATCATTTTTTTCAACTAAATTGGTTTATTTCATGTATTTCTGAATGTAGAATCAATTTGGGAATGTATTTACAAGATTTAAATTAGCTAGATTGAGTAGCTCTGCAATCTGCCATGCTTTTGCTGAGCATAATCAACGAGATAACAATAATCGTCCTAATTCTCAAACTTATTTATGGCTTTTGGAAGGATGGCTTAATTCGGGTTCTGGGTCGATAATTGATTGCAGAAAGCTTCATGGGTTGATTTTGAAATCGGGTTTTACTGATGAGATTGGATTATGTGGTCGTTTACTGGATTTTTATATTGTCAATGATCAATTATGGGATGCACACAATCTGTTTGATGAAATGCTTGAAAGAGGTGTCAGTGTATGTGTTTCTTCATGGAATAGGATTCTTTCGGGATTTGCATCAAAGAAATTGTCAAGAGAAGCATTGGGGTTGTTTTCGCGTATGCTGAGGGAGAATGTGGATCCTGATGAGTTTACGTTTAGTAATGTGTTGAGGGCGTTTGGTGGAGGTGCTAGGGAAAAGATTGATCTTAGTTGTATTGAGCTGATTCATGCTAAGATAATTGTATATGGTTTTGATGGTAGTCGTTTTGTGTGTAACCCTTTGATTGATTTGTACTCGAAGAATGGAATGATTGATTCTGCAAAATTTGTTTTTGACAAAGTAGGAGAGAAGGATAATGTGTCTTGGGTTGCTATGATATCTGGCTTATCTCAGAATGGACGGGAGGAACAATCCCTTCGCCTATTCTGTGATGAGATGCATACACATGGTATTTTACCCACGCCATATGCTCTATCAAGTCTTTTAAGTGCCTGCAGTAAGACAGAGTCATTCGAGGTTGGTCAGGAGCTTCATGGGCTTATTTATAAGTGGGGTTTTGCCTCTGAAGTTTTTGTGTGCAATGCACTTGTGACACTTTATTCTCGCTGGGGAGACATGAAGTCTGCTGGCAAGATTTTTGAGATGATGACGGAGAAGGATGGAGTATCGTATAATTCACTTATTTCAGGTCTTGCTCAGAAGGGACTTAGTGATCAAGCTCTTCGTTTGTTACAGAAGATGCAGCAAGATTTTCTGAAACCGGACTGTGTTACAGTGGCAAGCCTTGTAAGTGCTTGTGCTTCCATTGGAGCCCTTGATAAGGGAAGACAACTTCATTCATATGCACTGAAGGCCGGATACTGCTCTGATATGCTCATTGAAGGGTCTCTGCTTGACCTTTATGTCAAATGCTCTAATATTGAAACTGCACATAAGTATTTCCTTACAACTAAAAGAGAAAATGTGGTCCTGTGGAATGTAATGCTTGTAGCTTATGGGCAGGTTGGTGATCTAAGTGAAGCATATCATATGTTTACGCAAATGCAGATGAAAGGTCTGGAACCTAATCAGTATACATATCCAAGCATGCTTAGAACTTGTACTTCTATGGGAGCTACAGATTTGGGAGAACAAATCCACACCCAAGTCATTAAAACAGGCTTTCAGGTTAACGAGTATGTTTGTAGCGTGCTTATAGATATGTATGCTAAGCATGGATTCCTGGATACTGCTGAAAAGATTTTCCGGAGGCTTACTGAAAATGATGTTGTCTCTTGGACAGCTATGATTGCAGGATATGGGCAGCATGAAATGTATGCTCATGCTCTTAAGCTTTTTGAAGAGATGCTATGCCGTGGGATCCGACCAGATAATATAGGATTGTCAAATGTAATCAGCGCATGTGCAGGCATTCAAGCACTCTACCAAGGTCGGCAAATCCATGCTCAGTCGTACATTCTAGGATACTCTGATGATCAGTCAATCCGGAATGCTCTTGTGAGCCTTTATGCTAGATGTGGCAGACTTCAAGATGCTTATCATGCATTTGAGAAAATTGATGTGAAAGATAACATAACATGGAATTCTCTGATTTCTGGTTTTGCACAAACTGGGCATTCTGAAGATGCATTTAAAGTATACACTCAGATGAATAAAGCAGATATAGAAGCTAACCTGTTTACTTACACCGCTACAATAAGTGCTGCTGCTAACATTGCAAATGTTAAACAAGGAAAGCAGATACAAGCAAAATTATTTAAATCTGGTTATAATTTGGAAACTGAGGCATCAAATGCCTTGATCACTCTTTATGCAAAGTGCGGGTGTCTGGATGATGCCAAGAGAGTGCTCTCTGAAATGATGAACAGAAATGAGGTTACATGGAATGCAATGATCACAGGGTATTCACAGCATGTATGTGGGGAAGAAGTCCTGGAAATCTTCGATGAGATGAAAAGGGCTGGTGTGGCACCAAATCACGTCACATTTGTGGGGGTATTATCAGCATGCAGCCATGTAGGATTAGTGGAACAGGGACTAAGGTACTTTGAGTCCATGACCAAAGAATATGATTTGACACCCAAACTAGAACATTGTATTTGTGTTGTTGATATTCTCAGTCGTGCTGGTTACCTAAGCCGTGCTAAAAAGTTTATAGAAGATATGCAATTCAAACCAGATGCAATGATTTGGAGAACTATTTTGAGGGCTTGTATTGTTCACAAGAACAAGGAAATTGGAGAGTTTGCTGCTCGCCATTTGTTAGAGTTAGAACCCAAAGACTCGGCAACCTATGCTCTCATGTCAAATATGTATGCAGTGACTAGGAATTGGACTTGTATGGATGAATCCAGGAAAATGATGAAAGAAAGAGGGGTGAAGAAGGAGCCAGGTCGTAGTTGGATTGAAGTAAATAATGCCATTCATGCCTTTTACGCTGGTGATAATCTTCATCCTCTAGCAGATAAAATATATGACTTCTTGGTAGAACTGGATAAGCGTGTAGCTGACATTGGTTACATGCAAGATCCGTACAGCCTTCTTATTGATACAGAGAAGAATCAGGTTGTCAATGTTCATAGTGAGAGACTTGCTATTGCTTTTGGACTAATAAGCTCATCAAGCTCAATTCCTCTCCATGTCATGAAAAATCTCCGTGTATGTACTGATTGCCATAATTGGATCAAGTGTGTATCTGAAATCTCAAATCGGACAATTATTGTGAGAGACGCATATCGTTTTCATCATTTTGAGGGAGGCTTATGTTCATGTAAGGATTACTGGTAATTCAAGTACCTGGAAGGCCAGAATCTATACACGAATTTAATTTTGTGGCTTTCTAGAGACACATCCTTGCCGGGAAGATTATCTGCTTAAGCTCCGGCTGTGAAGGGGTACATTGGTATGGAGTGCTGATGTATTACTTCAGCCGCTATGCTTTACAATCTCTATTACAATTCTTTTGCGCATATAACCAAGCTGAATTCCTCTCTGCTTCAGTTTTGTGGATATCTTACCCAATACCCAATAGGCCAATGCTTTGTAAGTATAGTTGGTTAAGGAGGGTGGTTGAACTCATTGAAGAGAGAATATAAAAATTCTGGAAATGACCCAATCAGAAAAGGCTTTTTGTCATCGGCTTCAGACATTCATCTGTAAGATTAACTTGCCCTTAATTGTGTTACTCAAACTCTTCTAAAGCTTATGGGTGATATACAGAGATAGCTTGTCATAATTATTTTCCAATGCTCAATATGCAGGTATCCATATCATTCTAAGTTGTCAAAAACTAGTTGGATGTGGAAATGACAAGGTAGAGGCGGAGTCAGAGTTTTGGTGTTACAAGTTGCATATTGGTAATTTAGCTGTGTTAGTAGTGTAGCTGAAATATCTGAGGCAAAACACGAATGTTCTATAAGAAGCCTAAGGAACTAAGGAAGCAAGTATTTGTCCAATCCAGCGCTAAAGCAACTGAAATGTAGGGGAGATTGTGAGGGAGAAAACAAGCTGGTCATCTTTTGTCAGATAACTGAAAATTTTGCGAGAGAACCATCAAGCTCAGTTTTCGGCTGGTGAATTGGTTGATTTAAGAGATTGCAGTTGCAGAAAACCATGCTAAACCGGAGGAAAATGTCAGGGACTTGTATTATTAACATAGTTTCCTTCAAGCTCATGATACATTGATACGGGGTATCAGTTTACAAGGGTATTGTTCATTTGAAATCTATTTGAAAGTGAGATCCTGAAGATTAGATGAGCATAACTTCAGAAAAAAATTCCAAAAGTTGAGTCAAAGGTTAATCAAATGCAGCAACCCGAACTCATGCTGTGCTGCATTGGAGGCTCTTGAGGCACACAAAAGAAGCTATTTTCGACAGCACTTCACAGTTGCTTGAATTGACTTGTCATTACTCTCAGAGGCGTCTTTCAATTCAAATTGGCATCCATCAATCTAAATTCTGTCAACACTAACCCATAATTGAAAGCTAATTTCATTGTATTATAACAACATACAACTATTCAAATTATTACACAGCTTCCCAGGCCTTTCGTACTTGTCCAGCGTCCAGAATGAACAACTACACATGCTTATTTTTATCTATATATCTGCTGTATATTGTAAGTCAAAAAACTTTTAGTTACAAATAGACCTGACAAAACTGGCCTCATAACTATTATCCTAACAAAATCAAGTTATTAATGAGATTGCGCCTATTGGTTGGCCACTTGGCCATTAAGGTAGTCTCTAGCTTGTCTTGGGACTCTTAGGTCCAGCAGGAACCGGCCATGTTTTTACCAATAAGGGTCAAAGACAAGCTTGGTTGGAATTTGGAAATGAGCTTGACCCAGACACTCGTTCACAATCTAATGTTTCTTTGTCCTTGTTACTTTATTTCTCCACTCAACTTGAGCTTGTCAGATTGGACATTGGTCCATTTTTGCATGTTTATTATTATTTTTTTAATTTATTTTTAGAAAATAACTTCATATTTACATTTGTTAAATATTATGTACAACTTTAAAATAACATCTCACAAATAATACCCCAAAGTTGCATATAATATTTCACGGAGGTAGTATAATAAGTACTACGTATATAGTACTTACACAGTTACACTTCAAAAATTCCTAAAACTTTATTACTCCGTATTTTTCATGATGTTTGACAATTAATCTCCAAATCTTCGGCGGCTAAGCAATAGCAATAACTCGTAATAGTCTAATAGATCTCCATCTTCTTCAATCTTCATTATGAAACAAACATCAACAAGTCATTAACTTAATTACAACGACGAAAATAAGTAAAAAAATTCTTGGTCAAAGTAAAGTGGACTCCCTCTCCACTAATCCGATTCAAAATCGACTCAAAAAATATTTGATTCAGATTTAGACTCGCATGGAGACAACAATTTAACGTGACTCAACTTTGAAAATTTACCTGACCTGACCCAACCCAACTTCAACACACCCGATCCTCACATCCGAATTGACACTCCTTACAGCCAGTCATTCAGGAATGTTGTATTCGCAAAAGTGGCAAAACAAATGTATGTGTCATTCTCACTGAAATTTCCATTTTCTTACCAGATTAAGTGAGCATATATGCATGAATTAAATGGACATGTAAGTGTGGTATGTCCAAAAAAATGTAATGCATGATTGAGCAAAAGACTAGTCAACTTTAACAGTCCAACAAGCAAAGCAACAACAATAACAGCAAGTTGATGTTCATGTTGTTTAGATGTCATCATTAAATTGCTTGATTTTTTTGGCTATTTTTATTTGATTTTCTAAAGATAAGATAGTGAAGTTTAGTAATTAAGGTTTGAGCCGTCACGTAATAGTATTATCGTACCTAATTTAAACATAATTATGTGGCTAATGGAACCTTAGAAGTGACGTAATCAAGTTAAAAATTACGAAGTATTTAATTATGTTAACAATTTGGTTAATTATCTTAACAATTTGGTTAATTACACCCTTAATCCATCTGGAATGTAGCCAGCTAGGCATACTACGTAAGTACGTAGTACGTAGTGTAGCATTAGAGTTTTCGTCAAACTTCATCAATCTACATCATCAAAATTGGTAAATATCTAACTATAACTTTGGAAGGTATGTTTGGCAAGTTTACCCGTTTAATTGTCTAACCCTTGCTTACTTCATACTTGTATTGGACTATTGGTGCTCTTCACATTAAATTGAAATCTTTATACTTGAGCTATCAATTCGGGTAAACAGGTCGGATTAGGGTCGGGTAAGAGTAGATCGGGTCAATTCGGGTTAATGCCGCCGGAACCTATGCGGGTCGGGTTCGAGTTGGGTTATACATCTTATCGGGTTTGGGTCGGATTTAGGTCGGGTTTATAACAGGTCGTGTGAATAATAAGTCGAGTTTAATTCGGGTTTTCACGGGTTAAAACGGGCTAGGGTAATTATCGGGTTCGGTTTAAGTCAATAATTTGCTGGTTAGAATTAGGTTGGGTCATTCTCGGGTTTGTGTCGGGTTCGATTCAAGTCAATAATTTGCGGGTTATTCTCAGGTCGGGTCATTTTCAACTCAAGTCATTCTCGGGTTCAAGTCGGGTTCGATTCAAGTCAATAATTTGCGGGTTACAATCAGGTCGGGTCATTTTCAAGTCGGGTCATGTTCGGATTTAAGTCGGGTTTGGTTCAAGTTAATAATTTGTGGGTTATGATCATGTCGGGTCATCTCCATGTCGGGTCATGTTCAGGTTCAGGTCTCAAATATTGGGTTAATTTGGCTTTCGGGTTGATTTCGAGTCGAGTCATCTTGGGTTCGGGTACTTTTTTGGGTCGGTTTGTTAACAGTTCATGTAATGACAATATAACAATATATATGGCAACATATTAGAGGACTATAGCCTATAATTTAGGAAGATAATTATATTCATTGACCATACAATAAATATATACTATATTTAACTCTTATTGGGGATGATGCTTCTTTCTTTTGATGGCCTAGACCAACTTAGTCTCCCTAGACAAAATGTTTTGATCAATAATAATAAGGTGGTCTAAATTGAATTTAAGGTGATTTGAAATCGAGTTAGGAACAATTTGGGTTGAATTTAGGTCGGGTCAATAACAAGTCGTGTTGATTTTGGATCGAGTTAGTAACATATCGGGTTGAATTTTGGGTCAGGTTAGTAAAAGGTGGGGTTAAATTTGGGTCGGGTCAATAACAAGTCGTATTCAGGTCGGGTTAAATTCGGATTTGACGGGTTAAAACGGGTTTGAGTCAATTTCGATTTACGTCAGGTTCGATTCAGGTAAATAATTTACGAGTTACATTCGGGTCGAGTCATCTCCAGGTCGATTCATGTTGGGTTTGGATCTCAAATACTCAGGTCAACTCGGGTCTAGGGTTGGTTTCAGGTCGGGTCAGGTCAGGTTTGGGTCACCATTTTTCTGGGTTTAGATGGGTCGGTCAATAAAATAATTGGGTTCGGATCGAGTCAGTTTTGACAGCTCTACTTCGTACTAAGGAGAATTTCAAATAAGTGTAAAAAGAAGTTAAAAATAACCAATTTCTAATCTGGTAGAGTCAGGAAATTCAAACATAGGGATGACAAATAAACATCCGATAGTTTGATAAAATTGTTAGAAAAACAATTGAACACATAAAAAGCATAACAATTAAAGGTTTACAACTCAAAGGTTAAAGCTCTAATCTGTCACTCGCTTCATCCATCATTTGCTTATCATTAGCGAAAGAATTAGGACAAATTGCGTCGCAAGAACTTGTATTGGTCTGTGGAGACAATATGCATATTTCGTGACAATTATGTACTTAGGACTTGTTTGAATTTACTGAATTGATTGGAGCTTAACTAAATTGAACTGAATAGAGCTGAAATGAATATTTTATGTGAGAAGAAAATTAGGAACTGAAGTGAATTGGATTGAAATTAAGCGGAAGAGAATAGGCCCTTAAGGCATATGTAACATGCAAATGGTATCAGAGCAACCACACAACAATGTCGATTCTATGGATTGTAGATACTAGGCTACTCGATCACCTAGGGAAGAGGATTTCAGGGCTATTACACTGGTTTCAGCCAAATACGTGGGCTTTAAAGGGATTGTTTTAAACGGAGATTTGATTGTACTACACATGATTGCTCCTAATCTCCTATGGCCTATAATTGCTTTAAAGGTTTTTGATGTGCTGCCCATACCAAAGTACCTAATGCATCTTTCGTTTAGGAAGTTCATATGCTAATTTTTTATTTTTATTTATTTTTTTATTTAATTTAATTTATTTATTTATTTATTTTTTTTTTTTTTTGAGGGGAAAGTTCAAATGCTAGTTAAGGTATACTGTTGGCACAATTAAGCTTGCTTGGTTGGGCGCACAAAAATGAGGACAAATAAAGTGCCCGGAAAGACTTATACTGGTCTTTGGGGACAGTTAATAGTCTTCAATGAAAATTTCGTGACAATATACTTTGCCCTTATATTAAGGGCATGGTGTTGCAAATGTACTATGCGCTCACATCTGTAAGGTAGAGAGCACTCAAGAGTCAAGACACAATCGTGCTTGGAATTATTCTAATTGCAACTTTTGAATTAATGGTCATACCTCCCACCATTATCATGTATTTTCGCATGTAATTGTATGGATGGGAGAATGAAGGACGAGATGAACAATAGTTGTGGATGTGTTATTTATCTAATATATTGATATTTTATTACTTATATATTTTACTAATAAATACTCTGTAACATGTAATTATATTGTTATTATGTGATTTAATTATATTTTAAATAATTTTTACTACACGTAATAAACTTCGTATCATTCTATTCTAAAAGATCAAACTTGCGTAGATGGATGTACCCTAACAAATTATGTCGATCATTATGAAAAGGAGAGAATATTAGATTATTTAGCTCCTAAGACAGTAGGATTAAGTGATTAACGAATAATTCCAAGATCCTGATTTAGGTTAAAGACAAAGCATAGGAAAGGGGAAAGGAATATTCTAGGGTCTAATTGATGGCCAGCCATAAGACAAAGTGTAGGCAGAGGTTATAGCAAAGGCGGCCAACCATTAAAATGATTGATGAAATTTAAAAAATGGGCCAATTCAATTATGTGAATTATCTACCACTTGAGTTTTTGTGACAAAATTTGAGCCATTTGTCTATGCACCAGGCCTTTTCGAAAGCTACTGATTCTTACTTATTCTAGATGATACCTATGAATCTTCTTCTAATAACACATTCGTTTTACTTTCAAAAAAAAAAAAAAAAAAAAAAAAAAAAGGATTTTTCATGTATGTAGTAAATTGTATTTGACACATTTATGTGGTGGGCCCTACTAACAGATTTTTGAATAGTTAAAACCCATTGTAGCCTACTTGTAAGTATCCCACATTGGAGAAATAGGAGAGGTAGTTCTATTTTATAAGGTAGAGGATTTACTCCTACTATTGCCAATTGATTTTAGGGCCTGTTCTCATACGTTGAAATTCAGTTCAGTGTAGTTCAGCTCATGTGTTATGATATTGCTAATGATATAAAGCCAAATTTCATTCTTTTAAGTTCTTGCCCTTAGTGTGGAAGCTCTAAAGCCTTGTTTGTGGACCAAATTCTCAAATTTCATTCTTTTAAGTTCTTGCCCTTAGTGTGGAAGCTCTAAAGCCTTGTTTGTGGACCAAATTCTCCTCCTCCTTGTTCGAGTTGCCTAGGCTCTTTTGATATTGTTTCGAAAGTTAACATATAGAATTCGTTAAGTGATGATAAAATCAATTTTTAGATATTTCTTTATTTTGGTAGGTAAAAAACAAAATAAATAAATAAAAAAAAAAAAGTAGGTGATAAAAGTCAATATCAAGTTTTTTCTTAGTGGTGTAAATCAAAATTTCCTATTTTGTAAGGTGATGATAAATGTAACCCTTAAGGCTAAAAATAAACATTTACTATCTTTCTTAATTTGGTAATAAATAGTAATACAGAACAAAATTACGCATAAATTAATATAAATAATGTTATATTTTCTTTTGTTTGTTCCATTTAAAAATTACGGAGTACCATATAGTTAGAAAATGTAGTGATTTTGTTATAGGATGGATAGTATTATTTGATAAATGAAGGGGAAAAAAAAGAATTATTAAAATAGTACAGCAATAATACGAGAATACAAATATATATTTTGGAGATAATTTAATTACGTAGTTTGCATACTAGAAAATATATACATACGAGAAATTAGGACAATGTGACAGCTAGTATAAAGGGTCAAAGGTAAAATGAAGTAGCAGCACAATGGTCTCACTCAATTGATGAACGACAGCGCTTAGCCGTTCGGGATCACCTTCACCAGTTGATGCCATATATAGTTCAAGTTGCATGCAAATTCTTTTAGATGCAAAATTCATTCTACTATTACGTGCTAAATTGTCTTCTCTCAGCCCATCAACAACTGGGGAAGTCTTGCACATTCATAGAGTAGATAAAGATAACTCTCTAATCCACTACTACACTTAGGGAACCGTGGCATAAAGTATCAATGTATATACTACCTCCGTTTATTATTATGTGCAACTAATGAGTATTATTTGTGAGACATAAAATATTCTTTTGTTATACATAATAAGAAACGGATGTAGTATAAGTAAAATTAAAAAAAAAAAAAAAAATTTAAAAAAAAAACGAAGAAATGACAAGCAAATGTTAGTTTCTAACTCTAAGCTATTTTACTCTATATTAACCATTGAAGCAAAACAGATTCTTATCGATCATTGATTGGAAATTTAGATTTGTTCTAATTCTAAATTTGCACTGAAAATTATATTGGAATATTTGTTTGTCCGACGTTGATATTGAAGTGTTCTAATTGGAAAATTAGTGTACCGTGACTATTATATTGATTTTTTATTACAAGTTCATTGGTTGTAGTCTTGTGTACCAAAGCTAAACAATATATAATTGGCCTATAATCTATATGACCCTAAGTCCCTAACTCAAAGTCTCAAACCATCAAAATGCATGTATGGCCAAGTTACATACATTGCTATTGGAAAGAAGGCTAATTCTATTATGTGGCTGGTTACATGGTGTGGCCAACCATTATAGTATAGGGGTTACTTTGTTAGTGTAATAGGGTAACTTGGTTAATGTTAAAGGGGGTTACTTTGTCAGTGTCATTGGGTTACTCAGTCAATGTTGTTATAAAGATACTCAGTTATTATAACAGGGGTTACTTGGTCAGTATTATAAAAGTTGTGTTGACTCAAATAAACAATACAAGAGGGGGGTGAATTGTATTGTAGAGGAACTAGGGTAATTTTTGCGAAATTAACAAAGAAACTCAACCAAAAACTAAAAGTGCAAAGAGAGATTTTACGTGGAAAACTTCTTGGCCCTAATCAAGATGAAAAACCACGACCACAGGGGATTTTAAACTCAACTCTTAATAATAATAGGGCAAAAAACCTATTATATTACAAATTAAGACTCTAACTTAAGTTCCTCAACAAACTCAAGTTCCCCTTCAACTGATCCCTCAATCAGTTGATCACTCTAACTCTCTTTTTCTCCTTGTTTCACTCAAAGCAATAAACACTCTTAGAGTTTCCCAAAACTCTAGCCCAATACAACTCAAGATTAAACTCTAAAATACTAAGTACAAAGACACTCAAGGACTTAAGTGGATTATGACTCTTTTTGAAAGCTAAAAGATTATAATGCTCAAATGTATTTTTCTCTACAGAAAACCAAGTCTATTTATAGAAGAATCAGGAAGTTAATATTTGACGTTGCCTCAATCACCACTTAACCACAACTCCTTTAGAATTAGGAAGTGTAAGGAGTGGGATCTTGGGCAGCAAGTAAAACCGTGACTAAAGGAAGTGGTTTTACCGTTTCCTTAATTTTCTCAAAACTCTTTTGACAAAGTAAACACACGTTGAAATAAAGATTTTTCAAAACTGATTTTCCAAAAAGATAAGCATGAATAAAACAGAAAGTCTTTTCATCAAAAAAATATTTTAATTAAAGAATATTTTTCGAAATAAAATAAGTTAAAATATGGAAAATAAAATCTTTATCATATGAAATTAAATCCACTTAAGTCCTATCAATTATCATTGTACTTAGCATAAATACAAGAAGCCTAAAATTAAAGATAAAATAAAATAGACTCCTTAAAACTCTGAGAAGCTTCGACTTTGGAACTTCAGCTGCTCACTCAAGGAACTTGACTTCTGATTGTCTTCTTTATCCTTCCATAGCAGACCTAGACCTTGTTCCATGCTCCATTCTTACTCCAGAATTTCGTAGCATAAACCTGGCATCAATCATAGCTAAAAACGAAAGTTAAACTGACATGAGTTTGCTTAGGTTCCTTGAGTCATCATCAAAACATAAGGCCAACAAGTTGCTTTGTTCTTTTATAAGTAGTCACATAGTGTGGCCGGCTACACTGTTATTGGAATCATAGGTAACAATTGATCGAGTGGTTGATATTATCTTATGAAGCTAATAAAATTAATTTAATAAATTGATGGGACCTATATTTTGAGGTAGATGGTTGGCTACTCGGCTTTGTGCTTCCATTTAAGACAATCATGAAAAACATGCGGAAAATAAAAGCTTTCCAATTGTAGTGAAGATAAGAATTGAGATACCTTTCTCACCTTTAAATACCTTTAACTTTTTTGATAATTTCTTATAATAGGAATTTAAGGAAAGAAATTAGGTTACTACTATTAAAATCAATCAAAAATATTAGTACAACTCATCGTTTATGTTGATGATACTAGAGTACTAGACCTACATTGTTACAATATTTGAAACAATAAGAAAGAAAGAAAAAAAAACTTGATTCACAGTCAATTACACAAGATAAGACGCTTTAAAAAGAAAAATAAACTTCCTCAAAAATAAAAATAAAATAATAATAATAATAATAATAATAATAATAATAATAATAATAATAATAATAATAATAATAATAATAATAATAATAATAATAATAATAATAATTAATTAATTAAAAAAAAATAAAAAATAAAAAATAAAAAACTAGGCAGTAAATTGACATAGAGATACTACGTATTAGTAACTAGTTAACTATGGAATTTTAACGAAATTACCCATCCAAATGATTGATTCCGATCAATCTCCATAAATTATTACACATGGTTTATAGCTTATCGAGGATTTGTAATAGTTCTGAAATACTACATTGTAGTTGTCTAATTTGAAATTTAGTAAGATAGTATCTCCTTAATTTGATATTTAGTGAGTAGTGTTTATTTTTAACAAATTTGATAATCCAATCAGAGTGTATAATGTTTATCTTACATTCTTACACGAAGTTCAAAAAGAACAAAACGTGAGTGTGTGCCGCAACCAAGCAAAGGAACCATATGAGAAAGAAAACTGAAATTTAATGAGATAAAGGATTGAAAGTTTTCATACAATAAAAAAAAGTGTATTCAAATAAAATTTAATAAAAATTAAAAAGAGTATCAGAAATAAAAATTAAAAAGAGGTTTAAAGGAGTGATAAAATATATGAGAAAAAACATAATGATTTGAGAAAAATTTAACCAACGGAGTCAATAGAGTTAACAAAAATACGAGCCAAATAGAATAATAAAGGTATATCTTTTAAATCATGACATTTTGTGACCTGAATTTTCTCCCTCCATACCACCCTATCCAACACCATTTTTTTTTTTTTTTTTTTTTTTGTTTTTTTTGTTTTTCATATATCACTCTCAAGGCATGTTCTGATTGACTCAACTGAGCTGAACTGAACTAAACTGAACTTATTGGAGCTGAACTGAACTGAATATTTTATGAGAGAAGGAAATCAAGAACTGAACTGAACTTATTAGAGCTGAACTGAACTGAAAATAACACTAGTAGAATAAATGTGATGGGAAGCGGTTATAGGGAAGCGGTTTACAAAATCCGCTTCCCATTTGCACTGAAAAAAAAAAAGGGAAGTGTAATGGCCAGCGGTTTTGGCGCGAACCGCTTCTCTTTTAACTAATGGCCAGCGGTTCAAGGCCAAACCGCTGGCCAAAACCGCTGCCATTTTTTTAAAAAAAAAGCGGGATATACCCTTTTCTTCTCCTCCCTCCGAAATTTCAGCAGCCAACTTCACTTCTTCTTCACTTCTTCGTTCTCACTTCACTCCTCCTCTCTGTCTCCCGCCTTCACTCCTCCTCTCTGTCTCCCTCGTCCTCACCTCTCTTCTCACTTCCACCACCACCACTCCATTCATATTCAATTTTTTTTTTATTGGGCTATTAATTGAAGCTGCGTTTGGGGGGTCGTGGGTCGAGGCTGCTGGTGGTGGTGGGTCGAGGCTGCTGGTGGCTTGTGGTGGGTCGAGGCTGCCGCTGGTGGTTGCTCGAGGCTGCTGGTGGCTGGTGGTGGGTCGAGGCTGCTGGTGGCTGGTGGTGGGTCGAGCCTAAGCTAAGCACACATTCTTCAATCTTTGTTTTCTCACTCTCAAATTAGGGCGAGTTCTTGCTAAATTTTAGTTTCATATGTATTAATTAGTATTAATTGTTTGGTATTCCAAAATTTCAAGTTAGGGTTTCAAGTAGTTAATCCAAGTTTCATATGTTGAAATTGTTTGAATTTGAGTAGATTTGAATGAAATTTATGAATAGAATATATATTAGTTAACATTTTAGTTTGTTTAAGTGTGGTTAGTAAATTGCAATGTATGAATATATATATATATATATATATATATATATATATATATATATATATATATATATATATATATATATATATATATATATATATATATATATATATAAGTAAACTTAGTTTGATTTTGTATGTATGTTAATTTAATTATTAGCCCTATTTAAATTAATGAACTTGTTTATTGTTGAATGTCAAATAAATGCAAATAATAATTGAATGCTTGCATCATCATTTGCCTAGATACATGTTCGAGTCTTTCTCAATAGGAGAAAGTCTTGAATAGTCCCCAGTTGGGACTGTTCTTGGACGTTTAATCTCACTTAGGTAGTGAATGTATGTCTCTTTTTCGATTTTAAGGAATATCCGGGCTTCTCATTTTCTCACCATGTTCTCTGGGTACATATGTAGGTAAGTTATTACCTACATCGTGTACTTGGAGAACTGGGGGGAAATGCTGCCGGATTTTCCTTAAAATTGAAAAGTTGACATACATTCACTAGTGAGATTAGACGTTCAAGGATGGGTTAGGTTGGAGTGATAAGGACCTTTTGGGAGCATTCATTTTTACGATTTATGGATGATATATATGCTATGTACTTTGATTACATAATATATGTTACATTTATCATTGTTTGAAATGTGTTGGTATGTTTAAAGGCAATTTAAATCGTCAATGGATCGCGGTTGGATGTATGGTAGACGTGATACATTGGAATTTTTTTAATGGGGTTCAAGAGTTTTGCAAGAGTGCTTCACAGTATCAGCTTAGAACGGGTGTCAATTACCTTTATTGTCCTTGTGTCAATTGTAATAATGTCATAAGGGTCAATAGTGTGGATACCATCATGGCTCATGTACAATGTCATGGGTTTAGGCCTCAATATCATGTTTGGGTTTGGCATGGTGAGAAGGGATCGTATAGGGAGAATGTTGTTGGCAATGAGACGCATGTTGAAAGTGCCGAGATTCATGTTGAAGAAGAAAATGGGAGTGATGATGGTGGTGAAGGGGATGACACCGAGGATGGTGGTGGTGATGATCACTTGGATGAGATGATGCGTGATGTTGAAGGTGAATTTGGTGACCGACCTGATGTATTTGAGTCATTATCAGAGGCTGCCAAAAAGCCTTTGTATCCCGGGTCCAAAAAATACACAAAACTCTCAGCCGTGCTTACACTATTTAACATTAAGTCTAAGCATAACTGGAGTGACACTAGTTTCACTTCTTTGTTGACTGCGTTATGTGATATGTTGCCAGATGGGAATGAACTTCCTAATTCCTATTATTATGCAAAGAAACTAATGTGTCCATTTGGTTTGGAGTATAAAAAGATACATGCATGTCCTAATGATTGTGTTCTGTATCGAAATGAATATGAAGAGTTGGAGGAGTGTCCACGTTGCGGTAAGTCGCGTTACAAGCGATCAAGCTGCAATGCTGGTAGTAAAGGACCTCCTGCCAAGGTGTTGTGGTATCTTCCTATTATTCCAAGGTTAAAGCGTCTATTTTCAATTCCAAAAGACGCCAAGAACTTGAGATGGCATGCTGAGGGAAGAAAGAAAAATGGTTTGTTGAAGCATCCTGCTGACTCTCCACAATGGAAGAACATCGATATGAAGTTTTAGGGCATTTGGTGGTGAAGTCAGAAATTTAAGGCTTGGGTTGTGCACAGACTGTATGAATCCATTTGACACTCTTAGTACTAAACACAGCACATGGCCGATACTTTTAGTGATTTACAACTTGCCTCCGTGGTTGTGTATGAAACGGAAATATATAATGCTTTCACTTTTGATAACGGGGCCAAGGCAACCTGGAAACGACATTGATGTTTACCTTGAGCCCCTTATTGATGATTTGAGAAAGATGTGGGACGAAGGTGTTACCGTTTATGATGCCCATAAGAACGAGATGTTTCTTTTGCGTGCTGCCCTTATGTGGACCATCAATGATTTTCCTGCATATGGCAATTTGTCCGGGTACAAGAACAAAGGGCATAAAGCATGTCCCATTTGTATTGATGACACACCGAACGTATACCTTGACCACTATGGCAAAGATGTGTACGTGAGGACCCGAAGATTTCTTAGGCGCGATCATCCGTATCGTAAGCAGAAAAAGGCCTTCGATGGGAAAGTTGAGGAGGGGGTTGCGCCTAGGCCATTGAGTGGAAAGGAGGTTTATGAGAGAGTGAAGGGTATTCCATGTGTTTTTGGTAAAACAACGAAACCAATTGACCCACATGCTCTCTTTAAAAAGGAATCAATCTTTTGGAAGCTTGAGTACTGGAAAGAACATGATGTTAGACATTGTCTCGATGTGATGCATATAGAGAAGAATGTTTGTGATGCAATTCTGGGGACAATTATGAACATTCCTGGAAAAACGAAGGATGGCAAGAATGCGCGGTTAGATTTGCAAGAGTGGGGTGTTCGTCCGGAGTTGTGGGTTCAAGCTAAGGTAAGGATGGCGAAGGTTAAGGAAAAGGGAAACGAAGATGGTGGTCAAAACCGTAAGGGGAAGCGCAAGGACAAGGCCACGGGTATCGCAAAGAAGAAAGGTGATGGAAAAGGAAAAAACCAAAAGGTGTATTTACCTCCAGCTTGCTACACATTATCAAAGGAAGAAAAACGGAGGTTTTGTGCTTGTTTGTATGACATTAAGCTTCCTTCTGGGTTCTCGTCAAACATGAAAAGGTTTGTTTCCTTAAATGGAGAATTGAAGTTGACAAGTATGAAATCCCATGATTGTCACATGATGATGTAAGTTTTCCTACCGATTGCACTTCGTGGAGTTTTACCAAAGCACGTGAGAGAAGTTATAACAAGCCTATGTGGGTTTTTCAATACTATCTGCAGCAAAGTTCTTGATCCCTTTACACTTGATGCTCTCCAGGCGACTGTTGTGGTAACTTTGTGCAAATTTGAGATGTTTTTCCCACCTTCACTTTTTGACATAATGGTGCATTTGATTCTGCATTTGGTTCGTGAGATTAAGTTGTGCGGTCCAGTATTTATGAGGTGGTGCTACCCTTTTGAACGACACATGGGTACACTGCAAGATAAAGTAAGAAATCCAGCCCATCCGGAAGGCAGTATGATACAAGGAATTGTGTCCGAGGAGATTGAGAATTTCGTGGCAGAGTATGTTGCCGTTGCCGAACCTATTGGGCTTCCTACATCCCGACATGAAGGGAGACTTGATGGTCATGGCACAATCGGGTCAAAAAGGATCTGGGCTGCTCGAGATCAAATCATGCAAGCTCACTTATTTGTGCTTCATCATATTGCGGAGGTTCACCCATATTTAGAAGAGCACATGGATAGTTTGCGTGTTGAATATCCATCAAAAGGGGAAAGAGCACTAATGCAGTTGCATAATAAGATGTTTGTGAAGTGGTTCCATGATCGTGTGATGCGTCAATTGGATGAGACTGTGTCTGATACAATAAAGTGGCTAGCTTATGGTCCGAAGGAAGATGTTCATTCATTTGAGGGATATGATATAAATGGGTACACATTTTGGACTGAAAGTCGGGATCAGAAATCCTCATCGACTCAAAATAGTGGTGTCACTCTTGTGGCTTCATCAAGAGAGTTTGCCAGTGCGAAGGATACATCACCAGTTGACGCACTATTATCATACTATGGACGAATTCAGGAAATATGGGAACTAGATTACCGTGACTTCAAGGTTGGTATATTCAAGTGTAAATGGGTCGATAATAATAGGCGCAACGTGAGAAATGATGACTTCACTCTTGTAGATCTTGGCCACTTGCGGGATAGTCTTGAACCATTCATCCTTGCATCTCAAGCTAAGCAAGTGTTCTATGTAACTGACCCGTCCGATCCAAGATGGTCCATCGTCCTATCTGGCAAAAGGAGAATTTTAAGGGTTGGAGAGGTTGAGGACGAGGAAGAATATGATGCATTTGATGATTCTCCCCCTTTCACTGCTCCTACACTTGATGTAGCAACTGATGTAGATGATGATGCTACTTATATTCGATCTGACCACAATGAGGGAATACACGAATGAGGTACTTTTATTAATGCATGTTTCATTTACTAAATATCTTATGCTCCAACAAGTTTGTTTTTATTTCGGGAAGTGTTTTATTTTTTTTGTATTTTCAACGTATAAGCATGTAATATTCACTAAATATATGAATTGTTTAGAGGATTATATGTGAATTTGTTATGAAACCAAAGAAGTTGGGTAAGTGTTTGTCTTTCATCGTGCCTCAGAATTGATTGCCATTACTGATGACTAACAACATGCTTTGCTTGTTTACTGTAGGTGTGCACATATCATGGATCCTGATGAGAACCTTCATTCTGATGAGGATATAGATGATGATTCTGGGGACGAGTTGTATGATGTTAATAAGGAGACGGATATGGGGGAACCGGAAGACCAAGCTTATGACCAGTTCCAACATAAGCTTGATGAATTTGAGCGTATAGCTGAAACTGCCCCACCTATTAATGATAATGTGGTTACCGAAGTTGTAGGTGATTCACATTGTGAAACTCAAATGCAAAGGCAAGTGAAAAAAACCGGTGGTGGAGGAGGGGTAAAGCCACCGGTGAACAGAAAGAGTAGGGGTGCAACTAAAGCTTTCAAGAAACCCGGCGTTCCTATGGTGCTTGAGTTTGATGAGTTAGGTCAACCTACTGGCCAATGGCGCGACAAATTTTCTAGTCAAGTTGGCATTGTAACTCGTAAAATACCAATCACACTTGAGTTTGCCGAGATACCTCACGGGTTGCTTCAAACATTTTGGGACGATACTATGGTAAGTATTTATTTAATGCAATCAAACTTTTTTTTTAAATTCATATATATAAAAAAAAAATATTTGCAAAAACAACCCCCGGGCCTAACCCGAGGGCTGCAGCCGGCAGCTGCCCGGGGCTGCTGCAGCTGCCTGTGCTGCTGCCTGGGCTGCTGCCTGGGCTAGCTGCTGCCTGGGCTGCTGCAGCTTCCTCGGCAGGTGCCTTGCCCGATTCTCGGGTTTTTTTTTTCCTTTTTTTTTCATTTTTTTTTCTCTTGCCTAACGTGGATGTTTGGCGCGAATTACAGAGTATGTTCCATATTCCTGATGAGCCGGCCAAGAGAAAAGTGCTTGAATCTTTTGTACAAGAGAGATTCAAAAACTTCAAGAGTTACTTGAGGACGAGATGGATCCATAAGAGAAGAAAGAGAAGACCAAAGAAAAATGTGCCTGCAGATGGAGAAGAAGAGAAACCTGATAAGAAACCGTGGGATTTATATCCACAAATAACGGTGGATGATTGGGAGAAGTTTGTGGAAAAATCTTCCACTAGGACCGCACTTGTATGTTTTTACTTAACAATAGAGTCGGCTACTCATATTTAGTTTCTTACAATGACTGATGCTAACATATATATCTGAATGTGTAGGAAAAAACCGAACAAGCTAGAATCAATGCCGGAAAGAAATTGTATAATCATCATATGGGTTGTAAGACCTTTGCGGAGTCAAGACCAAAGTGGGTCAAAGCGGGTCTATACCCCAAATCCATAATGTCATCAACTGATAAACCACTTTCTTCCTCGGTGACAACTTTGGTTACTCGTGCAATTGACTGGTGGTGTGCTATGCATGGGTTGGACAAGGAAACCGGCAAGTATGTCATGCAACCGGATAAGAAAGTAGTAGCAGATGCACTTGTAAGCAAATTTTTCTAATTATTAATTGTATTTCCTTGTCAAGTACATTGTACTTAGATCTGATAAATTTTTATGTGTTGTTAAAGCTCGAGCATACTTCGGAAGTGATTGAAGGCAAGCTGACTCCAAGCATCGCACATGATCCTTTCACCTTAGCTTTGGGAAAACCATACCACCCTGGGCGAGTAATTGGTTTTGGCGGGAAACAACTAGGGTGGGAGAAGGTGATGGGTTCAGAATACACCAAATCAGCAAAAAGCAGATCAAGTGTTAATTCGCCAAATCGGATTGATGAGAAGGAAAAGGAATCAATTAAGGCGGAGATACGCGCGGAGCTGCAAGAACAGATGCAAAGTCAATTCAATGCCATTCTGAAGCACATGAACTTGCCGCCTTTGCCATTTCCCTCGAGTACCCCAGTAGACTCATGTAGTCACCCAGGAGGCTCCGAGGACGATCCAGTAGTTGAGAGAGAGGTAATTTTAGTACTAGCATGAATTACGTCATATGAAGTTCGTCTAATGAGGTCGTTTGCATGTTTAATTATTTTACTTTTGCAGGATCCAAGTCCTACGGATGCAGAGTTACTGAAGAGAGCAAATCCGATGCCTGAACCTTTCCCAGATGTTAAGGTGAACTTCACTACCTAATCATCTTTTCTTATGTTAGGCTTTTGTTTATTATTTCTTAATTTATGTCCTAACTCCTAACCAAATATGTAGGAAGAGACGCCTTGTGAGCTTTTTCACCCCGGGGGAACAACTGGTGGACAGTTGCAGTTGGTGGGGTATGGTAGTGCACAACCTTTTGACAAGGTGCATTTTAAGTCTAATACTAGCACCCATTACATCTCGGTCGGGATCGATTCTATAGTTGCTGGGTTTGAGGACTTACCACTACCGGTGCCTAGAGAGGAATATGATTTTTTTAAGCTGCGTGACGCGACCGAGAGCTTTGTGCAATGGCCACGTGATCGGTTGAGGTTGGTAGGAGGGGTAAGTAAACAATACTTGTATGTAACTACTTGTATGTAACTAGATTAACATGTGCTTTGTGCAATGACCATGTTTTTTTTATGCTACTAGATTACTATGGAAATTCAGTCCGCTAAAAGAAAGAAGGTGGAGAAGCAAAAATCCAAGGAAGAAGGTCCTCCGAAGATGGAACAAGGACAAGTGTCGAAGAAGAGTTCGAGAGCTTCATGTACTCCACTAGTAGAAGCCAAAGTCCTTAGGTCGCTTTCGAAAGCATGTACTTTTCTTCACAACCGTGTTAGTGAGTTGCCTACGGGTACACATATTCAAGTGAACTTGCCTAAGGCATTGTTCCACTATGATGAGGATGCGATCGCATACATTTCTAGAGAGGATGTGACGGAATTTCTAACCGGTTCCATGCTTAACATATCCATCATTCAAACATTCATGAGGTAAATTAACGAGACTATTTCTAAAAATATTGTATTTTTGATATTTTCATACCAAAACAATGCAACTAGTAATTACTTGCACACATTACTTTCTTGAAGGTCACTACAGGAGCTCCTTGCTAGTAAACCCGATGGTGAAGCAGCAGTTGGGTGGTTATGCCCCGAGCAGACCTCCGTAACCAAATGCTTGAATAACCCTCGTGATGTGATAGATTACCTTGTTTTGAGGAGTAAGTGTAAATATATCACTCTTAGTTTGTTTGTTAAGTATAGATGTTGACGCATAACAATTGATTGATATGATATTTGCTTTAATATACATGTAGTCTACATTGGAGCCTTATGGTGATTTGTGTTTCCAATAACACAATCTACTACTTTGACTCGGCTCGTATATGGCCACCAAGGAAGTTGCTAGTGAATAACCTATTGAATAGGTACATACCACTTCCTATATATTGTTTTGTATCATCACTTAAGTGATTGAGTGACTATGTTCCTAAATCGTTTGTTTTTTATTTTTTTGAAGTGTTATGAAGAAGTTGAATTGTCGTTCGGTTGCGGGTCCCACGTGGAAATATGCGAAGGTAAAGCCTCGATATATTGATTTTTTAAAAAAATTGCCTTGAGTTTTGGCTATGCATGACTATTTTAACATTGTGTCATTTTAGTGTGCGCAACACGACAACGGCGTTGACTGTGCCCTCTACGTGATGAGGTTTATGAATGACATAGTCAATAGGTGCACTGAAGCCCAACACATTGAGGAGGTACTTGTTTTTACTTTTTTCCAATTCGATTTCGGGTAAAAGCCGTCCTAAAACTAAGTATAATGCTAGTTTGCTATGATTTCAAACATTAGACACCTAAGACTAGTTATAATTGACATGTTATAATAAAGAAACTGCTCATTAGGTAAGAAATGAAGAAATTGGGAAAGTGAGCACCCGAGGCAACTACAGCACCCGAGGCAACAGCCTCGGGTTATGCTAGGCAGCTGCAAGCAGCCAGCCACCAAACTGCAACAGCTGCCAGGCAGCCGCAGCAGCAGCTTGTGCAGCTGCCCAGGCACCAGCAGCAGCAGCCATGCCGCTGCACAGGCAGCTGCAGCAGCAACCTAGGAGCTGCACAGGCAGCTGCAGCAGCCACCAGGCAGCTGCACAGGCAGCTGCAGCAGCCACCAGGCACCTACACAGGCAGCTGCTGCAGCAGCCCAGGCAACATCCGTTCGTGAAACCGAGCCGTTCATGCAACTTTGTGTAATTTTTGCGTACTTGCATTGTTAGTGTATTATGGACAATGTTTGTGAAAAATAAGTACTTCACGGACTAAAATATAAAAAAGGGCAAGGAGAAGTGGAAAAGGCGATTTTGGGTAAATGCCGTCCTAAAACTGAGTAAAATGATCTTTTGCTATGATTTCAAACATTAGACACCAAAGACTAGTTGTAATTGACATGTTATGATAGATAAATAGCTCATTAGATAAGAAATGTAGAAAACGGGCAAAGTAGTAGTGAAATAGGCGATTTCGGGTAAAAGCCGTCCTAAAACTTAGTTGAATGCTAATTTGCTATGATTTCAAACATTGGACACCAAAGACTAGTTGTAATTGACATGTTATGATAGATAAATAGCTCATTAGATAAGAAATGTAGAAAACGGGCAAAGTAGTAGTGAAATAGGCGATTTCGGGTAAAAGCCGTCCTAAAACTTAGTTGAATGCTAATTTGCTATGATTTCAAACATTGGACACCAAAGACTAGTTGTAATTGACATGTTATGATAGAGAAATAGCTCATTAGATAAGAAATGTAGAAAACGGGCAAAGTAGTAGTGAAATAGGCGATTTCGGGTAAAAGCCGTCCTAAAACTTAGTTGAATGCTAATTTGCTATGATTTCAAACATTGGACACCAAAGACTAGTTGTAATTGACATGTTATGATAGAGAAATAGCTCATTAGATAAGAAATGTAGAAAACGGGCAAAGTAGTAGTGAAATAGGCGATTTCGGGTAAAAGCCGTCCTAAAACTTAGTTGAATGCTAAATCGGGCAAGTTAGAATGATGTTTGAAATATTTAACATATATACATTATTATTTTTAATTATTAGTTTGAATTTTATGTAATATATATGAATGATGTTTAATGTTTGGTATTTTTTTGTTTTCAAAGGTTTGTAAAAGGGAAGGCCCTTTGACAAAGGAAGAGGTTGATGAAATTCGCGACATGTGGGCTTTTTTTGTGACATTTGATGGCATCTAGGTAGAATATATAATATATGTGTTTGTTAGATAATGACTTGGATTGAGTTTTATTTTTTTATTTTTTTTATGAACAATAAATATTTATATTTAGTTGTTACCGTATCTTTTTTATTTTTATATATAGTACGTAAATCCATATGTACATTATATTACTTATTTGTAATTAGTACTATACATTATTTATGAGTTTTATATATGTTATTATTATTATGCATTTTATTGTTATTGAATTATTATTATTCCAAAATTTATAATATTTTTAATTAATTATTATTTATTAATATTAATTAATATAATATTATTAATTAATAATAATACTAATAATAATAATAATAATTTTTAAAAAACTGGAATAATGTGCTTCTCAAAACAGGTCACTAATAATATTATTATTATTAAATATTATATATATCAAAATAAAAAAATAAAAAAAATAAAAAAAAAACTACAAATGGGAAGCGGTTTGGCGCCAAAACCGCTTCCCATTTGCACTGCACATGATGTTATGTGAAGTGCAAATGGCAAGCGGTTTTGGCGCCAAACCGCTTGCCATTTACCCCAAATGGGAAGCGGTTCTGAACCGCTTGCCATATGCTTGGCAATTGGCAAGCCCCCTAAACCCATGCGGTTCAGACCCGCTTCCCATTTGGGGGTTTTAACCGCTTCCCATAATGTTTTTTCTACTAGTGTAAGCTGAAATGAACAGACCCTCAATCACCCTCTTTCAAGTTTTCATAAGTCTTCCCATGTCCCTCACGATCCCAACACTTGGCTTTTTTAAGCCTCCTTACCGAAGCCTTATTTGGTCTCCTTCTCTTACATGGCCAAACCATCTTAAATGGTTCTCCCTAATCTTGTATTCAATAGATCTTAGATAAGTCATGTTAGCCCTACTTTCTTCACTACTACAAAAATAGGCTAAGAGAGTCGTTAAAACATGCCTTAGAGACCTATCCTTAATGGGTCTCTATCTCGGGAGATTATTTGATAAAGAGACCCCCTCATTAATTAGGATGCTATGTTTTTAAAAACAAATAGACCCGTTACTAGAAATAGGAGGTCTGTAGTTGTGGTGTATTATAGATGAATTACAAGGGAAAGAGACCTATTAAATGTAATAAGAGGTCTCATTAAGGGGGTGTCAAATAGACCTACTATATTAAATAACGGGTTTGTTTGATCACTCAAAAAAAAAAAAAAAACATATTTATTTGAATTTTGAATTTATGCAACATTAAAATTATTGATATTTTAATGGCAAATTGCAAAAGTAAACATCAATAGCATTTCTTTAAAAAAACAAAATCAACATTATCCAACATTACATAGTTACAAAATTTACAAAAATAATTCGAAAACATAAAATTAGAAGTCTTTGGTTCAACATTTATAAAAACACACTTCCTAAACAAACAGCAAATATATCATTTGAGAGTGAGGCTGGGATAATTCAAGTGGTTGGAGCTCTCCTTCCGATTCCAAGAAATCTTGGGATCGATTTCATCACGTGCTTGGTTCTCTAAACACCAAAAAAAACAAATATATCATTCCCATTTAATTAATATTAGGTATTCAAGCACACTGACAGGGTAAAGTCGTATCCCCTAATAAAAAATAATTCCTAAATCCTCTAACTAACGTAGATAGGGAAGTAGGGTCGATCTCCACAGGGAAACAAGTCTTTTTACTCCTAATTAATTATTATAATCTAAATTATTTAAGTAACCAATGTTTATAATTAAGTAAGAAATTAAACTACTAAGGTTGAGAATAGGAAGAAAACAATATATGAAAGGATCTAGGGCATAGGTTCACCAATAAATAATACTCCAAGGTAAAACATAGTAATCAATCATTGACATTGCATAAATAACATGATTAACAGGCTCTCGCAATTAATTAATCAACAAAGATCTAACAGGCTCTCGCAATTTACTAGATCTAAGTTCTTATTGAAAATAGCCTTTAATATCAAATTAACATCTGCTCGATTCATCAATTTAATATTGCTATACTTTTACAAGCCGCAATTGTAAAACATTAAAACAATCCAATAAGAAATTATCATGCAATACCAATAATCAATAATAGTCAATCATCAATGCATCAATTAACCAGATTGTAAAGGGCTCTCGCTACGTATTACAATCACACAATTAATTTACCGGTATTAAATCTCATCTCTCGAATCTTGACTTAACCATTTATAAATTAACTTGCCTATTGAAACTAGACCTAAACATTAATTCTCATCTCTCGATTCTTGAATCAATATTGTCAAACTCATGCATAAAAGATAGGCCTAATCTAGTCACAGAGCATTAAATCAATCAATAGGAAATTAATCTAGCATTGACAATCAACAACAATAAATTACCCCTTCATATTATTTATGGATCCCCATAAACCCTAGAAATTAAACTACTCACACATATTAAAAACTAAACTAATCAAAGCAATAAAATAAATCATGATGAAAGGAATAAAATAAATAACTAAGATTAAGGGAAAAGAAATCGTTACCAAAATAAATCTGGAATTAATGAAAGAATTAAGAACAAAGGTTTAGAGAGAGTTTAAGAGAGAGAGAATACTAAGTAGAGAGAGAAAATCTAAGAAAGAAGGTAAGTGAAATTAATCGTCCTAAAAACGTACTTAAACAAAACTAAAACAACTTCCTAATTAGAAACTAATTGCTCGACAAAAGAGTTCTTCCAGAAACACGCGCCCGATCGGGCGCGCCTTTTTCTCGCACTGCTCTTTTCCACAGCCGCGCCCGATCGGGCTAACAGCTCACCCGATCGGGCGCGCCTTTGGCCACGCACCAGCACAGTCTTGCCCGATCGAGCTAAGCTTGCCCGATCGGGCCCTTGCTTCACCTCGAGGCTCGGAGCTTCAATTGGGCTTATTTCTTCGGCCCAGTCCGGATATCCACTTAGGGTCTTGATCACTCGGTCCATATACCTCGGTATCCCGATTACCGAGCCCTTAATCACCGGCTCTCACCGATCCTGGGCTCCAAAAGTGGTCGTGTCCTTCTAGCTTCCGTAATTGATCCATAAAGCCCGGGAAAATGCTTCAAGAGTGCAATTTCCTGTAAAATAAATCTAAAACTACGAAAACACTAGAACACACAAATTAGTAATAAAAGTGGCCCGAAAGAGCCAAAAACACTACTAATAACGACCAAGGGACGGGGGTAAAACTCTATATAAAATAGACATATCAAACTCCCCCAAGCCAAACCTTTACTTGTCCCTAAGAAAAGAGCTCATCAATGAACATATAAATCATACTTCACCCCAATAATCAAATCAAAAACCAACGATTCAAGGCAAATCTAATGAACATGCTTCAACATCAATCAATATTATTCATCTAATCACCCTTCCTCCTTAACAATTGTTAAATAGAGCAAACCACAAGAGCATATAGAATTCAAGACTAGTGCTCACACACTCAACTCTCATTTATGTGGCGAGTAAAGAATGTACTCGATCGCTCTCCAACCAACCCCTTTAATGTGAACAATGCCCTCCCAACTCACACTCTCGTGTGTATAAAAAAACATTGAACGCTCATCCTACTAGTCGACTCGAAATATGCCAAGTCATAACTTGCATTGATAAACAACACTTTCACATTTACATAACTTCTATGCACAAGGTCGGAAGGTCTTTTAAGCTTGTAATGTAAGGCTAGGGTAAAGGTAGGATAAATTTGGGATTATGTGAGAGAAAAGTTATGCATTAAGGGAGCCAAAACCTAATAAACCCATGATCAAAATAATGATGATCATACACATCTCCAACTTAACCAACTCCAACCACAATCCACCAAATATACTCCAAACAATATAAACAATCCCAACACTTACAATAATCACTCATAAAAATATGATAATGTAGAACTTTGAGTGAAAAACAAACTTTGAACTCATTTTTTTTTTCTTTTTCCTTGAACAACCATCAAATAGAACATTTGAGCATTAATAAATTTTTTTCTTTTGCTCTTTTTTTTTCTTTTTAACTCATATTGGAAAATTCAACTTTGAAACACAATATCAATATTTTCCAATAAAAAATCAAAGAACAATAACTCTTCTTTTATTCCCACATTGTGCAAGTAATATGCACACCGCAACTCCCTCACCTCACCAACTAATAGCTCCCCCAAGCCAAGCTTGGGACTAGTAACCAATGGGGCACAGGTAGGCTTGTAATGTGGCTAAATAAACAATAAAAGGGCACAAGCAACAACATGGGTAACAAGAAGGGAACAAATGTATCTAATACTCTGAAGGCTACCTAAAAGAATGAAAGCCTTCGTCCTCCTCATGTGCATAATAATAAGTCATGAAACACTACTCATAGTTGCAAATCAATACTCAAATTCATTGACATACCAGGAATTATGGAACTATCACACATTTCCTAACCAAATCAACTAGTCAAGCACTATATTCACAAATAGTTGGACAAAATTGACTCATGTTTAGGAATCCAAGCAATCAAACTTCAAATCATGACCAACAAATCCACAATGTTCATCATCAAAATACCAAGAATCAAAACAAATTTTTCTCAAGTATGGGGCACAGGGAAGTATGATTCATAATTCATTGGAACGTATTTTTGAATTTTTTTTTATTTTTGAATTTTTTTTGTATTTTTATATATAAAGAAAGCAATAAAAACTACACTAGGAAAGCAAATAAAGAGAGAAAAGGAAGAGAATTACCAAGTGAAAGAACACCCCCCAAGCCAAATCAAGCAATGCCCTCATTGACTTGGGAGAGTAGCCTACTCCTCATCCTCATCCATCCTCGAATAGCCCCCGCCGTGGCTAGAACCGGCTCCTCCATGGCTAGAGCCACCACCTCCATACCCCAAACCACCTGCAAAGTAGTTAGGGTCCATATTCCCCCCAAGCCCACCAAAAGGTACATCGGTCCCATAAACATGGACCGATGAGTAGTCGACGTAGGTACCAAAGGCACTTGGGTTCGTATATCCACCCTGCGGATATTGGAACCAATCAGGGAAAAGTGAATCGGGGGGTATAGCCCCCCGACGGGCGTAGTCATCATACATGGGGTATAAACCCCTCCCTAGGTTCCTCTCCATATGGCCTACCCTTCTATCTAGAGACCCTACTCTAGCATCCAAATCCCTAACCAAACCCTCAACTCTCCCTTGCCCCGTCTCAATCCTATCCAATTGGCTCCTAAAAGCCGAGAAGTCATAAGGGGCGTTAGGGTCTATGTTGTAGTTGGTAGAGGAAGTGGGGATATCGTATGTAAAGGGTTGAGGTGGTGGATAGTGTGGTGAATGGTGAGGAGGTGAGTGGTCAATTGGTGAGTGATGGGGTTGGGGTGAAGGGTGAGGTGGTTGCACCTCACCTTGACCGTCAAGCGCAAAAGTGTAAGATTGCTTCCCCTTCTCAAATTTGGTCAAGGTGGGGTGGGGTAAAGTGAAAGCATTATCCCTCCTACCCGATTCCCGTTGAATCACCCACCAAGTATCCCCTCCTATGACATTAACCCAATTAAGGCTACTAAGATAGGGCAGGTCCATAAGAGTTGGGACGGCTACCTTACCATCATCGTTAGGGACAAAGCTAAGGTGTTTGACCGCTATATGTGTAACTAGGCCACCAAAGTAAATGGGCACCCTAGACCTACCCGCCTCGGCCGCATTGGCCACCCGTTGGAAGTGGTTGGCCATTTTGTGGAATATATTGAGCTTTTCACTCCTAGGGATCATGTATGACCCTAGTAATTCAAGCTCATCCCGCCTAACATTGGCGGGTTCATGCCTGCCAAAAATGGTAAGGCCAACAAACCGTTGCCAAATCTTTGGCACGGGATGTTGTATCCAAGTACCTTTAGCATGTTGGAGGTTCAAGTTAGGATCCCCCGTAAGGGATTGATAGACAACGACAATGTTGTCTTGGGGTGGTTCAAGAGACCTATCCGATTTCAACTCAAAAATTCTACCAAACTCTTTCAAAGTCAATCTAATATCATTATTGAATAACCGAAATTGAACATGAGAAATTAAGGCATTTGATTTTATGACATTAAAACTAGAAACGAATTCTAAGGTTAAATAATCATAAGTATCGTAATGCATGTCAAAGAAACCGCTCATGCCAACTCCTGTAAATAATTTTTCTACATGCTTATCAATACCTAGTCTAATAAGAGTAGGGTGATGAATGAAACGAGTGGGAATTACCTGCCTCGTGATGAGGTTAAGCATCCTCTGTTTTTGCTCTTGGGTGGTGATGACCATCCTCTCCCATCCCGGAATTTGCAAGTCCGGGTCAATTCTCGCCTCTTGGTTCCTTGAACCTTCGCCCCTCACCGTTCTTGATTTCTTGAAAGCCATTGATGGTGTAAAGAATAGGAATTGAGTGGTTTCTCTCTCTTAGGTTTTAGAAAAAGTTGAGAGAAAATGGTAGAAATTGGGTTTAGATTGCAGAGAAAGGTAAAAGGATTAGAAATATGTAAAAAAATTTGAGTTTTGATGGAAGGATTGGAGAGGATCTTGAAGAATAAGTGGTTTGAAGGTATAAAAATGGAGGTTTTAGAGAGAGAAAGTAAAGTAGAAAAAGATGAAGTAAGAAGGAAATGAGGAAAGAAAGGAGAAGAAAAATATAAGGGACGGCCAAAAATAGGCGCGCCCGATCAGGCAAGCCTCGCCCGATCGGGCGGATAATTGTTATTCCGGAATCTCAGTTGCGCGCCCGATCGGGCGAGCTCCGCCCGATCGGGCGCGAACACGAACGAAAAATTCTCCCTATGGTTCGCCCGATCGGGCGAGCTTCGCCCGACATATCTTTTCCTTCACTCGATTTGCGCCCGATCGGGCGACCTCGCCCGATCGGGCGAAATTTGCTCGAGTTTGTGACTGAACTTTCGCGCCCGATCAGGCGAAAAGAAGCTCGTTTCCAGCTCTCCTCTCGCGCCCGATCGTGCAGCCACGCCCGATCAGGCGAATTAAAGGCTGGATAAAACTTTCTCTTGCGCGCCCGATCGGGCCCGTGCCCAGTCGTTTTCTTAGCTCTTCTTCGTCTTCAAATTTTTTCTAAGTCTTTCGATCTCTTTAACCTATACCTGTACAAAAACACTTATGAACGGTAAAATTACACTCTGCTCGCCTCTCAAAAAGAAAATAAATAAAAGGGAAAAACTAGCTTAGAAAGCATGAAATACGGGTTGCCTCCCACAAAGCGCTGGTTTATCTAGGTCCCGCACGACCTTCTTACCAAGTACAATTTCTAGGACCCTTGGCCTAACGCTTGATCGGGTGGTTTCTCACCCGGTCTAGCGATGTGGTTGCGATGCGGCTTCCTGACATAACCTGTGGGACGCCAAGTCGCCTTATCTGGTGGATCCTCCTTGACTTGGACTGGGGGATCTTCAATGCTAGGCACTAAAAACCCTTCTTCGATCGAATGTTGCTTCAAATTGTCATTGCGTTCAACACTTGCAACTCGATCTGGCGGAACACTTACCGTAGGCTCGATTCGCACAACTTGCTCGATCGGTTCCACTTGTTCATCCTCGAAACCAAGACCAACATTGTAGAGTGCTCTTTCTATTGCATCGACTTCCTTCTGTCATTCGTCTATCTTATCTGAAAAGGATGCAACACAAGATACCGCCTCCAAGGGATCTTTTTCTAGAGCTTGGGGCTTGTTAGAATAATTTACAACCACATTAACACTGAAACATTTCTCCTCAGTCATGGAGCTTTTAGGGGCATTATTCAGATTAAAAACCACCTTATCGTCCCCTACTGATAGTGTTAACTTACCACTTCTTACATCTATGATTGCTCCTGCAGTGTTAAGGAATGGTCTACCCAAAATAATTGGGGTTTGCACATCCTCAGCCATATCAAGAACAACAAAATCCACAGGTATATAAAATTTACCTACTCTAACGAGGACATCCTCTAAAACACCTAAGGGGTATTTGAAAGAACGTTCGGCCATTTGTAGAGTTATATTGGTAGCTTTTAACTTACCCATATTCAACTTAGAATACACAGATAATGGCATGACGCTAACACTAGCACCCAAATCACATAATGCATTATCAATCAAGAGATTGCCAATATGACAAGGGATAGAAAAACTACCCGGATCTTTTAATTTAGGTGGAGACTTATTTTGAAGTACGGCACTACACTCTGCAGTGAAAGCTACTGTCTCTACCTCACTAATAGACCTTTTTCTCGTCAATATTTCTTTCATAAATTTTGCATATGAGGGGATTTGTGTGATTAATTCAGTAAAGGGGACTGTTACCTTCAAATCTTTAACCACCTCCAGGAACTTACCAAACTGCTTATCCAAGTTTGTCTTCAATTGACGATTGGGAAAAGGAAGTTTGATGATTGGCTTTGGAGCATTCTTATTCTTGTCTGGAGTAGCCACCTTCTCTGGAGTTGTACCCTGCAATGTAGAATTAGATATGTTAGTATTATCCTTTAGCCCTGCAGGGCTATCAACTACATTGTTTGGTTTAATGGAATCAAGATTAGCAGTATTTAATAAAACAGGTTCATCAACTCTGGGCATAGAGGGCCCTTCATAGTTTGAACCACTCAGTAGAGTAATTGCAAATGCTTGATCCGTAGGCCTAGTCGGCTGTGCCGGCAGGGCTCCCTGTTGGCGGGCTTGTAGAGTAGCGGAGAGTTGCGCAATTTGATTATCTACAATTTTATTATGCGCTAGAATTTGATCAATTGTCGCATCTCTGCTCTCCATGTGCTTTTGCATATTGACCAACATTGCTCTAATTTCCTCCAGAGAATGGTCGGAAGATGAGGGGGGTTGTTGTGGTTGATTCTTCTGGCTAGCATTGGGATGATAATATTTCTGTTGCTGTTGCTGTGGCGCCTGTGGTTCTTGTGGTGGTGGATTTTGAACATTAGTGCTCCGGTAGGAAAGGTATGGATGATTCCGATACCCAGGATTGTAAGTGTTGGAGTATGGGTTATTCTGCCTATAGGCTTGGAAGGCATTAACTTGCTCCACGGAATTCCTGCAATCCTGCTCCCAATGACCTACAATACCACAATTTTCACAGAAAGCCTCATTAGAATTATTATTAATTGGAGAAACATTAGCTACATTAGCAGTGCTCAGATTATCTAATTTTTGGCAAATAGAGGTTAGTTGAGCTTGCAAAAAGGATACAGAGTCGACACTATGCTTCCCCTTGTTAGCAAATCCTCTGGGATTCCCATATTGGGAATTGTATATCGCCATATCTTCAATAACCTGACCTGCATCATCAACATTAAGATTCATAAATCTCCCACTAGCTGCAGAGTTTAAAATTATTCTAGAGGAATTTCCAATGCCATTATAAAAGGCTTGGATTAACTGCCATTGTGCTAAATTATGGTGAAGGCATTCTCTTTGTAAGTCCTTGAACCTCTCCCAAGCCTCATATAAAGACTCATCGGCTTCTTAGGCAAAGTTCTGAATCGCACTCCGTAATACTGCTGTTCTCTCTGCAGGATAATACTTGTAATAGAAATTCAAAACAAGAGTTTCCCAGTCAGTTATACCAAGTGTAGTTCTATTTAAGCCATTAAACCACAATTTAGCTTTTCCAGTTAAAGAGAAAGGAAAGAGAATCTCCCTGATTTGGTCTTGAGTGACCCCGGCTTGCCTGATGGTGTTGCAATATTGACAATAGTCGGCAATGTGAAGATTCGGGTCTTCACCCTTGGCTCCACTGAATTGCTTCCTCTCTATCATCGTTATAAATTGAGGTTTAATTTCAAATTGAACCCCATCAAGAGCCGGAGTAGGGGTGAGATGTGGAAAATCCGTAAGCTTTGGTTGTGAATAATCACTAAGCTTCTTTGGAGCCGTCATCTCTGATTCTGCGTCTGATGATGCCTCTAAATCGTTGGAATCAGTTGGAGGATCGCGGTGATTATTGTTAGTATCACCAGAATCCGCCAGGATTTGCTTGTAGAAGTTTTTCTGTCTATGGAAGGAACGTTCGATCTCAGGATCGAATGGGATGTAACCTGATCTGAAACACCTGGGCATAAACAAAAACTAGAAGCAAATATGAGATTTGTCTCAGAGAACTAACGCTCTCTGAGACAAAAAGGGAAATAATCTAGACTACAAAAACAATCAGAAATAAAAATAAAACCGTTTCCCCGGCAACGGCGCCAAATTTTGACAGGGTAAAGTCGTATCCCCTAATAAAAAATAATTCCTAAATCCTCTAACTAACGTAGATAGGGAAGTAGGGTCGATCTCCACAGGGAAACAAGTCTTTTTACTCCTAATTAATTATTATAATCTAAATTATTTAAGTAACCAATGTTTATAATTAAGTAAGAAATTAAACTACTAAGGTTGAGAATAGGAAGAAAACAATATATGAAAGGATCTAGGGCATAGGTTCACCAATAAATAATACTCCAAGGTAAAACATAGTAATCAATCATTGACATTGCATAAATAACATGATTAACAGGCTCTCGCAATTAATTAATCAACAAAGATCTAACAGGCTCTCGCAATTTACTAGATCTAAGTTCTTATTGAAAATAGCCTTTAATATCAAATTAACATCTGCTCGATTCATCAATTTAATATTGCTATACTTTTACAAGCCGCAATTGTAAAACATTAAAACAATCCAATAAGAAATTATCATGCAATACCAATAATCAATAATAGTCAATCATCAATGCATCAATTAACCAGATTGTAAAGGGCTCTCGCTACGTATTACAATCACACAATTAATTTACCGGTATTAAATCTCATCTCTCGAATCTTGACTTAACCATTTATAAATTAACTTGCCTATTGAAACTAGACCTAAACATTAATTCTCATCTCTTGATTCTTGAATCAATATTGTAAAACTCATGCATAAAAGATAGGCCTAATCTAGTCACAGAGCATTAAATCAATCAATAGGAAATTAATCTAGCATTGACAATCAACAACAATAAATTACCTCTTCATATTATTTATGGATCCCCATAAACCCTAGAAATTAAACTACTCACACATATTAAAAACTAAACTAATCAAAGCAATAAAATAAATCATGATGAAAGGAATAAAATAAATAACTAAGATTAAGGGAAAAGAAATCGTTACCAAAATAAATCTGGAGTTAATGAAAGAATTAAGAACAAAGGTTTAGAGAGAGTTTAAGAGAGAGAGAATACTAAGTAGAGAGAGAAAATCTAAGAAAGAAGGTAAGTGAAATTAATCGTCCTAAAAACGTACTTAAACAAAACTAAAACAACTTCCTAATTAGAAACTAATTGCTCGACAAAAGAGTTCTTCCAGAAACACGCGCCCGATCGGGCGCGCCTTTTTCTCGCACTGCTCTTCTCCACAGCCGCGCCCGATCGGGCTAACAGCTCACCTGATCGGGCGCGCCTTTGGCCACGCACCAGCACAGTCTTGCCCGATCGAGCTAAGCTTGCCCGATCGGGCCCTTGCTTCACCTCGAGGCTCGGAGCTTCGATTGGGCTTATTTCTTCGGCCTAGTCCGGATATCCACTTAGGGTCTTGATCACTCGGTCCATATACCTCGGTATCCCGATTACCGAGCCCTTAATCACCGGCTCTCACCGATCCTGGGCTCCAAAAGTGGTCGTGTCCTTCTAGCTTCCGTAATTGATCCATAAAGCCCGGGAAAATGCTTCAAGAGTGCAATTTCCTGTAAAATAAATCTAAAACTACGAAAACACTAGAACACACAAATTAGTAATAAAAGTGGCCCGAAAGAGCCAAAAACACTACTAATAACGATCAAGGGACGGGGGTAAAACACTATATAAAATAGACATATCACACACCAAAGTATTACAGTTGATAAAAAAACAAATTGTGATTATCTAGTTACGGAATATTTAAGAAGACTGCATAATTACATTTGTATTCCCATAAAAAAAAATAAAAAAAATCAACCCAATCATAATTTGGATTACAAAAACAAAATCTGAACCAACCTAAACATTAGATCTCAATAGAAATTCAAACTTCATTTTTTCTTAAAAATATGAATTATATATATAGCCTCCAAACCTTAAAGTTAGTGCTTCAAAGTTAGTTAATTAGATATTTAGTTTTAATATTGTTTTTACTTAGTCAAACTAGTAAGTTAGTAGTGATAGTAGTGGGCTAGAATCATGGGCACTATCAAGTATCAACAACAGCAACCCACGTAATTAGGCTTGCATGCTAATTATTTGCTTTTTATTTATTTTGACAGTTATTTTGTAGCCTATATAAGGCATGATTTGTTATTAGTTTATTTGAATGAGAATAGCATTAGCTTAATTCAACGTTCCTATTCTAGTTTTGCTTTCTTATTTCCAACAAATTGGTATCAGAGCCATTTGATCCTTAGGGCTTGTGAGGTTAAAAAATCGTGAGAGTTCTAATGTCTACCCCAAACAACTTTTCACTTTCTATTCCCACATTCAAAAGGGATAATTATAGTACATGGGCTATCAAAATGAAATCATAATTGAAAGCCATGAGTTTATTGTAACACCCCCGATTTACTAGCTAATAATAAATAAGAAATAAAGGAAAAATAGACTACCTTTAAATAAAAGTGCGGAAGCATACACCTAAATCGGAGGTATTACCGCCACACTCAACAACCTGTCAAGTGTTAAGGCTTACAAAAATCCCAATAATTACAACCCAATAAACTAGGTGAGCTATTTATACAACTTTATAAACTCATGACATCACACTAATCGAAACACTTGAGCTCCTTTAGCTACAACCACTTGATCAACCTACTTAGAAAATCTTGACTGCTCACCATTAAGGACAAATTCCAAAATAGACCGTCGCAGGGCCACCATAAGAAAAAGACATGGCCGCAAACACAAATAGGATAACAAAACAACACACACGTCAGCAAAAAGCTGAGTAATCATCACATATCAGAATATATAGTATAATAGAATGATTGACAACACTAGCTCAATTAAATAATGTAGTTTAAAACTACATTACACATTGTACTCTGAAAAATAACCTTTATCGACTCAACCTCGAATAATAATACGAACCTTTTACTCAATTAACTGATCATACCCAATAAGTGTGTCATGCTCGTTGTTCTATACCTAGCCTTGGACATGAGTAATTCGAATAACAAACCAACAAGTATAAAAACTTGAATACTCTCAATAACCAGAAAAACACCTTGAACCAGACCACATACGGGCCAATTCCCACTGTAGGGGACCATAGAAAAATAAATAATAAAGATTGTACCTCATTCTTAACTCATGATTATCATCCTCTTACCAACATGCCAAGGACTAAGTATATAACTCCGAGCCTCAACCCAAGAACAAAATATAATTCTCAACCTTTTGATCTCATACATCGATCAAATAATCATTCACAAGCTAATAGACAATATCTCAACAATGGCACATGTTACCAAATAATATAACAATTCGATTCATAAATATCTCCACTCTTATAGGGCTAATACTAGTACCCAAAATTAATTAATTATCAACCCAAAGTAATACTCTGCATTAATAATCCTAAAACCTCGAGAACAATACTCCCTATAGCAATAACATTAAAAACCCTAGAAAAATAACACAATCAATTATATACAACAAAAGTAATATCATATTCAAATCAAATCATACAATATCATAATAATTAATCATATATACAAGGAGTACCATTAATAAATCATATCACACATAATAATAATACGAAATATAATACAAACATCTCTAAAATTTAGTGTGATTACACATAATAAATAATACAATCAAATTAATCAAACATCTCCAAATTGATAAAGTGTGATTACCTTTTATTCAGGAAACAATTAAGCAAACCGCACTCACGCACAAGATACTCCACCATCAAAAATAAAACTCACGCATAAAACTTGTAATTTTGGGAAAACTAATAATAATGGGTTTATCATGGAGATAAATATTTATTATATGAATTAATGGCAATTATGCTACTGCTAGCTTTAAGCCACGAGCATAATGGAGTAAAGAGATAGGAATTTTAATATCAATACGGCAGCAAGGTTTATTTATCAAAAACTTGGGCTAAAATAGTTTATATATGCTTAAAAATAGAGAGTCCTATTTAAAATTAAATAGGGTTTTAAACCTTTTCGAACTTTAAAATAAAAAATATGAGATTAGGAAAGTTATTTAATAAATAAAAATAAACTATTGTTTAATAAAATATATTATATAAAATCATAAAATATTCGGGTATTACATTTATGGGAAGCAATTGAGAGTGATGTGTATCCAATTCCTCTTTCACAAAATCCAACCGTAGCCCAAACCAAAAAATATGATGAGGATATAGCAAAAATTGCAAAGGCACTTTCGTGTCTACATTCGGCGGTGTCGGAAGAAATATTCACAATTATTATGGGTTGTGATACTCCTAAAGAAGCATGGGAAAAATTTAAGGAGGAGTATGAAGGAAACCATCAAACCAAACTCATGCAAATTTTGAACCTTAAAAGAGAGTTTGAAATGATGGGGATGAAAGGTAGTGAAGGTGTTAAGGAATACAGGAGTCGGCTAATGTCCATCGCAAATCAAATCAAATTACTTGGTGGAGAATTTGACAATCAAAGAGTGGTGGACAAACTTCTTGTTAGTCTTCCAAAAAGGTATGAAACTAAACTCTCTTCAATTGAAGATACTAAAGACTTTTCAAAGTTGACAGTTTCGGAGTTGATCAATTCACTACATGCGGTGGATCAAAGGAGGTCCATGAGAAATGAAGATGGTGAAAACAAGAATGAAAAAACATTTCTAGCAAAGTCTCCTTATCAAAAGGGGAAAGGCAAGTCCCTACAATGCAACATTTGTCACAAAATTGGTCACGAGGATAAAGATTGTTGGCATAAGGGGAAACCTAAGTGTTTTAATTGTCAAAAATTTGGGCACATGGCAAGAAATTGTAAGTCCAAAAATGAAGAGCAAGAGACCATGGCACAAGTGGTCGTGAAAGAGAACCTATTTTAGAGTTGTGGGTGAGAAGTGCACCATGGAGGGAAGTAGGGGTGAAAGTTTGGTTTTCGGTTTGGTTTTTTGCCCAAACCGAAACCGAACCACTTTAATTCGGTTTTTGGATTTTAGAAACCACACCGCACCACTTTACTTAAGAAACCGAACCAAACCAAACCATATTTATTTCGTTTTCATAATTAAAAACCGAACCAAACCGATTTTTCTGGGCCTCGTTTATTTGGGGCAATAATTTGCAATAATCTGCAAAAAAATAAAAAAAATTATAGTCATATTCCAAGTATAATGACAGCAAGTTGCACAAACTAAAATTGAGCAGTTAAATTATAGTCTAATTCCAAGAAAATGCAAGCCTAACTTGTTTATCAAAATCGACTAACTCAAAAAAAATTGCTCAAAAATAATTGCAAGTGAAAATCGCAATTCAAAAGTGAAAATAGTTGCAGTATAGAGCAACGATTTAAAAAAATTAAAATCGCAAATTGCAAAGATTAAAACTTAATTGCATACCTTAACAAAAGGAGGAGGAGACATGAGAGAGAGAAAGTTGCCGGTGGACTGGAGTACTGGACGGTGGAGTACTGGACGGTGGTCGGAGAGGAGACAAGAGAGGATTGAGTAGGAGGAGTGGAGAGAGAGACTAAGACTCCGAGAGTGAGAGAGGCTGAGAGTAACTACTCTAACTAGGGTTTTCTTTATTTGCATTATATATCTAGGGTGCTTTAGTGTTGGGCCAGGGGTTATTTGAGTTGGGCCTCTAATTTGGTTTGGTTCGGTTTTGTTCGGTTTTTCATTTTCACGAACCGAAACCGAACCGAAAACAGAATTTTTTTTTTTTACACCGAAACCGAACCACCTCCCAAAAAAACCGAACCACATTTCTTGTTCGGTTCGGTGTTCGGTTCGGTTCGGTTTTACACCGAGTTTCTTTCACCCCTAGAGGGAAGTACTCCAAAATTTGAAGAGTGTGTTGGTGAGATGTGCATCAACAAGTAAACATTGATGGTTGGTGATAATGTGCATCAACAACATTTGTGTAGGTGATGATAAGTGCATCACGGATGAAGAGAAGTGCTTCATTAATTTATTTTTATCAAACTTTGAAGCAAAGGGGTGTGTTAAAGTTATTGCTTCAAAGTTAGTTAATTAGATATTTAGTTTTAATATTGTTTTTACTTAGTCAAACTAGTAAGTTAGTAGTGATAGTAGTGGGATAGAATTATGGGCACTATCAAGTATCAACAACAACAACCCACGTAATTAGGCTTGCATGCTAATTATTTGCTTTTTATTTATTTTGACAGTTATTTTGTAGCCTATATAAGGCAAGATTTGTTATTAGTTTATTTGAATGAGAATAGCATTAGCTTAATTCAACGTTCCTATTCTAGTTTTGCTTTCTTATTTCCAACAAACCCAATTCTAATTGAAATAGGACATCCAAAGTTGTAGCAACGACAATTAACTTAGTTTGTATAATAAGTGAAAGATAAATTGAAATGGATCAAAAAGTTTTAAGTTCACTAGAGAAAAATTAAACTTTTTTGAAAAAAAAGACAAAAATAAGAGAGACAATGATTGTAAGAGACCCATTAGATTAGAGAGAGGGTCTCTTACTCTCTCATTTTTTTTTTTTCCAACTTAAATTTAGGCCACACCGAAATTATAAATTTTCTTTAGATTATATTTTATTTATGAACCACTATGATAAACGGGTCTGAGTCACACCCGTCACGATTGTCCACTTTACACGATCAAGTAGGTTCCACTTCAAAACCAGAAGGCAATTAGGGGAGCTGAGTAGGCCCTTAGCCTTATAAAATGGATATAACCTTTTCTTTTCTTCAATGTGGGATACACATCCCAATACTCATCTTTACTTTTATACTTTTTTAATGTTGGACAAGACTTTCACTCACATGTGGATTTGCCTATTGGCTCAATATACTCTCTCAGTCTCTCTGTCATATAATAATATAATTGACACAATTAAACTTAGCACACATGTTAATGTACCTGTTTGACCTTAAATATATGTAAATAAATATTAGTAGAAAATATTAAAAAGCTGATAATATGAAACTTTGCATTAATGCTTATTTAATACTCCGTAAAATATTTCATGATATGTAGTAAAACTTATTTTTAATATGCTACAAAAAAAGTTATGGTCAAATTAAAGCTGATATATGAATAGTGAAATTTGAGTGTTGAGGATGCATGGAGTATGTGTTATTTTATTTTGAGAAGTTTGTTCTTTTGAACTATAATGTCAATTTTCTAGTATGTTCTTCCATTTGAATTTCATGTGTTTTTTTTTTTCAATATCTTTTTTATGGGAGATTCCGCTCCTACTTAACGTAAATAAGAGTTGGTAATAACTAATATATAGAGGCAGTCGATGATAATTTTTGGAAAAGTTCATACCCAAAATAAAATTTAATTTTTTTTTTTTAAAAAAAGGCTACTTTCTAGGGTAATGTAATAGTTCAACTCCACAACATCATTATGCACCCATGTCTAAGCTAGCTTCTAAGTACGTAGTAATATTTTAGTAGTATCCAATATTGGAATGTAATACCATGAAAACTCACATAAAGTTCATGTCAATAATTTTCAAAACTTTTAAACTCAACGGAAATTGAATAGCCAACAACTTTTCTTTCCTCAAGAATCTTTAGAATCACAAATGACATCATCTAAAATATATTTAAGCAAATCAAATCAACTTTGATTGCCTTTAATTTACACTTAAATAAAACAATTCTATGATTTCTTAAATTATCAAAACTAATTGATTTATATAACTTGTGTGTTTCCACGTTTCTCCTAATATGTTTTCAGTTTTGTTTTCTCCTAAGTCTTTACCCAATTGTAGAAGGATAATTTAAGGAAATGATTGATCAAAGCAAATGGAATTATTGATGAGCATTGTTATCCAATTTAGCGACGGATTAGCTAGCTACTGATTAAAGAGTACAATTATGCGACTTAAAAATATAAATAAAAATAAAAATAAAAATAAAAATAAACAAATCTCATATTAAAGACCCTTCTAAGACGACCAATATGAATTATTGTGTTTCAAAAGAATGAAATTATATGAAGTAATTAATATAGGATGAGCTCAATTAATTAATTAATTTAAAGGAAAATTTTACAAGAATAATCCAATCTTTGCCCCGCCGTTTTTCTAGAATAATCCAACCTTTCAATTAACCTTGAATAATCCTAAGTTTACTATATATTTTCTTCTACTGATCCTATTTGACTGGTTACCTGAACTTCAGGTATTTTTTTTTTTACTTTAATTTTTTTCCCTCCCTTATTCCTTCTCCCCTCTTCACCCCCATTTCAAGCTTTTAGCCTTTAACAATGGCTCCCTCACCTTCCTGAACCTTCCCGCCACCACCTCACATCACAATCAACCTACCCCATCAAGGCATCAACTAGCCCGCCCCACTACCCTCTCCTCTCTCCATCAAACAACCCACCACGTGCATGCTACCCCCTTTGCAGCCACCCCAACCCCTGCCACCACTTACCCCACCACAACCAAACCCAGACCCGGAACCTTTCCTCCACTCCTACCCATATACTCGAACCACCAACCTCACCTAGTTGAAACCATTAAACCCTGTCCCACCCAAAACCCGAAACCCCAACCCCACCTACCCAGAAACCGAAACCCCAACTTGCACCATTGTCCTTTTCTTCTCTCTCTTTCTCAATTTAATTTGGGGTTGAATTGGTTGTGGTCGTACATTGTTGATGTTGTGGGTGTTGTTTGCGGTTGAATTGTGGGTTGGTAGTGGATGGATGTTGTGTTGAGTAGTGGTGGTTATTGGACAGGGTAGTCCAATGAAAATAGGGGCAAGGCCAAACTTATAGGGCTTTTAATGGACATGGCTATTAATGGACAAGACCCTTATTGGGTAGGGTCAACATGTTTTTCCAATTTAGTTGATAAAGAAAATACATAATGTAAAAATAATTGTATAGCTTAATTTGTATTCATGTGTATTTAATAATGGCTTTGTCCAATATTTATTTTATTTGATATTTTGTTGGCCCGCCCATTATCGACCCGTGACCCGCTTTGGCCCGACCCTATATTGACCCTATAAAATGTGACCCTCTTTGACCCTGACTCGCAACCGACTCGCACCGACCCTGACCCGACCCACCCAATAACCAGGTCTAGTGTTGAGTGGTGATATTGGTGGTGTTGAGGTGGTTGTAGGTGGTGGTACAGTAGATGGTGGTGAGTGGTTTAGGTTGTGATAATGGAGAGGAGAGATAAACGGGTAGGAAGGGAAAAGGAGAAACAATTTTATTTTTTTTTATTTTCAATTAAAAGTCTTTTTTTTTTAATTAAAAAAACTGACAAATTAAGAAGTGCCACGTGGATGGTAACCGGCTATAAAGGGTAAGGTGACTTGCTAGGGTTGCTGGAAGAAAATAATTGTAAACTTAGGATTATTCAAGGTTAATCGAAAGGTTGGATTATTTTAGGAGAATGAGTGAAAGGTTGAATTATTGGTGTGAAATTTTCCTGATTAAAAATGTGTTTTACATCATTAGAGTTTTTTTAGTTTGACCTTATGATAAAGAAGTGAGACATACAAAAAAGAACAAAATTAATTTCTACTTCCTCTATTCTTTTTATACTGCAACACTTTGAATTTACTACTATTACATGCTACTACTTTAACTACATTTGATGATTTGTTATTAAGATAAAAAAAAAAAAAATAGATAAAATTGACAAAAATAATCCCAACTATTGCCGGTTCGCTCAAAATAATCCCAACTTTGAATTATTTTAAATAATATGAACTTTAGGTGTTATTCGCTTTCAATTGTCTCAAGTGACTGATAACCTGTTAAACAGGTATTTTTTTATGTGACACGTGTCACCACATTATTGGTTGGAAATTTTAAAAAATTAAAAAAGAAAAAGAAAAACTAGTCGAAAACCCCACCACCAACCGGATTTCCGGCAGCAACCGCCTACTCACTGCCCACACCCTAACTGCCGCTCCTAACCGGCGCTCCCAGAACCTCTCCCTCGCCGGCTCCGGCTCGGCGTTTCCCCCTCCCCTAACCCCTAACCCCTGAACCACCAAAACGCCCACCACAAAACCCCCTCACCTTCACTCGAAATCTATAAAAAAATAAAGCCCCACTGCACAAACCCCCCAACGGCCCTCCTTCTCCCTCGGAACCCTAGAGGGCCGATTGGGGGGTTTGTGCGGTGGGGATGGGTTTTTTATTTTAGGTTTTGTGGCTTTGTTTTGTGGTGGAGGTTAGGTTAATTACGGGTAAGGAGGAGGGAAACGTCGGCGCCGGCGGCGTGAGCGAGGGTCTAGGAGTCGGCGCCGACGTTAGGAAGGGTTGGCGGCAGTGGTTGGGGGCTCCGAAAGCAATCGATGGCTGGTGGCAGGAAGTGTTGTCGTGGGTGGGGGCTGGGTTTCTTTTGATGATTTTTTTTTCTTTTTCTTTTTTTTTTTGTCAATAATATGGTGCCACGTGTTCCCGTAACCTGATATAATAGGTTGGGTGACCGGTTGAGATAGTTGAAAGCGAATAACACCTAAAGTTCGGATTATTTAAAAATAATCCAATAAAGTTGGATTATTTTGAGCGAACCGGCAATAGGTAAGATTATTTTTGTCAATTTTTCCATAAAATAACGTGAGAAGTTATTAAACCCGTCTTATATAAGTGATTGGAATAATGTATTGACAAACATAAAATGAAAATTATTGCAAGTAAAAATATTAGAGATAGATAGGAAGTAATTATTACAACTTCACTTATGAATAATTAATAGTGAAAATCAAGGATAGAAAATTCAATTTGAGAATGAAAAGTCAAAAGTGTTTTTTTTTTTTTTTTTTTTTTGGAAAAGTAATGTACACGGGGAAAATTAGGACCGTCTTTTCACAAAACCGTGACCTAATTTATCATGGAGTAAAAAATAAGAAAACTTGTTATCCATAAAAGGGTCGATATATAGCTTGATGAGTCGGAGTAGAGTAACCAAGAGAAGCAACGAACATAGTCTACAGCCCGATTTCCTTCTCTAAAAATATGTTGGGACTTGAAAGCCTGGAAAGATACCAAAATTGTCTTGATATCTGACATTAGGAGGTGAAGCTTCCAAGGATAACTAAAATGGTCCTACAAAATATTAATGACAGTTTGATTATCCCCTTCAATGAAAATATGCGGGAGGTTATGGTGTTGGGCCAAAAGAAGTCCATTACGAAGGGCAATAGCTTTAGCAAGATTAACTGGACATGAACCCAAGTTGTAAGAACGACTAGCAATATGATTCCCTAAATGATCCCTAAGCACTAATCCAGCTGAAGTTGAATTAATAAGTATAGCATAGCCATCAAAATTAAATTTACAGTATCTGAACGGAGGGGGAGACCAAGTAACGAGCATACCTTTAATTATTATCGTAGAATCTCTTCTACTTAAGGTTTAAATGGTAAAATTCAACCATAAAAACTCCACATCTAGGGTTTGGGGTTTCATGGTCGAATTTGACCAAAAAGACCCAAATACCACCAGAATACTTACGGAAAAAAAACACCCATAAATCAAACCACAAATGGAGGAGAAACAGATGAGAAAAAGATGAAAGAAAAAGGAGAACAAATTTGAAAGAGAGAGGAGAAAGACGAACATAGGGGAGAGGAGAAAAGAGAAGTTAGGGGAGAGGTTAGAGAAGAAACGCTTGAGAGGAAGAGAGAGAAGGAAAGAAGAAAGAGAATAAGGGATTGAGGCGCCCTTTAGGGTTTATTTGACCTTTTTCGGTGTTTTTTTTTAATATTTACCGATAGTCTAAAGCCATCGGTAAAAAAAATTCAATTTTCTTTGAAAAAAAAATACCGATAGATGGAAGGCATCGGAAAAAATATACCGATGGCTTTTAATGGCCATGGGTATTTCCCATCGTTAAATAAGCTTATACTAGTAGTGGTAAGAAGAAGAATAAAAAATTGTAAAAAGAAAAAGTAATTGAGAGAATTGGAGGTGAGGAAATATGAAATTAATAAAATATGATTTATGTTGAACCTATTAGGTGAGATAAATGATTAAATATTGTAAAAGATTTCTAAATAAGGAAATAGAACAAATATTTAAAAACGGTCAAAAATAAAAAGTGGAGCAAGTATTTAAAAATGGAGGGAACACCATTGACTTTTAAACAAAGCATTATTCTTATACTTGTATGTATGGATTTCCAACGACATATGATTTTTCACCCCTTTAACTTTTATTCCCAAATTTTTCCATTACCAAATAGGCAAATACCGCGTAGTCTTCATAGCCGTGTATTTGAGAAAGCGTTTTGTGTATTCTACACATGTTTCCCGTGGTTTGTTGAAGTTCTACTCATATTTATTTCACTCGTTCCATTGAGTTGTAGGCCAGGGAATTGAATCACCGGTGAAAAGTTGGAGTAATAGTAGTTTAGTGATTTTACTAGCATAGTGCCCGTATAATGTACGGTTTACAAATCAACATATTAATTTATAATTTTACTTAATAATTAATAATGGACTCACTAATATTAACAAATTAAACATTTATCATTGTATATACACCACAAATAAATACTCACAATAACGATCAATGGATAAATTAGGAAAAGACAATGTAAATACTACTTTCCCGTGTATACAAACATTCATCATTGTAGTAATATTTTACAATCCCGTAAAAAAAAAAAAATTTAAAGTTATTCTCATTTCTAATTTATTTTTAATTTTTCCAAATTCTGGGTTTCAATCCAGTGGAAAAGTCAAACTAATAATAAACATCATGATAATTTTTTTTTTTTCTATGAATAAAGGCTTTATGTAGGTTTTACTTACAACAAAAAATTTAAGTTTGAAACTAACTCTATTTTTTTATTAGCTGCAACTAAGAAATTTTTTATATCCCATGAATAATACCTCCTTGTTACAATTTGCAAGCAAAAGAAGCGGGGGTAATATTAAAAAACAAAGTATTATTCATGTAAATTTTAGAATATGTTCACTCAAGTACCTAGCCAACCCTAGTATATGCTACTCATCATGTTTTTTTTTTCCAATAAAATTTCTATTTTTAAACCCCGCATGGTACCCGTTTTGTATTACCTCGGGAATGACAAAACGCGCGCGCACACACACACAAACACACACACACACACACACACACACACACACACACACATTATAGACTCACATAATGACCAAGGGATTAAGAAATGACACTGCAAATAATATTTTACATTCCCGTCAAATATAAAATAGAATTTTACGTTATTCTCATTTCTAATTTACTTTCAATGTTTTCTAATTGTAGGTTTTAGTCTAGTGGAAGAGTCAAATTAATTATAAACATCCTAATAAAACATTTTTTTCCATATGATAAAGGTTTTATATAGGTTTTATTGTACACAAAAATTTAACTTTGACTTTTAAAAACTAATACTAACTCCGTTTTTTATTAGTTACAACTAAGAAATATTTTTATATCCCATAAATTATACCTCTTTATTGCAAGTAATAAGAAGCATGGATAGTATTTTAAAAAAATATGTTGAACATTAGTATGTTTACATAAATTTTAGAATGGGTTTACTCAAGTACACCCTAGTACATGGTACTCATCATGTCAATTTATTCAAAAGAAATATCATTTTTAGAATTCGGATAATACCTGTTATGCATTAGCCCGGAAACAACCCTAAAATAAACTAAAAAGACGAAGATAATGAAATAGATCGAGTAAATATCAATTAAAAGGTAAAAGATTGCAGAACGTGAATAAGTGTAGTATAATTAAGAAAAAGATTACATATAATGGCAAAGCTGATGACAAATATTATTCCAAAATTAATTATATATACTATGAAAAAGATACTCTGTATTATTGTTATAATAAAATTATGTATAGGTTATATATTAGCATAAATTCATTAAATATAAGTTGACAAACTTTTTTAAATATTGGATGTACAATAAAATATTGTACATCCGCTATAAAGTTACCCTAAAATGAGCAAAAGTTATCCCTAAAATGAACAAAAGTTACCTCAATATGCATAAAAGTAACCCAATACAAATAAAAATTATCTACCCTTTATTTAGTAAATAATCACATTTTAAATGACTAAAAATCAATTATTAGTGATTGATCGTAGTTAAATTACCTTTATAAAACTTTTCTTGTTGTCTATTTATATAAAAATGGAAAATTTGTCAAAAATAAAACGACCTTTGGGCGGTCTTCCCAAAATAAAATGACCTTTTGATTATTCCATAATAAAACGACCTTTGACATGCATTTGCTCAAAATAGAACAAAAAACTTGTAACCTGTTTAAAAGGTTAAACCCAAACACGTGTCATACTGTGATTGGCTAAGAGTATTTTTCCAATTTTCTTTTAAAAGAATTGATTTTTAATTACAAAAATACAATTAAACAAAAAAAATTCTCTCTCCTACCCTCCCCAAACAGTCAGCCACCGCCCACAACACCACCAAAGCCTATCTCCCTTTGAACCTTACAACCCCCTAACCACCTTTGCAGCCCCTCCCCTTCCTCCCTGCCACTGCTCAACCATCTGCAACTCCAAAACCCCACCTCGTAACCACCGTAAAACCCACCGCACATCCACGAAACCTTCCTGCAGCACCCACGAAACCATCCCCCAGCCACCCCCGAAACCATTACCACTCCCTTAAAACCCCCTCTCCCATTCCACACACCCTAAAACTGACCTTATATCCACCCCTAAACCACCCAACCTCCTTGAAACTGCCTTAAAACTACCCAAAACAAATCCACTAACCAACCTAAACCCCTAATCGTTGAATCCCACACAAAAATGAATGGAGGTTGGAGTGTGATTCGCCAATATATGCAAGAGTTGGACTGGATTTTCACTGTCGGCGTCAGGATTGGGGGTTGGGGTTGAGTTGGGTTCGCGATGGCGAAGGCTGGGGTTGAGTTCACTGACCGTGGAAGGACTGGGTTCATGGCAGGGGTGGTGATTTTTTTTTTTTTATATAATTTATTATTATTAAAATCATTTCTTAAAAATAAGAAATAAATTGTAAAAAAAAAATAAAATAAAAAACCAACTTATCGCATTGCTACACGTGTCTCATCAACCTGTTCAATAGGTTATCAGCCGGTAGCATTCTATTTTTGGCAGATGGCTATCAAAGGTCATTTTATTACGGGATAATCAAAAGGTGGTTTTATTTTGGGAAGACCACCTAAAGGTGGTGTTATTTTTGACAAATTTTCCTATAAAAATTGTATTATGTTTAAAGTTACCCAAAAAAACTAGGGGTAAAAAGCTACCCTAAAATTAGCTAAAAGTTACCCTTATATTGCTCGATGTACACTAATATTAGTGTAAAATAGGTGTATACAAAAGTTTTTCATATAAGTTGCCATAATTTAACTTATTTCCAAATAGTTTAGATTCTACCAAATTTTATTAACAAAATTATAAATTAAAATGATTTATACAATAAATTTTGACCAAAAATTATTGTTCTAAGGTTTCTTTAAATTATTTTTTTAACATTGTAAGACAAGAAAATCATAGAGTGACATATGTCAGCCTCACATTGATGTGCTTGTCTTTTAGTATAATATAATGATTGATATTGATGATATATTGATTGATGATTGATTGATTGATGATTGGATTGGGCTCTAATTCATTTCTTGTCTATTATAATAAAATAATATTGATTGATATTGATGATATATTGATTGATGATTGATTGATTGATGATTGGATTGGGCTCTAATTCATTTCTTGTCTATTATGTTGATAGGAGAATCACTTTTCTATCTGTCATTTTATTTATTTATATATATATTAAAGGTAAGATGAAGGATCTTACTAAACCGGCACCTCTTATAAGTTAAGTCAGTTCAACTCCACATGTCATCACTTGAGAGTAAAGAGGGGAGGTAACTAAGGCCTACATTCAAGCATTTTTGTAATTAGTGGGGTTAGAACTCATGACCTTAAAAGTCACAAGGTGAGTTCTCCACCAACTTCACCTATCTGTCTTTTTATTGCTTTGGTTGTATATTGGTCATATAGAGATTATACTCCTTTTTTTTTTTTTTGGAAAATACACTTAAATAATATCAACTATTGTCGATTCACTTCTAATAATCCCAACTAAGGTTTATTTTTTAATAATCCTAACTATACCCTGAGTTTTCCTCCAACAGCTCCAACCAGTCAACATAAAGTCAACTACCTATTATAAGAGGTAACATGACACGTGTTAACACGTGATTGGTCCAAAATAAAAAAATAGAAATAAAAAAACATAAAAAAATACAAAATTCCCAACCACCTTCTCCACCGCAAAACCTTAGCCGACTGCCCGACTACCTAACCTCGCCGGCCACCCTTTTTACCCACTATGGACATCGCCGACCTGACCTCAACAACCCTAACTGACCTAATCCCAACCCCGAAACCACCTACCTAGCCACCCTGATGGACTTTCGTTGGAATTTTTGGTGGTTTTGGGAATAAGGTGGTTTAGGGGTCGAGGATAGGTCACATGGGGTCGTCAAGGTGAAAACGGCTGGTTTCGGTAGTTAGTGGGGACGTGCGGCCAATTTTCGTTAGGTGGGTTTTGCAGTATGGGGTTAGGGTTTTGCGGTGGTTAGTGGAGAAGGTGGTTGGGTGGTTTTGGGGGTTGGGAGGGCTTGTCGGCCATTTTCGGGGTGGGGGAAGGTGGCAGGGTGGTTTTGGGGGTTGGCCGGCCGGTTTCTCGGTTAGTTGTGGTTTTGTTGGCGATTTCCAGCGGTCTGGCGGTGGCTGGGATGGGTTTTGTTTATTTTTTTTGCCTTTTTTAAAATATTAGGCTAACCATGTGCTGACATGTGGCGTTTAAAAAAAAAATAAAACCTAATTTGGAATTATTAGAAGTAAATCGGGATTATTAAAGTGTATTTTTTTTTTTTTTTATGATTTCAATTTATATTTTGAATCTTAAGAAATTGTAAATAGATTACAATTTTTTTTATCTATTTTTCAATATACCTATAGTTATATAGGATCTTGTTATATCAACCTTGAACTTGTATCTTTCAAACCTGTAGTTTCATATTAGTACATAATACATATCTTTAATAAATATAATACAATATTGTTTGAAAAAATTCAACATGAAAGAGTATAAATATTTTAAAACATAATCAATGTATTTGTGTGCCACATAGCAATGACAACGGGTCGGATCTGGACCGGGTCTGGATGGACCCGGATCCAAATCCGTATTTGTATGTAGGATCCAGATCCGACCCGGATTCGTCGGGTCTAGAAAATGAAGACCCGGATCCGGATCCGTCGGGTCCAACGGACCCGGGTCCGGATCCGGGTCCAATATATTTTGCCTAATTTTTTGCAAAAAATGTAATGTTCGGGTCAAAAAATTTATTTCAAACTTACGTTGTTGGTTATTAAGTTCAACCCCAAATTAACCAACTTATACACTCATATTTTGAATTAAAATAGTGAAAAAACAGCGATGATGTACATAATATGAGCATCCAAAATTCATCTCTTGAAAGGGTTAATCTTTATCATTACTAACATTATCAACATTTTAATAAAGTAACAAACAATTTTAGTTTTTTTTTAATAGGAAAAATAAAAAAACGGGTTCACGGATCTGGATCCGGGTCTAGGGCCCAGACCCAGATCCAGATCCGTTTTTTTCAGCGAGACCCAGATCCGACCCGGATCCGTCGGGTCCAAAATTTGAAGACCCAGATCCGTTAAAAACGGATCTGGATCCACGGATTCGGGTCGGATCCAGATCCATTGCCATCTTTAGTGCCACATGACCATTTGTAAAAGATGAAAGTTAACCCCTACAACATTAATCAAGTAACATGTAATATTGAACAAGTAATTCTTTAAAAATTAATCGAATAACTTCTATAAAACTGATGAAATAACTCCTAAAACACTAATCAAGTAATCATTGACCGAGGGCGTTGATAAGTTATAACACTAACAAATGAACCCTCATAATTTAACATGTGACTACGGCCTTGTTTGGTAATTAGCTGGTAGCTGATTGTATTAGCTGGTTATAATAGATGGTTTGACTAGCTGGTTATAGTAGCTGGATTGACTAGCTGGTTATGATTAGTTGATTGTATAAAAATATTTGGTAAATAGCTGTTAATTGTTAGCTGTTTTAGTGTATTTAAGAAACAAAAAGCTAATTGTACAATAAGCTAATTTTAAAAAGCTCTTACAATGAGCTTTTTTTTAAAAGAGCTTTTGAGCCCAAAAAGCTCTTCTAATAAGCTATATACCAAACACCTAAATTAGCTTTTATAATTGGTCAAACATCTAATTGGACAAAATAAGCTAAAAGCTATTTAAAAAGCTTTTTACCAAAAAAATTGGTGAACCACAAATCCACAATACTTTTACATTGGCAGTTTGGCAAAGAATGAGATTACACAAAATACCAGGAAGATTAATATCCACCGTCCAAGTGTAGAATTTAGGGTATAAACAATGATTAAATATTAGTATAAATTTGTCGTTACCATGCACATCAGCATTACTTCGCCACAATGATATTGACACTTGTTACGCAAAGTATGAAAGAAAAGTATGAGAGTTTAGGACTCAACAATAATGGGAGAAAAAGACAAGAAATACATCATAATTTTCATTTTGATGATTAAACACCAATAAATAGCAATAATTATGAGTAGTTCTTCCTTTTTTTAGTGGCTTAATTATTTCGTACTATGTGTTAATTATTTTGTATGAGCGACCGTTAGGGGTGTCAATCGGGTTTTCGGTTCAGTTTTGGGTACGGTTTATCGGTTTTCGATTTCTAACAGGTCGGTTTTTAACGGGTTGGAATTATTAACGGATCAGTTCTAGGCCAGATCCACTTACTTTTCATTTGTTGATTTCGACTCTAGCCTTGGAACTCCCCGGACTATCCCCTTGGACAGTGATTCGGAGTGTCATGGTTCGAAGGGTCAGGAGGTTTAGGTGGGACAAATAATTTCGGGTCGGTTTGGTTTATTTTTATTACAGTTTCTTTTCGGGTCGGATTCTAATCGGGTCGGGGTATAATTGGTTCGGGTCATAATCGGTTCGGGTTAAATTCGGTCGGTTTAAAAACGGGGTTTGTCAGTTTAAAGCGGGTTTTGGGTCAACACATATTGGGTCATCCTAATCGGTTCGGGTTGTAATCGGTTCGAGTTAGTTGAACTTAGTCTGTTTGACAACTAGTTTTGCCAGTTTTAAACGAGTTTCGTTAACGTATATCGTCTAGTATATCCTCAATATTCTTTAATTAGTTACTTAAGTTGATCATACGGAGTATTAATTAGTTATTTAACTTTATGTCCTTTTTTTGTATAATGATTTTAAGGATCAAATAATAATAACAAATCTAGAGTTAGCTTTTGATTTAGATTTTTAATTTTTTATAATACAATATAGTGTTCCATAAGTCATTACTCGTTAGAGGACGATAATATTGTAGCATAAGAGTTTCAATGACATCAAAATTCCAAACCTTTTCAATATAAATACTTTATAATTCAAATTAAACCCTTTTGTTTTACTATTGATAAAATATACCAAAAAAAAAGAAAAAAAATATTTCTACGATCATAACGGGTTACGGACTTACGGATTATAAACGGTTCGGTTATAACCGATTACCAGTTGTAAATGATTCGATCATAACTTAATACGGGTTATAAACGGTTCAATCCTAACCAGTTATAAGTTGTAAACGATTTGGGTTTATCGGGTTTTTGTCGGGTTCAAACGATTTCGGTTTACAATGGGTCGGGTTGCTATCGGGTTCAAAAGTACTCGGTTCGGGTTGTTCTTGGTTTCGGGTTGTATCAGTTTGGCTTGATATCGGGTACAGTTCATTAACGGTTCTCAAACTTTCGGATTGGTTTAGTTTCAGGTTTTTAAAAATCGGGTCGGGTCGGTTTATGATTTTAAAATAACAGGTTCTTAGCGGTTCGGTTCTGTAGACACCTAAAAATGTCTCCCTAAAACCAAACCCGATGATGAACAACCTTTCACCGCTACTATTGGTCGGGTTCAGTATTTAATCTCGAGAGTGCTTAAAAAATCGTATTTGATTAAATTCGTATTTTTGAATAGTCCATGGATTAGTCTTGATGTTTGGTAAAAGCATAGTTTTAATTTCAGCCCAAACTTATTATTTAATTTTAGCCCAAACCTTTTTTATTTTATTGTTTTATTATTTATTTTTGGCCCAAACCTTTTATTTATTTTATTTTCTTATTTTAGCCCAAATAACAATAAATCAGAAAAAAAAAAAAAAAAAAAAAAAAAAAAAACCCGAAATTATCAATCAGCACTTAAAATGCTGAACGAAATTAGGGTTAAAAATGCATTTAGACGGAAAAGCGGACTGAAAATTCCCGCGCCACGGTAGGAGTCCACCGTGTCACGGGAATCTTTCCCGTCTGACGGTGAGATTTCCCGTGACACGGGAATTTCCGTGTCCTTTCCGCGTAAACCCTTAACCCGTTTTCTTCCCCGTTTACTAAATATTTCCCGCGTCACTCAAAAATTGCACTGTGTCACGGGAATGTTTCCCGTCTGACGGTGGGACTTCCCGTGTCACGGTATAGTTTTCCGTGTTGCGACATACTTTTTTAGGGTTTTTATTATTTTAGGGTTCCGTGTGTTCCCTCAACACATTTTCTCTATAAATACCCCCTCATTTCTGATGTACGGGACATCAATTAATTCTCTAGTTTTTTTCTCTCTTCTATGCTCTAGCCTAAACACTAGCCTACCCTTTTTCTTTCAAAATTCCTTCTTCAAGCACTCCAAGGAGTTCGTACTTTACTCGTGGTTCCGTCCTAAAGCCAAGGCGTGAAAGGTAGAACTGTTTGAGGGTTTGGCCCCAAATCAACTCTATTTAATTTAATTATTGTTCAATTATTATTTCCTTGAAGTTACTAACTCGTTTATCATTTTGTAGTTGCAAACAAACAGAATCAAAGTAAGAATTATGTTCCTTTTAGTTCTATTATTTTTCTAACGATTTTATATTGTTAAAATTATTGTTAAATTGCTTCAAATATTGATGTTTATTCTATTATATTTTTTATGATCACTATATTGCATGTTAAAGGGAAAATGTAATTGAAAATCACGCCTAATAAGATAATTTGGACAACCGGTTTAGGATCCTTTTTAATCTTGTTGTTTAATCAAGTGATCACTAATATTTTAGAATTATGTGTTGCATTAATATTCAACCAATTTAGCTAAATAATAGTTTGGAGCAAATTGAATATTTTGTTTGTATGCCTTTGAGATCGCAGGAATCATTTTTCACTATAAGAATCGAGTTGAGGCTAATACGGGCGAATGTGACTCCATGACTCACTTCGTACCATCATCCCCGATCCTCCTTTCGTGGTTCCGAACCATATGGAGTTAGTAATCTCATGGATTATGAATGGGGTGTAACCTTCACGGGTCAATCGTTGTTGCCTATCGTTATCCCTTATTCTTGGTTTCCTTTTTATGATCCGTGAACTGGTTTACAAGTTCCTTAAAAACTTGTTGGCGGCTCCCTACTTTACTTTGTCCCTAATTGTATTATGTCAATTCCCACTTCCTATGAGTGCCAAGCATATTCACCATATGCTTTAACGTAGGCGCACTTCGAACGACGCCTACAGGTTCCTTTTCGGAACAGTTCAAAACGGTTCGGATTCACCAGTTTCGGGTCGGTTTTTGAAAGCTCTAGCGACAGTTCTTAATATTTAGCTTTGATTTAAAAAAGAAAAAAAGGAAAGAAGGTTTTTTTTTTTTTTTTTTTTTTTTTTTTTTGGTTGTAGTGTGTATGTGTTTAGATTACCTAGCATACTATTGTTACAAATCTTATGATATGTATTAAAACATGGATATAATTATGGTTTTGTTCATCAAATTGAGTTGAAGTTATAATTTTCGTTTTTTTTTTCTTTTTTAAAAAAAACCCTTAATTTATTTCTTATTTCACCATATACCCATCAAACTTTAAAAAATCACCATATGTTCATAAGTTTTATAATAAATGTCACCAAATGCCATTCGTGTGTCATTTAGGTTAATAGCATGTTCTCTTTAGCTTAGTTCAGTTCCAATCAGTTAAGTTTCTAATTTCCTTCTCTCATAAACAATTCAGTTCAGTTCTGTTTAGCTCAAATCAGTTCAGTTCAGTTCATTTCCTAATATCCTTAGCTTCTCTCATAAACAGTTCATTTCAGTTCACTTCAATTTAGTTCAGTTCAGTTCAATTCAATTCAGTTCAGTTCAGCTCCAATAAGTTCCGTATAGTTTAACTCAATTCAGTAAATCAAAACAGGCCCTAAGTGTGCCAAGTAGTAGCTAGAGTTGTCAATTCAGGTAAACGAGTTAGGTTTGGGTCAGGTCAACTCGGGTTAATGTCGTAACCTATGCGAGTCAGATTCGGGTTGGGTCATGCTTGAGTCAGGTCACGTCGAGTCATACATATTATCGGGTTTGGGTTGGGTTTAGGTTGGGTCAATAACGGGTTGGGTTACAGGTGAATAATATAGGTTGAGTTTAATTCGGGTTTTCACGGGTTAAAATGATTTAGGGTCATTCTCTGGTTCGAGTCGGGTTCGGTTTAAGGCAATAATTTGCGTTATAATCAGGTTGGTTTATTCTCGGGTTTGAGTCGGGTTCGGTTCAAGTCAATAATTTGCAGGTTATAATCAGGTCGGGTCCTTTCCAAGTCAGGTCGTTCTTGGGTTCAAGTCTGTTCGGTTAATTCAATAATTTGCGGGTTACAATCAGGTCTGGTCATTTCCAACTCAAGTCGTGTTTGGGTCACAAATATTGGGTTAATATGGCGGATTTCAGGTTGATTTCAGGTCGGGTCATATCGGATTTGAGTACATTTTTTGGGTCGGTTTGTTAGTATCATGTAATGACATTCACGTTTAATATTATCATTTTGTTCATCTATTGTAAGACAAATAATTTCAAATAAGTTTAAATTTGAGCTAATTAGTTCAAATAAGGTTAGATAAGATATACGTAATAAGTGACAACGTAACTATATAACTATACTTTGACTAATATTAATAATGTGATCTAAATTGAATTTAAGGTGATTTGAAAGCAAGTTCCGTCAATAACAAGTTAGGTTGAGTTTGAAATGGGTCAGGAACAATTTGGGTTGAATTTGGGTCGGGTTAGTAACAAGTCGTGTTGATTTCGGGTCAGGTTAGTAACAAATCAAGTTGAATATCTAGTTAGGTAACAGGTCGGGTAAATTCGGTTCAATTTAATAACAATAGGTTAGGTTAAATTCAGGTCAGGTTAGTAGTCGGTCGAGTTAAATTCGGGTATTGACGGGTTAAAACGGGTTTAGGTCAATCTCGGTTCAGGTCAGATTCGATTCAAGTCAATTTATGGGTTATATTCACGTCGAGTTATCTCCAAATCAGTTCATGTTCAGGTTCGGGTCTCAAATACTCGGGTCAACTCAAGTCTAGGGTTGGTTTTTAGTCGGGTCATATCAGGTTCGGGTTACTAACTTTTTCGGGTTCAAACAGGTCGGTTAATAATCGGGTTCGAGCTCAGGTCAGCTTTTGGCAGCTCTAGACGTTAGGGGTGTGCAGAAATGGACCTAGACCAGAAAATCGACCGGGACCGAACCAGACAGGCACGGACCGGTTGACTCCGGAACGGTCTTCTGTCCTCACAAATTGGGGATTCCGGGTTTTCGGTCCGAACTGGAATGGACCGGATAGTGTATTTTTGTAATTTTTTGGGTGAAAATTTTAAATTTTATGTTTAAATTTCTAAAAAATTTAGGTACAAAACTTGTAATTTATAAATTCTAGGTGCAAAATAGGAAAGCACGCAAACAAAAACAAGACGTTAAAAAATGTGTGTATATATTAAGATACTAAAATGAAAAAGAAAAATAAAAAAAAATAATGTAACCGGTCCATTCCGGTCCAAGATCGGACCGGAATAAACAGGTCTGGACCGGAACCCGGACCGGTTTATTACGGTCCGATCCCGGTCCTCAAAAAAATTCGATTCCGGGTTCCGGTTTTGGACTGGTGCACAACCCTAGCTCTAGTGGTAGCCTCTAACTAGGTCTTATTTAATTAATTAATTACTACATCCGCTTCACATTACTTGCAACAAAGGAGTACTATTTGTGAGACATAAAATATTCATTTGTTGCGAGTAATGCGAAGCGGAGGTAGTATTTTTTTTTTTAAAAAAAAAATCCATTAAAAAAGTAAAAGAAAACCACCACCCTAACCACCCCCCCTTGCCCCATACCGCCCTAGCTAAGCCTACCTCCCCTATCCCGTCAGCGCCATCCTTCCCCCTAGCCGGCACCGTGCATCAGTGCCACCCCTTTCTTTGAATTGCATCACCCTAAATTTCCCTTCCCTCCACCAAAACCCCTAAAAACTAGAGCCACTAACCCTAAAAAAAACCTACACTACCCAAACGCCCCTCCCCCATTCTTTACAATGAAGATCAAATGTTGAATAATTTCTTAATTACTTATATAGGGAGATTTGTTAATGATATCATATATCGATATCAAAACATGAAAAATTGTAGGGAATAATTGTATTCTTTTTTTAAAAAATTAACTAATTGGTTGTAATATGGATACACTAGTAGAAAACTACAAAAAGGCAACCCCCAAATGGCACCGGTTCAGGCCAAATCGGTGCCAAAAATTGGGCGGGGATTTAGACCAAGAACAATGGCATCGGTTCAGCTTAAACCGGTGCCAAAAATTAAAAGGCCACCGGTTTGAACCGGTGCACCAAAAAAAAAAACCCGGCTTTTTTCCTTTATATACCTTAAGCTAACCTCCTTCTCTCCCCTCTGAACTCGGCGCCTCTCCTCCTTCTCTCTCCTCTCCTCCTTCTCTCTTCGACCTCTCTTCTCTGTCCTTTCTCCCCTCTCTGTCCTCTTCTTTCCAATTTCTCTCTAAAATAAAAATTTTGTTATTGTTGTTATTGTTCATTGTCTAGGGTTTGGCAATTTCATTGTTGTGCATGTTCATCCCTGATTTTTGACGATTTTTTTTGAATGGATACTGATTATAATGGAGAGTTGGTACCTCTCAATGTTGAGCTCTTGCAACTGTTTCAGGTTTCGCAATTTCGCTGTTAGCTTTAGAGACGATATTCCCTTCTCTTCTGTCTTCTGCCCACCACCACCGACGCCACTAACCACCGCCGCCACCAAGTCCGCTTATTTCAAGTCAAATTGAGGTTAGTACATGTTTCTGGGTTTAATTATTCGGGGTAAGGGTTTCTGGGTTTAATTATTTATGTTATATGCCTTAATTTTTTTGGGTTTGATTGTTGAAATATTGTTCGAAATTGATTGGTGTAACTGATTTTGGAATTATTTGGGTTAATTGATTTTGTCATTTTTTGCACTTAATTGATTTTTCGAAATTTCTGGGTTGAATTGATTTTCGAAAGTTTTGGGGTTAATTGATTTTCTGGGTTTGCTGGGTTTAATTGATTGCTGGGTTTGATTGATTTTCGAAAGTTTTGGAGTTCGTAGATTTGCTGGGTTTTATTGGGCGATTTATTTGGGTTTTCTGGGTTGAATTTCATTATAATTCATTGTTTGGGTGATTGATTTTCTCTTTCTCTTTGGGCGATTGATTTGCTGGGATTTATTTGGGCGATTGATTTTTTCTTTCTCTTTCATGCATGAGTTTTCTGGGTTTTTGTTTTTCGTATTTTTTTTTAAGTTTTAATAATTTCTGGGTTTTAATTGATGCAGGTGTTAAATCATGCAACAAGGATTCAAGACTTTGATTTTGGGATATTGTTTGGATGTTGTTTTTTTTTTTTTTTTTTTTGGTGTACAATATCAATTTCTGAGTTGAATTTCATTATAATTCATTGTAATTTTTTTTTTTTTTTTTTTTTTTTTTGTATTGTACAATAACAAATTTACTTGTTGAATATAATGTGATTATATTTCATTGTTTTTGCTTATGTTATATCGATTACTGATGTTTGGTTTGTACTCAGTATTTTATAATTTACATGGTGTTTTTATATTATTTTTATTATTATTGCAAGAAAAAAGAAAAAAACCGGTTTATGGCACCAGTTTTGATCCGGTGGCAAGAAGGGGGGTATTTGGCACCCCCCATATTGGCAACAGTTCAAACCGGTGCCTTAAGCCGGGTTTGAACCGGTGCCCTTTGCTATTTTTCTACTAGTGATACTTTTGAGATGACTTTTTATTATTGAATTATTAAGTTTTGAATATTCATGCATTAATTATTGATTAGTATGCGGCTGATGGATGATAGTGACACATCACTCATAAAATTCTAGATATGACATTACCGATCAGTATTACAAGGTAAGAATTATTTTATTGTTTTACAAGTGGTCATGCCAGCCTGCCCAGCCACCACTCACAAAACGCACTGATCTAAAAATTGTATAAATATTAAATGTTATTATACAGAGTATAATCTATTGTTTGATTCGTTATAATGCATAATTTCATACTGTCAAACTTATTATTATTTTAGCTAACATATTACGGACCATTAGAGAAAATAAGTAAATAACAGTTGTACTGTTGTTAAAAAAATCTAATATATATAAATAAAGTAGGGATTTTTTGGGAGCATTTGGCGTGCCACATAAGAAAAGGTATTATTTTGTCCAATGAAAAATTAGATTAATAATTTATTATAAAATTTAAAAATTTACTCGCCACCTAAGCAAAAGAGACGAATAAGATTTAAGAATTTTGACACATAGGTAAAAACAACGAATAGAGAATAATTAAAATTAAAATTACTTTTAAAAACCAATAATTATCTTCTCTAAACAAAAAAAAAAAAAAAAAAAAAAAAAAAAAAAAAAAAAAAAAAACTAAGTAATAATTTTCTTTTTTACATATGTGGATGCAAATTTTTAATCGCAAATATCTTTAATCTCTCCCTAAAGAATATTGTAAAAGTTTGATTTTAATATGTACACATCGAGACGAATAAAACTAAATCTCATATGACTAATTTCTCATAATATTTTATAGTTAAATGATTATAAATGAGACTAACATTTTAAACAGAACGAGTATTGTAACACCCCGACCCCAAACAAATTAGAGAGGGGCCTATTGCCACGAAATGCGCATCAAGGGCTAACAACTATCCTCACAAACCAATATGAGTCCTTTCGGCACATTTTGTGCTCACTCATGCGCGCCCCAAGAAAAGTTCCCAGGAGGTCACCTATCCCAAGACTACTCCCAGCCAAGCACGCTTAACTGTGGAGTATCTTAGCAAATGAGCTCCCTAAAAGGAAGATGCACTTGTTGATATGAGTAGTATATCAAATTCCTTTAAAGCAATCATGAGGGTATTACAAGTATCATATAATCTATCTAATATATATATATATATATATATATATATATATTTATATATATATATATATATATATATATATATATATATATATATATAAAGGGAAGCTTTTCCCCGAGTTTTTAGAGAGCCAAGTAGGATTTAATTTTCTTAGCGCGCCATGTAGGATTATAAATTTAAGTTGTAGCCAATTAAATAAGAAATTATTAATTTCTTTTACAATTAAATAATTCAAATGCCACGTAAGCAAAATTGACGAATGAGATTTTAAAGTTTAAATTAATTAAATACAAAATATTATCTTTAGAGATTAGGAATTTTATCTAATATTTTAAAACTTATATAATAACAATTTAATCACATAAATATGAAAATATTTTTTTAAAAAAAAATACTAACAAACCGTGCATCGCATGGGCTTCATCTAGTTAATATATAAAGCTAAACTTTTAGCTAGGTTATGAGGCAGTGACACAAGGCGTTCCAATTTTTCGCCAAGTGTCACGCCACGTTGGATAGATTTAAATAGACTTCTAATTCCTATGATAAAAAGAAATTAGTTTAGAATTTTATTTGAATAAAATTTTAGGATAAAATTATTAGTTTAGAGTTTTATTTTCTATAATATTCCAATAAATCAGATTTATTAATTGAATTATAATTTTATTCGACAAAATTAACAAAATTATTAGATTATAATTCTCTAAAATTATCATAAAAATTTATTTTTTATATCATAATATTTATTTGAGTGAAGGAAGTAGTTTAAAGCGTAAAACATCCATTTATAATATATACCAATTGGTTAAAATAATACACTTCACAATCCAATAGAATTTTATTACCATGCATACCTGTTAATTAGGGTCGAGTCATGAGTCATCTAGGATTGGGTCACTTAGCTTCAGGTTATGAGCCAAGAAATGTTCAACCCTTGCCCAAAGTTTTGGGTTCGGGTCAACCCGACGGGGTTTGAACATTTATTTTATTTAATTCATTTTTTGCTATTTTTCTAAAAAAAATTTAATGTATTAAATTAAACCGAACATTTCCACTAACATTATTATTAGGGCCTGTTCTCATACGTTGAAATTCAGTTCAGTTCAGTTCAGTTCAGCTCCTAATTTCCTTCTCTTATAAAATATTCGTTTCACTTCACTTCAATTCATCTCAGCTCAGTTCAGTTAAGTTCAGTTTAGTTCAGCTGGTTCAGTCAATGAGAACAGGCCCTTAGTCATTACATGTCTACTAGATAGCAAATCGTCACAAAAATACATCAATTCCTAATTAATTTTGTATCAATGATATATTTTAAAATTTGACATATAGATTAAAATTTAATCTTAAAATTCAATAAACAACCCGGGCATTGCACGGGGCACAAAACTAGTATTAAATAAACGCATAAGCAAAAGACTTATTTTGATCAATAAAAAAACGAGATTTGTCATTTCTTTTTTGAATTAAAATTTAAATGTCACATAAGTAAAATTAGTGAATAAGGTTTGGGGTTTTAAATTCAAGCGTCACACAAAAAAAATAAAACAAAAGATAACTTTAGTTTTAAAATTAAAAAATTATCTTATGATATTAGGAATTTTATCCATATATATAATGAATGATCTTCATAAATATACATAATTTTAAATTAAATAAAATCATTAATAAAACCGTGCATCGCACGGGCTTACATATAATATATATATGTATATATAAAATAACATTTAAAAAACCAGAAATAGGTCTTGTTTGGCAAAAGTTGCATAGCGGTAGCGGGTAGCTTTGGCGGTCGAGTAATGGGTAGCTGTTAAGGTAGCGAGTAACTGGCAACTAGTAGTGGGTAGAGGTTAGCTGTCAAGGTAACGGTTAATAGTATGTGTGTTTGGCAAAAGTAACGGTTGCAATACTAAAACATATCAAAATTCATATAAATATTAATTAAAAAGTAAAAGAAATTGGTCAAACGCTACTCGCTACTTCTAAACGCTACTATTTTTAACGTTTGAGAAAGCTATCTAAACGCTACCTCTATCACTAACCGCCACTAGAACCGCTGCCTTGCCAAACACTTTTGTTTTGACCAGTTAAAACACTAATCGTTACCTCAAACACTACCACCAAACAGGGCAACCGAATCTTTAAACTAAAAAACAGCATTAAAATGAGCCACAAATTATCAAACTACCAATTTATAAAGGTGTGAGCAGGTGCGCAGAGCCGGAGCTCAGCCCGGCATGTTCACTAACTACGGACCCACCCTTCATTATTTCATGAAGGAACCATAATAATTTCATTTTTTTAACCCCAAATTAATTAAGTAATTATATTTCCCAACATCCCCATTTCCCAACAATTAATTAAATTAAAGAAAATAAACACCAATCAACCATATCCTTAAACTTATCATGATTGGACCATCATTACCTTCCTTACTTTCTCTCTCCTCCCTCACTATAAATCACCCCCTCCCTCCTTTCCTTGCCGTCATCACTCCAAATAATATGCTCCCTTTCAAAAAATAAAACACATTAATTTTTTTTATTACTACTCTTAATTGTGTACCAAACTAAATGACTTATGATAGTTTATGCTGCTAATTACTCATCTAAGAGCCTCCGCTCTTCTTTCACCTCCGCTTTCGGCTTTCCTCGCCATCGCTACCATCGTTACCGTCGCCTACGCTAATCAAATTTAAACCCGTAAGTGGGGTTGGCTATATAAACCCTAAGGCCGTAATATTTATAGGGGTGTTTAAAAACCGGCCCGGACCGAAAAAATTTTAAATTCTTGCTTTCAATATGCCGTCCCCCAATTCGAGCAGGAACGGCATATTGTTTTCCCCTAGAGTTTCCGAGAGATCGATGTCGTTCAGCGGTAGAACCACCGGAGTTTCGCCGGCGACGGAGAATCTCCGGCGACCCAAAACGGTGCCGGATTTAAAATCAAAATCGGCGATGCAATTTTCCGGTGAATCTCCGGTTAATGAGGAGGTTAAGCCGAAGAAATTGACGAAAGTGTTGTTGAATGTGACGATTCAAGGAAGTGTTGGTGCTGTTCAGGTTATTATTAGTCCGGAATTTACCGTTAAAGATTTGATTGCTGCTGCTCTTAAACAGTATGTAAAAGAAGGTCGTCGTCCTGTTCTTTCTTCCGCCATTGTTGATGATTTTGACCTCCATTACTCTCAGTTTAGCCTTGAAAGTAATTTTCTCTCTCCTCTTTTATTATTATTATTATTATTATTATTATTATTATTATTATTATTATTTTAATTTCATATAAGATTCCGTTGTTATTTTCCCTGATTTGTTGGTTTAATTGTTCTGTTGATGAGATTTTCTCTGTCAGAATCTTTCAAATTATTGAACTAATTTTATTATATATTACTAGTATTATTTATTATAAGTATTATTATTAGTCTGCCCGGATTAATTATTGGGACTCGTTTAAGTTACACTATCAACGTGACAACTTATACCGTGAAAGTATTAGTTAATATACTAGTCTATAATTGATGTGAATCATATGATCAATTGATCATATAGTTTTATGACTGTTATCTTAGTTGTCGCATTACTAGTGCAAATTATGTTGTGTCGTTATTGATGGATGATTGGAAGGTTAATTGATGACATTTTAATTGGTGGATTTCAGGTTTGGATAGGGAAGAGAAGATTGCAGAGTTAGGGTCAAGAAACTTCTTCCTATGCAAGAAGAGGAAAGAGGTGGCGGAAACGGCGTCGTCTTGTGCAAAACAGGCTGATCAAGCAACTAAACTTGCTTCTCCTTGGCTCAAGTTCATTAGTTTCTTATTCTAAAAAAAAGAAAAAAAAAAAAAAAGAGATATTTGGTTATGAAGAAAATTTTCTAGCCGCGGTCCAATTTTATGTGAAAGAAATTTGGACTAGTATATTATTTTAGATATATATTTTTTTTTATTCTCAAAGATTTGTTGTTGAATCTTAAAATATTAGTAGTAGTATTGTACAGTTAGATTCCTCCACCAAAAATTAATCATAAAAAAAATTTAGCTAGAATATTAGTCTTATCTGAATGTATGGATGTTACTGTCCTTTGAATATACTCTGAATCTGGAGAATTTTGCTTAAACAAATTAAACAAATTGTCAATTTGTTTGTTGGCAAGTTGCTTGTTTAATAGAGTAGTTGCTGAAGTAATATAATACCCCCAAGTATGTGGAAAGGATAAACATGGGTTTTATTATTTCGTACTCGTATTATGTTTCATATGTCGTGATCGCTAGTTAATACCGAGTACAATGTTACATAGTCCATAGATTATATTTAGGAAATTTTGTCTAGAACTACCCTAAAGACAGGGTCATTTGTGAACAACTACCCAATTTTTTTTTTTTTATTTGTTTAGAACAACCCACAAGTTACAAAACGTTTGGGTAACACTACCCATTAACGTTTTCCGTCCAATTAAGACGTTATTGGGCCTACTTTTTCACTTTTTCCACTTAATTAACTCCCCTAATTACCTTCTCTCTTCTCCCTAATTAACTTCCTCTCCATTCTCACTCTATAATCCAAAAGATTATACTCAATCAATTGAACACAAATTCACAATTATTCAAGTAATGTTTCACACTTTCCTTTTAATTCATTGTTTATTGTATTTGTATACAAGTTTTAATTGAACGCAATTAACATAATTAGGGTGTAAATTAGGGATTCGAATTAGGGTTTATGGGTTCAAATAAATTTGGGGGTTTTGATTTCTAGGATTTAGGGGTTTAATTGAGTTCTAGGTTTCACTTATTTTGACTTTGAGATTGAATTCAATTGCACTTCAATTACTAATTGGCCATTGCAGTTGGTAGGATGTCTAATTGGTCATTGTAATTGATAGGATGTCTAAATTTGGGGGTTTTAATTTCTAGGGTTTAGGGGAAGTTAATTAGGGAAGAGGGAGAAGGTAATTAGGGGAGGTTAATTAGGGAAGAGGGAGAAGGTAATTAGGGGAAGTTAATTAAGGAAGAGAGAGAAAGTAATTAGGGGAGTTAATTAAGTGGAAAAAGTGAAAAAGTGGACCCCATTAACGTTTTTTTGGACGAAAAACGTTAATGGGTAGTGTTATCCAAACTTTTCTTAACTTCTGGGTAGTTCTTAACAAATAAAAAAAAACGGGTAGTTGTTCACAAATGACCCTATCTTTAGGGTAGTTATAGACAAAATTTCCTTATATTTATAGAGTAGCAAGTAATATGCAAGAAAAACAAGGTTTGGTTTATTGGTTCGTTGGAATTACATTGTTATCTTAATCTTAATATTAAGAGGATAAATCCTTTCAACTACGAACACTTGTGGTCGGTTGTAGGTGTTTAATTTTCTCCGTCACTTCCAAGTGCCTGTTCTAAAGAAGGAAGCGGGGACCTAAACTTCTCTAGGGGATACTTGTATGTCACAAAGTGGATGGAGAAATATCCTAGAATTGATCATGGTTATGTGTTTGCAATGGTATCAACTACCGTCACTGCTTTAAAAAAAATCAGTACAATAATAAAGAAGCTCTTTAGCCGGGTAGCTTGAACGTTTGTTGACCTTATGATTTTGATGATGACACAGCCTAACTTATTCACAGACTAATAAGTGCTTGGTTGTTTAAGTATGATTAGATGCATTGACTAGGAGAATTGAGTGTATTGCAAAGATTCAATGAGGAACAAGATAACCCAGGATAAAGTAATCCAAAAGAGAAGAGTTCCCTGGTGGTTCAAAGATGGAGCCTTGAGAAGAAAAGTTCACCTCAAGAAATAGAAGTTTCGGAGTAGAAGCTTCACTAGAGAAGAGAAGTTGCGTCGCTTGATTTTAGGAAAATAGTTGGTTTAAAATCTCATCTTTTTGAATTTATGAAAATGATTTTATTTTCTCTTATTTTCGAAATATTAGTTATAAAATAAAATCTGAGTTTTGTTTTCCAAAACTTGCAGACTACTCTTCATGACGTAGGGCCTATCTCTTCAAATTATTTTCAGTTTAGTCCAGTTCATTTCAGCTTTAATAAGTTCAGTTCAACTCAGTTCAGTTAATCAGAACAGACCCTTAGTTCATGTCATAGTCTTACACATTGAAGAGATTATGTCCTTAATTTTAGGGCATATTCTGCTTAGTGGGTTTAGAGTAGTGGCGACATGGATATGCAGTACAAAGATGTTTTTCCAAAGTAAATTTGATTTATAAATAGCCAGTTAATTTCAGTTGGATAAACTCAACCTCTCAAATAGATTACATCTTTTGTTTTCTTTTAATCAAGTCAAGGGTCCGATTCCACATCAGTGAAATAGAGTGTTCTTATGTTTTTATACTGGAGTTAATTCTTTCAAGTTGTATTTTTTGGGGAATTGGGAAGTACTCCGTATAATACTACGTAGATGCAATGAGTTTGTTAGCGATTTAGCATATTAATCAAGCTCTATGTTTCTTCCTTGCTAAAAAAAATGAATGTTTATGATGTATGGATCAGACTCATTAGAGTATTGTGTATATTTACATTTGGTGGGCTGTTGGACAAGGCTAAAAAATAGGCCCAATGTGCATAGTTTGAAGCTTGCAATTTTGCAAATGTGTAGAGGCTAAAGAGTAAAAATTGAAAATATAGGTGTGAAACAGTAGAAGATATACCAAAGGAGCCAAAAACGACTTTTCTTTTATTAGCAGTTGCACATTTACTCAAGAAGAATGCATCACTCACTTGAATATCCACCCTTCATTTTTACAAATAATGAATCCAACGGTTTAAAGTATATTGAATGATGACAATAATCTCAACAAGAATATATCACACACTTGAATATCCACCCTTCATTGTTACAAATAACGAATCCAACGGTTTAAAGTATATTAGATGATGACAATTATAAGTTACCTTATTTTATAATATCCTTGTTCTTGTTGTCGTGACGAATAGTATAAATACCCATCTTACTTTGTTGCAATTTCATGCAATACATTTTGTCTATTATTTCTCATTTCTCCTACAAAATTGTAAACTCAAAAGAAGAATTTTCAAGTTTATTTCCACATTCAAGAAATAAAAATGGTAATTTATTATGTATTAATTTATTTATTGTGATTTAATTTAAGAAGAATTTGCAGTCTTATTCCTTTTCAACAAGGCTTTTTTCAGTTTTGGATGGAGAATAAAGAAGTCTCATTTAAACTCTCTGATTAGAAGATCAAGTTCTGGTCAATTTTATTATTATGTTATGGTCTAAGAAACTTTTACTATGTCTAATATCAAGTGCATATATAGATGGTAGAGTAAAATTGACATTCTCACATTCACTAATACAAATCTTAAGTATTCTTTTTTTAAGTGTAAAGTCGTGTCATATTTACAATTTTTGAGTGTTTGAAACAAACAAATTCATATATATATGTTTCTTCCGAGTCAGAAATTCAGAATTGAATGAAATTTCTTATATCGATCTACATATGTGCCTTTAATTAACTACATATATACTTTTCATTGTTTATTGCAGTCTCTCATCAACACCAACGAATTCCAGGTGATAACATCTTTTCCACAAAAATCAATTAAATTGTCGTAATCTCTATTTTTGGAAATTCATAAGCCTTATTGCAATTTTTCTGTTTTCAGGTTGAATTCACTCAACAATCCGCTAGAGTAAAGTCATTGGACCTTCATCCGGTGCAGCCATGGTAATTTAATGAACGATTTTCAACCATTCATATAAACTTGTGTGCCCTGTATATATAGTTCAGCATATTTTCATTTAATCAACAAAATAAACTACTACATCCGTTATATATTATTTACAACGACTAGACATTTTTCCTCTCTATTTTATGTCAAATCGTTTCAAATAATATGAAACGGAGATAGTATTTGTTTAATCTTTATTAAAACGCATGTAAAAGGCAAATGATTTTATTTTCTTTTTCTTTATTTTATTTTATTTTATTTTATTTATTTTTTTATTTTTTTTTTATAAAAATATAAAAATATTGTTATACGTAGCATGTCAATAAGGCATTGACTAATTGTTATCACTTAACAGTAAATAGAAACTAAAATACATTTTTCTAGTTAAAAAAATAAATCATAATCCCCTAAAATATGCAGGGTCTTGGTTGGTCTTTACTCTGGAACAGTCCAAATCTGGAACTATCAATCAAAGGTAATAATCGAGAAGTATCATACTACAAATTGATTTTTCTTTTGCTATTTTACTTTCTGTTTGAAATTTACGACTTATTTAATTTCTAATCTTTTTCTCTCAGAGCATGGAGAAATCGTTCGAGGTTACTACTAATGTACCAGGCATGTCTTCGATTTTCCATGAGAGCCTATTATGTATACACGGGTGTATCAAACTTTTACTTGATACTCCATATATGTTATGTCTTGTTAATGAAGTAGCAATGTGTTAATTTTAACAGTGAGATCAGCAATATTTGTAGCACAAAAGGATTGGATAATAACAGGGAGCGATGACAAAATGATACGTGTTTATGACTACAAAACTGAAGAGAAGGTCAAGGAGTTTATAGCACATGATGATTACGTGAGGGACATTGTTGTTCATCCCAGTCTTCCATATGTTTTAACCGCGTCCGACGACAAACAAATCAAGCTCTGGGATTGGGAGAAGGACTGGGTTTGTACTCGAACCTTCGAAGGACACTCACATTATGTGATGCAGGTGGCTATCAACCCGAATGACCATAACAATTTTGTTAGTGTTTCTCTTGATGGATCGATTAAGGTACGTACTACATAGGAATTTTGATCATATTTAAATATATATCATCACTTCTACGATTTCTATAAATTAGCGTGACTAATCAAAGTTGGAATGGCTTCTGAAAAAAAACTACTATTAAGAACTAGATTGCACGGAAACGGAAAACGGAAACGGAGACGGGGAAACGGGGAATCGGGGAAACAGAAATTTTAAAATTATGGGAAACGGGGACACATTAAAAATACATAAATAAATACATTTAATCCGAATAAAATACCAAATAAACTTGCAAAAAAATAAAAACAAACAGATTAAGGGTTTAATTGCTTTCTATTAAAGGGAAAACACTTATTTACATCTTTAATTAAGTTTCCCACAGGTTTTCGAACTGTTAAATTATGCGAGATGCTTCACAAAACAAGGAAACTCCATGAGCCGTTTCGAAACGGGTTTCAAAACGTAAGAGGTTTTGAAACGTTTCGGAAACGATACGTGGCTAAAATTAAGAGTTTCCGTGCTTCATTGATTAAGAATAAACTTAACCATAAGACATTTGTTATAATAAACTAACACATATATATTCAGAATTGCACAATAGATTCATATTTGAGTCTATAAATTTTGTTAATTTTACCATTATTATTTCTTTTTGTTAATATAGATATGGAATCTTGACAACTCGAACCCAATTCAATCAGTAGCTGCCCATAACACTGGAGTTAATTGCGTTGATTATTATTTAACAAGTGATAATAAACTCTATATACTCACTGGTTCAGATGATTTTACTACAAAGGTTAGTTCATACTCTATGCTTATTACATTAATATTAGTTATAAATTGATAATAGTTTTCATATTATGATTTTAATTCAATGAAAATCTAATTTATGTTAACATGTAAAAATTAGGTATGGAACTATGAAAATATGAACTGTGTTGAAATGTTAAAAGGACACACAAACAATGTGTCTACAGCTCTTATTCATCCTGACCTTCCGCTCATTTTTACTGGATCTGAGGACAAAACAATTAAAATTTGGAATGCAATCACTTACAAGTAAGATTCTTACTCCTTTCAAACATTTTTTTATTTATTGATTTCATTTTGTTGTGGTTTTTCTTTCTTAAAGCAACATATATATTTTCATTTTCATACAATTTCATTTTTGTATATTGCATGCTCTAATGATATAATCAAATTCCTGTAAATTTAGGCTGGAGAAGACCCTTGATCAGAGTCTTGGACGAGTGTGGACACTCAAGTATGACAAAATTTCCAACCAGTAAGACTATCAAGCTTATCCTTTATTTGAAAAAACTTTAATTTTGGATTCAAATTACTAATCATGATTTTGGGTTCAATGTGTTAGGATTATTATTGGCTGTGACGAAGGATTTCTCGTGGGAAAGTTTGAGCCTTGAAGAATTCGAACTGTGGGATGTCTTGGAACCAAATTTGAGCAGATTGCTGTCTACCTGAAATGCTGAAATGCGTTTACTTTAATTTTTTTAGAGATCTATGATTGTCTCATGTGCTTTATTTTCCAAAGGTTTTAGCATGCACTGTGTGCATTTAGATCTAGTGCTACAATAAATAAAGGGCCATTGTCCTACATATTAATGTATTTTCATACTTTGCAAGCCCATTAATTTTAGGAAATTTTGTTTTTTACCACCTCACAAAAACACGAAAATCTCTTTTACCACCTCCCAAAAAAAGTATTTTACTTTACCACCTCATAAAAAACACGAAAATAGGTTTTACCACCACTTAACGGTTTCCATCCAAAAATTCCGTTAAGTGTAGCCCACAGTAACACGTGTCAGCATTTTATTTGTTAAAAAAAAAAAGAGAAATTAAAAAAAAAAAAAACAAAAATCCTAAAACTACTCCAGCCAACACCGCAGCACCACCCCCGCGCCACCGCCGCCTTCCCCCCAACTCACCGCACCCCTCCCCGAAACCACCACCCGCGTCGCACCACTAGCCCCAACCCACCTAAATCCTCCCCCTCCCTTCCCCACAACCGTATCGCCTCCAAAAACCACCAAACCCAAAACTCATCCCCCCAAAAACGACCACGAATTTGACCTTAAAAGGCTGAAATCGGCCGATCAAGGCCACTGAGCCCCAAAACCGGCCGATTTCGGCCATTTGTGGCCAGATTCGTGGCCGTGGTGGGGATCTAGGGTTTTGGGTTTGGTTGTTTTGGGGGCGACGCGGTTGTGGGAAAGGGAGGGGGAGGGTTCAGGTGGGTTGGGGCTGGTGGTGCGACGCGGGTGGTGGTTTCGGGGAGGGTTGTGGTGAATTGGGGGGAAGGGGGTGGTGGCGCGATGGTGGCGCTGTGGTGGTGGCTGGGTAGTTTTAGGTTTTTCTTTTTTTTTTTTTTTTTTTTTTTTTTTTCTTTTTTTTTTTATTTTTTTCTTTTTTTGGCCAATAATAACACGACACGTGGCTTTATGGGCCCACTTAACGGATTCCTAAACGGAATCAGTTCAATGGTGGTAAAACCTATTTTCGTGTTTTTTATGAGGTGGTAAAGTAAAATACTTTTTTTGGGAGGTGGTAAAAGAGATTTTCGTGTTTTTGTGAGGTGGTAAAAAACAAAATACCCTTAATTTTAGCATTAATATGATGTTATTTGAGAAGCTTTAGAACTTCTACTATTTTGTTTAATCTAGTTTTTTTTCCCTTTCTTTCATGCACTCCTTGTGTTGTTTTTGGTCAATTCACTTTTCATTTGTGGTCGATGTATTATGCTTTACTCACTTTGCTTCATTCGATTCGGCATACCCCTTTACAATTTTACCCCTTCAATTCCACATATCAACTTTTCATACTCTCTTTTTATTTATACACCTTTTCCTTACACAAACCCACTTATTTACATTTGCTATCTTACTTTATTCTACACCCATTCACATTCTTCAATAATTTGCGTATCTACAGTAAGTGAATAGAACATAAGAGAATCGATATAGTATTTTTTCTTAACATATTAGTTTATCTTAAAATGTGTTTTTTAACTAGCGAAGAAGTAAGGAAGGGAAAGACAAGATGGTTAAAGAAGAGAAAGCATTGGCGGATCAGAAAAATATATAACGGGGTTAAAACGCATTTGATTAATTTTAATGGGGTCTGTAGACACCCATTTGTGTCTCCCCAAAACCAAACCCGGTGATGAGTACCTTTCACGTCGAATCGTTATCGAATGAAACGAAAGTGTGGAAAGGTCTAGTGTTGCGGAAAGTTTTATTTCTTTTCTCTTCTCCCTGTTTTTGAAAACTTTATTTTAAGAAAACAGCCAATCCAGTTTGGTTGGTCCATGATATGGGTCCAATAGTGGTGTAGTTGGATGGGGTTTGCAAAGACCTTTCCAACGATATATTATAAGCCCAATTCCGATGAATATTGAGGAAATTATAGCCAATTTACTAAACTGGGTCCGGTTTGAGCTTTATGTACGGCCCAATGATCTAGGGGAGGGCCTAATATAATTTATCATTCCTAATGCAATTAGGAATGGTTTTAGTCTTCTAGAACATTCTAGAAGGTTCTTATCATTCCTAATTCAATTAGGACTCTTCAGAGTTTTAATCAAGATCAAATAGCATTTTCAATGGAATTATATTATTTTATCTTCCAGTACGGGAAATTCATCAGATTTTCGAAAACGCGTTGAAAATCAGTTTGGCGTCCAACCCCAGGCCTTGGCGCCTGGAACCAGGATTGGCGCCAGGCGCTAGCCACTGGTGCTGGCGCCAATGTTGATTTTCGATCTTCAGACTCTGTTTTGTTAAATTATCTTTTTTGGATGATTTACTCTATAAATATTGTATAGAAAACTCCGTTTTCATTCATCAAGAAGGATCAATCATTCATCAATTCTTTTAATTCATTCTCTTCATCTTCAATCAAATCATTCATTCATTCATTCATTCATCAATTTTCAATAATATTGATTCATTGGCATTCTTTTCTTTTCTTTAATTCTTTCTTGCTTTTAATACAAAATTCCGCATTCACAAGATCTAGAAACACCTAGCCATATTCGAAGTTGTCTTCTCCCTAGACGTGAAAGGTTTAATTTCTGAGGGTTTGGTCCCAAATCTCTATTTCAATTATTTAATTTAATTGTTTGATTATTATTTTCCTTGAAGTTACTAACGTGTGTATTTTGTTATTAGAAAGAGGTACGAGGCATCAAAGTAAGTACTTTAATTGATTAATTGATATTATGATGCAGAAATCATGTTTATATTGTTATTATGATATTCCTAGTATCATGTCTAGGGTAATTTTAATATCAAATATGATTGTTATGATGCTTCCTATTCTCTTCCTAATATTTATGATTGTTAGTATCATGTTAGGGTTAAAGATTTGATTTTTATTGCTTAGTGACATGTTAGGGTTTGTTATTAATCTTGTTAGTATCATGCCTAGGATCTTGCTATTTTTATTATGCTTTAATATTAACATGAACATGATTATGATTGTTATTGTTATAATTTATGATTGTGAATATTATTGTTATTATTATTTTGATGATGATCATTTTATTTATAATTATTATTCATGATTGATTATTTATTATGTTGCTTGATTATATTTATTGTTATTGCTTGATCACACCTTTTTATTGCATGTTTAAAGGGAATTTTGTACTTGTAACCACGCTTAATAAGATAATTAATAATCTTGTTAGGGTTAATGTGATTATAATTCAAGTGATCGCCAATAATAGATTTATTTGTGCATTAAATTCAACCAACATAGATTAAACAGGTTTAGGGTTAATCCTATTGATTGTATGTTAGTCAGAAAGCGCACATGAATACGAGCAGAATAAAGTAGAGGCCTATTATTAGGGTAGGTTCAATCTCTTTTAGGTTGGATTTGTACCATCATCCCCGAACCCTTATTTGGTTCATGACCTTATGGAGTTGACGATCTCTTGGATCGTTAAGGGGTGTAACCTTCATCCTCGTGAATGGTTTACAAGTTCCTTAAAAACTTGTTGGCGACTCTTTTGCTCTATCTTCTTCCCTTTTGGACGCCACCGTACTTTAGTGTATGATCACAGTGGGGTTCAAGCTAGTGGGATTTTAAGGCTTGAAATTATTCCCTACAGTTTTTGGCGACTCCACTGGGGAGGATTTCTATTTTAATTCCTGAATTTGTTTCGGCAATGATTTAGAATGAGTGGATGAGACTCGAAAAGTTCTAAGTATTTCATGTGCGTAATTTTGATTAACATTATTGTCATATGCATAAAAAGGTTCTCATTGGAAAGACCATCCGTAATGAGTCAAAAACATAAGGATTTTACACGTAGGAAATTTGAGAAATGTCTTTCACAACTAGGACTGAATTAACACCGCGCGAAACTGGATGATTTTATTGAGCACAGAAAGCTGCTAAGGCATGTGGGAAGTAGCGTCAGGGGCCAGAGCTTGGCACCAAACTTTTAGCCGTAGCGCCAGACGCCAGTATTGGCGCCAGGCGCTACAGTTAAAAGTTGGCGCCAGTCTCTGTTTGCTGGCGCCAATTTCCCCCAATACCGAGCCAGAAATATGCGTTCTAATTTCGACCGGTTTTTCGTATTGTTTGCTCGATCCTACTTCCTGATTGAATTTTTTCTCACTTTTCTGAAACCCATATGTGTTCTACATATGGACATAACCCTCTTGGAATTCATGCTCTATCTACCCGATTGAACGCTCTCGGCAACAAAGGGTACATCTGAGAGGTTGAATTCACCAAACCATGGAAGTGAGTTTTTTCTAAAAACTCGCGGTGTCCTATCCACACGCGCTAACCCTTCACGGTTAGGCTTCTGCGCGGTGCATCTGGACAATTAACCATGGACCCTATTTGACTAAACCATATCCCGAACTTTAGAGAACTAGAGCCATGGTTAGGTTGCGAACTCATTGCATCATATTGTGCCTACTTGACTAATTGTGCATTATTTGTTGCGCATATATATTCTATGTTTCTCTTAGCCGTTTGTTGATTTGTGTTGAGACTAAAATTAATGACTTAAAGAACTTTGCCTAATTAATTAATTAATTAATTGATTATTTAATTTGAGTCAATAAAGTCTAATTTTTCAATCGGAATTGACCTAGTAAGACTTTAGGCATACCCCAGTTGACTAATGATACCGAAAACAGTCCCGAACCGACGTTCCAATATTGGTGCCAAAGTTTGAGCTGTAGCGCCACAGTATAGTGTGTAGCGCCAGACATTAACTAAATAGTCTGGCGCCAATCACCATATTGTGACGCCGGTCCTGTCGCTTGGCCGACAGTTCGGATTATTCGTCGAGTCATCACCTAATGTCTAATTAACCAGTTTGCTAATTAATTCGGTTAATTTTCGCTATCAATAACACCTTGTCAAGTCATTAATCGAGCCTTGGTCACATAGTCTAGCCACATGGTCATGACACGAGTCTTAATATGTCACCTACACTCACTAATCTTAGCACACACTTTGAGTACACATCACCATGGCCATGTCTTAGGTTCATGCATGAGTCGGTCATTTCCATCATTTGAGTTGGGGGGTACATTCTATTCCTAATTCTTCATATTTATCCATCTAAATCTTCTTTCACATTCTTCCATCTTTCTTCACCTCCTCCATCCATTGCATGTTGAATAAAGTTTGAGTCAAATAATTAACAATAAATATCCCCAATTTCCTTTTCCACAGTACTTGGTCGAGGAGAGAAGGGCGATTAATCAAGGACAACCTCTTTATTCAAGTCTCGCTTTTTTGATAAACCGATTCGTCAAAAGAGGAAGGCTAAAAAGATAATGGCAACTCAAGAAGAAGTCAATGAGCTTAGGAACCAATTGGTTACCATGACTAAAACACTGAAGCTCCTCACACTTAAGGTCGATGATCCCGTGAAGCAACAACGGATGGATCTCATGTAAGAGAGTCTAAGCAAGCTATATAGTGACTATAAGTTTCAAGGCATGAGTTCGCAAGGGGTCACGCTGGAAAAAGAACTTCTTCCGCATAATTTCAACGCCACTGACATCCCTAAATTCAAGGAAACAGATAACCCTTACTTCCATCTAAGAGCTTTTGAAACTATAATGAGCATTAAGGGTATCGATAAGAAGGTTTTCCCCTCTCTGTTCCCACTATCTCTCGAAACCGTTTGTCAACAATGGTTCTTTTCTCTCGAGAAAGAAAAAACCTCTTCTTGGGAGTCGATAACAAACGCTTTCATAGATAGTTATAAGTGCAACATCCAAGACAAAACAGACTACAGACAACTTGAGATGTTAAAACAAAAGGAAAACGAAGGGTTCACTTCTTTCTTCAATAAATGGAGGGAAACTTCTGCTAATATGGTCAAAGCTCCTACCGAAAAAGAATCTGTGAGGATGTTTATCAAGAATCTTCAAGAGAAGTATTCAAAGCACTTAAAGTACCAACACAACTTGAATACTTTCAAAGCTGTCTATAATATAGGCATTGACATTGAAGATGACCTTCTGAAAGATAATAGTGCGAGAGGAAAGAAGAGCGACCATCCTTCTTCTTCCTCTAATGAGGTACATGCTACAAACACCTCTAAACCACGAATCCAAAGATCAAAAAGGGCGTTCACTCCATTTGGTATAAGTTATGAAACGACTTTCGAAAAGCTACATCACAAAGGACTAGTCATGCCCATAGGGCCCATCAAAGATCCGGTTCCAGAAGCTAGGCCACCTAAGTGGGACCCTAATAAGCACTGCAAATATCATCAAGGAAAAGGCCACGACACTGAAGAGTGTTGGAAACTCAAAGAAGCTATTCAAGATCTGATTGATGACAATGAAACTTCCGAGATTCTAGCCATCGAAGATGACCAAACATCCTTTGATCCATCACTTCTTATCACACCTGTAGGAGAGCCTATGATCGAGACAGCTTATATGACCTATCTCGATGAAGTGGTCATAATTGAGGAAGATGAAAGTCTTTTCTTAGATAATACCAAGGAAGACTCGTCAAGTCTAAAAGAGGAAATTCGAAAACTGCAAGATGTCATTGCCATGCTTTTGAATGTGGTAGAAGGATTAGCAAATCGGGTAATGGCCATCGAACAAAATTCTCGCCAAGAGTTTAATGAAGAACTCAATGCTCCTAAGCCACAGGAAAAACGGACCATTGTAGAATACACACCAATAGGAATGACTTACAATGAAGCTTTTAACTGTCTTCACAATCAAGATCTTATCCACCCCATTGGTCCCAGTCAAGACCCTCCACCTGAAAAGCGGTTTCCCAATTGGGATCCGAATTCTTATTGTCAATACCATAGAGGTCGTGGTCACACCACCGAAGTATGTCTCGCCCTCAAAGATCGTGTTCAAGATCTCATTGAGTCAAATCTCCTTCATGTTCCTCTACGCGACAAGAAGGCGAAGATTAGTAACAATGGTAACAGTGGCTGTAAAGGGAAGAAGAACGACTATCCTTCTTCTTCCGAAAACACCTACTCTAGTAATAGTGTCGGTACTTTCGACCTTAGTGAGATCCTAGCCATGGATAATCGAAAACAACCAAAAAGGGAATTTACCCCTATTGGAATTAGCTACGATGATGCTTTCGATCGACTCCATGCCAAGGGAATCATTACTCCCATAGGACCTACTAAAGATCCCCCACTTAAGAAAAGATTGCCTAGTTGGAATCCAGACGAACACTGCAAGTACCACCAAGGTAGGGGTCATACTACTGAGAGCTGTTGGAAGCTAAAGGAGGCCATCCAGCATTTGATTGATAACAACAAGCTTCCCATACCTCCAGTTAACAAGAAGAGCGAGTAATGATAAGGGAAGCAACACAAGACAAGAGATGAGCTTCAACGACAAGATTTTATGACCTCTTTTTCTATTTCTTTTTCATTTTACCCCTTCCCCAATAAGTCTAGCATAGGCACCTTTTATTTTCTTTTAGACTAATTTTATAGGTTCTTTTTTCCTTTTCCTTTTTTAATAAAATGAGCATTTATTTTCTTGCATATGATCATTTCATTATATTGCATTTAACAAAAAAAAAAAAAAAAAAAAGAAAAAAAATCCATGTCGAATTAAGCACAAGGTATACCAATGATTTGAGGCACCCCTTGTAGCCACATCATATCTCCTTTCGCCCTTCAATTATACAATCCTTTCTTCATAAACCACTTTGAGCCTCGTCTAACGATAGACCCTTCTTTTTTCAACCTACATTTACCTAACCTTGGGATGGGATGGCGTGCAACTTATGCAATTCTAAAGAAAGCTTGAGCAAATTCAAAAGAAAGCAATAGCAAAAAATAAGCAATAATAAAAAACGAAAACAAGTGTACAAAAGGGTAAGTGTTCCAATGTCTTTGATATGAAAATATCTTCGATAAGAACACGTCTCAGATTGCGTCTCTTATCGAGTGCTCGGTACCGTGCCTGAGAAACATGAATGCCAAGTGAGTGATAGACCGTATGATCGAGATTGACCACACTTGCAAAAGTAAAATAAATGCTAAAGCAAAAAAGAGCTAAAAAAGAATAGAAATTCAAGCATAAAAATATAAAGATTCAAAAGCGAGGTTGCACACCTTGGGGGCTAATCGAGGGTCTTAAGCCTTTTATCCTCTTCTTCTATAACCTTTAGCCTAACCGCGTCACAACCCTTAAAAAGACCTTTTTGAGGTATACACACACTTGTGCGAGGTTCGGCTAGAGCTACGTTCGGCCTGATTTCTAACGGATACGTAGGCAACCTCACATCGAGGTGCGGCCGTAATAAACATGCATTCATATTCACATTCACACACTTACACCATGATCATATCAAGGGATTTACTATGCTCATCCCTTTTCACCTAGAGCTAGACTTGGGGGCTTGATCCCTACATCATTAGATTACCTAGCCTAAGAGTCACCACCATTTGACTCTTTTCCAATAATATATTTTTCCACACACTTAGCTCTTGCGGCCTAACTTTAGTGTCACTTTCACACACTGCACGGATACATGACCAAATATACTTCCCTCAGGAACCCTTTGTCATGAAATCTTAACATTGAAGCATGCCTTATCATATCAAAATCACTTATCAATCACAATTGTCATTGCATCACGAAGTATGAAGTGCTTAGCCTCCGTGCCTAAGTCACCCAAATGCTTTCATCATTGAGTCAACCATTGAGATAGCCTAGGATGGATTAATCCTTGCACCTTGAGAGATAGTATCAAACAACATTTGACTAAGCTCATTCATCATGCATCTTCAAACTTTTGATTTTCTTTTTCGCGTCTTTCTTTTTCGGGAGAAAGTCGGTACCCTCCACAAAATTGACGGAAAATTTTTGCTTTTTTGCATTTTTTCGAGTTGCACGATCACATTACAATGCACACACGAGTCATGTACACGTTGAGTCATGTCGTGTCATATCACTTTGATTTGAGTCACACGTGTTATTTCACTTCAAGTCGAGTCAACCTCGAGTCAGTCATTCAGCGAGTCAAGTTTATACCTTGAGTCGTGTCAAGTCGATGAGTCAAGCAACGTTAAAATTTAGGTCAACCCTAAGATAATTAAGCCTTAGGTCAACCCTAAGATAATTAAATAAATTGGCAAAGTTCTATAATAAAAAATAAATACAGGTGCAGCAGAATAGGGAGGACCCTACTCCAATTCTTTCCGCCAGAGATGTTTCAGCAACGACAGAGCTCGAAGCCTCTCAGAAAGGTGATTTTGACCTCATACAACAATTTTGGGTTCCTTGGTACGCCAGTTAGCCCCTATAAGCAATTTGTCATGATTAAGTAGTCAGTTTGATTACAATTCCAATAAGTGATCGACCTGATGAAAGATCGTCTCACTTAGCTTAAAGCGCCTAATCACGGAGACACCGACATACTGGTTTTAGCGGAATAAAGTTCAGGCGAGCTTTAGAGATCGACAAATGTTGGTCTTCGGAAACTTTTCTTCAGAACATTATCACAAGAAACATTCAAACACCGAAGCTCTATTGTTCAGAGACGCGTGAAAAATCCTTTTCAAGCTCTTTTGTTAAGAGACGCGTGGACAATCCTTTTCAAGATCTTTTGCTCCAGAGACGCGTGGGCATATCAATCAAGCTCTTTTGTTCAGAGACGCGTGGACAATCCTTTTCAAGATCTTTTGTTCAGAGACGCGTGGACATTCCCTACATTCAAGCTCTTTTGTTCAGAGACGCGTGGACATTTCATTCAAGCTCTTTTGCTCAGAGACGCGTGGGGATCCTATTATCAAGCTCTTCGTGGACACATCATTCAGAAGATCATATAAAAAAGAAGCTCTTTGTTCAGAGACTTTAGGCATACCCCAGTTGACTAAAGATAATTAAGCCTTAGGTCAACCCTAAGATAATTAAGCCTTAGGTCAACCCTAAGATAATTAAAGAAATTGGCAAAGTTCTATAGTAAAAAATAAATACAGGTGCAGCAGAATAGGGAGGACCCTACTCCAATTCTTTGCGCCAGAGATGTTTCAGCAACGACAGAGCTCAAAGCCTCTCAGAAAGGTGATTTTGACCTCATACAACAATTTTGGGTTCCTTGGTACGCCAGTTAGCCCCTATAAGCAATTTGACATGATTAAGTAGTCAGTTTGATTACAATTGCAATAAGTGATCGACCTGATGAAAGATCGTCTCACTTAGCTTAAAGCGCCTAATCACGGAGACACCGACATACTGGTTTTAGCGGAATAAAGTTCAGGTGAGCTTTAGAGATCGACAAACGTTGGTCTTCGGAAATTTTTCTTCAGAACATTATCACAAGAAACATTCAAACACCGAAGCTCTATTGTTCAGAGACGCGTGGACAATCCTTTTCAAGCTCTTTTGTTAAGAGACGCGTGGACAATCCTTTTCAAGCTCTTTTGCTCCAGAGACGCGTGGGCATATCAATCAAGCTCTTTTGTTCAGAGACGCGTGGACAATCCTTTTCAAGCTCTTTTGTTCAGAGACGCGTGGACATTCCCTACATTCAAGCTCTTTTGTTCAGAGACGCGTGGACATTTCATTCAAGATCTTTTTCTCAGAGACGCGTGGGCATCCTATTATCAAGTTCTTCGTGGACACATCATTCAGAAGATTATATCAAAAAGAAGCTCTTTGTTCAGAGACGAGTGAACATCGAAACAACAAGATGGCGTTCTCTAGCTTGTAGGAGGTCATCAAAGCAACAAATCGGTTACTTTCAGAGACGTGTGCTCGACGGTGCAAGATACGCGTTTCTTAACTCTTTTATCTGTTTAACTAATGCTAGTTTTGCAGGTATCGGTGTTACAAGATTGATTTAGGATCGCAGAACGTTCTGAATCATTCTCCATCCCTATCGATACTTTGACTTTCGTTTTCGAAACTTGCGTTTCTCCAAACTCAATCAAAGTGGGGGCTTCTGTAGACACCCATTTGTGTCTCCCCAAAACCAAACCCGGTGATGAGTACCTTTCACGTCGAATTGTTATCGAATGAAACGAAAGTGTGGAAAGGTCTAGTGTTGCGGAAAGTTTTATTTCTTTTCTCTTCTCCCTGTTTTTGAAAACTGTATTTTTAAGAAAACAGCCAATCCAGTTTGGTTGGTCCATGATATGGGTCCAATAATGGTGTAGTTGGATGGGGCTTGTAAAGACCTTTCCAACGATATATTATAAGCCCAATTTCATTGAATATTGAGGAAGTTATAGCCAATTTACTAAATTGGGCCCGGTTTGAGCTTTAAGTACGGCCTAATGATCTAGGGGAGGGCCTAATATAATTTATCATTCCTAATGCAATTAGGAATGGTTTTAGTCTTCTAGAACATTCTAGAAGGTCTTTTTCATTCCTAATTCAATTAGGACTCTTCAGAGTTTTAATCAAGATCAAATAGCATTTTCAATGGAAATTATATTATTTTATCTTCCAGTACAGGAAATTTATCGGATTTTCGAAAACGCGTTGAAAACCACTTTGGCGTCCAACCCCAGGCCTTGGCGCCTGGAACCAGGATTGGCGCCTGGCACTAGCCACTGGTGCTGGCGCCAACTAGCCAGGGCTGGCGCCAATGTTGATTTTCGATCTTCAGACTCTGTTTTGTTAAATTATCTTTTTTGGATGATTTTCTCTATAAATATCGTACCAAAAACTCCGTTTTCATTCATCAAGATTCATCAAGAAGCATCATCTATCATCAACTCTCATCAAGATTTTCTTGATTATTCTCTCTCTTTCACTTTTCTAAACTAGCCTTTTCTCAAATAAATAATTCCGCATTCGCAAGATCTTGATACACCTAGCCATATTCGAAGTTGCCTTCATCCTAGACGTGAAAGGTTTAATTTCTGAGGGTTTGGTCCCAAATCTCTCTTTCAATTATTTAATTTAATTGTTTTGATTATTATTTTCCTTGAAGTTACTAACATGTGTATTTTGTTATTAGAAAGAGGTACGAAGCATCAAAGTAAGTACTTTAATTGATTAATTGATATTATGATGTAGAAATCATGTTTGTATTGTTATTATGATTCCTAGTATCATGTCTAGGGTATTTTTAATATTAAATATGATTGTTATGATGCTTCCTATGTTCTTCCTAATATTTATTCATGTTAGTATCATGTTAGGGCTAAAGATTTGATTTTTATTGCTTAGTGACATGCTAGGGTTTGTTATTAATCTTGTTAGTATCATGCCTAGGATCTTGCTATGTCTATTATGCTTTAATATTAACATGAACATGATTATGATTATAATTGTTATAATTTATGATGATTGTGAATATTATTGTTATTATTATTATTTTAATTATGATTTATGATTGTCATGATTATTTTATTTATAATTATTATAATGATATTGATTGTTATTGCTTATGTTGCTTGATGCTATTTATTATTTATTGCTTGATCACCTTTTATTGCATGTTAAAGGGAATTTGTACTTGTAACCACGCTTAATAAGATAATTAATAATCTTGTTAGGGTTAATTGTGATTATAATTCAAGTGATCGCCAATAATAGTTTATTTGTGCATTAATATTCAACCAACATAGATTAAACAGGTTTAGGGTTAATCCTATTGATTGTATGTTAGTCAGAAAGCGCACATGAATATGAGCAGAATAAAGTAGAAGCCTATTATTAGGGCAGGTTCAATCTCTTTTAGGTTGGATTTGTACCATCATCCCCGAACCCTTATTTGGTTCATGACCTTATGGAGTTGACGATCTCTTGGATCGTTAAGGGGTGTAACCTTTATCCTCGTGAATGGTTTACAAGTTCCTTAAAAACTTGTTGGCGACTCTTTTGCTCTATCTTCTTCCCTTTTGGACGCCACCGTACTTTAGTGTATGATCACAGTGGGGTTCAAGCTAGTGGGATTTTAAGGCTTGAAATTATTCCCTACAGGGTCCTTTGACATTAAAAAATGTAATATTTTAAAAAATTAATAATTTTATTAATTTTTTTTTTTAAATGCTCAATTGGGGTCAAGAGACCCTATTCAAATTAGGGCTGAGCAAAACTACCCGAAAAAACCGAAAACCCGTTCTGTAACCGTTCCGAAAATTAAGGTACCCGAACCGATAACCATAACGATTATAATTTTTTATCGGGTATGGTTATTGGGTATCATTTTAAAATTAACGGTTACCCGATCCTATCCGATAAGCAATTTTTTTGTTTTTTTTCCTACTTAAATATATTTTTCCAAAATCTAAACTCTTACTTTACTTCATAATCAATTTATAATATCAATGATTAGTAATATTATTAATAATTTGGTCTAGATCATGTGGTATTGTTGTTAATTAGTGTTAAAAGATATCATAATAACTAAATTAAGTACCCAATCTCCGGGTACCCAAACTTATCGGTTCAGTTTATGGATCACTTTTAGTGTTATTGGTTATCGAGTACCCGAACCATTAGTACTAACGGTATGGTTACCCGTCCCATGCTCACCCTCTAATTCAAATGGCTTGTGTCCGCCACTTAGAGAAAGGAAGGGGAAATGTGCGCTCCATTTTTTTCCCTCCAATTCTCTCCAATATTGGATGGATCATGCTTAATTATTAAAATGAGAGGAAAAATGAATCCCTCCCACTCCTTCCCCCAAATGTATACATCAAATGTTTTCTTCTAATCCTAATAATTTTTCAATAAAATTATTGGAATGGGTAGAAAAATGAATACTAGTTAATGTATAACTCAAATGTTGTATTATTAAAGATAACAGGCCAAAGGGTATACTCCTCCGTCCCTTTTGAAGGAAAATCATGAGAATTAAGGTGAAGAATGTGAAGTAATGAAAGCAAATGGGAAAGTAAAATTTAAAATTAATAAAGTAATAAAAGTGCATAGGAAAGAGACATTTTCAATTAAAAAAATAATTAAAGTACATGGGAAATGTTAGGGTACAATAGGAAGATGACTTAATAAGAACAAAAAAAAAAGTTATAAAAGTCTTTTTATGTATCTTAATAATTTTGAAAATATGAAATGTGACAAACATTTTTTTTTTTTTTTTTAGAACCAAATGTAAACATGGGCACGGGCCGTGCCCGTGCCGCCGCGGGCCGTGCCTGGCCGTGCCGGGGTGGCGGCCGTGCCGTGCCGTGCCGTGCCGGCTCCGCGGCGGGCCGTGCCGTGCCGTGCCTGAAATTGGCACACCCCAGCCCACGGCACGGCACGGCCCACGTGCCTAGCGGGCCGTGCCGTGCCGGGCCGCGGGCCAAACCGTGCCGACCTTAATTTATTTTTTATTTTTTTTTTTTAAAAAAAAAAAATAAATGTTAAAAAAAAACGAATTAAAAACAAAAATGCATATAATAAAAAAAAAAAATACTAGTGCGATAATCCGAAAACACAAAAAATTGAAGAATAACTTATTTTATTATATGACGGTAGCCGGTACGACCGTACGAATGTACGATAATTCAATAATACAAAATTACAAAATAAGTAATGATAATTAAAAATCGTACAACAGTGTATGAATATTGAATAACTTCATTTATTATACGGAATACGAAGTTCGATAATACAAAAAGAATACAATAGTGTATAATGTAAATATGTAATCATGTAATTATTATTGGTCGTCTTCGTCTTCGCCTTCGTCTTCGCCTTCGTCTTCATCTTCGTCTTCGTCTCCTAGAGGTTCAAGTTCATCCGCCAATTGAGTGGATTGAGAACTAAAAGAAGTCGACGTTCCTTCATCGTCGTCGTTTTGTGCATAAGTACGATCTTGAGAACGAGTTTCGGCATCCAACCAATCCTTGAAGCAAACACACATTTCAAGTGTTTCGGGTTTTAGTCTTGTTCTTCTATCGTCTAGAACTCTTCCCGACGCACTAAAAGCTCTTTCGGAAGCAACGGAGGAGACTTGGATAGCAAAAATATCACGAGCCATTGCCGACAAAATTGGATGTTTCACGGCTTGTGATTTCCACCAATCGAGGATGTCGAGGCCAAACTTCTCTTCATCGTCCATGCCTTTCATGAAGTCGTAACTTAAGTACATTTGCAACTCCGAAACATCGCTTTGAGTTCTCCTAGATGATGATGATTCTGTACCTGAATACTTAGACATCAAGTTAGCAGCTTGTGCAAATAAACCTTTGGCCCGTTTACTTACATTTTTGGATGTTTGAGAAGGGGCAAATCGAGACACGGTTCCATATTTACTTTCATAAACATTATATAAATTAAAAAACTCATCCGTCACCTTATTCTTAAAAGTTTCAACATCATCTTCAAAATTCATGTTACTATAATAAATATCAATTAATAAAAAGGTGCCATCATATTTTTGTCTAGGATCTAAAATGGAAGCAAAAATATAAATCTTAGGAATATCGGTGTAATATTTACGCCATTTATCCTCCATGGATGGAAGATATCCACGATAAACATGTTCTGATCGGTGTTCCGCAAAAAGTTGTGCAAGTAAACATGCATTGCTAAGAAAAGAATGAGCACAAGGATTATATACAGAAGAAAAACAATGTGTCATACCATATAGTAATTGTAAAAACTGCATATATTTTTCACAATTAGCCCAATCATCTTCAAGTAAAGCATTTTGTGGATATTTCATATTATAAAAAAGTGTTAAATGAACCTTGTACTCGATTGCCCGACTCAACATTTCATAGGTGGAGTTCCACCTAGTTGGACAATCCGGTGCTATTTTTATGGTTTTAATCCGTTGTTGCCTGCAAAAACCTTTCCATTCTTGATATCTCATGTTAGAGCTATTAATAGTGCAAATAGCACTCCGTATTTTGTGATAAAATGGACCAATTGCTTGTGTTCCATCCTTCACACACAAGTTAAGAACATGACAAATGCATCTAACATGAAGTGCTTCTCCATCTAATACTAAATCGGTTAATTGGGGTTTAACCAAATTCGCACTATATGTCATAGAAGTTGCGTTATCGAAAGTCATAGACATGATTTTATCCCTAAGACTATATGCATCAATAGCTTCCATTAAATGATGTGAAATGTTAAGACCGGTATGAGGGTATTCAAGCATTTTGAAATGAATGATGCGTTTTTGTAACATCCACTCATTATCTAACCAATGACAAGTAACACATAAATAGTGAAGTCCGTACCCACCATCCCATGCATCGGCGGTTAAAGAAACTCTACAAGGAAGATTAGCTAATTCATTTACTAATTTCAATTTGTACTCTAGATAAGTCTTCATGGCAGCAGATCGAACGGTTTTTCGGGACATTTTTTTGTGTTTTGGTTGTAGTGCTCGGTTAATATAGTTGTTGAAGGCATCATTTTCGGCGAAAAGAAAAGGTTGTTCTGCATGTACAAGCATTCTCCCAAGTTCATCCCTATCTCTCTCGTAATTGTAAATGAAACCTTGTGGATGGAATTGAGAAATTTTAGGTTGGGTTGGATCACTAGATGGTCCACCACATTTTTTTGTATGCCTAGTAAGGTGTCCCGTCCCTCCCTTGGTATCGGCCGAGAAAATTTTACCACAAGTCCGACACTTGCATTTTTTTCCATCTTTACTTAATTGATAATGTACCCAACATCCACTCTTTCTTTTGGTTTGAGCAAAATCCTCTTCGGTACACCACTCTAATATGTTAGGATTATGGGTGGATGGTTCACTCGACCCGCAAGCTTGTGTTTGGCTACCTTGGGAAGGAGGAGGAGGAGGAAAAGGAAATTCATATTGTTGAAATTGGGTTTGTTGAAATTGGGTCCAAGGAGCCATATCATCCATTTGTTCTTGCCCTCCCGTGTTTTGGGGATGAAAGAAAGGGGTGGAAGTGTTTGGAAAGGGCATGTTAGGAGAGGGAAAGGGCATGTTAGGGGGGGGCATAGACATTGAAGTGTTTGGGTTTGGTGATTCCCTACGTGTTGACTTGGCTTTTCTAGAGGAGGAGGAAACGTTCGGGTTTGATGCCATGATTAATTAATAATAATAACACAACTAACAATAACAAAGTAACAATTAACAACAATGAGATCAATGAGAATTAATTAGTAAGTAGTTTTTATATAAATTAAATTTTCAAAAATAATTATAATAATAGTAGATTACTTGGATCAATGAGATCCCAGGTAGGAGAGGTTAGGAGCGACGTTGTCCAGAGCCCAAATCCCGCCTTAGACAGATTTCAACAATCCAAATAACCCACAATTAAAATAGAAAGTAGTTTTTATATAATTAAGTAGTTCCAATAATAATAATAATAATAATAATAATAATAATAATAATAATAATAATAATAATAATAATAATAATAATAGTAATAATGATAATAAATTAATAATAGTAACAATAACAATAACAATAACAATAACAAATTAAAATAAAGTTGAGTTAGATCTTACAATGACGCTTCAATGCTTTCCCAAATTTATAATTTCCCGAATTTTTAATTTCCCGAATGTAAATATAACAATTTTTTTTTTTTTTTTTTTTTTGGTAGTAGACTAGTACAAGTAATAATAGTAAAAATGTAAAATTTATAAGAGAGTAGGAATTTTTTTTTTCTTTTCACAAAAGAGAGGAAGATTGTATGTTTTTTAGGAATTTGAGAATTGAGAATTTGGGAGTAAGAAAATTAGAGAATAAGAGAGAAGAGATGAGTTGATGAATTGTGAAAATTTTGGAGGAAAATATGAGGTATTTATAGGGGATTTGGGTGGGAAATGGGGTGGAAAATATGGCCGTTTATAGCTGTTGGAAAACGGCCATAAACGGCCATATTCCAACGGCACGGGCCGTGCCGTGCCGTGCCGTGCCTGGCCGTGCCGGGCCGTGCCTGGCCGTGCCGGGCCGTGCCACGTGCCGTGCCGGCGGGTCGTGCCGGCGTGCCGGCCCACGTGCCGGCCACCGTGCCGCCCGCCGTGCCACGGGCCGTGCCCGTGCCGGTCCCAAAAAATTTGTTCACGGCACGGCCCACGGCACGCCGGCGTGCCGCCGTGCCGTGCCGTGCCGGCCACCGTGCCCGTGCCGGGCCGTGCCGGAGTCGTGCCGGGCCCGTGCCGCCCGCGTGCCGGCACGGCCCGTGCCCATCTTTAACCAAATGTGACAAACATTTAGGGACATCAAAAAGGGCAAAAGTGACAATCAAATGAGGACAAAGGGAGCATTATTATTTAAAAATTTTCCCTAAATATATATAAAGTATAAAACACTTTTTTTCTTCTTTTTTTTCCCCTTTTTTTTTTAATCTAAGTATGAAACTCATGTTATTTCTTTAATAAATGGAATACGAAAGTAACGCCAACCATCTATCTATCTATTGATAACTATTACTAAACTAATTACTGCTTACATCATAGCTATACACGTGGCATCTTCTGATTAAAAATTTGCCTTCCAAAACTATTGTTGACATCATTTTTATTTATTTATTCAATTTTTTTTGGGAAATTCTCATTGGTAACACTATACTTTTTAACTTTCTCAGTGGTGAATTGAGAAAAAACTTATTATCTTTGGTAAACCTTAATTTTTTATATTAAGCCAAATATAACATTAATGATGAATTTAACTAGATATTTAACTATAGTTAATTTTTTTTTTAAGAAAAAAAAAAACCAATAGCCCAGCCACCTCACATCACCGCCACCCCCACCCCCGTCGACGCCGGCGACCAGCCCTATCTTTTTGGGTGCGGCGTCCTCCCCCAACCCATGGCGCCACCCACCTTACCCGATCTCCCCCAACCCCAGTCGGCGACAGTCTCCCCCGCCCCACCTCCTCTCTTTTCCCATCCCGACCCCTCCCATTTCCTCCACCCAACGCCCTACCGCCGACCCGTTAACCACCAAAAAATTGCCCCCTTTTTCCCGATGCGGGGTCGCTGGCCCAAATACCCTAAATTTCATCCAAAAACACCAAAAAAACCAAACCCGTTTAGGGATTTGAAATTAAACTCAGAAAACGAGTTTAGATTTTCAGGTCGTTTTGGGTGGGTTTCAAGGTTTCCGGGATGCGCGAAAAGGGGAGGGGAGTCGTCGGGAAAAGGGGTCGATTTTAAGGGTGATTAGTGGGCGGCGGTTAGGTGTTAGGTGGGGGAAATGAGAGGTGTCGAGATAGGGGAAAGAGAGAAGGTGGAACGGGGGAGGCAGGGCGTCGCCGGCCGAGGATGCATGGGGAGGTCGTCGGGCGTCGCCTTCCGAGGCTGGGGGAGATCAGGCCTCACCGGCCAGGGCTTAAACGCCGGCAGAGGGCGGGGCTGCTGGTGGGTGGTGGTCGCTAGGTTGGGTGGGGAAGGGGTTTTTTTAAAAAAAAAAATAATATATAGTTTTATAATAATTTAATTATTAAAAAAATAAAAAACTAACCATAGTTAATGATTTTTTATTAAAATAACATTTATCAATGGTAATCAATAATTTAGGTTTACCAAAGATAACAAGTTTTTTCAGAATTCACCACTGAGAAAGTTAAAAAGTATAGGTTTACCAATGAGAATATCCCTTTTTTTTTGTTATATTTTTATTTATTATTATTAATTTTTTTTTTCTTTTTCAAGGTTTAGCTAACATTTTTAAAATTTTATTATAGTTATGAAGTTAATTATAGTATTTATGTCCTCCATTTTAGCTCAATAAATTTAACGAGAGAGATCAGGATTACTATGTTTTGCTTAAAAAATTTAGGTTACACTATTACAAGTGATTTTTTTTTTTTTTTTTTTTACCATTGAAATCGTGCATCGCACGGGACTATCCTTGTATCTATTAAAGAGGTTTCTCCAAAACCTCAATTCTCATGCACTCTTTTTCTCTTTCTCTCTTTTTTTAATTGCACTATTCTCCAAATAACTTTCATCTCCTTTTCTTTTCCACATAAAAAAACTTCCCTAACCAAAAAAAAAAAAAAAAAAAAAAAAAAAAAATTCTAAATACCTTCTACTTCTAATATTTTTATTATTTCCCCCCTTTTTTTGAACTTATTTCCCTAATATATATTAACATATACACATACTTTCTATTTTACTTAATATAATAAAAAAAAATACACACACTCAAAAAAATTACCTATTTAATACATCATCTAATAAATTGCTTTTTAGAAATTCCAAAATTACAAGAAATAATCTATATTGTTATTGACTTTATTGCACATTTTTTCCTAAGATTTTTGCATAATACTTGCAAATCAATCTTTAAATTATATGTACTTCATTTAAGAAAAAAATACAACCACCATAATATATTAATATTGAGTAACCCCTTTACCTAGTGTAGACACCCATTTGTGTCTCCCCAAAACCAAACCCGGTGATGAGTGTCTTTCACGTCGAATCATAATCAAATGAAACGAAGTGTAGAAAGGTCTAGTGTTGCGGAAAGTTTTATTTCTTTTCTCTTCACCCTGATTTTGAAAACTTTATTTTAAGAAAACAGTCAATCCAGTTTGGTTGGTCCATGATATGGGTCCAATAGTGGTGTAGTTGGATGGGGCTTGCAAAGACCTTTCCAACGATATATTATAAGCCCAATTCCGATGAATATTGAGGAAGTTATGGCCAATTTACTAAACTGGACCCGATTTGAGCTTTATGTACGGCCCAATGATCTAGGGGAGGGCCTAATATGATTTATCATTCCTAATGCAATTAGGAATGGTTTTAGTCTTCTAGAATCTTCTAGAAGGTTCTTATCATTCCTAATTCAATTAGGACTTTTCAGAGTTTTAATCAAGATCAAATAGCATTTTCGATGGAATTATATTATTTTATCTTCCAGTACGGGAAATTTATCAGATTTTCGAAAACGCGTTGAAAACCAGTTTGGCGTCCAACCCCAGGCCTTGGCGCCTGGAACCAGGCTTGGCGCTAGCCATTGGCGCCTGGCGCTAGCCACTTTTGCTGACGCCAACTAGCCAGGGCTAGCGCCAATGTGGTTTTGCGCTCTTCAGGCTCTGTTTTGTTAGATTATCTTTTTTGGATGATTTTCTCTATAAATATCGTATCAAAAACTCCGTTTTCATTCACCAACTCTCATCAATTCTCATCAACTCTCTTCATTCACCAATTACCAACTTTCATCTACAATTCATTCATCAATTCTCATATAACATTAATTCTTTAGAATTCTTTTCTTTCTTACTTTTAATACAAAATTCCGCATTCACAAGATCTAGATACACCTAGCCATATTCGAAGTTGCCTTCTCCCTAGACGTAAAAGGTTTTAATTTCTGAGGGTTTGGTCCCAAATCTCTCTTTCATTTATTTAATTTAATTGTTGTTTATTATTTTCCTTGAAGTTACTAACGTGTGTATTTTGTTATTAGAAAGAGGTACGAGGCATCAAAGTAAGTACTTTAATTGGTTTAATTAATATTATGATGTAGAAATCATGTTTATATTGTTATTTTAATTCCTAGTATCATGTCTAGGGTAACTTTAATATTAAGTATGATAAAAAGTATGATGCTTCCTATGTTCTTCCTAATATTAATTCATGTTAGTATCATGTCAGGGTTAAAGGTTTGATTTTTATTGTTTAGTGACATGCTAGGATTTGTTATTAATCTTGTTAGTATCATGCCTAGGATCTTGCTATGCTTTAACATGATTATTATTATTAATTATGATTATAATTATTATTCATGATGTTGATATTTATTATGTTGCTTGATATGCATATTATATTTACTTTATTGCTTGATCACCTTTTATTGCATGTTTAAAGGGAATTTGTAATTGCAATCACGCTTAATAAGATAATTCATAATCTTGTTAGGTTAACTGTAATTATAATTCAAGTGATCGCCAATAATAGTTTATGTGTGCATTAAATTCAACCAACATAGATTAAACAGGTTTAGGGTTAATCCTATTGATTACATGTTAGTCAGAAAGCGCACATGAATATGAGCAGAATAAAGTAGAGGCCTATTATTAGGGCAGGTTCAATCTCTTTTAGGTTGGATTTGTAATATTCAATCTCTATTATTAGGTTGAAATATTAAAAAGTGTTCCCACAAGAGCATCACACACATTCTTCTCTATATGCATCACATCTAGACAGTGCCTAACATCATGTTCTTTCCAGCACGGAAGCTTCCACAAAATTGATTCTTTTTTTAAAAGAGTTGTTGAGACCGGAGCTTTTTCAGAGTTTCCAAACACTGTTCGTATACCCTTAACTCGAGCATAAACCTCAACACCGGTCAATGGCCTAGGCGCAGTCTCCTCTTCCACTGTCCCATCGAAAGCCTTTTTTTGCCTACGGTACGGGTGATCACGCCTAAGGAACCTTCGAGTCCTTATATACACATCTTTGTGAGAATTCTTAAGGTATGTGCTTGATGTTTCATCAATACATATGGGGCATGCTTTTTTCCCTTTAACCTTGTACCCACACAGGTTGCCATATGCAGGGAAGTCATTCATGGTCCACATAAGGGCTGCACGCAATGTGAACACCTCGTTCTTATGAGCATCAAAACAAGAAACCCCTTCGTCCCACATCTTTCTCAAATCGTCAATTAGTGGCGCAAGGTAAACATCTATGTCATTTCCAGGTTGCCTAGGCCCCGTTATTAGCAATGAAAGCATTATATACTTCCGTTTCATACATAACCAAGGAGGTAAATTGTAGATCACTAAAAGAACCGGCCAAGTGATGTGTTGGGTACTAAGAGTGCCAAATGGATTCATCCCGTCTGTGCACAACCCAAGTCTTAAATTTCTGACTTCATTACCAAACTCCAGAAACTTCAAATCAATGTTCTTCCATTGCGGGGAGTCAGCCGGATGCTTCAGCATTCTTTTTTTCTTCCTTCCCTCGGCATGCCACCTCAAGTTTTTAGCGTCTTTTGGTGTTGAGAATAGACGCTTAAACCTTGGAATAATAGGAAGATACCACAACACCTTAGCAGGAGGTTCCTTCGTACCAGGATTGCAACTCATGCACTTGTAGCGCGATTGTTTGCATCGTGGACACTCCTCCAATTGTTCATTCTCATTACGATACAAAATACAATCATTAGGACAGACATGTATCTTCTTATACTCTAAACCAAATGGACACATAAGCTTTTTTGCATAATAGTAAGACGTAGGAATTTCATTCCCATCAGGAAACATCTCACTTAATGCGGTCAACAAAGAAGTAAAACTAACGTCCGTCCACCCATGCTTCGACTTAATGTTAAAAAGTGTTTGCACGGCAGAAAGTTTGGAGTATTTTTTGCACCCAGGGTACAAAGGCTTTTTGGAAGCCTCCGATAGTAATTCAAACGCATCACCTTCGACATTATGCAACATCTCATCCACGTCATTATCCTCGACCTCATCCACTGGATGATCCTCAGCTCCATCCTCACCACTATCAATAACATATTCATCATTCTCCCATTTCTCGTCCACATGAATCTCATTGCTTTTATCATGCACATCATTCCCATCAAGATCCTCATTATACTCTCCACTTTCACCATGCCAAATCCACACATGGTATTTAAGTCTAAACCCACGACAAAGTACATGTTCTCTAATGATTTCAACACTATTGACCATCTTCACATTATTACAATCAACACAAGGACATTATAGGCCTTCCTCACCAATTTTACGCTGATAAGATAAAGTCGTCTCGCAAAACTCTTGAACCCCATTCCAAAAATCCATTGTATCACGTCTACCATACATCCAACCACGATCCTTTCCCATTTAGTAAAGTGTCTCTAAACATATATAGCAACATATTATCAATAATGTACAATTGTTACATATCTTATGTAAATCAACTTCAAGTACACATCGTGAATATACCATTCATATAGTGAACAAATGCATGTTTCCAAAGTGTCCTTATCACTCCAACCTAACCCATCCTTGAATGTCTACTCTTAGTAGTGAATGTATGTCAACTTTCCAATTTTAAGGAAAATCCGGCAGCACTTCCCCCCAGTTCTCCAAGTACAAGATGTAGATAATTACTTACCCACATATGTACCCAGAGAACATGGAGAAGAAATGGACAACCAAGATGTTCCTTAAAATCGAAAAAAAGACATACATTCACCACCTAAGTGAGAGTAAACATTCAAGAACAGTCCCAACCGGGGACTATTCAAGACTTTCTCCTAATGAGAAAGCCTTGAACGGGTATCTAGGCATATGATGATGCAAACATTCAACATATTATTGTAATTATTTATTATTAAACAAGACACAACTTGTAATATCATGAACAAACTTTTATCAAATAGATAAATAGAAAAAAATATATATAGCTCCATAAAGTTTATAGTTCATACCAATATAGCAAGTATAATGGATGTAATGTCTCGAACTTCCCACTTGAATAGCTAATAAACTTGTGCTTCACTTCATAATATGAATCTACAAAAATAAAAAATAAAACAAAAAATAAAAGTTAGTAATTTTGTCAAGAACTATAAAACCACCTAAAATTACACATTAAAACATACTACCAAATTCAACTAATTAATTAACAAGGTTACTAATAATCTGTACTTTATTCAAAATTTCCTAATAAAACCTAACAATCAATTCAAAATTTCCTAATAAAACCTAACAATCAATTTAACTAAGAAACTCTCCAACATCCAAACAAATAGACACCAAGCGTGGTCTAAGATGTGTATTTTCGGAAATTAGAGTTCATTTTAACATTTCTAATTCTCAATTATCGTGTGGAGGTCATACAGTTGTCAGTTATGCTAATATTTTAGTACAGAAATCACAGATTAGTTGAAATATGCCATGTTCCTTCGCATCAACAAAACTACAAAACTACTAAGTGCAATTCTCTTTAAAGTACTTCAAAAAGAGATATAGTGAGAGGTCCAATTCTCTCCCAACTATTGTGTCTTCTTCTCCACTTTCAAATTTTTAATTGTTCTTGTTTGTTCATCTTAATCACTTTCATTATATTGCCACTATTCACTCTAAAAACAATAATACAAAACTAAGATATCAGATAACAACTACAGCCACAAATGCTTGAACACATAATTTAACTTACATTCCGGTTAATAATGCAATAAAAAAATCTTAATATGAAGCGATGATAAAAAAAAAATCAAAATAACATAAATAGTAAGTAAATACTCTGAATGTGCAAGAGTCTTTTCTTTCTTTGTTTTTATTTATTTCTAAAGAAAGCAAACTGAAAGATACTACAAAGTATAACACACGCACACAACATCATGTAATATGTCATCAGAAAGATATAGGTCACATCTTTACCTCAAAATATATTATGCCGTTTGTTGATTTGACAAAAGCACCAAGAGAAGATGATTCTACACCAGCTACTGGTTTGACTTGTACAAATAATTTCTCTGCCAATCACCAAAATATCAAGTAATTGCAGTTTTTTTTTCAATTAACCTAATACATGAACAAATAATCAATTTGTTGCATTCTAAAGATACACACAATTAATCAATTTCTTGCATTCTAAAGATGCATTCTCTCAACTTTTAACCCTAACAACAACAAAAAAAAATCAGAAATTCAGAAAAAATTACCGTCAAGTAATTGCAATTTGAACGGTAGCTGTGGGATGGTGGTGCGGTGGTTGTGGGATGGTGGTGCGGTGGCTGTGGCGTCAGTGCGGACAGGTGGTGGACGGACCACGCACCTGGTCAGTGGTGGAGGGAGTTCCCCCAAAAATTCGAATTTCGCCCTGTGGTGCGCGCTGCTTGCTGCTTTGCTCACTGGTGGAGGAGGTTTGGAGGGAGTGCGGAGGTGGTGGAAGGTGGTGCGGCGTCGCTGGTGGAGTGTGTGGTGGTAGGGTTTGGATGGTGGTGCGGCGTCACTGGTGGCTCGTACTACTGGAGTTTTGCTTTAAATAAAATAGTGAAGTATATGGGGAAAGAGAAGAAGAAGCTAAAGGGCCGCGCGTTTTATATATTCAAATATTGCCACCGGTTCAAAACCGGTGGCCTTAAACATTATTGCCACGGGTTCGGTTTGAACCGGTGGCAATAATAAATACCTTATTCGCGGCCATTTTTTAAACCACCGGTTTTCAAAAACCGGTGGCCTTTAAGCGGTGGCAATTTCAATTTTTCTACTAGTGATTTTTAGAATATACCTTACTATAAAATTATGATATTTAATTTAATGTCTCAATAATTTTTATGGAGGAATAGGAAGTTGAATCAATCACTGCAGAATTGAGTTTTTTCAGCATTATTGATATTTTTACTTATACTATTTTTGCTTTTCTTATATGATGGGACTTCAGAAGAGGTCAAGAAGATAGTAGCTACCCAAGTTCAATGCAGGTGAAGGTTGGTCATGAAAAAGGTTGTGAGTCTACTTTACGAAGACTTAGGGGAAAGGAATTTGATATAGTTCATAAAGCAGCTCAAATCAAAGTAATACTCATCATTCAATAGAGTATTAGAGAACTTTGTGATCGTGTCTCATTCCTGCTCCCCTTCCAGTGAAAGGATTAATAATCAATGTGTTATGTTTGCATTTTTCAGCTCATCAAAAGAAGGTCGAGGTCTAGGCCGCGTATCTGCTGGTGGAAACAATTGATTGGTTTTGTTGGGTGTTAAACTTTTAATAATAAATTATGGGTACTGGATAATTTTTGCCACTTTTTTTTTTTTTTTTTTTTTTAAGTAGGCAATCCATTTCAGTGTTTTAGCTTAAGATAGCTTTAAAATGTCCTTGAATAGTTTCTTGCATTTGATGTTACTCAAATGGATATTTTAAGAATTTAACATTAATCGTAATTAGTGGCTGTGTTTTTCCATTTGTGTGAGTGTACATTTTCAATTTCATTATGTGCGAACACATTTTTCTATATAGCAACAAATGGATTGCCCAAATAGCATAAATATAACCAACCACCAAACAAGTTAAATAACCATACAAACCATGTAACTTCAATTTTTTTTATTTGTTCATTGTTTTGTTGGATGAATCTCAATATGTGTATGCTAAGAACATTATGTAGAAGAGTATGATAATCAAGGGTCATTGTACTACCCTCGGCTTCTTATTGATGCTTAAGAGTTCTTACAAGTTATCTCGATATTTGTTCACTTTTTCTTGGGGCAATTATAAACTGATTGGTGTTTAATGAAAGCATATAGTTGCAAAATTGTTAGTTTTTCTCCGTAACAAGTAGTACAAGGAGATGAAAACTTAAACAAAATTCAAGGTAGGAGTAAGAGATACTCATAATTGAGAACGTAGAACTGTAGATGAGAGAATAGAGGTGAACACACCCAAAAATAACCCATTGAAGGGGGGGGGGGGGGGGGAGGGAGAGAGAGAGAGAGTACTAATTAAGAATGCTTATTAGAGTGTCATTAAGGAGAAGATGGCACTACATTTTAAAGTAGTCAAAATTACAAAAGACAAGTGAAATAACGAGAAAGCTAAAGGGAGGGAAAAAAAGAAATAGCAAGATAGGGGGACTAGATTTTGACAACTATATTTGGACACACTTTTTAAAAATAATTAGTAAATGTTACTTCCTCTGTTCTTTTTTACTTGACCTGTTTCTTTTATCACGCTTGCTAATGCAAAACTTTAACGACCAATAACTTTAATTTTCCATAATTAAAAAATATAAAAGTTATATATTATGATATTACTTATTGAGACGAATTCAAAATGATCCAACATGAATATGTTTTTCCTTATATATTATTCACAAAACACGGTCAAAGAAGGGATGGTGAATAGTGTAAAAGTCAAAGCGGGTCAAGTAAAAAAGAACAGAGGTAAGTATTAATTAAACAGCGTGAATTCGTGACAATTGAGGCATCTAATTTATTAACACCTTTAGAATAAGAGTGCGTTCTATTCACTTGATTTTTACTTATATGAAGTTATCTGATTTTATCTGAACTTATTAACCCTTATTAAAACTTATTTTAGTAATAGATTGAACTTGGGTAGCCCTGATAGCTATTATCACAACTCATTTAAACTTATTTTTTCTGAATTTATCTTATCTAAACTTATTAACCATTGTATGAACTTATATTTCCTAAAATAAGTGAAAATAAGGTTAACAGAACAAGGCCTAAATTTTTCAACATTCTGATAAAAAATCATGTTAGATTCATGACTAAATGTTTTTTATGTTAATACAATCATAGTTATAGATAACTTTAGGAAGATAAAAAGTAACAGATAAGAAGGGGGAGAAGGAGTGGAAGAGACTCGAGAGAGGAGAGAAAGAGAGAGGAAGAAATAGGAGGAGATGGAGAGAAAAAAAAAAGCGGGGGGGGGGGGATGGGAAAGGAAGAGAGGGGTAGAGAGAAAAAAAGAGAGGGAGCCAGGAATGAAAAGTGATGGAAGAGAGAGAGAAAAGGGTTGGGAAAGAAAAAGAGGCCAAGAGAAAGAGAAAGAATAGATAGATAGACTGAATGACAATGTCAAAAGAGAAAGAAAGATACAGGGGGTTGAGAGATGAAGGTGATAAAGAGAGAGAAGGCAAGGTCACGATTGGGGAGAAGGGAGATGGGCTAAAAGAGAAGCGTGCTATGAAAGAGAGAAAAGGTAAAATAAAATAGAAAGAGAAAAGGTAAAATAAAATAGAAAGAGAAAAGGTAGGACATGAGCTAAGAGTAAATTAAAGAACATGTTAGGGGATAGACAGAGAAGGGCTAGGAGAGAAGAGCCAAGAGATGGGAAAGAAGAGCCAAGAGATGGGAAAGAGGATTTAGGAGAAAGAGAGAATAAGAAAGAGGAGTTGGGAAAAAGAGAGTGAGATAGAGAGATAACGAGGGCCAAGAGATATAGAGGAGGTCAAAAGATCGAATAAAGTTAGAGTGCTAATTAGAGATAAGGGGATATGAGGAAAGGAGAAAGAGAAAGAAATACAGAGAGAGGCCAGAAGAAAGAGGGAGATAAAGAAAAGCTCAGATAGAGGTCTCAGGGGAGATAGAAAGAAAGATTGATATGGGAGGAGGGGAAGGAGGCGAGAAAGTACAATCTATAGTTTTAAAAGCCTATTTTAAAAAAAAAATGGAACAAGGACAAGAAGAATTATGATAGAAGAAATAAATGGAGAAATAGTTTGGGGCAATAAAGGAAGGGAGAAATGTGAGCAAGTGAACCTTTAATTCCAAAGTCATTTAAAAAAACGGGGAGATAAAGTCAGAAAGGAGATAAATGTGTGTGTGTGTGTGTGTGTGTGTGTGAGAGAGAGAGAGAGAGAGAGAGACGGGTTATTAATTAGTACTCTTAAAGGAATAAAGAAAATATATGAGAAAGAAAAAGAATTATCATGCGTTTCATGTTTATACATACACAATAGTACTATGAAATACTTATTTAATCAATCAACCAAATTAGAATTCAACTTACTCTATTGTATAAAGCCCTTATTGAACTTTCCAAAAACACAAGAACATCCAATTTAAGGCAATGAGAAAACAAATTTGAAAATAAAAATTAATTACGCGAATAAAAATTAGAATTATTATAAACTTATTAATTAAATTTAAATAAACTTATATCAAGAATTAGTGATTGTTTTAAACTCTCAAAATCTGATGATCCGAGCCGTATCCTGATGTGTCTATTTTATATATATAGTATTTTACCCCCGTCCCTTGGTCATAATTAGTAGTGTTTTTGGCTCTTTAGAGCCACTTTTATTACTAATTGGTGTTTTCTAGTGTTTTCGTAGATTTGGTTAACTTTTGCAGGGATTTATACTTTTGGAGTATTTTCCCGAGATATTTTGGAGCAATCACGAACATTGGAGAAGCACGACCAGATTTTATAGCCCAGGGCCGGTTAGAGCCATCAAACCGGTGATTAAAGGCTCGGTATAGGTGATACCGGGGTATTTGGACCGAGTATTCAAGACTGGAAGAGGAAACCCAGATTGGCCCGAAGAATTGGAGCCCAATCGAAGTCCAAATAGTGGCCGGGAGAAGCTTAGGCTGGCGCCCGGTGACGCGCCCGGCCGGGCGCGAGATTAGTAGTAGGGTTAAAAAGGCGCGCCTGATCGGGCGGTGCCTCGCCCGATCGGGCACGTGTTATTGTTAGGAGACGATTAGCGTCGTTTAAGTTTGTTTTAGTTTAGGATTCTTACGGAGTATAAATACTTCTCCGTAAAACGAATTTAGTATTTTTCTTTACCATCTTTTTACTCTTTCTTAATTTTTCTGAGACTTTCTCTCTCTAACTCTTTTTCTCTCTCCTCTTAAACTCTTAGTATTATTTTCTCTCTATATAACTCTTGGTTTAATTTCATTAATTTATTCTCTTTCTTTGATCATGTCTCCTCTAATTATCTTGATTAGTTTAGTTTTAATTATGTGTGAGTAGTTTTATTTCTAGGGTTTATGGGGATCCATAAATAATATGAAGGGGTAATTTATTGTTGTTAATTATCAATGCTAGATTAATTTCCTATTGATTGATTTAATGCTCTGTGACTAGATTAGGCCTGATCTTTTATGCATGAGTTTGACAATATTGATTCGAGATTCGACAAATGAGAATTGATGTTTAGGTCTAGTTTCAATATGCAGGTTAATTTATAAATGGTTAAGTCGAGATTCGAGAGATGAGATTTAATACCGGTAAATTAATTATGTGATTGTAATACGTAGCGAAATCCCTTTATAATCTGATTAATATATGCATTGATGAATGATTATTATATTCTACCCTGGAATATTATTTATTGGTGAACCTATGCCCTAGATCCTTTTTTATATTATTTCCTCCCTATTCTCAATCTTCGTAGTTTAGTTTCATATTCAACTTATATATATTGGTTACTTCATAATCTAGATTATATTAGTTAATTAGGAATAGGAAGACTTGTTTCCCTGTGGAGTTCGACCCTACTTCCCTATCTACTTTAGTTAGAGGATTTAGGTATTACTTTTGATTTGGGGATACGACTTTACCCTGTCATATCCGATCCAAAATCTATGAATATTTGATCCAAAAAAATTGGATATTCAAGATAATCACACACGATTCACATTAACAATAGAACAAATTATTTTTACAAAACATTAAATTAAGCTCCCCTAATCAGCATGTTAATAACACCCCAAACTATAAAACACGATCTCAGTCACGAAGCTTACATATCTTAGTGTCGGGGGGGGGGGGGGGGGGGGCACGCGCGTAGCGCATGCTCCAACGACTAGTTATAAATAAATAACAGAGGAGCAACTGTCTGGTTTATCTACAAAAAGTTGTATGCCAACTAATGTAGTTCATAAGGATCGAAAGCAAAACCTCTCCCTAACTTAAATCCTTCAGGAAACCTCAAAGCAAATATCAGAACTTATACCATACTTTTTTAATGGGGAAGAACAGTTTCAAAAATAATTACACGTAAGGAATCTACAATGATTATATAGATCGGTAAACCACATATTTAGAGAATTTAACTTGCTACTAGTATTAAAAATACATTCAAAATAAGGAATTTTGTCATTACCTGCCAAAAAAAAAAAAAAAAAAAAAAATGCTACTCACTTGTAGAAAAGGCATTTGCTCTTCAAATTTGACAATGCAAGTAAATAAATATAAAATTGAATATTGATTGAAAATGGCAAGGTTCACAAAAGATAGATCAATAGCTTTACACTATCACTCTCAAAATAGCTTGAGGTTATCACTCTCTAACCATGACTTATTTAAAGGACTTAGCTAAATAGTACTCTCTCCGTCTCTTAATTAGATTCTTACTTTTAGCATTTATTCTTAACTTAACTTAAGGGACGAAGGGAGTACATCTTTACTAACTTTACTACCCTTTGTCTTTCCTAATGTGCCAACTAGTGGCTGCAGCTTTAAGTTGCTGCTACTCGGCGTAGTTGTGCCTCACCATCTTGGTCCTTGGTTGAACTTGAGATAGTGCTCAATCCTTTCCTCTGCTGGCTGCTGTTTGTATAAAGCACAGCTGGCTTGCTCTGATTTGTTACAAAACATCAACACATATACTTAGGAAAACAGCTTTGGTTGAAAAACAAACAACTTAATTGAGACTGAGAAATCAAACCAGGGCAAATATCATTATAACGGAGATCGTTTTGGAGGCAAGATTTACTTCTTCCTTCTTCTAGCACGAGTGCAAGAATAGCTAACTTTAACTGGTGACCCTCTAGAATCAAGCGTCTTCAATCAAGCACATTCTCTCTTGATGAAATTGCCTAAGAGGACCGCTGAAATCTGGAACCTGCTCACCAGATCTAAAATTGTAGGTAGATAATGTTCCTGGCATTGCGATGATTAGGACATCATTGTACAAAAACAGGGTATTAAAATAGGAGCAAAATGCATCTTTGATGTCACCATCGCGTGGATATTTATTTTCCTCACACCAGTGCACATTCATGTAATCAGCAAGACACGGAAACCTGAACGCAGCAGGTATCCCAACGAGGGGCTCATCATAGTCCTTCAACTGCCAAATCATTACTTCATATATATAAGCACAAACATAGTGAATATGACCGTTGTATTCTCCCAAGCAACAACGTCTTAGGTAAGTGTTCTCATCTGATGTTATATGTGGCAACTTGATGACTTGGCACGACTCTTTTCTGATGTCAAATACTACCATATAGAAACCTTCGCACACAACATGAATACCATAGCGGGATGAATTATGTGTAATCCAGTGACATCGATCAGATACAAAGGCATGGCTTTCAAGACGAATCCTTGAAGCAAAACACATAAATTCTTTAGTGACTCTCCATGTCTTGGTCTTTGAATTATAAATAACAAAGGAGCAAAAGTCTGGTTTATCTAGAGAAAACTGTATGCCAACTAATGTAAAACTCAGTTCACGAGAATCGAAAGCAAAAGAAAAAGCAAAAGCTCTCCCTAATCCCAACTTATACTCTTCAGGCAACCTCAAGGAAATCCATTCCCTTGTAGCTGGGTTGCATATATAAAATACTACTGGAGATGCTACTGGTTCAAAGGGATGAATTCGGCCATAGATATGACACATGTGTTTAGCAATTTAGCAATTGAAGGAAATGTGTCCTCGACTCTCGTGCAATTACTAATATAATATGGATCGTATTATGGAGATAATAAGTTCGTTTAGTTGAGTCGTCTTTACGTCTTGCTAGAGACCAATATTGATCATTGGGTTAAACCAATGCCAACTAAATGGATCCTATGAGGTCACACGTTACAGTGTTAGGTCGAACATGAATACCGAGTCCAAAAGTTGGGCTTAGTGAATGACTGGCCATAAGGAGTAAGATAGGAATAAGTCTTGCCCTAATTAGATAATATGATTATATATAATAAAGGGTTTTGGGAAAAATAAAAACAGACGTTCATCTCTCAAAAGAACCAACGTAATATTTTTCCCTTCCTCTCTCTCTACAACCGGTTAGAAGTTCTCCATAGAAGAGGAGATTAATCTCTCCCGTCCAACTAGCATTGGTGGAGGTTCGATCTACACTTGTGGACCAATATTAGAGGAGCAACAATTGGGGCTCTAATCTCCGCAAGAAGAAAGAAAAAAGCTTGGGAATTCACGCATCAAAGGTTAATTCTAAACTATTATGTGATCCTTTATTTGTATATGCATGAGATCTTGTTTAGGTGCGTATGAATGAGATTCATGAAATTCCGCTTAGAGTACCTAAAACCCTACAGTGGTATCAGTTAGCCCCTTGCATATAATTTATTGGTCACAATAATATGATTATTTTGATGTATTTTATGTTAATTTTAATTTGATTAAGGGGAGGAATTGAATTATGGGTCGAATAACCCAATTAAAATATGATTTTGATTGATTGGAATTGATTAGATGAAGATTTAATTGCTCAAATTTTTTTTTTTAACCCTAGTCGAATTTTTTAGCCCTAAATGCATTAATTAATTTTCTGATTTTTGTTGTGTTATGAACCCTAATTTCGAAAATTAATATGTTAATTTCATATTATTTGATTTAATTTCTCATACTTAAAAGGTTTTTAGTGTGATTAATTAATTCATGTAAAAGAGTTTTATATGAATTAGAAATCAAATTTTATCAAAAGCCCTATATTATTTAAAATGGAGATTTTATATTAATTTTCTGAAATTATGCATAAAGGAGTTTATGTTTAATTTAATTAGATCACCAAATTAATTTTGCAAGAGTTGTGGAATTAATTTAACTCAAAAAAAAAGGAAATTAAGAAGCTGAGTGGGAGCAGCTACGGCTGGGTGGCAGAAACGCCCGTCGGTGGTCCACCGTGGTTGCTCCGGTGGTCGTCAGGGGCGCAAGGGAGCTGGGCGGCGTTTTCAGGGGAGGGCAGTGGCGACAGTGGCTGAAATGTGCAACTGTTGCACAGTTCCAGCCACTGCACTAGCTGCTGGGTGTGTTGGGCTGGTGCGCCAGCCAGTGCTGTCGTGGCTGGCGACTGCTTGGCTGCGGTGGCAGGCTGCTGCGGCGGCTGGGCTCCGACCTGGCGGCTGCGGCGGCGGTGCCGTGGCTGGGCAGCCTGTTCAAGCCACGACAGTCCCCTGTTTCTGTTTTAAAAAAAAAAAAATTGGATAAAAATAAAGTATTTTAATTAATTTTAAATTATGGATTTAAATTTAATTATGGATAAATGTTTGAAAATTTGTTTTCAAGGAGATAAATGAGCAATTCCAATTATGGTTATTTGACTTGGTTTATGTGATTATCCAGAATTTGATTTTTTAATCAAATTAAAATTAGATGGTTAACTAATGATTAGGAAGAATTTCTAAATTGGTTAAGATAATCCTAGAATATAAATGTGATTTATTTTCTTAGATTATATATTTATTTGATTTCATCTCATTCCTAATTTAAATATATGATATTTTGATTATGGTAATGAATAATATGGAGATATTATCTAATCGTGTCCTAAAATATGTGATATTTTGAAATATACGTTGCCTTAATTAAGAATATCTGATATTTTAGTTTGGGCAAAGTATACTATGTGATTTGTGATGTGGCAATTGTATGTTATATATGATATATTATTATTGCTATAAATGACTAGTATGGCCCAAAGTTTAAATTAGAAAATACGATCTGCGTATCGTTGTGTATTTTTGTAATTTAAATACGATCTGCGTATCGTTAAGTATTTTTGTAATTTATTTTAATTATGAATTAGTTTAATTATTTAAATACTTGATTAATCCAAAGAAGAGCCCAAGATGAGAAGGCCCATGATGAAGATGGATGGAGATCCATGAAGAGTTCAAGGAGGTGCCTAATCAAGCTTAGTTCTTAGGATTAAGGGTCATACTAGCTCATATTTAATTTTATTCATTTTATTATTATTCTTAAAATGTTTGTAAGGTTATTGAATGTTGTTATCAAATGCGCTAGAGTTCACTAATTTATAACAACATAATAAACTTAAGTCCCACAAATATTGAGGCTCGCTTTTCCAAATATAAAGTACTTATTAAACACTTGATTAATAGTAATGGCTCATGCCTCCGCAGGGCATTATTATTAATCTTGGGAGGTAAGGTGAAATTGCGAATTTTACACACTTAATTTGGTCACCCTCAACAAAATCATCAAAAGCGTTTTGGATTTTGAAGCAAGGGGATAGTTGAACACATGATGTTATCTATCCAACCAAGAATTACAAGAAGTTGTAATTAGTAAAGGAGTTTACTTACCTTGAAAATGTAACCTTAAGGAAGGGCCTCCGTCCGCTTAATGCTACATAGGGATAGGATCTTGGAATCACATTATTCATAAAGGGACACAAAATAAATATAGTGTAAAGTAGCTAAAATGATTTCAAAGGATGTTTGAATCATAAACTACTTTGATAAACATAGTTGAATTTTGTATTTATTTGCAAATATTATGTCTTTGTTGATTAATTTTCGTGTTATGTATATCTCCTCGATTGAAAGAAATATTGAGAAACGTTCTCAAAACTAAAAGAGTATCCGTAAGCCATTATCCATGCTTTGCGAAAAGGTTTTCAAAGGCTAAAGGAGTGTTAAAAACATATTTAATAATGTCACATGTCTAATGATAGATTCCAAGAACTCAAAAAGTTTGAATAATTGAATGGCTCCACCATTGACTCATTTTGAAAAACATTTCAAGTGATTGGACTCGATGGAGAGGTACAAGACCTCTAAAGACAACATGAGTACGACTCACATGAAGAACCCAGTATTTTTCCTTGATCAATATGATTGAACATGGTGAATGACTAGGATTTTCATACTGTCAAATGTTGACTAATTTAAGTGACATCATTCATCACTTATTACATGCGGTGTTAAATACAAGATTAAACTCCAACATGAATTGTGTTGAATGGTTTTGGAAAAATTATGTGAGATGCTTAAAGTAGTTGAGCATAGTATCATTTTGAGCTTGAAAGAAATGTTCTAGATGGTTCAAATGAGAAAGGGTTACGAAGGATGGGGACTACAATAAAAGCCAAAGGATAAAGAAAAGACAAATAAGTTGTCAATTCTTAATCACAAAGCTACTAAATTGTCAAGTGCTATTATGAATAGCAAATGTTTAAATTGAGGACTGGCTCCAAGAGATTGAAAACTACCCCATAAAGTACAGTTGGAAGGTAAAGAATGGAAATTTTCCACATCAAGTAGTTATAGAAATTGATTTAGCAAAAAAAAAAAAAAAAAAAAAAAAAAAATCTACTTATTTGACATGTGATGTCAAGATTAACTCTCTTGTTGAAGAATGAGGTTGAGTTAAAGAGTTGAAACTTGGATAAGGGAAAAGTAAATCTACGATGTGATAAACAAATGTTGTTTTACATGTATGACTTTACATTTCACTTAACTATATATAATTTAGCATCGACATAAATAATTGTTATTATATTCTTGCTATAATCAAAACATCATTCCATTGCAGTTACCACTGAATGTCAAAGATTCAAAGCATCGAACAAATGTTATTTTGTGCTTAGTTGAATCAAGGGATGTTTTGAAATGCTAAATAGGTTAGAGAGTTCTATATGTTAGATATAGATGAACCATTTCTATGTATGAATCACTTCTAGAAATGTCAATTTGATCAAAATACGAATAGAATTGCATACGGAAGCTCCGAGGGGATGGACTTCTAATTAACATCATAAGATTATGAATCCATTGATGCATGCAAATCTTATTGTAGTTTGATGATTGAAAAGTTTATCTTTTGGAGAAAAGGTGACATGAACCCATGGTTGAATACATAACGATGTAATTAAGAAACCTAAGTTTCACAGGATAGAGATGAACATGGACACTTCATTTGAATATGATCACACATGCTTACATGAAGCATGAATCTGAAAATTTTGAAAGAGTTCAATAAGGTTCAAAAGAAGAATAAAATAAGACTTGGCAAACATTGCGATATGATCGTAACAGTTTACTTTTGAGTCAAATTGTTAACTTGGAAAGAATTCAAAAGCATTTACGATGTGATCGTAGTGATGAGCATTTGAGCCAAAACTTGATGATCATCCCAAGGATTGTAAAATTAGTTTACAACCTACTCCACTAAGAGAAAATGTTTTTCAAATGGACGAATTAAACTATATAAGATATAGCATAATTCATGATGAGCTGTACCTATCTTCCAAACAATAGTCCTAAGGATACACTTTTAAAATGAACTTTTTACACTAATTAAAACTGCGTCAAATCACAATGTAGATAAGACATCATATAAGATATGGATAAGAGAAGTTCTTATTTTGTTTTTCTACAAATTTAAGAATAAGAAACTTGTATTAAACTGTTAATGCAATGTTGAATTCTAAAGCTTAGTACAAGGGTACTACAACCACAAAATATTTTGAGGACAAATTGTTTGTTGCTCTAAATTGGTGTCTTTTTGAAAAAGAAGTGTCATTTCTAAAAGGCAAGTGGGAGTAATTCTCGAAAAGGTCAAGAAGAGCAACATATATACCCTATGCTAAGAGACCCTTTTTCATAAGGCAAGTGGGAGTATAAGTCTCGAAGGTGTTCGAGATAAGGCAAGTGGGAGTATAAGTTTCGAAGGTGTTCGAGAGAACCGACAAATGAGCATGATTCACACCATGTTAAAAACAACAACACTTGGTCTCATTAATGTAATGGGATACGTAACCATGTGTCAAGGGCCACATTACATGTATACCCTTCTTATGTTGTTCTTCATTGAAAATAAGTTTTCACTTGTTATGCATAAACCCACAAAGTATAGTAAATCTAAGCCAGAGAAATAAGTTCGATGGTTAAGAAATTCTAAAATATTGATTTTTGAATGTAAGATTTGACGAGTCACAAAATAGCTTAGTACAATGAAAATCTGAAATGGTTTCCATGTCTGAAAAATTGAGTGTGAGACACTTGGCTGATTTGCATGAATTGGGAGAGAACCATTGAATGCAAAGAGTAGACAAGGAAGGAAAAATGTTTTCCAAGCATTGATTAGTCACTAAAGGATTTAACGAATTCATAGTATTGACTATAATGAAATCTTTTGTTGCTAATATTGCTTATATTTATTCAGACTCTTCTAGTGATTTCAACTCTATGTGATATAGTTGATGGAGTTCAAAACACTTTCCTGAAATTGTTCATGAAAGGGAATGAGTATGTGATACACACATTAACGTTTTGAAGGACCAAGAAGTCCTAGAAATGCATGTAAGTTTCATAAGTCCATTAGTGGACTGAAGTAAGCATCATGGAGCAAAATCTTTGATTTACTAAGTTAATCAAATTGGTTGATAGTCTTATAAATGAAGAAGCCTGTACATACAAGAAGTTTAGTGGGAGCTATGTAGTCTTCTTGGTTTTGTATGTAGATGACATACTTCTTACAAGATACGATGTTTCCATACTTGAATAGGTCAAATAATGGCTAATGAATTGTTATTGTATGAAAGACCTTGAAGGTTCAACTGAGTACATCTTGGGAATCAAGATTTATTGAGATTGGTCTTGAAAGAGGATTGAACTTGATTGAGAAACTTATATAGATGAGGTTCTCTCTACGTTCAAGCATGAAAACTCCAAAGGAGGTTTCACTCCCATGTGGCATAGCATAATGCTTATCAAGACTCAGTGCAAAACAAAGACTGATGAGATTTAGCGAATGAGTGACATTCCTTGTGCAATTGCAAAGGATTCGTCATAAAGCTACGCATTATACTCATTAGATGCATGTGTGCAATTTTCAATCGAATTCTGATATATGATATTGGAAATTATAGAATTAAGAGTTTCCTGAAGTACTTGGAGAAGAACAAAAGGCAGCGTCTAAGTATATAGAGATAAACTATCATAAAAGAAAAGGTCGCAAAGTTCATATGGATGAGAATGTCTCAAAATCTATTAACTAAACTATTTCAGAAGCCTAAATATGAAAGTCATATTAGGTTCAATAGAAATTGAACATATTAGATGGCTTTGATTGTGTATTGGACACAGTTGCAAAACTATCAATTGTGTTCTCCCTATGTTTATCAATGTGAAACAAAGTTTTCATGCTTATTTAATCATGGTTTAGTATTAAATAAAATGTCCAAAATATTTTATGAATTTCAATGGGTTTGTCAAATGCGTGATTTGATGAATGAAACCCCATAAGTGAACTGAATTCATGGAATATTTAAGTTCCTAATCCAAGTCGTTAAACTGGACATAAACGGCTTATTGAAAAGGATTAGCATATAAGATTGATTGATAGCGCAGTTTCATGGGCTATGGGAACATAGAGATGTTCAGTCAATCATATGGATTTGTATGGTTGATATAGATCGAACTGACTTACTTAGAAGTTTTGAAAAACTTCGCAATTATGTTAGTGGATTCCTTAGACATGAGTGGAACACTACTCAATTCAATGATTAGTGAAACTTTGATGTTGTCAAACGTCATGCCGTAAAAGGGGACTATAAAGGCGACACTCGGGTTGCGCTAAAAGTTGAGTGGGAGTTTTGGTTGCCACAAGATTGAATAGGTCCTCCTATATTAGATAGGATGGGTGTCTTGGCCTCTTGAAGAGTAAGGATTGGAAATGCATGGCCGTGCTCAAATGGATTACTAGATAATCATTTGTTTAGCAATTCAAACTCGGACTCCAAGAAATAATTTGAATGCTAGTATGGATGACATAGAGATGTAATCATACTATCAAATTGGACACTAAGAGACTTAAGGAATTTGAAGATTGCACACTTGTCTCGGACAAGTGGGAGATTGAAGGAAATGTGTCCTCGACTCTCATGCAATTACTAATATAATATGGATCGTATTATGGAGATAATAAGTTCGTTTAGTTGGGTCGTCTTTACGTCTTGCTAGAGACCAATATTGATCATTGGGTTAAACCAATGCCGACTAAATGGATCCTATGAGGTCATACGTTACAGTGTTAGGTCGAACATGAATACCGAGTCCAAAAGTTGGGCTTAGTGAATGACTGGCCATAAGGAGTAAGATAGGAATAAGTCTTGCCCTAATTAGATAATATGATTATATATAATAAAGGGTTTTGGGAAAAATAAAAACAGACGTTCATCTCTCAAAAGAAACAACGTAATATTTTTCCCTTCCTCTCTCTCTACAACCGGTTAGAAGTTCTCCATAGAAGAGGAGATTAATCTCTTCCGTCCAACTAGCATTGGTGGAGGTTCGATCTACACTTGTGGACCAATATTAGAGGAGCAACAATTGGGGCTCTAATCTCCGCAAGAAGATAGAAGAAAGCTTGGGAATTCACGCATCAAAGGTTAATTCTAAACTATTATGTGATCCGTTATTTGTATATGCATGAGATCCTGTTTAGGTGCGTATGAATGAGATTCATGAAATTCCGCTTAGAGTACCTAAAACCCTACAATAACCTTACAAGAGCGGCAACATAGTTTACCATTTGAGGAGCCAACCAAAGCAGTTGTTTCAGGGAGGAAATCTAATAAAGTATTTGTACTTAACTCTTTATCGTATACAAGGGTAAAAGAACAGCAGTACGACAACAATGCCAAATTTGTTGCGTAAAAATACCAGCAGGGAAACAAGAGTTGATCATCTTCGAAGAATAAGAATGTTGAAAAAAAGGGTCTGAAACAAAATCATACCACCTTTTACAAGTGCACTTGAACATCAAGACTGACTTAGGAGGTAGGCTTAATAGAATATATTGAACTAGATCAGTACCCAGAACACATAAATTATCTTCCATGTTGCAAATTATATGTCAGCTAATCCTGTCAAAATAAAAGCAATTTACATAAGATTATATTAATACTTGAAATCTTTTTCTAGGAGATGAAAAACAAAACAAAAAGGCAAAAATTGTTAAACAATTTTAAACCTAATTAAAAATCATACATTCAGGATCAATTTTTTTTTTTGAAAATTACATAACTTACTCAACACATTAGTTACATAGTTCTGTCATACAACACATTAGTAACCATTTGCCCTCGAGTTTTCATTCACATGACCATTTGCCCCCGAGTTTTCATTCAATATATCATGTGAAATGGTGCTTAGGGTGGTTTCGGAACATAATTAACTATAATAAATTAACATGATGTCTAACATTAAAGGGTTGTGCAATGCATTAGCAACTAGGGGTTAGAGGTGTCTATTCGGTTTTCGGTTTGGATTTAGGCCAAATCCAATCCGATCTGAAATAAAATTTGATTTTTGATTTTTAAATCCAATCCGATCCGAATTTCTCGTGAATCCAATCCGATCCGAAATAAAATTCGGTTATTTGGATCCGATCCGAAAATCCAAATTAAAATACATTGCAAATTTTAGGGACTTAAAGTGATTATAAAAATAAAAATGCAATTATGAAAAGACTAGTTTTAAATACATAGTTCCTCGTGATTAATACAAATATTAAAAACATAATTTTTCATAGTTTATATTAATGTAATTATCAAAAAAAATTTACATGATTAATATAATGTATCCTTATTTGTAAAAGTGTAGTTTTATATTTCGGTTAATTCGGTTTTTTGGATCCGAACAAGGTCAATCCGAAAATCCGAAATTTCAAAAAATTTCAATCCGATCCGATCCGATTTAAAGTTTGGATTCGATCCGAATTAAATTATTAATTCGATTTGGATTGGATTGAATTTTGGTTTTTATCCGAATAATGGACACCCTTACTAGGGGTGTACGAAAAATGGCCCGGACCTGAAAACCAACCTAAACCAGATCTGTTGGGACCGGACCTGATCCGGACCTATAGATTCAGGTCCGGTCTTAGTCCTTGAAATTCAAGGATTTCGGGTTTTAGGTCCGGTCAAGGTAAAACCCGGAATTTTCAGGCCCGGACCTGAAACCTGTAAAGCTACTTTTTTTTTATTTAATAAGTCTAAACCAGTCCATAAACAGGTCCAAACAAGTCCATAAACAGTATTATTTTTAAAAACCGAAAAAAAATTCAATAATCAGGTCTATTCAGGTCAAAACCCGGACCATACCTGATTTTTCAGGTAATTGGACCTGTGGATTCAGGTCTGATCTCCAATCCTTATTCTTTCTTTTTTTTATTGATTCAAGAATTCAGGTCCCAGTCCATTCAGGTCCGGTCCCGGTCCATTCAGGCCCGAGTCAGGTCCGGTCCGATTTTGGACCGGTGTACAGCTTTATTAGCAACCAAATTTGATTCAAGTTATCAAACAAGGCTCGAAAATTTACATAATTATAGGGGTATGTGATTTAATCATCAAATTAGGCCCATAATTTTCTTTTCTAGCTACATAATTGCTGGTTATGAGCTTTGGTCGCGTAATCTTATTATTACTTAGAACCAATAGTTCAGAGTTTTGATCAAAGATGAACCATGGATTTGTGAAATTGATATGATGATTACTAAAAGTAACAACAACTTAGCTAATGGAGAACGTGAAGTGAGATGTTGAGTGCGCTTCAATGGAGAACTGAGAAAGAGTGGGAAGGGGAACAAGAGAAAGTGGCACTACACTAGCAAGGGTCATCTATAAGTGGGCCAGATCTATCCAATAGACAATGGGCTGAGTCTTATACGCGCGAACAGGGCTGTAGCATTGATTTTGGGGCCCTGTTCTAAATCGAAAAAAGGGGCCCTTAATAATGTAAAAATTATACCACGAAACGAAGTACTTTTTATCTATAATTTAGATATTGCACAATTTTCCTATATATACATTACAAAATGAAAATGCTTTTGTATAACAATGATATATTCAATTATGCAAAATTAATTCAAATATTTTATTCATGTTAATTTTTGATAATATCAACTAAATATAACATCATAATTATAATAATAATGTCACATATACAATTATAGGTCCGTATAAAACTAGAAACAACCCATTAAGATTCTAATCTTTAACACACAAGTTGCAAAATTAAAAATTAAAAATTAAAAATTCATCCAACTGTGAAATAATAGTAATGATTAAGATACTGCATAATTGCATTCATACAATTTATACATGCCCATAGAAAAATTAGAAGCCAAGATTCTAGGACCGTATAAAAAAAATAAATTAAAATTGCTTCAATTGATATTATCAAACTAGAAACATTAAAAAAAATTGAAATAAAATAAGGATCAAAATTTTACCTTTAACCAATAGACAAAGTAGGAATCAATGAAATCAGTCATTCAAAAAGCTATCAAAACAATACCCCCAAGTGAAGTTCCAATTAGTTTTTGTTTTTGTTTGATTGTGTATCAATTGAGAATTAGATGAAATAATCATGGAAAATCAAATATAATTAATTGTTTCATTGCCAATGTGATAGAAGAAAAAACGTTTGAATTTGACTGAGTATATGTAATTTTCCATTAAAAATCCTTGAATGGAGAAATTATTTTCCATGGAATTGAATTGATTTAATTAAGATACTAAAATACTAATTTAAATTGATGAAGGAATTTGGAAAGTTGTAGAAATTAATATGAAGCTTGAATAAAGGGAGGAAAATATTTTTGATGAAAATAATAGCGTGATTTGCTACATTGAAACTTGACGGCGTTATAAATAAGAAGACTAACAAATACTCCGTATACAATCAATAATTAAAAAAAAAAGGATTAAAAAAAATGGGCCCTCTTAGAATTAGAGGCCCTGTGCAAGAGGGCACCTTGCACACCCTCTTCTACGGCCCTGCGCGCGAATTTTAAGGTGCACATTGGTGTACTTAAAAATATGTACGCCACGCTTATAGTTTTGAGTTAGATTAACCCCATGCGATGTACGGTTTAAAAATAAGAATAGAATCATAGACTTTTAACACGTAGTGAAAGAAAATAATTCCTCATTTTTCCTAACTAATTTATAATTAAATATGAATATACAATTCCCGAAAGTGCATAATTTTCATATTTAATTAAGAAATTTCAATTAAATCATATTATTAACTATTGTTAACAACTCGTAAATAACTAAATAGTATAATATGTGTAGAAAAACCCAAAATTTAAAATTTAAAATTTAAAAATTCAAATGGAATATATTTTCAAAACTATGTTAAATAAAGTGGCTTAAAAAAAATATCACATCATCATCCTTGCATTTTGGAGGAAAAAAGTTAAATAAAAAAGTGACACATAGGCAATGATGACATCATAGGTTGTTATTTTAGTATATATACTATATTTTGGCCCCGTGCAATGCACGAATTTATAAAACAAGATTTCTTAATAATTATAGTCGATTGACATTAAATAGAGTTCATTGAAATAAAATGACTTATGTAATATTTTTTTTTTCAAATTTGAATTTATTAATGTCTATCTTTTAAATTCTTAAATTAATATGATCACTTGGGGAATCATGTGGCCAGCCGCTCTTATAATTTAGGCTCTTACCCTGCCTTCCTTGCTGAAGCTATTGATATAAAATTTATTAAAAGAATTTAAATTTTTTAAGGAAAATAAATAAATAGCATTTTGGAGGGAAAATTTTTCACAAAATTATGCCAAGTGTCCCCTTTGGTGATTACTTTAGTATATAGTATAGATAGATATTTTATAAAAAGGTATGAACGGTTACAAATTTTAAATATTTGGTAAAAAAAAATCTAAATATCGTAAATTTTGAACATTTAGTAAAAAAAATTTGAACAATCGCAATGCACCATGCTTATACTTTTGATCATTTAATAAAAAAAATCTGAACAATTACAAAATTTGAACATTTAGTAAAACAATCTGAACATCGTAAGAACATTTAGTTAATAAATATGAACAATCGCAATGCACCACACGGTCCACACCTATACTTTTGAACATTTTGTAAAAAAAAATGAACATTGCCAATTCTAAACATTTAGTAAAAAAATCTGAATAATCGCAAATTTGAACATGTAGTATATTAAAATACAACACTATATAAGTATATAATAAACATCAATTTTTCGAAAGAAGTTTACTGACTCGTTATAATTCAATAGTTTTGTAATATAAACAAAACATTTTACTGTATGTAAAATGAATATTTCTTCATTAAATATGAACATATAGCGTGTTCATATTTTTTAACTAAATGTTTTCATTTTTTGTAAAGTGTTCAATTTTTTTTTTTTATTTTTATTTTTTTTAAACTAAATGTTAAAAATGTGAACGTAGTGTACCTATTTATGAAGTAATGCTGCTGCTAGAGGTGCTAATTGAGCACAACAACTCACAAGCAACTTAAACTCAACTCGGTCAGCTCGGTCAAAACTCGACTTGTGTTGGCTCGTACTCGCTCAAATTAGCTCGAAACTCGATAAGTGTACAAGAAATTCATTAACTTTCTATTATTCTATCTCTAAAGATAAGTATTTACCATGAAACTTAATAAATTAAAATTAAAATTAAAATTAATAAACTTGAGGAAAAATTTATGTAAAGAGAAAAAATATAATCAACAAATGTTTGAATTTAAAGAGACCTAAACATCTAAACGAAAAGCTCGTGATCGACTCGATACTTAATGAGAACAGGTCGAGCACCCCTAGGACCCATCGTGCACATAATAATTACTCCCTTTGTGTTTTAATAAGTGTTACAGCTTGACCGGCATATAATTTTAGGCAGTTTAATTAACTTAAATAAAATAAGATGTAAAGATGGGCACGATTCTAGCACGGCACGGCATCCCACCTGCGGGCCGTGGGCCGTGCCGTGAACAAAAATCTGGGAATCGGCACGGGCACGGCATGGATGCCGGCTCGTGGGTCGGCATGCTGACACGACACGTGGCACGGCCCGGCACGACACTCATAATTTTTTTTTTCTATTATATGTATTGTTTTTTTTGCTAAATTAATAAAATTATTTATATAAACTTAAACCTAATTAGATAAATAATTATATAACCTATTAACCTTAATTAAAATAAAGTTGTTCAAAACAAAATATATTAACATTAACATAAACATATATTAAAAACATTATTTATATAAAATTAAGTTGTGCTAAAAAGTATACATATATCGTTTTTTATTTACATTTATTATTATTAAAAAAAATGGCACGGTTTGGCCCGCGGCTCGGCAGGGCACGGCCCGCGAGGCACGTGGGCCGTGCCATGGGCTGGGGTGTGCCAAATTTAGGCACGGCACGGCCCGTCGCGAAGCTGGCCAACACGGCCCGCGGCGGCACGACATGACCTGTTGCCCATCTTTAATAAGAGGTAAGTGGGGTAGTTGGAGTATTAAAAAATTGTGTAAGAAAGATAATAGGGTTAATAGTTTATTGAAAAATAATGAATGTGAGAGGAATAATATAGTAAAAAGTAGTAGTAGGTTTGGGTGAGGAGCGCGAAAAAAGAGAGATATAATACGAAGTATTAAAATGTAGTTTTTTTACCATAACAAAGGAAGTGTATCACTTGTTAAAGCACGGCCAAATTTAACACGGAGGGAGTAATGACCAAACTAACAAAAATGTTTGTTTTTTGATAAACCAAAAATGGTAATGGACACCAAATAGCCTCATTCCTTTAGTCAGCCCACCAAATTTTGCCTAGGCCCCAATTTTAAATCTAACACAGCCCAGTACTAAAACTATTAATTTCCAACAAAAAAAAAAGTTTTTAAAAAAGAAAACCCTAGTGAGGGTAAAATGGGAAACAAAAATAAATAAACAAGAAGCAGAAAAGCTGGACAGCAACTCACCTATATATTCCCTTAAACCCTTCCGCCTCTTTCAAATTCCTCCAAAACGCTCATTTCTCTCTCCTCTTTAAACCCTAAACCCCTATTTTTCATCTTCGATCTTCCGCCATGTCTATGCAATTTTGGGGTATGTTTAATCAAACTCTTCAATTTTTTGTTTGATTTCTTAAATTTCTGGATTTTTTTTGTTGTTTTCGTGTCAATTTTTTTTTTGATTTTGTGTTCGATATTTTTTCGCGGAGTTTTCATTTTTGGTTTTTGTTTATTATTGCTGGAGTTTTATTTGATTGTATGATATTAGCTGTTTTGATTAATGGATTTGTGTTGTTTGTGATTATTTGTGCGTTGATTTTAGGTTTTGGTGTTTTTGATTCAGTGTTCTGTAGTTTTGAAATTCGTGAATATATTCGCTGTTTGTTTGTTGATGATATATGAATTTTCATTTGATTTTATGGTGGTGTTGATATATAACGTGAAATTTCATGATAATTAGTACTGAAATGTAGCGTAAAGTGTGTAAAATAAATTTGTCGAAGTTTTGAAAGTTTGAAATGAACCATAACATAAGGTGTATTTTTCGCAAGTAATCGAACATTTGAAATGAACACAAATATAAGGTGTAAGATTATTATTCTAAAATATAATTAAATCAGGAAAAATTTGATTGCTGGAATGTTGTTTTTTCCGTCACCTATTTAGCTAATTGTTTTAGGTAGTTCATAGTCTCAATTAGATTGAATAGCTCTTATTGCCGAAACCGGTTGTAATTAGGTCAATTTTACCCCATTTTTAGGGGTATGTAGAACTTCAGTTTTCACCTGTTCTGTCATTTCTGTTTGTTTTGGAGTGTTTTTGTTGTGAAAATGAGAATGTATGCCATTTTATGCTTAATGTTATAATGAATGTATGAACGGCATTTCCTTGGCATGTGTATTGCGGCGACAGTAGCTCTTCTAGTGCTAAGTCATTTTGCGCATTTGTAATTGTATAGGTGTTGAGGTTAAGTCCAAGGTGCCTAGCAAGGTGGAACTCGAATTTGGCAATGTCATTCATCTATCTCAGGTACTTGAATTGGTACCTAGAATTCTTGGCTTTGATTGAATGCTGGAGTTTATAGTACGCTTACTTTGGTGTTTCTGTTTTGTCAGGCTACACTAAGTGACGTGAAGAAGGATAACGAGCCTGTAGTGCTTCGTGTCAAGGTAGATGGAAAGGATCATGTTCTTGGAATCCTAAGCCAGTCCACCCCTCAATTGTCCTTCGACTTGGTGTTTGACTCTGAGTTTGAGATCTCGCACAACTTCAAGAATGGAAGCGTTCACTTCTTGGGATACCAGACTGAGATGCCGATGAGATATCCTTGCTAAATTATTTTTAGCTTTAATTTTTTTCGTTGGTCTTATATTGAACATTGCAATTGAAAGTGATTGATGCTCTAAAATTTTAACATATATTAGATGTGCAGAATTAGTTTCTTTGGGTTGTGCAAATAATGTTAGTCTCATACCTGACCTGTTGAATGTGTTGTTCAGGTTTTTTGGTTTATGTTATTCAATTGCTTATAAGAATTTATTTACATATTGACTTGTATTATCTGGCTTCCTTGACTTTGTTTCTTCTTGTGCCACTGATGATGAAATGATGTCTGATGACGACGATGAATCAGATGAAGAGGTTCCAATTTTGCAGCAAGAAAATGGTAGATATTTTTTAGGACAAAGTATTCGAGTTTTGTGTTCATTTGATGCATGGCCTGATGTTATTCTTTCTCAGGAGTAGCCGCTGCTGCAGCTCCTAAGCCAAAGGCCGCTGCAAAGCCTGTCAAAAACGCTCCTGTTGAAGAAGACAGCGATGAAGATGATAGTGATGATGATGACTCTAGTGATGAGGTACCAACTCATAGTCTTACATAGTATTAAGATATGTTAACTGTTGCACACAAGCTAATCTTTCGTTTGTTATGATTGTGGTATATATGTTGACTTGGAGAATTGCTATTGCAGGACATGCCAACACCTTTCAGCAGTGAACTTGGTAGCGACAGCGATGATGATGAAGAGGATGATGATGATGATGATGAGTCAGATGAGGAAGACACACCAGCAAAGGCACCTGCAAAGGTGGGCATTTGTTTTCCTAATTATATAAATATAAATATATAATATAGTTCTATCAAGTTAGCATTATTGATCTTTTTGTGTTTTAGGCTGCATCTGGCAAGAAAAGGCCTAACGCTGATGCTAAGACACCCGAGTCTAAGAAGGCTAAGCTAGTCACTCCCCAGAAAACAGGTTAGCTTTCAATGTCCAGTTTGCAGCATATCTTACTTTTATATACAGTTGCGCATGTTGTATCTTGCTTTGACTGACAATTCCTATGTGATCATCTGCCAGATGGAAAGAAGGGTGCTGCTCACACAGCAACCCCCCACCCGTCGAAGAAAGGTGGCAAGACTCCTGGTGACAAGTCAGCTTCCAAGTCCGCTGGTTCAGTATCGTGCGATTCTTGCAAGAAGTAAGTCTATTCTTGGATTTGTTTACATCTAATTTGTAAACTTGAAATGTCTCTGGTTTGAAGCTGACATGTTGTATCAATGTTTTGCAGGACCTTTAACTCAGACGTCGCTCTGCAATCTCACAACAAGGCCAAGCATTCTGCCAAGTAGAGTGTTGAAATTCATCATTTAAATGGGTTTTTGTATGAATGATTAGTGAAAAGAAGAGGGGAAGGAGCTTAGTCTCAAATTTTGATGTCTTTTTTTGTTTTTTTGGGTCTTCAATTGTTTGTGGGAGGGATGATGTGACTATCTGTCGGAGGATGTTATCTAGATCAGAGTAGAACTTTCAATATTATGTTATTCCTGCAAAATATTTGCTATATCAATGATTAAGTCGAAATTTTATGAGTACTTGTGTTGTGTCGTGCTTGTTTTTACTGTAGTATTATGTCCGTCTGCTTATGGTGTTGCTCATTACCTCCCCCCTCTGAATTGGGGATGTTTTGTTCTTGTCTGTGTTTTGATATTCTACCATTCAGCATTGCAATCTGGGGTTAAACTGTATGATTGAAAAATTGTTCAGATATATAGCATGATTTCATATTAAAAAAAAAGGAATGATTTTGGCAAACAAGAACCACTTTCAGACATTAAGCAAACAGTAAAATGTCAACCCATATGCGAGTCGTAAAAGAAAAAGGTTCACAACCCCTCTTCTCTTCAGATGAAACAACAAGAAACAAGCTTCAGTAATTCCATTCGAAGGCTTTAAACTGGTGATCGAAACTCCTTCAAAGGATAACATACAATATGCAAACAGAACCCTCTAACATTGCCAAAAAATGTTAACCCATATGCGAGTCGTGGTATAAAAAAAAAAAAAAGCAAACACATCTGTTTTGGGGCGTTTTTAACTAGTGTTGATATATATCCTAATATCTACAAGACTACAAGGGCCTAGCTTGGAATTCGTTAATCACTTGCTGCCTAAAAGCAATTTCGTAATATTAGCTTAAACCCCAGTTGAACATTGAACTCAGATACATAAATAATACATAAAATCTGAAGTCAAGAAAACTTAACAAGTCCTAGATTTAACTTCCAGTAATATCACAATCACTACTGTTATTAGCCAAACAAACTTAAATGACATAGAAAAATTTCATCAAACAATAACAACTCCAGTAAGATGGCATTCCTATTGACAAGAAGCAATAAGAAAATTGTTTACTAAATAAACACGATTGGCTCAATTGACATTATGTTTGTCCAGTACAAGCAAGCATCCAATACTAGTATCCTACAGAATTAAATTAGTAAGATTGGCAGTCCTAAACTTCCTGCTAAACCATTGATCTCAAATACAAAACGCTACAAAGTTTAATATCCAACTAAAGCTTAAGATCAAATGAAAAAGAAACAGAATTACATAATTCTTTCAAAACCCTTTAAACCCGATACACCTCTTTCCAAGAACCAGCAACCTGCAACCTACAACCTGCAAACGCAACCCTCCAATATTTCCAAAAATAGATCACCTGTACACAAAAATTCCACCATAAGCTCTGGTTAAAAAGATGCTTGTTCCTGAAGCAGGAAAAACTGCACCTGCAAAACTCATTTAAACGTAAGATCTTGACCGAGGATATATTATTGAGGAGGATAAAACCTAAAAAAAAAACCATGTGAGAAACTTTGCTGTCACTACTCTGGAAGTGCTGTGGCTTATTCCTGACTGTATCAAATAAGGGTTTTTCTTTTTAAAAACCAGACTAAACAGAATTATGACCATGGACCATTATAAGACAAAAAAATTATGCAGCAAAAAAGCATTATAGAGCATTAAGTAACAATGACGAGATTTTTCATCTAAAATATTTTGTAACTTAATGACACAACAGGATGTCAAACAAAGATTTAACCAATGTACAAGTTACAATGAAAGATGACTATTAGGAGATATTGGACAGCAAGGTTAAGCCTGCACATTCTACCACAGAAAAAACATACGCAAAGAAAGATGCAAACATAAAATTTTAAGATAAGTTTGATTAGAGGGCAAGATAAAAAGTTAAAAATGGACACAATGGAATTTTTGCAAAAAAATCTTTTGATAGAGAAGAGAATGGTATGATACTAAACATGAAATTAGGAAGACAAATCTGAATCAGAGTTCTGTCTATATAATTTTGCCTTTAAAAGAAGTCACAGAACAAACAATTAATATGCATGCAACACTAGACAAAATTAACAGCTCCGTCAGAATAATAATATGATGAATTAAAGATTGAAAAAGGAAATTTAGAGAAGAAAACATTTTGAACACAACATGCATCATGCAATATGAAAGAAGTTTGTTAATAAAAAGGAGAAACACATCACATTCCATATGTGACCTAAGTGTGAACCTGCACACCTGCACATTGGAAAATGGGCTGTAAGAAAAATTTAATTAAACTTTTGGACTAAGCCATTGTGAGTAATCTTTAACTAGCCACACCATGAATAAATATATAGTGAGAAACGAACCATGTCCAAGTTAATCAATATCCCTCCTGATGAGTTTGTTGTACTGGCTGCTGGAATCCATAGTTTTCTTCACCATTGCATGCACCTTCATTGTAATAGACATCATTACTGTTGCCAGCATCAGTCTGCATCTTAGCAGCCTCTTCCTTTTCCCTATTCCATTGCTCAATTTTTGCTCGCCTTTCTTCACTACCTTCCCTGCTAGGGCTTCTTCTGTCCCTCTTACTAGCAGGACTTCTGCTTCTTCCCCGCCTGTGATCAGGGCTAGTGCTTCTATGCCTCCTGCTTCTACTTTCATAATAGCTATCCCTATCATCATGTCTTTTGCTGCTATGACTACGCCCATGGTGTCGGTCATCATAGTCATAGCTTCTGCGTCTGTATGGACTTCTACTACGGCTTCTGCTTCTGCTATGTCTTCTTCTATACCTCCCAAACAATTGACGCCTCAACTCCCTGACCATACACATTCAAAAATTAACACAGGCTCCAGCAATACATACAGCTGAAAGAATATCAACAAGACACCATTGAACTTACCTGCTGATCCTCTTCAGATGCATAAAGTTACAATATCCACCTCGATTGCAATTATTTTCTTCATATTGCCTGCAAGTTGCTTCGCGAAAATCTGTGACTGGAGAGAAGTCTACGATAATAGGACGACCTACATAGCACATATCAACTGCATTAATATAATATATGATTCATTATCTATATAAAACCCAGAAAAGGCTTCCAAAGCAAGATTCTAACAAGGCTTAAAAGTAAAAATAGTATAATACCAGCATAGAATCTCCCAGTTAAATTACGATGTGCATTAGCAGCTTCTTCTTCTTCCCTGTACTGAACATAAACATTGCCCACCTGACAAAGGTTGGATGAAACAGCACAACTAAGATTTTGGCTGCACATTTCAAAATTATGGCTAGACGAAATGTAAATGTGATAAACATACTTACCATATGGTCAGCCAGATTGTCACAGATATTTAGAGACTCAATTTCTCCATATTTGTTTAATTCCTCAAATAGATCTTCGTAAAAATCCTAAGAGTTCATACCAAAATAAAAATAATCAGGGCCAAGAGACAAAATGTTATCCGACTTAATTATTTGCTTGTAGAAGAATTACAAGTGCTAAATTCCAGTTCAAAGTATCTATCACATTAAACTTGGACACCATAAAACAATATGATTCTTGAATAATTCAATTTAGAATATCCATTAAAGTATCTATACTATCAAGATACTGAGTTATTGACTACCTAAAAAAGTTGCAAGTAAACAATAAGGTCCATAACACACAAGCATTCAACTAACATTATGTCCTCGAAAAAATAATACATTTCCTTTTCCCCTATGGTCATCCTCTTGGTACAAAATTCCAATATTCTTAGCAGCAATGTAACTACATCAACTGAACAAGCACCCAATCACAATTTCTCTCAATCCCCGAAAAACAACGATCTTTCTTGTTACCAACGCCAAGTAAGTTTCTTAAATTACAATATTAAAGCCTCCACAATCCTCTTATACAAGCAATCAAGCACACAACACAACAGGTTATCGCTAAGAAATCAGCTCACCATAACTTTAATTTATCATAATTTCCCAAAAGAAAACCCAACATTACACATTAATACAATCAATTAACTAATCCGCAAGCAAAATTAGACTGCTTTCACTATCTTATTTATTTTCTAACACGAAACAGAACCGATTAATCAATCAATAATAAATAGTAAGAACAGCATAGTTTTAGATTTTAGATTATCCAAAACCAGGAACAAATTATAAAACAACCACAAAAATTTGAGGAAATTTTGTAACTTAAGATTAACACAAACAATAAACAATCAATCAATCAACTGTAAAACTTTTAACTTATAATTTTTAATAAACACAGCCAAAAACAATCAATTATCAGCTGCAAAACTTTAATAAACGCATGATTTTAGATTAACACGAAGCGAAGTAGCAAAACAAATCAATAAATCAAATTCAAAACTTTCACAATTCACAAATTTAGATTGATGCAAACCGAAAATAATCAAATAATCAACTGCGAAAATTTTGAAATCATTTTAAAATCAATCATGCTGCAAACTTTAAATCCAAAATTAACACGTAATTTAAGATTTACACAAACCAAAAACAATCAATAAAAAAAAAAATCAAACTAAAAAATTACCTCAAAATGTTCCTGAATTTTGCGAGGATCAATAGGATTACCCTGAGCATCAACACCAGGAGTAATCATATCAGGACGTTGATACATATTAGACAACAAAAGCGTAGGACTAATACTAGGCTTAGTATGAAGCCTTGAACATCGATCGCCATGTCTGCATGCTCCGATCTTAAAGTAGAAAGGACAATTAACTCTATCTTTCTCAGTACCAAAAATGGAGGCCAAGTTTTTCGCCATAGTTGAGAATTGAGATTGATCTAGGGTTTGTTGTCGTTCTGCTTGGTTTTTTTGTCACTGTTTGTGTAGAAGATTGAAGAACATGAAATTGGATTTAATAAGTTGTATGGTTTCTGGATAGTTCTATGATTCGGTTTTTTTTGTTTATGATGTTTGATTGTGAAAAAGTAAACATATCAGCTAGTTTGCCCGAGTGGTTAAGGGGGCAGACTTAAGATCTGCTGCACATAAGTGCGCGTGGGTTCGAACCCCACAGCTAGCATCAAAAACGGATATTTTTTTTAAAAAGAGTAATATTTAATATAAAATATTAAATATAATAAGTTAAAATAAAATATATATTATATAAATAATATAAAATATATCATTTGATATAAAATATATTATAAAAACAATATAATAGTGAATATGGACTAAATATTCCTCAAGATACTTCGGTGGCCGGCGTACCATTTAGCACATATAATTCAAAAGGTGGTTCTATAGATAGCAAATAGTTGACAAAATTGTATTACTTTGCACATACCGTTAATAGTTAGGATTATTTGACAAAATTGTATTACTTTGCACATACCGTTAATAATGGTTTCTACATTTTTTTAATTCTCTTCATTACGATATATACTACTTTTGCAGTTCTGCTTTCCATCTCCTTATAAAATTCTCCCCTTCTTATAATCCTCCTCCATCCCATCATAAGACTTCGATATCTTGGCGGTACAATGAGCCAAGGGGCTATGCAGAACCACAATATGCAACAAGATGCCAATAACCGGACAAGGATTCTCTTTGCATGGGGGATGACTTGTGAATAGCATCGGTCACTTTAAGTTAAGATGCGCTCAAAACCCTAGAATGTGATTAAGGCCGAGAGAACTAAAATATGTTTAGGTGAAAACATAAATGTTAAAAGTTAGGGTCTTATGGAAGGAAAAGGTGTGTAGTAGTATTATTGTTAAGTGTTAACAAGAGTATGCATTCTCTTCTTGAACTATAAAATCCGGAAAATCGGAAGATTCAACAACTAATGAATTGTTTTTGAATCAAGCAAAGATTGTGCTTGCTCTAAAAAAAGCTAAGCGGTCGATATACTCAAGATTCTTTAGATTTATATTACAAACTAAAACTAAATATAAAGCAATGCCTGTTTTGTATCATAGTAGCACCATAAACACAAAAAGAAAAAAGAAAAAAAAATCTACATTATTTTTATTCTCTTCATTATGATACTTCCTACTTCTGCTTCTCCACCCCCATTTCTTTCTAATCTTCCACCTCCCCTTCTTATTATAATCCTCTTCCCCCATCATCAGACTTTGCTATCTTAGCGCTACTATGCAATGCCCCGACCCAAGGGGCTATGCAGAGTCACAACATGCAATAAAGTCTCAACAACTAACCGAACAAGCTAGGATTATCTTTGCATGATGGATGAAATGTAGATAGCACTGGTCACTCTAAGTTAAGATGCACCTCATAATCTTACAATGCAAGTGCATTACAGGTAGTATGATACTCGTAGTATTTATATACAAATTGTTACAATTTTAATTATTATTTATACTCGGATTATTTCTTCTAAATAGTACAAATTGTTACAATTTTATAACTTATACTTCATGCAAAATAGTTTCTTGCAAATGACATGGCCATATATTGGTCACGCTTTCAACAAAGTAACATCAATTTTTGGAAACATGAGTAAGTGACATGGGTCTTGTTCAAGTTTACCACTCGTAACTTATTTTCAAAACAACTAACATAGAATTGACAATAAACCATGCACCTGCACTTCTATCAAAATGGAAGATAGTGAATTTTACAAACTACATATTTGATATTTACTTAGATTTTTGAAAGTTTTTATGTTCTAATTATATGTCCTTTGGTTATAGGTATTAGTCCTCCCACTATGGCAAATATTTTACATTGGTATATGATAGGAATAACCAATAGTGTTCCCTATGACAAAAATTTTCAAATTACTCCATAGATGATATGCACGACAACCTTCACCACCAAGTATCTGGTGGAGCTTTGCTTTTGTGTTGATTCGCTAAATAATGTTATCCGTTGCCCCATATCAGCCCGCAACAAAATTTCTAGTTGTGGGAATAGTTTACATAATACAATTATTTTGTATACTCCTTATTTAGAATTATATATATTAGTCTACTAGATACGATTAATGAACAAGATGTAATAAGACTAATAATCTAGGTTTTTTTTAATGATTTTTTTGAAAGGTGACTAATAATCTAGTTATTAAAGCAGTTGATATGAACATTTTTTTTTCTCATAGCGTTCTAAATCCTTGAATAAATCGTCTCTTCTCTAACTATTTATAATGTGATTAATGTCTATTATATATTGTACTATGTAATTCTTACTCTTTGTTTACATCCCATTAGTATTTTTTAGCCATGTGTTAGTTTATGTACTCTGTAATTCTTACTCTTTATTTACTCTGTATTAAGTTTTGTTAGCCATGTGTTAGTTCATGTACTCTGTAATTCTTACCCTTTATTTACTCTATTAATTTTGTTAGTCTTGTAAAAAATAAAAAAAAATTGGTTAGTCACGTGTTAGTTGTTGTACTCCGTAATAATACTTACCCTTTATTTATTCCGTATTAATTTTGTTAGCCATGTGTTATTTCAAGTGACTTCCTTGCAAAAGCCATGACTTTCACGATTATAAACAAATCATTAGTGAGCAGAATATATTAGCTTAACAGAAAATTTGCAATCACTTTTTTTAATTGACGTAAACATGCAATTAAATTAGAACCTATTATTTTGGATTTTTCTTTAATTATACCAACATAAAAAAGGCAACTACGGAGTCTTTTTTAAACCCTATTAGCGGTTGTTTATTAAAAACTAAAAAAATTATAAATTAAATGCAATCTCGTGGCGGAGGTAATGTGTAATCTGTGTATTCTAGCCAATCAGAATGCAGAGATAGTAGGTGGCTAACTTGAGGCAAATTGGAGGTGGTGCGTATAATTAAAAAAAATCGCAGTTAATGCTATATTAACGAAATACAGTAGGCTAATTTTGCATTGGTCATAAATAAAATTTTAGGTACTACATTGTAGTGAATCTTAGAGCATCCACATTCACTGGAAATTAGGGTCCCCATTTGACAAAAATATTGAAAATAGGGCATGATTGCTAAATAAAACCTCTCTTTACTTAACCCACCCTCTCAATTCAAAAAACCTAATTTTACCCTTTAATTTGCTTTTCGTTTTTCTTTATATGATCTTTCCCATTCATGTTTCTCTCCTCCACATAGTTATCAATTAATTAATTAAATTTAATTAGCATCACTAACATCAAGTTCACATATAAGGAAAAAAAATTACACAACATAGTCTACATAGATTAGGAATCGACTTATTTGATCATAAGATTTCATATAGTTGGGACAAAATAGTGTCCACTATTTCATACAATTTGTGTGAAACAATGAATATTATTTTGTTCAATTTGTATGATATAGTGGTTACCACTTTCTTCAAATTGTGTGATATAGAAATCCCTATTCCATTCAACTTGCACGAAAATCTCTAATTTTCAAATAAATTATATTGTTTGCTATTCTTACATAGCAATGAAAACTGCTCTTACAATGAATATGGGGTAATGGTGTTGAATTAGTAGTCTACGATGTAGGGTCATACTTAAATTAATATGAATAGACTTTATGCCCATATTATATACTTGTATTTCACAGTCATGCGCAATTCATTTATCTTTTAATTTTTCCGTTAATCGCTATAAAGAGAACTATCCCCTATTCCTCTTTTTATATTACTAGGCCTCTTAGCAAGAAAGAGGAATATGAAATAGTGATTGAATAGTAAAAGTAAGGGGTTGGGAGGTTACGTTAGTAAAGAGAGGTTACGTTTACAAAATATTTTTGAGAGGTTAATCTAATGGGAAGCCTTCAAAAAAATAGGTGAGCCCGGCCAATTTGCATAGTTGGATGCCAAATAAAAGGGAGAAAAGGTGGTGGGGTATAAAAAATAAGAGGGAGAAAAAGTGGTGAAGTATGGAAACATAGGAGAGATCGCATTAATTGGTCAACCGAACATTAGCAAAGTGACACGCTGTGAAATTTTGTTCAAGTTTTAATGGATATTTAATGGAGAATAAAGGAATGCTTCTAGAAGTCATGATTCTCATGAAGAAGAAGAAAATAAAAACTTATGCGGACTTAGTTCACAATAACGTTATTGTGGATTCAAGGTATATACGAGCGCAACTGACATTATTGAATATATTGACCCAATTGTAACATAGTGATTTACTGATCTTTATTAAAGGTGTGTGACCTTTGATATTATTGTGAGCCTGAATTAATACACACATTTCATACGCTCAGCCGATGTTATGTTAAACATGCCCTGTATATTTAAACTTTCATTAAAAAAAATTAGTCTTTTATAACCTTTAATTATAATATCACAATGATTTCATTTTAACGTAATAACATTTATTTTGACATAGTAAAAAAATTTGTTTGTAATAATACAACGACCTTAATGTCTTTAATATTAACGGTCCACGATAAATTAATGTAAGTCAAAACTATTTAGAGTGTGTATATGAAGAATGGAGGAAGAAAAGGGGAGAAAATTGCAGTGCCACCGCCAACTAAATAAGGAGCTAATTCAAGTTTATCAGCACGAGAAACAAGTCTCGTTTATCAAGGGGCTACGTCGTCATTTCCTTTGGGAAAGTAAGGGCAATTCTGACAATTGATGGTAACTGGTTTGGGCAGAAGTTAACTTCAAATTTCGTTGACTGTTAACTTGAATTTTGTTGACCGTGGGACGACGTTACTCGTGCAACTTTCTCTCTCCTCAGTAAAATTTCTCTCTCCTCAGTAAAAAGTTCCTCTCTCTCTTAAGGAGTATCACCATTATCGGTTTATCACCATTGGAGTCGATCTTTACACCTACAATTAAGTCGTGAAATTTTCAGAGGACTTGAGTCGATCTTTGCACCTGTAAGAACTTGTACCTGGCAATCCACCGTTGTTTGGAGCGAATTGGAGATTTCTTATAGCTTATTGCAACTGGTTTTAAACCAATTTTCTATTTAAATGTCATTTGATTGCGATTGGGATATCTAGTTAGGGTTGCAGAATCAATTCTAGTTAGGGGTTACGAATTAATGTTATTATTTGAATGAATCAATTATTTGCAATGGCGCGGGTTCTAGTTAGGTTTTCCGAATTAATGTTATTATTTAAGTGAATCAATTTGGTGGACTTCTATTTTGTTTTCGAATTAATGTCGCTGAATCAATTGTTTGCAATATCAGTGTCATTATCATATCTCGTTATTGTGTTTATTTCATCTGAGTACATCATGCGAATATTAAATATAGTTAGCTAAATTGTGAGTTTTTGGTGTTCTTATGTTGTCTGAAGTATTTGTAATATGGTAATAATTGGACTGAAAAGTGGAGGTGTGGAAGGTGGTGTATTTATTTAATAAAAATACGCAAGTATACTAATTTCAATTTCCATTTTTTTTTTTGTTTTTTAGAATTTTTAAAATGAATATTATATTTCGTGGGTGTTTTGAATTTTGTATGTATTTATTGTGTTTTTGAATGATTGGTTGAATGTCATGTTTTTGGATAGATTTTCATGGGGTGGGGTGTGGTATGTTGGCTAACTGAGTAAAAAGATGTGAGTTTGAGAACTAATACATTTCTAATTCTAAAATTTCTAAAAAGAATTTTTTGTTTTGATCTTGAAATTTTTCCATATATTGAATTTACTTCATCCTATACAATGAACCTGCTCAAACTTGATAATAAATCTTGAAAATGAACAAAGAATCAAATAATAAATCCAAAAACACATTCCATGTATTGATATTCAATATTGGACCGTTTAGTGGAGGTGTGGAAGGTGATGTATTTATTTTATAAAAATACGCAGGTATATGTGTTATTGTCCCTCCTAAATTACAACAATGGATATCGCACATTTAAAAGAAGATTGTTCCTGTGTTGATCTTGAGTTGGTATATAGCTTCATTTCTTTTTTGATTTAGTTAGATTAATCAATTAATTGATTTAGTTATCAATGTTTACCTGATGTTCTAGGTACTTGGTTGGTTTACCAAAAGGAAAAGGCATATTGATTAGGTATTGTGTATATGCACCCAGTAAGTATGTTATAGTTGGAAATGGTAGTGTACTTTTAATCTAATAATTGTGTGAGAAAAGGCTGACAGCGTGAGGTGTTGTAACACCCCAATAATTCTCTCTTAAAAACCTGTGAGAAACCTGTATATAACCTGAACAATTTCAAGAGAAAAACTAGCGTGCTACCGCCACGTGTTCAAACGTTAAGGCTATCTCAGAAATTTGCAGCGGAAAACCAAAACAGTTATAAATAAACTTCAAAACAAAAGAATTAAATCAAAATAAGTGTTACAAGTTGGAACCATTAAGGCCCTTATTCAAAACCCAATAAAAGTAGTAAGTGATTAAATCCAGTGTTCAAACAAATTCAAACCCAACAGAATTAGTGTCAAATAAAATCGAATTAAAATAAATTCAAACTTGCAAAAGAAATAAAATGCAAACAACCAACTCTCTACTCAAGATCCCAATATTACAAGTGTAAAAATTGGATCGTCATAGGTCATTGAAAGGCGAAGGCCATGACCAAAGAAAGACACACAAAAATCACGCAGTCAGCAAAGCCGAGTACATACAAGCTGCGAAATAAATTAAGAAAATACCTAACATGCTACTAATAATCAAGCACAAGCATCATTAAATACAAACTCAATTCATGACTCGATTATCAAATTTATTAAGACCTCACTAATTGATATTGACTGACTCATTTATTTATTTCATTGGATTTAGCAATAGACAAGGTTGTCCAACCCATGTCCCATTTGGAACATCAATAAAAGAAAAACTCCATGCCTCCTTTCGAAAACATCAATAAACATCCAACGAACATGGGCGCGACTCCGTGACCGTAGTTAGTATGAGATCTCACCTAACTCCTAGTTTTAGAAAAATAATATTTGAAATAGGAGACTCGTAGATCAGACGACCTCGATAAAAGTACACGGCTAATACCCCATGTACCCCAACCCCTGATTGTCATTACTCCAGATGTGCACCATTCTAGAGTTTTATTGCTCATCCATCTTGCACTTTACGTGATTTACCGATTTTTTAGACTTGGTGATGACTCATATACATTTCAATACAAACATCCCAAAAACAATTACATCAAACATGGCAAATTCTCAATTTAGATTCTTGATTTATTAGTGATAAACAACATTTATTAATTATTCCATTACTACCTCGGTGTATAAACACCTTGAGTGCATAAGGCACCCCAAAAACCTTAACCTCGTCTTACAAGACTTGAATTTCTCCTTTACTCATCCTGTTTACATAATCATGAATGAGTAATAATTTGATCTTTACACCAATCACATACCTTTGCCTTTAAGCGCACCTTGCATAATTAAAACACAAATAATACTTGGATTATAAACTAGTGCACATCATTTGAAATTCACAATGTATAACCAGAAAATTTAACCAAGTCAATCCTATACATGATACTAAGTTCTCGATCCGTCCTTAAACATGCACCTACAAGCAAGGTTTCGTAACTTGTACGTACCTTGTGTAAACAATCCGGTTGGCCACTTTAAAACTAGAAGTCGCCTTCTACAAAGTCCTCTCCTAAACCAAACAATTAGAAATAAATCAATACCAAAGCAATTAAAATTACAGCAATACTAAACTACTTTAAAACCTCTTAAATCATCAAAATAAAGCCTTTAAATTGTCCCCAATAATCAAAGTTAGTAATATAACATCCCAACTTTAAGTTTATATGTTAGAATTATGAAAATATAGTGTTTTATATCAAATTACAGCAACTTTAAAGTGGGTAAATAAATCTGGAATTTTGTTTTAAGTATATAAAATAACCCCGTAAGCATAATTACTTGAAATAGTCATTATATAGCAAGTTAGCGTGTTAAAAACCCAAGAATATATCAATTCAATGCAATTAGAGGCTTCAAAATAAAAGGTATGAAATCTGAAAATTATTTAAAGTTAGAATTTAAAGTTCAAATCTTTTTCAATCACAAAATACTCACAATAACTATTTTAAAGGTTTAGAAGCATAAAAACATGAAATTAACACCACTTGTTCATAAAAATTAAAACTTTAATAAATCTGAAAATTTATATATGATAAAATAATTATACTTTAATGTAATTTAAACATAGTATGATTAGATGACTTGATTAACACGTTATCAAGCCCTAAAACATGAAAAATCAATACTTTAAACCCTAAATTCATACATATACCAAATCTGAAATTTTATTTAATAATTTAGACATACGAAACCCATAAATTTATAATCTTTTGTAATTTATACATACTATTAAAGCCTAATAACAATAATTTTATAATTGAAATCAAATAAAAATTGAAGCTTTAATCAAAATAACAAGAAAATAAAGGAAGAGAAAGCAAGAGGAAAGAGAAGAGAGGAGAGGCGGACTGGCTGTGCGGCTGGCTGGAGGGCGGCGCGGCGGTCAGGCGGTGGCCGGAGTGGTGGTGCGTCGGTCCTGGGGCAGCGGCAGCGGCAGTTTCATTTTTTTTTTAGTGTGTTCGTGAAAGCAGGGAGAAGGAGGAGGAAGGTGAAAGCTTTTCTCCTTTTTTTTTACGTGAGAAGGAGGAGAAGTGTAAGGGTTTTGAGGGTTTTATTTGGGCTTTGGGTTTCCTAATTAGATTAGGAGTAACATTTGGGTTTTGGGCTATAATGTTAAAATTGTTTGTAAATTAGTAAAATATATTAGTTTACTTAAATTTTTTCATAAAAAATAATTTATTTAATGAAACTGACATAAAAATATTTGTAAGAATAATATATAAATAAATTATGATTAAGTTAAAAATATGGGGGATTACAGGTGTGGGAAGCTTGGACCATTGCACCCAGAGATGTTTAAGGTAACTGTGGTTTATTAGATGGGTTTTTTGCTTACGTTGTCTACAAGAGTCGTTTATTAGTGAATTATAGTCACCTTCGACTTGTTCATAGGATAACATCTTGACCGTTGGAGGGGCAGTAAAAGGCCGGGGGGAAGTTTTGAAACATTTTGCTCGTGGTAGCTCTAAGGTTTGTTGCCTACTCTGTTGATGTATGTGCCATAATTTGTTTTGGTCTTTGGGGCTATAATAAAATACCCGTTTGATGATGTACAGGCACCCAACTTGACATGCCGTATAGAGTCATTTGGTAGAATTTGTCAAAAGTTTGATGGAAGACGTTGGAGGTGGGTAAATGAAATGGGATTTGGTGGTTTAACGCATCTTGCCTCGTCAGGCATGCAATTACCCAGGCAATTGGCATATTGGTTGTTGACTCGTGTTAATCCTGTTAGTAAAATTCTTATATCTCCAGATGGTAAGGAATTTAGTCTGTCTCCTAATCAAGTGTATTGGGTGTTGGCCTTGGAATGATGGTGGGAAGACAGTCCCTACAAAGAAGAATATAACATCAAAATTAAAAGACAAGGTTGAAGCAATATGGAGCAAGTATGGGCAGTCGTGGGAAACTAGGTGTAATGGTTATGAGGGTAAGGTTTATACTAATAAGGGAATATCTGTGAATCCTAGGCTGATGGAACGACTGGAGGGTGAGTGGATGGAGGGTGAGGAAGTTGAATTCAAGACTATGTTTCTATTGATGTCCCTCCACATGGTACTATGTCCAACCCAATCACCTAGACTTTTAGCCGATCTTGTTCCTATGCTGACATGTGCACAAGATTGCATGGATTATGATTGGTGTGGGTTGGTGGTTTCAAAGTTATTAGGTAGTGTATCATCCTTTGCGCGTAAGTTTTATGTTAATGGTTATGCTAGAGGATCTGGAGGGTGTTTATTTGTCATTCATTGTGGTAAGATATCCACTAGCATAATTTGTCGTATTGTTTGATTTGTATTGTGTATTAATTGATTTAAGATGTGACCAGGTTATGTACTTGGACAAGATGAATATGGTGCCGCTACGATGGGGTGTTTTTCCTAGGATTAAACACTAGTACAAAATTAACCTCAAGTAACACCCAAAAAGTGTTACATAAAGAAGTAAAAGTGATATTATAGACAATAGGTAACACTTTATTGGGTGATACTTCCGCCCATGTTACCTAAAGTCTTATGTAACACTTTGGGTAACGTATGGTAACACTTTCAAATGTGTTACTATAAATCCTTTTATGTAACACTTTTTATATTATTAGTATCATTTTTAAAGTGTTACTTTTTATTTTTTATGTAACACTATTATCTTTAGTAACATTTTTCAAACATATGGTATCACTTTATCCGACATTATGTATCACTTTTTTGAACTAACGTAACACATTGTTAATTATTAGGTAACATATGTCAATCATCTTTTGGCATATGGTAGCACTTTATTCGATATTATGTATCACTTTTTGCAAACTAATGTAACACCTTATTATTTAATAGGTAACATTTATTATTATAATTATTATTATTATTTATTATTATAACATTCATTATAACTATTTTTTAATTATAAAAATAATATTAATATATACAACAACTATGAGTGAGATATTAATATACATGATAGACAACAATTTTGATTGAAATTATTTCATAAATCTTACAAAAAAATTTACAAACACCAATTTTAATGTTTGGCCAAACAATATAATATTCCAAACAAAAAGTGAGGAAATAAATACGAAAAACTTCAAAATTTCAAAAAATAGTCAGCGCGATAGCAGTAAACAACATTGATAAAGCAGCAGCTAGCTAGCAGAACGCATCAGCAGTAACAGAAGCTACCAGCAGACAACAGTATGTAGCAGCAGACAACAATAGCACACATCAGTGGTATCAAACAACAATAGAAGGAGTCAGCAACAGATAGTAGTAGCAGCAAAACAAACAGCAGTAGTAGCAGCAAAACAGCTGTAAAAGTAAGTGCTTCTTCTAGCATCATCACTTGTTATCCCAATCCTTCATCTTGATTTATTTGATCCTATGTGTGAATACATCATATATCAAACCACTAGAACAAAAATGAAAATGCAATAATAGGAGTTAGTGCTTTTTAAAAAAGAATACATTAACCTAGGACATGAACTGTTAATACTGAGTTACTAACCCTCATCCTCCCATATGGTAACTGTGCTAGCATTATCGGGTTTTTATGATCGACTCCATATTTTTTAAACCTACACAAATTCCATTATATTCATGTTGCCTCATACCTGCATTTTCCATCAAGTTAGTGAAGTAGTAAGAACTTCCAGACAATGAGACTAAAAATTTCATCTTGCGAGTTTTACCTTTTTACAGGCCATCTGTCAATAAACTCTCAAGTCAATGAGACTGAAAATTACATCTTGAGAGTAGTATAAGCACATGATGTCAAATTAACAATTCAAGCACTAATTAATATATTTTGGCAAAGTAATGAATGATTAAGACTATGATTGCTTAAGCATTCATCACCCTTCAATATAGCAACACAAGAGTAACAAATGATTAATTACGAGCAATTTAATATTACTTGAATATTATTTGCATTATTTCATAAGTATAAAGTTATAAACCCAATTGATGAGGGGAGCCAGATGCATAAGTTTCCTTTGATCAATAAGTTTTCTTTTTAAAAAAAACGCATTTCAATCCCCACCATTAACTTTAGCATACCTAACTAAGTTTGATTATCTCATAATTTATGGTAACTACCCTCATGAGAGCTCACACTACTTTCTTGAGGATAACAAAAACGTTATAATATCAACCAAAGATTCTTAATGCCTTTGTTACTAGAATTCTTTGCTTACCCGCTTAATTAAAGAAGCGAGATAATCTTTTGGAAAATATATTGAATTTGAAAAAAAAAACCAACAAAAATAGATGGTAGTCACCTAGAAAATGTGGTTTCAATTAACTAAAAGGTAGAAAAATGATCATTTTTACTAAGGGATAGATTAACACATTAAACATAGCATGAACCAAGCATAAAGCTCTTCAATGAGACACTAAATTGTTTGTATAAACATAGCTTTTTTTTTTTTTTAATTTTTTTTTTAATTTTTTTTCCAGTTGTAGTTACCTAGGATAATTTTTATTTGATCTAGTTCAAAATGAAAATTTAAAGCATCTAGAGTACAAAAAACATCTCATACCTAAAAATACATCAAAAGTGAACTCCTTTGCAATCCCATCCACCAATCTATTAGGCATTAAAGTGATTTGTTGCCAGGGAGACGAGGATAACAAGTGTTGCTGCCACAATTCAGAGCTAATATTTGAGATGACTATGATCAAGCAGTGATAGACCCGCCAAGTACTTGGCTTTTCTTTATTTGCATCCTTCATTAGCACTCATAGCTTTTAAATAAATCCTAAGTTTTTTTATAAGGTAATCACATTAATCAGAAAATATACTATACCCCATAGGCTTTAAATTTAGTTCAGAAAATCATACGCAGTTACTTTACAAGGTATTATTTCAATCCTACATGAGAAATATAGTTCAAATTCTCACTCAAATGCATCCTTCAATAGATTATACATAGTTTCACTGCAATGAAATAGGCTAATATCCATAATCAGAAATATCAGTTCAAAACTCAGCCAAAAAACAGGTTAATTTTCAATATAGCTTACTTTTACATCAGATAGTTGAACAAGCTATCCATACTCAATCTTAAGCAACATGTTATGCTCAGCAAAGCCAACAAGAAAATTAGTAAGAGAATTCTGATCATTACAAGATTATTTGAAGCTCACTATACATAGCTTACAGCTAATCAACTATGGAGAAAAATGAACAGAAGATAAGCATATCAACGGTCTAGAAAATTAGCAGCTGTTCCACGCTCACAAACAGAGTATTCGAAGGAGTCTACCACCAATCGAAGACTCGAATTCAGAAAATGACAGAATTTTTCAAAGAAATTCATCAATAAAGAAACTGAATTTGTTAGATAAGGTGGATTTTGACCACTGTATTCTTCCGAAAATTTTGCTACAGCTGGATAATTTCATGAGAAAATCGCAGCAACTATCAATATGTGATATAATCCAAGCATCGCATTTATTTACAAGCTAAAGCACATACTTATTCCCAGGCAGCAAACAGAACGAAATATAAGGTATATAATATTGACACCCAATATTACAACAATACATCAATATACACCCAATTTTGCAACAATACAACAATATATACACCGATATTCATGATTGATTTCAGCAAATAAGTAATGCAGGTACACAAAACAAAAGCTAATTTTTAAAAATGGGGAAGAGGAAATTGGAGAAGACATTCTTATAAAATTATTGATGCTTAAATTAAAATTAAATAAACCCACAGATTCAAGCTAAAATAATTTACAGATGAAATTAACAGATAGTTTCACAAATTTGAAAATTTTAAGCCTTAATTTAAAAAGAAAACACACCTACTTTCAATCTGAACCCAATGATTCGCTCATCCATTATGAGATGAAGGTTTTTCGCCCGGTTCAAGGGGGCACTATAGTCAGCCAGCGGCGGCGAGCTTATACAACCAGGTTGGTTAAAGAAAAGGAAACCCCAACGACCATCTAGATTCGGAAGCCGATCATAGTACTTTAGGGTTTATATGATAATCAATATGTATGTAGGAGACAGAAAATTGAATTTAATTAATTGACGATGAACCCTGGATTTTGAATTGCAAATCGGTGATTTAAAAAAACATTACCTCTTAAGCCGTTTCTAATCTTCAATAAAGAGGAATGCTCAGATTTGCGGAGGATCGAAGAAAGTTTAGAATGTAGTCGCTTCAATGTAGGAAAATATTAGAAAGTTGCTTCAATGATGGAGCATGAGCTTCGATAAGAACTTCATCGAACCATCAGCTTGACAGAGGAGAAAGAAGAAGAGTGAAAAAAGAGGCTAAGTTTTTTTTTTTTTTTTTTTTTTTTTAAGTCAATGAAAATAGGGTTAATTCCAAGAAAACCGTAGAGAAATTTAGAAAAAATGAATAAATAAATTAGTATTACCATAAAATGTTACTTATTTTAAAAGTGTTACTTTGTCATGTTACCTACGTTAAAAGTGTTACTTTAAGTGTCACCTTCTACAAAAGTGTTACCAGAGTGTTACTTATAAATTTATAATTATGCATTTCAAAAAGTGTTACCAAAAATATGTTACAAAAACTCAATTATGTACTAGTGAAAGTCTGAAATATGCAGGAAATTGGCTCAGTTCTAAGGCTTGATCGTCACTCCGCTGATGGAGACTTTGGTAAAATTGGGGTGAGTCTAGTACTGGACGATGTTGTTAGTGTTTTTTTTTAATTAAGTATGCTATTTCTTAACAAAGGTGAACAAATTTCAGATGATTGATGTTTCATATGGAGAGAGTTATCCCAAGGAGGCTAGGGATAGTAATGGTCCGAGTTTGATTCAGGTCTGCGATAAAATACTCTTATACTCAATTCAGAAGTAAGAGTAGCCACGAATACATGTGAATGTTATTGTTTTTTAATGTACAACATAACAAGGAGACCCCATACATATTCAAACCTCCTAAGGTTAGGAGGATTAGATGCGTGACAAATCCCTCTTTCATTTGTCCGGAATTCGCTGCCTGCGGAATCGGTCCTTTATACGGAGGTTAGCATGTTTAATAGTAATAAGTATTCATGAGCTGCTAATATGAAGTGTTTGTATTATTGTCTGTTTGTGTTGTACTCATATTCTTATGTTGTTGGACAGGTGGGTGAAAGGATATGCAATGTCCAACAAGAAACTGTGATGACTTAGTTGTATTGTAGCTTGCGCTGCTAGAATTTTCGTAGCTAAGTGATTCATTCTTTTTACAAATAGCATTAAGAGTGTATCACTGTAACATTAGCATTGGAATAATAATAATAATTACAAGATACATGATCGAATGTTATAATTCTAATTAATGTCATGATTGTTTAGTTGATAACAATAATAGGTTTTCATCTAAGATAAGTACATTAGAACCTAAGAACATAACTTAGTTGCTAGAACATATTAGCCGTGGGGGTTACAAAACATTGTTGATAAAAATCCATTGCAACAACCTACGCAGTACACCATGCCACAATCTTCACGAGTTAGAACCCCTTATTTACGAGATTACGATCATTCTTCATTTTAAAAAGCTTTACATCCCTGGACCCTACAAGATGTGCAACACGTGGTTATGGTTATGATTAAGCATATTAGTATTTCATTAACAAGAGAGGTTAGAGTATATTGGGCTTGCACCTGAATGAGACCCTGAACACCCTTGCTTGTGGTTTTGATTGGTAAGAAGGACAAGTACCTTGACAGCCAGAGTACAAAAATTCCGCCAGAGATGCCGTCGGGGTCCACCATCAACCACCCATCATATGGAGTGTACGCACGATATTTTCAGAGTCCGCCCTGCGTACTCGCTGTTCAAAAATAACCACCATGTGTGGATGATGTTGGTGGATCAAGGCCCAGATGTGCCTGCTGAAAGAGGTCCTTGCAATCCCTCTTGCATTCCAGTACAGATTGGTAGTGTTAGGGATTGTGGGTGAGTACGGATAGGCATGCACATCATCTTGATGAGTAAAACCTGGTAGGAACTCAGTCTCTTGCCAATAGCTGGATCAATTAAAATATAGTGCCTTGGAATTATGGGTAACTGAATAGGTCTCTCTTCATCGGCAGGTCCCTCCCAGTGTATGTTGAATTGAATTTGCCTTTGTCTCCGAACAGCGTTGAACAACAACAAAGCGTTTAACCAGCTCCTTGTATCCATTGTCGCTGCAATATACTCAACATGAATCATTTCAATTACAGGTGGCAGAACGGGAGGAGGATCCAAAATGTAGGCAAATTCAGCCGGGATTACATCCCTAGAATTGTCTTAATTTAGTTTAGCCATCAGCTAGAACAAGAGCCTTTTTACTGGCTCACTAAGGAAAACCAGATCAGAAATGTTAGGGAGGTGGGCTGGGTGTAGATCTCCGGCATTCAACAGCATTTTCATTTCTTTCCATTCATCAGGTACCTCCCCAGGGTTGCAAATTATCCGACGGAGTACGTGCTCAGGAACTATGTTGACATCTTCAATTTATCGGGTCTCCATCATAAATTGAATTTTGTTTGGGTTGAGGTTTGATATACCAATTGATGGGGGTGTGAGCTCAGACACATGGGACCTCCGTGTGTGTATGACTTGCTAAGTACAAGGTGAACTGTTAGGAGGAGTGGCGAAGGGGTTATCTTTGCTGGTTGGTGTATCAGATGGTGATGGTGTGCCAAGATTATACGTTTCATAGTTGGAAACCATGGTGGTAAGCAAATCAACTTGAGAAGAAAGGTTTGTAGAGAAAAAAGGTTTAGATGATGTTTTGGCCTTTAAGAACCCTTAATACAATGGGCCTGAAAATGATGTGGTTTTCTCTTAAATAATTGGGCTAGATATTGTCAATCGTAACAATGGTCCATTAATTCAATTTAATTACTAATCCTTATGACTACAACTTGGGAGTTGGACTATTTGTGTTGGGTTTTGATTTTATAAGGTCATTATGTTAATGCTGGCCCATTTGTACTGAATTACATTACGATAACATGAAAATTAAGTTGAGATAATGTTCCAAACATTCATCACCTCCTTGCGACTCTGGATTGTTTGTTTTTTATCCCGGAAACTCAGGAAAATACCTCCAATTACCCCAGACTCTGAATGACCTATAGAGCGGTAGAAGTTGACATTATTAAAAATGAAACGAACCATTCGCACAGAACACCTAGTCTCTGTTAAAACAATAAAGTCGGGTAAGTGTAGCTTATACAAGTGCTTGAATTGAGGGAGAAATGAATTTCTCGTCATATCCCTACAATTCCAAACCACCATGACCCTTATTCCTACCTCGGCTATCTTAATGAATTAGCTATATGCTGAATTGAAGTGTGACTTTCCGACCATCCAATACATTTCCTGATAACCAAGTCCAACTAGCTTATAATTGTTTTAAGCTTTGTGAACTGTTTATCCTATAAACCTTCAAGTTGTCGGAGTAGCTGTTGATCTCCATTATTTGATGTGTTCCTACTTGAAGGGAGCACGTTTCCATTATAGTCAGTAGTATTGAACTTGGGTCTACTATATTTTCCACGCACCTCGGGATGACATGTTCTACGCCAATTCCATCTACACCGCCGTATTTGATGATAATCCTCTGTATTTCCATCTTGAGAGGAACAGGTAATAGGGCCAAATCTGACAGATCTGGTAGGTGAGCTGGTACAATGGAATTATTTTTAAGGAGCAATATGTCACCAGCGGGTCTTCGCCCATGGGCAAGCCAATCAGCAACGGTTGCAGCTGTGACTAATTGGAGGTTGAGTTTATGTTCTCCAACACTTGATACGGACTGTATAACAACCAATATCCCTTTACCCATTTCAATGAATCCTCCTACAGGGCAAGGAGGCCTGAATTTGACAGCCAGTGTAGTCGTTTCGACAAGAGTGTTTGGAACCAATCTATTCTTGTAAACAACAAACTTTTGTTTACATCCATGGTTGATCCAAAACCCTCTCCCCTGCCTTCTCTTAATGTCCCTGGCATGTATTTGTAGGCTTTTACTTTCATCTACAACTATTTCTGCTGGGGAGATCATTAGAGACTAATTATAGTTTGTGTTGAACTATGTAGGTTTGCAATTATGTTCTGTGAAGGTATTTGCAATTATATAGGCGAAAATGTCCCAAGGAAACTATAATTTTTGTTTTTTTTCCTTTTTTTTTCACATTTGGCGCCACTAATACCGCCTAAATTTTGATCCTATTTTAGTCGCTTAGCGCTATCAGGCCACACAAGAGGTGTAGTGGAATCAAGCCACACTTTAGGTTATATTTGGGCCAAACCCGAGGTTATATTTTGGCTAGAGGTGATATTGGGACAAACTATATGATAGTGGAATTAGACCTGTAGGTTAATGAGCACACTATAGGTGATACTGGGCCACGCTATACAGCCCAACAATGTAAACATATCATTGCCGAACTCAAATTACCATAATTTATATTTGGCTAACATGATATAATAGAGATTAAAACATGATATAATGGAGATTAATACATGATTACATGATATAATGGAGAATGTAACACACACTCGTTTAGATCATTCAGAGTTCACTACTGTAGACACCTAAAAATGTCTCTCCAAAACCAAACCCGATGATGAACAACCTTTCACCGCCATTATTGGTTGGGTTGAGTATTTAAACTTTGGAGTGCTTAAATCCATGTTTCTATTCAATACATTTCATAAAATAATCCAATTCCTAGCTCATTTCCCTTAAACAAAACTTACTTTCAACTTTTCGTGTCCACATCACAAAACCGAGAGAAACTGATTTTGTGGAATTATAATTTTGTTCCAATTATTATTTGGTTTAATAGGCCTTAAAATAAGCTTTCCAACAATGTATCATAAGCCTAATTCAGATTTAAAACGAAGAAGATATGAGCAAAATACTAAACTCGACCCAAAACCGACACCCTTTCACTAAAACGGCCTTAAAGTCTACAAATTATTTTGACCTTATTCAAATTAAGTTGGAAAGTATACTTGATAATCTTTCCAACAATATATTATATGCCTTATTTCGAGTTACGGATCTAAATTTATCATAATTTTAAAAACGGTAAAAAACTGGAATTGCCGCGCAACAACAAAATTGCCGCGCTCGGCAATATATGACGTGGCACGGCAGCTAGTGTTATTTTCCGTGTCATTTTTGCATTTTTCTCACGCTTTTTTTAACCGTGACATGGTGTACTGTACCGTTCCACGGTGGACAATGCCGCGTCACGGTGCCCTGTGCCGTGTCACGGGATTTTCCCGTGTTTTCTCCGCGTAAACCCTGCACGCGTTTTATCCTTTTTAGGGCTGCTGCTTTCCCGCGTTACACTAAATTCTCTCGTGTCACGACATATTTTGCCGTGCCGTGACAATATGCTAACGAGTCACGACGCCCCAAAACTAGGGTTTTATCTTTTTAGGTTCCGTGTGTTCCCTCTACTCATTTTTCCTATAAATACCCCCTCCTTTCTACAGTTCAGGGCAGCAAAAATCATTCTCTCTTCCTCTCTTCTACACAAAAATCATTCTCTTCTCTCTCTCTCATATTCTAAGCCTTAAACTTATATTCCTAACTACATCATTCCTTCCTTAAGCACTCCAAGGAGTTCATACAATACCCGAAGTTCTATACTTAAACCAAGGCGTGAAAGGTATAATAAACTGAGGGTTTTGACCAAATCAACTCTACTTTAATTTAATTTAATTTAAATTTAATTTATATTTTATTGAAGTGACTAACAATTTATTCATGATTTAGCAATTTTAAGGAATGCGCGTAATGTGAGTAATTAATTATTTAATTACTTATTTTATTTTTATATTGCTAGTATCATGATTAGGTTAATTTGTATTTGATTTGACTAACAATTTATTATTAAATTGCTTCCAATATTAATGTTTATTCTATTATATTTTTTATGATCACCATATTGCATGTTAAAGGGAATATGTAGTTGAAAATCACGCCTAATAAGACAATTTGGACAACCGGTTTAGGTTCCTTTTTAATCTTGTTATTAATTAAAGTGATCACTAATAATTAGAATTAGTGTTGCATTAATATTCAACCAATTTAGCCTAATGTTAGTTTGGAGCAAATCGAATCTTTGTTTGCATGCCTTTGAGATCGCAAGAATCACTTTCACTATAAGAATCGAGTAGAGGCCAATACGGGCGAGTGTGACTCCATGACTCACTTCGTACCATCATCCCCGATCCTCCTTTCGTGGTTTCGAACCATATGAAGTTAGTAATCTCATGGATTATGAATGGTGTGTAACCTTCACGGGTCAATCGTTGTTGCCTATCGTTGTCCCTTTATAATGTTTGCTTTTAATGATCCGTGAACGGTTTACAAGTTCCTTAAAAACTTGTTGGCGACTCCCTACTTTCCTTGTCCCTAATCGTATAATGTCAATTCTCACTTCCTATTAGTGCCAAGTATATTCACACATGCTTTAACGTAGACGCACTTCAAACGACGCCTACAACTACATACATAAAAAGCAATTAATTTATTTAAACCGAAATCACATAAAATTTGATCATCACTACAAGGCATGTCCTTACAATCCCTGCTAAAACCAAAATGGTGTAAATCATTTTGATGAGTTATTATTTATTCAAATGTTGCCTTGTGGTAGGTCTGCCCTTCCAATGTCAATCAACCGTTTGCTTGGTTGGAATCCAACGTTTAGCGAAGTTTCAACCTACAAAAACATGAAATTAAAAATTGTTAAATTTAACCAAAATATACTTGTATTAATTAATAGGAAAAGGAACTTACTATGATGTTTGCTGACATAACCTCTCTGTATAACGTATTCTTCATGCAAGAGAAGTATGGAGAAGCTTTCGTCGCCCAGAAACACAACACTCCTCCTATCCCACAATTTGGCCTAACAACCTCAACCCTGAAGTTTCCCTTTAGCTCAATGTGTATGAATTTCAGCATTGGCTTCCAAACCCTTGCCTCAGTGACAACAACCAGAAGTGGCGAGTAGGAGTCCAGGATTATCGCACAATTTAACATGACTTCCCTCAATTAATCCATTACTAATTCCAGTTAGCCTAATTTGTCCACATCAAATCCCCCTCAATCAAACCATTAAATTAGCTTTACCCACATGAAATTTTCACAATTAAACCATTACCCTGAATAATTTAACTTCACTTACCTCAATTAAACCATTACTAGTTCGAGTAAACCTAATTTGTCAACATCAAATCCATCAATTAAACCAGTAAAGCTAATTTATCAACATCAATTGCCTCGAAAAACCAGTACTATAACAAGCTAATTTAAAACAGCACTATAAATCAACAATGAAGAACAATTGTAAGAATCGACGAGATAAATTACCTCTTTACTTCCAGAATTGTAATGGTCTTCTCGATCGAGCTATTAATGCTAAATTTTCTTTGCTTTCTCCTTTGTTCAATTTCAACCTCTTTTTCCATTAATCTCTCTCCTCTCTTCTGACAAAGTTGCTCACTTTACTTTCTCTCTCCATGGTTAAAAGTTACCTTTTAATTAACGACATTCAATTCACTGTTTCACAAGTCGTTAACTCCACGTTCAAGCCTAAATGTTACCTCCAGCTGACATCTGACCCCATGTGCATTTTTTTTTTTATCATTTTTGTACGGATTTCAAGGCAAAGTATTTACGAAATTATCATTTGATCAACGAAATTCGTTTATCATTTTGAGCAACCGGGGCTCCCTCCTAAATAAGTTAGGTTACTATTATATCCCCTACATATTAACTTTTATTAATAAAAAGTTGGGCCAAACCTTAACATCAAATGTCATGATTTGCTATGATACAAATACAAATTAATTTTTTTTATTTTTATTCATGAGTTGTAAAATACAAATTCCCTAATTAAAGTACCAATTCAAAAATTCCATGATTTGCAAATTCATTTGGCAAACCTTGAATTAGTCGTTAGTTCGTTACCCGTTAAGCAGCAGCTTCGTAAATCAACTGGAAGGCCTTTTCCACACTAGTTATCAATTCTGATACCGAATTTGCTAATTTTACAGAAATCAAAATCAAATTCAAAATCAATTTGGGATTTCTGAGTATTTTTCTGGGGTTTAATTTGATCGCATCGATTGAAATCAGAGCGAAAGAGAGGAAGTTTGTTCAGATTAGTAATGGGGTTCCTTGTTACATCCCTAATTTTCTTGGTGATCGGAGTGATTGCTTCTCTTTGTACCAGAATTTGTTTCAATCGTGGCCCTTCTACCAATCTGTAATCTCTCTTTCTATCTCCTCTTTTTGGATCTTTGAATCTGAATTTGCTCATTTTTAGCTCTGCATTGTTGTTTGTTGTTTGTTGTTTGATGGTTAATGATTGTTGATGTTCCTCTGTTTTGCCGATTGACTTGTTTAAATTGGGAGTTGGGGTATAGTTTTAAGTAATTTGGATTATAAATGATTTTCGTTTTTAGTGAAGTGTTGAATTGATTCGATACATTGAAGAATGAAGAGTTTTTATGTTGAAATTATTGTTTAAAAACTTTGATGTATATGATAAGAAATGTGGTTTGCTATGTTTTTGAGATGGATATTTTTAATGTGATTTGATGGCAGTGTATGTTTACAGGAGAGGGTTTGAGATCATAGAGTAAGGCCTTTATTACTTCACCTTAAAAAAATAATATTCAGTAAAAATAGTTTGATTTTATGGCGGAGAGGTTTGAATTCATAGAGTAAGTAAAAGAAATGGAGTGATCTTTGGTCGATAAAGATGAGTGGGTGATTGGGGGAAAGAGAATGGAGATGTCATGACTTGGTGATTGATTTGAAGAAAATTAATTTGAGTGTGCAAGTTTGTTGGATTGTAGATCTATTATGAGGGGCTTTATTATGCGAGGAATATCTTGGCTCGATTTCACAATTGCACTATATTTGGATAACAGTAGGGAAGGAGAGGGTGGGGAAGGAATAACAGGGAAGGGAAAGGGAAAGGGAAAGGGAATTGAGGGGCAGGAGAAGGTGACCTTCCATTTTCCTCCCAAATCTTTCCAACAATGAAGGGATTAGGTTTATTAAAAGAAGAAAGTGGATACTCCCAATTCCCTTTCCTTCCCTCGCATTAGGTATCCACTATCCAAATAAAGGATGATGCATCCTTTCTCTTCTTTCCTTTCCATCCATTTCTCTCTATCCAAACACAGTGTTGATGTTTAAAATATTTCTCTGAGAAGATTTCAAGCTCAACAAATCAAGCATATTAAGTGTGCAGGAGTTTTTTTTTTTTTTTTTTTTTTTTGGGGGGGGGGGGGGGGTGGCGGGGTTTGATGTATCACTCTTGTTTTGCACATAACATATGAATATAAACAAAGACAAATTGACCTTAGGAGATGAATAAGTTGGGTGTTGCTATCTACCAGATGAGGGCGAAGATATTTTTTTTGTTTTCCTGATAGTTCTACTTTTCAGCTCGCTTGTTTATTGTATTTGACTCTTTTATGTGGCAGGTCACTTAGTTAATTCTAGCAAAGTAAATTGATAACTTCCAAATTGATTTTGGGTGTAATAGGACCTTTTCTCATCCTATGAACCTATGTGATCTACAAATTGTCAAAGTTATCCCTTAGCATTTTTATCTCACTGAACATAATCTGGACTCTGGAGTAGTCTTCTTGTACAAATGATAGTTTTACTTGTTAATGTTGTTAATCTAGTGACTGAAGTATTTTAATTTCTGCAGGTTCCACCTAACATTGGTTATTACAGCAACAGTTTGCTGCTGGATGATGTAAGTCTATTACTTTCCTTAAATCTTCCGGTTAAGTGAATCAAAATATTGCATTGGCTGAGTAACTATGTACTCCATCTGTTTTTAAATACTTGCTCCATTTCTCTATGCGCGGAGTTTTAGGAGAAATTGGAGAAAGTAATAAAATATGGAGGTAGTGGGGTAGTTGAGAAAATAAAAAAATTGTAAAAAGCAAAAGTAGTGGAAGAATAGGAGGAGATAGAGTATTATGTTATGTCCACCAAGTGTGGGAAATGAATTAAATATTGTAAAAACTTTCTAAAAAAGGAAATGAAGCAAGTATTTAAAAACGGCCAGAAAAGGAAAGTGGAGCAAGTATTTTAAAACGGATGGAGTAAAACCACAAAATGTTGTACCAGCAATTGTATCAGCTTTTTTCTCTATCATATGTGAATGACTTTTGTGCAATCCTATAATTAGGTTTGAAACTTGTGACAAAATGCACTGGAAACTATAAATCACTTCTAGACCTCCATTTGTTTCATGTCATTTGGATATGAAATTTTCTTTCTCTGAGAAAGTTGCTAGTTGTTCTGTAGGCTGAGGTCTGCAGATGGAGTACTAGCAACTGTCATCTCATGTCACCACTTCAAATCTCTCTTCTTATGTTCTACTGGGAAAGACTATAGCTGCTTTGCTTCTTCAATTGAACCATTGGGATAAACAAAAACATGACTATGCCCGAAAAGGCTTCAACTCAATGAGGAATATTGCAAAAGTGGGTTTTGTATGGCAAGTTTTTGTTTTCTTGGGAGAGAAGGAAAGAAACACGGGGAGGTGACATAGTGATTCAAATTATCATGACAAATATGTTTCCTTTCGTCCCAGTGTAAGATCTATGGACTATGGAATGATGCCAAGTTTCAAGTTTAGTGCATAGCTTTGTTGATAAATGATGAGTACTTTCAAATTTTGGTCAATTGGTGACAGCTTGCAAAAATTCTTACTTCCCTAGAGAGCGAAAGATTTTTTTGATGAACTGCAGGCTGCAAAAAGCATGTGTAACTATCCCCACTGACATCAAGAAATATGATTAGTCTACTTTTCTAAGTAATCTTATCCAAGAGTGTTGGAGAAGTTGTCTCCGCTTCTGAGTATTTGCCTTTGTAGACCCCTCAGATCAGATTCTCATTAATTGTTTTGCTAGTTACATTATTTATTTATTTATTTATTAGGCATTGCATGCTCCACTGAAAAGGCCAGCTGTACAACTATAGGGAATGGATGATTACTGCCTTTATTGGCTAGAAATGCCTAGAATGCAGTTTGAACAATTTACAGTCATGAGAATTTGGCAGGGGTATTGGTTGATCTTGTTTGATAATCAATTCTGTTGACCTCTATAGTAGTCTGCGTACCATGCGTAGTTCCTTACAGTTATAGACCATTTTTGCTTAGGTTTATTTGACAATGTGTTAGTTCTATTGTGTATTCCATTCAAATCGGAGATGCTGGAAAGCTTTGGAATAACTGTTGATGGTGCTTATGGTTTTGATATCCTTTCTCACTGTTGTAAGTTGTTTATATAAATCTCTATTTGTGTAGGTGGGCTATTGTATATCTTGCGCAGATGAAGCCCCTCATCAACCCTATACTTAATGAAGCAGAGTGAGTTGGGTTTGTGGGTGAAATTTAGAAAGAGTGCTACTCTAGATACCATATGTTACCAGTTTGCAGATTTTCAGAGGAACTCATTAAGAGCGGTGCTCGCAACAATTTCTCATGTGGATTTGTATGTAATTCTATTATTGCGGAGAATAAAAATATTCCTTCTTTTTTGGCTTTGATATCCCCTTGTACTTTTAAGCACCAATCTACTTGCTTGAGTTGGTTTTGTGGATGAAATAAAATTGATTGGTGGATCACAAATATAGGCATGAAAAAAATTTGATGTGCCAAGTTAGTTGTTGTTTGGGCGCATTGATTTAGCCAATTTTAGTTATTTTTGTTGAGCTCCTTTAATTTAAAACCCAATAGGGTTTATTTATACGTATCATTTGATCAATTCCTATTAAAAAAATTAAAACTGAACTTGTCTCCCTTTCTAATTTTATACAACTATATTACTTTCTTATCAACTGATAAGGTAAGTTTTGCAATTTCGGAAGTTTTATTCTCTTTGCAATGGGTTTGTTTGGTTGGGTTGGTACTCAGAGCTACTAAATCAGACAAAAGTTCTGGAGCAGCAGAAGGGGAGTGGAATAAAGTGGACATTGGTGAGAGACTTTGATCAACTGAAGGAATTCAGCAGAGACCCTTATGATCAGTATGAAGTCAAATGCATTGTAGAGAAGAGCCCGTTTCTCTGGCATGATCATTTGCGTGTCAAGGACTAAGCTAAGGTTTATGAGGGCTAAACTTTAGTTGATGAATTATCAAACAAGCTGATCGAGTTGTTTTTAACATTAGATTAGATCTGTAGGGGGAGAAGCCATAGGTGAGCAATTGGCACCTGAGCTGGGTCAGGGTGCTAGTGGGGTCAGATCCAAGTTGCAGCCTATGCCTTATATGGCTGTTCATATGAAGATAGAGAAAGAATGGATGATTCATTGTAAGAAGCTAGAGCAAAGATCTAACATCAATTAAATTTGTAGCAGCAAGGAAGAAATTAGAGAAAGAGTAGGGTACATTATGAAGCTGAGCACACCAACAGTTTTTTACTTAGTTGTTGCAGATAGTCTGTTGGAAGACAAGCTTCCTTTCCAGAAAAAGAAGCTAGGTGTTAGGTCATATTTATGAAAAATAACCTTATCTTATCAAGTCAGCCATTGACTATGAAGTGTGCTTAGAGCAGATGTATTTGTGGGAAATTGGGAATAGCTTTTCTACTTTCTCTAGTCTCGTAGGCTCATATCACTTGAGAGGACACAAAAGATGATCTGCTAAGGAGTTTCAATTTCTTGTAACAGCAGCATAAGGTGGCCTTCATATGCCTACAATATAATGGGAATTTGGTGGTCCATGAAAGTGGCTGATGACCCAATCATCCAATTCGCTTCAACAGACAGGCATGGATAAAGATTGGTCCTCTCTCAGACTTCTGCTGTCATGATAAGCGTAGAAGAGGACCTTTCAGAAGGACGCTCGCTGACCAATGTGTCTGAAACAAGCCTTCAATCCATTAGCTATGGTTCCAATCATGTCACACGTCCATCTTTCCTTGCTGTTCTTGAGCATATTCTGTGCATAACATTCTTGATATACTGATTGCTGGTATGATTTGAAATCTTAATATTCATAATTTGATTGAAAATGAGAGCAGATAGCTTGGGGCATAACATACTATTTTCTACCTGAGCTTTCTTTTGGGATATGCTCTGCCAGCATCTTGGTATATTGATGAAGTCACCAAAGGAATGCTGCTCCCAGCATCAGGGAATTTTCAGGTTTTATTGTTGGGATTAGATATTTATTTATTGCATTTTCATTCTTTGATGCTGTTTTTTATTGGAAGGTGTACATAAAACAGTAGTATTTGAAATATTACCTTTTTACATCCAGGGTTAAATATTATTGTCTTGCTTTTCCACTTTTTAACCCTGTTTTTTTTTTTTTATTGAAAGATGTACCTAGAACCTGAAAAATCACCTTTGTATATCTTGTATATCTTGATATTGGCATTCTGCAATGGCATTATAATGGAAAAGCTTTGCTACCCTTCATTGAAATGTTGATGCACTTTTATTCTTTTAGAGCTTGAAAACTGAACTTAATTGTCTCCTTGTTAAAAGCTGTTGACTGTAGACTTGAAACTATTCAGGTTGGTACACATTGATTCTTTTGTCATCTCATTTGATTTCTGATTGTGCTTATTAATTGTTTTTCATTCTTTCTTTCCCCTCTCTGAGCATGATTTTCTATGCTGGTTGGAATGAGCCCTTTGCTTACTGCTTTAAAGTAGAGATTTTTCTGTGAAGTTTCTAATTATATGCTGTTTTGCTATGTTCAGGCATGTCATCCATTGGTTTGGAACTTTAATTTTTTGCTATTTGGATATGATCTGAAGATAGATTCATGGTTTCTATACCACACAGATAATGCTGGCTTCATCTGTTTTCTGTTTATTTCCCATTTTATTTATACACAGAGTCATAGCCTTACAAAATTATGAGATTGGGGTACATTGAATTTGAATTTCAGACTCCATGTTGTATGCATCCTAATTTTTCTGCTTGAGCTCCCCATTTTCTGTCCGCGATCAGTGTATACATGGTTATATTCGTTTGTAAACTTGTTATGGCGCAAAAGAGCAAGGATCATGTTCTTAAAAACTTTTGAACTCCATGTATGTTGTGAAAATATATGGAAGAGGCCTCTGTTGCATTAGAAGCAGAAGAATTCATGCTTCAGAAAGATAGAGTTCACTAATCACTACCATAGTGTGAGAATTCGCTATGGAGACCCACTAAAGAAGATAAGAAATCAATGGGAAGACCATTTAAGATTTCTGCAGCGCTTTGGTGAACTGAAATTTATCTGTACATTCTATCGCACCTTTTCAAGTAAGTATAGAAGTTGTTTAAACTTTTCATGATCATGCCTTATTTGGTGCTGAAATGCTGTACTGAAATTCGTTATGCATGATGAGTGGTAAATTATTGCTTATGCTCCTCACTTCTAAATGAATTTGGTAGTTTTGATTTTTGACATACCCTTGCAACGTGCAATTAAATTTTAACTAATAATTCATGGCAGTCTGAAAGAGCAATCTCTAAGTTGTATTTGAATGTTTATAGCCATTGGGGCAAGTCTGCGTACAGCTTAACTTTTGTAAGCCCTGCTGGTGGTAGGGGCTGTGTTAAGATAATAGGATTCTAGTTGTTCTGCTGCTGCTGCATTTTTTTTTCCCCTTTTAATATATATTGTATATGCGTTCAACACAAGAAGAATTGTAGATGCATCCCTCTCTGGATGCACTTATTTCTCAAAGGGGGAGGCAGGTACAGTTATGGTGTTTCAACCTAATTTATAGAACATCTAGTTTGGCATTGTTTGGTAGCTTGTTGGATATGCTGTCTAAAAGTAAATTCTTTTGTGTATTAATTATAAAGTGTTAATCGGCTAACATATAATAGATGACTTCGTCAAACATCAAAATTATTAGCTAAAGCTACCAGCTGACTAAAAGAATATATATAGCTATACTAACAGCTGGTCAAGCAAGCCAACTTCAAAAAACTAACAAACTGCAAAACAAGCCTTTGTCCAATTACTGTGCAGTACATTAGTAACTGATCTTCAGTTTGTGTTGCTTATATGTTTTAATTTAAACTGTACTCATGTTTATATTTCTGTGTAACTTGATGTATCGTGCTGCATATGCTGAAATTTTGTGACTGAATTCCCAAATACATTTGTTTCTGCTGTACTGGTCAAGGTCCGTATAGTTTCTTGAAGCCATCCCAAATATATTGTGATTTTATTGTCTACAGGCTTTCAGAACTGCGCATTGTTTCAATCACTCCACTCCAACTGATTTTGAATAGAGTTTACTAGGCCAAAGCTGTGTTAATCCTGGATAGAACCAACCGGTGTAATAATTTGCGTTCGACTTAAGTGTTCCCTTGGTATGGTGTCTGGGTTATGTGGAGCCGTCTTCCATTCAGATAAGTTTTGTTTCACTTTCTGTATTATGCACCTACATTGAACATACTTAGTATATTCTGCAGTACATATAATTTATATGAACTTGTACTGTAGTTGCATTATTGATAGAAATAGTTATAGGAAAATCAGTCTACCGTGGAAAACATTGGTCTCATTAAGAATTTAATTTCTTTCCTTCCAAACGTCATGAACATATGGCTAGAAATGTTGATCTACAATTTGCTGGATTCTTCTTTGAGTCACTAAATGTCAAGGTGAAATTACTAAAATAAGTAAACAACCCTTTCTTTTCATCTATTTTCACACATTACCCTCATTGTTTATTCTTTCTCAACACCTATCACTGGGATCTCACTGCCTGGGGATCCTGAGGCACTGACCCTGCTGTGAACATCAGAAAATGGTGGCGGAAACTACTAGTGTCAACAAGATGTACGCTTTAACCCAAGGTCAAGTGTGCTGAAAGCCTACTGGTGTCGACACAAGTAAATATCCTTGTGTCCAAGCCCATGTCAGAGTACTCCTGGGTTCCAACAATTGTACATGACTGAAACTAATATTTTGAGTAACGTGTGAAACCATATTTGGACATGAGTTTAGGCTTGTTTTTGCACTCCTATCTAGTTGTAATGTGTAAATTCCACACACCTTGTCATTTAGAAGGTTATTCAGGACCAATCTAGGCTTTAATATGCATTATTAGATGAGTCTTATGCATTTTTTTTTCCCCTCTGAAATCTTCTTAGTGTTGAGAAGTACAAGATAAGGAATTGTTTTTTCTTAATCAAGTCCAAGATTGTCAAAATAGATACGTAGGTCACTAGGAACAATTGAATCATTAACTTATTCATTCCCATATTTATGATTCTAGCTTAAATGGTTAGAGCTTTCTTTCCAATTCCGGGAAATCTTGGGATCGAATCTCAGCCTTGCCTTTGTGGCTCTCTAAACATGAAAAAAATGATTCTCATTTTATTATTTGATCTAAAATTTCATTTGTATTCACAAGATTCTACATTTTTGAAAGCAATAAAATTGTATCAAGAGCTCTTTGTTGCGCACGATTTTACTAGCTTCTCTTGTTTATTTATTTATTTTAAATATGTTTTCAATTTTTCTTCGAAATAAAATTTGTTAGTTAAGACAATAAACTAAGTCATATGCTCAAGAGGAAAGTATTCTAAAAATATGTATTAAGAATCAACATACGGTTTATAGATAAAGAGTAAAGAAATTACAAATCTTACATTCATATATATATATTTAGGCTGTAAACTTTCTCCTTATGGATTATTTATGAACCCGTACATATTTATTAGTGGTGGGTAGCATGAAAAACTCAAAACCAATTGAGTACAATAAAGAAAAATTTTAAAACTTAAATAGAGTAGAGATTTTTCTAAATATACTTAAATAGATCAAACAGATTCATTTTTTGAGCTTAGGTAGCTGTTGCAGCTTCAGAAATTAATTGAAACGCCTTTTCCACACACGGCATAAACTTTTGGGGATCAATGAAGCCATTCTCAACAACAAAACCAAGTCTTATATTATCCATATAGGTCAGCACGGACACTATTAAACTCTGTAATAAGACACGAGAAACTATATGTTAATATTTGAGATTAATAGAGTAGTCAATCTTATCCCAAAACTTCAACAATAAAACTGTAAAACATAGATGATTTTGGTAATCAAATAAAGAGATGCATAGAGTATCTTATTACCATATTAATTCCAGTTGGTACGAAGTAAAAGCCATTGAGAGGGTGGTTTGCAAAACTAACTTGGTCAGTTGGCCCAATCATATTCGTGATTGCAAAGCTACAATTCTTCCATCTTCGTTCAAGTGTTCGTGCAGCAGCCTACAAATTAAGGTGAATATTTATGTTAATCTTCCAGCCTATAAATTCGGAAAAAAAAACTCTAATAACCACTTTAGCTATCTCTCACCCTCAACTATTGTAATAATATACCCCAACCGTACCTCAACCCTCACGGTTTTTTTGGTATGTTATTTGCAGGTCAGACACTTTGAGATTGAGGGGGAAGGGTAAGGGATCTCCGCCCTCAAAGTGTCCTTAGTGGGGACTGAACCCCAACCTCAAGGTTGGAAGGTGACAATCTTACTCTTACCACTAGACTATTTTTTTTCAGTGGGTTTCTGGTGCGGCTGGCCGCACCATGCGGCAGGTTGTCAAATCAGCAAATGACAAAAGTAACCCCAAGACAAAAGTAACCCCTGACTGACTTAGTAACCCTTGACCAAGTAACCCTGACTGACTTAGTAACCCCTGACCTAGTAACCCCTAGTAACCCCTAACCGACCTGGTAACCCCCGACCTAGTAACCCCAAGTAACCCCTAATCGACCTGGTAACCCCCGACCTAGTAACCCCTAACCGACCTAGTAACCCCAAGTAACCCCTAACCGACCTAGTAACCCCAAGTAACCCCTGGCCGCCGACCTAGTAACCCAAAGTAACCCCTAACCGACCTAGTAACCCCTAGTAACCCCAAGTAACCCCCGACCGACGACCTAGTAACCCCTAACCAGACCACCTAGTAACCCCGGATCTAGTAACCCCTTACCCACCATCAACAAAAAACTACCACCAACAACCACCACCAACGAACCACTACCAACCTAAACGCCTTGCCACTAGCCCCTAACCCACAAACAAACAAACCCCAATCCAACCAAACCATTAAAAAAAAATCAAATCAAACAAATACCTTAAAATGTTAACAATGGTTTCGAATATCACTTCAAATATGGCTAAAAAGGCCAAATTCGACCATGAAAATTCTAGATCTAGAGTTTTCATGGTCGAATTTGGCCTTAAAAACTTTGAACTTGTTTTCTGACGACGGAGTCACCAAACCACCACAACCCTCCCAGTGAAACCACTACTTCCGACGAACGAATCACCGACGAACGAACCATGAAGACGACTATTGATGACGATTGCGAAATTTGTGTTACGTTCTCTGAGAAGATGAGATGAATGTTCTGGCTTGAAGAAGAAGAAAAGAGGAGAGAGAAAGAGAATAGAGAGGAGAGAGAAAGAATTTTTTTTTAAAAATAAAATAAAATTGTGGCTGGCCACACCGTGTGGCCAGCCACATATGAAACTTTGTAATTTTTTTTAAGGTAGGAGAAAGACCCTAACAGTATCTCAATCCTCACGGTCTTTATTTATTTATTTATTTTTTTGGTCCGGTATTTTGCGAGACACTTTGAGAGTATTCTCAACCATTGTAATAATATACCTTCTTAATTTTTTGTTTTCTTATAATGGCTACTACATTTTGACATATATTCAAACTTGTGTTTGTCAATACAAAACATTAAATATTATTATATATTTCTCATTATATTCCCTTTGTTCCATATTATTTGCAATATTTACTCATAAAAAATATCACAAAAAGTGAAGTCATATTACAAACAAAACAGAAACAGGGGAGTACGTAATTGTATGTATTATAAAAAATTTAATATATATATATAACAAACCTTAAGGCCTCCAATTGTCCTTATAACCTCAAGCAAGCTAGCCATGAGATGGAGACCAAGTGCACCATTCCTCTTCCTTTTGATAATATTGTGTGCTTTCTTGATAAATTGGAGTGGCTTTATAAGGTCATCATCCTCCAAATGTGGGAACGGTACTTCAATATTTGTAATTCTATTTCCAAATAACTTTCCTTTGCGCATCTCTTCTGCGCTAAAATTTCCCTTCATACTCCTAACGTTGACAAATATCGTTGCTGTCGATTGTTTTTTCTTTAGTTGTCCTGGGTCTTTTTCTCGAATGTACAATTGAGTTCCAAGAAATATTATCCCAACAATGATATCATTTACAGTCTATTTCACAACAACAATACATAAATTAAAATAGGAAGTTATATAATTCGCAAACAATAAATCAATATATATATATATATATATATTTAAAAGAAAACATAAAAAAAAAAGGAATAAATTTTAAACAAGCTATCTTACCACTCCAAGAATTGTCTTGATTCTTTTGACATCATCGAGAGAAAATGTCATTGAGCAAACCCTAGTCGAACCCGGAAGACTTGTATCTATATTTCCCGACCTAATTGGGGTTTGATCATCTTCAGTAAATATTGATCCAACACTTTGTCCAAAATCATACAATGAATAGATGATAGGAGCTATAAATGTAGGAACAATATTGAACATGTTCATCAAAATTTGCTTCGTGTTAGACATCTTCCTTTGAATGGTACTCGAAGTACTTTTGGAAGGGAAAGTACAAGGTAGCGTAGGATCATCGACTCGTTTAACACAAGAGAGAAAAACTCCCATCATAGAAGTACCATCACCAATTGCATGATGAACTTTGAATACGAGAATTCCTTTAGCATTAATGTGTTTTGGGTTGTTGAAAATGTGAATTTCCCATAGAGGTTTGTGTTTTGGAAGTTGTGAAGTAGTTATAGATGATATGTAATCATCATAATGGTCTTTATAACTTTCAGCGGATAAATCTTCTGGGAAATTTGCTAGTTTGATATGATCTTCCGCATTCACTTCTACTTTCTTCCACATTTTCTTACCCTTTTGATCTTTAATCTGACATGAACAATATATTATTTATTAAAATTGTGCGTTGACAAGCATATTGAGTAATATAAACCTAAGACTTTCATTTGACGTTTTTGTTTGCCAATTAACATAGTATGATAAAAATTTAATTCAAATTTGGACTCATGAGATTAGTTTTTTTCACCTTGCATGTTAGTGTTGACTTAATGAATAATGTAATTTACCTAGCTAAGTAGTTCATAAGCTCAACCATATAATATAATGGCAGACCACCCAAATAAATACGAGTACAAAATATGAAGTGTAAGCAAGGTTTATGCTACCTACCTAAAACGTGCATTTATTATTTCACATAAACTATACCAAAAGAAATAAAATAGGCCTAAATGTCTTAATCATACTAGGAATTTTTTCTTTTTCTTTTTTTTTTTTTTTTTAAGGGATTCCTATATTATTACTTATTTTTTCAAAAAGCTATTTTATTTAATATAGTAGTTACAAAATTTTTACACCCCTTGCTTATAAGAATATAAGTACTAGTAGCAATTTAATGTATACACTTTAAATTTGACATTTAATAATTGCTTATTAGATAAGGGTAGAATCTTGAGTTAAGATTCACCTAACTTTTGTTTTTTTCCTTCAAAAAATACAAAACTATATTATAGTTTATACTGTTAGTGGATTTTGTACTTTGGGTTTGAAATGTGGATGCAACACAGGCCCAACCATACCCGGATGAGATTCGAACCCGTGACCTTTGTGTCACGCTGACTTTGATACCATGTTAGTGGACCAATTCAACCAAATTCTTAAACTGATGGTTGAGGCTTAAGAATATGTTTTATACTCTATCACCTCAACCATCAGCTTTCAGGAATATGTTTTATACTCTATCATATACATAAAAAACATAAAAACATTATTATTATGTAAGATTTCGTTAAATTAGTTTATGGATAATTTAATAATATAAGACACGCCATCCATTTTTCCTAAAAAAATAAAAATATTGTGACTTTGTCACCACAAAAATTATAGCCACCACATTATGAAGTTAATTTGTACTCCGTACTTCATTATTTTTTTTCATTTGTTGTCACATTTTAACTTTCATATACATGATCTCTTTCACCTTTTTATTTTTATTATTATTTTTTATATAGAATGAAAAATAGTTATTTGTGCTTTGTTATAATTATCATCTCAATATATATTTTCAAAATATATATTACTAATTAAAGATATGAATAATTGAATATATACGCACATTATTTGTTTGTCACAAATTATAGACATAAAATATAATAGAATGATATAGAGAGAGCGAGAGAGAAAAACTACCACAATAGAGGAGAAACGGGGATGAGCGTTAGCGTAGACATCCTTGATGAAAGCAAAGATGGTTAGAAAATCAACAGGAATTTCCAGCTCCATAAAACCAAGAATGTAGAGTGTTACCACCTCACTCAAAAGGCATTCAGTAGTTGGACTTACTGGCTCATCCAATAACTCTAAGCTCTCGTTCTTAGCTTTGGTATTAACCCTCAATTTTGAATAATCCATTTTTAAAAAACTTTTTTTTTTTTTTTTTGGAAGTATGCAATAAACTACAAGTCTACAACACTTACTAAAGTTTATATTTTTAGAAAGGTTGAACAAATGACTTTATTTATAGATACTTCAAAAGGCTAGCTAAAGTGCGTAATAAGTAGCATAATGCATAAATTGGATTGTTGACAAGTACACGTATCACGTATGATATGATAATCCAATAGAAAACAAAAAAATATGTTAGTTTTAATAAACGTTTTTGGAATGGTCCTGTATTACTCCGTACATTTTTTTTGTAATAAACATTGGTGACATTATGGAGAAGTTTGCGGGAAACTTCACTGTATGTATTAAATGAGAATTCATGGTTGAAAGAAACTTTAGTAATTGGTTGTCTTTAATTTGTGTTAGGAATATTCTTATACTTCATCCCTTATTGGACTCTTGCTTTTCATTTTGGTTGTTTCAAAATTGATAAATGTTATACATAGCCCTTAGGGCTACATGTAAACATTAAATTTACAGTTGAAAATCGTAAAAAGTTAAGAAATCATGAAAATATAAACACTAATTATACTGATTTACGCATATTTTTATCATGAAATCCTAATTTATACAATTTCCAAAGGTGTATTTTATACATTCATATTTTCCCTTTTCCGTAAGTAAATTTTTGTCAAATATCCCTAAATTGTCCCTAAATAGTTGTGATGTGGCATTACTTTTATTATTTTTCTGTTTTGCAATTAATGGCACAGAAACCATAATTGTGGCACACACCCTTTTAAACATTCTGAATCCATGTGCAGCACTATTTTGAAATATGATTGGTCATTTTATTTTTCACCAAAAAATGTGAAAAAAGGACTGATGACATGTGATTCATTTAATATCGATCATTCTATCTTTGTTTTGAATCTATAAATATTTTGTAATTCCCACGTTACTTTCCAATCATGGGTTTTAAGGTTACTCAAAGTTCCTTGATTCCCGTGTAATTTTAGAAATATTAATGTAAATAAGGCACGAAGCTTATATACCACCATTCAATGTAACAAGTCATTAATTACCTTGTTTGTCCTCCCCTTAATTAAGCTTAAAATGGTCTCAAAACCAAATTATCGATTAACGATCACCGTATACATACCATCATTCACAGGTGACAATGATTTCGTAGAACCTCTCCACCATAGATTAAAAGATTTCTTATGTTCTTCCAACATTGAACATCACCGAACCTCCAAATTACTTCCACCAAACTATTTTAGTTGACAAGTTTTGCTATTGATGGCTTGATGTGCTTATTCACACTAGTTTTCGAGCTCCACGCGCACGATGCGCGCGCTTCGTATGGTGAATCGGAAAAGTTTAGTTTGACACTTAACGTTAATGCGTAATTAATTTGTTGTATATTGACATACTGTGTGTTACATTCATAAATATAATGTGATGATTATATATAGATTAATAATGTTGTAGTTGTTTATGTAGCAATAATTTATAATGTGTATTATAATTATAGTGCATTCTTGTTGGTCGTTTATGGTATTAGGCCAATTGCCGGATAAAAAAGACGATGTGCATGTAGGGGTTTGCTCAACCCCTAAATAACATATTCAATTACTTAACCCCTAAATAACAACCCCAAAAAAGTTTGCTCAACCCTAGAAATTTGCTCACCTCTTAAAACCTAAAAATATTAGTCGTGAGCGTCCTAGCTACACCAACCCTACTTAAGATGCTCGAATAATAATACCTATTCTTGCGCTTGAACTTCTTTGACACCACATCGGGTTAAATAGTTTGCTCATCCTTAAATAATTTGTTCGCCCCTAAAAATTGTATACAAATTTCCTCACTCATAAATAGTTTGCTCACCCTTAAATAACTTTTTCACCCCTAAAAATTGTATACAATTTTCTCACCCGTAAAATAAATTGCTAACTCGTCAAAAAATTGTTAACCATTGAATAGTCTGCTCACCCCTACATAATTTGTTCACTCTCAAAAACAATACGAAGTATATAATTACCTTACTCCTTAAAGAGGTTGCGATGGTATAATATTAGGGAATATCGATTAATTGAACTTTTATTGTGGATTGTATCAAATAGAAGTAGTTTGTTCACCTCTGAACAATTTGTTTACCTCTATCTAAAAATTTAGACAACAACCTCATTCTAAATATAATATTATTCAACCCTAATTAAATAGTTTGCTCACTCCTAAAGAATTTGCTCACCCGGCCCATAAACATTATATTTTACCTCACCTCTAAACAAATTGTTCACCCCTAAACCATTAATCTACCGTTGGGCTCCAAAGACATACATGTGCAATAATAAATCAATTTCTAGCCCACTCTTACTATAAGAGTACCAAAATTTTCGTGTAGTTTGTACATCAATAAGAATATATCATCATATTCCCGTCCAAAAAATAAAAGAATATCAAGCACTCTTCTCAAGCAAAAGCCAAATTTGAATCTCACTTTTTTTTTTGAAGGAGGTGGGTAAATATATTAAAACAAATATTAAGTTACAACCAGATTTGCAAGAGCCAAAATGCCTTGCGGGAAATTAGAATAAAAAATTTGCTTAACCCCACCAAAGGAACCATTCTAGCAGAGCTAGGTGTGCAACATCATTACCACACCTTTTGACATGATGACAGAAGTAAAAGAAGACTCAAGTAGACACATATCCTCAATAATCGATCAGATCATACAGAGCTCTCCACTTCAGTCCTGAGCATATGGCTTTTACTACCTCTAACGCATCGCATTCTAGTTCAATGTTCTCGAAACCAAGTTGGTGAGCCAAAAGTACTCCCATTCCTGGAGCAACAACCTCAGCCATATAACCTTCGGATGAAGAACAATAAAGAAAAATTAAACGGTGTAAGAGCCACAATTGATGAAGACCTCATGAAAAAGTACATTTGCCCAACAAATTATGCATATTCAATTAGTCTAGCAATTTTTTCTCCTCCTTTGTTATGCTAAGCATCAGATTCTTTTCTTTCAAATGAAGATAAAGTAGTTTAATAAAATGTTAAGCAGCGGATATGGTTTAAGGACCATAAGCTCTTTATCAAAACTAAAAACAACTAATAAAACAAATGTGATATAAAATTGTCCAAACACCCCCCACCATTATGTACCTTAAGCAAAGCCAAGAACATTACTTAATCCCGTCAAACAATCAGAAGCTACAGTTTTCTAATACATTTTCCTTTGCAGCACTAAAAGACACTTCATTTAATAAGGACTCTTTCAATTTTGAAGAAATACAGAGCACCAAGCCAGTACATTACCCATGAACACAGAATCTAAGGCTTGTTAACATTTTTGGTTGAGATCTCTTAAAAACTAAAGACTCGAGATCTCTTGAAAATCAAAGACGTGTTGATCCTTCACACAGAGGAGAACCCCCCCCCCCCCCCCCCCCCCCCAACCCTCCAACTCAGAATTACCCCTCCAAACCCTTCATCCCAACAAAGTCAGATACAAATCATCTTATCTACCCTTATTGCTGTCACATCAACAATTTTAAGTTAGCTATTGAATATTATTGAAGAATGAGGATGGTGTTGAACAAAAGAATCCTATTTCCATTTGGCCAGCTAAATATCAGGCAGAAACAATTGCCACCTGCTCATCATGTACATTCTTAGGAGGATTTACTCAGCTTAGGATTCGGCTTCGATCGCCGCCTCTTGCCTTCTGACTTCTACCTTTCCCTTCTTCTCTTCCTCCTTCCTTCCACCATCATTCAACTCAACCGTCTCAACTCAACCGCCCCTTGCACCCTTTGTTGCACATTATGCACAGGGTCTGATTCAGTTGTTGGACCAGAAGTATGTACTCCACCCTGTGCAAGTGATAAAGAGCAAAATATTAGTTACACTATTTATTTACTGCAAGATTGTAATATGCAAGAAAAGAGTTTTAAATTTACAGTTGCAACTCTTTGAAAGCCATTTGGGTAGGTGTAAATTCCTACTCCCCTCATGTGCATTGGTATGTGACTGGTTGTGGTGTCCTATGGCTGTAATTAATCACACAGCTCGAGGTGTTTGCAAATGTACAGAGGCTTTTCAAATTTTTTTTTAATCTACTGCAAACTCCCTACAACAGGTAACAACACCGGTGATAACTTGAACAACCGGTTTCAGTCCCCTACATTTACATTTTGTAACTGCAGTCCCCTGCATACTTTTCAATTTGTTGAAAGTTAAGTCCCCTGCAACATGCTTAACTCCTCCATAATGTCACCAATCTTAACTTTATTTATTTATTATTATTTTTTTTTTTACAACAAGAACATTGTAAATCTAAGAAATTTTGATCTTATGATCACTTATACTCATGAATCGTACCTTACAATGCTAATTAGTGTTTGTTCATAAGAAGACTAAGGGCCTGTTCTCATACGTTGAAATTCAGTTCAGTTCAGTTCAGCTCAGCTCAGCTCAGCTCAGTTCAGTTCAGCTCCTAATTTCCTTCTCTTATAAAATATTCATTTCATTTCAGTTTAGTTCAGTTCAATTCAATTCATTTCAGTTGAGTTCAGTCAATGAGAACAGACCCTTTCAATGTTTTCAATACATAATGTCGATTAACAATATGAAATTTAATATTTTAAAAATTATACACCGAGCTGATTAAAACAAGATTTGTGTTAGTATATACTTCGTATAATTTACTTATGGATAACTATATATGGTTGAAATTTCTTTTTAAAAATTAAATTTTTTCCCTATGCTTCGATCTTCAGCCTTTGCCTTAAATCTCAATCTGGTTGCATGTGTCTTGAATACAGGATTTGATAGAGTAATTAAGTAATATGCTCATTTGTTTTGGGATATGATTCCAGCCAGACCAAAGGCTTGTTTAGGAGAACCTTGGTATTTAAGGGGTGGATCGATTTATAAACTAAATCCGACCTTTGCAAGGCATGCGCAATTAATAGTGATCCGAGGAGCTTGGAAGGTTAAATGAGTTACAGGAGGCTGAGAGGCTTTTAGATTGTGCCTCTTTTGCATGTCAAACATTGGGGAGTTCAAGGGCTAAACCAAAATCTATATTTGCTTCTATTGAGAAGTCTGTGATAACTTAGAGGCCATTGTAGATTTGTTGCCCAATGAGAATGGCATGGAGTGTGCTGCCAAAAGTTCTATAAGTGGAGTTTCTCCGCTAGTGTCAGATGATAAGGTTTCTAAAGATTTGGAAAGTGTGTCCTTTCCAAAGTTAAAGCACATGTTTAGATCTTCTTTATTATCGATTCTTCTCTTTAGATTACTACCTCTAATTTGCAGCGTCTTATGCACGTTAATGTGCTCAGATTTACCATTCGAGGTTCATGTTTAATTTGTAACGATGATTTGGGTTGTCCCTATTAAACTAAAAATTCGAAAGGTATCCCCAAGGTGATAATCGAGGCCAGAGAAGCAGAGGCCTCGATTTCTTCGATCACTCCTTTTGGTGGCTCAAAGCACCAAGCAGTTCCCTCTCAAACGGTCTTGTGCTTCTTCCCAATCGATTATAATTGATTTTTCTAATCATGTTTCAGGAGAGCTGATCATGACTCAAACCTTTCACGTTAGTTTGATGGAAGAGGTTGCTTCTCAGGGATTTGTAGGAAGTCAATAGGAACCAAAATTCCAATTTTTAGCTTTTCCATCGAGGCTCAAAGTTTTGACTCAGCTTGAATCACCAACAAATGACTATTTCTCAATTTCTTCCTTAGATGCTAGGTAAGGTATGTTATGATAGGTTTTCTATAGGTTGTAAGATGGATTGTGCAGGCTCAAACATCCGGCTTCGTCTCTTGATTTGGAGTCCAGCAAGTTGGCCCGTATGAAGCTTGCTCGCATTGGTCCTTCTTGGGTCTTTGTCACTTAGGGTCTATTCTGATTAACTGAATTGAGCTGAACTGAACTGAATTTATTAGAGCTGAGCTGAGCTGAACTGAATATTTTATGAGATAAGAAAATTAAGAACTGAACTGAATTGTCCTGAAAATAAGCTGAAGAGAACATGCAGTTAATGTAGTTGTCTTGTCTTGTGTGTTTTGGATTGTAATCTTGTTATTCTATTCAATGAATTTCTTGTTTTAAAAAAAAAATTATGATCAAAATTTGTCTCTTCGAATGAATTATTCCAATTTCAATTCAATAATCAAATAGGGTTGGGTCAAATCAAATCCAGTGATTTAGAGAATAGTTTGCATTTCAGATTAAATGTATATGGTCCAAAAACCGTGTATGAATGTGTGAGTTTGCTAGGTTTGGAAAGAATTGATAGGAAATATTTCGTGTCAAGTGTTGTTTACAATTGAAAAAAATTAGTTTCATGTTTAAGAAAATCGAAAGTTTAAGTATTGACTTCGCATTAATTATGGTGGGTGGTGGATAGTAGTTGACGTAAAAATGAGATTGATGGGATGTGTAGAGATTGAAGCTTAGCACACCACTAAAACTTTACTTGCTATTGCTTGGCTGCTGCCATGCAATTGAACAACCACACGTCTATAGAAATTTCCACATCACAACTTCTAAACTTCATGAAGTGGTCAAGTGGAAATGAGAATTAAGAGGAGAAGGTTTTAGTAGTTGCGACTTGCGAGTAATAAAGAAGGAAGGCAAATTATAAGACAAGAGTATGAAACAAATAAATTAATAGATTTTTTTTTTTTTTTTTTTTTAGAAACTACCTTATTTACATCAAATTTTGTGAAAAACTACTTTATAAGAAAATTGTTGTAAAAAACTATCTTATAAAAACTAAATGTTGTAAGTTACTATCTTGTGTTTGATTTAACAATAAAAGAGATTGGGAATTAGGGGTTATACATATGGAAACTTTGGAGAGATTGGGGTGAGAAAAGGAGAAAAAATGATTGAAAATGGGTCATTAAGTGTCCCTTATTCAATGCAATAATCCAGTAAAAGGAGCTTTTTACAACATTAAGTGTTTTACAAGGTAGTTACAACATCTAGTGTTTATAACGTAGTTTCTTATGACATTTTTTTAATAAGATAATTTTTCACATATCTTAAATTTTATATAACGTAGTTTCTTATACTCCGTAACTTTTTTTTTTAATAAGGAGCCTTTAATCACGTTACATACGACTGCTCACATCTCATCCGCATTCATTAATGATATGAAATTTTCGTAATTTTGCAAATTTTTAAACTGTTTTCCAGTTTTTTAACTTTTAAGGCAATTTTATTTACTTTATGACTGATTTTATTTACTTTTACTAACTTTTCATTTGATTTTTAGAAATGAAATTGGAAATCACTTTGTAAAGTTGAAATATTACAAAAATATCATTAATGACACGGGAAGCATGTTGAGTTCTTATTATAATCAAGTATATTATATATATATATATATATATACATGGGTGGTTCCGCTGAAAACAAGGCTTATGCTGAAAACAAGGAATCTCAACCATTCATTAATAACACAAAAGATCGGATGGTGTATAAGCTCTAAGATCTTTCTAACCTTACATATAATCAATTCAACCATTTTAAAGGTCACTATATACTAAAATGAGGTAACTTTTTCTAAATTGACGACATTTATATAGAGTCACTATATATAAAAATAACGTAACTATATCAATTGTGACGATATTTACACAAAGGTCATTATATACAAAAATAAGATAATTATATCAATTTTGACAAAATTTACATACAGGTCACTATGAACATAAATAAGGTAACTATAACGACTTTGAATCTTTGACACCATTTACATAAAGGTCACTATATACAAAACTAAAGGTCACTATACATAAAAATAAGATAACTACATCAATTTTATAACATTTCTATGTTGCTAATGTTATTATATACAAATATAAGGTAAGTATATATAAACTTCGGGTAATTATATCAATTTGACACCTTATCCAGAGGTCACTATATACAAAAATAAGCTAACTATATCAAATTATAACAATTTTGACGACATTTATATAAAGGTCACTATATATATATATATATATATATATATATATATATATATATATATATATAGAAACAAGGTTGCAATATCAACTTTGATGAAACTTGCACAGAGGTCACTATATCTAAAAATAAGGTAACTATATTAATGGTTTCTATATGCAAATTAAGTTCAGTAAATATAAAAACAAGGTATCCATATCCTTAATATGCACAAGTATATACAAATAAAGGTCACTATATAGTACTCCGTACTAGTATAAAAACAAGATATCACCCCATGCCACAAAAGAGTTACTATATGTAAGCCTATCACTCAAGTAGCTCCACCTCCGCACTACCAGCTAGTCAGCTACCGTGGATCACCCTGCAACTAGCAGCTCGCCACTGCACCAAATCTCGGCCGCTGCACCGCTCACCAAACAAGGATTTAAGCAGAAACAACTCCGGAACCACACCACGAGCAGCCACCTAAGCAAACAGCAACAATAAAGCCAAGTATTATAACTTGTTCATCTTTCATATATCATATAGTCATCAAAAAAAAAATAAAGTAAGCAAAACAACTATGACAATATGGCAATCATGAGCTTAATTGGTGGCAAACGACTAATCGAGGCCTTGTAAAATTAGATTCAGAGTGCTATGCATGGAGTGATTGGAGTCTATAATGCATCATTTTCCACTTAATTTAGATAGTGTACTCAAACAAAATACAAAGTCGTAATAAAATTCAAGTAATCAAGAGATATGAAAAATCTGATCAAAAAAAGTAAAGCTAAACACAAAGATGCAAAACAAGCTAAAAACAGAATCATATGAAAGAGAAAAACAAATTAACACCTCGCACTTGAATTCGGAATCAGAATAAAATCGAGTAATATAATCGATTAACAACTGAAACCTAATAAATATTATCTTAAATCGATTAGAATTTTAATAATAACCAGCAATTATCCAAGTTATTATATCAAAGATGTTAAATCAAACTAAAAAGCAAAACCCTAAGTGAGAGAAAATCAAAGTAACAATAATTAAGTGCAGTTTACCAGAGAAAAATTTGCTCCAAAAAACATATTTTAAAAAGCTTGTATTAGCATTATCATCACCATTCTTCAACAAAATCATCAGATTCGTACAAATTCTAAGATACAAAATAATTTTCGGCAAATTTCAAGATAATAATAATACTCAATTTTTGTTAAAATAACCATAAATTGATAAACTTAAAATTTACCTGCTAGCTTAATTGCAAATTGTAGAAGAAAATTTGATGAATCGAAGAAGAAATCAACAATGTTGAGAAGAAAGAATTCCCAAATTGTTGAGGAAAGAGATGAGAAAAAAGAAAAAACGGAAGGTCGAGAGGAGAGATAATACTACTGTCAACTGTGAGGGGGTAAAATGTATGAAAATGCGTTTAAACGTTAGATGGAATGTCATCCGCTAGATTATAATCTACGGCTAGGATAAATGGTACTAGTTTAAGTGTCACATGATGCTCTTCTCAATTAATTCAGTATTCAAGTTTTAAAGCTAAAGTTTTAACCACTAAGCCATTGTCTTAAGGAAAACTCCTAATTCTTCCTAGCCTTGATATGTTTTGTGAACGTATGTTTACAAAATAAATGACTTTTTATAATGAAAAAAACTATCTCTTGTTTTACATTTTGTGTAACAAGAGAATATCTAAGTTTATAACATTGAGGGCCCGCCTGGATTGAGGGTAAAAGCCCGTAAAATGTCATGGGTTAATTATTATGGGCCTTTTGGCATACCTGGATTGAGGGTAGTAATGTTGGCCCGTAATTCATTCCTCCCAAAACAGGGGTAAAGGATTACTCTCTCCCCCCCCCCCCAGCTTAACTTTTTACGGGTGAAAAAAAAGACCAGAAATTTTCATTTCTCTTTCACCTCTTGACCTTCAAGCACGAAGTAACCCTAGCTATGGCGGCCGACTGAAGCTTTCTCTCTCCTCATCTCCTCCTCTCCTCCTTTCCTTCGAATACTTTCCTTGAAGAATTGGATTTGAAGTTGCTTCCTTCTTTGTAAATTGCCCCAAATCGAAGTTATAAATCTTGGAAATGGGCTGGAAATTATAAATCTGGTAACATTCCCAAACCTGACAAATAATTACACTTGTACACTTTGTCCACCCCATCCCTTCCCCCTTGAATAGTTAATGCTTTAATAATTACCCCCCTAATTATTCTTTGCAATCCAGGCATCCTCTGAGGAGCAAAATAGTATATTCAAGTGTAATGTTAAGGATATAATTGTAATTGAGCGTACAACTCTACTAGGGAATTTATGTCGTCAACATCACCATTAAATACCTCTGCCATTGTTAGAGACCTTCCTTCACCATTAAAAATTCGTGAGCAGCTAGCTACTTAGCCATGATTTGTATAAGGCCGTATTCACTTCACCAGTTGAAACTATTTTTGCCAAACTTAAGTAATTTTAATTGGATTGAAATTATTTTTATTGCTGAAATTATTTTTACTCAACTTGAATTTCTTTTACTAAACCAAAATAATTTTATTTAACCGAACTTATTTTTACCGAAATGAAAATATTTGTACTTAATATTATTTTTATAAAAAAAGTGAATAGGGCCGAAATTAGTAAATGAAAAGGTTGAACTTTGAAGGGTCCAAGTTTATTCATTAGTTAACTAAAGGGACTAGTTTTCTAATTAAGGGTTTAAGTTTTTCATCCTCTGTTATTTAATTAATTTTGGCCTGAAAATTGCACTCAGACCCTAAAAACCAAAATAAAAATAAAAAAACAAATTGGATCTTAAACACAAACTTTCTTTAAAACTTAGACCCCAAATCTATGCTTTACTCTCTAATCTATGGTTTATAACTTTAGATTCTTTGACTTATCATAACCTATCTTTCTCTCATTTATCGGTGTTAGAAAGCATTTTCTTAAATCAAGCATGTTCATGTAAATTAACATTAAATTCCTTGACTTATCATGAATAACGTTAAGAGTTATATATGCTTTTGTAACTAATCTCCCAAATATCTCCTCTCATCTTTAATGTAGGACAAGAATCAGATTCTTTACATAATTTGAAACATACATTAATAAAAATATTATGTAGATTTCACCTTAATAAATTTATTTAATTGTGTATTATAAGGTACAACAAATCCACTTTGAACATCAAATCGATAACACATACTTTTGTTACTCCTTGAGTATACTAGTATAGTGGGAATTTGATTGCGGTGCTTGGTTCACATCATCTGTATGAATCTGCTTAATTGTACTTTTTACAAGTGACAACTAATTTAATCTAAGGATCTTAAAAGTTTACCTCTTGCTAGAGGTTTGTTTGATCATAGGATACCATAGGAGTGTGGTGCTAATCAAGTAATCAATATAAGACCCTATTAGATATCGTTTGAAGCATAGAGACATCATTGAAATTTGAAAACCTTGGGGGTGAAATGCATGCTAGCTAACTCAAGGTATCATTCAACATGGCTGAATGCTTGAAGCCCATTTGCATCTTGATCTTGTCGTACTAGTAGTGGGAATAAAGAATGGTTCTTGGAGGATGTGTGTGCGAAATATATATATAGAGAGAGCTAACGAGAAAAAAAAATGTGCATGATATATTTCCCTTACTAGTGATGGATGAGCTTTTTGATGGTTTTTGATGAGCTATCATCTAGTGCTTATGTATTCTATTATTCTGCAAGATAGATCGATCTTAGATATCACCAATTTAAGGTGCGTGCATTAAGACTCACAATGGTATGGGCACTATGAATTTCTAGAAATTCCTTTTGGGATTACTAGACTTCCTTTCAAGGATGGATGAACCACATTTTCATTCCTCTCTATCTTAAGAAAATGTGTCTTTATTTTGATGACATATTGGTGTACAATCCTTAGCTTCTTTGGTATTGAAGGCATATTGAACATTTGAATAATGTGCTTCAATTGATGAAACAAAATACCTTATTCATATAAAGAAGTAATTTGACTGTTCTTTTGGCATCTGTAAGGTGAATAGTTAGGGCATTTAATTAATCTCAACAATGAACAGGGTACGTAATTGACCCCCAAAAGTTAGACACCGTGAGAGAGAGAGAGAGAGAAGAATTTATATTATATTATGAATGGATGAATGAATTATTTTATTAATCCTAGCTAAGCTTATTTCCTACCTAATATTTTCTTATATATCTAAGAGAACGTATCAATTACTTAGGAATAGACTAGTATATCTAAGTTTTTGTAATCTGCACCAATATGCATTATTAGATGACTTGTCTTATGTAGCCTAGTAGGTGTTATTTTTGCTGAAATTTCCTTAAAGTTAAGTTGATAAATACAAGATGAGGAATTATTTTTTCTTTATTAAGGCCCCATTCCCTTCACCTTATTTTTGCTGAATTAAAATTATTTTTACTGGAACAAAATTATATTTGTTGAACTTAAATTATTTTTACTGAACTAAATTAATTTTACTGAACTGAAATTATTTTTGCTGAACTGAAATTATTTTTTTTTACTGAATTTCTATCATAATTCTTGTTTAAGAAAATTGAATTTTACTAAACTGAAATTAATTTAATATAACTGAACTTACTTTTGCTGAACTGAAATTATTTTTATTTAATATTATTTTCTTAAGGTAAAGTGAACAGGGCTAAGTCTTAGTTTGTCAAAAATAGACACATCATGCATTTAGTAGGTCACTAGGAACTATCAAATCATTAATTTTATCATTTTCATAATTATGATTCTCATTTTATTGATCCAAACTTTCATTTGATTGATCCTAATCTTCATTTGACTAATCAAAGTATTAACAAGATTCAACATTTTTGAAAGCATTAAAATTGTATCAAGAGCTCTTTGTTGCGCACAATCTTACTAGCTTCTCTTTGTCTTTTCTTATCTATTTTTTCTCTTCAAGATAAAATTAGTTAGGGAAAACCATAAATTAAGTCAAATCCTCAAGAAGGAAGTTAAGTATTCTAAAAGTATGTATTAAGAATAAATAGAAAGTTAATAAATAAAGAATAAAAAAGTTACAAATCTTTCATTCATATATAATAAGGCTGTAAATTATTACTTATACAAGCTTTACTTATACACAAACTTTCTCCTTATGAATTATTTATGAACCCGTTCATATATATTATTGGTGGGTAGCATGAAAAACTCAAAACCAATTGAGTACAATAAAGAAAAATATTAAAAATTAAATAGAGTAGAGAAGAATTTTCTATATATACTTAAATATATAAAACATATTTATAATTTTGAAGTAGTTGTTGCAGCTTCGAAAATTAATTGGAACGCCTTTTCAACACACGGCATAAACTTGTGGGGATCAATGAAGCGTTTCTCAACAACAAAACCAAGTCTTATATTATCCATATAGGTCAGCACGGACACTATTAAACTCTGTAATAAGAAACGAGAAACTATATGTTACTTTTTGAGATTCATAAATAGAGTAATCAATCTTGTCCTAAAAGTTCAACAACAAAAACTGTAAAACATAGATAATTTTGGTAATCAAATAAAAAGATACACAAATTATCTTACCATATTAATTCCAGTTGGTACGAAGTAAAAGCCATTGATAGGGTGGTTTCCAAAACTAACTTGGTCAGTTGGCCCAATCATATTCGTGATTGCAAAGCTACAATTCTTCCATCTTCGTTCAAGTGTTCGTGCAGCAGCCTACAAAGGTGAACATTTATGTCATCTATACATCTATATTGTTTGTGTTCATTTAATTTAAACATTGTAATAAGCCTTTTTTTTTTTATTTTCTGTTTTTACTGTTTGATTTTCAAACTTGTTGATAGAATATAAAATATATTCCTCACTCTCAACCATCCAATTAAACTTTTAGTTGAGGCCCAGTAATATGTTTTATAACACTTGTGTTTGTCAACGCAAAACATTAAATAAAACTCCCTCTGTTTTTTTTTTATTTATTTATTTATAATTTTTTTTTATATTTGCATTAGTTTGATCGGCACATTTGTTGAGATACAACTTTGACTACTAATATATTTTATTGTCTATTAGTAAAAATTGTAACAGAATTATATTATAAAACTAGACATTACGACTAATCTAATGATATATTATATAATAACATTTATTTATTTTATAGAGGTGAAAAAATTAAATTAACTGTAGTATGTGAATAGTGCAAAAATCAAAGAGATGCATTTAAAAAACGGAGGAAGTACGAGAAAAGATAACAAATGGGGTTCAATTTTTTGATAAATATTGTGTTTGGGGTCCAACTTTTTTTTTTTTTACTTTGTGTATGGGGTCTAGGTTGGAAATTCTGTTAGTTTAACTCACCGTTAATCTTAGATAAAAAAAAAAGTTAGACCCTGCTAATCTAATAAATTTAGACCCTTAATGCATTTAATTATAGAAATAGGTGACAAAAACCTTTTTTTTTGGAATAATGATAAAAAATTTAAATTAAACTAAAATCATTGATATTTTTTCCAAAAAAAAAAAAAAAAAAAAAAAAACTGATTTTATTTTAAACGATAAAATGTTTTAGTAATACTTCGTAAGGTTTTATAATTTATAAAATAAATGACTTTCATACAAAAATTATTACAATTATCATAATTATTTACAAAATAATTTTTAATTTTTTGTTGTACCTGAATTCTCTAGAATAAGGGTGCAATAAAAATATCCAAATTTTTTCACAATAATTGGGTATGTCAGTTATGCATTAACTATTGAAATCTAAGTTTATTAAATAAGATTCATATTTTATTGAATTCTTATTTTATGAAATTTTTTAATTCTTAGTATTATTATCAATTTTACACTTTTAATTAGTTAAAAATAGTCTACAAAAATTGTGAATATAACAAAATTTATTGATTTTCTTCTAAATTACAGATTCAATGAAATGAAGCTTGAACTATTAATTTATTATTAAAGTACTAATAATTAGCTAAATATATATTTTAAAAGTGTGCTTGCACTACAAAAAAAGGGTTAAATTGTTTTTCGATTTTTCTAATTGGTTGTTTTATTTTTATGTTTTTTAAAAAGAAATTTCTTTATTGGTTAACTAGAAGGGTCCAAGTTTTTTTAACTAAGGATTTAACTTTTTTTGTACACAATGAATTAAATATCACCGAAAAACCTATTCTAGAACCAAGCACAAAGTAAAAAAAAAGTTAGACCCTAAACACAATATTTTCCAAAAAGTTGGACCCCTTTTGTAATCTTAACTCTAAATATTACTATATAATATATTTCTCATTATAACTCCCTCGGTCTCTTATTATTTGCAACATTTAATAAAAAAATCTCAGGAAAAAGTGAATTCATATTACAAACAATACGGAACTAGGGGATTATGTAATTGTTAAAAGCATAAAAAAAATTAATTTTTGAAAATAAATAAGATAACAAACCTTTAGGCCTCCAATTGTCCTTATAACCTCAAGCAGGCCAGCCATGAGATGTAGACCAAGTGCACCATTCCTCTTCCTTTTGATAATATTGTGTGCTTTCTTGATAAATTGGAGTGGCTTTATAAGATCAATATCCTCCAAATGTGGGAATGGTACTTCAATATTTGTAATTCTATTTCCAAATAACTTTCCTTTGCGCATCTCTTCTGCGTTAAAATTTCCCTTCATACTCCTAACGTTGACAAATATCGTTGCTGTCGATTGTTTTTTCCGTAGTTGTCCTGGGTCTTTTTCTCGAATGTACAATTGAGTTCCAAGAAATATTATCCCAACAATGATATCATTTACGGTCTATTTCACAACAAAAATACATAAATTAAAATAGGAAGTTATATTCCATGTTTTAATAAGTGTTACAATTGGACCAAACACGCTTGTCGAGACACGACTTTGGCCGTTAATTTATCTAATCATATATTAATAAAATTATAGGAAAGTTGATTTTATGAAAGTATACCTTATAACAAATCTAACAATGTACTCCTTTTGTCCCATAATTACAGGCAAATAACTCTAAAAAAGTAAAAAGTACGGTTTTTAAAAAGGATGGAAAAAATAGAGGAATATTGTATGAAAAAGATAAAAAGTGAAGAATGTTGTATGGGGATAATCAAAAGTAGAGAATATTGTATGAAAAAGTTAAAAAAAATAAGTAATGATATTTTAGGTATGTGTGTATTTTGTGTGAAAAAGAGAAAAAGTAAGTAATGATTTTATAGATGTGTGTAATTTATATTGAAAAGCTAAAAAGTAGTAGGTGTTATTTTTAGTAATAGGAGGAACATTTTGGGACACCCAAAATAGTATATTTGTCTATTATTATGGGACGGATGAAGTATTATACAATAACATTTGTTTTTTTATACATTAGTAAATTAATCAAGTCAAACCCATTATGTAAATAGTGAAAAAAGTCAAACTGTAACACTTATTAAAACATAGAAGGAGTAATAAATTTAATTAACAGAAAACATAAAAATAAGGTTAATTTTAAAATTACCACCCAAAAATGTAACTATTTTTTAACTCACCACCCATTTAATTTTTTATTTTAAATTACTACCCCTTAAATTAAATAAATGCTCAGATTACCACTCATTTTAAAAATCCGATGGATTTTCCGTCTTTAGGCCCCACCTAACACTTATTTTGACCCTTTTGACTGATTATTCCCCGATTTTCTCCTTAAAAACGCTCTCTTAACTTTAATTCACATTTCCTTCACCAAATTCTACCAAATTTCAAAGAGAAAAATGTGAATTGAAGTTAGGAGATCGTTTTTAAAGAGAAAAATCGGGATAAAATCAATCAAAAGGGTCAAAATAAGCGTTAGGTGGGGCCCACATACGGAAAATCCACCAGATTTTTGAAATCGCTGGTAATCTGAGCATTTATTTAATTTAAAGGGTGGTAATTTAAAATAAAAAATTAAACGGGTGATTAGTTCGAAAATGGTTACATTTTTGGGTGGTAATTTTAAAACTTTTCATATATATATATATATAAGTTTTATAAAAAGCTATCTTACCACTCCAAGTAGTGTCTTGATTCTTTTGACATCATCGAGAGAAAAAGACATTGAACAAACTCTAGTCGAACCTGGAAGACTCGTGTCCATATTTCCCGACCTTATTGGGGTTTGATCATCTTCAATAAATACTGACCCAACACCTTGTCCAAAATCATACAATGAATAGATGATAGGAGCTATAAATCTAGGAACGATATTGAACATGTTCATCACAATTTGCTCTGTGTTAGACATCTTTCTTTGAATGGTACTCGAACTACTTTTAGAAGGGAAAGTACAAGGTAGTGTAGGATCATCGACTCGTTTAACACAAGAGAGAAAAACTCCCATTAGAGAAGTACCATCACCAATTGCATGATGAACTTTGAATAAGAAAATTCCTTTAGCATTGATGTGTTTTGGGTTGTTGATAATGTGAAGTTCCCATAGAGGTTTGTGTTGTGGAAGTTGTGAAGTAGCTATAGATGATATGTAATCATCATAACGCTCCTTATAACTTTCGGCGGATAAATTTTCTGGAAAATTTATTACTTTAATATGATCTTCGACATTTACTTCTACTTTTTTCCACATTTTCTTCCCCTTTTGATCTTCAATCTGACAAGTGAGAAGTACAATATATATATTTCAACTTTGTTACAATCATCTCAGTATATATTTCTAAAATGTATATCAACCATTAAAGATATCAATAACTGAACATATATATTATTGTTTATTTGTCACACGTTATAGATGTAAAATATAATAGAATGAAAGAGAGATAGAGAGAAAAAACTACCACAATAGAAGAAAAACGGGGATGAGCTTTAGCGAAGACATCCTTGATGAAATCAAAGATAGTTAAAAAATCAACAGGAATTTCCAACTCCATAAAACCAAGAACGTAGAGTGTTACCACCTCACTCAAAAAGTATTCAGTAGTTGGACTTACTGGCTCATCCAACTCTAAGCTCTCGTTCTTAACTTTGGTGTTAACCCTCAATTTTGAATAGTCCATTTTTTAAAAACTTTTTTATTTTATGAAATAAACTACAACACTTATTTAATTTTATAATTTAGAAAAGTTGAGCAAATGATCCATATTTATAGATACTTCAAGAGGCTAAGGTACGTAATAAGTAGCAAACCTTGTATTGGTGACAAGTACGTACGATATGATATAAAAATCCTGTGGAAAACCAAAAAAATGTAATTTTTAATAAACGTTTTTGGAATGGTCTTGTACTATTAAATGAGAATTCATGGTTGTGTAAAAATAATACTCTACTTCGTATTTGATTGTCTTTGTTTTAGGAATTTTCCTACCTCGTATGATCCATGACAAGAATGCGTCATGACATACGTTACTAGTCGATTAATCAATGTAACAAGTCTCAAAATCGATTAACAATCACCATATAGCTAGATACCATCATTCACGGGTCGTATTCGACAGTGATTTATTAGAACCTCTCCATCAGAGATTAAAAGATTTCATTTGTTCTTCCAACATTGAGAATCACCGAACCCCAAACTATTTCCTTCCTTCTGTTTTAGTTGATATACATGACATACTTTTGCCTATTGATGATATAAAATTATATTAGATTATATTTTGTAATATTAGTTTTGACAAAACATTGTCACATGGGATCTTGTTTAATTTGAATTACCTTATCTATTAACTTTTTCTAAAACAGAAAACTGTTGACATCATCCTTTCTTCCAAACTATAAATGTGTCGCTTTCTCATACAAAATTTCACGCCAAATGCACTCATAAAATTAGGGTCAAATGAGAAGGTCATCATTATAATGAGAAGGATGATGATTTGGGGTATTTAATACCCCTAAGTGGACAAAACAGAGAGCGACACGTGTCCCTCTGAGAGGCGTCCAAATGGACCTTCTAGATGGACGACACGTGTCACTCGGGCATGGAATGACGGCCTTCAAGGCCCAAATCCCAAGGGGTGCTGCAACGGCGCTGCCCTAATCCCTAGGTCATCAAACCCTAGGGTAGGGCACGTTTTCCTAGGACCCTATAAATAGGAAGATTCCCTCAATTATTGGGAGATCTTGAAACTTTCAATCATTACGTCTTAATCATTAAGGCATTTATTGCTCTCTAAAACAGAGAACACCTGATCTTGGAATCCGAGCAGATAACTTATTTTCCACACGTTTTACTCCGATTCCGTACTAACTTAATCTTCGGAGGCAGACCTCCGACCATTCGGAGCTCCGTTTGTTTTGCAGGTATAGGCGCCCTTGTCGAATCCAATCTTTGAGTTGTAACTCTCCCAAGGGACACAAAAACCCCAAAACATTTGGCGTCGTTTGTGGGGAGAGTACCTCTAAGATGGCTTCACAAGATCTACATGTGCCGCCTTTAGAGACCAATCGGCCTCTGGAAGAAGTGGTGGTCCAGACAGACCATGACTCTGGTGACGATGGAGACATCGAAACCTATGTGGCCCCTGACGGGTTCCTCATCTTTAAGCGCATCCGTCATAAAGACAGGCGGGTCTAAGGAGTCCCCCTGGACGGTCAAGTAAGCCCTCAGGGAAGCCGGCTAATCCATCCCAAGCGGCAAGGTCATCGCCAGTCACCTGAGATGAGCTCCTGAAATTCATGAGTAGTCTCAAGGGTGAAATCAAAGATTTGATCACCAAGCGGTCGACTGCTCCTAGAAAGGAACAGTCGGCCAACAAACCAGCTCAGACTAGGTAACAGAAGTTAGTCAGGGGCCGACAACCGACTCCTCACCGTGCTACAAAGGAGAAGGCTTGACCCCAGTTCGACCTTTCAAGACTCTGTTTCCTAGAAACGGTGACAAGAAAAGCCATTCGTCATGTACAGCAGGATGGTAGCAAGAAAACATTCCCTGATGCTCGGCAGTATATCGAGTAGAAGAAGACACAACAACTGTCAGAGTCGGCATCTACATCGACTTACCATGATAGCTATCAGAATACCTCTATGAGGAATTCTTAATCTGTACAGGGGTAGGACCCCATGTAATCAATTCGACGTAGTATATGGCACAACCATTATACAGGCCGCCTGCTTTGCCCTACATTCAGCCTGTCTTCTTCGGAGGACAGGCGACATACAACTACCAGCCTATGGACTGGCAGCTTCGGCTACAAAACCTTGGGGAACAACCCTCTACGCTCTCTAGGGAAATAGCCGAGGCCGAACAACCGACCAAGGTTAAAAATGTGTTGGTTGGGACCTATGATGGTACCGCCAACCCAGAAGACCCTGCATACACCCACATCATGTATTTACAGGGGTTGGATGATGCCGCCTGGTGTCGCTGCTTTCCAGCCACCCTGAAGGGTATAACACAACAGTGGTTCGACAATCTACCGACCGGTTTCATCAATAGCTTCAAGGCGCTTGCATTCTTTTTTGCTTCTAACTTCTCTATGAACATCCCTGCAAAGAAAACGAGCCTTAATCTAGGCTATGTGCAGCAGGGAGATAGAGAAGGGCTGCGATCGTACGTCAGGCGGTTCAATCTAGTGAGAATCCAGATGCAATGACTGTTTGACGAAGTGGCTTATACAGACTTTTTCAAAGGTCCGAAGGACGGGTCGACTTTTAAGTTCGAACTCGTCCGCAAGAAAATTTTCACCCTCCAAGGAGCCCTGATGGAGGCGGAAGCCTACATACAGGCGACCGAGCTCTGCTCCTCCAATAAGTAGTCAAACTCAAAGAAGTTTGACCGATAGAAGGAGAGTCGACATGCTCAGCCGTCTCTAAAACCAGAAGAGAGCAAAAAGAAAAAACAGATCTGGACGGTTGATAACTCCGATCAGCAAGCCTGGAAGAAAAAGAAAGAGTGGAAGCCGTACGTTCCAAGGTACAAGTTCTAGAAGGACAGCTACTCCATCCTCATGGAGATAAAGGATCGGCTGACTCTAGTGATGTAATACCCCGTATTTTTATACGCATTTTATTTAAAGTATGTATTTTATAAAGTATTTAAATAGTTGTAATTATTTTAATTAAAGTATTTTAATTAATATTATTATTAAAGGAAAGTTTATTTAATTATTTTATTTAAAAGTTGGGGTTTTATTTTAGGAAAGTTTAATTTTCAACAAGTTTTATTAGGGAAGGAATTAGGAAAACCTAGAAGAGGGTTAGTAGAGAAGGGGTATAAATATCCTACTTATGAGGCAAATCAAACTTTGCCCAGAGTGGAGAAAACCCAAGGTAAACTTCTCTCTCTCTCTTCCTTATTTTTTTTCCTTTTTCTTTTTCCCCCTTCCCCTTAAACTTTCGGCTGCCCTCCCTCACCACCGCTGCCAGCAGGCGCAAGCCGCCGGCAGCAGGCAGTCGCCGCCGCCAGCAGCCGGCAGCCGGTGGTGGCTGCCGCCCTTCTTCCCCTTTCCCCTTTTTTTTTGAACCTTATATAAAAAAAAAATTGAAGCTTTCTTGTTTTAATTGAATCTATTCTTGGATCTAAATATAAATTATGAGTTTGGGGGTTTAATTTTGATGTTTGATAATTGTAATTGTATGAATTAATTTTCAGATTTGGTTTTAATTAAAAAGCCCCAATTTTTGAAACCCTAGGTCCTTGATTTATGAAAATTATGAAAGCATATGAGGAATTAATGTTTAGATCTTCAATTAAAGTGTTTTAAGACTAAATTACAGCAAGTTTTAATTAGAAATAAAGTGCTGAAATTTTATGTAGAGCACTTAATATTATGTTTTTGAAGGAAATTTAAATTACCCATTAAGTTGGACTTAATTAGAGTGTTTTAAATATAATTTCAGCTTATTCAAATTATTTTAAGAGGGGTTTTAGGATAGTATATATTGCTGGAAATTTGTTTAGAGTGGGTTTTAATGCTCTATTATAATTTTAATGTGTAGGAGACTTCGAAGTGAGCAATTTTTACTAGTCGTGACGATTTTAAGATCGTATTCAAGGTACGTTCGCGTACTTAGCATATTTTGATGATGTAGAATCATGCTAGGTTTAATTTCAATCAATTACAAGTAGTATCATGCTAAGGTTTATGTATTGAATCGTGAATTATTGGTGTTGGTGATTGAATTGTGAAGCATGAATTACTTGTGATGGTTTATGGATTGGAAAAATTTTATTTTGGCATGATTATATGGACTACATATTTATTTATGGCATGATAGAGAGCATGTTTAATTAAACTAATTGTTTAATTATGTTTGGAATATTGAAAGGAAATTTTATTATGGTTCATATAATTTTTACTGACGCTTTAAGCATGAGAAAGGAGCTATATAAGTGTCTATGTACACAAGGAATAAATTGTATGTTGGTGCCTTTGTGCACTTAAGGTGTTTTAACACCGAGGTATAGGATTGTTGGCGCTTTATGCGTTTAAGGTGTCTTCGACACTGAGGTAGAATTAAAAAGGGTTCAACATTAAATATTATGTTGTCACTAATTATTCAAGAATTAAATTGTTATATTTGTTTGATTGAATAATTATTGTTGATTGACTTATTATGCCTTGAGAGTCATCACCAAGTCTAATAATATGTAAATAACGTAAAGTGAAAGAGATTACGCACCAAAACTCTTGGAACGTATATACCTTGAGTATGAACATATGGGGGGAGTTATGTGACTTTATATTTGATCATAACTTCTAACGGAGTACAGGACGCTGTATATTCCTTTTTTTTATGCGCTGGAATTCCGCCACCTATGTGTGGCACAGGTTTGTTGCTGGCACGGTTAGCTCCCGTGTCAGTTAACCCCAATTTATTGGGATAGGATTAGTTGGAAACCCGTTCGATGCGTAATCAACGCTAAATGAATTATTTAGTGTCTAGTTAAAGTGTCTTGTTGATTGTTGTGTGTGCTTGTAAACAGGTGCAATGAGGTAAGTGTGTGTGATGATAGGAGAATGCATGTTAGTGTGTTTAATTACGCTTATGTACTCAGCTTTGCTGATTGTGTGTGTTGTTTGTGTCTGGCCATGTCTTTATCTTGGCCCTACGATGATCCATTTTAATGGAGAGTAGTGGGGGCAAGTAGAGATACACTTTTCAGGTATTGAAGCATGTTCATGACGGGGCATGAGTGAAGAGAGAATCATGCTAGCTTCTATTAGAATATGATGTGTTTTATGCATTGAATATTTTATTATATTACTTTATGGACTAACACAAAAGATTGGTTGTTTCGGTTTTGAATAAGGGCCTTAAATGGTTCCAAGTTGTAGTGGATTTTAATAGGCTTTGGTTTTGTTGATTTTCAACTTTATTTTCGTTGGTTTGGTTTTTAAATTGTGTTATTTAAATATTTTTGGTTTTCAAGTCTTCCGCTGTGTATCTTTGATAGTTGCCTTAGCCGTTTTCACGGTGGCGGTAATGTCTTAGATATTCCTAAAACGTATTTTAAAAGGAGTAAAGTGTGCATTTAAAGGAAAGGAATTTCTAGGGTGTTACAAGTGAATCCGACTCCTATGAAAGGTTCCGCTAAAAATCCGAACAAAAACAAACACTGACATTACCATGAGGATGTTGGCCCATGATACAAACGACTACTTCAGCCTTAAGCAAACTCTTGACCGTTTGGCCAACAAAGGAGCGCTGAAGTCCTATGTGAAAACCAAAGTGACTTCCAAGGCGAATCCGGGGCAGTCTAGCAAAAAAGACTCCCCAGCCTACTGTTAGTTCTGAAACCGATGAGGGACCGGTCTGTACAATAGCAGTCGGATTCGCCGGAGGTGGCCTGACCATTCGGGGCACCAAGGACCATCTGAGAAAGATGGTCCATTCTGTAGAAGAGGAACAGGCGGCTAGCACATCCGCCTTCCCCGAAGTCATCATCACCGAAAAGGACAGAGGCAAAGTCCGTCGGCCGCATGATGACCGCATCTTAATAGATATAGGAAGCTCCTCAAACATCATCAGCCGCAAATGTCTATCCAACCTCAAGTACAAGCCGGATAGCATCATGGATATCTCCCATCCCCTTGTTGGATTTGGGGGAGGAGTTATGCACCCAGTTGGGCGGATTGATCTTCCTATCCTACTGGGGGAGAAAGAAAGCGGTCGGCACATGACCATCCGGTTTCTGGTGGTTGAAGAGCTGACCTTGTACAATCTCATTCTTGGACGACCCACTCTTAATGAGGGAAAGGTCGTCATCATCCCTGCCCTCATGCTGGTCAAGTATGAGAGGGATGATGGAACTGTTGTCTCCCTGAACAGGGACCAGAAGACGGCTCGAGAATGCTATCTCTTGGACGTCAAGCCCACAACAGCTGCATCCGGTCAGGGCAAAGAGCCAATAGACCTTGATGCTATCAAGAATGACCATCTGACCCCACGAGCCGCCAAGAAGAGAACATGATCAGCTGGTGGCGGTCAAAAAAGAAAAGCAATAGCAATCACTGACCGAGGAGCGGTTAGACGACCTCCGTCCCCAGCCGGCTGGAGAGCACATTAATATTCCTCTGGACGACAGTTGGCCAGAGCAAACTGTTAAGGTGGGGACGACTGCTTTTGCTAAGTTGGGTGCAAGCTTGCACCAAATGCTAAAAGAATTCAAAGACATTTTTGCCTTTGAAGTGGAAGAGATGTCAGGCATCAGCCCGGATATTGTTGTCCACAAACTCGCCGTGGATCCTAAAAAGAAGCCCATTCGGAAAAAGAAAAGAAACCACGGAGAGGAGAGAAGTCAGGCGGCAGCTGCCGAAGTAAAAAAGTCGTTAGACGCTGGGTTCATTCGGCCTCGTAACTTCCCTGATTGGGTTGCTGATATGTCCATTTTATATAGTGTTTTACCCCCGTCCCTTGGTCGTTATTAGTAGTGTTTTTGGCTCTTTCGGGCCACTTTTATTAGTAATTTGTGTGTTCTAGTGTTTTTGTAGTTTTAGTTGTATTTTACAGGAAATTGCACTCTTAGAGCATTTTCCCGGGCTTTATGGATCAACTACGGAAGCTAGAAGGACACGACCACTTTTGGAGCCCAGGATCGGTGAGAGCCGGTGATTAAGGGCTCGGTAATTGGGATCCCGAGGCATTTGGACCAAGTACTCAAGACCCGAGGAGGAAATCCGGATTGGGCCGAGAAATCAAGCCTAATCGAAGTCCAAGCTCAAGGAGAAGCAACCGCCTGATCAGGCTACCTCTAGCACGATCGGGCGCGGCAAGACTAGTAGTATGGGCGCGCCCGATCGTGCGAGCTTCTAGCACGATCGGGCGATGCTGCTTGGGAAGAACGCGGAGAAAAAGGCGCGCCCGATCGGGCGCGCGTTTTTAGAAGACCTGATTAAATTTAGTTTTAATTCTTGTTTTAGAAAACGTTTAAATACGATTTTGTACGAAATTATTAGATTACCTTCTTTCTTAGACTTTCTCTCTCTACTTAGTATTTTTCTCTCTCTTAAATTCTCTCTCAACTTTTGTTCTTAATTATTCCATTAATTCCAGAATTCTTTTTGGTAATAATTTCTTCCCTTTTAATTTCAGTTATTTTATTTGCTTCCTTGATTATGATTTTACTTATTTACTTGATTGGTTTAGTTATGATGATGTGTGAGTAGTTCCATTCTAGGGTTTATGGGGATCCATAATTAATATGAAGGGATAGTTTGTTAATATTGATTATTGATTTTGCATGATAATTTCTTATTGAATTGTTTTAATTCTTTGCATTTAAATTATGAATCGAGCAAATGTAATTTGATTGTGAATGTTTAGCTATATTGAATTGATGAATCGAGCAGATGTTAATTTAATATCAAAGGCTATTTTCAATAAGAACTAAGATCTAGTAAATTGCGAGAGCCTGTTAGATCTATGTTGATTAGTAAATTGCGAGAGCCTGTTAATCGTGTTATTTGTGCATTGTTAATTATTAATTACTTCGTTCTATCCTGGAATATTAATTATTGGTGAACCTGTGACCCTTGGCCTTCTTATTATTGTCTTTCTCCCTAAACTTATTCTTCGTAGTATAGACTTTATTCCCAAAAATATTGGTTACTTAGATGATTTAGATTATAATAAATAATTAGGAGTAAAAAGACTTGTTTCCCTGTGGAGTTCGACCCTACTTCCCTATCTACTTTAGTTAGAGGACTTAGGTATTTATTTTTGATTAGGGGATACGACTTTACCCTGTCAAAATTTGGCGCCGTTGCCGGGGAAACGATTTTATTTTTGTTTTCTGATTATATTTTTGTAGTCTAGATTATCCCTTTTTTTGCCTCAGAGAACATTAGTTCTTTGAGGCAATTCTCATATTTGTCTTTAGTTCTTTGTTTATGCCCAGGTGTTCCAGATCAGGTTACATCCCTTTTGACCCTGAGATCGAGCGTTCTTTTCATAGGCAAAGGAAACTCTATGGACAAATTCTGGCGGGTTCTGAGGAGGACAACGATCGAAGAGATCCTCACCCTGATTCTAGTGACACAGATATTCCTTCAGATTCAGAATCAGAGATGACGGCCCAGAAGAAACTCAGTGACTACTCGCAACCGAAGCTCACAGATTTCCCGCACCTTACTCCCACTCCGGCTCTAGATGGAGTTCAATTTGAGATCAAGCCCCAATTTATCACAATGATAGAGAGGAAGCAGTTCAGCGGAGCTAAGGGTGAAGATCCTAATCTTCACATCGCAGATTTTTGCCAATATTGTAACACCATTAGACTAGTCGGGGTCACGCAAGACCAAATCAGGGAGATTCTTTTTCCCTTTTCATTATGTGGCAAAGCAAAATTATGGTTTAATGGTTTGAATAGAACTGCACTTGGTATTACTGACTGGGAAACTCTTGCTCTGAATTTCTATAATAAATATTATCCTGCAGAGAGAACAGCGGTGCTAAGGAGTGCTATTCAGAACTTCGCTCAGGAGGCCGACGAAACGTTATATGAGGCTTGGGAGAGGTTCAAGGATCTACAGAGAGAGTGCCTTCACCACAATCTAGCACAATGGAAATTGATCCAAGCATTCTATAATGGACTTGGAAATTCTTCTAGATTAGAGCTAGATTCGGCAGCTAGTGGGAGGTTTATGAATTTAAATGTGGATGATGCAGGACAGGTTATCGAAGACATGACAATACACAATTCCCAATATGGGAATCCGAGAGGGTTTGCAAATAAAGGAAAACATAGTGTCGATTCCGTATCCTTTTTGCAAGCTCAATTAACATCTATTTGTCAAAAATTAGATAATCTTACTGCTGCTCCTAACTCTGTAGCTAATGTTTCTACTGTTGCTAACCATGAAGCTTTTTGTGAAAAATGTGGAATTGTAGGTCATTGGGAGCAAGATTGTAGGAGCTCTATGGAACAAGTTAATGCCTTTCAAGCCTATAGGCAAAATAACCCCTATTCCAATTCCTACAATGCCGGTTATAAAAATCATCCTTATCTTTCATACCGGAGCACCAATGTACAAAATCCTCCACCTCCATAACAACCACAACAGCAAACCCCACCACAGCAAAAATATTATCATCCTAATTCCGGCCAGAAAAGCCAAGCATCACCCTCATCATCTTCCGACCCTGCCATGACAGAAATTAGAGCAATGCTTGCCAACGTGCAAAAGCATATGGAGAGTAGGGATGCGCAAATTGATTCTATCCTAGCCCATAATAAAATCATGGACAATCAAATTGCACAACTTTCATCTACCCTACAATCCCGTCAGCAGGGAGCTCTACCATCACAACCTATCCATCCTACAGATCATGCTAATGCAATCACTCTAAGGAGTGGTTCACATTATGATGGACCTCCTATGCCAAAGGAAGATAGACCAGTTCCTAAACTAGATTCCTCTATACCAAACGCTAATCCTGCTAGCCCTGCAGGGCTACAAATAGATACTAACCCTACTAATGTTTCTGTGCAGGGTAAATCACAGGATAAGGGAGGAGATGTGCAGAGCCCAGTTATCAAACTTCCATTCCCTAATAGACATCTAAAGAGTAAGCTTGATAAACAATTCGGTAAGTTTTTAGAGGTGGTGAAAAACCTGCAGGTAACAGTTCCTTTTACTGACTTAATCACTCTAGTTCCTGCTTATGCTAAATTTATGAAAGACATTATGACTAGGAAAAGGGCCTTTAATGAAGTAGAAACTGTAGCTTTCACAGAGGAGTGTAGCGCTTTATTGCAAAACAAATCCCCTCCTAAATTAAAGGACCCCGGTAGTTTTTCTATCCTTTGTCACATTGGGAATGTTTTTATTGATAAAGCTTTGTGCGATTTGGGTGCTAGTGTCAGTGTCATGCCATCGTCTGTCTGCGCTAAACTAAATATGGGAGAATTAAAAGTCACTAATATAACTTTGCAAATGGCAGACCGTTCGGTAAAATACCCCTTAGGTATTTTAGAGGACGTACCTGTCAGAGTTGGTAAATTTTTTATTCCTGTTGATTTTGTTGTTTTAGACATGGTAGAGGACACACAAATACCCATTATATTAGGTAGGCCTTTCCTCCATACTGCAGGAGCGATTATTGATGTAAAAAAAGGTAAACTAACCCTTTCTGTAGGTGACGATAATGTTACTTTCAATTTAGGGAAGGTTTTGAAAGGGCCTATGCTAGAGGAAAATTGTTGCTACATTGATGTAATTGATGTAATGGAGGATATTTGTGATGATAGCTTGCCACAGGTTCTTGCGAAGGATCCCTTAGAGGAAGTTCTCTGCGGGAATTTATCTAGCGACAATGCAAGCATTTAGGGTAATGAGGTACAGGATATTGAAAAGGCTCTTTCCTTAAAAGATTTAAGCCCCGAGGAAACAATGAAGGTAGTAAATTTAGTTCAGGAATCAAAACCTGCAGAGGTCAAGAAACCTGAGCTAAAACCTCTCCCTTCTCATTTAAAATATGTTTTTCTGGATGAACAGGAACTACACCCCGTGATCATCAGTACTGCACTTACTAACCTACAATCTTCCCAACTTCTAGGGGTTCTCAAAACCCATAGGAAGGCTATAGGGTACAGTATTGATGATCTCAAGGGTATTAGCCCTGACTTTTGTATGCACAGGATACATCTAGAGGAAAATTACAAGCCCTGCATTCAACCCTAACGAAGATTAAATCCTAACATGTAGGAAGTAGTCCAGAAGGAGGTGATGAAATTACTTGATGCAGGTATTATCTATCCTATTTCTGACTCCAAGTGGGTAAGTCCTGTGCAGGTAGTGCCAAAGAAAGGTGGGATGACTGTGATAACAAATGAAAAGAATGAATTAATTCCCACTAGAACTGTAACATGGTGGCGTATGTGCATAGACTATCGTAGATTAAATATCGCCACTAAAAATGATCACTTCCCTCTTCCCTTTATTGATCAAATGCTTGAGAGGTTAGCCAATCATAAATTCTTTTGCTATTTGGATGGGTATTCGGGATTTTTCCAAATTCCGATTCACCCTAAAGATCAGGAAAAGACTACTTTTACATGCCCTTATGGCACTTTTGCATATCGTAGAATTCCCTTTGGTTTATGTAATGCACCCGCTACCTTTCAACGTTGTATGATGAGCATTTTTTCTGATTTCATAGAGTCTATTATGGAGGTCTTTATGGATGATTTTAGCGTATATGGTTCTTCATTTGATTCATGCTTAATTAATCTCGCTAAAATTTTGAAAAGATGTGAAGAGTGCAACTTAGTCCTTAATTGGGAAAAATGTCACTTTATGGTGACAGAGGGAGTAGTCCTAGGTCATATTGTATCTGATAAGGGCATACAAGTAGACAAGGCTAAAATATCAGTGATTGAGCAATTACCTCCCCCAGTTAATGTTAAGGGAGTTAGAAGTTTCCTGGGTCATGCGGGGTTTTATCGCCGCTTTATCAAAGATTTTTCTAAAGTTGCTAAACCACTGACACAGCTTTTGCTCAAGGATGCCCCATTTATTTTTACTGACGAGTGTCTTGAGGCTTTCAACAGGATCAAGCAGGCTTTGATATCGGCACCCATCATATGTGCTCCCGATTGGAACCTTCCTTTCGAGATCATGTATGATGCAAGTGACTTTGCACTAGGAGCCGTGCTCGGACAGAGGAAGGACAAGGTTTTGCATGCTATTTATTATGCTAGCAAAACTTTGGATGAAGCCCAAGTCAACTATGCCACTACGAAAAAGGAGTTTCTTGCTGTTATTTATGCTTTAGAAAAATTTAGATCATATCTTGTTGGTTCTAAAGTTATTGTTTTTACTGATCATGCAGCATTAAAATATTTGATAGCTAAGGCGGAATCAAAGCCAAGGCTACTCCGGTGGGTTCTCTTGCTCCAAGATTTCAACATAGAAATAAAAGATAAAAAGGGAGCAGAGAACGTAGTGGCAGACCACTTGTCACGTATCAGGTATGATGAGGGTAAGGATTCTTTACCTATAGATGATTCTTTCCCTGATGACAACCTATATGCAGTTGTAGAGCAACACCCATGGTATGCGGATTTTGCTAATTATTTAGTGGGTGGTACTCTACCTCCTGACTTGTCCTACCAACAGAAAAAGAAATTCCTTTCTGATGTTAAACATTATTTTTGGGATGATCCTTTTTTGTTTCGTGAGTGTGCAGATGGATTATTTCGCAGGTGTGTTCCCGAATGGGATGCTCATGGCGTTCTTACCGCCTATCATACCCCACCTTATGGAGGACATCACGGCCCCAATAAAACGGTGGCTAAGATTAATGAGTCAGGCTTCTATTGGCCTACTATGTTCAGGGATGCTAACACTTTTGTGCAGGCTTGTGACTCTTGCCAGAGGACTGGCAACATTTCGCAGAGGCATGAGATGCCCCAAACCGGGATTCTTGAAGTAGAAATATTCGATGTTTGGGGTATTGATTACATGGGGCCGTTCCCATCTTCTAATGGGAATTGCTACATACTTGTAGCCGTCGATTATGTGTCTAAGTGGGTTGAGGCCATAGCTTCACCAACAAACGATGCCAAGATAGTCACCAAGCTCTTCAAGAAGACCATATTTCCGAGGTTTGGCGTTCCACGGGCTATCATTAGTGATATAGGTACCCACTTCCATGAAAGACAACTGGATAACCTCCTTAAGAAGTATGGCGTATATCACAGAATCGGGCTTAGTTACCACCCTCAAACTAGTGGTCAAGCTGAGGTCTCTAATAGGGAAATCAAGGCGATCCTAGAAAAGGTAGTAGCCAAGTCAAGGAAAGATTGGAGTATGAAGCTCGATGACACACTTTGGGCATACCGAACAGCATTCAAGACACCAATTCACCTTATAGATTAGTTTATGGTAAGGCATGTCATCTTCCCGTGGAATTGGAGTACAAAGATTTTTGGGCGATCAAGGAGCTTAACATGGACTCTAAGGTCGCGGGTAATAAAAGACTCCTCCAACTCAATGAATTAGATGAGTTTAGATTTTCAGCATATGATAGTGCGCGAATCTACAAGGAGAACACCAAGAAGTGGCATGACAAGAGGATATTACCAAGAGAGTTTGCACCAGGTGATAAAGTTCTTCTCTTCAATTCTAGATTAAAGATTTTCCCAGGAAAGTTGAAATCTAGGTGGTCCGGTCCCTTCACTGTGACAAGGGTGAACAAATTTGGCTCGGTAGAGTTGGTCAATGACAAGGGTGAAGAGTTTAAGGTAAATGGCCAACGACTGAGGGTGTATCATGAGGGCGCTACTAGTAGAGATGTGGAGGAAACCTACCTAACTCCACTTCCAACCTGAAAATCAAGGTGTTAAGAGGGTCGTGCAGGACCTAGATAAACCAGCGCTTTGCGGGAGGCAACCCGTATTTCTTGCTTTCTAGACTAGTTTTCTTTTTATTTAATTTTTATTTTTACTTTAGAGAGGTGAGGAGAGTGAAATTTTACCGTTTATAAGTGTTTTTGTACAGGTATAGGTTTAAGAGGTCAAAAGACTTAGAAGAATTTGAAGACGAAGAAAAGCAAAGGAAACGACTGGGCACGGGCCCGATCGGGCGGAGCTCGCCTGATCGGGCGCGCAAGGAGGGTTAAAATTCATGCCTCCTCTTGCCCGATCGGGCGCGAGAGGAGAGCTGGAATCAAGCCTTATTTCGCCCGATCGGGCGGAGTGGCTTGATCGGGCGCGCAAGTGCAGTCAGAAACTCGAGCGAATTTTGCCCGATTGGGCAAGATTGCCCGATCGGGCGCAAATCGAGTGAAGGAAAAGATATATCGGGCGAAGCTCGCCCGATCGGGCGAGCCACAGGGCGAATTTTTCGATCGTGTTCGCGCCGCTCGCCCGATCGGGCGCACAACTTCAATTCTGGAATTCAAATGATCCGCTCGCCCGATCGGGCGCGCCTATTTTTGGCCGTCCCCTTATATTTTTCTTCTTCTTTCTTTCCTCATTTTCTTCTTACTTCATCTTCTTCTCCTTTACTTTCTCTCTCTAAAACCTCCATTTTTACACCTTCAAACTCACTTATTTTTCAAGATCTTCTCCAATCCTTCCATCAAAACTCAAAATTTTTTACATATTTCTAATCCTTTCATCTTTCTCTTCAATCTAGACCCAATTTCTACCATTTTCTCTCAATTTTATCTAAACCCTAAGAGAGAGAAACTACTCAATTCCTATTCTTTCTACCATCAATGGCTTTCAAGAGGTCAAGAACGGTGAGGGGGGAAGGCTCAAGGAACCAAGAGGTGAGAATTGACCCGGATTTGCAAATTCCGGGATGGGAGAGGGTGGTCATCACCACCCAAGAGCAAAAACAGAGAATGCTTAACCTCATCACGAGGCAGGTAATTCCCACTCGTTTCATTCATCACCCTACCCTTAATAGACTAGGAATTGATAAGCATGTAGAAAAATTATTCAAAGGAGTTGGCATGAGCGGTTTCTTTAACATGCATTACGATACTTATGATTATTTAACCTTAGAATTCGTTTCTAGTTTTAATGTCATAAAATCAAAAGCTTTAATTTCTCATGTCAATTTCGGTTATTCAATAATGATATTAGATTGACATTGAAAGAATTTGGTAAAATTTTTGAGTTGAAATCGGATAGGCCTCTTGAATCACCCCAAGACAACATTGCCGTTGTCTATCAATCCTTTACGGGGGATCCTAACTTGAACCTCCAACATGCTAAAGGTACTTGGATACAACATCCCGTGCCAAAGATTTGGCAACAGTTTGTTGGCCTTACCATTTTTGGAAGGCATAAACTCGCCAATGTTAGTCGGGATGAGCTTGAATTCCTAGGGTCATACATGATCCCTAGGAGTGAAAAACTCAATATAGTCCATAAAATGGCCAACCACTTCCAACGGGTGGCCAACGCGACCGAGGCGGGTAGGTCTAGAGTACCCATTTACTTTGGTGGCCTAGTTACACATATAGCGGTCAAACACCTTAGCTTTGTCCCTAACGATGATGGTAAGGTAGCCGACCCAACTCTTATGGACCTACCCTATCTAGGTAGCCTTAATTGGATTAATGTCATGGGAGGGGATACTTGGTGGGTTATTCAACGGGAATCGGGTAGGAGGGATAATGCTTTCACTTTACCCCACCCCACCTTGACCAAATTTGAGAAGGGAAAGCCTTCTTACACTTTTGAGCTTAACGGTCAAGGTGAGGTGCAACCACCTCACCCTTCACCTCAACCCCATCACTCTCCCATTGACCACTCACCTCCTCACCATTCACCACATTATCCACCACCTCAACCCTTTACATACGATATCCCCACTTCCTCTACCAACTACAACATAGACCCTAACGCCCCTTATGACTTCTCGGCTTTTAGGAGCCAATTAGATAGGATTGAGACGGGGCAAGGGAGAGTTAGGGTTTGGTTAGGGATTTGGATACTAGAGTAGGGTCTCTAGATATAAGGGTAGGTTATGTGGAGAGGAACCTAGGGAGGGGTTTATACCCCATGTATGATGACTACGCCCGTCGGGGGGCTATTCCCCCCGATTCCCTTGTCCCTGATTGGTTCCAATATCCGCAGGGTGGATATACGAACCCAAGTGCCTTTGGTACCTACGTCGACTACTCATCGGTCCATGGTTATGGGACCGATGTACTTTTTGGTGGGCTTGGGGGGAATGTGGACCCTAACTACTTTGCAGGTGGTTCGGGGTATGGAGGTGGTGGCTCTAGTCATGGAGGAGCCGGTTCTAGCCACGGCGGGGGCTATTCGAGGATGGATGAGGATGAGGATGAGGAGTAGGCTACTCTCCCAAGTCAATGAGGGCATTGCTTGTTTTGGCTTGGGGGGGTGTTCTTTCACTTGGTAATTCTCTTCCTTTTCTCTTTTTATTGCTTTCTTAGTATAGTTTTTATTGCTTTCTTATATATGAAAAATAAAAAAAAAAATTCAAAAATAAAAAAATTCAAAAATACGTTCCAATGAATTATGAATCATACTTCCCTGTGCCCCATACTTGAGAAAAAATTTGTTTTGATTCTTGGTTATTGATAATGAACATTGTGGATTTGTTGGTCATGATTTGAAGTTTAATTGCTTGGATTCCTAAACATGAGTCAATCTTGCCCAACTACTTGTGAATATAGTGCTTGACTAGTTGATTTGGTTAGGAAATGTGTGATAGTTCCATAATTCCTGGTATGTCAATGAATTTGAGTATTGATTTGCAACTATGAGTAGTGTTTCATGACTTATTATTATGCACATGAGGAGGACGAAGGCGTTCATTCTTGTAGGTAGCCTTCAGAGTATTAGATATTTGTTCCCTTCTTGTTACCCATGTTGTTGCTTGTGCCCTTTTATTGTTTATTTAGCCACATTACAAGCCTATATGAGCCCCATTGGTTACTAGTCCCAAGCTTGGCTTGGGGGAGCTATTAGTTGGTGAGGTGAGGGAGTTGTGGTGTGCATATTATTTGCACAATGTGGGAATAAAAGAAGAGTGATTGTTCTTTGATTTTTGATTGGAAAATATTGATATGGTGTTTCAAAGTTGAAATTTCTAATATGAGTTAAAAAGAAAAAAAAGAGCAAAAGAAATTTTTTTTATTAATGCTCAAATGTTCTATTTGAAGGTTGTTCAAAAAAAAAAAAAAAAAGAAGAAAAAATTCAAGTAAGAAAAAAAAAAGAGAATGAGTTCAAAGTTTGTTTTTCACTCAAAGTTTTACATTATCATATTTTTATGAGTGATTATTGTGGGTGATGGGATTGTTTATGATAATTAGAGTTGTATTTGGTGGTTTTTGCTGGAGTTGGTTATGTTTATGGAGATGTATGATCATCATTATTTTGATCATGGGTTTATTAGGTTTTGGCTCCCTTAATGCATAGATTTTCTCTCACATAATCCCAAATTTATCCTACCTTTACCCTAGCCTTACATTACAAGCTTTAAAGACCTTCCGACCTTGTGCATAGAAGTTATGTAAACGTGAAAGTGTTGTTTGTCAATGCAAGTTATGACTTGGCGTATTTCGAGTCGACTAGTAGGATGAGCGTTCAATGTTTTTATACACACGAGAGTGTGAGTTGGAAGGGCATTGTTCACATTAAAGGGGTCGGTTGGAGAGCGATCGAGTACATCCTTTACTCGCCACATAAATGAGAGTTGAGTGTGTGAGCACTAGTCTTGAATTCTATATGCTCTTGTGGTTTGCTCTACTTGACAATTGTTGGGGAGGAAGGGTAACTAGATGAATAAGATTGATTGATGTTGAAGCGTGTTCATTAGATTTGCTTTGAATCGTTGGTTTTTGATTTGATTATTGGGGTGAAGTATGTTTTATATGTTCATTGATGAGCTCTTTGCTTAGGGACAAGCAAAGGTTTGGCTTGGGGGAGTTTGATATGTCCATTTTATATAGTGTTTTACCCCCGTCCCTTGGTCGTTATTAGTAGTGTTTTTGGCTCTTTAGGGCCACTTTTATTACTAATTTGTGTGTTCTAGTGTTTTCGTAGTTTTAGTTGTATTTTACAGGAAATTGCACTCTTGGAGCATTTTCCCGGGCTTTATGGATCAACTACAGAAGCTAGAAGGACACGACCACTTTTGGAGCCCAGGATCGGTGAGAGCCGGTGATTAAGGGCTCGGTAATTGGGATCCCGAGGCATTTGGACCAAGTACTCAAGACCCGAGGAGGAAATCCGGATTGGGCCGAGAAATCAAGCCCAATCGAAGTCCAAGCTCAAGGAGAAGCAACCGCCCGATCGGGCTACCTCTAGCACGATCGGGCGCGACAAGACTAGTAGGCTGAGCGTGTTGAGGCGCGCCCGATCGTGCGAGCTTCTAGCACGATCGGGCGATGCTGCTTGGGAAGAACGCGAAGAAAAAGGCGCGCCCGATCGGGCGGCCCTTCGCCCGATCGGGCGCGCGTTTTTAGAAGACCTGATTAAGTTTAGTTTTAATTCTTGTTTTAGAAAACGTTTAAATACGATTTTGTACGGAATTATTAGATTACCTTCTTTCTTAGACTTTCTCTCTCTACTTAGTATTTTTCTCTCTCTTAAATTCTCTCTCAACTTTTGTTCTTAATTATTCCATTAATTCCAGAATTCTTTTTGGTAACAATTTCTTCCCTTTTAATTTCTGTTATTTTATTTGCTTCCTTGATTATGCTTTTACTTATTTACTTGATTGGTTTAGTTATGATGATCTGTGAGTAGTTCCATTCTAGGGTTTATGGGGATCCATAATTAATATGAAGGGATAGTTTGTTAATATTGATTATTGATTTTGCATGATAATTTCTTATTGAATTGTTTTAATTCTTTGCATTTAGATTATGAATCGAGCAGATCGGAATGTAATTTGATTGTGAATGTTTAGCTATATTGAATTGATGAATCGAGCAGATGTTAATTTAATATCAAAGGCTATTTTCAATAAGAACTAAGATCTAGTAAATTGCGAGAGCCTGTTAGATCTATGTTGATTAGTAAATTGCGAGAGCCTGTTAATCGTGTTATTTGTGCATTGTTAATTATTAATTACTTCGTTCTATCCTGGAATATTAATTATTGGTGAACCTGTGACCCTAGGCCTTCTTATTATTGTCTTTCTCCCTAAACTTATTCTTCGTAGTATAGACTTTATTCCCAAAAATATTGGTTACTTAGATAATTTAGATTATAATACATACTTAGGAGTAAAAAGACTTGTTTCCCTGCGGAGTTCGACCCTACTTCCCTATCTACTTTAGTTAGAGGACTTAGGTATTTATTTTTTATTAGGGGATACGACTTTACTCTGTCAGTTGCAAATGTTGTGCTTGTAAAGAAGCCGAATGGTATTTGGCGCATGTGCGTTAATTACACTGACTTAACCAGAGCATGTCCGAAGGATAGTTATCCACTTCCAAAGATCGACAGTCTGGTCGACTCTACGGCCCGACATGCCTCAATGAGTTTCATGGATGCCTACTCAGGCTTCCATCAGATTCCCCTATGGAAAAAGGATCAAGAAAAGACGTCATTTGTCACTGTTCAGGGGTTATTCTATTATACTGTGATACTTTTTAGCTGAAAGAATGCGCCTACTACTTTTCAACGAATGATTAATACAGTCTTCATTAATCAGATCGGGAGGAATGTAGAGGCGTATATTGATGACATGATAGTCAAATCCAAGCAGCAGGAGGATCACCTTGCTGACCTCCGAGAAACATTCGCCACACTCAGGCGGCACAAGGTCATTCTTAATCCAAAAACCTGTGTCTTTAGTGTTGAGTCTGGGAAGTTTCTCGGATTTTTGATTGACCAAAGGGGGATAGAGTCCAACGTTGAAAAAATGCAGGCGGTAATCGACATGCAGTCGCCCCGCAATGTCAAGGAAGTACAAAAGCTAACAGGTTGCCTGGCGGCACTGGGGTGATTCCTCAGTCGGTCAGGCGACAAGTGCCTCTACTTATTTCAGGCGATCAGTAAGAAGACTAGATTTGAATGAGGGGATGATGTTGAGGCGGCCTTTTAAAAGCTGAAAGCACATCTTCACTCTTTTCCAAGGCTGGTTAGCCCTCTTCCCAAAGAGGCGCTTTATATGTATCTAGCTTTCTCAAATCATGCCCTAAGTGCCGTTCTCTTAGCTGAAAGAGATGGCATCCAGCTCCCGGTCTACTTTATTAGCCACGTTCTTAGGAACTCGGAGCTTCGGTACCCCATGGTTGAAAATTTTGGCCTCACCCTTTACATGACTGTCAAGAAGTTAAAGCCTTACTTCTTGGCACATCCGGTTGTGGTCTACACGGACCAACCGATCAAGCGGCCAATGACGACTCTAAAATCTTCTAACCGAATGCTCAAATGGGCTATTGAATTGCTGGGACTGGAAATCACTTTCGAAACAAGGAAGGCAATAAAGGGTCAAGCATTCACCGATTTTATTGTCAAAATGACAAGGCCGGTTGAGCCAGATAATATTGATCAGGTTTGGAAAGTGTATGTGGACGGGAGTTTCACGATGAACAGCTGTGGTGCAAGAGTAATTTGTCAGTCTCCTAAGGGGGACAAATATGAATATGCACTACGGTTCATGTTCTAGGCCTCAAATAATGAGGCTGAGTATGAAGCCCTGCTAGCTGGCATCCGTATGTGCAAGGCGGTAGGGGCAACTAAGATTGACGCCTGGTCTGACTCCCAAGTGGTTGTAAGCCAATAGCATGGTGACTATGAGGTCACCCATCCGCCCATGATCAAATACTTGCAGCAGGTTAAAGCTAAAGCTAGGACACTTGAAGACTTTCATCTAAGTCAAGTGCCCTGATCCAAAAACAATCAGGCAAATGCTTTGTCAAAACTTGCGTCATCCGCCTCCTGTGATACGCCTCGGTCAGTTTTCTGGGAAGTTATGGAAAAAAGAATTATATCTGATGAAGAACCCATTGGAGTACTTGACCGAAGCTCTACTTGGATGGATAGCATCTGGGCTTATCTTACAGACGGCACGCTCCCTGTAGGGAATATTTCAAGCATTATCCCTAGCTTGAACCCCACTCTGATCATACACTAAAGTACAGTGGCATCCAAAGGGAAAATAGATAGAGCAAAAGAGTCGCCAACAAGTTTTAGGAACTTATAAATCGTTCACAAGGTGAAGGTTACACCCCTTAACGATCCAGGAGATCGTCAACTCCAATAGATCTGGAACCATGACTGGTAGTTCGGGGATGAAGGTACAAATCCAACCTAAAATAGATTGAACCTACCCTAATAATAGGCCTCTACTTTATTCTGATCATATTCATGTGTGCTTTCTGACTAACATGCAATCAATAGGATTAACCCTAAACCTGATTATCTATGTTGGTTGAATATTAATGCACAAATAAACTATTATTGACGATCACTTGAATTATAATAAAATTAACCCTAAACAAGATTATTAATTATCTTATTAAGCATGATTACAAGTACCAATTCCCTTTAAACATGCATAAAAGGCGTAATCAAGCAATAATAATAAATATATATCAAGCAACATAATAATAATAATAATAATCATATTTATCATAATCACGTTAAAGCCTAATAATAGCAAGATCCTAGGCATGATACTAACAAGATTAATAACAAACCCTAGCATGTCACTAAGCAATAAAAATCAAAGCTTTAGCCCTAACATGATACTAACATGAATATTAGGAAGACAATAAAAGGCATCATAGAAATCATAATTGATTTAAGAAACTTATTCTTTACCCTAGACATGGTACTAGGAAGATCAAAACGCCCTAACATGATACTAGGAAGCAAAATACAATCTAAGCATGATTTCTATAATATCAATAAATCAATTAAAGCACTTACTTGGATGTTTCGTATCTCTTTCTAATAACAAAATACACACGTTAGTAACTTCAAGGAAAATAATAAAACAAACAATTAAATTAAATAATTGAAAGAGAGATTTGGGACCAAACCCTCAGAAATTAAAACCTTTCACGTCTAGGGCGAAGGCAACTTCGAACTTGGCTAGGTGTGTCTAGATCTTGTGAATGCGGAATTTTGTGTGCAAAAGGCTAGTTTAGAAAAGAGAGAGAGAGAGAGAGAGAGAGTAATCAAGAGATTCTTGATGAGAGTATTAGAATTGAAAACTAGAGAGTTGATGATTTTTTGATGAGATTTGATTATATTTTATGATTGAAAACGAAGGTTTTAGGAGGCTATTTATAGAGAAAATCAGCCGGAAGGATAAAAAAACGAAATCAGAGTTTCGAAAAGAATAAAACAACTTGGCGCCAGACGCTGGACACTAGCGCCAAACGCCAGGTCTAGCGCCAGACGCCAAGCCTGGCGCTGGTCCTGTCGTCAGACGCTAGAAAACAGTTTCCACGTGTTTTCTTAATTTGATAAAATTTAACCGTACAGGAGGGCAAAATCGTATTTTCCTTAAAAATAATTCTTTTATTCTGATTAAAACTCTAAAAGGTCAACCAAAGTCAATTTATCAATGCTAATTAAATTAGCATTGAAAAGAACCTTCTAGAAGAATCTAGAAGACTATAATCAATCCTAATTGCATTAGGAATGATAAATCATTATTAGGCCCTCCTCTAGATCATTGGGCCGCACATAAATATCAAACCGAGCCCAATTTAGTAATTTGGCCATAACTTCCTCATTATTCATCGGAATTGGGCTTATAATATATCGTTGGAAAGATCTTTTCAAACCCAACCCAACTACACCATTATTGGACCCTTGTCATGGACCAAACAAAACTGGATTGGCTGTTCTCTTAAAAAAAGGTTTTTAAAAAACAGAGAGAAAGAAAGGAAATAAAAACTAACCGCAACACTAGACTTTCCACACTTTCACTTCATTCAATTATGATTCGACGTGAAAGGTACTCATCACTGGGTTTGGTTTTGGGGAGACACAAATGGGTATCTACAGAAGCCCCCACTTTGACTGAGTTTGGAGAAATAAAAGTTTCGAAAACAAAAGTCAAAGTAGCGATAGGGACGGAAAATGATTCAAAACGTTATGCGATCTTAAATCATTCTTGTAATGCCAATACCTGCAAACTAGCGTTAGTTAAACAGATAAAAGAGTTCAAAAATGCCTATCTTGCACCGTCGAGCACACGTCCTTGAAGGTAACCGATTTGTTGCAGTTGTTGTTGTAGTGACAACCTTTTGCAAGCTAGGGAATGCTATCCTGCTATTTGTTTTGACGATCTTCTGCAAGCTAGAGAATACCGCCTGAAGAACGCTACGCCTGTAACTGCCTCCAATTCCGCCGTGATAGACTTCTACAAGCTAGAGAACCCCATCGAAGATTAGCGCTTTGTGACCATCTTCCGCAAGCCAGGGAACACGATCGAAGATTGCTTTGCCTTAAATCATCTCCAGTTGTTTGTGACAACCCTCCGCAAGCTAGGGAATGTCGTCGAAGATATCTTCGCCTGAAGTCATCCTCATTTGTTGCGATAATATTCCGAAGAAAATTACCGAAGACCAACGCTTGTCGATCCTTAAAAGCTCGCTTGAACTTTGCTTCTGCTATGCCAGTACGTCGACGCTTTTGCTGCTTGTGAACCATTACATCAGTGCTTCCGCTGTTTATGAACCATTACGTTGGTGCCTCTACTGTCTATGAACCAATTTGTTGGTGCCTCTGATGAGCCAATGCTTAGGCGCTTTTAAGCTAAGTGAGACGATCATTCATCAGGTCGATCACTTTATGTGATTGTAACTAAATCATGTCAAATTTCTTAGAGGGGCTAACTGGCGTACCAAGGAACCCAAAATTGCTGTAAGAGGTCGAAATAACCATTCTGAGTAGCTGAGCATTCTGTCGCCGCTGAAAAGTTGCTGGCGCCACGATTTGGCTCTAGCGACAGATGCTGGATCTAGCGCCAGGCGCTGAACTCTGGCGTCTAGCGCCAAAGCTGTCGTTTGGCGCTAGAGTCGGGAATTCCGTATATATCCCCATTCTTCCTCATTTCGCCGCTGCTGCTGCTTCTTCTTCGAATTCGCCGTGAAACTTCTCTTTGGTTGTTCTTGCTCGTGTCTCAACCAAATTTGCTCAAATTTGTTGCAAATCTAAGCTTCTTTCATCTAATTTCCCTATCTATGTAAGATTTCTTCAAACTCACCCCGGTTTTTTATGAATTTGACGAATTTTTTTGTTAACGAATTTCTGAAAAATTCAAACCTTAAATTTCTTAATTCGCTTTGTTTGTCAAATTTTATGCCATGAAATTGCTTGATTATGTTTATATATTACCTTGGGAGTATTTTGAGACTTGTTGACTCAATTTGGTGAAGAAACGAACAAATCACCATTGTTGGACCTCTTAAGGCCGGGAAGACAATGTGGCTTGTTCTTGATGTTTTTGCTAGCAATTCTTGTCCAATTTGTCACAATAATTACCATAGTATTGCAAGAAATTGTTTGGATGCTTGGAAAATGCCGTTTATGCTCACATTGAAATTATGCTCTGTTTTAGTACTACGTACTCTGTTTTTTTTGCGAACATAGTATCATGCGGCTAGGCGAACCTTAGATACTATTGAACCTTAATTTATGTTGATTTTGCATAATGTAGTATGGCTAGACAGCGAGGTTCGGGTTCACGGAACCCGAGACACACGACGGGAGCATGAGCCCGTAGAGGAGGACGCCGACCCGTCCACTTCTCTCGGTCCCCTCCATGAGTGGGATGAGCGGACTTTGTACTTCTCCCCCGACCACCACATTTCTGAGAGAGTGCGTCGTGGGATTACAGCTGGTAGGACGCGTTGCCATTATTCGGGCAACGATACTCTGTGCAACCTGTATAGGATGTACATCAATGTCGACGGAGAGTTGAGACTTCTCTGGGAGTCTTGTGGGCTGACTGCCCTGTTCGAGGCCGCAGAGGCCATGATTGCTTCTGACGGGGGTCACCGCGTGGCTCGCACCCTGGTGGAGTTCTTTTGGGACACCACCAACACTTTCCACTTTCCTTGGGGTGAGATGATGGTCACCCCAACCAACTTCAGTCTCATTACAGAACTGGAGTTTAGTTCTATTGCGCTGTCGTTCGACAACAACATCAGTGTCTACTCTCCTGAGGTTGAGAAGCTGCTGGGTCCGATTGCTTTTCAGGCCCGTGCTGAGGTGGAGTCAGCACAGTTCAGTGCAAAGGGTATTCGCCGGTCGACTTTGGCGGCAGCTTTTGTGGATTATGCGACCACGCGAGAGCAGCGGGTGCGCATCTTTGTGCTTATCTTGTTGTCAGGGACGTTTTCCCCTGACAAGGGTAGTAGAGTGCTGCTTTACTACCTTCCTGCAGCCCGTGATCTTCACATGATCGGGACTTACGATTGGGCCAGCTTGGCTTATGCTGATTTTGTTCGAGCGTTGTGAGACTCGTGTCGACACCGATCCTTCACGAGGAACGTCGCTCTATCCAGCTTCTGGAGAGTCGTAGAGTTATACTTTATCTCCTATAAAGTTAGCTCTAAGATTTTTTTAGCACTTGCTGATACTGTTTGTCTTTTGTAGATCTGGTTCTACGAGTACTTTCCTTTAGTTACGCCGGCGAGACTGTCGCCACGTGGGTTTCTAGTGAGCATCTGTTGGGGAGGCCGCCACGTTCGGATGTCTACCGCCTATGTGCGAGAGCAGATCCTCTCGGTATGAATTTTGCATAGTTGAACACTTTAGTATTACCTTTAGTAGATTCTCATCTCATAGGCATTCTTCGCAGGAGCCTAATGTGCAGTACTGGCCATGGAACGGCTTGGTTTTCCCTGGGTTAGCCGTGCAGTACACTGCTGAGCGTCGCTACTTCTTAGGGACGTATGGAGCGGTTGCATACCTTGGAGAGAGGGTTGCTATTCAGCACTCCTCGGATGCTTTCGTCGTTCCTGCTTCTCCGCCGCGTCATATGTTCAATGACGCGAGGCTGCTCAGCATGTCGGAGAGGGCTGGCACCCCTTGGCGATCTCATGCGATCCCTGGGCAGTGCTATGAGGAGGGGCTGCTGCCGCTGTTATCTCCGGCCCCTGTTCTTTCTGAGGAGGCGGCAATATGATTTTCATATTTTACCTTTTGCTAAGTAGCCCCCAAGTGATATTTTACTGACTTTGATTTAAATTTTGTCAGGCTGGGCCTACTGAGTTCGTGCCACCTTGTATGTCCATCCATTACCAGGGGACATATGGGCCTATTAAGGAGATGATTCCTTCGGCTCCTGAGGATCAGCACTTCGTGGAGCGGTCGATTCCTCGCCACCAGACTCGGGTAAGTTAATTTATTTGCGATTTGTTCATATCTGTCATGCATTGTTACTGACTTTATTTCTTTGACACTTCTCGCGCGAGGTGGTCATGGCGATGGCACAGTGTATAGACGCCTTCTGGAGCCAACTTGTCCGGATGAGGAATAGGGCTACGTGTCGTCGCAACGATGCTGTTCAGGAGGTAGCCTTTTCTCCTTATTTCTGTGTTGTTATGCTTCTATTTTGATTATTTCTGACTTGGTTTCTTCTTGCAGGGTCAGCCCATTCCTTCTCGTACCCGAACGAGACCCGAGGTCCGGAGAAAGCCGGCGAGGTCTAGCTCGAGGCGTCGCTGTATTGGTTCTGGAGGTCGGGGTGGTCGTTCTAAGGCTGCCCGGACCGAGGCGGTGGATGGCTCGGGCTCTTCATCTGAGGGCGCACGTGCTGAGCCGGTAGGCCAGGGAGAGGCTACCTCAGCTCCTAGAGGTGGTGGGATGTACGAGGTCGGCTCTTCATCGTAGCTGCCTCCGCAGCCTCAGCCTCAGGATGACCTTGGGTGGACGGGTCCTGCGCTGAGTTTTCCTCCTCCTGGTGAGACTAGAGCTGGAGCTGGTGGAGAGCATACTCCTCGTACTGCGCAGTTCTCTGATATAATGGGTGTAAGGAGGGTGATCCCATCGTAAAGGGTACTCACCTTAAATGCCCTTGGCCACTTAAAAGCCTAGGACTTTACACTTGTTAGGGTGTAGTAGGATTTGAATTCCTGACTGTTTGGGGGACCTTGAATTAGAATTGATTCTATCATCACGCTTTTTTGTAAGAAACAAGTAGGAGTCGCCAATGAGTTTTAGGAAAAACTCATAAACCTCGTTCATGCCTTTCTTCCATGTGGAGTTCATGGAATAATTCGCACAAATCATAAGTTTACCCATGCCCAAATTGGTCTATAAACCAGAAATGAGTTCAGGAGCGAGGGTACTAAGATAACGTTCCTTTTAAAGGGGAATCGTCATCCTAGCCCTAGTACGGCCTCTACTAGCTCTTCCTTTTTTACAATTTCATCACCAAACAATATATGCAACGCGATACCTAAAACTATGTTAGTTGATTTTATCTACAAACTTTAATTCACGTAGGAATTACATTGCAAAGTCGTTATTCTTATTTAATTAAATTCGAGATTCGCCTTGGCTTAAGTGATCAACCAACAATTATTTAATTCAATTCTAGTCTTTATTTAATGCAAGATACTATGTGGAATTGATTAATTAATTATTTTAAAGGTGATCAAACAACACTAATTAATTAAATAAAGTCCTTTTAAACAAGAAAATAAAGGTGATTTAACTAAGTGCTCGGGAGTTTACCACTTCTCTTTGCTAGATCTCCGTTTAGAACACTTATGGACACCTTCTTGTTGGGAAACCTCCACCGTAGTAACAAAGTATCGAAAGGGTGAGTGTTTAGGACAAGAGGGCTAGGTTGCACAAGTTCACAAGTTATTTCGCCAGAGTTTTAGGTTAATTTATATTTGTTGAAGCCTCGATTTAAGCTCGTATTTATAGAGAATGATTAGGTTTAGGGTTTCGAGCAATCTGCCGCTACAGGTGTCGCGCACAACAGTTGAAATTGCGCGCGGCAACCCAGCGCAAGTTATAGAGTTGCACTGCTATGTGCAGCGCAATTATTGGTCTTGTGCGCGGCTTTATGGTAAGATTCGATTTTATATTTTCCGTATAATTTCCGAATAATTATAAATCTTCCACAGTGCAACTCTAAAAGTTGCGTAGGGTGTCGCGCGCAACTGAAATAGTTGTGCGCGGCAGCCTAGCGCGACTTAATGAGATGCGCGGGGCTTTTTCTGCGGCAGCACTAAGTTTAACCTAGGCGCTCCTAAATCCGTCATTATTAGGGTTTAAGCACGGGCTTAAGCCTAATTATGATCGGGTTTAATTAATTGGACCTTTGTTTTGGCTTTTTCTTTAATTTGGGCTAGTCTTTTGTGTTTTGTGGCTTAACTAGTTATCCATAAGTATTCTTCACTTTGACCCAACACAAAGATGGCTTTATTTATTGTCATTGCACTTCCTGTCGGGACAGGAGGCCAATCTACAGTTAGCCCCCACTTTGATCGAGTCTAGAATAGATGATGATCAAAGTAACCAAGGAAATCAATCCGAGACTCATTCTGCGAAGTTCTCTAAGGATAGAGAATCTTTTAGTAATGTTTAAGGATGTCGAAACATTCCTTGGTTCGCTAAGTGTTTGAAACAAGTAGCTATTAATGCTAGAAAAAGTCCTTCCTAGTCTTAACGCGCTAAAGAATCTAGATTGATCCTTTGCAATTGTAGAACGCTCTTACAAGTAAAAGTATTCTGGGTGATGTCAGGACATGAGAGGAGATCGGTTTTAAAAAGGATAAAAGGGGAGGATTTCCTCTCAATCGTGTCATCGTTGGTCTAAAGTCCCTCGATATGTCGTTGAAACTTTAGCCTGACTTTAACAAAGTAAAAGATGAAAAAGGGTTTTCGGTATTGTAGGGAATATTTCAAGCATTATCCCAAACTTGAACCCTACTGTGATCATACACTAAAGTACGGTGGCGTCCAAAGGGAAGGAAGCTAGAGCAAAAGAGTCGCCAACGAGTTTTAGGAACTTGTAAACCGTCGATAGGGTGAAGGATACACCCCTTAACGATCCAGGAGATTGTTAACTCCAATAGATCTAGAATCATGACTGGTAGTTCGGGGATGAAGGTACAAATCCAACCTAAAAGAGATTGAACCTGCCCTAATAATAGACCTCTACTTTATTCTGTTCGTATTCATGTGCGCTTTCTGACTAACATGCAATCAATAGGATTAACCCTAAGCCTGTTAATCTATATTGGTTGAATTTAATGCACAAAGAAACTATTATTGGTGATCACTTGAATTATAATTAAATTAGCCCTAAACAAGATTATTAATTATCTTATTAAGCGTGATTACAAGTACAAATTCCCTTTAAACATGCATAAAAGGTGTGATCAAGCAATAACAATAAATATATATCAAGTAACATAATCATAATAAATTGTATATAAGTTATCCGTCAATTAACAAATAACATTAAATAATTCGTAAAATTATATAATTCAACACAACAATAATCACAATCATAATCATAATTATAATAATCATATTAAAGCATAATATTAATAGCAAGATCCTAAGCATGATACTAACAAGATTAATAACAAACCCTAGCATGTCACTAAGCAATAAAGATCAAAGCTTTAACCCTAACATGATACTAACATGAATATTAGGAAAGAAAATAGGAAGCATCAGAACAATCATACTTGATTTAAGGAACTTATTCTTTATCCTAACCATGATACTAGGAAGCAATAAAACATCCTAACATGATACTAGGAATCAAAATAACAATCTAAGCATGATTTCTATATAATAATATCAATTAAACCAATTAAAGAACTTACTTGGATGTCTCATACCTCTTTCTAATAACAAAATACACGCGTTAGTAATTTCAAGGAAAATATAATTAATATCAAACAATTAAATTAAATAATTGAAAGAGAGATTTTGGACCTAACCCTCAGAAATTAAAACCTTTCACATCTAGGGCGAAGGCAGCTTCGAACTTGGCTAGGTGTTTCTAGATCTTGTGAATGCGGAATTTTGTAGAGAAAAAACTAGAGAGAAAGAAGAATTCTTGAAAACTAGAGAGAATAAAAATTGATGATATTTGATGATGGAAAACGGAGATTTTAGGAGGCTAATTATAGAGAAAATCAGCCAGACGGATAGAAAAACAAATCACAGTTTCGACGAGAATAAAACAGGTTAGCGCTAGACGCTGGACATTAGTGCCAGACGCTAATCCCTGTCGTCAGACGCTAGTCATTAATTTCACGCGTTTTCTTAATTTTGATAAAATTTAGCCGTACAGAAGGGTAAAATCGTATTTTCCTTTAAAACACTCTTTTATTCTAAGTAAAACTCTAAAAAGTCAACCAAAGTCAACCATTATTGGACCCTTGCCATGGACCAAACCAAACTGGATTGGCTGTTTTCTTAAAATAGGTTTTCAAAAACAGAGAGAAAGAAAAGAATTAAAAACTATCCGCAACACTAGAGTTTCCACACTTTCACTTCATTTGATTATGATTCGACGCGAAAGGTACTCATCACCGGGTTTGGTTTTGGGGAGACACAAACGGGTGTTTACAAAAGCCCCCACCTTGACTGAGTTTAGAGAAACACAGGTTTTGAAAACAAAAGTCAAAGTAGCGATATGCACGGAGAATGATTCAGAACGTTTTGCGATCCTAAATCATTCTTGTAACGCCGATACCTGCAAACTAGTATTAGTTAAACAGATAAAAAAGTTAAGAAACGCGTATCTTGCACCGTCAAGCGCACGTCTTTAAGGGTAATCGATTTATAGCTGTATTTGTTGTTGTGACAACTTTCCACAATCTATGGAACGCCATCTTTCTGCTTTGATGTTCACTCGTCTCTGAACAATAGAGCTTTTTTTGGATATGCCCACCCATCTCTGAACAAAGAGCTTCTTTTTCTTGAATCATAGCGACAACCTTCCCAATCATAGCAAAAGTCGCCGAAGACTGCCTCACCACGAACTGCCCTTCTCAAATCTCGGTGACAACCTCCACAATCTTAGCGAATGTCGTCGAAGACCGCCCATGTCGTGCCATCTTCTCGAATCTTGGTGACAACCTCCACAATCTTAGCGAATGCCATCGAAGACCGCCCATCTCGTGCTATCTTCTCAAATCTTGGTGACAACCCCTACAATCTTAGCAAATGTTGTCGAAGACAGCCCATCTCGTGCTATCTTCTCAAATCTTGGTGACAACCTCCACAATCTTAGCGAATGCCGTCTAAAATAACCTCTCTTGAAGTCATCCTCAATTGTTGCGATAATATTCCGAAGTAAACTACCGAAGATCAACGCTTGTCGATCCTTAAAGCTCGCTTGAACTTTGCTTTAGCCGGTGCGTCGGCGCTTCTGCTGCTTGTAAACCAGTATGTCGGTGTCTTGGATTGTGAACCTGTATGTCGGTGCTTCTGAACCAGTATGTTGGTGCCTTTGCTGCTTATGAACCATTACGTCGGTGCATTTGCTTAGCCAATGCTTAGGCGCTTTAAGCTAAGTGAGACGATCATTCATCAGGTCGATCACTTATTGCGATTGTAATCAAGCCGACTACTTAATCATGTCAAATTGCTTATAGGGGCTAATTGGCGTACCAAGGAACCCAAAATTGTTGTACGAGGTCGAAATAATTGTCCTTAGAGGCTTCGAGCTCTATCGCTGCTGAAATATCTCTAGCGCCAAGAATTGGCTCTGTCGCCAGACGCTGGGATCTAGAGGCAGGCGTCAAAACCTGCTGCGAGACGCTGGATGTCATTGTCTGGCGCTGGAGTCGGGTCTTCTCTATTTTTGCTCTTATTGCCGATGTTGCTTGATTTCGCTTCGAACTTTGAACTTGGTCGTTTCCTTTTAACCAAATTTGCTCAAATCTTTTGTAAATTAAAGCTCTTCATCTATAATTTACTGATCCATGTAATTTTGCTCAAACTCCTTTCATCTTGGAAGAATCTCATGTGGTCATATTCGCGATTTTTTTGAAAAAATCAGGGAATGTTCTTGCTTGCTGGGATGCACCTGTATTTATATCTTTGACCATAGGACTTTGCTTATCTTTTTTTAGGGTTGACCTAAGACTTAGTGTTGCTTAACTCATTGACTTGTCGTGACTCAAGGTATGAACTTGACTCGCTGTGATTGACTCGAGGTTGACTCGACTCGAAGTGAAATGACACGTGTGACTCACGACCCGTGTGTGCGTTGTATTGTGATCGTGCGACTCGAAAATGCAAAAAAGCAAAAAAACAAAATTTTTCCGTCATTTTTATAGACGGTACCGACTTTATCCCGAAAAAGAAAGAAGCGAAGTTTTTGAAGGTGCATGTTGAATGAACTTAGTCAAATGTTGTGCAAGGATTAATTCATCCTAGGCTATCTCAATTGTTGACTCACTGATGAAAGTATTTGGGTAACCTAGGCACGCAGGCTAAGCACTTCGTACTTTGTGATGCAATGATGAGTGATGAGCGATTTTGACATGACAAGGCATGCTTCAGTGTTATGTTAAGATTTCATGACAAAGGGTTCCTAAGGGAAAGTATATTAGGTCATGTATCTGTGCGGTGTGTGAAAGTGATACTAAAGTTAGGCCGCATGGGCTAAGTGTATGGGAAAATATGATTTCAAGAAGAGTCAAATGATGGTGACTCTTTAGGCTAGGTGTAGGGAATAATTTCAAGCCTTTAAATCCCACTAGATTGAACCCCACTGTGATCATACACTAAAGTACGGTGGCGTCCAAAAGGGAAAAAGATAGAGAAAAAGAGTCGCCAACAAGTTTTAGGAACTTGTAAACCGTTCACGAGGTGAAGGTTACACCCCTTAATGATCCAAGAGATCGTCAACTCCATAAGGTCATGAACCAAATAAGGGTTCGGGGATGATGTTACAAAATCCAACCTAAAAGATATTGAACCTGCCCTAATAATAGGCCTCTACTTTATTCTGATCGTATTCATATGCGCTTTCTGATTAACATGCAATCAATAGGTTTACCCTAAACCTGTTTATCTATGTTGGTTGAATATTAATGCACAAATAAATCTATTATTGGCGATCACTTGAATTATAATCACATTAACCCTAAACAAGATTATTAAATATCTTATTAAGCGTGATTACAAGTACCAAAATTCCCTTTAAACATGCATAAAAGTGTGATCAAGCAACATAATAAAAATAATCAACATCATGATAAATAATGAATAATAATCATCATGAATTATAACAATTATAATCATAATCATGTTCATGTTAATATTAAAGCATAATAATAATAGAAAGATCCTAGGCATGATACTAACAAGATTAATAACAAACCCTAGCATGTCACTAAGCAATAAAAATCAAAGCTTTAGCCCTAACATGATTCTAACAATCATAAATATTAGAAAGAACGTAGGAAGCATCATAACGATCATATTTAATATTAAAATTACCCTAGACATGATACTAGGAATATCATAATAACAATGTAAACATGATCTCTACATCATAATATCAATTAAAACCCTTAAAGCACTTACTTTGATGCCTCGTACCTCTTTCTAATAACAAAATACACACGTTAGTAACTTCAAGGAAAATAATAATCAAACAATTAAATTAAATAATTGAAATAGAGATTTGGGACCAAACCCTCAGAAATTAAACCTTTCACGTCTAGGGCGAAGGCAACTTCGAATATGGCTAGGTGTTTCTAGATCTACTGAATGCGGAATTTTGTATATGAAAACAAAGTTTAGAGAAAGAAAGAAAGAAAGATGAAATAATCAAGAAAACTTGATGAGAATTGGTGATGAATGATTCCAGAAAACAAAGTTTTTAATACGATATTTATAGAGAAAATCAGCCAAAAAGATAAAATATCAAAACAGAGTTCTGACGCAAACAAAACTGAATTAAAATCCGATAAGTCTGCTGTACTGGAGGACAAAATCATATAATTTCCTCGAAAATGCTATTTGATTTTGATTAAAACTATGAAAAGTCAACAAAAGTCAATTTATCAATGCTAATTGAAATAGGAATGAAAAGAACCTTCTAGAAGAATCTAGAAGACTAAAACCATACCTAATTTCATTAGGAATGATAAATCATATTAGGCCCTCCCCTAGATCATTGGGCCGTATATAAAGCTCAAACCGGGACCAGTTTAGTAAATTGGACATAACTTCCTTAATATTCATCGGAATTGGGCTCATAATATATCGTTGGAAAGGTCTTTGCAAGCCCCATCCAACTACACTACTATTGGACCGATATCATGGACCAACCAAATTGGATTGGCTGTTTTCTTAAAATAAGTTTTCAAAAACAAAGAGAAGAGAAAAGAAAATAAAAAACTTTCCGCAACACTAGACTTTCCACACTTTCACTTCATTCGATTATGATTTGACGTGAAAGGTATTCATCACCGGGTTTGGTTTTGTAGAGACACATTTAGGTGTCTACAGAAGCCCCCACTTTGACTGAGTTTGGAGAAACGCGAGTTTCGAAAACAAAAGTCAAAGTATCGATAAGGACGGAGAATGATTCAGAACGTTCTGCGATCCTAAATCACTCTTGTAACGCCGATACCTGCAAACTAGCGTTAGTTAAACAGATAAGAGATTTAAGAAACACGTATCTTGCACCGTCGAGCACACGTCTCTGAAAGTAACTGATCTGTTTTGATGACCTCCTGCAAGCTAGAGAATGCCATCCCGCTTGAAAACCGCTACGCCCGTAACTGCTTCCAATATAGAAGATTGCTTCGCCTGAAACAATCTTCCTCCGCTATGATAATATTCTACTTCCAAGGGAATACCATCGAAGATTATTTCTTTTGAAACAATCCTCATCCGCATTGATAATATTCCACGTCCAAGGGAATACTATCGAAGATTATTTCTCTTGAAACAATCCTCATCCACATTGATAATATTCCACGTCCAAGGGAATACTATCGAAAATTGCTTCTCTTGAAACAATCCTCAGTTGTTTGTGACAACCCTCCACAATCTGAGGAACGCCATCTTGCTGTTTGTTTTGACGATCTTCCGCAATCTAGGGAACGCCGTCGATCAATGTTGCTACATCTTAAGCCTTTTCTTGAATCATAGTGACAACCTTTCCAATCATAGCAAAAGTCGTTGAAGACCGCCTCATCATGAACCGCTCTTCTCATATCTTGGTGACAACCTCCACAATCTTAGCGAATGCCGTTGAAGACCGCCCATCTCGTGCTATCTTCTCAAATCTTGGGTGACAACCTCCACAATCTTAGCAAATGCCGTCGAAGACCGCCCATCTCGTGCTATCTTCTCAAATCTTGGGTGACAACCTCCACAATCTTAGCGAATGCCGTCGAAGACCGACCATCTCGTGCTATCTTCTCAAATCTTTGGTGACAACTTCCACAATCTTAGCGAATGCCGTCGAAAATAACTTTACTTGAAGTCATCCTCAGTTGTTGCGATAATATTCCGAAGAAAATTACCGAAGACCAACACTTGTCGATCTTTAAAGCTCGCTCGAACATTGCTTCCGCTATGCCTGTACGTCAGCGCTTTCGTTGTTTTGAACCTATATGTCGGTGCCTTTTTTATTTTGAGCCAATGCTTAGGCGCTTTAAGCTAAGTGAGACGATCTTTCATCAGGTCGATCACTTATTTGCTGTCGTAATCAAACCGACTACTTAATCATGTCAAATTGCTTATAGGGGCTAACTGGCGTACCAAGGAACCCGAAATTGCTGTATGAAGTCGAAATCACCTTTCTGAGAGGCTTCAAGCTCTGTCGCTGCTGAGATATCTCTGGCGCCAAGAATTGACTCTGTCGCCGAACGCTGTGATAGGGTCTTCCCTATTCTGCTGCACCTGTATTTATTTTTTACTATAGAACTTTGCCAATCTTTTTAATTATCTTAGGGTTGACCTAAGGCTTAACATTGCTTGACTCATCGACTTGACACGACTCAAGGTATAAACTTGACTCTCTGTGATTAACTGACTCGAGGTTGACTCGACTCAAACTGTTTGACACATGTGTTAGACTCAAATCAAAGTGAAATGACACGTGTGACTCACGACCCGTGTGTGCATAGTGTTGACTCAAAAAAGCAAAAATTTTCCGTCATTTTTGTGGAGGGTACCGACTTTCTCCCGAAAAAGAAAGACGCGAAAAAGAATCGAAGTTTTGAAGGTGCATGTTGAATGAGCTTAGTTAAATGTCATTTGATACTATCTCTCAAGGTGCAAGGATTAATTCATCCTAGGCTATCTCAATGGTTGACTCAATGATGAAAGTATTTGGGTAACTTAGGCACGGAGGCTAAGCACTTCATACTTCGTGATGCAATGATGATTATGATTGATGAGTGAATTTTGATATGACAAGGCATGCTTCAGCGTTGTGTTAAGATTCCATGACAAAGGATTCCTAAGGGAAGTATATTTGGTCATGTATCTGTGCAGTGTGTGAAAGTGACACTAAAGTTAGGCCGCAAAGGCTAAGTGTATGGAGAAAATATTATTTTTAGAAGAGTCAAATGATGGTGACTCTTAGGCTAGATAAGCTAATGATATAAGGATCAAGCCCCCAAGTCTAGCTCTAAATGAATAGGGATGAGCATAGGGAATCCCTTGATATGATCATGGTGTGAGTGTGTGAATGTGAATGTAAATGCATGTTTATTACGGCCGCACCTCGATGTGAGGTTGCCTACGTATCCATTAGGAATCAGGCCGAACGTAGCTCTAGACGAACCTCGCACAAGTGTGTGTATACCTCAAAAAGGTCTTTTTAAGGGTTGTAACGTGGTTAGGCTAAAGGTTTAAATAAGAAGGGGATAAAGGCTCCAGACCTTCGATTAGCCCCCAAGGTGTGAAACCTCGCTTTTAAATCTTTATATTTATGCTTGAGTTTTTACTCTTTTTTAGCTTTTTTTTTATCTTTTGCTTTAGCATCTATTTTATTTTTATAAGCGTGGGCAATCCCGATCATGCGGTCTATCATTCACTTGGCATTCATGTTTCTCAGGTACGGTACCGAGCACTCGATAAGAGACGCAATGTGAGACGTGTTCATGTCAAAGATATTTTCATATCAAAGACATTGGAACGCCTGCCCTTTTGTACACTTTTATTATTATTTTTTGCTATTTTTGCTATTTTAATCTTCTCAAGCTTTTTTTTGAAAATTGCATAAGTTGCACACCATCCCATCCCAAGGTTAGGTAGATGTAGGTTGAAAAAAGAAAGGTCTATCATTAGACGAGGCTCAAAGTGGTTTATGAAAAAAAGGATTGTATATTTGAAGGGTGAAAGGAGATATGATGTGGCTACAAGGGTTGCCTTAAATCATTGGTATACCTTGTGTTTAATTCGACATAATTTTTTTTTTTTAATGCAATATAATGAAATGATCATATATAAGGAAATAAATGCTCATTTTATTAAAGGAAAATAAATAGAGAATCTAAAAAAGTAATCTAAGGGAAAAGAAAGGTGTCTATGCTAGACTTATTGGGAAAAGAGTAAATAAATAAAAAAAAGAGGTCACGAAATCTTGTCGTTGAAGCTCGCCTCTTGTCTTGTGTTGTTTCCTTTATCATCACTCGCTCTTCTTGTTAACTGGAGGCATGGGAAGCTTGTTATTATCAATCAAATGTTGGATAGCCTCCTTTAGCTTCCAACAGCTCTCAGTAGTATGACCCCTACCTTGATGGTACTTGCAGTGTTCGTCTAGATTCCAACTAGGAAATCTCTTTTCAGGTGCGGGATCTTGAATAGGTCCAATGGGAGTAATGAGTCCTTTGGCATGGAGCCGATCGAAAGCAGTATCGTATGTAGCTCATCCCAATGGGGGTGAAGTCTTTCCTTAGTTGCTTCTTAGATCCTTGGTTATCCATGGCTAAAACTTCACTGAGATCAAAGGTACTAACATTGTTACTAGAGTGGGCGTTTTCAGAAGAAGAAGGATTGTCGTTCTTCTTTCCTTTCCAGCCACCGTGGTTACTATTGTTAGTAGCTTTTTGCTTTGCGAGGTCATATTCGATTTCAATTACGATGTCATAAACGGCCTTGAAAGTATTCAAATTGTGTTGATATTTTAAATGCTTCGAATACTTCTCTTGGAGATTCTTGATAAACATCCTCACAGACTCCTTTTCGGTGGGGACCTCAATCATCTTAGCGGAAGTTTCCCTCCACTTATTAAAGAAAGAAGTAAAACCTTCATTCTCTTTTTGTCTTAGCATCTCAAGTTGTCTATGATCGGTTTCAACTTGAATATTGCACTTGTATCTATCAATGAAAGCGTTTACTATCGATTCCCAGGTAGAGGTTTTCTCTTTGTCAAGGGAGAAGTACCATTGTTGGCAAACGGTTTCAAGAGATAGTGAGAACAGAGAGGGGAAAACCTTCTTATCGATACTCTTAATGTTCATTATAGTTTCGAAAGCTCTTAGATGAAATAAAGGGTTATTTGTTGCCTTAAATTTTGGGATGTCAGTGGCGTTGAACTTATGCGGAAGAATTTCCTTGTCCAACGAGACCCCTTGTGAACTCATGCCCTGAAATTTATAGTCGTTAGATAGCTTGCTTAGACTTTCTTGCATGAGGTTCATTTGTTGTTGCTTCACAGGATCATCGACCTTGAGGGTTAGAAGCTTCAGTGTTTCAGTCATGGTAACTAGTTGGTTCCTGAGCTCATTGACTTCTTCTTGAGTTGCCATTATCCTTTTAGCCTTCCTCTTTTGACGAATCGGTTTATCGAAAAGTGAAACTTGAATAAAGAGGTTGTCCTTGATTAATCGCCCTTCTCTCCTCGACCAAGTAATGTGGAAAAGGAATTTGGGGATATTCATTGTTAATTATTTAACTCAAGCTTTATTCAACATGCAATGGAAGGAGGATGTGAAGAAAAATGGAATAAAATGTGAAGAAGAATGATGGAGGTGGAGGGATATGAAGAATTAGGAATAGAATGTACCCCCCAACTCAAATGACGGAAAAAGAACCGACTCATGCATGAACCTAAGACATGGTCATGGTGATGTGTACTCAAAGTGTGTGCCAAGACTAGTGAGTGTAGGTGATATGTTAAGACTCGTGTCATGACCATGTGGCTAGACTATGTGACTAGACTCAAGCAAAGACTAAGTTAAGACCTCGCGTATATGCATTAAACTGGACAGACTGTGGTATTTTAGTCATAACTTTTAATCTGGGACTCTGATTGGGATGAAACCAACGCCAAATTAAAGAACAAACTCGGGGCTACAGATCCATAGGTTTAACGACTCGTAACTCTTCCTAGAACTCCGGCAATGACCAAAACAAGTTGACGCTTATGCAGTATACGGGAATAAAAATCCGGGTTGACTTAAAGGAACTATGACTCGATTTTATGTTTATTTATTAGCTCAAATTAATTAATTAAACAAATTCCTTTAGTCATTAATCAGTTTATTAAGCTTTGACACAAGTCAAACAAAACGGTTAGGAAAAAACCACATAGAGTATGCACAACAAATAATGCACAATTAGTCAAGTAGGCACAATATGATGCAATGCGTTTGCAACCTAACCATGGCTCTAGTTCTCTAAAGTTCGGGATATGGGTTAGTCAATAGAGGGTCCATGGTTAATTGTCCGGATGCACTGCGCGGAAGCCTAACCGTGAAGGGTTGGCGCGAGTGGATGGGACACCGCGAGTTTAGAAAAACTCGCTTCCATGGTTTGGTGAATTCAACATCTCGGATGTACCCTTTGTTGCACGGAGCGTTCAATCGGGTAGATGGAGCATGAATTCCCAAAGGGTTATGTCCATATGTAGAACACATATGGGTTTCAGAAAAGTGAGAAAAAATTCAATCAGGAAGTAGGATCGAGCAAACAATACGAAAAACCGGTCGAAATTAGAGCGCATATTTCTGGCTCGGTATTGGGGGAAATTGGCGCCAGCAAACAGAGACTGGCGCCAGCTTTTGACTGTAACGCCTGGCGCCAATATTGGCGTCTGGCGCTACTACTAAAATGCTGGCGCCAAGCTCTGGCCCCTGACGCTACTTCCCACATGCCTCAGCAGCTTTCTGTGCTCGATAAAATTTTCCAGTTTCGCGCGGTGTTATTTCGGTCCTAGTTGTGAAAGATATTAATCAAATTTCCTACGTGTAAAATCCTATGTTTTTAACTCATTACGGATGGTCTTTCCAATGAGATCTTTTTTATGCATATGACAATAATGTTAATCAAAATTACGCACATGAAATACTTAGAACGTTTCGAGTCTCATCCACTCATTCTAAATCATTGCCGAAACAAATTCAGGAATTAAAATAGAAATCCTCCCCAGTGGAGTCGCCAAAAACTGTAGGGAATAATTTCAAGCCTTTAAATCCCACTAGCTTGAACCCCACTGTGATCATACACTAAAGTACGGTGGCGTCCAAAAGAGAAGAAGATAGAGCAAAAGAGTCGCCAACAAGTTTTAGGAACTGGATTGAAATGGAGATTTGGGACCAAACTCTCATAAATTAAACCTTTCACATCTAGGGCGAAGGCAACTTCGAATATGGCTAGGTGTTTCTAGATCTTGTGAATGCGAAATTTTGTATATGAAAACAAAGTTTAGAGAAAGAAAGAAAGAAAGATGAAATAATCAAGAAAATTTGATGAGAATTGGTGATGAATGATTCCAGAAAACGGAGTTTTTAATACGATATTTATAGAGAAAATCAGCCAAAAAGATAAATTAAACAAAACAGAGTCTGACGCACAAAAAACAGAGCTGGCGCCAACCCTGGCTAGCTGGCGCCAGACACCAACACTAGCGCCAGGCGCCAATGGCTAGCGCCAGGCGCCAGGCCTGGTTCCAAGCGCCAAGGCCTGGGGTCAGGCGCCAAGCCTAATTTTAGCGCGTTTTCGAAAATCCGATAAGTCTGCCGTACTGGAAGATAAAATCATATAATTTCCTCGAAATGCTATTTGATTTTGATTAAAACTCTGAAAAGTCAACAAAAGTCAATTTATCTATGCTAATTGAATTAGGAATGAAAGAACCTTCTAGAAGAATCTAAAAGACTAAAACCATTCCTAATTGCATTAGGAATGATAAATCATATTAGGCCCTCCCCTAGATCATTGGGTCGTACATAAAGCTCAAACCGGGCCCAGTTTAGTAAATTGGCCATAACTTCCTCAATATTCATCGGTCAATATTCATCGGAATTGGGCTCATAATATATCGTTGGAAAGGTCTTTGCAAGCCCCATCCAACTACACTAATATTGGACCCATATCATGGACCAACCAAACTGGATTGGCTGTTTTCTTAAAATAAGTTTTTAAAAACAGAGAGAAGAGAAAAGAAAATAAAAAACTTTCCGCAACACTAGACTTTCCACACTTTCACTTCATTCGATTATGATTCGACGTGAAAGGTACTCATCACCGGGTTTGGTTTTGGGGAGACACATTTGGGTGTCTACACTAGGTAAGCTAATGATATAAGGATCAAGCCCTTAAGTCTAGCTCTAAGTAGATAGGGATGAGCATAGGGGATCTCTTGATATGATCAATTATGAATGTAAATGTGAATGCATGTTTATTATGGTCGCACCTCGATGTGAGGTTGCCTACGTATCCGTTAGGAATCAGGCCGAACGTAGCTCTAGCCGAACCTCGCACAAGTATGTGTATACCTTAAAAAGGTCTTTTTAAGGGTTGTAACGTGGTTAGGCTAAAGGTTGAAGAAGAAAGGGATAAAGGCTCAAGACCCTAGATAAGCCCCCAAGGTGTGCAACTTTGTTTTTGAATCTTTGCATTTTTATGCTTGAGGCTTTTAACTCTTTTTTAGCTCTCTTTTCTCTTTTGCTTTAGCATCTATTTTATTTTTATAAGTGTGGGCAATCCCGATCATGCAGTCTATCACTCATTTGGCATTCATGTTTCTCAGGCACGGTACCGAGCACTCGATAAGGGACACAATCTGAGACGTGTTCATATCAAAGACATGTTCATGTCAAAGACATTGGAACACTTGTCCTTTTGTACACTTTTATTATTATTATTATTATTATTATTATTATTATTATTATTATTATTATTATTATTATTATTATTATTATTATTATTATTATTATTATTATTATTATTATTATTATTATTATTTTATTTATTTAATTTACTCAATATTTTGAAGTTACATAAGTTACACACCATCCCATCCCAAGGTTAGGTAGATGTAGGTTGAAAAACAAAAGGTCTATCGTTAGACGAGGCTCAAAGTTATTTATCAAAAAAGGATTGCATATTTGAAGGGTGAAAGGTGATATGATGTGGCTACAAGGGGTGCCTAAAATCATTAGTATACCTTGTACTTAGTTTGACATGGATTTTTTTTTTTTTAATGCAAAGCAATGCAATGATCATATGCAAGGAAATAAATGCTCATTTTTATTAAAGGAGAAGAAATAATGATCCTACAAAATAAATCTAAGGAGAATAAAAAGGGGCCTATGCTAGATTTATTGGGGAAAGGGTAAATAAAAGAATAGAAAAGAGGAAGTCACGAAATCTTGTCGTTGAAGCTCGCCATTGTCTTGTGTCTTTTGCTTCATCATTACTCGCTCTTCTTGCTAGCTGGAGGCATGGGAAGCTTGTTATTATCGATCAAATGTTGGATAGCCTCCTTTAGATTCCAACAACTCTCAGTAGCATGACCCCTACCTTGGTGATATTTGCAATGTGCGTCTAGATTCCAACTAGGTTATCTCTTTTCGGGTGCGAGATCTTGAATAGGTCCAATGAGAGTAATGAGTCCCTTGGCATGGAGTCGATCGAAAGCAGTATCGTATGTAGCTCATCCCAATGGGGGTGAAGTCTTTCCTTAGTTGCTTCTTAGGTCCTTGGTTATACACGGCTAAAACTTCACTGAGATCATAGGTACTAACATTGTTACTAGAGTGGGCGTTTTCGGAAGAAGAAGGATTGTGGTATTTCTTTCCTTTCCAGCCACCGTTGTTACTATTGTTAGTAGCTTTTTGCTTTGCGAGGTCGTCTTCGATCTTGATTCTGATGTCATAAAAGGCCTTGAAAGTATTCAAATTATGTTGATATTTTAAATGCTTTGAATACTTTTCTTTTAAGTTTTTTATGAACATCCTCACAAATTTTTTTCGGAGGGCACCTCAATCATCTTAGCAGAAGTTTCCCTCCACTTATTGAAGAAAGAAGTAAAGCCTTCATTCTCTTTTTGTCTTAACATCTCGAGTTGTCTATAATCGGTTTTGACTTGAATATTACACTATCAATGAAAGCGTTTACTATCAATTCCCAGGTAGAGGTTTTCTCTTTGTCAAGGGAGAAGAACCATTGTTGGCAAACGGTTTCAAGAGATAAGGAAAACAAGGAATGAAAGACTTTCTTATCAATCCCTTTAATCTTCATTATAGTTTCAAAGGCTCTTAAGTGAAGATAAGGGTTATCTGTTGCCTTTAATTTTGGGATGTCGTTGGCATTGAAATTCTGCGGAAGAAGCTCCTTGTCCAGCAAGACCCCTTGCGAACTGATGCCCTGAAACTTGTAATCACTAGATAGTTTGCTCGAACTTTCTTGCATAAGGTCCATTTGTTGTTGCTTCACAGGGTCATCGATTTTGAGGGTTAAAGCCTTCAATGCCTCAGTTGCGGTAGTAAGTTGATTCCTAAGTTCGTTGACTTCTTCTTGAGTTGCCATTATCTTCTTAGCTTTCCTCTTATGACAAATCGGTTTATCAAAAAGTAAGACTTGAACAAAGGTGTTGTCCTTGATTTATCACCCTTCTCTCCTTGACCAAGTACTGTGGAAAGGGAAATTAGGGATATTGACTGTTAATTATTTGACTCAACTCTATTCAACATGCATATATGGAAGAAGGTAGGAAGAATGAAGGTTGTGATGTGAAGAAAGATGATGTAGATGGAGCGATATGAAGAAATTAGGAATAGACTGTACCCCTAACTTAAATGACGGAAAGAACCGACTCATGCATGAACCTAAGACATGGTACTGGTGTATATACATATTAGTGGGTGCTTTATTGTGAGTGCAAGTGACATGTTAAGACTCGTGTCATGACCATGTGGCTAGACTATAAGACTAGACTCGAACAAATACTAAGTTAAGACCTCACGTATATGCATTAAACTGGACAGGTTGTGGTATTTTAGTCATAACTTTTGATCTGTGACTCTGATTGGGATGAAACCAACGCCAAATTAAAGATTAAACTCGGGGCTTCATATCCTAGGTGGTAAGACTCGTAGTTCTTCCTACAACTCCGGCTATGACCAAAAGAAGTTGATGCTTGTGAAGTATACGAGAATAAAAAACCGGGTTGACTTAAAGGGACTATGACTCGATTTTAGACATATTTATTAGATCAAATTAATTAATTAATTAATTAATTAAGCAAAGTCCTTTAGTCATTAATTAATTTATTAAGACTTATTTACAAGCACAAGTTAAACCAAACGGTTAGCTTAGTCACATAATAAGTATGCACAAGTAGTCAAGTAGTCACAACATGATGCAATGAGTTTGCAAACTAACCATGGCTCTAGTTCTCTAAAGTTCGGGATATGGGTTAGTCAAAGAGGGTCCATGGTTAATTGTCCGGATGCACCGCATGGAAGCCTAACCGTGAAGGGTTGGCGCGAGTGGATAGGACACCGCGAGTTGAGAAAAACTCTCTTCCATGGTTTGGTGAATTCAACATTCTCGTATGTACCCTTTGTTGCACATATGGGTTTCAGAAAAGTGAGAAAAACTCAATCAGGAAGTAGGATCGAGCAAACAGTGCTAAAAACTGGCCAAAATTAGAACGCATATTTGTGGCTCGGTATTGGAAGAACTTAGGGCCAGCAAACAGAGGTCGGCGCCCCCCCAGAAGCTGTCGCCTGGTGACAGAGTCAAATCAGTGGCGCTAGACTCTGTTTTCTGAAGCTAGTTCCTACATGCCTCAGCAGCTTTCTGTGCACGATAAAATTTTCCAGTTTCGCGCAGCATTATTTAGATCCTAGTTGTGAAAGATATTCTTCAAATTTTCTACGTGTAAAAACACTACAACAATTAACCACTTGTGCCACGAATTATGCCACGGGAATTCTAAATTCGTGGCATAAATTGATCTAGCCACGGGAAAAATAAAGTCAACAAAAAACTTGATTTGTCAACAATATATTATGCCACGGGAAAAAGGAAATTCGTGGCTAATTGAAACTTGTGCCACGACTAAATTTCTTTTCCGTGGCAAATAAACACTTATGCCACGACTAATTATGTTCCTGTGGCAAATTGACACTTGAGCCACAACTAATATTATTCTCGTGGCAAACAAACACTTGTATCACAGCTCACAGGTATTATTTTCGCCGTGGCATTCAATCTAACACTTGTGCAATATAAAAATTTATTTTTGTGGAAAACATATATTGATACAAACCGATCACGTTGTTTAAGAAAAATAAACTAGGATTAATTCTGTGAATCTTACAACATAGAAGTAATTATTATTTTTATGGTTTAATTTACAATTATTTTTAACCAAGAGATATATCTAATTCCAATAATAACAATAATAATAATAATAATAATAATAATAATAATAATAATAATAATAATAATAATAATAATAATAATAATAATAATAATAATAATAATAATAATAATAATAATAATAATAATAATAATAATAATAATACAATTTAAATCAGAATTTATAGAAAAAAAAATTAGAATTTTATTTATATAAATTAAAAGTTTGTACATTGTTATTTATAAGGAAAATTACAAAATTAAATTATCACTAGTTAAACTAAGAATTCCTTCCCAAAAAAAAAACAACTAACAAAAAAACAATTAAAGTTAAAACTAAATCATTTTGTCCCCTAAACAATTTCAGCAATTATTCTTTGGACTGCATTATCATTTGTTTCTCTTGCTTGCAATTCAGGAACAATTCAGGAAGCATCTTCTTCAGCTTTAGTATCCACCTCTAGCATTTTTACACATATCCAATTGATCTAAATCCCCTGATAAACAAAACACACAAACAAATCAAAACGATATTTTATATAGATTAATTGAGCACTAAAAAAAAAGGAACTTGATGTTTTTTTCCCCCACCCTGAAATTGAAACACACTACTAGTATCGAGTTCATTGAGGACATAAAATCCCGTCGTAAACCCATCATAAAGGTTCATTTATGAATGCATTTTCCATCCAGAGCCCGTCCTAGAAAGGGGCCATCGTAGAATGTATAACCTGTTATAATCCCATCGCAAAAGCCAATTACCAAGGGCTAAAATCCCGTCATTAAAGCCATTTACGACGGGCAAAAATATCGTTACAAATTCCATTTATGACAGGACAACCCTGTTGTACTTTTATCATTTACAAACCTGCTCCAACAACTCGAACAAAACAAACAGAACGACTGCTACGATAAACAAAGCAAACATGCTTTTATATGTAACCAGCCAATTAAATCAAACAAGAACAAAGCAAATTTGTATCATAAACTTGCTTACACTCTTTTTTTTCATAGACTTAAATAATCCTCAGTTACACTACTTGAGAAATCTCAAATCTAAGTGATATAATTAGTTTGCCAGATAAACAAATTAATCTAATTTTATTTAACAATATGAAATAAGTCACCAAACTTCAAATCATTAGAAGGAGAAGAGACGACACACATAAAATCATTAGAAGGAGAATACAAACCTGCTAGTATAGAATTCAAGGCAGCCTGGTGATATTGTATAAAGTACTGCAGAAAAGAATGTCGAGATTCAGAGAGTGTAATAAACAAAACAAATAGAGCGACTGTTATGATGGTAACCATAGATTGATCAAAAGGCCTTGATATCATGCATGTCAGCATTGATACACCTAGGAGTGTCAAAAAGAGGGATGATACCACTAGGTTGTAGAGAAGTACCTATTGAGAAACACCAGTGCAAAATTTGTAATAATTTCCATCACCATTAGTGATAGTTAAGTAACTTCTTGAATGCCAGCCAAAGAATGGGAAAGGGATGTAATAAAATGAATATATTTAGCAGAATAACCCCCTATAAAAACAAGAAGAAATACATTTCATGGGTTTCTGCATGGCAGCGTCTACTGCATCATGGATTTCAGAATTGTGTAATTCATAAAAGCTGCTCCACTTCTGGAACTCTCGAGTTGTAGTAAAACAACTCTAACAGAGCAAATAGATGAGACTAAGGCTATGTTTGGATAACAAAAAATGGAAGGAAAGGAAGGGAAGAAAAAGGGAGGGAGACAAACTTCCTTGTTTGGATAAAATGTTGGGGGAGGGAAGGGGAGGGGGAGGGAGGGATCCATTTTCCCTCCTCCTTTAATAAAGACCATCCCTTCAAAATTGGAGAGATTTGGAGGGAAAATGGAGCTCATCATTTCCTCCATTTTCCCTTCCTCCCCCTTCCTCCTATTTCCCTCCCTTCCATTTCCCTTCTAATTTGTTATCCAAACATAGCATAATGAACTACTTACGGGGAATTATGTGTTTCACAAAGATGGTACGCCAAAACTACTCCACCCTTAACTATATCATTCTATCCTCATTATATGGAAGATATTGTGACTGATAAACAGCAAGGACACAACCCAAGTCGGGTTAAGATAATGGTGCTGCTAAGGTTTTATGTCCAAGATAAAATTCTTAGATGTAAGGTTCTTCTATTTGCAGGTATAAATTTGTAGGATAATTAAGCAATAAAGCAACACTAGCCATAACAATTCACTTGATTATTAATTCGATTAACTTAATGAACATCATTATCTCTCAGCTTTTAATTTATGATTCGAATCAAGTACAACAAGCACACAATAGTGCGACAACAAGTGGCCAGCAGCAGTATTATCACAAAAACAGGAAGGGATGAAATAGTAGGGTAGCAACAGAGGGAAATACTAGGGAAGCAACAACATAACGACTGCATTTTACTATCAAATAAATTTACATATATACAAGTTTCGAAAACAAATCGAATACGAGACACTGTTAAGTGAAACAAAAGCTACTAATAGAAATCCATGAATACACACGCTTATACAAGCAACATCATTGAGCTAAACAAGCAGCTTTTGGCAAAAGTAATAATAAAACAAAAACAAAAAAAACAAAAGCCACCCCTTTAGATGGTATGTTACTGAGGCTCCACTGGTGCCTAAGTGTCAACAATGAGTGGTGACCCTGTAATCGCTTAGATCCACCTAACTTCTGAGATAACGAATCAAGGTGATTAAAATCACCCTGAACAAGAATATTAGGGGGCAAAGAATGGAACAAAAGCTGGTTCCAGACAGCAGAACGCAACTCAAGGTAAGGCAAGCCATACAAAAGGACTAGAGTCCATTCATTCATAGCATAGTGACACACATCTGAGACAGAGCAAATAAAAAAGTTTGGTACATTTCACCCTAACCGACAAGGGTATACTCATTATCCAAAACATTCAAATGTAGCATGTAGAGTAGACTCAATACCATTCCCACAGTCACACACACCGCGTTAGAGAGAAAATGCATATAATGTAGCCTTTCTCAAACTGCAAAGAAGCCCTTACAGGCCCTCCAAAGTGTCTAAGCTAATTTCTATTATGTGTCCATATTTCCATTTATCATCCACAAGAAGGGAAAAATAAAACCTTTTACAAAAATATTAAGTATAGATATTATGTGTCTAGTATAAACAATACTACAGAAAGGCATATTTTTCTCAAGAAAGGGTATGTATATCCTGTTAACTTCACTGATTCAGCACTACATTTTCCAATTACCACATCGTGGTTCCATCAATGTATAGGTCTCTTATATGATAAGCTGCTGCACAGCTCTCACTAGAACTTTTATCGATGGTTGAAATACTAAGAAGAAATTAGAGGGTATATGATGTTCTAACCAATTGGACGCAATCAGTAGATAGCATAAACAATATATAGCCCCAGAAAAAAAAATTAATAATGTTGATGGCAAATATATAATCCAATAACAGACACTATTGACATTTATAAACAAGGTAGTTTTCTTCTTAATTGTCTACAATGTACAGCCAAAAACGATTACCTGCATTCCATGTTTTTTTGCACCTTTTGCATCAGCTAGAGGCTGTCATGAAACAATGTTCTATTTTAAAATGCAATCTAGCTAGTGAAATCAGTCCTCGAAAACGCATCAGGCATCATATTCATTGATGAAACTGATTAACTTTTTGATCGCTAATGATCGATTAAACGAGTAATTCAAAAGACATGCTTGTCAACCCCACCCTAATAAAAATAACAACTGCAGAAATTAAGCATTCTATTGATCATAAACATTACAAATAAGGTATCAAATGAACTTAGAAAGCAATCATAAATAAAAAAAATTACTGAAAACCCAACAAAAGCAATTACAAACTTAGTGTATTGGGTTTACTTAATCTTACTAATTCCCGGGAAGCATAATGCACAGGACCTAGAAAAATTATGGAAAACGATTATGCAGAATTCTTGGGAAAAAAAAAATAGAACTAACTAGAAAATATGGAAAAAGATTATGCAGGTATCATCAACTAGAACCTAGAAAAATACAGCAAAAAAATGGCAAAATTAATTATACGATATACCACTGAATAAAACGTGAGGAACACTCTTCAATTTCTACAAAATTAACAATTATTAAATAAAACCCAAAAAATTCAGGCTAAGCAATATAACCCAAAAAAATCAAATATTTTTCAGAACTCAATGCAGATCCGACCTCAAATCACCCATAAAATGCCCAAAAAAAAAAATAAAAAAGAGCAAAAACAACTAAATCAAGTAATTATTAATACATCAGCTAATTTGCTGATGGTGACTAGATTGAATACAATTTCACTACCCATGGAAACCTCAAATTGATATCACTCATATAAAAAAAGGAAAAAAAAATAAAATTAAACCAATAGAAACCACAAATTGATTTGAAAAAACCTAACTTTAGAGAAGTATTAAATTTCAGATCTTGGAGAGAAGGAAATTACCTATGAATTATAAATTTCCCACTTCAGTTGAGAATAGAGTAGGGTAGAAATGGAGAGTATGGAGTACGGAGTATGGAGCATAAGTGAAGGGTGATTTCCCATTAGAGAAGTTTTAGTGTTTTAGTTCGATTTTTCACATCTTTTTCTTTTCATTTTTTTAATTTCATTTACATGTACTTAGAGGAGTTGGAGGGAGTTTATCCGCCAAAATTACTTCTGGAAGGATGAATTTTCCCACAAAATTTTAACCAAGTTAAATGCTTTATTGATGAGGTAGTTTTCCCACAAATTTTTAACCAAGTTAAATGCTTTATTGATTATGGAGGTAATTTTCCCTCCTAAATTTTCATTTAAAATTTGTAAAATTTATAAACAACTTTATTTGTAATATTGTAATTCCATAACCGAGTTTCTCGTTAAATTTAAGATATTGTACAACAATTACATAGCACTTGAGACATGAATAAATATAAATTTACCCGTTCAAAAATATATGTTTATATATGTATATATGTTTATATATATATATATATATATATATATATATGTAGTTGTAAAATTGCACTACAATGATAAGACAAGCATATGAATTTGGAAAATTTGATTCATTTATATGTTTATATATGTATATATGTTTATATATGTATATATATATATATATATATATATATATATATATATATATATATATATATATATATATATATATATGTAGTTGTAAAATTGCACTACAATGATAAGACAAGCATATGAATTTGGAAAATTTGATTCAAGTAATATAAATCAATAACAATACACTAAAAGACACACCAGCAATGACACGTGTCATCTTCTGATGTGTCCTTAGTATATTTTTTTAAAAAAAAAACTTTTATAAAATTGATAAAAATATACGTAAAATATTTACTTCCAAAGTTTAGGAAAAAAAAATTGTAGAATAGTACATTTATAAACTTAAATATCTAACCATATCTTTGTATAAATAAATTCTTATATTAGTAATTACTTTTTGATGTATACTATTTATAGTAAAAACATATCATGAATATATATCTTTCAACTTAACATAGTTGGTGAATGAAAAATTATCATTAATTGAAAAAAAAAAATGCTATCAAGGTTCAAAATAGAAGAAAGCAATATGATATGAATTCAACAAAGATAAAAAAAATAAAAATAAATAAAAAAAATTAAGTAGCTTGATTTAAGATAAAATAAAATAAAAATTAAATTGATACTCCATGACAAAGATTGAAAAACCGTGCATGGCACGGGATCTAACCTAGTTTATTAAAATAGTTTAGTTTGGTGGATGTGTAAAACATAAATGATATAATTGAGTAGTAAATATGAGCATATAGTTGAAAAACTGCATATGACGTAATAAGTTGCGATAGCCAAAGACTAAAATATTATGTAGCATTACTAGGTTTACTCTAATCGTATCAACTTTTAATTCGAGATAGTTTACCTTCAATTGAAAACCCTGTTATGAGTCGTACTTGATTAAAATAATTGAAACATGGTTGTTAAAACATCTTATAACAATAAACTAATTACTTTGATAATGTTGTTAATAAGTTTTTATGGGTCCATTAATTTTTTAAGTTACTCTTTGACTCATTCTTAGTTTAAATGGTTATTTAAGCCTTTGGTAAACAAATTAAAGGATATATATACATATGTAATAACCTCATCAAATATTCAAATCTTAGTTGTAAGAAAGAATCATAATATTATTCATTACTGATCGACTTTATAGCAATGTTTTGTGTTGTTACATGACTTGTACTATGTCTTAGTGATTGATTGCCAAAGTTCACTTTAAAGTCAATTAATAATATTTTAGTAACTCAATGAAAGACTTTAATTCAAACTCTATAATGTCAGCTGATTTATTTCATTCTTCACGTATGACAAACGAGAACTTTAACCATCAATAACTGTTATCATAATCTATAAGTAAAAATTATTCTCTGGCTATATATGTTCAAATAAATGAAACATTTTCTTAATTTAATAAATTTTCTCTTTTAATTTTGAAATAATATACTATCTATCTACTTTTTAATTAATTTAACTAACCTTCCTAAAATTCCGTGAAAATTAAAAATTTTCATTTATTTAAACACAAAGGGGGTTCAAATTTAACTATATGAAAGGACGTAATTAGCTTATTGATAGGCTCATAACAAATTTTTACATGAATATGTTTTCCCTTCAAATAATTCATAAAAGATGAGTGATTAATAGCGTAAAACCCAAACATAATCTATTAATCTAGATAGGCAAAACTACACGAACCTAATTACCCGAGCTTTATTTGACCTGGTTAAGCTAAAGTACAACTATTGACATGATGTAGTTTTTTAGTGGCATGGTGCGTTCATCCTTGTAAATGTGACGTAATATAATTACTAATTGACTAATTTGAATTTATCTTAAAGTATCTAGAATAACTTATGTATACATCCAGTGTACAATAATTTACAGTACATCAAGGGTCACTTTTATAAAATTTAGGGTCAATTTTAAAATTTTTTGGGTAACTTTTATCAATAATGAATAAATACTTCGTAATTTTTATTTATGTTAGGGTAACTTTTATTCATACTAAGGTAACTTTGGCTCAATTTAGGATAACAGATGTACAATATTTTGTTGTACATCCGATTTATTTAAAAGTTTGTCAAGTATCTGTCCAAAATTGACCCGATCTGAACATCACTTTGTCCAATATATATCGAGACTGAAGATTTATGCAACTTCTAAAGGTTAAACTAGTGTACGATGTAGTATTGCATACATTTTTTTTTTAGAGAATTGACAACACATTATATTATTATTATAATTATATTATAATATCATTAATAAATATTTCCCATAAGGTAAAAAAAATAATAATAAAGCAAAATCAAAACACAGAACCCAAAACTAATTAGGCGCTTAAACTCACTTTCATGTTTAGTTAGCCGCCAATATTAAACAAAAGAAATAAAAAATAAAAATCATCTAAACATTGTAAAACCTTGTTTTATTTGAGAGTTGAGACTCAGAGCAGTTCGCACCCAAACGCTAAAGAGTGAAAGGCAAATTCGTTGGATTCGTGTAAAGACCAATTGCAAGACAAATTCCTTCAATTCGTTGAAAGACCAAGGTAAGATAGTATTCATAATTCGTTTTTGTTAGCTTTCACGTTTTATTGTATGTAATCTATGGTAATTTAACTATTTTGTGATTTTGGGGTGAATTCTATGTTCAATTGATTTGTATTATTTAATTTTCTTAAATTCGAATGGTATCATAATTGTTTTAGATTAATTAATTAAATTTTTGTAAATTAAAGGTTAATTGAATTGATTTTTTTGGGTATCATCTGTTCTATTTTTTTAGGTCAATTATGTGATAATTAATTTGTAATTTGCTTTCTTTGTTCATATTAGTTCTTTGCATGCGCTGGTAATTGATATGTTTGCTTTGGATTCTTGTGAACAAATCAATTTAGAAATATGATATGCACAAAATCTGATATGTTGCTTGTATGCGATGATACATTGGTTCTGATCAGTCTACTGCTTGTAAAATTGATATGTTCTTCTTAACTGATATGTTGTTTGCATCTGCTGAAATATTTATTATGATGCTAGATAAAATTGATATGTTTTTTCTTAACTGCTATGTTGTTTTGATGTGCTTATATATGCTTATGATCAGTCTAATAGGATATGTGGGGAGGGGTTACATTTGATGGGGCAGATATGACATTATCATCTTGCAATGGCTAGAATGCCACATTGCTAACTGGATTTGTCGGGGTTCTTTTTTAAGACATTGAGATGTATTTTTCCCCGGACCTGTGTACAATTAAGCGATACATTATGTTTACTAAATATCTTCTCCTTGTCTTCTCATTTCTTTTAATTATTCTCTGAAGTCATTATACTACAAAACTCAGTTAACTAATGTCTAGTCAGATCAAAATCATAGATCAAAAGAAGGAATACATCAACTTTTGCACTAAAAGCACTCAAAGTTCTTTTAAAAAAATAGTAGTTGCTAGCTCATCGTGACCTTATAATGTGGCATTTAGTTGGCAATGTGGCATTCTAGCCATCGTGACTTATGTATGACTACTGAATAATTTTTTTTTTTTAATTATTATTATGATTATTACTTTTCAATTTTTTTAATAACTATCTCTCTTTGCATTCATAGCTTTTATTTCCCCATGGATACTCTGGATGTTCACAAGAGGTTAGAGTGGATGAGGTGTGCTAATAGGACAGACAATCTATATATAAATGGAGTTAATTCTTTTCTTCAATTTGCTTTTAGTGACTTAGAAACAAATAGTGATTTAGGAGAGGAGGAAAAGAAGGTACCTTGCCCTTGTAAGGAAGGGGGCAGGTGCAGCAAGGGGCTGATTTACAACTCCAGCTAATCGCTAGTCTGTTTTCCTAATTCCTGGAAAAAGGGATCATCGATTATTGACTTGCTATAGACTAAGTAATCTTGCTGTAAACTAATAGAACAGTGAAATGAAAGAGAGGAAAGCTTGAGGATTTTTTTATTGAAATTGATAATAACGGCTACAAACCTACTGCTAATGCTACCACACTAAAGGTGGAATCTTGGAGGCTATACTACTACTACTACTACTACACTAGATTAATTGTAAAACTCACATAATCTTTTTCATTCTCTCTTTCCCCTTAAATACTAAGCATTCCCCTTTCCCTCATGTAACCTAGCAATTAAAACAAGCTATTACTGCTGCCCTGCTCCTGTATTCTTGCGCCTGCTCCTGCTGATCCATTGCATGACTTTATTGTTGTTACAACGTGTGTTACTATAGTTATTGTTTTCCTATTTTAGCCTTTTACAATAAAAGGATTAGCAGTTGATGAGCATGAATTCGACTTAGTGAGCTAAACTTCATGACCTTATAGTTTTATAGATTCAATTCATAAGAATATTTATTGTGTAACTCCAGGTTTAATAAGTGCCCGACCAATTTTCAGTTCTTAAATCCAAGCATAGGGATGTATTTCAGAGTTCGTATAAGTTGTCTTCCTAGCCTTGCAATTGTAGCTAATACTTTGTCCTCTTGCAATGCTGTTGCTTTTCAAAAGTAATTATAAAAAATAAAATTCTAGCATTTGGTCTATGTAGTGAAGAGCTGGCATCCAACTTAAATATTTGCTTTTTAAAAATGCTTCTTAGTATGCTGCACAACCAGCAAAAACTTGCACTAAGCTATCACTCCAACCTTTTGCCAGTAGGCCAACATCTAGAATCTCAAGCCCTATATGCACTACACCACAAACTTTGTATCTATTTTTTTATATATATATTTCTTCATAGTAGTTAGTAACCATGCATATGAAATTTTGTTTTCTTCTGTATACTTAAATAGTTTACAATTTTAGGTTTCCTTTTAAGTCCTTTTGACAAGGGCCTTGCTTTTCTGTATACTGAAGTGCGTTATAGGTTTTGTGATGAATTAGTAAAATATCAATTAACCATACTCATGGGAAAGTTTGTGGATGCTATAAATTCAATCTCATCACTCAGAGAGTTTCAGCAACAATTAAAGCCAATCCTTTCTCAACACTTCTATAAAGACTTGTTTTTTAATCTATACATGTAAATAGAATACGATGAAGAAACTGGAGGGACAAGGGAGAATAATAACACCATAGAGGGGGGCTTTGATGAGGAAGGACGACAGATAGGTCAACCACTTGAACTTCAAGATGCATCTTTGGATACTGAACCATTGAACGACGAGGAACTCATGACTGTAGCAGAGAATGAAGACCTTAACATTTCATCAGGTTTGACTTTGTTATCCCTTAATACATATATATATGACAATATGCTTCAAGTCATGTCAATTCACTACCCAGTGAGCTTATGCTTGATACAGGTGCTGCTAAAAAAAAAAGAGGAACGGTATATTGTAGAAAGCTTACCCTGTTACCTCCTGGGGAAAAACTGAATGTGGAGTTTGACGATGATGGTGTTGCTATGGTGATAATCCATCATTATTTTCGTTCTTCTTGGGTCAACAAGTTCGAAATAAAGCTGTATGTTCTGTACAAGTTAAATGTTGGGACGAGTATAAATCTGAAACATTAGACCATTTGTGGGCTTGCATCACGGTAATATGCTATCATAATTAACATGTTTACGAGGTTTTTTTCTTTCTCTTATTAACAAGGAAACATTGTCAACTTGATGTAAGAGCATTAATTAATTTATTTCTGTCTTTTGCAGGAGAAGTGGTCATTTGATGACCCTGAAAATAGGCGGGAGTGTGTTATGAAACATGCACAACGTTTATTTAGAGGTGCTAGGAGCAAATTGAAATCAAAGTACTTTAATGATAAAAACTTGAAAACAAAAGAAGAACGTCTCAAAAATAAGCCTAGTCATCTGACTAAAGTCGAATGGAAGTTTTTGGTTGATTATTGGAGTGAAGAGACGGTTATGGTAAAATACGCATATAGTATATCTTTATTCTTTTATTAATTAACATATATTATTGATTAAATCCTTTTTACTGTAGGAGAAAAGCAAAAAAGCAAGTGAAAGTAGGGCACATCAAAAGATGCCTCACTATAATGGCACTAAAAGTTTCGGTCGCACTAGACAAGAAATAGTATGTAACAACTATTCTTTCTAATTTTAACTTTTAATTGTGTGACCTGTTGTATGTATGAACATGGTGGAAGGAGGTGGCTCATTACACCCCCCCTCCCTGCCTGCACACCAGCCCCGACCCCCTCCTGCCAGATGACAGCTACCTGCACATACCTGCATATGTACCCTCCGTACTTGCACACCAGCCCCCTTCCCTAGATTGCAAACGTACATTAATTAGGAGTGTAATTTGATTCTAAAAACTTTGTAATGTTTGTAGAGGAAGAAGAATGGTGGGAAGTGTTCTCGAGTTGATGTATTGGTTGCAACTCGTACAAGAAAATCTGAGAAGGCTGTGAATGCATTAAATTTGGCAAATAACACCCATGCAATAGTAAGTTTATGAATTTTATGTTTGTTATTTTTCATTTAACATTTACCATCTTATCTTCTAACTTAATATTGTTTATTCATAGGATGAGATAAACAAATTGAAAGAACAAAGAGAGCAAGGTCTTAATGAGAAAACAGATGAGCAAATTATTCAGGATGTGCTTGGCAAAGATACACATGGGTATTTGAAAGCTTATGGACCTGGTAGAAGTATTACGCAACATTTTAAAGTAAAGCCCTCTCGAATTGATCTTACTCAAGAGGTGAATGAAGTTAAAAAGAAAGCAGATCAAGCAATTGAAGATGCACGAAAAGAAGCTGAAAATGCTAGAACAGAAGCAGAACAAGCTAAATTAGAAGCTGAACATGCCAAAAAAGAGGCGGAAGCTGTTAAGAATGACGTGGACAGAAAAATTGCTGAGAACAATGCAGTTTGGGAGAAGAAGTTTAGTCAACTTCTGGATTTTCTCGGAGCAGGAAGTTCATCAGATACTGATGATTTAGGAAGTCAAGGTTCAAAGGAATGAAGTAAGTAATGCTATCTTCACCTGTATGCATTATAAATGTTTTCTTATATTCAATACGATTGTTGACATTTTTTAAAGCTAAAGAATCTTGACCTCTTACGATTGGCTTATAAGCCTTCCTAAAATTTAAAATATTCTCTTAAAAGCCTAATATATTTTTGAAACATGTTTTATTTTCTTAGAACCTGCTGTATTATTTTGTAAATGTTGTATTTATCAAAAACTTGTTTGGAAACCTGTTAATCAACCTTGGTACCAGTTTTTTTTTTATTATTTTTTTTTATCCATGACATATCAAAGCTAACAACAACAAGTTAACTTACTTATAGAGACTTGCTTTACCAAAATACATAACTTGAAGATAAACTAAAAAATAAACAAATAGAAGGCACTGGACATAACAAACAATTAAGCTATCCTAAGTCCTAATTGATTCTCACAAATCTTAACATTGTGATAAATAGAAGATTTATAACTTGAAATAAGATATAAATCTGCTTTCAATCCTAATTGTAAATTCACAAAATCATTATTTATATTTTTTCAGTTTTAAACTGGTTCAGTCCTAATTGATTCTCACCAATCTTAGTACTTCTCTTTGCACTGTGATGAACAAGTATATACGGAATTTAGTATACGCAGGTTTAGGGGAGAGGGGCAGCGCAGGAAGGGGAGACAATGTAGGGATGGGGGAGCAACATAAGGAGAATTATAGTTCATGGGGGTGGTGCAGGGAGGGGCAGTGTAGGGATAAGTTTTATTGCAGGGGGCAGGGTGCAAGGAGGGGAAAATCCAGGAAGGGTATGTAGGCGGTGCAATGTAGGAAGGGGGCAGTGCAGGTAGTGCAGTAAGAGGGGTGGTGCAGGGAGGGGGGAGGGGCTAGGGGCTGTGCAGGAGGTGGGCAGTGCATGAACACAGTCAGTGCAATGAGGGGAGGCATTAATAAGATTTGAAAGTTATAATTTATGAGCTGAACGTAAATTGTTGTATATTTTGTGTCAATTTGACTTTTTCATTTTGAAAACTTATCTTTTTTTTTTTGTTCTCTTTTTGAAAACATATTAACTTGATCATTTATCTATTTTTTTATTGTAGGTGACAAGGAGCGGAGCACAGACATATTGTCACATTGTACATATAGAGTCTATATTGTTCTTTAGCAAAACGATTTGAGTGTTTTATTTTTTTTTTTAGTAAGAGTGAGCTAGTGATGAGACAATGAGACAATTGATTTCTAGTATGTTTGTATGTATGGGTATCGAATTCAAGTATGTTTGAATGTATGGGATTCCAAGACATTAAATTAATATTACTTTTTTTTAATGTTATATAATATATATCTATTTTAAGAATGAAAAATATGACATATTTGAGAAGAAATCCATCTCTAATATTCAGTTATGCGTATACCATAAATGTTGCAACAAATTAAAGCTTATGCCTATTGAAATTAGTAGCCACTAAAGTCATTAGTGTCCAAAGATATTATTTGTCACGGTAGTTTTGTGGCAATGGAATTATTTACCACGGTATTATTTGTGGCAAATAAATAATTAGCTACCGTATATTGCGACGACAAAGTTTATTAGCCACGGTAATATTTGTGGCAAAGAAGATTACTAGTCACGGTAATGTTTATGGCAACCAAGTTTATTAGCCACGGTAGAATTTGTGGCGAAGAACTTGTTAGCCACATTAATATTCGTGGCAAGTGAATTTATTTGCCACGTACATACCCGTGGCATAAAAATCGAAATTTGCCACGACATCCATTTTCCCGTGGCAAATTTCCTAGCCACGGCCTCTTGTGTCACGGGAGTAAATTCCGAAATTCCCGTGGCTACACTACATTGCCACGAGAATTTTAAACTTGTGCCACGATTTTACTCGTGGCACAAAGGTAAATTTGTTGTAGTGAAATCCTATGTTTTAACTCATTACGGATGGTCTTTCCAATGAGATCTTTTTTATGCATATGACAATAATGTTAATCAAAATTACGCACATGAAATACTTAGAACTTTTCCAGACTCATTAAATCATTCTAAATCATTGCCGAAATAAATTTCAGGAATTAAAAGAGAAATCCTACCCAATGGAGTCGCCAAAATACTGTAGGGAATATTTCAAGCATTATCCCAAACTTGAACCCCACTGTGATCATACACTAAAGTACGGTGGCGTCCAAAGGGAAGGAAGCTAGAGCAAAAGAGTCGCCAACAAGTTTTAGGAACTTGTAAACCGTTCACAGGGTGAAGGATACACCCCTTAACGATCCAGGAGATCGTTAACTCTAATAGATCTGGAACCATGACTGGTAGTTTGGGGATGAAGGTACAAATCCAACCTAAAAGAGATTGAACCTACCCTAATAATAGACATCTACTTTATTCTGATCGTATTCATGTGCGCTTTCTGACTAACATGCAATCAATAGGATTAACCCTAAGCCTGTTTATCTATGTTGGTTGAATTTAATGCACAAATAAACTATTATTGGCGATCACTTGAATTATAATCAAATTAGCCCTAAACAAGATTATTAATTATCTTATTAAGTGTGATTACAAGTACAAATTCCCTTTAAACATGCATAAAAGGTGTGATCAAGCAATAATAAATTATACTCCCTCCGTCCCTATATTACATTCCTCCTTTCTATTTTTGGTATTCCAAAATTACATTCCTCCTTTCTATTTTTGGTAAGTTTTTTTTAGTAAATCAACTCTCTTTTTCTGTTTTATATTTAATGCTTTCTCACTCATCCTTACCTATCTCACTCATAATCCTTGTGCCAAATTACAATGAATATGATTGGTTAAAAATTTTCAATTAGGAGCATGTGATTGGTCCTTTTATTTTGCAAAGGATTGATGACATGTCATGAGTAATAACTAATCTATCTTTGTACTTCCCATTGCATTATCTAATTATTGTTATTTGTCTTATTCTTTCCTCATTAATTCCCGTGTAAATTTCCAAAGAGGAATGTAATTTAGGGACGGAGGGAGTATATAAGTTATACGTCAATTAACAAATAACATTAAATAATTCATAAATTAACAAATTACGTAAAATTATATAATTCAACACAACAATAATCATAATCATAATCATAATCATAATCATAATTATAATAATCATGTTAAAGCATAATATTAATAGCAAGATCCTAGGTATGATACTAACAAGATTAATAACAAACCCTAGCATGTCACTAATCAATAAAGATCAAAGCTTTAACCCTAACATGATACTGACATGAATATTAGGAAAGTAAATAGGAAGCATTATAACAATCATACTTAATTTAAGGAACTTATTCTTTATCTTAACCATGATACTAGGAAGCAATAAAACATCCTAACATGATACTAGGAATCAAAATAACAATCTAAGCATGATTTCTATATCATAATATCAATTAAACCAATTAAAGCAATTACTTGGATGCCTCGTACCTCTTTCTAATAACAAAATACACGCGTTAGTAACTTCAAGAACAATATTAATATCAAACAATTAAATTAAATAATTGAAAGAGAGATTGGGACCAAACCCTCATAAATTAAAACCTTGCACGTCTAGGGCAAAGGCAACTTTGAACTTGGCTAGGTGTTTCTAGATCTTGTGAATGCGGAATTTTGTAGAGAAAAAGCTAGAGAGAGAGAAGAATTCTTGAAAACTAGAGAGAATAAAAATTGATGATATTTGATGATGGAAAACGGAGATTTTAGGAGGCTATTTATAGAGAAAAACAGCCGGACGGATAGAAAAACAAATCAGAGTTTCGACAAGAATAAAACAGGTTAGCGCCAGACGCTGGACATTAGCGCCAGGCACTAAGGCTAGCGCCAGGCGCTAATCCCTGTCGTCAGGAGCTAGTCATTAATTTGACGCGTTTTCTTAATTCTGATAAAATTTAGCCGTACAGAAGGGCAAAATCGCATTTTCCTTTAAACACTATTTTATTCTGATTAAAACTCTAAAAAGTCAACCAAAGTCAATTTATCAATGCTAATTGAATTAGGAATGAAAAGAACCTTCTAGAAGACTGAAATCAATTCTAATTGCATTAGGAATGATAAATCCATATTGTTGGAAATCTCTTTTCAAGCCCCATCCAACTATACCATTATCGGACCCTTCTCATGGACCAAACCAAACTGGATTGGCTGTTTTCTTAAAATAGGTTTTCAAAAACAGAGAGTAAGAAAAGAATGAAAAACTATCCGCAACACTAGACTTTCCACACTTTCACTTCATTCGATAATGATTCAACACGAAAGGTACTCATCACCGGGTTTGGTTTTGGGGAGACACAAATGGGTGTCTACAGGTATTCGAGCCGAAATGGTCCGGTATTCGAGTCGGGTCTGGTATTCGAGCCGGACGTCCACAAGATAGAAATACATGTCTCAGGACTGGAGGCATATATCCAAATTCAGTGAGAGGGAAGAAAGTCAGCAACTCTCTCATCAGTTTTGTCCACAAGATGAGTACACGTGTCTCTGGATTGGGGGCACGTGACTACATAGGTGCGACATCGTCTCGTCGCTTCTTTATACAGGGGGTGGATTGGACACCCTAACTGTCCGGTAAGTTTGTAAGCGCACTAACTACCGTATCCATTCAAGAAGTGTCTGTTCCTGAAGGTTCGGCGCGCCTGTCGACTCGTTGAGCTAACGCCTACAGTAATTCTCTACCTATTAGTCCCGAGAGGTTGATCTCGCAAAGCTTGCGCTGAGTGAAATTTTACGCATCACCTACGCCATACAATTTTGCGCCGTACGATACGCCATTTGCATTTTTACGCTACATGAAAACGCCTTCCTTTTTGCTTCGGACGTGAAAAAATAAGAAAACCCGGACATTTGTAACGTCAGTACAGTAAAATGACAAACCTGTCTATGGGTGCTTTTACGTAAAGCACCACCACGGAACGTCTTAAGGCACTCTTACGAAAAACATTCAAAACATATGCTTGGGGAAGGCACAAAGCACGATGTGCATGCAATATGATGCAAAAAACTAACAAAAAAGAAAACAAACTACAATATGCAAAGCAATTTAAAAGATTTTGATAATTTGCACGCCATTACGTCGAATAACGAGCAAAAAAAAACCGTTCAAAAAATGATCAAACGGATCAAAATAAAAAATCCGGTCTTTTAGTGACCAGTATCCGCGCGCAACTCAGAAGGTCGCGCTGAACAGGCGCGCGCATCTTTCTGAGTTGCGCTGGTATGTCACGCGCCACATCTTAAGTTACGCGCGACATTTATGTCAGTAAAATGAAAATCGCAGAAGCGATTTTTCATTTCACCATTTTTCTCATTTCTACGCCATTTTCGACCATTCTCTCTCAAACAAGCTCAGTTTTTTATGAATTTTGAAGCTAAAGGAAGCTAATTTTGTCCTCAATTCATATTTGCCGTAATCTAATGTAATTTTTTTGCTAAAATTTTCTCTTTTTCGGCTGAATTCGAACGATTTTTGAATCGTTAAACCCCAAATTTTGAATTTAGGGGTTTTTTATTCGGCTTATTTTTCTTAAATTGTTTGCTCTGTGTTGTTATGCTATGTTTAAGGAGTGTTTTGCAACAAATTTCATGAAAAATTGTTAAGTATTGAACCTTGTATGAGCATTTCTTGTTTCAAGTTCGTTCTTGTTTCTTTTACTCGAATTTTTGCTTGATTTTGTTATTTTGTTTGCCCATTTCGGTTATACTTGTTAATTATGCAACAATTGTAGTATTGGAACTAGTTTTTCTTCTATAATTAACATTTTGAAAATTTTGAATCCGAAAAAATGGCGCGAAGTGTATACTTAGCCTATTTTTGCCATATTCAAACTCCAAACTTATTGTTTGGTAGACGATAATGATGTTTATATTACTGTTATTCATCTAGAATTAGTTGATTCTTTGAGATTTTATAATATAATCCCTTGAATGCTCAGTTGAAACTGGTATAGGATGGCTTTTGTGGGTGTTAAAAGCCCCCATTTATTGAGTTTAATTGCAATTATCGTAGCCCCCAAGTATGGGTGGCATTCGATTTTCGTGTTTTGCTCTATCGGTAGCCGTTATGCTGCCAAAATGGGTCTAGAATACGTATATTAGTTTAGTTTAGGAAATAAAATAAACTAATTGAAGAAATTTTATCCGTCATAGCATGGACTCGCCTCCGTTTGTCGATGCTGAGGAGGTTCTTGTTGGTCCGGACGAGGCGGATCGTCCTCGGAAGAGGGTGACCCGTCCTCGAGAGGAGGTTCGAGAGCGACGCGTCGCGTCCGATCGACGTCGCCAAGAGGAGGTGGTTTGGGAGGCTCCTCCCAACTGGGACCCAATCCACCACGTTTCGATCCGAGGGTGGCGCGGCATTGTGAGTTTTTCCCGCGTTTTCGTTTCTTTCTCTTTTCTTTTGTTTCTTCTCCTTTTTAAACCATAACCGTTTTTTTATTTAGAGTGAGTCTAGCATGCGTTTGTATGGCTTTGGTGACCTGCGAGCCCGTTTTGAGCGTTTGCCCGAGGTGGCAAAGGAGATTGTAGCACTTTCTGGGATTGACTCCCAGCTGGCGGCTCTTCAGGATTTATCGAGCCAGTCTGCATCGTCAGCTTTCCTCCGTGGATTGATGGATTTTTGGTGGGATTCCACCAACACTTTCCCCATTCCATGGGGAGAGATGACGGTTACCCCTTTCCATTTCTATATGATTACGGGTTTTCCTTTCGGAGGCGAGCCTGGTCATGGATTCCGCGGCAGCTACTGAGGTGCCACGGATCTCGCTTACATGGCATGGTCGTATACTTAAGGTACGTGTTTTAAGCTTTTTTCGGTTATTACTTTGGTTTTTTCCTTTAGGCTAATCTTTTCTCGATTTCAGGCTTGAGATACTCGTATTTGCCTTTCTTAGCCCCCAGGGTGCTTGGGGCTACTCGTTTTCTTATCGGCCATCGATTAGTCTCGGTTAAGAGGAGACGAGCTACTTCTGCCGGCGACTTTTGTTAGAGGATTCTCTCGACGACTCGTGCGTTGGTGAGTATTCCAACTACATGTTCTCTTTTCGTTTTTTGATTTTATTTATTTTCTAACGATTTTTCATGTGGTTGTGTTTTATAGATCGATCTCCGTCGGAGTCCCTGAGGCTATCCGGTCTGGCATGGTTCGTTGCCGTTTCCGGGCCTTCTATACGGGACTTTCGGTGTTCCAGAGGGCCGACGCTTGGTTTTTAGGCGAGCGTGTTCTCTGGCAGCTTTCGACCGAGGATCCTTTGGTTCCTGCGGATCCCCCGATCGGGATGCTGCGTCCGGACCTGCTGTCTACCGAGGATCGAGCTCAAGCGATCCTTGGTTATCCAGCGGAGCAACTGGTGCTGTCGGACGCTTCTTATCCGGCTTTTATAGCATCTAGGATGACTCCTTTTCCGGACTTTGTTCTGGTTAGTTTTCTAACTCTCTTTTTTCGTGTTCCTATTTATTTTTTGGAATTTTGACCCTTTTATCGTTTTTGTCACATGTATTTTTACCGGGTCGAGCTAGGTGGTTGGGTACCTCCTACAACGGAGATCACGTATACCGATGCTGTCGGATCGGTAATTCGTGAGACCCTTTCAGCGGCCGAGGATGATGAAGGGATACCGTTCGTACATGAGACGGTTGAGTCGGTAAGTCTTTTATGTATATGTACTTAAATATTTCTATTTATTGTTTTAGTTCATATACATTTGTTTGCTAACTCTCCTTGTATTCTTGGAACAGGTTCCGCGAGAGACCGTGAACGCCATGGTGAGGACTTTACGTGCTTTTTGAGCTGCTTATCGGAGAGCCCTCGTGACTTTGTTATGTCGTGATCATCGGATGATCGCGGTAAGTTTTATTTCTTTATTTCTTTGCAACGAAGTTATTACATTTCATGTATTAATCTTCATTTTGGATTTTGCAAGATGTGAAGCAACCGTCTAGTAGTCGCCGAGCACCCTGATTCCTCTTGTACACATTTATATATATTTTTTCAGAAAACTTATGTATATATATATTTTTTGTATTTCTTTTTTGCATATTATTTTTTTTGTATATATGACACATTTGTATATATGTCATTATTATTATTATTATTATTATTATTTTTGTTGTTGTTGTTGTTGTTGTTGTTGTTGTTTCCATGTGTACATTTATGAGAAAAATTTTCAAGGGAGAGAAAGGGTTCCCGACTTACCCCCTCGAAAAAATAAACAGACTCAAAAAGAAGGCAAAAAGAAGGAAAAACAAAAAAAGAAAATAAAGAAGTAGGAAAAATAAAAATAAAAAGAAAGAAAATAAAAAGAAAAAGAAAGTAGGAAAACAATTGAAAAAAGAAAAATAAAAAGAAAACAAGAAAAGAAAAAAATAATAAAAGAAAATAAAAAGAAAATAAGAAAGTAGGCAAGAAAAGGGACACAAAGTGTTAGAAGGCAAGCGTATGATTCGTCTTAAGATCTCGTGAAGATTTCGTCATTATATGAGCCAAAATACGGAAATTAACCATAATTACAAGTCGCGTCAGGGGAGTCGTGCGCAACTTCGTGAGTTGTGCGTGGCTGTCGCGCGCATGTAATTTTGTTGCGTGAGGGTGTCGCGCGCAACTCAGGAGTTGCGCGTGCCACCTGTCAGTGAACTTTCCTTTAAGCCGAATTTGCCGAAAATTTGTCCCTCTTGGGTCTATTTAATTGTGGTTTTGTGTAGGCTTTTGATCATCTTGTATTCATTCGCTTAGCAACATAAGAAATAAAAAAGAATTAATCTCTCTAAAAATCTTATTCTCTTTTTATTTGAACATGGTGAAGACCTTTGAACAACGTTTGAAGCAATGGGTCACTTCCCTTTCAACCGAGGACAAACTAGCTTTCAAAATTTACCACTAAGACCCTTTATTGAATTACATGCAACTAGTGGTTAGCTTTGATTTTCTTCATGCCGCCCTCAACCATTGGGACTCTAACCACCATCTTTTCTTTTTTAGAGGGGATGAAATTGTCCCCCTTCCTGGTGAGTTCGAGGCCTTGATAGGTTTCCCTACAAACACTCTCCCTGTGACTAATTCCCCTACCTTGTCGGATCCCAAACCTATATTCCAAAAAAAATTTGGTTTGTCCAACAATGATATGACCAACATAGGAACTGAAGAAGGCGCGAATTTAATTCAAGTTATTGAACACTTCGTCGCCCCTCGTGACAACATGACTAAACAACGCTTTAAAATTCGTGCTTTATGTTATTGTCTTGTTGTTAATTGTTTACTTAGGATAGGCAAAGAATACGGAGATTATTGAATGGTGTCCATAGTAGAGCAAATAGAGGGATGTCATTCACCAGCTCCTTGAATCGCCTTAGAGGAGATCATAACAAAAACGGTTTCACGGGAAGTCCACTCCTATTACACGTATGTTTTTTTTTCGGCGTTTATCAGCGCAAGTCAAGAAGTTGCACTGGCATGACCAGCATAATCTTCTGAGTTGCGCGCGGAGGGTGCGCGCAACTGATTTAGTTGCGAGCGCCACCTGCTTGTGTAATAAATCGCAAAATAATTTTTTTGTTTTTTTTTTTTCAGGTTTGGCTCATGGAGTGTTTGCAAAATGTTGATCAGCCTCAAAACCTTGAGGCTAATAGAGTAAAGACATTCCCCGGACGTCGAATCCTTTATAAGCATAAGAATGAAGAGGAATGGACGTCGTTTTTCTGTCATGGAGTTCCTAACATACGGTTTGTGATTCCTTGGTGGAACATAAATAGTATGATTGGGAATAGTCTCAATTGCCCTTACATTAGGATTTTAGGACTATCTAGTACTACTTATATTTTTCCTTGTAGGGTGATGAGACAATACGGGATGAGGTAATATATTCCTTCGCAAGATTGTGATGCCCCTAAAGATGTGACTTTTAAACCCGAAAGGATTGCTTGTTGGATGGAATATTGGTCAAGTCTTCCTAAATGGGTAATACAAAATCCTCCTGCGAGTTGGATGAATGCGACGGATAAAGGTGAATTAAAAAAGGCTCGATCTCAACTTCAAGCCGCCACCGCGCGCAATCCACCTAAGCCTTTGATGCATTCAACCACTACTACTCCTCCTAGTGGCCAAAACAAAGGAGTGAGAATAAAATTAGACTTCTCATCCCCTAAGGCTCGTTCGAAGGAAACAAAAAGAAAATCTCCCTCCAAACCCGCGCAACAAGGTGTGAAAATTAAAGAACCTTCACCAAATACTCACAAGAAAACTCCAATAGTCAAAGGGAAAGGAAAACAGGTTGCAAAGGCCCCAATCCCAAAATTGAAAAACAATGTTTGGGTGAAAAAGAAGAGTTTAGGGGAAAGCTCCAAGGTTTCTGAAAAAGCTGCGATGGAAACTTCTCCTCCATCATCTGTGAAAATCGAGGACATAGTAAAACCTTAGAGTGTTACACAATATTATCATTAGTTTTTTTTTTTTAATAAAGTGTAATCACTACTATGTTTTTTTTTGTTTACTATCTAATTCAATAATGTCTCTCTTTGAATTTTGAATGAAATAAAACGAGCTTTATATTTTTATATTTTGATATGACCGAATCATAAAGATTGCTTACGTATTCGCATTACGAAATCAGGTCTTTGCGTAGTTCTAATTTTTTTATGTATATTTTTTTTTATTTTTCTTTAATCTCTTAGATAGAAATTAAATGAAAATTTAATCAAACCTTGTTTAAAAGAATCAAATCAAAGTTTAATTTTATTTTTAGAGTATATATTATATTTAAGAAAAATCCCTAATTTTACCGTAAGTGGAAATCGCAACTTCATTCAAACGCAAAAAAATTTGGGTTCGCAGTTCGTCATCAGGTGGCGCACGCAACTTCTGGAGTTGCGCAAACCTGTCGCGCGCAACTAAACTAGTTGCGCGTGATATCCGCGCGCAACTATTCCTGTTGCGCGCTACACCTGTGCTACGAATGTCTCGAAAAAAATTGTATTGTTACCCCCCAAGTGTGAAGATTTTTTTCGTGATGTTCGAAAAAATTTGAACACTTAGAACGGTTTATTATTTCTAAATTACCCCCCAAGTGTTATGTATCTTACCGTGTTATTCGGTAAAATGCATTACAGTTAGAATCTTTCAATTAAATGCTTAATTAAAAATGGTTGTATGAGTGAACAACTTTCATCCAGATTTCATATGTAATATTTCTTAAGGCGATCAATGTTTATTAATTGGCGAATTTCATCTTCTCTAATATCCATTAATCTGACGGCTCCTCCTGATATGATTTCAATTACACGGTAGGGACCTATCCAATTAGGTTTGAATTTCCCTCTTGGATCAGTTGGTGGACCCCTAACCTCCTTTAGTACAAAGTCACCTTCTTTTATATTTCTAGGTTTTACTCTTTTATTAAAATGATTCGCAGTGCGCCTTTGGTAGACTTGTACATGATGCAAAGCTCTTAATCGTCACTCATCGAGGAATAAAAGCTCTTCATACCTCGCTCTTACCCATTCAGCTTCCGGTAGCTTACTTTCCAGTACGATGCGTAGGGATGGTATTTCCAGTTCGACTGGTTGAACTGCGTCCATTCCGAAAAATAAGGAGTATGGAGTTACCCCTATTGATGTTCGTATAGACGTTCTGTAACCCCATAATGCGAAGTGTAGTTTATTCGGCCAGTCTTTGTAATTTTCTGTCATTTTCTTAATGATGACTGTTATATTTTTATTTGCCGACTCTATAGCTCCATTCATTTGAGGTCTGTATGGGGATAAGTGATGATGTTTTACTTTATAATGAGTTAAGAGGGTCTCGACTTCAGCTTTGAATTGAGATCCCTGATCACTAATTAATTCATGTGGAACTCCATATCTACAAAATATGTTTCGTTCGAGAAACTTTGCGACATGTTTAGAAGTGATATTCACGTAAGAAGCAACCTCAATCCACTTAGTAAAGTAATCAATGGCAACTAATACATACTCGTGCCCTCCTGATCCTGTTGGAGAGACTTTTCAAATTATGTCAATTCCTCGAGTCGAAAAAGGCCAAGGGGAAGTGAGATTGTATAGTTCGGATGGTGGGAGGTGTTGTAAATTCGCGAACATTTGGCACTGTGGACATTTTTTAACATATTGTATGCAATCATGTTCCATAGTGGATCAATAGTACCCTTGTCGTGAAATTATTTTTGAAAGCATTTTTCCATTAATGTGAGGTTCACAAACACCTTCGTGAGTATTTCCATAAGGTGTGTGGCTTCCGATTGGCCTATACATAGTAAGCTTTGACCATTAGGTCCTTTTTTGCATAATTGACCATTTATTAGACCATATTGAGCCGCAAGTGTTCGTAAGGCTCGTTGGTCTTTCGATGAAGTATTTTCGGGATATGTGCCATGCGTAATATATTGGACGATATAATCATACCAAGGATTGTCTCCTTCAATGTCATTTATTTCCTCTATTGCGTTGCAATACGCTGGTTCTTCTCTTCTATCAACGCATAATGGCATCATATTTAAGTGATCTGGAATGTTGATCATTGAGGCTAATTTTGCTAGCGCAACAGCAAATTGATTGTCATCCCTTGGGAGATATTTAAAATCAATATGTTCAAAATGCTTGATGAGTTTCTCTAGGTGTGCTTGGTATAATATCATTGTGGAGTTCTTTATTTTCCATTTTTTTAATATATGATTTATAATCAAACTGGATTCTCCATATACCTCTAATTTTAGCACACCTATGCTAGCTGCTGCTTCTAATCAAATAATGCACGCTTTGCTGTAGGGAATATTTCAAGCATCACCCCTAGCATGAACCCCACTATGATCATACACTAAAGTACGGTGGCGTCCAAAGAGAAAGAATATAGAGCAAAAGAGTCGCCAACAAGTTTTAGGAACTTGTAAACCGTTCACAGGGTGAAGGTTACACCCCTTAACGATCCAGGATATCGTCAACTCCAATAGGTCTGGAACCATGACTTGTAGTTCGGGGATGAAGGTACAAATCCAACCTAAAAGAGATTGAACCTGCCCTAATAATAGGCCTCTACTTTATTCTGATCGTATTCATGTGCACTTTCTGACTAACATGCAATCAATAAGATTAACCCTAAACCTGTTTATCTATGTTGGTTGAATATTAATGCACAAATAAACTATTATTGGCGATCACTTGAATTATAATCATATTAACCCTAAACAAGATTATTAATTATCTTTTTAAACGTGATTACAAGTACAAATTCCCCTTAAACATGCATAAAAGGCGTGATCAAGCAATAACAATAAATATATAATCAAGCAACATAATAATAATCATAAAAATCATAATTAAAATAATCATAACAATTATAATAATAATCAAAATCATATTAAAGCATAATATTAATAGCAATATCCTAGGCATGATACTAACAAGATTAATAACAAACCCTAGCATGTCACTAAACATCAAAGATCAAATATATAGCCCTAACATGATACTAACATGAATATTAGGAAGAAAATAAAAGACATCATACTTTTAATCATACTTGATATTAGAAAAATTTTAGTTGCTACCCTAAACATGATAATAGGAAGATCATAACACCCTAAAATGACACTAGGAATCATAACAACCTAAGCATGATTTCTACATCATAATATAAATAAAACCATTAAAGCACTTACTTGGATGCCTCGTATCTCTTTCTAATAACAAAATACACGCGTTAGTAACTTTAAGGAAAATAATAAAAACAAAACAATTAAATTAAATTAAATAATTGAAAGAGATATTTGGGACCAAACCCTCATAAATTAAAACCTTTCACGCCTAGGGCCAAGGCAACTTCGAATTTGGCTAGGTATTTCTAGTGCTAATGTATGAGGAATTGTGTTTGTAAAAAGCTAGGCTTAGAAAGAGAGAGAGAGAATAAAGAATTTCTTGATGAGAGTTGGTGATTGAAAAAGGGGAGATATGAGCTCTATTTATAGAGAAAAAAAAAGAGTCGAAGAATAAGAAAAGAATCTGAATTCGAATCGAAATAGAACTCGATGGACTGCAGTTTTACGGATTTTGTTTTTATCATATCTTTTTATCCAAAAGTCTAAATAAGACATATAATATGTCGTTGGAAAGCTCTTGAAGTCTACTTTCCAACCCAATTAGAATCAGATTAAAATATTTTGTAGAAAAAATATATGACCGAAATAGTGGAACAATGTCAGTTTTGGATAGAGTTTCATATCTCATTAATATCTTTTTCGTTATAGCTCGGATTTAATATTATAATATATAATTGGAAAGATAATTTCAAGATCTATCCAACCATATAAAATTTGGATAAATATTATGATGCACATAAATAAAATCTGACTGTCTTTGAACATCTTTAAATTCGAATAGAATTAGGATTAAAAAAAAAAAAAGGAAAGTTTTAAAAAAAGAAAGTTTTTATTTAACTCAAGTTCTTTAATCTTATCTTTTCAAAAAGGATAATTAAGATATTTTAGAAACTTATAGAAGCTTCTAATTAATCCTAATTAGTTTAGGAATAAGATTAAACCTTTTGACCCTCCACATGATCATTGGGTCGTAGGTAAGATCCAGCTCGAGCCCAGTTTAGTATTTTGGCCATAACTTCCTCATCATTCATCGGAATTGGGCTTATAATATATCGTTGGAAAGTTATTTTCAAGCCCCATCCAACTACACCATTATTGGACCCATATCATGGACCAAACTAAATTATAATGCACGTTTTTCAAAAAGAAGGTTAGAAAAGAAATATTTTCAAAAACAGAAAGAAGAAATATTTTAATAAAAACATCCTCATCACTAGAATTTTCACACTTTCGCTTTGTTCGATAATTAAATGACATGAAAGGTACTCATTACTGGGTTTGGTTTTGGGGAGACACAATTGGGTGTCTACATTCGCATTCTGCGGCATTATTAGTAACCTCAAAGTCTAATTTAACAGAGATTGGAGTATGTGCTCCCCCTGGACTTATGAGTAACACTCCTACGCCATATCCTTTTTGATTGGACGCACCGTCGAAGTACATTACCCATTTGTCATCTTGTGTCATGAGAATCTCTTCATCCGGAAGATGAGTAGTTTCTGCACGACTTGTTTGAATTGGATGTTATGCTAGAAAGTCAGAAATTACTTTTCCTTTCATTGATTTTTCAGGAATATATTTTAGTTCAAATTCAGCCAACATCACCAACCACTTAGATATTATTCCTTGTATGGGTGGTTGTTCAAACAAATACTTTATCGGATTTTGTTGATAAATCACATGAGTAGTGTGTGGTAACATATAATGTCGTAACTTTTTGGTTGCCCACACTAATGCTAGGCTTGTCTTTTCCAAGGTGCTATATTTTGTTTCGTATTGGATGAATTTTTTACTTATATAATATATTGCACGTTCGACTTTTTCTACCTCTTGTGCTAACATGGCCCCTGTGGCTATGTCTGTAACTGTAACGTATAGCCTAAGAGGTAGTTTGGGTACTGGTGGTGCTAAAATTGGTGGACTTTTGAGATAATCTTTTATTTTCTCAAAATCCTTTTGGCATTGATCGTCTCATTCATGTTTCTCCTCTTTTTTCAATTTTTTAAATATTGGCTCACAAGTCATAGTTAATTTGTTGATAAATCGACTAATGTATTGTAATTTGCCAAGAAATCCCCTAATTTCTTTTTCTGTTTGAGGGGGAGGCATGTCAACAATTACCTTTATTTTAGAGGGATCGATCTCGATGCCATGTGTACTTACTACATATCCGAGTAACTTACCAGAAGTTACTCCGAAGGTGCATTTTTGTGGATTCAATCGCATTTTATATTCTTTTATGCGAGTGAAAAAATATTTGCGTAAAGCTTTTATATGTCCCATTCTATCTTTGGACTTCACGATCATATCATCCACATACACTTCTATTTTTTTATGCATCATATCATGCAAGATAGTCGTAGCCGTTCTTTGGTACGTAGCTCCTGCACTTTTTAAACCAAATGGCATGAGTGTATAGCAATACAGTACCCCAAGGGGTAATAAAGAATGTCTTTTCTTTATCTTCTTTTACCATTAAAATTTGGTTGTAACCTCCGTATCCATCCATAAAGGATAACATCGCATGTTCAGCCGTGTTATCTACCAATATATCAATATGTGGTAGAGGAAAATCGTCTTTAGGGCTAGCTTTATTAAGATCCCTAAAGTCGATACACATACGAACTCGTCCATCCTTTTTAGGGACTGGAACGATGTTCGCTACCCATTCTAGGTAATTACATACGTGAATAAAACCGGCGTCCAACTGTTTTTGTACTTCTTCTTTTATTTTTAATGCGACATCAGGTTTCATTCGTCGAAGTTTTTGTTTTACTGGTTTAGAAGTAGGGTTCAAGGGAATGGTATGTTCCGCGATTTCCTTATCTATTCCAGGCATGTCATTGTATGACCAAGCGAACACGTCTTCGAATTCTTTGAGCGTCGATATGAGGATCAATCACTCTTCTGGATTTAGAGTTAAGCCAATTTTGACTTCTCTCTTATTTTCGTTAGTTCCTATATTAACTATTTTAGTTTCTTCAACGATAGGGTTCTTTTGTTCTCGTTCATTCATTAATTCAACCAATTTATTAATATTATCATCTTCATTAGATTGATTGTTATAGCATTCGAAAGATTCAAGAGAAGGCATATACTCGGAAATAGAGCTCATATTATTAAAATCAAAAGAGAGTACATCAAGAGAAGAATCCTTTTTGGGATGTTCGTCCTTAGAACTTGAAAATAAAGACTCAGTAATGGCCACAAGGCCTAGATTTTCAGCTTCCTTAGAGTCTACAATAGATTCATCGTCCGATCACTACTACATTTTTTATCAAATGCAACGGTCTAGTAAAGGCTAATACAACGGTATTTTAATTGCCGTTGCAATAGAGTAGGCTAATGCAACGGATTCAGCACTAATGTTCTAAGAGGTAGAGTTATTGCAACGGCTCTAACGAACCGTGGCATTAGCCTATATATTTCAACAAAAAGGGCAGCTGATGCAACGGTAAGTGACTATGAGTAGGAGGCGTGAGGAAAATTTCAACTTCCCTCTACTTTTTTTGCCCAAATAATTTGAACATTCCAAGGGTAAAAAAGAAGGAAAAAAGTAGAAAAGCAAAAGAACTTTATAAGTTGTACTATCATTTTCTCACATTTTGTACTACCAATTTTTCTTACATCAATTAAGTAATTTCAAAAACTTCAAATTCTCAATTCTGAGAGGAAAACTACTTAAAATTTCTTGAAAATTTTGAGAGGAAAACTAAGTAAAGAAATCTGAGGAAGTAGACAAAGGCGGCACTCAAGCGGTGGCTGGTTGGTCGAACTTCAGGCGACGGCTTGTTGGTCGAACTTCAGGCGGCGTAATTTTAGTGGAGAAGTCCCATTTTCATCTTGCATGTCCCTTCCTTGTGGCTGATATCTCCAATGTCAATTCATGGTATACAATGAAATTTTGTTTCTGAGATTTATTAATTAAAATTTTTGTTGTTGCATTTTGCTAAATTAAATTTGAAGTTTTTACTGCTGTCTTTGGGAATTTGTATTTGAGGCCATGGAAGATTGAATTATTTGATTCTTTGAGGTCGAATTTCAGGGTTTTTCCCTAGAACTTTACTAGGAAAATGCTATACATTGTTGGGCTATGTTGGGTCTAATTTCTAGTTGTTTTGCTCGAATTATATGGGAAAAATGCTGTAATTTTCTGGTCTATATTGTGCTCAAAATTTGGGGTATTTTGGCTCGAATTTAATGGGTTTCTTTTAACAGTATTGTTTTTTTTTTTTAAAAATTATTTCAACCAAATACGAGTACTGAATATTGTATTAGAGTATAATTGTTTTTTGTGGGAATTTCATATAAATGCAATTATATAGTTCTTTGTATTTACGAATTATTTTTCCGAATCTTGTTTTTTTTAAGTGTTGTTGTGATTTTACATAGCCTTTGTAAACCATGTGTCTTTTTAAGCAAATGGTCTATGTTTTTTTTTTTTAAAAAAAAACTACTCTCTAAGCCAGTAATAACAATGAGGTGTAATAGCTTCTTTTTTTTTCAAGCAATTTTCAGAAGGATTTGATACGGGGTTTGATATTTTGTGTTGAATTTAATGTGATTGTACTCCAGTATACTTTTATGGATTTGATGATTTGAACTTAGAATTTAAGGCCTAGAAATTGATGGGGTTTGTTGGAAATTGCATCAACTTTTTGATTGGTGATTATGGTTTTTATGAGTGTGATTAAGGGTTGCAATTATTAGATAAATGCGAATGGAGGAAAAGGATATTTTTAGAAAATTAAGATAAAAGACTTGGTTCGTGGAAACTATCTCTATTCTTCGGTTTATCGCAGCAAGGGTATAAATTATTTGGAATTTTACATTTCCCTACATTAGGTGGGTATATATCATTCCCTAAAAAAAAAGGTGGGTATATTTTAGGTTTCAGTAGCTAACTTGCCGGGTATTATCTTAGCTTATTGGATCTTCAATGCTTTTTCTATCATTATTACTGGGTATTTGTATTTTGTAAGTATTGTTTGGTTTTACTCATACATAATTCTCAACTGATGCTGCTCAGTTTAGGCAGAGCCTTTTTGTTGCTAGTTATTTTCAAATGGCTGGTGATTGTCTATATGTCTGATGCGTAGTCTGATTTTCTTAGAATAACTAATCAATGTTGCGTAGTCTTATTTTCTTAGAATAATTATCAATGTGGGTTTTGCTAGTTTGATTGAGAGAGAGAACGATTAAGGTGAGTAATCTTCTTGATACACTTCCTGATCTACAGTCTTACCGTAGTACTACATTTTTTTTATTATCAATTTTATGGTTTCTTGCATTTTTGTTTAAATTTTCGAGTTTTCATTTTTCCTGATTCCGCTCAAATTTCTTATTCATTACTATTTAATTGATCTGAATGTATTGGACACATTGATATTAGTTGTTCAAATCTGCATAATGTTGTGTATATGTGTTGAAAAATTAGATCATAGTTTCTAGATGAAAACCTGATCTAACCCCAATAGAGAGATAAGAACCATGATTAATTTCCTCAATGATTACCTTGCAAGGAAGAAGGAATATTTGAGAAACCCTGATGAAACTGATCAATTCGAATACACAAAAATGGCATTAGTACGCTAGTTCAATCTTTAGCTAGTTTTTTTAGTTGTTCCAATATTTAGCTGGTTCAAGTAATCTGATTCTGAAATGTGGTTGCTTGTAATCTTCTCAATCATCTGTTAGTTTTATTAGCTGCATTAAATAGGACAGAATGAAGTACACTTTTTTGATTTGTGACTTTATTGCTACGGATATATCTCTGTTTTTTTTAACAGAGTTGGCTTGTTCTTTGGTCAAGGCACAAGGAGAGCCTGTTACTACTCACATAAAACCTGTACAAACTAATGACACACCTAGGAGACCCAGGAGGATGTGATGTTGTACACAGATGAGGATGAATGGTCTAGTTGGAGTAAAATAGGTGACAATATCCTTCACAATGAGCTTCGCAGGTGGGCTGACATCATGGTTATTGCCCCTCTTTCAGCAAATACACTTGGCAAGGTAATTCAACTCTTTCCATTATGTATCATCTCATTCATCTGGTCACGTATCTGGTCACTATATAATTTGAATGTAATCAGTCCGGCTATCTCCCTCTCTCATAAATTATAAGTATTTTAGGTTGAATAAATATGCAGGTTAAGATGGACTGTATATGATGATTTGCTGGGAAAATCAATGTCTCAAACTTAACCTTGTGTCTCTAATAAAAATATATAAATATATGAAGGCATTCTGAAATTTTATGGAAATTAATCCTTCTTATGAATTCGGATTTGTTATGGTGAGTTGAAATTGATCTCTCTGTTTCTTATAATATATTATGGGAGACAAAAATGACCTGTTATGCAAATGTTTTTCTGTGAAATATATCTAGTTTTTGTGACTTGTATGTACATTCACTAATGCCGTGAAATTTATCTAGTTTTTGTGAAATTTCTTGTATGTTTGAGTTATATTTTTTTGATTACAAAGGCCTCATCAAGGAGTGTACTATACTTGTATCTTTGTCTACATTGGGCTTCAATTTTGCTAATCAATTTTAATTTCTGTTTTTAATGTTTTATATCTTATGCAAACACGCATGCTTTTAGTGTGATTGGTTTTTTGGCTATATATGTCTATCTGTGTGTGAGATATAATGTGATGAAGATTACCTTCTTAATTAAGTGAAAGAACCTTTTAATGAACTTTGTGTATCTAATAAATCTTTGCAATTGTTCAACTCAAGTTCCTTTCCTTTTTTTTAGTGCTCGATTTTTCTATAATTTCATTGTGTTTTGTTTGTGTGTTTTGTTTATCAGGGGATCTAGATCCGGACATGTGTAAACAGTGCTGAAGGTGGATACTAAAGCTGAAGAAGACGTTCTCTGAATTGGTCCCAAATTGCTTTACTTGAGAAATTGGAGAAGCATGAGAAAGAAGTGATACGGTCCAAAGAATGGTTGAAAATATTGTTTGGGGGACAAAATATTTTAGTTTAAACTTTTAATTATTTTTTCTTAGTTTAACAAGTGATAAATTAGTTTTGTAATACTTCTTATAGATAACAATGTACAAACTTTTAATTTACAATAATAAAATTAAAAAAAAAAACGATTAAATTTTTTTATTTTAATTGTATTATTATTATTATTATTATTATTATTATTATTATTATTATTATTATTATTATTATTATTATTATTATTATTATTATTATTATTATTATTATACTGAATTAGGTAGATGCATTGTGTGACATTAGTTAAAGGGAACCGTGGCATTAGGTATAGTGAATCGTGGCATTATGCATATGACACCGTGGCATTAGGTATTATAGCTATTGCCACGACAATAATGGTGTCGTTGCATCAGGTATTGATCTAACGCCACGAATCATTGATGCCGTGGCATTAGGTGTCATATGCCGTTGCAATAGACCTACTGCAACGCCAGCAGATGCCACGGATTTTGATGCCTAATACAACAGATTTGAGGGTTGCAATAGGTCAAAAATTTAGTAGTGGGATTCTTCAAACATCTTCCCTTTGCCTGTGACGATGCCCAGTTTACCGCCTTTGTGATTGATCCATTTGAAAGATTTCCTCCATCCATGCTCAAAAGTTTCGTTTGAAGGGGTGATCAACGAGGTTGGGTCAAAAGCTTCATCTTGAATGGCGTTTTTATTGGTCATTATTGCGACATGATTTTTCTCTAGTACAAATAAAAAGTTAAATGCTTACCCATCATAGCACCCTAGAGTTGGGTGTTTTGATTTAACGATACTAAGATCGTCATTCAAGATGTAGCAATCTTGAAATATCTCAAATCTAGGCTTCTTGATTCCTTCCAAAACTAAGGGTTTCGGAAAGTCGTAGCATGGGTAATCATCTTCCTCCCTAACGAATTGTCCATTAAGGGTTTGTTGATAGGATGGGAGTAAAGTGATTATCCCTTTCTCATTATTGTCTCTACGTGCTTTGTTTTTGGCATCGTGAGACTCCAATTCTTTTTTGGTTGGTTTATATCCCAATCCAAAGGAGAAGCTTTTCTTTGGGATAGGAAGTAAGAGAGATTTCTTCATTCCTATTCCCAAAGGAAGTAAGAGAGATTTCTTTGGGATAGGAAGTAACTACTCTTGAGCAAGATGTTGTTTACTATCCGAGTGGAATATGGATCAAGCTTGAATGGTTCTTCCAAGTCTTCTTCCATTTCAATTGTGAATATTGGCTCCAATGCAAATCCCCACATGTTCTCTTCATCATTATCATGGTTTATTTCTAAGAGTGATTGATCATTTATTGCTATTTTGAGTGGAGAAGCATGTATAGTCATAGGAAGCCCTTGATAGTTCAACCTAATCATTTGATGAAGTGAGGATGGTATTGCACCAAGCTCATGTATCCAAGGACGTCCAAGTAAAAGGTTGAATGTAGGTTTTATGTCCATAACATGGAATTCAACCATATTTTGAATTGGGCCTGTGGTAATTGGTAGCTTAACAGTTCCACACATCGATATTCTCGAATTGTCATAGGCCCTTATGCTTTGTTTTGTTGATTGGAAATATTTTTCTGGATTTAGGCCTAAGTATTTTGCCATTCATAATGGGCATACGTTTATAGCCGACCCATTGTCTACCAAGTTAGAGGGATATTGTATCCCTTGCATCCCACAGTTAAGTATAACGCATTGTTATGGGTAGTGTCCTTTAAAGGAAAATCATCATTAGTGAAAACGATTGACTTGTCGGATTTCTCGCTAGTAAGCAAGCTAACGAGATCCTGAGGGATTGTGTCTGTACTTACAGACAAAGCCGTTAGAGCATTCATGAGAGAATTCCTATGTTCTTTAGAAGTACTTAGGAGTTCCTAAATGCTAACATTCGCCTTGGATTGGCGAAGTTGTTTGACCAATGGATCTTCCACCTCAAGTGGAGGTGGTATTGTATTTTGTGTTTGACCTTGAGTTTGATATTGCGTGGTCGAAGATCCATTTGGTGATGGTGCTTGGTAGACTCGCCCAGAACGAGTTAAATGATCTATCTCATTTGGGTTAGTCATAGGACTCATAAACCAACTTTCTTCTAGAGGCTTTGGATGTGCCTTCATTTCAAGATGCTCCATGAGTTGTGCTTGATGCCATTGTTCATCCAAGAAGAGATTCGATAAATCTTGCAATTTCCCCAAGAAATGATCCCAATCAAGCGCTCCATTTGTTTCATTTTGCAAACAAGATGGAGGTGGGACGGCGGCATACTTAGAGACATATAAGTCCTGAAAGTTGTCGTCCCATAGTCCGCTTATTACTTCATTAGTTGCCCCTATGAGTATTGTGGATAGAGGTTCTCCTATGGGTGTGATATAGTCCAGAGGATTGAATGTATCACTTCCCATATGGTCTTCCTCGATGTGAAACACCCCTTAGGGGGATGCATTATTGTTAGGTTTAGGCGTGGGAATTCTCCCATCGTGTACTAAATCTTGTATTTTGTTCTTTAAAACATAGCAACGTTCAGTGTCGTGTCCAACGCCTCTATGATAAGCACAATAAGCACTACCATTCCATTGAGGAAACCTCTTTTCTGGTGGAGTGGGTGGTGTTGGCCCTGTTGGGGCAAGTAAGCCTTTTTCATTTAGTTTTTCTAGCAATTCTTTATAGCTTACAGGAAATGGAGTAAATTTTCTCTCTTTTGTCCATCTTTTTCTAGGATCATCATATCGATTTGTGTTATTATATTGCGTGGAAGTCGCAAATACGTCAATAAAGGATGATGCATTATCATTCCCCTTCTTGTAGTTATTCTTAGGTTGATGATTATAATGAGGTTTGTTTGCTTTTTCTTTAGTAAGATCATCTTCAATCCTAGTAGCCACAGAATAGACCTTTTGAAAAATGTCTAGACCAAGGTAACATAGATGTTTGTTGTACTTTTCGTGACAATTGTAAATGAATTTTTGTACTAACTCGAGTTCATGAGGCCTTTGGGCAAGGTGGGCCGCCTTTTCTCGCCATCTACCATAGAAAGCAAGGAAAACTTCATCGTCGCCTTGCTTAAGCATCTCGAGTTCACGTAAAGTTGACTTGAACTCTACGTTACCCTCGTATTGGGTGATGAAAGCCGAAACTACATCTTCCCATGTTGTTTTAAATTTAGGATCTAGCCTATAGTACCACTCTCTCGCGGTTGTGTCTAGTGATAAAGGGAAAGGCAAAGCATAAAGCTTAGGAACAACTCCCTTTAGTGCCATAGTGCTAGTAAAACACATTAAATGATTTTGTGGATTATTGGTCATCTTAAATATTGGCAAGTCTGTAGCTACGAAGGTTTCTGGTAAAGCAAGTCCTGGGGGAGGAGCAAACTTTTCTGCGTCAAAGTACTTGTTCCCCATTGTAGAACGAAGAACTAGCTTCTCTAACGAATTTTCTTTGATGGATAGTTGCTCCATCTTTTCTTGTAAGGCTAATGCTTCAACTTTTTTCTTTTCAGCATTTTCCATCTTCTTAATTCTTCTCTCGTCGGCCTCTTGAGCCTATTCCTCTCTCATACGAAGAATCTCTTGTTGAAGTTCTTCGACGGATGTCATTGTTGTTGGACTAGGATTAGTTGTCAAAGGAAAGTGGTTTAAACACAAGTAGAAAATATAATAAAGGAACCCCCTAATTGGCACCGGTTCAGTCCAAACCGGTGCCAAAAATGGCCTACAAAATTGGTGGGAAGCTGAACCAGAATAAAAAGGCACTGGTTCACTTCAAAGCGATGGCAAAAACAGAAAAGCCACCGGTTTGAACCGGTGTCTTTATGGACCGGACTTTTTAATTATTATAAAAAAAAGCGGCCGTAATTCTCCTATTTCTACTCAGCCGAGTCAGCCCAACCCTAATTCTCCTCCACGCCGTTTCTCTCTCCTCTCCTCCTCCTTCTCTTTCTCTTTCTTTCCCTGATCTCCTCCTTCTCTTTCTCTTTCTTTCTCGATCTCCTTCTCCCTCACCTTCTTCTCCCTCATGTCCTCCTTTCTTTCTATTGAAGACCACCACTTGCACCACCACGAAGACCACCACATGCAACACCAATTCGATTTTATTCGGTTTTTTTTTTCTGAGTTTTTGTTTTAATCGTTTTTTAATCGATTTTTTTTATTTTAATCATTTGAATTCGTTTTTTTTCTAGGTTTTTTCCACCAATTCGAGGCTTAATCGAGGTTATTCGGTTTTCTTATTTTTTTTTGGGTTTTTGTTTTAATCGGTTTCTTAATCGAATTTTTTTTATGTTAATCCATTTTAATTCGTTTTTTTTTATTTTCTGTGTTTGTTTTTTTTTTATCCAAGGTTTTTTTTTATGTTAATCGATTTTATTTTGTTTTTGATTTTTTTTTATCCAAGGTTTTTTTTTATGTAAATCGATTTTATTTTGTTTTTGTTTTTTATTTCTGGTTTTTTGTCTTAATCGATTGTTTGATCGTTTTTTTATAATTTTTTTTTTTAAAAAATTTTCTAGGTTTTTTTTTTGTATTTTAATCGATTTTTTTTTATTTAAGCGATTTTATTTCGGTTTTGATTTTTATTTTCTGGGTTTTGTTATTATCGATTTTTATTTTTTATTTTCTGGGTTTTAATCGGTTTTTTTTTTCTGGGTTTATTCGATTTGTTTTTTTTTTTCTGGGTTTATTCGATTTCAATTTTTTTTTCGTTTTTTAGGTTTATTCGAATACTAGGTTTTTTTCGATTTCAAGTTTTTTTTTCTTGGTTTGAATTTTTGGGATTAAATTTCTGGGTTCTTTTTTTGAAGCTTAATTATATTAATCGATTTTTTTTTTGTTTTAATTGGTGCAAGTATGTTATTTAGATCTGAAATCGAAGAAGCAAGATACAAGAATATTGATTTAGATATGAATGGGGGGGTTTTATTTATATTGTAATTTTTTTTAATTTATATTGTAATTTTTTTTTAATTTATATTGTAATTTTTTTTTTGTATTTATATGTTGTAATAGAATTATTTTATTGATCTATATTGTAATTTTTTTATTATAAATTGTAAATTTTCGATGATATTGATTGATATTGGCTTTATGCTTTGATGTTGTTATTTATTTTAGTCTATTTAATTTTTAAGTGGAAAAAACAAAAAAAATAAAAAATTTGGGCACTTTTGGCACCGGTTAACCGGAGCCAAAAACAAGCAAATAATTTTTTTTTTGGCCATTTTTGGCACCAGTTAACCGGTGCCAATTCTGAGTTTTGGCACCGGTTTGAAGCGGTGTCTTTTTAAACCACTTATTGGCACCCCCCACATTGGCACCGGTTCAAACCAGTGTCTTAGGGCGGGTTTGAACCGGTGCCAATTTCATTTTTTCACGTAGTGAAAGGCGTTGATCTTTGGGTGATAAACGTAGAATGCGAGTGCCTAGGGGTCCTCTTTCCCAAGCTTGAAAACCGGCCCTAAAGGAGTACGAAAGGATAAGTAAATCGATACGCTTGCTTTTAAAAGGAAAAAAGACGCAAAATATACTTAAACGGATAACATCGCCCTTAACAATTCTTCAATGAAGATATTGTTCGGATGAGTCAATTTATTTTTTGAGAAATCAAAAATGACTCGTCCAGTGGGCGTGCGCAAGTTACTAAGTTGCGCGCGGCTGTCGCGCGCAACAAAATAACTTGCGCTGGAAGGGGTCGCGCAACTTCTTGAGTTGCGCGCACCACCTGCTCGTAATATATTTTTTTTTTAATTCGAGCGTTTTTTTTATTCGATTTTTTTTTTACTTGAATCTTTTTTTTTTTTTTTTTTATTTTTTTTTTTTTTTTTTAATGTTATCCTTTGAATATGACGCTAAATCACGAAGAGACAACTTCGTAATTGGGAACCTATACCAAACTAAAAAAAGAAAAAGAAGACTATCCTAACACGTTGCACATAGTCACATAATCACATAAGCATGTCATAAGTCAACATTCACGCAATGCCATTCTAAGGTCAAAAAAGGCTTGGGTGTCCAAAGGTACCATACTTTAAGAAACGACGCATAAATCAATCACTCAACGTGTTGACCTATGACATAGCCCTCCCAACATTTCTTTGGTGATATGAGTGGGATGATTGCTATTTATTTTGGGATAGACGCCTAGTGTTGGCAACCCCTAGTCAATGAGCCAATCCCTAATGGTTTAAGTGTGCTATGCTTATGCATGATGCAATGTTGCTTGTTTGGTTTTTACTCTTGTGCAAAAGGAAGATATTATGCGTTCAAGTCTCGCTCTCTAACTAGAGATTATCCAAGTTAATTCTCTTTACAACCCATAGGCAACCTAGTGTTGGATACCTTGGACCATAACTACGAATTAATCATGTAACCTCTAAGTCCCCAGCGGAGTCGCCACTGTAAGGAGGGTGATCCCATCGTAAGGGGTACTCTCCTTAAATGCCCTTGGCCACTTAAAAGCCTAGGACTTTACACTTGTTAGGGTGTAGTAGGATTTGAATTCCTGACTATTTGGGGGACCTTGAATTAGAATTGATTCTATCATCACGCTTTTTTGTAAGAAACAAGTAGGAGTCGCCAATGAGTTTTAGGAAAAACTCATAAACCTCGTTCATCCCTTTCTTCCATGTGGAGTTCATCGAATAATTAGCACAAATCATAATTTTACCCATGCCCAAATTGGTCTATAAACCAAAAATGAGTTCGGGAGCGAGGGTACTAAGATAACGTTCCTTTTAGAGGGGAATCGTCATCCTAGCCCTAGTACGGCCTCTACTAGCTCTTCCTTTTTTACAATTTCATCACCAAACAATATATGCAATGCGATACCTAAAACTATGTTAGTTGATTTTGTTTACAAACATTAATTCACGTAGGAATTACATTGCAAAGTCATTATTCTTATTTAATTAAATTCGTGGAAGAACAATAAATAAACAAGATTCGCCTTAGCTTAAGTGATCAGCCAACAATTATTTAATTCAATTCTAGTCTTTATTTAACGCAAGATACTATGTGGAATTGATTAATTAATTATTTTAAAGGTGATCAAACAACACTAATTAATTAATTTAAATCCTTTTAAACAAGAAAATAAAGGTGATTTAACTAAGTGCTCGGGAATTTACCACTTCTCTTTGCTAGATCTCCGTTTAGAACACTTATGGACGCCTTCTTGTTGGGGAACCTACACCGTAGTAACAAAGTATCGAAAGGGTGAGTGTTTAGGACAAGAGGGCTAGGTTGCACAAGTTCACAAGTTATTTCGCCAGAGTTTTAGGTTCATTTCTGTCTGTTGAAGCCTCGGTTTAAGCTCGTATTTATAGAGAATGATTAGGATTAGGGTTTCGAGCAATCTTCCGCAACAGGTGTCGCGCGCAACAGATGGTAAGATTTAGGAGTGAAATAAATTCGGTGTAAAAGCAAACCGAATAAGGAATGTGGTTCGGTTTTTTGGGAGGGTGGTTCGGTTTCGGTGTAAAAAAAAATGAAATTCGGTTTTCGGTTTTCGGTTCGGTTTCGATTCGGTAAAATGAAAAACCGAACAAAACCGAACCAAACCGAATTAGAGGCCCAACCCTACATAACCCCTGGCCCAAAACTAAAGTAACCTAGGTATATAAAGCTAAAAAAGAAACCCTAATCACTCTCAGCCTCCCTCTCTCTCTTTCCACCCTTTCTCTCTCCTTTCCTCTTCTCCTCTTTCCCGAATTCCGCCCAATTGCCCATTCTCTCTCCTCTTCTTCACTTTCATTGTCTCATTCTCCTCTTTTCTTTTCGTTTTTCTTGTCTCTCCTCGCCACCATTAACGAAAACATCGAGGTTTTGATTAATAAAATTCGAATTCGCTTCACCATTAACGAACACCATCAACTAAATTAAAGGTTTTGATTTCGAACACCATCAAATAAAGGTTTTTCATGTCAAATTCGACTATGAAAACTCTAGATCTAGAGTTTTCATGGTCGAATTTGACCATTAAAAACCCAAATTCGACGTTTTTTCGGTGGAATGTGAGGTTTTTCGGTGGAATGTGAGGTTTGTGTTTTTTTTTTCCTACTATTTTTTGTCCAATTTTTTCTGATATTTCGGTGATTTTTATTCCAATTTTTAGTTCAATGAAATTAGGGTTTTATCTTAAATTTTTCGAAATTATAGCAATTCAATATTATAGTAATTATGTCTAGGAATGTTTGCGGATCTGGGTTAAAACTTGTTTAATTATATGTTTGTATAAATGGGTTTGGTTTGGTTTTGTTTGGTTCGGTTTTAATTGGTATGTTTTGGTTTGGATTTTTTTGCAAAATTTGATGTTTATGATGTTTGATATGAAAATTCGGTGCGGTTCGGTTTTTTTGTAAGAAAACCGAAATTTAGTGGTTTGGTTTGGTTCGGTTTCAAAGCTAAAGTGGTGCGGTGTGGTTTGCAAAATCAAGAAACCGAATTATGGTGGTTCGGTTTTGGTTTGGGCAAAAAACCAAACCGAAAACCGAACCTTCACCCCTAGTAAGATTCGAGTTTATATTTTCAGTTGTGCGCGACACCCAGCGCGACTTTGTGAGATACGCGCGGCTTTTTCTGCGGCAGCACTAAGTTTTAACCTAGGCGCTCCTAAATCTGTCATTATTAGGGTTTAAGCACGGGCTTAAGCCTAATTATGATCGGGTTTAGTTAATTGGACCTTTGTTTTGGCTTTTTCTTTAATTTGGGCTAGTCTTTTGTGTTATGTGGCTTAACCAGTTATCCATAAGTATTCTTCACTTTGTTCCAACACAAAGATGGCTTTATTTACCGTCATTGCACTTCCTGTTGGGATAGGAGGCCAAAAGTAGATGTCTACAATGGGTGTCTCTCATCATCTACGTCCTCCAGCGCCATAGTTTATACCTGTGCTTTTTTTATTTTGACTTGTATAGAACTTTGCCTAATTGACTCATTTATTAGACATATTTGTATATACATATTATTATCTATTTATTATGTCTTTATTTATCTTGAATTTATTTTTTATTTTTATGTGCATATTTGTGTGTGCGAAGAATTGTGATAATTAATAATTTTGCGCAAAAATTCCGTCACTTTTATTATTGATGGAGGGTATCCGACTTTCTCCCCCCAAAAAGAAAATGAAAAATAAAAATTGGACTTACAACAAACTTAAAATTAAGTCTGAATAAAATCCAAAAAAGAAAAAATAATTCATATATAAAATTTTAAAAGGGTATAAGAAGGGATAAAAATCATAAAGCCATTGTTCAGGTTCGAATCAGCAAAAAAAAACGCGGTTTTTGAAAAGTTCGCTGATAAGACACGTCAGCGCCACGTCAGCTTGCTGAAAAGCAAAAAAAGTGAATTTTGCTGCAAGCGATTGGCGCCAGACTTTGGCGCCAGACGACAGAACCGTCGTTTGGTGCTGAAGAGCGCTGACTCCGAATCCTTTCCGGATTGAAACTGTGCCGATGTTGTGTATATATAGCCCCCTGGTCTGCCGATTTTCTTCATAATTTCAGCAGATTAAAAATAGTCTTAGCTTTTGAAAAAATAATCATGTCTTTAATTACTAAGAGTTTTACCAACTTCACTCATGAATGGTGTCGGTCTTTAACTGCCAAAGAGAGAAAAGAATTAGACTTTTTTCATATGGGGGTATCTATGGTGTTAAGGGGGTAGATCTTGATATAGTCTTTATTCATACCGCCTTAGAATATTGGGATACGGATACTCATTGTTTTAGACTAGGGTATGATGAAATTAGTCCTTTACCGGAAGAATTCGGTGCTATCTTAGGCTTCCCTGCATTAGATCTTGCAGTAATCCCTAGAATAAATGAATATTATTATAAAGATTTTGAGCGCTTCTTTAATTTAAGAGACAAATATCTAACAAATATTATAGATGGTAGCATGGTTAATTTGAAAGAATTTGCACGCTATTACTTTGATAGATCTTATTCTAAAACTTTTCATGTTTATAGAAGAAGGGCTATCCTCTTTTGCATGCTTAACCAATATCTTCTCACTAGTGGTAGAACTAATGAAGGCCAAGCAATCATATCAACTGTTTTGGAACAAATCGAATCTGGGAGAAATCCAATGACATTAATTGTTGGAGAGACTATGCTTAGTCTTGATGAATTAAAGAAAAATCCAAAAGCACCTTTTCGGGGCTCTCCAATTTTATTACAGGTAGAAAAATAATATTTTTAATTACAGAAATCAAAAACATATTTTTGTATAGTAATATTAATTTATTTGCATTGAATTTTTTGCAGATGTGGCTAATGGAGAGACTAGAATTAATTAGTACTCCCGATAATGTTGAAAAATATACTCCAAATTGCTTTGTGAGGCGAAAGAAACGCTTCTCTAAGATGGGGCGCCATGAATGGAAAAAAGTCTTTGCCTCTTGCAACTTTGCTATCAAGTGGGTCATCCCTTAGTGGAAAATAGAGAAGATGGTTGGTGTCAACAAGCAACCTTTCTGTAGTCTTCCAAGCTTAACCAAGATAACTTTTTATTATCCCTGCAGGGTAAAAAGACAGTACGACCTACTTCAAACAATTCCTTCTGGGGATCTTTGTCGTCCCTATGAATTCTCAGTTTCTCAAGAAGTAGAAAAATTTGATGCATATTGGAGCGCTAGACCTTTATAGGAAGTGATTACCCAAAAGGTTCCTCCTTCCTTACCCAATGATGTGAAAAGGTGGCTTCTCAAGAAACCTTCAAAGGACATGAAGAGAAATCAGAGTAAAACTGATGTGAAGAGTCGTCTAGGTGACAAGGTAATTCCTATTAAGGAACTTTTGGGTGAAAAGGTTGAATTCAAAACACCTATGATGCCTAAGAAGAAGAGCTCTACAAAGGATAAAGGGAAAAGAAAAGCTGACACTTCAGAGAAGAAGGCTTGGGTAGAGAATAAACATGGAGTCCTATCTAAGGGAGAAACTATTTACTCCAAAATTGAATGTAGGTCCTCTAAAGGGTGCCTACTAGCTTAAGCCATGGACGATGAAGAGGATGCAAATAAAAATTGGAAGAGAGCAAAGAAAGAGAAGAAAGATTGAAGCATTGTTTAACTTTCAATTTATTAGACTGTGTTTTAAATTTAAAGTTAATTTGTTTTATTAAGCTTTATTAATTCCATCAATGATGTAATTTCTGAGTTTGTTTAATTAATGAAATTTCAGCTTTTTAATTAAGTCATCTTCTTTAATTTTGATTTATTAAAGAAATGAAAACATGAAATTTAATTTTCCAGAAATGTTTTCGAGTATGGAAGTCGAAAATTTTCCGAAAAACACCAAAATATGCCCAGGTACTCCCAGAAAAAACGGTGTTGCTCCTTTACGACTGGTGCCAGCTGCGACTGTCTGGCGTCTGGCGATAGACGTTGTCACCTGGCGCTGTGGTCCGTTGGCCAGCGACAGGGTTTATTCTGTGACGCCGATGCTTCGTCGAATTTCTGTCCAATTTCTTTTTATATCTGGGATGCAAGGTTTGCGAAAAGTAAAGTGGCCGCACCCGTAAAGGGTTGCCTTCGTATCCTTTCCTAAGGAATCAGGCCAAACGTAGCTCTCTTGAGTATCCTACTCAAGTAATTATGAATGGGTAGTACTTTTTAAGTTGGTCAAGATTTGTCATGTTCGAGAACTCATTGCCATCCATATCAGTTAATTTTGTTGCACCTCCTGATAGGATTGTTTTGACAATATAGGGTTCGGACCAATTAGGCCTAAATTTGCCTCTTGGATCCAAAACATTTTTTTTAATGCTTTTAACACCAAGTTTCCTACTTTGATTTTTCTTGTCTTGACCTTCTCATTAAAATGCCTAGCCATACGAGTTTGATAGCATTGAATATGATGTAGAGCTTTTAGTCGCTTTTCATCAAGTAGAATTAGCTCTTCATATCTCGCCCTAGTCCATTCAACTTTATCGAGTTTACTTTCTAGTGCAATGCGTAGAGATGGTATCTCTAGCTCTACAGGTTGTACGGCATCCATTCCATAAACCAAGGAGAATGGCGTATTTCTTGTTGATGTGCGAATTGACGTGCGATAACCCCAAAGTGCAAAATGGAGTTTGTCAGGCCAATCCTTGTAATTTTCTGTCATTTTCTCGATGATAGTCTTTAGATTTTTATTAGCTGTTTCAACTGCTCCATTTGCTTGAGGTCTATAAGGAGAAGAATGATGGTGTTGAATGCCATATTTTTGTAACAAATCTTCACACTCAGCTTGAAAGTGAGTTCCATTGTCACTTATCATTTCATGTGGGACTCCATATCGACAAATGATATTCCTTTCGATAAAGAGTGCTACATGTTTTGCAGTGAGTTTAGCATATGATTGTGCTTCAACCCACTTTATGAAGTAATCAATTGCTACTAGGATGTATTTTTGACCTCCTGTTCCTGGAGGAGTAATTTTACCAATAATATCAATTCCCCATGTAGAGAATGGTCATGGTGAAGTTTAGGTGTAGAGTAGAGATAGAGGAACATGTTGTAAATTGGCGTAGATTTGACAATTAGGGCATCTTTTTACATATTGATGGCAATCCCTATTCATAGTAGTTCAATAGTATCCTTCTTGCATTATCTTTTGGACTAGCATTTTGCCATTAACATGGGTTCCACAAATGCCTTCGTGGACTATCCTCATAGCTCTTTGTGTATCCTTTTTTCCTACACATAAGAGAGCTCAACCCTTAGGTACCCTTTTATGCAACTCGTTGTCTATGAGTACGTATTGGGAAGCCAAGAGTCTTAATGCTCGTTTTGCTCTTTTGTCAGCATGAGGAGGGTATTCTCCTTTGGTGACATAGTTAAGTATATCTGTGTACCATGGTTCTTCTTCTTCTTCTTCATCTTGGATCACTTCATCATCCTCTATAGCTTGAATATTAGCCGGTTTGTGCCTTTTCTCTATAGTTAGAGGCATTTGCTCGATTTCCGTAGGAATCCTAACCATTGAGGCTAGTCTTGCCAAGGAATAGGCAAATTGGTTTTCCTCTCTAGGTAGATATGTGTATTCTACCTTTTCTAACTGATTGGTGAGAGTTTCCAGATAAGTTTGGTAAGGGGCTAGACTTTCGCTCCTTACTTTCCATCTTTTAGAAATCTGGTTGATGATCAATGAAGAGTCCCTGAATATTCGTAATTTCTTCACCCCCAATGCCAAAGCTGTTTCAAGGCCTACCACGCATGCTTCGTATTCAGCAACGTTGTTGGTAACATCGAAATCTAGCTTTATGGAGATTGGAACATGATCTTCTTTAGGTGATACTAATAATACTCCAACGCCACATCCCTTTTAGTTTGAGGCTCCATCGAAGTATAAAGTCCAAGCGTCATCTTCTGTGACCATCAAGTCTTCGTCTGGAAATTCATTGTCGTGTATTGGCGTTGAATCTTCTATTGGAAAATCTGCTAGGAAATCTGAGACCACAGATCCTTTGATAGCCTTTTGAGGCATGAATCTTATGTTGAATTGGGCTAAGTTTACTATCCATCTTGATATACGCCCATTGAGTGTAGACTTCTCGAATAAATACTTAAGTGGATCCATTCGGGAAACTACGAATATTGTATGCACGAGCATGTAATGTCTTAACTTGGTTGTGGCCTACACTAATGCGAGGCACAATTTCTCAAGAAGTGTATAGCGTACTTCATACTCGAGCATCTTTTTGCTTAGATAGTAGATTGCATTTTCTTTACCTTCTACTTCTTGTGCAAGCATGGCTCCCATTATCTCCTTGGTTACTGTTAGGTACAACCTAAGAGGTATCCATGGAAGTACTGGTACTAATACGGGAGGATTTGCGAGATAGGATTTGATCTTTTCAAATGCTTTTTGACACTCATCGTCCCATATTACTGGTACATTCTTTTTAAGCTTCTTGAATATTGGTTCACATATTGTTGTTAATTTGGATATGAACCTACTTATATATTGCAACCGGCCAATAAATCCTCGAATTTGTTTCTCGGTTTTGGGCGGTGGCATTGACATGATTGCCTTGATCTAGGTTGGGTCTATCTCTATTCCTCTAGAGCTTATGACATAACCCAAAAGCTTGTCTGAGGTGACTCTAAAAGCACACTTGGATGGATTCAACTTCATCTTGTATTTCCTTAGCCTTTCAAAGAATTTTCTCAAGGCTACTTAATGTCCTAGGCAATCTGTTGATTTTACAATCATGTCGTCCACATATACTTCAACTTCTTTGTGCATCATGTCATGAAGTAAGGCAGTTGCTGCTCGTTGGTAAGTGCACCCGCGTTTTTCAACCCGAATAGCATTACCGTGTAGCAGTAAGTACCCCATGGTGTTATGAAGGTTGTTTTCTCCATGTCTTCTTCTGCCATGAGAATCTGATTGTATCCTGCGTATCCATCCATGAACAAGAGAAGTGCATTATTCGCTGTATTATCTACCAAAATATCGATGTGTGGTAAAGGGAAGTGGTCCTTTGGACTTGCCTTATTTAAGTCTTGATAGTCGACACACATTCTTACCCTTCCATCCTTCTTCGGAACTGGGATGACGTTGGCCACACATTCGGGGTATTTGGATACCCTTATAAAACCTGCAGTTATTTGTTTTTGAACTTCTTCTTTTATTTTAAGAGCTACGTCGGGTTTCATTCGACGCAACTTTTATTTTACAGGTTTCATTCCTGGAATTAGTGGTATGGTGTATTGAGCTATTTCTCTATTAATACCTGGAATATCTTCATATGACCAAGAAAATACATCAATAAATTCTTTAAGTAGATTAATTAAATCGGTTCTTTCTTGTTCATTAAGTGTTAATCCGATTTTAACCTCTCTTTTAATGGTTGAATCATTTGAGATATTAACCGTCTCAGTTTCCTCAATTATCGATGTTTTCTTTTCAAGTGTTTCCATTGCTTTAATAATTTCTTAGTCATTTTCATTGTTAGTTAAGCAATGCTTGTCATCTTGGGTTAAAGAAAAACACGAGGAGTAAGCAAAAGAAGACATATTATTGAATTCGGAAATCATTACATCAAAAAGGGAGATGTCCTCAGGAACTTAATTGATTACTAACTATTCTAGGAGAAGAAATAGAAGAAAGAGGGGGTACTACAACTAAGTACTTGGATGACTCTACAGGAAAAGACTTTGACTCTAACTCTGACTTAGACGAATCTTCAAACATCAGTCCTTGCCCTGTCGTTATGGAGATTTTTCTTCCACTCGGAGTAGTCACCTTGACTGTCTTGCGCCACCCTTGTACTGATCCTTCTGCTGGAGTGATGAGCTTTGAGGGGTCAAAGTTCTCGGATGAGCGAGGAGTTATATATCCTCTATGTATCTCGGCTCATCTTTTTCTCGCCCAAATAGTAATCCCATGATGTTAAAGTCAAAGCATGGGGGTGCTTTCTCCTTGTGGATAGGAGTTGGGATTTAATCTAGAAAGTAGCAATCTAAGAAAATTTCGAATCCCGATTGCCTTATGCCATTTACAACAAAAGGTTCGGGAAATTCATAGCATGTATAGTCCTCTCCTTCTTTAATGAATTGTCCATTGAGAGTAAGAGGATATTGATCAATTGGGATTGCTTTCTTTTGGATGCGAGCGTTCCTACGCGCCTTAGACCTTTCCTGGGCTGGCTTAAGATCTTCCCGAGTCGGTTCGAAACCAATTCCGAAAGTGTCTAAGTTAGGGAGGCCAGGTAATTCCAGCTGTTTTGCTATTCCCTTCTTCTTTCCTAGAGTCATTCCAGGAAAATGCCCTTGTTTCTTAAGAATAGCATTTATTGTCATATTGGAGTGGGGGTCAGGGCAGAGAAGGGTCCTTTCATCCTCCTCGATTAAGGAGACCTCTTCATTAAAGCCCCACAAGTCTTCATCGTCTTCATCGTGCTCCGCAATAATGATTGGATTTTCTATAGCTTTAATCTTCATGGGTGAAGCATAGATCGTGATACTATGGCTTTTACCTGTTGGTGGAGAGATGAAGGGACGGCCTTTAGGTCATGAAGCCAAGGGTGTCCCAACAGTAAGTTGAATGAAGCTTTAATATCTACCACTTGAAAAGTAGTAGCATGTTCTATTGCTCCCGCCGTTATATTCATGGTAATCTTACCAAGAGCTTGGCGACGAGTGTTGTCATAATCTCTTATTCCTTATGTTGACGGGGTTAAGTCTTCATCCCTTATGCCTAACATCCTTGCAGTTCTGAGTGGACAAACATTAATTGCTGATCCATTGTCTACAAGAGTCATTGGGACGTTCATTCTCTTGCAAACCACTGTGAGGTTTAGTGCCTTATAATACTTGTCGCCTTCTGGAGGTAAATCTTTGTTAGAAAAGGTGTTCAAGTTGATATGACTAGGGGGATCACTCGTAAGGAAGTTAGCAAACCCCTAAGGAGTGGTGTCAGAATCTATTCCTATCTTATCCAAGGCATTCATCACTGCCAACCTATGTTCTCAAGATGTTGTTGGGAGCTTTCATACGTTCATCTCGACCTTGGTCTTCTTGAATTGTTTGACAATATCATTGTCTTCTATGATAGGTGTAGGAAATGTTTCAAGCGTTATCCCTAGCTTGAACCCCACTGTGATCATACATTATAGTATGGTGGCGTCCAAAGGGAAAGAAGATAGAGCAAAAGAGTCGCCAACAAGTTTTAGGAACTTGTAAACCGTTCACGAGGTGAAGGTTACACCCCTTAACGATCCAAGAGATCGTTAACTCCAATAGGTCTGGAACCATGACTGGTAGTTTGGGGATGAAGGTACAAATCCAACCTAAAATAGATTGAACCTGCCCTAATAATAGGCCTCTACTTTATTCAAATCGTATTCATGTGCGCTTTCTGACTAACATGCAATCAATCGGTTTACCCTAAACCTGTTTATCTACGTTTGTAGGGAATAAATTCAAGCGTTAACCCCATGCCTGAACCCCACTGTGATCATACACTAAAGTACGGTGGCGTCCAAAGGGAAAGAAGATAGAGCAAAAGAGTCGCCAACAAGTTTTAGGAACTTGTAAACCGTTCACGAGGTGAAGGTTACACCCCTTAACGATCCAAGAGATCGTCAACTCCATAAGGTCTAGAACCAAATAAGGGTTCGGGGACGAAGGTACAAATCCAACCTAAAAGAGATTGAACCTGCCCTAATAATAGGCCTCTACTTTATTCAGATCGTATTCATGTGCGCTTTTTGACTAACATGCAATCAATAGGATTAACCCTAAACCTGTTTATCTATGTTGGTTGAATTTAATGCAAAAACAAATCTATTATTGGCGATCACTTGAAATATAATCATAATTAACCCTAAACAAGATTATTAATTATCTTATTAAGCGTTATTACAAGTACCAATTCCCTTTAAACATGCATAAAAAGGTGTGATCAAGCAATAAAAAATATATATCAAGCAACATAATAATAATCATAATAATAATTATAATCATCATAAAAACCATAATTGTAATAATCATCATTATAATCATAATCAAAACAATTATAAAAATAATCATAAAATCATGTTAAAGCATGATAAAAATAGCAAGATCCTAGGCATGATACTAACAAGATTAATAACAAACCCTAGCACGTCACTAAGCAATAAAAATCAAATCTTTAACTCTAACATGATACTAAGAATCATAAATATTAGGAAGAACATAGGAAGCATCATACTTTTAATCATATTTGATATTAAATTTACCCTAAACATGATACTAGGAATTTATTGTTGTCACCCTAAACATCAAATTAAGGAAAACATCCTAACATGATACTAGGAATAATAATAACAATCTAAGCATGATTTTTATATAATAACATCAATAAAAACAATTAAAGTACTTACTTTGATGCCTCGTACCTCTTTCTAATAACAAAATACACACGTTAGTAACTTCAAGGAAAATAATAAACAACAATTAAATTAAATAATTGAAAGAGAGATTTGGGACCAAACCCTCAGAAATTAAACCTTTCACGTCTAGGGCGAAGGCAACTTCGAATATGGCTAGGTGTTTCTAGATCTTGTGAATGCGGAATTTTGTATGCAAAAACAAAGTTTAGAAAAAGGAAAGAGAACGATGGAATAATCAAGAAAACTTGATGAAAATTGGTGAATGATTAAGAGAGAATTAATGATTGCGAATGAAAACTGATTGTAGGTGAGAATTCGTGAGAATTGGTGAATGAAAACGGTGTTTTTAATACGTTATTTATAGAGAAATCGGCCAAAATGATAAAATATCAAAACAGAGCACTTGGCGCACGCAAAACGAGATTGGCACATGCAAAACAGAGTTGGCGCCAGCACCAGCTTATTGGCGCCAAGCGCCAATGGCTAGCACCAGACGCAAATGGCTAGCGCCAAGCGCCAGGCCTGGTTCCAGGCGCCAATGCCTGGAGTTAGGCGCCAGGCCTGTTTTCAACGCGTTTTCAAAAATCAGATAAGTTTTGCCGTACTGGAGGATAAAATCGTATATTTTCCTCGAAAATGCTTTTGATTTTTATTAAAACTCTGAAAAGTCAACAAAAGTCAATTTATCAATGCTAATTGCATTAGGAATGAAAAGAAACTTCCAGAAGAATCTAGAAGACTAAAACCATTCCTAATTGAATTAGGAATGATAAATCATATTAGGCCCTCCCCTAGATCATTGGGCCGTACATAAAGCTCAAACCGGGCCCAGTTTAGTAAATCGGCCATAACCTCCTCAATATTCATCAAAATTGGGCTTATAATATATCGTTGGAAAGGTATTTGCAAGCCCCATCCAACTACACTATTATTGGACCCATATCATGGATCAACCAAACTGGATTGGTTGTTTTCTTAAAATAAGTTTTCAAAAACAGAGAGAAGAGAAAAGAAAATTAAAACTATCCGCAACACTAGACTTTCCACACTTTCGCTTCATTCGATTATGAATCGACGTGAAAGGTACTCATCACCGGGTTTGGTTTTGGGGAGACACAAATGGGTGTCTACAGAAGCCCCCACTTTGACTGATTTTGGAGAAACGCGAGTTTTGAAAACGAAAGTCAAAGTATCGATAGGGACGTAGAATGATTCAGAACGTTCTGCGATCCTAAATCATTCTTGTAACGCCGATACTTGCAAAACTAGCGTTAGTTAAACAGATAAAAGAGTTAAGAAACGCGTATCTTGCACCGTCAAGCACACGTCTCTGAAAGTAACCGATTCGTTTTGATGACCTTCTGCAAGCTAGAGAATGCCATCCCGCTTGAAAACCGCTACGCCTGTAACTGCTTCCAATTTGGAAGATTGCTTCGCCTGAAACGATCCTCCTCCGCTTTGATAATATTCCACGTCCAAAGGAATACTCGAAGATTGCTTCTCTTGAAACAATCCTCAGTTGTTTGTGACAACTCTCCACAATCTAAGGAACGCCACCTTGCTGTTTCGATGTTCACTCGTCTCTGAACAAAGAGCTTCTTTTTTATATGTTCACGCGCCTTTGAACAAAGAGCTTCTTTTTTATATGTTCACGCGTCTCTAAACAAAGAGATTCTTCTTTTTTTTTAATATGTCCACGCGTCTCTGAACGAAGAGCTTGAAAATAGGATGCCTACGTGTCTCTGAGCGAAAGAGTCTGAAAAGGATTGTCCACGCGTCTCTGAACAAAAGAGTTTGAAAATAGGAGATCTTTGATGATATGTCCACGCGTCTCTGAACAAAAGAGCTTTATGGAAATGTTCACGCGTCTCTGAACAAAAGAGCTTGAATAATATGCCCACGCGTCTCTGGAGCAAAGAGCTTTGATGGAGATGTTCACGCGTCTCTGAACAAAGAGCTTCGTTACTTGAACGTTTGTTGCGACAATATTCTGAAGAAAATTTCCGAAGACCGAAGTTTGTCGATCTCTAAAGCTCGCCTGAACTTTGTTTCCGCTAAAACCAATATGTCGGTGTTTCCGTGATTAGGCGCTTTAAGCTAAGTGAGACAATCTTTCATCAGGTCGATCACTTATTGCAATTGTAATCAAACTGACTACTTAATCATGTCAAATTGCTTATAGGGGCTAACTGGCGTACCAAGGAACCCAAAATTGCTGTATGAGGCCGAAATCTCCTTTCTGAGAGGCTTCGATCTCTGTCGCTGCTGAAATATCTCTGGCGCCAAGAATTGGATTAGGGTCCTCCCTATTCTGCTGCACCTGTATTTATTTTTTACTATAGAACTTTTCCAATCTCTTTAGCCATCTTAGGGTTAACCTAAGGCTTAAAATTATCTTAGGGTTGACCTAAGGTTTAATGTTGCTTGACTCATCGACTTGACACGACTCAAGGTATAAACTTGACTCGCTGATTGACTGACTCGAGGTTGACTCGACTCAAAGTGAAATGACACATGTGTTAGACTCATATCAAGGTAATATGACACGACATGACTCAATTTGTACATGACTTGTGTGTGCATCGTAATGTGATCGTGTGACTCGAAAGATGCAAGAAAGCAAAAACTTTCCGTCATTTTTGTGGAGGGTACCGACTTTCTCCCGAAAAAGAAAGGCGCGAAAAAGAATCGAAGTTTTTGAAGATGCATGTTGAACGAGCTTAATCAAATGTTGTTTGATACTATCTCTCAAGGTGCAAGAATTAATCCATCCTAGGCTATCTCAACTGTTGACTCAATGATGAAAGCATTTGGGTAACTTAGGCACGGAGGCTAAGCACTTCATACTTTGTGATGAAATGATGATTATGAGTGATGTGACAAGGCATGCTTTATCGTTATGTTAAGATTTCATGACAAAGGGTTCCTAAGGGAAGTATATTTGGTCATGTATCTGTGCAGTGTGTGATAGTGATACTAAATTTAGGCAACAAAAGCTAAGTGTGGGAAAATATATTGAAAAAAAAGAGTCAAATGGTGATGACTCTTAGGCTAGGTAAGCTAATGATATAAGGATCAAGACCCCAAGTCTAGCTCTAAATGGATAGGGATGAGCATAGGGAATCCCTTGATATGATAATGGTGTAAGTGTGTGAATGTGAATATGAATGCATTTTTATTACGGTCGCACCTCGATGTGAGGTTGCCTACGTATCCGTTAGGAATCAGGCCGAACGTAGCTCTAGCCAAACCTCGCACAAGTGTGTGTATACCTCAAAAAGGTCTTTTAAGGGTTGTAACGCGGTTAGGCTAAAGGTTATAGAAAAAAGGGATAAAGGCTCAAGACCCTAGATAAGCCCCCAAGGTGTGCAACCTTGCTTTTGAATATTGTATTTTCATGCTTGAGGTTTTCTACTCTTTTTTTAGCTCTTTCTTTTGCTTTAGCATTTATTTCATTTTTATAAGTGTGAGAAATCTCGATCATGCGGTCTATCACTCACTTGGCATTCATGTTTCTCAGGCACGGTACCGAGCACTCGATAAGAGACGCAATCTGAGACGTGTTCATATCGAAGACATTTTCATATCAAAGACATTGGAACACTTGCCCTTTTGTACACTTTAATTTATTTTTTGCTATTTTTGCTATTTTAATCTTTTGAATCACTCAAGCCTTTTTTAGAATTGCATAAGTTGCACACCATCTCATCCCAAGGTTAGGTAGATGTAGGTTGAAAAAAGAAAGGTCTATCGTCAGACGAAGCTCAAAGTGGTTTATGAAGAAAGGATTGTATATTTGAAAGGTGAAAGGTAATATAATGTGGCTACAAGGGGTGCCTTAAATCATTGGTATACCTTGTGCTTGATTTGACATGGATTTTTTTTTTAATGCAATATTAATGAAATGATCATATATAAGGAAATAAATGCTCATTTTATTAAAAGAAAAATATATAATGATCCTACAAAATAAATCTAAGGAGAATAAAAAGGTGCATATGCTAGACTTATTGGGGAAAGGGTAGATAAAAAAGAAATAGAAAAAAGAGGTCACGAAATCTTGTCGTTGAAACTCGCCTCTTGTCTTGCGTTGTGTCCTTTATCATCACTCACTCTTCTTGTAAACTGGAGGTATGGGAAGCTTGTTATTATCAATCAAATATTAGATATCCTCCTTTAGCTTCCAACAGCTCTCAGTAGCATGACCCCTACCTTGGTGGTACTTGCAGTGTTCGTTTGGATTCCAACTAGGAAATCTTTTCTTAAGTGTGGGATCTTGAATAGGTCCAATGGGAGTAATTATTCCCTTGGCATGGAGTCGATCGAAAGCATCATCGTAGCTAATTCCAATAGGGGTAAATTCCCTTTTCGGTTGCTTTCGATTACCCATGGCTAGGATCTCATTAAGGTCGAAAGTACCAACACAGTTGCTAGAGTAGGTGTTTCCGGAAGAAGAAGGATAATCGTTCTTTTTCCCTTTACAGCCACTATTACTATTGTTACTAATCTTGGCCTTCTTGTCGCGCGGAGGAACATGAAGGAAATTTGAATCAATGAAGTCTTGAACACGATCCTTGAGGGCGAGACACTTTTCGGTAGTGTGACCGCGACCTCTATGGTATCGACAATAGGAATTTGGATCCCAATTGGGAAAACGTTTTTCAGATGGAGGGTTTTGACTGGGACCAATGGAGCGAATATGTCCTTGATCATGTAGACAGTCAAAAGCTTCATTGTAAGTCATTCCTATCGGTGTGTATTCTTCAATGGTCCGTTTTGCCTGTGGCTTAGGAGCATTGAGTTCTTCATTAAACTCTTGGCGAGAATTTTGTTCGATGGCCATCACCCGATTTGCTAATCCTTCTACCACATTCAAGAGCATGGCAACGACATCTTGCAATTTTCGAACGTCCTCTTTTAGACTTGACGAGTCTTCCCTGGTATTATCTAAGAAAAGACTTTTATCCTCCTCAATTATGGCCACTTCATCGAGAGAGGTCATATAAACTGTCTCGATCATGGGTTCTCCTAAAGGTGTGATAAGAAGTGATGGATCGAAGGGTGCTTGGTCATCTTCGATGGCTAGAATCTCGGAAGTTTCATTGTTATCGATCAGATCTTGAATAGCTTCTTTGAGTTTCCAACACTCCTCAGTGTCGTGACCCTTTCCTTGGTGATATTTGCAGTGCTTATTAGGGTCCCACTTAGGTGGCCTGGCTTCTGGAACTGGATCTTTGATGGGCCCCTATGGGCATGACAAGTCCTTTGTGATGTAACTTCTCGAAAGTTGTTTCATAACTCATACCAAGTGGAGTGAACACCCTTTTTTATCTTTGGATTCGTGGTTTAGAGGCGTTCGTGGCATGTACTTCATTAATGGGATAGGAAGAAGAAGGATGGTCGTTCTTCTTTTCTCTCGCACCATTATCTTTTAGAAGGTCATCTTCAATGTCAATGCCTATATTATAGACAGCTTTGAAAGTATTTAAATTGTGTTGGTACTTTAAGTGCCTTGAATACTTCCCTTGGAGATTCTTGATAAACATCCTCACAGATTCCTTTTCAGTGGGAGCCTTGACCATATTAGCGGAAGTTTCCCTCCATTTGTTGAAGAAAGACGTGAACCCTTCGTTTTCTTTTTGTTTTAAGATCTCGGGTTGTCTACATTCTATTTCATCTTGAATATTGCACTTGTACCTATCAATGAAAGTGTTTATTATCGATTCCTAGTTAGAGGTTTTCTCCTTGTCAAGGGAGAAGAACCATTGTTGGAAAACGGTTTCGAGAGACAGTGGGAACAGAGAGGGGAAAACCTTCGTATCGATACCCTTAATGCTCATTATAGTTTTAAAAGCTCTTAGATGGAAGTAAGGGTTATCTTTTACCTTGAATTTAGGGATGTCAGTGGCGTTGAACTTATGCGGAAGCAGTTCCTTGTCCAGCGAGACCCCTTGCGAACTCATGCCCTGAAATTTGTAGTCACTAGATAGCTTGCATAGGCTCTCTTGCATGAGGTTCATTTGTTGTTGCTTCACGGATCATCGATCTTGAGTGTGAGTAGCTTCAGTGTCTCAGTCACGGTAACCAATTGGTTCCTAAGCTCATTGACTTCTTCTTGAGTTTCCATTATCTTTTTATCCTTCCTCTTTTGATGAATCGGTTTATCAAAAAGCGAGACTTGAATAAAGAGGTTGTCCTTGATTAATCGCCCTTCTCTCCTCGACCAAGTACTGTGGAAAAGAAATTTGGGGATACTTATTGTTAATTATTTGACTCAAGCTTTATTCGACATGCAATGGGTGGAGGCATTGAAGAAAAATGGAATAGAATGTGAAGAAGAATGATGGAGGTTGAGGGATATGAAGAATTAGGAATAGAATGTACCCCCCAACTCAAATGACGGAAAAAGACCGACTCATGCATGAACCTAAGACATGGTCATGGTGAAATATACTCAAAGTGTGTGCTAAGACTAGTGAGTGTAGAGGATACGTTAAGACTCGTGTCATGACCATGTGGCTAGACTATGTGACTAGACTCAAGCAAAGACTAAGTTAAGACTTCACGTATATGCATTAAACTTGACAGACTGTGGTATTTTAGCCATAACTTTTTATCTGTGACTCTGATTTGGATGAAATCAACTCCATATTAAAGATAAAACTCGGGGCTACAGATCCATAGGTTTTAAGACTCGTAGTTTTTCCTATAACTCCGGCTATGACCAAAACAAGTTGACGTTTGTGCAGTATACGGGAATAAAAATCCAGGTTGACTTAAAGGAACTATGACTCGATTTTATATTTATTTATTAGCTCAAATTAATTATTTAATTAATTAAACAAATTCCTTTAGTCATTAATTAGTTTATTTATTCTTAACACAAGTCAAACAAACGGTTAAGAGAAACATAGAATATATGCACAACAAATAATGCACAATTAGTCAAGTAGGCACAATATGATGCAATGAGTTCGCAACCTAACCATGGCTCTAGTTCTCTAAAGTTCGGGATATGGTTTAGTCAATATAGGGTCCATGGTTAATTGTCCAGATGCACCGCGCGGAAGCCTAACTGTGAAGGGTTGGCGCGAGTGGATGGGACACCGCGAGTTTTAGAAAAAACTCGCTTCCATGGTTTGGGGAATTCAACATCTCGGATGTACCCTTTGTTGCACGGAGCGTTCAATCGGGTAGATGGAGCATGAATTCCCAGAGGGTTATGTCCATATGTAGAACACATATGGGTTTCAGAAAAGTGAGAAAAAATTCAATCAGGAAGTAGGATCGAGCAAACAATACGAAAAACTGGTCGAAATTAGAATGCATATTTCTGGCTCGAAATTAGAACCCCGTATTTTTAATGTATTTTATAAATTATTTATTTAATTATAAAATATATTTTGGGTCAAACTATTTTAATTATTGAATTATAGATAAAGCAAGTATTTATATTTGGGTCAATAAGTATTTAATCCAAACGTAGCCCATCTTTATTATGAACCCAATCATCCTATTTTTACTTTTGGGCCACCTACTTCATCATTTAAGTCCATTATTTTTATGAAGCCCAAACCTACTCTAACCTACTCTACACTATAAATACTCTACTTATCCCCAAAATTTTACCACCCAAAAAGGTCAAATGGTCAAGGTAAGCTATTTTCTTTTTATTCTTTCTTTCTTCTTTTCCTTTTTCCTTTTCTTATTCTTTCTTTTTCTTCTTGCATTTACGTGGGTTTTGGGTGACATAAACCCACCCAAATTTCAGCCTTGTTGATGCCACATCATCACACCGACCACCACCTGCCGGGCTCCGTCGACCACCGCCGGCGACGTGGCTGCCGCGCGCCCAGCTGGAGTTCCATCCTCCACTTCTTGCTTTCTCTCTCCTCTTCTATTTTAATGGTGGGTTATAATTATATATGTGGGTTTTTGATTTTAATAGTTCTAAATGTGTTTATTTAGTATAAAAAAACATGTTATAATGATTTAAAACTATAATTTCAGATTTTTATTATTGACATTATTTTCAGATTTAATAAATTATGAAGTTAGGGTTTTTAATTCATTTAAGACTTGATTTTTAGGGTTTTTATGAACAATTGATTTAGGGCTTTTATAGTAATGATGTTTTGAAATTTTAGTGATTATAACTACTTATTAGTTTAAATTAATTCCAGATTATTTTGAACACGTAAATTCATGTTTTAATTATTAGATTTCCGTTCGTTAATATTAATCCCGTTTTAATCCCGATCAGGTTCTAAACTCCTTCGATTTTGATAAAAAAAAAAGTAGTGTTTTTCGAGTGGAAACAACATTTTAAGAAAGACTCACTACCTTTGGTAGTGAGCACCACCCTCTCGTGGCCAAATTCAGCCTCTAAATATGATTTTCGAGCAGTTTTTGATTTTTAACGAAGTTTTTTTTTTATGCTTTAAATTTTATCTTTGAATTTAAAAGGGGTAAGAGATAATTTAATGTTTCTATGGATAATTTAAGTATAAAGATGTATTTTGATGAAGTTTTAAAGGATTTTTGATTAGTTTAAAATGTTGGAATTTTATTTAAAGTAGTATAATTGTGATTTAGAATAAAAGGGTGTGATTATCCATTAAAAAGGAGTTTAATTAGGGGTTTTTAAATAATTTTCAGATTATTATAAGTTATTTAAAGTGAGTTTAAGTTGTTGGAAATTGTGTATACAAGGGTAATTAATATAGTATTATTGTCCCTTTATGTAGGAGACTTGGTTCGGGAATTGTTGTAGTGTAATCGGCTACTTTAAGGGCTTATTTGAGGTACGTACGCGTACTTAGCATATTTTGATGATGTAGAATCATGTTAGGTTTGATTTCAATCAATTACAAGTAGTATCATGCTAAGGTTTATGTATGGAATTGAGAATTTATGGTGTTTGTGATTGAATTGTGAAGCATGAATTATTTGTGATGGTTATGGATTTGGAAAATTATATTTTGGGCATGTTGTGTTTGAACCACATTTTTATTTATGGCACGTTAGAAGGCATGATTAATTAAACTACATGTTTAATTATGTTTGGAATATTGAAAAGGAATTTTATTATGGTTCAAATAATTTTTATTGATGCTTTAAGCATGAGGAAGGAGCTATATAAGTGTCTATGCACACAAGGAATAAATAGTATGTTGGTGCCTTTGTGCACTTAAGGTGTTTTTAACACCGAGGGATAGGATTTTTGGCGTATCATGCGTTTAAGGTGTCTTTGACACTGAGGTAGAATTAAAAAGGGTTCAACAATAAATAATATGTGGTCACGTACTAATTATTCAAGAATTAAATTGGTATGTTTGTTTGATTGTATAATTATTGTTGATTGACTTATTATGCTTTGAGAGTCATCACCAAGTCTAATAATCTGTAAATAACGTAAAGTGAAAGAGATTACGCACCAAAACTCTTGGAACGTATATACCTTGAGTATGAACAATGGGGGGAGTTATGGGGTTTTATATTTAACCATAACTTCCAATGGAGTACAGGACGTTGTATATTCCTTTTTTATTATTTATTATTACGCGCAGGAATTCCGCCACCTTTGTGTGGTTTTATCGCTGGTATGGTTAGCTCCCGTGCCAGTTAACCTAAAATTTATTTGGGGGAGGTTAATAGGTGGAAACCCGTTCGATGCGTAATCAATGCAAAATGAATTAATTAGTATCTAGTCATTGTGTCTTGTTGATTGGTGTGTATGCTTGTGAACAGGTGCAATGAGGTAAGTGTGTGTTGATAGGTGAAAGCATGTTAGTGTGGCTAATTTACGCTTATGTACTCAGCTTTGCTGATTGTGTGTGTGTTTGTGTATTTGGTCATGTCTTTACCTTGGCCCTATGATGACCCATTTCTAATGGAGAGTAGTGGAAAAAAGTAGAGATAAACTTTTCAGGTATTGAAGCATGATCATGATGGGGCATGAGTGAAGAGTGAATCTTACTAGTTTTCATTAGGTTACAAGGTGTTTTATGCTTTATTTATTTATGACATATTTTATGTGGACTAACACAAAGGTTTGGTTTTTGAACGGTTTTTGAATAAGGGCCTTTAATGGTTCCAAGTTGTAGTTTGATTTTATTTAACTTTGTTTGTTTGGTTTTAAACTTTATTTTCGTTTGGTTGACTTTTGAGTTGACTTGCTTAATCGGTTTTTAATTTTGAGTCTTCCGCTGTGTATCTTTGATAATTGCCTTAGCCGTTTTCACGGTGGCGGTAATGTCTTAGTTATTCCTAAATCGTGTTTTTAAAGGGTAGAATGGGTATTTAAAAGAAAGGAATTTCTAGGGTGTTACACCAATGGCTGGCGCCAGGCCTGTTTTCAACGTGTTTTCGAAAATCAGATAAGTTTTGCCGTACTGGAGGATAAAATCGTTTATTTTCCTCGAAAATGCTTTTTTATTTTAATTAAAACTCTGAAAAGTCAACAAAAGTCAATTTATCAATGCTAATTGAATTAGGAATGAAAAGAACCTTCTAGAAGAATCTAGAAGACTAAAACCATTCCTAATTGCATTAGTAATGATAAATCATATTAGGCCCTCCCCTAGATCATTGGGCTATACATAAAGCTCAAACCGGGCCCAGTTTAGTAAATCGGCCATAACTTCCTCAATATTCATCGAAATTGGGCTTATAATATATCGTTGGAAAGGTCTTTGCAAGCCCCATCCAACTAAACTATTATTAGACCCATATCATGGACCAACCAAACTGTATTGACTGTTTTCTTAAAATAAGTTTTCAAAAACAGAGAGAAGAGAAAAGAAAATTAAAACTATCCGCAACACTAGACTTTCCACACTTTCGCTTCATTCGACTATGATTCGACGTGAAAGGTACTCATCACCGGGTTTGGTTTTGGGGAGACACAAATGGGTGTCTACAACGTTGGTTGAATATTAATGCACAAATAAACTATTATTGGCGATCACTTGAATTATAATCATAATTAACCCTAAACAAGATTATTAATTATCTTATTTAGCGTGATTACAAGTACAAATTCCCTTTAAACATGCATAAAAGGTGTGATCAAGCAATAACAATAAATATCAAGCAACATAATAACAAATCAAAAATAATAAAGATAATCATAACAATAATAATCATCATAAATTATAACAATTATAATCATAATCATATTCATGTTTATATTAAAGCATAATAATAGCAAGATCCTAGGCATGATACTAACAAGATTAATAACAAACCCTAGCATGTCACTAAATAATAAAGATCAAAGCTTAGCCCTAACATGATACTAACAAAAATATTAGGAAGAACATAAAAGGCATCATTATTTTAATCATACTTGATATTAAAGTTACCCTAAACATGATACTAAGAATTTATTGTTGTCACCCTAAACATAAAATTAAGGAAAACATCCTAACATGATACTAGGAATAATAATAACAACCTAAGCATGATTTCTACATCATAATAACAATAAAATAATTAAAGCACTTACTTGGATGCCTCGTACCTCTTTCTAATAACAAAATGCACGCGTTAGTAACTTCAAGGAAAATATAAACAACCATTAAATTAAATAATTGAAAGAGAGATTTGGGACCAAACCCTTAGAAATTAAAACCTTTCACGTCTAGGGCGAAGGCAACTTCGAATTATGTTAGGTGTATCTAAGTCTTGTGAATGCGGAATTTTGTAAAAAGAGGGTAGGTTTAGAAAAGAGAGAGAGAGAGAAGCTTAAGAGAGAATAAGAAAACTTTAAAGTTGATGATTGTAGATTGTAGATTGTACATGCTTGAAAACGGAGTTTTTAGGAGGCTATTTATAGAGAAAATTAGCCAAAAAGATAGAAAATCGGACCAGAGTTCTAACGTGAAAAAACAGAGTTAGCGCCAGACGCTGACATTAGCGCCAGGCGCTAATGCTGGCGTTTGGCGCTAATCCAGTTTTTGACGCGTTTTCTAAAATCAGATAGAAATTAACCGTACAGGAGGACAAAATTGTATTTTCCTCAAAAACATTCTTTTATTCTGATTAAAACTCTAAAAAGTCAACAAAGGTCGATTTATCAATGCTAATTGAATTAGGAATGAAAAGAACCTTCTAAAAGAATCTAGAAGACTAAAACCATTCCTAATTGCATTAGGAATGATAAATCCATATTAGGCCCTTCCCTAGATCATTGGGCCGCATATAAGGTCCAAACCAGGCCCAGTTTAGTAATTTGGCCATAACTTCCTCAATATTCATCGGAATTGGGCTTACAATATATCGTTGGAAAGCTCTTTTCAAGCCCCATCCAACTACACTATTATTGGACCCATATCATGGACCAACCAAACTGGATTAGCTGTTTTCTTAAAATAGATTTTCAAAAACATAGAGAAAAGAAAAGAAATTAAATCAATCTGCAACACTAGACATTCCACACTTTCACTTCATTCGATTATGATTCGACGTGAAAGGTACTCATCACCGGGTTTGGTTTTGGGGAGACACAAATGGGTGTCTACAATAGGTATGGGAACTTGCTGCGTAGTTGATGAGTCTATTTTATATATATTTTATTCCCAGTCCCACGGTCATATTTGTGCTTATTTGAGCTCTGCGGAGCTATTTTTATTACTAATATACGTTTTCTAGTGTTTTTGTAAAGTTGGTATTATTTTGTAGGAATTCGCAGAATTGTGACAATTTCAGAGCTTATTAGACCACTACAAAGATATTGGAGTTTGATCGTATTTTATGATCGAATAATTTAATCCCAAGACCGAGTTAAAGGAATTTGGTTCGGTGATTAAGGGCTCGGTTTATTTAGAGTAATAATTTTGTTGCAAGTCCAAGATAAATTAAGAATAATGAAATTTCGGCCCAAGTGGAAAAGGCTTGAACAGATGGCCCAAAGTTTGCCCCAGCGAGATCTCCTCCAGCGAAGTACCAACGTTGGACCTTCAGCTATTGGGCCCGTTTATGCATTATCGAGTTTCGTTGTTTTTGGGCTTTGTTGGTTTGCTCCAAATTCTCGCAGCTTTGAGTTTGAGTGGGATTAGGATGTTGACTTCCTTTTTGTTATAAAAGGTGATAGTAGTAGTCACGTAGGAAGCTCTCTTAGTTTAGTTTTAAGTTTAGTTTTTTTCTTTTCTTTTCTTTTAGTTTTAGTTTTCTTTTTTTTTTCTTTTCTACTTTTTTCACAAGATTTATTATTTTGTTTTCCTTATTACTTTTATACTATTATTCTCTTTATATTAATTATGTGTGAGTAGTTTTATTTCTAAGGTTTGTGGGGATCCATAAATAATATGAAGGGGTAATTTATTGTTGTTAATTATCAATGCTAGATTAATTTCTTGTTGATTGATTTAATGCTCTGTGACTAGATTAGGCTTATCTTTTATGCATGAGTTTGAGAATGTTGATTCAAGATTCGAGAGATGAGAATTGATGTTTAGGTCTAGTTTCAATAGGCAGGTTAATTTATAAATGGTTAAGTCGAGATTCGAGAGATGAGATTTAATACCGGTAGATTAATTCTGTGATTGTAATACGTAGCGAAAGCCCTTTACAATCTGGTTAATTTATGCATTGATGATTGACTATTATTGATTATTGGTATGGCATGATAATTTCTTATTGAATTGTTTTAACGTTTTACAATTACGGCTTGTAAAAGTATAGCAATATTGAATTGATGAATCGAGCAGATGTTAATTTGATATTAAAGGCTATTTTCAATAAGAACTTAGATCTAGTAAATTGCGAGAGCCTGTTAGATCTATGTTGATTAATAAATTGCGAGAGCCTGTTAATCGTGTTATTAATGCAATGTCAATGATTGATTACTATGTTTTACCCTGGAGTATTATTTATTGATGAACCTATGCCCTAGATCCTTTTATATATTGTTTTCTCCTTATTCTTGATCTCCGTAGTTTAGTTTATTATTCAAATATAAATATTGGTTACCTCATAATCTAGATTATATTAGTTAATTAGGAATAGAAAGATTCGTTTCTCTGTGGATTCGACCCTACTTCCCTATCTACATTAGTTAGAGGATTCAGGAATTACTTTTGATTTGGGGATACGACTTTACCCTGTCAGTAGTCGGCATAGGTTGTATTGAGATGGGAGGTTGCGTTCTCCCAGATCTTGTGAGGACGTCTATAGATGAATCCTCTTCAACCCATAAATAATCTATTGAATATGACACTGAAGGTGGAGGTCTTTCCATGTCTTTTAGGTAGACATCTTCTTCATTGTTGTCCCAAACCCCATTAATGTTTATGTCTTCTTCTTGTGGAATTTGGACTAGCTTCTAATCATCAATCATTTTCTGAAATTAAATATTTAAATTTAAAACAATTTTCAATAGTGTGTCCCCCTAATTGATGGTATTGACAAAAGAATCTATCTGTCCTTTTTAGCGATTCAAATGGTCTCGGTTCGAGAGGTTTGACCTTACCACTCTCGGAGAGCATTTTGAACATTTTAGCATACGAAGTCCCAATTGGAGTATAGAGTTTATTACTCTTCTTGGGTCCGTCAGTTACTTGTAGAGAGAAGGCTTTCTTCTTTGTGGGTGGAATTTTATCAATCTTTTTTTGAAGCTCCTCTACTTGTTTCTTTGCAAATTCAAGAGCCTCACGTAGCAAATCTGTTCCTTCCCACGCACATGGACCATATAAGCATTCGTACATCTTCCTTGCTTGCTGGTTCGGGAAAGTCATCCATGGCATCGAAAAAGATCTCTTCCTCTTCTTCGATAGCATGAGTTTCTTTAATAGGCTTGATGAGAGATGAGGGATCAACCTCGTTTTCCTCATCAGAGATGGCCAAGGAATGAGCTAGAGGTTCATTGCCGATGCTTGGCTTCTTACTGGCAGGGGGTAATGGTAGTTTGTTATTATCAATTAAATCTTGGATAGCTTCCTTAAGCTTCCAACAATTTTCAGTGAGGTGGCCCCTACCTTGGTGATATTTGCAGTGTGCATTGGGGTTCCAATTAGCCGTCCTCTTCTCAACTGGTGGGTTTCGAAATGGTCCAATAGGAGTTATAAGACCTTTTGCATTTAGTCGGTCAAATGCGGTGTCATAACTCATACCTATAGGAGTAAAGTTCCTCCTAAATGGTTTCTTTTGTCCTTGGTTATTCATAGCAAGGACTTCACTCAAATTAAAGGTGATAACATTGTTTGAGTGGATAGTTTTGGAAGAATAAGGATTGTCATTCTTCTTGCCTTTCCAGCCAGTGTTGGAGTTACTGTTAGCAGCTTTCAGCTTAGCCAGGTCGTCTTCAATGTTAATTCCAATGTCATAGACGGCCTTGAAGGTATGTAGATTATTTTGATACTTCAGATGCTTGGAGTACTTCTCTTGAAGGTTCTTGATGAACAACCTCACAAATTCTTTCTCGCTTGGTACTTCAATCATCCTAGCAGAGGTTTCTCTCCATTTGTTGATATAAAGAAGTGAAACCTTCATTCTCTTTCTGTTTAAGTATTTCAAGTTCCCTATAATCAGTTTCAACTTGAATGTTGCATTTGTACCTATCAATGAAAGCGTTCACTATTGATTCCCAAGTAGAGGTTCTCTCTTTGTCAAGGGATAAGAACCATTGTTGGCAAGCGGCTTCAAGAGATAGAGAAAATAAAGAGGGAAACACTTTCTTATCAATACCCTTAATACTCATTATCGCTTCAAAAGCTCTTAGATGAAAATAAGGGTTGTCAGTTGCATTGAATTTCGGGATGTCGTTGGCATTGAACTTCTGCAGAAGAAGCTCCTTATCCACCGAGACCCCTTGTGAACTAATGCCTTGAAACTTGTAGTCACTAGACAGCTTGCTCAAGCTTTCTTGCATGAGGTCCATTTATTGTTGCTTCATAGGGTCATTGATTTTGAGGGTCAAAGCCTTCAACGCCTCAGTCACATCAGTTAATTGGTTCCTAAGTTCATTAACTTCCTCTTGAGTTGCCATTATCTTCTTAGCTTTCCTTTTTCGAGCGATTGGTTTGTCGAAAAGTTGAACTTGAATTAAAAGGTTGTCTTTGATCAAATGCCCTTCCTTTCTTGACCACGCGCTGTAAATTAAACCATTTTTGTTTTAATGACTTGACTCAAATTGACTTTGACTTTACGGGTTTATAAAGAAAAAGAAAAAAAAAAGCAAAAATAGGGTGTATATTTTTGGGAATCAAGTATAGGGTTCAAACAAGTGGTTTAATTAGAGGATTAATATCCGACTTACCCCCCTAAAACAATGACGGAAAACACGCAAACACAAGACTCTCTTAGACATGGTCAAAGTGTACCTACATATTAGTGTCTGCTTTATATGGTGAGTGCAAGTGACATGCTTTGACTCTTGTGTAAGACCATGGGAATTAGTGCCTAGACTCGATTAAGAACTTAACAAGGTAATATTATTAATAAAATAATCGAATTGATTAGAAAACTGTTTAATTAGACACAAAGTGATGACTCGAGCAATATACCGAACTGTCGCCAAAACGACAAGACTGGCGCTGCACTTTGCAGTGTAGCGCCAGACGACAGAACTGTTGCCAGGCGTTGCACTCCACATAGTGGCGCTGCAGTCCAAATCGCGGCGCCATTGCTGGAACGTTGATCTGGGACTGCTTTTGGTATTATTACTCTACATGGTATGCCTAAAGTCGTACTAAGTCAATTCTGATTAAATTATTAGACTTTCATTACTCAAATTAATTAGGCAAAGTTCTTTTAGTCATTAATCAGTTTATTTAGTCTTAACAAAAGTCAAACGAACGGTTAGGAAAAAATACATAGAGTATGCACAACAAATAATGCACAATTAGTCAAGTAGGCACAATATGATGCAATGAGTTTGCAACCTAACCATGGCTCTAGTTCTTTAAAGTTCGGGATATAGGTTAGTCAAAGAGGGTCCATGGTTAATTGTCTGGATGCACCGCGCGGAAGCCTTACCTTTTGAAGGGTTGGCGCGAGTGGATGGGACACCGCGAGTTAAAAAATCGCTTCTATGGTTTGGTGAATTCAACATTCTCAGATGTACCCTTTGCTGCACAGAGCGTTCAATCAGGTAGATGGAGCATTAATTCCCAGAGGGTTATGTCCATATGTAGAACACATATGGGTTTTAGAAAAGTGAGAAAAACTCAATTAGGAAGTAAGATCGAGCAAACAGTGCAAAAAAACTTGTCAAAATTAGAACGCATATTTCTGGCTCGATATTGGAAGAACTTGGCGCCAGCAAACAGAGGTCGGTGTCGCGATTTGGCTCTGGCGCCTGGCGATAGGAGTGTCGCCTGGAGCCAGAGTCAAAACCTTGGCGCTAGACTCTGTTTTCTGACGCTAGTTCCTACATGCCTCAGCAGCTTTCTGTGCTCGATAAAATTTTCCAGTTTCGCGCAGCATTATTTCGATCCTAGTTGTGAAAGATATTCCTCAAATTTCCAACGTGTAAAAATCCTTGTTTTAACTCATTACGGATGGTCTTTACAATGAGATCTTTTTTATGCATATGAAAATAATGTTAATCAAAATTACGCACATGAAATACTTAGAACTTTTCAAGTCTCATCCACTCATTCTAAATCATTACCGAAATAAATTTCAGGAATTAAAATAGAAATCCTCCCTAGTGGAGTCGCCAAAAACTGTAGGGAATATTTCAAGCATTATCCCTAGCTTGAACCCTATTGTGATCATACACTAAAGTACGGTGGCGTCCAAAGGGAAAGAAGATAGAGCAAAAAAGTCGCCAACAAGTTTTAGGAACTTGTAAACCGTTCACAAGGTGAAGGTTACACCCCTTAACGATCCAGGAGATCGTCAACTCCAATAGGTCTGGAACCATGACTGGTAGTTCAGGGATGAAGGTACAAATCCAACCTAAAAGAGATTGAACCTGCCCTAATAATAAGCCTCTACTTTATTCTGATCGTATTCATGGGCGCTTTCTGACTAACATGCAATCAATAGGATTAACCCTAAACCTGATTATCTATATTGGTTGAATATTAATGCACAAATAAACTATAATTGGCGATCACTTGAATTATAATCAAATTAACCCTAAACAAGATTATTAATTATCTTATTAAGCATGATTACAAGTACCAATTCCCTTTAAACATGCATAAAAGGCGTGATCAAGCAATAATAATAAATATATATCAAACAACATAATAATAATAATCATCAATAATAATAATCATATTTACCATAATCATGTTAAAGCATAATAATAGCAAGATCCTAGGCATGATACTAACAAGATTAATAACAAACCCTAGCATGTCACTAAGCAATAAAAATCAAAGCTTTAGCCCTAACATGATACTAACATGAATATTAGGAAGACAATAAAAGGCATCATAGAAATCATAATTGATTTAAGAAACTTATTCTTTACCCTAGACATGGTACTAGGAAGATCAAAACACCCTAACATGATACTAGGAATCAAAATATAATCTAAGCATGATTTATATAATATCAATAAATAAATTAAAGCACTTACTTGGATGCCTCGTATCTCTTTCTAATAACAAAATACACACGTTAGTAACTTCAAGGAAAATAATAAAACAAACAATTAAATTAAATAATTGAAAGAGAGATTTGGGACCAAACCCTCAAAAATTAAAACCTTTCACGTCTAGGGCGAAGGCAACTTTGAACTTGGATAGGTGTGTCTAGATCTTGTGAATGCGGAATTTTGTATGAAAAAGGCTAGTTTAGAAAAGAGAGAGAGAGAGAGTAATTAAGAGATTCTTAATGAGAGTATTAGAATTGAAAACTAGAGAGTTGATGATTTTTTGATAAGATTTGATTATTTTTTATGATTGAAAACGGAGGTTTTAGGAGGCTATTTATAGAGAAAATCAGCTGGACGGATAAAAAAACAAAATCAGAGTTTCGAAAAGAATAAAACAACTTAGCACAGACGCTAGACACTAGCGCCAGACGCCAAGTCTAGCACCAGACGCCAAGCCTGGCGCCAGGCGCTGGTCCTGTCGTCAGACGCTAGAAAAAAATTTCCAAGCGTTTTCTTAATTTTATAAAATTTAGTCGTACAAGAGGGCAAAATCGTATTTTCCTTAAAAACACTTCTTTTATTCTGATTAAAACTCTAAAAAGTCAACCAAAGTCAATTTACCAATGCTAATTAAATTAGGAATGAAAAGAACCTTCTAAAAGAATCTAGAAGACTATAATCAATCCTAATTGCATTAGGAATGATAAATCAATATTAGGCCCTCCTCTAGATCATTGGGCCGCACATAAATATCAAACCGGGCCAGTTTAGTAATTTGGCCATAACTTCCTCATTACTCATCGGAATTGGGCTTATAATATATCGTTGGAAAGCTCTTTTCGAACCCGACCCAACTATACCATTATTGGACCCTTTTCATGGACCAAACCAAACTGGATTGGCTGTTCTCTTAAAAATAGGTTTTCAAAAATAGAGAGAAAGAAAGGAAATAAAAACTAACTACAACACTAGCCTTTCCACACTTTCACTTCATTATACTCATCACTGGGTTTGGTTTTGGGGAGACACAAATGGGTGTCTACACTCCCTGATTCACCCCAGGAGGCGGCCGTGCTGAAAAAACGAGCTGCAAGCTTCGAGATGAGACAAGGAGAGCTCTTCAAAGCAGGCTTCTTGAAGCCTCTGTTGAAGTGTGTGACCCCAAAAAAGGGGTAGGAAGTTCTCAAAGAATTGCATGCGGGATATCGCGCATCTCATATAGGCGGCAGATCCTTGGCTGTCATGGCCAGGCGACACTAATTCTGGCCAACCCTTGAGTCGGATGCTATGGAAATGGTTAAAAAATGTGACAAGTGTCAAAATTTTGGCAAGCTAATCCATCGTCCGGCCACTGACCTAACGACAATCCATAGTCCAGTATCGTTTGCAAAATGGGGCATGGACATCCTGGGACCATATACAGCTGCTCCAGGCGGCAAGCGCTACATCCTAGTGGATGTGGACTACTTTACAAAATGGGTAAAGGCAGAGGCGGTCAAAAACATCAAGACAAAGGATGTCATCTCCTTCATTTATAAGAATATCATCACCCGTTTTGGGGTGCCTATGTCTATGGTTTTTGACAATGGTCCTCAGTTTGAGACACCTCAATTAAAGACTTGGTTGGGAGATCAAGGGATCTTAAATTATTTCGCATCAGTCGGCCAACCCCAAGCAAACGGCCAGGTCGAAGCCTTCAACAAGTTCATCTCAGACGACATAAAAAAGAAAATTGAAAGAGCTGGCGGCCTAAGGGCGGATGAATTACCACACGTCCTATGGGCCATCAGAATAACAACAAAAGGGGAAAATGGAGAAACCCCATTTCTCATGGTGTATGGGGTAGAAGTTGTCTTGCCCATTGAACATTATGAGCCGACTCTTCGAATCATGTTATATGATAAAGAGGCAAACTGGGAGGCCATGCGGCTGGCATTAGACTCACTCCCAGAGCACAGGGGCAATGCCGCCTTGCGCCATGAGATCTACCGCTTGAGAATGACTCGGGCCTATAACAAAAGAGTATACAAGTGCCCTTTGAAAGTTGGGGACTTTGTGCTACGGAAAATGGAGGCAGTCGGTAGGGCGAATTCTACAAAATTTCACTATAATTGGGGTAGAATTTGGTGAAGGAAATGTGAATTGAAGTTAGGAGAGTGTTTTTAAAGAGAAAAATCGAGGAAAATCAGTCAAAAGGGTCAAAATAAGCGTTAGGTGGGGCCATCTGACGGAAAATCCATCGGATTTTTTAAATGGGTGGTAATTTGAACATTTATTTAATTTAAGGATGTTAATTTAAAATTTAAAAAAAAATAAAGGAGTGGTTAATTCGAAAATGGTTACATTTTTTTATGGTGATTTAAAAAAAACATTATTTCTAGGAAATCTCTTTCAATTTGATTTAACCTTAAATAAAAAATTTAGTTCTTGATAACTTTTTAATGAGAAAAATATATAAACAAATATATTAAGGTGTATAAATTCCATGCACTATTCTTAATACTTCCTCCGTTAATAGTTAATTACAACAAAGGGGTTGCACGCGGACTCCAATGCAAAACTTTTAAGAGTTCTTAATAGTTAGATAAAGCCATGTGATTAAGTAGTAAAAAGGAGGGAAAGAAGTGTGGGCCTTCATAATTTTTAAAAAAAGTAATCTGACTTTTAGGGGGTGTACATTTCCCTCCCAAAATTTTCACCAAGTTTGAAATTTTGACTTTTCAACTCCAAATTTTCAGATTTAGCACCAAATGTTTTCCCTCCTTGCATTTCAACGAATACAATGGAGAGTATAAATAGTACAGCACATTAATTCAATTGTTTAAGAAACTCAAAAGTTACAAACCATGGCTTATCACTAACCAAATTACATCCACAATTTAAACCACAAAAGCTAGCACTAAATCAGTCCTACTGTTAGCTTAATTACCCAAAATACTGCCATCCTAAACCTAATTGGTGCTAAGTTAGTGACAGCATCTTCAACATCTTATTTGCGTGCTCCGGTTCTGCTTCAATTGTCCAAAAAAAAGCCACCTCCACTTCATCACCTTCTTAATCTGAAACATAAGTAAACCAAAAAATATATATGGCAGATTTCTTTGATCAAGAATTTTTTGGGATAGACCAACTACTCATGGAAGAAGACATCACTGACTTCTAAGATTCCAGTCAGAATGAAGATTCAAGAAATGACCAAGATGATGCAGAAAATGAGCAATCAAGCAACCAACAGATCCCACATGGAAGAGATCCGAATTATGGAATAAAAGATCTAACAGTACAGCAGAAACGACAAATAGTAGATGAAATTTTGCTAAAAATGAAAGATGGTGAATTGCCAAGGGGATTACAAGCTCAACTAGCAAAAAAAAATCAATGTTCACAGGTCAACATTAACAAGGTTAGTCAAGAGAATCAAGCAACAAATGACTGAGGGGAATGTAATTGATGTCAGGTCTCAAAAATTGGGCAGATGTGGTCCTAAACCAACAGAATATTCAGAAGAGTTTTTAATGTCAGTCCCTTTATACAAGAGGACCACAGAAAGAAGCTATGCAGCAGCTTTGAAAATTTCTCATGTCACCTTGCACAATTTGAGGAACGAGGGGAGGTTAAGAACACACACAAGCACCAATCACCCAGCCCTTACATCTAACCACAAGATTGCAAGGATTAAGTGGGATTTAGCTCACATAAATCCCATACCAGCAGAAGGAAACCCCACATTTGTTGACTTGCAACAAGTTATCCACATTGATGAAAAGTGGTTCTATTTGAACCCTGAGGAAAGAAAGTTTTACCTTCTTCCAAAAGAAGAAAACCCTTATAGGTGCCAACAATCAAAAAGATTCAAGGTTAAGGCTATGTTCATGGGAATGATAGGGAAGCCCCTATATAGCACAATTGGGCAGCTACTACATTCAGGGAAGTATGGGATATTCCCTTTTGTGTACACCACAAGGGCAAAGAAAAAGAGTAAGAACAAGGAGGCTGGGACTCTTGAAACTAAGGCTGTACAGAGTGTCACTAAGGATGCAATAAGGAAAATATTAATGGAGCACATAATTCCAGCAGTCCAAACACAATGGCCTGAAAGTCTACCAAAAAATGTGCTAATTTAGTGGAATAATGCTAAGCCTCATCAAATCCCAAATGATGAAGAGTTCAGGGCAGCATATATTGCAAATGGTTTTAACATACAACTAGTATACCAGCCAGCACAAAGTCCAGATTTAAATGTCTTGGACTTGGGGTTGTTCAAAGTGATACAGTCACTACAGTACCAATCATTCCCGAAGACTATTGATGATCTAATTCAGAAAGTCAAAGAAGCATATGAAGAGTTTGATCCAACTCTTAACAAGTATACTTGGTTAAGTCTCCAAGCTGTCATGATTGAAATATTGCTCAAGGATGGTGGTAATAACTTTAACCCTCCCCATATGGCAAAAAAGAAGTTAGACAGGCTGGGAATTCTCCCTAAGTATTTGGAGGTACCAAGGGAACACATCGAACATGCTGTGAATTATTTAAACACACTTTTCATACTAAACACAGTTTGGGGTACCAAAAAATCATCACAGAGATTGCCACACATAACCAATGAAGAAAGAAGCAAGTCATTTTGGGTAACATCTTAGTCTTTGCCTTTGTCTTAGTAGTTTCCTCAATGTTGGATTTAATGTTTTTTGTTGTTGTGAACTGGTTATGTGTATTTTGGCATACAATTAGAACAAGGTTTAAGGCAGTCCTGAATTAGATTCTATGTAATGGTTATGTTTAAGTCATGTATGAGGTGTTTTGGTAAAACATTGATGTAATGAAAGAAATAGTGTTTTCACCTCATTACAACTAGTGTTATAGTTATTGTTTAACTCCATCAATAAGAGCATTTGTTTTCACTTAGAATGGCCAAGTTGTTACCTCTACAACAAATCAATTGTGAATTTATTGGAGCAAATCAAACAAAGTCGTTCAATTACAATTGAGTCCCTTCATCATTTGGAGTTTTCCTAGGATATGCACATTTAGGGGAGGGACTCATTCCAGATAAGGCAATCACCAACACAATCACTCAAGGAAACCATCAAGGCATCAACACACTCACAGAAGGCAACCATCATCATTGTCACATAAGGAAACCATCAACACAATAACATAAGGCAACCTATTAGGCACAGAACATAAGGGACTCAATTCTCTCCATTATGTCATTGAGAGCACTAAAATATAGGCCTATTATCCACCCATGATTGTCAATAAGTAGACATAAATCACAGACTAGATCATCATCCATCAATTACATTCCCCAAAAGCATATACAAGCCACAACTAATAATAGGCAATCATTTAACAACAATAAACCACAAAAGGCTGCATAAATAATTATCAATAATGACTCATAAATAGATCTGAGAATCACAAACATAAATGACCAAAAATGAAGGATTAGAAAGTAGTTACGCTGATCAGTCAATTGTTAGGAAACATTTCTAGGTGGAACTCCTTACTATAAGCCAGATCAATATTCTCCACATCAATAGGGTACCCAGATCGAACCCTTTTGTGTCTAGAAAGAGCGCCTTTGCTTTGTTGCTTAGCAAGAGCAGATTTAGCAACCTCAAGCTAAGGTCGCTATTAATGGCAAGATTAGCATCAACAGGGGCCTTATTTTTAAGATCTGGGCAGATGGGAACAACGGGAGCGTTCACAGCTGCTTCTTTGCCCAGATCTGCCTTATCAGAGGAATCTTCATCATCGGAGACAATCTCACTGATCTTAACACGATTCCCATATTTCTTGAATCTAGTCCACACCAAAGAAGCCCGACGAACTGGTTTCATTTTACCAGTTCCGCGTTCGCACTTGTGCAGCTGAACACCAGGAGCATCAAGATCGATTTCCTATTTTTGAACACCAAGATTCTCATACGAGAAAGGATCGGATGATTTCTTAGGGGGAGAACTCATAATTTCGGTCGAAATTGTTCAGATCTGAGAAAGAACGAGGTCGAAATATGGAGATGAAAGAGAGTATACAGAGAAGAGATGTTGAGAGCAGAAGGGGAAACGCGTGGAATGCAAGGGTTGATGGTTTTATAGACAGATGTAGATTAGGGTTTGACGCCATGGATTAAATGCAGGTGGTTGAAGGTTGAAGGTTGCAATGAATAATGAAGCTGGGTAGTTGAATCAATTTGGGGGCAGTATTAAAAGGAAATGAATGAGGTAGTGGGATCTGATTTTTTTTTTTTTTTTTTTTTGTGGGAATGGTTAGATTAGGATTCTAATATGTTGTAGTTAAGTACTTAAGTGTATGTTAATCATTTTATAATAAGGGTAGGAAGGTAATTTTGATTTAAAAAACATACCAAAATTGGAAAAAAATAAAATTTGTTGCAATTAAAGATTAGCACCCATTTTTAGTATGTGTTGCAATTAACCGTTAACGGAGGAAGTATTTTTTTTTTGACAAAAAAAAGTAATCATTATTAATGACAGTGAATAAATAGTCTAGATGGTATAATTATCCAAACACTATTCATTACAAAAACTTATGCACATTAATGAGGGTATATATGTAAATACACATTTTGAAGGGCATAATTGGCATAACACTATTCATAAGAGTAATCTTGTACTTTTTATAAGGTAGTGATGTATATCATTATATCTGCTACCGAGATATCTTGTAAATATCATATTATATATGAAAAATTGAATTAAATCTTTTGAGTTATTTCTAGTTGTTTTTTTATTGAGCAACTCTCAAATTACAAAAAAAAAAAAAAAAAAAAAAAAAAAAAAAAAGAAAGACGACATCCATTAACAACCTTATTAGTACTAAAGAATAAATTACTATACTTTGTATTTTGTTAGTTAATAAGATATGAAATTGCAAAATGAACCCACAATTATTTAGCAAAATTATCTATAATATTATTAAAACCCAAGGAAACAACATGGTCACGCCACGTGTCACCCTTCCCACAACATGACTAGGCGACACATGTGTGTGAGGTGGCATCCTACGTTTCACGTCTTTCCCCAATATAAATTGATTCCATCGGCATCAATTAAAACTCTATAACTTTAATTAAAAAAAAAAAAAAAAAAAAAAAAAAAAAAAACTCTTCATATGTATAACCTCCAAATTTAATCATATAACTTTAATTCTCTATAATAATGTTTAATTTTTATCAAAAACTCTTCATATGCATAACCTCCAAATTTAAATTTGACATGCTTATTTTAAATATATATTAATGAAAGATCATATAGATAATTACTCCGTATATATTTCACTCACTTATTAATAATCTGTATTGTTTAACATTAATCTTTTTTTATTATTTTTTATCAAACTTAATTATAAATTTACGATGTACCGGGACATCGCCCTGGCCAATAACTAGTTATGTAAGTATAAGTCAAATTGTTGCATTTAAAAATAGAAACGAGAGGAGTATGGGTGTGTAAATTAAAGGATTTCAAATATAACTCTCACAAGATAAAATCACAAAGGAGTAATTAACGAAATACTGAAATTATACCAATTAAGAAAAGAGCATTGTATAAAGGAAGAGAAGACTCGTATACTGTGGATGATAGATTGTACTCCCTCCTTTTCACTTTGTTAGTCCCATATATAATCAATCACAAAAAAAAAAAAAAAAAGAGAACGAATAATATTTGGAATCTTACATTTTAGTACAAAAATTGCTTAATTAGTTCTATCTTATTAAATATTCTAATTTTTTTATTTGGAAAGCATCAATTACAATGCTTGTTTAATGGGATTGATGACCAATCAGAATATTTAATTACTGTCATGTCATCAATCCACTAATGGGATTAGAAATTATAAGACTAAATTAGGAAAATAAAATAAAATAAAATAAAGGAATAGATTCAATATGGATAGATCATTTTGAAACGCCCAAAATAGTATATGGGACTAACATTGTGAAATGGAGGGAGTATTTTATAGTTTCTTAAGCCGTGTATGAAATGCATAACAACTCCATCATTTATAGTTGCTTGATGTTGGCGGAATAAGTCTTTTAGCATTATGATGACTAGGGATGGCAATGGGTCCTAGACTCGACCCAGACCCGGTCTGGGTACTTAAATTTTAGACCCGATGGATCTAGGTCGGGTCTGGGTCTAAGTTTAATGGGTCGGGTCTGGGTCCGGGTCTAAACTTTTTGGACCCGGACCTGACCCATAGACCCGTTTTAATTTTTATTTTTATTTTTTTATTTTAAAAAAAAAAAAAAAAAAAAATGTATATTAGACATACTATTATTAAAATAAACCACTTAATTAGATATATTAGATTAGTAATATACTACGTAATTAGAGGTTGATAAGATAGATTTTAGAGAAAGTACGTCCCCAAAACAACAAGCAACCAAGAATCTTAATTTTTAAGTTTTTATTCTTCATGCATTGTCTTTACTTTATAATGAACAAATCATTTGTGTATAAAAAATATGAACAATTTTTTAATATGCTTCTTTTATTATTTATATATATATATATATATATATATATATATATATATATATATATATATATATATATATATATATATATATATATATAAGATTATGAAAAATTATAAAAATTGTAGTTGGACCCGTTTAATACCCGAGACCCGCTAGACCCGATGGATTTGGGTCTGGGTCTCATTTTTTTTAGACCCAATGGGTCTGGGTCGGATCTGGATCCACCTCTAAAATTTTGGGTCTGGGTCTCATTTTTTTTAGACTCGATGGGTCTAGGTCGGATCTGGATCCACCTCTAAAATTTTGGGTCTGGGTGCTGGTCTCAGTGGACCCGACCCATTGCCATCCGTAATGATGACTATTCTAGCTAGCTTATTATTCTTTAGCTATCTTGATATTTTGTTTGTTGTAATTGTCATATACTTCTTCCATTTGTGTCATTTTCACCAGCCTTAAATTATAAAATGGGTTGGAAATGCATGATGTTTTTAATGTTCTTTGATAACATGATTAACCTTCAATCTACCACTCAACTGAAGATAGCTCTAGAATAAAAGAGCATCCAAGACTTTATTTTACTTAAATAATTATTTACTTCTACATTCGGTGTCTCGTTTTTACAATATACTTAATTGTTTCTTCGTGTTTTTAGTATATGATGACTATTAAGATTAAAAATGAACAAAATATAATATTCTTTTAAAACTATGACCTTTAAATTTTATCTTGTTACTTTAATAAATTTGTCATTTTAATACAACCACCATAAACAAATATATTCAAATTTTACTTTTATTATGCATCTAATTGGTATTAGAGCTAGCAAATTGACTCTCTTATTCACGATCCAAATAGAGGTCGGAATCAAGCATGATCAAAAGCAGAATAGTCTTCGATAATTCTGATTCGTTCCAAAAGCTACGAAGATAGTTCATTTTTTAAAAAATGGATTTTTTTTTTATGTGGAAACGTTTTTACTTTTTCAAATCGCATTTTATATATTAACAAGGCATGATTTTTCAAGTGCTATGTATTTGCATAAATCTTAGTGACTGAAAGTTTCGAGTCATTGCGAGTTGTATATATACTTTGACTTATATATGTAATGATTCTTTTTGCATTAAACTCCCAAAACATTGAAGTTTGTCTCTTTAAAAGTACTTTTTGTTCTTATCAAAAGAGGAATAAGAGATAAGACTTTAAGATTTGGATGCTTATCTTCATTCGGAGACTTGTTGTGATGTTTTATTCAACCATAAAGGTACTTAATTTTAAGGCTCTTTGTTATCCTTAAATTAACTAAGTAGGCAGTAGGCTTGTTTGATAGTGTTGTACCATGAAATCTGATACTAACTCATGGACTAATCTTTTAGTTAAGATGCATAAGAAATTTGTTTAGAGCTTATAAATTTTATTTTAGTTCGAATGCTCACCTAATCATTACAACAAAACTGATCTATTTTTTTTAAACAAAACTGATCTATTAGTGTTAATGAATTTGGGAATGAGTTTGAATGCTTATCATTGGCTTGTGATTGAAAATATGGGAGGAAAAAAAAGACCGATAAATTTATTCTTAGCGGACAAAAAACCTATTGACAATCAAGTTGAATTGCAGCATTACTAGTCATTTGATGAAGCTTATTCTTAGGTCTACAAAACGGAGAGGCAATTGAGTTGTCCTAGTCTTTGTTTTAATCATCCTAGTGGCAAATACTATGCCTAAGGCCAAGGGTCTATTTTGAATGCTAGTTAGGCTAATTCTTAGGAGTGTTCAAATCCGCTTACTTAGTGTTTACCCTTTGAAAGCAATGCCGACCGAGACGGAGCTGGGAGTTTTTTAATTACCTGTGAAGGTGTTAACACTTAAAATAGTCCCCCATTTTAGCACCTAATGGGTCTTATTCAAGCGAGCAATGACTGATAGATGTCCATTGGGGGCCTCTGAACTCCCTAATCATTCACCTAGCCCTGAAAAAACCCCCTTAAAAGCTCTAAACCGAGGTCTAAACACCAAAATCAAATCCGCAAACCCTCAAAGTCAAACTGCGAACATCCAAAGCCCAAAGAAAACCTCCAAGGGCCCAAACCACAACCCAAACTCCAGAATACTTCATGTTCCTTAAGCCCAATAGTTATGGAAGGTAAAAAATTTACCCTAAAAGGAAATGTGTCAACTAAAAAAAAATTTCCTAAAAGGAATACGTGTCAATGAAAATGAAACAGAAGTAGTATTTAATATACTAAATGTTCAAAATTTGCGATTTTTCAAATTTATTTATCAAATATTCAAAAGTATAGGTGTTGTGCAATGCGATTGTTCATATTTTTTTATTAAATGTTCAAAATTTGCGATGTTTAAAATTTTTACTAAATGTTAAAATTTTGCAATTGTTTAAATTTTTTACTAAATGTTCAAAAGTATAAGTCCACCTTAAAATTTAAGCCTTAAGCGCACCTTAAAATTTGAGCCAAATTTTTTACTAAATGTTCAAAAGTATAAGCCCACCTTAAAATTTGAGCCTTAAGCCTTCACCCTGAAGAGTGTATGCACCTACACTGCTACACATAGGACTGTTTATGTTGGGATTATTGTTGGAGTTATTCATCCCTGTAGTAAAATTCCAAGTCTACATACATTTTTGCTTCAAAAGATCAATAACCAAATTTGCAACTATCAATTAGTTGACTTTTTGCCATAAGTATTTCTTTCCATTACCCGTTTTAAGCCTAATCGTGCATAATTGAAGCTAAGTTCATAATCCTTTGAATGCTTGTGATCACCCAATTAAAGGGACTTGATTGATACTTCTTGACTTCGGCATGCATGGTTGCCGGAAATTAAAATGGCCATGCGCTAAATCCACACACAAAAACAACGAACGAAGCAAGGTTAGATACGATATGTTTTTCAATGAACCAAAATTAACAAAGGTCAATTTCCGGGATATATTGCCTTAAAAAAAGTGCTAGATTACAACCATTTTGAGTGAATTAACTGAATGAACTATACTGACATTTATCAATATATTGCTCCAAATCTTGTAGAACTTCTTGTAGTACCCTATAACTTAGACAATACTATACTAATCTTATTGTTTTTTACCATACAACTCCTTAACAAAACTAACAATCATGATAAACAAACATACAATAACTAAAATACTTGTGATCCCACAGAAATTCCAAACATCTTCCAGCCAAAAAAAAAAAAAAAAAAAAAAAAAAAAAAACAAAACAATCATTCATCTGTTTCTCTATTCCTTCTATGCTCTTCTTCCTGCTCGTTGTGCTTCTGATTTCTGAATGCTATGTCGCGATTCAAAGAAAAATGATCCTATATATATATTTCTGGATTATTACAGCGACCCATTTAAGTCGTGCAATAAGATAAGACACTTGCACTAACAATTTGTCGAATGCAATAAACACGACTGTTTATGCACAATCAAACGAGCATCCAATGTTTATAGGAAAGCGACAACATGAAATTTGTGCAAATGTGGTATTTGATTAGACCATAGAGTGACACTTCTTGAAGGATTGAACAAGACTATACGAAGGTGCCAACATAGCCAAAGCCAACGATGAAGAAGGTGATGCTTTGGAGGAAGAAGTAAACGTAGTAGCTCCACTTGCCATATAGAAAATCGTACCATCCGATGGAGAAGAGGAATACTCCAACTATCAACTCCAAGAAATTCATTCTGTCAAAATTGTTACATCAATCAAGAGCATGTTAGCAATGATTCTTAATTAGAAAACCGATAGATTAATGTACTTAGAGGTGAAAGGAAAAGTCATTTGCTTATTGTTCGGTTCATAAAAAAGAAACAATGTTGTTTTACCTGTCTAGAATCTTGGATCGCGCTTTCCTTACTGCAGCTTTTACCCCGGCTGATTTCTCTTTGGCATTCCCCTTGTTTTTCTGAGAATCTCCGAGCTTCTCAGTGACAACCCATTCGTTTGCCCTGCCTGCTTCAAAGAGGCCAATGAGTGTGGCCTTAGTCCGATGCAAGGACATCACATTCTCAAACAAGATCCAGTAAAACAGTAGGTGAATTGACCTGCATTTTATATTTTATAGCAGATTGTAAATGAAAGATCAAAGATAACGAAAGTCGTTGACAGAAATTAATGTTGAGCTAGTACTAGACCTTGGAGTTCCAACAGAGTTGAGGATGGTGATAACTGAAGGGATATAAACTGATCCCCAAATTGGGACTTCGACTTCAGGAATGAGTATTGTCAAAGGCAGGATAATACAGTAGAAGAAAAAGGTGACCATATGAGCTGTGATCTTTCTCACTAAGAAGAAGCTGTAGATTGTGTACACTTTCTTCCAGAATCTCACATTCTGCAAAACCAAGATTTTTATGAATATACGAAATGATCAAAAGAAGCTAACTATGATTAAGGCTAATATAATCGATTTTATTTTGTATAAACTGATTGAATGCTGACCTTATTTCTGACAATCTCCATGACCATTTTCCTGAAGAGATTAGCAGGGCCACAAGACCATCGATGTTGTTGAAAGCGGAAAGCCTTGAAGGTACTTGGCAATTCACTTTTAACCTGATCATAATTTTACAGAGGAAAATACACCACAGTTAAAATAGTATTCTCTCAAGATTAAAACCGGACTAATCTAAACAAAGAAAATAAAGATATTCTCTATAGCATGATGCTTAACAAGTAAAATAAATGACCACATTATCAATTTTCTAATGTTACACTATTTGTATTGGCCATCTAATTATGCTCATAGAGTTTGATCCGTTGATTAAATTCCATATTGCTCTCGAGTTTATAATTTACTAGATTAAACCCCATGCAATGCACGGTTATCAAATAATTATAATGACAATAAATTTAACCAAAAAAGTATCAAATAAACTCAAACTCAGTATTAAAAAGTATGAATATATATTGTTTCAAAAAAAATGAAATATATGTAAAAGAAAAAAAAATTAAATATGTAATAGTTATAATGGAAATACTTCTCTCAAAAAAAAAAAAAAAAAAGTTATAATGGGAAATATGATATTTAAAGAAGTTTATTTTAGATTTTGTACAAATTAAGAGTCAAAATTTAGATACAAACATAAAAATAAAATTTTTTTTAGCAAGTTATTTTGGACGGAAAACTCGTTATATTATATTGCCAAGTGTCTCTTTAGGTTTCGCCTTTAGTATAATGTAATTAAGAGTCAAAATTTAGATACAAACATAAAAATAAAATTTTTCTTAGCAAGTTATTTTGGAGGGAAAACTCGTTATATTATATTGCCAAGTGTCTCTTTAGGTTTCGCCTTTAGTATAATGTAATTGATACATGTAAATTAAGGGCTTGTTATTATGTTCATAGAGTAAATTCAAATAAGAATTATACCTGAAGATCACCGAGATAAACAAATTTCCATCCACGAAGACTAGCTCGAACAGCAAGATCCATGTCCTCAACCGTAGTTCGATCTTTCCACCCTCCTGCCTCATCAATGGCAGCTATCCTCCATACACCAGCAGTCCCTGCAATTTTGGAAAGGCGCAGGGTTAATAAATGTCAATTTTTTGCATAAACATGTTGTGCCTAATATCTCCTCATTTAAAGAATTGATTTCATTTCCTGCATTAAAATCCTTATAATTAATACAGAGTATATTTATGATATTCATATTATAATTTAACCCAATCAATATTTCTGTCAAGGTTTATAATTGTCAGCAAACTTTTCTTAAAATGATTCATTCTTATCAGAATGCCCATCCTTGCTAGCTTGAACACTTGAATTACGCAAAAATATCACACTCAAATTAAATGTCATCAATATTTTCAATAAACTTTTCTCAAAAAATGTATTTTTATTAAGCAATTATAATTAGACTTAGGTAAGAACATTTTTACGCTTGGGCAATTAGCCTCCGGCCTCGTAAACAACAAGATCAATCATATGGGGCATTGCTAAGAGCACTATTAATCCTGAGCAAATGGAAATTTTAAGTTTTCATATTATCTAATAGGTTGGTTAATATTGCTACTAGAAAAATTAGCCAATAATCAAATTTCAAAATATCCGAAAATAAATGTAGATACTTCATACTCCGTAGTCCATATGATACATATGAGGCCTTGTTCATTTTTTTAATATAACATTAATGTTTTTTCCAACCAATTTCAATAATTTGCTATTACACATTGAGTATCAAACACTACTACATACTCTAATCCAATTAAAATTATGTCCTTGTTGAGTACTAAAACTAACAATCAAAGGCTGTTAATTATGCTGCTACATTACTTTAAACTAAATGTCCACTTCTTCTTGAATACTCAATTTCGATATTAATAATACCTATAAACATTTAATTTTATTATTAATTTTTTCTATATTTTAGTACAAGTGTGATAAGTTAACCTATGATTGCGAGATTTGATATTCTGGGTGAAACGTGTCACGTGACGTATCATAAATGAGGCAGTATATAGCAGTTCCTGAATTGTGTCAGGTGTAACAAATGGCTAAGTAATGGGAGAAACAAGAAAGTTGGAAATTACCATTGAATCCAAAGAAGGCATGAGTTGAAGACCCCACTTCTTGTTCTACCTTAAAATGGTAGTCTAGTGACATCTCTTGCATCCTCGTCATTAGGCATTCGTTTGCGTTCACTGTAAATCAGCCATGTTAAAATGGATTAGTATAAGTGTGTAACCAATTAAGAAATCGATAAATTACTTGCGTTGACCATTTGTTAGACAACGAACAAGAAGTTAAATGTTATAACGTCCAGATTTGTAATCTAATAAGGCTTGCTTTCTTCAGCTTAATTTCATTTCAGTTCAGCTCAGCTCCAATCAGTTCAATTCAGTTTCTAATTTCCTTATCTCATAAACAATTTATTTCAGCTCTATTTAGTTCAGCTCAGCTAAGTAAATTAGAACAGGTCCTAATTGTTTGGTAACGCAACTCACACATGACAACATGACACTGCTCTTAAGTAGTAATGTTTCGTTCATTACATATTACCTGACTTTTTTTTTTAATCAGCTTACACTTAAATATTAATATATAATTACTTGTTAAATTAATTAACCACCGATAAATTAAAATTTCAACAAATCCACTACTTTGTACTCGTAGTAACTACCACACTCAAAAGTGCACATATTATAAAGTTTACTCTACCATATATAGTGATAAGTGACATTTATATTTACATAGTTAAGCCTAACACATGATCATAACAAACTAAAATTACAATGGCATAAGATTCTAAAGAAAAAACACCAAATCCACAGCAATTATTGAAACCTAATTGTGATTTATTAAAATGGTGGAACACCATTACTTTAGGACAGGTAGTGTCGGCGGAGACAGAGTGGGGTCTACCAAATTTGGCTGTTATTAATCAGAGTGAGTGAGAAAGTGTCAGTAAGCAAGTAATAGCTCAGCAAATAGATGCTATTTTACCACGTGCTTGTGGGGCTGTCCAACTGCTCTACCACTCTAGATTTCATTACCTCTTTTTTTTTTATCCCTTCGTTGACCAACTACCCTTCTTCTTTTTTATCCGTACTGTATAGGTGTAATTGTAAAAGGTAAATTTATTGCCAAGAAAAAAATTGTTTTTTATGAATGTATTAATTGAGAAATATAGAGTATGTAATTGTATATGAGAAAATTTCATACTCGTAATAATTGGTGTTATTAAAGTTTTGAGTTTTGCGGGGAATTGGGTTGGCCGAGAACTTGCCTTTTAACAAAAGGGTTAAACAACCCTTGTGCGCGCGAAAAGCAATGTCAGAGTGACACATTAATAGAATTAGGGTTTGTGCTGATTTAGTGAAAATAATTAAACTGAAATGAAATTAATTGTTTATGAGAGAAGGAAATTAAAAACTGAATTGAACTGATTGGAGCTTAATTGAACTGAAATTAAGCTGAAGAGAACAGGCTTTGACTCACACTAATGTGATAGATACTATCACTCATGATTATTTTATCAAAGCTGATTTAGAGCCTGTTTACATTTATTGAATTGAGCTAGTTGAGCTGAGCTGAACTAAACTAAAGTGAATTGAATTGATTAGAGCTAAACTAAATTGAACTGAATATTTTATGAGAGTGAAAAATTAGAAACTGAATTGAATTGAAAATAGGATGAAATGAACAGACCCTTAAGATAAATTTATCAAATTTTAATATGAGACGGAATTATAATAAGCACATTGTACTCGTATAATTTATTGTAGTTTCATTCCACCTCATATGAACCGACAAAAAAAAAAGCTAAGGGGGGAGAAAGGTAATGTAGGCATAACATAGTAACATGGATTGTTATGCTAAAAGACAAACCTTACCCCAGAAATTTAGGTTGATCACAATTTACAACAAATATAGCAGAAATGAGAAGATAAGAAGAGAAGAGCAAGGTAATGGAGAGTGGTCCGGTGGCATGTAAATCTTAATTTAATCAAGCTTTAGAGTGAAGAAAAAGAAAGAGGACACTTTAATTATACCTTTAATCAGAATCAATTAGTAGCACTACATGCATTAAAAGTTTTAATATAATCACCATTATGTTCAAGAGATTGTTTATAAAATCTATACATTGGAGATAGAGCAGCAAAAAAAGATTTGAGCATATTACAGCTTGGCCCCTTGGGAACATTTAGATTCTTATTAGTCCTTGATCTCTTTGTTTATATTATTGTGCTCTTATTTACCAGTTATGACTCAATTCTTCAATATTCAACGTTGTCTTACAGATAATACTATATTCACTTGACTTGTTCGACCAACAAATAGTACTCATGTTGCTTAAGTTGATGGTTATTTTTGTCGGTGCTAAATAGACTAGCTCAAAACTTGGTTCAATCAACTTCTTTTACATCTAATCTTTGTTATACTCCTATCACATTCATTCTCGTATTAATTCTTTTCAAATCCACACGATTAACTATTACTTTTCTATAGACAAAATTACATTAGGTGCCCCTCCGTACGAGCGCTAATTACATACGTAGTCATAAGTCTATGAGTTAATAATTGATATGTGAATGGCTATAAAACAAACTAAGGACCATCATCAAACCCGTTAGAGTAGGAAATATCCCGTGATTGGTGGGTACCTCGATTGAGAAAGAAACTCCTAGTATTTTCTCGTGTATTAAACCAAACAATTTCATTTTTTCATTTTTGTTTTTTTCTTTTTTATTTGTTTTTCTTTTTGTATGCTATTCTTTCCCAAAGTGTAAACTTTACCCCCACCACATCCCTATTCTCAAACAATGTAAAATTACACAAAAATTGAAAAGATTGGTGGCATTTTCCAAAAGCATATAAAAGTTATTAAAAGACAGAATTATAATAAAAATAAGCATTTTTTTTAGCAAAGAAGTTAACAGTCCACCGACAGTTTCTCGTTATAGAGAAAAAATAAGGTAGATGGTCACTAATCGTAATTATTTGTGCGGGGTATAAGACTATACTAGTCTAGACGTATAATATAGTAATAATATTCACTATTTTATTTGTGTGTGTCAGTGTGTCACATCCTCAACGCACATTAATAGATATGAACATATTGATACTAAGAAATTTCTTTAAAAAATCGAGTTTAACACTTGGACAAGAACACAAGTCACGTATCAATATCAGACATTATTAGGTAACGTATAGGTGAATAGAATCTATGTACTTACCAAATCTCCACCGTCCTTGAACAAGAGCTAATTCAGGGTTGTACATTAGGAATGGAATTGCTCGTCGGAGATAATCGGGCTCCGGCCGGAAATCAGCGTCGAAAATTGCAACGTACTCGCAATGCTTGACATAGTCCCTCTTTAAACCTTCCTTAAGAGCACCAGCTTTGTAACCGACACGATTTTCTCTAATTTGGTACACTATATTAAGCCCTTTGCTAGCCCATCTTTGGCATTCTAATTCCACCATATCCTGTAAATAAAATATTCATAATGTCTCAAATTTAGCAACATAACGCAAAAACTTTAGTGGAGTGCAAAGATGTAATTCAATAAAAATTTGTGGATTATCTTAGTGAAATGATTACAACTAAAAAAAGCAGCAAATTATATCGAATTTTAAAGATTAAATCACATTTTACTTTTCCCGTACAAGAAAAGGCAAAAATGTCATGTCATAGAAACGGCATCTAGGCTTAGAGATTAGGCCTAATTTAGTTAACTCTTAAAGCTAGTTTATTAAGTACATTATAATCAAATTGATAAATCTCATACCTTACACCAAAAAAAAAAAAAAAAAAAAAAAAAAAAGAGAAAAAAAAAAGGAAAAAATTATCTCATACCTTTCAACTAATTAAAAGTTATGGGAACGGTAATTACCGGCTTTTTTTAAAAAAAAAAAAACGTCTTAATATCTAAGAAAATTAAGTTATGATTAAAGAGGGTAATTCAAGTCGAAAACACGAATCAATAGTCTTACTAAATTCGGAATGATAAATTTAATGCGAAAGAGAAAGTAACACTTTATTTGCTACTAATAATTAAGTACAAACCTGTATCAATCATGGTTTATGACAATTAGATTACATTTTTGGCATTAACACATTATCTTACTCATCTACCAAACATTTTATTTTAATTAAAATTGTAACAATGACTAATAAATCACCGATAATATTAAATGAAAAAGGGAAAATGATGTAATAGACAAAACCTATTTAAGGAAAAAACAGAATTCAGTTGTACTCCTAGTACACTAATATAGTGACTATTGTACTAGACTAGGCATTAAATTACGAAAATGCCCAAATCATTTTTACCTTGATAACCGGATCAGTTGAGTCATCAAGTACTTGGATCACCATTCGATCAGCCGGCCATGAAAGGTTACAAGCCGCACCAATTGATACTTTGTACACCTACACAAAATTACCAAAATTATACATTAAATAAATTAATATATTTACTAATCATAATTAATTATTTAATTAACTTAAATTGTGAAAAAGTGGCAGCTTTTCTTTAATTACACAACTATCAAAACCAAATCAACCAAGTGGCACTAACACCGCACCAAGTCAAGGCAACATCTACCATGATTTGTGTGAACCTAAAAGAAAAAGTCTACTATGATGCATAAATCTTCTCTTAGAATTTTTTTTTTTTTATTATTATTTCTACCCACAGTAATCTCAATATAGACGGGATTTGATCTCAATTTTAGAAACCACCTCAAAGACGTCACCAACTGAGCTATTGGTAACTTTAATTTTGTCTTCCCACGTTAACATTGATATAGACGGAATTCGATCCCGAATTTCAGACACCACCTCCAACACATTACCAATTGAACTATTGCTAAAAAGCTAGTTAGAAAATTCCCAAATTCAAGTATCAAAAACATTAGGAAAAAAGGGGGGTATGAAATATTTATACCTCTCTTTCATTGAACATAGGGATTTGAATAAGAACATGAGGGAACTTATTTGAGCCGCCAGTTTCAATATCATCAATAGAATCAGGTAAAGCTTCCCATTTATAACGTTTTTCAGGCTTCTTCCAAAACAACTTAACCAATACAATTACAACACCCATATAAAGCCTTTCCATAAACAACATCAATGACATTGCTAAACAAATAATAACACCAAGTTTAAGCATTGGTACAATTAATGGTGCTTTTATTGTTTCCCACATTAATCCTAATTGAAATGATAAATCTCCCCTTGCTTGTAACAGCTGATCTTGGATTAAATCCGCCATTTTTACCCCTAAAACAGGGGATTTTGGGCTTAAAAAAAAGGGGGATTTTTGGGTTCAAAACAGGGGATTTGGGGATAAAAAAACAGGGGATTTTACAAAAAACAGAGTAATTTCTTGAGAAATTGACAATGTGGGTGAAATGGGGTTTTTGAGAGGATGATTTGGGGGATATTTTTATTATTTTTTTTTATTTATGTATAAATCTCTTCTTTCTTCTGAGTTTTGTGCCAAACAATACTTGCTGTTTTCTTTCTAGCAAGGTAGAAGAGAACAGAAAGTATTGTGGCACTAGACTAGAGAGAGAAAAAGAAGAGAGAGAAAGAGAGAAGTAGGAGAGAGGTGGGTGGTGGGAAGTGAGAGTAGAGCAAGTGATGATGAGAGAGAGTTTGTATAGATGTTTTATAGTCAATTTTTGTTTGGGTTTTTGGTTAATTGCTTACTTTCCAATCTCTATTTTGTTTTAATTTACCTTTTTCTTTTTCTTTTTCTTTTTTTATTTTTTTTTATTTTTTATTTTTTTATATATATATTTATTTAGGGAGGGGGGTAAGGGTGCATTTTGCTTGCTTGATGACTATTATTTGGTGGCATTAGTTAAATATAGATTTTTTTCAGTAAAAATCCGTTTTAATCAATAAAATTTAGTTTTAACCAATGAAAAATAATTAATTAGTTGTATTAAGTGGGGAAAAGTAACGAAACAGCGAAATCAATTGTAATTAGTAAATATTATATTCCATGTTTAGAATTTAGTTTCACGCGAAAAAATAGTTATTATCCTAGGAAATTCATTTTCTTTTATAAAAATAGAAGCTACGAGTAAAAGTTGTTTTGATTTGGTAAAAATTAAGTTACGAAGATAATTTCTTGTCATTTTTTGTGTCATGGATACAAATAATGTACTCTGTACCTAAAATTTAAAAAATTGATTTTGAGTACATAACTACATACAATGTGGCTTAAGGATTGAAACAATGTATTTAGGGCTTGTTCTCATTGATTGAGCTCAGCTGAACTGAATTGAACTGAAATGAATATTTTATAAGAGAAAGAAATTAGGAGCTGAACTGAACTGAACTGAATTTCAACGTAAGAGAACAGGTCCTTACTCCGTATAAGATAACAAGATGTAGTACTCTCGTACATGTATTGAATGTATGATGTACTGTATGTAACTATGTAAGTGATGTAACATAAAATTCTTTACTTGTCTCTTTAAGCATATAAGTCACTAAAGTATTTCCATTTACAACTTCTTGGTTGTAAAATATTTAGAAGCATTATACTTGTTGGTAAAAAGGGACAGCTCAACCTGCCTTCATCTTAACAGTTGTATAAAAAAGGAGAGATTATAGATTGGTAAAGTATATGGTTAAGACTGAAGAGTAACCACGTTGTTTGTGTTTGAGATTTTTGCTTATTTTTTTAGCTTTAAATAAATAAACCATAAAGTATCAAGCTATCAACCTAGTTAAAGAAAAAGTAATATGACATGCATGTACTCACTCCGTTATTATTTGTCTTAATTTGACATTTTATATTTTTAAACTATTCATAAAATCCACTCTTAATTAATACTAGTATTATTAGTGATTTATATACACAAAAGCTAAGAAAAAATAAAGTTATATTAACACTCACTTGAATCATCTCAAATTATATATAGTTTTTAAAACTTTTCTTAATTTATATTTATTAATAATTAAAAATATTATTGACCAGATTTTTGCATTGACATATATATCAGTCAAAGTGGGACAGTTGCAATAAATTTGAGAGAGTATACGTCTTCAATATATGTTAGAATCACGAATAATAATATACTGATTGACCTGAACACCTTATAATCTTCAAAATTGCGCTTATTAGAGAGGCCGCCACAACCCACTGCTCTCTCTAACCAGGCTACGTTTGTGAATAAGATAGGGTGGCTAATGGGTTTCCATTGTAAACCTCGATATGAAGGCTCATCAAACTATCGTGAAAGAACACTTTTTTCTCTAGTTTTGTGAGTAGGTTGTGTCGACTTGTATACTTTTAATTAATCTTGGACGAACCAACGTCACTCTTAGAAGATTGACACAAGACCGACATGACACAAATGTTGTGCACTTGACCGCTCTTATCTCATTTAAGATATGGTTGATTAAGGGAAAATGTCCGATGGCCCAACACATGACCCGACTTATGGCTAGTGTGCTTTTATAGCCGCACCTAGTTAGAGGAAGAACAATCCAATTTTTTTAATATAATGTTGGCATGTTAATATTCTTTGTGGATGTGAGTAAACTTATTTGGTAAATTCTTATTAACTGATGAGATATCCAATCATTAGAAATCAAATTCTATAGAAATCTATATCTATACTTCTATACTTAGTATTTAAAAACACAAACAACACATTACTCATATGCCACATGTCACCACAAACCACTCATATGCCACAAGTCACCTTCTTTATCAAAAAATAAAGTTCATGTCTTTGTGCATTCTGTAACTTGCAAATTTAAGTAAGCAAATTAAGTGTTTCAACTAGACCAAAATAAAGTCTTAGTCTTTTCATCTCATAAACTTAAAATAAAGTAATAGTTAAAAAAAATAAAAAAAATAAATAAAAATAAAAAAAAAAAAAAAAAAAAAAAAAATTTTTGCTAATTAGTTCACATTATATAAACATACTTTTTTTTTTTTGAAGGAACACATTATATAAACATATATATAAAGTACAATAAAACAATGCTGACTCATATAACACAAATAAACAACACATTACAAGGAAAATATTCTAAGTAATAACCCGTGCATGGAACGGGCCAGAAGGCTAGTTACTGTTAATCACGGTTCTGTCTATACTACTCCGTATATCAAAATGCTTTGTCTTTTTATTAGTACTTGCATTTAATAATGACATATTGAGACGACATAGAATTACTCTAGCTAGTCATCAGCAACAGCCTTTGTTTCTTTTTCTTTAAAACCCCGTAATTTTCTGCATGACCTTGGTTACAATCGGAAGGTGGCAACAAACTAGTACGGCGTTACATATACATCATCTCATCCACATAATAAAATAAAATAATCTAGTTTGATCTCTTGGTTAAGAAATTTAACAATCTTTGATTTGGTCCAAAACACCTTAAAAATCGATTTTAGACCAAACTTTTTTTTAAAACCTGTGAATAAAACTTCTACTATAAATATTTAAGAGTCATTTGGTTGGGAGTATTCATCAAAGGAAATGAGATTCAACTGCCCTCATTCCCTTTGTTATTGTTTGTTAGCCTTTTTTCCCATTCTCTTTACCCTCTTCATTCCCCCAAGTTCTTTCAAATTGATTTCTAACCCTCCTTAGGTATTTCCATTCTCATTCCTTAGCCACCACCACATCACCATACCACCATCCTCTTACCTATCCAAACCGCCAGAAACACAGCCACCGCACTGAAGGAAATGTGTCCTCGACTCTCGTGCAATTACTAATATAATATTGATCGTATTATGGAGATAATAAGTTCGTTTAATTGGGTCGTCTTTACGTCTTGCTAGAGACCAATATTGATCTATCATTGGGTTAAACCAATGACAACTAAATGGATCCTATGAGGTCACACGTTACAGTGTTAGGTCGAACATGAATACCGAGTCCAAAAGTTGGGCTTAGTGAATGACTGGCCATAAGGAGTAAGATAGGAATAAGTCTTGCCCTAATTAGATAATATGATTATATATAATAAAGGGCTTAGGGAAAAATAAAAACAAACGTTCATCTCTCAAAAAGAAACAACGTAATATTTTTCCCTTCCTCTCTCTCTACAACCGGTTAGAAGTTCTCCATAGAAGAGGAGATTAATCTCTCTCGTCTAACTAGCATTGGTGGAGGTTCGATCTACACTAGTGGACCAATATTAGAGGAGCAACAATTGGGGCTATAATCTCCACAAGAAGGTAGAAAAAAGCTTGGGAATTCACGCATCAAAGGTTAATTCTAAACTATTATGTGATCCTTTATTTGTATATGCATGAGATCCTGTTTAGGTGCGTATGAATGAGATTCATGAAATTCCGCTTAAAGTACCTAAAACCCTACAGTGGTATCAGTTAGCCCCTTGCATATAATTTATTGGTCACAATAATATGATTATTTTGATGTATTTTATGTTAATTTTAATTTGATTAAGGGGAGGAATTGAATTATGGATCGAATAACCCAATTAAAATATGATTTTGATTTATTGGAATTGATTAAATGAAGATTTAATTGCTCAAAATTTTTTTATTAACCCTAGCCGAATTTTTTAGCCCTAAATGCATTAATTAATTTTCTGATTATTGTTGTGTTATGAACCCTAATTTCGAAAATTAATGTGTTAATTTCATATTATTTGATTTAATTTCTCATACTTAAAAGGTTTTTAGTGTGATTAATTAATTCATGTAAAAGAGTTTTATATGAATTAGAAATCAAATTTTATCAAAAGCCCTATATTATTTAAAATGGAGATTTTAGATTAATTTTCTGAAATTATGCATAAAGGAGTTTATGTTTAATTTAATTAGATCACCAAATTAATTTTGCAAGAGTTGTGGAATTAATTTAACTCAAAAAAAAAAAAAGGAAATTAAGAAGCTGAGTGGGAGCAGCCACGGCTGGGTGGCAGAACCGCTCGTCGGTGGTCCACCGTGGCTGCTCGGTGGTCGTCAGGGGCGGAGGGCAGCAGGTGACGGGTTCAGGGGAGGGGCAGTGGCTGAAACGTGCAACTGTTGCACGGTTCCAGCCACTGCTCCTGCTGGTTGGTGTGCTGGGCTGCTGCCTGGTGCGCCAGCCAGCGCTGCTGTGGCTGGGCAATCTGCCTGGCTGCGGCGGCCAGCTGCTGCGGTGGCTGGGCTCCGGCCTGGCTGCTGCGGCGGCTGTGACGTGGCTGGGCAGCCTGTTCAGCCACGGCAGTCACCTGTTTCAGATTATAAATAAAAAAAAATTGATAAAAAATAAAGTATTTTAATTAATTTTGAATCATGGATTTAAATTTAATTAAGGATAATTGTTTAAAAAAGCTGTTTTTAAGGAGATAAATGAGCGATTCCAATTATGATTATTTGACTTGATTTAAATTAAGTGATTATCCATAATTTGATTTTTTAATCAAATTAAAATTAGATGGTTAACTAATGATTAGGATAGAATATAAATGTGATTTATTTTCTTAGATTATATATTTATTTGATTTCATCTCATTCCTAATTTAAATATATGATATTTTAATTATGGGAATGAATAATATGGAGATATTATCTAATCGATCGTGTCCTAAAATATGTGATATTTTGAAATATACGTTGCCTTAATTAAGAATATTTGATATTTTAATTTAGGTAAAGTATGCTATGTGATTTATTATGTGGCAATTGTATGTTATATATGATATATTATTATTGCTATAAATGACTAGTATGGCCCAAAGTTTAAATTAGAAAATACGATCTGCGTATCGTTGTGTATTTTTGTAATTTAAATACGATCTGCGTATCGTTAAGTATTTTTGTAATTTATTTTAATTATGAATTAGTTTAATTATTTAAATACTTAATTAATCCAAAGAAGAGCCCAAGATGAGAAGGCCCATGATGAAAATGGATGGAGATCCATGAAGAGTTCAAGGAGGTGCCTAATCAAGCTTAGTTCTTAGGATTAGGCCGGGGTCATACTAGCTCATATTTAATTTTGTTCATTTTATAATTATTCTTAAAATGTTTATAAGGTTATTGAATGTTGTTATCAAATGCGCTAGAGTTCACTAATTTATAACAACATAATAAACTTAAGTCCCCCAAATATTGAGGCTCGCTTTTCCAAATATAAAGTACTTATTAAACACTTGATTAATAGTAATGGGTCATGCCTCCGCAGGGCATTATTATTAATCTTGGGAGGTAAGGTGAAATTGCGAATTTTACACTCTTAATTTGGTCACCCTCAACAAAATCATCAAAAGCGTTTTGGATTTTGAAGCAAGGGGATAGTTGAACATGTGATGTTATCTATCCAACCAAGAGTTACAAGAAGTTGTAATTAGTAAAGGAGTTTCCTTACCTTGAAAATGTAACCTTAAGGAAGGGCCTCCGTCCGCTTAATGCTACATAGGGATAGGATTTTGGAATCACATTATTCATAAATATTGATTAATTTTCATGTTATGTATATCTCCTCAATTGAAAGAAATATTGAGAAACGTTCTCAAAACTAAAAGAGTATCCGTAAACCATTATCCATGCTTTGCTAAAAGGGTTTTAAAGGCTAAAGGAGTGTTAAAACCTATTTAATAATGTCACATGTCTAATTATAGCTTTCAAGAACTCAAAAAGTTTGAATAATGGAATGGCTCCACCATTGACTCATTTTGAAAAACGTTTCAAGTGATTGGACTCGATGGAGAGGTACAAGACCTCTAAAAACAACATGAGTACGACTCACATGAAGAAACCAATATTTTATCTTGATCAATATGATTGAACATGGTGAATGACTTGGATTTTCATACTGTCAAATGTTGACTAATTTAAGTGACATCATTCATCACTTATTGCATGCGGTGTTAAATACAAGATTAAACTCCAACATGAATTGTGTTGAATGGTTTTGGCAAAATTATGTAAGATGCTTAAAGTAGTTGAGCATAGTATCATTTTGAGCTTGAAAGAAATGTTCTAGATGGTTCAAATGAGAAAGGGTTAAGAAGGATGGGGACGACAATAAAAGCCAAAGGATAAAGAAAAGACAAATAATTTGTCAATTCTTAATCTCAAGGCTACTAAACTGTCAAGTGCTATTATGAATAGCAAATGTTTAAAATGAGGACTAGCTCCAAGAAATTGAAAACTACCCATAAATTACAGTTGGAAGGTAAAGAATGGAAATGTTCCACATCAAGTAGTCATAGAAATTGATTTAGCAAAAATCTACTTATTTGACATGTGATGTCGAGATTAACTCTCTTATTGAAGAATGAGGTTGAGCCGAAGAGTTGAAACTTGGATAAGGGAAAAGTAAATCTACAATGTGAGAAACAAATGTTGTTTTACATGTATGACTTTACATTTCACTTAACTATATATAGTTTAGCATTGACATAAATAATCGTTATTATATTCTTGCTATAATCAAAACATCATTCCATTGCAGTTATCACTAAATGTCAAAGATTCAAAGCATCGAAAAAATGTTATTCTATGCTTAGTTGAATCAAGGGATGTTTTGAAATGCTAAATAGGTTAAAGAGCTCTATATGTTAGATATAGATGAACCATTTCTATGTATGAATCACTTCTAGAAATGTCAATTTGATCAAAATACGAATAAAATTGCATACGGAAGCTCCGAAGGGATGGACTTCTAACATCATAAGATTATGAATCCATTGATGCATGCAAATCTTATTGTAGTTTGATGATTGAAAAGTTTATATTTTGGAGAAAAGGTGACGTGAACCCATGGTTGAATACATAACGATGTGATTAAGAAACCTAAGGTTCACAGGCTAGAGATGAACATGGACACTTCATTTGAATATGATCACACATGCTTACATGAAGCATGAATCTGAAAATTTTGAAGGAGTTCGATAAGGTTCAAAAGAAGAATAAAAGAGACTTGGAAAACATTGCGATATGATCGTAAAAGTTTACTTTTGAGTCAAATTTTTAACTTGGCAAGAATTCAAAAGCATTTACGATGTGATCGTAGTGATGAGCCACTGAGCCAAAACTTGATGATCATCCCAAGGATTGTAAAATTAGTTTACAACCTACTCCACTAAGAGAAAATGTTTCTCAAATGGAGGAAATAAACTATATAAGATATAGCATATTTCATGATGAACTGTACCTATCTTCCAAACAATAGTTCAAAGGATACACTTTTAAAATGAGCTTTTTACACTAATTACGACTGCGTCAAATCACAATGTAGATAAAACATAATATAAGATATGGATAAGAGAAGTCCTTATTTTGTTTTTCTACAAATTTAAGAATAAGAAACTTGTATTAAACTGTTTAATGCAATGTTGAATTCTAAACCTTAGTACAAGGGTACTACAACCACAAAATGTTTTGAGGACAAATTGTTTGTTGCTCTAATTGGTACATTTTTGAAAAAAGGTGTCATTTCTAAAAGGCAAGTGGGAGTAATTCTCGAAAAGGTCGAGAAGAGCAACATACCCTATGCTAAAAGAGCAACATACCCTATGCTAAAAGACCCTTTTTCATAAGGCAAGTGGGAGTATAAGTCTCGAAGGTGTTCGAGAGAACCAACAAATGAGCATGATTCACACCATGTTAAAAAAACATGTGGTCTCATTAATGTAATGGGATACGTAACCATGTGTCAAGGGCCACATTCCATGTATACCCTTCCTATGTTGTTCTTCATTGAAAATAAGTTTTCACTTGTTGCGCATAAACCCGCAAAGTCTAGTAAATCTAAGCCAGAGAAATAATAAGTTCGATGGTTAAGAAATTCTAAAATATTGATTTTTGAATGTAAGATTTGACGAGTCACAAAATAGCCTAGTACAATGAAAATCTGAAATGGTTTCCATGTCTAAAAAAAAAATTGAGTGTGAGACACTTGGTTGATTTGCATGAATTGGGAGAGAATCATTGAATGCAAAGAGTAGACAAGGAAGGAAAAATGTTTTCTAAGCATTGATTAGTCACTAAAGGATTCAACGAATTCATAGTATTGACTATGGTGAAATCTTTCATTGCTAATATTGCTTATATCCATTCAGATTCTTCTAGTGATTTCAACTCTATGTGATATGGTTGATGGAGTTCAAAACGCTTTCCTGAAATTGTTCATGAAAGAGAATGTGTATGTGATACACACATTAACGTTTTGAAGAACCAGGAAGTCCTAGAAATGCATGTAAGTTTCATAAGTCCATTAGTGGATTGAAGTAAGCATCACGGAGCAAAATCTTCGATTTACTAAGTTAATCAAACTGGTTGATAGTCTTATAAATGAAGAAGCTTGTACATACAAGAATTTTAGTGGGAGCTATGCAGTCTTCTTGGTTTTGTATGTAGATGACATACTTCTTACAAAATACGATGTTTCCATACTTGAATAGGTCAAGTAATGGATAATGAATTGTTATTGTATGAAAGACCTTGAAGGTTTAAATGAGTACATCTTGGGAATCAAGATTTATTGAGATTGGTCTTGAAAGAGGATTGAACTTAATTGAGAAACTTATATAGATGAGGTTCTCTCTAGGTTCAATCATGAAAAACTCCAAAAGAGGTTTCACTCCCATGTGGCATAGCACATTGCTTATCAAGACTCAGTGCAAAGCAAAGACTGATGAGATTTAGCAAATGAGTGACATTCCCTGTGCATTTGCAAAGGATTCGTCATAAAGGCTACGCATTATACTCATTAGATGCATGTATGCAATTTTCAATCGAATTCTGATATGTGATATTGGAAATTATAGAATTAAGAGTTTCCTGAAGTACTTGGAGAAGAACAAAAGACAACGTCTAAGTATATGGAGATAAACTATCATAAAAGAAAAGGTCACAAAGCTCATATGGATGAGAATGTCTCAAAATTTGTTAACTAAACTATTTCAGAAGCCTAAATATGAAAGTCATATTAGGTTCAATAGAAATTGAACATATTAGATGGCTTTGATTGTGTATTGGACACAGTTGCAAAACTATCAATTGTGTTCTCCCTATGTTTATCAATGTGAAACAAAGTTTCATACTTATTTAATCATGGTTTAGTATTAAATAAAATGTCCAATATATTTTATGAATTTCAATGGGTTTGTCAAATGCGTGATTTGATGAATGAAACCCCATAAGTGAACTGAATTCATGGAATATTTAAGTTCCTAATCCAATTTGTTAAACTGGACATAAACGACTTATTGAAAAGGATTAGCATATAAGATTGATTGATAGCGCAGTTTAATGGGTTATGGGAACATAAAGATGTTCAATCAATTATATGGATTTGTATGGTTGATACAGATCGAACTGACCTACTTAGAAATTCTAAAACTTCGCAAATTATATTAGTGGATTCCTTAGACATGAGTGGAACACTACTCAATTCAATGATTAGTGTAACCTTGATGTTGTCAAACGTCATGCCGTAAAAGGGGACTATAAAGGCGACACTCGGGTTGCGCTAAAAGTTGAGTGGGAGTTTTGGTTGCCACAAGATTGAATAGGTCCTCCTATATTAGATAGGATGGGTGTCTTGGCCTCTTGAAGAGTAATGATTGGAAATGCATGGCCGTGCTCAAATGGATTACTACATAATCATTTGTTTAGCAATTCAAACTCGGATTTCAAGAAATAATTTGAACGCTAGTATGGATGACATAGAGATGTAATCATACTATCAAATTGGACACTAAGAGACTTAAGGAATTTGAAGATTGCACGCTTGTCTCAGACAAGTGGGAGATTGAAGGAAATGTGTCCTCGACTCTCGTGAAATTACTAATATAATATGGATCGTATTATGGAGATAATAAGTTCGTTTAGTTGGGTCGTCTTTACGTCTTGCTAGAGACCAATATTGATCATTGGGTTAAACCAGCAATGCCAACTAAATGGATCCTATGAGGTCACACGTTACAGTGTTAGGTCGAACATGAATACCGAGTCCAAAAGTTGGGCTTAGTGAATGACTGGCCATAAGGAGTAAGATAGGAATAATAAGTCTTGCCCTAATTAGATAATATGATTATTTATAATAAAGGGCTTGGGGAAAAATAAAAACAGACGTTCATCTCTCAAAAAGAAACAACGTAATATTTTTCCCTTCCTCTCTCTCTACAACCGGTTAGAAGTTCTCCATAGAAGAGGAGATTAATCTCTCCCGTCCAACTAGCATTGGTGGAGGTTCGATCTACACTTGTGGACCAATATTAGAGGAGCAACAATTGGGGATCTAATCTCCGCAAGAAGGTAGAATAAAGCTTGGGAATTCACGCATCAAAGGTTAATTCTAAACTATTATGTGATCCTTTATTTGTATATGCATGAGATCCTGTTTAGGTGCGTATGAATGAGATTCATGAAATTCCGCTTAAAGTACCTAAAACCCTACACGCACTGTCCTTGCTTCCCACACCCTTCGTCGGCACTACTCTGCCCCTCGCCGGCCTCCATACAGCTCTCCGTCCCCTCCCCCGAAAAACCTCCATCAGCCCTGAAAAACCATAGAACCCATTCTCACTTGCCATAAAACTCATTGGCCTCCTTTCTCCACCCTCGAAACCCTGGGTAGAGCTGTGTGGGGGTGGGCGAAGGGAGGCAAATAGTGAGAGGTGCGGTAAGTGGTTTGGTGGCTGGAAAAGGTGAAAAGTGAAGGTTTCAGGTGGTTGTGTGGTGGTGGGACTGGTAGGCCTCATTCCCTTTAATTTTAAAACAAACAGCGTAGAAAATTTAAGGTATTTTCATTCCATTTCTTGTCTTTTCCTTTGTTCATTCCATTTCGATTACCCCGTAAGAACCAAACGGCCCCTTGATACATTATTTATCTTTAATACTTGTCAAAAAAAAAAAAAAATCTTCAATAGGCTATAAATATTTTTAATTATGTGTCATTTATGTTAGATATTCAAAATAGGCATTAAATAATTATTTCCCACATATTTAAGTTTTCTAATTTTATATTGTAATAAAATTCTAAATTTGGTCCAAACCGGTGTTATCTGAGTTTTGAATTGGTTTACTTATCAATCCAATTCAAGTTCAGTGCATCTTTTAGCATTAATGAAAATGTGCTTTTTTTTTTTTCGTCAGCCTTATAGGTAAGCAAAAAACTATTTCGGTCTTCAAGTCTTAAATTTTCAATTTTTTAACGTCGATCTGATTCGATATGTATTACTCAATTCAAGACCATCAAGAAATGAGTTTGATCGAATTCTTACAGCGTATCTTTAACTACTCCAAACCTTATGATTATGTTTTTACATTCAACTCAAATATATTACAGAGTGTATACCTTTTTTTTTTTAAAAAAAAAAACCAAACTCGAGGGTGTATACTTTTTTTTGCATTAGGTAATTAGCTAATTTTTCATTACTTAAAACTATTTCAATAAACCATATATAATAATACGTGAGTAAGGGCCTATTCTGATTTACTTAATTAAGCTGAACTGAATTGAACTGATTGGAGCTGAATTGAACTGAATTGTTTATGAGAGAAGTGAATTAGGAACTGAAGTGAACTGAAATGATTGGAGACAAACTGAACTAAACTGAAATTCAGCTGAAAAGAACAGGCCCTAATTTGATTCAAAACAACACAATGCTCCTTTAAGCTATACACTAGTTCCTTGACCTTCTTCTATTAAAGTCGATCTCAAGTCAAATAACTACCAAATCAACTGTCAAAGTACTCAAGTTAGTTTGTGCACAACCTTGAAAATAATCCGTACTCCTAGATCATAGCATGAAATTGAGGCAGCACTTCCCAAATTCCAATCAAGCCATATCAATATGGTCAGAAGTGATACGTCTATTTAACATCTCCACTATATCTTCTTTTTGGCTCATAATCTATAATATTATCAAAGATAACATACTTGTATTAATTAGTAGGCCTTTTTCTTTATTTTTAACTTAATTTAAGGCGTAATTCAAGCTTAGAGATTATTGTGCTTAATATTGCAACTAGTGCTCACTAATTTGTCTTTTTGTCACCCAAAATATGGAAAAATTAGCCTGAAATTAAACAAAGTGGAAAAAGAGTAAGAAATTCTGACAAATTATCGACGACTTCTACCTCTCAAAATTGACCAAATTAAAAAAAGACGATAATTTGGTCAGCTTTCCTTTTACCTGCTTTTCTTTGTGACATTTCTTTGGTCGGAAATGCTTGACATGGTACATGTACTTATGTACATCAATCCAAATACCTACCCAATTTATTACTTGTAACATTTTTTTTAACAAAGATTAAATTTTATTTAAAATCTATTTAACTACATGTACAACAGTACAACAACGAGAATTGTTAATTTGGGTTAATAGGTTGAGTTCGGGGTCAGGTTGTTTTTAAAAAATTATTTAAAATAGTATAGAAACTTAATATCAATACACAAAAGGATAAATGGGCCATATCATATTGAGTTCAGGTCATTTGGTCGGGTTCAGATTTCTCTCAGCAACTTCGGGTTAAATTCAATTCAGTTTGAATTGGGTTATCAAGTTGGGTTAGAAATTAACAACTATAACAAGTAAACAAAAATAAGTTGGATTAAGGGTCTGTTCTGATTTACTGAACTGAGCTGAACTGAACTGAACTGATTGGAGCTGAATTGACGAATTGAACTGAATAGAGCTGAAATGAATTGTTTATGAGAGAAGAAAATTAGAAACTGAATTAATTTGAACTGAACTGAAATTAAGCTGAAGAGAACATGTCTTTATTATTCTGATAGGTAAAAGAAAGATAATTTTATAAGTTGGTTCAATTACACACCGACTACCGAGTAGCTATGTAAACATTGTAAACAATGTAAAAATTCATCGATTGATAAAAAGTAACGCACTCCTGAGCTTTCTTTCGACTTTTAGTTTACTCACCTATCAAGGAAGTTGCTTTAGATTTCTCAACTTTTGGTTACTCACCAATCAAGTAAATTACCAGACTTTTAGGATACTACAATTCTTGCATTTCTAGAGTAATGAGCTTATCAAGTAGGGCTTGAACCAGGTAGAAATATGTTGAGTATTGAAATCCTGTATCTTGCATAAATTTTGTCTAATCATTTTGTTGTATCCACTTTTGTGTGTATTTTTGTTTGGTTCTGATAAATTTAAGGCCAATGACCATGTTAAAGGTATCCATAATTAGGGCTTGGCTAGACAAATAATAATAATTTTTAAAAAAAATTGTTAATTTATCAGATTGGACTAATCAACCACTCTCAAAACCATGATTTGAGCATGGCTTTTACATGCCTAGGCATTGCTTTGATCAATTTATTTTATTGTAATTTTACAAGCTAAATTATGCACAAAAATTTACCAGGAGTTATTGAACCAAAAGAAGGAAAAAAAAAAAAGGCCACCTTAACTGGTCTTCAAAACTTGGATTAGGGTTTTATACTTTTGATATGTGACTTAAAAGCGATGCACAAAAAATATGACATAGAGGGCTTTTAAGAGCAACTACAATGGTTGGCTAATTTATTTAATAGCTTAGCATGCCAAATCATCTTCTTAAGCTACAACAATTCAAGCTATGTGTTGCTCCAATGGTTAAGCTAATTGTAAATTAATTTATTTTTAAATTAATAATAATTTTAATCTAATAAATATTTGCCAAGCTAATCAACAAGATGTGAAACAATGGTGTAGCTACTAGCTTAAGCTTTTTAATATTTGCAAGCTAGTCCCTTTTCCCAATCATTGGAGTTGCTCTAAGGCAAATCAATCTTACTTGTAAAAAGATTTCTAGTATGGTATGATAAAGAGGACTCAATAATTGAACACTTTCATAAGTAGTAGAATTTGTATTAGTATTTAGTAAGCTTTTTTTTTTTTTTTTTTTTTGAGGCATAGTATTTAGTAAGCTATAAGCTAATTAATTATCTAATTTTTGTTCTTCTGATACTTGCGCATAAAATTTTTATAATTGTAGCAATTCCTAATTTATGATAATAATCCCACATTGTAATCAACCCTAGTATTTGTAATACGCAATCAATTTTTAATTCATCGATCGGAACTAGAATTTCGTACAATGTACAGTGTAAGTGTAAGTTTCCCTGCAAAATTAAACTTCCATCATATGGCCTTTTGCTTCTTGTTAAAATAATAATTTACAAAATTAATTAACTATCATCAATTTTTTTTAACAGATGCATCCAAATCTATCATTAACTAGTAATGAAAAGAATTAATAAGTAATGTAATTAAAAACAGCACATAACCAGCTACTATAAGATACTAATGGAATCTACCCATAACATGGCAAGTCTTAATTAAGTGCATGATATGATAATAATATTAAGTCACAGTTGCAAGTGTGTTAATTATTTGTTTTATATTTTCTCTCTCTAAATGTAGCACATGATAAGATGGTAGAAAGAGTAATGTGTACTACTTAAAAACAAAAGCATATATTAAAATAAATGTGACTCAATAATTGTTATTATTATTATATGTAGCATGTATATTTATAACTATTATATATGTATAATAATAGAGTATGTAGTAGATCATGATTCATGAGTGAGCAAGTGACATATATAGGCAGAATCGTTGCGGCCTAAATCTGGTGATCCACAATTTCAATCAATTGTGGAAGAATTAGAGTGTGATCACATGAGAAACAGCGTGCCTTCACTCATGAAAATAAAAAGGTTCTTCTTTCCTATACTGCTGGCTCATGTGGAGCCTACTTATGCTTCATTCCATATAGGTTTTACACATCGGGATTATCTCGTATTTCCTTCGTTTATTTTTAGTTGTTTCAATTTGATTGTGTATGCTTGCTATGTTAGGGTCCGTTCTCTTCAACTTTACTTCACTTCATGCAATTCATTTCAGTCAATTATAACAGGCCCTTAATCTGTAATTTCGAGCTTATATATGTACGTGTAATTGTTTAAAATATGAAGATTAATAAATTGAACAACCCTAATGATGAGATTTAGCATAACATTGGCTATGCAATTTAATTTGATCTGGTATGTTTTTTTGATATAATTATTGTTAATGGAATAATGAAATGAGATGTTGTTAGACTTATATTGTGTGTACTTTATAAATAATACTCCTATGATTTTCACTATTATAGAATTAAATATATTGAGGGTTAGAGGTAAGTTTTGATCTGTTTCGTTCGATAATTTGTACCAGTGTGGTTTAATTGATCTAATACGGAGTATGATCATTATTTCTAAAACAAGAAAAAAAAAATTCTTAAATAAGTATCGAACATAATCCAAGTTTTTGGTACAAACTACAATCAATAGTTTAAGAAAAGTAAATGAATAGTGTCAAAATTTTAAGTGAATGAAACCACTACAGAATTAGACAAATTAAAATATTTTTTTTCAAAATAAATACATTATACAAGTACAATAATTTGTCACTTTGTAATACATTACTATAAAGTAATTAATAGAGAATATCCATAGAATATTCTCATCTTAGGTTTAGGATATATTTTATATAAGATTATCTTTGATATCTGTACATATCTTATGTTGTCTAATATGATTAGGTTTCTCATTGTAACCCTATAAATATTGATAAATGAAAATCACTCTAATCAGGAGTTTTCCCGAATATCTAACAGTAATAAATATTAGGTGCATTTCAAATAAATTGGGGCTTTAACTTTAGTTCTTTTACTTATTTTCTTGAATATGTTTTTCCAATTAAATATCACTATTCATTAAGCAAAATGCAAACATTAGCTTACTAGGTAAAGTTCTTACTACTTAGCTAGGTTTCAAGGCTTGGAGTTCGAAATCTTGTTGAGTAATGGGGAAAACTATTAAATATTAAAATCTTAAGTACCCGACTTGCATATATTGAACCAAAAAAATTCAAAAGCGTTAAAGTTTAGGGCTGGTTTACATTTATTGAACTGAAATGAACAGAGCTAATTGGAGCTAAATTAAACTAAACTGAATATTTATGAGAGAAGAAAATTAGGAACTGAACTGAACTGAAATTAAGCTAATATGAATAGGCCTAGTCTAAATCATTCTTTTTATCCAAATTAAATATGATCTTTTTTAAAATACTATCTTCGTTTTTTTATTATTTGTAGTAATTTAACATTAAATAGAGAGAAAAAATATCTAATCTGTTGCAAATAATATAAAACGGAGATACGGAGTATAGTAAATAAACTTAATTATTAGAAAATCAATTATTGCACATTTATGCAACATGTACTGTATATGCTAGACTCCTAGATCTTATCAATCAATGTTGATGGCGAAGTCCTATTGGTAGTAATCCAGAGTTGCGGACCCAACCTATTGGCGTTTTGTCTAATTTGCCATGAAAGACATGATTGACCTTCACAACTTTCTGAGGTCAGATGTTTGTATACACTCGTCTCCTCTAATCTGTAATGTTGCCCTACTAAAAAAAAAAGATCCAAATACTAGGCAATTTCCTCTCCAAACTAAAACTAAAACAAAAACAAATAAAATAAAATTACTATTCCAATTTAAATTAGATATGTAGTATTGTATTGGTAAAAAATTTACTATGAATTATAATTATGGTTGATTATTCACCTATTGATTGTCAATGTAGTGCTTATTGGGGTTGTATTTGATAGGAAAACAATATGTTTGATCTCTCGAAACAACAATTCTGATAGGACAGAACCTTATCAATCACTCAAAATTAAACCCCGAATTCAAATTAATCCAAAGAGAAGAATTGGGTGAAACAATAATAAAAAAAAAGGGTTTTTCTATACAGTGCTCCTGAGGTATTGACTTTTCCAAGCTGTGTCCACCCATTTTCAAAATTCCACACTGTACCCCTAAGGTCTCTTTAGTGACTACGATGTAACCCTACCCTAATCCCTCTATTAACTTAAGTTAACTTTCCGTTAACTTCAAAATAAAGAAATTAAAAAAAAAAAAAAACAAAAAAAACCAAACACCTCTCTCTCCTCCATCACAACCACCCACCACTACACCTCCAACCGCACCATTACCCCACCTCTCTCTCCTCCCTCACAACCACCCACCACTACACCTCCAACCGCAGTCCCCATTTCCGACCACTCCCTCCCCCTTCGCCCTGACCGCCCTTTTCCGGCCACTCCTTCCCCTCTCTTTCAGCCGTTCCGGCCAGCCCTCCCCCCAGCCACGCCTCATCCTACAAAAATCCAAATTCCAAATCAAAGTCGAGAATTTTAAATCAAATAATCCATCTAGTACAAAACAAAACTCAGAATTCCTAATCTCATGGTATAATCGATTGAATTTGGGCGAGGGTTTTCGATGGTTTTGGGCGAAATTCGTCCCAAAAATCCAAAAATCGAGATGATTTCATGAAATTCGAGCTTAAGAAAACCGATTCCAGCATCGCCAATGCACTTCGCCGCGTTATGATCGCCGAAGTTCCCACCGTCGCCGTCGATCTCGTCGAAATCGAAGTGAATTCCTTCGTTCTTAACGACGAGTTCATTGCTCACCGACTCGGCCTCATAGGTGGTGGGTCGAGGAAAGAGGAGCGCAGCTCGGTGGTGCGGCTGGGGGGTGCGGCGGTGGTGCGGTTGGAGGTGTAGCGTAGTGGTGGGTGGTTGTGATGGAGGAGATAGAGGTGTTTGGGTTTTTTTTTGTTTTTTTTTTAATTTTCTTTAATTTGAAGTTAACGGAAAGTTAACTTAAGTTAACGGAGGGATTAGGGTAAGGTTACATCGTAGACACTAAAGAGACCTTAGAGGTGCAGTGTGGAATTTTGAAAATGGGTAGGTGCAGCTTGGAAAAGTCAATACCTCAGGGGCAATGTATAGAAAAACCCAAAAAAAAAAAAAAAAGGTTGATTATTCCATGAAATCAATGATGATTGATGAATGGTGGTTTCAAAAGCACTATGCACAATGCACGTAGTCCCTCAATTTACAAATGATTTTGAATTAATTGAAGTTGGAGTTAAAATTTTATCATAATAATTTTCCAACGACTGTCATAAGCCATATAATAAGAAACATGCACGAAATATGTGATGACAAAATTACTAGGAATTGTACGAAGTTGAAAGTTTTCAGCCCAAATGTTGTTTGGGCGAACATAGGAGTGCCGGAAGATTTATTGTTTCTTATTTTTCGGGTTCAACTTAATTTCAGTTAAGTTCACTTCACTTCAATTAAGCTCCTAATCTTCTTTTCTCATAAAATATTTTTCAACTCTATTCAGTTCAATTCAGCTCCAATAAGTTCAGTTCAGTTCACTTCACTTCAGTAAATGTGAACATACCCTGACTATAAATAAACACAACCTAAATTTAATAGGCGTAACATACTAGCTTAATTTGGAAATAACACTAGTTCTATTAACCATGTGTAACTTTCAAATCAATTAACATATTCAATTTCACAAATAATAGATAATCACAAGCTTGAATGTTTAATTTCATATTCAGTACAAAATGATCCAATTCACATCAATTTGGTTACTCAATAACATAATTAATTTATTAATACGTTTATGATTTATGGACGCGTAAACAAAACTTATTTGTATTTAGGATCTTATAAATATATATTAGAGTTTTGATCAAATTTGGACTAATAGTCGTCTTATTCTCCCTCCGATTTTGATAAGTGTTTATTGATAGCTGTTAGTAGCAATTGACATTTATCAAAGTATCAAATAAACTTGATATGCGTGCCAAAAATATCCTTTTGTTACATTTCGTGAATTATAGTTATTAGTTAATACGTAGTATGATTTGCAGTAGATGACATTTCTATTATAAAGTTTATAATATGTACTTTATTTATTTCACGAGAAATGAAAGTTTTTTTTACTTTTGCACTAGTCAAATACTAAATTTAACTTTAAATCTATACTAATATATTAAAATATCTAATAATAAAATAAATATAATTGTTAGATTAGTTTCTAAATATATTATCCAAACATTAAATTTTTATAATTTTTATATATTACTGAACTCTAGTACATATAAATAAACACCTCAAGTGTAAAATTAGACATTAACAAACGCATAGGTCAATCTCCTGTTTACACATATTTAGATACAAAAAAAGTATATACACATAGTTCAACATTATATCATACGGAGTAGTATACAATATATATAGTAGCATAAGACGGTTTAAATTACATTTATCTTTGCAATAACATTCTAGTAATAATATATCGGAGTAATGATAATGAGATGTGCTAGTTTGGTCGACCAACCATCTAGCTAGTCGAGCAAGACAATGTTTACTTTTGGTGCGAACTATGCTTCAATTTGTGAATGCATAAAGTTAACTTGTGCTTCTCATTGTGGTCATTATACACGACATGATTTGGAAAGATTTTCGTGAAAATGATGATATATTAAACATTGACTACTGTATAATAGAAACCTATATATCAACTGCTAATATAAATTGATTAATGAAGTTCCAAAATTCAAATCATGCAATGAATCATCATCACTGACTATACACTTCCATAATCCATATCATTATATCAATTGATGACTACATGCATAAGTTATTACTTGCTTTATTTGAACTTTTTATTATACTATTTATTTAACTTATTTTGACTAATGTTTGTGAATAATTATACATAAGGAAAAATATAGTCTTGTGGGTACTTAGCTTATTGGAATCGTCTCAATGTATAAATTATTAATATTCAATTGTTATAATTTATATTTGTTGATAATTTCATCGACATACGTGTCCAGGAGATATGAAGTAAGTATTAAAATACGGAGAAAGTAGTACATTTATTCATGTGCTCGTACTTATATTAACAATAATTGACTATTTGCTAATGCATTATATAATGATCGCACAAAGAAAGAGAAGTCTTTCGTTCAATTTGCTCTCTTGACCTGAAAATTATAGTTTTTTTTTCTCTAAAATCTAAGGTGTGGTGTAGTTTGATCTGATATGATGTAAATCATTTTAATTTGATTTGATTGTCTCTTTGCTTGATTAAACTTTGGAAGTATATAACATAAAACTTTATCTTATACTTCATTAAAATTAAAGATACTATACATTTTTTATTTATTTTGTATCAAGTATGAACATATAACCGTTCCTAATCACTCCTTTTGAAATAACATTTGCTCTTTTCTTCTTGACTTCTGGACAAGAAGTCAAGAATAAAATGAAACAAGGTGATAATTGAAGTATTGAACTGTTCCTGCAAGGATCCGACAACCCAGTCCCGAAAGTTCAAAGCCCGAGTATGCAACCCGTTAAGCTCCTATCGGCCAGTAGAGAACCTACACAAAGAGAAAGGATTAGCTAACCCTGGGGTGATCCAGGGATAACCACTCCGATGACAAAGTCAGACCGTGTTAAAGAAAGAGAAATTAGAGAGAAAGAAAGAAAGAGAGAGAGTGTAATTAATTCTTACCATTAATGAGGTTTAACCTACTATTTATAATAATAAATATCAAGACAGGTGGCTTCAAAGCATGCAAAGCCTTTCTTGCCAAGTGTCAAGCTATTGTTGCCACGTGCCGAATACCGACATGCCGATATGTCTGCTTTATCAAACATATCAGCCTATTTATCAGCTCTACTGGGTTCAGATCCATATTTACGAAAGATGTCAGCCCGTTTCACATATCTTCCCATACAACTAGCCCCCCAAGTGAGGACGTTCGATCATAGGTCGACGTTCTCACTTTAAGAAATTGAATAAAAATTAATTTTTATTTTCGTTATGATATGTTCAGGCTTTCCATTTCTTGCACTTTGTCGAGCATTTTACAGAGATTATGCAGTGCAATGTTTAGGATGACTTCTTGGAGTTTGCAATTTAATATTTTATTGTGATTCCTTGGTATGTATATTGTTAACGTGATATTTAAATTTTGCGGAAAAAACTCCGTTCCCCCCCCCCCCAAACTGACCTTGTGTGCCGTAAGCAAACAAGGTCTACTTTAGAAAAGAAAAAAAAACTGGAAGCGGAAAAAAAAAACTCCGTTTTCCCCCCAAGTGACCTTGTGTGCCGTAAGCAGACAAGGTCTACTTTAGAAAAGAAAAATCAGGGAGTGGAAAAAACTCCGTTTTCCCCCCAAGTGACCTTGTGTGCCGTAAGCAGACAAGGTCTACTTTAGAAAAGAAAAAACTAGGAGCGGAAAAAACTCCATTTTCCCCCCAAGTGACCTTGTGTGCCGTAAGCAGACAAGGTCTACTCTAGAAAAGAAAGAAGATTGGGAGCGGAAAAAACTCCGTTTTCCCCCCCAAGTGACCTTGTGTGCCGTAAGCAGACAAGGTCTACTCTAGAAAAGAAAGAAGACTGGGAGCGGAAAAAACTCCGTTTTCCCCCCCAAGTGACCTTGTGTGCCGTAAGCAGACAAGGTCTACTTTAGAAAAGAAAAAATTGGAAGCGAAAAAAAAAACTCCGTTTTCCCCCTAAGTGACCTTGTGTGCCGTAAGCAGACAAGGTCTACTTTAGAAAAGAAAAAATTGGGAGCGGAAAAAACTCCATTTTCCCCCTAAGTGACCTTGTGTGCCGTAAGCAGACAAGGTCTACTCTAGAAAAGAAAGAAGACTGGGAGCGGAAAAAACTCCGTTTTCCCCCCAAGTGACCTTGTGTGCCGTAAGCAGACAAGGTTTACTTTAGAAAAGAAAAAATTGGAAGCGAAAATAAATACTCCGTTTTCCCCCCCAAGTGACCTTGTGTGCCGTAAGCAGACAAGGTCTACTTTAGAAAAAGAAAAAATTGGGAGTGGAAATAAAAACTCCGTTTTGCCCCCCAAGTGACCTTGTGTGCCGTAAGCAGACAAGGTCTACTTTAGAAAAAGAAAAATTTGGGAGCGGAAAAAACTCCGTTTCCCCCCCCCCCAATTGACCTTGAATTGTGTGCCATTAGCAGACAAGGTCATTTATATAAGGCATTCAGAAAATGAATTGTTTATTAGAAAAAATAGCGGGAAATGCATATTGAGGACAGACACGTGTCATTAATCCGTCAACCAGTTATTTTAATTTTAAAATTTTTAAACCGTTAGATTTCTGACACGGTTGTCACGTCAACCGTTTTTTTTTTAATTATATACTTATTATTTTTTATTAAAAAACAACTTTTCCTCTTCACCTCACATACTTTCCCTGCCATTTTTCGGAATAAATAAAAAAAGGAAAAGTTCTTGAGAAAGCATTTCGACAAAAGGGTTCACGATTAGTGTAATTTCCTAGCAATCGCCTGTCCTCTGCATTTGTTTTATCAGCATAATCGAATCGTTGAAGCGTTTCGTTGTTGGCGAATAGTTTAAGGTATTCACAAAACTCTGATTTCGATTGATTGATTTTGATTTGATTTTGATTTTTTTTTTTTTTTTATAGTCAAATTTGCATGTTTTAAATTTTTTTTTTTCTTTCACTTTCAAGTTTATAAACCAAGAACTAGATGTCCAACAGTAGTACCGAAGAAGAACAACCTACCCTTAATATTGTTAGGCGCCGACTTATTAGACAATCCTTAGGAAAAGACCTTGGTCGAACCGGAGAGACCACTTCTTCCCTTTCTGACAACATTGATGACCCCTTTCAGCCGTTATCTATAGAAGAACAAAAGAAAGCCTTTTACCGCCATAAATTATTAGCCGAGTGTGAAAAAGCAAACCGTCCTGTTAACCTTAACATACCGGAAGATACTGAAATCCTTGAGGTTGAACCGGTTAGTATTCGTTATCATTTGAGGAGTTTTGCTAATACCCAATTTGATCAATACGGCTCAAACGTGGGGCATATAGGTATAAATACTATGCCAAGAGTTAAGCGTACCAGCTATCAGCCCGAAGTTGCTGCTCGTGATGCTTCTGAAGAGGCCGAGTCAAGCAAGAAAGCCGGGCAAGGTTAGGTTGCAAGCTCTTCCGAGTCTGACGACATGGAAACCCCTCCAAATCCTGAGAGAAACTAGCCGTCTCCTGTTCATGAATCAGCTGTTAACTCAGTTCTTGGCGATGATGATACCCAAGAAGAAAGTGTAAATGCTGATAGTAAGGATGACATAATTGACATGATGGCAGAAATCATTCAAGAAGAGAGTCTTGATGAAGGATATAATTCTGAGACCGATGGGGCTGAATTTCGGCAACCTCTTGTTTTAGCAGCTAAAGGTAAAGTCGCCGAAGCCAAGATAAGCGACAAGTTTAGGCAGACGGCTTTGGAGAAGGATTATTGTCAGCGCGCCAAGCAGTTTTATAAACTTCCAGATGGGTATGATCTTTGTCTTCCTCCTTCTGGATCCTCATTGCTAGACTGTCCTATTGGCCACGTTGCTATTTACCTTAAGCATTTTGATTTCGGCCTTCGGTTCCCTCTTCATCCCTTTGTGGCCAAAATTCTGAAGGCTTGGAACGTTTGTCTTGTAAACCCCTCCCACCATCCGTGCCGTTATTAGCCTTATTTGGGTTTTGCTGCATAGAAATTATCCGCTAACCCTCAATGCATTTAGGCGGCTGTTAACTCTAAAGAGAGATGGCCAATCGGATGGGTGGTGGTCTTTGTATACCCAGCCTCACAAATATACTGTTCACCCTAAGTTATCAAGTTGTAAAGGGTGGAAAGACAAGTTCTTTTTCATGTCGGTTCCTGATGATTTCCAACTCAGGAGGACATTCTTTCGGCCCCATCCAAGGTTTGAATCTATTCCCGAGAGAAATCTTGGCAAACACGAGCGTAGGGCCGTCAATCATTTTGACATTATCGAATCTGATAATGGTGATGGCCGAGTTCGTATTACACCTAAGGTGTGGGTGCCGAATGCAGGATATATTCTCGGCAACGCTCCTTTATCTAACGTTGGTCTTTGCTGGACCGACCGTTATGGTATTAACTCATTTACCAATTTTTTTTTAAAAGATTAACTCTTTCTACTATGTTGTTTGCACGTTAAGTTTTTTTATATATATTTACAATGAGATTTTGATATTACGTATATTGTACCTTCAGGTGTTGACAATTTGGATAATAAATTGCTCGGGCTCTCCACTGACGACAAGAGGGTTATCAGGCGTTGTCCTAAAGCTACTAAGCCTCTGCACGACACCCTTGTTACTCATTGTAGCCGCGCTCCAACCATCAGTGCTAAGAGAAAAGCTGAGAACATGGCCGATGAAAATGCCAAAAAGAGGAAGCTAGCCTCTCTTGCTAATCGGCGGGGTGGCTTTCTCAGGTCTGGTATTACTCGGCAACCTGAAGATCGTGGTAAAAAGAATCAAGCCGAGAACAAGGAAAAACCTCCTTCTCCAAGGGTTCAGGTGAAAACAGTTGTTCAAAGCTCTGAACCAATCATAAAAAAGGTGATTGATGGTATTGATGTTGAAGATCTCACCAACACAGAATCTCCCACCCCAACTCAGCCTAACATACCCAACCAACCAACTGCCCATACCGTTACCACTACTGCCGGTGGTTCCGACACTAGCGCCCCTGGTCTCATCTATCAATCCAACCAGTGGATCGAGCGTCCCAATGAGAGGATACCAGAGGTTGTTCTCAGAGGATTCTCTGTCCCTTCCGGCCACTTTGGGGACAGATGGAAACCTGCCATTGTCGCATGCCGGAACGAGTCGATGATCCCTGATGACCCTATGCTAGGCGGGACCCTTGGTTATCGACTTCTGAGCAACTTGACCCTCCCAATGTATAGGCCTGCTGGCGCCATCGGTCCTTTGGCTGCTATGCACATGCATAACATGATGAAGGTTATCACCCTTTAGTAACTTAATATAGTTTTTATATAACCGTAATCTTCATTATACTTTAATGTTTTCATTTTTCTGTTTTCATTATTAACTTTTTATCTTTATTATTACATAGGTTGTTATGTCTGCCACTGAGCTTGTTGAGATGTACCGCTATAACCAAGAACAACATCATCAAGCCTCTGCTAGCCAAAATGCACTTCAAACGGCCCTAGATAATGCTGATAAGGCTCTGCAGAATTTAAAGGAAGCAAAAGAGAGAGACAATCTTGAGATGTCATCTCTCAGGGATAAAGCCTCTAAGGTTGGGGGTCTTGAGTTGGAAATTCAACAACTAAAGACCCAAATTGCTGAGAAGAACAAGGTTATCAGCCGCATTCCTACCCTTGAGAAGGATCTTGATGCCGCTAAGGTTTCCATTCATGATCTTGAAGAAAAAGTTCAGAAGTTGGAGGCAGATAAGCCTGGAATCCGGCAAAGGGCAGTTAACCGCTTTCTGACATCTCAGGAGTTTTGCACACGGCTTCAGAACCGTTTTGATGGGGGATGGACTGCTGCTCAAAGATGCATTGCCCACGCTGCCGGCTGGAAGAAAGAGGATTGGATCACTGTTGAAAAGGCCTTTAATGAAGAAGCTTACAAGATTCCTTCTGGTTTTGAGGAACAAGAGTTTGTAGACTAGGACCTTTTCAACCTGGCTCTAGATGATGATGAAGGCGTTTCAAATCCCAGCATCTTAGATTCCCCAGCTCCTGGAAATACACAAGCTTAAAGGGGCGGGCAGTCATCACTGACATCCTCTTGCGGGTCTTGTGTAGTCGGGCCTTATCAGCTTTGATTTAAAACATAGAATTACTTATTTTTGTTTGACTCTTTATCTACAATGCTGCTATATCGGCATATGCCCTTTTTTGTGGTGATGCCTGTCGATTGTTATCTCTAGCTGTTGTGAACATTCCATATCCGCTTGAACATGTCGTACCTATTCTCAATATTTTCGTTAATTGACATTCTTAATCGATGTTCTTAACATGTCATATACTTTTATATCTGTAGCATCCTCTTTAAGTTGTTTTATCAACTATATCAGCTTTTCTAGTTTTCAACCATTGCTTCAATCACGACATTTAGTTTTTAACTATTTTTTTATGACAACCCGATTTTATTACTATCGGTAACTTTACCAGAATACAAAACATAAACTTATGTGCTAAAAATAATTCAAGCATAAACCTACGCACATATACGCATTATTTACTATTCTACCCCCACAGTGTATATGGTTGAGAAACAATTATATACACTGTTTGTTGGTTCATTATATTGTACAGCCTTGATCACTTACTGCGCTATAGTTGTAGCCAGTGAAGTATCCTCTCGGCGATCGTACTCAAAGCTATGCTTCAATTCAGCATATACTTCAATCGATTTAACCGATATTATATATTGAACCAACAACCTCGTGAACCAATGTTTATAACTGATCAGGCTATAAGCGCATTGACTTCACGGAAGTGGTTTTTAGCTGTCCATCCTACATAACGGTGGTATGTTAAGTAGAGGATGCCTATAACGTGACAATTTTTCTTTGAAATTGCATGCATTTATTGCTGATACTTTGCAGAATACATAATATTACTTATCTTTCTATTTAAAATATATTATGCAAAATATTTCTTTAACACAGCTGTGTTCCAAACATTTTTTAACGGCTTTCCATCCATTGTTTCTAGGAAATATGAACCCTGCATTACCATATCTCTAATACGGTAAGGTCCTTCCCAATTTGCCGTCAACTTTCCATCTTCATTCCCTTTTCCTGTCGCAGCTGTTCTTCGCAATACAAGATCTCCTACCGTAAGAGGCCGGTGATTGATGCGCTTATTATAAGCCCTTGTCATTCTATTCTTATAAGCGGCTGACTTACACTACAAAATTAAGTCAATATAGCATCAACTAAAATTTGTTGCTATTCATCAAAAATTCGTTGCCAACTCTATTTAGCAACGGGTTGGAAACGAAAATTTGTTGTTGCTAAAAGGCTTGTTGCCATGGGATTTTGGCTACCAGTTGCAAAGCAATTTTGTTGCAACATTGCATCCATTTAAATACAGTTTCCATGATGATTGCTGTTTTTGGTGCATTCGTTGCCAACTTTGGCAACAGATTACCATTGGTCGTTGCTAAAATTAGCAACAAATTATTAATATTAGTTCCTAAAATAGCAACAAATTATTAATTTTGGTTCCTAAAAATAGCAACAAATTATTAAAGTTGGTTCATAAAAATAGCAACAAATCATAAATATTTGTTGCTATCAACACTACGAGACAAAAACCTAAACCCTATTAGCAATTCGGTTCAACCCGATCCCGGTCTTTACCAATCTGAAATCTCACTCAGGTCAGGTCAACTTGGCTTGACTTTGCAAGTAAGGCTCTTTGAATTCCCTGTCTCATGAATTGCAATTGGTAGGAGTCGAACTTGTGACCTCAAAGTCACATGATGAATCTCTTACCAACTATACAAAGTACTATTTGTTTACTTCTATACATATAATTTATAATAAGTGAACGAAATATTAGAGACGAAATTTAAAAATTTGTCTCTAAATTAGAGACAAAATAAAAAATCCGTCTTTAAATTAGAGACGAAATTGCAATCCGTCTCTATTTGATGTCATTATAGCAACAAATTATAAGAAGAATGTCTTCTAATAATTTTATACACAATAGCAAAAACTGACCTACATATAAATTAACAACAACATGTAACACAACTTGTTTCCAATGGCAACTAATAAAAAAATACGTTACCATCTAGCAACAAAAGTTTAGACGACTTGTTTCTAATGACAACAATTCAGAAATTCATTGCCTTTGTTTGTTTCTAAATCAATACAAATAAAATATTTGTTGTTATAGTTTGTTACTACATGGCAACAAGAGAAAAATATGATGCCATCTAGTAACAACTACTAAGAAAATTTGTTTTAAATAGCAACAAATAAAAAACATGTAGCCATTAATTATTAAAAAACTTAAGCATAAAATGTCGCTTTTAATTAGGCAATGAAAAAAAATATATTCTTTTCTATTTAGCAACGTTTAAAAAATCTGTTGTCAAACTTAGTTGCTAAAAAGCATTAATTTTTGTAGTGTTAACTGCTGCTTTTTCACGCACTTCTGGTAGGAAATCTAACTGTTGCCGTAATAAAAGATCATTTTGTTCTTCACAATAGTGTTGGATTCTAAATGTTGGCAACCCTACCTCTGCCGTCATTACCGCTTCTGTTCCAAAAACCAACGTGAAAGGAGATTCACCTGTTGCTTCTTTGGCCGTTGTTCTATTAACCCACAATATTTCTGGCACCAAGTTAGCCCATAACCCTTTTGCATCTTCTATCTTCTTTTTAATTGCCGTTATGATTTGCTTATTTGCTGCTTCCGCCTGTCCATTCGATTGCGGATGGCATACCTTCGCATATGCAAACTTGACCTTGTACATGGACAAAAGCTCTTTCACTGGCTTACAATCAAACTGAGACCCATGGTCAAAAACCATGGCCATCGACAACCCAAACCTCGTGAAAATGTTTTTCCAAATGTATTTTTTAACCTCCGCTGCTGTTATCTTCGCTACCGGCTCAGCTTCTATCCACTTTGTGAAATAATCAATAGCCACCAATAAAAATTTCCTACCGCATGTTGCTGATGGAAACGGCCCTACTATATCCATTCCCCATTGCGCGAAAGGAACCAAATTCAATATTGGTGTTAAATCGTTTGGCGGTGATTGATAGCTGGCGCGAACTTCTGGCACTTTTCACACGCTCTCACATACCGAATCGCATCTTCATTCATAGTCGACCAGTAATAGCCTCTCCTCATTGCTTCTCTTGATAGAACTCTGGGCCCGAGGTGGTTGCCACATGTACCTTCGTGTATTTCCTCAATTAACTTTTTTGACTCAAGGTCATTTATACATCTCATCAATGGTAATAAAAAGCTTCTTTTATACAACTTCCCTTGATGCATAATGAACCATACAATATCCTTTCGTAACTTCCGTGATTCTCCTTTATCTACTGGCAACACCCCATGTATGAGATATGCCAATATATTATCGTACCATTGGGTGGCTCTATTAACAAAAAATACTTGTTCTGGTGCTTCATCTATACTCTTCTTACTCAAAACTTCAACCATCACAGTTCTTTCTAAGTTATTGAAACTTGAACTGGCCAATCTTGCCAAAGCATCTGCTTGCGCATTTTGGGCTCTCGGCACAAGCTTTATTTCAAAGTACTGCAGTTGTGCCGTCAGTTGATTCATCTTTTCCAGGTATTTGATCATTGTTGATTCTCGTGTCTCATATTCTCCATTGTATTGACTTGACACAAGTTGGGAATCAGTTGTCAGAATTAAACGTTTTGCCTCAGCCGCAATGGATAACTGAATTCCTGCCACTGCTGCTTCGTACTCAGCTTCATTGTTGGTTGCCTTGAATTTAAATTTAATTGCATATTCAAAGACCTGTCCATCTGGAGCCATTACAACTATTCCTGCCCCTGATCTTATTGATGTTGCAGATCCATCCACAGAGACCTGTGACGTTATAAATTGACAACAATAAATATGTCATATATTAAATATGTACTTGATTACTCAAAATAAAAAGGAAAAACTTTATTAAACTTTAGACATCAAGTTACAAACTATTGAAACCTGCCAGGTGCCTATTTCTTCCTCTTCATCTGTATATGAAGCCTCTACTATGAAGTCAGATAAGGCCTGTGCCTTTATCGAAACCCTGGGCTTATAGTGTATCTCATATTCCGACAACTCTACCGCCCATTTCAGCAACTGTCCTGACGTATCCTTCTTGTGCAATGATTTTTCCAACGGATAATTTGTCAGAACATCTATCGGATGTGCATCAAAGTATGGTCTTAACTTCCTTGCCGCTATCACCACTGGCAATGCCATCTTCTCAATTATTGGATATCTGCGTTCTGCCGCATTCAATGCATGACTAACAAAATATATTGGCATTTGCTGCCTTTTCCTTTCCACTACTAACACCGCAACTATTGTCTTTGGAGACGCTGAGATATACAACTGCAGCTGTTCCCCCCTTTTCGGTCTTGGAACTTTTGGGAGAGATCTCAAATGATTCCTTACTACCTCTAGTGCATCCCGCCGTTCTTTTCCCCATTCAAACATCTTGTTCTTCCGTAGAACTACAAAAAAGGGAAGTGCCTTATCAGCCGATTTGCTGATAAAACGAGTTAATCCTGCCATTCTGCCAGTCAACCTTTGTATATCTCGGATTGTCTTTGGCTGTTTCATTTCAAGCACCACATTCACCTTATCAGGATTTGCATCTATTCCTCGCTCGCTAACCATAAAGCCTAAAAACTTCCCTGATCGGACTCCGAACACACACTTTTTTGGATTCAACTTCATCTGATACTTCCGTAAGGTTTCAAATGTTTCCCTCAAGTCTGCTATGTGATCCTTCTTTTTCTTCCTTTTCATAATTGTATCATCCACATATACTTCCACATTCCGGCCCTTTTGTCTTTCAAAAATCTTGTCAACTAACTTCTGACAGGTTGCCCCAGCATTCTTCAACCTAAACGGCATTGCCTTATAACATTATACCCCAGCATCCGTTATGAAGGTCGTTTTTGCCCTGTCGGCTTTATGAAGGCTAACTTGATGATACCCTGAAAATGCATCCAAAAAGCTAAGCATCTCATGACCAGAAGTAGAATCTACCAGTCTATCTATCCGAGGCAACGAATAACAGTCCTTGGGACAAGCCCTGTTTAAATCAGTAAAGTCGACACACATTCGCCACTTCCCTGTCGACTTTTTTACCATAACAACATTTGCCAACCACTCAAGATACATGCATGGCTCAATAAAACCCGCTGCTAAGAGTTTATTAACTTCTGCTTATATAGCTTCTATCTTTTCAGTAGAGAAGTTTTGCTTTTTCTGTCTTACCAGCCTGAATCCCCTGTTGACATTTAACTTATGCTCCATTACCCCTGGGTGAATCCCTGGCATTTCACTCGCTGAGAAGGCAAAGACATCAGCATTTTCGCGCAACAAACTTATCAAATTGCATCTCATGTCAACATCCATATCCGCTCCAACTCTAACTGTTCGGCTGGAGTCACCCGGCTGCAACTCAACTTGCACTGTTTCCCCTCCTGGTAACGGCCTCGGAGCTGCTTCTGGTCTTATATCAAAATTACTCATGGACAAGTCTCGCACTGTTGGCTCCAGTTCCTTTTTAGGATTACTCGGCACTGAACCATCCCCGACCGGATTCCTCAAGGCCGTTACATAACAGGACTTTGCCATAACTTGCCCTCCATGAACTTTCTCTACAGCCCCCAAATTTGACACATAAGCTATCGTCAAATGATATGTCGACACAACATCTTGGATATCATGAATTATTGGCCTTCCAATAATCGCATTATAAGCCGATGGAACATTGACTACAAAAAACTCTGCCATCACATCTCTCGCTGTTGGTCAATCACCCAGTTGTACCGGCAAGACTATGCCCCCTTCCGGTCGCACTGATGACCCATTAAACCCGATAACCGGTTACGATACCTGCGTTAGGTATTGCCTTCCTATCATCATCTCATTAAAGGCCTTCATAAATAGAACATTTGCCGAACTTCCTTCATCTACTAGAACTCTTTTGATGTCAGCTCCATTGATCTTGGTTATCAATACTAGCGGGTCATCATGCGGGAAGACTATTCCCCTTGTATCTTCTTTAGTGAATATAAAATCGGGAATTGAAGTTGGCCTGGGGCGGCTATCGGTATCCAGGTCATTGATTATATGGCGGTGCTCTGATAAGTGTTTCTTTGCTCCACTAACCGTTCCTCCATGTACCGGCCCTCCAATCACATCAACTCCTCTTCCCGTTGACAACGGTGGCATTCCTCCACCTCCCTGTCGGGAAAAACTCCACCTTGAGGCCTTTCCGGCCTTACTTCAAGTTATTGTCTTTCAATTTGCCGAGGTGGCGGCTGGCTCCCACCTGCATTTAACCGATATTGAGCTAAATGACCCTTTCTTATCAGCTCTTCTATATTATCTTTCAACCGTGTACACTCTTCAGTATAGTGACCCACGTCTCTGTGAAACATGCAATATTTCTTGGAATCCCTCGGTTTTGCTTTCATTGGAATCGGTCTCACCCACCCTTAGCTTCCCTATTCTGATTCACCGAATAGATTTCCGCCCTTGGTGTATTAAGGGGGGTATACGAACTGTATCGCATTGGCGGCTTGGCTGCCCTTGCCTCCTGCCGATTTCCTCCCCTTCCCGGGGCTGGAACTCTCAGCCTCACACTTCTGGAGGTTGCATGTAATACCCCTCATGATTGCTTTAAAAGGATTTGATATACTACTCATATCATCAAGGTGCATCTTCCTTTTAGGGAGCTCATTTGCTAAGATACTCCACAGTTAAGCGTGCTTGGTTGGGAGTAGTCTTGGGATGGGTGACCTCCTGGGAAGTTTTCTCGGGGTGCACATAAGTGAGGAAAAAATGCGCCGGAAGGACTTGTGTTGGTTTGTGGGGACAGTTGTTGGCCCTCGATGCGCATTTCGTGACATTAGGCCTCTCCCTAATTTGTTTGGGGTCGGGGTGTTACATTGCACCCTCAGCTTGATACCTTCCAGCTGATATACTTTTGTTGCTTCAAGCCATTCATGAGAGCCATTACAGCTATTTCTTGTTGTAATTTTGGGATTGTGTTCGCCTCATTGTTAAACCGCCTAATATAATCTCTCAAAGATTCATTTGGTCGCTGCTCTACTGCCATCAATTCCCCCGAAGTTCTCCGTCTTACACTGTTGCTAATATACTGCCCAACAAACATCTCTGCCAGCTTCTCAAATCTGTCTATGGTTCCACTACCTAGGTTGTTAAACCAATCCGCTGCCGCCCCAGTCAAAGTGGTTGGAAAGACTTTACACCATACAACGTCTGAATTAGTATACAGGATCATGTGCTCCTCATAGGAGGTTATATATCGGCCTGGATCTCCTCTTCCATCATATCGACATGTTGGCATCTTTATCTTCTCCATAGGCTGATCTAAGACCCCTTGTGTAAACGGCGACGCCCTCAACTGGACTATCGTTCGCACTGCCCCTTGCTGCTGATTTTCTGTGCTTACAACAGGACCCGTAGACTGAGCTTCTAACTCCCATCGAGTTGGTTGTGATCTTATCGGCGACCTATCATGCTGACGCCTTTGCGAACCACCAGCCCGGTTAGACTGGTTACCATGACTGGTAATTGGCACCCCTTCCCCATCTTGGGTTGCCCTAATTTCCTTCATTTTCTTACTCATGGCACTCATTACTCTTGCTGCTGTTTCGAGTTCTTCTGGTGTGAACTCAGCCATTGGATCTTGATCCCCCTCACCTTGACCCTCCGGGGTTAACGACATATGGAACTGGTTGCCTTCTAAAGTATGGGTTTCATCTTCGATCTCAATTTCCGGATTCAGCACCCCAGTCCCCACTCTGATTGTCCGATTAACCACCTTCTCGGCTATCGGCGTGCTCTGGTTTTCAGGCATTTTTTTATTTTTTATTTTTATTATTATTATTTTTTTTTTGAAATAAGGATGTGAGGTTCTTAGGCGATAGAAGCAATTGTGCTGCTCCCCTCCTTCTAGCGCCAATTGTTCCTGCAAGGATCCGACAACCCAGTCCCGAAAGTTCAAAGCCCGAGTATGCAACCCGTTAAGCTCCTATCGGCCAGCAGAGAACCTACACAAAGAGAAAGGATTAGCTAACCCTGGGGTGATCCAGGGATAACCACTCCGATGACAAAGTCAGACCGTGTTAAAGAAAGAGAAATTAGAGAGAAAGAAAGAAAGAGAGAGAGTGTAATTAATTCTTACCATTAATGAGGTTTAACCTACTATTTATAATAATAAATATCAAGACAGGTGGCTTCAAAGCATGCAAAGCCTTTCTTGCCAAGTGTCAAGCTATTGTTGCCACGTGCTGAATACCGACATGCCGATATGTCTGCTTTATCAAACATATCAGCCTATTTATCAGCTCTACTGGGTTCAGATCCATATTTACGAAAGATGTCAGCCCGTTTCACATATCTTCCCATACATGAACAAGTGATATTGAAAATTGTTTTTATCGTTTCTAGCACAAACACAAATTCATAAAAGAAAAACATAGTTGGAGAATAAACGGTCGAGAGTGATGTTGCATTATCATAAAGTCGGTATCTAATTCTCTCTACAAGAATTACCATTTATTCCCATAACACAACGTACTATTACAATTTATTCCCATTTTCCCACAAATCATGTTCGGAATTGAAATGAATACATTTTTTTTTAGGAAATTGATAAGAATAAGGAGTACATTATTAGTAAATAGTACTGTTATATGGAAAATGTTATACATAGCCTTTAGGACTACATATAAGCATTAATTTACACTTGAAATCGTAAAAAGTTAAGAAACCATCACAATATAAACACTGATTTACGTGTGTTTTTGTCATGAATTCCTAATTTTATACAATTTCCAACAGTATATTTAATGCTTATATATAGTCTTTAGGGCTTCATATATTACGAAATGAAAGTAATACTCAATATGATAAGTTTTTTTTTATTATTTTTTTTTTTTTGGTGTTCCACCCGGTTCACCCTTTAGGTGGATCCGAATTTGAGTATCAATTCTGAATAGTTAGGTTTCAATCCCCTTTCAATAATTATGACAAGGAATCTAACATGCAATCCTCCCTACTAAGTATACTCCTAATCACCAATAGTCCAATATACTAACAGCCAATTCATACCCATATTGTAAGTTGTATGGTCATAATATTATATATTCATATAAGTTGCTACCTTTCATGGTGGGACCTTTTCATGAATGGTGAAGGTCCCTCAAATTAAGCTCTTTTTTACATAAATCACACACAAGGAGGCCAAATTTTGATTAATGTAATGGACGTTTGTGTCGGTTGACACTGATTTTCTAACTCCTACGAGTATTATGTTTTTAGTAATTTCTTAAATTAATGTCCCCCTCAACCCTTCCAATCCTTAGAGAATCTACTTGATCGTAACCATGACCTATGCTTTTATAAATTATGCTCCATATATATTATAAACAATCAACCTCATGGCTTAAAAAAAAAAAAAAATCTATATTATGTAATTAAAATATTTATATACTACGTAAATAAAATACTACAACTAAAATTAATATATGGATTGAACAAAGTTAATTTAATTTGCTTTATTACTTCATCTAGAATGCTACTATTGTTTTGTTAAGATGGTTCTCTTATCATGTTAGTTTACACAAGCAGCTAATTAGTTGGTAAGGAGAAGAGCCCTATCGAGCTAGAACCTCTTACAATAGTTATGTCATAAATCTATAAACTATACTCGTATCATTTTAAAAAGTATTTAAGGTTGATAAGTAGCTTAATAAAAAGTGCATCTAGCTAGCTTTATCCGTTATTATTTACTCATAGTTTAGAATTAAACCCCGTTAGATTTATATGTGCTCGACTCTCCATCAACACTTCTGAAAGAATGAGAACGTTCACACCATGTCTTCAAATGCAGCCTCATTTCCATCTCTTAAACTTTAATTAAACTAATGTTTCAATGTTGTCTAAGCAAAGTTAACAGATATATTAAGTCTAACACTATTATTATTTTTTACATGCCCGCTTATTTTAGTTTTATCTTGTTTTAATTTATTAGAAAGTAATTGAGTAATGGAGAAACATTAACACATCTATGAGAGTGAGGATTAGCCCAAGTGGTTAGAGTTTCCCTCCCGATTCTAGGAGATCTTGGAATCGATTCTCACCTGTCCTTATAACTCTCTAAAAAAAACACATCTACAGTAAAAAAATACTACAAAATAATCCTATCGATCTGAAGTCAATTACATTTTATTTCAGAAGAAAAGCTAATTACATTTCCAAAGTCAAAGAAGAAGCATAGAAAGCGGTAATCCAACATGGAAACCAATAAGCCAATTCACAAAACTCAAAGATAATTAGATTAATTAGCCAAGCAACTTGGCCAAAGTCGCTGCAAAATGGGAATTATCACATTAATTTACTGTGTGTCGGTAGACAAACAATGGGCTTAAATTATAAACCATGATATAGCGGAACCAAGTATATTTTTATTAATAATAATAATTTAGTATGTGTTGTTACATATTTAATTATTATTATAGATAATATTCATAATAATGGTATTATTGTGTTCTTTTAGTCAAAATTATCAAAATGAATACAAATTTTAATGATTAATACTTCTTACATTTCAAACAATACCTTTTTTTCCCCTTGAAAGCCACTTAGGCCCGAGGATAGTAATATAAACAAATTTACAACTCTCTCCTTCATTTCCAAGGAAATTCAAACGCACATTTTAGACACCACCTCGAGCCTTTAACTTATTGAATTAATATAATTGACATCAATATGATCATTATATGTATAACCATTACGTAATTTATGTTCTCTTGAGAAAGTTTAATTTAGTCAATAACTATTCTATTATTCACTAATACAGTAACCAATCCTCATTAGTAATTTTAGATCTCATGGTTGGAAATCCAACATATTTCAGGTTTAAGAGTAGACCTCATGTTAGTACAATATTTTACCAAAAAGCTAGAAAAAGTACCAATTAATGCTGATTTGTTATTGTTTTAAAGGATGATAACAATTATTGATTCAAAATCCATTTATTTGGTGCTGTTTTATTGATGGTAGTTGTTACTAATTGATTAAATAAAAAAGGGTAGTATTGCAATAAAAAACATTTGACTATGTAAAGAGGGGAGTAGGGGACAAGTCAGTAAGCATCATTTATAAAAAAGAAGAATTAAGAGGTGCTATCAATATATTTATCAAAGGCCAAATAAAAAAGAATCAAGAATCATTTCTGAGAGAGAGAGAGAGAGAGAGAGAGAGAAAGAGAGAGAGAGAGAGAGAGAGAGATATGATAATTAGCCCAAAAAAAATATCTCTAATCTCAAGGCACATGCTAAACATGTGTTTTTTCATGCCTTTTATGTTAAAATGGAGGAATTGATTATTGACTAAATCCATCAGTGAGGTTATGACAATTGCAATTACTTGTTTAGCCAAGAGGGGAAAAAAAAAATTTTAAAAAATGTTATTTCCTCCATCTCAAGTTCAAATTATACTTGTATGTGGCATTGTGGCTGCCAAATCATTAGTTGATAATGTGGCTAGTTTAAAGACAATTTTTATTTTTATTATTATTATTTTTTTACTATTGCAAATTCAAACTATTACAAACTGTTGAAGGACCATCTCAACCAAAAGCTTAAGCTGATGGTTGATGCCCAGGAATATGTTATATACTCTATCACTTCCCCCCTCACATGAAACCTCTATGTCACGTTGGCTCCGATACCATGTTGAAGGACCAAGTCAACCAAAAGCTTAAGCTGATGGTTAAGGCCCAGGAATATGTTATATACTCTATCACAAACTACAAATAGTTCACCACAACACTTACACAAGCTAAACTAGCTTTTACAAACCGACATAAACAAATACAAAAACTTAAAAACTTCATGTTTAAAGACAATCAAATGAGTAATGAAGTTTACAACTATGAGTCTATGGACAAATGAGGTTATATTGATTAAAAAAAGGGTAAGAAAATTGTGAGGCCTTTCTAAGGGAGGTTAGTTATGTACCTCATAATACATAACGAGGGGTATGGTCGTCCTTTGACATGTATTTTGAAAATTCCTAAGTAGCACCTCCGTTTTTCTTACTGTCATCCCGTTTTAGTACTTCAATTAAAAATAGTATTATATTGTCTTTGGTATAAGAGCCATATTCAATTTGTTTCTAAAGGGGAAGCTGTCTCTCTCTTCCCTTCATTTTGAATTTTTGTTCTTTATTGTGTTCTTCTCTCTCTCCTCTTCGTTCCTTCCTTAATTTTATTTCTCGACTGTTGAATTCCGGTGTAAATTCGTTCGTAAAATCACGGGTCGTTGTCGGCGTTGAGGTTTCGTGGCTTCAAGTCTGGGCTCGAGTGGTGGGTAGCCGAAATCGCGAAGTTCATTCCTTCGTTTCCTGGTTGGTGTTACTTGCTTTTGTCTGTTAATTTTGTTTCTTGAATTTGTGAATTGAGTGTTGTGTTTGCCCTATATTGTTTCAAAATTGTTGTGTTGGTCTGAAGTAGGAGTTTTTGTTTGACATCGAAAGTTTAAAAATACGGTTGTATTAGTGAACTTTTGATTAGGGTTTGGTTACTCACGTGGCTTGTTGGGTCGGGATGAATGAAGACGAGTAATTGAAACTTGAATGAGTGTGGATTTTAATGTTTGAAAGGGCGTAATTAATGGATGCATGTGTTCTTGAACTATAATCCGATATATAGTGATGGATACTTTAGTGTTTGCGTTATATTAATTGGCTGAATTTGAAATTAGAGGGAGAGAGTGTCTTCATGAGGATTTAGGGATAATTGTTTTTTTTATGAAGCTGTTAAATTAAATTAAATGTGAATGTAGGGGTTGTCTGAATTAATAATTGGATGAATTATTAATCTTGGAGTTGGTGATTGTTGTTTTTGTTTGTATTGAATATACTTTTTTTTAATGTTTAATTGCGCTTTTGTGTTGTTGTCATAATAATTTATGGTTTTGTTGTGGTGGAATGGAATTTTGAATATTCTATAGTGCATTTTGATTGCTGAATTAGGGTTTCCTAAGTGTGTGATTATTCAATTGAGCCTATTTTAATTGTTCTATTAGGTATTGGAGTTTTTGTGAATATTCAATTGAGCTGTTCTATAATGGTGGGAATAGGGATTGGTGTCTATGTGATTAGAATATATGTATGATTATAATCTTTAAAAACAGGGTTGTTGGTTGGCTGGTTAGTGTGGATGGGGAAGACATTGGTGCGTTCGATGAGCTGGAAGAAGGGATTGGTGAGTTATATTTGTTAATTTTGTATGTATATTTTTTGTGTTGTAGTATTAGGAAAGGATATTAACTTGGTTGCGGTTGTTTGTACAAGGGTGGTCCTTCTAAGTGTTAAGGTAAGGGGCAGGGCAAGAAGGAACGTGTTTCGTCGAAGGCTCCTGCCCCTCATAAAGGCCAAGGCCAGGCCCTTGGGAAGAAGGTAGGCCCTAAGAGAAAGACTGATGAGGAATATGAGGAATCGGATGAGTATGATGAAGATGGAGACGAAACGAAGAGTAATAATACAGATGGTGAAGGCGAGTCAGCTTCAAGCTCTGGTATTGTGGAGAACTTGCTGATGGAGTACATGAAACGGAAGTCACGGAAGAGGAGATTGAATGGGGAAGGAAGTCAACACCGGCGTAAGGTGATTGTTTTATTAAAATGTTGTTTTTACATGGGAGCAATTTTCCTTATCTGTTTATTGGTGTGTAACCTTGTGTGTTTTGTACCTGAAAAATCAAATAGGTTCGTACCCTTGAAGGGAACAAGGTGTTGAGTAAAGGGGAGGTTTTGAAGACCCATCATGACAATGTCGGACAGGTAAATCTTTTGTCCTAGGATAAATTTATTGGAATGCTGTTCTTCTTCTTTTGTGCTATTAATGTAAATTTGTTATGCAAATTGTGGCAGTATCCGAATATTGTATGCCGGGTTGAGTCATTTTCTGTCTTAGTTTCTGCCTTTGATACGAAGCGGAAAGAGTTAGTAAGGCGGATGGGTTTTGGTGCATTGTTGGAGTTGGATATGAAGAATATTCCAAGGCTGTTCTGTTATTGGCTTATGGCCCGTGTTCGCAAAGATGCGACTATGGTATTTGGCGAAGGAGAAATTCTGTCTTTGGGTGCTAAGCAGGTGAGGTGTGTGCTAGGGATTCCTATGGGGTCAAAACCCGTGCCAATGGATATTGGTGAAGACGAAGAGAAGATTATGCTGGTGAAGTCTATGTACGATGCTTATGGGACGGGACCGAAGAAGGAGACAATATCTTTGAAAGCTGCTTCTAGTGTGTTGTGTCCATTAGGGACAGAACAGAAGCCCGTGCCGCTGCTGACAGAGATTGATGAGGAGGAGTTCATGGTTGCCTTTTTGATTGTGGTGCTTGGCAAACTACTATGCACCACAACCAATTCTTCTAACTTGGCATCTTCCCTAATTCCTTGTGTTACCGTGGCTAGTCATGCTAATGAGTATGACTGGTGTACTTTCACCATGGATTGGCTTTGTGACACTGCCCGGCGTTTTCAGTCAAAGTTTATGAGGGATGGGTATAGATCCGGTTGCGGAGGTAGTTTTTTGTTTGTGATGGTGAGTTATTATCATTGTTTCTTTTTGTATAGACATTTTTATCATTGTTTCTTTTTGTATAGACATTTTTTGATGTTAAGTGTATTAATTGATTTAAAACTTGTTATCCTAGATATTCTATCTAGATCACTTGCACCGGAAACCTTTGAAATGGGGAGTGTTCCCAAGGGTGACGGTGTGGAATTCTGTTGAGATAAGGGCAGCTCTTATGGAAGACAAGGTTACCCGTGACGAGTATGGGAAGCTGTTGGTAAGGGAAGCTAGTAGTTATTATTTTTGCCTTTTTATTTGTGTTGAAATTTCTGATTTTAGTTATTGGTTGTATTTGGTTGAAGGCGTATGATATAGCGTATGGTGAGGAGCATCCCCTTGTAACAAGGGATGCTGATTGTGTAGGAAAGCATGTTTCTCCACTCACCTAGAATGAGCAGTTGAATGATATGTTGACAGATGTGGTGGACAAGGTAAACGAATGTATGTTATTTGTAGTTTTGTGTTAAGTACATGCGTTACTTATTGTATACTTATTTGAATATAAACCACTCTGTGTTGCAAATGATTGCTAAGTTCACCCCGAAGCTTGAGACCCTTGTGGAGGGTGCTGTTGAAAAATGTTTTAGTAGTTTTGTGTCGAAGATGACTAGGATGGGTTTGGACCGAAATCTCGATGATTTTGGTCCGAATATGACTATAGGGAGTACTGGTCCTAGCGAAAATAAAGCGGGATCAAAAAATGAATTTATTTTTACAATGGAGAACACAATGAATCATTTCTCTAGGGTGAACGAACATAATGACAATGAGGACTCCAAACATGAGGGACTGGCCCAGAAATGTCAGCTAATTCTCACATGGGGGCGAAGGCAAAGCGTTCTAAGCCGGGTTTGTTCGAGAAGAGGCTACTGGCTTTTGTAAAGGGGTGGAGAGAATTGAAAAATGAAAATGCGTAAGTGTAGTCAGTTGATGATTATTTGCACCATAATATGGCATATTTTATGTTCATTTATCTTCTGTGTTTCAAACTTTATTTTGTACATTGTTTTATGATTGTTTGTTTGCAGGCCTGGTCCGTCACTGATCGAGTGTGATGGGATTGATGCAACACAACGTGATTGTTATCGTGTGCTTTCGCCAAGGGCTAGGGTTGGCGATCAATACGTGAGGATGGCGGCTGTATTGTACACGAAAAATTGGTCCACTCAGCATTCTATGAAGAGGATTATGTTAGATCCTTCTTATGCGGTAAGTGTTCTCTGCGTTGGGAGTAGTTAAATTATATGGTTTGGACCTTTTCCCTTATTATTTTCATGTTGTTTTATAGCATTTTGTGATGCTTGGGAAAGATGACTACAAAGTGCTTGGCAAGAAGTATTGCAGGAGTGTCCTTAGTCACCTAGTAGATCAAATTCACAGTGTACGTGTCCATATTTGGGAATTCTTTTGTTTAATTTAGGTTTCTTTGTCGGACTGAACTTGGGGGAATTAATGCATTAAAAAAAATTAAATTAATTATTGTTGATTCAGGTATTTGTCCCTGTTTTGGTTCCACAAAAGAATGCTGAGCATTGGTTTTGTCTTGCTTTGGAATTAAAATCCCAAAAGATTTGGATGATTGACTCTATGTATGAAGATCCGTTCTGTACGCATGAGGCAATTGTAGAGATTTTGGTAAGTGGGATGAATGAAGGTCCACTATAATGTTTTCACATGTGTGATGTATATCTTTTCATATGTATTCTATGGTCATCATCTTGTAGGTGAAGGCGTTAGAGGTGTTGCTTCAGATAAGCAATCCTATGTGGGTGGAGGGGACTGTTGAAGGTTGGTTAAGGCGTGTTTTTCCGGTGCAGCAGCCCGATACGTGAGTTTATTAGGACTGCCAATTTTTTTAGTAATTGGCTTGTTTTTTGTGGTCCTAGTTAATATCTAAATGCTCTCCTAATTGCACAATAGGTCTTCGTGTGGTGCCCTGATGCTTGCAACTATTAAACATTGTGCTAGAAGCTTTGAGGCTGAATTTCACCTGGTGAGCTCAACTACAGAAATTGCACCCTAGGGAAATTGTGTTGTGGTCCAACTTGGTGTTGTAACGTTGTGTATTTGAACTTATTTGTTGGAGGTATTTTGTGAATTTTGCAGGACACGATTGCAAAGGTGAGGAAGCATTTGTTTCTTGAAGATGTCTACAGCCACTTTAATGAAGTACGGGAAAATCTGGAAAGTGATATCCTGCCTAAGGAACGTCGCGGCACCAGAAGGACTGGCTCTCAGCAAACTTGTTGAATTGTGTGTATGAGGTTTTAGTGCTATCTATCTGACCACTAACTGTTGTTTTGCTAAGTTATGACTTGCTAATCTCCGATGGTAATTTAGTACTCCTGCCATTTTGTGAAACAATTCCTTTTGTGTCTTTTGGTCATTTGAACATATTTAGTATCCATTTAGGGTGGGAGCGCAAAATATCCCTCCTTTAATGGTACTTAACTGAAGGGGGAAATTTGTAATTAATTAAAACAGTGTTTTTATCTTTCAAATCGTAAGTTTGCATCGGATGACACTACTACAAAATTGGTTTCCCACCAGATGAACATCAAGAAGATCTTAAGTATATTCCTAATCAATTTTGTTGACTCTCCATTGACACACATAGGTTTCCTTTAAGCATCTAAACGCGCAGGTACAGTTCGTAATGAAAGGATATTGTGTTGTTTTTGTAGTCGGGATTGATCAAACTAATACTCTAACCTTCATTAATTGGAGGGTTATTTTTAAATCGTGTCCATTTTGTAACATATTTTAATAGTAAATACTCTGCCTACTTTTTGAGTACCTTTCAAAATCTTAAAGATAATCTTTTACTCGGGTCGATTCTCTAACAGGAGACATATTAAATAATGTGGCAAACTTTTGATTACTTATAAATTGTGTAACGGTAAAATTTAAAACGTGTTGATTCTCTAACAGGAGACATGTATATTAATACTAAATAATGTGTCAAATTTTTCATTTGTGTCAAAAATGTTATAACATATGTCTAGTGATTTTTTATAAAATAAGTTCACTAGGACAATTCCAATTTCCTTACTGATATTATTTACCTTGAATTGGAAGGGAATGCCTAGAGCCCAACAACATGTTGTACTATTTGTAGCAGATGCAAAGTCTTATCATAATTTTTTGCTTGCTCAGTTCAGCTAAACAGTTGTCAGTTGTCCATTTTCAAGAAAGTTGTACTAGCACTCTGACCATTTCTTACAATTTCTGTTTTTTTTTTTTTTTTTTTTTTTTATCAAATTCAATATTACTCCTCTTTACTTCCTTTTAAATTCTCTTCATGTTCATAACGCATATTTCCCTCACTTACCTGACCTTTAATCTTCACTCTCAACAACCCAAAACTTAGCCCAAATGAGTACTTCTGGAAATGAAGCAACTTATGTTATGGGTGCTTGGGGAAAGTACATTGTAGAGCACCCTACTACTCCATTGATGTACTTCAAGCCTTTCAAAACAACAACAACCCCAGAACTTGATTTCAACTCTACACCAAATTTTGCAAACCATTTTCATTATGGGGAAGGTCTTTGTATTCCTCCTAACTTCCTCACAGACCAGCTTTCCAACTCTCTTGAATTGATGACCACTACTTACATACCCAAAAGCTTGATGGAAGTGTCTGAAAGGAAAGTTCGGCCAGCATACTACCCAGATCTTTCAGATTTGGAAGGCTATCTCCACAAGGGTGTTGGTCCTTTTGCAAAATGGCTATGTGAAAATTCAAGCAATGATGAGAATGAGTTTATCCCCATGGATATTGTGCCAATTTTTGATCTGAAGCCTTTGGTTGACCCCGGCAAACTCCCGATCTACACCTTCCCTTTACAGGAAAGGCATGTGTTCCTTGGTGCAAAAACCGCAGCTATTCATGTTATGGAGGTGCACAATTTACTGAAAGCTATTCATGTGAATGTGCATTGCTGTATAACAGAGAAAAAGAAGGTGAAGTACTCTCGTGTTTCATTTCAGGGCTTTGAGACTGATGTTGAATCAAGCCGGTGTTACTTACCTTCTGGGTCCAATGTCATCGTTTGGAATGCAAGGAATGTTCATAGGCCTTCGTTTGTGGACACGTTCTATGAGTTATTTTCCTTTTATGCCCCAGTTTTAGTCGTTGTGACTGAAGCTCGTTTTGACCAGTCAACACTGGAATACTTGAAGTTCCAGCTACGGGGTGTGTACGACGTCGAAGGATTTGGAGGCCATAACGGGTATAGTGAGGTGCTGCTCATTTGGGATAAGAAGGAATTGTTCCCATGGGTTACTAAGAGAGGGAATTCGTACTTTGGCCATCAGCTTGGTGTCGAGATTGAGGTAATGACTCTATCTTGGTCAAAAAGGTCCAAACTTTACTAGATCTTCAAAGAAATTCTCATTTCCTCTTAATGATATAAAATAGTGGTATTGTTAAAAATCAGTCCCTATATAAAAAAAAAAAACAAAATTAACCTAGTTATTCACACTATAAATTAGAAGAAGTAAATATTGTAATTATCATTTTGGGTTTGGTGTACCGCATGAAGGTTATTTTTTGTTGTTTATCTTTTGTGTTATTTTAATGACTAATCAAATGGAGATGTAATTGTTATGGTAACCTAGTCAGTGACAAGGGGAGGAAGGGCTCTGACCCCACCATCGCCCTATTCGCCTTACTCAGGAGGTGACCCGACGGATGATCCCTCAATCCATGACTGGAATGATCATCTTACACCGTCGCCAAAACCAGCTCCTCCATCAACAAGTGGTGACTACGGTGGAGTAGGACAAGCTGACACCACAGTTCATGATTTCAACGACCATTTGACGCCTTAAAGATGGTGGATGCCATTGTTTTCTTGTTTTTGGTTACTATTTCAGTACTCGGCTATTGTAGGGAATAATTTCAAGCCTTTAAAATCCCACTAGCTTGAACCCCACTGTGATCATACACTAAAGTACGGTGGCGTCCAAAAGGGAAGAAGATAGAGCAAAAGAGTCGCCAACAAGTTTTAAAGGAACTTGTAAACCGTTCACGAGGTGAAGGTTACACCCCTTAACGATCCAAGAGATCGTCAACTCCATAAGGTCATGAACCAAATAAGGGTTCGGGGATGATGGTACAAATCCAACCTAAAAGAGATTGAACCTGCCCTAATAATAGGCCTCTACTTTATTCTGCTCGTATTCATGTGCGCTTTCTGACTAACATGCAATCAATAGATTAACCCTAAACCTGTTTATCTATGTTGGTTGAATATTAATGCACAAATAAACTATTATTGGCGATCACTTGAATTATAATCACAGTTAACCCTAACAAGATTATTAATTATCTTATTAAGCGCGATTGCAAGTACCAAATTCCCTTTAACATGCAATAAAAGGTGATCAAGCAATAAATAATAAGCATCAAGCAACATAATAATGAATATCATAAAAATAAATTATAATTGAAATAATCATGATAATAATCATAAAAGAAAATAATCATCATATTAATAATAATTGAAATAATTATCATAAATAAAATAATCATCAAAATAATAGTATTCATAATCATTATAACAATTATAATCATAATCATATCCATGATAATATTAAAGCATAATAAAAATAGCAAGATCCTAGGCATGATACTAACAAGATTAATAACAAACCCTAGCATGTCACTAAGCAATAAAAATTATATCTTTAACCCTAACATGATACTAACATGAATAAATATTAGGAAGAGAATAAAAGGCATCATAGCAATCATATTTAATATTAAAGTTACCCTAGACATGATACTAGGAATATCATAATAACAATATAAACATGATGTCTACATCATAATATCAATTAATCAATTAAAGTACTTACTTTGATGCTTCGTACCTCTTTCTAATAACAAAATACACACGTTAGTAACTTCAAGGAAAATAATAATCAAAACAATTAAATTAAATAATTGAAATAGATTTGGGACCAAACCCTCAGAAATTAAAACCTTTCACGTCTAGGGCGAAGGCAACTTCGAATATGGCTAGGTGTTTCTAGATCTTGTGAATGCGGAATTTTGTATGTGAAAACAAAGTTTAGAAAAGAGAGAGAATAATCAAGAAAATATTGATGAGAGTTGTTGATTGAAAAAGGGGAGATATGACCTCTATTTAAAGGAAAAAAGAGGGTCGAAGAATTAAGAAAAGAATCCAAATTCGAATCGAAATAAAACTCGTAGACAGCAGTTTTTGCGGATTTTATTTTTATCATATCTTTTGATCCAGGAATCGGAATAAGATGAATAAGATGTCGTTGGAAAGATCTTGAAGTCTTCTTTCTAACCCAATTAGAATCAGATTAAAATATGTTGTAGAATAAAAGATATGAACGAAATAGTGAGACGGTGTCAGTTTTGGATAGAGTTTGATATATTATTCATATATTTTCCGTTATAGCTCGGAATTATTATTATAATATATCATTGGAAAGATAATTTCAATATCTATCTAACCATATAAAATTTGGATAAAAAATATGAGGCACGAAAATAATATCTGACTGTCTTTGAACATGTTTAAATCCAAATAGAATTAGGACTTTAAAAAAGGAAAGTTTTATAAAAAAGGAAAGTTTATATTTAAATCAAATTCCTTAATCTTATCTTTTCAAAAAAGGATAATTAAGATATTTTAGAAACTTATAGAAGATTCTAATCAATCCTAATTAGTTTAAGAATAGGATTAAACCTTTGGACCCTCCTCATGATCATTGGGTCGTAGGTAAAATCCGGTTTGGGCCCAGTTTAGTATTTTGGCCATAACTTCCTCATTATCCATCGGAATTGGGCTTATAATATATCGTTGGAAAGGTCTTTTCAAGCCCCATCCAACTACACCATTATTGGACCCTTATCATGGACCAAACTAAACTGGAATGGACGTTTTCATAAAATAGAGTGGGTTTTCGAAAACAGAAAGAAAGAATTTTAACAAAAACTAACTGCAACACTAGACTTTTCACACTTTCACCTCATTCGATTATGGTTCGACGTGAAAGGTATTCATCACTGGGTTTGGTTTTGGGGAGACACAAATGGGTGTCTACAGCTATTATCCTGTTATTCGTAGTGTGAACATGTATTTAAGAACTGTTTTTCAGATGTATTAGTTTAGATGGGTTTATGAATTTAAGCACCTCCTTTTGATATATGAATGTAAGACTTGTTTGTGTAGGTGTTGTTGAAAAATCTTGATGGTCTTGTGCACTTTCAATGGACACAGTGTTTAAATTGTTAATTTTTATTCCCAATCCGAGTACAACACAAGGAAAATGTACTAACTGCAAATCTGCTACATCTAATACAAGTTCACTAGCAAAAGATAATGAAATCAGGATATTAACCTAACAGACTTGATCACTAATATTTCATAAACAAAGAAAACAACCACACAACAACCATAATCTTGATAATCTTGAATGCGAGACGTTCCAAATTTTCAATCCTTTCGCAGAGTAAACCCATCCCGTTGTAGTTTTGGCTGCGTATGAAATCTACCTCATTTGCCCACTGCCAGAAGTTGCATGCGCGGCACATGTAATACGGCCGGTGAGGATTGGATGCAGACATCGAAATCCAAAATTCGGCAAGTGACTGTCCTCTGCAATTGCAATTCTTGGCAGCAACCCATAACACATTTGTATTAGGTTTTGAAAAATAACGACGAGGTAAATGAGAACTCGAAGAGTTTGAAGACATGGCAAAGTTGATTACTAGTTCTAAAGGTTCAAGTAGAGGGACCTTCTTTTATAGCAATAAAGTAGCGGGAATATAATGGATTTTTTCCCGCCTACATGGAAACCCAATTTCTGAATGGAATTGTGGCCCATGTCCAAATTATAAAACCCAACATCAATAGTAAGTTACGCAGCTAAACCATTTCTTTGTTCAGTACAAGCAACTTTTATGCTCTGTTAACACAGACACACATATAACTTACCAACTCATTTTAACACAGTCATACCCAATACAGTTACAGTTTATTAGAAATCAATCCAGAAGTATCAAAATTACTCACAGTTACATAAGTGATCTCATTGTACTGAAAAATTATAATATGCGATCGAGTTATTTTCATATTGTGAGTTGAACCAACGAGTAGGTCAGTTACACAATTCTGTACCTCAGTAGTTTAAAAATGAGCTGCAGTTTAATAAAAATTTAATAAAAAATTACTTAGTTAAAGGAATAAGAATAGAATAGGGAATATCATTTGCAATCATTTTAGGCAATGTTTATCCCAAAAAAAGGATTAATGAAAGATCAGAAATATAAATGTTATTAGAACCATGACTACAAAGTGGTTGTTCATTCGGAAAACAATAATTGGAAATAAAATTTATAGTTATTGACCACCCTATATGGCGGTCTATATCAACACATTAAGTAGGATTCATCAAGGTACGTAACACTACAACACTAAGTTAGTTGTGAAATTTTGTGCATTTTGAATCAATACGTACTCAGTCATTGACCACTCCAGTCTATATCAAAACATGAAATAAGATTCTTGAAGTTACTTAACACTAAATCACTTAGTTAGTTGTCACCTACTCTGAAATTTGAATCAGTATAATACGAATGGTACACCTAAAACTTTGTAAGTTGTTTAGAATCGGCATCAGAAGGTTGCACACACAAGATGGAAATACATTATGAATAGAAGAATGGTATAATCGACAATCACAAGTTCAAACAAAAACATTTTGATCTTAGTAAAACCCAAGGAATATTGAATCCAACCCTACTGTATTTCAGTTAAACTTTTAATATTCATTGATAGTGCTAGAATTCCACTTCCCAATGAAATATTTTTAAACTCCAATAGGACTATAAAATCTTAAACACACCTGCCTCTCATTTTTTACATCTTTGTTTGGGTGAAACCCTAGTACATCCTAATCGAACCCTAATCCCACACAGTGTACTCTTTTCAAGAATTAGTTAGTTATTTATAAATAAAACTCAGTCGGACTTAATAACAATGAAATTGAACCATTTCATGTGTAATGACAATATACATTGTTGATAAGGTCAAACCCTTGTACCTCCTAATCGAACCCTAATCACACACAGTCGAACCCTAGTACCTCCTAATCGAACCCTACTCCCACACAGTCATGAATTACTTAGTTAATTATAAACATTAAGCGAATTTAGAAATGATCCTTCATAAAGAGGTGTGTCGATATTATCTACAAATAGTTACCACACAATATAGTTGTAAATGGATAACAAGGTCTCAGGTGGATCTTGGACTATAAGTCAAATGGAAGCTACACAAAGAACTAGGTAATAAGTACACATGTTATGAAAGTTTTTTGTTTTACCTAACACTAAATTATAACTATGTACTCTATTGTAACTGATATACACTGCTAACCTTTTATCCATGTGACGTATTATCGGCATATCCAAATTTGAACTTTTCGCCTACTCTGGCCTTTTCACCTTGCGTAACATTTAAGTAGACGAGGAATTTCTAGTTCCTCTAAGTAGACTTCATATTAATCAAAGAAAGGCCAAGTGTCGGCCCACCATCGATAGAGTTATTTACAGAAACAGAAAAGGAAAAAGATAAGAATTATGTTCTCGATTCAAATTGTAGAAACACGTATATTAGTTTAGAGTAACTTGTTCGATGAAATACCAAATAATAAAATTATAATTCCGCCAACACTCAACGCCTTGTGATGTTTCAATTTTTAGACAAGCTGCGTACGAGGTTGAATAATTAAACATCGAATTTGTCGCAAATGTAGTAAATATAGAAAGCAATTTAATTATACCAATGACTACAAGTATTGTGTATTAGCAATTCAGTGTAATGAAATGTGTTGCAGATGGAACCTATGTCCTCAGTCACTGTTATATAAAACCTATTACTAAAAGAAGTAGCAGTACCACTATCATGACTCTTTTAGGTTAGTGGTGTTGCAGTAGTTGAATGACTGGATCACAAGTAAAGATCCTATCACACTAATACAAAGCTGATGACTGAAACCAATGTGAGCCTCCAATGGTACTTTATTCTTGTAAGTATCACACATTAACAAGGCCTCAAGTTACAAGTAACTCCTTCCCAGTGTGGTAAATTACATTAGGGAGTTGTATTCCACTAAGATTACTGATCACATTACTAGGGTAAAAATTGATACTACCTAGTCAAGACTCACTCAATACAAATTCATTATTGATGCATTTTGAGAATGCACCCAACCTTACAGAGAGTTTATGCAAGCAGAATTTATGCGAGTTGTCAACATTGCAATGCAATCCACAAGTTATGATAATAATAGTTACTTAGATACTGGAATTTGTCACATGAAATAAAATAAAGGGACTTTGTAACAAATTACGGAACAATACGTAATGAGACAATAGAAAACACTAAGTTAGTTTTGATATGTACAGCAAAAGTACAGCAAAATACCCAACCAACATAATGTATCATTCAAAATGTTGGGCTACCAATAGGACAGATTCCCATTTACATAAATGATTTCTTTACAAAAAATTTAAGAACTCGTTCAATTCACCTGTCCATCAATTCAACTGTCCTAATAATCAAAAAGTGATGAATAAGTTTCTTACTCCATCAGTTACGCTTCCAAAAAAGGGTGAACATCACAAATTTAGTTCTCCATATTAACAACTGCTACGACCTACTGCATAGTTCCCGGGTTAAATGTGGAAGGGGATGGTTGCGTTGGAGATTGTTAGCTACCATTTTGAGAAAACTGTAGTTGAGTAGCAAATTTTTGGAACCAACCATGGGTAGACCTTGGCGTTGGGGGTTTTGGGGCAATTGGTCTGAACATAGGCCTCCCACCAGCTAGGGAACAAGCTGAGGACCGAGGGGTGGGAGGAGAGTTGGGAATTGCTGCCCCTACAGCTCCTGCATTCATAAGCCTGTATTGGGTGTAGAAATAAGGTAAAAAACCAGGCCGATACGGGGCTTGACGATCACTCTCAGACCCTGCAACATGACCTGCCCCAATCGGGCCTCCGGAAACACCAGTGAAGTAGCTAATAGATCCATCACCATCAACCATCTAAATACCTCCTACAGATTGGGGGCTATATGGGAAGTAAAAACCCTGGTCCATGTACAACAAAAGTTCTAATTCATTTGACATGCAAGGTTGATTAACAGAAACAAAGTAACCTAAAAAATTGAAGATAAGGGAGATTACTCACCTGGCTGTTGGGGGGAGTGCTAAATTGTTGTTGTACACAATTTTTTTGACTAGAAGTCTTTCGAGTACTATTACTCCTTCCACCCTTCTTCTTCTTCTCAATACAAGATGGGAATCGGACATCCGTTGTTCGATGAGGTGGCTTTTTCGGTATAGGAGGATCTTTGGGTATCTCCGAACAACTTCCTTGCCTCTGGGTGGATGGGGTAACGGGTGTTCCATTTTCACAGCAACCCCCATTGTTCTCAGCCTTTTTGTTAATCATGTCTACCATCTCATTCACTTGAATCTCAAGTAACTGAAGGGTATCAAGAACAAGCTTCGTTGTTTCTTTGCGGAAGGACGACTTAGAGCAAACACAATTAAACTTAACCATCATCTTATCAAACCTACAAACCTCCTCTGTCTTACTTGGATCATGATAACCAACCTTGACACGGGTGTACGGCCTTATCACATCTTTCCTCCACCGCTTCAAGATGAACTTCTCTGGAATATCCAAGTGGTCATGCAACTCATAAACCTTAATTATGTGACGACAGATAATTCCATGGCATTCGAAGTGCTTACATTCACAAGAAGCATCCTTGGTTACAATGTCAAAAGTAACCACATATCTACGCTTACGCTTAAACGGTATCTCCTTCTTTGAATTTTGGGGCTTGTACCAAACTCTGTCCTCAATTACATACTCAAGCACCTGCTCAGAAACTTGCCTTCTCTCAATACCACTAACATACATCATACGTGTACATTCACGCTGAACTTCTTTGAATTTTGCATTAGTGTAAATCTGTTGGAAGAGTAGCTCAGTGGGAAAGTCGGTGAACGCCTTCCTAACATATCTAGCGTTGTTGTCATCAGTCTTCTTTTCTGTTGATGCTCTTACCGAGAGCGCTTCTTCATACCGCTCCACGAACTCATGTAACAAGGTGTGCTTGCTCAAATACCCGTAAAAAAAACTATGAATACTTTCCACCCTCTGGGTGGTTTTCATCCCTGCCCAGAACAAATGTTTCACAAAGGCGGGAACCCACATAGCCCTTTCTTCAAACAAACCTAACATACACCATTGTAGCCAAACACCCAATCACAAATAATCACAGTGAGGGGTTATTGAAACTAGTAAATTTTTACCCGGAAATTAAAAAATACACAAAATTATACATTAGTCTATATTTCATCCTAATCAATCACCAAAAAAATCAACATTAAAAGGCAAGAGAAATACATAAATCATCTACATGAAAAAAAAAAATAAACAATCACTATAACACCATACCTGCCAGCCACTCATCATCATCAGCTTTATACTTCTTAATTACCTCAGGCCACCATTGTTCGAATTCCTGACAGTCAAGGCTGTTATAGACAGCTCGGTGCAGTCCCTCCTTCAACTCAGGGTAATAAATGCGCTTGCCTAACTTCTGAGAGAACTTGTTGAGAATGTGCCAAATGCACCATCTATGGGTCGTACCCTTCATAACCGCCTTCAATGCCTTCCTCATTGCCGGATCTTGGTCCGTTAGAATCCCAATGGGAGCTTTATCACCCATACATCTAAGCCAACTTGAAAATACCCATTCAAAAGTCTCGGCAGTCTCACGACTAACAAGAGCACAACCAAGCAGAATATCTGCCCATGGTGGTTGACACTAACAAAATTGCAAAAAGGAAGCTTATACTCGTTAGTCAAATACGTAGAATCAAAGACAACGACGTCACCAAACTCCTCGTACGCCGCCCTACTTCTAGCATCAACCCATAGAACATCTTTCAACCGACCTTCATCATCAACTCGATATGTATGAAAGAATTTATCATTGTCCTCAAGCATCCTCTTAAAGTAGTCAAACATAACTTTTGCATCCCCTTGTTCAAAAACAAGTTTCTTCTGCTTCGCAACTTCAGCATGTAAATCCTTCAGCTCAAACGGCATGTCCTCCAACCCATTCCTTTGATTTGCCATACTTCTATATATATTAGCCACAGGAACCCCAGCCTTTCGTTCAATAAACAACTGCCGCACAAGATGAGGATTATCCACCAAAAATTTCTTCCTAAACCTACTAATGTTCTTTGATTTTCCAGGAGTAGGATTATGCCCAACATGTGTCAAATGGGCCTTATCAATAATCCATTGCCCAGACTTATTGACCTTGGAATATAGAAATACAGTGCAATCATATTTCTTCGACTTGCGTTTAGGACACAAGTCTTCATCTTCACTGATCTGAGCATCAGACACCAACCTCGGTTCAGGCTTTTTCCTCTTCCGCACAGTCTTACCATAACATTCACAAGTCCACCTACAATTACGCTTCATACCTTTTCCAGACTTAGCCCCACTAGCCCTCACAACACCAAACCCCTGTTGCTGGCCATAATTACGAAAATACTCATCAACCTCCAACATAGAAGCAAACACCATTCCTACAGCAGGAGGCAGGAGAGGTACATCCAACTCCAATTCCACGGGCTCTTCTATCTCAACACTAACTATAACATTGCTCTTACCTTTCTTTGGAGTCCTAAAAGACTCCTCCCCAACAACAACCTACATTACACATTTCACACAACAATCATCAATCTCACCTCATTTGACCTATTTATACCAACATTTAAAAAAAATTTATCCACAATTTACCACTTTTCTATACAACCATAATTCACACCATTCCAAAAATCAGTCATCAACAACATAACAAAATACTATCCAAAACATTCAAATAACTAAGTGAGTTAACACAGAGAGTCATAAACATAACCGAAGAATCAAACTATGAAAACAACAAATTACTCTGTTACTAAAAAATATATCAAATACAACAATCAACCCAGAATTTTAAACACCCTATTTACATAATATCAACAATTTAAAAGGCTAATATTTAATTATCAACCATTACTCCTACAAATTGCTAAACCCTAATTTAAAACAAAAATCGCAAATTCCTTACCTGATTTAACAAGGCCTCCAACGCCGCAGCACCGCCATCACCCACGTCATCATCAATAACTACGGCACCATCAACGGCCTCGAGATCAACACTGACTCCATACTCACCACCATGGTACTTTTCAAGATCCTCGGTTGTTTCCAAATACTCCATCATCCAAGTGCTAAGTCTTCCAATTCATTAAATTGTAGCGAAGAATAGGACGGAAAATATGGCGGGTTCCCCAAAATTGTGGATCCTTGCCTCGTTGCCAAGGTCGGGGAGGAACTCAACTTGAACAAAAGTACAGGCACAGAGCAACAACTTTTGGTGGGGATTAATGGAATGTTCCAGTTAGACAAAAAAGAAAGATATGTAAAGTGGGGTTACTCAACATAATTTTTTAATGCTTCAAATGGTCCCACACCGTTACAAGTTTTACTGTACAATTACATTTTCCCTCCAAAATGCAAAACCGTTACAATAAAAGTTGCTTTTTAATTACAACAATGCCATGTTATGTATTTCTATATACGTAACTAACCTCCTTTAGTACTTCCTCGAAAATTGTTTACTCAAATGAACAAGTAAAGTTAAATGTTACTCTTATAATGAATTGAGATTACTCTTATAAACAAAAGGTTATATAAATAAAAAAAATAAAATTACTTATATTAGCCATATAAAATAATGCTCGTAAAAGTTACTCTTATAAATAAATGTAGGCTATATAGCCCCACCATGTTATTGGCCGCCCACAAGATCTGTTAGGGGCTTAGGGCCATCGCAAAATAACTTCTACTTACATCTTTATATCTAATTGCTTTTTTCAAAGGCCAAACTATAGTGTGACGAGTTTAATGACACAAAAGTCTAGATTTGTGGTTACTCTAAAAAAGGAAGAATTTAACACCGACATGTCTTAATAAACTGGAACCAAAATAATTTATTTCTGTAAAATGCTGGTATCACTAGGACCCTACATATGATCAATGCCCAATTTAGATAGTCAAGCTTTGCCCAGCTTTGCCACCAAAAGAAATCAGCAAGAGATGTTGCATGGAACAAGTTAGTCCATGGCTATAATTAGATATGTCCAACATCTTCGGATTTCGGACGTCACTCAACCATCGAACTGTATTCTCTTGCCTATACAGCGGGGAGTTGGATCGTCGACACCACAACTAAGAAGGCTTTGCTTTGCTTGCTCGTTCATTCTAACCCAAGGCCTAAGGGTGAAAGCTCCTCAAGAAATTTTTTTTTGTGCTGATATAAAAAAGAAAAGCAAGTAAACAATGTTGGGCGGTATCACAAGAAATTAATCAGCATTAATAACTACACATACTCCTTCTGTCCAACTAAGATTGCTTCATTTGACCATTATTTGTGGGAGCTTTTTGGGTGAAATGGGACAATCTTAGTTGGACAGGGAAGTATATAACGTAGGACAGTATCATAGGCCATCATGTTTTCTCCAATTTACATCTTGCAAGACGCTGCTAATGGTAAGTTACAATCAAATGTGACTCAACCTGCAATATACACTCACAGCATGCTACTATCTCGGAAACACAGCCTTTCTCTGAGACAAAGCCCTATGCAGTGAAGTAAAATGCACAATATATCGACTTGTAAAATGTTTCAGAGTAAAATTCACTTCAGTAGACAAATACCGACTCTGAAAAAGTCCATCCCAAGTTATAGTTGTATACTCATCCATCAATGCGCAGTGTAATATCTTCAACTTGGCTGCATCAATGGAAGTCCACCAACCTGAAGATACTGGCAACAAATATTTATATCCATGTACAAGCCTTGAACTTTTAACACTTCATCTCAGAACAATGCATAGCTATCAACATCCAGTCGAACAACACATATTCCCACTTTTAGGCATAGATATAAAGTTTATGCTCCCATGTTTTAGGCTCAGAAGGCCAAGATTGTTTCTCACAAACGCAAGATCCTCCACTCTTTCCACTCCCATCTTTTTCACAGTTTCTCGACATGGAAGGCTGTCACATTGGGCACTATCTCTACACAGCGATACACTAGAAACCTGGCTCAGCACCTTTATGGCTAAAGTCTGCAAGTGGGGTGTCTCAAAACCAAAATTCTCCCACCACGCAACTGGGTCCATCTTATCTCTACATTCGACGGCATCTTCCTCTCCGAATGATCCCTCGGATCTCCAATAAACACTAAGTTGTTCTCTTAGTAAACGCCTTGTAGCACTTTCATGCTCATATCGTTCTAGAGTGGCCTTCCATCCCCGCATAACAGTTTTATCCTTGCTCTGACCTCTCCCAAAATATTTTGGGTTCAGCATATAGCCGGCTGCATGGAGGGGGGAAAATAGCATATCCCATCTACTCTCTATCAGTAACTCCATTTGACTAAGTGCAATGTCATCAATGCCCCTGCTCCTCACAGCTTCAAGTGACTGAACCCGCCAGTTGTACACATCCCCCATGACAGATTTGTCGATATTGAACGTAGCAAGTAGTCTAACAAAAGGTTCACTAAGCTGCAACATCAGCTGAGCCCTAGCCCAGAATTCATCCCCTAACACAGTGGCTTCTGTATTGACAACATCGCATAAATCAGTAACCTTCCACTGCTTCCACTCAATGCTCATGACTAAATCTTGCAATTCTTCCTTCATCTGAAAAATTCTTTGGACCAAACAGAATGAAGGTGCAAACTTCAAAGACAGAGAATCAGAAATCTCCATTGAATTGTATAAAACACAAGAAGAATATCGTTGGTAAGATGAAATAACTTGCTCAATTCCTCTAGCACACAAAACAACAGCTTTCATCCAGTCCAATTCAGCAATCTCTTCCATAAGAAGATGGATAGAATGTGAAGTGCAATGGGACCAAAATATATGAGGGAACTTTGATAATATAACAGATTCAAAAGCACTACTTGCCTGGCCAAGGTGGGTAATTATTTGAATTACATTTCTGGGCCCAATTTCTACTATTGCATCACTGAGAACATTGATAAATAAATTGTCAGCTTCATCCCCTTCATTTATATCAATTGATTTCAGAAACATAACACCCCTCGGGCTCGCAATGAAGAAGTTGATACAAAAGCAACCAAGCGATCCATCGACACGATTGACACATATAATTGTGCATCCAGTGTGAGGCCAGGACTCCCTGACTAAGGTTATGGCTTTTTCTAGCTTTGCTTTTTCTTTAATTAAACAGGTATCTGATAACATATGTTTAGAGGGGAGTTCATATCCAGGACCATAAGCTGCAACTGCTCTGATCATTTCTCGAAAGTATGGGGAGTTCACTACATTCATGTTCAATCCATCAGCATAAAAAAATCTGGCTACAGTCTCATCTACATCCTCTTTAGCAAGAGTTCTAATCGGGCTAGTGAAATTCAATTGGCAATTCTTCATGCGCTTACCAATCTTCGCACTAAGAGGATTCTTTTTCTTCTTCCTGTGAAGGCGTTCCTCTTCTAATATCCGGAATTCTTCTCTTAAAGATTTGTCGATTGCTGGGCAACTTTTCACACCAACACCAGTGAATCCAAGAAGATGGGCCCTCACTCGTGAATAGGAACCATTGTATCTTACATTACAATGATTGCATTTCCATCTTTTTGTACCACTACCTTTATCAAATCCACCAAAAACACTAACATGTTTCCAACCCCATTTATCAGTCTCAGTAGGCATGTTTTCTCATAAAAGAAACAGTTGGGGCAAGTGGACAACGAACAACACAAATGTAGGCCTACAAAGATGAACCAGAAATATACGGTGAGACATTTATAAAACTAGATCACAGGAGAAAACCTAAAAAATGGTTAAAGTTGTGCAGCCATAGGACTAACATTAGATGTACTAAATTACTTTGGCTACTTGTCTAACTAAGATATGGATTAAAAGCCTTTACTATGTAATCAAGCTACATTACAGGCAACTAAATTTTGATCAAGCAATGCACAATACAACAAATTTATCATTGGCCATATTGATGCTATCATGCTATGTCATTCAATACACTTTCTCATTTTCAATTGTCAGTAGATGTGAGACGTACTCTTCTTTGTGCCTGTATGAGCTACTATCTATTTTCATTACTAAAGCAAAGCTAATTCAGTGTACTGTAGTTAAACAACTTAAAACACATTGAGGCTTACCTATTAGGACATGACATGACATGACATGAAACATATCTAGCATTGTCGTTTCATCATAACCATTAAACTAAATCTTTAAACTTCGTTGGTAAGAAAGCAAAAGCATGTAATTGAATTTCATAAATTACAAAGATAACACCAGTTTAAAGAAAATCCACATTTGAAATCAACCTACAACTTTTAGGTTGATAGCGAAATTGAGCTTCAATCATTATTTAGTTAGAAACACGGAGATCTTTAGTTAGTGATGGTATAGAATTTACAGTAATTCACTACACACAATCATGAATCATTTACTCCCAGTAGCAGCCATAGTAGTCGAATTGCAAGGGAAAAAAAACCCTTCAATGTTAACTCCTAAAATATGTCCTGAGGAATATCTTATGTTCTTACGGAAACCAGGAAGTATCCGTTAGATATAGCATGAAAAAGTTCACCAACTTTTTTGATAAAACCCACTATTGGATGCATCTAATGCTCCATGTCCTTACTTAAGTTACTAGCCAAAGAAGAATGGTAGAAGGAAAAAAAAAGGAGTGAGGGGGGGGGGGGGGGGGGGGGGCGGGATAAGAAGAAAATGTTGTTTATTGAGATTGACAAAAGATACACACAATACAATTTATCATGCTTCTTTTCACCAAAAAATCAAAAGCAGCCACAATCATAGTGAAATACCAACCAATAGTATCAAGCATCATCAGAATGCCTTAGACAAGTAACTGAATCCTGATCAATAATTGCCCACCCCAACTTTCCCGCAAGCCAGATCTTAAAACAGTAAAAGCTTTAACAACACAGTTTCAGGTTGCTCTTTTACACCCCCAGTCATACTCTTTAAAAAAGCAATGCTTCACACACCCAAGCACATTTATTCGGTCTTTATAATTATGACGATTCAGAGATCAGTATTATTGTAACTAAAATCAGCAAAATTCACCATCAACTCAAGCCACAAAAACTTGTAATAGGCTAACAATATAGGCAGGGACTTGATGCAGGTATGCCTATAACTAGTGATAGGCTAACACAAAAACCATCTGAAAAACAAAAGAATCTATTTGTCATCCCTCACCAATTGTTTTATTTACAGTTCAAACATGTTAAACCACTTTTTCCTCAATTTAAAGAAAATAGAAGTAAAAGTTAGTGAGGTTAGTCTAAATCCATTACAACAACACGACACAGCCAAGACAAGCCAATAGCTACCGGCAATCCAATATAGAACCCTATAGAGTATAGACATTAATTTAACTAAACTATATACTATACTATCATTCAACATTTGGAAACTCAACATAATTTGTTACAGGATGATCAAATAACATAAAAGCTCTCCACTCCAACCCGTTTGAATAAGCCTATGTCAATTGTCAATATCCGAAATCAACTACTGTACAACCCAATATAGAGTCCTATATAGACATCATATTAATCTAACTATATCATCATTCCAAATTTGGTACCTCAACCTATATTACTATGTTAACCCATATTTGTGGTCACATAAACTGATCAAAGATCATAAGAGCTCTCCACTACAACCCGTTTGAGAAAATCGATATCGATATCCAAGATCGATCAATTTCACACACATGAACAATAGAGCAGCTAACCATATAACAAACACAATAATCAAAACCATAAACATCATAAATCAAATTACACCGTTTCAACAGTTCCACAATTTTTTTCCTAAAATACCCAATTCAACAAAACCATAAATAATCAAAACCCAAATCAAAAACATATACTCTTAAATCCATTTGACTTCAACAAAGATCATATGCTAAAATTATAAACAAACAACAAATAATTGTATTAATATTTTTTAATAATTTGTGCGATCATCAAATCAACAATCACAAGTAAGATATAGTAAATCCCAAAATAATTGATCGAAAAAAGGGGGAAGAAATAAAAAAGATTATGTGGGGTTTAAATTAAAATACCTGAAAGAGTGGGAGATAAAAGGGCCGAAACATTTGAAGAAAGATCGAAACCTTTGCGTTTCGTTTAAGATTAAAACGAAACCTGAAACCCTTCAATTTTGAAAAGACGGATAACAATCAACAATTTCGGAAGAATATCAAAGTCGACGACTTTAGAGTTAAATGGATCCGAAACGGGTTTCTCGTTTTTTTAGTAAACTATATTTTTTTATTTTTTTTTTATTATAAAAATATGGAAAATTTGCATATTACAACCCAAAAATAGTTCCATTTTCTAAATAACCACCCATTAAAAATTTTATTTTAAATTACCACCCACTAAAATAATTAATTACGCAGATTACCACCTTTTTTAATTTCCGGTTGATTTCAGGCGTGTGGGACCCACAATCGTTATTTTTTTGTCGATTTCACTATTGTAAGCTACTCAAATACTTAAATCTGAGAATCACCTTATTCTCTTTCATTTCTGCCACAATAATTCCAACAACAAATAAACATAAAAGCTTAAAACATGCTTCAATCAATACTACCAGTACTTAATTAAGTGCACAAATTGCAAACACAACTTACCCAGTACAAACGGCAAATTCAATGACAAAAAACCTAAATTGGGCAAAGAACATGAACCCTAAATAACTAAACACTCAGTTTCCCCCAATTAAATAGGAAAAGAATCCTAATTTGCGAAGAAAGTAAACCCTAATCAACTAATCAGCAAGTTTTCCCCAATTTAAACACAATAAGAACCCTAAATTTAAAGAATGTCATAGGTTACCTGATGCGAATTCACCTCTGAGGTTTCTTCAAGATGCTACAACAATTACAAGGGAGTGAAATTTGAGGAATTTGGGGAATTTTTGAAGTACAAATCGCAAATTAGGGTAGGAGAAATGTTATATAGGGGGAAATCGGGGGGAAATTCATTTGGGAAGGAGAAACTAGCCGTTAGTAGCCGTTAGGAGGGCCCCACTCATCTGAATTCCACCGGATTTTGAAAAAAAGGTGGTAATCTACATAAAAAAACCATTTTAGTGGGTGGTAATTTAAAATAAAATTTTAAATGGGTGGTTATTTAGAAATTGATACTTTTTTTGGGTGGTAATTTGCAAATTTTCCTAAAAATATATCCCTTTTTTCTAAGAGAAAAATTTACCCATTTATTATATTATTATATTACTAGTTTTGTGTCCGTTTATTGAATTTTAAAATGAATTTTTAATCTATATATCAAATTTTAAAATATATCATTGATACAAAATTAGTTAGGAATTGATATGATTTTGTGACGATTTGATATTTAGTAGGCATGTAATGACTAATAATAATGTCGGTGGAAATGTTCGATTTAATACATTAAAAAAATTAACAAAAATAAAATAAAATAAATGTTCAAAGGCTGTTGAGTTTACCCGAACCCAAAACTTTGGGCAAGAATTGAACATTTCTTGACTCGTAACGTGAAGTGAGCCAATCCGAGATGACTCATGACCTGACCGTACCCTAATTGACAGGTCTACATAGTAATAAAATTCTATTAGATTGTGAAGTATATTATTTTAACCGATTAGTATACATTATAAATGGATGTTTTACGCTTTGAACTATTTCTAAAATATCATAATCTAATAATTTTTTTGAATAAAATTATAATTTAATTTGTACATCTGAAATATAGGTATTTTATCGAAAATAAAACTCTAAACTAATAATTTTATCCTAAGTTTCTATCCAATAGAACTATAAACTAACTTTTTTATCTTATGAATTTTATTTAAATCAATCCTATGTGGCGCAACACTTGGCGAACAGTTGGAATGTCAAGTGTCGCTGTCTCGTGACCTGCCTAAAAATTTAGCTTTATATATTAGTTATATGATTGTAGGGAATATTTCAAGCATTATCCAAAACTTGAACCCCACTGTGATCATACACTAAAGTACGATGACGTCCAAAGGGAAGGAAGCTAGAGCAAAAGAGTCGCCAATAAGTTTTTGGAACTTGTAAACCGTTCACAGGGTGAAGGTTACACCCCTTAACTATCCAAGAGATCGTCAACTCCAATAGGTCTGGAACCATGACTGGTAGTTCGGGGATGAAGATACAAATCCAACCTAAAAGAGATTGAACCTGCCCTAATAATAAGCTTCTACTTTATTCTGATTGTATTCATGTGCGCTTTTTGACTAACATGCAATCATTAGGTTTACCCTAAACCTGTTTAATCTATGTTGGTTGAATATTAATGCACAAATAAAACTATTATTGGCGATCACTTGAATTATAATCAAATTAACCCTAAACAAGATTATTAATTATCTTATTAAGCATAATTACAAGTACAAATTCCCTTTAAACATGCATAAAAGGTGTGATCAAGCAATAACAACAAATAAATATCAAGCAACATAATAATAATAATAATAATAATAATAATAATAATAATAATAATAATAATAATAATAATAATAATAATAATAATAATAATAATAATAATAATAATAATAATAATAATAATAATAATAATAATAATAATAATAATAATAATAATAATAATAATAATCTTGTGAGGGAAATTTTGGCAGAGGATTCTCCTACTTTGTCGGCGGTTGATGATGAGGACATTGATTTGGAAGAGCGTAATATAAAGCAGTGTCGTAGGAAGATTTGCGATGGCCATTACACTGCTGCAGTTCGGATTCTTTCTTCTTCTGGCGTTGCTCCTTATAATGACGCCACTCTTGCGGATTTACAGGCCAAGCACCCTTCATCTCCAGCTCCATCCTTGCCTGATATACCTATTGATCACCTTCATCTTGTTACGACTTCTGCTGTTGTTTTGGATCGGATTAAGAGCTTCCCTCGTGGCACATCATGTGGTAGGGATGGTTTGCGTGCTCAACATCTTATGGATTGCTTAAGTGGTGCAGCTGTGGCAGTCTCAGATGAGTTGGTTGGCTCTATTACCGAGGTGGTTAATCTCTTTCTAGCTGGAAGATGTCCTATGGAATTAGGAGAGTACATTGCTAGTGCTCCTCTTACGCCACTTGTCAAGCCCGGTGGTGGTATCCGTCCTATTGCTGTGGGTACGGTTTGGCGGCGTCTCGTTTCGAAGGTGGGTGCTGTTATGGTTGGTCAGTCTTTAGGGAGTTACTTTGATGGCCTTCAATTTGGTGTTGGGGTTTCTTCAGGTGGTGAGGCAATTCTTCATGCGGTGAATCGGTTGATTGAGGACCGTGGTTCTGATGTGGGTCTATCTATGTTGTTGGTGGATTTTCAAAATGCCTTCAATCTGGTTGATCGTTCGGTCATGTTAAGTGAGGTACGTCGCCGTTGTCCAGGCATTTCGCGATGGGTTGAATTCTGCTATTCTAATCCAGCCAGGTTGTACTATGGGGACCAAACCTTATGGTCATCTCAAGGGGTGCAGCAGGGTGATCCCCTTGGTCCTTTGCTTTTTTCTTTGGTTTTACAACCCCTGGTATGTAAAATTAGGGAGACTTTTGATGTATGTCTTCAGGCTTGGTATTTAGATGACGACACGATTATTGGTGACACTTTGGTGGTGGGGCAAGTTCTGCAGTTGATTATGGAGGAAGGACCTCGTTCTGGGTTATGTCTTAACGTGGAAAAAACTGAAGTTTTCTGGCCTACGGAAGACCCTCGAAGCAGGCTGGTGGGTGTCTTTCCGCCTAATATTGCTCGACCTTTGCGTGGTGTTAGGTTGCTTGGAGGTCCCGCTAGTTCCGATTCTGGTTTCAGTGGTGACCTTGTGATGCAGAGGGTGACCAAGACAATTGTCCTTATGGATAAGGTCGCTATGCTTGATGATCCTCAGTGTGAACTGTTGTTACTTAGGGCATGTACTGGAGTTTCAAAACTCTACTTTGCATTACGTACTTGTCCTCCTAGTACTTTTGAGGTAGCTCAGCGCACTTTTGATGGAGCTCTTCGATCTTCCTTGGAGCGTATTGTTACCGCTTCGGGGCCTGGGTTTGGTGATTGGCAGTGGCGGCTTGCCACCTTACCATTTGCGTTTGGAGGGCTTGGTGTTTATTCTGCAGGTGATGTTCGTCACTATGCTTTTCTTGCTTCTCGGTTGCAGTCTGCTGGGTTGCAGACACAACTTCTTCGGCATGCTGGCATTGTTGGTCTTGGACGAGCCTTTAAGGATGCGTTGTGTTTGTTTAATGGAACAGTGGAGTCTGACATTTTGAGTAATCCTAGTGAGGTCGCTGCCCCTAAACACATGAAGAAATTGGCAGATATGTATTTCACAAAGATTACCGCTTCTGCAGAATCTGCTTATTCTTTAACTCCTCGACAATCAACATTATGGAAATCACAGCAGGGTGATCATACCTCAGCTTGGCTTCGGGCAGTTCCTATTTCGGGGTTGGGTCAGACGATGAACGCTAAGACTTATCGATGTGTGTTGTCCTATCGGTTGGGTGTTCCTTTATTCTCTGTCTCGACGTCGTGCTCTGCTTGTTCGAGGGTTTTTGCTGGAGATATTTTCGGTGATCACGCGGTGTCTTGTGCTGGTATTGTGGGTATTAAACATCGGCATAATGTCGTTCGGGATACCCTTTTTGATGTTTGCTATCGTTCTGGGATTTCGGCGAGAAAGGAGGTTGACATTGGGTTGGCTGGAGGGAACGACGAGGCCCTCAGACCTGCGGATGTGTTACTTTATTCATGGGATCGTGGTCGCGATGTCTGTGTTGATTTGACAGGGTCTTCTCCTTTGACACAGTCGGGGCTATCTGACTTTATTCCTGGGCGCGTTGTGACTGATGCTGCTCATCGGAAGCGGGTTAAGTATGAAGCTCGATGTCAGGTGATTGGATATGGTTTCATTCCCTTCTCCTTTTCTTCGCTTGGGGAATTAGAGAAGGAGGCTGTTGCGTTACTGAAGCGGATTCAGAGGTTCTCGTCGACGCAAGACATTGGGGCTCGTGCTGCAGCTCATATCTTCACTAGGGTAGGATTTGCTATAGCTAGAGGAGTGGGGGCCCAGATTGTATCTCGGCTTCCCACTAATTTATTGTAGGTTGTATGATTTTGTTTTTGAGATAATAATAATAATAATAATAATAATAATAATAATAATAATAATAATAATAATAATAATAATAATAATAATAATAATAATAATAATAATAATAATAATAATAATAATAATAATAATAATAACAATCATGAAAATAATCATGTTAAAGCATAATAATAGCAAGATCCTAGGCATGATACCAACAAGATTAATAACAAACCCTAGCATGTCACTAAACAATAAAAATCAAAGTTTTAGCCTTAACATGATACTAACATGAATATTAGGAAGAGAATAGAAAGCATCGCAGTTATCACAATTGTCATATTTGATATTAGAAATTTTATTTGTTACCCTAAACATGATACTAGGTTGATCAAAACACCCTAACATGACACTAGGCATAATAACAACCTAGACATGATTTCTATATCATAATACCAATGCAAACAATTAAAGCACTTACTTGGATGCCTCGTACCTCTTTCTAATAACAAAATACACGCGTTAGTAACTTCAAGAAAAATATAAAATCAAAGAATTAAATTAAATAATTGAAATAGAGTTTTGGGACCAAACCCTCAGAAATTAAAGTCTTTCACGTCTAGGGCAAAGACAACTTTGAATTTGGCTAGGTGTGTCTAGCTCTTGTGAATGCGGAATTTTGTGTTTGAGAAAGGCTAGTTTAGAAAAGAGAGATGGAAGTTGGTGAGAGAAAGAATTAGAGAGAATTCATAAAAATTGATGAGAATTGATGATTCTTGGTGATTGAAAACGGAGGTTTTAGGAGGCTATTTATAGAGAAAATCAGCCGGATATGATAGAAAACGAATCAGAGTTTCGAAAAGAATAAAACACGACTGTAGCGCCAAACACGCGCCTATTGTCAGACGCTGCGCGTGTCACCAGACGCCAGGTCTGGCGCCAGGTGACAGAGATGTCGTATGGCGCTAGAATTAATTTTCCACACATTTTCTTATTTTGATAAAATTTAATCGCACGAGAGAGCAAAATTGTATTTTCCTTAAAAACACTTCTTTTCTTCTGATCAAAACTTTTAAAAGTCAACTAAAGTCAATTTATCAATGCTAATTAAATTAGGATTCAAAAGAACCTTCTAGAAGATTCTAGAATTCTAGAAGACTATAATCAATCCTAATCACATTAGGAATGATAAATCATAATAGACCCTCCTCTAGATCATTGGGCTGCATATAAAGATCAAACCGGACCCAATTTAGTAATTTGGCCACAACTTCCTCATTATTCATCGGAATTGGGCTTATAATATATCGTTGGAAAGCTCTTTTCGAACCCGACCCAACTACACTATTATTGGACCCTTTGCCATGGACCAAACCAAACTGGATTGACTGATTTCTTAAAATAGGTTTTCAAAAATAGAGAGAATGGAAAGAAATAAAACTAACCGCAACACTAGATTTTCCACACTTTCACTTCATTCGATTATTATTCAACGCGAAAGGTACCCATCACTGGGTTTAGTTTTAATTTGGGGAGACACAAATGGGTGTCTACCATGATATGATGATTACAACAACTAATTATTGGCCCTAGTGATACCCCAAATCACTCTATTATAGATTTTTTTAACACAAGTGAAAAAATAGCATTAGTTTATATATTGAAAATATAACTGGTACAACCCGTAAAAAAAATAAAAAATAATTGGTACGAGTAGTACTTTAAAAAGTACAATTAATTTTTTTTAGGGAAAAACACCCCCTTAATTAATTGTATCTAATTAAAAAAAAAAAGTACTCCGTAGTATAATTGGTTGTTTTAGGTAGTTAATTTGTTTAGCAGTAGGTTAATACTTTGAAAATATTTGAAAAAATTTAAAAACCTCACAAAGAGTACTCATAATGAAGATTTCACAAGAGTACAAATTATATATATACATACTAGTCATAATAAATATTATAAAAGGGAAAAATTTAATTTAATATAACTGAAGGTAAATAAATAAATAAATAACCTTCTTTCAACAATTACCATTTTATTAAGTTTCACAAATATTACTACATTTTTTTATTTGCACATATCTTTACTCCTCTCTATCTCTCTTCTCTTCTTAAAATATGTGTCCCTTCTCCATGTTGAAATATTTTGGGAACCGAGGAAGTACTTTATATATACAACAAGTGTTATTATACAATGTATATACATATACATGTAAATTAAATTATTGTTATTGTTATTATTATTATAGGAAAGAAAAGACCAGTCACTTTTAAAGTAGTTGGAGGTAGGGAAAAGCTACCTTAACCTTAAAGTGCACTTAGTGGGTATTAAATCCTTAACCTCAAGTTTTAAAGGTTTTTACTGAATTACTAGCATTACTAGAAAACAGGTCATTTCCGACGGAATTCGTTCCGACGGACACAAAATTTGTCGGTAAGTACGAAATTTCCGGCGAAATTTACTTCCCCGAAAATTCTTCGAAAAATATACCATTTCCGACGAATTTAAAATTCCGTCAGAAAATTTCCGACTGAAATTAATTCCGTCTGAAGTTTGCGACGAATTTTAACCCCCTTTTCGACGATTTTTTTTTAAAAAAAAAAAAATCCTAAAACCCTAATTAAACGGCGCCCCTACCCCTCCCCTTTCATTTTCACATTCCGCCTCTCTCCTCTCCTCTCTTCCTCTTCTCCTCTCTTTCTTTCTCCTCTCCTCCTCCTCCTTCTCTTCTCACGCAGTCACGCTCTTCTCTTCTCACGCAGTCACGCCCCTTCTCTTCTCTTTGAACTTGGCGTGCTTCCACTCACAAAATTAAAAGCAGCAGCAAGCTCTCCTCTTCTACTCGTTTATGGTGATGCTTTAAGGTCAAATTAATGGTTTTTAAGGTCAAATTCGACCATGAAAATCCTAGATCTAGGGTTTTCGTGGTCGAATTTGGCCTTCTTAAACCAAGTTCGAGGTGAATTTCGAAGCTTTTTATCTTTAAGGTACGTTTTAATGTTTTTATTTCTATTTTTGATTTTTTTATTTAATTTTTGGGCGATTTTCGGTGGTGGTGGATCTAAGTTTGGGTTCGGTGGTGGTGGTGGTCTTCGTGTTGAGGGTTTACGGTGGGCGGGTATGAGTGAGGGTTCGGTCTGGGTTGGGTGTTTTGGGTGGGTAGATCTGGGTTTGGTGGGGTTTGGTGAAGGTGTAGGTGTTTGGGGGTGGTTCGGTCAGGGTGTAGGTGTTTGGGGGTGTTTCGGTCAGGGTTGGGTGTTTTGGGTGGGGTTCGGTTAGGGTGTAGGTGTTCAGGGGAGGTTCAGTCAGGGTATGGCGGTGGTTAGGTTTAATTGAGGTTGTTGTGGGTGGCTCGTTGGTGGTTTTAGCTAGGCTCGTGGTCTGGGTGGCTAGATGGCTGAAGGGAGAGAGGAATGGGAGGTTGTAGACACCCATTTGTGTCTCCCCAAAACCAAAGCCGGTGATGAGTACCTTTCACGTCGAATCGTAATCGAATGAAGTGAAAGTGTGGAAAGTCTAGTGTTGCGGATAGTTTTAATTTCTTTTCTCTTCTCTCTGTTTTTTAAAACCTATTTTAAGAAAACAGCCAATACAGTTTGGTTGGTCCATGATATGGGTCCATTAATAGTATAGTTGGATGGGGCTTGAAAAGAGCTTTCCAACGATATATTATAAGCCCAATTCCGATGAATATTGAGGAAGTTATGGCCGATTTACTAAACTGGGCCCGGTTTGAACCTTATATGCGACTCAATGATCTAGAGGAGGGCCTAATATGGATTTATCATTCCTAATGCAATTAGGAATGGTTTTAGTCTTCTAGATTCTTCTAGAAGGTTCTTTTCATTCCTAATTCAATTAGCATTGATAAATTGACTTTTGTTGACTTTTTAGAGTTTTAATCAGAATAAAAGAGTGTTTTTGAGGAAAATACGATTTTATCCTCCTGTACGGTTAAATTCTATCTGATTTTAGAAAACGCGTCAAAAACTTGATTAGCGCCTAACGCCAGCATTAGCGCCTGGCGCTAACTTCGTTTTTTCACGTCAGAACTCTGGTTCGATTTTCTATCTTTTTGGCTGATTTTCTCTATAAATAGCCTCCTAAAAACTCCGTTTTCAATCACTAATTCTCATCTACAGCATCAAGTTCTTAGTTTTCTAACTCTTCTCTCTTAAAGCTAGAAGCTTTTCTCTCTCTCCCTTCTAAACAACCCCTTTTTTACAAAATTCCGCATTCACAAGACCAAGAAACACCTAACATAATTCGAAGTTGCCTTAGCCCTAGACGTGAAAGGTTTTAATTTCTTAGGGTTTGGTCCCAAATCTTTATTTTAATTATTTAATTTAATTATTTGTTTATTATTTTCCTTGAAGTTACTAACGTTTGTATTTTGTTATAAGAAAGAGGTACGAGGCATCCAAGTAAGTGCTTTAATTGATTTATTGTTGTTATGATGTAAAATCATGCTTAGATTGTTATTATGATTCCAAGTGTTATGTTATGGTGTTTTGATCTTCCTATTATCATGTCTAGGGTAACTTTAATATCAAGTATGATTAAAAGTATGATGCCTTTTATGTTCTTCCTAATATTTATGATTGTTAGTATCATGTTAGGGTTAAAGCTTTGATCTTTTTTGTTTAGTGACATGCTAGGGTTTGTTATTAATCTTGTTAGTATCATGCCTAGGATCTTGCTATTATTATTATTATGCTTTAACATGATTTATGATTATAATTTTATGATGATTATTATTATTATTTTTATTATTATGTTGCTTGATTATATATATTGTTATTGCTTGATCACACCTTTTATGCATGCTTAAAGGGAATTGGTACTTGTAATCACGCTTAATAAGATAATTAATAATCTTGTTTAGGGTTAATATAATTATAATTCAAGTGATCGCCAATAATATATTTATTTGTGCATTAATATTCAACCAACATAGATAAACAGGTTTAGGGTTAATCCTATTGATTGCATGTTAGTCAGAAAGCGCACATGAATACGATCAGAATAAAGTAGAGGCCTATTATTAAGGCAGGTTCAATCTCTTTTAGGTTGGATTTGTACCTTCATCCCCGAACTAACAGTCATGGTTCCAGACCTATTGGAGTTAACAATCTCTTGGATCGTTAAGGGGTGTAACCTTCACCTCGTGAACGGTTTACAAGTTCCTAAAATTTGTTGGCGACTCTTTTGCTCTATCTTCTTTCCCTTTGGACGTCACCGTACTTAAGTGCATGATCACAGTGGGGTTCAAGCTAGGGATAATGCTTGAAATATTCCCTACAGAGGTGGTGGTGGGTGTCAGTTTGGATCTGGGTTAGCTTTAGTTAGGGTTTGGTTAGGTCTTGGTTAGGTTTGGTTAGGGTTTGATCAGGTTTGGGTTAGGGTTTGAGTGGTGGTGGCTAGGGCTGTGCATCGGTCCAAAATCGGACCGGGACCGGAATAGACCGGAACCCGGAATCACCTATTTTCAAGGACTGGGGACCGGACCGTAATCCACCGGTCCGGTTCCGGTATGGACCTAATTTTTACGGTCTGGTCCGGTTTTGGACCGAAAAAGACCGGAATAATTGATTTTTTTTTAGCTTTTTTTATTAAAATTTTTTTTAGATCTATTCAAAAATTAAAATTTAACATGTATAATATAACTAAGAAATGCATTAAGTTGGTGTTCAAAAAGAATTGCAGTAAGATTACATTCACAATTAAAAGTCTATTACATAGCATACCAATTATCAAATAAAATAAAATACAACATTACAATTTAAAAATTATATATAAAAAATAATATAGATTAAGGATAGGAGTTTGATGGCTGGTGGGTGAGAATTGGGATTGGTAGCTAGTGGGTCGTTATGCTTTGCCGGAAAAAAGCAGGTCAGCAGACGGCGGCGGTGCGTCAACTTTTCGGAGTCACTGGTTCTCCGACGCCACTTTTGTTTATTCCATTCGCCGGTCGCTACTCGTCTTTGATGTGGTAGTTGTTGTCTACTTGTCTTGCTGCTTTGTTTCTCCAGTAAGGTGATGAGTGGGGGAATTACTAAGACTTTAAAATTAAAGTAAGTGAGAGATTGAAGGTAATTGAGAGAAAGTGAGGTTGTGTTGATGTGAGGGAGATTGAAACAGAGTGGTAAAGAAATAAAAGGCTGCTACTTAATTAGGGTTAAATATGTACATATATATATATATTTTAAATAAAAATTAAAATAAGGTTTTCGGTCCGGACCGGATAATTCCGGTTTTTACCCGGACCGGACCGAAAACCCCGAAATCGCTACTTTATAGGGACCGGGGACCGGACCGTAATCAACCGGTCCGCTTCCGGTCTAGTTTCCGGTCCAGGTCCACTTTTGCACACCCCTAGTGGTGGCAGTGGGTGCCGCTAGTTTTATGGTGGTCTGTAGTGGCGGTGGTGGTGGTCTGATGTGGTTGGTGGTGGTGGTGATGTGGATAGGTTCGGGTTATGAAGTGAGTTTGGTTGGGGTTGACAGGGGCTTTTTGGGTGGTTGGAAGTGGTGATACGCCGTGCAGGTGGTGGCACGACGTATTTTTTTTAATTTCTCAAAAATATTTTCCGATGGAAGGAACGTCGGAAATTTTCGACCGAAATGGAAATTCCGTTGAAAATTTTCGACGAAATTCGCCGGTGCCGGAAATTGTCTCATGATGGAAAATTCCCTCGGAATAGTGTTGCTGACGGAATTTCCGTCGAAAAAGGTGGTTTTTCCTACCAAGGCATTTCCGACAACCATTTTCGACGGAATTCCGTCGGAAACACCTTTTTCCGACGGGTTTCACGGTGTTTCCAAAATGGGTTGTTTTCTAGTAGTGTAGGTCAATTATTGAGGATATATTTTTGAGATATTAGAGTATATTTGATAGAATTTGTTTATGGTAATCATGTTTATCTTTGTGATTCTTTCCTACTTTATAGGTTACCAAATATAAGGTAACTCTAGGCTTTCTTGTACTCCATATATTGTTGCCTCATAATTAATGTGAATTAAGCCGTGATTCACAAAAGTTTAGCATGGTGTCGGAGCCAGAACCCTTAAATCAATCCTTTTTTCCCTATTTTTTCCTCTTCTCACCGTGAACAATGGGAGAAGGTTGTGATACACAACCACCACCACCCAAAATCGAAGTAAATTACCCGTTTTACCTTGGACCGCAAGTTCAACCAGGTGACTTTATTACTTCTCAACGTTTGAAACTTGATAATTTGGCTCACGCAATCCGAATTTCTCTCTTGTCTCGCCGCAAATTTGGTTTCTTGGATGGTAGTATCCCCACTTACATTCCTCCTTGTACGAAGGACGACTAGATTACAATTCAATGTATGCTTGTTTCTTGGTTGATGAATACCATCGATCCGGAGGTAAAGTCGATGCTTTCTCACAACAATAATGCTAAAAAGCTATGGGATGACTTACATGAACGTTTTTTCCTTGTTAATGGACCTAGAATTCCGCAAATTAAATTTGAAATTAATGCTTGTAAATAACAAAAAAGTATGCTGGTGGCTGTATATTTCAGTAAACTATCTGTTTTGTGGGATGAACTTGACAAACATGAACCATTTATCGCTTGTAAATGCGGCAAATACACTTGCAATATTGACAAAACAACATGCCGATAGGAGGGATGCCGATCGTCTTAAGCAGTTCCTGTTGGGGTTGTGCTCGTAGTATTATGCCCCTTCATTCCATCTTGTTATCTGAAGACCCCTTGCACTCGTTGAACAGGGCGTTTCAGCAGATTTCCCAAGATGAGCGAGTCCGTGGTATTTCTCATTCCAAGGAAGAACCACCATCGTCTTCGACACTTGGTTTTGTGGTTCGAGCTGGTGCTGGAAAAGGCCGTGGTGGGTCTGACAAATGCTAGAAAATAGGCCACGAGACAAGCAAGTGTTGGGCTGATAAAATTTGCACCTATTTTAAGAAAAAGGACCATGAGGAGAATAGATGTCGTGATCTTCATGGCTGGCCAGAGGGTGTAGGTTGTGGCACGGGTCAGGTGCGGGCCAATGCTACCTCAGCAGGTGTATTCAGTTCAGGTCCAGGTTTGCTTAGTGCATCCAAATCTTCCTCGACTCAAGTGTTTACTAGTGAGTAATGGAAGGCTATCACGGCTTTGATGGGTAATGCCACAATTTTCAAAATTCGTTTGAATGGTAATTTTGATGATATCACTTACATTATTGACACCAGAGCTACTCATCATGTTACATGAGAGAAATCTTGGCTTTTTGACACAAAGAGTTTTGAATGTCTAGCTAGTTGGTTTACTGAACGGTGAAACTGTGTTAACTTCCCTTGTTAGACTGTTCGTTTATCTGCCAAGATTACTCTTATTGGAGTACTTTATGTCCCAAATTTGAACTGCAACTTACTTTCCGTTGAAGGAGTTGTGTCTTCGATAAGTGCAATTACTAGATATATCAAGGATCACTATTATGAAGATAATAAGTTCGTTCTCTTGGGGCGTCATCATCTGTTGCTAGACTATGAGAGATGATCTTTGGGCTAGTAAAATAGTCCAGAGCCCGTTAGAATGGATCCTATGAGGTCACACATAAAGGTATTGGGTTAAGCAAGTAAGAGGCCCATTAATGGGCCTTATGAGTATTTAACTGATCATGAATAGGATTGGGCTAGTGTAGTTTGATTGGGATTAAGAATTGGGCTTGGTCATGGACTCTTATTTATGGATATGATCTATAAATAAGATCCATGCCTAGGGTTGCATGATATAGGAGTCACAATTAACTTACAGTGAATTGTGAATCAAGGCAACCAAATCCCAAAACCCTCATCTCCCCCTCTCTCTCTCACGGCACCCCTCTCCCCCCTTGGACTTGCGGCCGTCCACCCCTGGTGGTGCTCGCAGTGGTTCGTGGTGGTTCATGACTAGTTCGTTGCTCATACTTCTCCGTAGAAAGTCGATTGAAGAGTTCGATCGTGACTAACTAGCATTAGTGGAGGTCTTAATCCGTGCCTGTGGACCAAGTAGATGAATCACGTTTGAGGTTCTTTGTCTCCCTTGTTCTTGCTCGATTGCTAGTGGAATTACGCTTCAAAGGTATTATTCTTACTCTTTATGTGTTATGCATGAGATCCTTGGTTAGGTGCTATATGAATATGATTCATGATTATTTCCGCTGCGTAGTACCTATATTTCCCTACAGTGGTATCAGTTAGCCTCTTGCAATTACATATATTGAGTATTAAACCTTTGATAATCCACAATTTTAATTCAATTAGGAGGGAGAATAATTTAATTATGGGTCAATTATTATATTAAATGTGATTTAACAATATAGAATCATTAAAGTTGTTTAATTTGCTCCATATTAGCCCTAAATTGATCCGAAAATTGCCCTATAATATTCGAAAAATTCGAACCCCCCCCCCCCCTTAATATTTCGAAAAATTTCGAAATCATTAACCCCAATTTATGAAATTTGTGTTTTTGGTTTTGATTTAATTCGAAAGTTTTATGTTTAAAGAATTTAATCTATTTGATTTCATGTTAAATTGTGAATTTTTCATGATCAACCTATTTAATTTAAAAGTTAAATTGAATTGGGATTAAATTCATGAAGAACCCTAATTTTAAAATTGAATATGATTTAATTTTAAAATTAGATGGACCACATTAATTTTAATTTTAATAAAAATGTTTTGTTTTAAATTAAAAATCAATCAAAAAATATAATTTAAAGAGGGATTGAGGTGCGGCAGCCGCGGCTGGGTGGCGCAGCCACGACGACTGCCGCACCGGTGGTGGTCCAGGAGGGAGGGTGGGCTAGGCACGGGTCGGACAGGGGCAACGTACACCGCAAGGTGTACGGCCACCGTGGCCGGCTTTGGCTGGCCACACCACGGTGGCTGACGCGACTTTTTTTTTTGTTATTTTATTTTGGATAAAAATCAGTTTTCAAAATTAAAAATTAAAAGATAAGTTTTGATTTTGAAAAGATAATTAACAAAATTAAAGTTGTTAATTTTGTTAAGATAGGATAATTATGAAGCAAAAGATTCTATTTGGATAATAATTGATTAAATAATGTGATTATCCCATAATTATTTTAGGATATTAATTGATTTAAAATATGTGATTGACAAGTAATTAGGATAGAATCTCCTAAAAGTTAGGATAATCATGGAAGATAAATATGATTTATCTTCCATAATTAAAATAAGATTTGATTATATCTCATACCTAAATTAAAATATATGATATTTTATAATTGGTTATGAATAATATGTGATATTATCTAATTATAGTAATTAATTAAATATGAGATATTTAGGAGCCATGTTTCCTTTACTGTGAACATTCGATGTTGTAGTTTAGGAAAGCATGATGAGTGATTTATTATATGGCATTTTATAATATATGATGTTATATATTGCTATATAGACTAGTATGGCCCATAGATTCTAAATACGATATGCGCATCGTTTCGTATTTTTGTAATCTAAATACGGTCTGCGTACCGTTAAGTATTTTTGTAATTTATTTTATTTTATTTAAGTAGTAGATAGAATAGAATAGTATTACAGGTTGCAGTTAATCCAAGAATCCATGGAGTGGAGGCCCAAAGGAGCAAGATAGATGAGATCCATGAAGGTTCAAGTGGGAGCTTTTGCTTTATTAGTTTTCTTAGGATTAAGGGGTCATACTATGTCATGTTTTATTTATGCATTAGTAGACTATGCATGTTAGATTTTATTTATGTTGTTTGATGATGCGCTAGAGTTCACTAAATAATCACAACATAATGAATCTAGGTCCTAGTAATATTGAGGTAGCTTTTCCAATCAAAAACCCGATGAAACCTTTGATATTTATGATGGGTAGGGCTGTTCAATTTCGGATATCCGATCCGATCCGAAAATTCGGATATCCGACATTTTCGGATCGGAGAAATTGTGATCCGAATCCGATCCGAAATTTTCGGATCGGATATCCGGATTTTCGGATCGGATATTCGGATCGGATAGTCAGGTTTTCGGATCGAGTAGTTAAAATTTTCGGACAAAATCTGATCCGTATCCGATCCGAAAATCCGAATTTTTTTTCGGATATCCGATCCGAAATATCCGAAACCTTCAAATCGGATCGGATATCCGAAAGATCGGATCATCGGATTTTCGGATCGGATATTTCGGACCGGATATTTTTTAACACCCCTAATGATGGGTCATGCCAAAGCAGGGTGTCATATTATATCTTAGGGGAGTGGGGGTAAAACAAATTTTACACTTTTGATTGGTTATACTCAACAAGGTTACCTAAAGAGTTTAGAACCTTGAAGCTAAGGGTAATAATTAAATATGGGATGGTTAATTATTCAACCAAGAATTACAAAGAGTTGTAATGAGTAAAGAGTTTACTCACCTTGAAAGTGTAATAGTTGATGGTAGGGCCAAAGTCCGGTCAATTATTGCACAAATAAAGGATCTTGGAATCATTCTATTCAATAGGGATCAATCAATTGAATGAATGTTTTAAAGTTACCAGTTTTATAATCACTTATGGTACTTTAAAAGTTTATTAAACATAATTATTGAACTTTGTCTCGTTTGTTTTTGTTTGTAGATGAATAACTTATACGACAACACAATTTTACCAATGAAACTTAACTTAAGGCTGAATCTCAGAAACTTCAGGGAATGGGAAAATGAGTTGAGAAAAGTTCTCACAAGCCATGGGCTTGAATCTCGTTTATATATTCCTATAGAGAGCAAGTATATAGAAAATTTTGGAGCTGAAAGGCATGCTAAAATTGTTTCAGCTGCAGAGAAAATCAGAGGGCTCATTTTAGAATCTATTCCAACTTGTTGGAAAAGAAGATTCAGGCACTATGAGCTAACCATCTTGTATAAATGTCTTCGTGCTATCTGTCGAGGTGGCTTTGGGGCATTAGGAAGTGGAGGCATAAATGATCATAATGTAAGAGAGGTCGTTAACTCGATCCCTCAGATTTACTATTCCTGGACTGACAGTGTCAGGTATGAGGCTTACAATGTTCATTGTAAGATAATGGTTAAAAGACTCATGCCTGGTCAGTCAGTAAGGGCCCACGTAAGGGAACTAATTGAAATGTTCAATCAAATGGATGTCCTTGGGAAACCGATCGATGATGACTCTGCTCATGATATTATCTTGTTCTCACTCCATGATGGTTTTGACATTGTCAAGCTCACTCATAATGATGAGGGATCGTCGGTGACATTGATCAATCTTTTGCTTAACCATGCTGAGGAGTTCCTGAAAAGGAGAGGAAGCGAATGCTTCTTTTGCGGTAGTTGGCCACGCCATACACCAGGGTGTCCCCACTATACACCAGTGAAAACAGAAGGTAAAGAGTTACTTAATGTTTTCGTTGTAGAAATTAATCTTACTTCTTCTTCCACTTGGGTATTTGATACCGGCTGTGGTGCTCATATCGTTAATAACGTGCAGGGCTTGAAAGAAAGTAAGAAGTTAGCAAAAGGGGAAGTAACGCTTCGAGTAGGAAATGGAGCAAAAGTTGTTGCACTTGCTATTGGAAGCTATCATTTAAGACTTCCCTCTGGACTTATTTTGGTGCTTAATAACTGTTATTATGTACCAACAATAACTAAAAACATTATTTCAGTTCTTGTTTTAGATTCTGAAGGATTTTCATTTGAAATAAGAGACAAGTGTTGTTTTATTTCGAAAGAAAATATGTTATATGCTAACTCCAAATTAATTAATGGTTTGTATGTATTAGAATATACAACCCATGTCTACAATATTGATCATAAAAGGCAGAAAACAGATGGTTCAAACCCAACTTACCTAGGCATTGTAGGCTTAGTCACATCAACCAAAAGCGCATCTAGAAATTACACAAGGATGGACTTCTTTCTTCATTTGATTATGAATCATTTGAAAATTGTGAGTCATGCTTGCTTGGGAAAATGACTAAGTCACCCTTCAAGGGTATAGGTGAAAGAGCTAGTGACCTTTTGGGACTCATACATACGGATGTGTGTGGACCAATGAGTTCAAAAGCAAGGGGTGGGTTTAACTACTTCATTACTTTTACTGATGATTTAAGTAGATATGGTTATGTCTACTTAGTGAAGAACAAATCGGAATCCTTTGAAAAGTTCAAAGAATTCCAGAATGAGGTACAAAACCAACTTGGGAAGACGATTAAAGCATTACGATCAGATCGTGGTGGTGAATATTTAACCCAAGAATTTGATGGACATCTGATTAATTGTGGAATAATTTCACAGTTAACTCCTCCAGGAACGCCACAGTTGAATGGTGTGTCAGAAAGGAGGAACAGGACTTTACTTGATATGGTGAGGTCCATGATGAGCTTTACTGGCCTTCACATATCATTTTGGGGATATGCATTAGAAGCAGCTGCCAGAGTACTAAACAGAAGCCCGTCCAAAGCAGTTGAGAAGACACCATATGAGATATGGACTGGAAAAGTTCCAAAGTGGTCTTATCTCAAGATTTGGGGTTGTGAAGCCTATGTAAAACGTTTACAAGGTGATAAACTACAACCTAAATCAGAAAAGTGTTTCTTTGTGGGCTATCCAAAAGAAACAAAAGGGTATTACTTCTACAGTCGCGAAGATAACAAAGTGTTTGTTGCTCGCGATAGTGTCTTTCTAGAAAAGGAATTCCTGTCTAGAAAGCCAAGTGGGAGTAAAGTGGTTCTCGAAGAAATTTGAGACGAGCAACAAATGGATGTGGATAACACCACATCAGAGGCGAGGGCGCATGAGTCGATTAATCATGCGTCGGAGCGAGCTAATTCAACTAGCGAGACTCCTATCGTCCCACTTGAACCTAGTTCATGCGAAAATCTTCAAGGAGTTGGAGAGAATATTTCTATTGTTGCTCCTACCCCACACAGGTCTGCCAGAATCAGAAACAAACAGTTTGTTGAAGTTTTGATAACTGAGAATTCTGAAATCTTCTTATTAGAGAATGAAGAACCTACAACCTACAAGCAAGCTTTGGCGAGCCCCAACTCAGATAAATGGCTTGAGGCCATGAAGTCCGAAATGGAATCAATGTCTGAAAATGAAGTATGGACCCTAGTTGACTTGCCTGATGGGGTAAAACCTATTGGTTGCAAATGGGTTTACAAAATTAAAACAGACAAGGATGGAAATGCCTACATCCATAAAGCAAGACTGGTTGCAAAAGGATACAGACAGATTCATGGTATTGACTATGATGAAACCTTCTCCCCAGTAGCCATGCTTAAGTCCATTCGGATTCTTCTAGCGTTTGCTACATTTTTCGATTACGAAATTTGGTAGATGGATGTCAAAACCGCCTTCTTGAATGGATTCTTGACGGAGGAAGTGTACATGACACAACCTGAGGGTTTTGAAGATCCAGAAAATCCTAGTAAGGTATGCAAACTTCAGAAATCCATTTATGGATTGAAGCAAGCATCCAGGAGTTGGAATCTTCGTTTTGATGAAGCAATCAAACAGTTTGATTTTCTCAAAAGTGAAGAGGAACCTTGTGTATACAAGAAGTCTAGTGGGAGCAGCATAGTTTTCCTAGCCTTGTATGTAGATGACATACTACTCATGGGAAATGACATACCAATGCTTGAGTCAATCAAGGAATGGTTGAAGAGTTGTTTTTCCATGAAGGACTTGGGTAACGCCGAGTACATTTTGGGAATCAAGATCCATCGAGATAGGTCTCGAAGGATAATTGGACTAAGTCAAGAGACTTATATTGATAAGGTTCTTGACAGGTTTGAGATGACAAACTCCAAGAGAGGATTTCTCCTCATGTCTCATGGCATTACGCTCAGTAAATCTCAATGTCCGGTTATGCCGGATGAGATGAGACGTATGTCTATCACTCCTTATGCTTCTGCAATAGGATCGATAATGTATGTCATGATTTGTACGAGGCCGGATGTTGCATTTGCTCTTAGCATGTGTAGCAGGTTTCAGGCAAATCCAGGTGATGCACACTGGACAGCTGCCAAGAACATCCTTAAGTACTTGAGAAGAACGAAAGGAATGTTTCTAGTTTATGGTGGCGAAGATGAGTTGGTTGTCAAAGGTTATACGGATGCGAGTTTCCAAACAGACAGGGATGACTTTAGATCACAGTCTGGGTACATTTTGTCTGAATGGAGGAGCAGTGAGTTGGAAGAGTTCAAAGCAAAGCACTGTCGCAGACTCTACAACAGAATCAGAATATTTGGCTGCAGTTGAAGCAGCCAAAGAAGCAGTTTGGATAAAGAAATTCCTAACTGAGCTGGATATCGTACCAAGTGCTCAAAAGGGAATTGAATTGTATTGTGACAACAATGGCACCATTGCTCAGTCAAAGGAGTCTAGGTCACACTTCAAATCCAAACATGTTGAGAGGAAGTATCACCTCATTCGAGAAATCGTTAACATAAGAGATGTGAAGATGTGCAAAGTTCATACAGATGAGAACATTGCTGATCCACTTACTAAACCCCTTCCACTACCTAAGCATGAGAAACATGCTAGTGAAGCTGGATTGAAGCAAATGATGTAATTAGAAGTTGTATTTATTTTTGGAGAAAAATAAGTTACATATGTAATACACTCATTTGCAGAATTATGTTTAATCAGAAATTTTATTATTTCTCTTATTTAATGATGGTTTTCAATATTAAATAAAATGTCCAAAATAATTATGGATTGATGGGCTCATCAGGTTGATGACCTGGTGAATAAAACCCCACAGGTGAACAAAATCCATATATTATTTAAGTTCCTAGTTCAGAATCATTAAATTGGACATAAATGATTTCTAATAATGGACTAGCATGTAAGATTGATTGGATAGCGCAGTTTCATGGGCTATAGGAGCATAGTGAGGCTCGGTCAATCACATGGATATGCATGAATGATGCATGATCGAACTATAGACCTACTTTGAAGTTCAAGTATAGAGCTTCCGGATATATTAGTGGATTCCTTTGACATGAGTGGAACATTGATTTCATTCAATGGATGTTATGGTTGTGGTACACTCAAACGTCTGCCCGTAACTGGAGATTATAAAGGGTGTTTCCCGGTTATTTCGGAAATTGAGTGGGAGCTTTGGTTGCCACAAGATTGGAGAGTCTACCTATTTATTAGGAATGTGTCTTGGCCCCTTGAAGAGGGAGAATTCAGAAAAATGCATGGCCGTGCTCAAATGCATTACATAGTAATCATTTGTTCTTTGAATCTCACTCAGTTTTCAAGAAAAGATTTGTAGACTAATATGATCACGACATGAGATGCAATCATATTATCAAATCAACACACATTGACTTAAGGAATTTGAATATTGCGCACTTGTCTCAGACAAGTGGGAGATTGAAGGAGTTGTGTCTTCGATAAGTGCAATTACTAGATATATCAAGGATCACTATTATGGAGATAATAAGTTCGTTCTCTTGGGGCGTCATCATCTGTTGCTAGACTATGAGAGATGATCTTTGGGCTAGTAAAATAGTCCAGAGCCCGTTAGATTGGATCCTATGAGGTCACACATAAAGGTATTGGGTTAAGCAAGTAAGAGGCCCATTAATGGGCCTTATGAGTATTTAACTGATCATGAATAGGATTGGACTAGTGTAGTTTGATTGGGATTAAGAATTGGGCTTGGTCATGGACTCTTATTTATGGATATGATCTATAAATAAGATCCATGCCTAGGGTTGCATGATATAGGAGTCACAATTAACTTACAGTGAATTGTGAATCAAGGCAACCAAATCCCAAAACCCTCATCTCCCCCTCTCTCTCTCACGGCAACCCTCTCCCCCCTTGGAATTGCGGCCGTCCACCCGTGGTGGTGCTCGCGGTGGTTCGTGACTAGTTCGTTGCTCATACTTCTCCGTAGAAAGTCGATTGAAGAGTTCGATCGTGACTAACTAGCATTAGTGGAGGTCTTAATCCGTGCCTGTGGACCAAGTAGAGGAATCACGTTTGAGGTTCTTTGTCTCCCTTGTTCTTGCTCGATTGCTAGTGGAATCACGCTTCAAATGTATTATTCTTACTCTTTATGTGTTATGCATGAGATCCTTGGTTAGGTGCTATATGAATATGATTCATGATTATTTCCGCTACGTAGTACCTATGTTTCCCTACATCCGTATCACAGCCTAATGATAATCTTAATTGTATTGTCCAATTTAACTCTTATATGTATGTTATACAGGATTAAACGAAGGAGCTGATTGGAATAGGAGCTAGGAGGGACAGATTGTACTATTTTAGCAAATCGGATCTGGTGCATCATGTGGGCGTTATTGACGCAAGATCTAGTGTGGAGTTTGTGCCATCGTCGCATGGGTCATCCTTTCGAGCTGAGAAATTGGTTAAGTTACTTCATACGGTTAGTAGTAAAGTGAATCTAGATAAGGGGTGTGAAGTATGTATGCGTGCTAAGAATCCTAGAGATAGTTTTCTTTTAAGTGATAATAAAGCTTCTAGAATTTTTGAGAATGTACGTTGTGATTTATGGGGTCCGTATCGACATGTTTCATCGTGCGGGGCTCGATATTTTTTTACTATTGTTGATGATTATTTTAGAGCAGTTTGGATTTATTTGTTGGTTGATAAAACTAAGGTGTTTCGTATGTTTTTTTCGTTTGTTGCTATGGTAGAAAGACAATTTTCTCAAACTATTAAAGTAGTGAAAAGTGATAATGGTACTGAGTTCAATTGTCTGCTTGATTTTTTTTTAGCACAACTGGTATTATTTTTTAAACCTCTTGTATGGGTACACCACAATAGAATGGGAGGGTTGAGATAAAACATAAACACATTTTGACCGTTGGGAGAGCTTTACCCACTACAAAAAAAAATAAAAATGAGAGTAGGCAACACTTAAGATTGCAACACTTACAGAAATGTTACTCTTAATAATCTAACGTAACAATATTTATTTGTTACCTTGGACTAAAGTAACAGAAAAAAAAAAAAGTGTTGCTCTAGACTATATAAAGCAACAGTCGCTTAAAGTGTTACCTTTTTCTTGTCTAAGGCAACAAACATAATAATTGTTGCATGAAAAAATAACAATAAAAAAATTATTGTTTGAAAAATGTAACATTAATATCTATGTTGCCATCTATGGCAACATTTATATTAAAAAGACAACATAATTTAAGATGTTGCTTTTATGGCGAGTATATATCTGTGCTTAAAGTGTTACCTTTTTGTAAATGTTGCCATCTTTGTAAAAGTGTTGCCTTATGTATCATTTTACCTTGACTTTCAAAATTGTTGCCTTTGAATATAAATGATTTGGCTTATGAATAGACAACCGGGAAATATACTACGCCTCATATGTGTTGCCTTAGCTACAAGGCAACACTTTTTTTATATTAGGCAATGATTTTGTACTGTTACCTTTGCTTTATTTTGTTGTAGTGACGATTTCAAGCCTAATTACCAATTTATTTTTGGGGTGAGTGGATTATATTCTTGTTGTAGCTCACTTGATCAATAGAACTCCTACCCCTTTACTTCAAAATAAAACTCCTTTTGAAATCCTTTTCCACAAACCCCTTCAATTTGATGCTATTCGGACATTTGGGTGCTTGTGCTTGCTCATAATCAGAAAACAAATGGTGATAAATTGCGAGTCTGAGTAGGAAGTGTGTCTTTGTTGGGTATCTGTTTGGGAAGAAGGGTTGGAGGTTGTATGATCTTGAGTCTAAGGTTTCTTTTGTTTCTCGTGATGTTAAGTTTGTTGAGGATATGTTTCCGTAGGGTTCCCTGGAAGATGTTAATATTAATTCCCAAAATTATGAGTCACAATGGGAGGTTCATGATGATTTTAATAAGTATGAACCGTGGAATGAGTATGCAGATTTTTTGGATGGTAATGAGGGGCTGGATGAGGTTGCCAATTCTCCCAGCAGTGCTCGCCAAGAAGAACTGTAGCCCCCAATCACTATCTAACCCAATGGAAATACAGCGAGCGCTGGTGAGGCCACACATCAGCAGCCCCCAGCTATTGTTCAACCAGCTGGAAATCCAGCGGGCGCTGGTGTGTGTGATAGTCCCTTTAGCAAGCACCAGCTTGGTTAACTCGAAGTGCCGCAAGTCAGCGGTGGTACCGAAGTGGCACAACAACATTCCATAAATTTGTTAGGTCGTGGCCAACGTGATGAGAAGATTCCTTCAGTCAAACTTCACGATTATAATTATGTGACTCATTTTGTATTTGCTAAAAATCCGTCGCCTTCTCCTTCGTCTTCCATAGACGGATCTAGGGGCGGGCCTACCCAGGCCATGGCCAGCCCCATGAACAGAAATTTCTTAGATATAAATAGTCTATTGCTGCAAAAAATAACATAAATTTGTGTTGGCTAAGATTGGTTTTGCTACATTGCCCAAACACTCAAATGAAACTAGTAGTGTGTATTGTGTTCAATTCTTACTAGCAACATTTTTTTGCCTTTCCTTTTTATTTTGAACAAAAACTTATAAGTACGGCCCGCCCTATGAAATCATTCTAGATCCGTCTTTGTCTTCCACACCTCCTTCAGGTACCTGTATACACCCATTTGTGTCTCCCCAAAACCAAACCCAGTGATGAGTGCCTTTCACGTCGAATCATAATCGAATGAAACGAAAGTGTGGAAAGGTCTAGTGTTGCGGAAAGTTTTATTTCTTTTCTTTTCTCCCTGTTTTGAAAACTTTATTTTAAGAAAACAGCCAATCCAGTTTGGTTGGTCCATGATATGGGTCCAATAGTGGTGTAGTTGGATGGGGTTTGCAAAGACCTTTCCAACGATATATTATAAGCCCAATTCCGATGAATATTGAGGAAGTTATGGCCAATTTACTAAACTGGACCCGGTTTGAGCTTTATGTACGGCCCAATGATCTAGGGGAGGGCCTAATATGTTTTATCATTCCTAATGCAATTAGGAATGGTTTTAGTCTTCTAGAATCTTCTAGAAGATTCTTTTCATTCCTAATTCAATTAGGACTCTTCAGAGTTTTAATCAAGATCAAATAGCATTTTCGAAGAAATTATATTATTTTGTCTTCCAGTACGGGAAATTTATCAGATTTTCGAAAACGCGTTGAAAACCAATTTGGCGTCCAACCCCAGGCCTTGGCGCCAGGCGCTAGCCACTGGTGCTGGCGCCAGACCTGGCCAATGTTGTTTTGCGATCTTCAGGCTCTGTTTTGTTAAATTATCTTTTTTGGCTGATTTTCTCTATAAATATCGTATTAAAAACTCCGTTTTCATTCATCTACAATCATCATTCACCAATTCTCCTTATTCTTAAGTTTTCACCAACTCTCATCAAGAATTTCTTGATTATTCTCTCTCTTTTCTTAACTTTGTTTTCACATACAAAATTCCGCATTCGCAAGATCTAGAAACACCTAGCCATATTCGAAGTTGCCTTCGCCCTAGACGTGAAAGGTTTTAATTTCTGAGGGTTTGGTCCCAAATCTCTATTTCAATTATTTAATTTAATTGTTTTGTTTATTATTTTCCTTGAAGTTACTAACGTGTGTATTTTGTTATTAGAAAGAGATACGAGACATCCAAGTAAGTACTTTAATTGATTTATTGATATTATGATGTAGAAATCATGTTTATATTGTTATTATGATATTCCTAGTATCATGTCTAGGGTATTTTTAATATTAAATATGATTGTTACGATGCTTCCTATGTTCTTCCTAATATTTATGATCGTTAGTATCATGTTAGGGTTAAAGATTTGATTTTTATTGTTTAGTGACATGCTAGGGTTTGTTGTTAATCTTGTTAGTATCATGCCTAGGATCTTGCTATGTTTACTATGCTTTAACATGATTATGAATATTATTATTATTATTATAATTATTATTTATGATTATTGATTATTATTGTGTTGCTTGATTATTTATTCTTTATTGCTTGGTCACACCTTTTATTGCATGTTAAAGGGAATTTGTATTTGTAATCATTCTTAATAAGATAATTAATAATCTTGTTAGGGTTAATTTGATTATAATTCAAGTGATCGCCAATAATAGTTTATTTGTGCATTAAATTCAACCAACATAGATTAAACAGGTTTAGGGTTAATCTATTGATTGTATGTTAATCAGAAAGCGCACATGAATACGATCAGAATAAAGTAGAGGCCTATTATTAGGGCAGGTTCAATCTCTTTTAGGTTGGATTTGTACCTTCATCCCCGAACCCTATTTTGGTTCATGACCTTATGGAGTTGACGATCTCTTGGATCGTTAAGGGGTGTAACCTTCACCTCGTGAACGGTTTACAAGTTCCTTAAAAACTTGTTGGCGACTCTTTTGCTCTATCTTCTTCCCTTTTGGACGCCACCGTACTTTAGTGTATGATCACAGTGGGGTTCAAGCTAGTGGGATTTTAAAGGCTTGAAATTATTCCCTACAGTTTTTGGCGACTCCACTGGAGGATTTCTATATTAATTCCTGAATTTGTTTCGGCAATGATTTAGAATGAGTGGATGAGACTCGAAAAGTTCTAAGTATTTCATGTGCGTAATTTTGATTAACATTATTGTCATATGCATAAAAAGGATCTCATTGGAAAGACCATCCGTAATGAGTCAAAAACTCGCGGTGTCCCATCCACACGCGCTAACCCTTCACGGTTAGGCTTCTGCGCGGTGCATCCGGACAATTAACCATGGACCCTATTTGACTGAACCATATCCCGAACTTTAGAGAACTAGAGCCATGGTTAGGTTGCGAACTCATTGCATCATATTGTGCCTACTTGACTAATTGTGCATTATTTGTTGTGCATATATATTCTATGTTTCTCCTAACCGTTTGTTGATTTGTGTTGAGACTAAAATTAATGACTTAAAGAACTTTTGCCTATTTAATTAATTAATTAATTAATTTGAGTCAATAAAGTTTTTTTTTAATCGGAATTGACCTAGTACGACTTTAGGCATACCCTAGTTGACTAATAATACCGAAAACAGTCCCAGACCGAAGCTCCAATATTGGCGCCAAAGTCTGAGCTGTAGCGCCACAGTATAGTGTGTAGCGCCAGGCATTAACTAAATTGTCTGGCGCCAATCACCATATTGTGACGCCAGTCCTGTCGCTTGGCCGACAGTTCGGATTATTTGTCGAGTCATCACCTAATGTCTAATTAATCAGTTTTCTGTTTAATTCGGTTAATTTTGCTGACAATAATGCTTAATTGAATCAATGTTCGAGTTTAGGCACTAAGTCCCATGGTCTTACACAAAAGTCTCAACATGTCACCTACACTCACTAGTCTTAGCACACACTTTGAGTATATGTCACCATGACCATGTCTTAGGTTCATGCATGAGTCGGTTTTTTCCGTCATTTGAGTTGGGGGGTACATTTTATTCCTAATTCTTCATATCCCTCCATCATTCTTCTCCACATTCTTCCATCTTTCTTCACTTCCTCCTTCCATTGCATGTCGAATAGAGTTTGAGTTAAATAATTAATAATGAATATCCCCAAATTCCTTTCCCACAGTACTTGGTCGAGGAGAGAAGGGCGATTAATCAAGGACAACCTCTTTATTCAAGTCTCGCTTTTTGATAAACCGATTCGTCAAAAGAGGAAGGCTAAGAAGATAATGGCAACTCAAGAAGAAGTCAATGATCTTAAGAATCAACTGGCTACCGTGACTGAGACACTGAACCTTCTCGCACTTAAGATCGATGACCCTGTGAAGCAACAACAGATGGACCTCATGCAAGAGAGCCTAAGCAAGTTGTCTAGCGATTACAAGTTTCAAGAGCTTACATCACAAGGGGTCTCGCTGGACAAAGAACTTCTTCCGCATAAGTTCAACACCACTGACATCCCTAAATTCAAGGCAACAGATAACCCTTACTTCCATCTAAGAGCTTTTGAAACTATAATGAGCATTAAGGGTATCAATAAGAAGGTTTTCCCCTCTCTGTTCCCACTATCTCTCAAAACCGTTTGTCAACAATGGTTCTTTTCTCTCGAGAAAGAAAAAACCTCTTCTTGGGAGTCGATAACAAACGCTTTCATAGATAGATATAAAAGCAACATCCAAGACGAGACAGACCACAAACAACTTGAGATGTTAAAACAAAAGGAAAACGAAGGGTTCACTTCTTTCTTCAATAAATGGAGGGAAACTTCTGCTAATATGGTCAAGGCTCCTACCGAAAAAGAATCTGTGAGGATGTTTATCAAGAATCTCCAAGGGAAGTATTCAAAGCACTTAAAGTACCAACACAACTTGAATACTTTCAAAGCTGTCTATAATATAGGCATTGACATTGAAGATGACCTTCTGAAAGATAGTAGTGCGAGAGGAAAGAAGAGCGACCATCCTTCTTCTTTTTCTAATGAGGTACATGCTACAACCACCTCTAAACCACGAATCCAAAGATCAAAAAGGGTGTTCATTCCACTTGGTATAAGTTATGAAACGGCTTTCGAGAAGCTACACCACAAAGGACTAGTCATGCCCATGGGCCCATCAAAGATCCGGTTCCAGAAGCCATGCCACCTAAGTGGGATCCTAATAAGCATTGAAAATATCACCAAGGAAAGGGTCACGACACTGAAGAGTGTTGGAAACTCAAAGAAGCTATTCAAGATCTGATCGATGACAATGAAACTTCCGAGATTCTAGCCATCGAAGATGACCAAGCATCCTTTGATCCATCACTTCTTATCACACCTGTAGGAGAGCCCGTGATCGAGACAGCTTATATGACCTCTCTCGATGAAGTGGCCATAATTGAGGAGGATGAAAGTCTTTTCTTAGATAATACCAAGGAAGACTCGTCAAGTCTAAAAGAGGAAATTCGAAAACTGCAAGATGTCATTGCCATGCTCTTGAATGTGGTAGAAGGATTAGCAAATCGGGTGATGACCATTGAACAAAATTCTCGCCAAGGGTTTAATGAAGAACTCAATGCTCCTAAGCCACAAGCAAAACGGACCATTGAAGAATACACACCAATAAGAATGACTTACAATGAAACTTTCGACTGTCTTCACGATCAAGGTCTTATCCACCCTATTGGTCCCAGTCAAGACCCTCCACCTGAAAAACGATTTCCCAATTGGGATCCAAATTCTTACTGTCGATACCATAGAGGTCGTGGTCACACCACCGAAGTATGCCTCGCCCTCAAAGATCGTGTTCAAGATCTCATTGATTCAAATTTCCTTCATGATCCTCCGCACGACAAGAAGGCGAAGATTAGTAACAATAGTATCAGTGGCTGTAAAGGGAAGTAGAACGACTATCCTACTTCTTTCGAAAACACCTACTCTAGTAATAGCATTGGTACTTTCGACCTTAGTGAGATCCTAGCCATGGATAATCGAAAGCAACCGAAAAGGGAATTTACCCCTATTGGAACTAGCTACGATGATGCTTTCAATCGACTCCATGCCAAGGGAATCATTACTCCCATAGGACCTATTAAAGATCCCCCACTTAAGAAAAGATTGCCTAGTTGGAATCCAGACGAACACTGCAAGTACCACCAAGGTAAGGGTCATACTACTGAGAGCTGTTGGAAGCTAAAGGAGGCTATCCAGCATTTGATTGATAAGAACAAGCTTCCCATACCTCTAGTTAATTAACAAGAAGAGCGAGTGATGATAAGGGAAGCAACACAAGACAAGAGGCGAGCTTCAACGACAAGATTTCATGACCTCTTTTTCTATTTCTTTTTCATTTTTTCCTTTCCCCAATAAGTCTAGCATAGGCACCTTTTCTTTTCCTTTAGATTATTTTTTGTAGTTTTTCTTTTCTTTTCCCTTTTTAATAAAATGAACATTTATTTCCTTATATATGATCATTTCATTACATTGCATTGCAAAAAAAAAAAAAAAAAAAAAAAAATGTCGAATTAAACACAAGGTATACCAATGATTTGAGGCACCCCTTGTAGCCACATCATATCTCCTTTCGCCTTTCTAATTTACAAATCCTTTCTTCATAAACCACTTTGAGCCTCGTCTAACGATAGACCTTTCTTTTTTCAACCTACATCTATCTAACCTTGGGATGGGATGGTGTGCAACTTATGCAATATTCAAAGAACAAAGCTTGAGTGATTTCAGAAAATCAAAATAGCAAAAATAAGCAAAAAAATAATAAATAAAAGTGTACAAAAGGGCAAGTGTTCCAATGTCTTTGATATGAAAATATCTTTGATATGAGCACGTCTCAGATTACGTCTCTTATCGAGTGCTCGGTACCGTGCCTGAGAAACACGAATGCCAAGTGAGTGATAGACTGCATGATCGGGATTGCCCATACTTATAAAAATAAAATAAAATAAATGCTAAAGCAAAAAGAGCTAAAAAAGAATAGAAATTCAAACATGAAAATACAAAGATTCAAAAGCGAGGTTGCACACCTTGGGGGCTTATCTAGGGTCTTGAGCCTTTATCCCCTTCTTCTTTAAACCTTTAGCCTAACCACGTTACAACCCTTAAAAAGACCTTTTTTGAGGTATACACACTTGTGCGAGGTTCGGCTAGAGCTACGTTCGGCCTGATTCCGTAGGCAACCTCACATCGAGGTGCGACCGTAATAAACATGCATTCATATTCACATTCACACACTTACACCATGATCATATCAAGGAATTCCCTATGCTCATCTCTTTTCATTTAGAGCTAGACTTGGGGGCTTGATCCCTATATTATTAGCTTACCTAGCCTAAGAGTCACCACCATTTGACTCTTTTTTAATATATTTTTCCACACACTTAGCTCTTGCGGCCTAGCCTTAGTGTCACTTTCACACACTGCACAGATACATGACCAAATATACTTCCCTTAGGAACCCTTTGTCATGAAATCTTAACATAACGATGAAGCATGCCTTGTCACATCACTCATCACTCATAATTGTCATTACATAGAAGTATGAAGTGCTTAGCCTCCGTGCCTAAGTTACCCAAATGCTTTCATCATTGAGTCAACAGTTGAGATAGCCTAGGATGAATTAATCCTTGCACTTTGAGAGGTAGTATCAAATGACATTTGACTAAGCTCATTCAACATGCATCTTCAAACTTTTGATTTTGTTTTTCACGTCTTTCTTTTTCGGGAGAAAGTCGGTACCCTCCACAAAATTGACGGAAAATTTTTGCTTTTTTGCATTTTTCGAGTCGCACGATCACATTACAATGCACACATGGGTCACGAGTCACATGTGTCATACACTTCGAGTCGAGTCAATCTCGAGTCAGTCAATCATATCGAGTCAAGTTTATACCTTGAGTCGTGTCAAGTCGATGAGTCAAGTGACATTAAACCTTAGGTCAACCCTAAGATAATTTTAAGCCTTAGGTCAACCCTAAGATAATTAAAGATTGGCAAAGTTCTATAGTCAAAATAAATACAGGTGCAGCAGAACAGGGAAGACCCTATCACAGCGTTTGGCGACAGAATCAATTCTTGGCGCCAGAAATATCTCAGCAACGACAGAGCTCGAAGCCTCTCAGAAAGGTGATTTCGACTTCATACAGCAATTTCGGGTTCCTTGGACCGCCAGTTAGCCCCTATAAGCAATTTGACATGATTAAGTAGTCAGTTTGATTACAATCACAATAAGTGATCGACCTGATGAAAGATCGTCTCACTTAGCTTAAAGCGCCTAATCACGGAAACATCGACATACTGGTTTTAGCGGAATAAAGTTCAGGCGAGCTTTAGAGATTGACAAACGTTGGTCTTCGGAAATTTTTTCTTCAAGACATTATCGCAACAAACATTCAAGCACCGAAGCTCTATTGTTCAGAGACGCGTGAACATTTCCATCAGAAGCTCTTTTGCTCCAGAGACGCGTGGGCATATCATCAAAGCTCTTTTGTTCAGAGACGCGTGAACATTTCATTCAAGCTCTTTTGCTCCAGAGACGCGTGGACATTTCATTCAAGCTCTTTTGTTCAGAGACGCGTGGACATTTCCTATTTTCAAGCTCTTTTGTTCAGAGACACGTGAACATTTCCATCAAGCTCTTTTGTTCAGAGACGCATGGACATTTCCTACAAGCTCTTTTGTTCAGAGACGCGTGGACAATCCTTTTCAAGCTCTTTTGTTCAGAGACGCGTGGACATTTCCTACAAGCTCTTTTGCTCAGAGACGCGTGGGCATCCTATTATTAAACTCTTCGTTCAGAGATACGTGGACACATCATTCAGAAGATCATATAAAAAAGAAGCTCTTTTGTTCAGAGGCGCGTGAACATATCAAAAGGAAGCTCTTTGTTCAGAGACGAGTGAACATCGAAACAGCAAGGTGGCGTTCCCTGGATTATGGAGAGTTGTCACAAACAACTGAGGATTGTTTCAAGAGAAGCAATCTTCGATAGTATTCCCTTGGACGCGGAATATTATCAATGCGGATGGAGATTGTTTCAAGAGAAGCAATCTTCGATGGTATTCCCTTGGACACGGAATATTATCATTGCGGAGGAGGATAGTTTCAGGCGAAGCAATCTTCTAATTTGGAAGCAGTTACGGGCGTAGCGGTTTTCAAGCGGGATGGAATTCTCTAGTTTGCAGGAGGTCATCAAAACAGTAAAGCAGCAACAATCGGTTACTTTCAGAGACGTGTGCTCGACGGTTCAAGATACGCGTTTCTTAACTCTTTTATCTGTTTGACTAATGCTAGTTTTGCAGGTATCGGAGTTATAAGATTGATTTAGGATCGCAGAACGTTCTGAATCATTCTCCGTCCCTATCGATACTTTGACTTTCGTTTTCGAAACTAACGTTTCTCCAAACTCGGTCAAAGTAGGGGATTCTGTAGACACCCATTTGTGTCTCCCCAAAACCAAACCCAGTGATGAGTGCCTTTCACGTCGAATCATAATCGAATGAAACGAAAGTGTGGAAAGGTCTAGTGTTGCGGAAAATTTTATTTCTTTTCTTTTCTCCCTGTTTTGAAAACTTTATTTTAAGAAAACAGCCAATCCAGTTTGGTTGGTCCATGATATGGGTCCAATAGTGGTGTAGTTGGATGGGGTTTGCAAAGACCTTTCCAACGATATATTATAAGCCCAATTCCGATGAATATTGAGGAAGTTATGGCCAATTTACTAAACTGGACCCGGTTTGAGCTTTATGTACGACCCAATGATCTAGGGGAGGGCCTAATATGTTTTATCATTCCTAATGCAATTAGGAATGGTTTTAGTCTTCTAGAATCTTCTAGAAGGTTCTTTTCATTCCTAATTCAATTAGGACTCTTCAGAGTTTTAATCAAGATCAAATAGCATTTTCGAAGAAATTATATTATTTTATCTTCCAGTACGGGAAATTTATCAGATTTTCGAAAACGCGTTGAAAACCAGTTTGGCGTCCAACCCCAGGCCTTGGCGCCTGGAACCAGGCTTGGCGCCAGGCGCTAGCCATTGGCGCCTGGCGCTAGCCACTGGTGCTGGCGCCAACTAGCCAGGTCTGGCGCCAATGTTGTTTTGCGATCTTCATACTCTATTTTGTTAAATTATCTTTTTTGGCTGATTTTCTCTATAAATATCGTATTAAAAACTCCGTTTTCATTCATCTACAATCATCATTCACCAATTCTCCTCATTCTTAAGTTTTCACCAACTCTCATCAAGAATTTCTTGATTATTCTCTCTCTTTTCTTAACTTTGTTTTCACATACAAAATTCCGCATTCGCAAGATCTAGAAACACCTAGCCATATTCGAAGTTGCCTTCGCCCTAGACGTGAAAGGTTTTAATTTCTGAGGGTTTGGTCCCAAATCTCTATTTCAATTATTTAATTTAATTGTTTTGTTTATTATTTTCCTTGAAGTTACTAACGTGTGTGTTTTGTTATTAGAAAGAGATACGAGGCATCCAAGTAAGTACTTTAATGATTTATTGATATTATGATGTAGAAATCATGTTTATATTGTTATTATGATATTCCTAGTATCATGTCTAGGGTATTTTTAATATTAAATATGATTGTTACGATGCTTCCTATGTTCTTCCTAATATTTATGATCGTTAGTATCATGTTAGGGCTAAAGATTTGATTTTTATTGTTTAGTGACATGCTAGGGCTTGTTGTTAATCTTGTTAGTATCATGCCTAGGATCTTGCTATGTTTACTATGCTTTAACATGATTATGAATATTATTATTATTATTATAATTATTATTTATGATTATTGATTATTATTGTGTTGCTTGATTATTTATTCTTTATTGCTTGGTCACACCTTTTATTGCATGTTAAAGGGAATTTGTATTTGTAATCATGCTTAATAAGATAATTAATAATCTTGTTAGGGTTAATTTGATTATAATTCAAGTGATCGCCAATAATAGTTTATTTGTGCATTAAATTCAACCAACATAGATTAAACAGGTTTAGGGTTAATCTATTGATTGTATGTTAATCAGAAAGCGCACATGAATACGATCAGAATAAAGTAGAGGCCTATTATTAGGGCAGGTTCAATCTCTTTTAGGTTGGATTTGTACCTTCATCCCCGAACCCTATTTTGGTTCATGACCTTATGGAGTTGACGATCTCTTGGATCGTTAAGGGGTGTAACCTTCACCTCGTGAACGGTTTACAAGTTCCTTAAAAACTTGTTGGCGACTCTTTTGCTCTATCTTCTTCCCTTTTGGACGCCACCGTACTTTAGTGTATGATCACAGTGGGGTTCAAGCTAGTGGGATTTTAAAGGCTTGAAATTATTCCCTACAGTACCCCTTACCTTATAGCACATTATATAAAACCCAAAATCCTTTAAAGAGGCTGTGAAATCCGAGGGTTGGCGGCGTTCGATGAAGGAAGAAATACAGGTTTTGGAAATCAATGGGACTTGGACTCTGGAGCGTCTTCCTCCAGGAAAAAAGTCTCTAGGGAGTCAATGGGTGTACAAGACAAAAATTTTGTCTAATGGTGATGTTGAACACCTTAAGTCTTGTTTGGTTGGGTTTGGGAATCATCAACATGAAGGAATTGATTTCAGTAAGACGTTTGCTCCAGTTGCAAAGATAACCACAATTCGGGTAGTTCTTGCAATAGCGGCCTCTCAAAATTGGGAATTTCATCAGATCGATGTTCACAATGCCTTTCTGTACGGTGATCTTGATGAGGAAGTGTATATGAAATTGCAACTTGGAATCCATCACTAGTTTGTCGTCTTAGAAAGTCGTTGTATGGCTTGAAACAAGCTCCGCGGTGTTGGTTTGCAAAATTGACAACAACTTTGAAAAAGTACGACTTCTTCCAATTATTCTCGGTTTACATATACTAAAGGATACATTCAGATTAATGTCTTAGGCCCTGTTCTTTTGAGCTTCTGGCAGAGCAAAGCAGATTAAATTTCAGCAGATCAGAGCAGATTTCAGGATAGCAGAGCAAGCAGAGCAGAGCAGATTTCAGGATAGCAGAGCAGAGCAGAGCAGAGCGAAGCCGAGCAGAGCCGAACCGAGCCAAGCAGAGCAAATTTCAACATACTACTACTACTACTACTACTACTACTACTACTACCACTACTACTACTACCACTACCACTACCACTACTATCACTACTACTACTAGTACTACTACCACTACTACTACTAGTACTACTACTACTACTACCACTACTACTACTACTTCTACTACTACTCACTACTACTACTACCACTACTACTACCACTACCACTACTACTTGATGAGTCATATTTATATAGAGTGTATAGGCACGTTTATGCTAAGTTTATAGTAGCTTTTTAGGTCTTTTTGTCGCTTTTTAGGACGCAAATGCATAAGTTGTTTGTTTTGTGCTCTATTACGCCTCGTTTGTGTTTTTCTTAATGTTTCAGGTGATTTTATAGTCATTTGGACGCTTTCGAAGTGATTGGAGTTGATTCGGATGATATATAGATGGAAGCCGATTAATCAAGTTTATTAATAGAAGATACCATGTTTGTGAAGTGTTGATTTTGAGATTTATATGCATGAGGCATGAATATAGCATCCACAAGGGTCGTTATTCACTTTTCGGAATTGAATTTGAGTTAGAAACGAGGGAAAACGATGGTTTACAAAGTGTCAAAAATGACCTATGTCCACTCTTTTGATCATAACTAAAGTTCTACAGGATTGAAGTGATTCAAGATGAGTTGGAAACTAGACTTGAAGAACTTTCCAATTATAGGTCACATACTCCAAGAAGCCTTTTAAAACAGAAGTTACGGTCGTTTCAATCCAAGCGTGTAGCCTGTGACTATACCCCGTGCCCAATTGAGGCTCCGTAGCTACTATTAGGGCGCGGGCTGACCTACGGCCGCAGGATATGGCGAGTACACGACCAGCCCAAGCAGCCCACGAGGCTTCATCGCTACACGTCCTTCACTCGTCCCTCGATTCCGTCGATCTTATTCGTGACACGTCACCGTCTATCGTCCAATAAAAATACAACTTATGTAATTTATATGTTCTTTATTTATTTTTTGGATTAGAATTTAGGAAGTTTATAAATACTCAAGGGATTATTATTTTCCCTTATGTCGGATTATGCCTTTTATTATTTTACGTTCTTTTTAGTTTTCTCTTTTGAACCCTAGTTTCTCATGGCATCTCCATGAATTCTTCCATGGATGATTATTGGGTTTACTAATTTAATTCATTGAGGTATTTTATTCTATTTTCTTGCTTTTAATTATGTTTTATTCCTTAGATCTAGTTTTATTTATTAATTTCATGCTAGAGTAGTTTATTTCTAGGGTTTGGGAATCCATGTTTATATAATGAATCTTGTTTGATATTATTGATATTTTGATTATTGATTTCTCTAATTGATAGTGTTTTATTGTTAATCTTGAAACCTCATCAATTATTTGATTAATTCTTGTTAATAAGAGTTTGAATCGAAAGATCTTACTTTTAGAGGCTTACCTACAATTAGTAATTCTGATTATGTCAGTGACCAAACTACTTATGTTGAATAGAGAGCGTTAAGACCCGACCGTAGGCTTAGAAATTGCTCTAGATAATTGATTAATTGAATTGTTATTGATATTTGATAGATTTAGAACTAAAAACATGGTGAACCATAACCCTAGGTCTTTTTATTAATTATTTTATCCCTCTTTTAATTTAGACTATAATAATTTTATCCCAATTTCGTGATATAGTTTAGTTTCTCCATACCTTGAAAGCTAGATTGAATTGTCTTCTCTTTGTGGATTCGACCCTACTTACCCTAATACATCGTTAGTTGGTTTTGTTAGGAATTTATTTTTGACAGGTGTACGACAACCTATCGCTACTACTACTACTACTACTGCTGCTGCTGCTGCTGCTGCTACTACTACTGCTGCTACTGCTAATGCTACTGCTATTGCTACTGCTATTGCTACTGCTACTGCTCCTGCTCCTACTGCTGCTACTGCTCATATTGCTGCTGCTATTGCTGCTGCTACTGCTCCTGCTACTGCTACCTACTACCTACTACTACTACTACTACTACTACTACTACTACTACTACTATTATTATTATTATTATTAAGTGCATATACAATTTAGGTGAGTGAAAACATAAATATATGTATATCATATTTAACATATGTTAATAGTAGAAAGGTAAAAGACAAAGGTTTACTTATATTTATTTCACAAAAATTTTAAAATAAAATGATTTATGAGTAATAATGATTTTACTTATAAATTTATCTTAATCATATATTTTTAATAATAATATACAAAGTACTACTTGAAAACAACAAATTTTTTTTTTTTTTTATCTTAAAATGTATGGAAAGATTTGAAAAATAATTCAACTCAATGAACTAACAATCAATAACCACATAAAATGTTTCTACACATTATGGTTCTAATATTAAATGTTTATAAAAGAAATTTTTATTAATTGTTATTATTATTATTTATTTTTTTTGAAAGAATTGTTATAATTATTAGAAATTATTAATTAATAATATTATTAAATATTAATTTTTAATATTTTAATTATTAAATATTATTATTGATAATTATTATTATTAATAATTATTATGATTAATAAATATTAATTATTATTAATATTAATAATTATTAAAATTATTTTTAATATTAATAATTGTTAAAATTATTTTTAATATTAATAATTATTATAATTATTCAAAATAATAAATTATTATCATCTATACAATATTAATTATTATTATTGAATATTATTTATTATTGTTGTTATTATAAATAATTATATGAAAATAGAGCCGAGCCGAGCAAAGCAGAGCAGATTTCTTTTGAGTAGAGCAGATTTGATTTGAGCAGAGCAGGGCTCAGCAGAGCAGAGCAGGGCTCAGCAGAGCAGAGCAGGGCTCAGCAGAGCAGAGCAGCTCTAAAGAACGGAGCCTTAGTTTATGTTGATAATCTTATTATTTCTGGTAACAATTTCGCTACACTTGTTAGTTTCAATGCTTATCTCAGTGACTGTTTCAAGATGAAGGACCTTGGTCCTTTGAAGTAGTTTTTGGGTATAGAAGTTGCTCGTAGTTCGAAAGGGTTGTTTTTGTGCCAAAGAAAGTATACTTTGGATATTATTTCCGAGTTTGATTTGATAGGGGCAAAGCTAAGTGGCTTCCCTATTGAGCAAAATCATAAATTGGGTCTTGCTAAAGGAGACCTTCTTACAAATCCCGAGGCTTATCGACGGCTTGTGGGACAATTGGTTTATCTTGGGGTCACTCAACCCGAATTAGCCTATTCAATTCACATTCTCTCTCAGTTTATGCAAGCTGCGTGCATTGAACATTGGCAGGCAGCTCTGCGAGTAGTTCGGTACTTGAAAGGTACCCCGGGTCAAGGAATTTTGCTACAAGCAGATATTGAGTTAACTCTGCAAGGTTGGTGTGATTCTGATTGGGCGGCTTGTCCCTTAACTAGTCGTTATCTGACATGTTGGCTTGTGTTCCTTGGTCATTCCCCCATCTATTGGAAGACTAAGAAACAACCCACTTTATCGACTTCATCCTCAGAAGTTGAATACAGGTCCATGTCTGCAATTATTCGTGAGCTAATTTGGCTCAAAGCTTTGTTATTGAGCTTGGGTATTAATAATCCCAAGGTAATTAAGTTGTTTTTTGATAGCGAATCTGCATTGCATATTGCAAAGAACCTTGTTTTTCATGAACGGACGAAGCACATTGAGGTCAATTGTCACTTTGTTCGAGATGCTATTACTGAAGGCCTGATTTCTCCATCGTATCTTCCTACTTCTTCTCAATTAGCTGATATCTTCACGAAGGCTCTTGGGAAGTCGCAGGTTGATTACCTTTTGTCCAAGTTGGGCATCTTCTTCTCGTGCTCCAACTTGAGGGGGGTATTGAGGATATATTTTCGAGATATTAGAGTATATTTGATAGAGTTTGTTTATGGTAATCATGTTTATCTTTGTGATTGTTTCCTAGTTTATAGGTTACCAAATCTAAGGTAACTCTAGGCTTTCTTGTACTCTATATATCGTTGCCTCATAATTAATGAGAATGAAGTCGTGATTCACAAAAGTTTAGCATCAACACTTTGTTAGTATTTACGAAATAATAAAATGGAATAAACAAATGAAAGTGTTTGGAAAAATGTTTTAATATTTCAGTAACGCTTGCATAGTTGCACTAAAGTTTGATAGGTGTATTTAGGAATATTTCAATAATAGACTTTAAATTCATCAAGTTCTTTGTAAAAAAAATTCATTAAGTTGGAAAGAGAAGAATTAATTAATTTAAGCAGCTATATGGATAAAGATGATGTTAGTGGCCACGATTGTCTAAATCAGGATCCCATGGTAGATCGATGCCGGGTTGGGGGGGCATCAAATCAGAAAAATTAGAACGTACAATTGTAAGATCCTTGAAAATTGTTGATAGTTTAATACGAGTACTAAAAATGCTGCTACAAATCTCAATACCCATTTTTCAGGAAATATAAATATGCTAATTTATAATCTATTACTAGTATATAATTATAGAGTCAATTTTCAAGTTTTAACCACAACACTTTAAACTCTAAACTCTAAATTCTCAATTTTGTTAACTTCACTTTCTTTTTTTTTACAAAAGAGTATATATATATATATATATATATATATATATATATATATATATATATATATATATATATATATATATATATATATATATATATATATATATATATATATATATATATATATATATATATATATAATAAAAAATAAAAAAAAACCCTACTAATTTCCACCATAACTTCCTATTTCATAACTTCTACTAAACAAATTCAATAACTTCCACTATCATATTTACACAAACTAGAGTGTACCCGTGCAAAATGCACGGGATATAAGAAAAAATATATTTAAAATATGAAAAGTTGATTTTGATGTTGTAATTTAGACTTGAGTTGTAATGGTCGATTTTGGACTTGTCGATTCTGTTGAACCTTAATTAGCTCTGTTGTATTGAGTATTAATAATCGTATTAATAATGTGCTGACACCTGTTGTGCTATGCTGAAATATGATATATATTCTATGCTTTGCTTAGAAGCTCAAAAAACAAGGGTCTTACTCTTTTATGTCGGTGGCCTTGCAATACTAGGGGTTTACTTTTTCAAAGTTATATTCTTTCAAAAAAAAAAATAAAAAAAAAAATTAAGTGGTAGTTGTAGATTTTTTTTTTGAATGGTTTGAAAAAATGGAGAAGTGGAAGTTATTGCAATCTATTATATAATTGCAGAGTCATTTTTGCAGCACTTAACTATATTACTCCAAACCTCCAACTCTCAATTCTCATGCACTCCCTTTTTTCTTTTTCTTTTTCTTTTTTGTTTCTTTTTTTTTTATTTTTTTTTTATGTGTGTTTAATAAAATAACTTCCAAATAATTGCATGCTACAACTCCAAATTAACACTTGTAAAAAAAAACACTTATCTATAACTTCCTTTACCAAGGAAAAAAAAAAAAAAAAAACTATAACTTCCACTTATACTATTTTTTTTTCTAAACATACATATATCCCGTGCAGTAGCACGGGTACTATTGTGAGTGAAAGTTGAAAAAAAAACTCTTAAATTAAATATTAGATAAATTAATAATATTGTATGGAGTAGTAACAAAAAAAACAATGATACATACAATAAATATATGGTCAACCCAGCCCAAATCTTAAGCATCTACTATCAATGATTCTTCAACATTTCTCTCTCCTTTCTCTTCTTCTTGTCCAATTTTACCCAAATGTCTAGTGCCCATCACCCAGTAATCCATGAAATCAAACCAAATCAAAACTTTAATTGAACCACAAATTCTTCAAACTAAGCATTTATTCCTCACATAATAGAGAGAAAGAGAAAGAGGAAAAATAAATCAAAAACTCTTACAAAAAAATTTTTTTCTCTCTAAGAATGAGCCATAACCATCTGCTTCCAAACCCCCCTGACATGGTTGATCAATTGAATCGTTCAAATAAGAAACCAAAAAGAAAGGTTATGCATCTATTCTTTAATAAAGAAACCGAGCCTAGAAGGAACCAAGATAACACAGATATGGATGTTGAAGATGGGAATGTTTTGAGAGGCCATTTAGGTCACACAACGAACTCGGAGGCAGAACACATGGCCAATGGGCAAAACCCTATCCCTCAGGCCAATAATGTTGCGCCTAAGTCCTTTCGGGATCTGATAAGGGATACTCAACTTGCTATCCATGGTGACATGGAAAACCCCCTTGAGATTGAAGAGGATGATGTCTCTGATGATGATTAAACCCCGGAAGGAATGGAGGATAGCGAGAGATTCCCTATTATCTTGCTTACTAAGGAGGAGAAACGTGCCATGCGCCAAGCATAGAAGCACACTCTCATCATCAGGATGTTTGATGGGAGTCTAGGTTATATGGGACTGATGAAAAGACTCAAAAGGAAATGGAGTCTCAAGGGTGACCTGATTCTCACAGACATAGGGTGTAAGTATTTTATTGCAATATTCAATAATGTTGATGATTACAATTATGTGCTCACGCAAGGTCCTTGGCTAATTGATGATAAATATGTAACTATACGAAAATGGTCTCCGAATTTTATCCCTGAGAAGCTTCAATTAATGTATTGACTGCTTGGGTAAGAATTCCAAATCTCCCAGTCGAATATTTTGATAAGGAGTTCCTTAAGAAAATTGGAGCTAAGATTGGTAAAGTGGTTAGGGTGGATAAGTCTACAACTTATGCGGAGAGGGGACAATTCACTAGATTAAGTGTAGAAATTGATCTGTCGAAACCCCTCTAAATTCTTGCTAAAAGGTAAAATCTGGAGGATACAATATGAGGGAATTAAAATGTTATGCTATAAATGTGGTAAACTCGGGCATGTCGAGGATCAATGTGTAATTGATAAAAATAAGGATCAAATGGTGATTGATAATGTCAATAATCAGTTAAACACTACTGATTTTCAGCACAAGGAAGCTGTGCAAAAACCTGAAGAGGTTGATAACTATGGTGATTGGATGCTGGTGAAAAAACCGGGTCGAAAGCGCACTTCAAATCCGAGAAAACGGGTCAGGGGCAAAACAGGGATAGTACTATTTTAATTAAGGAGCCAAACCAAAATATAAATAAAAATACTACAAAAAATTCTGGTAGCATGGAAGGAAAAAGATCAAATTTTGAAGTACTTGCCTCCCAAGATAAAGATCATGATGCGTTTTTGAAAGATTTTGTGGAAAAAGATAAGCAAACAAGTGCTATTAATTTGGAAACAGGGGATAATTCTAAAGATTTGAGAATATCATCTTTGACTAGTGGTGAACTAAATATTCCCACCGTTAATCTTGGTGACCAATCACAAGATAATTTTGGAAATCAACCCAAATCATTATCTTTTGATTTTGAGAAGAATTATCAGGGGAAGAAAGTTGGAGGCTCAATTAATAATAAGAAAAAAGATGCTACAAGGGTCACAAAGGGTATAAACCAAGCTAGTACGCCACTTGCTCCAATTACAAACATGACTACACTCAAGCCACCAGTACAAACATCTTGTGCTAAAGAACTTACAGGGAAGGAAAATTCACTAAAAGCTATTGAGAAGGACACTACACAGAAGCATAAAAAAGAGTTTTCAGAGGACAAAGAAGCAGCTTTGAATGATGAGCAATCAATTGACTTCACACATATTATTCCCACCTTCGAATGTCATCAAACTATTGATCCCGACAGACAAAATCCTCTGTGTTGGTCAACTGATGGAGCAGCCGTATTTGGGCATAGCAAACCCCCTGACGAATGCTATGGAAGTGAGGATTGAATCATGGATGGAACCGATTCCGGAGCCCATGGAATTGGTGTTCACTCTTAGAATCCTCATTGATGTAGGTCGTTTAATGCGATTTATTCAAGAAGCTTATGTTATTTCTTTACCTTCAGTTCCTGTTTTAATGAAAGATACAATACCAAATTTGGCTCCGAATTCATTGCCTATTTCATGCATGGTATGGAATGTTCAAGGGGCAGGTAGTCGCGCTTTTATTAGTTCTTTTAAAGAAATAATCGAAACAAATAAACCTACTGTCATTGCTTTGGTGGAAACACATATGGGTGGCCAACAAGATGAAAAAATTTCTAACATAATTGGCTATCAAGGTCATACTAGAGTGGTGGAATATGGATTTATTAGAAACTTGATCTGGTTACTGTTGAACCAATAATTAAGCATGGCCAACATATTACAATGGAGATAAAACGTGTAGGAGATACTCCATGGTATTTCTCTACAGTTTATGCTAGTCCGGATCCGACTAAACGAGCAGAATTATGGCGCGAGCTTTATGATTTTGCCTCATCTCATAACATCCCATGGATGTTAGCAGGGGATTTCAATGACACCCGTTTCTCTCATGAACGTAGCTCTAGTTGCCCTGAAACTAGTAGGACAACAACAAGATTTAATGAATGGGTGGAGGAGATGGATTTATTGGAGGTGGAGTTTAGTGGGCCGAATTATACTTGGTCTCGTGGAAATTCTGTTGAAACTTATACAAGTGCTAGGCTTGAGATAACATTGTGCAATGGTGAATGGAGCCTAAGATTTGCAAATTCAGGAGCCAAAGTACTACCAGCTGTGCAATCAAATCATTGCCCTATTCTTATATCACAAAACGGCTTTGCACCTATCTCCTCGGTTAACAGGCCTTTTAAGTTCTAGGCTGCATGGTTAACGCATGATCAATTTCGTGGTTTATTGAGGATAAATGGAACAAAAATATTCCTCTCGTTCCCCTTCTTAGCCAGGTAGCGCATGAATTACAAGAATGGAATAAAAATGTTTTCCATAACATTTTTAAAAAGAAACGCAACTTGTTGGCTCGACTTGGTGGGGTGCAAAAATGTCTTGCGGAACAAAGGTCAAGAGATTTAATCAAACTTGAGTCGAAAATTTGGAAGGATCTTGATGAAGTGTTAGAGCAAGAAGAGCTGCTATGGTATCAAAAATCGAGGGTTGAATGGATTAGGGATGGGGATAGGAATACCTCGTTCTTTCACCTCAGCACGATAGCACGTCGATGGAGAAATAAAGTCACTGCAATAAAAGAAACGGCAAATGGAAATTGGCTGTATGAGAAGGATCAAGTTCAGAACAATATTATTTCATATTTCACAACTCTATTTGCTACCGAGGAGACCCCCCTGATTGGTACAATGCCCACAGGCATATTCCCAGAATTTACTAGCCGTGATTGGGATACTCTCTCGAGACCCTTTGCTAAATGTGAGATCGAGAAAGTAGTATTTGAAATGGGTGCTATAAAAGCCCCAGTGGTTATGGATGCTTTAAATGGCAAGGGGTTACCGGAAAATCTAAATGAGACTTTTATAGTCTTAATTCCCAAGGTGGACAATCCTGAACTAGCAACTTAGTTTCGTCCCATTAGCCTTTGTAATGTGGCATACAAAATAATTACAAAAGCCATTGTTAACCGATGATGCCCCATTTAACATCATGCACTCAAACTAGTTTTGTTCCGGGGAGACAGATTACGGATAATATTGTCATTGTTCAAGAAGTGATCCACACTATGAAAAATAAGAGAAGTGGAAAGGGTCTTATGGAAATCAAGATTGATTTTGAAAAAGCCTATATATGATAGGCTACGATGGAATTTCATCAAGGACACCCTTTATGAAATTAAATTTCCCCCTCTAATAACAGATTTAATAATGGAATGCATCACAACTTCTTCAATGAGGGTTCTTTGGAATGGTGAACGGACTCCAGTTTTCAAATCGGGAAGAGGAATACGCCAAGGTGATCCCTTATCACCTTACATCTTTGTTTTGTGCATAGAAAGGCTTAATCAACTTATTAAGGAGTCTATCATTGGTAATATGTGGAAGCCGATATATGCTAGTAGGAATGGGCCAAAATTGTCAAATTTGTGTTTCGCGGATGATATCATACTTTTTGCTGAAGCTATGGTGGAGCAAGCTGTGATAATCCAGGAATGCTTAGCCTTGTTTTGTAGTGCATCTGGCTCAAAGGTTAGCTATCCAAAGTCTCGAGTATATTTCTCACAAAATATGAAAATGGAGGATATTATACCAATATGTCATACACTCGGCATTGATGAAACAGAGGATTAGGGTACCTATTTAGGTATGCCGACTCTAACTAGCAGGGTGACTCGAGATACTTTTGCTTATCTTTGTGAAAAAATTGATAGACGCCTTGCGGGGTGGAAATCTAAATACATTTCCCTGGCTGGACGAATAACTCTAGCTACCACTACCCTTACCACCATGAGCTCTTATGCCATGCAAACGGCAAAGATCCCTCGGACCATCTGTGATGACATAGATAAAAGAGTTAGTCGATTTATTTGGGGTGGAGATGAGGAACACAGGCGTATCCACCTATTATCCTGGGAATGCATACAGCAACCTAAGGAAAAAAGGGCCTAGGCATACGCTCGGCAAGACAACTCAATGCAGTTTTCCTAGCAAAACTTGGATGGAGGGTATTAACGGAGCCAAATGCTTTGTGGGCGCGTGTTTTAAGAGCAAAATACTGCAAAGGAAGATCTGATATCGATATGTTCGAACCCAAGACAAATATGTCAAATGTGTGGAGGGGCATCTCGGATAATACTAAGCTTATTACCACAGGCTCGAGAGTCGACATTAATGATAGAACAACAACTCTATTCTGGGATCATAATTGGGCAACGCCCAAGCCTTTAAGAGATGTTGCAATTGATATTATTCCTACTAAAATTGATGGTGCTACAGTTGCTGAACTTTGGGATGCAGAGAATGGGTGGAAGTGGGAAATTTTTGCTGACTTACTGCCTGCCAATGTGCTACTGCTGATTGAAGCTCATGCTTTGAAGGAAAATAATGGAGTGGGTGATCTCTTATATTGGGGAAGTTCCTCTAGAGGCAAATTTACAATTAAATCGGCCTTGACAATTATTAGAAAGGATGATAATGTAGGAAATGATGGAACTTGGAATCTTATTTGGAAAATTAAGGTTCAACAACGAGCAAAAGTTTTTCTATGGTTGGCAATGCACGACAGAATTATGACTAATGCTAATTGAGTAAAGCGAAACCTATCTAATGTTCCTTGGTGTGCCAATTGCAATTCCTATGAAGAGACTACCCTGCACGCCCTTCGTGATTGTAGAGCAGCCACAGAGGTCTGGAGACAGGTTGGAGGGCCAGCCTTTTCACCTTTGTTTTTCACTTGCAATCTAAAGCATTGGATTTACCAGAATATTAAGGTTCAAATAAGGAATGATCTTTCTCCTGAAATTTGGCCAACCTACTTCACCATTGCACTTTGGTGGATATGGAAATGGAGAAATAATGTTGTTTTTTTAAAGAACACATGATAATCCAATTGATATAAAGCAATTTATCCTTGCAAATTTCGAAGAAACCTGACATCTACTGAATGACAGAGAGCATATTGGCCATCTCCCTAACCAAGCTGCTCGACAGAATGAAGTATTTGTGAAATGGCTTGCTCCCCCTATTGGTTGGTTGGCCTTTAACACCGATGGAGCAGCCAAAGGCTCTCCTGGGATAGCAGGGGGAGGAGGGCTTATAAGAGACTACACTGGGAAGCTAATCCATGCTTTTGCAATTAAATTAGGGGCTTGTACTGCTTTTATAGCATAACTTAAAGCAATTGAGTTGGGCTTGAACTAGCAAAAAGGATGGGTGCAACAAAATTACAAGTACAGATGGATAGTCAAGCAGTCATTGCAGCCATCACTACTACTGAACAACAAAGAGGACAGGGGTACCACATTATCAGCAATTGTAAGAAGCTAATAGAGGCAGATTCATGGTAGGTGGAGGTTCATCATGTGTATCGGGAAGCAAATAGAGTTGCAGACTGGCTAGCTAACCAAGGTGTCGTTCAAAACAACCGCTTAGAGTTGATTCAATTCCCGCCTATTGATTTAGGTCGAATTCTACATGACGACATAGTTGAGGTGGCCTTGCCACGTTTAATTCCTGTTTAGGCTTTTTATTTATTAGTTTGTTTTTTCATTTCTGAGATCCCTGATCTCTCTTTATGCACCAATAAATATATATATATATATATATATTCCGTGCTTTAGCACGGGTACGCTCTAGTTTAATTAGTTGGTTATTCCTTTTCCAGGATTAAAAAAAGAAAATGGTTACTTTGAGCTTATTTTTTAAATAAAAAGTAGATAGCAAAAAACGTTGGACCAATAATGTCCTCCAATTTAGTTATTCCTATCTATTTGAAACAAATTGATTTGTATATTTTGATGAAATAAATGAGCATATATGTACCTATCTATTTAATTAATTATTTACATTATTATATGTACATTAATAATATGTTAATAAATGAGCATATATTTAAATATTATGAGATTATGCTCATTAATAATTAACATATCTATATACATAGATAGGTACATATATGCTCATTAACATATATATAAATATATATATATATATATATATGTTAATAATAAATGAGCATAAATGAGCATATTAACATTATTATGAGATTAAATTACACAAAAATGTAGCAGTGTAGGGTTCGTTTGGCATTGATATGGTTTTCTGTTTTTTGGTTTTTTGTTGTATAAAAATATATGATATATGTCACATAATGAATAAAAATTTATTTAAACTTATTAAAATCATAATAATTTTGAAAACTGACAAAAAAAAAAGTGGAAACACCTTTTTCTTGTTTCATGTTTTTGGTTTTTAGTTTTTAAAAAAACAGAAAACTAAAAACCAAAATAATGCCAAACAAGCCCGTAACTAGTTATCCACTAAGTGTTTTAGCATCATTAGGGAATAAAATATATATTTTTAAAAATTCTAAATAGTTGTAAAAGTTGCTCCTCCACAAATACTTCATTTATAGATATCAAATTTAAATTGAAAGCTCTATATTATTAAAAGGTTTTCCCTTGACCTCTCTCCTCCCTTCTTTCTTTCTCTTTCAAATAATTACTACCCCAAAATATTTGTACAAAATGCTAAATCCTAAACTTAGACATTAATCAAGTAATAATATATATATCAATGACTCACCCCTTCATTTGGCGTTTAGAACCTTCAAAATTTTGGTGCTTGGAGAATAACTTATATCTAAGGAATTTCTCAAGTTCCTAACAAATCTCCAAGATTTCCTATTTTTATTTTTATTTAATTTTTATTTTTTATTATTATTTATTTAATTTTTTTTTTTATTATAGGAATCTTGAAATTTATATCTTTGAAAACCCTTAATTTAAATTGCACAAATCAAATTCCATGATCGCATCTAATTAAGCTTAAGTAACTACATGCTTGCAATTTATTACTAATTTATGAATTTCTCCTTGCTATATATTTTCTCATAAATTACTTGTGGGAGAAGAAAACAAATATAAAAGAGTAAACATGTTAAAGTTCTTTCGAAGTTCTTCAGTTGTTCCACTAGAAGGATTTGAAGTGGAATCTAAACAATGGCGTGAAGTTCCTCTTCCTCCTAAAAAAGAATTTGATGTCCTTTATTCATATATTGTTCTTGAATCTAAGGGTAAGTATACTATTATACATACATTTATCATTTATATACATTATTACGTGAGATTTAACCATATACTTTTAATACAAATTCTTAAATGGACCTGGTTCACACTAATTTATTGTGGACCACTAACATTAGGAAAACTACTGTTATTTTATTAGTAAAAAAACGGGTCACTATAATAGAAAAAAGGTCTCTATGTTGAAATAAAAGTCATTTTGGTAATATATAGGCTATAAGAGGTTTATTTTTGTAATAAAATATTTTATATACTGGTTAATATGAATAATAAAAGTCACTATGTTAAAATTAGGGTCATAACGTTATACTTTAAGTTCACAAGAATATTAAACGTTATACTAGTTTTAATAAAGGTTACTATGCTAAAAATAGGGTTATTATGTAAAAATTAAGGGTCACTATATTCAATATAATGTTAGTTGCGTGTGTATAAACCTCGGGTCCACAATAACATTATTGTGGACCAGGTCCACGCAAGTCTTTAAATCGTGCGGCCGAGAATAAATAGTACTCCCTCCGTCCCCGAAAGAACGACCATTTTGGGTTGATTTCGCGGTTTTTAATAAAGTTAATTAAAAGAAGTAAAAGTATATTGGACATATAAATAATTTACATGGGGTTTACAAAAACGTAAAGAGAGATAGTAATAAAAGTATATGGAAAAACAAAATTTTATATGAGGAAGCTAATTTTGCACAAATATTGTTGTAAATTGGTGGGTATTTTAATGCTAATGGGTCATTCTTTTTGGAACTAAAATTAGGCCAAACGGGTCATTTTTTCGGGGACGGAAGGAGTAATGCGTAATAATACAAATCAAATTAAATAACATAAATACAATTAAGATCGAGCGAATAGAAAAATACGGAGTACTAAATTTCTCTAAAGTCGTTCCCTCTCTCAACTTGTTTTTTTTAGCAATTATTGATTTGTGCACCTAAGGCCTTGTTTAATTCACCTTATTTTTACTATTTCAGAAAAAATAAGTTCAGATTATTATTTTATGTGCATTTTTATCGCTAAATATCTTTGTTTTCGTAGTGAAAATAATTATGAAAATCACACATTAATAAAATACACATTATTACGAATCTAACAAGACCCCACTTGATACAATTTTTTCTTTATAGATTATCGTATTATTTAAGGTCAAACTTTGGTCAAAATCTGTCATTCAAATCAGATCCGATCAGATCATATCAAATCACATCAGAACAGACCAGACCAGACTAGATAAGACCAAATCAGATTAGCAAAAATAAGGTGAACCAAACAAGCCCTAAGTGCAAAAGTGTTCAATGTGCATCCAATAAACATAAATGATTAATTAAAAAAATGAATAAAAAGGCACAAAAATAAGATTTTAAACAAAAAATATATTGACCCTAGCTAAAAGAATATAAGAGCTAAATGGAAAGAGTATGAATCCAAAAATATACAAGGAACATATCATTGGTAATGTTATATGTAGTCCTAAGGGCTATATATAAGCATTAAATATACTCTCTTGGAAATTGTATAAAATTAGGAATTCATGACAAAAACATGCGTAAATCAGTGTTATTAGTGTTTATATTTTGATGATTTCTTAACTTTTTACGATTTTCAAGTGTAAATTTAATGGTTATATGTAGCCATAAGGGCTATGTATAACATTTTTCATCATTTAAACCCCAAAAATATGTCTAATCTCCACAAGCGCTAAAAAAAAAATGTTAATTTCAACTAAACCTAAAGAACAAATGAATTAAAAAAAATTTCATTTACTAAGATCAACTAATTATTACCACATTCATTTCATATTATTTGCAATTTTGGAATATTTTTTATCTCACAAATAATACACTAAACTTATAAAGAATATGAAATGGAGGTAATAATTAATCGTTAAATTTGTAAATTGACACGTGATAAGAAAACGTGTTGATTAACAATTATACGGAGGTAATTTTAATGCATACTTTCAAAATTGTTAATTTCTAGCAAATAAAAATGTGCCGAACATACATATAACCTTATATATTATTTAAATGATTATTTTCATTGTGAGTTTTACCATATGATGATAGTAAAGGTGTTTAAATTATAGGAAAAATTGCTCCCATTAATCTGAACTTTGCCTCATCCGCCGAAATTAATCCCAACTTTCGTTTATTATCTATCACTCCCAACTTTAGGGGGTATTAATTTCTATTGCACCAATATGACTTGCAACCGGTTAATCAGGTAAACACGTGTCGCAACCGGATTGGTTAAAAATAAATAAATAAATAAAAAATGAAAAAAAAAAAACTAAACCACCCAATACCGCAGCCCGCAGCCCGCAGCCACCTGCCAGCCATCCCTCTTCCCCCGGAGCACCAACCTCCTAAAGCAGCAGCCTCATGCCCCCATCCATCTCTCTTCTCTCGCGCACCAAAGCAGGGGAAAGGAAAGGGGCGCCCGCGGTGGCAGAGGCCACGCTGGCGACGAACTCGAATTGGGGTTGATTCGAAGTTTGAATTTGCGGGCTACTATGTTTGAATTGCCGAACTTGAGGGCGGCTGCGGGTCATGGTGAGGCTATGGGTTGCTAATTGCGACTGCTTCTGTGCGAATTTGGGGGGTGTGAGTTGCGGGTTGGTGTAAGAACAGGGGGTTATGGTGGGTGAGTTTTGCGGTGAAGGAGATGGAGAAGGGGGCGAAAACAGCGGGGGCTGGTGAAGATTGGGTGGGTTTGGAGGGTGGGGGAGTGGTGGGCGTCGTTTTCCGGCAGCGGGGGAGGGGTTTTCGGGGTGGGGGTGTTTTTCCGGCGGGGTAGGGGTGGGGGTGGGGTGTTTACCGGGATAGGGGTGGTAGGCTGACTTTGGTTCTTTTTTTAAAAAAAATTTTGTTTTATTTTTTTTTCTTTTTATTTTTATTTTTTTGGACCTATCACGTGTTGACACGTGTCTGGTGACTTGCTATATCAGGTTAGATGACCGGTTGGGTGCAATAGAAATTAATACCCCCTAAAGTTGGGAGTGATAGATAATAAACGAAAGTTGGGATTAATTTCGGCGGACGAGGCAAAGTTCAGATTAATGGGAGCATTTTTTCCTAAATTATAATTGTGACAGGATCATGGTTACATTGTAGCTACCATCTAACAACATCAATAGTTGCACTTCCATTGTTGAGTATTCCATATGCATTTTCCTTTCTTGGTTGGGGTGGTGGTCTCTTGTGCCTTTCAGCAGGAGCATTCGTCACCTTTTACTCCTACACGCTCTTGTCGTTGGTCCTCGAACACCATGCTCAATTAGGCCGTCGTCAGCTTCATTTTCGGGCTATGGCTCATGATATTCTAGGTATGTTTACAACTCTATTCCAAAAACTAATCACAAATCAAATAATACTTATAAATACGTCCTAGTAACAATAATGTAGCAAAATTCTAGTTATAACACCAGAACATTATATAAAACTATTGGCCCTGTTTGGGAGAAAGCTGAAAGCTGAAGCTGATTGAGTTAGCTGATTTTGACTAGCTGATTTTATTAACTGATTTGACTAACTTATTGTATTAACTGATTATATAAAAGTATTTGGTAAATAGCTGATAGCTTAAAGGTGATTGAGTATGTGAAATGACCAATAAGCTAATTGTGGGGTAGGTAGTTTAGATAGGATTTTAAATTAAATGAGGTCATAAGTGTAATTTCACAATAATTAATGAATAAGCTAATTGAAAAAGCTCCTAAAATGAGCTTTTTCAAAAAGAGCTTATTTAGTGGAATAAACTCTTTCAATAAGCTTAGTACCAAACACTTGTATTAGCTTGTTTGACTAGTCAATCAGCTAAAGTTAGTCAAATAAGCTAATATACCCCCAATAAGCTAACTACCAAACAGGGCCATTATCTTCGTTTAATTTTAGTTGTTATAATCCTAATTTAAATTTCAATATAAAAGAATATTTAATTCTAACGCAAGACATGTGCAAGTTTATAATTTGAACTCGATCTTGTAGGCCCAAGTTGGGGAAAGTATTTTGTGGGTCCAATTCAACTCGCAGTGTGCTATGGTTCAGTTGTTGCTGCTTGTCTTCTAGGTGGGCAATGTATAAAGGTTTGTTAGTTTTTCTTTCAGAAGAGGTAAAGAATTATAAGATTATGAGAAATTAAACAACCTAATAAAATACAAGTATACTTTTAGTGCATGTTTGGTATGAATATTGAAAAGAAATAGAATGGAAATTAAGGGTATTTTTATGCCTAGTCTTGAGTGGATTTTTGAGAGGAGTTTTGAACAAAGAGTAGTTGTTTAGTATGCACATGAATTGGAAACGCATATATTATTGAATTTAAGATATTGTTACTATATATTTTTATTTTTATATATTAATTTATTTATTGTTAAAGTGAAGAGAATTTACCCTTAACTTGAAAGAACATAAGTAAAATAAGTTTTAATTAGCAAAAATATTAGGTTGAACACAAATAATCTATTCTAATGAAAATAATAATTTGTTTCAGTAAAATTATTTAAATTCAGTAAATATCAAGTGAATTAGACATGACCTAAATTTAAAACTATGGATCTTTCTCTTTTTTTGTGAGTTTGCCCCATCCGGTTCACCGGAGCTTAGCTCAGACTACATCTGGATCCGACCCGGGTTGCAAACCTGACTTATGGTAGGTAAGTCTCCTAATAAGAGTTTTCTGCCTTCGGTGAGGCTCGAACTCTCCCTTAAGGCCTAAGCAACATCAAGCTGTTTAGTACTTGAGTCAACTCTTATTGGTTAAAAGTATAGATCACTTTATACTAATGATGAATAAAAGGAGGAGAGAAAAGCCCACTAATATGGCCCAAGTGATGTTTGACCCTAAAATAATTGGTAGTTATAAGAGGATTAGCCAAGTTTAGCTTTAAACAACTTATAAAAGGTAAATTTAGTCGTTACATTTCTACTTCAAATTTACATTAGGGATAATATAATTCTTACATGAATAAAGACCTATTAATAATCTTACTTAACATATTTGATAATGTAGGCTATCTACTTATTAACAAATCCAGATGGAGAGATGAAGCTCAGAGATTTTGTTATAGTATTTGGCGGACTAATGCTAATTTTAGCTCAAATGCCGTCATTTCACTCACTAAGGCATATCAACTTAACTTCACTCATCTTGTGCCTTGCATATAGTGCTTGTACTACTGCTGCTTCCATTTATGTAGGTAAATGACTTATGGTAATATTAAATGCAATTCTTAAGGCTGTATGTTAGTATACTTTGTGGTACACAAGTACTAAAATACAGTTTTACTTTAGTATTAATTAATTTAGAAATTTATGACTAATTATTGTGTCAATCAATGTTAAAAATATTTGATTTGTACTTGTTAGAGCAAAAATACAAACACATCAACAATACCGTACCCTGTGAAGGATAAGAGTACCTTAGGTGTATGCCAATAAAGATATATGATCTTTGAATTAGTGGTCTTGCTAGTCTATGAATAATTAAGACTATCAAAGCAATATAGATTAAGGGCATGTTCACTTCATCTTAATTTCTATTCAGTTTAGTTTAGCTCCAATCAGTTCAGTTCAGCTCCTAATTTCCTTCTCTCATAAAATATTTATTTCATCACAGCTCAGCTCAGTTCAGCTCCAATCAGTTCAGTTTAGTTCAATAAATATAAACAGACCCTAAAAGACGGAGATATTTGATCCATTTAAATTAGAACACAACTACAAGTAGGAAGTTTTGGAGAAACAAACGACCATTGAATTAGATCCAAGAAGGAAAAGTTATCTCCATGATTAATCACAATTAAAAAAAAAAATTTAAGAGTAATTGCACAGACAGATAAAAGCATACTAATGATATTGCCATCGCACACTAATCTAGGCTGCTACAACTACAATGCTAAGTTCTACTGTAAGAACTAATAAAGGCTAAAGTATATGTAAAATGCAAGTTTGATTACTTGTTTCATCGAATGTCCCATATTCTTTTACTTCATTATGCTTTATAGAAGTCTTGGATTGGATGACTATTATGTGTAAAATGACTGTTATTTGAAAATTTTGCTTTTAATCCCATGGCCAGACTTCTTTCTTTCTTTGGGCTGTTCGACTTTATAACTGGGCCTCGTTGACTCTATCGATTACGGTCTATATTCTCTAATGTTTATTTGGGTTGTATGGTCTTAATGTTGGGCTTTATTGACACCAATGTCCATGGAATGGTCCTGGAGTCCTGGACCCCTTTAAGTCATACACTAAAAAATGAGTTTTTTTTTTTTTTTTTTTTTTCAAAAAAAGAGGGAAAAAAAATAAAAGGAAAAATTGCTCCCATAAATCCCAACTTTGCCTCGTCCGCCCAAATTAATCCCTACTTTTGATTATTATCTATTGCACCCAACTTTAGGGGGTATTAATTTCTATTGCACCCAATTTACCTGAAACCGGTTAATCAGGTTAACATTTGTGAATTAATTTTTTTTGCACACGTGTCAATATGTAATTGGTTGGAAAAAAAAATAAAAAAAAATGAAAACAAAAAAAAATTAATTTCCTAAAACTAATACAACACTTGCCCCACCTCCACCACCGCACCACCACCACCAGCGCACACTCTCCCCTCACGCAGCCTTCGCCACCAGCCACCACATGCACTCCCTTAATCATCACCCACGCAAACCACCTGCAATCACCACCCTCGCCACCAATTTCAACCACCAGCCGCCGCAAACAGCAGCGCCACCACCATCCCAACTCCATCTCGCATCTCCCCTGCTTTCATTCCCACATCTAGACCCACGCAACTCCCTTACCACCTCCCATCAACCACCACGCAGCCCCCTGCTCCAGTCCAACAAAATCAACCACCAGCTCCACCTACAACCTTCACCCCGCAACACCAACAACACCATCAGCCACGCACCAGTCACACACTCCCACCACCAAACCACTCGCAACCACTGCCACCATCTACTCTACAAAAACCGACCCGAAACCACCATCAATCTCCACCACAGCCACGCCATTAACCCCTGCTCTCTTCCACCACCGCAACAACAACAAAACGACCACACCCACCACAACCGAAAACCACCACAGCCCCCTCACCAAATCGACCACCACAATGGCCGAAAATGGCCAACCACCACCGCACACTGCACGACTGTTTCCCCACCATAAAACAACCCCCTTCCCCAAAATCTACCACCGAAATTGGCCACAAATGGCTGAAATCAGTCGATAATGGGCCTGAATGGTTGATTTCAACCCTTTATCGGCCGATTTCGGCCGTTGGTGGCTGATTTCGTTGCCGTTTTTGTAGTATTTCGAATGTTAGGGTTAAGGGTTAGGATTTGGGGGATTTTGAGTGGTTTGCAAAGTGATCGAAGAGGAAAGGGGAGGTGGTTTGCAAGGTTGTTGCCGGTGGTCGTGGTTGCAACGGGAAGTTGGTGGAGTTCACTACTAGAAAATCCGTGTTTTTAAGACGCTTTTAAAGCCTATTTTCGACGCTAAAAAGCGTCGAAATTTTTTTTCTCGACGCCTCTAAAAAGCGTCGAGAATAAGTGAGTCGAAAAAATTAGGCGTCATTAAAAATCAACGTTGTATTGTGTCCAAATTCTTATACGAAGCATCGAAAAATGTAACAGTTGGCGCACTTTATCAACTTTAGAGACGCTTTTTCTTGTCTAGAACCATAAAATTGGTGACGCTTTTCAATGTCCAGAGTTTTATATAGTTGATGTCTAATATCTTGGAGACGCTTTTTCTTGTACACTTTCTTCAAAAAAAAATTCTACAATATATTTACATTTACCCATATATATATTTCATTCACTGCAAAATAATACTAGTATACTAGTACTACCAAAATATATAAACATAAGTATATAGCAAAAATATGCCAAAATTTATTATTGCATATATTTAAATATATTATAGTATATGTACAATATCTCATATATAGTACTGAGTTATCTATTACAACATATATAATTCCAGCTTGCACTTCACTCGTGACTAGCTAGTAGTGGAACAAATTTTGATACACGGATAGAAAATCTTTACACAGCTTAACATTATCTTTCTTCCATCCTCGTAATCTTGAACTGCTAATTTTATAATTGTGGGTACGACCGTTGGACAGATAAAGGATAGATACAAAATGCTCAGACCTGCAATCCAGAGAGGAAAACAAAATTAATAGGAAAGCCATTAACCTTAAGCTCATACAAATCCACAAAAATAGTTAAACTCGAATAATAGCTACACCATTTCTTCTACTATTTTATTTAAAGAATCATTAACCTCAAAAAATATTCAGTGAAAACAACAACAATCTTCTCATATAGGACGAAAAAAAACTGTTAAACCTTTCGTATAAATATTCACCAAATTCAACGAAGCTAGAGGAAGTTCATAATTAATAGCACCCACAAGACCACAATCATGTCAAGAAATCATATATAGTATTGGACAATGCAGAGTAAATAAAGGTAGGAATGCACTATATGATAACAAATATTAGAGATTAAAGTTTCAAAAAAAAAAAGCTACCTGAATATTAGAAATCAATGAGACAGCTAGGAAGATATCAAGTGTAAGACAACCTGGTAATCGTGGATCTTTTGCATACATATTCTGGATAGACAGTTTATAACTGCTCCTTATCCAATAGTTTGGTGATCTATCCTCAAATCTAAGCCAACATAACAGAATTTTAATCAAGATCAATTATAAACAAAGAAACTCAATCATGAATAATGTTAGCAATGTATCAAAGCTAACAATGAATATTCAATAATAAAAGCAACAAGATACATTTGAAGCTAAATAGCTAATTGTCACCTAAGAAAAATTTAACTAACATGGTCTACCATACCAAGCCACGCCACCCCTCACTAAAAGGGAAAGCACTCGACCTTGGAAAAATAAATCATATCCTACATAAACCATAACCCCAATAATTAAGAAAACCACCAATGAAATCAAATATACTTATTGAATAACATATTCAGATGCTACACTAATAACACTTCCTCAACCAGTACACAAATTTGAGCCATCTATTTCCTTGCTTGACCGGAGGAGAAAACTCAGTATTTTTTTTTACAATTAGGTTTATTAAGGTAGTTCCAAGAAATCACAACATTATTACACTTAATCCTAAAAATCGTAGGTGATTTCAACATACGAATGCAAGAGCAAAAAAAAATACAAAAGCAGAGCATCTCTGTGAGCTACAAAGTATCAAAGTATCAGAAAAACCCCAAAAGCTGAAAATTAACAAGGAGAACAAAGAAATAAAAAGCTACATACCAATGCAAGAGCAAAAAAATACAAAAGCAGAGCATCTCTGTGAGCTACAAAGTATCAGACAAACCCCAAAAGCTGAAATTTAACAAGGAGAACAAAGAAATAAAAAGCTAACTATGAGCTACACTAACAAAAATGGGTACAATTCATACAAAGCACTTGATTAAGATGTGCATAAAAAATGTGGATAATACTTGAAGTAGAGTAGTAGGCAAGTAGTGGGTGAAAAACAATAGCAATAAGACAAAAATAGAACAACATAGAATAAAACGAGATAATTAGCCCAAGACTTGCGAGGTGGGAGCTCTAAAATTGAGCTCCTACTTAAATCACGCCTTTTCCTTGACCTTCAATACACTAATGAGGATTATTACTCAATATCTCATAATTAAACTTAAATGAAGAAAGTGAATGTATTGCTCATACTTTGCATATCTTTACTTCACTGTCAAATAGCAGCCTTGAAGGTTTGATTTCTATTTTATCACTTTTATGTCTTATCATTTGTCATACTAGACAAGGACAGACATGCCATAGCATATACTTCCTCCGTTTTCTTTTACTTGCAACACTTCCCTAAAACGGAAATGTCACAATACTTGCAACACACTATAAAAGGAAAGTTACTTTAGGGAAAAGCTATACTATTTTCCTTATTTAAAGCACATGGCCTATTAAATTACACTCCTAAAAACCACTCATCCTATTTTAAAGTTTATTATATCATGTAAACCCCACCTTTCTTAATTACTGCCCTAAAGGGTGTGTTGCATCTAAAAGAAAACAGTACATGATTAAAAACACAACAATAGTTCAATCTAATAAAAACATGGAAAGGTGATCAGATAAAGGGTATCGCCGGTTAAAATTATGTGCATACCCTTGGTTTTAATTAAAGCAACTAGAAAGAGGGCCATCAGCTACCAGTGTTTTTGTAGCTTGTAGAGCAAACAAAGCTTAATATAATTCATTTTTAAGTCTGATAAAACACAGTGCATTTCAAACATAAATAGATGTCAGAAACAAAGAATTAGTATATTCTATATGAATGAGGGTAATAAATCTTATAAGGTTTTCATGCAAGTTAATAGCGAAGACGAAAAGGACAAATAATACACCATTAGTTTAACAAGGCATCTAAAATAAGTTAATACTCCGTAGCCAATATTATACCCAATTTGTTCTAATATATATCTAAATAATCACATTAAATGGTACAATATTTAAATTCCATTTGATTAGGGAAATCTCATAACATTCAAGCCTAATCTAAACAATTTCAGAGCAAATAACTAAACGCCTAACAGATCGAGAAAATGAAGAGTGAATAGCTCTTGTACTAATTAAGTTAAGAAGGATACAAAAACAAAGGATATGAATCATCGAGCTAAACCCAAACAATTATGAGATAAATAAAATGATAAACTCGACTCATTAAATTTGAGTTAATAACCCAAAATCAATTAGAACCCTAAATTGAAACACCCACAAATTTTTTTTTTTAAAAGAATTGCAATTACACCCAGAATTGGAAAAATACATGCAATTATGCAAATGTAAGTTAGAACAAAATCAACAATAATTAAATAAAACGTAAAAACCAAAAATTTATTCTAAATCCCCTGCACCCAACACATACGAAAGAACCTAGATTTCAATAAAATGGCTTTCTACACAATAACTAAAAATTCAATGTTATTTCACAATAATTAAATATAACAAATATAATCTGAATGGTGTTTTAGCATAAAAACAGTAAAATTGATGAGGAAAAGAATGAGATTACCTTAATTAATTGAAGAAATTAACAGGGACATGCAGGAAATTATAACAAGCTTTCACCTATTTTAGCCAAATTTCAAGCTATTTCAACGGCTGAACTGAGATCGTATAAGAATGGATGATAAATGGTGAACAATTAGGTTTAATTTGTTTGAAGTTTTAAGATCTAAGAGTTAGAGAGAGAGAAAGGGAGAGAGAAAGAAAGAGAGATATGGGTATATTTTGTGTGTGGTTAATTATACGGCGGTTTTTTTTTTTATTATTTTCCTTATACACTATTTTTGAGTCACGTGCAAGTCATACGACATTGTGGACGCTTTTCCTTGTCAAGAAACTTGTTCCACATCAAAAAGCGTCGAAAAAAAGCGGAAATCTATTTTACCGCTGACGGCCCATACACAACGTCGAGCCAATAGCGTCTAAAAACTGAGGGATTTGTAGTAGTGGTTGCAGGGAAAGGGAAGCAGGGAGGTTGGTGGAGTACGTGTGTGAAGTGCGTAAGGGGAAGGGGAAGCGGGGAGGTGGGCTGGGAGGCGGCGATACGGAGGTGGGGAAGGGAAGGTAGTGCTGCCGCCGGCTGATTGCGGGTGGCCGTGAGGGAAGGGATGTGGGGAGGAAGCAGAGAGGGAAGGGGGAGAAGGGAGGAGAGAGAAGGTGTTTTTTTTATTTATTTATTTAATTTTAATTTTTTAAACTTTATTTATTTATTTTAATTTTAATTTTAATTTTTTTTAAGCGAATCATATGCTGACACGTGTCTAGGTAACCTGCTACATCAGGTTGGGTGACCTGTTGGGTGCAATAGAAATTAATACCCCCTAAAGTTGGGTGCAATAGATAATAATCAAAAGTAGGGATTAATTTGGGCGGACGAGGCAAAGTTGGGATTTATGGGAGCAATTTTTCCAAAAAAAAAAGAGTAATCGTAGTATTAAATATTTAACAGTGCTTTTGTGTGTGGCTGACTACATGTGTGGCCGGGGTTTTGATCAAGGGTTACTTATTTTGCAGTTACTCAGTCGATTAGTGCGTTTCACCGGGTTCACTTCTTCAAGAGTTATATATTTTGAGGTTACTCAATTGGTCAAGGATAACTTATTTCGGGGTTACTTAATTGGTTAGCACTGACCGAGTAATCCCTAAATAAAAAAACCTTGGCCGAGTGATCCCTGCTTGACCGAGTAACCCCTGCTTGACTGGGTAACCTCTGAATAAGTAATCCAGGCGGCCAGGCTACACGGTGTGACCAGACACATAAAATTTATGAATTTCTAATGTCACATATCATTTTTAAAATTTTTAATTTTATTTTTATTTTTATTTTTATTTATTTTTTTTTTTTGTATTTTCCGTGAAATTAAGTGACCAATATTTGGAAATTGAAATTTAATCAATCATCCATATTTATAGCCATGATTGAAGTTCTTAAAGCTTCTAAGGGGGCGTTTGGTTCACGAAATATAGGTATGAGGTATGGGTTTAGAATGACTAAAACCCATACCATATGTTTGGTTGTCAAAAATATGAATTTCAAACCCATACCTCAAACCCATGAGGTATGGGGTTTAGAAACCTTGGGGGGGAGGTGGGTTTGGCTCATTCCATTCCCTTAGGTATCAAATAAAAGAAGAAAAAAGTGAGATATTCCATTCCAGAATTAAACCAAACACATGGTATTAAGTATCAAGTTCCAACCCGATACCACCTTAACCCCATTCCTGATTCCAACCCCATACCACTCTGTAACGTTTAGAAACCTTGGGGGGGAGGTGGTTCGTTATCATGACTATTACCTTTGTAACGTTTCAACTAGCCGCTTTTGGAGTGGTAAGAACTCCTCTCAACTCCAATCCAATCCACTAATTTATATATACAAAATATCTAATACAGTCGTTGTAAATTAGAATGACCAAATTGAATAATAGTATTAAAATTAGGAAACTTTGTGTAGAACTACCCTAAAGATAGGGTCATTTGTGAACAACTAACCAATTTTTTTTTATTTGTTTAGAACTACCCACAAGTTTGAAAATATTTGGGTATCACTACCCATTAACATTTTCCGTCCAATTAAGACGTTACCGGAGCTCATTTTTTTCACTTTTGCCACCCAATTAACTCTCCCAATTTGTATAAAGGTTTTAATCTACTTTAATTAACTTAATTAGGGTTTTAATCATAATTCATTTTAGGGTTCATGAGTATATATTATTTGGGGATTTTAATTTCTAAGGTTTGGAGGTTTAATTGAATTGGGGTTTTTGCTTATTTTAGTATTAATTGGCTATTGTAATTGGAAAAAGTGAAAAATTGGACCAAAATAACGTTTTAATTGGACGAAAAACGTTAGTGGGTAGTGCTACCCAAACTTTTCCAAACTTGCGGGTAGTTTTAAACAAATTAAAAAAAAATGGGTAGTTGTTCACAAATGACCCTATCTTTAGCGTAGTTCTACACAAAATTTCCTTAAAATTATAAATAAGATACAAATATGTTGTTGTAGGTATACATGCAACCCACAAATGAAGTGCTAGAGAGCCTATTGAGTGATCCAAAAAGCCACCCGTTCTCTCAACGGAATGTGATCCCTAGGGTTGTATCAAGGTCCATATTCGTCGCCTCAGAAACCTTTCTAGCAGCAGTGTTACCATTTTTTGGAGATATAATGGGAATCATAGGAGCTTTTGGGTTTCTTCCACTCGACTTTGCTTTGCCTGTTATATTCTATAACATCACATTTAGGCCTTCAATGCGTTCCTTCATCTTTTGGGTTAACTTAGCCGTAATGATTCTTTTCTTCGTCTTGGTTGTGGTTGGATACGCGGCTGCTATTAGGGAAATCATTCTTGATGCAAATTTTTTAAGATTATTTCCTCATTTATGATCGAATTTTGGCCTTATAACATGCAATGGATGACTAATTAGATTACAAAAGTACATATTTATATTTAAGACTTTAACTATTGGCTTTTTTTCTCATGTGATACATGTTAGAATGTAAGGACATGATGCCATTAGAATATTTGAGCATGGAGGTTTCCACTCAACATATGATGTAAATAATATAGCAAATTAATACTATGTATAATCTTTTGAGTTCTCTGATATTGAATTATACATTAGAAGTCTGTTCAAATGTGGAAAAATTTGCAAATTGCAGCTTAAAATTTGTTATAAATTGTAAATTGCAACATAATTCAATTTTTACATCAATTTGTGTGTCGAAAAATATTCGGTAAAGGTTTTAGGGGCCATATTAGCTATTAAGGGACCAAATTGAGTTCAGAATTGATAAAAATTAACGTAAGTGCCTCGTTTTTACAGCAAAAAATAATTGCTCATAAATCGATATATTTTGTGAATTGCTAAACCACGTCCGGTATTTACCGGGTAACGCCCGTATTTTAACATGACTTTACAAACATCTCCCCATATAAAATTGACCCTATTCCACTTTCACTTTCACTTTCACTTTCTGTAACCACTCTCTAACTTGTTACCCCACCAACCACCAAACAACCATCACCTACGAACAACCACCATGTCATATTTTTTTTAAATATTTGTTTTGCACCAATTAGCACAAGCGGTGAATGAACGAGTTTAAGGAAGCAATGACGCCACTAGAAAGATCGTCGGAGCATAGGGAGTCGGTAAGTGCTATGAATTTTTTTATTTTTATTTTTATTTTTTTTCGTAATCATAGAAGGAACACCTGAAATTTTAGAATCACCCTTGGAACATTCTAACATTTTAGGCGTTCAAGGAGGGAAACACCTGAAATTTTAGAATGTTATAGGGGGAAACGCCTGAAATTTTAGAATGTTCGAGGGGGGATTCTAAAATTTCAGGTGTTCCTTCCATGGAACATCCTAAAATTTCAGGCATTCGTCTGGAACGACTGAAATAAAAAAAAAATTAAAAACAAATACCTGACGCCAACCCCCTTACCTTTTCGATTGATATCGTCCCTTGTAGCCGGTTGCAATCCTTGGTAGCGACGGAATTATGGTGGCTTTGTTTGGTGGTGACGGAATTGTGGTGGTTTGCTTGGTGGTGGTGATTTGATTGGTGGTGTTTGTGAATGAAATTTTTAAGGTGAAGAGAGAGAAAAGTAAAAGTGAAAGTGAGAGAGATAAAATTGAAGAGTTATTTAAGAAAGGGTTACTTAAGGGAGTTCATATAAAAATACGGGCGTTACCCGGTAAATACCGGACGCGGTTTAGTACCCCCCCTATATTTTTGTTACGCAAAATGAAACACTTGTTTTTTTTTTTTTTGCTAATTCCGAGCTCAACTCGAACCCTTAAAGGCTAATATGCCCTTTAAAACCTTAATTAACCGAATATTTTTCGACACAGTTAGTTGATACAAGAAAGTGTATAGACACAATTTAGTTTGTGTGACCTATACCAGGTGCTTTAGTTTTGGAATAATTGATCTATGTGATTTGTGTAGAATTTTTATTGTAAATATGTTTGATTAGCAAATAATTGTATTTCTTGATATTGGTAAACTTAATTCAATTAAAAAAAAATTAGATTAAAGATAAGTATTGTGATGATTGCTCTAATACCATGCTAAAAATAGGTAGCCAAACATTATTCTAGTCATTGTTTTTATACTTGTATATACACTAGTATATAGAGTAGAAAACTATACCCCTGTCCCAATAAATGTTCACACATTTTTTATAAGTCCAGCATACTTTAACTGTCACGCTTCCTTATATTACAAAATCAAACTCACTAATTATGTACACACATTCATCTTCCTAAAAAAAATGTACTGGTACATATATTGACATTTTTACAATAGTGTATTGTAAATATATTATTTTAAAATAGTTTTGCAAAATAAATACTCCATTAATCCAATTAATTGTGTATCCATTTTTGACACATATATGATTTTTGGTGATAATTTTAGTGTAGTTATTAATAAATAACTAGCTTTTTGGTCCGTGCAACGCACGGGTTATTCATATAAAAATTGTATTGTGAGATAAGTGAGGAAATATCAGTAAGTCATTATAGGGTATAATATGTAATCGGAAACATGATTAAAGAAATTAAAATTTTGGAACTTTAATCGAAAAAGAGGCTTAAATAGAAGGTGGAAGAGCTTAATTAAAGAGAGAATAGGAAAATGTTGAATTAAAGGGGAGAGATGAAGTGTGTATGAAAGAAGAAGTATAAGTTTAATGAAAGAATTAAAAAAAATTGTGTAATAAAAAATTAAGGAAATTTTGTGAAAAACTACCTATTATACTCCAGAATTTGCGAGAAACTACCTATTAAAAAAAATGTTGTAATTGACTACCTAATTTTCGAAAAATGTTGTAATTTACTACCTTACGCCGGATTATGAAGGAGTTTGACCAAAGTTCTCCGGTGTTGACTTGGTCACGTGACCATCACGTGACACTTAATGACCCTTTTCTTTCACAAGTGTCACGTGACCAAGTCAATGCCGGAGAATTTTGGTCAAACTCCTTCATAATCCGGCGTAAAGGTAGTAAATTACAACATTTTAAAAAATTTGGGTAGTCAATTACAACATTTTTTTAATAGGTAGTTTCTCGCAAATTCTAGATTATAATAGGTAGTTTTTCACAAAATTTCCAAAAATTAATAATGTAAGATGACATGTGACACTATGATTAGAGAAGTGTAATAAAATGAATGGGGACATGTGTTTTTCTTAGTTTCTTGGTTATAGTTTTTAAATACTAAGTATAGATATAGATATGTTATTTTGATAAATTCACTACTAGTACATTTTAGGACTAATACAGTGTCCGAATTCATTGCAAGTTTGCAACAGAGCACTTCTTCACGAATATGATTGTAAGGGAAAAAAAAAACTGTCGTTGCATTAGCTTTATATAATTATAACTAATGCAACAACAATGTGATAGCTGGATGTTGCATTAGAAAGAATTACAATGAATAATCAATTAAGGTCGCACATGATTTTTTCAGTATTCGTTAGTGGAGATGGTTGGATCTTAGCGGTACCGCTAGGTGACCCGCAAGCTAAGGGAGCAAACATGAATTTTCCTCGAGGTTGGCTGGAAGAAATTAAACTACCCCCTGGATGCTTAAGAAGATATTTTGAGATTTAGAAGGAGAAAAGTGGAAAGTATCAGTTTGTATCATCACATGTAAGTGTCCTACATTGGTTGAATAAAGAGAGAGTTAATTACTTTATAAGGCTAAGAGGTTACTCCTGCTATTACCATAAGGTTTTGGGATGAAACCTTCTTGGACTTGCTTGTGAAGTGGACTTACTCTCTCTAGGTTGCGGGTGCAGTCTAGACCTGTATTTATTAACATGGTATTAGAGTCAGGTTCACGCTATTAGACCATAAATGACTAAAGTTCACTGGGCCAAAAGTAGATCTATGTGAGGTGGAGTGAAGAAGCACTCTAACCAAGCTTAAAAAGCTTTAATACTTTTAAGGAATCACATGAAACAAAGTTAAAAAGAGACCTTACATGTAACTGAGAGTATTGATCAAGAGATATTTAACATTAAGAAAGGTATTGTTCAACCCCTTATATGAGCATAATTGTCGTTAAAACTACCTTATAAAAGCTAAATGTTATAAGTTGCTACCATGTGCTTAATTTAACAATGAAAGAGAAAGAGAATTAGGGGATATAAATGAGCTTATGGAGAAATTGGGTGGAAAGGAGAAAAAATGGTAGTAAATAGGTCATTTAATGTCTCTTATTTAATGAAATTTTTCGGCAAGAGATAGCTTTTTACAACATTAATTGTTTTATAAGGTAGTTTCTTACAACATCTATAGGTAATTTCTTATAATAATTATTTTTATAAGGTATTTCACAAAAATGGACCTGTATAAGGACAATAAGGTAGAACTAGCAAATGGGTCATTCGGGTCGGGTCTGGATTTGGTCACTTTCGGTTCGGGTCATTTCGGGTCGGGTATGGGTCGGGTCGGGTTGATTCGGGTTTCGGGTCAACTCGGGTCGGGTCAACTTTGGGCCGGGTTAATTTTGGATCAAGTATGTGCGGGTCATATTCAGGTCAGGTCAAAATCTGGTCGGGTCATGTTCGGGTTGTTTTATACGGAGCATATAATTTGTTATTATTAAAGAAAAATTAGAAATAATAATCCCAACTTAGATGAATTTGCTACAATAATCCCAACTTTGGGGGTTCCTCTTTTTCTTCAATCCCAAAAACCGATGACCGGTTAAATAGATTATTTTTTTAAAGACACGTGTCACATGTTAATTAGTTAAAAAAATTAAAAACAAAAAAAAAACAAACAAAATAAAAAAATTAAAAAACACCTGGCGATCAAACTCCCAACTCCGACAACCCCTCAACTCCGGCAACCCCTCGACGCCCCAACTCCGATCCACAGGTTTCCCCCTCCCCTCGCCTGAACGTTGTTGTCCACTATAACCCCTCCTCCCGCCGACCAATTGCCTCACCACGCACGAAACCCCTTTCATTTTCTCTCTTCTCTCAATTGCCCCTTGCCACTAAACTCGGCCACCTGTGCACCTCTGCTCGCACATTCCCTTGAAACCCCCCCTTACTCCAAACACACCTAAACCCACCCCTGAAACCTTCGTTTTCGTTGGTGGGTTTTAGGGGTTTTGACTGGTGGCTGTGATTTAGGGGGTTTCGGGGATGCAATTTTGGGGTTACGGTGGTTGCGTGGGTTTCGGTGATTTCGGTGGTTGTGTGGAGTTTTAGGGAGGGGGGAAATAACGACTTAGGGGGTAGGGAAGATGCGGCGGGTTGAACCGCTGTGGTGATGGAGGTCAGGGTAGATCAAAGGGGTGGTGGGCTGGGCTTTGGTGGTGGAGGTTAGGGTGGCTGGGTGGGGGAAGAGGAGGTTGGGTGTTTTTCTTTCTTTTTTTTTTTTTAATTTTAAATTTGGACCAATTGACACGTGTCAAGTGACCTGATATAATAGGTCATTGACTTTTGTTGACCGGTTAGGGATTGAAGAAAAAGAAGCCCCCTCAAAGTTCGGATTGTTCCAATATAATTCAAAATTATGATTATTCTACCAAAATTGATGAAAGTTGAGATTATTATTTCTATTTTTTCCTAAAAACTATCAATTCGATTTATGAGCTTAGCTACAGTTGAAAATGAACAATTTGAGTTATTTTTGGTACAAGACATTTTAAGTTTAACTAGCCTTCTGACCCGTTCAATGCACGGGTTATTACTTAGAATATTTTTCTTGTAATGTGTTGTATGAGTCAGCATTGTTTTATTGTATTGTATATGTTTATATAATGTGGACTAATTTAGTCAATTTTTTTTTTATTTTTTACTATTACTTTATTTTAAATTTAGGATATGAAAAGACTGCGACTTTATTTTGGTGTAGTTCAAATATTTAATTTTCTTACTTAAATTTGCAAGTTACGGAATGCATAAAGACATGAACATTATTTTTTGATAAAGAAGGTGGCATGTGGCATATGAGTGATTCGTGGTGACATGTGGCATATGAGTAATGTGTGGTTTGTGTTTCTAAATACTAAGTATAGAAGTATAGATATAGATTATAATGTAAATTTATTTTGGGACATTTTGAGTATCAGGTCTGCTCGGGTCAATTCAGGTATTGGGTATGTCCGGGTCTAACACTTTGGGTCAATTTTGGGTCGGGTCAACTTCGGGTTGGGTCAGTTCGGGTGTTGGGTCAGGATCGAGTCAACTCCATTTTCGTGTTAGGTATGGGTTGGGTCGGATCAATTTCTGGTCAATGTTTTTGGGTCAATTTCGGATCATGGGTTGGGTCATCGGATCTAGGTCAGGATTGCCAGATCTAGTATAAGTAGCATTGTCAAAACGGTTTGACAATTTGGGTTCGGTTCGGTTTGAAATCGGTTTGGTATCAAATCGGGTCGGTTTGAAATCGGTTTAAATGTCTCGCGGGTCGGTTTCAGTTCGGTTTAAATAGTTATCGGTTCGATTCGATTTCGGTTTATTCTTAAGCGGTTTTAATTTGGTTCGGGTTGTAAACGGTTCGGGAAGTAAACGGTTTGGTGCAGCTGGGTTACGGTTTGTTAACGGTTCGGTGTAAACGGTTTTTATACCGGTTCAAACAGTTTCGGGTTGGAAACGGTTTCGAGTTAGAAACGGTTCGGTTCTTTTTCGGTTTAGTTTTATTTTGGTTCGGTTTGTTAACGGGTTCGCCTTTTATACGGTTTAACGTTATTCGGATCAATTCCATTTCACGTTTACTAAATTATGGTTGAGAACGGTTTTTTATTTCAAAAGGTTGGTTTTTAATCGGGTCGTTTGGATTCGGGCAGTTAAACGATTTTGGTTTGAAATTTCACAGTACTTGCTAACCTTTTGCTTGTTAACAAGTTATATCAAGCCGAGACTTCATCACTTCATATTTAGGCATTAGGCATTATATTATATACAAATTCTCATCAATTTTAAAAATACATATCATACTGATCATACTAGTTTATTACGAAGTAACGTAGATTATAAAAGTTTAATGTATTAATGAATTATTATTGTTTTACTATCACATTATTAGCTGCTTCTTATTCAATCATCTAATTAATGTGTCATAATCATGATTTGATAAGTTATTGTGAGATCGAAATTACAGTTTGATTTATAGACGGTTCGGTTTGTAAGTGGTTCGGTTCATAAACGGTTCGGTGCAAACGGGTTGCAGTTTGTTAACGGTTCGGTGTAAATGGTTTTTACCTCGGTTCAAACGGTTTCGGGTTAGAAACGATTCGGTTTTTTTTCGGTTCGGTTTGATTTCAGTTCGGTTTAGAACTGGTTCGGTTTGTTAACGGGTTCGGTTCTTATACGGTTTGACATTATTCGGATCGGTTCGGTTTCAGTTTTACTTAAATACGGTTTGGGTCGGTTTTCGATTTTACAAAATTGATTTTTAATCGGTTCGGTTCTTATTTGGGTCGGTTGGTTTCGGGCAGTTCAACGGTTTCGGTTTGAAAGTTGACAGCACTAAGTATAAGGTATTTATTCACAAAAAGTCCTTTTAGTAATAAAAAAGACACTAAATCTTACCCAGATTTTTTTTTTCAGGGGTAAGGGGTGGGCCCCACCTAAATTTCCTATTACTGGAATATCAAGGGGGTATTACTCGGGGAGGTATGAGCCTCGAACTCGGGTCACTACCACGGGAACTGAAGCTTAGCTCCACTTATTGCTCACTAAATCTTACCCAGATAGTGGAGTACACAATTAGCTTTTACTCTATGCGTGTTGTTCCTAGACCTTAATTCGCTGACCAAACAATAAGACATCTATAATAATCATCTAAGGGATATCTATAATAAATTAATAATCATCTAAGGGGCTAATTGATTCAAAGTTAATTGATTTATGACATATATTAATGTAAGGAGAACTACGTTGCACAGATGTCAACAAAGTCAGTAGATTTTGAAATCCATTATAACAACTTTAGAAAGATGAATTTTCGTACATTTATAGAGAAAATTCAACCCAAAAACGACGTAGTAGTTACGTACTTTGACTTGCTTCGTTCTACTTGCACACATTAAAAAAAAAAAAAAAAAAAAAAAAAAAAAAAAAAAAAAAGAAAAGAAAAACCCTCCTACAGACAGCAAGTCTAAATGTACAATACCTCAGCATTTGAATATCAAATGTCACAAAATTGAGTTTTAGTGACATAAGTAGTAGAAAAGAACAAGTTTCATACTACGTATTAATTACGTACTTAACATTCAATAACATTACATTATCGTCATCGATTGGGATGCAACAATTTTTTTTTATCTTTTACTTATTACTCGTACTATACATAAACCAAAATATCCTCACCTAAAACCATTATAAAACTCTTAGCTTATCTAGGTTATTGTGTTGTCACATACTCTTTGAACTCTAATAATAATAATATTATCCCAGTTGGCCAGTTACATATTATTTGCAACAATTGATATAAAGTAGAGAGAGAAAATGTCTAATCATTGCAAATAATATGTAACGGATGACATTTTACTATATATTAGTTTAATTTTGTTCTAAAGAATAAGGTTTGTACAACATAGAAGAATCAATGGATTATATAGCTACAGGCAAAGAGTCCAGGTCATTTTTATTTTGAATAGCCGAGCCATGGTCAACCTTTTGGGTTCAAGAATATGTTTTAAAAAAAAAAAAGTACTCTCTCTATTTTGTAATAACTGCATCATTTTGAGTTTTGCACTATTTATTTGTTTACATTGACTTTATATTTTTTTATTAATTTATAAAAAGAGTAAATATAAAAAGTGGGTACTAAACTTTGGCCAAAGTTGCAGATTGGGTACTCAACTTTGGCTTGTGGCAAATAGGGTACTCTTACCTGCCTAAGTTTACTTTTCCGGCGAGTAACTTGCTACAACAGGTAATTTGCAAGCAAATATATATATTTTTTTATTATTATTATATATATAATAATCAATTTAGTGGAACTTACACATTAAACTACATTTTAGCTGTAATTTATTGATAATTGAACATTCGAATTCAACAACTAATAACCCAGATCACCATTTGACCAAATTCTCCTAAAATCAGTAGAACAAACATAATGATGATCTCTGATCTAGAATAAAAAATATAATCAAACTAAACAAAATCCATATCAAAGTTGTCAAATTCATCATCTACAACAGTCACAAGCACATGAATATCCAACATGCAACTAAACAATAATTAATAATAAAACAACAATTCATAGTAACTAAACTAAACAATAATTCATAACAAAGCCATCCTTTTTTTTTTTTTGAAACATAACAAAAAAAAAACCATCCTTCACAGTAAAAAAACAATTAAATTAAGCAGGAAATTGCTGGAAAAATCTGACCACCACCACTACTAGAAAATAGTTCATCTACAACGAGTTTTCCAGTTGCAAATGAGCTTAATCTGGTCGTAAAAGGGCTTTTACGATGAGAAACGCGTATGGTCGTCAGTCGTCGCTATAGGCTTGGTCGCGAAAAGTTGACGACTGGTTTTGAAGACTCGTCGTAATTAAGTTTTTTGCGACGAGGTACAAAACTTGTCGTTATTGTACACATTCACGACCAGATTACTTGTCGTAATTATTGTTTCCGATAATGTTATGCTAATTACTTACGACAACTAAATTTTATAATTACGACCAGATTTCTTGTCATTATTGTACACATTCACGACCAAATTACTTGTCGTAATTAATGTTTATGATAATGTAATGTTAATTACTTACGACAAATAAATATTATAATTACGACCAAATTTCTTGTCGTCATTTTCCTCATAGACAACAATTGTACACATTCACGACCAGATTACTTGTCGCGATTATTTTTTCTGAAAATTTAATGTTAATTACTTACGACGAATAATTTTATAATTACGACCAGATTTCTTATCATCATTTTTTTATATATAAATTTTAAATATAATTTCTACACAAATAATATACTCATCAAAATAGTTATAAAGTTGCAATTTAGCACACCCTTATAATAACTCCAAACTTGCTCATTGATATCATATATAGTTTAACACAATGTCAGTTACAAATATTCAAAAGTAAGGATACACATTCTTTAATCGTCCAAAATAGCAAAAATCATCATATATACGATGTGCTTAGAATATTTCCAATAAACTAAAGTTAGAATATATCAAAAGTATTGATCTAACTAAAATTAGTGGATTCGATCAATCACCAAAATAGAAGCTTCCATGAGCATGTTGAGCTTTGTCGAGTCTTCAAAAGTTGTTCCAATAATATCTACTATATATCCCTGCAATCCATTGAAACACAGGTAATATTTAGGATAGACAATCAAACATATTAGAACCACCTCCAAGCAACCAACATAAAATAACAACCAACATAAAATAGCAGCAGCTAAAAGAAAACTACAAAGCTTGCCCAATGACAGCAAAATTAGGAATGAACCACCTCATGCTAGAACAAGAGTATCATAGACAAACAACAAATGAGCTATCCTAAAAAGCCCCTGACTTAATCAGCATATTATATATTAGCATATCATATATTAAACTTTATACTCAAAGTGCGCACAACATAAACAAAGCTGATGCAATTTTTTATATTAGTACCATTTATCACTTGAGGTTTCAAGTTCAAAAAGAAAATCATCAATAGATAAGTATATACAAAAAGGATAAAAAAAAGGCAGATAACTTCACCAAAAACATGCCAATAAAATTTAGAAGATAAGAATAATATATATATATATATATATATATATATATATATATATATATATATATATATATATATATATATATATATATATATATATATATATATATATATATATATATATATATATATATATATATATATGTTTAAAAGTCATCTTACCTTAGTTTCAATTAGCATTAGGATTAGCTTGATCACCACCACTACTAGCTTGTTGCATATACATTGACATGAACATATTGAGTTTCTTTGCTAAATCGTCCATCTTTTTGTTGTTGGCCTCACGCTCCTCTTGATGAGTTTTTTCCATTTCATCCATTCTATTTTGAAGATCATTATTCTCTTTCTGTTTCTCGTGGAGACTTGCTGTGAGATCTGCTCTAGTAGGTAAAGGGCCTCGTACATCCTTAGGTCTTACACCAAAGCCAAAACAAACTACACTACCACGATCTTGTGGCCCAAAGCATTTTTCAACAACGTCAAAGTGTGAGAGTGATGGATTTTCTGTTTCCACACTTACTATCTCATCCTATAGAAATTTTTAGAAAAAAATCATTATACTAGTTCCACACATATATAATGATGTTAGTTTCTTTTAAAACTACAAAGATGACATACATATTTTGCAATTTCAGGCTCTTTTAAGTTCCTTGACTTCCCTGATCTAGTCTTCTTGAAAATAGCAGAAATAGGAGGTGGATCCTTTCCTTCTTTTCCACCCTTCAAAGTTAATCAGATCGTCACAATATTATTATTATCCAGTAGAACAAAATTTAAGGCTATAAGTAGAAGTTAATCTTACCATTTCTTCCCAAATAATTTGTCTGAAAGGTGTACTACCAGTGTGATGAGGCATGGTAAGTTTTTCTCGGTTGCTGGAATTTCTTGAGCTAACTTTCTGTAATACATAACAGAAAATTAAAAATAAATAGCATTGTCACTTTTATAAAGATTGGCTAAATATTATCAAACTTACTATAAAAGAAGGACTTGAAAAATGCTCTTTCACAAGCCACTCCCAGTCTTCTGGAGTTAAATCATTAGGTGTTTGCTTCAAAGCATGTTCAAGACCACCTTTCTTAATTATTGACTCTTGCATCAATATGCCTCTCCAATTTTGCTACAATCTTTTCATATGATCAATAGTTGATCTACGATCTAATTCAAATCCTTTACCAGCAAATTTGTTCTACACAATTATATGAATTAATTCAATCATAGTTAAAAAAAAAAGTATTAATGGAACAGAATATACTACATATAAATCATAAACTAGTACTTTACCAGAACTGACAGCCACAAATGCTCCTTCGTAGCATTATCTATCTCATCCCATGAATGCACTCTAACAGGACATATTGTGCGATCTCGAACAAGTTTTCCCATGTTTCCTTACAAATCTTTATGGTTTTCACCAACTGGACCACTCATATAAAAGTCAACCTCCAACTTTTCACCTTCTTTTAAATTTGCTACTTTCTTGCACTTGTTTACACCCCTTGGCTTTGAATCAGGTCTTCGATTTCCCTTCCTTGTTGCTGAGTTACATACTTATCATTAAATTTTTTTTAATCAAACAATTATAATGCAATAACATTATACAAATTGTAGGATAAAAGTTAATAAAATACCTTCTTCTTGGTTTGGTGAAGACTCTTGCAAAGCATTCTGATCGATTAAGTCACTAAGGGCAGCATTATTAATACATCTCTGCATCATATCTTCATTATCGACATCCAAATTCAATGCTTCAATGAGATTTTCACGGTCATTGCCGTCATTCATCTCCTCATCTCTAGGTGTTCCATTGGTATTTTGATTCACAACCCTCCTATTTTTAGAGGCATTTGAAGCTTGATGATATTTACTCGTGATTTCAGAAGGTGTCTTGCTCAACATTCCAGGAAGAAAAGATGCTTTTAACCTTGAACCACGTGATGAACCAAGTTGTCCAGGTGCAAGATATGTAGGCTTCTTCCCAATTGGTGCCATTTCCCTACAAAAGATAACTTTCATCGTACAATGCAAAAAATTAATGGGTTAGTTTTAATAAAAAAAAAAGCATAATAATCTGGTGTGAAATTGAACAGAAAAGAAAATAAAGCCAAAAAAAAAAAATAACAGTAACACAAAAAACAGCAATGTCAAAAGGAAATACAATACAAAATAAATAAAATTAACTAATATAAGAACTAAACCACATTAAAACACAAGTAACTAGTTTTTTTATTAGTTTCTTTTTCGTTTTTTTTGTCAAAGTAGAAGCATCAACGATCTCAGGTTCCACATCAATCCTATCTTCAATGTTCATTCCATTATGTGTGTATTCTGATTCATGTGTAACAAAATTCAGCACAAAAGATTCCCCTTCCTGATATGCAGCATCATCATCATCAAATACTTGTTCTCCCATTGACATGTCATAAGTAGCTCGAGGTTTGGTCTTAACTGCAACTCGCCAACTACCTTTGTTTACAACATCGGCTGCATAAAATGCTTGTGATACTTGACTTGCTAACACAAAGGGTTCATTTGTTTTCAGGAATCGTTGGCTATTAACACTAACATACCCAAATTTATCCACATTAATGCCTCTTCTAGAATCTAGCACATCAAACCAATCACAGCGAAAAAAGACTATATAATTGCCTCCCAAATACTCCAATTTGATCACTTCTGTCAACACACCATAGAAGTCCAAGTTTTCGTGGCCATCACCTGTATCACCTAATACCACTACTCCACTATTTTGTGTTGCTAAAGATTTATCACGCTGAACTGTATGAAACCTAAACCCATTAGCAACATATCCACCATAAGATTTAACATATTGAATAGGACCACGAGATAAGGACAAAAGCTCATCCCCATAAGGACAATTATTGTTTTCTTCATGTAACTTCTCAACCTGAAACATACAAAAAAAATATATATGATAAACATCATAAAAGTTACATATAAAAGGGCAAAAAATATTTAATTCTGTTGGTACAGACACATACTTTTTTTCTGAACCATACTACAAAGTTTGCATCTTGCTCTTGTGCAGATAGTTCAACACCCTCATTTGATATTATATCAGCATATTCCCTACATTGCAAATTGATCGAGTTATTAAGAAATTACACAAATTCAACAAGTTAATAATTTTAATTTGATACACTTACCTTAAGAATGGTTCAACTTCGCTACAATTTTTCAAGGCATAGATGTGTGCTTGTTGCCTTTCTTCCACATCAAAATTGTTATTCTTTGCGGCTCCTAATGATCTTCCCGAGTGAGAAAATATAGAAATCTTTTTCAAGCTACTGTTTTCAGCATCATGGTTTCTCTCAAGACGATTAAACCTTGTTTCAACATCATTTAAGTACCTTGAGCATAAGGTCATACACTCATCAACCAGATAACCCTCTGCTATCGAACCCTCAGGACGAGCTTTGTTACGCACATATAACTTCAGTGTATGAAGATATCGTTCTCTAGGGTACATCCAACGAAATTGTACAGGCCCACCAAGAATTACCTCATCTACTAAGTGAACACTTAAATGCAGCATTACATCAAAACAAGAAGGTGGCATCCATGCTTCTAACTTAGAAAGAATCAGAGGAATTTGGGATTTAATTTTTTCAAGGTGCTCAACTTGTACAGATTTTGCACACAAGACACTGAAAAACTGACATAACTCAATTAAAGGCTCAGATACATCTTTTACCAAAAGGCCACGTATTACAAGAGGAAGTACACTTTGTAACAAAACATGACAATCATGACTCTTTAATCCTGTAATCTTACACTCTTTCACATTCACACAACGAGAAATATTAGCAGCAAACCCATCTGGAACTTTTAGGTGTTTTAAAAATTTACACAATATCTCTTTTTGACTCTTAGTTAATGTATAAGGTGCATGAGGCAATTCAGTTTTATCACCCTTAGATATAGGATGAAGTTTTTCCATAATACCCAATGCCTCCATATCAAGACGAGAGTTAGTTGTATCTTTTGTTTTCCCTTTGATATTCATGATGGTTCCCAAAATAATATCACAAATGTTCTTTTCAATATGCATTACATCTAAATTGTGTCGCAACAAAAGTGTTTTCCAGTAAGGTAACTGAAAAAAAATACTTTTTTTGTTCCAATTATCCCCTCTAGTTTTGTGACATACTTTAGTTTTCTTAGTAGGATCCTTAGAAAAACAAACACCTTCAAGATCTCCTACTTGCTCAAGCACTTCATTCCCGGACAATGGCTTAGGTGGCTCTCCTTTTTCCTTTTTCCCAAAAACATCTTTCTTCCTTCTCCACGGGTGATTAACGGGAAGAAAACGTCGATGACGCATATAGACATGCTTAGAACAATTTTTCAACCTCAAAGAAGTAGTTTTTTTGTGACAACAAGGACAAGCCAATTTTCCCTTTGTACTCCATCCAGATAATATTCCATAAGCAGGAAAATCGTTAATAGTAGAAAGTAAAGTTGCATGTAATTTGAAGTTTTCACCTTTGGATGCATCATAGGTTTCAACACCCACTTCCCATAACTCTTTCAACTCTTCTATCAAAGGTTGTAAATAGACATCAATTGCATCCCCAGGACCTCTTGGACTAGGTATAAGCATTGACAACATCATATTAGATTGTTTCATACAAACCCAAGGAGGTAAATTATATGGGACTAGCATAACAGGCCAAATACTATATGAATTTGCAATATTAGAAAATGGGTTGAATCCATCACTAATTAACCCTAACCTGACATTACGAGGTTCTGAAGAAAAGGTTGCATGTTGTTCATTAAAATGTTGCCATGCTTTACCATCAGCAGGGTGATTAATCACACCAATTTCAATATGTCTGTCATGATGCCATCTCATATCAGAGGCTGTCTTAGAACACATGAACAAACGTTGAAGTCTAGGCTTTAGTGGGAAATAACGAAGTACCTTCTGGGGTATTCTCTTACCTTTTTTGTTTGTTCTAGTTTCTCCACTATGCTTACCTTGCTTCCACCTAGCAGCCTTACATACTTTACTACATTCTAATTGTTCATCATCTTTCCAAAAGAGCATACAGTCATTAACACATGCATCTATCTTTTGATAAGAGAGACCTAAATCTTTAATAGTCTTTTTAGCATCATAAAAACAATCAGGAAGGGATGACTCTTTTGGTAGTAGCTGAGTTTTCAAAAATTGCAGCAACATAGTAAATGACTCATTACTCCATCTACCAAGAGTTTTAATGTGAAGCAGATTAACAATTGCAGACAATCTGGATGAGTTTGAGCCTTCATACAATGGTTTTTGAAAATCATCAAACAATCTATAGAATCTCATTGCATCATTATTTGGATTTTCAGGTATACGAGAAGGTGAATCCATATACATATCATTTTCAGGAATATCACAATTAGGAAAAATATCCCTAAGCATTGTTTGTATCTCTGCTTCGTTATCACTTTCTAATAACTCATCACCATGATTTCTTGTTGGTGATTCAAAGAAATTCTCACCCACCCTTTCCCCGTGATGATACCAAAATGTATAACTTTGGATGATGCCAAAGGTCAGCAAATGATCTCTAACCATATTTTGAGAACCAAATGATGAATTTTTGCATTTTATACAAGGACATTTAATCTTCTCTTTTTCACCTGTCCTCTCAAATGCATATTTAATAAAAATTTCAACTCCAGTTTCATATTCATTATTCAAACGATCATCTCCTGTTAGTTTCATCCATAGTTTACAAGGTGCCATAATCTGAAATTACAAATTTACATCACCCTTAAAGATTTTTTTACCATGATTTGTTGAAGACAACATATAAGCATATAGTACAATAAAGTATAGTTAATCCTAGGTAACAATAACTATTTAACTTAGCAATTTAATTATAATTTTAATATGTAACAATCAAAGGAATGGACTTAAAAGGAAAATGGACAAACAAGAAAGATCCAATATCATCCATAGCTATACTATGTGCACCTTATAAACAATATAGTTAAATAAACCAACAAATTGAGAATTACTATAAATTTTTCGCCAATTAATTAGCATATAAGACAAAAATACCAATCACAAGAACCAAGAGCAAAAAGTTTAGTGTCATACGATTAATGTGGGGCAAACATATGAAACATTAACAATATATATTCAATAATAAACAATAAGAATTACTATAAGTTAATCACTTTATTTTCAATCTATTCTTTATGATTAAATCGAAAGACCCACTATATGGGATCACTCATACTTCGTATAAAAGTATGTGGCCTACATATAAATTACATAAAAATAAAGAAGCAGAACAACTATCTTACTTTACTACATAATCATTTACAAAGAAGACAAGAAAAAGTTAAGCTCTAAAGACATTCATCCAATTTTGCCTATTCTGAAGGTATGTAGATGCATATTCTTGTTAAAAAAAACTCAATTTTTCTTAAAGACGTCATATCACATATACTCTGCTCCTACTAATATTTTACTCTTTGTTCTTCCCACTACAAAACATAATTGGTTAAATCAAGGCCAAACTATTTAACAAATGAAGTAATCTTTTGGATTCCTCAAACTATTATTTAATTAACTTTCACTTTCTTTTCTAAAATTCCCACTATAAAAACCCCATTCTTCCATCTCTACTGATAATTTCTAGAACAAAACCCAAAACAACGACAAATTTGCTAACCCTATACCACCTAAAAAAAGCAGTTAAACCCATAGAAAAATTATACCTTAGAAATGAAAACAGAAAAATGAATAGAAAATTAAACCCATATAAAGATGATTAAACGAAAATAAAATTGCAAAGATTAGGCTTACCTCAAAAGGTTTTTCCCCCACAATCACAGTTCAACACTTAGCAACTTGGAACAAATCGAACAATTGAGCGAATTATATCCAAATTTTGGGCCTTTGGAGTATGAATCTACTAAAATACTAACCAAATTTAAGATTAGTGAGGAAAATCCAAGCTCAACAAGTAGAATTTTTTTTGACAATTATCAAACTTGGAAGAGAGAGAATAAAAAAGTGACGGTGAATCGGTGATGAAATGACAAAGGAAACAAAGGGTTTATTTCCTGACTTTTCTTTTTCATTTTCAACTTTAATTTTTATTTTTAATTGAAGTTGTATTGTCATTTCAAGCATTTTTTTACAAAATAAAGTTTATTTGTCAAACACAACCACTAACTAGTCGTAAATAAATTTCATATGGTTGTAATTGTTATTGCAAACCCGGGAAGAATCCCGCCTTACTTTTGGCGAAATTTTGGTATTTTTGACGACGAGAATATTGACAAAGTACAACGAGATTCGTAACTGGTTGTAAATAACTATACTATTCGCGAACACTTAATAAACTCGACGTTGATACTGATTTATTGCGACCAAAAACGCGTACGGTCGTGAATTTTGGTCGTAAATAGACCTTTTTCTAGTAGTGCACCCAACCCACCATCGCACAACCACCTAGGCACCCACACCGCCTTGCTACCACCACTGCATCCACACTCCCATGAAATTTCCACCTCCATGAGACCCACGCCCACAGATCCAATCACCCTCATGAAAAACCCACGAATTCAACCACCCCCATGAAAGCCCTAAAAAATCCGACCACCATCACAAACCCAGGCCACCACCCTCACGAAACCTAGGCTAACACCCTCGCGAAAATGTCCTCGTAATTCCAACCAACCTTACAAAACCCAAGCCACGAAACCCCCCACAAATTCGACGAAAACTACTACGAAAACCCCACAAATCCGACAAAACCCGCCTTGAATTAATTTCTTAAAGGTTGAGACTTGAGAGAAAGAAAGAAGAGCTAAAAGAGGTTTTTTTTTTTCTTTCAAACGGGAGCTAAAAGAGGTTGGGAGAGAGAAAATATGGGGAAAGATGAATTTTTTGGTTAATTAATTTTATTGAAGGTTTTTTTTTTTTAAAAAAAACTCATTAATGCTTGGTAACCTGTTAACCTGTTGTTAAAGGTCAAAATTCAGGCAGTACCCAAGTTTAGTACCCAACTTGCAACAAAGCAAAGTTGAGTACCCAATTTGCAACTTTGGCCAAAATTTAGTACCCACATTTTATATTTACTCTTTATAAAAAATATAGGGAAATTCTCTTTGGTAACAATAAATTTTTTAGTTTTCTCAGTAGTGAATTGCAAAAAAATTTATTATCTTTAGTAAACCTTTACTATTTATAATTAGTACTAATGACATTAATGATGACTTTTTTAATAAATAATTAACTATGTTAGGATTTTATATATTTTTTAATATTTAATTAATTATATTATATAAATAAAATAATAAAATTAAAAAAAAACCTCCTCCCCCAACAACCACCCTCCCCACTCCCCTACCATCAGGCCGGCCGGCCGCCAGCCTCCCTCCCCCCCCACGTCGGTGCCGGTGCCAAGCCCATCCCCCTCCCTCAAACCCACCCCACCCCACCCCACCTCACCAGACCCCTCTCTCCCCTATTCCCCGAAACCCACCTCCCCCACCCTCGAAAACCCCAGCCACCTAACCGCCACCCTCGAAAAAAAATCCTAATCTTCCCTCCCCCCACCCTCAAGAACCCTCGTCGAGGGTTCTTGAGGGTGGGGAAAGGGTCGATTACAGTTTTTCGAGGTTGGTGGGCTGGGTGATGTGTCCAATTTATATAGTGTTTTACCCCCATCCCTTGGTCATAATTAGTGGTGTTTTTGGCTCTTTAGAGCCACTTGTATTACTAATTAGTGTTTTCTAGTGTTTTTGTAGTTTTGCTAAAGTTTTGTAGGAAATTGCACATTTGGAGCGTTTTCCGAGTTTTTCATGAAGTATCTACGAGCATTAGGAGGACACGACCACCTTTGAAGCCCAGGACCGGTTATAGCTGGTGTTTAAGGGCTTAGTGTGTGATACCGGGGCATTTGGACCGAGTATTCAAGACCCGAAGAGAAAATCCGGATTGGGCCGAAGAATGAAGCCCAATCGAAGTCCAAGCCTCGAGGAAGAGACCGGGCCCGATCGGGCGGGCGCGTAGAAGAGAGCATCAGCAAGAAGGCGCCCCCGATCGGTGAGCATTAGCTCGATCGGGCGCGACTGCCTAGAAAGATCATGAAGAAAAAGGCGGGCCCGATCGGGCGGCCCTTCGCTCGATCGGGCGCGTGTTTTTCGGAGCCGAGTTTTTAGTTTTCAATTAGGATTTGTTTTAGGGAGGTTTAAGTACGATTTTTGTAAGTAATTTTTTATTACCTTCTCTTTTAGACTTTCTCTCTCTACTTAGAATATTTTCTCTCTCTTAAATTCTCTCAACTTTGTTCTTAATTCCATTCCTTAATCCAGATTTCTTTTGGTAACAATTTCTTCTCTTTTAATTTTAGTTATTTTCTTTAATTCTTTCATCATGTCTTATTTTATTGTTTTGATTAGTTTAGATTTAATTATGCTTGAGTAGTTTTATTTCTAGGGTTTATGGGGATCTAATAAATAATATGAAGGGGTAATTTGTGATTGTTGATAATCAATGCTTGATTAATTTCCTATTGAATGATTTAATGCTCTGCAATTAGGTTTGGCCAGATTTAATTGTATGAGTTTAGCAATATTGATTCGAGTTTCAAGAGATGAGAATTGATGTTTAGGCTTAGTTTCAATAGGCGGACTAATTTATAAATGGTTAAGTCGAGATTCGAGAGATGAGATTTAATACCGGTAAATTAACTTTGGGATTGTAATACGTAGCGAAAGCCCTTTATAATCTTATTAATTGATGCATTGATGATTGATTATTATGATTTGCCTGGAATCTTGTTTATTGGTGAACCTATGCCCTAGGTTTTTCCTTCATTGATTTATCTCCTATTTTATTCCCTTCCTACGCTTACCCTTAGTAGTTTAATTACCTTTTTACAACAAATTGGTTACTTGATAATTTAGACTGCTCTTAATTAATTAGGAATAAATTGACTTGTTTCCCTGTGGTTTGACCCTTCTTCCCTATCTACATAGTTAGTGGATTTAGGTTTTATTTTTGATTAGGTGAATACGACTTGAACCTGTCACTGGGTAGGGTTTTTGGGGGTGGGGGAGATGCCGCCGAGGGTTAGTGAGGGTGTAGGAGGGCCGATTAGGGTTTTTCAAGAGTTGTGGGCTAGGTGGCCCGGGTTTTCGGGGGTGGAGGAGAAGTCGCCGAGGGTTTGTGAGGGTGTGGGAGGGCCGATTAGGGTTTTTCGAGTGTGGTGGGATGGGTGGGTGGGGTTTTTGGGGGTGGGGGAGGTTTCATGGTGGTTTCGGGGGTGGGGGAGGTGAGGTTCCAGGTGGTTTCAAGAGAAGAGAGGTGGAAATCGAAGGGGAGGGGAACGACTGGTAGCCGACACCAGAAAAGGGAAGAGGGTCTGGGTGGCGGCGGCGTCGGCAAAGGGAGGGGCTGGGTTGCTGGTTCGGTGGGGAGGGTGGGTTTTTTTTTTAATTTTTAAATTAAAATTAATTATTAAAAAAATAATAAAACTAACTGTTGTTTTGGGTGTTTTTGTCCCTCGGGAGAGTTACAACACGAAGACTGATCCGGGATGAGCTGTACCTGCAAAACAAACGGAGACACCTGTTGGGTGGTGCTCCGCCTCCAACGATCAAGTTAGTAACTTGAAAAGGAATAAAGAGTACGGAAATTTAGGTGGGTATCTGCTCGGATTCCAAGCTCAGGTGTTTCTCCGATGTAAGAGAAGGCAGGAGTATTAAATGATCAAAACGTGCCCCCGAAATGAGGGACATCTCCCTATTTATAGGGTCCTTGGGAATTGCCCCTGATTAGGTCACTAAACCCTAATCATTTGGTGGGCTACGCCGTTTTTCGGCGTTCTCGGGATTTGGGCCTGAAGGCCACCTTTTCCCCTTTATTTCTGGAATGACACGTGTTAAGCAGGGATTGGTCCATTTTGGACCAACCTGAGGCTGACACGTGTCACCCTCTGATTGGGCCACGTGGCAGGGTAAAAATACCCTAAACATTTGCCCCTCACAGATGTGACGTGGCATGCCACGTGGCATCTGTGACACATGTCACGCTTCGGTTGGTGGTAATTTTACCGTTACAGAGTAACCGTTCACCTTCCAGGTAAATTACGGAAATGTCCCCGTATTTACCCTCTATATATAGCCGTTTTACCCTCATAATTTTGTACGTTTTACAAAAATTTTCTAGAGAGAAAAACTTTGAGAGAGCAGAAGTCATCCGTTTGAGTCAGGCGCAATTAAGAAACTTTGTTCTTCCGCAACCCAGCCGGACCCGCCTTCCTTCAGATACCAAATCCAAAGGTACCGTCTCTGTCTCTCTCAGCTCTTTTCTTTTTTCACCGCTTGTACATATTTCTTGCAATAAATGGATGCATCACCAACACACTCGGCACAGCCTAGGTTAGAGTCCAGCCGGTCACCAGGGACGGCTGAGTCTAGGACTGGGAGTGCCGGCTTGGGGTGTTGGGACCACCCTTTGCCATGGATTCCGACCAGTTATGTGTCTGTGCAGGACACCATGGCTCGGACAATGCAGACGGCCAATGATCCAAATTACAGAAGCAAAGGCTCAGGCGGCCAAACGCCTGAGGGAGAAACGTCTGGTCAGGGAGACCAGACGGCTCTGGAGAGATCCCCTCCGCGCGCCCCTTCAACCCCTGCTGACTCTTTCTTGGAAGAGTGTGACCAAGGCGGCGACGATGCCGCCTCTGCCCCCATGGACCAAAGTGAGGGGGAGACGGAGAGTGACAACTCCGCCTCTACCTCCGAGAGCAGCGATGACTTGCCCCCTCTTCCGGATAGCGAGGAGGAAGAAAGGAAAAAATGGAGTGAGAAGGACAATCCCTTCAGCATCCACGTCTCCTCCAAAGACCGGATCCAAATGGGGGAGAACTTGGAGAACTTTAAGAAAATGCACCCGCTTGGAGACGGGTATAAGATCCGGGTGCCGCCTGAGCTGGGCACCATCGCTTGGGGGGATGATCAAGAGAACGCCAACAGCTATTTTGGCTGTTATGAGGCGGCGTTCAAAGCCGGCCTTCGCTTCCCCCTTCACCAGGCGGTGAAGGCAATTTTGAGAGGCTACGGCCTGGGGCTCTGGCAACTTACCCCCAACTCCTGGACCAACATTCTGGGGTATGTTGCCGCCTGCGAATTCCAAGGGCTTAACCCCGGCTGGGAGGCTTTTGCAAGCATGCATTACCTCAGCAGGAGCCCAGGCGGCTGGAGAGCGTGGTATACTCTAACCACGCAGCCGCAATATATGATGACCTTGGACAAGGTCTCCAAGTTCGATGGTTGGAAGCACAGGTTCTACCTGATGTCAGCCCCAACCAGACGGGAGAATTATGAATTCCGTCTGTACAATAAGAAGCCTGACTTGTTGGGCAGGAAGTGCGCTCTTCCCCGGATCCCAGAGGAAGACTTTGACAAAATAATTGAGGCAGACTTTTTCGGCCTCAAAGACGCAACTCTGTCAACCGGGGAAACAATAAAATTCCCTAAGAACTGGATTCCCAAGAGCGCCTGGTTCAGGGATGAATGTTTCTTAGCCGCCTGCGGGCTAGGGCACATGTTTAATAAACGTATGCACCTGAGTTCATACCGTCTGTAGTATTTTTCTATCGGTATTGATTTATGATGACCAATTTCTTTCTTTTTGCAGAAGAAGCATGGAACATGCTGCAGACGGAGAAAACTCCCAAGCGGTCTTCTGCGGCCATCCGCAAAGAGCTTGCAGAGAAAGCTGCGGCCGAGGTCAGGGCCAAGGTATTGAGCGCCTGACCCTTTCTTAAGTTTATTTTATAAACTGTCTTGCCCGGATACTAACCTTTACTTGTTTATTTTCACAGGGGGGAGAAGTTGGGAAATCGTTTGAGAAGAATCTCAAACGGGCCAGAGAGGAGGCCCCAGCCGTTCTCAATAAAATAAAAAAGTCCGCCTCTACGTCAACTCCTGGCGCCTCAGCCGGGGTTAAGACGATGCGGATAGCGGGGCGACTCGAGAAGGTAGGCGGCAGCGTGTGCCTTGATCTTGCCAACCCCTCAGCAGCCGCGGAGTTCACCACGTCCGCAAGCGTCTCCCGCTTGGTCGGCTCTGAAGGTAAGAACCCTTTTGAATCCCCGCTTGAGCTGGGGTGGCCTTTACGGGTGAAATCCCACTCCCAACAGACGTCATCCTGAGACGGTCGGCAACAAATAGGTGCAGCCTTAGTTTCGCACTCATCACGTATTGATTGTGGTGCAGATCAATCTCCTCGCTGGCCAGACGTCCAGAAGCACGCCAAGGCCATGCTGGACGCCGTCCGGAAGAGGGATAAGGACAATATCCCTGGGATAGAGACGTTCAATCTTGAACGCATTCTATCCCTTCTGGCTGAGGTAAGAAACTTGTCAATTCCATGTTATTTTTTCAATTAATTACCCCGCCTGTAATTCTTATACCGCCTGCTTTTTTGCAGGCCATGCTGCGGGTGGACGGGCTCAAACGTCCTTATTCCCGCAAACGGGAAGAGGTAAAAAGGGCCAAGAAGTCTGCCATAGACGCTGATAATATTGCTTTCCACTCAACTATCGTAAATGAACTTGAAACTAAAGCAATAATTATGACACAGGCGTCTAAAATCCAGCAGCTGGAGCTAGATCTGAAGGCGGCCGACCAGCGGGTAACGGATGCTGAGGCGGCCAAGAAAAGGGCGGAGGAGGCCCAGAAGAAAGCAGACGAGAGCGCCAAACAGGCTAAAGAGGTGCTCAAGAAGGCCCAGGCGGACCTTGGCAAACTGAAATCCAAGGTTGAGAGGCTGGAGAAGGATGCTGCTCAAGCTCAGAAAAACTTTGCAGCAACCCTGGAGGCGGAGCAAAACCGCCTTGTTGCTGAGAGTGATGCTGACAACGACGCCCGTATGAAGATTGCTTGGGCTGCCTTGTATCCAGACGCTGATTATAGCATCTGGACAATGACGCACAGTTATGCCGAGTACGTGGTGTACTTGAGAGAGCAAGGTGAGCCAGAGCCTGCCTCCTTTGAAGCCTGGCTCAGCAACAATGAGCCGTCCGCGCCTGAGCTTCCTGGTCCCGGCGAAGCGCACCAAATTCTCTCAGATGATGAGGAGAAGGGGGAGAACCAGGAGGCTCCGTCTGTAGGCCAGAAGTGACTTTTCAGCGGCCGTATGCCAATCTCCGCTTTTGTCTTTTTCTTTTATTCAGCGGCTGTATGCCAAAACTTGCTTTTTCCGGCCTGCGTGCCGAGTATTCCTGTATTTACCGGCTGTGGAGCCGTGTTAATTAACAATTTCTCTCTCCCGGACGAGGTCCGGTTAACATTTGATCCATTACAACCGTTTGGTTGGATGGACTTTATGAATTGCACCGACTAAGTCGGTTTTGATTATTTTGCATTTGAATTTTTAAATTTTGCCTATCTTATGAAAAGCATGCGGCGATTCTTTGCCTTACTAGTCAATAGTCTGGCTGTCCTTGCCCCTGGACGGCTGTGTGATTGGTTTCAGTTGGAGCTGGTTGATTGACTTGAAAACGTCTGATGCTGCAAAGAGCATGATATGTTTGTAAGTCAATCAATCACAGTAGTGATTGCCCCAAACCAAGTGCACAGCCGTACACCCACAGGCGTTTAGGTCACTACCCAGACGGGTTACGCCCGTCTTGGTAGAGATTTCATAGCCATTGAACTCTTGCCCCAATTGGGGTGAGGTGCAATTTTTGGAATGGATAACCTAAGTGAGAACCTCAGCCGGTGACCGACTGATGCCTATGGGCATCCGGTATTTAGGAACTTATTCGTTCTTCGTAGGTTATTTCGGTCAGACGGCTATGAGTTGACCAATTTGGTCGTTCAATTTTTGTCGTCTGCATGGATACGTAGAACCGACAAATAATCTGTTCTCTGCGACGATTGCACCCGGAGGGGTGTCGCCGGACGCCTTTGTCCATGTTGGGACAGGCGATTTTATAAAAAGAGCAACCATCCGGCCATTTTAGCCTCTGGTCTTGTTTGAGACCGGTTGTGTAGCCACTAAACATTTTTGTGCTTAGTTTCTTAATCAGTGTTGAATTTACACCAAGTATCGAACTTAGTTTTTTAATCAAACGAGTCTGTCTGGGTATTACCCAGGCGGATCATGCTAAGTATCAAACTTAGTTAGAAAAATGGTTAAGCAGTTGAATAAACAAAGTATCCAACTTAAGTAAACAAGGGATCCGAGCATTACCCAGGCGGATAAACAAATGTAACCTTTACCAAGTATCGAACTTAGTTAGGTAAATGGGCAATCCGCCTGGATATTACCCGGATGGATAATCAAACGATAACTCAAATTTGCAAACAAAGACTTAATCTTCAATAATTGACTCATTGTTTACAAAAAATTACAATCTCAGAAGTAGTACTTTTTTAGATTGTCTACATTCCAAGTTCTAGGCAGGCGCCTGCCGTCTGGAGTTTCCAGGCGGTAGGTGCCGTCCCTTACTTCTTCATAGATCCGGTAGGGGCCTTCCCAATTTGGGGTTAGCTTCCCCAGCTCATTGGCCCTACCGGTTGCCTCCATTTTTCGTAACACTAGGTCGTCAACTTTCAAAGGACGCTTGTGTACTTTTTTGTTGTAGGCTCTAGTCATTCTCAGGCGGTAAATCTCATGACGCAAGGCGGCATTGCCCCGGCGCTCTGGGAGTGAATCCAATGCCAGGCGCATTGCTTCCCAATTTGCCTCTTCATCATACAACATGACTCTGAGAGTCGGCTCGTAGTGTTCGATGGGTAAGACGGCTTCAGCACCGTAAACCATGAGAAATGGGGTTTCACCGGTTGCCCCTTTCGTTGTTGTCCGGATGGCCCATAGGACATGGATTAATTCTTCTGCCCATAAGCCACCGGCTCTTTCTATTTTCTTTTTGATGCCGTCTGAGATGATTTTGTTGAAAGCTTCAACTTGGCCGTTTGCTTGGGGGCGACCAACAGATGCAAAATAACTTGAGATCCCCTGATCTCCCAACCAAGTTTTTAGCTGAGGCGTCTCAAACTGAGGACCATTATCAAACACCATGGACATGGGTACCCCGTACCGGGTGATAACATTCTTCCAGATGAAGGAAATAACGTCTGAGGTCTTGATGTTCTTAACCGCCTCAGCCTCAACCCACTTGGTGAAATAGTCCACAGCCACTAAGATATAGCACTTTCCGCCTGGAGCAGGCGTGTAGGGACCCAAAATGTCCATACCCCACTTTGCAAACGGGATTGGACTGTGGATGGCCATCAAATCAGTAGCCGGTCGATGAATAAGTTTTCCAAACTTTTGGCACTTGTCACATTTTTTCACCAATTCCTTGGCGTCTGCCTCAAGAGTGGGCCAAAAGTAATGTCGTCTGGCTCTGACGGCTAGGGACCTGCCGCCTATGTGAGAGGCGCAGAATCCTGAGTGCAAGTCTTCGAGAACTTCTTTCCCCTTTTCTGGGGTGACACACTTCAACAAAGGCTTCAAAAACCCCGCCTTGAAGAGTTCTCCACTTCTCAACTCGAATCTTGCAGCTCGCTTCTTCAGGACGGCTGCTTCCTGTGGCGAATCAGGAAGTGTGCCGTCTGAGAGATAAGCCCGGATGCCATCCATCCAGGTAGAGCTTCGGTCCAAAACTCCAATGGGATCTTCATTGATGCTTCTCTTTTCTAGAACTTCCCAAAAAACAGACCGAGGCGTATCATGGCAGGCGGAAGATGCCAGTTTTGACAACGCATCCGCCTGGTTATTTTCAGACCTAGGCACTTGGTTCAGCCGGAATTCCTCAAGTGCCCCGGCCTCCTCTTTGACTGCCCGAAGATATTTGATCATAGCCGGATGTGTAGCCTCATAACTTCCCTCATACTGGCTAACAACCAATTGAGAATCAGAGTAGGCGTCAATTTTCATGGCCCCCGCCGCCTTACACATACGCATGCCGGCTAGTAGGGCTTCATATTCCGCCTCATTGTTAGAGGCCTGAAACTTGAAGCGTAGTGCATACTCAAATCTGTCTCCTTCAGGAGACTCATAAATTACACCTGCACCACAACCGTTCTTTGTAGAGCTCCCGTCTACATACACTTTCCAAACCTGATCAAAATTATCCGGAGCCACCGGACGAGTCATTTCTACAATGAAGTTGGCAAACGCCTGACCCTTCACTGCCTTTCTTGGTTCGTAAGTGATTTCAAGGCTTTGCATTTCAATAGCCCATTTCAACATTCTCCCGGATGAGTCCAAGGTGGACATTGGCCGCTTGAGTGGCTGGTCCGTGTAGATCACCACCGGATGTGCCAAAAAATAAGGCTTCAATTTTTTGAATGCCATATACAAAGCAAGGCCAAATTTCTCAACCATGGGGTACCGGAGTTCAGCATTTTTAAGAACATGACTAATGAAGTAAACCGGGAGCTGCACGCCGTCTCGCTCAACAAGGAGAACGGCACTGAGGGCATGGTCTGAGACGGCTAAGTACATGTACAACATCTCCCTAGGCAAAGGGCTGACCAACCTAGGTAGAGAGTGTAAATGCTCTTTCAACCTCTGGAACGCCGTCTCAGCATCATCCCCCCATTCAAATCTGGTCTTCTTCCTGATTGCTTGGAAGAAGTAGAGGCATTTGTCGCCTGACCGGCTGAGGAATCTTCCCAAGGCAGCCAGGCAACCGGTGAGTCTTTGGACTTCCTTGACAGAATGGGGTGACTGCATGTCAATCACCGCCTGTATCTTCTCAGGGTTAGCCTCTATCCCCCTTTGATCAATCAGGAACCCGAGAAGCTTCCCAGACTCAACACCAAAGACGCATTTCTTAGGATTTAACATGACCTTATGCCGCCTGAGTGTGGTGAAGGTTTCTCGGAGATCAGCAAGGTGATCCGCCTGCTGCTTAGATTTGACTATCATGTCATCAATGTACGCCTCCACATTCCTCCCAATCTGATTAACAAAGACCGTATTAATCATTCGTTGGAAGGTGGCAGGCGCATTTTTCAAGCCAAACGGCATCACAGTATAACAGAATAACCCCTGATCAGTGACAAAGGCTGTCTTCTCTTGATCTTTTTTCCACAGGGGTATCTGATGGAAGCCGGAATAGGCATCCATAAAACTCATCAAGGCGTGGCCGGCTGTAGAGTCGACCAAGCTGTCGATTTTTGGAAGCGGATAACTGTCCTTTGGACACGCCTTGTTGAGGTCTGTGTAATCAACACACATGCGCCAGGTCCCATTCGGTTTCTTAACAAGGACCACATTGGCCACCCAGTCGGGAAAATTACAAGGCCGAATGAACCTGGCATCTAGCAGCTTTTTGACTTCGGCAGCTGCCGCCTGACTTCTTTCCTCGCCGTGGTTTCTTTTCTTTTGCCGGATGGGCTTCTTTTTGGGATCCACGGCAAGTTTGTGGACAGCGAGATCCGGGCTGACGCCTGGCATCTCTTCCACTTCAAAGGCGAAGATGTCTTTGAATTCCTTCAGCAGAAGGTGTAGGCTTGCACCCAAGGTAGCATGCGCAACCGTCCCAACCTTAACAGTACGTTCTGGACGGCTGTCATCCAGAACGAGATCAATGCATTCGTCAGCCGGTTGGGGACGGAGCTCATCTGACCGCTCACCGGTCAGTGATTGCTATTTTTTCTCCTTCTTCACCTCCACCAACAGAGGTGCCTTTCTTTTCTTACCGACTGCTGGTGGGGCGGGAGCTGGGTCGGCATCCTTGACATTGTCAAGGTCTATTGGTTCTTGACCGCCTGGGGCCACGGTATCTCGAACGGCTGAGAGATAACACTCTCGGGCCGTCTTCTGATCCCCATTCAAGGAACCAACAGAGCCGTCATCCCTCTCATACTTGATGAGCATGAGAGACGGGATGATTACTGCCTTGGCTACGTTAAGGGTTGGCTTGCCAAGGATGATGTTGTAGGCGGTCAACTCCTCAACGACCAAGAATCTGACGACAATGTGTCGTCCCTGGCGTTTCTCCCCCAGCCGGATGGGTAAGTCAATTCTCCCGGCTGGGTAGACCATCCCACCCCCAAAACCAACCAAGGGGTGGGTGACCGGATGCATGCTGCTGACATTGTATTTCAGCTTTTGCAGGCACCGGAGGCTGATGATGTCTGATGAGCTGCCGGTGTCTATAAGGATCCGTCCAACTAGCTGGTTGGCAACCTTACATTCAATGACCACCGGGTCATCATGCGGGCGGCGGACGCTGCCCCTGTACTTCTCAGTGATCAGGACGTCTGGGAAGGAGGAGCTGGCTTCCGCCTGCTCATCATCATCTTTGTCCATCTTTCGAAGATGGCTCTTGGTGCCCCGGATGGTAGGGCCACCACATGAGAACCCGCCAGCTATAGTGTAGACCGGCTCCTTATCGGTATCCGAACTACTAGCAGGCTGGGGGGTAGTCTTGGAGGACTGACCCTTGTTTTTCTTCTTTGCCCCGGCTGGGGACTTAGAAATGTAGGACTTCAACAGCCCTTTGTCAGCCAGACGGTCCAACGCACGCTGAAGACTGAAGCAGTCGTTGGTGTCATGGCCAACTTCCTCATGAAACTGACAGAATTTATTCTTGTTCCGTGACTGGACAGAACTCTTCATAGGATTCGGCTTCTCAATGGACAGCCGGTCCTTTACCTCCATGAAGATGGTGTTGGAGTCTTTGTTAAACTCGTACTTGGGGACGTACGGTTTAAACTCTTTCTTTTTCTTCTGGGTCGGCTGGTCAGAGTCACTAACCGCCCAGACTTCTTTTCTCTTCTTGCTCTCTTCTTTCTTTTTTGCCGGCTGAGCAGGCCGGTTGTCTTTCTGTTTGTCAAACTTCTTAGAGTCCGACTGGCTGCCAGGCGAGCAGAGGTCGGTAGCTTGAATATAGCTTTCCGCCTCCCTCAGGGCCGCCTGTAAGGTGAAAGCCCCTTTTCTGACGAGGTCGAACTTAAAGGTCGACCCGTCTCTCAGACCCTTAAAAAAGTCTGTAAAAGCTACCTCGTCAGACAGTCCTTGAATCTAAATTCTTATCAGATTGAACCGCCTGACATATGAGCGCAGCCCTTCTCTCTCTCCCTGCTTAACAGTGCTCAGATCAAGGCTTGTTTTCTTAGCAGGGATGTTCATTGAGAAGTTAGAGGCAAACAGGAAGGCAAGCTTCCTGAAGCTGTCTATGGACCCGGCTGGCAGATTACCAAACCATTGTTGGGCAATGCCCTTCAATGTAGCCGGAAAGCATCGACACCAAGCGGCATCATCCAACCCCTGCAGATACATGAGGTTGGTGTACGCCATGAGGTGATCTTCCGGGTTGGAGGTACCGTCATAGGTACCAACCAACACATTTTTAACCTTGGCCGGCTGAGCCGCCTCGGTTATCTCTCGAGTGAACGCAGAAGGTTGTTCACCCAGGCGCAGCAAACGAAGCTGCCAGTCCAAAGGCTGGACATTTGGATATGCCGCCTGACCCCCAAAGAGGGCCGGCTGCATGAAGTGAGGAGGATATTGCCCGTAAGCCGGAGAAGGCATATACGGGACAACTCCAATCATATGAGGGCCAGAATGGACGGTATTACTGCCTGTCTGACTCTCATGCAAGGAGGGTGCACTCCCTGCAGAAACGTTGTTGAAGCTGTCTGGAAAGTTCGACGTTGAAGCCGACTCAGACAGCGATTGATTTCTTTTCTGGTTAATAATTTCCCGGGCATCAGAAGTTGGTTTTTTACTTCTCACCGGCTGTTGGGGCCGGCGAGTGTTATTGGTGTTCCCCCCAGGAAGGAGAATTTTTGACCAATCGATGGTCCCGGCTGCCTTCTCCTTTGGGTGAGGAGTGGGATGCCGGTTTCTGACTGACTTCCCCTTCTCTGGAGGAGTCTTCTTCACCAACTGACCTTTACTTGGGCCAGCCTGGTTTTTGGTGATCAGCTTTGTAATTTCACCCTTGAAACTCGTCATGAACCTCATGAGTTCGTCTCGGGTGACAGGGGCCGATCCAGCTGCCGTTTGGGTTGACCCTTCCGGCTGCCCAGTAGGTCTGCTCGGACCCGCCTGGGAGGCGCCCCGCTCCAGAGTCTCTCTGGGCCGGATGCGCTTGACTCTGAGAGAGCCGTCCTCGGCTGTAGAGGTTTCGACCTGAGGATCCTCATCCTCCTCGTGGTCTGTAAAAACTTCTGGGTCTTCACCCAGACGGTTAGGGGGTGGTACAGACTCTTGAACCATCTTCGAGGTACTCTCCCCACAGACGGCGCCAAATGTTTTGGGTGTTTTTGTCCCTCGGGAGAGTTACAACACGAAGACTGATCCGGGATGAGCTGTACCTGCAAAACAAACGGAGACACCTGTTGGGTGGTGCTCCGCCTCCAACGATCAAGTTAGTAACTTGAAAAGGAATAAAGAGTATGGAAATTTAGGTGGGTATCTGCTCGGATTCCAAGCTCAGGTGTTTCTCCGATGTAAGAGAAGGCAGGAGTATTAAATGATCAAAACGTGCCCCCGAAATGAGGGACATCTCCCTATTTATAGGGTCCTTGGGAATTGCCCCTGATTAGGTCACTAAACCCTAATCATTTGGTGGGCTGCGCCGTTTTTCGGCGTTCTCGGGATTTGGGCCTGAAGGCCACCTTTTCCCCTTTATTTCTGGAATGACACGTGTTAAGCAGGGATTGGTCCATTTTGGACCAACCTGAGGCTGACACGTGTCACCCTCTGATTGGGCCACGTGGCAGGGTAAAAATACCCTAAACAACTGTGGTTAATGATTTTAACTAAAAATTAAAGATGTTTACCATGGTTTAATATTAACTAAATTGCTTCATTAAGTTCACCATTGAAAATTATAATAAATTAAAGTTTACCAAGGATAATAAGAATTTTTGCAATTTACCACTGAGAAAATGAAAAAGTTTAGTGTTACCATTGAGAATTTTCCAAAATATATATTGCCACATAATACTCCTTCCTTCCCCTTTTGATTGTCACTTATGTCATTTTAGGCGCCCTAAAATGTTAGTCACATATCGCAATTTCAGGTGCCACCCAACAACCTCATATGACATTAATGCCCTCATTTTTTTAACCTCTATTACCCGTGCTTCCCGAATTGCCCTTATATTTGCTTCTGTACTTGTGCCTAATTTGATTCTTGGTCTCCCTTGAAGTTTTCTACTCTGACTTATTTTTACAACGTTCCTTTCTTTCTTTTCATTTCCCTCTCTTCATTTTTGGATCTACAATAATTCACTATTTTCTTCCTTCTCTCTCTTTAATTTGGCATTTTTGGGGCTGAAATCGCAGGAAAAATTATGGATCGGGTCTTGTAGACACCTATTTGTGTCTCCCCAAAACCAAACCCGGTGATGCATGATTACCTTTCATGTCGAATCATAATCGAATGAAACGAAAATGTGGAATGTCTAGTGTTGCGGAAAGTTTTATTTTCTTTTCTCTTCTCCTTGTTTTTGAAAACTTATTTTTAAGAAAACAGCCAATCCAGTTTTGTTGGTCCATGATATGGGTCCAATAGTAGTGTAGTTGGATGGGGCTTGCAAAGACCTTTCCAACGATATATTATAAGCCCAATTCCGATGAATATTGAGGAAGTTATGGCCAATTTACCAAATTGGGCCCAGATTGAGCTTTATATGCGGCCCAATGATCTAGGGGAGGGCCTATTATGATTTATCAATCCTAATGCAATTAGGAATGGTTTTAGTCTTCTAGATTCTTCTAGAAGGTTCTTTACATTCCTAATTCAATTAGCATTGATAAATTGACTTTGTTGACTTTTCAGAGTTTTAATTAAAATCAAATAGCATTTTCGAAGAAATTATATTATTTTATCCTCCAGTACGGTAAACTTATCGGATTTTCAAAAACGTGTTAAATTTAAGCTTGGCGTCTGACCCCAGGCCTTGGCGCCTGGAACCAGGCCTGGCGCCTGGCGCTAGCCATTGGCGCCTGGCGCTAGTGCTGGTGCCTGGCGCCAGCTAGCCAAGGTTGGCGCCAGCCCTGTTTTCTGAGCGTCAGACTCTGTTTTGTTAATTTATCTTTTTTGGTTGATTTTCTCTATAAATATCGTATTAAAAACTCCGTTTTCATTCACGAATTCTCTCCATTCATTCACCAATTCTCACCATTCATCAACAATCAGTTTTCATTCACAAGTTTTTCTTTGGCATTCTTTAATTCATTCATCTCTCTCATTCATCTCTTTCTTTCATTCTTTCTAACTTTGCTTTTTATACAAAATTCCGCATTCGCAAGATTTAGAAACACCTAGCCATATTCGAAGTTGCCTTCGCCCTAGACGTGAAAGGTTTAATTTATGAGGGTTTGGTCCCAAATCTCTCTTTCAATTATTTAATTTAATTGTTGGTTTATTATTTTTCTTGAAGTTACTAACGTGCGTATTTTGTTATTAGAAAGAGGTATGAGGCATCAAAGTAAGTGCTTTAATTGATTTATTGATTTATGATGTAGAAATCATGTTTATATTGTTGTTATGATATTCCTAGTATCATGTCTAGGGTAAACTTAATATTAAATATGATTGCTATGATGCCTTTTATTCTCTTTAATTTCTAATATTTATGATTGTTAGTATCATGTTAGGGCTAAAGGTTTGATTTTTATTGCTTAGTGACATGCTAGGGTTTGTTATTAATCTTGTTAGTATCATGCCTAGGATCTTGCTATGTCTATTATGCTTTAATATTAACATGAATATGATTATTATTATAACTGTTATAATTTATGATTATATTATTATTATTATTATTATTGAGATTATTATTATTATCATTGTTATTATTATTGTTGCTTGATATTTATTGTTATTGCTTGATCACCTTTTATGCATGTTTAAAGGGAATTGGTAATTGTAATCACGCTTAATAAGATAATTAATAATCTTTTTAGGGTTAATATGATTATAATTCAAGTGATCATCAATAATAGTTTATTTGTGCATTAATATTCAACCAACATAGATTAAACAGGTTTAGGGTTAATCCTATTGATTGTATGTTAATTAAAAAGCGCACATGAATACGAGCAGAATAAAGTAGAGGCCTATTATTAGGGAAGGTTCAATCTTTTTTAGGTTGGATTTGTACCATCATCCCCGAACCCTTATTTGGTTCATGACCTTATGGAGTTGACGATCTCTTGGATCGTTAAGGGGTGTAACCTTCATCCTATGAACGGTTTACAAGTTCCTAAAAAACTTGTTGGCGACTCTTTTGCTCTATCTTCTTCCCTTTTGGACGCCACCGTACTTTAGTGTATGATCACAGTGGGGTTCAAGCTAGTGGGATTAAGGCTTGAATTATTCCCTACAGGTCTCTACTGGTTTAAACGGATCAAAGCCCTCAACTAATTTTACGAATCCTTGGATTTTAAAGGTGCTAGGTATCGTTTTTGTTCTTCTCTTTCGTGCATGTGTGTTTTTACAATTACTTTTTGAAAAAAATTCATTTTTTAGGTGAATATTATGGTTAAACACTTGTTTGGCATGTAAATTGAATTTGTGATAGTGATTTTGGTTTGTCAATATTGTGTTGACCGATTACTTGGGCTTGTTGATAAATGATTATGAATTTGTGAGTTTTGTTTTCATAAATAATTACCTGAATCATGAATTGCTATGATATTATTGTAGGGTTTGACCTAGTTAATTTGATTCAGAGTTTCAGTGTTCATTTAATTCATTAGCCATTTGATTTAGGGTGTTAATGTTCATTTGATTTAGGGTTCACTGTTTATTTGATTTAGGGTGTTACTATTCACTTGATTTAAGGTTCACTATTCATTTGATTTAGGGTGTTAATGTTCACTTGATTTAGGGTTCACTGTTCATTTGATTTCATGTTCACTGTTCATTTGATTTGGGGTTTCAGTTATGATATGACCTAGGGGTTCGATATATTTATTGACAGGCTTATAACATGCTTTTTCTTATTTGAATGTTTCGATGATACAGAAATAAAGGATCCATGTATTTACTTGTCAAAAGTGATTGTTTGTCATTGTGAACGGTCATGTGAATGTGAATGGCTACTTGGTTTTTTATCTCTTCCTATCAAGTGTTCCAATGTAAGTTAGGATTTTCAGTGTTTAAATGTTTTTTTTTTCTGGCTGTCTGTGATAATGAGTGAGTCCCTTGGTTTAGATGAATCACACTCCCATTACAGCCACAACTATGAAATTTATAAAAAGCAGAAGGCTGGTAGGGATGAGGTTGATAAACCATCCAAATATCCAGCCAAACTTCCCGTGACGGATCATATTTATTTAAGGTTCTTAGGCACGTTTATGTTAGTTTTTATACCTTTTTCTTAGTCTTTTTGGTCGATTTTAGGGTAGTAATAGCATAAGTCATCATATATCGCTCTATTACACTCCGTTTATGTTTTTCTTAATGTTTCAGGTTATTTCATAGTTATTTGGACACTTTTGAAGGATATTAGAGTTGATTCGGATGATAGTTGGACGCAAGTTGACAGATTAAGTTGTTGATTGAAGATTCTATGCTCGTAGACGTCGATCTTTATTGGTGTGTACATGGACAATGGACATAGAATCCTCAAGAGGTCACTATGTGCCAATCTAGATTGAATTTAAGTAAAAACAAAACAAAACACTAATGAACGATGAGGCGAAAAAGGACCCTTGTGCACTGTTTCAGCCATAACTTGAGTTCTACATATTGGATTGAGGTGATTCAAGTTGGGATGGAAACTAGACTAATGCCCTGTTCTTTAGAGCTGTTCTGTTGTGCTCTTTCCTGCTCTGCACTGCTCTACTAAAATCTGCTCTGCTTTGCTCTGCTCTGCTCCGCAGTGTATGGAAGCCTAACCCTGCTCTGCTGAAATCTGCTTTGTCCTACTCTGCTCTACCTAGAAGCTCAAAAGAATAGGGCCTTAAAGATCTTTCCAATGATAGGTCGCACGTAGGGTTGGAAATCCATGACCCGACTCGAACCCTACCCGAAGTTACTAAGAGAAACCCACCCGGCCCAACCCGAACCCGAACAATTCGAATTCGACTCGATTTCACCCAAATTTCATATTTCATAACAATATTAAGTTTTACACTACTTTTGATAGTTTCTAAGCATAACCTGAAATCGACCAACAATCTGACTTGAACCTGACCCGCTGACCCGAATTGCCACCCCTAGTCGCACGCCTTCGTACAATTACTAGATCGTAAGTTACATCCACTCAAAGTCAGTCCTGCAAATTTGCCAATCAAGAGCCCACCCATCGGGCGATGAAACCGCCGTACACACAAGTCCATGAAGCTTCTTGGGCCGCTGGAAATCCATATGGTGATGGTAGATCATTGACTTCATCGCAACCCTTGATCACACGATCATCGGCTACCCATCGGGCGATGGGTTTGGCGTGCGGAACATCGTGGAAATTACCTCTATCGGTTTTGATTCTCCAAGCAACCAATCAAAGGACGACCTTTGTTATTGTTATTTCCTTATTTCTTTTATTTATTTTATTTTATGTAGGATTAGGCTTAATATAAATACTTGAGAGGATTTTTTTTTTCCTCTTATGCTTTATTTTCTAGGTTAAATGCTTCTTTAGTTTTACTCTCTCCATTGTTGAACCCTAGTTATTTATTCTCCATTAATTCAAGCATCGAGGTATTTCATTTATTCTTTCGCTCTTTATTTTAGAAATTATGAATTCAAGTTTATTTATCTCTTTTGTTTTGTTTATTCCAATTATGAGTGAGTAGTCGTTTTTTAAGGCTAAGTGAGGGAAGCCATGTTTATACCTTAATTATTTGTGATTAATTATTTATAATTTATGAATTAGGGTTTGAATAATTCCAATTGATTTGTGCTTTATTGTTTGATTCTTGTAATTGGCCAATATCATATTTGATTATTTATCTAATAAAAATTAGAATTGAAAGATCATATTTTTAGAGGCTTAATTACAATTGGCGAATTTGATATGATTATGTTAGCGACCGAACTACATATGTTAATTCGTAAGTGTTAATTCTTAACTGTAGGATTAACAAGTGCTTTAATTTTTCTACCTAGTTTGTTTATTAATGGATTATTTAAATTTCTTGGATTGGTATAAGCATGGTGGATTGAACGTATGCCCTAGAATAACCTTATTTTAATTATTGTCATACTTTAGTTTACTGATCATCAAACCACTCTTCGTTTATTAAAATAGTTTATATAATTGGGGAAAAACTAATAGAAACTGTATCCCCCTGGTTTTCGACCCGTATTTATTTGCTAAGTCACCGCTAACAACGGACACTGTGCACTTGTGTTATAACTTTTTATTCATCATCCAGCCAAATTTCTAGCCAAAACTCCTTCCTAGTCTCCTGTTAGAATTCCCTTGGAGCAACAAACTAGTTCATTGTATGCCAGGCTGTTTGCTTCTGATTCCAGATCAAACTATACAGCTGAGACATACCAATGCATTGATCGTGATGGTGAATTAGGCAGTGGTTGTAATGGGGAGAACAGTTATAACAATGAAACTAAGAGGATCAGGTTTGAAATTGTCCTTGAAGGCATGCCATCTGCAAACTCTGACTATTGGCCTCATAATAGGTACAGAAGGCAAGCTAGAAAGAAGGGTTTGCCAAGATTCTATGACAATTTTGATTCTTATTTTTCATACTCCAATGATGATGATGATGATGGTGGTTTCTCTTCTTCTAAGATGCATTTGCCCTTAAAAAAGATTCTGATGCTGAATCACACAGCTAAGTTTTAGTATGCCTTGTTTTTTTTTGGTTTGGACAGATTTGAACATGGTGAATAGTTGTACTTTGAACATGATAACCTGTTTTGCATTTGGGTTTAAGTTTTGATGTTGATTTATGTTTCCTTTGGTTGCCTATTCTTTTTCTTGTTGATGATGATGAGCAGTTGGGTTGTTGTTGCCTATGATTCATGACTGGTTGGATTTTGTTTCCTATTCTTTTTCTTGTTGTTGATGATGAGCAGTTGCCTTGTTGTTGCCTATGATTCATGACTGGTTGGTTTCCATTGCCTGTTCTTTTCCTTGTTGTTGATGATGAGCATTTGCCTTGTTGTTGCCTATGATTCATGACTAGTTGGTTTTTGTTGCCTATTCTTTTTCTTGTTCTTGATAATGAGCAGTTGCCTTGTTGTTGCCTATAATTCATGACTAGTTGGTTTCTGTTGCCTATTATTTTTCTTGTTCTTGATAATGAGTAGTTGCCTTGTTGTTGCCTATGATTATGTTGAACATTTGGAAGGATGCCTATTGTAGGCGTCGTTTGAAGTGCGCCTACGTTAAAGCATGTTGTGAATATGCTTGGCACTCATAGGAAGTGGGAATTGACATCACGATTAGGGACAAATAAAGTAGGGAGCCGCCAACAAGTTTTTAAGGAACTTGTAAATCGTTCACGGATCATAAAAAAAGGCAACCACGATAAGGGACAACGATAGGCAACAACGATTGACCCGTGAAGGTTACACCCCATTCATAATCCATGAGATTACTAACTCCATATGGTTCGGAACCACGAAAGGAGGATCGGGGATGATGGTACGAAGTGAGTCATGGAGTCACATTCGCCCGTATTGGCCTCTACTCGATTCTTATATTGAAAAGTGATTCCTGCGATCTCAAAGGCATACAAACAATAATTCAATTCGCTCCAAACTATTATTTAACTAAATTGGTTTAAGATTAATGCTCACATAATTCTAAAATATTGGTGATCACTTCAATTAATAATAAGATTAAAAGGATCCTAAACCGGTTGTCCAAATTATCTTATTAGGCGTGATTTTCAATTACATATTCCCTTTAAACATGCAATATGGTGATCAATAGAATAACATTAATAGAATAACATTAATATTAAAACCAATTTAATCACAATTCCAACAACATAAAATCGTTAGAAAAATAATAATAATAAAAGGAACATGATCCTTACTTTGAATCTGTTTGTTTGCAACTACAAAATAATAAACGAGTTAGTAACTTCAAGGAAATAAATAAAACAATAATGAAATTAAATTAAATAAAGTATAGTTGATTTTGGGGCCAAACCCTCAAACAATTCTACCTTTCACGCCTTGGCTTAAGGATAGAACCACGAGTAAAGTATGGACTCCTTTGAGTACTTGAAGAAGAAATTTTGAAGTAGAAAAGGGTAGGCTAGTGTTTAGGCTAAAGCATAGAAGAGAGAAAATAAAATTAGAGAATTACTCGGTGCCCCGTTCATCGGAAATGAGGGGGTATTTATAGGAAAAATGTGCTAAGGGAGCACACGGAACCCTAAAATGATAAAAACCCTAAAAAAGTATCCCGTGACACGGTCAAACTGTACCGTGACACGGGAAGCTCCACCGTCAGACGGTACACTTTCCCGTGACACGGTACACTTTTGGCGTGACGCGGGAAATTTTCAGAAAACGGGATAGAAAACGCGTCAAGGGTTTACGCGGAAAAGACACGGAATGTCCCGTGTCACGGCAGACCTCCCGTGTCACGGGAAATCCCACCGTCAGACGGGAAGGATTCCCTTGACACGGTGGCAGTCTGCCGTGGCGCGGGAATTTCCAGTCCATTTTCCGTCTAAATTCATTTTTAACCCTAATTTCTTTCGGCTTTTTAAGTGCCGATTGATAATTTCGGGCCTTTTCTGGCTTTTATTATTCGGGCTAAAATAAGAAAACAATTAAATAAAAATAAATAAAAGGTTTGGGCCAAAAATAAATAGTAAAACAATAAAACAAAAAAGGTTTGGGCTTAAAATTAATTAATAAGTTTGGGCTAAAATTAAAACTATGCTTTTACCAAACAACAAGACTAATCCATGGACTGTTCAAAAATATGAATTTAATAAAATACGATTTTTTAAGCACTCTCGTGATTAAATACTAAACCCGACCAATAGTGGCGGTGAAATGTTGTTCATCATCGGGTTTGGTTTTGGGGAGACATTTTTAGGTGTCTACAAAAGCCCCCACTTTGACTGAGTTTGTAGAAACGTCAGTTTCGAAAACGATAGTCAAAGTAGCCGATAGGGACGGAGAATGATTTAAGACGTTCTGCGATCCTAAATCACTCTGTATACGCCGATACTTGCAGAAAAATGTTAATTCCACAGATAAAAGAGTAAAGGGATAGAATACGTATCTGCCACCAGTGTATCGGTGACAAATGAGTTTGGTATTTTCCTATGCTTGAAGGAATCCACCGGATGACGTTTGTTGAAATGCTTTCCATGCTTGAGGAAAGCCGACTGAAGAGTTTGGTAGCTTTCTAAGCCTGAAGAAAGCTACCGGATAATACTTTCCATGCCTGAGGAAAGTCGATGAACGAATTTGGTGTCATTCTATGCTTGAAGAATTTCACCAATAATGCCTTCCATGCTTGAGGAAAGCCGACAAAGGAATTTGGTGGTTTTCTATACTTGAAGAAAAATCCACCGATAACGCTTTCCAAGCCTGAGGAAAGCCGACTTGGCGGTTTTCTATACTTGAAGAAAAATCCACCGATAACGCTTTCCAAGCCTGAGGAAAGCCGACTTGGCGGTTTTCTATACTTGAAGAAAAATCCACCGATAACGCTTTCCAAGCCTGAGGAAAGCCGACTGATGAATATGGTGTCATTTTATGCTTGAAGAATTCCACCGATAATGCCTTCCATGCTTGAGGAAAGCCGATTTGGCAGTTTTCTATACTTGAAGAAAAATCCACCGGATAATACTTTCCATGCTTGAGGAAAGTCGAAAGATGATGATATTGCAAGTCTCTGTGTATCGAGAACCTTGCGTCATGAAATGATGGTGGTCCGCTTGTCCCCGGACGTGGGCTGTAGATGGTCCGCTTGTCCCCGGACGTGGGCTGTAGATGGACCTGCAAAAATAAATTTGCCAATGGACTCGTATATACTGTGATTGACTTGACCACTAACTTGACCAAGTTTGACTTGATGTGACATGACATGTGTATGACTTGTGAGTGTGTGTGTGTGTGTATATGTGTGTGTGCAGACACAAGCAAACGAAGATGCAAAAGCAAAAATTTTCCGTCAATTTTTGTCATGAGTGGAGGGTACCGACTTTCTCCCGAAAAAGAAAGATGTGAAAACTGAACTTTTATTTTCGAACTTCCCTCGTTGAGAAAATTTTGAAAAAGTTTTTTTTTTTTTTTAAAACTTCCCCAAAAGAAAAGACGCGAAAAAAGGAAAGAAGTTTTGAACTTCCTCGTTGAGCAAGACAAAATGAATCGCATGGATTGAATTGCTTTTCTTGAAAGTAATGTATGCATGATGCATGTTCTTAGGCCAGGAGGCTAAGGACAATTACATCATGTGACACGATAGATGAATGAACTTAGGTCATGGAGCTAAGCATCATTTATGGTGTAAAGAAACGATCTTGAATGTCACTTAGGTTTGGAAGCTAAGCACGTATACATATGAAGTGATTATTGCATAATGAACGTTGCTTAGGTCAAGGAGCTAAGCACGATATGCTTTGTATGATTAAAAGTCATTGATATATAGATGTTTCTTAGCACATTATGCGAAACAATGAACATTGCTCAGGTCAGGAAGCTAAGCAAGTATGCAATGTTTCTTCTACTGAATGTTGTCTTTAAATATGATGAAGCATGCACAGTGTTGAAACAAGATTTCATGATAAAGGGCTCTTAAAGGGAAGGATGATTGATATGGATGTGTGAGTGAAGTGTGTGAATGTGATACTAAGGCTGGCTGCAAGGGTTATAGCGATGGAAAGAGATGTGAGAAGAGTTAAAGATGATGACTCTTCAGGCTGGGTAAGCTAATGTGATTTGGGTTCAAGCCCCCAAGTCTAGCTCTAAATGGGTAGGGATAAGCATTAGATATTCTTTGACTCAATCATGCATGGATATGAATATGAATGTGGCCGCACCTCGATGTGAGGTTGCCTACGTATCCGTTAGGAATCAGGTCGAACGTAGCTCTAACCGAACTTTGCACAAGTGTATGTACACCTCAAAGAGGTCTTTCAAGGGTTGTAATGTGGTTAAGTTGATGGTTTAAGGAAGAAAGAGGTAAAAGGCTCAAGACCCGAGAGAAGCCCCCAAGATGTGTAATTGTGAATTTGAAAATTTTGAATTTTGCAAGTTTATTTTCAACACATTTTTTTTTTTGCTTTGAACTTCTTTTTTTTCATTCTTTTGAATCAATGTAGGCAATCTCAGATCATGCGGTCCATCACTCACTTAGCATTCATGTTTCTCAGGCACGGTACCGAGCACTCGATGAGAGACGCAATTTGAGACGTGTTCATATCAAAGACATTGGAACACTTGCCTTTAGACATTGTTTTATTTTTGCTTTGCTACTTTTTTTTTTTTTTTTTTACTTGCTTTTTGAATGTTATACAATTACACATCTTCAAAACCCAGGGTTGAGTGAATATGGGTTGAAGAAATGAAGGCCAAACGTTAGACGAGGCTCAAAGTGGTTGATGAAGAACTGGATATGTGATTGAGTGGTTAATGGGGAATGACAGGGTTGCAAAGGTGCCTCAAATCATTGGTGTACCTTGTGTTTAGTTCGGCAATTTTTTTTTTTTTTTTTTTTTTTTTGCTAATCACATGATCGAATGTAAGAAAGAGATGCTCATTTATGAAGAAGGTAAGAAATGTGACACATAGACACATGGATAACGGGAACCTATGCTAGACTTATTGGGGGAGAGGGTTGAAACAAAAGAATAAAAAAAAGCATGAAATCTTGCACGAAGGATCTGTGTGCCTTGTATTCATTACTTCTTGCCGCCTGGAGGGACAGGAAGTTTATTTGCATCCATCAAGTCTTGAATGACGTCCTTCAAATTCCAACATTGCTCCGTAGTGTGGCCCCTTCCTTGATGGTACTTGCAATGGGCATTGGGATTGCATTTGGCGCTCCTTTCTTCAGGTTTTGGCTCTGGAAATGGCCCAATAGGTGTGATCAGGCCTTAACTGTAAAGGCGATCAAAGGCCGCATCATAAGTCATTCCTAAAGGAGTGTAAGTTCTTTTCTTCTTGGGCAATGGAGTATCAAGAGCTAACACTTCATTGAGATCAACTTGGCTTATATTGTTGGTAGTATTTTCGTGCTTAGAAGACGAAGAAGAAGGATGGTCGTTCTTCTTGTTTTTCCAAGTGTTATTATTGTTACTACCAGCAGTCTTTATTAGCTCATCCTAGATATTGATGCCGATGTTGTATACAGCTTCGAAAGTGTTCAGTGGAAGAAATTTGAGATGTTCCCTATATTTATGAGTCAGATTTTGAATAAAGAGGCGAACCATCTCTCTTTCTTTGGGGGGATCTACCAAGAGTGAAGCTGTTTCCCTCCACCTGTTCAGGTAAGCGGTGAAGCCTTCATTCTCTTTCTGTTTGAGAATGGAGAGTTCACGTGCAGAAGTTTTAGTTTGAATGTTACACTTGTAACGATTCATGAAACTTTCGGTGACATCTTGCCAAGTCGCAGTACGCTTGGCATCTAGGGAATAAAACCATTGTTGGCAAGCATGTTCTAAGGAGAGAGGGAACACCGTAGGGAAGAGTGTTACGTCCAATCCCTTAAGAGCCATGGTTGCAGAGAACGCCTTCAAATGGAATATTGGATTGTCAGTAGGCTTAAACTTTGGAATATCAGCAGTGGAGAACTTCTCAGGGAGTCTGTCCTTCACATTCAAAGGAGTGGGAGGCCGTTCCACATAAGTGAAATCCTCAGAAATCTTACTCATTTGTTCCTTCAGTTTGTCAAGGGTGGAAACAGTGACCTTGTTTTGTTCCATGGTAGTGACCCTAGTGGTAAGGGTTTGCATCATGGAAGACAGTGCCTCAATGGATTTGTTGATGTTCTCAATGTCTTCTTTAGTGGCCATTGAAAGGTGATGAGTAACAGAGATGACAAAGTTCTCTTTGAACGCCTATTAGATCTGAGAGGTTGTTGCGGTAATGGCTCGAACCGTATTGATCTATCTCTGTTCCTTGAACAAGTACTGTGAAATAAAATAATTCACTTAATTGTTTGACTCATTGCTCAAGATAGGAAAGGAAGGAAAAAAAATAGACATTTGAAAACAGGTGAGAAAACTCCACTCATTTTTTATTATGACGAAAAAAGGGTGCATGAACCTAATATACGATCATAAACGACCTGGTGCACGACTCGAGTCGGAACATAAAGAAAGTGTGTGGACTATACTTGACTCGTGAGTGACTAAGTGATGTTATAAGACTCGTGGTATGATCGTATGGCTAGACATGTGAACAATAACCAAAATGACTGACGCGAGGACCAAATTAACACGGAAGACTTGACTGACGCTTTTTTTTTTTTTTTGTTGCCGTGTCACGGGATCTTCTCCCGTCAGACGGGAAAAAATCCCATGTCACGGGAATATTTCACATGTTTTTTTTTTGTTGCCGTGACACGGGAACTTCTCCCGTCCACGGGAATATTTGACATTTTTTTTTTTTGCCGTGACACGGGAACTTCTCCCGTCAGACGGGATAACATCCCGTGTCACGGGAATATTTGACATGTTTTTTTTTTTGACAGGGGGTGACGTGGCACGGGACATTTCTCCCGTCAGACGGGATAACATCCCGTGTCACGGGAATATTTGACATGTTTTTTTTTTGACAGGGGGTGACGTGGCACGGGAATATTTGACATTTTTTTTTTTTTTGCCGTGACACGGGAACTTCTCCCGTCAGACGGGATAACATCCCGTGTCACGGGATTTTTTTTTTTTTTTTTTTTTTTGACAGGGGGTAACGTGGCACGGGACATTTCTCCCGTCAGACGGGATAACATCCCGTGTCACGGGAATATTTGACATATTTTTTTTTGACAGGGGGTAACGTGGCACGGGACATTTCTCCCGTCAGACGGGATAACATCTCGTGTCACGGGAATATTTGACATGTTTTTTTTTTTTTTTTTTTTTTTTTTTTTTTTTTGACAGGGGGTGACGTGGCACGGGACATTTCTCCCGTCAGACGGGATAAATTCCGGTGTCACGGGAGTCTCTCTTTCCTTTTTTCTTCGTTCAGGCCCACCGTGTCACGGTGAACAGTACCGTGACACGGTAGGGTATCCCGTGTCGCGGCAATTCCTTTTTTTTTTTTTTTTAAAAAAAAAAAAAAAAAAAAAAACTATAATTTTGAAATTCTAATTGTTTATTTTTAAAGGGAGGATACCATCCGACTTACTCCGAAAAAAAAAAAGACACAAAAACAAGACTTCCCTAAAATACGGTCAAAAAAGTGGTGCACGACTTAAAGCAAAAAAGTGTGTGAACACGACATGTGAGTGATTAAGTGAGGTTATGGACGCGTGTTTTGACCGTATAGCTAGACACGACTCAAAACTAGACACAACATTCGCACAAAAATCGAGAAAAAGACTGACAGGACACTTTCCTGGGCACCGTGTCACGGTGCAGACTGTCGTGACACGGTGCAGTCTACCATCAAACGGTAGACTTTCCCGTGTCACGGCACTGTTCACCGTGACACGGCAGAACATGCCGTGACACGGTGCGCAGTTCCAGGTCAATTTTGTGATTTTTTCAGATTTTAATCGATTTTAAGTTCGTACTAATTACTATGTGAAAATAAAAACCCTCGGTCATGGGTTAAACAAAAAGAGCAAACACATGAGGGTTAGCACCAAACAACCACATATCATTTAGGCACGATGATGTAAAAAAGTTCGCAACCTAGGGTCGAGATCTATGTTTAACTATTGGTCAAGCTTTGGGTGTCAAAGGGGTACCATGGTTAAGAGTTTGGACGCGTTAGCAAGGCAGACTCCCTTGAGGCTGTATGCCAACGGGCGGCTCCGCGAGTTCGTGATGAAATCGAACTCGACTCCATGGTTTGGGTGGATTTAATAACTCGGATGAACCCTTATTGCCATGAGCGTTTTTGGGTCGATAGAGCTTAAATCCCCCGGGGCTAAGACGCATGTAGAACACATACGTTTTTTCAGAAAAATTGAAGGAAGTCGACTGTGAGAAAAGAAAATAGGCCACCGGTGCCGTGACACGGCAGTCAGAAAATCTGACTGGTACCCTGTTTGCTTTTGCGCGCAACCAAGTTATCCAATTTTTCCTACGGGACAGACCTGAATGCGACGTTAAAACGTCTATGCAGATGCAAAAATGCCAAATTAATCACAGGAATATTTTTTCAAGAATCTTTCAAGTCTCATCCACTCATCTTAATTAAATACCGATCACCCAAATCGATAAATAATTAAGAATCCTCCCCAGTGGAGTCTCCAAATTGTAGGCGTCGTTTAAAGTGCGCCTACGTTAAAGCATGTTGTGAATATGCTTGTCACTCATAGGAAGCGGGAATTGACATCACGATTAGGGACAAATAAAGTAGGGAGCCGCCAACAAGTTTTTAAGGAACTTGTAAACCGTTCACGGATCATAAAAAAAGGCAACCACGATAAGGGACAACGATAGGCAACAACGATTGACCCGTGAAGGTTACACCCCATTCATAATCCATGAGATTACTAACTCCATATGGTTCGGAACCATGAAAGGAGGATCGGGGATGATGGTACGAAGTGAGTCATGGAGTCACATTCGCCCGTATTGGCCTCTACTCGATTCTTATATTGAAAAGTGATTCGTGCGATCTCAAAGGCATACAAACAATAATTCAATTCGCTCCAAACTATTATTTAACTAAATTGGTTTAAGATTAATGCTCACATAATTCTAAAATATTGGTGATCACTTCAATTAATAATAAGATTAAAAGGATCCTAAACCGGTTGTCCAAATTATCTTATTAGGCGTGATTTTCAATTACATATTCCCTTTAAACATGCAATATGGTGATTAATAGAATAACATTAATATTAAAACCAATTTAATCACAATTCCAACAACATAAAATCGTTAGAAAAATAATAATAATAAAAGGAACATGATCCTTACTTTGAATCTGTTTGTTTGCAACTACAAAATAATAAACGAGTTAGTAACTTCAAGGAAATAAATAAAACAATAATGAAATTAAATTAAATAAAGTATAGTTGATTTTGGGGCCAAACCCTCAAACAATTCTACCTTTCACGCCTTGGCTTAAGGATAGAACCACGAGTAAAGTATGGACTCCTTTGAGTACTTGAAGAAGAAATTTTGAAGTAGAAAAGGGTAGGCTAGTGTTTAGGCTAAAGCATAGAAGAGAGAAAATAAAATTAGAGAATTACTCGGTGCCCCGTTCATCGGAAATGAGGGGGTATTTATAGGAAAAATGTGCTAAGGGAGCACACGGAACCCTAAAATGATAAAAACCCTAAAAAAGTATCCCGTGACACGGAAAGCTCCACCGTCAGACGGTACACTTTCCCGTGACACGGTACACTTTTGGCGTGACGCGGGAAATTTTCAGAAAACGGGATAGAAAACGCGTCAAGGGTTTACGCGGAAAAGACACGGAATGTCCCGTGTCACGGAAGACCTCCCGTGTCACGGGAAATCCCACCGTCAGACGGGAAGGATTCCCGTGACACGGTGGCAGTCTGCCGTGGCGCGGGAATTTCCAGTCCATTTTCCGTCTAAATTCATTTTTAACCCTAATTTCTTTCGGCTTTTTAAGTGCCGATTGATGATTTCGGGCCTTTTCTGGCTTTTATTATTCGGGCTAAAATAAGAAAACAATTAAATAAAAATAAATAAAAGGTTTGGGCCAAAAATAAATAATAAAACAATAAAATAAAAAAGGTTTGGGCTTAAAATTAATTAATAAGTTTGGGCTGAAATTAAAACTATGCTTTTACCAAACAACAAGACTAATCCATGGACTGTTCAAAAATATGAATTTAATAAAATACGATTTTTTAAGCACTCTCGGGATTAAATACTAAACCCGACCAATAGTGGCGGTGAAAGGTTGTTCATCATCGGGTTTGGTTTTGGGGAGACATTTTTAGGTGTCTACACCTATATTCATGCTTATGATGATGCCTTTGCTGCCTATACTTATGCTTATGCTAAAAATTGGTCTATAATGCTAGCTTGTTTGTATTGAGAAGGCATTAGGAATCTTATTCATTTAATTTTGACCATAAGGTACCATTTTCCATAAGGAATTACAATGCATGATTCTAGTTATATTTGGCTGCTCATTTTGCCTTCTATGATAAAAATTTAAGACTTTGAGACCTCTGTCAATAACATGTCCTAAAATTGACTTTATGTACTATTGCTAATGGGATTCTTGTTTAGCTGTTCAAAGTAAAATACAGTTTACAAATATCACATTAGGCAATAGTACATTATGTTGAATGGATGTGACTTGTTGAGGTCAATGATGAACAATGGGAGTATGATGTAATCAGGCTTTATGTTTTTGCCATATAACTTAATGTGGTGTTCTATTTTTCTATTTGGTTAGATGTGATTGCTAATGAATTGAGATTAGACCTTGTCTTTCCCTTCATATGCCTTTAATGATATGCACATTGTTACCCGAGACCATATGTATGTTGCAATCATACTTATGTTGTGCAACAGAAGGGGTGAATGAATAGTCTAAACAATGATGTTTACCTATTTATACACCCCATTTGTTGAAACAACGTAAGGTGTTGATGTTTTTGAACAATGATGAGTCTTTTTGCTTTTTGTTGAGATAGCCAACTTGATATATCCGACCCTTTCATTATGTTGTCCTTAGTGAATAACTCAGAGTGTTCTTGATTTATTTCCTTTGCTTACTCTGCAATGTTAGTTGATGTTTGGTTTGAGTGTCAATGATGCTTGGAAACAATCTGAGTTAACTAAAAAAATAGTGCAATGACATATTATAAGCATTATGTTTTGCAAAATAAAATGCATGTTTCATTTCATAACATAGAATATGATTACAATTTTTAAGTGACCTAATGCCAAGGCAAAACATAAGCATAAGTACATGTCAAAAGATTAAACCTTTAACCCCTGCACTAGTGTGTATTGGCATTTGAAGTAGATGCCTCATGATCATTGGCTAACAGGCCTATAAAACTCTGTTGTTGTATACTGACTTTCATTGCTTTGATGTTGCACACCTCCTGTGTTTGCATTGTTGTGTTCTTCATTTGCTTGTGTGTTATCATTGTGGTGCTCTTTAGTGTCTTCTTCATCATCTGAATCTGGCTTGTCCATATATACTCTCTCCCATGCATCAATCAAAACCCACATAGAAGCTTATATGTCATCTTGTAGTTTGCCCTATCTTTCCAGTTTTTCCTTATTCACATGTGGAGGTTCAAACCTGTCTAACCCTTTACTTTTTAGTATTTGGTTCATGGTGTGGCACAAAGTTACCCACAACTTGAACAGTCTTGTTGGACTTAGCTCATAAAAAGCATCTTCCACAACTTTAATCAACTGATGTGGTACTTTTAATATTCATGTCTGGACTGTTTGGAGGCTATTCGGTTAAGATAAAGGTGAATCCTGGCTAATCACAATGGTCTTGCCAAACAAAATCATCTCGACTTATATGAGCCTTTGCATTATCTGATCTTGTTGAATGTAGATTGTGTTGTGATGACCTATTTGAGGTCATTTTTCCATAATTGCTGGAATGACATTTTCCACTAACATCCATCTTGACGCATCCCTGTTGATTGGGTCAATGATCTTTGTTACTAATTCCCCTTTTTCCTGTTCTTTGAGTTCCTATGTGCTGACTCTCTCTCTCTCTCTTTTTTTTTTTTTTTTTTTTTTTTTTTTTTTTTTTTTTTGCAAAGGGGAAAATGCCTATTTTTCCATCAAAATGACTTCCTTTTGTGCATTATACCAAGGTTTAGCAACTGCTCCTTGGAACATTAACTTGGGAATGAACTTAGATGATTGCATAACTACTCTATGTGGTCCTCTTTCCCCCTTTTGTTAAGTATGATCTATGTGTTTTCTTTGTCAAAGTAAACCATTTTTTATCAGTGTGGACTCTATGTTGTACATTGATTGGTACACTCTCTTTGTACCTGGTGAATCACCTATAGTGCTGTTGAGAATAAATCTGAGCCTCTTTATTTCGTTTGTTGGTGTAACCTTTGGCTTTAATGCATTTGTGTGAGGTCTAATATCCCGTCTCCTCACCATTCTTTGGATTGTGATTTTCCTTATAACATTAAGCATTGAAGCTAAGTTTCATTGGCAATATGTTTCCTATTGCCACTGTCCTGATGTCCTCATTAGAATAGACACTCTTTTTCTACCAAGCCTGTTGACATATTGTATTGTTGCTCTGCTTGCCTTTGTTGCTTCTCCTTTTTCTAGATTACGAGTATAGTTCTTGTTGACAGATTAAAATGAATGGCACCTTGTTGAATGGATCCACGTTTAAGCTTTCCATATGTTGATCTGGCCAGCAACCATAACAATATGTTGAACTGTCCCCACTACTAAGCCTCCTCCCATGTAATACCCCGTATTTTTTAAAGGTATTTTCTAATTAATTAATTATTATTTTCTAAAAGGGTATTTTAGTAATTTATTTTCCTATTTGAATTTTGGCGCCAAAAGTATTTAAAACTTAATTATTATTTTTGGATTTTGGATAAGATTTATTATCCATTTATTCTATTTTAAAAGCCGAATATATATATATATATATATATATATATATATATATATATATATATATATATATATATATATATATATATATATATATATATATATATATATATATATATATATATATATGTATGTATTTCAAATATTTTAATTAAAAAAAATTATATTTTATTATTTATTTAAAAGGGCCGAATATATTGACTAAATAAAATATTTGAAATACATACATATATATATATATATATATATATATATATATAAATATATATATATATATATATATATATATATATATATATATATATATATATATATTCACTAAATAAAATAGCTAAGAAAATCAGTTATTTTATTTAGTGAATAATTGGTTTTTGTGTAGAAAAACTGATTTTCTTTCCAACGAAAAACCAATTATCTTTAATCATATTTCTATATTTTCTTCATGGTTAGTTTTCTAAAATACAGATACTTATTTCAAAGCTATAATTTTATATAAAAGTATTATTTTAAAAGAGTGTTATAATTCATGCACATTAGATTTAAGTTTATGTTGTGATAACTTATGGTTATTTTAATTGCAAGATGTATTCATGATTGAAATTTGCAAGTGCGAAGTGTTGATTGAGATTCGGAATCAAAGTACGTTTAGGTGGCTATATACTTTTGAAAGTGATTGTTTGAATAACATATTTTATATGATTTATTGGTGATTGAATTAAATTGATTTGAATTATGATTTATGAAATAAAGTTTGTGTGGAGGTATTATTTTATTATTTGTTTTAATAAATGTACTTTTGAAGGATTGATTTTCATATCATGTTTTGAATGGTATGAACTAACTACTTATTATATTTAAATAAAGAAATTGATTTGAAAATTTTGATGAATGAAATAAAAGGATTTTCAAAGGACGAGTTATTGTTTTTGAAAAATTATTTATATGAGATTTAATTCTCAATTATCTATTAAAAGGTTGATTTTTGAAAGCATGTTGAATTAAATAAAAATTATTCTTAGTTAACTTATTATAAAGGTTGATTTTATTCAAAGAGGAATATTATGAGGATTTATTGATTTATTTATTTAAAAAAGCTTTACAAGCATGTTTATTATATTAATCCCCCATGCGGATTCATTGAAGACTAGCTATGGACTTTGTATGACCTATTCTTTCTCCAAGAATATCCTTGAAATAGTAGGAGACTAGCTTTGGGGGTGTGCACACTTAGAGATGAGATTGAGTTTTTGAAAAATAATTGATTTTATTAATCATTATAATTGAGTTATTGGAATCTTTGTGAGAATATTCGTGAATTAGTTTTGAATCATGAGTTATTATTGAAATTGGTTTTAAAAGCATGTTTGCAAATAAATTGAGTTTACACTACAAAAATTTGGCCTTTTAGCAACAGGTGAAATCCGTTGCTAATTGCTAAAAATCCGTCGCTGGACATAGCTAGCTACGGATTTATCAACGGAATCACTCCGTTGGTAAAAACCTTGTCGCTAAATGAATTTAGAGACGGAAAAAAAAATCCGTCGCTGGATTTAGCAACGGAAAAAATAAATCCGTCGCTGGATTTAGCAACGGAAAAAATAAATCCGTTGCTAGATTCAGCAACGGAAAAAAAAATCCGTTGCTAGATTCAGCAATGGAAAAAATGTTTTGAATCGAAAAAAAAACTGCTATTTGGGTCGACCTCACTCGGGTCAACCCGACTCGGCTTTCCATGTAACGCTCCTTGAATCTCCAATCGCAATATTACTGTTAGTAGGAGTCAAACCCGTGACCTCAATGTCAAATATTAATACTCTTACCAACTATACCAAATATTATTTGTTTACTTTTACGCACATAATTGATAATAAATGAAAGAAATATTAGAGACGGAATTTAAAATCCATCTCTAGTTTAGAAACGGAATTAGAAAATCCGTTTCTAAATTAGAGACGGATTTGAAAATCCGTTTCTAGTTTAGAGATGAATTTAACTTACATAATTCGTCTCTAATGTAATATTTTAAATAATTAGTTTAAAAAATTATCTAGAGACGGAATAAAAAATCCGTTGCTCATATTAGCAACGGAAAAAAAAATTCCGTCTCTAACTTAGCAACGGAAAAAAAAATCCGTCTCTAAATTTAGCAACAGAAAAAAATCCGTTGCTAGATTCATCAACGGAAAAAAAATCCGTTGCTAATTTAGCAACGGAAAAAAAAATCCGTTTCTAATTTAGAGACGGATTTTCAATTCCGTTGCTAATTTAGCGACGGAATTTTTAATTCCGTTTCTAAATTAGAAACGGATTTTAAAATTCCGTCACTAAATTAATTTAGAGACGGATTTTTTGATTCCGTCTCTAATTTAGAAACGGATAAAATTCCGTCGCTAGAATTCCGTTTCTATATGGACATTTTTTTGTAGTGTTACTTATCTTGCACTTCTCGTACTTAGCATATTTTGCTAATTCGTATTTCTTTTTTGTTTTGTTTCGCCCTGTTTATCGTACTGGCCGATAAGAAGTATTGACTATTTTCAGGTGGGGTCATGAATGAGCATATGGGAGTCCAGGGATTTACTTCACCTAGTTTAGTAATGTTTGTTTTGTCTTTATTTTGAGTACTCATAACAATGTTACTATTTTTATAAGCATTAATAAAAGAAATTTGAGTTTTCCGCTGCAAGTTTTGTTATTGAGTTGAGTATTTTGAGTAGCCTTGTGTAATTACGCGGCGGTAACACTCCTAAGTCTATCTTTACGGTATAATTATAAATATTGTACTAGTATTTTCGTAGAGGGAGATTTGGGGGTGTTACATCCTATGCTGATGATGACTTCAGAATGTTGTTGGTTGAATGTTGCCTGCTCATTATTGTTGTTGTGCTGACCTTGTTGTTGATCCGCTGTTGCTTGCTGATTGTTGTTGATATCTTTTGTCTCATGTTGGTTGCCTATTAGTTGAGCTTCCTCTGTTGCACTAGGGGAAGGATTTCAGTTTAGGTCAAACCTAAGGTTGTTTTGGATATTTTCTGATTCATATCCATCTTCATATGGATTATTGTAAGCAGAGTTTAGAACATACTAAAAAATATTATGTGTTTCAGTATCATAAGCAGCAACATCTTCATCCATTTCTTGATTCAAATCAAATACTACCTCCGCTTCACATTACTCGCAACAATTTCTTTTTTTAGCCGCTTCACATTACTCGCAACAACTCACTTTCTTTCCTTTTTTTAGTAACTTTTTACCTACAAAATGACACTTTTACCCTTAATTTTTTTTTAAAACATCCTAATTAATTTATAAATCTATTCTTATTACAATAATCCCTAAGGTTAATTAATTATAACTTAACACCACATTCATCCTATTTCATTTCCCTCCTCCATTACATTCAACATCTTCCTTCATAAATTTTCTCTCTCTTCCTTCATAGTCCACCACCTTCAATGGCAACCACCACCATCACCACCGATACAACCACCGACCACCACAACCATCATATTCAATGGCAACCACCACCTACATCGCCGCCTCAGTTTTCTCTCTCTTCTTTTGCTTTTTGTTTCCTCTTTAATTTGGTGATGAAACCCAAATTCGAATATTATATTGTCAAATTTAACCATCAAAACTAGCTCTAGATCTAGAGATTTGAAGAGTTTTGATGGATAAATTTGCATAATTAAAGCATTAGTTGATGATAGAGAATGGTTTGTGGGTTTGTCGAAGGTTTGTTCGTGGTTGCTAGGTTCATGGGTGCGGTGGTTTCGTGGGTTTGATTGAGAATAAGGTTTTGGTTCCGATTTCGTTGGCGGGTTTGGTTTTGGTTTCGGTGGTGGGTTTGATTGGGGTTCTAGGTTCGATTGAAGGTTTTGAGTTTTGATTGGTGGCGGTGGTGGGTTCAAGGGTTTTTGGGGTTTTGTGGGTTCAAGGGTTTTTGGGGTTTTGTGGGTTCAAGGGTTGGTGGTGGTGCTCAGTTCGTAGATGGTGATGGTTGTGTTGGTGGGTCGGTGGTGATGGTGTTGTTGGTGCATCGGTGGTGATGGGGGTGTTGGTGCGTCGGTAATGATGGGTGATGGTAGGTGGTTCCGCTGATGCTGAGTGATGGTGGTGGGTGATTCTGGTGATGCTGGGTGGTGGTGGTGGGTGGTTCCGGTGATAATGGGTGGTGGTGGCTGGTTTCGGTGATGCATGGTGGTGTCGTGGTGGTCCTGGTGGGTCATTTAATTAAATTAAGGTTGAATTTGTTTTTTCTTATTTTTTTTGGGTAGGATTAATAGTTAAGCATATACCCTTAATTTTCAATTATAATCACCCTTTCAATCTTTTGCCATGGCCTCCGCAAACATGTACTTTGTTGCGAGTAATGTGAGGCGGAGGTAGTATGAAGCTTGAAGCCATTTGTGTTTGGAGGCAATGACATTTTTAGGGGGTGATATATTTATTTTTTTTAATTTTTTTTAATTGCATCTAATAGTTTTTGTCTGTAATTCCCTCTCAAATAATTTTAAATTTTGAAAATGAATGGATTTTATAACTCTAGTACATGAAAATGTTGGAGTTATTTAGATTTGCTTATTCATCAATCTATGTAATTTAATTCTATTGGATGTCATAATTATTTCTGCCAATGATTGGTTTAAAACAAATCACTTGGATTAGTAATGCACGCCTTTATTTTAATTGGTTTTGTAATAAATAAAGCCAAAAGAACTAGGTTTTCTTCTTGTAACCCGCCTATTATTAATGTTCTTTCTTTTTTTTTTTTGTTTTTTTTGTTTTTTTTGTTTTTTTTTTTTTTTTTTTTGTGCGCGCGCGCGCAAATGATTGGGTTTTAGTTTTCAAGTACTTTCTTTAATTCTCCTTCATTCTCGTGATTTTCTACCAAAGTGACAATCAAATAGGGATGGAGGGAGTATATTTTTATAGGATCAAGTTTTTATATTTCTTAGGGTCTGTTCTCATTGACTGAAATGAGTTGAACTGAACTCAACTTATTAGAGCTGAACTGAGTTTAACTAAACTTAACTTAACTTATTAGAGCTGTACTGAACTGAACTAAACTGAATATTTTATGAGAGAAAGAAATTAGGAGCTAAGCTGAACTGAACTGAACTTATTAGAGCTGAACTAACCTAAACTGAACTAAAAAAGAACTGATGAGAACAAGACCTTAATAATATATAATTACAAATATTTATGATCAAAGTTGTGCATCAGTATATATAGGTCAAACTTTATAACTTTGACCATGAATTCTCATTAATTTACAAGTGATAATATATTTATGTAAGTTCTTGTTAGAATTGTGTCACAATATATTTTATTAATATCAAGTTTCTATAATTTTTATGTGTATAGAAATGGATATATATTTGTTTGAAGACCTGTCTTGAAGACCATAAAAAGTCAAATGGGACAAAAAAAAAGGGAAGTAGTTATTAAGAAAGAATAATACATATTTTGACAGAGAGGAAGTATAATTTAAAACATATATCTTGAGCAACCGAGGAGTGCGTTTAATTTGCGGCTAAGGCCAATGGACCAGATAGGTAAATAAAAAGACCCCTAGTGATATTTCAATAAAAAAAAAAAACTATGGCAATAATTTGGTAAAAAAAATTAATCACATGTGACATTTAGACCAAAATATCTATTTTTTCCCACAAAGTCTTCAAATTTCCTAATTCAATTCATTATTGTATTTTTTAAAAATTATTTTCCCAATTTAAAATTTAAATTAATATGTCATCTCCTTTTATTTTGCAAAATCCTGATATCAAATTAATTTCCAACCCCTTTCTAAAAAATCGATAATAAGGGGTAGGAAAAATACGTTAAAAATAATATTTAATCAATAATTTTTATTCAAATTGTTAATTCCGAAAAAGGGGTTGGAAAATTAGGTAAGAAAATCATGAAAAACGAACTAAATTAAGCATTTGCGAGTAGTTTGTCGGAAATTTTTATATATTAAAGGTTAATTGTCGCCTGAGATGATTTTTTTTCACCAAATTGTTGCTTAGGGTTAGGGTTGTTTTTTTTTTTTTTTTTTTTTTTTTTTTTTTTTTCACTAAAGTGTTGCCGGAGCTATTTTATTTACCAAATTTTCACTAGGCGTCTTTTTTATTTACTAATTTGGTTAATTGACCATGTGGCTAACGACACTATATAACCACTAGTAAAAGAATAAAGTAACCCCTATAATATTAACCGAGTAACCCTATAATATTGACGAAATAACCCTATAATATTGAACAAGTAACCCTCACTGAGTCACTGACAAAGAAACCAGGATAGATAACCAGCCAAATATAAAAGTAGGTAAGCTTGAGTGACCATATTCTCGGTTCAATTGGCTCTATTCATGGTAGATTATCAGTCGATTTCTCACCTTTGATTTCTAACAACTCCATCCAATACCAAAGTACCCTCAACAAGTCAAAAGTCATGATAATATCAGTGCCAATTGCAATCGAGAGTGCGTGTGGTTAACATTAAAAAACAACTTGATTGCGATTCTTTATGGAAAAGAAAAAAAAAAATAAAGGAGTGTGAAAAAAAGGAAATATTGTAACAAATTCATACCATCGATCGCCTTGGAAAGTGGGTAGATGGTAGGCGAGGTGCTCGTGTCTTATTCATAGAAAATAGAATTGTATAATAGAAACACACAAATATCTATGAAAGGAAAATCAAATGAAACCTATTACTCTGTCCGTCCCTTAATTAGATTCTTACTTCTAGTATTTATTTCTTATATAATAGAAAAAATTATAAATTTAATTAAGGGATAGAAGGAGTATATCATTTTAAACAAAAAAAATTCAAATTTATCATCTCAATAAATTTAAAATGCAAACTTAATGCAAACTTCAAATTAAATTACTCAACGTACTGCTATTTACATTTAAAATCACTTTTAAGTTATCGATTATACCCAAGAAATACTCTAAAATAATCTATTCCGTATTATGTACGGAGTACTTAACATGTTTTGTTATCAAGGAGTTAAATTGGATCTTATTCGAGATCATTACCTTATGTCAACTGCTGACTATCATTTTAAAGTTATTTTTTGGTAATGTTTCTCATACAGACAATTATACTAAGCATATGTTTTGTTTTATTACGTCAATAGTCCAAATTTGTAGGCTGAACTACAATTTAATTTATTCATATAAAAGAATGGTATATATACTATATACAAGTCTACCTAGCTTGGCCTATCTTATACTTGTATTATTTGATCAAAAAGAAAAAGTAGAGAGAAAAAAGAAGAGAGAGAGAGAGAAATGGGAACATATATTGTTGAAGCACAAGTAGTTCCAGAAGAGAACACAATTGTTAACCAAGAATCTAATCATGACAGAAAGGAGGAGCTTGATGCTGGTGCACTTTTTGTTCTCCAATCTAAAGGTATGTAAATTTTCGGTCTTCTTTATCGATCAACTCTATCCAGTGGCGGATCTTGATTTTTTATTTATTTATTTATTTTTCATAGGAACGATTGTTATTGCAACAGCCATTTCCAAGGTTGCACCTATTTAAGACAATACAAACTAATAATGTAGTTTTGAGTATCAAAATCGTCGTAAAACACCAATTTATATATCATATGTATATGTAGTGCATTCTTGCAAAACATATTGTCTATCTTGGGAAAATTTTGTTGTTTGAGTAAGGTTTGTAAATACTAATCGTAAGTATATATAATAACTATAATAATGTATGTGATTATTATCACGTAGCTAGCTAGGATGATGATATTATGTGGCAGTAGTTTGAAGGTGCTACCAAATTCATTATATTTGGTACATAATTTTGTTTTCTTATAGTAATTTTTGTTTTTTTTTTTTGAAAAGTTTTTCCTAAAGTGATTTTGGTTGGAAGGAAAAGGAGGAACAAACTACCACTGTTATATTCTTTTTAGTTTTGGTAAACTACAATTTGCAATAGCATACCTCTAATTATAGTGAAATTTACATAATACACTAGCATGGTACACCCTGCTCTAAACGCTTGATTTTACATCAAATGAATATTTAATCTGTCAGCTTTATACATTATAAAAAAAATAATAAAAATAAATTAATAAAAAAATTATCAACTCCACAATTAATGGGATCATGCATGATCATCTCCTTTTTGCTGAACTTCCATATTAATTATTACTTCTTGTTATTTTTTTTTATTTTTTTTTAACAATATATGAATGTGGGCGGAAGATCCATAATATTAATATTATACAAGAATATAGGCGGTAAGTTAATAGAACCTATTTATTGAACACATTGAATTGAAAGTAGCAAGTAAACCATTTAAAAGACAAGGTAGCAAAACTACACAAGGAATTTCAAAAACTTACTAAATTTATATACCAGTATAAAAAAAAATTAATTAAAGAAAGACGATTATTGGATCTATTACTATATTATACGAAGTATTCTGTATTATATAGAATACACTCGTATATATATTATATATTATATAAAATACAGTTGTTGTATATGTAATGACTAATGAGTGATTAAATTGTGACGACAGGGTCATGGGTGCACTGTGGGTACCATCTAACAACATCGATTGTAGCACCGGCACTACTGAGTTTACCGTATGCTTTTAAATTTCTTGGATGGGCTGGAGGAATTATATGCCTCATTTTAGGAGCAATGGTCACATTTTACTCCTATAATTTGCTATCTTTGGTACTTGAACACCATGCTCAATTAGGTCGCCGCCATCTTCGGTTCCGAGACATGGCACATGATATATTAGGTATGTTTTTATTTATCGTATACAAGTCCTCAATATTTAATACATAGTATTAGACAAAGAACACATTAGTTTATTAATTAGAGTTATAGAATTAGTTATATAGATTAATGTTTGTGTAAATATAATAGTCAAAGTAATGATCAAGTATATCATCATGTTGACTTATTGCTGGAGCAAGTTTTTTTTTTTTTGAAATGTTAATCATAATTAAGGAAAACAACTAATGGCGTGAATGACTTGACCACGTTGAATCTCTTGTTACTTCAATAATATCTTGTCAAATTTGAAAGACGAAAAACACTTAAACTAATCATTTTCTTAACTTCAAAAGATTAAATGATGTTATAATTATTTGCTTTCATGTATGGTGGTAAAAACACATTGACCATGTACACCAATTATTGCCTTTTTATCATAGAAAACACATACTACACTATGTAAGTAAGTATTATTATATTTTAGTACTTTATTGTTAGCCTATGATAGAGACATTATTGGATTTTATCATGACTTACAAAATATTCAATTCAACTTATTTAGGTATGATAAATTTGGCATGAAGGGATTAATAACTAAATAAATTTTTTAACATTATTGGCAGGTCCAAGATGGGGGCGATATGTTGTGGGTCCAGTTCAATTTGCAGTGTGTTACGGTGCAGTTGTTGGCGCTTGTCTTATAGGTGGTCAGTGTATAAAGGTCATTTTTTCTTATTTCACACAAAATATATTCAAATTATATTACACAATGATTTAGTCATGTATACTAATAACTTAGTGATGATGCAACTTATTTCTCAGGCTATCTACTTGTTGTTCAATCCGAATGGTACAATGAAGCTCTATGAATTCATAATAATATTCGGAGGACTAATGCTAATCCTAGCTCAGATGCCCTCATTTCACTCTCTACGCCATATTAACTTGATTTCTTTACTCCTATGCCTTGGCTATAGTGCCGCTGCTACTGTTGGCTCCGTCTATATTGGTAATCCAAGCCTTTTCTTCTTGATGAAAATTATAAGTAAACTCATGATTGATTTTTGCACTTCCCCACTTCATATAAACCTTGCTTGTTTTAACATTTTGTTTTATTTATATCGCATATTTTCACTGATATGTATTTCGTACTTGTATTATCATCAATGTAAATCCGGATTGTTCTTAATGTATATTTTTAAAATGTCGAATTTTTGTGATAAATAATTAAAGAGATTAATGACCAAATATATATTTTAGCAAACTTGTCCTATTAAAACTTTATGTAAGGTATTATAGTGGCAATGAGCTAGAGTGTGTATGTCTTTCATTATTCAATTATATATATATATATATATATATATATATATATATATATATATATATATATATATATATATATATATATATATATATATGCGCGCGCGCAATTTTTGATAATATATGATGACATTTTTGTAAATATATTGAAAAAACGTGGTCATTTATTCATTACTTTTGGTGAGTTGTCCAATTATTATTTGGAATTTGCTTTTATTGTTTGGTGAGGAAATTACACATGTACCCCTCAACTAGTACATAAAAAGACACATGTACCCTTCCATTGGTACTTGAAAAGACGATTATACCCCCAAATAAACAAATTTATGTAGATTGATGTCAATGACCAATCTACATAAATGCCCAAATTTATCATATACCTAGATGTATTAAAAAAAAGTTACACGGCAATGCATCATAGTTGTAAAAGTAACATGATCCTGCCTTACACACCAGGCCACAACCTATCATACAGTACACATTCTAGGTAGAAAATTTAGCATGCATGTGATCAACCATGATATTACTCTAGAAACAATTGAATCATTTACTACCTTTAAATCATATTGCTTTTGAAAAGTATCCTAAAGTTGTCAATGGAAAAGAATAATGTAGTGTTGCATTGTGTCATGCAGGACATAAATCAAAAGGACCAGAGAAAGACTACTCACTAGTTGGCAACTCTGAGGATCGGTTATTTGGTGTTTTTAATGCAATTGCGATTATTGCAACAACTTTTGGGAATGGAATTATTCCTGAAATTCAGGTTATTTAGATGCCATATCTTGTTAATATCTTAAATTTTTGGATAGTAGTCCTTAATTCAATTATATAATTATGTTGCTAATTGCTTATGAAATTTATGACACAATATTGTTAGGCAACACTAGCACCACCAGTAAAAGGGAAGATGTTCAAGGGACTATCCGTGTGTTACAGTGTAGTTTCAATGACATTCTTTAGTGTCGCGGTGTCAGGTTACTGGGCATTTGGGAACCAAGCTGAAGGCCAGATATTAAGCAACTTTGTTGTGAATGGAAATCCTTTGCTACCTAAATGGTTCATTTTTATGACCAATGCCTTTGTCATCCTTCAAATTTCCGCTGTTGGTGTGGTACGTAACAACTTTACTCTTTCTCGCCTCGCACATTGTCACACTGAAAGTTATGCCCTTAAGAAACCACTTTATAACAAGTTAAAAACACACTAATTAAAATGCTTTTATCTCTGGTCTCGTGATATAGAGTTTATAACTTATTAATTGTGAGATCAGTGGTCGTTTGAAATGTGACTATCATAATAGTTTAATGATAATGTAGCTCATAATATGTAACGCAATTCAATTTTTTGGCGCAGATATACCTGCAACCTACAAATGAAGTATTAGAGGGAGTATTGGCAGATCCGAAAAGTGGTCAATTCTCTCTAAGAAATGTAATCCCAAGGGTGATATCGCGGTCTCTCTCAGTCGCCATAGCAACAATAATATCAGCAATGCTCCCATTTTTCGGAGACATAAATGCAGTTATTGGAGCATTTGGCTTCCTTCCTCTAGACTTTGTTCTACCTGTCATTTTATTCAACCTTACATTCAAGCCTTCCAAACGTACTTTCATATTTTGGTTGAATCTAAGCATTGCTGTTGTTTTCTCCATATTAGGGGTTATTGGATCAGTGGCCGCCGTAAGGCAAATCATTCTTGATGCCAAATCTTTTAAATTGTTTGCCAATGTATGAAATTTTCACTGAATTGGTGAAGCTTGACTTGAGTTCATATTTTGGGCTTGTTGTTTGGATTTGAAAGAGGATGTCGTTGTTCTTTAGATGTAGAATATGTAAAATGTAAGTTGTTTACATAATTATTTTTTGGGGGAGTTTTTTTAATTATTAAGGTTTAGCTGACAAAAAGTGTAAATACATTGCATCATTGTAACAGTCAAGAAGCAAACCAAAAATACAAAACTCATTTCTTGAGAACATTGCGCTTCTGTCATATCACGTTTTGGGTTTCATTTTTAATTATTAGTATAATGTTAAAGTATTATAGTAATCATGTTATTATCACGCTTAATGTCGTATTAATAATTACTAGAGTGTATCATGGGGATAAATGTAGTATGTATGTTTTAAAAAAGGATTTTTTGTAAAAAAATACCTTTTATAATCCATTTTTTGCGAGAAACTACCACGAAAACGAAATGTTGTAATTAACTACCTTATAAAACACAAATTGTTGTAATTGACTACCACCCATCGGAAAGTCAAGTTTGACTTTATTTTCCCGGCGTTGACCTAGTCACGTGCGGCTCACGTGACCCTTAATGACAAACTTTTCCCCTTTTTTCCCCAAATTCTCCCTCCTGTTCCTTCGAAAACACCTCATTTCATCCCCAAATCCCTAATTTCAATTTGAAGCTCCATTGTTCTTCATAATTTCCTCTTCAAATTGGGTAATTAAACCAGAAATCATTGCGAGGGTGATATCGTGAACGCGTGTGTAGACACCCATTTGTGTCTCCCCAAAACCAAACCCAGTGATGAGTACCTTTAATTTCGCGTCGAATCATAATCGAATGAAACGAAAGTGTGGAAAGTCTAGTGTTGCGGAAAATTTTTATTTCTTTTCTCTTCTCTCTGTTTTTGAAAACTTATTTTAAGAAAACAACCAATCCAGTTTGGTTGGTCCATGATATGGGTCCAATAGTAGTATAGTTGGATGGGGCTTGCAAAGACCTTTCGAATGACATATTATAAGCCCAATTCCGATAAATATTGAGGAAGTTATGGCCAATTTACTAAACTGGGCCCAGTTTGAGCTTTATATACGGCCCAATGATCTAGGGGAGGGCCTAATATGATTTATCATTCCTAATGCAATTAGGAATGGTTTTAGTCTTCTAGATTTTTCTAGAAGGTTCTTTTCATTCCTAATTCAATTAGCATTGATAAATTGACTTTTGTTGACTTTTCAGAGTTTTAATCAAAATCAAATAGCATTTTCGAGGAAATTATATTATTTTATCCTCCAGTACAGTAAACTTATCGGATTTTCGAAAACGCGTTGGAATCAGGCTTGGCACCTAACCCCAGGCCTTGGCACCTGGAACCAGGCCTGGCGCCTGGCGCTAGCCACTGGCGCCTGGCGCTAGTGCTGGTGCCTGGCGCTAGGGTTGGCGCCAGCCCTGTTTTCTGAGCGTCAGACTCTATTTTGTTAATTTATCTTTTTTGGCTGATTTTCTCTATAAATATCGTATTAAAAACTCCGTTTTTATTCATCACCAATTCTCACGAATATTCAGTTACAATCAATAATCATCAACAATCATTAATTCAAAAAAACTACAACAAATAGTTTCTCTCTCTACAAAGGGAGCTTCCCTCTCTAGAAATCTAGAGCCTTCCTAGCTTTCTTCTTCCTTTTCCATCGTCTTCCAGTAACAATCACCTTTTTCTTTTCCTTTTATTAAAGAAAACAAAAGGTATGTATTATTAAGTTCAATTACTTGCTCCTTTATTGGTTCATCCGTCTTCCTGCTCATGTTTCGATACGACCTAGGTTAATTCCAAAACCCCTGTTCCGATCAACAACCCCCAATTTTCGAGTTTTTTTTTCACCGATTAAATCCCAAACCCAATTATGACCCCAATCCGTAATCACCGACCAGCAGCTTCTCCGCCTGTATCCCACCCATATTTAGTCTTTGGGAAATTTTTGGATAATAGACACTTTTCAGAGACTCGTATTCAGCTCTGGGTAACAAACCATTGGATCACGTTTGGGGAAATTGTAGTCCAGAAATTTGAAGGAGTCTTCCTGTTCCTTTGTGTTGATGTCCGTGACAGAGATGCTCTGCTTCAGCTGGGGTCAGCGGCTTACCAAGCTGCCCTCCTAATTTTCAAGCCTTGGATTAAGGGAGATTCAATAAAGGATGTCAATTTTAACGATGCTGCTATTTGGGTTCACCTTGATGAGGTACCTTTGGATTGTTGTGAAATACATGTCATTAAACCAATGCTTAATCTTGTTGGAAAATTACTTTGTACTGATGTTTCCCCTCCTGGATCACTAAGGTGTTCAATTAGAGTAAAACTATTAATTTCTGTCCTTAAGCCATTGTTGCCGGGCTTTTATCTAGACCGTGGAAACTCAGAGCCTAAATGGATTAACATTCGCTACGAGAATTTGTTTATTTTCTGTTATGGGTGCAATAAGGTTGGACATAAGAAAGCTGCTTGTAGATTAAATTCCAGTGTCACTGGTCCTTGTATGAATGGTGGTGATGAGCCATGTGTATCACCTATGCCTCTTGGACATTGCCTCTCAAATAAGAACATAGGACTGAAGAGAGTTGAAAGATTTAGAACCAGTAGATTGAATCTCCATTCTGTTTTTAACGGATTGGCCTTAACTCTACATCCTTTTCATTGTCAACTGTCAACTGAGAGTATCCCTTCAAAAAAACGAATCTTTGAGACTGAATCTCTTCCCTTCACATCCTATAAAAAGAGGAGAACAACCTCGGAATTAATATCACCTTCCAATTACCTCAAACCAAACCAATTTCCAGTTCCACACCACAAAAAAAAACCAGCAACCATTAAAACCAGGCATCATGGTCGCCATCACTCACGTATGCTGTGGAAAAAAGGCAAAAGGCTTGTTGATAGACCACTATACTCATACTACCGAGATCACTTACCTTCCCCAAATATATTTCCAACAAATAACCCGAGCTGCTCACCGATTAAGAAGACCAGAGGCAAGGTCAAAGTCTGTTCTGGTCTTAAGTTACGTAAAAGTGGTGAAAAAGTGTGGGAGTGGGTCAAGCAGCATGGTCCTCGGAAGCGAGCTGGAAGTCCGACCGAGCCTTTGGTTACACTTCTTACTGCTGAGCAGCAGCAACAACAACAGTGTGAGGATTATATTTGTCTTTCATATTTCTTACCATATAAGAAGCGTAAGAGGAATTCAGACTCCCCTTCTACGGTTTCTTCTGAGGGATTGGTGACCTCCCGGACAGGGTCACCAAAATCTAGATGAAAATAGCAGTTTGGAATTGTAGGGGCTTGGGACAAGCGGACTCCCCTAAAATTCCGTATGTTTCTTCTCTAGTCCGCTCTCATAGTATAGATTTAATGTGTCTTATGGAAACTATGCTTCCTGTTGATATAGTTGAGCAAAAGTTAGCACCTTTGTCTTACTTGGGTTGTAATGGCATAGATGTCGTTGGTCTTAGTGGGGGTATGTTCATATGTTGGTTTGCCCCATTAGGCTTAGTTCCTGTTTATAGTTCTCAAAACGTTTTCCTCTCTAAATTGGTGTAAGGAGATGAGGTAAAACATGTACTGTTTGTGTACGGCTCGCCTCATATTACTAATCGTTTGGAGATTTGGCATTTGATTAGTAGTATTCTGGACACTCTTCCAAAAGTAGTCATTATTGGAGACTTTAATCAAGTGGAATACCTTTCGGATAAATTAGGAGGCAATTCCTTTATTCCAGGACGGGCAGATTTTATTGATTGGCGTATGGGTTTGGATTTGATAGATGTCCCATTCTCAGGTCCTCGTTATACCTGGACTAATAACAGAACTGATTCTGACCCCATTTTTGAGCGCCTAGATAGAGCCTATGGTACTTCTTGGTTTATAGACTACCCGGACACCAAAGTTATTAATCAACCCATTTTATTCTCAGATCATGCTGCTATTATCTTATCAGATTCTGCTGATATAGATTATGTTAAGCGTCCCTACAGGGTTGAAAATTGGTGTTTATCTGCCTCGGCGATCAGAGATATTGTTGCTTCTATTTTCTCCTTGTTTTTTCCAGGGTCCCCTACGTTCGTCTTGAGTCGTAAGCTTTCTATTACTCGGGAGCGTTTGCTTGCATGGTGTATTTCTCACAAAAAAGCCTGGGGTATTAATTGGAAACAACTTGTTTTGGAGGTCCAACAAGCTTCGCAGTCTCTTTCTTCCTCAGTGGACCGGTGTCTTTTTGTTTCTACTAAGAATGAAAAGGTAGCGGAAGCTCAAGCTGCTTTCTTATTTTGGCAACAAAGAGCCAAGGTAAAGTGGGATGCTCTAGGAGATTCACACTCTCGCCTTTTGTTTTCCTCCGTACAATCTAGAAAGAGGAAGAATAAAATTTACGGGCTAAGGGATTCTTCTGGAATTTGGCATCGAGATTATGATCATATTGCTTCTATGTCTCTGGACTTCTATAAGGATCTCTATTCTGTCAAAGTTGATGCCATTTCAAAGGACTCAGATTGGTGGGATAATTTACAGTTGCCTTCCCTCTCTCCGGACCAACAGGCTTCTCTTATGATTCCTTTTTCAGTTGATGAGATTCGGGATGCAATTTTCAGTATTGATGATAACAAATCCCCTGGTCCGGACGGTTTCCCTTCGGCCTTCTTTAAGTCACACTGGGATTTTGTTGGTTCTTCGGTGGTTTCAGCGGTTCAACACTTTTTTGCTCATGGTTATATGCTGAAGGATTGGAATCGCACTTTCCTAGCCTTGTTACCGAAGGTAGATGACCCCGAGTTCATCTCCTAGTTTCGTCCGATAGGCCTCTGCAATGTGGTTTACAAGTGTGTTGCAAAGTGTCTTACAGGGCGCCTTCGCTTGGTTCTTCCTAGTTTGGTGGCTGATTTTCAGAATGCTTTTGTCCCTGGTCGCCTTCTTTCGGATAATGCTTTAATCGCTCATGAAGTCCTCTCCTACATGAACAGGTCAAAAGCTAAAAAAAGATTTTTTGCGGCCATCAAGTTAGATATGAACAAAGCATATGATAGGGTGAGTTGGGATTTCCTTTTCAGGCTACTTCGAGCCTACGGGTTTCCTCCATATTGGATTCATATCATCCGCCAGTGTGTTTCTACGGTTTCTTATCAGATTTTGGTGAATGGGAATCCGTCGTCGGCCTTCCAGCCTTCTTGTGGTCTTCGTCAGGGTGACCCGCTTTCTTCCTATCTTTTCGTCCTTTGTATGGAGATTCTTTCTGCGATGCTTCGGAGAGCTGAAAGAGAATCTCTTATTACAGGAATCTGCATTTCCCGGGGTGCTCCAGCGATTTCTCACTTATTTTTTGCTGATGACTCCTTATTGTTTTTGCAAGTTTCGCCCGAGGTTTGTGACAACCTTACTGCTCTTCTTTCAGAATTTTGTAGCTTGTCGGGTCAGGTTATTAATCTTCAGAAATCCTTTGTAAAGTTTAGCCCGAATACCCCGACAGATTATCGAAATTATCTTTCTCGAAGTTTGAGGCTTCAGTGTAAATCTTCTCTTGGTACATACTTGGGTTTACCGGTTGAATTAAGTCGTAGCAAAGTCTCTGATTTTGGTTTTTTAGTTGACAAGGTGGTTCAGCGTCTTTCTTCCTTTGCCTCGGTAGGTCTTTCCTCGGCGGCAAAACTGGTTATTATAAACTCTGTTTTGGTTGCATCTTTCAATCATATTCTCTCTGTGTTTAAGATCCCTTCTTCAGTTTGTTCAACGATAGACAGTCTTTTAGCCCAGTTTTGGTGGAAATCAGACTCTCAATCTCGGGGTTTAGCTTTGCGCTCGAAGACCCTTCTGCATATGCCTAAGGGTATGGGGGGTCTAGGCATTCGTAAGCTCAGTAGCTTCAATTCGGTCCTTTTAGCTCGTCAGTGTTGGCGTATCCATCATCACCCTCAGCTTTTGGTTTCCAGATTACTTACAGCCAAATACCCTTCCCTTCGGCTTTTTCAGACGACGAGTATTCCACGCTCGTCGTGGTTTACTGTCAGGCTTGGCAGTTTTATCTGGTGGTATTGCTTGGAAGGTGGTATCTGGAACTCAAGTTCGAATTCTCGAGGACACTTGGGTTCCTGGAGAACCTCTGACTATTCGTCCGGGTTCGGGTGAGACGGACTTTCCGTCTCATGTTTCTTCTATCATTAATCCGCGTTCTTACGCGTGGGATTCGACTTCTATTCATAGGCTATTCGAGTCTTCTTCGGCTCTTCGCATCCTTGCTCAGGAGCGCCCTAGCAAGCTGATGGATGACTTCGTATATTGGAAATTCTCAAGAGATGGAAACTTTAATACGAAGTCCGCATATGCTATGTTGCTTCATCAGTCTATTGGTTCAGCTATAACAACTACTTTCCCAGCCTCTTGGTGGAAGATTTTTTGGGGTTTACCCCTTCTCCCGAAGTTGCAGTGTTTTATTTGGAAGGTTCTCAATAATGCCCTGCCTCTTTTTGACGTTTTACAGACCAGAGGAATCTTGGTGAATTCGACATGTGTTTTTTGTCATGGGGCTTCAGAGACGTCGGCTCATTTGTTTCGTGACTGTCCGGTTATTACTAATATTTGGGCTTCTACATCTCATGGATCCATTTTTTCAGTTCAACATAACAAGCCTTTTCTAGAAGCCTTTGTTGACTTAATTTTGGACTTACGTCGGGCTCGAAACTGGGACGGCTTGGTTTCTCTAGTGTCTTTCTTGTGGGCTGTTTGGCTGGCTCGTAACCATAAAGTCTTTCGGCAGGCTGTTTTATCTCCGGCTCTAGTCATACATCTAATGCACGAGTGGATTTCGAGAAGTTCTTCAGCTCAAGAGTTTCGAACTCTTATTCGCTCTTCTATTAGGCACCCCTTCTCTAGTACGAGAGAGAGACCGGTTATTTGTTATCTTCGTGGTTCCCTTCCTTCTCTTTATGATGCCTGCCTTGTGTTTGATGGTGCGTGTAAGGTTCAAGACTGTACGGCTGGCGCGGGTTGGATTTTTCGACGACCAGATTCAGAGCAGGTTATGGGCGGGGGGTCTAGAGCCTTCCTTTCTAGTTCAGCTCTCCATTCTGAGTTACAAGCATGCCTCTGGGCTCTTCGGGCAGCGAATCGACGTGGTTTTCGTCGTCTATTGATTTACACTGATTGTTCGTCCTTATTTTCTTTCCTTCGAGAGGGAACGGATCGAGACATTTCTAGCTTATGGCTGCTCCAAGATATTCGGACTGTTATTCGGGAATTTTCTGCATGCGAACTTCGAAAGGTTCCGCGACAGTGGGTTGCTCCGGCTCACTGGTTAGCGATGAAAGCTCGTCGTCGTGATTTCCTTTTTTGGTCCTTTTAGTTTGTTGTTTGTTTTGTTTTTCTGTCTTTTCGTTGTTAGCTCTTCTTGTAAAAAAAAAAAAAAAACAATCATTAATTCTTTAGCATTCACTAATCATTCATCTCTCTTAGACATTCAATTCTTACTTTGCTTTTTTCATACAAAATTCCGCATTCGCAAGATCTAGAAACACCTAGCCATATTCGAAGTTGCCTTCGCCCTAGACGTGAAAGGTTTAATTTCTGAGGGTTTGGTCCCAAATCTCTCTTTCAATTATTTAATTTAATTGTTTGTTTATTATTTTCCTTGAAGTTACTAACGTGTGTATTTTGTTATTAGAAAGAGATACGAGGCATCAAAGTAAGTACTTTAATTGATTAATTGATATTATGATGTAGAAATCATGTTTAAATTGTTACTATGATATTCCTAGTATCATGTCTAGGGTAAATTTAATATTAAATATGATTGTTACGATGCTTCCTATGTTCTTCCTAATATTTGTTCATGTTAGTATCATGTTAGGGCTAAAGATTTGATTTTTATTGCTTAGTGACATGCTAGGGTTTGTTATTAATCTTGTTAGTATCATGCCTAGGATCTTGCTATGTCTATTATGCTTTAATATTAACATGAATATGATTATTATTATAACTGTTATAATTTATGATGATATTATTATTATTATTATTATTATTATTGTGATTATTATTATTATCATTGTTATTATTATTGTTGCTTGATATTTATTGTTATTGCTTGATCACCTTTTATGCATGTTTAAAGGGAATTGGTAATTGTAATCACGCTTAATAAGATAATTAATAATCTTTTTAGGGTTAATATGATTATAATTCAAGTGATCATCAATAATAGTTTATTTGTGCATTAATATTCAACCAACATAGATTAAACAGGTTTAGGGTTAATCCTATTGATTGTATGTTAATTAAAAAGCGCACATGAATACGAGCAGAATAAAGTAGAGGCCTATTATTAGGGCAGGTTCAATCTCTTTTAGGTTGGATTTGTACCTTCATCCCCGAACCCTTATTTGGTTCTAGACCTTATGGAGTTGACGATCTCTTGGATCGTTAAGGGGTGTAATCTTCATCCTATGAACGGTTTACAAGTTCCTTAAAAAACTTGTTGGCGACTCTTTTGCTCTATCTTCTTCCCTTTTGGACGCCACCGTACTTTAGTGTATGATCACAGTGGGGTTCAAGCTAGTGGGATTAAAGCTTGAAATTTATTCCCTACAGTTTTTGGCGACTCCACTAGGGAGGATTTCTATTTTAATTCCTGAATTTGTTTCGCCAATGATTTAGAATAAGTGGATGAGACTCGAAAAGTTCTAGTATTTCATGTGCGTAATTTTGATTAACATTATTATCAAATGCATAAAAAAGATCTCATTGGAAAGACCATCCGTAATGAGTTAAAAACATAGGATTTTACACGTAGGAAATTTGAGAAATATCTTTCACAACTAGGACTGAAATAACACCGCGCGAAACTGGATAATTTTATCGAGCACAGAAAGTTGCTGAGGCATGTGGGAAGTAGCGTCAGGGGCCAGAGCTTGGCGCCAGTATTTTAGTTGTAGCGCCAGACGCCAGTATTGGCGCCAGGCGCTACAGTTAAAAGCTGGCGCCAGTCTCTGTTTGCTGGCGCCAATTTCCCCCAATACCGAGCCAGAAATATGCGTTCTAATTTCGACCGGTTTTTTGTATTGTTTGCTCGATCCTACTTCCTGATTGAATTTTTTCTCACTTTTCTGAAACCCATATGTGTTCTACATATGGACATAACCCTCTGGGAATTCATGCTCCATCTACCCGATTGAACGCTCCGTGCAACAAAGGGTACATCCGAGATGTTGAATTCACCAAACCATGGAAGCGAGTTTTTTCTAAAGCTCGCGGTGTCCCATTCACTCGCGCCAACCCTTCACGGTTAGGCTTCCGCGCGGTACATCCGGACAATTAACCATGGACCCTCTATTGACTAAACCATATCCCGAACTTTAGAGAACTAGAGCCATGGTTAGGTTGCAAACTCATTGCATCATATTGTGCCTACTTGACTAATTGTGCATTATTTGTTGTGTATACTCTATGTGATTTTTCCTAACCGTTTGTTTGACTTGTGTTAAGACTAAATAAAATGATTAATGAATAAAGGACTTTGTCTAATTAATTAATTAATTAATTTGAGCTAATAAATAAACATAAAATCGAGTCATAGTTCCTTTAAGTCAACCCGGATTTTTATTCCCGTATACTGCACAGGCGTCAACTTGTTTTGGTCATAGCCGGAGTTATAGGAAGAACTACGAGTCTTACAACCTATGGATCTGTAGCCCCGAGTTTTATCTATAATTTGGCGTTGGTTTCATCTAAATCAGAGTCACAGATCAAAAGTTATGACTAAAATACCACAGTCTGTCTAGTTTAATGCATATACGTGAAGTCTTAACGTAGTCTTTGCTTGAGTCTTAGTCACATAGTCTAGCCACATGGTCATGACACGAGTCTTAACATGTCACATACACTCACTAGTCTTATCACACACTTTGAGTACACATCACCATGACCATGTCTTAGGTTCATGCATGAGTCGGTTTTTTTTCCGTCATTTGAGTTGGGGGGGTACATTATATTCCTAATTCTTCATATCCCTCCAGCTATATCATTTTCCTTCACAGTCTATTCCAATCTTTCTTTACTTCTTCCATCCATGCATGTTGAATCGATTTTGAGTCATGTGATTGACAAACAAAAAAAATGAGGGTAATGATGAAATAAATGCACAAGGCAAGTTTCTCACCAAGATTTCATGCCTTCTTCTTCTATTTTTTATTCACCTTTTCCCCAATAAGTCTAGCATAGGCACCTTTCTATTCTCTTTAGATTTATTTTGTAGGATCATTATTTCTTTTCCTTAAATAAAACAAGCATTTTATTCTCTTACATATGATCATCACATTGCATTGCAAAAAAAAAAAAAAAAAACAAATAATAAAAAAAAATGTCGTATTAAGCACAAAGTATACCAATGATTTGAGGCACCCCTTGTAGCCACATCATATCTCCTTTCACACTTCAATTATACATCCTTTCTTCATAAACCACTTTGAGCCTCGTCTAACAATAGACCTTTCTTTTTTCAACCTACATCTATCTAACCTTGGGATGAGACAGTGTGCAACTTATGCAATTTTAAAGAAAGCTTGAGCAAATTCAAAAGAAAGTAATAGCAAAAAATAAACAATAATAAAAAAACGAAAACAAGTGTACAAAAGGGTAAGTGTTCCAATGTCTTTGATATGAAAGTATCTTCGATAAGAACACGTCTCAGATTGCGTCTCTTGTCGAGTGCTCGGTATCGTGCCTGAGAAACATGAATGCCCAGTGAGTGATAGACCGCATGATCGAGATTGCCCACACTTATAAAGATAAAATAGATACTAAAGAAAAAGAGAAAAGAGAGCTAAAAAGGAGCTAAAACTCAAGCATGAAAATACAAAGATTCAAAAGCAAAGTTGCACACCTTGGGGGCTTATCTAGGGTCTTGAGCCTCTTATCCCCTTCTTCTTCAGCCTTTAGCCTAACCACGTTACAACCCTTAAAAGACCTTTTTGAGGTATACACACTTGTGCGAGGTTCGGCTATAGCTACGTTCGGCCTGATTCCTAACGGATACGTAGGCAACCTCACATCGAGGTGCGGCCGTAATAAACATGCATTCACATTCACATTCACACATTTACACCATGATCATATCAAGGGATCTCCAATGCTCATCCCTATTCACTTAGATCTAGACTTGGGGGCTTGATCCCTACATCATTAGCTTACCTAGCCTAAGAGTCACCACCATTTGACTCTTTTTAATAATATCTTTTCACACACTTAGCCCGTGCGGCCTAACTTTAGTGTCACTATCACACACTGCACATATACATGACCAAATATACCTTCCCTTAGGAACCCTTTGTCATGGAATCTTAACACAACGTTGAAGCATGCCTTGTCATATCAACATCACTCATCAATCATAATTGTCATTCCATCACGAAGTATGAAGTGCTTAGCCTCCGTGCCTAAGTTACCCTAATACTTTCATTGAGTCAACAGTTGAGATAGCCTAGGATGGATTAATCCTTGCACCTTGAGAGATAGTATCAAACAACATTTGACTAAGCTCATTCAACATGCATCTTCAAACTTTGATTCTTTTTCACGTCTTTCTTTTTCGGGAGAAAGTCGGTACCCTCCACAAAAATGACGGAAAATTTTTGCTTTTTGCATTTTCGAGTCGCATAATCAACACTATGCACACACGGGTCACGAGTCACACGTGTCATTTCACTTTGAGTCGAGTCAACCTCGAGTCAGTCAATCATATCGAGTCAAGTTTATACCTTGAGTCGTGTCAAGTCGATGAGTCAAGCAATGATAAACCTTAGGTCAACCCTAAGATGATTAAAGAGATTGGCAAAGTTCTATAGTAAAAAATAAATACAAGTGCAGCAGAATAGGGAAGACCCTATCACAGTGTTCGGCGACAGAGTCAATTCTTGGCGCCAGAGATATTTCAGCAGTGACAGAGCTCGAAGCCTCTCCAGAAAGGTGATTTCGACCTCATACAGCAATTTCGGGTTCCTTGGTACCCCAGTTAGCCCCTATAAGCAATTTGACATGATTGAGTAGTCGATTTGATTACAGTCTAAGTGATCGACCTGACGAAAGATCGTCTCACTTAGCTTAAGCGCCTAAGTATTGGCTCATTACAAGCACCAAAGCATCAGTTCAAAAGCAATCACTTAAAAGACAATATTTCCAAATATGGATTGTCGCGCATTCTTATTTAACGACAATTTTTCCAAGATTGGATTGTCATCTCTGGCAAAGTTTCCAAGCGTAGATTGTCGTGCTCCTTCTTTGTTTGGCAAGTTTTTCCAAGTTCGGATTGTCATACATTCACAGATCGTTGGCAAGTTTTCTGGGATTGGATTGTCATACATCTAGTTCCCTATGGCAAAATTTCCCAAAGGATTGTCGTAGGTCTCTACTCATCATAAATTTCGGCAAAAGTTCCTCAACGTGGATTGTCATTCATTTCAGCAAGTGGCAAATTTTCCCGAAGTGGATTGTCGGTCGACTCTTTTTTGCAAATGTTCCAAGACGCGGATTGTCAATAGTGGCAATATTTTCCTAAAAGGATTGTCACATAGCGTTGGCAAATTTCCAAGGTGGATTGCTTTCAAGAGTTATATTCCAAGATGTGGATTGTCGATCGTAGCAAAGTTCTTATGAAAGATTGTTACGAAGCATTGGCAACTTTTTCCCAAAATTGGATTTTGGCAAATTTTCCGAGATACGGATTGTCGCTTCATCGTGGCAACATTTCCAAGGATGGATTGTTAAGAAGCATTGACAACTTTCCCTAAATCGGATTGTCATACATCATACAGGAGTTGTGTTGGCAACTATTCCCAAAGAAAAGAGGATTGTCATCACAGCAAAAGCACCGACATACTGGTTCACAAGCAGCAAAGCGCCGACGTACTGGCATAGCAAATATTAAAAAGCAGTGATCTTTTCTAAGACTATCACAGCGGAAAAAAGAAGCTCTTTGAAGCAGCAAGGTGGCATTCCCTAGATTGTGGAAAGTTGTCACGAACAACTGGAGGTAATTTCGGGCGAAGTTATCTTCGATGGTATTCCCTAGGATGTGGAATATTATCAATGCGGATGGAGATTGTTTCAAGAGAAATAATCTTCGATGGTATTCCCTTGGATGTGGAATATTATCAATGCGGATGAGGATTATTTCAAGAGAAATAATCTTCGATGGTGTTCCCTAAGATGTGGAATATTATCAATGCGGAGGAGGATCGTTTCAGGCGAAGCAATCTTCCAAATTGGAAACTGTAGGGAATAATTTCAAGCCTTTAAAATCCCACTAGCTTGAACCCCACTGTGATCATACACTAAAGTACGGTGGCGTCCAAAAGGGAAGAAGATAGAGCAAAAGAGTCGCCAACAAGTTTTTAAGGAACTTGTAAACCATCACGAGGTGAAGGTTACACCCCTTAACGATCCAAGAGATCGTCAACTCCATAAGGTCATGAATTAAATAAGGGTTCGGGGATGATGGTACAAATCCAACCTAAAAGAGATTGAACCTGCCCTAATAATAGGCCTCTACTTTATTCTGCTCGTATTCATGTGCGCTTTCTGACTAACATGCAATCAATAGGATTAACCCGAAACCTGTTTAATCTATGTTGGTTGAATATTAATGCACAAACAAATCTATTATTGGCGATCACTTGAATTATAATCACAATTAACCCTAAACAAGATTATTAATATCTTATTAAGCGCGATTGCAAATACCAATTCCCTTTAACATGCAATAAAGGTGATCAAGCAATAACAATATAAAATATGATACATATCAAGCAATATAATAAATAATCAACATCATTAACAATAATAATATCAATCATAATCATAATCATAAATATTAGAGAGAATATAGGAAGCATCATACTTTTAATCATACTTAATATTAAAGATACCCTAGACATGATACTAGGAATCATAAATAACAATCTAAGCATGATATCTACATCATGAAATCAATTAAACCATTAAAGTACTTACTTGGATGCCTCGTACCTCTTTCTAATTACAAAATACACGCGTTAGTAACTTCAAGGAAAATAATAATCAAAACAATTAAATTAAATAATTGAAATAGAGATTTGGGACCAAACCCTCAGAAATTAAAACCTTTCACGTCTAGGGCGAAGGAAACTTCGAATATGGCTAGGTGTTTCTAGATCTTGTGAATGCGGAATTTTGTATGTTGAAAACAAAGTTTAGAAAAGAATACTAAAGAATTAATGTTATTGAAAATTGATGAATAATGTAGATGATGAATGAAGAGAATTAATGAATGGTAATTGATGATTGTTGATGAATGAAAACGGAGTTTTTGATACGATATTTATAAAGAAAATCATCCAAAAAAGATAATTTATCAAAACAGAGTCTGAAGACCACAAAAACACATTGGCGCCAGCCCTGGCTCATTGGCGCCAGGACCAGTGGCTAGCGCCAAGCGCCAATGCTGGCGTCTGGCGCCAATCCTGGTTCCAGGCGCCAAGGCTTGGGGTTGGACGCCAATTCGGAATTCAACGCGTTTTCGAAAATCTGATAAATTTCCCATACTGGAAGATAAAATAATATAATCTCAGTCGAAAATGTTATTTGATCTAATTAAAACTCTGAAGAATCCTAATTGAATTAAGAATGATTAGAACCTTTTAGAATGTTCTAGAAGACCAAAACCATTCCTAATTACATTAGGAATGATAAATCATATTAGGCCCTCCCCTAGATCATTGGGTCGTACATAAAGCTCAAACAAGGCCCAGTTTAGTAAATTGGCCATAATTTCCTCAATATTTATCGGAATTGGGCTTATAATATATCGTTGGAAAGGTCTTTGCAAACCCCATCCAACTACACCACTATTGGACCCATATCATGGACCAACCAAACTAGATTGGCTGTTTTCTTAAAATAAAGTTTTCAAAAACAGAGAGAAGAGAAAAGAAAAGAAATAAAACTTTCCGCAACACCAGACCTTTCCACACTTTCGTTTCATTCGATTATGATTCGATGTGAAAGGTACTCATCACTGGGTTTGGTTTTGGGGAGACACAAATGGGTGTCTACAGAAGCCCCCACTTTGACTGAGTTTGGAGAAACGCAAGTTTCGAAAACGAAAGTCAAAGTATCGATAGGGACGGAGAATGATTCAGAACGTTCTGCGATCCTAAATCATTCTTATAACGCCGATACCTGCAAAACTAGCATTAGTTAAACAGATAAAAGAGTTAAGAAACGCGTATCTTGCACCGTCGAGCACACGTCTCTGAAAGTAACCGATTGTTGTTGCTGCTGTTGTTTTGACGACCTCCTGCAAGCTAGAGAATGCCATGCCGCTTGAAAACCGCTACGCCTTGTAACTGCTTCCAAATTAGAAGATTGCTTCGCCTGAAACTACCTTCTCCGCTGTGATAATATTCCACGTCCAAGGGAATATCATCGAAAATTATTTCTCTTGAAATAATTCTCATCCGCATTACGATCATCTTCCATGCCTCAGGAATTATGATCGAAGACAATTTCGCCCTGAAATTACCTTCAGTTGTTTGTGACAACTTTCCACAATCTATGGAACGCCATCTTGCTGTTTGTTTTGACGATCTTCCGCAATCTAGAGAACGCCGTCGATCAATGTTGCTACATCTTGAGCCTTTTCTTAAATCATAGTGACAACCTTTCCAATCATAGCAAAAGTCGTCGAAGACTGCCCATCTCGTGCTATCTTCTCAAATCTTGGGTGACAACCTCCACAATCCTAGCGAATGTCGTCGAAGACCGCCCATCTCGTGCTATCTTCTCAAATCTTGGGTGACAACCTCCACAATCTTAGCGAATGCCGTCGAAGACCGCCCATCTCGTGCTATCTTCTCAAATCTTTGGTGACAACCTCCACAATCTTAGCGAATGCCGTCGAAGACCGCCCATCTCGTGCTATCTTCTCAAATCTTTGGTGACAACCTCCACAATCTTAGCGAATGCCGTCGAAGACCGCCCATCTCGTGTTATCTTCTCAAATCTTTGGTGACAACCTCCACAATTTTAGCGTACGCTGTCGAAAATAACTTTACTTGAGGTCATCCTCATTTGATGCGATAATTTTCCCAAAGGAAAATACCGAAGATCCACGCCTGTCGATCTTTAAAAGTTCGCCTGAACTTTGCTTTTGCTATGCCTGTACGTCGGCGCTCTTTTGCTTTGAACCTATATGTCGGTGCCTTTTCTGCTTTTGAGCCAATGCCTAGGCGCTTTAAGCTAAGTGAGACGATCTTTCATCAGGTCGATCACTTATTGCAATTGTAATCCAACTGACTACTTAATCATGTCAAATTGCTTATAGGGGCTAATTGGCGTACCAAGGAACCCGAAATTGCTGTATGAGGTCGAAATCACCTTTCTGGGAGGCTTCGAGCTCTGTCGTTGCTGAAATATTTCTGGAGCCAAGAATTGACTCTGTCGCCGAATGCTGTGATAGGGTCTTCCCTGTTCTGCTGCACATGTGTTTATTTTTTACTAAAGAACTTTGCCAATCTTTTTAATCATCTTAGGGTTGACCTAAGGTTTAGCATTGCTTGACTCATCGACTTGACACGACTCAAGGCATAAACTTGACTCGATATGTTGACTGACTCGAGGTTGACTCGACTCGAAGTGAAATGACATGTGTTAGACTCAAATCAAAGTTATATGACACGACATGACTCAATGTGTACATGACTCGTGTGTGCATTGTAATGTGATCGTGCGACTCGAAAATGCAAAAAAGCAAAAAATTTCCGTCAATTTTGTGGAGGGTACTGACTTTCTCCCGAAAAAGAAAGACGTGAAAAAGAAAATCAAAAGTTTGAAGATGCATGTTGAATGAGCTTAGTCAAATGTTGTTTGATACTATCTCTCAAGGTTCAAGGATTAATCCATCCTAGGCTATCTCAACTGTTGACTCCATGATGAAAGTATTTGGGTAACTTAGGCACGGAGGCTAAGCACTTCATACTTCGTGATGCAATGACAATTATGAGTGATGAGTGATTTTGATATGATAAGGCATGCTTCAATGTTAAGATTTCATGACAAAGGGTTCCTAAGGGAAATATATTTGGTCATGTATATGTGCAGTGTGTGATAGTGACACTAAAGTTAGGCCGCAAGAGCTAAGTGTGTGGAAAAATATATTATTGAAAAGAGTCAAATGGTGGTGACTCTTAGGCTAGGTAAGATAATGATGTAGGGATCAAGCCCCCAAGTCTAGCTCTAAGTGAATAGGGATGAGCATTGGAGATTCCTTGATATGATCATGGTGCAAGTGTGTGAATGTGAATATGAATGCATTTTTATTATGGCCGCACCTCAATGGGAGGTTGCCTACGTATCCGTTAGGAATCAGGCCGAACGTAGCTCTAGCCGAACCTCCCACAAGTGTGTATACCTCAAAAAGGTCTTTTTAAGGGTTGTAACGTGGTTAGGCTAAAGGTTATAGAAGAAGAAGGGGATAAAGGCTCAAGACCCTAGATAAGCCCCCAAGGTGTGCAACCTTGCTTTTGAATATTTGTATTTTTATGCTTGAGGTTTTCTACTCTTTTTTTTTAGCTCTTTTGTTTTAGCATTTATTTTATTTTAATAAGTGTGAGCAATCCCGATCATGCGGTCTATCACTCACTTGGCATTCATGTTTCTCAGGCACGGTACCGAGCACTCGATAAGAGACGCAATCTGAGACGTGTTCTTATCGAAGATATTTTCACATCAAAGACATTGGAACACTTGCCCTTTTGTACACTTTTATTTATTATTTATTATTTTTTTTTTTGCTTATTTTTGCTATTTTGATTTTCTGAAATCACTCAAGCTTTGTTCTTTGAAAATTGCATAAGTTTCACACCATCCCATCCCAAGGTTAGATAGATGTAGGTTGAAAAAAGAAAGGTCTATCATTAGACAAGGCTCAAAGTGGTTTATGAAGAAAGGATTGTGAATTTGAAAGGTGAAAGGAGATATGATGTGGCTACAAGGGGTGCCTCAAATCATTGGTATACCTTGTGCTTAATTAGACATGGATTTTTTTTTTTTTTTTTTTTTTTTTTTTTTTTTTTTTTTTTTTTTTTTTGCAATGCAATGTGATGATCATGTGCAAGGAAATAGATGTTCATTTTATTAGAGGAAAATAAAGAATCTACAAAGTTAATCTAAGGGAAAAGAAAAGATGCCTATGCTAGACTTATTAGGGAAAGAGTAAAAATGAAAAAGAAATAGAAAAAGAGGTCATGAAATCTTTTCGTTGGAGCTCGCCTCTTGTCTTGTGTTGTTTCCTTTATCATCACTCGCTCTTCTTGTTAACTGGAGGCATGGGAAGCTTGTTATTATCAATCAAATGTTGGATAGCCTCCTTTAGCTTCCAACAGCTCTCAGTAGTATGACCCCTACCTTGATGATACTTGCAGTGTTCGTCTGGATTCCAACTAGGCAATCTCTTTTCAGGTGCGGGATCTTGAATAGGTCCAATGGGAGTAATGAGTCCTTTGGCATGGAGTCGATCGAAGGCAGTATCGTAGCTCATCCCAATGGGGGTGAAGTCTTTCCTTAGTTGCTTCTTAGATCGTTGGTTATCCATGGCTAAAACTTCACTGAGATCAAAGGTACTAACATTGTTACTAGAGTGGGCGTTTTCGGAAGAAGAAGGATTTTCGTTCTTCTTTCCTTTCCAGCCACCGTGGTTACTATTTTTAGTAGCTTTTTGCTTTGCAAGGTCATCTTCGATTTCAATTCCGATGTCATAAACGGCCTTGAAAGTATTCAAATTGTGTTGATATTTTAGGTGCTTCGAATACTTTTCTTGGAGATTCTTGATAAACATCCTCACAGACTCCTTTTCGGTGGGGACCTCAATCATCTTAGAGGAAGTTTCCCTCCATTTATTAAAGAAAGAAGTAAAGCCTTCATTTTCTTTTTGTCTTAGCATCTCAAGTTGTCTATGATCGGTTTCAACTTGGATATTGCACTTGTACCTATCAACGAAAGTGTTTGCTATCGATTCCCAGGTAGAGATTTTCTCCTTGTCAAGGGAGAAGAACCATTGTTGGCAAACGGTTTCAAGAGATAGTGGGAACAGAGAGGGGAACACCTTCTTATCGATACCCTTAATGGTCATTATAGTTTCAAAATCTCTTAGATGGAAGTAAGGATTATCTATTGCCTTGAATTTTGGGATGTCGTTGGCATTGAACTTCTGCGGAAGAAGATCTTTGTCCACCGAGACCCCTTGTGATGTAAGCTCTTGAAACTTGTAATCTCTAGACAACTTGCGTAGGCTCTCTTGCATGAGGTCTATCTGTTGTTGCTTCACGGGATCATCAACCTTGAGGGTGAGTAGCTTCAGTGTTTCAGTCATGGTATCCAATTGATTCCTAAGCTCATTGACTTCTTCTTGAGTTGCCATTATCTTCTTAGCCTTCCTCTTTTGACGAATCGGTTTATCAAAAAGCGAGACTTGAATAAAGAGGTTGTCCTTGATTAATCGCCCTTCTCTACTCGACCAAGTACTGTGGGAAAGGAATTTGGGGATACTTATTGTTAATTATTTGACTCAAACTTTATTCAACATGCCATGGATGGAGGAGGTGAAGAAAGATGGAAGAATGTGAAGAAGATTTAGACGGAGGGATATGAAGAATTAGGAGTAGAATGCACCCCCTCAACTCAAATGACGGAAGAGACAGACTCATGCATGAACCTAAGACATGCCCATGGTGATGTATACTCAAAGTGTGTGCTAAGACTAGTGAGTGTAGATGGTGCGTTAAGACTCGTGTCATGAGCATGTGGCTAGACTATGTGACCAAGACTCGATTAATGACTTGACAAGGTGTTATTGACAGCGAAAATTAACCGAATTAATTAGTAAACTCGTTAATTAGACATTAGGTGATGACTCGACAAATAATCTGAACTGTCGGCCAAGCGACAGAACTGGCGTCACAGTACGGTGGTTGGCGCCAGGCTTTTTAGTAAATGTCTGGCGCTACACACCATACAGTGGCGCTACAGCTCAGATTTTGGCACCAATTTTGGAGCCTCGGTCTGGGACTGTTTTCGATATTATTAGTCAACTGGGGTGTGCCTAAAGTCGTACTAGGTCAATTCCGATTAAAAGAAGAAAAAAAAAACTTTATTGACTCGAATTAATTAATTAATTAATTAATTAGGCAAAGTTCTTTAAGTCATTAATTATAATCTCAACACAAATCAACAAACAGTTAAGAGAAACATGGAATATATATGCACAAAAAATAATGCACAATTAGTCAAGTAGGCACAATATGATGCAATGAGTTCGCAACCTAACCATGGCTCTAGTTCTCTAAAGTTCGGGATATGGTTTAGTCGAATAGGGTCCATGGTTAATTGTCCAGATGCACCGCGTAGAAGCCTAACCGTGAAGGGTTAACGCGTGTGGATAGAACACCGCGAGTTTTTAGAAAAAAAAACTCACTTCCATGGTTTGGTGAATTCAACCTCTCAGATGTACCCTTTGTTGCCAAGAGCGTTCAATCGGGTAGATAGAGCATGAATTCCCAGAGGATTATGTCCATATGTAGAACACATATGGGTTTCAGAAAAATGAGAAAAAATTCAATCAGGAAGTAGGATCGAGCAAACAATACGAAAAACCGGTCGAAATTAGAACGCATATTTCTGGCTCGGTATTGGGGGAAATTGGCGCCAGCAAACAGAGACTGGTGCCAACTTTTAACTGTAGCGCCTGGCGTCAATACTGGCGTCTGGCGCTACGGCTAAAAGTTTGGCGCCAAGCTCTGGCCCCTGACGCTACTTCCCACATGCCTCAGCAGCTTTTTGTGCTCAATAAAATCATCCAGTTTCGCGCGGTGTTATTTCAGTCCTAGTTGTGAAAGACATTTCTCAAATTTCCTACGTGTAAAAATCCTATGTTTTTGACTCATTACGGATGGTCTTTCCAATGAGAACCTTTTTATGCATATGACACAATGTTAATAAAAATTACGCACATGAAATACTTAGAACTTTTCGAGTCTCATCCACTTATTCTAAATCATTGCCGAAACAAATTCAGGAATTAAAATAGAAATCCTCCCCAGTGGAGTCGCCAAAAATTGTAGGGAATAATTTCAAGCCTTTAAAATCCCACTAGCTTGAACCCCACTGTGATCATACACTAAAGTACGGTGGCGTCCAAAAGGGAAGAAGATAGAGCAAAAGAGTCGCCAACAAGTTTTTAAGGAACTTGTAAACCATCACGAGGTGAAGGTTACACCCCTTAACGATCCAAGAGATCGTCAACTCCATAAGGTCATGAACCAAATAAGGGTTCGGGGATGATGGTACAAATCCAACCTAAAAGAGATTGAACCTGCCCTAATAATAGGCCTCTACTTTATTCTGCTCGTATTCATGTGCGCTTTCTGACTAACATGCAATCAATAGGATTAACCCGAAACCTGTTTAATCTATGTTGGTTGAATATTAATGCACAAACAAATCTATTATTGGCGATCACTTGAATTATAATCACAATTAACCCTAAACAAGATTATTAATATCTTATTAAGCGCGATTGCAAATACCAATTCCCTTTAACATGCAATAAAGGTGATCAAGCAATAACAATATAAAATATGATACATATCAAGCAATATAATAAATAATCAACATCATTAACAATAATAATATCAATCATAATCATAATCATAAATATTAGAGAGAATATAGGAAGCATCAAACTTTTAATCATACTTAATATTAAAGATACCCTAGACATGATACTAGGAATCATAAATAACAATCTAAGCTTTAATTTCTGAGGGTTTGGTCCCAAATCTCTCTTTCAATTATTTAATTTAATTGTTTGTTTATTATTTTCCTTGAAGTTACTAACGTGTGTATTTTGTTATTAGAAAGAGGTACGAGGCATCAAAGTAAGTACTTTAATTGATTTATTGATGTTATGATGTAGAAATCATGTTTATATTGTTATTATGATATTCCTAGTATCATGTCTAGGGTAACTTTGTTATTAAGTATGATTAAAAGTACGATGCTTCCTATATTCTTCCTAATATTTATGATTGTTAGTATCATGTTAGGGTTAAAGATTTGATTTTTATTGCTTTGTGACATGCTAGGGTTTGTTATTAATCTTGTTAGTATCATGTCTAGGATCTTGCTATGTTTATTATGCTTTAATATTAACATGAACATGATTATGATTATAATTGTTATAATTTATGATGATTATGAATATTATTATTATTATGATGATGATTATAATTATTGTCATGATATTGACTATTTATTATGTTGCTTGATTTATTATTTATTGCTTGATCACCTTTATTGCATGTTTAAAGGGAATTGATACTTGTAATCAAGCTTAATAAGATATCAATAATCTTGTTAGGGTTAATGTGATTATAATTCAAGTGATCGCCAATAATAGATTTATTTGTGCATTAAATTCAACCAACATAGATTAAACAGGTTTAGAGTTAATCCTATTGATTGTATGTTAGTCAGAAAGCGCACATGAATACGATCAGAATAAAGTAGAGGCCTATTATTAGGGCATGTTCAATCTCTTTTAGGTTGGATTTGTACCTTCATCCCCGAACCCCTTATTTGGTTCTAGACCTTATGGAGTTGACGATCTCTTGGATCGTTAAGGGGTGTAACCTTCATCCTATGAACGGTTTACAAGTTCCTTAAAAAACTTGTTGGCGACTCTTTTGCTCTATCTTCTTCCCTTTTGGACGCCACCGTACTTTAGTGTATGATCACAGTGGGGTTCAAGCTAGTGGGATTAAAGCTTGAAATTTATTCCCTACAGTTTTTGGCGACTCCACTAGGGAGGATTTCTATTTTAATTCCTGAATTTGTTTCGGCAATGATTTAGAATAAGTGGATGAGACTCGAAAAGTTCTAAGTATTTCATGTGCGTAATTTTGATTAACATTATTGTCATATGCATAAAAAAGATCTCATTAGAAAGACCATCAGTAATGAGTTAAAAACATAGGATTTTACACGTAGGAAATTTGAGAAATATCTTTCACAACTAGGACTAAAATAACACCGCGCGAAACTAGATAATTTTATCGAGCACAGAAAGTTGCTGAGGCATGTGGGAAGTAGCGTCAGGGGCCAGAGCTTGGCGCCAGTATTTTAGTTGTAGCGCCAGACGCCTGTATTGGCGCCAGGCGCTACAGTTAAAAGCTGGCGCCAGTCTCTGTTTGCTGGCGCCAATTTCCCCCAATACCGAGCCAGAAATATGCGTTCTAATTTCGACCGGTTTTTCGTATTGTTTGCTCGATCCTACTTCCTGATTGAATTTTTTCTCACTTTTCTGAAACCCATATGTGTTCTACATATGGACATAACCCTCTGGGAATTCATGCTCCATCTATCCGATTGAACGCTCCGTGCAACAAAGGGTACATCCGAGATGTTGAATTCACCAAACCATGGAAGCGAGTTTTTTCTAAAGCTCGCGGTGTCCCATCCACTCGCGCCAACCCTTCACGGTTAGGCTTCCGCGCGGTGCATCCGGACAATTAACCATGGACCCTCTATTGACTAAACCATATCCCGAACTTTAGAGAACTAGAGCCATGGTTAGGTTGCAAACTCATTGCATCATATTGTGCCTACTTGACTAATTGTGCATTATTTGTTGTGTATACTCTTTGTGATTTTTCCTAACCGTTTGTTTGACTTGTGTTAAGACTAAATAAACTGATTAATGAATAAAGGACTTTGTCTAATTAATTAATTAATTAATTTGAGCTAATAAATAAACATAATAAAGGACTTTGTATTATTATTTTGATGATGATTATTATTATTCATGTTTATTCTAATGATTGGTTATTTATTATGTTGCTTGATATTTATTGTTATTGCTTGATCACTCCTTTTATGCATGTTTAAAGGGAATTTGTACTTGTAATCACGCTTAATAAGATATTAATAATGTTGTTAGGGTTAATGTGATTATATTTCAAGTGATCGCCAATAATAGATTTATTTGTGCATTTAAATTCACCAAACATAGATAAACAGGTTTAGGGTTAATCCTATTGATTGCATGTTAATTAAAAAGCGCACATGAATACGATCAGAATAAAGTAGAGGCCTATTATTAAGGCAGGTTCAATCTCTTTTAGGTTGGATTTGTACCTTCATCCCCGAACCCTTATTTGGTTCTAGACCTTATGGAGTTGACGATCTCTTGGATAGTTAAGGGGTGTAACCTTCATCCTATGAACGGTTTACAAGTTCCTTAAAAAACTTGTTGGCGACTCTTTTGCTCTATCTTCTTCCCTTTTGGACGCCACCGTACTTTAGTGTATGATCACAGTGGGGTTCAAGCTAGTGGGATTAAAGCTTGAAATTTATTCCCTACAGCGTGATAATCCCGGAAAGAAGTTTGAAGCTTGTACGTTTTATAATCCTGAAACTAATCAAAGGGGTTGCAAATACTTTCGTTGGGTGGATGAAGGAATAGTTGACTGGCAACGGGATATTACTAATCAACTCATTTCAGAAAAGCATATTCTTAAGGGTGAGGTTGCTGTATTGAGAAACAGAGTATGCTGCCTTGTAGGTGAGAAGAAGAGGATAATGTATGAAGCAGAGTACATGAAACTGAAGTTGAAGAAGAAGAACATTAGGTTTTCGAAGGAACAGGAGGGAGAATTTGGGGAAAAAAGGGGGAAATTTTGTCCTTAAGGGTCACTTGAGCCGCACGTGACTAGGTCAACGCCGGGAAAATAAAGTCAAACTTGACTTTCTGATGGGTGGTAGTCAATTACAACAATTTGTGTTTTATAAGGTAGTTAATTACAACATTTCGTTTTTGTGTTAGTTTCTCGCAAAAAACGGATTATAAAAGATAGTTTTTTACAAAAAATCCTTTAAAAAATAAAAAGTAGAAGTGAAAGTTATTAAAAGGTTTTTTTTGGGTTTTTCTATGCTATGCCCCCAAGGTTATTGAGTTTCTATGGTGTTCCCATGCTTTTTTAAAATTACAAGATATACCCTCCAACGTACTTAAGGTGTTTATTCAATCGTACCCTATAACGTTAATCCAATGTTAGTAGTTGTGTTAACGGTTCATTACCACACTTTGGAGAGAAATTTTACGCCCAGATTGGGTTAGAGTTATATAAGTTTGTTAACATTTAACATTTTTTTCCAAATTTTCTCATCTGCTTTTCCTTCTTTCTTCTAAAAGCAACCATTGATATGTCAAGCTCTCGGTGTATTTCTTATTCTTTTTTCTCATCCACTTCTTATTACTTCCTATTTATTTACAATTCTAACGTCGAGTTTATGTCAGAGGGTACGGTTGATTAAACAACTTAAGTTGGAGGGCACAATTTGTAATTTTGAAAAAGCATGGGCACACCTTAGAAACTCAACAACCTTGAGGGCATAGCTTAGACAAACCCTTTATTATTATTATTTTTTTTTTTTTACACAATTGGTTTAGGTTCCCAATAATCTCGTTGTTTAATGGAAGTGATCACAATAATCAGTTTGGAACGAATTGAATATTCTTTGTATGTCTTTTGAGCTGCAATTAATACATGTCACTATCAAAATCGAATATAGGTCAATACAGCTAGACTCAATTTCGCACCATCAACCTTGAATATCCAGTCATGCTTCAAGATCACTATGATATCTAATTTTATATGATTGTCAAGCGTATTCATAACATGCTCACATATGTAGGCCCACTTTGAACGACGACTACAGTCAATAATTTAATTTTGTTTCCGAAGGCATCCATTAAACAAGCATGCATTGTCAAGGATTGTCTCGGTCATTCTGTGTGGCTTCAGCGCAGAGGGTTAGTTTACATAAGTTATCTTTTCTTTATTGTAATTTTAATTTTATTATTTAAAGGTTTGGATATTCTTTCTATTTTCAAATACTTCGTTAATCCGTTTGTGCTTTACTTTTTATTTTGGTCTTTTTTTTAAAATTCCATTTCTATATTTTGGAAGATCAATAACTATATACTAAAAGACACACTAGTAATGACACGTGTCATTTTTTGGTGTGTCATTCAGTTTCTTTTTTTTTAAAAAAAAAATAAAATAAAATTTCAATAACTATATACTAAAAAAACACACCAGTAATGACACGTGTCATTTTCTGGTGTGTCTTTCGATTTTTTTTTTTTTAAAATTTCAATTAAGGAAACAAATCTTATTTACAAAATTTCCCTAACCTTACCCAATATAATTACTTAAAATAAAAAAAGGTTTGACATATCTTTAACACAAATATTTATATAGCTTTAAAAAATTCTAAACACAATTTTGCTCATTTTCTACATCAGTTCATATCTAACATATCTTTCGTAATCCTTTATTTTCCTCAAAATTTGTCAACTATATATATTTTTAGAATTTTTTTTGTTTATAAAATTTATTTGTAATGATAGTTTAATAATAGTTATTGCAGATTACCGTGCATGGCACGGGAACTAACCTAGTTTTAACAATATTTTATACTTTTATCCCCACTAATGGTCCCTTGACTCAATTTCATTTTTAGAAAATATTACCATTCTCTCTCCTCTTTACAATAACCCGTAAAAACTTTTATAACTTGTGTTTTTTTTCTTTTCAACATATTTCGATCGCTTCAATAATATTACAAAAATTACATTTATTTCTTTATTCTAAACCTCTACAGCAAATCATAGCAGAGCATTTATTTTTTTAAAAAATGCAATATTATTATACGTTTCTTAAAAAAAAAAAAAAGGGGGCCCAAATATATCTCAATCGCACAGGGCCTCCATAATAGTTGGGATGGCCCTGCTTAGGATACACAATTAGTATTATGTGCACCATGGCCCAATCCTTGCCCAACAGGGGAAGCTTAGACAAAAGAAGCCCACGATTTTTTTTTTAAAAGAATATTTGTTCCTCCCCTCTCCAACTGTCATATCAATTTAAGTTTAAAAATAAAAAATTGTCATTTCTATTTTTATTTCATTTTAAAAATTTTCTCTCTCCTCTCATAAATTAAAAACATTTCTCAATTAATTCTTTTGTATTTTCTCTCTCCTCTCACCATTTTTTTTTTCTCTAAAAATTGCAATCTACCATAACAAAAGACAAAAAATACACAAAAACACCTTTAAAAAGGTAAACATCACTTAAACTTTTTTGATTTTCCTACATTTATGTTAAATTTGCTAATATAATTCAACAAATTGTAAAATTAAAACTATATTCTAGTATATAATTGTCTTTTTGACTTTTTAATTTTTTTTTTTTAATTTTGTTTTGTTGGTAGAAAATCAAAATTATCTGTTTCTATTGAAGAGGATGAAGATATGTAAGTAATTTATTGTTTAAATTCGCAATTTGATTTTAAATTGTTAATTTTTAGAATTGAATACTAACTTGAACCCTAATTTTTTTAACTGTACAGTACAATTAGTCAAATGTTCAACGTTAGAATACCAAAAAGAAGAAATTAGATGATGTATCTAAGAAAAAACCAATTGTTACAAAATTCTGAACCGACCCCAATTACAAACCACTGAATACCCTACAAAAACCTTTAAACCCCGTACAAAACTTTTGAACCCTAACCACAAACCACTGAACACCTTTCAAAAACTTCTGAACCCTTACAAAAACCTCTAACCAGTGAACCCCAACCATAAACTACTGAACACCTTAGAAAAATCTCTGAACCCCCTATAAAAACTTTTCAACCCCAACCACAAACCACTGAACACCCTTCAAAAACCTCTGAACCCCCTATAAAAACTTCTGAACCCCAACCATAAACTACCGAGCACCTTACAAAAACCACTGAACTCCCTACAAAAACTTCTGAACTACAACCACAAACCAATAAACACCCTACAAAAACCACTGAACCCCAACCACAAACCACTGAACACCCATCAAAAGCCTCTACGCCCCCCCCCCCCCCCCCTTCCCCCTCAAAAAAAAAAAAAAAATTCTGAACTCCAACCACAAACCACTGAACCCCCTTGTATACACCCATTTGTGTCTCCCCAAAACCAAACCCAGTGATGAGTACCTTTCACGTCGAATCATAATCGAATGAAACGAAAGTGTGGAAAGGTCTAGTGTTGCGGAAAGTTTTAATTTCTTTTCTCTTCTTTCTGTTTTTAAAAACTTTATTTTAAGAAAACAGCCAATCCAGTTTGGTTGGTCCATGATATGGGTCCAATAGTGGTGTAGTTGGATAGGGTTTGTAAAGACCTTTCCAACGATATATTATAAGCCCAATTCCGATGAATATTGAGGAAGTTATGGCCAATTTACCAAACTGGGCCCGGTTTGAGCTTTATGTACGGCCCAATGATCTTGGGGAGGGTCTAATATGATTTATCATTCCTAATGCAATTAGGAATGGTTTTAGTCTTCTAGAATCTTCTAGAAGGTTCTTTTCATTCCTAATTCAATTAGCATTGATAAGTTGACTTTGTTGACTTTTCAGAGTTTTAATCAAAATCAAATAGCATTTTCGAAGAAATTATATTATTTTATCCTCCAGTACGGTTATCAAATTTTCGAAAACGCGTTGAAATCCAGTTTGGCGTCCAACCCCAGGCCTTGGCGCTTGGAACCAGGCTTGGCGCCAGGCGCTAGCGCCTGGCGCCAGCTAGCCAGGGTTGGCGCCAGCTCTGTTTCCTGAGCGTCAAACTCTGTTTTGTTAATTTATCTTTTTTGGCTGATTTTCTCTATAAATATCGTATTAAAAACTCCGTTTTCATTCATCATCTACATCTATCATTCACCAATTCTCCTCATTCACAAGTTTAATTAGCATTCTTTAAAACATTCAATTCTTTCTTACTTTGTTTCCATACAAAATTCCGCATTCACAAGATCTAGAAACACCTAGCCATATTCGAAGTTGCCTTCGCCCTAGACGTGAAAGGTTTTAATTTCTGAGGGTTTGGTCCCAAATCTCTCTTTCAATAATTTAATTGTTTGATTTATTATTTTCCTTGAAGTTACTAACGTGTGTATTTTGTTATTAGAAAGAGGTACGAGGCATCAAAGTAAATACTTTAATTGATTTATTGATGTTATGATGTAGAAATCATGTTTATATTGTTATTATGATATTCCTAGTATCATGTCTAGGGTAACTTTGTTATTAAGTATGATTAAAAGTACGATGCTTCCTATATTCTTCCTAATATTTATGATTGTTAGTATCATGTTAGGGTTAAAGATTTGATTTTTATTGCTTTGTGACATGCTAGGGTTTGTTATTAATCTTGTTAGTATCATGCCTAGGATCTTGCTATGTTTATTATGCTTTAATATTCACATGAACATGATTATGATTATAATTGTTATAATTTATGATGATTATGAATATTATTATTATTATGATGATGATTATAATTATTGTCATGATATTGACTATTTATTATGTTGCTTGATTTATTATTTATTGCTTGATCACCTTTATTGCATGTTTAAAGGGAATTGATACTTGTAATCAAGCTTAATTAGATATCAATAATCTTGTTAGGGTTAATGTGATTATAATTCAAGTGATCGCCAATAATAGATTTATTTGTGCATTAAATTCAACCAACATAGATTAAACAGGTTTAGAGTTAATCCTATTGATTGTATGTTAGTCAGAAAGCGCACATGAATACGATCAGAATAAAGTAGAGGCCTATTATTAGGGCATGTTCAATCTCTTTTAGGTTGGATTTGTACCTTCATCCCCGAACCCTTATTTGGTTCTAGACCTTATGGAGTTGACGATCTCTTGGATCGTTAAGGGGTGTAACCTTCATCCTATGAACGGTTTACAAGTTCCTTAAAAAACTTGTTGGCGACTCTTTTGCTCTATCTTCTTCCCTTTTGGACGCCACCGTACTTTAGTGTATGATCACAGTGGGGTTCAAGCTAGTGGGATTTTAAAGGCTTGAAATTATTCTCTACAGCCCTACAAAAACCTTTGAACCCCCTAAAAAACTTCTGAAACCCAAGCACAAACCACTAAACACCCTTAAAAAACTTCTGAACCTTTACAAAAACTTCTGAACCCCAACCACAAACCACTGAACACCATACAAAAACCTCTGAACTCCCTAAAAAAACTTCTGAACCCCAAACACAAACCACTAAATACCCTAGAATAACCTCTGAACCCCCTACGAAAACTTCTAACCACCGACCACAAACCACTAAACACCCTAGAATAACCTCTGAACCCCCTACAAAAATTTTTGAACCCAACCACAAACCAATGAACACCCTTTAAAAACTTCTACAATTTCCAAATGTTCAGATTTATAAATTATAAAGTGGAGAATGCCAAAATTTTTAATAAATTTAAAAATACATAATCTAAAACAAAAATAAGTTTATAAGTAATGTATCGCATGTTCAAAATTATAATAAAGATGTTCGTAATTTCAAAAATACATGTTATGTATTTACAAAAAAACGTATCATATGTTCATATTTTTAACTTAAAATGTTCAAAATGCTAAAATATAATCAAATACAAAACTGTTCGTAACAAAAATACACAATTATCACTAAAAAAAAGTCAAAAGAATATGAAAACTACATATTTCGAAACTCAAACCTAGCCATGGTGATTTAGATAATGAAATCTCATCGGAAAATAATCACACCATCGTCTTAACCACCTTCTATTCGATGACGCCGCCATTTTTAGCTTCACTACTTCATTGTAAAAACTCCATTAACAAAGCTTCAAATTGAAGGTTGAAGAAAACAAAATTTGAATTTAATCTATTGTAATGAAGGAATTCACTCTATGATGATCAACAATATGAAGGAATTCAATTAAAAGGATGATAAACGAATTCAAGAGAAAGAAAAATAAAATAGAGAGAAAAATAGAGGAGAGAGAAAATAGAGGAAAGAGAAAATAAAAGAGAGAAAAATAAAAAATTAGGAAAGTAGAGGAGAAAAGAGAAGAGAGAGTATATTTTAATTGGTGGTTCACATAGAACTATATACACCATGGTGCATCTTATAATTTGCCTTAGGATACACTTTAGCTACCAAGGGAGAAAGGAAGCATTGGCAATTTCTTGGCTCGACAAGAAAATTCAGCCTTCCTTACTAAAGTTTGGTGGAGGGTGTTCTCGAAACCAAATGCTCTATGGTTTAAGGTGCTCCGCTTCGTGCAACAAAGGGTACATCCGAGATTGTTGAATTCACCAAACCATGGAAGCGAGTTTTTTCTAAAGCTCGTGGTGTCCCATCCACTCGCGCCAACCCTTCACGGTTAGGCTTCCGCGCGGTGCATCCGGACAATTAACTATGGACCCTCTATTAACTAAACCATATCCCGAACTTTAGAGAACTAGAGCCATGGTTAGGTTGCAAACTCATTGCATCATATTGTGCCTACTTGACTAATTGTGCATTATTTGTTGTGCATATATATTCTATGTTTCTCTTAACCGTTTGTTGACTTGTGTTGAAATTAAATAAATTAATGACTTAAAAAACTTTGCCTAATTAATTAATTATTTAATTTGAGTCAATAAAGTCTAATATTTTAATCAGAATTGACCTAGTACGACTTTAGGCATACCCCAGTTGACTAATAACACCAAAAACAGTCCCAGACCGAAGTTCCAATATTGCGCCAACGTCTTAGCTGTAGCGCCACACGGTGGAGTGTAGCGCCTGACGACAGCTATGTTGTCTGGCGCCAAGCTCCTCAGTGTGACGCCAGTCCTGTCGCTTGGCCTACAGTTTGGATTATTGGTCGAGTCATCACCTAGGGTCTAATTAATCAGTCCTCTATTTAATTCGGTTAATTTTCGCTGTCAATAACACCTTGTCAAGTCGTTAATCGAGTCTTAGTCACATAGTCTAGCCACATGGTCATGACACGAGTCTTAACACACCATCTACACTCACTAGTCTTAGCACACACTTTGAGTACATTACCATGACCATGTCTTAGGTTCATGCATAAGTCGGTTTTCCGTCATTTGAGTTGGGGGTACATTCTATTCCTAATTCTTCATATCCCTCCACCTAAATCTTCTTCACATTCTTCCATCTTTCTTCACTTCCTCCATTCATTGCATGTTGAATAAAGTTTGAGTCAAATAATTAATAATGAATAACCCCAAACTCCTTTTCCACAGTACTTGGTCGAGGAGAGAAGGGCGATTAATCAAGAACAACCTCTTTATTCAAGTCTCGCTTTTTGATAAACCGATTCGTCAAAAGAGGAAGGCTAAGAAGATAATGGCAACTCAAGAAGAAGTCAATGATCTTAAGAACCAACTGGCTACTGTGACTGAGACACTGAAACTTCTCGCACTTAGGGTCGATGACCCCGTGAAGCAACAACAGATGAACCTCATGCAAGAGAGTCTAAGCAAGCTATCTAGTGACTATAAATTTCAGGGCATGAGTTCACAAGGGGTCTCGCTGGACAAGGAACTCATTCCTCATAAGTTCAACGCCAACGACATCCCAAAATTCAGAGCAACTGATAACCCATACTTTCATTTAAGAGCATTCGAAACTATCATGAGCATTAAGGGTATCGATAAGAAAGTCTTCCCCTCTCTGTTCCCACTATCTCTCGAAACCGTTTGTCAACAATGGTTCTTTTCCCTCGAGAAAGAAAAAACCTCTTCTTGGGAGTCGATAACAAACGCTTTCATAGATAGATATAAATGCAACATCCAAGACGAAACAGACCACAGACAACTTGAAATGTTAAAACAAAAGGAAAACGAAGGGTTCACTTCTTTCTTCAATAAATGGAGGGAAACTTCCGCTAATATGGTTAAGGCTCCTACCGAAAAAGAATTTGTGAGGATGTTTATCAAGAATCTCCAAGGGAAGTATTCAAAACACTTAAAAGTACCAACACAATTTAGATACTTTCAAAGCTGTCTATAATATAGGCATTGACATTGAAGATGACCTTCTGAAAGACAATGTGCGAGAGGAAAGAAGAACGACCATCCTTCTTTTTCCTCTCCCATTACTGAAGTACATGCCACGAACGCCTCTAAACCACGAATCCAGAGATCAAAAAGAGTGTTCCCTCCACTTGGTATGAGTTATGAAACGGCTTTCGAGAAGCTACATCACAAAGGACTAGTCATGCCCATAGGGCCCATCAAAGATCCAGTTCCAGAAGCTAGGCCACCTAAGTGGGACCCTAATAAGCACTGCAAATATCATCAAGGAAAGGGTCACGGCACTGAAGAGTGTTGGAAACTCAAAGAAGCTATTCAAGATCTGATCAATAACAATGAAACTTCCGAGATTTTAGCCATCGAAGATGACCAAGCATCCTTTGATCCATCACTTCTTATCACACCTGTGGGAGAGCCTATGATCGAGACAACTTATATGACCTCTCTCGATGAAGTGGCCATAATTGAGGAGGATGAAAGTCTTTTCTTAGATAATACCAAGGAAGACTCGTCAAGTCTAAAAGAGAAAATTCGAAAACTGCAAGATGTCATTGCCATGCTCTTGAATGTGGTAGAAGGATTAGCAAATCGGGTGATGGCCATTGAACAAAATTCTCGCCAAGGGTTTAATGAAGAACTCAATGCTCCTAAGCCACAAGCAAAACAGACCATTGAAGAATACACACCAATAAGAATGACTTACAATGAAGCTTTCGACTGTCTTCACAATCAAGATCTTATCCACCCCATTGGTCCCAGTCAAGACCCTCCACCTGAAAAGTGGTTTCCCAATTGGGATCCAAATTCTTATTGTCGATACCATAGAGGTCGTGGTCACACCACTGAAGTATGTCTTGCCCTCAAAGATCGTGTTCAAGATCTCATTGATTCAAATCTCCTTCATGTTCCTCCGCGCGACAAGAAGGCGAAGATTAGTAACAATAGTATCAATGGCTGTAAAGGGAAGAAGAACGACTATCTTTCTTCTTCCGAAAACACCTACTCTAGTAATAGTGTTGGTACTTTTGACCTTAGTGAGATCCTAGCCATGGGTAATCGAAAGCAACCGAAAAGGGAATTTACCCCTATTGGAATTAGCTACGATGATGCTTTCGATCGACTCCATACCAAGGGAATCATTACTCCCATTGGACCTATTAAAGATCCCCCACTAAAGAAAAGATTGCCTAGTTGGAATCCAAACGAACACTGCAAATACCACCAAGGTAAGGGTCATGCTACTGAGAGCTGTTGGAAGCTAAAGGAGGATATCCAACATTTGATTGATAACAAAAAGCTTCCCATACCTCCAGTTAACAAGAAGAGCGAGTGATGATAAAGGAAACAACACAAGACAAGAGGCGAGTTTCAACGACAAGATTTTGTGACCTCTTTTTTCTATTTCTTTTTTATCTACCCTTTCCTCAATAAGTCTAGCATAGGCACCTTTTCTTTTCCTTTAGATTATTTTTGTAGTCTTTTTTCCTTTTTCTTTAATAAAATGAGCATTTATTTCCTTACATATGATCATTTCATTATATTGCATAAAAAAAAATAAAAAAACAATGTCAAATTAAACACAAGGTATACCAATGATTTAAGGCAACCCTTGTAGCCACATCATATCTCCTTTCACCTTTCAAATATACAATCCTTTCTTCATAAACCACTTTGAGCCTCGTCTAACGATAGACCCTTCTTCTTTCAACCTACATCTATCTAATCTTGGGATGAGACAGTGTGCAACTTATGCAATTCTAAACAAAAGCTTGAGTATTTCAAAAGATAGCAAAAATAAGCAAAAAATAAATAAATAAATAAAAGTGTACAAAAGGGCAAGTGTTCCAATGTCTTTGATATGAAAATATCTTTGATATGAGCACGTCTCAGATTGCGTCTCTTATCGAGTGCTCGGTACCATGCCTGAGAAACATGAATGCAGAGTGAGTGATAGACCGCATGATCGGGATTTCCCACACTTGCAAAAATAAAATAAATGCTAAAGCAAAAGATAAAAGAGAGCTAAAAAAGAGTATAAACTCAAGCATAAAAATATAAAGATTCGAAAGCGAGGTTGCACACCTTGGGGGCTTATCTAGGGTCTTGAGCCTTAATCCCTTTTTTTCTATAACCTTTAGCCTAACCACATTACAACCCTTAAAAAGACCTTTTTGAGGTATACACACTTGTGCAAGGTTCGGCTAGAGCTACGTTCGGCCTGATTCCTAACGGATACGTAGGCAACCTCACATCGAGGTGCGGCCGTAATAAATATGCATTCATATTCACATTCACACACTTACACCATGATCGTATCAAGGGATCTCCAATGCTCATCCCTATAGAGCTAGACTTGGGGGCTTGATCCCTACATCATTAGCTTACCTAGCCTAAGAGTCACCACCATTCGACTCTTTTAACAAATAATATTTTTTCCACACACTTAGCTCTTGTGGCTTAGCTTTAGAATCACTATCACACACTACACAGATACATGACAAAATATACTTCCCCTAGGAACCCTTTGTCATGAAATCTTAACGTTGAAGCATGCCTTGTCATATCAAAATTCACTCATCAATCATAATTATCATTGCATCACGAAGTACGAAGTGCTTAGCCTCCGTGCCTAAGTTACCCAAATACTTTCATCATTGAGTCAACCATTGAGATAGCTTAGGATGGATTAATCCTTGCACCTTGAGAGACAGTATCAAATGACATTTGACTATGCTCATTCAACATGCATCTTCAAACTTTTGATTTTCCTTTTCACGTCTTTCTTTTTCGGGAGAAAGTCGGTACCCTCCACAAAATTGACGGAAAATTTTTGCTTTTTTTGCATTTTTGAGTCGCACGATCACATTACAATGCACACAAAAGTCATGTACACATTGAGTCATGTCGTGTCACATCACCTTGATTTGAGTCTAACACATGTGTCAAACAGTTTGAGTCGAGTCAACCTCGAGTCAATCATATCGAGTCAAGTTTATACCTTGAGTCGTGTCAAGTCGATGAGTCAAGCAACATTAAACCTTAGGTCAACCCTAATATAATTAAAGAGATTGGCAAAGTTCTATAGTCAAAATAAATACAGGTTTAGCAGAACAGGGAAGACCCTATCACAGCGTTTGGCGACAGAATCAATTCTTAGCGCCAGAAATATCTCAGCAACGACAAAGCTCGAAGCCTCTCAGAAAGGTGATTTCGACTTCATACAGCAATTTTGGGTTCCTTGGTGCGCCAATTAGCCCCTATAAGCAATTTGACATGATTAAGTAGTCAGTTTGATTACAATCACAATAAGTGGTCGACCTGATGAAAGATCGTCTCACTTAGCTTGAAGCGCCTAAGAATTGGCTCATCACGGAAACACCGGCATACTGGTTTTAGCATAAATAAAGTTCAGGCGAGCTTTAGAGATCGACAAACGTTGGTCTTCGGAAATTTTTCTTCAGAACATTATCGCAACAAGCATTCAAGCACCGAAGCTCTATTGTTCAGAGACGCGTGAACATTTCCATCAAAAGCTCTTTTGCTCCAGAGACGCGTAGGCATATCATCAAAGCTCTTTTGTTCAGAGACGCGTGAACATTTCATTCAAGCTCTTTTGCTCAGAGACGCGTGGGCATATCAATCGAGCTCTTTGTTCAGAGACGCGTGGACAATCCTTTTCAAGCTCTTTTGTTCAGAGACGCGTGGACAATCCTTTTCAAGCTCTTTTGTTCAGAGACGCGTGGACAATCCTTTTCAAGCTCTTTTGTTCAGAGACGAGTGGACATTTCCTATTTTCAAGCTCTTTGCTCAGAGACGCGTGGGCATCCTATTATTAAACTCTTCGTTCAGAGACGCGTGGATACATCATTCAGAAGATCATATCAAAAAGAAGCTCTTTGTTCAGAGGCGCGTGAACATATCAAAAGGAAGCTCTTTGTTCAGAGACGAGTGAACATCGAAACAGCAAGGTGGCGTTCCCTGGATTATGGAGAGTTGTCACAAACAACTGAGGATTGTTTCAAGAGAAGCAATCTTCGATAGTATTCCCTTGGACGCAGAATATTATCAATGCGGATGGAGATTGTTTCAAGAGAAGCAATCTTCGATAGTATTCCCTAGGATGTGGAATATTATCATTGCGGAGGAGGATAGTTTCAGGCGAAGCAATCTTCTAACTTGGAAGCAGTTACGGGCGTAGCGGTTCTCAAGCGGGATGGCATTCTCTAGCTTGCAGGAGGTCATCAAAACAGTAAAGCAGCAACAATCGGTTACTTTCAGAGACGTGTGCTCGACGGTGCAAGATACGCGTTTCTTAACTCTTTTATCTGTTTAACTAATGTTAGTTTTGCAGGTATCGGCGTTACAAGATTGGTTTAGGATCGCAAAACGTTCTGAATCATTCTCCGTCCTTATCGATACTTTGACTTTTGTTTTTGAAACTTGCGTTTCTCCAAACTCAGTCAAAGTGGGGGCTTCTATAGACACCCATTTGTGTCTCCCCAAAATCAAACCCAGTGATGAGTACCTTTCACGTCGAATCATAATCGAATTAAACGAAAGTGTGGAAAGGTCTAGTGTTGCGGAAAGTTTTAATTTCTTTTCTCTTCTTTCTGTTTTAATTAAATCAAATAGCATTTTCGAAGAAATTATATTATTTTATCCTCTAGTACGGTTATCAAATTTTCGAAAACGCGTTGAAATCCAGTTTGGCGTCCAACCCCAGGCCTTGGCGCCTGGAACCGGGCTTGGCGCCAGGCGCTAGCCATTGGCGCCTGACACCAGCTAGCCAGGGTTGGCGCCAGCTCTGTTTCCTGAGCGTCAAACTCTGTTTTGTTAATTTATCTTTTTTGGCTGATTTTCTCTATAAATATCGTATTAAAAACTCCGTTTTCATTCATCATCTACATCTATCATTCACCAATTCTCCTCATTCACAAGTTTAATTAGCATTCTTTAAAACATTCAATTCTTTCTTACTTTGTTTCCATACAAAATTCCGCATTCACAAGATCTAGAAACACCTAGCCATATTCGAAGTTGCCTTCGCCCTAGACGTGAAAGGTTTTAATTTCTGAGGGTTTGGTCCCAAATCTCTCTTTCAATAATTTAATTGTTTGATTTATTATTTTCCTTGAAGTTACTAACGTGTGTATTTTGTTATTAGAAAGAGGTACGAGGCATCAAAGTAAGTACTTTAATTGATTTATTGATGTTATGATGTAGAAATCATGTTTATATTGTTATTATGATATTCCTAGTATCATGTCTAGGGTAACTTTGTTATTAAGTATGATTAAAAGTACGATGCTTCCTATATTCTTCCTAATATTTATGATTGTTAGTATCATGTTAGGGTTAAAGATTTGATTTTTATTGCTTTGTGACATGCTAGGGTTTGTTATTTATCTTGTTAGTATCATGCTTAGGATCTTGCTATGTTTATTATGCTTTAATATTAACATGAACATGATTATGATTATAATTGTTATAATTTATGATGATTATGAATATTATTATTTTTATTATGATGATTATAATTATTGTCATGATATTGACTATTTATTATGTTGCTTGATTTATTATTTATTGCTTGATCACCTTTATTGCATGTTTAAAGGGAATTGATACTTGTAATCAAGCTTAATAAGATATCAATAATCTTGTTAGGGTTAATGTGATTATAATTCAAGTGATCGCCAATAATAGATTTATTTGTGCATTAAATTCAACCAACATAGATTAAACAGGTTTAGAGTTAATCCTATTGATTGTATGTTAGTCAGAAAGCGCACATGAATACGATCAGAGTAACGTAGAGGCCTATTATTAGGGCATGTTCAATCTCTTTTAGGTTGGATTTGTACCTTCATCCCCGAACCCTTATTTGGTTCTAGACCTTATGGAGTTGACGATCTCTTGGATCGTTAAGGGGTGTAACCTTCATCCTATGAACGGTTTACAAGTTCCTTAAAAAACTTGTTGGCGACTCTTTTGCTCTATCTTCTTCCCTTTTGGACGCCACCGTACTTTAGTGTATGATCACAGTGGGGTTCAAGCTAGTGGGATTTTAAAGGCTTGAAATTATTCCCTACAGCCCTACAAAAACCTCTGAACCCCCTAAAAATCTTCTGAAACCCAAGCACAAACCACTAAACACCCTTAAAAAACTTCTGAACCTTTACAAAAACTTCTGAACCCCAACCACAAACCACTGAACACCATACAAAAACCTCTGAACTCCCTAAAAAAACTTCTGAACCCCAACCACAAACCACTAAATACCCTAGAATAACCTCTGAACCCCCTACGAAAACTTCTAACCACCGACCACAAACCACTAAACACCCTAGAATAACCTCTGAACCCCCTACAAAAATTTTTGAACCCAACCACAAACCAATGAACACCCTTTAAAAACTTCTACAATTTCCAAATGTTCAGATTTATAAATTATAAAGTGGAGAATGCCAAAATTTTTAATAAATTTAAAAATACATAATCTAAAACAAAAATAAGTTTATAAGTAATGTATCGCATGTTCAAAATTATAATAAAGATGTTCGTAATTTCAATAATACATGTTATGTATTTACAAAAAAACGTATCATATGTTCATATTTTTAACTTAAAATGTTCAAAATGCTAAAATATAATCAAATACAAAACTGTTCGTAACAAAAATACACAATTATCACTAAAAAAAAGTCAAAAGAATATGAAAACTACATATTTCGAAACTCAAACCTAGCCATGGTGATTTAGATAATGAAATCTCATCGGAAAATAATCACACCATCGTCTTAACCACCTTCTATTCGATGACGCCGCCATTTTTAGCTTCACTACTTCATTGTAAAAACTCCATTAACAAAGCTTCAAATTGAAGGTTGAAGAAAACAAAATTTGAATTTAATCTATTGTAATGAAGGAATTCACTCTATGATGATCAACAATATGAAGGAATTCAATTAAAAGGATGATAAACGAATTCAAGAGAAAGAAAAATAAAATAGAGAGAAAAATAGAGGAGAGAGAAAATAGAGGAAAGAGAAAATAAAAGAGAGAAAAATAAAAAATTAGGAAAGTAGAGGAGAAAAGAGAAGAGAGAGTATATTTTAATTGGTGGTTCACATAGAACTATATACACCATGGTGCATCTTATAATTTGCCTTAGGATACACTTTAGCTACCAAGGGAGAAAGGAAGCATTGGCAATTTCTTGGCTCGACAAGAAAATTCAGCCTTCCTTACTAAAGTTTGGTGGAGGGTGTTCTCGAAACCAAATGCTCTATGGTTTAAGGTGCTCCGCTACAAATATTGCAAAGGTATGTGTGAGACTGATATGTTCATTCTCACTTCAAATATGTCAAAAGTTTGGAGCAGAGAGGTATAGATGAATATGTTAAATTGCTGAAAAAGGCCAGGGGTTAAAAGTAGTACTCCGTAGAATGGTCATAACATCCTCTTTGTTAGAATCATATAACTAATATATAAAGCTAAACTTTTAGTCAGGTCACGAAATAGTGACACTTGGCATTCTAACTTTTCGCCAAGTGTCACGCCATCTTGAATAGATTTAAATAGATTCATAAGATAAAAAAAGTTAGTTAAAAATTCTTTTTTCAATCAAATTAGGATATAATTTTAGAATAAGATGGTTAGTTTAGAGTTTTATTTTCGATAAAATACCAAATAATAAACTTATAATTAGGCCACAAGACAACATCGTATAGCATTTTAACTTTTCGCCAAGTGTCGTACAACGTTGGATAAATATAGATAGACTTTGTAGGAAAAAAAAAAGTTTATTTAGAATTCTATTTTCAATCAATTAAATTGATTATAATATAATTTTATCTTAAAATTTCATAAACAACCCGGGCATCGCATGGGGTACAAAACTAGTATAAAATATATTATTTCTAGACTTTAACCGTCATCATAGCTCATTTATTGCCTAAGCACAGCTTTAAACTGATTTCTTTTCTCAGTGGACAATCCAAAGGCAGGGGACCTTCGGTATTTGAATTTCTCTAAAGAAATAATCTCAATTAAGTATGCGCTAAACATTCACAAAATTGTATGTTAGGAATATGCCTTGAATTGGTGACCAAGTAGGTACATGATTATGTAATCCATTGTACACGCTCTTGTAGTCATTGTTATTATACTCTTCAAAATACACGATCATGTGATTCATGGTACATGGTTGTGTAGTTCCGCTACTACAAGACATGTCATACGGTCGTGTGGGTCAAGGTACACGGGCGTGTGGTTATTAATTAGGCTTTGGCCCAAATCAGTTTTAGAGAGTTCTATATATACCCTTATGGTTACTCCTAGTCTAATTAGTTGATCAGTTGAGTGATTATTCAGAAATCTGAGAGTCTTTTTTGCAATTCTCATCTGTGAGATTTGAGAGAGATAACATCATAAATCAGAGAGACAATCAATCTATTTATGTGATTGGTTTCAAATCAGTTCTGAATCAAACTATTACTCTCGTCTACCCGTGCACGTAGCCAACACACTGTTGGTGAACCAAGTAAATCTGTGTGTGTTTTTCTTGTGAATTTTACATTTAATATTTGTTCTTTCTTGCATTCGTTATAACATTGTAATTTGACATTGTGTGATTAAGATGCTCGCTGAACACAAATAAAACCATGTTACATACATTTGCTTAGAGACTGTCCAGGAACGAGCTAGGAATTTGCAAAGATGATATTATGATTAGTTTGAAATTATGTCAAATTAAAACAGGTTGGTTTAAAATCGGGTCAGGTTAATATCAATTAGGGTAAAAACTGGTCAGATTGAATCGAGCAATAGCCAATTTTAGGTCGTGTTGATCTGAGTTCAGGACTAGTCAAATTATTCTGTTTGAATTCAATTCAAGTCAAATCAATTTTGGGTATAGTTTTTGGTCGGGTCCAATCGGTATCTGGTTAAGTTGAGATCGGATCGAATTCGAGTTGGGTTCAGATCTGTTACTAATCAGGTTTGGGTCCTCAATTACTGGAGTCAAATCAGATTGGTTAAAGTTTGAGACAGATGTATTTTTTTGATCGGGTCTGACATATCGACGTCAGTGTAGCACAATGATCAATCTAAATCATGTACTTATATACATGTCATTTCAGAGTAATTATAGCCCATTACCAGGTATAAACCATACCAAGTACTTTTTTTTTGTTTATATTGTTATTATTCATAAATATACTGTTATTGTTGATTTTATACCGATATTTTTTTTTTATTCTATAATGCTATTATTCCAACGAGATTTTCAATGAAGAAAGAGCGGAAAAGAAAAGAGCATATTTTTGTATTATATTGTTATTATTAATTTTATACTGTTATTATTGATTTTTATACTGTTTTCGTCCTTGATATAGATCATACCGGGTACCATCACCCGTCATTTCATGGCAATAATCAGATAACCTCATTCTGTTTCGTCTAATTTTTCATACAACTTGCACGAGAATATCACTTATATAATTGATGACACCTTTTTAATTTTATTTTTGGTAACATTTCTCAAACAGATTATGCTTGCACGAGAATATCACTAATATAATTGATGACACCTTTATAATATTATTTTTGGTAACCTTTCTTTAACAAGATAATTGTAGTAGCACATATGATTCTGTTTTATTCGGTCATAATCCAAACTAGAAGGCTGATTTTATTTTATTTATTTATTTATTTATTTTCCTCTCTTTGTTGTTTTTTGGGCATGAGAAGAAGGCTTATTTGACGTACTACATAAGTATAGTCATATACGGAGTACATTTTTTGATATACGGAGTACATAAAAATATATACGGAGTATTATATATAATTTGAGAAAATTCAAATTTATAAAAACGATAAATAAAAAATGCAATTTAGGTATGAGCTTCAATAATAAGTCAATAACTTTTATTAGTAATGGGCTCACACTTATTGATTTAATTACAAAGATATCATATTGATTGAGTGAATTTGTTGTTATAGTCATAATAATAACACTACATTTGCATAAATTATTTATCTCCATGATAAATTAGTGCTTGCTCTATATAAGTGTACATTGGCCTATCTTATTTCATTTGTTCAAGAAGAGAGACTGAATAAGAGTAAATAAAATAGAGAGAATGAGGACATATATTGTCCAACCTCCGGTACTAGAATCTACACAAGCCAAAAATGAGGAGCTTGATGCTGGTGCACTATTTGTTCTCCAATCTAAAGGTATGTTCAATTCGATTTCTCTTATCAATCTATCAACAATATTTATTGGCGAATCATGATTTTTTTTTCTTTTATAATAACTACAATTATATATTTTGGTGCAATAATAACTACAATAATTAGTTGTAGCACAGTCACTTATGAGTTATTATTTCTTATACACACCTCATTGCACATATCTAAGATGAGATAAAAAAAAAAAAATGTACTTTTGATTTTCAAATCATAGTAGAACACCTATTTACTCCATCTATCTCTATTCTTTTCGCTATATTTATGTTTACACGATCTTTAAGATGCATACATTTTTAATTTTATACACGTAAATTTACAAAAAAAACTGATATTACTCCGTAACAAAAAATATACAATGAAATGAATTCAACAAAATCTCACATGACTATATATGATATCTTACTATGTTTAAATTAGACGGAATTAATGGTCAAATATTTAAAAGTTGACACAAATATTGACACTGGGAAAAAAAATAGAGACATCTTTTACTCTCTCTATTTTCCTGAATTCTTTGCCGTCAACATAAGTTACGTAACTACACAAATTAACTTAAAAATTAAAATGGAGACCAGTCATGTAGGAATTTTTGCTTTAAAGAGGAGAGAGATAGAGAGAAAAATATTTATTTCATACAGTTGGGCCTAAAAAATTATATTTAAATTTAATAAAGGTTAGGAATGAGTAAAGGTAATGGTAATTTAAAAAAAAAAATTAGACAGAAAAAAAAAATGAACGAAACTAAATAAAAAGTTTTCAGAAAACGAAAAAAAAAATAGTATTTCACCCAATTTACCTTTTGAACTCATTTGAATTTAGAAATAAGTTTTAAGTGGTTAAGTTACAATCCTCTCCTAATTATTGTTGTAAGGGATCGAGAAAGTGTATATATAGGACAACTTGGTTTTTATTCTTCCAATTACTAAATGTCTGTCTTGGGCATGTTTCGCTGTTTGTGTAAAATTTGCAAAATACTACTCGTATGTAAATATAATAATGAAGGAAATAATAATAACAAGATTGTTATCAAATCGATCGGATTCTATAGATATCTTAATCTATTATTTTTGGTATGTAATTTCTTTATAGGTTCGTTAAAAGGAAAATTAGGTGTTAACAGACCAACTCAAGCAAAAGCTTAAGTTGATGATTAAGGCTATGTTTAGATAACAAAAAATGGAAGGAAAGGAAGGGAAGGGAAAGGGAGGGAGACAAAGTTCCTTGTTTGGATAATATGTTGGGGGAGGGAAGGGGAGGGGGAGGGAGGGATCCATTTTCCCTCCTCCTTTAATAAAGACCATCCCTTCAAAATTGGAGAGATTTGGAGGGAAAATGGAGCTCATATTTCCTCCACTTTCCCTTCCTTTCCCTTCCTCCTATTTCCCTCCCTTCCATTTCCCTTCTAATTTGTTATCCAAACATAGCATAAAAGTCATGATCGGTTTATATACTCTATCATGTCCTTTACATGTTAAAGTGTGGATGTAGCATGAGCTCTAACATACCCAGCGTTTTAATATTCCACTTTAAAAAGAGGGGTGGATGAGATTTGAACACATGACCTTTGTATCACGCTAGTTCTTGATAATATACTATGTAAAATGATAGAATTTTCCCTTAGATGCACGTATTACTATTAACAATATATATAGGGTACGAGATTAACCTAGTTCACATAGTTACATAAAATAGGCTATACATGAACAATATTATTTACATAATTACTTCCTCCGTTACTATTTAGCTGACGCGTTTGATTTAGGCACATATATTAAGAAGAGGAGAGAGAGTAAGAGAGAATGAAAAAGCAAGTAGGCTAGCTTGTAAATGCAAGGTAAAAAAGTTACTCCAAAAGGAAACGTGTCAACTAAAAAAAACTTCCTAAAAAAGAATACGTGTCAACTAAAAAGAAACGGAGATAATATTGTCTAACAGTAGGGACAAGTTAGTGAAATACTACCATCATAATTTTAATTTTTTTTGTTAAATAACCATTTAATAGCATACCATCTTAATTTTATTATATTGTATTCAATAAATCACATGCACAATGCAAATTATAAATGGGGGTGAGGGATATTAGTATAACTTGAGTGCATAGCTAAATTGTTGAAGTACAATCTTCACAAACAACACATAAGTTATTCACATCAATAAAATATTTTATAAGGCTAAGAGCGAGACTACTCTTCTCATTGTCATATGGTTTTAGATGAAATCTTATTCGGTCATGTGGAGTGGACTCTTTGCGGTGCAAATGTAGCCCAAACCCGTATTTTAATAATAAAACATTAGTTGAGAAAAATTAATTATACAAGACTGCTAGCAGTAAGTAAATAAGGAATATGGACTTTTTTTTTTTTTTTTTTTTGAAACAGAATATGGACTTAATTATTAAACACAAAGAAAGCTATTCTAAAAATAAGGTAGCAAAACTACGCAAGGAAATCAATTTTTCTATTAACAGCATATGAAATCACTCTTAAAAACACAGTTAGTACAAAATAAATATATAACACGCTAAATGTATCTAAATAAAGTTCATTTCAACAAAATAAAGACGACTATAAATACTATTGTATTACGAGTACTATCATCATAATTTATTATAATTTGTAATGTCATTATGTCATAGGGGTGGCTACACTACCTCGGCTTATTATTTAAGTTTCTTTGTTCTCTGTATGGTTTTCTTACCCTCATTTGCATCAAAAAAATTATAATCCGTGTATATGATTTACGTGTTGTATGAGTTATTGACGCTAGCTTTTGTGATTAAATTTTAATGACAGGGTCATGGGTGCATTGTGGATACCATTTAACAACATCAATCGTAGCACCACAATTACTGAGTTTACCATATGCGTTTAGATTTCTTGGATGGGCTGGAGGCATTATATGCCTGATTTTAGGAGCATTGGTCACGTTTTACTCGTATAATTTGCTATCTTTGGTACTTGAACACAATGCTCAATTGGGTCGTCGTCATCTCCGTTTCCGGGATATGGCGCATGATATACTAGGTATGTTTTATTGTTATATGGAGTATTCTCATCTAATTCATTTATTTTGCGTGGGAAATGAAGAGTAAAGCAATTAGTTGCTCATTCTGCGTGAGCATAAAAAGAGAGAATAATGTGAGAATATATTAAGATGAGGATTCAAAAGATAGAATGAAAGAGCTTTACCCTGATTATGGGCATGCTTAGGCCTAAGATAAGGAAAAAGAACACATGGAAACTGATTTTTTTTTTTTCTTTTTTTTTCTTAGTTCTATTTGACACATGGAAAACAAAAATAAAAGAGGCAACTATTGGAAGCACAAGGACATTACTTGGCAAGTTGGCATTGGTTTTGCTCTTAGAGTATTAGGGTGTGTTCTAATTTACTGAAAACAACTAAACTGAGGTGAATTGATTAGGGCTTAACTGAATAAAGCTGAAATGAATTGTTTATGAGAGAAGAAAAATAGAAATTGGATTGAACTGAACTGATTGAAGCTAAACTGAACTGAAATGAACTGAATTAAACTGAAATTAAGCTAAACAAAAACAGGCCCTAGTGGTCCTAAAAAGCATTACAAATTCCAAATGAAAGAAAAGATATTTGATTTGAACTAATGGCTTAGGGTCTGTTCTGATTGGCTGAACTGAACTTGTTAGAGCTGAACTGAACTTATTAGAGCTGAACTGAATTGAACTGAACTGAACTGAATATTTTATAAGAGAAGGAAATTAAGAGCTGAACTGAACTTATTAGAGCTGAACTGGAATGAATTGAACTGAACTGAACTTATTAGAGCTGAACTGAACTGAACTGAACTGAACTGAAAATAATCGTATAACAGACCCTTATTGAACATTAACCTTTACTTTATTTTGTCTTTGATTCATCTACTTAAGCCAAACCATGATTAAAGACATTACAAATTACCTTTTTTTTTTTTTTTTTAATAATAGACATTAAATTACAAATTATGGCCTGTTTTCATTGACTGAACTCAGCTGAACTAAAGTGAACTGAACTGAACTGAACTTAAATGAATATTTTATAAGAGAAGGAAATTAGGAGTTGAACTGAACTGAACTGAATTGAACTGAACTGAACTGAATTTCAATCTATGAGAACAGACCCTTACTTGTATAAATAATAAATGCAAGATTTCAACATGTCACATATCGCATATTGTCATATTGACCTTCAATATATGTTACGAGGTTAATTAATTATACAGTATTATAGATCAATGATGTAATAAGTAATAACTTTTGGTCAACCGGTCAAAGTGTTGGTCACTTATTCATTAGTTGATTGGTTGTACTCGAACTCTCATCGGTACTTGTAGGATTTAGGGCCTGTTCTAATTTACTAAACTGAGCTGAACTGAACATAATTAAAATGAAGTGATTGGAACTGAACTGAACTAAACTGAATTGAGCTGAAGTGATTGGAGCTTAACTGAACTAAACTGAACTGAAATGAATTGTTTATGAGAGAAGGAAATTAGGAACTGAACTGAACTGATTGGAATTGAACTGAACTGAATTGAAATTAAGTTGAGGAGAGCATACCCTTAGTTTTAAATGACTTGACCACGTTTAATCTACTTCTTCTTTGAGAAATATTCTACCTCTGATAATTAGAGTCATGAATGACATTAATAATGTTTTCTTGGTATTAATTTGTGCTTAATTAGATTGTATTACCATGATACCAAAATACTTCTTCGTTAATACCAATAATCAACAAAAGAAACTGTTTTGTTTGTACCATTAGATCTCTTTGCTGGTTTTAAACAATACCTTAAACAATACCATCTAAATACAATTTTGTACTAACAAGCGTTATTAGAGTCATTAATAACTCTAATTTATATACTAACAAGTGTTATTAGATTAAGAAATTCTCCTTCTTTCCCATAAAAAAAAAATAAAAAAAATAAAATCTTACTTCTTAATGATGATGTTGTATCATGTTTGTAAGATGCATGAAAGACATTAAAAATAAATTTCCATTTTCTTAACTTCCATCGACTAACTGGCAAAAATAAATAAATAAATAAATAAAACAAAACAAAAGACTTTCCAATGACTAAAATGATGTTCTAACGATTTGCTTTCATATTTTGGGTTGTAGGAAGTAGTAGTGATTATAGCAACCTTTTTTTTTTTTTTTTTTTTTTTTTTACGGGAAAATGTTGCGATTATAGCAACTTGGGTAAAGCTTTGGCATTGATTTTTTTTTTTCTTTGAAGCATGGCATTGATTTATATAAGTTCCAATTTTACAAATTTTGACCAAACATAATTCTGATCAAAACATAAGAAAATCATGTGTGGATTTGTTACATTCATCTGAATAATCAATACGTATTTGTAATTTATCAACTTCTTATAATATATTCATTTCAATAAACAATGAAAGATAGGTTTAAGATCATATGTATACGATATATATGTTAAAGGACCAACTCAACTAAAAACTTAAGCTTTTGGCTGAATTGGTCCTCTAACATGGTATCGGAGCCAGCATCACATAAAGGTCATGAGTTTGAATCTCATTCACCCCCTACTTTCAAGTGGAATATTCAGCGTTGGGTAGAGGAGAGCCCATGCTGCATCCACACTTCTAGCTCAAACGGGCTCTCGTGTGAGGGGGCGTGATAGAGTATAAAACATATTTTTGGGTCTCAACCATCAGCTTAAGCAAGCTTTTGGATGAGTGGGTCCTCTAACAATTTACATCTTAAAAAGTGATCTTATGAAAGCTCACACATCACGCGCCATTCTCCATCATTCAATGTCATCTCTCAATATATAATTGTGTTTCAAGTAATAAGACATAAACATGGAACCTCAATTTCAATTCTAACAATATAAGCCTTACCGCCGGTATAAATTACTTCCTCTATTTTTTTTAAGTTGACACCTTTCCTATTATCACGCTTACCCATGTATGTTTTTAACGATCAATATCTCTAATTATCAACATTGTAAAGTTATAAAAAGTGGATATTAATAAAAATATACATTGAAACGATTCAAATAACATTCCACATGAATATGTTTTATCGTATCTATAAACCACAAAAGCGAGTCAAATCGTGTTGTGTGAATAGTGTAAAAGACAAATAGTGTCAACTAAAAAAAAGGAGGAAATATATTTCATGCTCACTTTAGAAAACAATATGCAATAAATAAATTTAATTAAAAAATCAAGTCATGAATTTATGCATAATCGTCGATGAATTGTGACTCTATCCAATTTCAAATGATATTTGTGTTTTTAAATCTATGCAAAAGCATTTGTGGACATTGAGATGAGGCTACAATTTTGAGAGAATGGGAGTTACAAAATTTGTTACCATTGGCAGGTCCAAGGTGGGGAAAGTATGTAGTGGCCCCAGTTCAATTTGTAGTTTGTTATGGTGCAGTAGTTGGCGCTTGTCTTTTGGGTGGCCAGTGTATGAAGGTTAGACTCTGTTCTCACCTTATTTTAACTTATTTCAAACAATGTTTTCCATTCAAATTGTATGATGCAATTATATAGTCACACGTGCTAATAACTTCGTGACAATGCAACTTAATTCCTCAGGCTATCTACTTGTTGTTCAATCCAAATGGTACAATGAAGCTCTATGAATTCATAACCATATTCGGAGCACTAATGCTAATCCTAGCTCAAATGCCCTCGTTTCACTCTCTCCGCCACATTAATTTCATTTCTCTGCTACTATGCCTTAGTTATTGTACCGCTGTTACTGCTGGCTCCATCTATATAGGTAAATCATTCGTTTCCTTTTCTTATCTTGATGAAACTAAACACGAGATTGATTTTGTACCCCCTCGTCTCATATATCTTACTTATAGTTTTACTTTTTGCAACGTTATTTATGCGCTTATTTGAATTATATATTTTCCCTGATAAAATGTACTCCCTCCGTCCCCGAAAGAACGACCCATTTGCCCTAATTTTAGTCTAAAAAATAATGATCCATTAGCATTAAAATACCAACTAATTTGTAACAATATTTTTGCAAAATTAGCTTTCCCATATAAAATTTTATTTTTCTATATACTTTTATTACTATCTCTCTCTACTTTTTTGTAAACCCCTTATAAATTTATCTTTCTATAGAGGTTTTTCAGTGCGGCAAGCCACATGGTGCGGCACGGGTTACTTGTATTTTAGGGTTACTTGTATTCTGGGGTTACCTGTAGGGTGTTACTTGTATTATGAGGTTACTTTTATGGGTTACTTGTATCGTGGGGTTACTTGTATGTGTTACTTGTATTCTGAGTAACTCCTACAAGTAATTCCAGACCAAAATCCCATACCAAACCAGTAACACCTGATCAAAACCAGTAACACCCATACAAGTAACCCTATAATACAAGTAACACCTACAAGTAACCCCTGACAAAACCAGTAACATCCTACAAGTAACAACCCCGACTAAAACCAGTAACACCCATACAAGTAACCTCAGAATACAAGTAACACCTACAAGTAACCCCGACAAAACCAGTAACACCCTACAAGTAACCCCGACTAAAACCAGTTGCACCCATACAAGTAACCCCATAATACAAGTAACACCTATAAGTAACCCTTGACAAAACCAGTAACACCTTACAAGTAACTCTGACCAAAACCAGTAACACCCATACAAGTAACCCTTGCCGCACTATGTGGCCAGCCACATACAAAAATTTGTAATCTTTCTAATGTATTTTTACTTCTTTTTATTTAACTTTATTAATACCCGCGAAATCAACTCAAAAGAATCGTTCTTTCGGGGACGGAGAGAGTACCGTATTATGAGACTATTATTGCTGATTTTTGTTGTCTATTTTAAAATTGTCCAATTTTTGTTGATAAATACTACCTCTATTACAGGATATGTGCAACGATTAGACATTTTCCCTCTCTACTTTGTGTCAAATCGTTGCACATAATCTGTAACGGAGGTAGTACATTTAAAGGAGGATGCCCCGGTTTCTCATGGTGAGAAACAAATTTTGTTTCTCACATGCCATTTTCGTAATTAAAGTAACAACTTTATTCAACTGTGGAGCCCACAATAATGAAAAAGTTGTTGATTTATTCACGAAAATGCCCCCATGAGAAACAAATTTCGTTTCTCACCGGGAGAAACAGGGAGATATTGAGTCAAATTAACGTGTTAGCAAACATGTGACATGTCCACCTAAAAATGTAAGGTACTACGGGAATGAGAGTGAATATGGCTTTCCACATGTACTGTCCAAGCTACGCTTAATTATATGCGCAAAATCTATATTGCACCTTGATTATATATCTACAAGAAGGTACATTGAACCTAACAATTTCAAAAATAGCATGCATGCTCGTACCACTTAATCTCACACACCATAGCCCTATCATACAAATTCTATTCAATGAAATTATCATGTTAACTACAGATTCATAGGTGCTCCAGTATACTATATACACATCTATTCGATAAGAGCTACAAATTTCATGTAATGAATTAAAAATCAAAGCAATAGTAAGGTCAGACGTAACACTAATCAAACTAAACGGTGATGAGGGAAAACATTCTCAACCCTAGCTAGGCAAAACACTACTCACACCATTGATAGCCTGCTAGTACACCGTTGCACATGACACAAACAACACAGTCATTCTCAAACACAAACAAACAAACAAAAATCTTAATTTCACCTGATATCTAAAATGTAACACAATTAAATTATGTTCTACATATATTATCATTATTATATAAGTCAGGGGTGAGAATGTGAGATAGTGTTGTGGCCACGTTAATTACCTAATATGTCCTTGATCTTTACTTATTCTTGTACAATGAATAATGTATGTATATTACCGTATAAATTTAGAACTACATAGCACACATCATGTGAATATAAATTAGATACTAAAATACTAATATTTGTGATCAAACAGTCTGATAGAGTATAAAACATATTCCTGGGCCTCAACCATCATAAAACATATTTCTGGGCCTCAACCATAAGCTTAAGCTTTTGGTTGAGTTGGTCCACTAACATGGTATCAGAGCCAGCGTGACACAAAGGTTACGGGTTCGAATCTCATCCACCCCTCCTTTAAAAGTGGAATTAATTCGCGCCGGGTATGAGAGGGTCTGTGCTGCATCCACATTTCAAGCCCAAAGGGCCTTTTATGTGAGGGGGAGTGATAGAGTATAAAACATATTCCTGGGCCTCAACCATCAGCTTAAACTTTTGGTTGAGTTGGTCCTCTAACACAGTCCTAAACTAGGAAGAGATGTAATTTTTAGTATTTGTTCATGCATGGCATTTATTAAATTTGTAAAGTTTTTTTTTTTTTTTTTTTTTTTTTTTTTTTTTTTTTTTTTTTTTTTGTGACATGATATTCTAAAGTTGCTAATGAGTAATGACCATATATAATGTATGTGTTGCATTGTGACATGTAGGGCATACATCGAAAGGACCAAAGAAAGATTATTCTCTAGTAGGCAACTCATGGGATCGCTTAATTGGTGCTTTCAATGGAATAGCGGTTATTGCAACAACTTTCGGTAATGGAATTATTCCAGAAATTCAGGTTATTTGAATTGATATCTTCTCAACTTAAGTTTTTGGCTAACCCTTCATTTAATCAAATAAGTAAATCACTAATTGCATATGATACATTTTACTAATAAATTTGTTAGGCAACAATAGCACCACCAGTGAAAGGGAAGATGTTCAAGGGACTAACCATGTGTTACAGTATAGTTTCAACGACATTCCTTAGCGTCGCAGTGACAGGTTACTGGGCATTTGGGAACCAAGGCCAGATATTAAGCAACTTTGTTGTACATGGAAACCCTTTGATGCCTAAATGGTTCGTTTTTATGACTAGTGCCTTTGTCATTCTCCAAATTGCCGCTGTTGGTGTGGTACGTAACAACTTCACTCTTCCCCACCTAAATAGAGTGTTACACTAAAGTTATGCCCTAAAGCAAATACTTCTTAGTAACAAGCAAGTTTATCTACCACTAAAGAATCTCCTGTCTCACCATTATTTATTAATTATGAGACCCTCACATACAAGATTTGACCTTTTAATAATAGGATTATCTCCATATTTTCTATATTTGCAAGTTTTAATTACGTGATAATTTTTTTTGGTGCAGATATATTTGCAACCCACAAATGAAGTACTAGAGGGAGTATTGGCAGATCCGAAAAGTGGTCAATTCTCTCTACGAAATGTGATCCCAAGGGTGATATCGCGGTCTCTCTCAGTCACCATAATAACAATAACATCAGCAATGCTACCATTTTTCGGAGACATAAACGGATTCATTGGAGCTTTTGGTTTCTTTCCTCTAGACTTTGTTCTGCCTGCCATTGTATTCAACCTTACATTCAAGCCTTCAAAGCGTACTTTCATATTTTGGTTGAATCTCAGCATTGCCGTTGTTTTCTCCATATTAGCGGTCGTTGGATCAGTGGCCGCCGTATGGCAAATCATTATCGATGCTAAATCTTATAAATTGTTTGCTGATGTATGATAATTTCACCGAATTGGTGAAGCTTAAGCTTATATTTCAAGCTTTTAAATTGGATTTGAAAGAGGATGTTGTTTCTTAGACGATAGAGCATACAAGTTGTTAGATTGTTTACATAAATATTTTTCAAAGAGTTTTTTTTTTTTTCATTATTATTGAGGTTTAGGCAGGGGTGGTACTAAGCATGTATAGGGTGGTCGATTGCACAAGGGGCATAAGTGAACCTACTATAAAAAGACCTCGGTTTTTGAATTTAATAACATATTTTACCTCAAAAAAATTATTTTAGGGCCTAATTTAACAAAATTACATCGGGCCACTTTAAGTGTTAGCATTTATATCCCCGTCTCTAGGTTTAGGTTAATTATTAAATGTGTGTATGTAAACCTATGTTGTACTGTTCATTGTAACAATTGAAAATCAAAGTGAAAGTTTTGCGTAGAACGGACTCACGTGAGTCCGGTTTATAATGCACACATTCATCCCCCCATATCATTCATGTGAAAATCGATAATATTAATTGTCTTATTCCTGATAAAAATTATCTTATTCCTGACTAAAATAGTCTTATTAAATTATCTTATTCATGACTAAAATAATCTTATTCCTGATAAAAATTATCTTATTCACGACTAAAATAGTCTTATTCCAATTATCTCAAATCATATGCCCACATTAAGTTCTTGAGCAGTCATTCTTCCACATATACCCTTGGAGGATTGATTGATTATGATTCTCTCTGTACATCAAGCAACTATCATGAAGATACAGTTTCCAGCAAAGAATTCTCGCAATCCCCTTAAGATCGAAAACATTGCCAGAAGAAGTGAAGAAGATGATAAAAGAGATGGACAAAGACGGTGACGATAACGAAATTCTTTGAGTTTCATGCCAGATTTAGAGGCAATAAAAAAGAGGAGAGAGAAAGAAGTGGAGTGGAAGATCTGGTCATCTTTCAGATCATCTTCATCGCTAGAGAGGTGCGGGAGAGGAGGTGAGGAGAGTGGTGGAGGATCTGGCCGCCATTGATGGGCGGGAGGAGAGAGAAAGGAGAAGGAGAATGAAGATGGTGGACTTACGTGAATCCGTCTCACTCAAAACTGTACAAAAATATAAAGGCTAAAAAATTATGATTCATTATTGGAGAACATTGTGGTTCCTCTTTGTACCCCCTAGAGAACATGACATATCTTCGAGACATGTGACCAAACGAGTTGAAATTGATAGTCTAGAAAACAACTAGGTTTATACAATCTAGTTTATTAAGAGATTCTAGCTTATGTGGTTGATAAACAAAATAAACATTCATAAAGTGATAATTGCGTAATGATTCATTAACTTTTATTAGCCTATATATAGGCTTTAGATATTATTTTGTTATTATACATCCAATGTTTATTGGAAAAATATACAGAGTTTGTGATTTCAAAATTTTGAATCACATATGAGTATTGAATTAGAGAAGTTACTCTATATGAAACTATATACATTCACTTTCATTTTTATGATAATTACAGTTATACTTCAATTGTCTTTAAACTAACATGTACATTCGTAAACCTCGAGCTCATATGCATTTTACAATAACAAAGTACAAGCCCTTATCCTTGGTCTCGGTGACTATTTATCTAAACACTCGGCGGACCTACAAAATCTTAATTATTGTTCTTAGATAGTACGGAGTAACTGTTTTGGATAACTCATAAGCTCATAATGACCTTGTTCGATCCTTTGAATATATCAAACTCTAAGTGTACTCGAAAACATGATGAATACTTCGTACTAGACAGCTACTTATAATATTGGACCCAACCTAATTATTTTGTACCAAGTACGTGAGAACTTTTAAAGGTCAAGTTGATTGTCAAATTGGCGTCCTAGGCAACTACTCCGAAAACGCCAACAACCCCTCCAAAAGAAAGGAGTATTCAACAAAGTTATGCTAAAAGTGGATCAAGTGGAATGATAATGTGACACTATTAAATTAAATGTTACGGACCTACAATTAGCGGCTTGCGAGTTGCAAAATGTTTTTTTATGTTCGTAAAATCAATGTGGAAATTGAAAATTATAATTGCGGAATTTTTTGAAAAATATACACCTATTATTATGAAACGTGCAAGTATATATACAACCATTAACTAAACATCATGCAAAATTGCATATGAACTTTTTAGCTTACTATAATTGTCAACCTTAATTATATAAGAACCAATAATAATCATTTTTGAATTAATTATAATATTGTGTACAAGATCACCATTGACATCTTGTATCTAAAAGGAAAAAAATTAAATAAAAAAAAAACATTGTGGCACAATTTTTTATATAAATACAAGCAATGTATTTTCTATAACTATAGCTCAAAAAAAACATATATTATAACCGCGGTTTAATATTTAGATTAACTAAATGACTTTAAGTTTTTTATCAACACACAAAGATATCAAACATTATAATATACCAATTCAATATAGACTGATTTGTTCTCTTTAACTTGCTTCACATACTTATTAGTTATGCATAGTAAATTCATATCACATCAAAAATTATAATTATCATTTACTATTTCTTAAATATTATTACTTGCGTAGTTAAAAACTTATGAAAATTACACATTTGAAAAGTACATTATGAGAAATTTAACATGATCCAATTTGATGATGTTTTTCTTTATAGATAAGTATTAAAAATGCGGTTAAAGTTTAGTCAAATTAATAAATCATACTCCCTCCATTTTTAAATATTTGCTCTATTTCTCTAACCACGGAGTTTTAGAAGAAATTGGAGAAAGTAATAAAATATGGAGGTAGTGGGGTAGGTGGAAGAATAACAAATTATAAAAAGCAAAATTAGTAGAGAGAATGGAAGGAGAGTGAATATGAAATTAATAAAGCTTTCCAAATAAGAAATAGAGCAAGTATTTAAAAACGGACGAAAAAAAAAGTGAAGTAAGTATTTAAAAATGAAGGGAGTATAAGGCATGACCAAATAATAAAAATTTAAATCAAATCAGATCTCCTTACTTCAGGTAAAGAGAACAAGTTCGAAGTCACAATGAACAAATTTCCATATTAAATACATAAAATATCACTCATGTGTGATAATGGAGTGAGTTTAAATTGAACTTTAACCAAGCAATTCGAAGGTATTGACTCATTTACAACCCTATTTTTGAAACTTTTAAATATTAAGGTTACATTGCTTAAAGTATTGGGTCATTAGGTCATTAGCTGTCTACAAAAGGCCTTCTTAAACAAGAGGATGCCCCATTTTCTCATGGTGAGAAACAAATTTTGTTTCTTACATGGCATTTTCGTAAATAAATCAACAATTTTATTCAACTTTATTCAACCGTGGACCTCATAATAATAAAAAAGTAGTTGATTCATTCACGAAAATGTCTCATGCCATGAGAAACAGGGATTTTCCCCTTAAACAATTAAATGAATTTTCCAATCCCTAGTATTATTTTTTTTAAAATATTATGCTCGTTTTTTGGTCAAGAATACACAATCTGACTTTCTTCATTGTCTTATCCAGATAACTTTCAAAGTAGGGCCTTTAATTTATCATCGATGTTTATTTCATTTAATATTACTCGTATTTATTTATATCTTAATATCTAATTGTAATTTCCCCTCGTGTTTTCTGCGTGTGTGCGAGGAAGATACTAGATAGGTTAGTTGTTGACTTAATGACTACTTGTCATTGCGTCCAAATAACTACAAACTCATATAAAAGCAAAGCCTAAAAAAGATGGTTTCCCATTACAAGTAAAGTGTGAAAGATCAAAACAAAGATAAAATCATCTGAAAAAAATTGAGAGAAAAAAAAAAGTAAAAAAAAAATGGGTAGTGAGAGTGTTCCAACAGCAAGAACATGTAAAGAAGTAGAATCTTTAGTGGTTCCTCTTCTTCCCAACAAAGAAATCGATGATGTTGATGCTACTCTCTATGATATGCAATCTCATGGTAATTACAACTCTATCATCTTTTTTGTTGTCGAGTCATAGTTATTCTCGAGTAATCAGATATGAGTCAGTTTTGACAGGTCGATATGTAATCCATATTCTGATTAACATTTTTTTCATGTTGTTACAGGAACATGGTTACACTGTGGATACCATTTAACAACATCAATAGTAGCTCCACCTCTTCTAAACTTGCCTTATGCTGTTTGTTTACTTGGATGGAACAAAGGAATGATGTATCTTATTATTGGAGCTCTTGTAACTTTTTACACTTACAATTTATTGTCTATGGTTCTGGAGCATTATGCATCTAAAGGTCTCCGATTTCTTCGATTTCAAGATATTGCTGAGCATATCCTTGGTAAGACCAACTCCTCTACACCTGAAATTTCCTGATATCTGGTGGATTCGATATTAATAATTTATCTGTTTAATATTGATGGCTGGTTGATATAGACTAGGGCGGATCTAGAAAAATATGATATAGACTAGTGGCGGATTTAGAAAAATATGATATAGACTAGTGGCGGATCTAGCAAAATATATTTTGCGTTGAAAAGTAACTGAAGTAGGCCATCCAATTTCTTCTTTTTTTTTTTTTTTTTATAACAGCATTCCTATCTTGACTTGTTCTTAGCACAAACTTTTTATAATTTTTACTCTTATATAATTAATAGCTTATGGCCCCGTGCAATGCACGGATTTACCAAAATTTATAAATATTTTTATTTCAACAACTTTTTTATAATTTTTTTTTTATAATAAGTATGAAAAAATTCGATATTCTGCTAATAATATTAAAAATTATGCATATATTTTTAAATAATATTATTTTGCTTAAATTTTCTATAAGTTGTTACAAAAATGTTTTATTGAATTTGGGACGGAAAGATTGCGTTTGAGTAGGAAAGAAAATATTATAGTGTATTAAAATTGCCTAAGATAATTTGACAAATAAAAAGAAAAAAAAAAAGTGGAGGGAAATTATTAAACCAGATTTTGCCACGTGTCATTTTTTATTCGCCTTTAGTATATAGTTATTGATTATTGATAGATATAAAATGTGTTTTGGGATGCGTAATTTCATCTTTGAACATATACTATGAATTTGACAAAAAGTTTAAGTATGTGAAGGAAGTAGAGCAACCTAGTGTAATCCTCTGTTTATTTCCTCTGTATCAACATTTTCTGAGACATTTCATATGATGAGGTTTTGTTATGGAATCTAATGTACCAAGTACTATAACAGGAAAGGCATGGGGCCGATATTTCGTGGGGCCGCTTCAGCTAGCTGTTTGCTATGGCTCTGTGGTTGGCTTGATCATACTTGGTGGACAATGCATGAAGGTCATTGCTATTCCATATACCATATTACTACGGCCTTGTTCTCTTCACTTTATTTTTAGCGTGTTTGTAAAACAATGATATACTAGTATACTACTACTTCAGAGTTCAGAGAACTAATGCTATTGGTTTTGCCTTTCTGCAGACAATTTACTCTCTGATATGGCCAAACGGCGAAATGGAAGTCTATCAGTTTGTGATGATGTATGGAGGTGCAGTACTATTGGTGGCTCAAGTACCTTCGTTCCACTCGTTACGACACATTAACCTAGTCTCCCTAGTTTTATGCCTTGCCTACAGTGCATTTGCTGCAGCTGGTGCCATTTACATAGGTACATTAATAATCATCCTATAGTTCAACTTGATACTAGGATTTGCTCTGAAATCTGAGGATTTGATCCTAGCACTAGTAGTTAATAAGTTATAATTTGTTTTCAGGGATTTCGTCGCCTGAACCAAAAGACTACTCAATAGTTGGAAGTACCGAAAACAAGATATTTGGTTCTTTCACAGCAATCACCATGATTGCTGCATCATTTGGGAATGGAATCATCCCCGAAATTCAGGTTTGTTTCTCTTCTATATTTAAAACAAAGACACGACGACTGCAATGTCTGTAAGTACATTTATCTAACCAAAGATTTTACATCTTACAGGCAACGATAGCAGCACCAGTGAAGGGGAAGATGTTCAAGGGGCTAAGTCTTTGTTATACAGTAGTGATCTTAACTTTCTTCAGTGTTGCAGCCTCAGGGTATTGGGCCTTTGGCAATGGCACTAACAGCTTTTTAATCGACAACTTCGTTGACAAAAATGGCAATGTTTTGCTGCCTAAATGGTTTATTATCACCACAATCAGCTTCATTATCCTACAAGTATCCGCTGTTTCAGGGGTAACTACATTACATCTCTCTTACAAAGTCATGATCTTATTAGCCTTAGTTCGTTATCATCTTAAACTAATTACTTTCTTGCTTCAAACAGGTGTACTTGCAACCAGCTAACATACTTCTGGAGAAAATGTTTGTTGATCCAACATGTAAACCATTTTCCCTCCGCAATGTGACATCAAGAGTAATCTCAAGATCCATCTCCGTGATGATAGCCACTACCATAGCCGGCTTGCTTCCATTTTTTGGCGATGTCAATGCACTCATCGGAGCATTTGGCTTTGTGCCCCTCGATTTCATCCTGCCTGTCGTCTTCTTCAACATGACCTTTAAACCATCCAAAAGAAGTTGCATTTTTTGGATAAATCTCATCCTTGCATTTGTTTTCTCGTTGATTATGGTAATCGGAGTCTTTGCAGCAACCAGACAGATAGTTCTGGATTCTAATGCTGTGCAATCCTTGGATCGTCTTTCTGATTCTTTGAGGCTGTCTTCAGTGGCAAATAGTACTTGGAAATCATTATCAAGTTACTTTACATAAACGTTTTTCTTCAATATGTTCATTGAAGCTAAGCATGGATCATAGTCCTAGAGTATATATAAACACGGAATATAATAGTATACTGTAAAGTGTATATTATCCCTCAAAAGTAGTAAATTCTTTCATTTATAGCCTATACAATGGCATTAAAACAGGAAAATTGATTAGGTATGTTGTACAGTGTATCCTATGTACTCTATTATATAAGATTGAAAAATCATTTTTGGAATAAGATTGAAAATTAATATAAAAATGTCCCCCTACTTTCTACTGGAAAATGTTCTATTTCTTAATGCTATCGCCTAACAGCTGATAAGTCATCCCTAACAAAGGTGAATTCCATCAAACATTCTTATAAATCACTTTCATTAATAATTCCAGCTTGTTCTTAATTTCCTAACTTCCCCTTACAACTACAATGAATATAAAAGGAGAAGTTCAAAAGTGCAAAAGTTACAATCTCCGACAATGAAACTATCAGCAACACACGACAAGGTGTAAATACCCTCTGATTCAATAGCTTTGCTAATAGTAGAAAATTCAATCCTAATTTGAATCGGAAAATTTGTAATACTACGTATATTGGTTAAAAATAGAAAACTGGGCTTGTAAAAGGTTAGAGTCTTCGCTTTGATATGGCACTCTCGTAAAATCACTGAAATGAACTGGTAACTGAGGGTGTCCTCAGAGAAAGAGCAACTCGTAGGAAGTAGTTACCCTGGTTCATCTAAATGTCCGTACCACTGTTGCCATTTAGCAGCTGATTCTTCCGGTGTCCTAAATGACCAAATGTGCTGCTTTTCTTTGGGAAATTCTCTGGTGAGAAACGAAATTTGTTTCTCATGGTGGCATTTTCGTAAATAAATCAACAACTTTTTCAGTATTGTGGGCTTCACAGTTAAAAAAGTTGAATAAAGTTGTTGTTTTATTTACGAAAATGCCACATCATCATGAGAAACTGGGGCATCCTCCTTTTCTTTCTCACGTGTTTCCAAATTTTCCTGCACTCAACAGATCGATACATTGCTCAGTTCTTACTTCTTAATCATAAACTAAGTAGAAATCATACCATGCAATCAACCAAACAAACGGCAAAAAGGGGAGAGGAGCACCTCGTGTTGAATAATTTAGAGAATGGTAGACATAATTTTTGTTGTTTAAATTAAATTACTTAGGTTAAGGTGTTGTAATTTGTTTTTAAACAAATATTAGAAGCATGAACTTGGTTTAAAGGGAAGAACAAAAGAATAATGGTGAAGGTACTACAGCTCTCAGTTTAGAGAAGCTGAAATTGCAGCCCCTCTCACTGCCCGGTCAGCAGCCCGGTTAGGGTGGTGCTCGCCCTACCGGGTGCGAGGGTGGACCTGTGATTAATCTCCGCTGCCCGATCGGGCAGCCGTCGCCCTACCAGGCGCGAGGGAAATGATGAATTTCGCGAATTCAATATTCAGGTTGTCCCGATCGGGCATGCCGTGGCCCGATCAGGCGCGAGTCAATTCAGTTTGTGGCTGACGGTTTTCTTCCATTATGCTTTTGTTATTTGTCAGTTGTTTTTGTGACTTTTGGCTGATAAAAGTGCTTCTATATATATGTCAAAGACATATGAAGAAAAAAGATTTTTAAGGAGAAAAGTGGGGCGGTTCATTATTTTCTTCTTAGGAACTTGAAGAAAATAAGTAGTTCCATTATTTTTTCTTGATTTCATTTTGCAAATTTAATTACAGCTTGTCTTGTGTGCGGCCGATCACACCGTGTGACCACTTAAAGTAACCCCTATAACATTGATTAAGTAACCCCAGTAATACAAATCAAGTAACCCCTGTAACACTGATCGAGTAACTCTATAAGAGTGATGAAGTAACCCCTTTAACACTGATTAAGTAGCCTCATTACACTAGCAAAGTAACCCTTATAGTGGCTGGCCACACGATGTGGCCAACCACATATAAGACTTTGTGGTTTAACTATCATCATCATAATTATTATAAATTTGATTACATTAGATCACAAAGATACTACACACTGTTGTGATTGTCTTCGTTGTATCTCCTAGTAATTTCGTGATACCCGGTGTGTAAATTCAGGGTCGAAATATTACTTTGGGAAACTGATTTTGTTCAGGCCTCGAAGTGTTAATTTGTCCAATTTCGTGTCATTTTTGTGACCCGGTAAACCAATTTCCCCAATAATCCAAAGTAATAATATTCTACAAAGATGACATGGTGTAAGAATTGTCTTACAATTTTCATAATTTGGACAAATTAAGGAGTGGTTTTACGAAGATGGTAAAAGTTCATAGTTGCTTTTTTGGTGTCATCTCTTGGAGTGGTGTTTATTCTCAAAGTTAATGGAGGAAAAAGACGAGTCTTTAGAGGCCACAAGGAAGAGGATCAAGCGGAAGATCGGTTTGTTCGGTACCATTAAATTGATGTAATTCGCGGTAATTCATTGTTGTTTTATCCATGGTGAATTGGTTAGTATTTCTAATTTTCTATTTTTTTTTATTGTTTTCCATGCTTGAAATGATGAATAGTTTAATTCATTGTTTGATTTTATTTTATGATTATTTAGCATGGATGATTTATTATTTTATTTTATGATGACTTTTTATAGAAAGTATTAACATGTACTTATTATGTTAATTGTTATATTGATTATGTATTTTGGTATTATATATGGCAATTGTTATTCATGGATTAATGACTATTGATGATAATTGATGTGGCAAAGTTGTGCTTTGATAAAGTATTTTATTAGTCTATGCATGATAAAATTCAATTGTAGCGCAGCTCTCATTGAATCATGCGGTAATGACTAATGGCCACGATAATTAGAATAATTTTTGAGGTAATTCAAATGTCTTGATTTAATTCAAGTGATGCTCATTTCGATAGTTTGGATAGTATGGCATATACTATTGATGTTTTAATTTATTCAAGTTTTGAATTTATTGTTTTATTTTACAAGACTGGTTTATTTTATGTTCTATACTGTTGTCTTGTGTAATTATTTTATGTAAATTCATTTGTATAAGTGTATGTATAAGAAACAAATTTGATGGCAATGAGGAGTTTGTCAAATTTGTATATATGTTGTATTAATTCTTATGCATGAAACTGATTTTGGTTTATGATGAATGAGCTAGATGAATTTATCTTTCGTGATGTCCATGTTTTGGAGGAAGAATTTTATTCTTAATCATCATGATGAAAGGATAAATGTTTTGACAAAATATTGGTTTATTTTGTTGGTTTGAATATGTCATGTTATGTTGGGATTAAGCCAACTAAGTTATTACATATTTGTTTATTTATTTTATTTCATTGGTGTTATCATGACATTAATGTTTGTTTTAACTTTTAATTTTCTCATTTAATTCCAATGTGAAAAGAATAATTTATTGCTTGATTAAGTCCATATGTGTTTTTCATAGCACACTTTCCTTAGGCAATATGAAGTGTTTAGCAATTGTCATTGATGTTTTTTCAAGATGTTGCTATGTTTATTTGAGTGTATTCTAAGGATGAAGCCTAGACATATTTAAAATCTACTAAGTGTATAGTAGAATTGCAAACTAACGGAAAGTTTAAAAGTTTAAGAAACAATGTAGGAGGTGAATGTTATTAGCCAAGTTATTTCCAGTCTATAGGTTTAGTACATGAAACTACCGCGGTACATACACCACAACAAAATGGTGTAGCGGAAAGGTAGAATAGGACAGTAGAAGAAATGATTAATTCTATGTTGTCATATTCAGTTTTAAGTGATGGGTTTTGGGGTGAAGCCGTTTTAACGGCATGTTACGTGTTAAATCGTGCTCCCATGAAAGGGAAGGATGTTACCCCATATGAGTTATGGTACAAAAGGAAACCAAACTTGAGTCATATCAAAGTTTGGGGTTGTAGGGCAATTGTAAAAATGTCAGAACCTAAATGTAAAAGTTAGTTGAAAGAGGAGTTGAATGCAATTTTATAGGATATGCGGTACATAGAAAATCCTATAGTTCTATGTAATAGAGCAAATGACTTTGGTCGGTTCACACCACCATTGAGTCAGGGGATGCATGGTTTGATGAAATTAAAATAGATTTTCTTCAATTCCTAGATTTAAGGATGTAACTCTGAATACCAAAGCTGAAAGTTTTTATCAAGGTTTCATTGATCAAGAGGTGGATGACCAAACTCATTTAGAGAAGGCATCTACATCATCATCACAACTAAGGATAAGCAAGAGGGCAAGGAAAGGGAAAAACCTTTGGCTCGGATTTTCATGTGTACTTGGTTGAAGGATCAAGGGATGAAGTTTCATTACAACATCCATACATTTTAATGTGGAAAATGATTCTTTAACATATAAAGAGGCTATGAAGTCTCGGGATGTTCCATTTTGGAATGTAGGAAGTAATAAATGATAAGATGAAATCTATCATGGGAAACAACACTTGAGTATTAGTTAATTTACCCCCTAGTTTAAACCAATAGGGTGCAAATGGATCTTCAAAGGAAATTGAAGATTGATAGAAATGTTAAAAGGTTCAAGGCCCAGTTAGTGGCATAAGGAATATGCACCTGTAACTAGAATCTCAACAATTAGATGGTTAATTGCATTTGCAGCAATTAAAATTCTAGTGATCCATCAAATGGATGTCAAGACTGTGTTCTTGAATGGAGATTTGTAAGAAGAGGTTTATGTGCGACAATCGGTAGAATTTGTTGTGGAAGGTCAATAGGCAAAAGTTTGCAAGTTATTTAAATCACTGTATAGGCACCTAAGCAATGACATCAAAGTTTGATGGGGTAGTGTTGTCAAATGGTTTTATGTTTAACAATTTTAGACAAATGTGTGTATAGAAAATTTGATGACAACGGTTAAAGTGTCAAAATTTGTCTATATGTAGATGACATGTAGATCTTTGGATAGAACAGATTTGTCACAAGTTGAAATGACAAAGTTTTTCCTTAGTTCATTGTTTTCCATGAAAGACATGGAAAAGAGGATGTCATCTTGGGCATAAGAATATAAGAAGGAAAAAAGGAAAGTTGATCTTGTCACAATCTCATTATATTGAGAAAGTGCTCAAGAAATACAATGTTAATAAAAGTTCGACCTTTCTTTATTCAACACCTATGGATCCTAGCATAAAGTTATTACCTGGTAATGTTAATGCAGTTTTCACAACTGGAATTTGCTAGAGTTGTAGGATATTTTGTTGTATGCCATGACAAGTACTAGGCCAGATATCGCTTATGCGATTGGTCAAATGAGTAGGTTCACTAGTAATTCAAAAATGCTACATTGGCAAACAGTTCATTGTTTGTTGAAGTACTTGAATAAAACCATGGATTATGATATAGTGAGTATCCTTCGGTTGTTGAAGGATATTCGGATGCAAGTTGGATCTCAAATAGAGATTATTCATTCACAAGTGGATGGGTGTTCCCATATGGGGGAGGTGCCATTTCATGAGCATCTATGAAGAAAATTAACTTGCATTGTGGTAAATATAAGACATTGGAGTTCGTTGCATTACATTCCGCTGGTAAAGAAGCAGAATGGTTAAGGGTTTTAATGCATGATGAGATTCGTTTGTTGAAAAAGCCAATATCACTAAAAGTGATGAATTGTGATAGCAATGTAATTTTTGGCTGAGGCATATAGCCAAGTCTATAATGGCGAGTTAAGAAAAATTGGTGTAAGGTATTATTACATCCAAGGACTTAACAAGGATAGTGTAAAAGCTATTGTTTATTTTCGTACGAAGCTAAATCTTGCAAATTGCTTAATAGGCATGGGTTAGAGATGTTAATAAAAGATGGCAATCATTTTAGATTGGAGCTCTATTGTAATCACAATTAGGAGAATCTCAACTTAACGCCCAATATGACGTTGGGTCTTAAGTTTAATAAGATTAATTCTCTTAGTTAATGATTGGGAACTTGTTTAATCATCCAAGGTTAAGTTCCGGTTTTACTGTGATGAAAAGAGGTTGTTTAACTTAATAGAATTCCTGATATACTACTCGATCACAGGAGCATGTTGGGAAGTCTACCTATATAAGTACGAAGTTTAGCCGCTTCAAGAAGCTATTGGGGAATAGCTTTGAAGTACTTACGAAAAGATAGGGACACATGGCTTTACGTGTCAAGTATTAACGTAATCAAGTAATGTATCTTGTGTGTGTAATATCTTCATGAATCCAATATGTATTGCTTTTGGTTCAATCGTTTTACGACACCGAATGGATACGGGTTCTTGGAATGTGTATTGCACTAAAGGGAAGTTCAAGTCTTTGTACACTTTCAATTATGCACGAGATTGTCTTTATGATGATGATATTTTTGCAATAAGTCTAGATTTATTCTCTAAATGGGGGAGGATTGTTGAATAATTTAGAGAATGGTAGACATTATTCTTGTTGTTTAAATTAAATTACTTAGGTTAAGGTGTTGTAATTTGTTTTTAAACAAATATTAGAAGCATGAACTTGGTTTAAAGGGAAGAACAAAAGAATAATGGTGAAGGTACTACAACTCTGAGTTTAAAGAAGCTGAAATTGCAGCCCCTCTCACTGCCCGGTTAACAGCCCGGTTAAGGGGCTCGCCCTACCGGGCACGAGGGTGGACCTGTGATTAATCTCTGCTGCCCGATCGGGCAGCCGTCGCCCTACCGGGCGCGAGGGAGATGATGAATTTCCCGAATTCAATATTCAGGTTGTCCCGATCGGGCATGCCACGGCCGATTGGGCGCGAGTCAATTCAGTTTGTGGCTGACGGTTTTCTTCCATTATGCTTTTGTTATTTGTCAGTTGTTTTCGTGACTTTTGGCTGATAAAAGTGCTTCTATATATATATATGTCAAAGACATATGAAGAAAAAGGATTTTTAAGGAGAAAAGTGGGGCGGTTCATTATTTTCTTCTTAGGAACTTGAAGAAAATAATTAGTTCCATTATTTTTTCTTGATTTCATTTTGCAAATTTAAGTATCATCATCATTATTATTATAAGTTTGATTACATTAGATCACAAACATACTACACACTGTTGTGATTGTCTTCGTTGTATCTCCTAGTAATTTCGTGATACCCGGTGTGTAAATTCAGGGTCAAAATATTACTTTGGGAAACTGATTTCGTTCAGGCTTCGAAGTGTTAATTTGTCCAATTTCGTGTCATTTTTGTGACCCGGTAAACCAATTTCCCCAACACCTTGTACAAGCAGGAGATCAATAACTTAATGAATCTCTTTTTACACAGTAAACAACAACATTTCGTCCAAGGAAAAAAGAATAGCAGTAGCTAGGGCCTTGTTCATCTTGGCGTACAAATAACGAATACCACGGTCATCTCACTACTAGAAATAAGTTCAAATAACAGCCAATAAGTTCATCAAAAAAAACAAATTCGGGTGTTAAGACCATAAGTCAATAATCTAGATCTTTGCTCCTACAGCTCTCAAACCAAATAAGAAGGGAAGCATGCAAAACCATAGTCCACAAGGCAATTGTATGATCTCAAAAGGAAATTTTGTCAATAACTACCAATTAAAGCACGTGTTTTGAAAACAACTACCTATTAATTTTTTTTTTAAAAGAACTACCACAAAGATATAAAAAGTTTAGCTAGCACTACCACTTTAACAATTTTGGCTAAAATCTCCGGTATTTGGGTCTCACTTTTTATCACTTTTTACCTTTATGAAGGGTAATTTAGTCAATTTAGATGATGATTTTATGAGGTAAAGGTAAAAAGTAGAACCTACATGCCGAATATTCTAGTTGGAATTATTAAAGTGGTAGTGCTACTTAAACTTTTTACAACTTTGTGGTAGTTCTTTTAAAAAAAAAATTAATAGGCAGTTGTTTTTAAAACACGCACTTTAATTGGTAGTTTTTGACAAAATTTCCATCTCAAAACATGAAATTTGAGACCCATTTAGATCCCGATATTCTAACCTCTAAAATAATCCATTTATCATCTCAAAACATGAAATTGTATGCAGTGATGGGCCGATGTTCCAACGGATGTTCTGCACCTATTTTCCCTCAAACCTTATACTCAACAAGTCAAGAGAAGGGCACAGACTCAACACTCAATACCTCTACGGAGTAATAATTTCCATGAAGAGCACCTGATATTAGCTTTCACTTTTTTAGTGTTGAATAGCACCTTTCACTCTTCCAACATCAAATTATTGTTGTTTATATTTTAACTCTCCTACTCTTCCTTGTTTATATTTTAACTCTCCTACTTATGCTCATTATACCAATCTCATCAATTGACAAATTAAAACTCAATAATTGAGGGACTAGACTTTATTTAGATCAGGTTGCCTAAATTTTGACGCATATAGATTAAGGGCTTGTTTTCATTGACAGAAATGAGCTGAGCTGAACTGAACTGAACTTAACTTATTAGAGCTGAACTAAAACTTATTAGATCAGCTGAACTAAACTGAACTGAAATGAATATTTTATAAGAGAAGGAAATTAGGAACTGAGCTGAACTGAACTAAACTTATTAGAGTTGAGCTGAACTGAAAATAATCGTATGAGAACAGGCCCTTATCCGGATGAAGAACAAAATACAAATATGATGTGCAATAAAGTAGTAAAAAGTTTTCCTAAAAATGAAATTATTCAAAGACTAGGAAGTTAAAATCAGTCCTGTTTAGGAGCTTGATCCATATTAGTAATGGTTCTTATTCTAATATGCTCTTTAAAACCTTTTGCAAATCTTCTGCGTAATACATCACTAGCTGGCAACTCTCCGATATGATACCTTAACCCCATAAGGTCAATCATAATTAATCGTTCTTGTAATTGTTTCAAACCCACTCGTTCTTCTACTTGTTTCTTTTCATTTGAATTCGACGGTTCCATCTTCAAAGGACAAACGGATACCTTTTTTTTTTTTTTTTTGTGCGCATGAAAGGCTATGTAATACCCCTCATGATTGCTTTAAATGAGTTTAATATACTACTCATACCAACAAGTTGCACCTTCCTTTTAGGGAGCTCATTTGCTAAGATAGTCCATAGTTAAGCGTGCTTGGCTGGGAGTAGTCTTGGGATGGGTGACCTCCTGGGAAGTTTTCTCGGGGTGCGCATGAGTGAGGACAAAATGCGCCGGAAGGACTTGTGTTGGTTTGTGAGGACAGTTATTGGCCTTGATGCGCATTTCGTGGCAATAGGCCCCTCCCTAATTTGTTTGGGGTCGGGTTGTTACAGGCTAAGCCTCGGGAAATAAAAATAAAACAAAGAAACTAAGGGGGTACAAACCGTGGCAAGGCCACACCTACTACATCATTATGCATAATACGCCCTAAAGCTAAGGGGGGGGGACTTGAATCAACTGAAATTTGTTGTTCTGGGTTACTCCTTGGTTGGCTAGCCAATCCGCTTCTTGGTATGCTTCTCTATAGATGTGCTTCACGGTAACTTCCCAATCTTGCTTCTTGATTAGATTCTTACAATGGAGGACATCATGTGTGCTTTCCCCACCATATTCATCTTCGTTATTTAGGATTTGCACCACAGATTTGTTATCTAATTGAACTTGCAATTTTTTGATCCCCATCTTCCGAGCCAGTTCAAGACCATACTCTGCAGCTAAGACCTCAGCTTTGAAAGCACTACATAGTTCCCCAACTTCAGCGAATAAGCATAAGCAAGCTTCCCTGTTGAGTCTCTTATAATACCCCCCCCCCACCATCAGGCCCAGGAGCTCCTTTTGCTGCTCCATCCGAGTTTAATGCCATCCAACCAAAGGGAGGAGCAATCCATTTAATAAAGGCCTCCCTACGAGGTGTCACTTGGGAGTTGTCAGGAGTACTGTCACCCAATACTCTCCAAACTTCTTCAAATCTTTCCAGTTAAATTGCTTCACATCAATCGGAATTTCATGTGATTTACCAAAAGCTACAACACATCTCCATCTCCATATCCACCATATTACAATAGCAAAATAAGTGGGCAAAATTTCAGGAGATAAATTGTTATGGTATTGTACCTTGATGTTGCGGATAAGCTAGTGCGGAAGTCATGTGCATCGGCTGGCCCTCCCACCTGGCGCCAGATCTCCCTTGCTGCCTTGCAATCACGCAGCAAGTGAAGGGTGCTTTCTTCGACGTTTTCACATAGCTTACAGCACGGATCATCAGTCAAAACACGCTTGAACCTATTTGCATTTGTCATTACCCTATCATGTAGCACTATCCATAAGAATACCCTTATGCGTTGTTGCACTCTGAGACGCCAAACAAGTTCCCACGAGCCATCATCATGTTCATCTTCATCATTACGTATAATTTGCAGCGCTGATTTAATTGTGAACTTCCCTTTAGCCCCTTTTTTCCAGAATGTCCCCCCTTTCCGGATTTTTAATAAAGCTATGGGATTCAATTTCACGCAGCGTATCTTGGGGTAGAACATCAGCGAAAGCAGCCCACTTCCAACCCAAGAATTCATCCCACATCTCAGCAACTGTAGCTCCTTCAATGTCTAAAGGAATATTTCCAACAACTAGCTCCCTTAGAGGCTTCGAACAGACCCACCTATGATCCCAAAAGAGCGTCTTTGTGCCATCACTCACTGCCACTTGAGCACCCTTTGAGATTATATTAGCGTTCTCTGTAATTCCCTTCCAAATATTTGACATGTTTGCTTTAGGCTCAAACATGTCTACATCACACCTCCCCTTACAATACTTGCTCCTAAGCACACAAGCCCACAAAGCATGAGGTTCGGTGAGCAACCTCCAACCAAGCTTAGCTAAAAAGGCCGAATTAGTTTGTCTCGATGATCGGATCCCCAAGCCACCAAGTTCTCTCGGCTGCTGCAATTTTTCAAAGGAAATAAGATGGATTTTTCTCATTTCTTCATCTCCCCCCCAAATAAATCTTCTTGTCCTTTTGTCAATATCATCACATATGGTCCTTGGTATTCTAGCCGTTTGCATAGCATAGGAAGCCATTGTGGAAATAGTCGATTTTGCTAAGATGATCCTGCCTGCAAGAGAGATATATTTCGACTTCCACCCCGATAATCTCCTATCAATTTTCTCACATAAATAGCGAAAGGTATCCTTGGTCACTCTACCCGATAGAGTTGGCATCCCCAAGTACGTGCCAAGGTCGTCAGTTTGCTCAATCCCCAAGTAATTTGTAATACTTTGCCGTTGAGTATCATCAGTGTTCCCTGAAAAATATACCCTTGACTTTGGATAACTCACTCTTTGCCCTGAAGCAGCGCAAAACCTATCTAGACATTGCTTTATCCATCCTGCTTGTTCAACCGTAGCCTCGACAAATAATATAATGTCATCCGCGAAGGCTAGGTTTGAAAGTTGAGGCCCATTCCTGCTTGCTCTTATCGGTTTCCATCTATTTAAAATAATAGATTCTTAAATTATTTGATTTAGCCTCTCCATAAAAAGTACAAAAATATAAGGTGAAAGCGAATCCCCTTGTCTAACACCACGTTTAGGAAAAAAAGCTTGGGTAGGTTCTCCATTCCACAATACCTTCATAGAAGAAGTAGTAATACACTCCATGATAACATCTACTAGGAGGATATGAAATCTAATTTCCATAAGGGTATCCCAGATAAAATCCCATCGTAATCGATCATATGCTTTTTCAAAATCGATTTTGATGGCCATAAAACCCGTAGCACCTTGTTTTGACTTCATAGTGTGAATTTCCTCTTGAACAATATCTATGTTATCGGTAATTTGACGCCCCGGTACAAAGCTTGTTTGTTTACTCGAAGTGAGGTGAGGCATCATAGGTTTAATTCGGTTTACAATAGCTTTTGTAATTATTTTATAAGCCACATTACACAAACTAATAGGGAAAAATTGAGAAGCTACCTCCGGATTGTCCACTTTTGGAATCAAGACAAGGAAGGTGTCATTCAAATCTTGCGGCATCCCCTTCCCATTTAGCACATCAAGAACCAATTTGTAGACATTTTTTGCCACTAAATCCCAATTTTTCTAAAAAAATAAAACTTGAAAACCATCCAGACCCGAAGCCTTTAGAGCACCCATCTCCTTCACTACTCTGTCAATTTCACATTGGAGAAACGACCTAGTCAAGCTATTCCAGTCTCGGGTTATAAATTCAGGGAAAATATCCCAAGGGAGGTCATCATGTGACTTAGCTTCATCATTGTCGAACAATAATTGGAAGTAGCTAACTATATTATTTTGCACATCCTACTTGTCAGTTAGCCAATTTCCATCAGTTTTATCTTTGATTGCCGAGATTTTGTTCCTCCAACGACGGGCAATTATGCTTAAATGAAAGAAGGTGGTGTTACGGTCACCATCCCTAATCCATTCCACCCTAGATTTTTGGTAACAAAGAAGTTCCTCTTGAGCAAGAACTTCATCCAACTCCACCCTTAATTTTGACTCGAGTTTAATTAAGTCCCTCGCTTTTTGTAAAGCAAGAGCTCGCTGCACACCCGCAATTCGAGCCATAAGATTACGCTTCTTCTTAAAAATATTATGGAATGTTGTTTGATTCCAATTTTTTAATTCCTCAACCAGTTGAGATAAATGCGACACAAGGGGGGCTTCCTTGTTCCATTTTCTTTCGATAAAGTCTCGAAAGTTTTCATGATTCATCCACGCCGCTTGAAATCGGAATGGCCTATTAATTTCAGCAAGGGGAGCAAAGCCATTTGGGGCAATAATAATCGGACAATGATCTGAGGTGCTTAACTGAAGCATTGGGAAACCGGAGACTCCTGTCACCATTACAAAGTTCTCGGTCAAGCCGTGCACTTCTCCATGTTTCAACCGAGTTGCCCCTAGCCCAAGTATGAGATGCGCCACTGAACTCGATCTCGAGCAAGCCTACATCCTCGACCCACTCATTAAAGCGAGCCGCTCTTTGAGTTGTTTCAGCACAGCTAGAACTTCTTTCCCATCTAAACCTTGTATAACTAAAATCCCCTGCTAACATCCAAGGGACATTATTTGAAGCAGCAAAGTCCTTCAATTCCCTTTAAAGCTCTTGTCTTTTTAAGGGATCTGCCATAAACTGCTGTAAAATACCATGGGATGCCATCAACTCTCTTGATTTCCATAGTAATAAATTGATTATGTTTACGGATAGGTTCAACCGTGACAAGGTCCCTTCTTCAATAAACCCAAATACCACCACTAAAGCCCTGAGAATCGACTCTAGTATGACCATTATAGCCAATAATGTTTGCTATTTTTTTGGCTTGAGCCCCTCCCATATGAGTCTCAACCAATGCAACCACATTCGGTTTATTCACACGAATAATTTCTTTAAGAGATGAAAAAATCCCCACTTCCCGCACCTTGTACGTTCCAAATCATACAAGATATAGGCAGTGAGTTTGAGGCCAGATTTGCGAGATAATTGAATAATTTGTGTTACTCAAGTAAGCTTCCTCAATCAACCAAATAATTCGGTTAATTTCAACTGGAATTTGGAGATAAACCACCAATTCTGGCGGCTCCGGCATTGGCTCTATCCACGTTTCCATTCGTACCTCCATCACATGTGTCAGGGGGTCGGCTATGATCAGATAAGGCATGTCCATTGTTTGTCCCACAAAGAGGGTTTTCTCTGGGGGGATTGATAAAGAAATCACTTCCCTGCTGTATACTTCCATGAGTATTCAAATGTCCACTTTCCTCTTCCTCCTCTGTTTCGACAACTACTGTATCTTCTTGAGATTGCTTTTGTCTTGTGGCTTTTGTATTATTAGCTGCTGCAAAAGTCAATTTTTCTTTACCAGGGTAAGAATTGTTATTTTGTGGTGCGTCTATAGCTGTTGGGGTTACGTTCTCAATAGGCTTTAGAGGAGTGGGTTTTTGGTGCTGATTTTTTTGTGGAATATTTTTATTTGAGGAACTGCCTTTTTTAATTTTTGGAAAATTATTATTTCTTCCCTCATTAGCTCCCAACTGGAAGTTAGTATTCTTTTGGGGAATTTTGAGAATTCTCTCCAAGATTGACTGCTGTTCCAAAAATATTATCTTTACTTAAATTGTTTGAAGATAAAACTTCCATATCTTTTGTATGCAAATCTTCTAAAGCCAAATCTTTTTGTTGCTCACCTTGCGCTTCATTCTCTTCATTTAACGCTGAAAATCTTGACCTAGAAGATTTTGGGAAATTTTGTTTTGAATTTTGAATTGGCACCCCTCCCCTGTTCTGATTTTTTGGTGTCGTAGCACCACCATCTTTGGCGTTTTCCGGAGGTAATTTTTCAGTGCGTGGAGTCCTCTTCCTTACTGTTTTTTTAACCAGCATCCATGACCCAAAGTCATTAGTCACCTCTGGTCTAGGATTGCGCTCCTTTCCCCTATCAAATCATGTTCATGATGATCATGATGGTTTGCTACAACCTCATTGACTTGATCCACCACCATATTGACATTTGAATGAGCAGAAGCAGACTAATCTTTTACAAGTCCTAGCATGCCACGTTGTAACATATAAGTTTTATTCCCTCATATTGAATCCTCCAGATTTTTCCTTTGAGCCAAAACTTCGAAAGCAAAGGCTTAGACAAATCGATCTCAACACTAAGCCTTGTAAATTGCCCTCGTTCAGCATATGCTGTGGATTTGTCCACCCTTATCACCTTTCCAATTTTTGCACCTATCTTCTTAAGAAACTCCTTATCAAAGTACTCTACAGCCAAATTGGGGATACAAACCCAGGCTATTAGAACTTTAATCGGCGCTTCTTCCGGGATGAAATTTGGAGTCCATTTTCGAATGGTTAAATACTTATCATCAATCAACCAAGGACCTTGAGTAAGAACAAAATTTTAATCATCCTGATTATTGAATCGAACAATAAAGTACTTGCATCCTATGTTAGTTAGAGACATTTCCCCTTTCAATTGCCATTTTTTCTTAGCCTTTTCATTAATCCCATGTAAGCTAGACTCCCATCAAACATTCGAATGATAAGGGTGTTTCTCCATGGGCAGCGCATTGCTCTCTTCTCCTCTTTTGTAAGAAAAATAACAAGGCACATGTCATTGTCTACAAAATCCTCCGGTGGAAGATCATCATCAGAAACATCATCCTCCTCCTCATAGAATTGGATGCTATTCTGCACCATTGTTTCCATTTGAGTATCCCTTATCATGTCCTTAAAGGACCTAGGAGGATTGGTTCCCCCAGCACCAGGCAGGGAAAATTTCCATTGAAATGAGATCCTCCATTAACACCACCTTGTGGTAGCTTCGAATTTGGATCAATTTCCATCTCAGACTCCTCTCAATTATCATTTCTATCGAGAATTTCATGAGTAATTTTACGTTTTGGCTTTTTATTGGATTTAGCAACCTGGTCTATGACATCTGGTGGTTGTGGCGGTGGGTGAAAGTTAAGACTCTCAGTTTCCCTCACAAGTATTGGCTTTGCAGAGAGCATTTTTACAAACGGATACCTTATAATTCATATCACAAAACAAAACATATGGTCTGTTTGGTATCAAGGATTTTCATTTGAAATTCTGATTTGGGCCAAATGAGTTGTTTGGGTAATACAAAAATTTGAAATTCTAATTTGGGCCAAATCCAAGCCATGAAATAATTATATCCAAATCAATGAATTACAAATTCTATCTCATAAGATGTCATTTCAAATTCTCACATGTAAAAAAAATTGCCCCAATTTCTCTCTCCTAGGTCTTTTTAGGTTTCCCTAATTTTTTTTCTCTCTCCTCCATTGAAGCAACTTCTTAGCTCTCTCTCCTCCATCGATGTACTCTGTATTACTGAAGATTCTATCCTCCATTAAAGTAGCTTGTTTGCGTTCTCCTCGATCGAAAAGTTACTAAGTTTTTTTAAAAAAACAATTTTCTGACCACCACTAGTAGAAAAAACGCTATTTGTAACGCCTTATTTGTAACCAACAAATGTTTTTAAGTTACAAATACTATATTTGTAACCAGCATTAGTTATGTCTGTTACAAATAGGATAGTATTTGTAACGGACAACATAGTGTTGGTTACAAATACATCATATTTGTAACAGACAACATAATGTTGGTTACAAATACATCCTATTTGTAACGGACAAAGTATAGTTAGTTACAAATAGGAAGGATATTTTAAAATGTTTTCATAACCGTCCAAGGCCCATTATATTACTCCCCTAACCCTAACTACAACTACAGTCGCCCCTCCCCCTTCTTTCTTTCTCATTTGTATTCTCTCTCCTACCCCCTTTCACTCTTCTTTGTTCCGTCCCCTCGAATCTCTTTGTGGACTTTGTCCGATCCTCTCTTCTTCTCATCTCTCGTTCACTCTCCTCAGACCATAATTCTCTCTTCTCTCATTCTCTCCCCCCTCTCGTCAATGGCGGCGTTTGAAGGAAATCATCGTCGTAGCCGCATCCACAACAACTACTGCTCACAAATTCTCTTTGTTTCTTCTCCCTCCTCATTCGCTGATGGTCACGGTGATGATGGTGGTCGCGAGCGATAACGACGGTGCATACTACCTCTGGACCAAATCGAATTAAAGTATATTTAAGATTCGATTTTTATTAAGGTTATAGTATAGATCTAGTTATTTTTGTTTTTAATTTTAATTCAACTCTTCGATTATAATTAATTTGATTATATAATTGTAATTTTAATACATTTTTGGAGATAATTGTAATTTTTTTTTGTTTTTGGACGTTTTCATATTTGTAATTTTAATTTATAGTTTTTTTGATGTTATTTTTTTGATGTTATTTTTGTTATAACTTAGCTTAGATTTGATTTTTTTTTTTAATTTTATATTTTGACTGAAGCTTAGATCTGATTTTACTTGTGTTATTTTTAAGATTGTTGTTTGTGTTAATTTTATTAATTTCTGGACAATTTTCTATGGGCAGTGAGGTGGTTATTCGTGCAGTGGCTGTATAGGTTGTGGTGTAGATGTGGGTCACGGGGTTGGGGATTGACGGGTATTGGGGGTGGGTTTTTTTGGTCATGGGGTAGGGGTCTAACGGGTCTTGGTGGTAGTGAGCATGGTTTGCGATGTGGGAGAGTGGGTTGTGAGGGTGGGTTTAGGTGATGGGCAAACCGCAAGGTATTGTGCATCTTGCGTTCAGATCCGAACCTAGCATTTTTTGCTAGGTTTTTTTTAATATAGAAAATGAGCATTTGTAACTAACAATTAATATGTCAGTTACGAATATGCACCTATTTGTAACTGACATATCAATTGTTGGTTACAAATATGTACCTATTTGTAACGAACATATCAAATGTTCGTTACAAATACATAAATATTTGTAACTAACAATTGAAATGTTAGTTACGAATAGGTACCTATTTGTAACGGACAATGTCCGTTACAAATGACATGACTATTTGTAACCCCAATACTTGTAACGGCCAATGTTGGTTACAAAAAGCCCGTTTTTGTTAGTTACGAATAGCGTTTTTTCTACTAGTGCACCGACCACCATTGATATGTTAATTTGAATGATAATTTGGGTTAATTTATGTCATAATCTAAATAATGACTGTAGATTTTGGTTGATTGATGCCGATTTCTCATCTAATTGGGTCAACAATTTGGGGATTTGGATGAACATGAGGAGGAATGAGATTTGGATGAACAAGTTGGGGGATTTGAATGTCAAGGAGATTAGAGAAGGAAGAGAGAATTTTGATAAAATTCTAAGTTTTTTCCAAGCAGAGAATTTGGAATTGAATGTCATTAATTCAAATTCCACATTTGAAATTCTAGATTTCAAATGAAATGCTTGAATCCAAACACAACCTAACTACATTTAGCAAACTTTACATTAAGACCCAACAATTTCGTAAAAGATATACTCCCTCCGTTTCATAATGTTAGTCCCATATGGAATCAATCACATAAAATAAGAAAACAAATATATTTGGAATCTAACATTAAAGTACAACAAATGTCATAATTAGTTTACCTTATTTAACTTTTTTTATTTTTCATTGGGAAAACACAAGTCATAATTGCATAATTTAAGGTAAAAATTTCCCTACTTAGAGTCATGTCATCAATCCACGCCAAAAAAATCAAGTCATAAATGAAATATATTCAATATGGATAAAACTTTTTTAAACGCCCAAAATACTATATGGGACTATCATTATGACACGGAGAGAGTACAATTATCCCAGGAAATTATAGACTAAATCAGGAAATTACATGAACAAATAAATATAATTGGAGAAATAATCAAATATCCTAAAACCCTAAATCAAGAACATAATTCGATTAAATTTGACTCAATCATCAAATATAATTAATCTCGCTTTAGATTTGATTGCAGTGCGGAATAATTAATTATAACAAATAGTTCCATAATCAATCCGAACCCGAATCAAATTGACGGTTAACACTCGAATATGAAATTGAACAAACAAACAAACCTACAAAAACCGACACTTAATTGAACAAACAACCAAAAAAATCGATACTTGATTGAACAAACAAACCAAAAAATCGATACTCAATTGAACAAACAAACCCACAAAACTTGACACAAAAATGAACAAATAACCGACAAAACTTGACACAAAATTGAACAAATAACCCACAAAATCGACTCAAAATCGAACATACAAACCCACAAAAATCGACACACCAATAATCAAACAAACCCACAACAAACAAAAAGTAATTGAACGTATTACCCAAAAAAATCGACAGCAATTCGATCAAAACCCCCCCAAAAACGGAGTCGATTAATTACACAAAAAAAAAATACTTGAACAAATAGAGCACTCACATAACAAGCACCTGTACACGAATTATGCTAGATCAAGGGATGAAATTTAGAAAACTAATTCAAAGACAAGAGAGATGGTGGATTTGTTAACAAATTCAAGCAGGAGAGATGAGTGAGAATATTCCCGGATTTAGGGTTTTCACAAAGAAGAAGGGAGAAAAACTGGTTGTAAGTTCGTGAATCTTTTTGATAAAACATCTTACCTAAAATTCTCAGAAGTCGCTAATGCTCACAAGTCACAAGACGCTTCAACAGAGAATTCAGATTGATAACACAAAGAAAAGTAACGTTCTTCAATAAAATGCTCAATATATATGCGTTACTCATACATTTATACTCGTGAAGTCGTGATGTTTTTTTTTTTCTTTCTTTCTTTCTTTCTTTCCTTCTTTCTTTCTTTCTTTCCTTTTTTGATCGATACAATTTTTTCATTTTTTTTAAAGAAAAATACAAAAGTTAAATAAGTCTTCTCTTAATACCATACCCTAACTTATATTTGCTGCTAATAGGGGTGTCAATCGGGTTTTCGGTTCAGTTTTGGATACAAAAGTTCAATGCATGTAATTAGGGATGTCAATGGGGCGGGGCGGGGCGGATGTTGGTCTTCCCATCCCCATCCCCACCTAATATTTTCATGTCGATCCCCATCCCCATCCCCAACCCCGCGGCAGGTCCAATTTTCATCCCCATCCCCGCCCCACCGGGTACAACTCCAAAACCATCCCCGTCCCACCCCCCACTTGGATATCCATCCCCACCTAATCGCCACCAAACACCCGCCTAATCCCCACCCAAGATCCACCTAATATCCGTATCTCAAATACACAATCTTACATAATTAATACGAATTATAAAATAAAACATTCTATACACATTTTTGTGTTATAATATAAGTGTCATACAAAGTATTATAATTAATATTGTATTTTATGTAATTATTTTATTGAATAAAAGTATGTAATTTTGCTTTAAAAGATATATAGTTGTGGGTATGAGGTGGGGATGGGGCAGGTACAAAGTGGGGCGGGGCGGGTACAACTTAAAATTCACCCCCGCCCCATCACCCATGGCGGGTATGGTTTTTATTATCCCCATCCCCACCCTACCACCCGCCAAATCGAGACCCATCCCCGCCCCACTGACATCCCTACATGTAATGAAGGCTATTTAAAGCCAATTAGTGGTTGTAATTAGGGGTGAGCAAAAATTTAGGGTACTCTGAATTGGAACCGGAACCTGTTCGGAACCGCAGGTTCCAGAATCGGAACCTATTCTACAGGTTCCGGTTTCGGGTAATAAAATTGGAAACCTGTTGCAACAGGTTCCGGGTAGTAAAATTTTGGACCCGGAACCTGTAGGGTACCCTGTTAGTATAGGTTATCTATAGGGTACATGAAACCACACTCTATCATTTAAGCCGAATTATAAAAGCCCTATATTAAAATTATATAAGACTTCACCTACCTCTCTCCCCCTTATTCATTTTAAATCTTACTATTAAAGGTTTAATTAATGGTATTAATATACTACCTTCGTTACATATTATTTGCAACGATTAGACATTTTCCCTCTCTACTATATGTCAAATCATTGCAAACAATATGTAACGGAGGTAGTAAGTATTTGTAATTTTATACGGAGTATTAAATATTCTAGACAAACAAGTAACTATTAATCTTACTTTGAAAGATGGGGTACCTTGTTTCGGAACCGGAACCTGCAGGTTCTGGTTCCGGTTCCCAATTTTTAGGAACATGTTGAACAGGTTCCGGGTCCTATTTTTAGGAACCTGTTGCAACAGGTTCCGGTTCCGGGTCTTGAGATTTTTATAGGGTACCCTGATACGCTCACCCCTAGTTGTAATCATTTTTATGCTGAAGTTAATACAACTCCTTCCTTCTCCCTATCTCTCTACAATTCTCTCTCTATCTCTCTACAATTCTCTCTGCATTGATTATTTCTCTCGAAGTTTCCTTTCTCTATTAGATTACTTCTGAGGTAATCAACCTGCTACTCATCCATTAAGTTGGGTTAGAGCAGGGTGTTACTGGATCTCTCTGTAATTTTTGGGTTACTCGAGTCTAGCTGCATCATATGGTATCAGAGCCTCCCAGGTTCTTGGACCCAATATGCCTCCAAAGAAGAACATCGAGGTGGTGAATCATGATGATGATGAATCTGTCACAGCTGCTGAACTACAGAAATTAGAGGTAACTCTGAAAAATATCATAGATGAGTAGAATAAGCATCTAAATGAAAATAATCAGAACCATAGCTTGAATATCAATCAAAATACAAAATCTATATCTGAATTGCATGATCTCATGGTAGGATTATCTGTACAAGTTACTAAGCTGATATCTAATGTCACTTCACCTGAAAAATCCCCTGTTAAATCATTTGAAAAAGTAATGGAAAATTCTAGATAGTTGGACAATGGTAGTAATGACACTAACTCAAACTATCAGTATTCGACTAGACTCACTAAAATTGAATTCCCTAAATTCAATGGTGATGATCTAAAGTCGTGGTTGTATAAATGCAACCAGTTTTTTGACTTGGATAGTATTGATGATGCTAAGAAAATTAAGTTAGCAGCAATACACTTGGAAGTAGGGATGTCAGTGGGGCGGGTCAAGTAGGAGACCCGCCCCATCCCCGCCCCAATGGGGCGGGGATGGGTCTTGGTTTGGCGGGTGGTGGGGCGGGGATGGGGATGAAAACGATACCCGCCATGGGTGATGGGGCGGGGGTGGATTTTAAGTTGTACCCACCCCATCCCCGCCCGCCCCACCCGCCCCACTTCGTACCCGCCCCATCCCCACCTCATACCCACATCTATATACTTTTATATTATTTTATAAAATAATTACGTGAAATAAATATTAATTATAATATTTTGTACTACACTTATATTATAAACAAAAATGTGTGTAATATTAAGAATTTTTTTTTTAATATTATAATCCGTATTAATTATGTAGGATTGTGTATTTAAGACACGGAAATTTGGTGGGTCTTAGGTGGGGATTAGGCGGGTATTTGGTGGGGATTAGGCGGGGATGGATATCCAAGTGGGGGGTGGGGCGGGGATGGTTTTGGAGTTGTACCCGCCGAGGTGGGGATGGGGATGAATATTAGACCCGCCGCGGGGATGGGGATGGGGATGGGGATAAAAATGTTAGGTGGGGATGGGGATGGGAAGGCCAACATCCGCCCCGCCCCGCCCCATTGACATCCCTACTTGGAAGGGAATGCACTCCTTAGGCATCAGAATTATGTCAAGGATAAACCACACCCTAGCAGGGAGAAATATGTCAAAGACATTAATAACAGATTTAGAGAGTTATATGATGATCCAATGTCAGATTTAAAGGCGCTCAAGTAGATTGGTTCCATACAAGAATACCATGATGCCTTTGATGCTCTAGCTATTGTAGCTAGCAGGCTGGATTTGTCTACTAGCTATCTTTTGAGTTGTTATTTAGGAGGATTGGAGGAAGAAACCCAACTGTTGGTGAGAATGTTTGCACCTACAACCATTCAGCAGGCACATTGCCTATCTAAGTTGCAGAAGGCAGCCCAAAAAGCCAAAAAAACCAAAACCCTACCAAAACCACAACCCCCCTTACTACCTACCCCTAAACACATAACCCATGGCCTTAACACTAGCCTACTCTGAAATAAACCCCAAACGCATACAAAACCACCTAACACCTACAATCCTACTAGAAAAACTCTTACACCAACTAAGATGAGTGAAAAGAGAGTTAAGTGAAGGAGTTCAATCTTCGATAAGTGCAATTACTAGATATATCAAGGATCACTATTATGGAGATAATAAGTTCGTTCTTTTGGGTCGTCATTATCTGTTGCTAAACTATGATCATTGATCTTTGGGCTAGTCAAATAGTCCAAATCCCATTAGAATGGATCCTATGAGGTCACACAACAAAGGTATTAGGTTAAGCAAGTTAAAGGCCCATTTATGGGCCTCATGAACAAGTAACTAATAATGAATTGGATTGGGCTAGCATAGTTAGATTAGAGTTAGGATTTGGGCTTTGACATGGACTCTTATTTAAAGATGAGATCTATAAATAATGTCCATGCCTAGGGTTGTATGACACAACATAATTAACAGTTAATTGTGAATCAAGCAACTAGTAATCCCAAAAACCTCTCTCTCTCTGTCACACGCCTATTCCCCCCCCCCCCCTTGAACGTGGTGGTTTGTGATTTGTTCGTTGCTTGTTCTTTTCCATAGAAGGTCAATTGAAGTGTTCAATTGCGACTAACTAGCATTAGTGGAGGTTTTATCTGTGCCTGTGGACCAAGTAGAGGAATCACTCTTGAGGTTCTTTATCTCCGTTGTTCTTGTTCGATCGCACGTGGAATCACGCTTCAAAGGTATTAATTCTAATTCTTTATGTGTTATGCATGATCTTGGGATTAGGTGCTATATGAATATGATTCATGTTTTCCGCATTCGTACCTATAATCCTACTAGAAAAACTCTTACACAAGCTGAGATGAGTGAGAAGAGAGCTAAGGGCTTATGCTTTTTGTAGACACCCATTCGTGTCTCCCCAAAACCAAACCCGGTGATGAGTACCTTTCGCGTCGAATCATAATCGAATGAAGTGAAAGTGTGGAAAGTTTAGTGTTGCGGAAAGTTTTAATTTCTTTTCTCTTCTCTCTGTTTTTGAAAACTTATTTTAAGAAAACAGCCAATCCAGTTTGGTTGGTCCATTATATGGGTCCAATATTAGTGTAGTTGGATGGGGCTTGACAAGAGCTTTCCAACGATATATTATAAGCCCAATTCCAATGAATATTGAGGAAGTTATGGCCAATTTACTGAACTGGGCCCAGTTTGAGCCTTATATGCGGCCCAATGTTCTTGGGGAGGGCCTAATATAGATTTATCATTCCTAATGAAATTAGGAATGGTTTTAGTCTTCTAGATTCTTCTAGAAGGTTCTTTTCATTCCTAATTCAATTAGCATTGATAAATTGACTTTTGTTGACTTTTTAGAATTTTAATTAAAATCAAAGAACATTTTTGAGGAAAATACGATTTTATCCTCCTGTACGGTAATTTTTATCTGATTTTAAGAAAACGCGTGATTTTCTAAATCAGCGCCAAACGCCAGCTGTAGCGCCTGGCACCAGCTTTGGCGCCTGGCGCCAACAGCCAGCGTTGGCGCTGGTTCAGTTTTTTGTGCGCCAGACTCTGTTTTGATATTTTATCTTTTTGGCTGATTTTCTTTATAAATAACGTGTTAAAAACTCCGTTTTAATTCACCAACTCTCGTCAAGATTTTCTTAATTACTCTCTCTCTCTCTTTCTAAACTAGCCTTTTAAATACAAAATTCCGCATTCATTAGATCTAGAAACACCTAGCCATATTCGAAGTTGCCTTCGCCCTAAACGTGAAAGGTTTAATTTCCGAGGGTTTGGTCCCAAATCTCTATTTCAATAATTATTTAATTTAATTGTTTGTTTATTATTTTCCTTGAAGTTACTAACGTGTGTATTTTGTTATTAGAAAGAGGTACGAGGCATCAAAGTAAGTACTTTAATGGTTTTTATTGATATTATGATATAGAGTTCATGCTTAGGTTGTTATTTTGATTCCTAGTATCATGTCTAGGGTAATTTTAATATTAAGTATGATTGTTATGATGCCTTTTATGTTCTTCCTAATATTTATGATTGTTAGTATCATGTTAGGGCTAAAGATTTGATTTTTATTGTTTAGTGACATGCTAGGGTTTGTTTAATCTTGTTAGTATCATGCCTAGGATCTTGCTATTATTATGCTTTAACATGATTATTATGATTATGATTATTATAATTGTTATTATGATGATTATTGTTTTGATGACTATTATTATGCTTTATAATTATTATTTTGATTATTATTATGTTGCTTGATATTTATTGTTATTGCTTGATCACGCCTTTATGCATGTTTACAGGGAATTGGTACTTGTAATCACGCTTAATAAGATAATTAATAATCTTGTTAGGGTTAATTTGATTATAATTCAAGTGATCGCCAATAATAGATTTATCTGTGTATTAAAATTCAACCAACATAGATAAACAGGTTTAGGGTTAATCCTATTGATTGCATGTTAGTCAAAAAGCGCACATGAATACGATCAGAATAAAGTAGAGGCCTATTATTAGGGTAGGTTCAATCTCTTTTAGGTTGGATTTGTACCTTCATCCCCGAACCCTTATTTGGTTCAAGACCTTATGGAGTTGACGATCTCTTGGATCGTTAAGGGGTGTAACCTTCACCCTGTGAATGGTTTACAAGTTCCTAAAACTTGTTGGCGACTCTTTTTCTCTATCTTCTTCCCTTTTGGACGCCACCGTACTTTAGTGTATGATCTTAGTGGGGTTCAAGCTAGGGGATTAACGCTTGAAATTATTCCCTACACTTTTGGTGTGATGAAAAGTTTGAGCTGGGAAATGTATGCAAGGGTAGGAAACCCAAGCTATATCACATTGAAATGGATGGTATAGAAGAGGAGGAGGGTGATATAGAGACTGAGGAACATGAGGAGAATGAGGTTGCTTGTGCTCAAATTTCCTTGCAAGTCGTGGATGGTTATAGTAGCTTCAATACCATGAGGATGATGGAACAACATGGTAAGAAACCTCTGCACATTCTACTCGACTCTGGAAGCACACACGATTTCATAGATACTCCAACAACCTTGAAACTAAACTGTAAGGTAGAGAAGGTGTCACCTATGTGGGTTAAGGTGGTAGATGGTGGCCAATTGAGGTATGATGCTATGATTAAAAGGTTTGAATGGATAATGCAGGGCTATACTTTGCAGGCTGATATGTTACTACTTCCTTTAAGTGGGAGTGATATTGTCTTGGGTATTCATTGGTTTTCAACTTTGGGTCCATTTCTGTGGGACTTCAGAAACTTGACCATGGAACTTGTTTAGGGTAATTTTACCCTGTCACGTGGCCCAATCAGAGGGTGACATGTGTCAGCCCCAGATTGGTCCAAAATGGACCAATCCCTGCTCGACACGTGTCATCCCAGAAATCAAGGGAAAAGGCGGCCTTCAGGCCCAAATCCCAAGAACGCCACAAAACGGCGCAGCCCACCAATGATTAGGGCTCAGTGACCTAATCAGGGGCACAATTCCCGCAGACCCTATAAGTAGGGAGATGTCCCTCATTTTGAGAGGACGTTTTACCATTTAATATACCTGCATTCTCTTACATTAGAGAAACACCTGAGCTTGGAATCCGAGCAGATACCCACCTAAATTTCCGTACTCTTTATTCCTTTTCAAGTTACTAACTTGACCGTCGGAGACGGAGCTCCAACCACCCGGAGTCTCCGTTATTTTGCAGGTGCAGCTCAAGCCGGATCAGTCTTCGTGACGTAACTCTCCCGAGGGACAAAAAACACCCAAAACATTTGGCGCCGTCTGTGGGGAGAGTACCTCGAAGATGGTTCAAGAGTCTGTACCACCCCCTAACCGTCTGGGCGAAGACCCAGAAGTCTTTACAGACCATGAGGAGGATGAGGATCCTCAGGTTGAAACCTCCACAGCCGAAGACGGCTCTCTCAGAGTCAAGCGCATCCGGCCCAGAGAGACTCTGGAGCGGGGCGCCTCCCAGGCGGGTCCGAGCAGACCCACTGGTGTAGACACCTAAAAATGTCTCCCCAAAACCAAACCCGTTGATGAACACCTTTCACCGCCATTATTGGTCGAGTTGAGTATTTAATCTTTGGAGTGCTTAAATCCATGTTCTATCCAATATATTTCATGAACCAATCCAATTTCTAGCTCATTTCCCTAAACCATAACCTATTTTCCACTTTTCGTGTCCACATCGCAAAACTGAGAGAAACTGATTTTATGGCTATAAAACTTTGATCCAATTATTATTTTTTTGGATAGGCCTTTAAATAAGCTTTCCAACCATATATCATAAGCCCAATTCCGAGCTATAACGAAAAAGATATGAGCAAAACATTAAACTCGGCCCAAAACCGACACCCTTCTACTAAAACGGCCATATCTTAAAATTTACAAATTATTTTGACCTGATTTCAATTGGGTTGGAAATTAGACTTGATAAGATTTCCAATGATATATTATATGATTTATTCCGAGTTACGGATCAAAAGTTATGATGATTTTAAAAACGCATAAAAAACTGGAATTACTGCGCAGCAGCTAAAATGCCGCGACGCGGCAAGATCTGACGTGGCACGGGAGAAATTCCCGTGACACGGTAATTTGGAGGGTATTTTCATGTTTTTTAGTGCCCCGTGACTTGGCATAATTACCGTGACCCGGCGCCATACGCCGTGACACGGTGGACTTTGCCGCGTCACGGCGTTTTCTGTCGTGTCACGGTGGGTTGCTGACGTGTCACGGTGCTTAAAACTTCCCCGCGTCACGAGGAACTGTGCCGCGACACGGGAATTACTGCCGTGTCACGTTAGGAATTCCTGTGTCACGGTGCCAGTGATGTGACACGGGACAACTCCGTGTCTTTTCCGCGTAATCCCTTCACGCGTTTTTCATCGCGTTTTCTGGAAATTTCCCGCGTCACTCTAAAACTGTACCGTGTCACGGGAAAGTGTACCGTCTGACGGTACAGTCTGACCGTGTCACGGTACGGTCTGACCGTGTCACGGGATACTTTTTTAGGGTTTTTTTATCATTTTAGGGTTCCGTGTGCTCTCTCAGCACATTTTCCCTATAAATACCCCCCTCCTTTCTGCAGTTCGGGGCAGCAACAATCATTCTCTCTCACCTTGCACCAAAAATCATCCTCTTCTCTCTCTTTAACCTAATTTCTAGCCTCCTTATTCTTCCATAATAATTCCCCTAAGCACTTTAAGGAGTCTATACTTAACCCGAGGTTCCGTCCTTAAACCAAGGCGTGAAAGGTACAAATAACTGAGGGTTTGGACCAAATCAATTCTACTTTTTATTTAATTTAATTTTCATTTACTTTATATTTTTTATTGAAGTTACTAACAGTTTATTCATGATGTAGCAATTTAAAGGAACGCGCGAAATGTGAGTAATTATTAATTAATTTAATTACTCTTATTTTATTTTCTTATTGCTAGTATCATGATTAGGTTATTTTATATTTGATTTGACTAACGCTATTATTTTTGAATTGCTTCCAATATTAATGTTTATTTTATTATATTTATGATCACCATATTGCATGTTTAAAGGGATTATGTAATTGAAAATCACGCCTAATAAGATAATTTGGACAACCGGTTTAGGATCCTTTTTAATCTTGTTATTAATTGAAGTGATCACCAAATTTTTAGAATTATGTGTGCATTAATCTTAAACCAATTTAGTTAAATAATAGTTTGGAGCGAATTGAATTATTGTTTGTATGCCTTTGAGATCACAAGAATGTTTTTCAATATAAGAATCGAGTAGAGGCCAATACGGGCGAATGTGACTCCATGACTCACTTCGTACCATCATCCCCGATCCTCCTTTCGTGGTTCCGAACCATATGGAGTTAGTAATCTCATGGATTATGAATGGGGTGTAACCTTCGCGGGTCAATCGTTGTTGCCTATCGTTGTCCCTTATCGTGGTTGCCTTTTTATGATCCGTGAACGGTTTACAAGTTCCTTAAAAACTTGTTGGCGGCTCCCTACTTTCCATGTCCCTAATCGTATATGTCAATTCCCACTTCCTATGAGTGCCAAGCATATTCACCACATGCTTTTAACGTAGGCGCACTTCGAACGACGCCTACAATTTGGCGACTCCACTGGGGAAGGATTCTTAATTATTTATCGATTTGAGTGATCGGTATTTAATTAAGATGAGTGGATGAGACTTGAAAGATTCTTGAAAAAATATTCCTGTGATTAATTTGGCATTTTTGCATCTGCATAGACGTTTTAACGTCGCATTCAGGTCTGTCCCGTAGGAAAAATTGGATAACTTGGTTGCGCGCAAAAGCAAACAGGGCACCAGTCAGATTTTCTGACTGCCGTGTCACGGCAGAGTCTGCCGTGTCACGGTACAGTGTACCGTCTGACGGCACACTCTACCGTGACACGGGAATTTCTGCCGTGTCACGGCAGTCCTAAAATCAGTCCGGTGGCTTATTTTCTTTTCTCACAGTCGACTTCCTTCAATTTTTCTGAAAAAAACGTATGTGTTCTACATGCGTCTTAGCCCCGGGGGATTTAAGCTCTATCAACCCAAAAACGCTCATGGCAATAAGGGTTCATCCGAGTTATTAAATCCACCCAAACCATGGAGTCGAGTTCGATTTCATCACGAACTTGCGGAGCCGCCCGTTGGCATACACCCTCAAAGGAGGCTACCTTGCTAACGCGTCCAAACTCTTAACCATGGTACCCTATTGACACCAAATAAACTTGACCATAGTCGAACATAGAACTTGGCCTTAGGTTGCGAACTATTCTTTGCATCATTGTGCCTACATGTTTTATGTTTGGTCGTTTTGATCATAACCTTAACGATCTTTCTTTGTCTATGGTGACTAACGATTGTCAATGGACCGTACTCACTTAGTAATTAGCAAAAAAAAAAAAAAAAAAAAAATCCTGTGCCACGTCAGCATCCACCGTGGCACGGGAATGTTTACCGTGGCACGGGAAAGTTCACCGTGTCACGGCAATTTCCACCGTGACACGGTGGATTTTCAAAAAAAAAAAAAAAAAAAAAAACTATCGCGCCACGGGAAACTCTACCGTGTCACGGCAAATTTCCACCGTGACACGGTGGATTTAAAAAAAAAAAGAAATCCCGTGGCACGGGAAAGTTCACCGTGTCACGGCAATTTCCACCGTGACACGGTGGATTTTCCAAAAAAAAAAAAAAAAAAAAAAAAAACGCGTCAGTCAAGTCTTCCGTGTTAATTTGGTCCTCGCGTCAGTCATTTTGGTTATTGTTCACATGTCTAGCCATACGATCATACCACGAGTCTTATAACATCACTTAGTCACTCATGAGTCAAGTATAGTCCACACACTTTCTTTATGTTCCGACTCGAGTCGTGCACCAGGTTGTTTATGATCGTATATTAGGTTCATGCACCTTTTTTTCGTCATAATAAAAAAATGAGTGGAGTTTTCTCACCTGTTTTCAAAGGTCTATTTTTTCCTCCCTTTCCTATCTTGAGCAATGAGTCAAACAATTAAGTGAATTATTTTATTTCACAGTACTTGGTCAAGGAACAGGGATAGATTAATACGGTTCGAGCCATTACCGCAACAATCTCTCAGATCTAATAGGCATTCAAAGAGAACTTTGCCATCTCCATTACTCATCACCTTTCAATGGCCACTAAAGAAGATATTGAGAACATTAACAAATCCATCGAGGCACTGTCTGCCATGATGCAAACCCTTACCACTAGGGTCACTACCATGGAACAAAACAAGGTCACTGTTTCCACCCTTGACAAACTGAAGGAACAAATGAGTAAGATTTATGAGGATTTCACTTATGTGGAACGACCTCCCACTCCTTTGGATGTGAAGGACAGACTCCTTGAAAAGTTCTCCACTGCTGATATTCCAAAGTTCAAGCCTACTGACAATCCAATATTCCATTTGAAGGCGTTCTCTGCAACCATGGCTCTTAAGGGATTGGACGTAACACTCTTCCCTACGGTGTTCCCTCTCTCCTTAGAACATGCTTGCCAACAATGGTTTTATTCCTTAGACGCCAAGCATACTGTGACTTGGCATGATGTCACCGACAGTTTCATGAATCGTTACAAGTGTAACATTCAAACTAAAACTTCTGAACGTGAACTCTCCATTCTCAAACAGAAAGAGAATGAAGGCTTCACCGCTTACCTGAACAGGTGGAGGGAAACAGCTTCACTCTTGGTAGATCCTCCCAAAGAAAGAGAGATGGTTCGCCTCTTTATTCAAAATCTGACTCATAAATATAGGGAACATCTCAAATTTCTTCCACTGAACACTTTCGAAGCTGTATACGACATCGGCATCAATATCGAGGATGAGCTAATAAAGACTGTTGGTAGTAACAATAATAACACTTGGAAAAACAAGAAGAACGACCATCCTTCTTCTTCGTTTTCTAAGCACGAAAATACTACCAACAATATAAGCCAAGTTGATCTCAATGAAGTGTTAGCCCTTGATACTCCATTGCCCAAGAAGAAAAGAACTTACACTCATTTAGGAATGACTTATGATGCGGCCTTTGATCGCCTTTACGGTCAAGGCTTGATCACGCCTATTGGACCATTTCCAGAGCCAAAACCTGAAGAAAGGAGCGCCAAATGGAATCCCAATGCCTATTGCAAGTACCATCAAGGAAGGGGCCACACTACAGAGCAATGTTGGAATTTGAAGGACGTCATTCAAGACTTGATGGATGCAAACAAACTTCCTGTCCCTCAAGGCGGCAAGAAGTAATAAATACAAGGCACGCAGATCCTTTGTGCAAGATTTCATGATTTCTTTCTTTATCATTCTTCTCCATTCCCCCATTCATGTCTAGCATAGGTTTTCCACTTTGAATTTTTTTATATGTTTCATGTGTTTCGTTCACCTTTTCCATTAATAAAATGAGCAATTTTCCTTTACATCTCGATCATAGAATTTTTCGTTCATTCATTCATTCTCAATAAAAAAAAAATCAATTACCGAACTAAACCCAAGGTACACCAATGACTTGAGGCACCTTTGCAACCATGTCATTCCCTGTTAACCGTTCAATCACATTCCATTTCTTCATCAACCATTTTGAGCCTCGTCTAACGTTTGTCCTTCATTTCTTCAACCCACATTCATTTAACCCTGGGATTGGAAGATGTGTAATTGTATAACATTCAAAAGGCAAGTAAAAAAAAAAAAGCAGCAAAGCAACAATAAAACAATGTCTAAAGGCAAGTGTTCCAATGTCTTTGATATGAACACGTCTCAAATTGTGTCTCTCATCGAGTGCTTGGTACCGTGCCTGAGAAACATGAATGCTAAGTGAGTGATGGACCGCATGATCTGAGATTGTCTACATTGATTCAAAAGATTAGAAAAAAAAAAAAGAAAAAAGAAATTCAAAACAAAAAAAAAGAAAAAAATGTTGAAAATAAACTTGCAAAATTCAAAATTTTCAAATTCAAAATTACACATCTTAGGGATTCTCTCGGGTCTTGAGCCTTTTATCCCTTTCTTCCTTAAACCATCAACTTAACCACTTTACAACCCTTGAAAGACCTCTTAGAGGTGTACATACACTTGTGCAAAGTTTGGTTAGAGCTACGTTCGGCCTGATTCCTAACGGATACGTAGGCAACCTCACATCGAGGTGCGGCCACATTCATATTCATATCCATGCATGATCGAGTCAAAGAATATCCAATGCTTAACCCTACCCATTTAGAGCTAGACTTGGGGGCTTGAACCCACATTATTTAGCCTACCCAGCCTAAAGAGCCATCATCTTTGACTCTTCTCACATCTCTTTCCATCACCATAACCCTTGCAGCCAGCCTTAGTATCACATTCACACACTTCACTCACACATTCATATCCAAATCATCCTTCCCTTTAAGAGCCCTTTATCATGAAATCTTGTTTCAACACTGTGCATGTTTCATCATATTTAAAGACAACATTCAGTAGAAGAAACATTGTATACTTGCTTAGCTTCCTGACCTGAGCAATGTTCATTGTTTCGCATAATGTGCTAAGAAACATTTATATATCAATGATTTTTAATCATACAAAGCATATCGTGCTTAGCTCCTTAACCTAAGCAACGTTCATTATGCAATAATCACTATACATGCTTAGCTTCCAGACCTAAGTGACGTTCAAAATCGCTTCTTTACACCATATATGATGCTTAGCTCCATGACTTAAGTTCATTCATCTATCGTGTCACATGATGTAATTGTCCTTAGCCTCCTGGCCTAAGAACATGCATCATGCATACATTATTTTCAGGACAAGCAATTCAATCCATACGATTTATTTCGTCTTGCTCAAGGAGGAAGTTCAAAACTTCTTTCCTTTTTCATTATTTTATTTTGGGGAAGTTCAAAAACTTTTTCCAAGTTTTCATCGAAGGAAGTTCGAAAATAAAAGTTCAGTTTTCACATCTTTCTTTTTCGGGAGAAAGTCGGTACCCTCCACTCATGACAAAAATTGACGGAAAATTTTTGCTTTTGCATCTTCGTTTGCTTGTGTCTGCACACACACATATACACACACACACACACTCACAAGTCATACACATGTCATGTCACATCAAGTCAAACTTAGTCAAGTCAGTGGTCAAGTCAATCACAGTATATACGAGTCCATTGGCAAATTTATTTTTGCAGGTCCATCTACAGCCCACGTCCGGGGACAAGCGGACCATCTACAGCCCACGTCCGGGGACAAGCGGACCGCCATCATTTCATGACACAAGGTTCTCGATACACAGAGACTTGCAATCTCATCATCTGTCGACTTTCCTCAAGCATGGAAAGTATTATCCGGTGGATTTCTTCAAGCATAGAAAACTGCCAAGTCGGCTTTCCTCAAGCATGGAAAGCGTTATCGGTGGATTTTTCTTCAAGTATAGAAAACTGCCAAGTCGGCTTTCCTCAGGCTTGGAAAGCGTTATCGGTGGATTTTTCTTCAAGTATAGAAAACCGCCAAGTCGGCTTTCCTCAAGTTTGGAAAGCGTTATCGGTGGATTTTTCTTCAAGTATAGAAAACCACCAAATTCCTTTGTCGGCTTTCCTCAAGCATGGAAGGCATTATTGGTGAAATTCTTCAAGCATAGAATGACACCAAATTCGTTCATCGACTTTCCTCAGGCATGGAAAGTATTATCCGGTAGCTTTCTTCAGGCTTAGAAAGCTACCAAACTCTTCAGTCGGCTTTCCTCAAGCATGGAAAGCATTTCAACAAACGTCATCCGGTAGATTCCTTCAAGCATAGGAAAATACCAAACTCATTTGTCACCGATACACTGGTGTCAGATACGTATTCTATCCCTTTACTCCTTTTATCTGTAGAACTAACATTTTTCTGCAGGTATCGGCGTATACAGAATGATTTAGGATCGCAGAACGTCTTTAATCATTCTCCGTCCCTATCGGCTACTTTGACTATCGTTTTCGAAACTGACGTTTCTACAAACTCGGTCAAAGTGGGGGCTTCTGTAGACACCTAAAAATGTCTCCCCAAAACCAAACCCGTTGATGAACACCTTTCACCGCCATTATTGGTCGAGTTGAGTATTTAATCTTTGGAGTGCTTAAATCCATGTTCTATCCAATATATTTCATGAACCAATCCAATTTCTAGCTCATTTCCCTAAACCATAACCTATTTTCCACTTTTCGTGTCCACATCGCAAAACTGAGAGAAACTGATTTTATGGCTATAAAACTTTGATCCAATTATTATTTTTTTGGATAGGCCTTTAAATAAGCTTTCCAACCATATATCATAAGCCCAATTCCGAGCTATAACGAAAAAGATATGAGCAAAACATTAAACTCGGCCCAAAACCGACACCCTTCTACTAAAACGGCCATATCTTAAAATTTACAAATTATTTTGACCTGATTTCAATTGGGTTGGAAATTAGACTTGATAAGATTTCCAATGATATATTATATGATTTATTCCGAGTTACGGATCAAAAGTTATGATGATTTTAAAAACGCATAAAAAACTGGAATTACTGCGCAGCAGCTAAAATGCCGCGACGCGGCAAGATCTGACGTGGCACGGGAGAAATTCCCGTGACACGGTAATTTGGAGGGTATTTTCATGTTTTTTAGTGCCCCGTGACTTGGCATAATTACCGTGACCCGGCGCCATACGCCGTGACACGGTGGACTTTGCCGCGTCACGGCGTTTTCTGTCGTGTCACGGTGGGTTGCTGACGTGTCACGGTGCTTAAAACTTCCCCGCGTCACGGGGAACTGTGCCGCGACACGGGAATTAATGCCGTGTCACGGTAGGAATTCCCGTGTCACGGTGCCAGTGATGTGACACGGGACAACTCCGTGTCTTTTCCGCGTAATCCCTTCACGCGTTTTTCATCCCGTTTTCTGGAAATTTCCCGCGTCACTCTAAAACTGTACCGTGTCACGGGAAAGTGTACCGTCTGACGGTACAGTCTGACCGTGTCACGGTACGGTCTGACCGTGTCACGGGATACTTTTTTAGGGTTTTTTATCTTTTTAGGGTTCCGTGTGCTCTCTCAGCACATTTTCCCTATAAATACCCCCCTTCTTTCTGCAGTTCGGGGCAGCAACAATCATTCTCTCTCACCTTGCACCAAAAATCATCCTCTTCTCTCTCTTTAACCTAATTTCTAGCCTCCTTATTCTTCCATAATAATTCCCCTAAGCACTTTAAGGAGTCTATACTTAACCCGAGGTTCCGTCCTTAAACCAAGGCGTGAAAGGTACAAATAACTGAGGGTTTGGACCAAATCAATTCTACTTTTTATTTAATTTAATTTCCATTTACTTTATATTTTTTATTGAAGTTACTAACAGTTTATTCATGATGTAGCAATTTAAAGGAACGCGCGAAATGTGAGTAATTATTAATTAATTTAATTACTCTTATTTTATTTTCTTATTGCTAGTATCATGATTAGGTTATTTTATATTTGATTTGACTAACGCTATTATTGTTGAATTGCTTCCAATATTAATGTTTATTTTATTATATTTATGATCACCATATTGCATGTTTAA